>NC_133172.1:50951612-53577862 GCF_040802235.1 Manis javanica
ATTATTACAATCCAATAATAAAAAAGATTTTTTTATTTAAAAAAACGTAGTCAGTGTTTATAGTTATACAAATTATTAGAAGGGTCAATCTGCATGGATGGTATGGTGAATGTAGAAAGCGTAGCTGTTGGAACCAATGTGTACTGTCATCTGGCCAAACCTAAAACTCTGTTTGGCCTTTGAATCTGTGAATGGAGTGGGATAGCAGGCAGAGGGAGAGGAGAGGGAAGGGTGAGAGAGTGAGTGTGTGCATGGGGTGTGTGTGTGTGTGTGTGTGTGTGTGCATGCACACGTTGTCTTTGCAGGGGAGCTGGCTGGGAGATGTTGAGGGCCTCTGAGGTTCAGGCACATGTGGATGGCTCTGGTTCTGCTGTGGCCGGGCTTCGTCCTTTCACACCTATGTGCTTCAATGCTCCTGGCAAAGCGGGAGGACTTTCCACAATGGCACTCAGCAGAGTTGAGTGATTGCCTGTCACACAGACTTTGAACTGCCCATCAGAGACTGTGGCTGGGGCGGTCTGAACCTTCCACATGGCTTGATAACCAGATAGGCCTGGAAAACAAGGTGGGTGCCAAGGCAGGTGTTGAAGGAACTCTGCCTTCCCCAACTCTCCTGTTCCTCACTGAGCAGAACTGCTCAGTGAGCTGACAGGACTCTGTTCATGGCTCTTCATGAAAAAAAGCATACAAATTTTGAATGAAAATCTTCAGAAGCTGGTAGGACAGGTAGGATTGGACACAGGCAGCAGAACATTAGCATCTGAGAGTTGCTGTGGGGCCTTCCGGGATCCTGTGCAGGAAGGAGGCTTCTGTTCTCAACCTCTCTGTTCAGACACACATGCAGATAAACCCCACCAGAATTTCTAGATCCTTAGGATTCCCTTTGGGGATCTTCCTCTGCCTCCTGGGAATACCTTGTCCATTAAAATTTTACACACCAAATCTTTTTTCCCCCAGAGACACGTTGGGTATACTTAGATGAGAAGATGCGGGTAGATAAAAGTAATTACTTAAACACATATGGGGCAAGACTTACAGGTTTGGAGGCCCAGATTAAGATGCAGAGGAGCACGTGAGGTTGATGATGATATTTCGGGGAGAGTTAATTGATGGAAGGAGAACGCAGACAAAGAACCGCCGCTTACTGCCTTCGTGAATCCCAATCAGGAATTATGATTAAAGTCGCAGCGCGACAACAGAGGGCTGATGAATTGGTGTCTTTTTTTTCTCTTTTTTGCCGTCATTCACACTTGATTGACTTCAACCTTTCAAGTGCAAAAGTCTCTCTTTTCCATTATTATTCATAGCCATCTGAGTTTTTCTAATTAAAGTGTATGAAAACAATTACTGATCCGTCGTACCGAGTCTGTTAGAGGGGATGTCTGCCTTACTGTAATGCGTATAAAAAGCCCACAGTTTTCTATAATGATGTGCAGCTGAGGTGTTAGATAATTTTATTCTTTTTTACTCTGTAGGGTTTTTTTTTATTTCTCATGATTCATTTTTCATAATTCCTAAAGATCCCAGGAAAGGACTGATCCTGCAGCTACAACCGTGCAAGGAGGTGGGGGGGAGTCTTTTTTCCTTTCCCTTTCTCTCTCTCTCTTGGCCCCAACCTCGTGCTCCCCCTCAGCTGAGGACTGTAAATTAATCGGTGACCTTTCACTTCTTGGATTCCCGCTGGACTCCCAACCACCCTGGTCAGAAATGCTTTCTATTAAAAAGAAAATAGATGGAATGAGTTTGGCAATCTCTGCTCCGTTCCTAACGATTCATCAACAGCTAGCCTTAGCCAGCTGCCAGCAAGCTGTGTGTGAGGGTGCAGATGTCTGAGAGTAGAAATTCTATGTCACACGCATTCACCTGCCATGCACCTGCTCTTTGGAAACATGGGGCTTCTCAGAACACTTCTCCATGGTGCCTGTTGCTTAATTTTTGCACCTATTGGCATCTAGGTTGCTGAAATTATTCTAATACCCTAAATGTACTGAGGAGTTTTGGTGTGTATGGGGACAGTTGTCTGGGTTTTCTTTAGGATTGGAGCCTATCTGTGATGATGGTGAACATGCCAGCAGCTATGTTGATAAAGGCCGGGATCGTCAAACCATGAAAAATTAATAGTGATTCACTTAAAATATTTTCAACAGTAATCTAGGTGTTCCAGTCTTTGCAACAACAAGTAAAGATATCATAGTTGTGTGTAATGGGGAAATAATGCTTCCAGGTGGGGCTGGGTGCCATGTAGAAAGGTTAATGGTGACTGTAGTGTCTGTTCCTATTACCTCTAGATAGTTCATTTCTCAGGCTGTCCACAAACAGGAGACGATTCTAAGTCATCTGGAGTATCATTGCCGAGTACCTTTCCACCCTGTAGCAGGCAAAGAGACACTGCTTCTTTGTAAATGAAGAAACTCCCATTATTGCACTGGATATTGAGGGCTGCTCGTCACATTAACATAGAGCAAATGATAGTTGGACAAGCTTGTGGTCAGATAGTAGGGAGGAGGCCTGGAGAAACGTTTGAGGATCTTAGCTAAAACTATAGCTCTTGTGATCCAGGCTAATTATGGAATTGTTGTCTTAGGCAACAATAACCGTGGTCAGGGTGGGGCTGCCCCGTTGTAGAATGCCATGTGGGATGTCCTCTGTGGCTGGGACACTGGCCGGAGGTTCCCTCTGATACTGTGCCACTCAGGAAGTCTCCAGAAGAAATCTAGGCCAAAGTGAGTCATAAGAAATGCTCATGTGCACTTGATCTCAGCTTGTAAAGGGTTACAAAATATCGTTTCCTGGAAAATCTGCCAACGCGTCTGCGTGTCCTTAGCCTTCCCTTTGTTCTCTCCTCTTCTTACCCTTTCCTTTGCTCCTGTTCCCCGCCTCTTCTTGCCTGAATACATTTTGAAAACAGTACTACAATGCTCCCTGCTTCAAGATTACAGTGTACTTTACTAGGTATGATTTAATTAGGGCCCTTATTATGTTTTCAGCAGCTTAAGGTGGGCCTTTCAACTTATCTACCTAATTGGTTGCACAAGAAGTTTCACAGCCCATGACAAAACATTGTCAGTGATCAAAGTCAAAATTCTGCATAAAGGAAAAATATTAATAATAAGATTATTCTTCAAGTGTGCACTGCTAATTATGTCCAGAATGTAACCGTAGAAACACTTTTGACTGATGTGAGCTTTGTCTAATAAACATGAATCTTCAGTGAGCTATGAAAAGTGACACGTCCTGCTTTCCACTGGCGAAGGCTAATTTTGCTTATTAAATAATTTTTACACATTTGCCTTATTTTGTGTCTCTTTCCTCTGCATTTTGACTCTCCTCCTTCCTCTGGCTCTTGCTTCGCAGGTGACCACCCCTGAGATGGTGATGCCCAGCAGCATGTTCCTCCCGGCAGCGGCTCCAGATCGAGATGGGAGCTCCAGTTTGGAGGAGGCAGGAAAGCAGCCTGGTTAGTGTCACTATTCTTGACCCCTGGGAATGGGAACAAAATGAGACCTTCGGCAGAATTTTCAGAGAGCAAGAGGTGCCAAGAGCCCTCTGCAGCCCTCCTGAGCTGAAGGTGACTGATCAAGGGGCAGTGCTGTCATCTGCCCTGTACTCGGGTTGTCATGTATGTGTGTACTATTCATATGGTTTACAGCAAGAGAAAATCAGGTGAAGAAAACCAATGGGGTTTTAGGGGATATATGTCCCCTTAGACTATATATTTACTAGGGAGTGACTAACCAGAGACTTAGTCAGTACAGCCACGGCTCCCTGTCCTAAGCCATTAAGCACCCAATCTCTGAGGACTTAATTTTTAGGACTTGTGGAACACGTGGGTGATTTCAGGGCACTGGATTAGCTGTCTTCCGAGGAGCTGCCTTTGCACAGAGCTCTCCTCAGAGTCTCTGGGTTGCCCTAAGAACCAGCATAGTGCATTTAGAAAGAGCCCTGTGGTAGACATGATGCTGCTGGTGGTGTCCCTCAGGGGTTCTAAGCTAGAATGGGTCATTAGCCCTTGGTTTGTGAGGCCCTCCTAGTTCTTCCCCTCTCGTCAGCAGCTAAGATTTAAGTTGGGAAGAGTTCAGCCACACGACTGCCCCACATCTCACTTGTGGTTTTTTCCATATTAGGCAGTGGACAGCTGACCTGAAAAAGGGTCAGAATATTTATGGGTGTGATGATCTCACTGTAGAAAAAAATTTTTAATGTATTTTAATAATTGGCCCCTTGAACGTTTACTGCTAATTGAATAGAGAAGACAGTCAAAAGTCACATTATCACAAGAAATTAAATGTCAAAAAAAAAAGTCCAAAATGTCTTGTATAATAACTGCTGTTCTCGTAAGTTCCCCACAACTTAGGACAGCATTAATTCACATATTCTACAAATCAGATCCATGTAAAACCAGTTCAAGAAGTTGAGGATTCTGAATCTGGCAATTAAATGTTCAAAAGACAGATCTGTGATATGACACAGGCCTGTTAGGAGTTGAAACGTTTTGTATTCCCTTTTATTCCTCTCTGTTCATAGTGTGTACTACTTATATGTATTCTTTTTTTTTTGCGGGATTTGGGGAGAAAGTGGGAGGCTGTGTGGAGAGAATCTGTGTTCATGAGGCCTTGCTTGGGTCGACAGCTCTGGGTACCATCCTTGAAACAAAGCCTTCTTTATCATTGGGCTTGATGATTTTTTTTACAGAAACCACAGAGGACCTGGGGAAGAACATCTTGCCCTCCATGAGCACAGAGCACAGTGGGGATCTGAGACCCTCCCCTGCTGAGCCTGGCTCTGTGAGAGAAGATTCCGGCTTCCTGTGCTGGAAGAAGGGGTGCAATCAGGTCTTCAAAACTTCGGCAGCTCTTCAGACACACTTCAATGAGGTTCATGCCAAGAGGCCTCAGCTGCCAGTGTCAGATCGCCACGTGTACAAGTACCGCTGCAATCAGTGCAGCCTGGCTTTCAAGACCATTGAAAAGCTGCAGCTCCATTCTCAGTACCACGTGATCAGAGCCGCCACTATGTGCTGTCTTTGTCAGCGCAGTTTCCGAACTTTCCAGGCTCTGAAGAAACACCTTGAGACGAGCCACCTGGAATTGAGTGAGGCCGACATCCAGCAGCTTTATGGAGGCCTTCTGGCCAATGGGGACCTCCTGGCAATGGGAGACCCCACCCTGGCTGAGGACCACACCATAATCGTTGAGGAGGACAAGGAGGAAGAAAGTGACTTGGAAGATAAACAGAGCCCAACAGGCAGCGACTCTGGGTCAGTACAAGAGGACTCGGGCTCAGAGCCAAAAAGAGCTCTACCTTTCAGAAAAGGTCCCAACTTCACCATGGAAAAATTTCTAGACCCTTCTCGCCCTTACAAGTGTACCGTCTGCAAGGAATCTTTTACTCAGAAGAACATCCTGCTGGTGCACTACAATTCCGTCTCCCACCTGCATAAATTAAAGAGAGCCCTTCAAGAATCGGCGACTGGTCAGCCAGAACCCACCAGCAGCCCAGACAACAAGCCATTCAAGTGTAACACCTGTAATGTGGCCTACAGCCAGAGTTCTACTCTAGAGATCCACATGAGGTCCGTGCTGCATCAGACCAAGGCCCGAGCAGCCAAGCTGGAGGCTGCAGGCAGCGGCAGCAGCGGGCCCGGCCCCAGCGGCGTTCCCCTGAGCTCCTGCGCCCCAAGTCCCATAAGCACCAGTGGCAATAACACTTTTACCACCGCCAACTCCAGCAGTGCAGGCTGCACCTCAAGTGCCGGCTTGCTGAGCCAGGTGCCCACGGAAAGCGCCGGGCCACCACCCCCCGGGACCCCTGTCGGGGGTGGCATCGCTCCCCCTTCAGAGCCCAAGGAGACCAACCGGAAGAAGCTGGCAGACATGATCGCGTCCAGGCAACAGCAGGCGCAGGCACAGGCGCAGACGCTGGCCCAGGCACAGGCGCAGGCACAGGCGCACCTGCAGCAGGAGCTGCAGCAGCAGGCCGCGCTGATCCAGTCGCAGCTGTTCAGCCCCACACTCCTGCCTCCCTTCCCCATGACCACAGAGACGCTGCTGCAGCTCCAGCAGCAGCATCTGCTCTTCCCCTTCTACATCCCCAGCGCTGACTTCCAGCTCAACCCCGAGGCGAGCCTGCCGGTGAGCGGCGGTGCCCTGGCGCTGGCCGGGACGGGTCCAGGCCTGCTGGAGGAGCTGAAGGCCCAGGTTCAGGTCCCGCCACAGGGCCACCAGCAGATCCTGCAGCAGCCGCCACACCAAAGCCAGCTGTCACTGCCCCAGAGCCACCCCGCCCTCCTGCAGCCAAGCCAGCACCCCGAGAAGAAGAACAAACTGGCCATCAAAGAGAAGGAGAAGGAAGGCCAGAGAGAGAGGGACGGTGCCGAAGTGGGGGAGGGCAGCGCAGCACCGAAGGAGCCCCCGGCAGACGCCCCTAAGGCCAAGGAGAGGAAGGAGCTGGCGCCTGGAGGCGGCCCCGAGCCAGCCATGCCGCCTCCACGCATCGCCTCAGACGCCAGGGGAAATGCTACCAAGGCCCTGCTGGAGAACTTCGGCTTTGAGCTGGTCATCCAGTACAACGAGAACAAGCAGAAGGTGCAGAAGAAGAACGGGAGGGCCGAGCAGGGAGAAAACCTGGAGAAGCTGGAGTGTGACTCCTGTGGCAAATTGTTCTCCAACATCTTGATCTTAAAGAGTCACCAGGAGCATGTCCATCAAAATTACTTTCCCTTTAAGCAGCTGGAGAGGTTTGCCAAACAGTACAGAGAGCACTACGACAAACTGTACCCGCTACGGCCCCAGACCCCGGAGCCCGCGCCGCCGCCACCACCGCCGCCACCGCCCCTGCCTGTGGCGCCCCCACAGCCAGCTTCCACGCCTGCAGTCCCAGCAGTGGCCCCGCCCATCACATCGCCCCCGATCGCGCCAGCCCAGCCATCTGTGCCGCTCACACAGCTCTCCATGCCCATGGAGCTGCCCATCTTCTCGCCGCTGATGATGCAGACGATGCCGCTGCAGACCCTGCCGGCTCAGCTACCCCCGCAGCTTGGGCCAGTGGAACCACTGCCCACAGACCTGGCCCAGCTGTACCAGCATCAGCTCAATCCCAGCCTGCTGCAGCAGCAGAGCAAGAGACCTCGCACCAGGATCACGGATGACCAGCTCCGAGTCCTGCGGCAGTACTTTGACATTAACAACTCCCCCAGTGAGGAGCAGATCAAAGAGATGGCGGACAAGTCGGGGCTGCCCCAGAAGGTGATCAAGCACTGGTTCAGAAACACCCTCTTCAAAGAGCGGCAGCGTAATAAGGACTCCCCTTACAACTTCAGCAATCCTCCCATCACCAGCCTGGAGGAGCTCAAGATTGATTCGCGGCCCCCGTCGCCAGAGCCGCAGAAGCAGGAGTACTGGGGAAGCAAGAGGTCTTCAAGGACAAGGTTTACTGACTACCAGCTGAGGGTCCTGCAGGACTTCTTCGATGCCAATGCTTACCCAAAGGATGATGAATTTGAGCAACTCTCTAATTTACTAAACCTTCCAACCCGAGTCATAGTGGTGTGGTTCCAAAATGCCCGACAGAAGGCCCGGAAAAATTACGAGAATCAGGGAGAGGGCAAAGATGGAGAACGGCGTGAGCTTACGAATGACAGGTATATTCGAACAAGCAACTTGAACTACCAGTGCAAAAAGTGTAGCCTGGTGTTCCAGCGCATCTTTGATCTTATCAAACACCAGAAGAAGCTGTGTTACAAGGATGAGGACGAGGAGGGGCAGGAAGACAGCCAAAATGAGGATTCCATGGACGCCATGGAAATCCTGACGCCCACCAGCTCCTCCTGCAGCACCCCGATGCCTTCACAGGCTTACAGCGCCCCAGCACCATCAGCCAATTCGGCTTCCTCCGCTTTTTTACAGCTCACCGTGGAGGCCGATGAACTGGCCACCTTCAGTTCAAAAACAGAGGTGAGTGATGAGAAACCAAAGCAGGCTGAACCTCCCAGTGCACAGCCAAACCAAACCCAAGAAAAGCAAGGACAACCAAAGGCAGAGCTGCAACAGCAAGACCCGCCTGAGCAGAAGACAAACGCAGCCCAGCAAAAGCTCCCGCCACTGACATGCCCCCCTTCCTTACCACAGCCTCCTCCACAAGCCCCGCCGCCTCAGTGCCCCATGCCCCAGTCGAGCCCCAGTCCTTCCCAGCTCTCCCATCTGCCCCTCAAGCCCCTCCACACCTCAACCCCTCAACAGTTGGCAAACCTACCTCCTCAGCTAATCCCCTACCAGTGTGACCAGTGTAAGTTGGCGTTTCCATCATTTGAGCACTGGCAGGAGCATCAGCAGCTTCATTTCCTGAGTGCACAGAACCAGTTCATCCACCCACAGTTTTTGGACAGGTCATTGGATATGCCTTTCATGCTGTTTGACCCTAGTAACCCGCTCCTGGCAAGCCAGCTGCTCTCTGGGGCCATACCGCAGATTCCGGTGAGCTCAGCCACTTCTCCTTCAACCCCAACTTCCACAATGAACACTCTGAAGAGGAAGCTGGAGGAAAAGGCCAGTGCAAGCCCTGGGGAAAATGACAGTGGGACGGGAGGAGAAGAGCCTCAGAGAGACAAGCGTTTGAGGACAACCATTACACCTGAGCAGCTAGAAATTCTCTACCAAAAGTATCTTTTAGACTCTAATCCAACTCGGAAGATGTTGGATCATATTGCGCATGAGGTGGGCTTGAAGAAACGTGTGGTACAAGTCTGGTTTCAGAACACCCGAGCCCGGGAAAGGAAAGGGCAGTTCCGGGCTGTGGGCCCAGCCCAGGCCCACAGGAGGTGCCCCTTTTGCAGAGCGCTCTTCAAAGCCAAGACTGCCCTGGAGGCTCACATCCGGTCCCGTCACTGGCACGAAGCCAAGCGAGCTGGCTACAACCTAACTCTGTCTGCAAT
Source organism: Manis javanica (assembly GCF_040802235.1). Lineage (NCBI taxonomy): Eukaryota > Metazoa > Chordata > Mammalia > Pholidota > Manidae > Manis > Manis javanica. The sequence continues at coordinate 50,960,542 of NC_133172.1, forward strand.
GCTCCTAGACTGTGATGGGGGACTCCAGATGAAAGGAGATATTTTTGATGGAACAAGCTTCTCCCACCTACCCCCAAGCAGTAGTGATGGCCAAGGTGTTCCCCTTTCACCTGTGAGTAAAACCATGGAGTTGTCTCCCAGAACTCTTCTTAGCCCTTCTTCCATCAAAGTGGAAGGGATTGAAGACTTTGAAAGCCCCTCTATGTCCTCAGTTAATCTAAATTTTGACCAAACCAAGCTGGACAACGATGACTGTTCCTCTGTCAACACGGCAATCACAGATACCACTACCGGAGATGAGGGCAATGCAGATAATGACAGTGCAACGGGAATAGCAACTGAAACCAAATCCTCTTCCGCGCCCAATGAAGGGTTGACCAAAGCAGCCATGATGGCAATGTCCGAGTATGAAGATCGCTTGTCGTCTGGTCTGGTCAGCCCAGCCCCGAGCTTTTACAGCAAGGAATATGACAATGAAGGTACAGTGGACTACAGTGAAACCTCAAGCCTTGCAGACCCCTGTTCCCCAAGTCCCGGTGCAAGCGGGTCAGCAGGCAAATCTGGAGAGAGCGGGGATCGGCCCGGGCAGAAACGTTTTCGCACTCAGATGACCAATCTGCAACTGAAGGTCCTTAAGTCATGCTTTAATGACTACAGGACACCCACCATGCTAGAGTGTGAGGTCCTGGGCAATGACATTGGACTGCCAAAGAGAGTTGTTCAGGTCTGGTTCCAGAATGCCCGGGCAAAAGAAAAGAAGTCCAAGCTAAGCATGGCGAAGCATTTTGGTATAAACCAAACCAGTTATGAGGGACCCAAAACAGAGTGCACTTTGTGTGGCATCAAGTACAGCGCTCGGCTGTCTGTACGTGACCATATCTTTTCCCAACAGCATATCTCCAAAGTTAAAGACACCATTGGAAGCCAGTTGGACAAGGAGAAAGAATATTTTGACCCAGCCACTGTACGTCAGTTGATGGCTCAGCAAGAGTTAGACCGGATTAAAAAAGCCAATGAGGTCCTTGGGCTGGCAGCCCAGCAGCAAGGGATGTTTGACAGCGCCCCTCTCCAAGCTCTTAACCTTCCTGCGGCTTATCCGGCGCTCCAGGGCATCCCGCCGGTGTTGCTTCCAGGCCTCAACAGCCCCTCCTTGCCGGGCTTTACTCCATCTAACACAGGTGGGTTCTGCTCTGGGGGCTTCCTTCGGCAGTAAGGAGCCACCCGATTAGCATTTTGTTCTGTAGCTACCACCCAAGCCCTCTGGAGTTGTTGGGCAGATAGGAAGCTTCCCTTTTTAGTTCTTGAACAGCAACAAAACTCCCAATCCTTGCTGCTCAACCTCCCTAGCGCTGTGGTGTATGTGGTCTTTGACTCCCCGGTTCAGGGATGGGACCTCCTGGCTGGAGCAGTCTCTGCTGAAACCCTTCTCATGCCCTGTGTTTAGTATCACAAACAGGGTGTGTGCTATAGGGAAGAACTTGAGGGTGCTGACATATTAGATCCTGGGATATTTTCCAGCAAGAGCTTTCCATCGTGGACCCTTCCTTTCAGTCCTTGTGGAAGTGCCAACCTCATCTAGGTATGTGTTGAAGATGTGAGACATCTGCATCTCCCAGCTAGTTCTGGATGATGCCCTATGGAAACTGGTTCCAGAACATTTTAATCAATCCCTTGCCCTCCCCTGTGGCCCTTGCCCCCACCTTTTCAGGGAGCTGTCCCAGCAGGGGTGCTGTTCTCAGGAAGACGCTCTTGGGTGGCAGATACTTACTCCTGGGGTTCCCATCTGGCCTGAGTAATGATGGCTGTGTTCATTTCCTGTGAGACTACCTTTGACCTTAAGTGTGCTCACCAGGAAGCTTGTATTGGACAGTGTGGTTCTAAATTTTGACATGTTGGTTGTGTTAGTCTTCCAGCCAGACAAAAAAATGTTAATGGTCATTTTGGGGCATCTTCAGTCATGGCTTCATTTCTTTTTGCCCATCTCCCTCTCTTTCCTCCTCCAAATCCCAACTACAGAGTCATATACTTGGTACTCTTACCACCTAAGAGGGAGTTTCCTGGTTCTTCCTCTTGTTTCTCCTCCTCTGTCCTCACCCATCTTCTCTGGACCCAGCTGCCTTCCCTAAACTGGACCTTCACCCCTAGGACCATCTGAGACCTAGGCACAAGTCAGCAGGTGCCCTCCATGGCCTGCACTGGCCAGCGTACATGCGCCAAAGGAGAGCCCCCTCAGAGGAGCTCCCTGCCTTCACATGTCCCTGCTCCCAGGGACTGAAGTGGTTCTGCTTCCCAGAGCATTCCTGGTTTCTGGTTGAATTAAATCCAAGTTTTACTGCTTTGGCTGAGTTGCACTCAACATGAGGCTACTTGTTCCTGGTCCCCGCTTCTTATCCAAAGAACAAGAAAAGAAAGCATCAAGATGTAGAAGTTGTTGCTTATATGTGTTGGCCAGTAATGTCACAGAATGATGCTAAAGGCAGCTAGACGTAAGCCAAGAGAGCCAAGGTATAGAAAGTGACCAAGCACTGATTTGCCCTTGTGGCCCAGGCCCTTGGCAGAGGGGCTTGGGAAGGCCCGATATTTCACAATGTGAAACAATTAGAATCAGAATGTCTGATCTATTGCCCTTGTTTTACAGATGAGAAAACTGAGGCCCAGAGAGGTCAAGACCATTCAGCAAGCTAGGGTAGGAGCCACAGCTCCCGCCCAGGCCTCCGGGCTCCCAGTGCTATGTGCTCCTTCCACAACACCCAATATGAGCCAGTCAGTCAACAGGTATATGTTTAGTGCTACTCAGGTTCTGACCACTTAGAGTGGACTCGAGATAGAAAGATATGCTCTTAATTATTTAAGGCAGTTAGGCGTGCCCCCTCTACCACCACCTGGCTGTACCACAGCTCCTGGGAGCACCGGATCTGGGATGGGAGGCAAGGAACTCGTGTGTAATGTGGTGGCCCCAGTGGTAAGCTCTTTCCAAAGGACCTTTCATTGATCCCTACAACCATCTATTGTGGAAAGCTGAGGTTCTGAGCAGTCAGTGGCTCAAGGTCACATGGCAGATGTGTGTCAGCCACAATCCACACCTCATCAGTCTGACTCTAAGAGGTGCACAACTAAGTCTCAGGGGCGTGAAGTGCCTTGCTGGGTTCTGATCTTACAGTTGAGAAAACTGTGGCCACCGAATTATTGCAGAAATGTACTGAGCTACCGTATCAAATTTGACTTTGTGCAGAGAAAGCTTGGTAAATAGCAGGGGTTCTGTAAATGTTTCTTAAAATCTCAGAAAGCCAGTTTAATGCCTTCTGACCTGGATCCTACTCCTGAAAGCCTGATGCCATTGAAATGGGGAAATCTCTGGATGTTGCTTCCTCGCCCACTGATTTTTTTGGCTTTGACTCCAACCTAAAATGTGCAGCAAGCCCGTGCCTAGAGGTGGACAGGAAGAGCCGCATCCCGAGTTTAGAGCCCATGAGGCTTTCTGTCGTCACCTCATTTATGCCAGTTTAACCAATGAGCCTTTACTGAGTTTTTCTGAATCAGACACATCTCCTCCTCTGGTTTCAGTCGCTTATGTGCATTGAGGAAATTAGGTGACTTCATCTCAGCAGACCCTTTCTGCTGTTTTGGGAGAGTAAATTAATGATCCTATGCAATGCTGAGGGAAGTGTCATTGTCGGCTGACCAAACAGCAGTGGGTATTTTTCTGGTCTTGGTAACTTGAACCATCTTTTTCTCTTCATCTGAAATTTGAGGGTTTTTAAATGTAGTGTGGTAGTCCAGTAGACAGGGCACCACTGTAGCCGGAAGTCGACATTGTCTTCTCTAGGCTTCCAGTGTCTCTTCTCACAAGGACAGTGTCATGTTATGGAATCCCCAGTCCCAGCCTTCTGGCAGAAGGTGGTCTACACGAAATAGTGAGAGGCTATAGGACATTTGACTTTACATTTTGCTATTCTCTGAAGTGAGGGGATGTGTGCTGTCTGGTTTCTTGGTTGTGGTGAATGTAAAGGTGATTGGAGGATTGCTGCTGCCTGTGAACTCTTCTCAACTCTTGTCTTTTCTCAGCATTTTACCATCCAGCGCACCATGTCCTTCCCTCCACCTTGCTAGTCCTAATGCACCTGCAGTGTACTGTTGTTTCCTGTCACCTTGGAACAGAAGACTCAACCCAGGAGCTGGCCAGGGGGAATATTGGGCCATGGGCTGAGCAAAGGCTTTACAGGTAGTGGTAGATTAGGCCTGAGAGTGATTGCAGACGGGCCTGTACCCCATGTGGGCCGGGTGGTGTGGTCTAAGGCCTTCACTCCCCATAAGCACTGATGCCTGGGGGAGGCTGTGGTGTCTTAGGAACTGGTGTTGCCAGCACTTTGAGCTGTTCCATTTCTGACACTGCTTTTCTCCTTACTCCGTGGCTGAGTTCTCAAACCTCTGCAGCCCTAGCTCTTCTGTATGTCCTTTAAAGAGGGGCAGGAGGAGAAAATGCTCAGTTCTCCAGCAGACTCCAGAATCCTTTCCTAGAAAAATTTTTCAACAGGCTTGTTAAAGCAGATCAGCTGAGCCAAAGCAGTGGAACAGTTTGCTGGAACAGTTTTCCCTGAATGGATTGTTTTTATTTCTTCCCACTCCTCACACATCCACTCTGCTGCAGCAGTGGAGATCAGAGGGACACACATCACGTAGAGTCTGTTGTGTTTGTTCATGTGGCCTTCATGCCTGGCCAGGCTTCTTGCTTTTGCTTTCTTCTCCTGTTACCTCTGTCCTCCAGACAACCTCCAGTGGCTGTACTATTCCTGTGGAGCTTTGATAAAGACCTTTGATTCAGTGGGTCCCAGCAGGAGACCGCTTGTTTGGGGACCTCCAGACTAACTGCCTTGGGTGGAATGACTGGTAGCTGAGGGCACAGCAAAGAAAATGTGAACTAGCGGGTGTGGAAGGTATTTAGCTGAAAGGGGAAGCATGGAAGCTGACTCAGGACTGGGTCCTGGTAAGAATTCAAGGCTATCCGGACCTCGAGCCCAGCAGGGTACCTTTGTTGAAAACGCTGGTTTTGAGAGGATCCTTCAAGGGTAAACCTTGAGCTCTCAGACTCTGTGCCAGTGACACAGGTCAGATGTCTTGAGCTTCACCCTCACCACCCCAGACTGACGCATGATTTCTCTGTCTCCATTCCTTTCAGCTTTAACATCTCCTAAACCGAACTTGATGGGTCTGCCCAGCACAACAGTTCCTTCCCCTGGCCTCCCCACATCCGGATTACCAAATAAACCGTCCTCAGCATCGCTGAGCTCCCCGACCCCAGCACAAGCCACCATGGCGATGGCCCCTCAGCAACCCCCCCAGACCCAGCCGCAGCCACCGCAGGTGCAGCCACCGCCTGCAGCCCAGCCGCCACCTGTGCCACAGCTCCCGCCACAACAGCAGCTACAGCCACGCAAGGACAGAGACGGTGAGAAGGTAAAAGAGAAGGAAAAGGCACACAAAGGGAAAGGGGAGACCCTTCCTGTCCCCAAGAAGGAGAAAGGAGAGGCCCCCACGGCGGCTGCAGCCCCGCTCACAGCCCCGCTGCCCACCATGGAGTATGCAGTGGACCCTGCCCAGCTGCAGGCGCTGCAGGCGGCCTTGACTTCGGACCCCACAGCGCTGCTCACGAGCCAGTTCCTTCCTTACTTCGTACCAGGCTTCTCCCCCTACTACGCCCCTCAGATCCCCGGCGCCCTGCAGAGCGGTTACCTGCAGCCCATGTACGGCATGGAAGGCCTGTTCCCCTACAGCCCCGCGCTGTCGCAGGCCCTCATGGGGCTGTCCCCGGGCTCCCTCCTGCAGCAGTACCAGCAATACCAGCAGAGCCTGCAGGAGGCGCTCCAGCAGCAGCGACTCCAGCAGCAGAAAGCGCAGCCGCCCAAAGCAAGCCAGACCCCAGCCCCCCAGAGGGCTGCCTCCCCGGACAAAGACCCTGCCAAAGAATCCCCCAAACCAGAAGAGCAGAAAAATGCACCCCGCGAGGTGTCCCCCCTCCTGCCGAAACCCCCCGAAGAGCCAGAAGCAGAAAGCAAAAGTGCGGACTCCCTCTACGACCCCTTCATTGTTCCAAAGGTGCAGTACAAGTTGGTCTGCCGCAAGTGCCAGGCGGGCTTCAGCGACGAGGAGGCGGCGAGGAGCCACCTGAAGTCCCTCTGCTTCTTCGGCCAGTCTGTGGTGAACCTGCAAGAGATGGTGCTTCACGTCCCCACGGGCGGGGGCAGTGGCGGCGGCGGCGGCGGGAGTGGCGGCGGCTCGTACCACTGCCTGGCGTGCGAGAGCGCGCTGTGTGGGGAGGAAGCTCTGAGTCAACATCTCGAGTCAGCCTTGCACAAACACAGAACAATCACGAGAGCAGCAAGAAACGCCAAAGAGCACCCTAGTTTATTACCTCACTCTGCCTGCTTCCCCGATCCTAGCACCGCATCTACCTCGCAGTCTGCCGCTCACTCAAACGACAGCCCTCCTCCCCCGTCGGCCGCCGCCCCCTCCTCCTCCGCTTCCCCCCACGCCTCCAGGAAGTCTTGGCCGCAAGTGGTCTCCCGGGCTTCGGCCGCGAAGCCCCCTTCTTTTCCTCCTCTCTCCTCATCTTCAACGGTTACCTCAAGTTCATGCAGCACCTCAGGGGTTCAGCCCTCGATGCCAACAGACGACTATTCGGAGGAGTCTGACACGGATCTCAGCCAGAAGTCCGACGGACCGGCGAGCCCGGTGGAGGGTCCCAGAGACCCCAGCTGCCCCAAGGACAGTGGTCTGACCAGTGTAGGAACGGACACCTTCAGATTGTAAGCTTTGAAGATGAACAATACAAACAAATGAATTTAAATAAAAAAAAAATTAATAACAAACCAATTTCAAAAATAGACTAACTGCAATTCCAAAGCTTCTAACCAAAAAAAAAAAAAAAAAAAAAAAAAGGAAAAAAAAGAAAAAGCGTGGGTTGTTTTCCCATATACCTATCTATGCCGGTGATTTTACATTCTTCTTTTTTTCTTTTAATATATTAAAAAAATGAAATAAAACAACTGAACCCTCTTACATTGTGTCCTTTTGAAGGTACTATTGGTCTGGGAAACAGAAGTCCACAGGGCCTCCCTAATGTCTTTGGAGCTTAAACCCCTTGTATATTTGCCCCTTTTCAATAAACACCCCCCTTGATAGCACAGAGGAGCCCGGCATGCACTGTATGGGAAAGCAGTCCACCTTGTTACAGTTTTAAATTTCTTGCTATCTTAGCATTCAGATACCAATGGCTTGCTAAAAGAAAAAAAAGAAATGTAATGTCTTTTTATTCTCAGGTCAATCGCTCACACTTTGTTCTGTTTTCAGAAGCATTGTTTTTATATATATTATTTTTTCAGTTTTTTTTTTTTTTTTTTGGTTCCAGAAAAGATTTTTTTTGTTTTGTTAATTTAAAAACGGGCAGAAAGTATTCGAGAAAAACAATGTGAACTGCTTTAGCTTTCTGGGGATTCTAAGGATAGCTTTTCTGCTGAAGCCAATATCAAGGGGAAAAGTTAAGCACTCCCACTTCCAGAAAAGAAAAAAAAAAACCCACACACACAAAGAGTGTTGAGGACTTGTAGCTTAAAAAAGTTTTAAAAACTGACTTTCTGTATTTATGATAGATATGACCATTTTTGGTGTTGAGTAGATTGTTGCATTGGAAATGAACTGAAGCAGTATGGTAGATTTAAAAGGAAAAAAAAACTTTTGTGTACATTTAGCTTTTTGTATGGTCCAGCTGACAGCTCCTCATTTGATGTTGTCTTGTTCATTCCTAGCAGATAGATTGCAATCCGTTGATTCGCCTAAGCTTTTCTCCCCTTTGTCCCTTAATTCCACTTTCTCTTGCTTCCTCCCACTTCCCATCCTATAGTCTCCCACTTAAGGTAGCTGCCTTCATTTCTTAGACGGTAGCTGCAGAATTATTTTATGACGCTAAAGAAAGAATTTCAAAGGGTTCTAGGGGTCGTTAGGATCCTCAAAGATTATTTTCGGTTGGGGAGTTGAAACTTCTTAAAGGCATATAATTCTAGTTACCTATGTCTCTTCTTAGCCTTGTGCATTTACTTTTTATTTATCTTTTCTTTGGCTTTTCTTTTCACCCTCTTTTCCTCCTTGTTTGGTAGTTGCTTCAAATATTATTTTCCTAAAACTAAAGCATTTGTTTCGGTTTAATTGGGCTGTGTGCTTTTCTTTTCTAAAAAAGTTTTTTGTTAGGGGTTTGGTTTTTGTTTTCATTTTGTTTTCTTCTCAGAAAAAGAAATTTCATGCTTTAAATAAAATCCAAAGACACACCCTTTCACTGCTGATGCAGAAAAAAAGGGAAAGGGTTCTTGTTACTTGAGAATTTGTTTCTGATTTAAACATACAAGACTTAGTTTAATAAAAGAAAGAGTAAAACAAAAGATTCCCAGGTTGTTATATGCTTCTTCTGCAAGCAGAGAGGCAACTGTTAATGACAATTCCATATACCAAAAGACACATTTTTTTACTTCAAAGTTTTGTCCTTGTGTTAGGCAGTCTGAGCGGCGAGGGATCCACAGCGCAGCCAACAAAGAAGCAGATAGCAATGCACAGAGAGCAAAAAGGAATCGAATGCGAGGCACTTGTGTTTATGTTAATATCCATATCCTGGTAACACACAACACAATGCAATATACACCTTCCTCATCTTTAAAAAAAAGTCTGAACTTTGAAAGGAAAACTTTGTGCTGCTAAAACATATATTCGGGGGACAAATAGATGCTTTGCTGTTTCACTTTCTAGCCGAACATCAACAGAAACAATCTCCCCTTGCCCCGAAAGTGTGAAATCCTTCTCCCCTTCATTCTCTTCCTTATGTTTCAAAAGGGAACTTTGAAGACTGTGAATGCAGGTTCCATTGGTCACCTTTCAGGCTTCCTTCCCCAATGCTGAAGCCACTCATCAACTTTGCAAAAGACTGGAGCATTCCAAGATCTGAAAATGAATTTCTTGTTGTTTTTTTCCTCTCTTTCTCCTTTTTTTAGCCGGGACTGTTTTATTTTTATGAATCTCTTTTTAGTTTAATGAAAGAATAGATCCTGAACTGTTGTACATATTTCTAACTAGGCTGATGCACAGTGCAAATTCCTTTTCTAATTGCTTTTTTAAAAAGTAGAAATACTAAAGAATACCATCTAACTATTCATACCAGTATCCAGTTGTAGCATAAGGTGTCAAAAACAAGTATACAAAACATTTGCTGTTTTAACAAGCTATTTTCTTTTAACGAGAATTCTATTTCTCCCCGTGTTTGAGATGAACATTTTTAAATTTTAAAGTTGTACAGTTTTCTGTTTTTCATTATTTTATCTTGTTTGTAACTCTATGAAATATATATATATATTTTTTGCCATTTAACTGTTGTATGTTACTCTGTGTCTGTATCATATAGAAAAAAATCATGTGTTTTTGTTTTCAGCTCTCTATGTGATCCCAATTAACAGTTCAACACTAGCTTTACCTGTCAAATTCTGCTAGGTCTTTTCAGAAAACTTTGTTTTTAAAAATGATATTGCTTGGTAATAGTGCAATTTCTCCTTTCCCTTCCCCGTCAACTTTAAGTTCATTTCCTTGTAATTTTGCCACCCCCCGCCCCCTTTTTTTGAGCTACTATGCCATCCTCCCTCTGTGAGGCACAGTGACTGTCAGCATTTAGTTCCATGCCTTGACCTGTGGGTATGTTTGGCAACAGCAAGGTGATGGGGTAGATGGCCGAAGCATGCTTCCACCCGCCAGTGTTCCTCAGAGGGGTTATGTGATTGTTTCAACCTGGAGTGGGTTGCACACGTAATGCTGTCCTCTACAACTCTACTGCCCCCATATATATCCACTCAAAAAAAGAGAGATTTTTCAGCATTAACCCAGAAGTAGCAGAGCAGTCAGTGATGGTGAAAATGAGAGGTCAGACATGAGCCAGTTAGGTGTTTGTGGGCTGACTTCCAGCATGGCTGTGACTGGTATCATTTACAAAGCATGAGTTCACTACAGTGCTCAACTGTTTATATTGTTCTCACTGGGAGAATTTACTCCTGTCTGCTGCATAGCAGGTAGGTGAAAAGAATATCTCAACTTACTTTTTAAAAGAGTTCTTCACTTCCATCGACACCTCACTGTTTCATTTTTTTGTTTTTGTTTTTTTCCAAATACTCCAGTGTGCATTGGTGCTGGACGCCATTCAGTCATAGCACCATATGGACCCACAGAATGGGAGTTGGTTCATCCATCCTTCCTTTCAAAAAGAAATGTAAGAAGGAAACATACACACACACACACAAGTTTAGGAAGTTTTTCTTTTTTTTTTTTTAATTAAAAGCTATTTAAAGAGATGAATGTGGCCCAAGTTTTACACAATTGAAAATAAAGTAAAACAGACGGCATGTGTTTAAACCTGAGTCTATCAGGCATGGCAGGAAGTTGCAGGAGAGAGAGGCAGTGACCCAAGCCAGTGCACTTGATGTTCATGGACATATATTTTTTTTAATAATAAATTAAATTAAAACATTTTAAATAGAAGCATAAATTGAGTTGGTTGTTTGTTGGCGCTGAGATACTGCCCACTGTGAAACAAAGCTTTGACTAATTTCTTTTGTTTGTTTACTTTCTTCGGGGGGGGAGGGGGGCAAGGTTGGGTAGGAAAGAAAGCATAAATGAACATGACCCTGAGGTGAAGAGGTATATGAACAGCCTTTGCAATGTACAAAAAAACAAAAAACAAGTACAAAAACAAAAAAAAACAAAAAAAATAGAGCAAGTGAAACCAAAAATGATGTTCTTGGTGTTTTTCTATAATGTAGTCTTGTTAGCTTTTTTGTTACTGTAACGATGCTGATCTCGAACTGTACCAAAATACATGGAGACTAACAAACAGAACCACATGGAACTTTCAAACTGAAAAAAAAAAAAGAAATTTGTCACAAAAACTTTGTTGTCATAGTTAAGTTGATTGTAGATGGTAATTGAATATACTCCTTTGAAAATATTTCATCAAGTATGTTTCCTGCTCATTGTGATACATTAAAAAATATGAGCAAAATTTCTTGTCTCTGCAACCAGATTTGTGTGCATGCATGTGTGAGAGAGGAAGATGGATACCTGGTGAGGTGCAGATTTGAACAGTGTCTGTGGCTGCATGTGCTGGGACACTTAAGAGGCACACAAGCGCTTTGGTATTTCTAAGTGTCCTTGTGTTTCCTGTCTCCAGGCACTCATCAAAGTGCAGGAAGTTTTGGCTATTTCACAGCTTATTTCACTGAGATGGGTAAACCTGACATCCTGGAGAGCCCTGTCTTTTTAATTAAAGTGTTTGGGAATTTTAGATGCTGAACACAACTACGAGCAAAGCAGTTTTGCTGGTGGCCCGTAGAGAGGTAAGTTCAACTTCTCTAAAGAATTGGATGCAGTGTTCATAACAGAAGGATATGAACGGTAAGTTGAATTAAATGGCTGATTGACTACATTTACCTTTCCTAGCAAATAACTTTTCTAAAACCCTGAGACAGCTGAATTGGAGATAAGAATCGTATGCAAAACAGTAAGAACATTAGTAATTCCTACAAACCGAAGAATGCTGGTCCTCTTATCAAAAACCCTCATCTACAGAAGAAAATGCCTCAAAGTCTTTAATAAGAAGTACATCCAAGATCAGGCCCACAGGTCTCCCATTCATCTCTAATTTATAACCCCAGCTGATGAATAATTTACAAAACTCTAGCAGCTGGGTTTGGACAGCATTGCAGGCTAGCAGGCTAGCTGTGTCCTTGCAAGGTCTGCAGCATCTGCCCTGGGCCAACAGGTGTTTTCTACCCCAAGAGTTAAGCTATGAAATCCTCTATTGGCTCAGACAGCCATTGTCAAGTCTCTTAGTTCCTGCAGCAGGGTTTCAAGAAGAAGCAGTGATCCTATTAATTCAAAATTGCAAAGAAGTCTACAACTGGCACAGGCATTACTAGGTCTCAGAAAGGGAAAGTTGGTTCCCTTGCCAATGCTGGAACCTCTATGCCAAGTGAGTAGTGTCACCATCCCTAATGAAATCCTGATCTTTCCCCAGGCCTTGTACCTTTCTTTTGGGTGTTCTGAACAGGCACACAGCTCCTGTCTCAATGTTATCCTGGCATATAGTTATGTCACTGAACTTTCTTCCGACCTGACCCCATAAAAAAAATTGGATGATAGAAATTGATTAAATTTTTGTATGATAAAAACTGTTCAGACCCAAAGCCACGTCTGCCTTTCTAAGCTATAATTATTTTAGGATCTGCCAGGATCACACTGAAATGCTTTAAATGGAACTATTTTGCAGAGAGGTTTTGCTGCCTCAGCTCTTTGGAGGAAGGTGACTATGATTCAGATTCTTCTAAAGATAAATTTTTAACAAGAAAATAAGAACCTTCCTTAGTGATGGGTGAGCCCTTTGTACCCGAAAATCTCTAAGCACCTAAATTACATTGAGAGAGGGTTGGGTAAGCAACTCTTACTGGAAACGCTTCTTTGTTAAGGGAAAAGAAGTTTTCCAATCTGGCTTCAATATCATGCTTGTGGATGTTAACTCGCCTTAGAATTAATAGTTTTTCCCCCTCCTGGAAAATGTGAAACAGCAACATCTTAAAATGGCTGATACGTGTTAGGTTGCTGTTTTTAATTTTGCTTTAAAGAAATGTCCGTAGTGCCTAGCTCCTGTTATAGACTAATGACCTTCCAAATCTCACTTTGAACAAGTTTAGACTTTAAGTTACAAGAGCACAAGTAGTTTGAGAGTCAAGTTGAAGGATGAGATACTTGCACATGGTGCTCTCACAGCCATAATTACGGCAGGACAAATGTGCTCATTCAGTCTCTGCACCTTACTGCTGGGAGGGCTCTGGAAAAAGCTGCAAAATTAGTGCTCTGGGGGCCATTAGAGGCAGCTTTCTGTTAACATTTTACTTCAGGCCAAGGATGGGTATTTTCCTCCCCTCCTCTTCCTCCTTTCCTCTCTTCCTTCCTCTCTCCCTCCCTCCATTCCTCTTTCATCCTTTTTTTTTTTCAACTAGGGGCATATGTTGTTGAGATGTCTTAGCCAATCAGTTTAGATTCTCCTCTATCTTCTAGAGTTTTTTAATTACAGGTGCAAAAATTAATTTGTTCTTGATCCTTATAATTACTTCATTTCTCATCCCATGTGGAACAAAGAGACGACTTAATCCAATTTACGAATCCTTTAACACGGGAATGGAAACTTTCAGATGCACTATTTCACTCTTAGGTCAATATCCTTTGGCCTGGGAAAATGAGTGTTAAGTAGCAGCTAAGAGTAGCAAGGGAGAAAGGCATGAGCAGATACTCTCTGCCTCTGTAATACCAAAAGTTTCTATCTCTCTTCCTTGGCCTTCCTGCTCACCATATACCACTCTTCCCTAAGCATTGCTACTGTCTTTTAGATCCTCTGTAATGCCTTATAAGTTGCATGACACTTGAAAAGTATTTCGTAAAATTATTTCTTGCTTCTTCCTCAAAATGATCCAGACAGTAGGCAAAGTGGGTGGCATTTATTTTAGGTGCTCAGGATAGTAAACAAAGGAGAGGAAGCACTAATCACGTGTTTAGCCTTGGTCCATTGCTCCCCACTGCCACCACACACAAATTTCCTAGATACACTGAAGAAGAATGGTTGAGAGTGTGGGCTTAGGAGTCTGACAGTTCACATTTTGACTCCACCACTGTGACCTTGATTGTGTTACTTATTTCCTACTGCAAAATGAGGGTTGGTAGGGTTCAGCATCATAGGGTTGCTGCAAAAATTAAGTTAATAGAAGTAAAATATTTCAAACACTACCTGGTACTTAGTGCTAAATACCCATTGCTACTATTTTTAAGTCTCTGCTTCTTTGCTGTAGGTCCCTTGAGACTGCGCCTTTTAACTCATGCTTTACTTCACAGGATTTGGGGCTGCAGTTGTATAAATCGGTCCCATCAAGCCTTTGCCCAGTGTTCATATCTGATGTTTCCTTGTCTGTATATAGCTCAGAAGGTCCAGAGGTCCTTCAAGGAGTTTCTTCTTGTAAGGTGTACAGGAGTATAGTATAGGAATTTGCATTTCAATCTTTCAATACCCAACTTCTAGTGATTAATTTGGCCAGAGGAAAGGATGGCTTGTAGTTTGCTTTTGTTTGCCTTACCTTGATGGGCAAGAAGCTTAAATGTAAACAGAATAGAGAAGGTGAAATAGGTTCCACAATTTGCCCACTGCCATTGCCTGTTTTTTGAGGTGGTTCCGATACCCAGGTTGGGAACTGTAGCATCTAAAATGAGAATGTGAGAGTGAATGAACTGTACGTGAAACAAGATTGAAAGAAAGAATGCAGAAAGAGGATCTTTCTACGTCACAACACAGGAAAAGTTTTTAGAAATACTAGCCTGCAAAATAGACATCTGGAAGAGGCACGGGAGTGAGTAAAAAGTAAACCACCACAGAGAAAAGGTTTGAGTAGTGTTTCCATGATAGCTTCTGCATATAAGAAACCATCAGTGATACAGGCTTTGGAAGGCTGTGACTGGGTATCCAAGAGCATTCCCAAATTTTATTCAGAAGCAGTGATGGAAATAAAGTTGCTAATACTAGTATAAAAGGGCAAATAAAGGCTATGGAGGATGACTGGTGGGATTTTCCTTTTCTCTGAGGATCATAACCTATAAATGTAGCTTTGGAATATTGCCTATAGTTAGGATATTATCATATGGTGTCTACATTTGATTCTTTTGATATATGGCTCTAAGTTTGATACTGTTTGAATAGTTTTCAGTCTGATTTGTATTCAGCTGAATGTGTCAGTACTGTACATAGAGTGCTCCACTGTTGCCTCATTTTAATTGTTTCCAATAAATCTGCAGTCACCATTATTTTTTAATGTATATTTTTCTCTAGTTGTTTTTAAGATTTTTCTCTTTATTGCTAATTTTATCACATGTTTTGAATATGATGTGCCTTCATGCACTTTTATTTATGGTTCTTGAGCTTGGTGTCAGTTGAGCTTCTTGGATCTGTAGTATATTATTTTTCATTAAAATCATAAATTCTTAAGTCATTATTTCTTCTAATTTATTTTTTCTGTACCCTCCCCCTTCCCATCTTCCTCGACCCCCAGGGACTCCAATTGTATATGTATTAGGCCATTTGAAATTAATCCACAGTTTACTGATGCTGTGGTTTTGTGATGTTTTGTTTTGAGGGAGGAGGGTTTACTCTCTTCTCTGTGTTTCATTTTTGATAATTTCCAATGCTGTGTTTTCAAGTCTACTAATCTTTTCTACTCTGCCATTAATCCCATCCATTGTATTTTTTCAACTCAGACATTATAGTTTACATCTCTAGAAGTTTGATCTGGGTCTTTTTTTATATCTCCTATGTCTCTGCCTAATTTTTGAACATAAAAAATATGGTTATAATTGCTTTACTGTCATCCTCTGTTTATCCATATTAATATGTACATAAGTTCTGAGTTGTTAGTTTCAGTTGAGTGATTTATTCTCCCCATTATGAGTTGTTGTCCTGCCTCTTAGCATGTCTGGTAATCTTTAGTTGGATGCTAGTCATTGTGAATTTTGCCTCACTAGCTATTGGATATTTTTGTAATTCCACAAACATCTGGTTTGTTTTGGGATGCACTTAAGTTACTTGAAAACAGTTTGATCCATTTGAGTCTTGTTTTTAAGTTTTCTTGGGCAGGATCAGAACACTATTTACTCAAAAGCTAATTATTTCCCATTACTAAAAAGGACCCTCAGAATGCTACTCAAATGTCCCATGAAATTATCCTTTCCCTGTGTGAGCATCAGGTGCTGTTCCCTCTTATCCTTTGAACTAGTTATTTCCAGCCTCATGTAGTTTTCTAACATGCATGCACTGGTCAGAACTATTCTGAATACTTCTGGAAGTCTCTGTGAAGATCTCCAGAGGTCTCTCTTCTCTGGAAATTCTTGTCATGATCTCCCCATATTGAGCTTTATCTCCTCAACTTGGGAGTCTGCTGGGTTCCATATAGGTTCCACAACCTGTGCTGTGGCCTGGAAACTCTTTAAGACAGTAAGGTGGAATAATATCAAGCTCTCCTTGTTTGTTTATCATCTCTCGGGGGGTGGGAGGGACCACTGTCCTTCACTGTGTAATGTCCTGGGTCTTGAGAACCATTCTTCCATATATTTCATCGTATCTTTTTAGTTGTTTCAGCTGGGAAGGGTATGTCTTAGTCTCTATTACTCCATCTTAGCTAGAAGAAAAAGTCAAATTTAGTTATTAAATATATACAGTGAGAATCCTGCATGCCTTTCTAAAGTGCTACTTATCCTTGTGGAATGTCCCAGAAGGTTTGAATTCACATAGGAGTCTTTATCCCCAGCAGATTTCTCTGGACATAACATGGTACTGACTCACTCTTAGGATCAAGAATGGCAACTACTCATCCTTTTGCTTAACCACAGTAATCACAAGTGGAAGAAAGGTAGGTAAATGCATAAGTTCTAGCCAGTTTTTGCCATGCCATAATGCCAAATAGCACGGGAAAACCATTTCTTAGATTTTAAAGTTGTAAGTGCATAGAAGACAGAGATAAGACTAATGGTAAAACACTATTTTAGCTCTTCCTTCTTAACTATAAGAGCTATCACTATTTATAAAGTTTTTCAAGTCCTTTTTTAAAAATTAATTTCAGAGATACCACCTCACACCAGTTAGGATAGCCAACATCCAAAAGACAAGAAACAACAAATGCTGGTGAGGATGCAGAGAAAGGGGAACCCTCCTATTGTGTTGGTGGGAATGTAAATTAGTTCAACCATTGTGGAAAGCAATATGGAGGTTCCTCAAACTAAAAATAAAAATACTATTCAACCCAGGAATTCCACTTCTAGGAATTTACCCAAAGAAAACAAGATCCAGATTTAAAAAGACATATGCATCCCCATGTTTATTGCAGCACTATTTACAATAGCCAAGATATGGAGGCAACCTAAGTGTCCATCAGTAGATGAATGGATAAAGAAGATGTGGTACACATCTGGAATACACAGTGGAATATTATTCAGCCATAAGAAGAAAACAAATCCTACCATTTGCAACAACATGGTTGGAGCTAGAGGCTATTCTGCTCAGTGAAATAAGCCAGGCAGAGAAAGACAAGTACCAAATGATTTCCCTCATTTGTGGAGTATAACATCGAAGCAAAACTGAAGGAACAAAACAAAAGCAGATTCACAGACTCCAAAAATGGACTAGCAGTTAACAAAGAGAAGGGGGTGGGGAAGGTGGGTGGAGAGGGAGAGAGAAGGTATTAAGGGGCATTATGATTGTTAGCACACATAATATAGGGGGGTAATAGGGAAAGCAGTATAGCACAGAGAAGACAAGTAGTGACTCTGTAGCATCTTACTATGCTGATGGACATGACTACAATAGGGTGTGGAGGGAGGGACTTGATAATATGGGTGAATGTAATAACTACAGTGTTGATCATGTGAGACCTTCATAAGATTGCACATCAATGATACCTTAATAAATATAAATAATTTCATAAGTCTTCCTTCACACAGATCATTTTTCAAGCCAACTAAATGTGGCTCAAAGATATCCATTAATTTGAAAGTGTGACTCTCACTTGAGTTCATGGCACTAATACAGAGAAATGTTACAAATCAGGTCCGGCATACACTAGTCATTCTCACTAAACTCAAATCATGTTTTCATTGCTTGTATGTTTGTTATTTTGGCAGAAATTTATTCATACATAAATTGGGCATCCATAATAAGTGAAATTTTTACCTACTCTCAAAATTCTCAAGATTTGTTCCAGGGTGCCTCACTATACTTTTCTGCAGATAATCTGCTCCACTAAAATCAGCCTCCCTTCCAAACACACCCTATAAATTCCCTTCATTTAAAGGCTTAACTGTCATTTACTCCATGACATCTCATCACATCAACTCAGTCCCTTTTCTGACCCCTTATAGCAGCATACATATAATGCCTTGTTTGGCAGTGATTCATGTATGTGTCTCATTCTTAGCCTGCTACCCTACATTTACATTTACTGTTTGAATGACTGAGTAAATAAAGAATGAATAAAATGGTATTCACCCTCATCTTTATGCTTTTTATGTGAAGAGAGGTCTTAAATGGGTTAGTACTAAAAATTGTATATAATTAGGATGGAACACTTAAAAAGAATTTCAGTCCCCAAGCATTCTGTAAAGGGAGAGAGATACTTTGCAGCCGAAAGTAAAGGCAAATAGAAATCAATGAAAAAAATTACACTGGACAGAATAAGAACTATTCTAGGCAGACTTCTACAGCTCCATTTAACAGGAGCTGATTTTATAGGTCTGAGCTATAGGGCATCCCTTCTAATTTAAAACATTTTTTTCTCTCAGAGATGTACAAGGAAATATCCTCCTTCCCCAAGAAAAGCTGCATTCCCAGAATTGTCATGAGTAACTCTTACCAAGCCTTTAAGGCCAAGCAGAGGCAGTTCAAAGCCACTAGAGAAGGATAGATTAATATAAAAAGAAGTAAGGGGAGAAAAACCTCCACTTAAGACCCAAATTAAAATTCCAAACACATGAAAAAATTTTACCAAGAGAGCAAAAAACCCGATGGCCTATGATCTGATGGCCTATGATCCACTAACAACTACTAATTATGAAATAAAAGCCAACATGCATGACTGTTGGAAGGAAATAATCAGATCAAATTTAAAATCCTATACGAAAAATATACTGAGTTAAATTTAAGAATGATAACCAGAGAGATAATGACTTGGCCATTTTCCAGAATGTAAAAGAACTTTCCAGACTAAAAGTATATACGACATAACAAGAAGGATTAAATGAAGTAAGTCTACACTGAGACACACCCCAGTGCAATTACAAATAATCTGTAAAATATTTTTGTCCTTGGTAGCATTTATGATTTTTCTCTTTATGCTTAATAATTGGAAAAGAAAACTGTGAGACTTTTTATCAGCAAGAACATACATGAGACAGTGAAATAACAGCCATAGGTACTGAGAGAAAAAAACAAACAATGTAGATTTCTATATCCAGCTAAACTATCATTCAGGAGTGCTGATAAAGACATTGTAGGAAAATTGTAATGGAAACTAACTTTTCAATCTCTCATAATCACCCTTTGGAAACAGAATGACTAGAATAATGAAACCAAAATCCACACACAAGATCTACCAAAAAAAAAAAAAAAAACCCTAGGTGGTATCTTCATAAACCCCAAAATCTAAGTGGAAAGGGACACACCAAAACTGCATTGACTGCATGGCATGAACAAATGTCTAAGAAGAGGTAACAGATGATCTTGAGTACAGGGAAACCCTTAAAATAGCCAACAGGTACTCATGAGAACAGTTGAATTGATAAAAAGTTTTGCATGCTTTAACTATAGGGTCATGGAGATGGGAAGCAAGGCAAAATAAAATATCAAAGGGGTGGAACTGAAATTCCCCTTTAGGACAAAATACCCCAATGAGGAAAAACTGCAATCAAGAGAATTCAAATTCAGCAAGCTTTGGAAAATAAGAGCAGGAAAGAGAAAGCACATGGAAGAAAGCCAGCTTCAAAGTGAGAAAGAGCACCAGACAAAACTGAGGGGAACACACAATTCTCAGTATGAGACCATATTTTTAAAACCTTCATATAAATAACGTAAGAAGGATCACCAGATCCAGGTCACTTGGCCAGCTGCACCAGGGGACCACGCCTGCTCAACAGTACACCCACAGTAGTGGCTGGTCATTGCAGCCAGCCACGCTAGGGGCCAGCTGCACTGGGGGCAAACCCTGCCCACCAGTGTGTCTGTAGTAGTTGTATCCAGTCATTGCTGACAACCAGGCTGAGGGCCAAACCTGCCTGCCCACCAGCCCACCTACATCAGTCATAGCCCAATCACAACAGGCAGGCATATGCAGCCCATACAAGACACACATCCTGAGACACACTGATTCTGGTGACTGAACTACTGAGCCCCACTAGAGTCCTTCTACATGATGCCACCTCTTTGAAGACCAGTAGATGTAGCTGACCTACCTAATACACAGAAGACAAAAAAAAAGAAAAAAAGATGATATGATGACACAGAGAAATATGTTCCAAATGAAAGAACAAGACAAACCTCAGAAAAAGAACTAAATGAAATGGAAATAAACAATCTAACTGATAAAGAATTCAGAGAAATGGTCATAAAGATACTCATCAGAATTGAGGGAAGAATGGATGAACTCAGAACTTCAACGAAGAGATAGAAAGTATAAAGAAGAACCAATCAGAGATGAACAATACAATAACTGAAATGACAAATGCACTAGAGGGAATCAATAGCAGATTAGAGATTAGAACAGTGATCTGACTTTGAACAGCACATTAGACCAGATAAATTTAACAGATATGTAGACCACTCCATCAAAGGATAGATCACATGTTAGGCCACAACACATGTCTCAATAAATTTAAGTCATGGGAAGCACCCAACCTGAACAGCAAAAAGAAAAAAGAATTTTAAAAAATGAGAATAAATTAAGGGACTTCTAGAACATCAAGTGTACTAACATTCACATTGTAGGTGTCCCAGAAGAAGAGAAAAAGAGGCAGAAAACTTATTTGAAGAAATAATAGCTGAAAAACCTCCCTTACCTGTTTGAACTTTATACCAACTGTATCACTTTCATAAAATGTGTCTTAAATGTTATTCAAAACATAATGAACCTTAGAACAAAAATTGCATGTTATACCATATGAGCCTACTATTACAGTGGGCCAGAAAAGAGGATCCGTCTCAGGTTTATTCCAGTGAAGAAGAGATTTAGATAAAAATGTTTCCAATAGGCACAACTTACCTCCTTGGGCAAAGTTTGGTCCCTGGTGACAGTCTGGGTCTAAGCATTTTGGTATAGTAATGCCACAGAAAAGTCTTACACACTGGTGATGAAAAAGTCACTTCGGTTCTGGGAACAAGAAAACTGAACAGGAGACTTGATGAGACTTAAAAGTGTGTCACTTGGGGATGAAGCCATTTCTCTGCCATAAACCTGGAGATTTACTCCCCACCATATCATTTGAATATAATGGCAAAGAAAATACACTAAAGCAAATGCCCAGAATCCTGGGGTGGTAAGGACACCTCTGAGCTTAAACAGTTCTAAGATTTTCTAAAAATGGTTTGTTTTTTTGGATTGCTGGAAGTGAATTACTAGGTATTTTTATGTACTCCAAAACACTTTTCAAGAGAGCAATACTCACAGAAGGAAAAGTTGAGACAATCAGAAGGAAGTTCTTTTTGTTTATAAATTTAGTAAAACTTCAGTAAATTCAGTAATGTTTTAATGCTAAGAATATGAAAGAAAGAAAATTCCATACAGTAGTTAAAACTGATTCAGCTAAGAATACTTCACTGAATCCTCTTTTCTAAAGACACATTATGTATATCTTTTGTTTCTATCAGTTTTAGTCTCTTGCCCACTCCTCAGCTTGCTGCCTCAAACCCTGTTTTGAATGGGGACTAAATGTACACATTCCCAAGCTTGCCGGCTTGCTTTTTTCTTTTCTCCACGTGTAGCATACCTGACCGCCTCCTCCCTTTTTCCTTCCTTCCTTCCTTGTCTGTGGCTTGGGATCCCATTTCCAAGGACTGATTATTAATGCCCTTTCTTACAGTGCACTGAGGAAATCACAGGACATCTTTTCCTCTTCTATGTATTTTCATAATCGAAAATTCAAGTAAAATAGTCACGCTGCTCAAGCCTCTTTTACCTTGCTGAAATGTTCCTTTGGTAAAACACAGTAACAGTATGAAAAAACATCATAACAGTCTGATAAAGATAAAAGCAAGAAGGAAATATTTTCTGAAATGTCACTTCTTCATTTTCTTTTTAAAGAATAATATATGTCAAGATTTTTAAAATTTAAAGTTCCATTATATATAAAGACTGCTTATATTAACATACAATAAATTATAATTATCAAGAATTTACAAATGATATTCTACATTTTGATATCTAAATGCAACCATTACAGCTAAAATTTTTAAATGTAAGCGCTCAATATCAAAGCATCCTAGTTTATTCAGTTTTAGTTTTGGACTCAGCACTTGAAAGCCCTGATTCCTCATTTATAGACAAGCAAGAGTCAAAGGCCAAGTATATTTTTGAAAGTAGCCACCTAGTTCTTGTCTGCTCTACCATAACTATCAGAAATTATGAACAGTGCCAATCTAGAATATGGCCTCCTCTGACTACCCAAGAAGACCAGAATGTAAACCCTGGTATAAATAAGATATTCTAATCTGTAAAGGAATGAGCTTTCAGGACTCTAGGAAAAAGAGTTGAAGGGATGGCAATAGACGCACCAAACCCCGGCAACAGTCTAGTCTGGGAAGTTGGATATCCATTCTGGATTAATCTGGTAGCTCTCTAAATAAGAGAAAACATCAAAAAAAGAAGGTAAACAAGCTGGCTGATACACTATAGATAATGGAGTATCATGGCTAATTATGTGAGGGTTTTGCTAGCCATATCTAGTGGTTCCCTTTCTTCAGACAAAAACCTCCTTGACTTCTTAATGTGCCTTGACAGGACACCTGTCTGAAGTCTTGCAGGACATCACTCAAAAGGATCTCCTTGGTCCTTCTTAACAAATGACTTTAATACTTGCTGAACACAGACAGAGAATGACGAGCTTAGACTGCTGCTGCCTCTTACTTACATTTTGTTTGGGTCATTTCTGAGCCTTTTCTAGGATCTATCCACTGTTCAACACCTTCCAGTTTGTGTAAAGATGAAACTGAGGCAGTGGCGAACCTTATAAAACATATTTTAATTTCAAAGAAGTCTGTGTTTCTCTATGCTTACAGTTGTAGGCAAAGAAGCTTTGAATTTGAGAGATTGTAAAACCTGACAAGATTCTGCCACATTCTAGTGCTTGAGGCTCCCAAAGAAGCCCCGTGTAGCACATCTGACTATCCTCCAGCAAGGACTGTCCTCTAATACGTCAGAAGGAAAGGTGACAATCACATTCAGACTCTTCATGGACTGGCCTTCTAGCCAGACAACTGCATAATATCTAGGTCTTTGATACCCTGAGGACAACATTTTGTCAGTTGTACAGGAACCAGGTTATCTTGCAGTGAAGTGAGTTGTACCATAAGCATTTATTTCTGTTTACCAGGCAGAGCAATGATAGGAGCAGATGCTCCTTTAAATCCTACATGTTTCTCTTTTCTCTCACCAGACCAGCTCTTCAACCTGGCTCTCCAACCTGGGGCTGGAACTGACTGGGACTTAAAAATGCTTTGTTACTGTTTGTTCTTTTTTCTAATAATCACAATGGTTTACTCCCTTTTGAGGCAGGGGCCTGGTGTAATGAGTCGATGCTTCTGTTAACTCTCAAGATTCCTTAATTATTTCCACCGTTTTCTCCATGTGTTTCCCTCACTGACCGTGTGAATTGGAGGCAGGCTGCTGGTTGTCAGAGACTGGTGAAGTCACTGGCCTTCCTTGTTGGCAAATAACTGAATTCTGTAGTATCTGTAGTATTGGACAGAATATCCCGTCTCGGAGTTTGTGCAGCACCTTCTGTTTTTAGTTTACTGGTGATCGGGGCACATCACAAGAACTTGGGAGTGCAGCTAAAGCCAAATCAGACTTGACAGAAAATTATTAGCAGGGTACAGAAGGAAAAAAGATCCCCCTTCCTTTCTGTAATCAGGTTAATATGTGCATGGAATGTTTCACTTAAAAAGGTAGTGTGTTTTGGCAAAGCTGGTTTCTTAAGTAGAATTTCAGTTCCCATTATGCGAGGCTATCCATTGCTGCTCTGGCAGGGCCTTTGATCAGTGAACTCAGTGGGGGAGAAGGGCATAGGCATATTAATAACTTCAACATGTGGCCCTTCGGCCCAGCTGTACCCTTGACTTGGAAAAAGGCCAACGGGAAAGGGTTTTCTTAACATGACCTATGTATGCATATTTTGGAATGGGGTAAAGGGAAGATAGGGGTTCAAAGAAGGAAATAAAATCTGGTTTTATAGTAGTCCTTTCTCTTGTTCCTGTTCCCTGTTTGGGGCATTCTGCTACTACATATTTGGATCCTGTGGATTCTGGCTCCATCCTCAACTTTTACTATCTTCATTCCTTCTGCTATAATGTTATAAAGATTAAAGCTGCTGGTTTAATATACATACCAGCTCAGGCCAAGGTTAGGGAAAAGCAGGAGGCTCTGTAAGAGTCTATAGGGATGAGAGATTAATGGGAACCAGGTGCATGAAATAAGAGCCCAGGGTCCATTTTGCCAGGACTGTATCTTTTGCCCTTTCCCCCCCTGCATTGGTATTTTGACTTTTATTTTAACAATCACAGGCTTTAGACCCCATTAAATTACTGCCAAAGACTAGAGCCCAGCTTGCTCTTTTCTTGTGTTTTTTTGTATTATTTCATACCAGTCTCCTTTCATTTTCTTTTTCTGGGATGTTCATTTGCCATGTATCCCCATCTGGTCCTGAAAAGGTTCCTGAGTGACTCTACATTATAGTCATGGAGATCAGGCTTAACTCATCACAAGTGGCTTTTTAATGGTGACCTCAGTTGACATTCATCTCTTGTTCTCAATCTCTCCTCCTCTTCCTTCTTTGATTTTATGATACTGTTATCATTTCCTTGATCCTTCCTTCTATGAGTCTAATTCCCTAACTGCCTAATACCAACTGGTAACAAAGGATTAACAGGGAATGATCCCAGGGGTGGGATGTGATACCCAGGGGTACTATATAAGGATATAGATTTGACTTCTGTAACAAAGGCCAAAATAACAATGGTTTAAACAAGACAGCAGTTGATCTTTTGTCAAGCATGAGCACTTTGGAGCTACAACATAACTCCATCATTTCAGGAACCCTGACTCCTGTCCTGTTCCTTCCTTATTCCTAGCACATGACGTCTATCATATGGTCTAGAATTACTTCTCTAGCTCCTGTCCCCATATTCCCTTCCCATTCCTGCCAGTAGAAAAGGAGAAAGTGGGAGGAGGCATGTTCCTTCCATTTTTAAAGGTGTTAAGTCGTACTTACTACTTCTTATATTCCATTGTGCAGAACCTAATCACTTGGCCACATTTAGCTGTCAGGTTGACTGGAACCTAAATTCTTTAGCTGCTGATCTTTCTTTGCCACAAAAACCTGCTCAACATTTTGTTGCAGACAACTATGGAGGTTATGAAATTGTCAAATAGTTATAAACTGAATGAGTGCAATTATGTTATCTTTTTGGAAAAGGTGAGAATTAGAAGAAAAGAATGGGTAACAGAGTGATGGCCATCGGTTTCTTGTTTGTTTTTGAGCTACTGTTCTCTGATCACAGCATTTATCATTCAACAGAGCAAGCATGCCAGGTACTGCAGAAGGCTCTGAGCCTACAAAAGCATCTTCAACACAGGCCTTACCTTTATGTCCCACAGACGTAAGAAAAAGTCAGACATCAATGCTGATGTGCATGGACATGTGACTTCATTGGGACTCTCATAAGGAGTTTGTACAGTAGATGAAAGGACTAAGTAGGAATGAGATAATAAAAGGCCTTGTATGTCAGGGTAAGATTTAAATTCATCCTGTAAAAGTCCACTGTGAGATACGAAAGACAAATTAGCAAGAAATAACATGAATAGATCTAATCTTAAGGGTATAATTTCTCTATAAAAGAAATACTTGATGAATTTGACATGAAAAATTTTTTTAATCTCAGTTCAAACATCATAAACAAAATCAAAAGATGAATGACAAAGTGAGAAAAATATTAACTACACATGACAGACAAGAAGCTAATTTCCTCACATAATACCAAAAAAAAAAATTCTAAAGATCAATAATACAAGAACAAAGTACCCAAAGATATGACCAGATACTTCACAGAAAAAAGAAATTACTGACTTTCAAATACAGAAAATATGCTCAACTTCTCTTAAAAGAAATTAAAAACTGGACATATTAAATCCAAAATCTGATAATATGCCTAATTGGTAAAGTTCATGGGAAACAGGCACTTGGGGCAAAGAGCATTAATCCAAAGTAAAAGGAGTTATTTATCATAAAAAGTGGCATACCCCACTGTGGGAAACAGGCTCTAAAATAGCTCCCAATGATCCCTGCTTCGTGGTATGGAAGCCCTTGTGTAATCCTATCCCCTTGAGTATGGGCTGGATGTAGTGACTCTCTTCTCACTAGAAGAATGTGGCAAATGATAAGATTCTATTTCCACAGGTACAAAAGAACTCTGGCTTCCATCTTGCTCACAATCCTGCTTTCTCCCTCACTCACTCTGAGGGCACCAACTGCTGCACTGTAAGCTGCTCTTTGGAGAGGCCCATGTGGCAGGGAACTGGTATTACAGCCAATAGCCAGTAAGGACCTGAGATCTCCCAACAGCAGATGACTGAGTTTGGAAGTGTATCTACCCACAAATGAGCCTTAAGATGACTGCAGCCCTGGCCAACAATTTGCAACCTTATGAGAAACTTGAGGACTGTAACTCTGGGGGGAAAATAAGTTCCCAGTCCAGGGCAAATTACCTTTGAAGCCGAAATCATTCAAAGGGAGAAATAAAGTGGGAGAAACCCATTTATTGCTTACAAGCACTGGTCCACTTCTGCTCGCCTGTGTCTCTTGTGACCCTGCTGTAAAAAGGGACCCCACCAAACCTCTCTGGTCCAGATATTCCCTCACTGCCCCCACCTTGTAATCACCTATTGATGTGGAAATGGTTACTTCTCTCCACCCCTTGGAAACACCTATTGATATGGAGATGCACTAAGGCCAGGCGAGAGATTCTGGAAATATTTTATTTACAAGGACCTAGCTCAGCTGTACCTGATTCCCAAGCCACAAAAACTGGGATAACAAATATTTGTTGTTTGAAGTCACTAAGCTTTGGGAAAAATCTGCTACACAGCAATAGATAACTAATACATATTTTCATACATGGAAGTGGAGGGCTGCCTTGGCTTTGGAAACAGGCAGTTGGCAGAGCCTGGAAGGATTTTGAGGAATACGTGGGAGAAAGCTTAAATTGCTTTGAACACACTATTAGCAGAAATTTGGACTTTGAGGATGCTGCGATTAAGGGCACAAAAGGAAGTGAAGAAACATGTCACTGGAAAGGCCGAGAAGGAGCCTTGTTATATAGTGGCAGAAATCTTAATATTGCCTTAGGTTACATGGAAAGCATGATATATGTTGAATGAACTAGGTGACCTGCTTCCCAAACTGGTAAAGTTAATGCTTAATTTCTTCTTGATGATTATAATAAAATGAGAAGAGGAGGTATATACAGAAGGAAGAATGGTAAAGCAAAAAGGAATCCGAACTGAGAAGCATGTCAATATGAGGAAGAGCAGGAAGCACGAAGAATTCACCCCCTAACTATACATTGGTCCTGGCCAAATCTATCTGATATAACTATTTTGGAATTCAGGAGTCTATTTAAAGGCTTGCAACTTCTAGGGGAAGACTTGGACAGTAAATTAATTTAGGTCTATTTCAACTTCTAGTCCATTGCCCACTCACTAGACCAGTAGCCAGCATCCATGTATGTGTTCTAGGAGCAGCTTGCATGCAGTTTGCCAGAGCCAGGATAGTCATTAAGGACTCTGCGCTCCAAATACTGGGGATCTATGCTCTCATTGCTGATTGTTCCTTCTGACTGCAGAGGAATAGACATGGAGATGCACCACTATTACTGGAAGCCCAATCCCTCCAGCTGAAATGACTTAGATAAGATTTAAAGGGTGATCACATTTCCCACCCCTTCATTTTTCTTTTTCCTCTTGTGTGAATCAGACATTTAAAGTCTAGGATATTCAAAAGCAACTGTATATACAGGGGGATTTAGAAATCCCTGCATATGCCTAGGGAAAGGTGCAGGCTCAGAAAGCACTCATAAGACCTTAAGTTTAACATCCCAGGCTGATTGTTGGCACAGATATCCTATAACTAAAAAAAAAAAGAGAGAGAGAGAGAGAAAATCTGTTTAATTAAATCAACAGAACTGTCCACTGAATCAACAAAAACACTCTAGCAAAGTGACAAATATCAGATGGCAGATTGTCAAGACAAAAATTTTAAAACACCTGTCTTTAAGATAGGTACAGGAATCTACAGGAAGACATGGAGAAACTCAATAAAATGAGGTAGGAACAGTGGAAATAGCAATGAAGAGTCAGAAAACATAAAAAGAAAGATAAAAAAGAAATACTAAGTTGCAAAGTACATTAACTCAAATGAAAAATCCTCTACAGGGATTTCAAAAGCAGATTTGAGTAGGCAAAACAAAGAATCAGCAAACATGAAGATAGGATAATTGAAATTATCGGCTCTGAAAAGAAAAAGATAAAGGATTGAAGAAAAGTGAGCAGGGCCTAAGGTACTTGTGACTTGTGGGACACCACCAGATGGAAAGACATACACATCATAGTAGCCCCAGAAGGAGCAATACAGAGAAAGGGGCACAGAAATTATTTGAAGAAGTAATGGCTGGAATTCTTCCACATTTGATGAAATAAATTATTATAAACACCCAAAAAGCTCAACCAACTCCAAGTAGGATGAACTCAAAGAAGCCCACACCAAGATACACTGTAATCAAACTGTGAAGATCCAAAGACAAAGACAAAATCTTGAAAGTAGCAAAAGAGAAGCAACTCATCACACATAAAGGATCCTCAGTAAGATTATAAGCAGATTTCACATCAGAAATCTTGGAGCCCAGAGGACTGATACATCTAAAGTGCTGAGTGAAAAAACTATCAACCAAGAATCCCATATCCAGCAAATCAAAGTGAGAGAAAAATTCAAACATTCCCTGATAAACAAAAGAAAGTTTATTACCACTAGATTTACCCTACAAGAAATGCTAAAGTGAGAACTTCAGGTTGAAATGAAAGGACACTGGACAGAAACATGAAGCAGTATGAAAAAATAGAGATCTCTATAAAGGTGAATATATGGGCAATTACAAAAACTATTATTTTAACTTAGGTTTGAAACTCTTTATTTTCCACATGATTTAAGAGACTAATACATTTTTACACTTATTTTTTAATTCAATTCATTTAGACTAAAAATAGTTCATCCATTTTTTAAAATGTTATTCTACAGCTTAGCATTACTGTAATTTCAGTTTGTAAGTCCACTTTTTTGTTTTCTACAAGATTTAAGAAACTAACATATAACAAATTTTTAGTCTCTGTTTTTGACAGAATGTATAAAGATATAATATTGTAACATTAGTAAATAAAAAGGGTAGGGACCAAGCTGTTTAGGAGCTGACTTTCTGTGTATTTTTGAAGTTAAGCAGGTATATATAAATTCAAATTAGAGTGTTATAAACTTTAGAATGTTAAACATAACTCCCATGGTAACCACAAAGAAAATAGCTATAGAAATAACACAAAAAATAAATGAGAAAGGAATTTAAACATTTCACTACAAAACAAAATAAACACAGAAAAAGGCAGTAATGAAGGACATGAGGGACAACAAAGCTACAAAGCATATTGATAACAAAATAACAGAAGTGTCTCTATATGAGTAATTACTTTAAATGAAATTGATTAAATACACCAATCAAATACTGGCAGAGTGGTTAAAAAAAAAATCCAACTATATGCTGTTGACAAGAGATTTATTTTAGATCCAAAGACACAAAAGGTTGAAAGTAAAAGGATGGGAAAAGGCATTCAATGCAGATAGTAAGTAACCAAAATAGAGTAGGGAAACAATACTAATATCACACAAAATAGATTCTAAACCGAAAAAGTTTACAAAGGACATTATGTATTAAGAAAAGGTTTAACACAGTAAGAAGACAGACATATGCAGCAAATAACAGACTATTAAAATATATGAAGCAAAAGTGGACAGAGTTGAAGCAAGAAATATTTCTATAATATTTGGAAACATCAAGTACTCTACTCTCAATAATAGATAAAGTAGAAGGTGAGTAAGAAAATGGAGGACTTGAACAACAAAATAAACCAACAAGATCTAATAGACATATACAGAACAATTTACCCAACAACAGAACACATATCTTCTCACATGCACAGGGGACATTCTCCAGGATAGGTCATATATTAAGCCACAAATTAAGTAGCAACATATTTTAAAAGATAGATGTTATATAAAGTATCTTCTCCATCCTGATGATAACAACAGGATGATGTTAGAAATCAACACAGGAAGAAAACTGGAAAATTCACAAATTTGTGGAAATTAAAAAGATACTCTTAAACAACCAAAGAATCAAAGAAGAAATTACAAGAGACATTAGAAAATACTTAAAGATAAATGAAAACACGAACACAACTTACTGAAATTGATGGTACACAGTGAAAACAGTGCTAATGGTAGAAATTTATTGCTATAAATGTTCACATTAAAAAAGAAGAAAGATCTCAGGTCTATAACTTAACATTACAATTTAAAGAACTAGTAAAAGAAGAATAAACTAAACCCAAGCTAGCAGGAAGAGGAAAATAATAAAGATTAGAGCAGAGATAAATAGGATAGAAAAACAATAGAGAAAATCAATAAACCAAAAGCAGGTTCTTTGAAAAGATTCACAAAATTGACCAACCTTTTTGATGGAATAAAAAAAAAATCACTGAAATCAGACTCATGTTAGACTCAAATGACTAAAATCAGATATATAAGCAGGCACATCACTGCCAATTCTACAGGAACAAAAAGGATTATAAGAGAGTACTGTGAACACTTGGATGCTAACAAATAGGATAATCCAGATGAAATGGACAAATTCCTAAAAACACAAAACCTACTAAGACTGAATCATGAATAAATAGAACATTTCAATAGACCTATAACTGGTAAGGAGATTCAAGTAGTAATCAAAACCTTCTGATGAAGAAAATCCCTGGAACTGATTACTTCACCAATGAATTCTTACAAACATTTAAAGAAGAACTAACACCAATCTTTCTCAAACCTTTCCAAAAAATTAAAGAATGCTAACACATTCTATGAAGCCCACTTTGCCCTGATACCAAAGATAGACAAAAGCGTTACAAGAAAAGAAAACTACAAACCAATATCCCATATGAACATTTGGTACAAAATTCTAAACAAAATACCAGCAAATCAAATTCAGCATATTAAAATGATTATACCCCTTAACCAAGTGCCTGGAATCTAATCTAATGAGAAAATTGATAATGTAATATATCACATTAATGGAATAAAGGGAAAAAACCCCACATGAACATCTCAACTGATGCAGAAAAAACATTTGGCAAAATTCAAAAACCTTAAATGTTAAAAAAATACTCAACAAACTAGGAGCAGAGGGAAACTACATCAACAAAATAAAAGCTACATATGCAAAATGCATAGCAAATATCAGACTCAATGGTTAAAGACTAAAAGATTTTTCTCTGAAATCAGGAACAAAGAAAGAAATGCCTACTTTTGGCACCTCTATTCAATGGAGTATTAGAAATTCTGGCCAGAACAATTAGACAAGAAAAATAAATAAAAGGCATTCAAATCGCAAAGTCAAAAGTAAAAGTATCTCTGTTCACAGGAGACATAATCTTATATGTTAAAAACCCAAAAGATTCCACAAAAAAAAAACCTGTTAGAATAAATTCAGCAAAATAGCAGGATACAAAATCAGCACTCAAAAATCAGTTGTTTCCACAGACTAACAATGAAGAATCTGCAAAAGAAATTAAGAAACTGATTCCATTTTCAATAGCATCAAAAAGAATAAAATAGTTAAAAGTTAACTTAACAAAGAGGTGAAAGACTTGTGCAATGAAAACTACAAAACAGTAAAGAAAGTAAATAATTCCCTGAAAACTGTGACACATAGATGAAAGGAACTGAAGAAAACACAAATAAATGGAAATATATTCCATGTTCATGGATAGGAAGAATCAGTATTTTTAAAAGTCCATACTGCCCAAAGCCACCTATAGATCCAATGCAATCCTATCAAAATCCCAATGGTATTTTTCAAAATAGAAATACAAAATTCTAAACAAAATAGAAAATAAAGTCCTAAAATTCATATGGAACTATAAAGACCCCAAATAGCCAAAGCAATCTTGAGAAAGAACAAAGCTACAGGCATTACACTTCTTACTATATGAAGCTCTCAGTAAGTGAAACAGTATGGTACTGACATAAAAACAAACACATAGACCAGTGAAACAGAATTGCCATCCCAGAAATAAACCCACACATGTACAGTCAACTAATATTTGACAAAGGAACCAATAATATACAACACAAAAAGGGTAATTTCTTCAATAAATGGTGCTGGGAAAGCTGGATATTTACATGAAAAAGAATGAAATTAGACTACTATCTTAAACAGCTCACAAAAATTAACTGGATTAAGGACATAAATGTAGGACCTGAAATCATAAAACCTCTGGAAGAAAACAGAGGGAAAAATCTCCTTGATATTGGTCTTAGAAATCATTTTTTTGATCTAACACCAAAAACACAAGCAACAAAAGCAAAAA
Organism: Manis javanica; assembly: GCF_040802235.1. Lineage (NCBI taxonomy): Eukaryota > Metazoa > Chordata > Mammalia > Pholidota > Manidae > Manis > Manis javanica. The sequence continues at coordinate 50,993,148 of NC_133172.1, forward strand.
TAAGTATGTGGGACTACATCAAACTAAAAAGTCTCCACATAGCAAAGGAAACATCAACAAAATGAAAAAGAAACCTACTGAATGGGAGAAAATATTTTCAAACCATATATCTCATCAGGAGATAATACCAAAATATATAAGGAATTCCTACAGCTCAAAAACAAAGTAACAATCTGATTTAAAAAGGGGCTAAGGACCTAAGTAGACATTTTTCCAAAGGAAATATACAAATGGCCAACAGGTAGATAAAAAGAGACTTAATATCACTAATCACCAGAGAAATACAAATCAAAATACAATGAGATATCATCTCTCACCTGTTAGAATGGCTATTATGAAAAAGATAAGAGACAAGTGCTGGTGAGGGTGTAAATTTCTGCACAGTTGGAAGAAATGCTAATTGGTGCAGCCACTATAGAAAACAATATGGAGGTTCCTCAAGAAATAAAAAATAGGACTACCATATGATCCAGCAATTCCCTTCTGGGTATATACCTGAAGGAAATGAAATCAGTATCTCAAAAAAATATTTGTACTACCTGTTGCAGTGCAGCATTATTTATAACAGCCAAGACATGGAAACAACCTAAGTGTCCACTGACAGATGAATGGGTAAAGAAAATGTTGTATGTGTATATATACATAAGTATATCAAATAGTCAAAAATCAATATATATATATTGTATGCATGTGTGTGAACACACAAGTACAATAGAATATTATTCAGTCATAAAAAAAGAAGAAAATATTGCCATGCAACAACATGTATGAACTTTGAGGGCATTATGCTAAGTGAAATAAGTCAAACAGAGGAAGACAAATACTGTATAATTTCATTTATATGTGGATTCTTAAAAAACTAAACTCATGGAAACAGAGTGATAGTTGCTAGGGGTGAGGGAATGGGTGAAGGTGGTCAAAGGGTACAAACTTCTAGATAGAAGATAAGTAAGTTCTTGAGTTCTATTACATCATGGTAACTATAATGCACAATACTGAATTGCATAATTGCTATGAAAGTAAATCTTCAAAGTTCTCACTACATACACACACACAAAATGCTAACTATGTGGTGTGATGGGTATGTTAACAACCTTATTTGTGTGATAATCATTTTACAGTATATCAAATCATCATACTGTATACCTTAAATTTATACAATATTATATGTCAATTGTATCTGGAAAAAGTGTATAAATTAAAGAAGACATAAATAAATGGAAACACACCTCACGCTCATGGATTGGAAAACAATGTTGTTAAGATGTCAATACTATCCAAAGTGACATTCATATTCAATGCAATCCCTACCAAAATTTCAGTGACATTTTATAGGAAAAAAAAATCCATCTTAAAATTCACATGGAATCTCATGCAATCCAGAATAGCCAAAAATATCTTGAAAAAGTAGAATAAAGTTGGAGGATTCATGCTTATGATTTCAAAATCAACTACAAAGTTAATAATAATAGTGTGATACAAGACATAAAGACAGGAATATAGACCAATGCAATAGAACAGAGAGCCCAGAAATAAACCTTCATGTATATGGTTGTCATGGACTGAATTGTGACCCCCCTAAACTTCGTATGTTGAAGCCCTAACCATCTAGTGATTGTATTGCAAATAGGGCCTTTAAGGAGGCAACTAAGGTTCATGAGGTCATTAAAGTGGCGCTCTGATCAAATAGAACTGTTACTCCTAAAAGAAGAGGAAGAGACGCCTGAGCTCACTCTCTCTGCCATGTGAGGACAGAGCAAGAGAGAGTCTTTTAAGCCCTGAAGAGAGCTCTCACTAGAACCTGACTATGCAGGACCCTGAGCTTGGATTTCCAGCTTTCAAAACCGTGAGAAAACAAATCTCTTATTGTTTAAGCTACCCAGTCTATAGTGTTTTGTTAAGTATTTTACCATAATTTTTTTAAAAATTTTAAGGTATCAGAACTTGTTGGTTTTTAAAATGTGTAGCCTCTCTAGATTTAAAAGATACTAACATTAACAAATAGCTTCCAAGAAAAGTTCATACTGCAGCACTACCAGGAGAACTCTAGTCTAAAAGTGACGTCAAGGGTGTGACTAAAAATTTTTGTTAGATTATGAAATATAAAAGGCGGTACTCTTGGAGTACTATGCAGAGTCACACAAAGGGCCTTTTTAAAAGATTAAGGGTGGGCTTCACAGATCCTCTCAAACAATAGGGTTTCTAGGAAGTTTAAGATGTCTAGGAGCCTAAGGTAAAAAAGGGCTTATCTAGAAGAGCTGGGCAATGGAGTGAATCCTAATTAGAGTCACAGGGGCGCACAAATTTTTTTCAAGAATTATATTAGCAAGAATTCTGCCAGCTTGAACTGAAAAAAAAAAAAAATGAAAAACATGTAAAGTACAGTCAAAAAATAAAAAGAGACCATTAGTGTCTCCAAATTCTACTGGCAGGAAAAGCAGGCTGAAACAACTTCTTGACTGGAACATATGCTACTTTTCTTGAAAAAAAGAAGGGGGACTTGAGGGTGAAACCAGGGGCCCAGATAGCTGAGCCAAAACTGTGTGGAGAATCATTTCTAGGTCTGGAGACCTAATCAAGGAACTTCCAACACTGGCCCAACTGGATTTCAGAATTACAATGGATGAGAGTCTCTTTTTTTGTCTCCCATATCCCCCCTTTTTGAATAAAAATGTCTATGATGGTTAACCTACACCTGCCTCACTGTTGTATGTTGTGTATGGGTGGGGAGGAGTTTTACAGATTAAGAAGAACTCTTAAGAGTTGTACTCAGTTGTACACCTGAAGAGCCTCATCTACACACCTGGATGATTTAGATGATGAGGTACTGAACTGTGAGCTGATGCGGCACTAGATGAAACTCAGGGGTCCCTGTGGAGGAGAGGAGTGTGCCAGGGACATCAGTCATTGGGGACTCATAAACAGCCTCTAAAATAGTCCCCAAATGATCCCTGCATTCTTGTATTTATGCCCCTGTGTGATCCTCTCCGAGTGTGGGCTGCACCTAGTGACTCTCTTTCAACTGAAAGAATGTGGCAAAGTGATAAGGTATCATTTCCAAGATTAAGTTACAAAGGACTGGCTTCCACCTTGATCACTCTCTTGCTTTCTCCTTCACTCACTCTGAGGGACCCCTACTACCTCATATAATTTGCCCTTTGAAGAGGCATGCATGGCAAGGAGCTGACATCTCTAGACAATAGCCAGATGAGTAAAGATGGAAGCAGATCCTCACCCAGTTGAGCCTTAAGGTCACTGCAGTCCTGGCTGGCACCTTAACCGCAGCTTTATGAGAGACCCTGACCCAGAGGACACAACTAAATTGCCTGGATTCCTGATCCACAGAAACTGAGAAATAATAAATGCTTGTTAATTCTGCTAAATTCTGTGGTAACTTGATTGGTAACTGTTGGTAACAACAATATACCAACATACTAATATACTAATAATGAAGAGCTAACAATTGATAATATTTATGTTCGATATGTATCTAATATACATATTATATTCACACTATATATATATATATATACTCTCTCTCTCTCTCTCTCTCTCTATATATATATATATATATATATATATATATATATATATATATATATATTCTTTTTAAGAACCTTGGGACATTCACAAAGATTAACCATCTATTAAGCCCTCAAAAGAAGTAATAAATGCCAATATGTAGAAAAAGTACAGATAAAATTCTCTAATCAGATGGGGAAAAACACCCTGGAAATATTTTTACAACTTTCTTAACAACTCTTCAAACAAAAAGGAAATAAAAACCAAAATTACATAAATTCCTTAAAAAAAAGGACAACAGAACAGCATAATTACCAGACAATACAGGATCACCATAGTTCTCAAAGAAAAATATATAGCCTTTAATATTTATGTTAATTTATAAGTTATTCAGATAAGAATTAAAGTTTAAGTTCCCAGTTTTGAGAAATTAGAGGGCACCAAAACCATTTAGATAAAAAGGAAGTCTGAGGAAGAAACAGGGTAGGAAACAAATAATACTTAAAAAGTCAGAATGGGAAAGTAACATTTCATAATATTATAAGTCAAGTCATTATGTGTACACCTTAAACTAATACAGTGCTGTTTGTCAATTATATCTCAATAAAATTGAAAGAAAAAGAGTGGGAAAAACCTCAGAAATATAAAACAAATTATAACAGGTTACTTTAAGTCTCTCTATATTTGAAAATACTGAAATGGGTGGATTTTTAGGAAAATATAAATCACAAAAATATAAATCTCTCTCCAGAAGAGAGAGAAAATGTAAATGGATTAAGTACCTGTAACTCCGGGGAAAGGGGATAATCCCGAGGAAAAATACCTTTGAAACCGCAATCAGTCAAAGGGAGAAATAAAATGGGAGAAACCGGTTTATTTCATACAAGCAGTCATCCCGCGTCTCTGTCTTGACCCAGATGCAGAAGAGAGAGCTCCACCCAGCCCTTCGGGTCCAGATGAGCCCTGCTCAGCATGTAATTACCTACTGACATGGAGAGGGACTACTTCTCTCCACCCCTTGGAAACACCTATTGATACAGAGATGTACTAAAGCCAGGTGAGAGATTCTGGAAATACTGGAATTTTAGCCATAGTAGCATAGAAAAAGAATTTTAAATTACCCTTCTCCCTCAAAATGCACCAAGCTATACATGGGTAACGCAGCATTAATTGGGCTCTCATTAACCAGTCTGATGTAGCTACTATTGTCTCTAAATGTCCAACGTGGCAGCTACAGACAACAGTGCTGAGCCTCCAATACACAATCAGTCATTTGATGGAAAGTTGATCACACTGGGTTTCTTTCATCCTGGAAGGGGCAACAGGTTTTTTTTCCCCACAGGGATTGATACCCATTCCAGACACAGGTTTGCCTTTCCTTCTCGCAGGTCCTCACCAGCATACTGTCTAGTGGCTCAAGGAATGCCTGATTTATAAGGCTGGAATCCCATACTACATAGCATCCGACTAGGGAACCCACTTTACAATAAAGGAAGTATAGAAGTGGGCCCATGGGATCCACCAGTTGTACCATCTAGAAACTGCCAGTCTAATGAAGCACTGGAATGGACTGCTGAAGGTACAGCTAAAATACCAGCTCAGAGGCAAGACTCTTCAAGAATGAAGAGCCACAGGTCATGGTATACACACTGAAACAGAGTGAAACAGTTGAAATATGTGATCCTTATGTGGACACTGCATCCAGCAACCAATGAGTGGAAGCAGGAAAGACTCTGACTTACCACCACTTCCGATGACCTACCAGGGGATTTTGTGTTTCCTAGTCCATAATTCTGAGCTCTACAGAGTTAGAGGTCCTGGTCCTCAAAGAATGAACACTCTCACCAGCAGATAATAGCAAGACTTCCTTGAAATTGGTATTTTTGAGTTACAAGCTACAGCTGCCACATGAGCACTCTGAGCTCCTTGTAAGAAGGGCCACTGCTTTGTCAGGGGGTAGTGACCTCAAACAGGAGAGGAACTAGGGCTCCTGTTACACAATGGAGCAAAAAGGAGTATTTGTGAAATTCAGGTGACATAATTGAGCAACTCTTGGTGTCTTCTTGACCAACTGTGACTGAATTGTCAAGGTAAATCCTCAGCCCAAGAAGAATATGGTTCTCCCTTCATATGATGTTTTTAACTCATATCCAGAATATATATTTTTTAACATACAGGCCCCTCAGTAAGGAGGTTTTAGTCACATGACGAGGTAATTCACTGAGACCAACAGAGGTGGTACCTAAGAGTGAGGGGAATTTAGAATGACAGTGGAAGATGGAGACAATGAGTACCTATTGTAGTCCTGAGACCAACTTGCAAGGGTGAGGTTGCAATTCATTCTGCTAATTTCCCTATTCCGTGTCCTTCAGGAATAGAGGCTCACCAGAGTCCTGGAGGAGCTGCTGCCTTCATGGGTAGGAGGGAGTAAATCTGAATACAGGGGGAAAACTGTAGCAGATGTAGAGATATACTGCTAAGATCCCCCCTTTATGAAAGGATTTGCTGCCCAGCCCTGAGCAATGTGGTTTGTTAACGACCTCTAGTTGTTAGTTTCAGCAAGGGTCTTCTTGAGCTTTTGAATCAAGGTCATGTTTTCCTTAGTACAGTGCCCAAGGGATGGCTGACCCAAACAGTGGTCACTGGAAGCACATTCTTCTCAGTGCAGTTCCAGCAATGACTAAACTAGGTGGTGGTTCCAGGGCCTCACTAATGCATGACAAATGCAGGAGTCCTCTAATAGGAGGTTGTTGCTTTGGAGCTCCTCACTGGGTTAACAGAGAATGGGTCAGGTCAGAACTGTACACTAATCTCTTACCCTGCCCAATTGAGCTTCTTTCTCTTCCTTTCAAAGGTATTTGCACTCCTAACTCCATCTCACCAGCTACTTCTCAGAACCCAGTGCAAGTCACTGGATAAAATCCTGAAAATTTTTCTCCTTCTAAGACTTAATCTTTTTACCTGAAGAATTCATTCATTCATTCATTCATTCATTCATTCATTCATGTTTGAAATCTTGTAATTTTACTAGGATAAAATTTGTTTTGATTATTTTGGGTCAGTTTTGTTTAACATACAGTACTGACTCCATATGTCAGATTCAGAACTTTCATTTTGAGAATGTTCCTTGAAGTATATCTTTACATATTTATTTCATTTTCTTTTTTGCTTTCTTCTTGGACTACAGTTTTACATGTGTTAAAACTTCTTTGTCTTGTATATATTTTTCATCCTCAAACTCTTTTAAGCTAATTCTTCATTTTTATTTAATATTGTTCAGTTTTTCTCAGTTCTATTCTCTGTTTGCTTTTTTGAATATTAACTGACTCTGTGTTCCTTCAATTTTATTATGACACAATGTTTTTTTCTTTTTGTAGAGTAATTATAGTCAATGTTTTTATTTCCTCCTACTGTTTCACCATCACTTCAACATTCTATGGTCTTCATTCTACAAGTGATTTCTTCATTCTTCATCTTCTTTTTTATTGAGGTTATTCCTTATTTATCTCCTGAGCAATTTAAAGTTCCAAGAAATCAATTCTGCCTGGGGTATATTCATATTCTGATTGTTAATTTGGTTGGCTTCTCTCAGATGAGTAGATTTGTTTCTCTGGAATTTTGACCTATTTTGAGGCTTATTCCCCCCTCTCCTCTCTTCCTCCAGAGTTCAACCCAATACTTAGGTAGTTTCATGTTTACCGCCACCCAAATCCTGATCTCCCAATCAAGAATGAGGTCTCATAATGTCATGTTAGGATTCCTGTCGAATCTTGACATGGGCGATATCCTGATGCTGTCACAAAGTTCACAGGCAATTTGGTTCTGTTCTGGTTATATGAATATATATTCCTTCAAATATATCCTTAAGTCACAACCCAACATAGTGACCAGAATTTTTTTTCTCACAGCCTTCTTTCATAGGAAGAAGATGCCTTACCCCAGTCCCTGGATTCATGTGATAATCTAGGATTCGCACCCCTGGTTCATATGGAGAATGTCAAGTACTCCATTTCAGGAGCTAAGCTCCTGGCAAATATTGCCTTGTGTTTTTTTAAACTCAAACATAGAAGGCCATTAACTTCAGCTCCACTCAGTATTTTGCTTTTCTGTTCTGTATTTCATCCACAGAGATTTATTTATCTGTTTCTGAGTTTACCTATGTGTTTTTGTGTTTTAATATTTATTGAACATTTCTAAGTGTTAGAATATTTCACATCATAAACTTATGGAGTCATTGTGATTATAAATTTCAAAGGAGGTGGCATTGAAAACATGAATTACTGAAGAAAAGTTTTGGGGACACTGATAGACCATTTAGAAAAAGTTAATTTGGATCCCTACCTCATATCTCTTACTGAAATTAATTCTTGATGGGTTAAAGATACAAACTTTAAAATGAAGCCACTAAAGTATCAGAAAAGATTTTTTTAATAGGACACAGAAAGCACTAAACATAAAGGGAAAAAATGGACAAATCTGACTACATTAAAATCAAGAATTTAAGTTCATGAAAGACTCCATTAAGAGAGTGAAACAGCAAGCCCTAGAGTGGGAGAAGATATCTGCATACCCAATAATGGGCTCATATCCAGACTATATATTTTTTAACTACAGATCAGTAAGAAAAAAAATTCCCATTTTAAAAAATAGACAAGAGATTGGAACAGACATGACACTTCAACAAAATAGGATATCCAAGAGTCTGATAAACATATGAAAAGGTGCTAAATATCATTAGCCATCAGAGAAATGCAAGCAAAAAATCACAATGAGAAACCTCCATACACTCACCAGAATGTTGGTGAGGTTGTGGAGAAACTGGGACTCTAAAACATTGCTGGTGGGGGTGCAAGATAATAAAACCACTTTAGAAAACTGGCAATATCTACTGAAGCTAACTGTAGGCCTATCAAAAGTCATATAGGTTAAATCATAACCCCACCAAAGTCACATAGAAAGGAAATGGAGGAAATGATGTCCATCTGATATCTGAACCTTTGATCTTTACCACCTGCTCTTTTGCCATAACCCAGGTCTCCTATAAACACACCAATGCCTTAAATAGATTTTATTTCCTTGTCTGGCTCAATGTTATTTGAGTTTGTTTAAAATGGAAACCCTTATCGCAGCCTGGCCCTTGGCTGATTGTTGGGGTTTACTAACTACCTGAATAGAAACCTAGAACTGAAATCCTGGATCAGGATCAGGAGAAGCAACAAATAAAATCCTTGAAGTTGTTATTTTCTATTTCAAGTTCAATAAAGTCCCTCCCATCACAATTATTTTTTAAAACTGGTCTGCCTTCCTACTATTTCTCTTGATTGTAATCCTTACTGTTTAGAATGTCCTTACTTCCTGCCCAAGATCAAACCTCAAGGCCATGATCTTACCTAGAATTTTTTTGTTTGGGGTGTCATCTGTCTATTATCTTAGACAGGCGATCTGTGAGCCTAATATTTGTGAGTGTCCTAAACCTGCTGATATTTTATTACTTAGGGATCTTATTTAAAATCAGTTACCTGAAATTTATGACTGGTTTTTTTTCTCTAGAAAATTATTTTCATTCCTGTTGCTTACCATGATCCAGTAAATCTTCATCATTAGACTAATATCTGTAATCCTTTAGATATGTAGTCAAAACTAAAGCTTTTCTGAATCTTGATCTTTTAGACAATGCTACATGCTGCTTTCACTGCCCGTCCCTGGGGATCCAGTCATATAGAGGCACCAGACCTATACATCTAAATAGTCTTGTGATAATTAATATTCACATTGATCTGTTGAGTTTACATGTCTTATTAATATCATATTGGAGCCTAAAATGTATGCAAGAAATGCTCCATTAAAAAGCAGCAGCTCAGAAATGAGGAAGTTTAATTTGTGTTAATAATAGTAATATTCATCCTGGAGGTCCCTCAACTAATTAGGAATCCTTTTTGTAACATTTTAGGAATCCTTTTTAAAACATCAAAATTTTTAGACAGTACCTAAGAAAGAAAAAGAAGTCTCTCAATATTTCAATAAAAAGCCTGAATATTTCAAGCACTTTGCTGGAACCTAGTGAAACAAAGAAATCTCCCCAGATGTCAACCTTTTTCCCTGGAGATCAAGAAGCTTGGGCATGGACAGGAGCAAGGAGGAGTATACTTCTAAGCTCTGAATCTGCAGGAGAGCTTTTTCTTGATTGATTAAAGAAGCAAAAAAAAAAAAAGGCTAAGAATTAAAGCAATCTGCCCAAATGAGAGAACAGGTTTGTAAAGACTTTTTCTTCCTCAAGACATTTTATGATGACTCTGCACATGTGGAAATGTATAGGCTCTTCAGCAGAATTTTCATTTTAGACTTTGAAACTGAAGAGTTCTTCCATATGAAGAACAAGCAATGAATAGTAAAAATTTTAAACAGAAGTTATTATCCTATTTGGTTAAGTCACAGCTACTTTTAAATCTTTAATATATGTATTTTTATATGCATATTATAACAGGTTGCTTTTTATCATAATTTGGTACTCATTGAGCTATATGCCCTATGCATATATTTATTTTAAAAAACTAAGTCCCAGTTTTCTTTGTTCTTTTTTGTGCTTGTCTTAGTTTGCTCAGACAGCTATAATAAAATACCACAGGCTGGGTGGCTTATAAACAGCAGATATTTATTTATTGCCATTCTGAAGGCTAGTAAGTCCAAGATTAAGCCACCGCCAGATTCAATGTTTTGTGAGAGCCCACTTCTTGACCCATAGATGATAATCTTTTCTTCGCATGGCAGGAGGAGTGAGGGAGCTCTCTGGAATCTCATTTATAAGAGCACTAATCCCACTCATGAAGGCTCTGCTTTCATGACCTAATCATCTCCCAAAGGCCTCACCTCCAAACAGCATCACACTGGGGATTATGTATCAACATATGAATTTGGGGGACATAAAACATGGCAGTTTAAAAAAAATTATCCTGAATCTCAAGCTTCTTGCATTTTCCTATATTTCTGAGACTGCTCTGTCTCTCCTGAGGGTTCTACATTTTGGCTCCAAAACTGGGTATTAAAAGTGTTCCCAACAATAAACTCTGAGTCAGGGGCTGCAGAATGGGACCAGCCAGAAGGGTCTGAGTGAACACAGTAGATACCAGTTTCTAACCCAGGGATACCCCAGAACCCACCGGTATCTACCTTTGGAGAAGAAACTTCCAGTTAGACCACTGTTGGTTTTGTCCTCACTCATTCTTAAGAGATGTTAGATCTGTTTTCTTCTAAAAAGAGAAGGAAGAAAACGATATTTGTTAGAAGCACTGCTTGTGCTGTATGTTACTCCCATTGTTCTCTTGATGCTCATCACAGTCAGAATTCATTTCTGGCCTTCCCTGACCAGTAATTTCCTGCAGAACCTTCTCATACCTTCCTGAAATTGTATTTGCCCCAAGAAGTAATTAGGTCACTTCTTTTTCACAAAACAAGTAGAATAGAGAATGCCAAATATTCATAAGAATCACTAGATAATTATTAAAAAATACAAAATGTCAGTTTCCACTTCTCACCTACTGAATTAGAATCCATGGAGGGGCACATGAATCTTTACTTTTAATAGGAACTCCAAGTGAGATTTTCATTAGATAACTTGAAGATACACTGCAGAAAAGTCATTGTACTTCTGGTTACATAAATATGATGACCATATAGTTTATCATCTAAGCAGGACATTTTTAAAAGTGAGAGTGGGGCCCCAACTGGCAAGAGCTGGAACAGTTCTGGACAAATCAGGACATACAGTCATCCTGGTTATAGATCACCATCTTTGCCTCCACCTAAGTCCTTTATTTATTTTTATAACAGTATTATGAAGACATAATTCATATACCATGTAATTCATCCATTTAAAATGTCCAATTCAATGGGTTTTTTCTTAGTATATTTAGAAAGTCTGTAACCATAACTACAATTTTTGGAATATTTCATCATCCTCTAAAGACACCCTGTATCCTGTAGCAGTCAACCTCATCTTCTTTGTGCCCTTTCCTAGTCATAAGCAACCACTCATCTATTTTCTATCTCTGCCAGTTCTAGAAATTTCCTATAAATAGAATCATACCATATGTGGTCTTTTACAACCCATTTCTTTCATTTAGCATGTTTTCAAGGTTCATCCATGTTGTAGCATGTATCAGTACTTCATCTTTTTTATTGCCAAATAATATTCCACTGTATGATTATGCCACATTATATTTATCCATTCACCAATCAATGGGCATTTGGGTTGCTTTTGGCTATTATGAATAATGCTACTATGAACATTTGTGTACAAGTTTTGTGTGGACATATGTTTTGTGTGGACACATTTGGCTATTATGAATAATGCTGCTATAACATTTGTGTACAAGTTTTGTGTGGACACATAAACCTTTGCTACCCCCTGATTTTTTTTTTTTGTCACTCTTACCTTGGAAGATCTAATAAAGTGTCTTCACAACCCTTGTAGAAAAATAAGAAATCATCAATAAGGATTAATAGACAGAAAATTATGTTACTTATATTAGGAGAAATAGCTATTTTGCTTTTAAAATACATTTATACTCTTTTCAGCAATCACCCAAATACTTGTTCAGAAATTGGAGTGGCTGAGTGGATACAGAGGGAACATACCTCAACATAATGAAGGTCATATATGACAAACTCACAGCTGATATCATAAGCAATGGCAAAAAGTTGAAAGCTTTCCCTCTAAGATCAGGAACAAGACAAGGATGTCCATTCTCACTACTTTTATGCAACCTAGTACTGAAAATCCTAGCCATAGCAATTAGGCAAGAAAAAGAAATAAAAAGCATCCTAACTGGCAGGGAAGAGGTAAAACAGTCATTATTTGCAGATGGCATACAGTATACCTTATTCATAGTATTCATAGACATACCCTATAGTATATATAGAAAACCCCAAAGACTCCACCAAAAAACTACTAGAATTAATAAATGGATTCAGTAAATTGCCAGATACAAAATCAATATACAGAAATCTGTTATGTTTCTATATACAAATAATGCACTAACAGAAAGAGAAATTAAGAAATCAATCCCATCTACAATTGCATCAAAAAGAATAAATACCTAAGAATAAACTTCACCAAAGAGGTGAAAGATCTTTACTCTGAAAAGTATAAGACACTGATGAAAGAAATTAAAGAAGACACAAATAAATGGAAAGCTATTCAATACTTATGGTTTAGAGCAATTAATATTGTTAAAGTGGCCATACTTACCAAAGCAATTTATAGATTCAATACAATCCCTATCAAAATACCAATGGCACTTTTCACTGAATTAGAGGAAACAATCCTAAAATTTGTATGGAACCACAAAAATCCCTGACTATCCCAACCAATCTTAAGAAAGAACAAAACTGGGGTTATCAATGTCCCTGATTTCAAACTATACTACAAAGCTAAGGTAATCAAAACAGTATGGTACTGGCACAAGAACAGATACATAGACTAATGGAATGGAATAGAGAGCCCAGAAACAAACCAATGTTTATATGGTCAATTATATATGACAAAGGAGACAAGAATATACAATGGGGTAACGACAGTGTCTTCAATAATTGTGTTGGGAAAACTGGACAGCTACATGCAAAAGAAATGAAACTGGATCACTGCCTTACATGATATACAAAAACAAATTCAAAATGTATTAAAGACATAAATGTAAGACCTGAAACCATAAAACTCGTAGAAGAAAACATATGCAGTAAACTCTTGAACATCAGCATTAGTAACTTTTTTCTGGCTATGTCTCTCCAGGCAAGGGAAACAAAGGCAAAAATAAGCAGGTGGGACTATGTCAAACTACAAAGCTTCTGTACAGCAAAGGAAATCATCAACAAAACAAAAAGGCAAAACAAAAACTGTGTGGGAGAATATATTTGCAAACCATATACCTGATAAGTGGCTAATATCCAAAATGTATAAATAACTCAAACAATTCAACACCAAAAAATTAGCAATCCAATTTAAAAATGGCCAGAGGACCTGAATAGACAGTTTTCCAAAAAAGACATACAGACGGCCAACAGACACATGAAAACATGCTCAACATCATTAATCATCAGGGAAATACAAATCAAAACCACAATGATATATTATCATGTCAAAATAGCTAATAACAACAAGATAATAACAAGTGTCAGTGTGGATAAAAGGGAAACCTCATACACTGTTGGTGGGACTGCAAATTGGTGCAGCTACTACAGAAAGCAGTATAGAGGTTTCTCAAAAAACTAAAAATAGAAATACCATATGACCAGCAATTCCACTCCTGGGAATTTACCCAAAGAAAACAAAAATCACTAATCGTAAAAGATACATGTGCTCCTATGTTTATTGCAGCATTATTTGTAACAGCCAAAATATGGAAACATTCTAAATGTCCACTGATAGATGAATGGATAAAAAAAGATGTGCTACATATGTACAATGTCTATTATTCAACCATAAAAAAAGAATGAAGCCTTACCATCTGTGCCACCATGGATGGTCCTAGAGGGTATTATGCTAAGTTAAATAAGTCAGACAGAGAAAGAAAAACACCAAATTATTTCACTTATATATGGAATCTAAAAAACAGAACAGAAATAGACTCATAGTTACAGAAAACAGACTGGTGGTTGCCATAGGAGAGGGAAGTGAGGGATGGATGAAATAGGTAAAGAGGGAAAAAAGTAGTGAGAATGGGCAATGGTTACATGAATGTATTCACATGTCAAAATTCATCAGTCTGTACACTAAGATTTGTACATTATATTATATGTACCTTCATGTAAAATATTCCTTTAAAAAAACCCACAATAAATTGCTCAACAATTAAATTTTTTAAAAAGGAAGTCAGACCTTGTCTTTGGTATTTTCTGCTATGTCCCTGATGTCTAGCCAGTGCTTGACACATAATAAATACTCAGTAAATATTTGTGGAATAAATGGATGTTATTATGAAAAGAAATTAGTGGTTGAGAAAGACACACGGGTGGGGAAGAAACCAACCTTAAGGATCGGCAAAAATCCCTGTTGGGCTACCATAGGTCTTTCAGGTTTAAAGTCACTCATCTAAGAGCAGTTGGACTAATAACATCAAAGCTAATGTAAAGCTCCTGGGTTTTTGTTCTCTGACTAAATATTTGTATTCTGTGTCTTGAATAAAAACTTTTAATTTCTAGTGTTAATGGTTTACTCACTGATGACTTCTTTAATGTGGTCTTTTTTCTTTAAGATGCATAACACTGGCAGGCTGAGTTTTCAGGAAATGTGTTTGACCTTATAACGATCTACACATAGGTGTGATGGTCTTATGTGAGGAGAGACACAGTAAAGTTAGTTGTGTTAAAGTAAAATCAATACCTACAGAAGAGAAAATTAGAAAGGAAACTGATTTTCCTTCCCTCTTTTCTTTTTTTTCCTGTCAATGGTCTATACAAATTTGGCACTCTATGAATCATTACATTATAAAAGTCTCCAGGTTTTCATTCTAATGGGTTCCAGGTTTTTCTTTGGGGATGAAACTTAGTAAATCCTTATTTATTTGTCCCAAAGGCCAGGCAGTTCTCTTTCTTCTCTGGTGCTGGTTTCTATTCATTTGCTGCTGCTTCTCAGCTTCTTTGGCTGCCCATCATTAATCTTTCAAGCTACAGCTGGGTGGGTTCAGAACAAAACCATCAGAGGAACTGAAAAATGAAATATTTACCTGCAGCAATGGGGAAAAAGGGCCTATCAACCTTGTCCTTTCAATGCAATCACATTTTTATTTTATTTTATTCATTTTCTAGATAGAAGACAGGATACATACATACACTCACATATATATTCTCTCTCTCTGTGTTAATATATTGCTATTTTTTTTACTATCTATCCTCATTTGTAATGAGGTGTAATATATAGAGCTCAGTTAGTTACCATGGAGACACTGGCCTCTGTTTCTTATCACAGAGCTACACTATCGTCTGGTGACAGCCAAGGAGGGATGACAAAGGCCTCCCCAAGAGCCTAGCTCTGCAATTACTGAGCAATCAAGCGCCTCTTTTAATAGAGCACATCCAGGTATACATGGCTCTTCACTCAGCGCCGTCTTCTCTTCTTCCCCTTTAAACTTACATAGCAGGATGCAGTTTCCTAGTATAGATAACTTCCTCTGTTAGATGGCCTGTTTTTTTTCAGGATTTCAGTGATACTGTTTGGTTCCTATAACAGAGCTCACTAGTTACCATCCTCTTTATTTTTTAATCTCCCATATTTTCTGACCTCAATAAGTATTATTTTCTTCTGAGGATATGCAGTGATCTCCTCTTTATGCATTAATCTGTTTGTATTGTTTGTCATTAACTGACAAAATGAAGGAGTGGATAAATGAAAATTATAGTCTCCAAATTTCCTCTTAGCCCAAGCTTTTCCCCAACTTCTCTAACCAAATTGCTAAAGCTACCAACAAAAAATTTTAAAACTTGAGTGACTGGTATTCATTCTTTATCTTCTGGTGGTACTATAAGGCAAATAATAGAAAAAATGAAAGGCCTAATTTTTCTTCAAGGAATTTTAACTTACTTGGGGTTGCTATGACTTCTCCAAATTTGACTAGGATGATGAGACTCAGACATTCTAAATTCTTAGGCTTATAGATAAGTTTCTTACAATAATCGACAGATTTGGCTTGTGTAGTAGCTAAAACATTATAAAATATACAGTTGTCTTTTATTCAGTTTAAAAGGTCTAGAACTTTGCTAACATGCTCTTTTCCCCAAAGAAGGAGAAATGTTCAGGTGTTTAAAAGTATGATGATGGTTGGGGCGAGGAGAAATAGAAACAGTGAGAAACTAAAAATGTATATGACATGATTGCTACTCTTAAAAAACTTAAAATCTAATTGGGAAAACAAACCTTTGAACTTATGAACAAGACTCAATAATATGAATTAATAGCAAAAAGTATACAATAGCATAGTGGGAGGGAGAAAAAAGATCAATGAAGTCCAGAGGTAGTAAGGTTTACTGAAGAAGTGAGATTTAAGATGGGTCTTGAAGGATGGAAGAAAAGAAAAGGAAAAAGCATTCTAAGCACGGAAAATTGTAGAAGCTAAAATGTGGAGGGGGAATGAAATGTTCATGGTCTTCTAGGAGGACCATGGTAATATTAGCATTACTGAAGCAAACCATTCCTGAGTCTCAAGAAAACTTCTAGAATCAGTTCAGGTGATGATGTTAGTTTCCTCCTATTATGCCATCATCCCCACCCGAACAAAGATGAGTCCCCTCTCCCTTCACTAGAAAACAAAGAAGAAGGAGAGAGAAAGGTAGGAGAGAGGGAGGGACAGAAAAAAGTGAGGAGGGAGTAGGGGGAGAAGAAGGAGGAAAGAAAAGAAAAAGAAAAAAGAAAGAGGCAGAGGGATGGAAGAGGAAGGGAGGGAGAAAAACTGCATTCAAAATAGATACAATAAAGAAAAGCAGAGGTTGCCAATTTTTTTTTCTTTTCTTTTGCAGGTGGAGAACAAAGTAGGTTTTTGCAAGCAGAATATGAACACATTCTGTGTTATATGATCCCCATATGCCAGGAATGTCATTAATTAGATAGAAATGAATGACTGGAGACTTGCCAAATGCAGCTCAGGAGATCAAGGGCTATATACTCACGCGTTTTCACCTATGCTCTGGAATCCCTGGTATAGCTACACAGTATGTAGAGGCTTTGTCAGGAGCTTGACAGGAGCCTGAATTAATACTATGTTTTTAATAGGCCACTGACTCCTGGCAATTTTGTTACTAAAAGATAGTCTCATAAATATAGTTTCTTTCAGCTGGACACTGGAGTAAAAGATATTTGATAAGTGGCATGCGCTGGGGGGGGGGAAGCCAACATAAAAGTTAATTTAAAAGGGCCACTGGAAAAAGTCTGCAGAAAAGGTTTACTCTGAGGTGACTGGAAGGAATGAAGATATTCATGGTAATGTAAGCGCTCCACAAACATGACTATTCTGACTCTGTGCCAAGTACTATGCTAAACACACTACGTGCACGATCTCGGGTAATCCTCACGGCCCTATGATACAGAGTAGTCGCCTCCCATACAACAGATGAGGAGACTGAGGTCCAACAGAGGTTAAGTAACCTGCCCAAATTTACACAGTAAGTGACATGGACCTGATGGAACACAATGCCAGTCTCCAAAGACAGTATTTGCTTCAAAAGATATAATTACTATAATATATATTTATTTGGCATTTTCCTCTCCTCTATTTCCTTTGATAAGGTTATGATGAAAAGGCATGAAAGAAATAATCTGTATTTCCTTTGTAAATTTTATCAAAAAGTAAATAATCATTGGAGAGGATATTTCTGAATCAAAGGAAGAGGAAAGGAGGTATACAATGGTAAAGATTTCTTAGAGCACTAGGGAAAGTAGTAAAACAGTCAAGGTAATTCTCTTCCTTAAAATGGTTCATCTTATTTTTTTTAGCTATGAAAGGACTCATGCAAAAAGAAAAAGAAAAATTTGTAAGTAGAGATTTTAGTGTTTCTTATCTTCTGTCACTCATTTGCCATTCTATAGCTATAAGATTATAAATTCCAACAACTTAACTTACCTGATGACCTGGCCTTGCCTGTCATTCCTCGAATAAGCTAAGCTTGTTCCTATCACAGGGTCTTTGCAATGCTTCTTCCCTCCACCTGGAATTTATGGCTGACTTCTCTGCAATACCCATGACTGTATTCAGCTGTCAGATCCTCAGACTGACCTTTCCTTAACTAATCTATTTAAATTCTTTCTCCTCTTTCTCTGCCCACAACCCACTCTCTTCCTCACCCTCTATGTCAATAGCCTGTTTTGTTTCTCCTCACAGCATTTAAAATTATCTGAAGTTACTAATTTATTTTTTGTTTTATTTTATGTATATTTTATTTGCATATTTAATTTATGTATAAATGTTATGTTTTATTCACTACTATTTTTCTAGTACTTAGAAGACTAGTTGGCACATTGTATGCACTTGGCAGTACTCGCAGAATGAATGTGTGACCACTGTACCAACTAATGGAAAAAGGGCAATCCTAAGACAGATACATTTGGTAATGTTTCACAATTTCAAAAGTGCTTATATATACTTCAATAGTGAATATCACACTGAAGGTTAATCTGCATATCAACTAGGTATATCAAAACACCTTCAAATTAGGGAATTCTATTTGCTAACAGGAGTCTGATTTGCATGAAACCTCTCAGCTTAATTTAAATTCTTGACATAGTTCCGTGCCCAGTTATAGCCCAAACTCCTTTCAAAGCACTGGTAAGAAGGACTTTTGATAAAATGCAGAAGAGCAACAACAGTGAGTTTTGAAATTTTTATTGCCTGTTTCCAACAGACAATACAGTTCTTGCTTGCATTTGCCAAATTACGTCCTTATCAACACTGAGGTTTTTATTTCCGCATTTCTGACCAATACAAGACTGCTCTGAACAGCTAGAAGACACATATGTTACAGACTTGAGTATTTGTGTCCCTCCAAATTTATATGTTGAAATCTATTCCCCCAATGTGGTGGTGTTTGGAGGTGGGACCTTTGGGAGATCATTAGGTCACGAGGGCAGTGTCCTCATGAGTGGGATTAGTGCCCTTATAAAAGATTCCCATGAGATTTCTTACCCCTTCTGCAATGTGAAGACAGAGAAAAGACAACCACTTTTGAGTCAGGAAGCAGGCTCTCAGCAGACAATGAATCTGTTGGTACCTTAATCTTAGACTTTCCAACCTAGAGAATTACAAGAAATAAATTTCTGTTGTTTCTAAGCCACCTAGTCTATGGTAATTTGTTATAGAAGCTCAAATGGACTAAAAAACAATTGTTAACAAATGAAAAAACAGCTGATTAGAGCTGGTACCTTTTTGTTTATAAACCAGTTAGTTTGGGATTTTCTGGGTATTTGGGGAGATAAAGGCATCCATCAGGACTGATAATTCAATTTCACATTCTTGCATGATCTCTGTTTTCTTTACTGACTTATCAGGAATTTACAAACATGACCTTCATGATTTCCATTCCATTCCAGTTTCATTGACCTGATGTTATACTGAAAAATTAGCAGCCTGAATCTGTTTCTTGTCCCTCAGTCTTCCACTTAGTGCTTGGAAGAAACAACATATTCGGATTTGGTAAAAGATACAGGTAACAAATGGTTAATTCTAAACTGAGAAGTAATTAAAATTTCAAAAACACTAAATTATTGGTATCCTCACTGCCAAATTATTTATTTTGTCTGTTTTCATTTGCAAAATGAGGCCTAGGTAACAAATATCAGTAAGAAAACCCTATGTTGGAATTGACAGAGATTCCAGTGCCTTCCAAATTCTCCAATGAGTCTTGACTTTTGCTGAACTGATAACTGAAAGTTTTTCCTACTTAGTCTTTCCAACAAGAGGCAGAGACTATAGTTTGTAATGAGTTCCATTCAGATTTCTGCTCATAATTCATCAAGAAGTTCTGTTTCATTTTTAGTACATCACACATTGTTCCAAACCTTCTTGCACTATAGGACGTGAAAACAGATGCTTAGTTCCTTGAACACATCTGCAGACATATCTCCTTGTGTAGTCTCCAGTCACAAAGAGCCCTTCCTAACTGACTATAGATTACTAATCATTCTCTTTTGGTAGCGTTATTATCATGCAAATGAACATTCCATTATGTATTCATTAACTGGTACTTTTAAAGATTTATAAGTAGTATATTTATCTTGGAAACATTTCTAGCAAGTTCACCTTACTAGATTCATTTGCCAAAAAGGGTATTTTAAGTGAAACACAATGTTTAATCCATCATATGAAATTTTTCTAAGGAAGTTTTTGGCCCTTTATCACCATTCCAGCGATAAGATTAGCACATAGGACAGTATTTAGTGAACTGCAGACAGGCAAACATTATGGCAAGAAGACTTTATTAAGCCCAATAATGGTATCAGGATCACAAGAAAAAAGTAGTGCAAGGCCAACTGAACAGCCGTGCAAAGCCTTTCAGACCCCCCAAATGTGGTATAGAAGTCCCCTCTCTAGTTTCATAGTACCTAAGGTTAACAAATCTTGGCTTTTCCATCCTCCCTTCATTTTTTCATTTAAACAAGCTATTTGATTTTGATAGAATATAAAAATAAATAGTAACAGAGAGAAAGAAATCAAGAAGGTGTGACAGCATCCAAGGGATGCATATATTGGGACATGGTAAATAAAATAAATAAAAGGCCACATTCTAGTCCTTATCTTTCAAGTATTTTTTTTATCCTCTTTCTACTAGAAGGTATCCAAGGAGTTATCATTATAAATTATGACTCACTTTTAAACTTTATTAAATTTTCTCATTGAAAAGGGAGTATATGCGATTTTACTGATGATTAAATAGGTATAGTAGCATTCATACAACTGAGTAAAATACACAATTTTACTGATGATTAAATAGGTATAGTAGCATTCATATTCCTTTACAATAATAACCTGGGGAAATTATGTATCTATTCTACTATACATATTTTGTTCTGGCAAATCTCTTCAAAATTGCCTCTAGTATCAGTTTAAGAAGCCATAGAACAAAATCCATCTCATTACTTTTTAAATCCATCTCTTTTTTGTTTTGTTTAGTTTTATAACTAAAATTCTTCTCCCTTAGTCACTAGACTTATTTGCAAATGACTTTTCATTGTTTCAAAAACTTGAAAATGTCCTGGGGACCCTGCAATATCTTTTATATAGTCTTTTCCTTTTCATTCCCACAGTCAATGCCCCAGTCCAAGCCCTCATTTCCCCTTACCAGATCTCTATCTCTCTGATGATCAGTTATCCACAGTACAGCTAGGATCATCCTCTCCTTTTTGCCCTCTTGTTCAGAAACTCCTTGACTTCCAGGAAAGAGTCTCCACTCTCTTGACTCTCACTTATGTGCTACGTCCTCAGTATTATTCTAGATGCATTACATACATTACTCTTCATATCAAACCTGTGAGGAAGTGAAAAATATTATCCCCACTTTACAGATAAGAAACAGACACAAGAGTTCAAGTCACTTGTCAAAGGACAGCTAAAATATTTCAATACTGAGATTTGTATCCATGGTTGCTGGCTCCAGAGTTCTAGCTCTCTGTTTCTTTTCTGAATAGAATTACCTACTATTCACAATTCTCTGACTGAACCAAGTGCTTTTCTGCTTTTGGGTCATTGCCAACATTTTTCTCTGTCTGCTATAGCCTTCTCCCATATTTTCCTATCCATATCCATCTGAAATCCTACCTCTTCCATGAAACTCACCCAGATACTTTTCTTATAGCTAGTATAACATTGTGTTTTGTACTATATTAATTTGCCCATACTTTTCTAAATTACAACTCTGGGAGGAGTGGAACCATTTCTTATTTTTCAGTGCCCCCTTTCAGCACTCAGTTATTGTTACTGATGCTAGGTAGACTGGCAAACAATTGTAATTGAAAATAAATTAACTACTGATAGGTGAAATCATGATATTAAAAAACAATACAATAGGCACGCATTAAATGTTAACTGATATGAGAAGATGGATATACCCAGACGACTGTACTACAAGCTCTGAAGGCAATTCCAGACTTGCTGTGGACATGATATAATAGATATGCAGCATCCCAAAGAACCATTTTAAAAATGATAACAGATCTTTATAGACTTACTCAACTATTATTACTTACTGAGAGCCTACTGTATGCCAAGCACAACAGATATGAAGATAAAAAATAAAAGTTCTAGTGTGTTTCACATGCACAAAATCCATCTAGCCCACTCATATTTTTTAGGGAAGATGTTTTAATGGGAAAACATGATTGGGCATGCTCCTGTGCTAGAAGTTTCTAAAAAACATACCAAGAGGGCACAGGTCTCCCTTCAGGGGGAATAATGAGGAGGAACCCAAAGAAAAAGTTCTAAAAACAATGAGATATAATTCATACACTCCCAGAAACTTACAGGAAGAAAAGTTTCATGTCTTACCTATTTAACATGGAATAACTATTGTTTATAGAATTTGTGGAAAATTTGAGATTCCTGGTTAGAAGATGCTACATTAGTTCAAAATCTGAACAAAGATTATAGCTTTGCCTACCACCAAAACTGCAGCTTTAATATATCTATTAAGGGATATGTTTGAAGCTGTGCTATTTTCTAGATCTCTAATATCCTCAAAAGAGAAGTCTATGTTTTTAAGAACTGCAGATTTTTCTTCTTTATTTCCACAGATGTCTGCTTCTATTTTAAGCACTCCTCCTCTTATCATGAAATAAACCCAATCACAATGTTCCTTTCCTTCAGATTTTGTTTATTTAATTAAGATGATTTTTCTACACGATTGATTATAAAGGCCATAATTATACTATCAAATTCTGTCAAAGTAACAATTTAATGTAAAATGTTAACACTTGGCAGTATGTAAATCTAAAACAATATAAAAACCTTGTGTGTATGAATAAGGTGAATTTATTCAGGCTTTTTATTTCCTCTGGAGTACAAATAAAAGTTTCCACTGCCATTATTATTTTTTGTTATATATTATTATAAAGAGAAATAGTTCATAAGCCATTATAAACAGCAGATGGCTATGCCAAACCAAGATCCTTTCCTGATGAGTTTATAAAGGGCCCCAGCTATAATGAAAGCAAGGAAGATAATATGACAACCGAAGAACATAGCACAAGCAAGGTACAGGCTAATAGGTAATATTTATAGTTAAAATATTTTGGAATAACAGAATCAGAGTCATGGGGCTAGAAGAGGATTCATTAGAATTTTCTCTTTCCTTTGGCTGGAAACACATGTACAAACCTATTCTAGATAAATTTAAGAATAGTCTTTGTCTTTAGCCTCTCTTAAAGCTGGAGATTCTATTATCCTCTTTGATCGTGTGTGCTGTGTGCACACTACCTTTCAGTCTACTTCTCTTCTCCTGTCCCGAGCATAGAGAACTGCTAACCACCTTTTCTGTAGCAAGAGCCTTCCTATACTTGAAGATAACATTTAAACACTCATCAGTCTTATTATGTTCAATTAAAAAAAAAAAAAGAAAGTAAAGACACTTTTTAGGATGTCTGAGGATGAGGTTTAACATTAACTTGCCTGTACCATTCAAAAACCTTAAGTGGGGGAAGAGGAAAGGAATAATCAAGCGTAAAGGAACAGCAAGCCAGATGAAACAGGAAATAAAGGCTAAAAGGAGAGAATAAAGAAAAAAGACTCATGATGAGCTTCAAAAGTAAGAGCTGAGTGCTTATTATATGCAAAGCACTGTGCAGAGTGCCTTACATAGTCAACGTCGTCGCCACCGTCATTGATGGCTAATAAAAAAGCATGCTTTGTGGCAGGCATCATTCCATGTGCTTTTCATATATAAACTCATGTAATCTGTACAACGTTCTGAGAGTAGGATTATTCCCATATTTCAGAGAAGGAACTGAAACACAGGTTTGGAATACCTTCATCTTCTTGGCGCATTCTAAAAGGGACATCATGGGCATTAAAAAACATGCCCATGACCAAAATAGCTAGTAAGAGACAGAGCTAGGATTTAAACCAAGAATTGCCTGATTCCAAAGTATTTTTTGACTGCATGTTTAACTTGAGACAAGAAAGAAAATAACAGTAAGCACAGTAAGAGAGCATATTATGTCCTGGGCCCTGTTCAAGGTATCATTCAATCTTAATATCAACCCTATGAAAATAAGTGCTATTATTATCCCCATTTTACAGATGAGGAAACCAAAGCACATGATCCTAATGAAACTAGGGTCATTCAGCTGCTAACTAGGGAACTGGGGTCCAAACCCCAGAAGTCCAGCTCCAGAGCTATGCTGTTCCCACAACACTATACTGCCTCTTATAATTAAAATATGTAACAGAAGCAATCGTTTGGGTTACTGAAAAATGCAAATGGTCTCACAGGTAATATTCACTGGCACTATCATATATCTAATATTGATTGAGCACTTACTAAACACTCCTGGTAGATATTATGATGTACCACCCAGATCCCCCCTTCAGGAATAAAGGATTTACTTCACCAGCTGATGGGAGTCCTAAATGAAGATGGTCCCAGTTGCCAGCTCTCAGTCAAAAAAGTGTTCTGTGGGATTGAGGTCTTTGCTGGAAAAGTACTCACATTTCCCATAGGTGTTGATCCCAGGAGCACTCCCTAAAAAATAATAAACAGCCTGAATGTGAATCTCCACCTTAGAGTTTACTTACCTAGGAGCTCAATCTGCAACACTTTACATAATCTTATTTAACTCTCACCATCCTATGAATTAGGTGCCACTATCTTCAATATTCATTTTATAAGAGAAGACAGTAAGGCTTAATGTGCCCAAGGTCATAGACTTGGTCAAGGATGGAAATAGAATTTTAACTGATATTGTCTAATTTTGAAAGCTGCATCCCCAATTTCTACACAATGGTGTATAGAGAGAAAGGCTTCAGTAATTGAGACTTACCATTAGTTCAACATGTATTTAATACTGAGGGGAAAGAGGTACTCTGAGAGATTCTTAGATCTTGAAGTAAATCTAATATTTATGTTAAAGCATAAGAATAGTGGTAGTAGTTGTGGAATGACCTGAAATGTAAACCAGGTGGCCTGAAAAGGAAGACTGGTCAAGAAAATAGTGAAATGATCTTTCCTCTAGGTCTTCTATATTTTATTTCTTAAGAGATAACTGTAACAGGAATGTTCCCATAGAATAGGGAAGAGGAAAATTTTCAAGTAAAGATGCACCCATATACATTATCTTAAATTCAAAGAGAAAAGGCTTCACTCTCAAATTTGCAGTGTATACCATCTGATACATCTGTCTAGTATCTTTCCTCATAGGAGAGAATTTGAAAATGCCAGCATATGGCCCTGACTTTAATGATAAATGTATGACATCTGTCTATGAAATTCTAAGAAATATAGGGCAGTGTTAAAAGATGGGGTGGAGAAAGAGGAGTTGAGGTGGCATACATCCATAGCTTGTACCTGATTTATGCTATTGAATCACAGATTTTTCTCCGATGCTGTAAATTTTCAGGAGCTATTATACATCTTAATTTTCCCACTTTTTCCAGGACACATAATATTCAAGACATAAACAAATCCCTTGACTCATATGTAAGCTTAAATTGTGTGGAATCCACTTTTTAGAAATTATATTTCATTTTTGTGGGTAGGGATAATTTCCCTTATTTCCAATGGAGGGAAGGGGAAAAAACTGCAATGAAAAAAAATCCAAATATTAAATCTATCCTCTCAGTCGTCATATGTCCTGGGTGCATCTTTGATTTCACTTAAAACCTAAATTAAGTCTAAAATATACCCAGAACATTAGAAGGCCTGAAAAACCAAGTTCAGAGAAAATGGGATGCAGTTAGCAAAGATTACATGCATCAGTGAACTGTACTAAATTGAATACTTTTAAATGCCAGAGATTTTCTCTGTGAAACTGGGGGTTTGAAAAAAAAATCAATAATGTTGGGGAAGAGAAACCCTCTTCACATCTTTCTAATTAGTCATAGCAGAATCTGGTGGATTTCCATTTTACAACTGGATCAAACTTGTAAAATTGGTTTTGATCCCAGTCTCGTTCTGTACATCTTCCAGAAGCAGCTCCACTCAAGATTATCAAAGGTTTTCAACTTTGAATGATCCCCAAGATCACCCTTTCAGTCTGCATCCTTCCTACATTATGTTCAGTGTCTGTCTAATGGTGCCTACAGCAAATCTCCCTGGAATTACCCTGAAAGAGCTCCATTTACAAGAATAGGCAAAGGGTCTTCAAACTGGTTGGCTTCAACTTTAGTTTGAGCCTTCAAAATCTATATTAGTAAGTGAAACCAGGCATAAAGGGGCACAGATCTTCTGATCTCTTATTTTTTTTAATAAATTGAATAAATACTGGCCATATTGTTTATATTAGGGCATGAACCCCTCTGTAAAGTCATTGCTCAAGTCTAATAATGAAGTAGGTAAAGAGTTGCTGTATTTTTCTGAATAATCAATACCAAAGCTGCTGATGCAAATTTATATGAACCCCAGGGAACACACCCTTTGAAGTTCTGGGAAAATTTTAAATATACTGTGCAAATCAATAAGTAGACAAAAACATCTCTGTCAATGTGTTCATTTTCATTTGGAGAGGAAAGAAATCTTTAAATGTAATCTTTCTCTCACTCCTTTTATGAACCCCTCCCCAAATCATTCCTTTTACAAAACTCATGACAGCTAAGCATAAAACATTTTGGGGGGCTATCATCAGAACTGGTGTAGATGTAACTTCTCTGAACAGGATGACTGCTCAAGCCCAAAAGACAGTCTTCCTCTTGCCACCCTTCTGTAATGCTTTCATACTTTTCTCTTTTCCCATCCTTTCCCATCCAGCTTTGGAGCCTGAGCTAACCAGAATGCTTTGAGGCCAGTTTCAGGAGAGATTCTACCTGGTTTGGTGGTATGTGTTGTTTTGAGTGGGATGCATCTACGAGATTAAAAATATATTTTTTCATTACTGCCTGTTTTCACAGTCCACTAAGCAAAAATACGAAGCAATTTTTTTCCTCCCCCCATTCTGCATCTCTTCCTTCATTCTCTTTCTTCCCCTGTGGAGTTCAAATTAAAGAAAGGTGAAAATTGAAGCTGCTGTAGGCCAGGCGATTGCAACATGCATATTTGATTTTTATGATGGATCTAAATTGCTGAATAAGGCCATGGAACAAAGGGAGACTGCGGCTTCCTGCCCATCACATGCAGCCACCGAATGCAGAACAAAAGCTTTGGCCATTAGGGGCTCAGCAGGGAGACACATTATATAAATGACTTTGTCTTTTTTGCCCCCTCCCCCCTACTGGGTACACTGGACAGGGATGGGTGTGTGTGTGTGTGTGTGTGTGTGTGTGTGATGATTTGCTTGGGCAGGAGACAAGAAATCCTGGGAGCAGCAATGGTAATAGAAATGTTGTAGCACGTTATGATCCAAGGGCCATGCTTTCCTTACTGGCCTGTGTGGCTCTCAGCACTGTGGTCAGAGCGCCACCTAAGACAAACACTCCCCCAAGAAAATTGGTGTCTTTTCAGCATAACCTGTAGTGTTTCTTTTTACTGTTTTGTTTCTTTCATCGGTAGTGATCAAGCACAAAGAAAAACACTTGGAAAAAAATCTGAAGGCCTAGTGTTCCAAGGTAATTGCTTAGACCCATGTAAAGAGGCAACGGACATATACAGTTCATTGTGGCACTAGTTTCCTAACAAACTACTACTCTTAATCCCTCCTTCCAAACTCCAGGCTTTTCTCTTGGAGGAGAAGAGAAAGACATATCAATAAAAATCCTACATAGATGAGTCGATCTATTTTTAAGAGACCGGGTAGTGGTGATTTGAATAAGTGCTACTGTTTAACCTGCCTTGAAACACCAGCATTCCTGCACAAACACATTCAACAATATTTGCAGAGAATCTGTTTTATAGGATTTCAGTATGCTTCACAAAGGTGAATTACTTTATTATTGCTAATGTCACTGAAAGAGATAGGAAATAGGAGAGATTCTCTGCAGCCTCTAACTTGAAGCATATGGCGAAGTACACTGAAGGTGAAACCATGAGAAGGGGGCAGGCTGAGGCTGGAACCCGGGTCACTGGGTCCTTACATCCGCCTTATCACTATAGGTTTCATGCAAGGAAATATCTCAATGGTAAGTTTCTATTTCTTAGTACAATCACGCCAGCCTTCTTTCTGTCTCCCTCATGCTCCGGGTCTCTCTTGTCTCAGGTCTTCACACATTTCCTCTTTCCTTGGAAGGCTCATTCTTCCCTACTTAACCTTTCCTTCAAAATCAGCTTACTTATTATTTCATCAGGAAAGCCTTTCTGACTAGGTCAAATTCTCCTCTTACAAACTCACATCCTTTTCTTGCATAGTGCTTATTACAGTGGCAGGTTTTCAATAATTTATGTCATTTTTTATTCCTGTCATACTCCTCAAATCCACTGAAGCTCCATGAGGGCAGGGACCATGTCTGTTTTTTATCACTATTGCACTCTCAGAAGGTAGCAGAACACATGGAACAAAGTAGGATATAAACATAATAAACATTATGAATCAATGAATGCTAGTGAAAAAACAGCCAATCGTCTGTTTAAAATACATACGTTGTGTTGCTTCTTCAATGTCAAGTACCAAATTTCAAAGTAAGATTATACAATGAACAAAAATGAATGAATGTAATACCTTCAGAAGTGTGAGTACTTTTTCAGATTGATAAAAAGTACTGTTCCCCCAAAGGATGATAGAATTATAGGTATAATTTGTATTCTTTGTGCTTATCTGAATTTTCTAATATTTCTTCATAATCATGTAATGGTGCTCTAAAGATGTTATTTTTTATGGCAACATCAATAATTATTCTGCTCCAGTGCAGCAGAAAACCAAAACACCTAGGAGGCACCACGGTTAGTAAGAGTGCTGCTTTTTTTCCTGCCAGACAAACCAGAGTTGAATTCCTGGTGCTGTCTTTTAATTCGTTCTGTGACCTTGAGCATGTTACCTCACCTTTCTAAACCTCACCTTTCAAATAGAGATAATAATAGTCTGCACTACATAGGATGGCTGGGTAAGATTAAATGAAATGAGGGATATAAAACTTTTAAAAAATGGTAGCTTAAAATGCACGTGCCAAAATGGCCATATTTACAGTGTTGTGGCTAGCGGAGCACCGTTCTCAAGAACTGTTTTTATAATGAATTCTTAGTTTGAAAGTAAAAGTTTTCAGCTTGTAGATTCCAAGTTGGGCTCCTCATCCTGGGTTTGCTCCCAAGGTTACACTTTCTTTTGAATGTGACTGGTCCACATATTCTAGGAATTTGAAGTTAGTTCCAAGGAATTAAAGTTATTCACTTATTCAACAAATATTTGTGTGTGTCTTCTGTACATTAAGCTTGTGTTAGGGATGATATGGCTAGCAAAACAGGTATTAATACATTTCTCTCAACCTTTATATCTTACATGATTCCTGAGCAAGCACCGAAGATAAAAATTCAGTTACCAACTGTCACATAAACTACGTGCATTACACCGGTGAGAAAATATTTGAACAAATTATTTTTAACAAGTGCTTTTTATGGATGTGTGGAAGTTACTTTTATAAGGATATTCTCTTAGCATTATTTATACTATTGAATATTTAAGTGCCCAAAAATAGTTGATTAGTTCCATAAATGGTAATAAATCCATATAATGGAATACTATGTAACTATTAAAAAATGCAGTGGTTTGCTGGCAAAACTGGACAGCTACATGTAAGAGAATGAAACTGGATCACTGTCTAACCCCATACACAAAAGTAAATTCGAAATGGATCAAAGACCTGAATGTAAGTCATGAAACCATAAAACTCTTAGAAAAATACATAGGCAAAAATCTCTTAGACATAAACATGAGTGACTTCTTCATGAACATATCTCCCCAGGCAAGGGAAACAAAAGCAAAAATGAACAAGTGGGACTATATCAAGCTGAAAAGATTCTGTACAGCAAAGGACACCACCAATTAAACAAAAAGGTACCCTACAGTATGGGAGAATATATTCATAAATGACAGGTCTGATAAAGGGTTGACATCCAAAATATATAAAGAGCTCACGCACCTCAACAAACAAAAAGCAAATAATCCAATTAAAAAATGGGCAGAGGAGCTGAACAGACAGTTCTCCAAAGAAGAAATTCAGATGGCCAACAGACACATGAAAAGATGCTCCACATCACTTGTCATCAGAGAAATGCAAATTAAAGCCACAAGGAGATACCACCTCACACCAGTAAGGATGGCCACCATCCAAAAGACAAACAACAACAAATGTTGGCGAGGTTGCGGGGAAAGGGGAACCCTCCTACACTGCTGGTGGGAATGCAAATTAGTTCAACCATTCTGGAAAGCAGTATGGAGGTTCCTCAAAAAGCTCAAAATAGAAATACCTTTTGACCCAGGAATTCCACTTCTAGGAATTTACCCTAAGAATGCAGCAGCCCGGTTTGAAAAAGACAGATGCACCCCTATGTTTATCACAGCACTATTTATAATAGCCAAGAAATGGAAGCAACCTAAGTGTCCATCAATAGATGAATGGATAAAGAAGATGTGGTACATATACACAATGGAATATTATTCAGCCGTAAGAAGAAAACAAATCCTACCATTTGCAACAACATGGATGGAACTAGAGAGTATTATGCTCAGTGAAATAAGCCAGGCAGAGAAAGACAAGTACTAAATAATTTCAGTCATATGTGGAGTATACGAATAAAGAAAAACTGAAGGTCCAAAACAGCAGCAGAATCACAGAACCCAAATGGACTAACAGTTACCAAAGGGAAAGGGACTGGGCAGGAGGGGTGGGAAGGGAGGGATAAGGGCAGGGAAAAAGTAAGGGGGCCTTACAATTAGCATGTATAATGTGGGGGGGCGGGGCATAGGAAGGGATGTGCAACACAGAGAAGACAAGTAGTGATTTTATAGCATCTTACTATATTGATGGACAGTGACTGTAATGGGGTTTATGGGGGGGAGACTTGGTGAAGGGGGGAGTATAGTAACCATAATGTTCTTCATGTAATTGTAGATTAATGATAATAAAATGAATTTTTAAAAATGCAGTGGTAGAAGTATATTTACTAATATGAAAAGATGTTTCTGACATGTTGGTAAATTTAAAAGGTTTCAAAATTGTGTGTTTAGTAATAATCTATTTACATAAAAATTACATAGTTTATATCTATATAAGCAAAGACTGTAAGGACAATATAAGAATGTCATCATTTTCTTGATCAGTCACTCACAAATGTGACTGCATATTAGAATCAACAGGGAAAATTTTAGATACACTGATGTAAAGACACTAGAAATTCTGATTTAAATGACCCTCCAAGGGCCTGAGGCATCGATGTTTAAAGACTGCATCCTCAGGGATGCCAATGTTCATCTAGAATCAAGAAACACCTTTTCCTCAGTGGCAGTACTATATTTTATTCTGATATCTGTTCTTCTAAGTTATATACATGAGTATCATATATTATTTATACAATAAAAAGTAATACAGAACATTGTTATTATTATTATAGGTTGCCAAATGGTAAATTAGGATATATAATAGGGTTCCCCCACTTTTTAATTTCTGAATTTGGTCAATTATACATTCTTCTTTTTTTTTAATGATGAGTTTTGCCTGGGAATAAGTATGAATTGTATGATTTGAAAGAACCAACTTTTGGCTTTGCTGATTTGTTGAATGTTTATTGTTTCATTAATTTCTATTCTTACCTTTATTTTTTTCCTTTTAGTTTCTTTTGGTTTTAATTTGTTCTTTTACTACCTTCTTCACATGGATGTTTAGCTCATTGAGCTTTCAGCTTTTCTTCTATTCTAATATACATATTTAAAGCCAAAATTTTCTAAGTATGCTTCAAATATCCCCCTACAAGTTTTGATATATAATATTTTTTCATTATTAGTTTTAAAGTACTTTCTATGTTTCCATTATGATTTTTTTCCCTTGAGACATGGGATACTTAAAATTTCCAAATATATGGGGCTTTTCTAATTCTGGTTATATTTTTCTAATCTAATTCCATGGTGATCTGAGAAAATACTCTGTATGATTTCAATCCTTTGCAATTTGCTGATAATTCCTCTATGGCTGGACTATAATCCAAGTTTTAAAAAATTTTTGTTAGCACTTGAAAAATTGATATTATGTAGCTGTAATATGCATTCTGAAGTTTTACATACATGATAAAAAAATCAGATTTGTTTAAAGGGTTGTTCAAGTTTTCTTTCTACTGATTTTTGTCTGCTTCTTCTAAAGTCATTGAAGATGGTGCATTAAAATCTTCCACTGTGATTATGAATTTCCATACTTCTCCCTTTTATATTAGAAATTTATATTTCTATATTTGAGGCTATGTTGTTAGGTATACACATATGTAGAATTATTTTAGCTTCTAGGTGACTTCAGTATTTTGTCAAGAAATGTCACCAATAACCAATAGTCACCTAGGATGTAGTCTTTTATCTCTGATAACAATATTTTTAAATAACAACTTGATATGATATTAAGATAGCTTTCCCATGTTTGTTTTGGTTAGTGTTCAAATGACTGGGTACATTGTATTACTGACCCTAGTTCTTCACACCTTCCTGTCTCTACCTCCTATGCCATGTGACTACTGTTCCTTCCACTAGAGGTAGCTCTCTGAGTTTTGACTTTGGGTTCAGTCTATTACTCATTTTGGCCTTCACATGTTAGTAGCTATAGTGCATACAGAGTCCTGAAATGTGCTTGTTTACTTGAACTTGCCCATCTTCTGCCACTGCCATAAGAATATACCCTGACTAGACTGGTGCTCCAGGAAGAACAGTGGACCTAGGCACAACCTCCAGTTTAGAGCCAAGCCAAGCCTAGATCAGCACATCACAAGAGGTCTGAGTAAGAATAAATTATTTTTGTTTTAAGCTACTGAATTAAAGGCATTACTATAGCAAAAGCAGAGAGGATGGTAAGATATAAGTGAGGTGTTCCAGTAGTAAAAATCTGAAACACCTAAGAGTATATTTGGAACTGGGAAGCAGATAGTGAGGACACTGTAACTGGAAGCTGAAAAAATGGCAGGAAAACAGAGGGAATTGGAAAAATGATGACTCATGTAATGGCAAAACATTTGGTAAAAATGTTGCATGAGATAATTTGGTAGAAAATTATTTAATAAACTTGCAGAGTTCAGAAGAGTAGAATTTGAGGGAAAATGTTAAATGCACAAACTGTGTCTAGCTGCAAGACAAGATGCTACAAGATACTGCAAGATTGCTAAGATACTACAAGAAAGAGGTGACTTCAGAAAAAAGGGGTCCATTTTCAGGCAGAATTAAAGAAACTATAAATTGCCCAGATATTTCAGGATTGGAAAATAAAACTTTTTGCATCCAATAAAGACTGTAGCCATTAAGAAACAGCTTCAGGGAAAAGACCAAGCCCAGGGCACAGAGAAATGACCAAATCAAGGATTTGGCTAAAGCTGAGACCTCTAAAAGAATTAAGGTGGTGCCTTGCAGATCATCTCTACAGATGAAAAAAAGATGACTTCTACAAATATAAGAGATAGAGTCCCACAAAAGCATGATGTATCCCCAAGTACCTATAATTTAAGCACACAAAGAAGGTCATGTCTCAAAAAGAAATGTGGGTGGTGTAGTTTCAGCATACAGAATTGACTAGAATCAAATATGAAGTCCTAGCAAATTTTGAGAGAGAGAAATCAGTATAAACACTGCCAGCTTGTACTAAAATAAACTGTGATATTTTGATATACAAAAAGACTTCTGCATACTACTCTATACCTTAGAGAATGGCAAAAATCCAAAACACTGGCAACACCAAATATTGGTGAAGATGTGGAGCAACAGGAATTCTCATTCATTGCTGGTGGGAATGCAAGATGGCGCAGCTACTTTATAATACAGTTCTTACAAAATTAAACATACTCTTACCATGATCTAGCAATTGTATTCATTGGTATTTCTTCAAGGAGCTGAAAATTTGTGTCCATACAAAAATATGTAATAAGAGATTTTTATAACAGCTTTATTCATAACTGCCAAAACATGGAAGTAACCCAGATGCCCTTCAATCGATATGGATAAGTGAACTGTAGTACATCCAGACAATGGAATAGTATTTAGCACTTAAGAAAAAAAAAGAGCTATCAAGCCATGAAAAGACATGGAGGAAATGTAAATGTGTATCATTAAGTAAAAGAAGCCAATCTGGAAAGGCTTCATACATACTATATGATTCCAGCTATATGATATTCTAAGAAAGGCAAAACTATGGAGACATTTAGTAAAGAGATTACAGGTTGTCAGGGGACAGGGGAAGAAAGGGATGAATATGTGGAACACAGAAGATTTTTAGGGCAGTGAAAATACTCTGTATGATGCTACACTGGTGGAAAAATAATTATATATTTGTACAAACCTATAAAATGGACAACACCAAAAGTGAATCCTAATGTGAACTGTGGACTTTGATAATGATGTGTCACTGTAGGTCCATCAGTTATAACAAATGTACCACTCTGGTGGGGGCACTGATAATGGGGGAGGCTATACATACAGGAAGGGAGCATATAAAAAATCTCTGTACCTTCCTCTAAGTTTTGCTGTGAACCTAAAACTGCTCTAAAAAAAATCAAGTCTTAAAACAAAAAAGACTCCTGGGGCAGAGGATTCTGGAAAGATAGTAGAATAGGAAAAACTATACCAAAAACCTGTCTTTCTGCCTATATGATAATTGCAGTGGCAGAATCTGTCTTATGTAACTATTTTGGAACTCTATAAAGTCTACATGAACAGGAAGTCTTAGACGATAAACAACAGTTGATTTCTGCCAGCTCTTAGTACAGTAGCAGCCACCCAACCCCCACTCCCTAGTCCCATAGCAAGCAGCCATGCACTTCTTCCTGGGCAGCTTGTATGCAGCTTGTGAGAATGACAGTGGGCAACAGGACCTTGTCCTCCAAATACTGGGATCTGTGCTTTGACTGCTGATTACCGCTTCTGACAGTAGAAGAACAAATACAGAATCAGGCAACCATTACCGCAAGCCTCTCTCCCTCCACCTGAAATGACTTTCAGAAGGTTTAAAGGGCTCACATGCTTTTTGCCCTCCTCCATTTTTATATTTTTCTCCTTTTGGGAGCCAGGCATTTAAAGAGTAGGACATTCAAAGGCAACTGCATATATAGGCATTTAGAAAGTCTTGGCATGGGCCCAGAGAAAGTCACAGGCATAGAAAAGATCTAAGAAGACGTTAAGTTTATATCTCTGTCTGATTCCCAGCACAGAATCAGAACAACAACAAAAACAAAAAAACAGCAAAACCTGGGAAGAGAGAGAATATGATTTCCAAAGTCACTATAAGGTTCAAAGTTTGTCCAGTTTCCAACAAAAAAGCTACAAAACATACAAAGAAACAGGAACTTACGGTCCATTCAAAGAAAAATATTAGCAGAATGTAGTATGCACATTAACAGAATAAAGGAAAGAAAACCCCTATAACCAACTCAACTGATGCAGAAAAAGCATTTGACAAAATTCAGCACCTTTTCCTGATAAAAACACTCAATAAACTAGGAACAAAAGGAAAATATCTCAGCAAAATAAAAGCCACATGTATATGAAAAACCCACAGCTAACATTATCTTCAGTGATGAAAAACCGTCAACTTTCCCTCTATGACCAGGAATGAGGCAAGGATGGATACCTACTTTTGCCACTTCTGTTCAACATAGTACTAGAAGTTACAGGCAGAGTACCTGGGCAAGACAAAGAAATAAAAGGCATCCAAATTGGAAAGGAAAAAGTAAATTTATCTGTTTGTAGATGATATGATCTCATATGTACAAAGCTCTGAAAATTTCACAAAAAAAAGATTGTTAGAAGTAATGAATAAATTTAGCAAAATAGGCACAAAATAGACACTCAACCATCAGTTGCATTTCTACACACTAACGATAAACAATCTGAAAATGTAATTAAGATAATTCCATTGGCAAGAGCATAGGAAAGAAAAAAAAATGCTTAGGAATTTTAACCAAAGAGGTGAAAGACTTGTACAATGAAAACTATAAAACATTGGTGAAAAAAGTTAAAGATGACATAAGTAAAAGGAAAGACATTCCATGCATTGGCTATTTAATACTATTAGGACGTCAGCACTACCCCAAGTAATGTACAGAGTCAATGTAATCCCTATAAAAATTCCAATGACTTTTTTGAAGAAAAAGAAAATTTACCCTCAGATTTGCTTGGAATTTCATGGGATCCCTAATAGCCAAAACAATCTTGAAATAGAAGAACAAAGTTGGAGGACTCACATGCTTTCAAAACTTAAAGCTACAGTAACCAAAACAGTGTGAAACAGGCATAAAAACAGATATAAAAACAAATGGAATAGAGAGCCCAGAAACAAATCCTTGTATATATAGTTGCTATGGACTGAATTGTGTGCCCCCAAAATTCGTATGTTGAAGCCCTAACCTCCCAGGTGACTGTGGAAATAGGACCTTTAAGAAGTAATTAAGGTTAAATAAGTTTATAAGGGTAAAGCCCTGATTTATTGACCTACTGTCCTTATAAGAAAAAAAAAAATCCTAGAGCTCTCTCTCTCTCTCTCTCTGCTGCATGAGGACATAGCAGGAAAGAGGCCCTCTCCAAGCCAGGAAGAAATCTCACCAGAACCTACCATACTAGCACCCTGATGTTAGACTTCCAGCCTCCAGAACTGTGAGAAATTTTTTTTTGTTTTTTGAGCCTCTCAGCCTATGCTATTTTGTCATGGTGTCCCAAGCTCACAAATACAGTGGTCAAATGATTTTGACAGGATGCCAAGACCATTCAGTGGGGGAAAGGACAGTCTTTTCAACAAATGTGCTGGGAAAACTAGATATTCACATGCAAAATAATGAAGTTAAACTCTATTAAAAACACCATATCCAAATATTAAGTCAAAATGGATCAAAGACTGAAAACATAACAGCTAAAACACTTAGGCAAAAACATAGAACAAAAGTATCACAACACTGGATTTGTCAATAATTTCTTGGATATGCCAAAGGCACAGGCAGTAAAAGTGAAAATAGACAAACTGCACTTCACAAAAATTAAAAACTTTTATGCATCAAAAGACACTATCAATAGAGTAAAAACACAACTGACAGAATAAGAGAAACTATTTGAAATTCATGTATTTGATCAGGGATTAATATATATAGAATACCTATATGAGGCATACTCATTGTGAAATCTAAAAACTCCATTATCTGAACCTGACCTGTAAGTTTCTTTCTATTAGGTGCTGTTTTTTTTATTTCTATTATGTGGCTTTATCTTTTTTTCATGCCTGTTTTTTTATTTTGACTGAACATCAATAAGTATATGTAAAAAAATTGTAGAGAGACATTTCGTGGCCTAGGATAGATAATTTTATCTTTCTCTACAAAAATTTAAGTTTATTTATGAGAGTGGGTAAAGGCATTAGCAATTTTATGTCATCTAAATCAGATCAAGATCTGAAATAATTTGAAACTCATTTTCAGTCCCTCAGTAGGCTAGTCTAGCTCAGGTTCATCTTTCGTCTTAGATGTTATCAGGTATTATTCCACTCTTGTGGGCCTTGAATTCCAATTTTTCCCATAGTTTTCATGATTCGTAATATCTCTTTTCAGATTCTCAATCTTTTCACCAGTCTAAAGGAAAGGGCAGATCTACAGGATGGATGACACCTCCAGGGGTAAAGCACTTCTAAACGCCAGACTCATCACTCTTGAATGTCCTCCAAGTTGGGTTTTCGCTATATTGCTGTCATTACAAGGCCTCAAACACAATTTTGTTTCTATTTCCTAGAACTTTTCTAACAATCTCAATAGGATGGATGGTCCAAATTACTTAGTCTACCATTATTACTAGAAGCCAAACTACATACCTTACTTTTAAAAAGCGTATTTAATTCACAGAGTAAATTTCCACAGACTGGTCGGCAGATCATTTTTAGAAGAATCATCTATGATACTGGTTAAAATGCAAATTCCTAGAATCTCTCCTTAGTCTAGCTGAGTCACAACTACATTTGTAACTAGTTCACTGAGTACCTATTATATATAAAAATAAATAACTGGACATGTACCCTTATTTATTTTATAACTGGCCATCAAGTCATAGAGTAACTACTCCTTTACAGAAG
Source organism: Manis javanica (assembly GCF_040802235.1). NCBI lineage: Eukaryota > Metazoa > Chordata > Mammalia > Pholidota > Manidae > Manis > Manis javanica. Next base: position 51,031,499 of record NC_133172.1, read on the forward strand.
AGTTAGTGGAAGTATTTGTCTTCTACACAAATGTTTCCAGTACATTAGCATTTAAAAATGTAACTTGGTAAAAGGAAAGAAATATGAAGCAAACTTTTATAGTTTCAAAGTGATCTTAAATGGATAAACAAACATACTAGCAAATTTTGCACATAAATATGTATTATTTTTCCTGTCTTTTATTTAAATATAAACTGTTATTTTTAAAATATGCTTAGGAAGTATACACAGCCCTTTGAGTGCACATGAAATATTCTCTACAATAGATCACATTTGGCCACAAAATAAGTCTCAATAAATGTGAAAAGATCAAAATGATACCTAGCACTTTTTTCTAACCATAACACTATGAAACTAGAAATAAATTACAGAAAAAATAACTGGAAAAAAACCCAAACACATCAAGGTTAAACAACATGCTACTAGACAACAAATGGGTCAAGAAAAAAATGAAAGAGGGAATCAAAAGAAACATGGAGACAAAAACAGAAACATAACAGTTCTAAATCTCTGGGGCATAAAAGCAGTTCTAAGAGGGAAGGTTATAAGGATACAGGCCTCCCTCAAGAAACAAGAAAAAACTCAAATTAATAGTCTAACCTAACACCTCAAGGAAATAAAAATGAACAATAAACAAACCCAAAGTTAGCAGAAAGAAAAAAATACCAAAGATCATAGTGGAAATAAATGAAATAGACTTAAAGAATGCATAGGATTAATGAAACTAGAGATTGTTCTTTGAAAAGATACACAAAATTGATGAACCTTAAGCCAAACTCAGGAAAAAAAAAGGATTCAAATAAATTAAATCAGAAATGAAACATGATACAACCAATGCCACAGAAATAAAAGTGATTATAAGAGAATATGAAAAATTATACAATAACAAATTGGACAACACAGAAGAAATGGGTAAATTCCTAAAATGCATTCTTCCAAGATGAACCAGGAAGAAATAGAAAATCTGAACAAACCAATTACTAGTAATGAAATTGAGTTGGTCCTCAAAAAACTCCCAACAAACAAAAGTCAAGGACCAGATGGGTTCACAGGAGAATCCTATCCAACATTTAAAGAAGAGCTAATACCTATCCTTCTCAAACTATTCCAAAAAACAGAAGAGGAAAGAATGCTTCCACATTCATTCTATGAGACCAGCATCATTCTGATACCAAAACTAAACAATGACATCACAAAAAAAGAAAATTATAGGCCAATATCCCTGATGAGCATGATGCAAAAATCCTCAATAAAATATTAGCAAACTGAATTAAAAAATACATCAAAAGGACATACATCAGAACCAAGTAGGATTTATTCAGGAGATGTAAGGATGGTACAATAGTCATAAATCAATCAATATGAATCACCACATTAACAAAAGGAAGGATAAAAACCATACAATCTTCTCAACAGATGCAGAAGAGCATCTGACAAAATTCAACATCCATTCATGCAAAAACCTCAACATAGTGGCTATAGAGGGCACATACCTCAACATAACAAAGGCCATATATGACAAACTCACTACGAACATCATACCCAATGGTGAAAAGCTGAAAGGTTTTCCCCTAAGATCAGGAGCAAGACAAGGGTGTCCATTCTCACCACTTTTATTCAACATAGCACTGGAAATCCTAACCACAGCAATCAGACAAGAAATAAAATGCATCCAAATTGGTAAGAAAGAAGTAAAACTGTCACTATTTGCAATGACATGATAATATACATAGAAAACCCTAAAGATTTCACCAAAAAACTATTAGAACTAATAAACAAATCCAGTAAAGTTGCTGAACACACAATCAAAATATAGAAGTCCCTTGTGTTTCTATATACTAATAACAAACTAGCAGGAAAAAAAATCAAGAAAGCAACCCCCTTTATAATTGTATCAAAAAGAATAAAATACCTAGGAATAAATTTAACCAAGTAGGTGAAAGACCTGGACTCTGAAAACTATGGATACTGACAACAGAAACTGAAAATGATACAAATAAATGGAAAGATATACCATGCTCACAGATTGAAATTTTTAAAACATCCATACTACCCAAAGCAATCTACAGATTCTACGTAATCCCTATCAAAATACCAACGGCATTTTTCACAGGACTAGAACAAAGAATTCTAAAATTTATATGGAACCACAAAAGACCCAAATAGCTCAGAAGAACAAACCTGGAGGTATGCTCCCTGGTTTTGAAGCTATAAGAACCAAAACAGTATGATACTGGCACAAAAATGACACATAAATCAATGGAACAGAATAGTGAGTCCAGAAATAAAGCTATACTTATATGGTCAACTAAGCTATGACAAAGGAGGCAAGAATATGCAATGGGAAAAGGACTTTTCAATAACAGTATTGGGAAAACTAGGCAGCTACATGCAAAAGAACGAAACTGGACTACTTTCTTTACACCATAAACAAAAATAAATTCAAAATGGAATAAGACCTAAATGTAAGACTTGAAACCATAGAACTCCTAGAAGAAAACTCTTTTTTTTTTAACTTATAAATTTTTATTTGGTAATGTTTTATCAATACACTGAAACTAAATTTTAGAGACACTGGATGTCATTAGGCTGGATATTATTAGTTTATTATAAAAGAGACACATGGAAATTACTTATATGATTATACTTTTATGAAATTACTTATAAAGATTTCAGAACCTCAGGGGAATGGGCAGCTTCACAGGATGCATTTCAATAGTGATTCATTTCAGTCTACATACTTTCCAAGACTGTCATCATCTCTAAATAAGAAACAATCCTTGTCATCGAGAGCTATTTTGGTGCTTCCATATTCTGAGAGAACATCTACAACTTCCATGCTAACTGGTTGTACATCTCCACCCTTTCCTTTCGAACCCAATCTCACAGCTACTACTGTCACTGGCAACACTTTCTGGAAGCTTTATGCCTCCTTTGGTTACAGTTTCACTGGCACTCCTTTCAACCTGTATTTGGTCAAGGAAAAGAAGAAATTTTCTAAATGTCTGTCCTGCCATGACTGGACCTAGAAGAAAACTCTTGAACATTAGTAAACTCTTGTCTTAGCACTTTTTTTTCTGGTTATGGCTCCCCAAGCAAGGGAAACAAAAGCAAAAATAAACAAGTGGGACTACATCAAACTAAAATGTTCTGCACAGCAAAGGAAACCATCAACAAAATGAAAAGGCAACCTACTGAATGGGAGAATATATTTGCAAATGATATATCTGATGAGTTTATAGCCAAAATATATTTTAAAAACTCATACAACTGAACACCAAAAAACCAAATAATTCAATTAAAAAATGGGCAGAGGACCCAAACAGACCTTTTTCTAAAGAAGACATACTGAAGGCCAAGAGACACATGAAAAGATGCTCAACATCACTAATCATCAGGGAAATGTAAACTAAAGCCACTGTAAGGTATCATTACATCAGTTAGAATGGCTAGTATCAAAAAAACAACAAATACAAGTGTTGGTGAGGATCTGGCAAAAAGAAAACCCTTGCACACTACTGGTGGTAATGTAAAATGATTCAACTACTATGGAAAACAGTATGGAAGTTCCTCAAAAATTTAAAAATAGAATTACCATATGATCCAGCAATTCTCCTTCTGGGTAGTTATCTAAGGAAAATGTAAACACTGATTTGAAAAGGTATACTCACCCCTATGTTTATTGCAGCATTATTTACAATAGCTATGATATGAAAGCAACGTAAGTTTCCATTAACAGATGAATGGATAAAGAAGAGGGGGTACATATGCATAAGGGAGTACTACTTAGCTATAAAAAGAATGGAATCTTACTATTTGTGACAACATGAAAGGACCTACAGAGTATAATGCTAATTGAAATAACTCAGATGTAGAAAGAAAAATACCATATGATTTCACTCATATGTGGAACCTAAATAAAAAGAAACAAATAAATAAACAACAATAAAAAAAACAGAAACAGCACTCATAAATACAGAGAAAAAACTGGCGGTTGCCAGAGGGGTGGAGGTGGTGGGTGGTCAAAACAGATGAAGGGGATTAAAACGTACAAACTCCCAGTTATAAAGCAATTAAGTCACAGGGATGAAAAGTACAGCATAGGGAATATAGCCAGTAATACTGAAATAGCTTTGTATGGTGACAGATGGTAACTATACTTGTTATCATGAACATTTTATAATGTATATAAATGCCAAATCACTGTTATATACCTGAAACTAATAAAAATAAACAAAACATGATAAAGAGATTTTTATGTATGTAAAATATGAAATGGAAAGAACCAAATCAAGGAAACCTCATTAATAAGATCAAAATGTGTTATAATGGGAAACTATAATAACAGAAACCATTTTCTTTTCTGCATTAATTTGGATTTTTATTTTGAATTGTTAGATCAAAGAATTATAAGATCAAGATAAATGGTAAGGGTAAACTTTATAGAACATATTAAAACTCAGCCTAATGAATCTTAGTTAAAATTTCCTAATGGTGAACTTAAAATTTCATGTTTAGGAAGATGAGAGATAATTTTATTCTCTTACATATGTAACTCCCAGTGGCATGTTAAACAATTTATATTTCTCCTTGAAATTTTAAATGGTTATGGCCAATTCTTGGTTTTTACTTAGCCAAGCCATACATATTAACTTCTGTTAAACTTGACTGAGATTTTAGTTTCTTTTCACCCTTTAATATCTGAAAATACAGTCTTAGTAATTCCCTTTTATTAAGATCTTCAATAAGCAACACAATTTTCTTGTATAGTCCTACTGGAAAGAGTAAAAATACATAATAGTACTCTTTTCAATTATATGCTAGCTTTCATATGATTATTGCTTTGCCAAGGTAAGCACAGTTTAATCAATTTTTTATTTCCCTATTTTTTATTTCTACCTATTGCTTAGTCGTCTTCATAAATGTTCTGCACAGACTTTGATCTTTTAACCCAGTCTAACCACAGTGCTTCCCAGCACTCTATTCATCCTCTCAGAATCTTCATCTCTGGTAAAAAGGTGACCTTCAATTATAGTGTCTCATGGGATTTTGAGTCATTGACTTAGTCTGCCTCTTAAAACCAATGTTTCTTTTTTTCCCTGCCCTATAACTGACCCTCTTTGTAAAACTTTCTATGAAACATTTTACAAAAGTCAAATCCAGACTGTATTTTACTAGGAAAAAACAAAGCCAAAAAGGCAAGTCAACAAGGTTAAAAGAGGACCCAGCTACTCAGGGCATTTGGGACCCTCCTAGTAGTTCAAGTTATTCAGGCCAAGCATATTTTGCTTTCGTATGAATTGTGTGAATTGGCTGTTTGGTTGGTTCTGAATTCTAAATATAATTGTGTCATACTGTGCACTCTACCCCCCAAAGTACTACTCTTGAGCCCACAAATTAACCCTTTACTGGGCATCTACAGTACTGAGCTTGATAATAACAAGGCAGGTTTTCTAAAAAAAAAAACTGTGTTGCTTAATTTAACACAAGTTTTAAATTACATACATAATTGTCTTGTACTTTTTGGTACTCCCATTCAGATTCCAGCCCAATTTATCTGTTTCAATTATTAAAGGCAGTTCCTCTTATTCAGAGAAAGATTGTATTACCCAACCATATCTGCATGACTCTTTTCACCAAGATTTCCAGTAATAGACTCTACTTGTTCTCATGAACATAAGCTACAGTGTAGAGAATATGATAGTGTTGAGAACAGAAGTGGAGTTCAGGAATGGTAATCTCTCCCAGTTGTGATATGTTAAGTGAGAAGACAAAATGCTGCGGTGAAGGCTAGGGTTCAATAAATGAAATGCTTATTTTTAAGTGAAAAATAGATATTAATTCAGCAGGATTTCATGGCTGTGGGTTAATTTTAATGTATTTGGTGCACAGTTTCTGTGGAAATATTAAGAGAAAAATCTCACAGGAAGCATGTTAAAATCAATGAAAGTAAAATGGTGGGGAAAATTTACCATGTTAGAAACCCATTGCTACAACCATAAAATTTCAAATGTTCTCAGATTTCCTTTCTTAGGCTCAAAAAAGAGATTAGAAGGCTTTTCTTTTCTCCTCTCTGTAAAAATGAGAAGATAAAGAAGGTTGCAAGAAATAGGGCTGTTTGGTCTCCCTTCCCTCTGTGATATCACCTCCAACATAAAAACTCTAAATGGTGGCTCACCAAACAGTATCTGAATACAAAGAATCAAAACGAGTCTGAAAAACACTTTAGGCATTTTAATTACACTTTTTGTTTGCCGCATACTTTTTCCTTTGCTCAGGGAATTGCAGTGGGAAAGGACGCGGTGCCCCTGAGAAACAATTCCTAGAATGCACCATGAGTTCTACTGCGTGTGAGGCCTCTGTTCAGTGAGGATACCTATGAGTTTCTTCTTTGTTTAAGAGAGTAGAACCCAGTAATAACTCAATGCTCAGACCTCTCCCCAGACATCATTTTTCTAACAGTACAAGAGGAATGGATTCAAGGTCAGAGGTCACAGGCTATGCTCCCATTTGCCAGCTGGCAGTAAGCTCCAAGGACAGAGGGTGCAAGAAGCATGACAATTTCTCAGCATGCTCTTTCACAGCATTGAGAGTTATCACCACAGATACCTCAGAAATACTCATCTGTTTGGTGGGTTGGAGAAAAGCACGTCAATTTTCTGGGGTTGTTTTGCTATGATTCCATCTCACTAAGGCTATTTTAAATTGACACAACAAAGCTTTAGAGGATAAAAGTTTCTATTACAGATAAGCACTATCTGCCCTGTGACTGAGAACAGAGCAATGCTGACTAAAATGTAAACATCTGAAACCTCGGTTGAGGGAGAAAAAGTGCCTAGTGTGAGCACTCTAGCTAGAGTGGTAAGAAAATTTTCCAACAGGGAAATCATGATACTAAAATGTTGATCTACAGTTATTTTGGGTGAGTTCTTTCCTCCCCAAAACTTCCTCAGTTTTTGTGCAATGGTCCCGTAGCACATCCAGAATTTGACTGTTTTTCCTTCCCTAAATGGCTAAACTGAGATGCTGTGGGTAAGAAATGGAAAGTGACAAGATATGACCGAAGCATTGGAAATCAATCCAAACTAAATGTGCTTCTTAACTATAAGTGAACAGTTGAAAACAATCCTCTTTTATAGCCATGGAGATAAATACTCTGTTTTTATTAGGAAAAAATTGCTTTGGACTGAATAAAGTCATTTGATTAACAAGTCAAAGCAGATGGTTTATTGATGTTTCAGAGAGGAGTTTACAAGGTCTAGTGAAAAAAAGAGACCCAGCTCTGAATTAACAAATTACCCTTGTACATAGAACATTGACATTTCGCTGCTAATAGATTTATGGGCTACTGCTGGGTGTTTCATCCCTATTTGGTTTATTATGATAAAATATTGGGGCATGAGTAACCTATAGCCTTATTGCAATATACCACATTGACCTTTGGCCTTTAGGACCTGACAGCAAAACTAAGTATTAGACTTTTAATTTGTCTTAATCTAACAAGATCAACATCAGTGTTGTGTGCTTTATTTTGAAGAGGCTATTCAGTGCAACTAACACATGGCATGCTGGTTTGGGATTTGCTAGAACTCAATAAATTAGCTCTCAGAGGTTATAAGAGTCACATGTTAAGATCCAAAATGATGTGGTTTGAGTAAAGAATGCATCTATAAAGAATTTCACTGTTCAACTCAGAAGGAAATATGTTTTGTCTCTTGAGAAATTTCAGAATCTTCATATTTGAGAATGGACCTTTGGATTTCAACAAATCAAATTTTCTATAACTAGATGTTCCTTTTAAAAATCTGCCTGGATATTTAATACTGTTTGTTCTCATGTTTTCCATTTCTTCTTTTATGTCTTTAAATATTTAAGACAGTTGTTTTACAGACTTTATCTGATAATGTTATTATTGAAAATTCATGGGTATCTAATACTGCTATGTTGTGTCTGTTGACTCTTGGGATGGATTGCTTTCTTCCTGTATTTCCTAATTTGGGGTTATGAGCTCATTTTTAGTTCTATTTGTGGTAGCCCTCAAATGAGAGTATGTCTCTCCAAAATTTTGCTTCTGTTTTTTTATAGATATTGCATGGATCTTTCCAGCTTAGATTTACTCTTTATGTCAACTTTTCCATTTGAGAGTTCCTGAACCATGCAAGCAAAGTAAATTTGACCCCAAAGAAGAATGAAGGCATGCCTGTGGGAATGGATACTTGGAGGAAAGTAGGTATTTCATTTCTCACTGTTTTTCCCTTTTTACTCCCATCCCCTTAATCCAGAGCACAGGGCTAGTCAGACAAGTATTCCTACACTCTTACCATACCAATGGGAAGATTTTTTTGTTTCATCCTTTCACCTAAGGTGTAGTCTTTGGAGGGTTCCAGTTTAAATATGGGAATCTTAGCTACAATTCTGTGCTTTCAGCTCTAACCCTACATGGCAGTTAAAACCATAGATAGTTTGGGTACTGAGATTGGCAAAGTCCTCCAAGCAGCTACAGTGTTAACTTCACACTTATTCCATTTCTTTATCATCTTAGTTCTAGGCTCTTTGGAAATAATTTTTCTTACTTTCTTATTACCTTAGTTATACATGCAAAAAGATTTTTTAAGTAGTTTACCCAGAAATATTTGATAGCAGTTTTCAGGTTAACAAATCAATCAAATTGTCAGGACTGGTAGTCAGAATCTTGTTCTAGAAATGTGCCTTTTCACATAAATGAATTAAATAGCAGCAGGCATGAAACTTAGCTCAGAAAATTTTGTCCTACCAACTTTATTTGCTTTATAATACATTTAATGAATGACCTGATTTATTGCATTAGTCTACATCTCTCATAATTACATGTTTCTTCTATTCAGTCTATTCTTTATATTCTGTATATAGGGTTCAATATTTTGTGACACATATAGAATGACATATTAATAGTCCCTTTTAAAACCCCATGCTTGAAATACAGGGACTGCCTTAAGTGGCCAGTGTTACATGAGTTATCAAATCATCAAATTTTCACATATAGTAATCACTAAGCTTGACACGGTATTTTCAAAGGGATTTTATGCGCATCATTCCAAATATGAAAATCACTGTAGTTAAATAAGCTCACAGATACATTTCAGAAATCTACAGGCCTTTCAACATTTCTGGTTTTCCACAGGAGGAATCACCAACCAATGAATACAACTAATGCTTCACCCTTTTATGACTCCTATATTCCTTTCTACTGTAATGCTGGCTGCAAGAATATGCTTGTGGCCTAACATACACTGACACTACAAACAGATTACCTAGCCTAAATATAATGAAAAGGAAGTGATAAAAGGTTGGAAATTATAGTTTTGATAGACACCTGTGTTTCTTCCAGATATAGGAAAGATTGAAATAGGGGATGTGAAAGAAGTCAACAATGAGGAAAATAAGAAAAAACATGATGGAATAAGATATTTGTTATATGTTTTTTCCAAGAGATCATGGGCATATTTCAGAAAATATGTTAATTTTATGGCATGTTATTTTTTTTTATTAAGGTGTCATTGATATACACTCTTATGAAGGTTTCACATGAAAAACAATGTGGTTACTATATTCACCCATATTATGAAGTCCCCCACATACCCCATTGAAATCACTGTCCATCAGTGTAGTAAGATGCCACAGAGTCACTACTTGTTTTCTCTGTGCTACACTGTCTTCCCTGTGACCCACTCCCACACACCACCCCTCAATCCCCTTCTCCCTCCCTCCCACTCACGCTCCTTCACCCCTACCTACCCTTTGGTAACTGTTAGTCCCTTCTTGGAGTCTGTGAGTCTACTGTTATTTTGTTCCTTCAGTTTTGCTTTGTTGTTATACTCCACAAATGAGGGAAATCATTTGGTACTTGTCTTTTTCTGCCTGACTTATTTCACTGAGCAGAATACCCTCTGGCTCCACCCATGTTCTCACAAATGGTAGGATTTGTTTTCTTCTGATGGTTGAATAATATTCCACTGTGTATATGTACCACTTCTTCTTTATCCATTCACCTACTGACAGACACTTAGGTTGCTTCCATTTCTTGACTATTGTAAGTAGTGCTGCGATAAACATAGGGGTGCATATGTCTTTTTGAATCTGAGATCTTGCTTCCTTTGGGTAAATTCCTAGGAGTGGAAATCCTGGATCAAATGGTATTTCTACTTTTAGTTTTTTGAGGAACCTCCATATTGTTTTCCATAATGGTTGAACTAATTTACATTCCAACCAACAGTGTAGGAGGGTTCCCCTTTCTCCACATCCTCGCCAGTATTTGTTGTTCCTAGTCTTTTCTATGTTGGCCATCCTAACTGGTGTGAGGTGATATCTCATTGTGGTTTTAATTTGCATTTCCCTGATAATTAACAGTGTGGAACATCTTTACATGTGTCTGTTTGCTATCTGAATTCTTTAGAGAATTATCTGTTCATATACTCTGCTCATTTATTAATTGGGTAATTTGCTTTTTGTGTGTTGAGGCATGTGAGTTCTTAATATATTTTGGATGTTAACCCCTTGTTTTATATGTCATTTACAAATATATTCTCCCATACTGTAGGATGCCTTTTCGTTCTGCTGATGGTGTCCTTTGCTGTACAGAAGCTTTTTAGCTTGATATAGTCCCATTTGTTCATTTTTATTTTGTTTCCCTTGCCCAAGGAGATGTGTTCAGGAAAAAGTTGCTCATGTTTATATTCATGAGATTTTTGCCTATGTTTTCTTCTAAGAGTTTTATGGTTTCATGACTTATATTCATCCATTTTGAGTCTGCTTTTGTGTATGGAGTTAGAAAATAATCCAGTTTCATTCTCTTGTATGTAGCTGTCCAGTTTTGCCAACACCAGTTGTTGAAGAGGCTGTCATTTCCCCATTATATATCCATGGCTCCTTTACCTATATTAATTGACCACATATGCTTGGGTTTATATCTGGGCTCTCTAGTCTGTTCCATTGGTCTATGGATCTGTTCTTGTGCCAGCACCAAATTGTCTTGATTACCGTGGCCTTGTAGTAGAGCTTGAAGTTGGGGAGTGCAATCCCCTCAGCTTTATTCTTCCTTCTCAGGATTGCTTTGGCTATTTGGGTTCTTTTGTGGTTCTGTATGAATTTTATAACTATTTGTTCTAATTTGTTGAAGAATGCCCTTGGTATTTTGATAGGGGTTGCATTGCATCTGTAGATTGCTTTAGGCAGGATGGCTGTTTTGACAGTATTAATTCTTCCTCTCCATGAGCACAAGATGTGTTTCCATTTATTGGTATATTCTTTAATTTCTCTTATGAGTATCTTATAGTTTTCAGAGTATAGGTCTTTCACTTCCCTTGGTTGGGTTTATTCCTAGGTATTTTATTTATGGCATGTTATTTAGCATAAAATGTTAAAATTCTTTTCTTACTCTTTGCTTTTAGAGTAGTACTTATTACAAAGATGAGAGAAATCACTTATTTATGAAGTAATTCAAGAGCTCTATAAAAACTGTTTTTGAAGCACAGGCAACAAGTTATTGTTGCCTTATCTATTTAGTAAATGGAGACTATATCAGTGACATTTTTCTGATCTCTTCTCTCAAACCTAAAATTTTTCTTTGAGCAGTCCATGGACAGTCAAAAGAATCCATTCAGCAAAAATGTTATTGAATATTTTAGTTTTGTAAGCATAGAAGCAAGATTGTTGAATGGGAACACTGAAAACTTAGATATTTCTATTCTTGCCCACTTAATTAACTTAAAGGACTTTTACTTTGAAATTTAAATCGTTATTTGAGTAGCGGGTTCTTATTCAACTTCAATACTTAGACTCATTATGTGATGATTTCTGCTTATGGTCCAGAACCTCTTGTCCAAAACACACACACCCTGACATACTTATACGGGGACTTAGACTCAATTCTGCATTGTTTTCTGTTTGGCTCCAAAAAAAAGGTTAAGAATAAAAGAGGGGGAATTTAAAGAACATGTTGAGGATATTGTGATACTTTATTTCTGAAGCTAGAGGAAGCAACAGAGTTGAAGAGAAGTTGTCTTTCAAAAATTATACTATAAACTATTAATTCTGGTACAAGAACAAAAAAACTGTCTGGAAGGAAATCAGATGGCATTTTCCTTAGAAGAATAAGAGGAAAAGGCTGAGTTATTTTGAATTGGTGGAAGGAAAAATATCTGAATTCAGGGAGTATGCAAATGCTAGCTTTACGGTGGTGCTAAATAATATCTGCATCTGAGAATGACATAGTGATAAATGGCACATGAAGGCATCTTTTATTGACTCTCCCACTTTTCTTTAGTGACTGGCAGACAGCTGGATACAGAAATTCTTATGATTTGTTCTGCAGCTCCTTTTTCCCCCGCCCTACTGTAATAGGATCTGCAGAAATAATTTAAAAGGCTATAAGATAATTCAGTGTTTTCTCTCAGCTTCTTCCTCCACCCCCTTTACACTTTTCACAAGCACTAGGTATCCTCCAAATAAACTAATCCTACTGTAAAATATTACTTTTGGTCTTTGTTCTTCTAATTTATCAACTGTCTTCAGTTTTATTTACATGGCTTTATATTCATTCTGATGAAAATTACTGCTCTCGATTTCTCTTTAGACTTTGTACCATCATTTATTCTTTTCAAAGCTTCTGTTTTCTTCCTCTTTCTCCCTCTTCTTCCCTCTTTCTTCCCCACTTACCACCCCCACTTTTCTCTTTTAGTTAGTCCATGAGAGGGGTAGTATATAAAAATGGAATTGTAGAATCTCAGTTTTCATTCTCAATATTTTGTTCAAGAATCCTTACTTTTTGGAAAAATAAATCCCTATTATCAATATGGCTTTAAATATCTAGGTAAACACACTTTTTTTTTTTGTTAGTGGAAACTTTTGTTTTTTACTTGAAAATTGTAGACCTGAGAGTGAACCCACAGAATAAGAATAAACAGACTTGTTAAATGATAGTGCTCACCTAAGGTAAATTGTAGGGTAAGAGGACACTTGAACAGCTAAGAAGCTGGGCCTATGCTCAGTGACCCTGGAGCAGACTCTGCTATGGTTAAAGGGCAGAATACCAGTAACGTTATATTAGGTCTGCAGAGTAAGCTTTAAACAATGGAAACAAAAACACCTATATGTAATTATATTTAAGTCTACAGATTTTTATGAAGTAGTGTCAAGAACAAAAATCGGTAGAATACCCATAATTAATCCTGGAGTCCAGACTTGAGCCTATTATCAAAGGACAAGGAAAAAAACAAAAAGATTCTACCTACACATTCTCAAGATACCAAAATTTGAACCTTGTGTGTTGAACCCTGGCACTGACTCCATAGAAAATATAAACTCATTGCTAATTCACATATAAAGAGCTAGGAGAAAATCAACTAAGTGATTAGTAGAAACCCTATTTTTCCTAAATAATCCATATCAAATAAACCACATAAACTTTTCATAAAATTAAGATCTACTTAATAATGACAATTTGGAATGGAGAAAGAAAGAATATTTGGATAACATTAGGCACTTTGCAATACCTTATTATTATTTTTAAAACTTGTGACACTAAATAGATTCCAAGACAATAAAATTTTTATGGCCTGGTTCTACATGCCAAACTCAAAGGTGACACTGAAGTCCCACTATTTCATTTTGATCACATATTTCCTGATTACATGCAGATGCAATGAATTTAGTGCAAAAGAAAGTGAACTCAAAGTTCATCATACCATATGTTAGAATTTGATTAATAAGTCAGGAATAAAGAATAGTGACCTATGGTAAAAGGAATGATAATAGAAAAAGCCATAAAAAATGGAGTTAAACCCCACATTACTTTCCCTTTTTATCGGTGTGTAAAATAAGCATTAACTCTTTCATTTTAAGTTAATGGAACACATATCCTACCCCTAGGTTTTATGCACAAGGAAAGATGCAACTCTTGATATTTCTTATCCAAATTTTTTGGAGAGATACAGTAGCTATGGGGAAAAATGAGTTGGAAAGAAAAAAGAAAACATTTTGAACTGGCATTTAGAGATATTTTCAGTACTCCGGAATACTTCAGAAATCCATATGGAGACACCAATTTAAAAGATACTGCAGAGTCTATTATGAACACCTCTATAAATGTCAACATCGCTGCAAAGGAAAGTAACACTAACTCAGTGAATTCAAATTATGATGAAAGAATTAGAGGATAAAGAGTAGATGAGATTTGCCAAGTGATCTAAATGGTGTTATATTTTGTACTCATAGTTTAGCATATTTGCTTGCTTTCTTTTCCTACATAGTGTAGCAAGTGGATTGCAATAATAAAAAACTCCAGAGAGATCTCATTCCACAGTTAGGATATGTGAATGACAATGACAATAATAAAACAGGAAAATATGTAAATCTAATGCTGTAATTGGGATAATTCTATAATATTACATTTGGTTTGTTTAAATAAAAGCATGAAAAAGAGGGAACAATAATCTGAGATCAGTAAAAAATTCTTAGGGAAATTCTGTGAAGAGATTGAGTGATTTAAAAGATGAGGACAAAGTGGAGGGTCCTGACTCAGAAAAATTACCCATTTGTAATTTTTAACATTTGTAACATGAAATAGTAACCATATCTTTAAAATGATAAATTCCTGAAATAACTAGACAAAAGGAGGCAATCAATAATTTTTACCTTAACTTTCATAAGGCTAGCAAGAAAATATCCCCCATGATCTTTCAAGTGGTCCCTAATAATACTTTTCAGAATCTAGGGCAAACCCATATAGTAGGATACTATAAATTTAAGTTATAACCATGGTTCCTAATAAACTTAAGTAATTCATTGCCCTAAAAAAGCAGTAGAGTCTGATAAATTAGAAAATTCACACATATTATGAATGTCAAATTCACAGTTAAGTCATAAGGGCTCCTAGAAATCTCTTAACTTTTTTGAGATCTGAAGCATGGTGGGCAATCACTATCTCCCACAAACCTACTTTGGTATTACTTTTGGAAGCTGAATACCATGCTGCTTAAACTATAGGTATGACAAAGTATATTAAGTGCTATGTATCCTGTATTTATGTCACAAAGAATGCTTACTCTTACTATGACTATACTGATTAAATTCAGAATGGAACACTGTAACATATTCTAAATTTCCTAAGATTAACATACCAGCTGTCTTCCCTAGTCTTAATTGCTAAATCATATATGTACATATAAGTGTGTGTGTATTTTTTCCCTACTGATTGTGGTTAGGAGTAAAGTTCTACAACTTTGCTGATCATCTTCAGAATTACTATAATGGCGTAAGGAGAGTATTTCTCTGCTTTGTACGCATTATAAAAATCCAAAACTCTTTGTTACACCTTGGCAGAGGTAAGCATATTAGAAGTAAATGTACACTACACTTAACCAAAACCTCCCTTGAAGTTTACAAATATAAAATATTTTAGAAATACAGAGTTTATCTAAAGGTGCCAGAGTTACATGAGATAACTCCGATTCATTCCTAGATCAAGATCAATATACCACAGGTGAGGACAGCTTGGGTATGCAAGAAGAATGAATGATGAAAACAGATTATAATAGGTAAGCTTTAGACTGAATGAAATAAACAGAGAAATCTTCTTCTTAGAAAGTAGATTTTTACTGGTTTATTAAAGAGAGAGTCAGGAGTCATAGGTTAAGGCAATAGGTCTTAGGCTGAAATTTGAAGAGTCAGGAAGTCTATTTGGCACTTATATTCAAAGATGTTTCCAGATGATGGAGCCAATATGAGAAATCTTCCACCCACCATGATGCAAACATTAAAGTCCTGAGAAATCTGCAATTTTGAAGAATGAAATGAATAATAAAATCTTGCTACTGCAAAAAAAGAGAGAAAAAAACCCCAATTTAATTTAATTATCATACAATCAAGTTTGCATTTGATTGTAAAAAATTATTTGTTGCTCACTTTATTTTTCTGCTTTATGATGTGTTACAAAAATCATTTGACAGAAATAGAGGAAGTTGGTAAGGGCCAGAATTCACATCTGCCCTTTTTATGATGACTATTTGGGAAATAATTAAAATGAAAGATAATTGACCAAACTTGAGATCAAGAGCCCTTTTCAGCTACAAATATTCAAAATGGCTTCTAATATTTTGTGAACAATTTAAAGATAAAAAGATATACTGGGCAGCAAAGAACTCATGGTTCAAGGGACTAGTATTAGTTTCCAAGGAAGAGATGTAGATGTTAATATTCAACTAAAATCAAGAAATGGCAACTAATAGCATCTAGGATGATAGGGATAGGGCAAAATATGTGGCTTTATACAGAAATTAAGTTCTAGATGAATGAAATTATATGTTTAATATCAAAGTAATATAGATTAATCTATGTTTCAAGTCAGTGGACATGATCAGTTTACTACTGATTATTGAATTGACTGTAGAAATGATGGCTATGCCTCTGACGGATGGGTGAGGATCAAATTATGATAGGGTTACCTCAAGGAATATAAGGAAGGCAACCTCTTCGAATTGACTATAAAAATGTCTAAGAAAATACTGAACTATATGAATTATTTCAGGTATAGAAGCAGCATGCCCCTTTTTATTTCCTGTCACAAAGTTTTCCAAAGAATTAATGATAAACATAGTTAGGCCTAACCTTTTAACCTCTCTATGTTTCTGGTATTTGGGGTTCTGCATTTTACGACAGTTAAGGACAGGCTCTCTGGTAATGAATAATGCAACAACCAAGCATAACATCTAGGCAACCAGAATCTGAATTGAGGGAGTATAAATCCAGGAAGAAGAAATCCTGGGACAAAATACCTCTAAAACGGAAATCAAAGGGAGAAATAAAGTTTAAAACCCATTTATTGCTTACAAACTGCAGTCCTGAGCCTTTTCTCTCTCCTACTCCAGCAGAAGCAAATCAGCCCTCCCCCTCACCTCTCAGGTTCAGATAAGCCCTCATTGCCAGGTAATTACCCATTGATATGGAGATGAACTGCTCTCCACCCCTGAAGAATGCCTATTGATATGCAGATGAACTAAAGCCATACTTCTCTCCACCCCGATGATGCACTAAAGCCCAGTGAGATATTCTGGAAATATTACAGTTTTACCCACAGGGAGCAGTTCTTGTTGCACCTTATAGTTTCTTGTTGTATAATATACATATATATGAAATTTGCTATAATATATACTGAAGAGCTATATCTTCACAGTGGGGAGGATTATTGAAAGAAATAGATGGATGCTATTCCATTTAGTTTTGTAAAGATTTTGAGACAGCAATATTCCTAATATTTGATAGATAGCCATTCATAGCCAAATGATGAACACAAAATATCCTCAAAGCATTAAAAGGGACCTTAGAAATTATTTGATCATCTCCCATCCAATATAGGATTCTCCTGTATCATCCAATATAGTTTCTTAAAAATAAGAGATCAATCTATTTTATTGTTTGACACCCTTTCCCTAACCACACAGGGTATTCCTTCCCTTATCCCTGTGCCCTCTGGGACTTTATGCATAAAAGAAGGTAGTTGAGACAAGATTTGAAATGTTTCTTCTAACTCATTGATTCTCATAAATTTACTGTAGTTGGAACTTACTGAGCTGAAACATTATGTGGGCCTTCAGAATTATAAATTTTTTCAGGGTAGAACTTAAAAAAATAAGTATCCTTAAACCATTAAAAAAATGAAGATTCATACAGACTTTTTCATGTTGAGAAAACTTTTAAAAAAGCATCTATTATGTTGACACTTAATAAGTATATATATAGTATCTAAAAGAAAACTGCAGGCCCAAAATGGAGCCAGTTACTCTAGGCCAAGTCATCAAACCAGGGCTTAATACCTAACCTAACTGCAGTTTCAACCTCCCCCAGAAATACAGTCTTAACAATTTAGTCAGGAACTTTCTGTTCAGCATAAATGAGGTAACATGTCACATGGGCCCTCTCCATCCACAAAGGAAGATGATGTAATCTGCAAGATAAAACTCCTTCCTCTTTCCCCAAGGGAAAGTGACCTGGCCTGAAACAATCCTTTCTTTTCTGTGGCTAATAACTTCTTTGCCCCACCCTCTTTCCTATAAAAACATTCCATTTTTTATGACTCCTTGGAGATCCCCTATACTTGCTAGATGAGCTGTTGCCCTTTTCATGAAGCAATTAATAAAGCCAGTTAATCTTCAAATTTACTTGAATTTTGTTTTTTAACAGTAGTCATCTGGAAAAGAGATTTCTTCATTTATTATTCTGAATGGCTCCTTGCCAATGGGTGATAATGTCTTGGGGTTTCCTGACTTGTACTTTGATCAATGGAATATTGCATTGCTATAGAATTCTGATCTGTGGGATTTTTTTCTTTTAGTTGTTATTCACTTAGGTCTCAATTGCAACATACTTGTCCAATGTTACTTTTGTTTATGCTCTTTGTTCTATAGCTGTTTTTTATTATATGCATATATTTGTAAATAAGATTTGCAGCACTGGGACATAGATGTGACACACACCTAAGTCAGTTTAAGCAAGTAATAAAGGGAGCCTATATGTAATTTAATAGAAATGAAAATAAGAACATACAAGAAAGAATCAATTTATACATTTAATTTGGGAGAGAAGGGAGAAGGTTAAGAAGAGTTAGGTTAAGGTGCTCTGAAGCTTAGTCCAGGGAAGAGTCACCTATGTGGGATATGAACTAAAATCAGCAGTTATGAATGTAGAGGCCACTAAAATAGCTCGGTATAATTTGCTGAAGATGAAGCATAGTCATTTTTATTACTAATTCTATTTTGTCAGAAGGAGTTAGGTACCAACTTGACACAAAATTTTACTGGAGGTATCAAGAACAGATTATCCTATTCTTTATCTTTGACATGCTGCACATGTAGTCATAATCTTCAAAACCACTGTGTCATAAATTCAAATATACTTTCTTATTCATTTTCACCCTTAGGTCTTTTTGACCATTTGATGACTTTCAGATCTCACTCCTTTTAAATACCTATTTTGTTTTACTGTTTTTCTGCTAATGCAGTAGCAGTTTCTATCTGGAGGAGCAGCATCTCATTTTGTTGTTTTCATTCCATATTTCTAAGCTTTCTAGGTACTTTTGTATTGCTTGGCTGCCCTAACTGCTTGTGCATCACCTCCCAATTTAAGATCATCTGTGAATTTCACTAACATGCTTTTTGCTTCTTCTACATCACTAATGAAGTAGCTGTAAGACAGGACATAACACTGGTCCTTACAGCACCTAGACACAGCCCCCAACTTGATACATTTCCATTCATGGTTTATCAATATTTTTTATGGTTCTCCAGCCCATTCTGAATCCATGTAACTCTGCTTATATCCAGGACAATTTGAATTAATTGTACACAGATGTCATAAAACAGTGCATCAAGGCTTCACTTACTTGAGAAATACTATACTGTACTTTTTCATTTACTGATATATTTTAAAAACTCACATTTCAGACTAGCTTAATATTTATAATTCCAGTAATCTATATTCATTTCTTTTAATATTTGTACCATTATTTTCACATAATGAGTACAGATGGTCTTTATTTTTTGAATACGCTTTGTTTTTGCTTTTAATTTTGGAGTAATTTTAGATTTACAGAAAAGTTACAAAGATAGAAGAGTGAGTATCCTAATGCCCCTCTCCCCAAGCTTTCCCAAATATTACATCTAAAAACCATGGTACATTTGTCAAGACTAAGAAATGAACTTTGACATAATATGACTAACTAAACTACTGACTTCACCCAGTTTCCACCTGTTTTTCCACTACTGTCCTTTTTCTGTTCCAGTATCTAAGATACCACATTGCAATCAGTGGCTGTTTCCTTAGTCTCTAAAGACAGTTTCTCAGTCTTCCCTTGTTTTTTATGATATTGACACTTTTGAAGAGTGCTGGTCAGACTACTTTGGAGAATGTGACTCAGGTTGAGTTTGATGTTTTCTCATGATAGGACAGGGGTTATGATTTTTTTGAGAAAACTACCACAGAGTAGTACCCTTCTCATTGTATCATGCTGGGGGCATAGGGTATTAATAGGATTTATCACTAGTGATGTTAATTTTGATCACTTGGTTGAAGTTGGTATCTGCAAGTTTTCTTCATAGTAAGTTAGGAATTTTCTCTTTCCATACTCTTCCATGCATTACAAAGCTCTCAAGTGACTAAAAATTTGTTCCTGTGGGCAAAAAAACCTAATCTTTTTATGCATAAAACATGGGTATATGTATACATATAGTACATAAGAGATGTACAGTACATTTGTGGTATTAAAATTTCATCATTGGTGGGAGGGCGTTAGGAAAATGCTTAAAAGGCTCTGGTGTGTATGCGTGTGTGTACATGTTTGGGGAGTGGTGATTTTAAAACAAGGGCTGGCAGATACTGCGCTATTCATTGGAAGCAAGTCACGAAGCCCAGCCCCCATCCAAAGGAAGGGGAACTAAGCTCTACCTTCTGACAAAGGGAGTATCTGTGCATAATATTTAAAACATCCCTTTTTTCATTTCTCCTTTAAGTCATCATTTTGATCCATTTTCTCTCAATTATTTGGGTCTATGTTTCTGTGTTACTTTGGGTCTTCAGATGAAAAAATGGTATTAGACATGCAAAGATTTATTAGGGGATTTACCTATAAAAGGTAAAGAGAAGGGAGCAAGGGAAGGTAGGAGAGCCTTCAGACTATGATGCAGGTCTGGTACCTGTGATGGAGAAAGGGAAGGAAGGAGCCCTGTGCAGGAAGAGTCTCAGACCACAACACAGTGTAAGCAAATTTTGGCCCAGCCAAGGGGAGTCCTTAAGCCAAAGTATTCCATTAAAGAAGTCCTGCATTTCATAGCAAAAAACCTGCATTACACCCCCCAACATATGCAGTCATTGCATGGAATGACCACTGGGGAATCCAGCCTTGGCATGAACTTGGGAGAGGACTTTAAAGGGCAGCAGCTGGGGCCATCAGTCAGTTATGTTCCGTCCAGCAGTACATTTTCATGCTCGTGTCCATACTTTTACTCAGTCGTATTAAAACACCAGAAATTATTTTTGAAAGAATATTACTGAGTTATCCCCCATTCTAGAATGTATCTTTTTACTTTTTGCTTTTCTAAACATAACTGTAAACAATATAACAACCAATAATTTATTAGAAATCATACCTTACCTTTCCCCTTAAAAATAGTGCTTTAATGACTTCTGGCATTCATAAATAGTGGAATATCTTAAATTAGGTAACTGTTCTGACAATAACAATTATGGTCTCTAAGATATGAGAAACAACTATTTGAAGGCACTGTGGAGCAATCAATAGCAGGTAGAAACTGAAGGGGATATGATCCTTGAAAAAACAAAATTCAATAGGTGACATAAACTTTTTTCTAACTTTTCTGATAAGGTTCTTTCCCAGTCTGCCTGGTGAACAGGGAATAGAGTTTAAGCAGAAAGCAGCAGTTTTGGGGGGCTGAGGAGTCAGAACTGGAGTTAGAGGTTGCTTGAGTAGTTAGAAATTAAAAGAGGAAGTCTCCAAAAAGGGAAGCCATGGGGCATTAGGAGAAGAAGGGAGGGTAGCTCCAAAATTTGCATAACACCCTCCTGCAAATCCCTGGCTGTCTCCTGATCTGCACATGTGCAGGGCGAGACCCAAGAAACCTAGAGGAAACCAACAGCTAAAAGACTGAAATCGCTAAGAATAAATTTCAGTAGTTTCCCAGTGATAATGAGTCAGTTTGGAGGATAAATACCTTAAAGTTAGAGGGACTTGGTATATACCTCAGACTTTCTAGAACCCAGAAGGTGCATACCTTAAAAGAAAGGGCCATGCCTAAGACTACAGGAAAATGTGAAATATATAAATTTGAACCAAATCTAAAGACAAGCCTCCAGAGAATCAAGAAAATCTACTAACGCTTTAACCATCTGCTAGAACAAAATTCAAAATGCTCTTAAGAGGAAGAAAATAGAATCAAGAGTTTCTTAAACATAATATTCACAATGGTAATATACCATCAAAAAATTACATGATAAAATTCAGGAAAGTATGATCCACAGTCAAAAGAAAGCAGTCAATAGAAGCAAACTTAGAGACAACCCAGATATAGGGATTAACAAATAAGTATTTTGAAGTAGCTATGATATCTATGTTAAAAAATGTATAGGAAAAGAAGGATATAGTGGGTAAAGAAATGGGAAATTTCAATAGAACTATGAAAATTGAAAATAAAAATTATATGGAAATTCTAGAACTGAAAATTATCTGAAATGATTTAAGAAAATCACTGGACAAACTTCATAGCAAATTAGAAAGTGTAAAAATAAAGGCTCAGCAACTTTGAAGACAACTCAACAGAAATGATCTCAATTGGCTGCTTCTCAGTGTTGGCATAATAGCAAGTCACTGTGAGAACCTCCTTCCAACGTACATATTGAGGCAAACACTACAGGTAATACAACTCACTCTGAAACTACCTGAAGACTGGCAGAACAGATCTTCCACAGTCAAAGACAAGAGAAGAGGCCACATTGAGAAAGATAAAAAGGGCACAGCCACCATCAGGATCCAAACCCTCCCCCGACCCCAGCCCATACTGGGAAGAAACAAAGAAGAGGAGATAGAGCCCTCCACAGGGCATGCCTGGCCCTGGGGATATGCACCAGGAAGATGAGCTCCCATTAAGTCTGGAGTCTGAAATCATCAAGGCTTTACTCTGGGAGGTTTAAAAATCAGTGGGGTTTAACTCCAGGAGAGGCGGAGAGCTATGGGAGGCCAAATCTCCACTCTTGAGAGGCTGCATGCTGTGTAGATCAGGTTAAGACTCAGCACACAAGCTGCAGTTTGGGTTATATGTCAAGGAGATATATTGATTAACTTTGGGGCATATATCAGAGGGGTGGGGATCTGCAGGAAATTTCTCTAGGGATGGAGGAGCTGAGGGTGCCATTTGTTTACCACTCCCTCAGCCTAGCTGGCCGGATGCTTGGAGGAGCCAGTTCTAACTCTCCATCTACTTGGGCTGCCCTAGTGTTCCTGCCAAAGTGAATCCCACACCACCATACCCAGGAGACAGCCTCACTCAGGACCTGAGTCCATGCATAGCAACTGCCATCATGCCATACCTGGAGACCAGCACCAACCAGAACGGTTGTCCTTTCTGAGTGTCTTCTGACCTGGAAGGGGAGGAGCTAGCCCTACCCACCAGCACGGCTGTAGTACAGACAGTCAGGTCTCTCACATAGCTGTGACAAGAATAAGCCATTGTCACAGTGTTCCCTCAACAGTCTGGCTGGCTATTGCTGACAGACAGGCTGAGGGCTGACCCCACTCACCAGCATACCTACATGGGCTGCACCTGAGCCTTTCACATAGCCAGACTGAGAGTTAGCCTTGCAAACCAGTGCATCCACAGTAATTGTGCCAGTGATTGCTGACAGCTGAGGGGAGTGCTGGCCTGAACCACCAATCTCCTTGCAGCATTCGTGGCTCAGTCACAATTGGAGGGTGCACACTGGGACACCCTGGAGCACCTGGTTCTCGTGACCAGGTGATATTGCCCTTCTGGGCACCAGTGTTTTCAAGACCAGAAGACATAGCTGACTTACTGAATACATACTAACAAACACAGACAGCTAGACAAAATAATAAGGCAGAGGAATATGTTCCAAACAAAAGGAAAAATGGCAGAAATATTGCTACACAAAATGAAGATAAGCAATCTACCTGATAAGTTCAAAGTAATGGTCAAAAAGATACTTATTGCACTGGTGAGAGCAATGGACAAACTCAGTAAGAACATAAATGAAGCAATAGAAAATATAAGAAAGAACCACTGAGAGCTGAAGTATACAATAACTAAAATAAAAAATACACTAGAGAGAATAAAAAGCAGATCAGAGGATGCAGAAGAACAGATTAGTGACATGGAAGACAGGGTACTGGAAAGCAACCAAAGTGAACAGCAAAAAGAAGAATTTAAAAAACTGAGGGGATGTTAACAGATCATTATGGCAACTTAAGGGAAAACAACATTCATATTAGAGGGATCCCAGGAGAAGAGAGAAAAAGGGGTAGAAAACTTATTTGAAGAAATAATAGCTGAGAATGCCCCTAAGGTATGTAAGGAAACAGCCATCCAGGTCCAGGAATCAGAGAGTCCCAAACAAGCTGAACCTAAGGAGGTCTACACCAAGGCACATAATAAGTGAAAAAGCAAAGATTAAAGATAAAGAGAGAATCTAAAAAGCAGCAAGAGAAAAGCAAATTATTACGTACAAGGGAAATCCATAAGGCTATTAGCTGATTTCACGGCAGAAACTAAGCTGGGCAGAAGGAAGTGTCATGGTATATTAAACCACTCAAAGGAAAAACCCTCTAACCAAGATACTCTACCCAGCAAGGTTATCATTAAGATTGGAGGAGAGATGGAGTTTTTCAAACAAACAAAAGTTAAAGGAGTTCATCACTGTCAAACTGAACTCACAAGAAATATTAAATTGGCTTCTTCAAGCAGAAAAGCCATAACTAAAGGTGAGAAAATTATGAGAAAAAAAATTCACTAGCAAAAACAAATATACAGTAAAGATAGATCAATCACTTATAAAACTAGTATGCAGTTCAAAAAACAAAAGTAGTAAAATCAATTTTATATACACGAAAAATTAGTCAAGGGATATACACAAAAAGATATAAATAAATTATGACATCATATACATAAAACATGGAAGATGAATAACAAATATGTGGTATTTTTAGAATGTGTTCAAACTTAAGTTACCACCAACATGATATAGAATGCCATATATATAGGATACCACATATAAAAATATCATGGTAATCACAAACCAAAAACCTATAATAGATATACAAAAAATAAATAGAAAGGGATCCAAGCATAAAATTAAGGAAAGACATCAAATCACAAGGGAAGAAAACAACAGAAGAATGCGACAAAGACTTATAAAAACAACCAGAAAACAATTAACAAATTGATACTAAGTACATACCCATCCATATTACTTTAAATGTAAATGGACTAAATACTCCAATTAGAAGACATAAGGTAGCTGACTGGATAAATAAACAAGACCCATCCATATGCTGTTTATAAGACACTTACTTCACAATAACAGCAGGGGACTTTAACACCCCATTTATATCAATGGATAGATCATCCAGACAGAAAATCAGTAAGGAAACAATGGCTTTGAATAACTCATTAGACAAAATGGACTTAACAGATATATACAGACCATTATATATAAGAACAGAAAAATACACATTCTTTTCAAGTGCACATGGAACTATCTCCAGAATAGATCATCTATATGTTAGGCCACAAAACAAGTCTAAATAAATTTGAGAAATTGAAATCACACCAAGTTTCTTTTCTGACCAAAACAGTTAGAAACTGGAAATCAATTACAAGAAAAAAACTGGAAAAAACATAACCACACAGGAGCTAAGCACATGCTACTGAACAACCAATGAGCCAATGAAGAAATCAAAGATGGAAACAAATACTTGGAGGACAATGAAAATAGAAACACAATGGCCCAAAATCTGGAAGCAACAAAAGCAGTTCTAAGAGGGAAGTTTATAGTGATACACATCTACATCAAGAAACAAGAAATATCTCAAATAAACAATCTAACCCTACAACTAAAGGAACTAGAAGAAAAACAACATACTCCAAAATTTGTAAAAGGAAGGAAATAATAAAGATCAGAGAGGAAATAAATGAAATACAGATTAAAAAAAATGCAGAAGATCAATAAAACTAAGAGCTGGTTCTTTGAAAAATACACACAAAATTGATAAGCCAGTAGAGTTGTCAAGAAAAAATGAGGATTCAAATAAACTCAGAAATGAAAGAGAAGTTACAACTGACACTACAGAAATACAAACAATTATAAGAGATAACTATGAAAAATTACATCCCAACAAATTTGACAACCTAGAAGAAATGGATAAATTGCTAGGAACACTCATTCTTCCAATATGAACTAAGAAGAGGTAGAAAATCTGAATAAACCAATTACTAGTAATGAAATGGAGATGGTCCTCAAAAATTTCCAACACACAAGTCAAGGACCAGAAGGCTTCACAGGAGAATCCTATCCAACATTAAAAAAAACCTAATATCTATCCTTCTCAAACTATTTCAAAAAACAGAAGAGGAAAGAATGCTTCCACATTCATTCTATGAGGCCAGCATCATCCTGATACCAAAACTACAAAAAAAGAAAATTACAGACCCATGTCCCTGATGAACATACATATAAAAATCCTCAACAAAATATTAGCAAATTGAATTTAAAAATACATCAAAAGGATTATCGATCAGGACCAAGTGAGATTTATTCACAAGATGTAAGGATGGTACAATAGTCACAAATTAATCAATGTGAATCGTCACATTAACAAAAGGAAGGATAAAAATCATCCAATCATCTCAACAGATGCAGAAGAGCATCTGACAAAATTCAATCTCCATTCATGATAAAACCTCTCAACACAGTGACCATAAAGGGAACACACCTCAACATAATAAAGGCCCTATATGACAAACTCACTGTGAATATCATACCCAATGGCAAAAAGCTGAAAGCTTTTCCTCTAGGATTAGGAGCAAGACAAGGATGTCCATTCCCACTTTTATTCAACATAGCACTGGAAGTCCTAGCCCCATCAACCAGACAAGAAAAAGTAACAAAACATAACCAAATTGGTAAAGAGAAGTAAAACTGTCACTATTTGCAAATAACATGATAATATACATAAAAAACTCTAAAGATTTCACCAAAAATGGTTCAAATAAACAAATCCAGTAAAGTTGCAGAATGCAAAATCAAAATACAGAAATCTCTTGTGTTTCTATATACTATTAACTAGCAGAAAAGAAATCAAGAAAACAACCCCGTTTATAATTGAAGCAAAAAGAATAAAATACCTAGGAATAAATTTAACCAAGGAAGTGAAAGACCTGGACTCTGAAAACTATGAGACACTGTCAATAGAAATTGAAGATAACACAAATAAATGGAAATATATGCCATACTCATGGATTGGAACAATGAATATTTTTAAATGTCCATACTACTCAAAGCAATCTACAGATTCTATGCAATCCCTATCAAAATACCAATGGCATTTTCCACAGAACTAGAATATAGAATTCTAAAATTTATACAGGACCACCAAGACTCCAAATAACTCAAGCAATCTTGGGAAAGAAGAATAAAGCTGGAGGCACCACAATCCTAGAATTCAAACTGTAATACAAAGCTAGAGTAATCAGAACAGTATGGTATTGGAACAAAAATAGACACATGTATCAATGAATAGAATAGAGAGCCCCAAAGTAAACTCATGATCATATGGTCAACTAATCTATAACAAAGACAAAATGGTGAAAAGACAGTCTCTTTAATAAGTGATGTTGGGAAAACCAGACAGCTACTTGCCAAAGAATGAAACTGAGTCACTGTCTTACACCATACATAAAAATAAACTAAAAATGGCTTAAAGATCTAAAATATAAGACCTGAAACCATAAAACTCCTAGAAGGAAACATAAGCAATAAACTCAATATCAGCATTAGAGATTTTTTCTGTATGTCTTCCCAGGCAAGGGAAACAAAAGCAAAAATAAACAAGGGAGACTATATCAAACCAAAAATCTTCTGCAAAGCAAAGGAAACCATCAACAAAATGAAAAGGTAACCTACTGAATGGGAGAATATATTTGGAAATGATGTATCTGATAAGGGGTTTATATCCAAAATATGTAAAGAACTCATACAACTTAATACCAAAAAAAACCCCAACAACAAATAATCTAATTTAAAAATGGGCAGATGACTTGAGTAGACATTTTTTCAAAGAAGACATATAGAAGGCCAACAGACACATGAAAAGATGCTCAACATCACTAATCATTAGGGAAATGTTAATCAAAACCACAAGATATCACCTCACACCAGTAAGAATGGCTAGTTTCAAAAAGACAAGAAACAATGTTGGCAAGGATGTGGAGAAAAGGGAACCCTCCTACACTGTTGATGGGAATGTAAATTGGTCCAGCCACTGTGAAAAGTGTTATGGATGTTCCTCAAAATACTAAAAATAGAAATACCATTCTAGGAATTAACCTGAATAAAGCAAAATTCCTGATTTGAAAAGGTATATGCACCCCTATGTTTACTGCTGCGTTATTTACAGTAGCCAAGTTATGGAAGCAACCTAAGTGTCCATCAATAAATGAATGGATAAAGAAGATGTGGTACATATACACAATGGAATATTATTCATTCCATTATATAAAAGAAAGAAATCCTGACATTTGTAAGAAAATGGACCTAAAGGGTATTATGTTAAGTGAAATAAGCCAAGTAGAGAAAGACAAAAACAATATGATTTCACTTATTTGTGGAATCTAAAAGCAAAACAAAACAAAATTAATAAAACAGCAGTCGATTCATAGACCCTGAGAAGTGACCAGTGATTACCATAGGGGAGGAGCTGGAGTAGGAAGAGTGGGGGAAAGGGGTACAAAAATTCTCAATCATAATATAAGCTGTTCATGTGAATGGTAGTACAGCATGGAGAATATAGCCAATGATTTTGTAACATCTTTCTGTGTTTAGATACTAACTGCACTAGTTGGGGTGAGGATTTATAATATGAATAACTGTTGACCCACTCCGCTGTATACTTGAAACTAATATGATTGTCTATCAACTACATTTCAAAAAAATTTAGAGATTAAAAAAAACTACAAATAGAAATAACATACAATCCAGCAATCCCACATCTGGAAATTTACCCAAAGAAAACAAATATCACTTATTCAAAAAGATATATGCACACCTATGCTCACTGCAGCATTACTTACAATAAAATAGTAAAGACATGGAAACAACCCAAGTGTCCATTAAGAGATGAGTGGGTAAAGATGTGGTACATATACACAATGGAATATTAGCCATAAAAAGAAGTCTTAAAGGAGTGTTTGACATTGCTAATAGCTGTCATGTGATTTTATTACTCCAATCTTCTTCTTACCATCTATAGGCCAAGAACTTGGAAAAAGATCCACTCTTCCTCTATTACAAGGCTTTTGTTTTATTTTTTAAATGTATTTTTATTTTATCAATTTCAGTGTAAATTTTCTTAACAATAAGGCTTAACTATTTCAAAGGGTTACAACTCTTATCCCATTTATATAACATTCTAGACATTCAGAATAGATTAGTGACAGGGCTTAGAAACTGATGCAGGTGGAAGGTTTGTGTATATCAAACATGAAGCAGCAGGACTCCTCGTAAAAGAAGGGTTCCATATCTTGACTGTAATGCTGTTTACATAAATCTACAAGTGATATAACTGCATAGAATAAATGCACACACACACATAAATCAGTGCATGTACAATTCACAAAATCTGAGTAAAGTCAGTAGATATCACTTTCTTGGTTCAGATATCATTCTATAGTTATATAAGATACAGTTACCATTGGGGAAAACTGGGTGAAGGTGTACAAGGGATCTCTCTGTACTATTACTTGAAACTACATAAAACTACAATTTCAAAAAACTTTTTTAGTCTGTGACTTAAACACAAGCTATTGTGTGTTGTGAAGAAGAACTGACCTAGGAATGAGACGATTTTGCTTCCTCTTTTGGATCTAAGTTAATCAAGCTTTCTGACTCTCATTTGTAAAAGAGACTATCTCACAATACTGTTGAAAAGACTGTATGAAGAATATATTTTAAAGTACTGTGAAAGTTAGAGATACATGTTATTACTTTGAGATTTTTGATATAACAATAGCATTTGCCATTTACTGAGTGCTAAGCATAATGTAAGATCCTCTAATTTTCTAAAAATCTAATTTTGATAACCCTACATCCTTACCCATGTAACTACTGCCATTTGACAGAGACCATTTAAAAATTAAGAGCAGTTAAGTAACTTGCATAAGGTCATTCGATTAATAAAGAGTCATCATTTATTGAATTCTTACTATATGTATGGCAGGCATATATTTAACATTATATCATTTTTTAAAATACTATGAAGCAAGTGTTATAAACTTCCATTTTATACCACAGGACCTTATTCAAGGTTGTATATATACACTGAGTAACAGGCAGAGCTGAGTTTTGAATCCAGGCCCATTATATAAACTATCATAGTAGTTATGTATTTATGGATAGCTTTTAAGATTGGCATATAAGATGTAATGTTTATAAAACCATTTTGTTGCTAAGTCTAGAAAGTTATACTAATTTTTGCCCAAAATAAGACTATTCCAGAAATTATTTCTTTTGTTTTCTTATACTTATTAAAAATAGGGCTTTTAATTAAACTTTTTATTCATTCCCTTTACCTCCCTACTAACCAGAAAAGACCTCAGAAAAAATTCAGGTTTTGCTAATGGTGCATGTTTACTATTACAATTATCATGGTCCTTTTCTCTTCATTTCCTTTGATTCTGCTCTTAAGAAATTATTTTGTTGTTATAAAAATGGAAATCCCTAACAGATTATAAGCAATTAATGGGCTACCCATTTCATATAATGAAAAATTTTCACTTTTTCCCAATTTTATTGAGATATAATTGACATACACCACTGTATAAGTTTACATTGATAGCATATTGTTTAACTTACATATATTGTGAATGCAGTTGGTTAGCATCCATCATCTCATGTAGATACAATAAAAGGAGAAAGGAAAAAAGAAG
Source organism: Manis javanica (assembly GCF_040802235.1). Taxonomy (NCBI): domain Eukaryota; kingdom Metazoa; phylum Chordata; class Mammalia; order Pholidota; family Manidae; genus Manis; species Manis javanica. The sequence continues at coordinate 51,062,254 of NC_133172.1, forward strand.
AAGTTTCTTCCTTGTGATGAGAAGGCTTATGATTTACTCAACAACTTTTATACACATCACACAGCAATGTTAACTATAGTCATCATAATGTACATTACATTACATCCCTTATATTTATCTTATAACTGGAAGTTTGTACTCTCTTCACCCCCTGCCTCTGGATACCACAAATCTGATCTCTTGAGTTTGGTTTTTGTTTGCTTTTAGATTCCACATATGTGTGAGATCATACAGTTTTTGTCTTTCTCTGTCTTATTTCACTTGGCATAATGTCCTCAAGGTCCATCCATGTTGTCACAAATTGTAGGATTTCCTCATTTTTTATGGCTCAGTTGAATTCCATTGTGTATATATAGCACAGCTTCTTTATCCACTTATTTACTGATAGACACTTAGGTTGTTTCCACATCTTGGCTACTGCAAATGCTGCTATGAATATGGTAGAAGAGAGATTTTCTCTGTTTTTCTTTACACTGTAAGGTATGCTTAATCATCCCTAGCTTAGATGTTTTTGCAATCTGTTTATTTCTCAATTTAGAGTATAACTGCATAATTCCATAAAACTCCCTCTATTAAAGGGTACCAATCAGAATGTCCATTTCAGAAGTTTCTCCAGGTCCACTCCACAATGAGTGTAGTTCTCATTCACACTAGATGATGTAGATATTCTTCACTTGAGACTCTTGGCTTTTTTGTTTTCTTCACAAGTTTTCTTCACACCTGTTTCATGAGCTGCCACCTTCAAGATCGCTCAAAGGAGAAATACCCCTTAAATTTTCTTAATAAACTTTGTCTTTTCCTTTGATCTCTAAGGAATCTTTATTACATTTTCCAATTTTTTCCTCACCTTTAACCTCTTCCCCAGGCTCTTACACTGCATTTCTTATTTGCTGAATAGCTTCATGGATGAGCTTTATTTCTCTCTAAACCAAATACTCAGTATCTATTAATGGTTTATCATCCTGCCTGTCACTCCAGATTTAATCTTTAGAATTATTTTTCAATCTTTCCTCTTACTTACTCACAATGGTCAACAGATCAGTGTGTTCCTAAATTGAGGTATTAAATTGAAATGGATTATTTAACCTAAATCAAAATCATGGGAGCGAGTTGTTAAAAACAGAGATTCATGTGCTTCCCTCTGGAGTAGCAGGATTTCATAGATAGAGCACAGCAACCAGCTTTTTAAATAAACATCCCATCTAAGTCTTAGGTACACTGTGCTTTGGGAACCAGTACATTATATCAAGTTTCATCTAATTCTGTAGATTCTACCTTTTCAATGTTCCTCATTTATTTCTCTCCTTTCCTGTGGCCTCTACCCTAGTTTAGGGCTGCTTCATCTTTTAGCTGGACATCTGTATTAAGAGGTCCTTGCCTCCAGGATATTTTCCACTCTAATTCTTCCTACTCACTGTGGTCTTATTAATCTTATTAAATTATAGCTCTGCTCATTTAATGTGACAATTTATTGAGGGCACACTATATACTAGTTGCTCTGGGAAAGAAGGTTCCAAATGGGGCCGATAATCAGAACCATTAAGTGGGAGAAAACTTTCGAAAATAGGTTCCCTACCACCCATCCGGGTCTATTAAATTAGGATCTAATTTAGATTAGCTAGAGTTGAGAAAAAGATTATTTTCAAAAAGTTCCCCAGGTAACTGATACTTTTGGGAAACACCAGACTGGAGCATATAAAGTCTAAGACATTCGTGTGTATTTCAGAGTGCATTGGAGGAGATATGAACATAGGCAAATAACTACCATATAACACACCGATTAATGCTATATTAGAAGTACCAGGTACTACGGGAAAGATTAATTCTAACTGAATTAAATACCTTTAGTACCATGCCTAGCTGCAAGAAATCTTTTATCCTCTAATTTCCCACAGTACGTTATCTATAATTCTCATATGGTTTCACTTTTATCTTGCACTATATTTATTTTTGTATATGACTTATTTCCTCTACACTTGTACTTGAGGACAGAGCCTCAGCTTTAAGGGCATATAATCTGACAAGGAATTCTTTTTCAGAGTTCTAATTTATTTACAGGATAAAGTTGTATCCCTGCCTCAAATACTAAATTATGCATAGTTAAGCATTTGATTATCTCAAAAATAGGTATCCCTGTAACTCTTGATATATACATCCATACTTATGGATTTTAATCATGGTATGGCACTTAGTACACTTCTTTCCATACAGCAGATACTCAGTAAAAAGTTATGTGTTAACCAATATGGTCTGGGGAAAATGTCTTTGGATATGCAAAAATATACTTAGTATGTCAAGTACCCACTCTAAGAGGTTAGAGAATCCAAATGAAATAATATGCTGGTGGTTTTTGTAAACCAATGCCTGTGAACCAAAACCAGTTAGCCTATTTGCTTTGCTTGGATGGCCCAGTATTGTCTTGGGTTGTGTGTTTTGTTTTGTTTGCAAATCTTAGTTTGAATGACTTTTGTCTGGGTAAATATCTCACATTTACCACAGGCCCTACCACTCCCTATTACTTACACTAATCTGATTTACACATATATGCCATCTACAGATCCAAAGATTAGAGTTCTAATGGTGACAGATAACAGCTTCCAATCATTTCTGTTTTTAAGTGGTGTCTACTATGAACTAAATTGTGTCATTCCCCGCCTCCACTTTATCCCTGCACTCAAATTCTTATGTTGAGTTCTGGCATCTCAGAATGCAGCCATAGTTGGAAATATGGTCTTTAAAGATGTAAAAATGAGGACTTCAGGATGGGACCTAATCCAGCATGACTGGTGTCCTTATAGGAAGAAATTTGGACACAAGTGTGTATTCACATGTAGGAAAGACCATGTGAAGACAAAAGTAGAACCATCCACAAGCTAGAATGAAATGAACTCTGCTGACAATTTGATCTTGGACTTCGTAGCCTCTAGAATTGAAGAAAATTCATTTCTGTTGTTTAAATCACCAAGTCTGTGGTATTTTGTTATGGCAGCCCTAGCAAACTAATACAGCTACCAGCAACTATATTTAACATGAATCTTAACTTAGGCATTTTTACATAAAAATTATGTTCACCATGTTCAAAGCACTCTGATAGAAACAGTGGTGAATACAATTCTAAGTAGCTTATAATCTAGTAGATGAAAGAATGATATGTAAGATACATTAACCAGTATAAATGATAAACTTTACAAAGCCTGAAGCAAAAATGCCAAATAAAGAGTTTATTTATAATTCTGTAAGTGCTCTGCAGAGAACTGACTATGGGTTACATCTCAAAATATTTGGTATTTGACCTGGGTCTTGAAGGATAAAGATTCAACTAAGCAGAGTGGAGAGGACATCTGGGTTAGAGGAATTGAGTGTATAAAGTCAAATATGTCTACTATTAGAATATTTTTCCCCCAACTGTATCTAAGTGGTTCAAGTCTCCTCCCTTTGCTTTCTAAACTCTAAAATCACTATATATTTTTTAATTAATGTCCAGTCCTTATAAAATTTAGGCATTTCCTTCCCTGCCAGATAAAGGAGCCACGTTCAGCATTTGGTTTCAATTCATTGAGATTAAAATGATTCTTTTAAAAAGAAAGGAGGAAACTCAGAATTAGTTTGATTCTTGTAATGGTTTGAGCTCAAAGTACCTGCCCATTTTACATTCTGCCTGAATATTTACGGAGACTAAGAACTTAAGTCGTTATAGAAGCTTTCAGAATGTTACAGAAAATGTACAAATTCAGGTCTTTGTCCACTACCAGGTTCAGATAGAATCTGTGGGTCATTAAGAACTCTAATTTTAAATTTTATCGTGATTCCAATTGCACCCCCTGTTTAAAGAATACAAAATATGTACAGTGCAGTAAAAAATTCACACGGGAAGAAGTTACTGAATGTTTAAAAATCCATATTCTCGCCTTTTTTTTTTTCGTTCCCACTCCGGTTATGAAGCGGACTTTTCCACTACCCTCTACCTAACGAGGGGGTTGGCGTTACCACACGCTTACCTTAGGAAAACAACTTGCACTTTACAACTAGTCAGGAAAACGGATTGGTGAGAAGAATAAAGGAAACGGAGGCCAGGGGCGTGACACTAGTCCAAGCCCGCGGATACTCCAGAGGAAACTGCCTCAACCCAACACCCAGGCTTGCACCTCTTAGGACAGCTTTTCCCGTGAAGTCTCGCCTTCCGGCCGGAAGTCACGTTAATTCGCCCACCCTGACGCCGTCGTCTTGGCAACACAGCGTCTTCCCACCCTCTACCCCTTCGCCCCGCCCACAGCCCTGGGCGTCTCAGGCCAGCGGGGCATCGATTGGTCCATCTACCCTTCAATCTGGGAGAGGTATGTGGCCGCGAAGTACTGGGGCTCATTTGAATTTGTGGCGCGTACAGCTGTAGAATGGAGCTGGACGTCTTCCCGGGGCCAGCATATCTGTGGTGAGCGACTCTGAGAGGAGAATGAAAAAAGGGCGGCCGTAGGTGGAGGGGCACCGAGTCAAACAGGCCGCCTCGTGATGGGGGCTGGTTCACTCGCCTGAGGCAGGCCCTCTGTTCGCCTATTCGTAGCCTCTGGACTCTTCCCTCAGGCCGTTTTCCTCGCGTTTCAGAGACCGCACGCCCCCGAAGGAAGGCTCCTCCCTCTGCTCCCTCACTCTTCTTTCAGCACCTCTCAGCCTCCTTGCCCCACAGAAAGCAACCTTCCAGCTCCGACGTGCGTACAATTACCCCGAAGTATACTTCACTCCCCACTGATGTCTCTCATAATTATATTCTCGTCTCCAGCACCAACACTATCAAAACCTTTCTACCTGCACTTCCCACTGTGGAAAAACGTCTTTTGCGCAACCTGGGGGGCGTCCCACACCTCACAAACTGAGTCCAGAACGTTCTTTATCCAGAAAGAGGAGGCTGCTGTCCCACTCCTCTTAACCGGGACGTGCTGAAGGTCACGTGGAGAGCGGCAAGTGACAGCGCCACGTACAAAGCGCTACAGAAATGTAAGTTATTATTGTTGCAGTTGCTGACTGACGATGGGGTCATACCAAAAATATCTTTTTCTTGGTTGGACCCTGTTGATGCATATGTTTCATATGTATGTTGGGAGTACAATCAAACTCAGGCTTCATCTGAAACATAAAAACAACGACCAATTGAAACCTTCTCTTCACGAACTTTGAGCTTCTGTGCCTGTTATGATATGATTTCCCCCAGCTCCTCGATGAACTTTATTTCCAGTGAGATTCAGGACCATTTCAGAAGTTTTATAGTATAAATGGACAGCTTTTCCTACATCACCTGTCTATGACTATGAAGACCCTCTATTTCCTTTCCAATTCGATAATTCAACTTGATTTTCTTATGTTCAGTCTTTAGGAAAGAAGTTCTTAACTTTTTGGGGAGGTCCCATTTAAGACCCGGAAAAACTTTGGAACTTTTGTTTAAAGTATGACACATATCCACAAAACTTTTTCATCAATTTCAGTTTTTTAAAGTTCAGTTTGAGGTATGGATATTCACAGGACCCCAGAGTTCTAGAAGTTTATTTCTATTTTTTAAAAAGAAGAAATAGCTAAGTGGCAAAACCAGCTAAGTGTTTTCCTTTTAAAAATGGCCATTCATTTAACTGCTGAGTTGTTTTAAGACGTAGTTCTAAAGGAAGCCGGTATTGAGAAGGCTGAGACAATCACATTAGTAGCAAATCTTTCAAATGAGCACTTGTTTAAGAATTTTAGAGAAGTCACAGAAATGCTTTCTAAAATTATAGGAAGGCCATTCACAGATGAGAGTAGTATATGGGCACACAGGCATGTAAGAAATAAGTTGACAACATTTTTAATTTTTGAATTAACATTGAAAGTAGGAAAATTCTTGATCAACATGAAGAGTTAATTTATGTGCCTTAATTTTTACACATTTTATATTCATTTTTATTGTGAAGTACTACTAACATGTCCCAAATATAATCTACATCATCTTCTGAACTGAGAAATCTTCTCGGGATTTTCATAGGATTTACTTTGAATGTATAGATTAATTTAGGAAGAAATGTCATCTTTACAATATTCAGCCTTTCTATTCATGAACACAGGACATCCTGACTGATTTCATGTTTTCAATTTTATAACTGATTCCTTTAGAGTATTCAGAAGGGAGATTGGTCTTTGGTTTTGCTTTCTTGAGCTTGTCTGGTTTTAGAATTAGGAAAATGCTGGCTTATTTCCTTAAATGATCTGAGATGTGTGGTAGATCTCATCCATTTCTTGAAGGTATTTGTATAGGATTAGTATTATTTGTTAAATGTTTGATCAAATACACCAGTGCATCTGTCTAGGCATGGCGTTTTCTTTGTGAGGTTTTAATAAAACTAGGAAAATGAAAGTAAATTCTATTTGCATGCATCTGACTATTTCTGTGTTCTATTTCTTGTGGAAGCCAAGTTTTCATCATTTTTTTCAGTCTGCAGAACTTCCTTTAACATTCATGCAGTGTGACCTGTTAGTGATGGATTCTGTTAGTATGTATTTGGAAGTGTTTTTATATAACTTTTACTTTTGAAGGATTTAGTTTAAACCGGTTATATAACTTTGTTTTTGGCACTTTAATATTCTATTGTCTTTGGCTTATGTTATTTTTAGTTAGATATTTGGAGTCATTTTTTATCTTTGCCCTCCTGTGTGTAATGTGTTTTGTGTTTTGTTTTTTTCTGGCTGCTTCTGTTTTTTTAAAGTCAGTTTTACTGAGGCATAATTTACAAATGGTAAAATTCACTCTTTTTAAGAATATAGATATATAAGTTTTGACATAGAAGTTGTGAGCTTCTACCATAATCAAGATACAAACTATTTCTGGAAACCTCTAACCCTCTCTTATGCTTCTTTATCATCAATTCTCTGTTCCCATTCCTAGCCCCTAGCAACCACTGATCTGCATTTTGAGAGCATCATGTTAATGGAATCCTATAGAATGCAGCTTTTTACATCTGGCTTCTTTCACTTAGCATAATGCATTTAAAATTTATACATGTTGCACGTATCAGCAGTTTATCCCTTTTTGTGTGTTAGTAGTATTCTGTTATACATATGTACCACAATTTGTTTATTCATTTGCTAGTTAATGCGTGTTTATGTTGTTTGCAGTTTTTACTTATTAGCAGTAAAGTTGTTATAAACATTTTGCCTACAGGTCTTTGTGTGGTCACAGTTTTTAATTTTTGATGGGTGACTACACAGGAGTGAAACTGTTAGGTATATTATGATAAGAATATGTTTAATTTCATAACATATTGCCAAAATTTTTTCCATAGTGACTCTTCCATTTGTTTTCCTATCAAAAACATATGACAGCTGAATTATTCTATATTTACATCTACTCTTGGTGTTTTTAGTAGTTTAAAATTTAAGTAGTCCAGTAAATATATATTGATGTCTCATTGTAATTTTAATTTCATTTCTCTGATGACTAATAACATAGGACATATTTCATGTATTTATTTTATGTATATATTCTCTAGTGAAACACCTATTAAAATCTTTTGCTTATTTTTTATGGACAGCTATATTAATGTATAATTGACATACAACAAATTGCATTTATTTAAATCATATACTTTGATAAGTTTTGATATATGTATACACCTATGAAATCATCACTATTATCAAATTAATGTACATGCTACAACATGGATAAGTCAGTTACAAAAAGCCACATACTGTATGAGTCTATTTATATAAGTCCAGAATAGGCAAATCCAGATAAACAATGTAAATTAGTGATTTCAGGGATGGGGTCAGGGTGAGCGGGAGTGGCTCTGGAGTTTCTTTTGGGGATAATGAAAATGTTATGGAATTAGATAATTGTGATAGCTGAGTATTTTTGTAAATACTCTAAAAACTAATGAATTATATACTTTAAAAGGGCAAATTTTATAGTACTTGAATTATATCTCAATAAAGCTATTAAAGAAGGGAAAAAAACCCATAAGTTGTGATCCACTATTGGGTTATTCAGCCAGCATTGTTGACAATTGCAAAAACAGAAGCTATGTCCATAAGTAGAAGAATGATTATAAAAATGGTAGTATATTTTCAGAATAAAAAAATGAAGACATTAAAATAATGAGGTGGAGAACTGTGTATCAATATGATGCATCGCATAATCATAGTTTGAGCAAATAAAAAGATTGCAGAGGAATCTATAACAGGTATAATACAGAATTTAAGTTTAAAAACATATAGAACACTATGTAATTTAGTGAAAGTATAAAAAATGCATGGCTATTGTAAACATCAGCTTCCAGAGAGTAATTAATCATGGAGATAACTTGTGGTATATACTTGTAATAGGAAAGAGAGGAAGAATATTATTAAGGAAGACTTTGTGGAATGCATAAACTGTATTTGGCAATGTGTAAACTGTATGATAGATATACAGAAGTTTTCCTTTTAGAATATTTCAAAAGATTTTTATAAGAAAATTCAAAGCATAAGAAAAGATGGTGGTAGAACCTGTAAAGAATAAATAAGCTAATTCTTTTTCTTACTGACAAAAGAATTATGTCAAATGTAGAACTAAGGCCAGGTCAGAACCAGTTGAAAAAGGGTGTTGAAGAAGGAATGATTGGCAAACATGAAGTCATAATCATATAACTTGTTTTAGAGAAATTGTGGTTTCCTTTGGGAAAACAAGCAAAAATGTAAAGCGTAATGACGTGGAAGCAGTTTCACTAAAGCATATTTTACAAAGTTGTGCTACTTTTAAAAGTCAAATCAATGCCTTCTAGAAGATTTTTGAAATGATATCAAATAGTTTCAGAGAAAGGAAAACATGAAGATGTGGGATGTAAGGAAATGCCATAAAGAGATCTTTCTTACACCGTATAGGAGCTTTTTTAAAAGGTAATCACCTTGTCAGGAGGTTCCTGAGAAATATTACACAGTTGAAGCAAGAGGGTGCTTGAGTGGTTTATTGATATCAGACCCATTCTAGTATCAGAGACTTACAAAGATTTGATCCCTGTCCTTAAGGAGGACAGGAATTTATTAAAACTATACCATCAAGCCTGTTATCTGGCAAGAGGAAGTTTTCTAAAGAGAGGACTTTATAGGGTTTGTGAGTTCCGAGGGCTAGGGCTGTTTAAAAAACGCTATCCACTGAGATATATGGGGAAAACAGGAGGAGGAGGCCCAAGAACTTAAGAAACCTAGGCCATGGACCAGGATTATAAGAACTTTCTATAGTTTCTTAACCGTAGAGACATTCCCTGTTATGGGTTAATTGTGTCCTCCAAAAAGATATGTTCAAATCCTAACTCCCAGTATTGTGAACACGACCTTATCTGGAGATAACATCTTTGCAGATGTAATACAAATTAAAATGAGGTCATACTGGATTAGGGTGGGCCCTAATCCAGTGCCATATGTCTTTCTAAGAGAAAGGATGAGATTTATATTTAGATTTAGGGAAGAAAAAGGAATAAACAAAACAAAATCAGAAGACCTGGTAGTGTACAGCCAGCTTATGGCAGATATATCCCCTATTAGGGTCTCATTTGTTTCTATGTGAGATCCTCAAGATTCCTTAGAGTGGTGTATGCTAGATATTTGACCTTACTCTCAAAATTAGTTATCATTGCTAGGATATACTCTCAAAAGCAATTATCATTGCTGGGAAGAAATAATAAGTGGGAATAGTAATAGCAATAGCAACAGCTAACCTAACATTTATTGTTATTTTACAGTTATCTCATTTGTTCATATTATGCAGTAGGTACTTTTAAGCCCTCTTTTGCAAATGAGGAACTGAGATCACTGAAAAGTTGACTTAAAAAAAAAAATCAGCACCTCAAAAAAAGATACCACCCTCTCCCAAGACAGTAAGGAAAATAGGAATTCAGGCATTAAATAGTACTGCTTAGCAACTGTATGAGACTCTGAACTTAAGACCTGCTGGATAATGGAAGAGTAAGTACACACATATTATGTGATCTGAAGTTGAACTCATGCAAGTATATTGCAATAAAGATGTCATTTCTCAATTGTCATTCTATAAAAGTGGCAGCATTTGCTACATTTTCCTAGTTGTGTTCTTACCTTTATTTTTTTTTAATGAATTACACATAAGTTTTTAAACTTAGGATGTCTTTTTCTTTCTGCCTGTGACGATACATCTGGAGCAGTATAAAAACTCACCAAAAGCATAAGAAAAGATGGTGGTAGAACCTGTAAAGAATAAATAAGCTAATTCTTTTTCTTACTGACAAAAGCATCGGCAAATGTAGAACTAAGGCCAGGTCAGAACCAGTTGAAAAAGGGTGTTGAAGAAGGAATGATTTGCAAACATGAAGTCATAATCATATAACTTGTTTTAGAGAAATTGTGGTTTTAGAGAATGAAGAACATTAAGTCAAATTATTGTTAATAAAACCTCCTGCAAGTATTGTGGTTTTTTTACAAATTTTAACAAAACAAAAAGAAAATCTTGGGAATTTAAGATTATAATTAAAATTAAGTAATGTCATGGAAGATAAAGTATATTTCAAAATATCTTATATCTTAAGTTTTTATTTCTTTCAGAATATAAAGGTAAGATTCCTTATTCCTGCATTATGGAAGAAAAGTTAACCTAAAATGCTCTTTCTTACAAAAAAGTGGATCCACTTTTTAAGTGTGTGTGTGTGTGTGTGTGTGTGTGTGTGTGTTATATAAAAGGGAAATTTCCAGAGTCTAGAGACAATTAGGGTGCTGAAAAAGAACAGTAAGGCTGTAGACTTTATCCATTCATCCACTGAAGGACACCTTGGTTACTTCTAAATTTGACCACTATGAATAAAGCTGCTCTAAGCATCCATGTGCAGGTTTTTTGCAGACATGAACTTTCAATTCCTTTGGGTAAATAAATATCAAGGAGAACAACTGCTGGATTGTATGGTGAGTGTATGTTTAGTTTTGTAAAAAAAAACTGCCAAACTGTCTTCTATAGTAGCTGTACCATTTTGCATGCCCACCAGCAATGAATGAGAGTTGCTATTGTTCTACATCCTCACCAGCATTTGGTATTGTCTGTCTTTTGGATTTTTGGCATTCTAATAGGTGTGTAATGGTATCTCATTGTTTTAATTTGCAATTCCCTAATGTATTAGGACGTTGGGCATCTTCTCTTATACTTCCTTTCCATCTATATATCTTTCTTTTTTAAAAAATTATTTTTTATTAAGGTATCATTGATGTACAATCTTATGAAGGTTTCACATGAGCAACATTGTGGTTATGACATTCACCTATATTATCAAGTACCCCCAACACTCCATTGCAGTCACTGGCCATCAGCATACTATGAAGCTATAGAATTGCTACTTGTCTTCTCTGTGCTATACTGCCTTCCCCGTGACACCCCCTACATTTATGTGTGCTAATCATAATGCCCCTTAATCCCCTTTTCCCTCCCTCCCCTTCCACCGTCCCCACCCCCATCCGTTTGGTAATCACTAGTTCCTTCTTGGAATCTGTGAGTCTGCTGCTGTTTTGTTCCTTCAGTATTGCTTTGTTGTTATACTCCAGAAATGAGGGAAATCATTTGATACTTGTCTTTCTCTGCCTGGCTTATTTCACTGAGCATAATGCCCTCTAGCTCCATCCATGGTGTTGCAAATGGTAGGATTTGTTTTCTTCTTATGGCTGAATACTATTTCATTGTGTATATTTACCACATCTTCTTTATCTATTCATCTACTAATGGATACTTAGGTTGCTTCCATATCTTGGCTATTGTAAATAGAGCTGCAAGAGACATAGGGGTGCATATATCTTTTTAAATCTGAGATCTTGCTTCCTTTTGGTAAATTGCTAGGAGTGGAATTCCTGGATCAAATGGTATTTCTACTTTTAGTTTTTTGAGGAACCTCCATAATGCTTTCCATAGTGGTTGAACTAGTTTACATTCCCACCAGTAGTGTAGGAGGGTTCCCCTTTCTCCACATCCTCACCAGCATTTCTTGTTCCTAGTCTTTTGGATGTTGGCCATCCTAACTGGTGTGAGGTGATATCTCATTTTCGTTTTAATTTTCATTTCCCAGATAATTAGAGATGTGGAGCATCTTTTCATGTGCCTGTTGGCCATCTGAATTTCTTCTTTGGAGAAGTGTCTATTCAGATCCTCCACCCATTTTTTAATTGGGTTATTTGCTTTTTGGGTGTTGAGCCATGTGAGTTAATTATTATTTTGAATGTTAACCCTTTGTCGGATATGTGATTTATGAATATATTCTCCCATACTATAGGATGACTTTTTGTTTTACTGAAGTGCTTTTGCTATACAGAAGCTTTTTAGTTTGATGTAGTCCCATTTGTTCATTTTTATTTTTGTTTCCTTTGGCCAAGGAGATATATTCAGGAAAAAATTGCTCATGCTTATATTCAAGAGATTTTTGCCTGTTTTCTTCTAAGAGTTTTATGGTTTCATGACTTACATTCAGGTCTTTGATCCATTTCGAGTTTACTTTTGTGTAGGGAGTTAGACAATAATCCAGTTTCATTCTCTTACATGTAGCTGTCCAGTTTTACAAACACCACTTATTGAAGAGACTGTCATTTCCCCATTATATATCCATGGCTCCTTTATTGTATATTAATTGGCCATGTATATTTGGGCTTATATCTGTGCTCTCTATTCTGTTCCATTGATCTATGGGTCTGTTCTTGTACCAGTACCAAATTGTTTTGATTACTGTGGCTTTGTTGGAGAGCTTGAAGTTGGGGAGCATAATACCCCCAGCTTTATTCTTCCTTCTTAGTATTGCTTTGGCTATTTGGGGTGTTCTGTGGTTCCATATGAATTTTAGAACTGTTTATTTTGCTTCGTTGAAGAATGCTTTTGGTATTTTGATCAGGGTTGTGTTGCATCTGTAGATTGCTTTAGGCAGGATGGCTATTTTGACCATATTAATTCTTTCTATCCATGAGCATGGGATGTATTTCCATTTATTGGTGTCTCCTCCTTAATTTCTCTCAAGAGAGTCTTGTAGTTCTCAGGATATAGGTCTTTCACCTGCTTGGTTAAGTTTATTCATAGGTATTTTATTCTTTTTGATGCAATTGTAAATGGAATTGTTTTTCTTATTTCTCTTGCTGCTAGTTTATCATTAATATATAGGAATGCCGCAGATTTCTGTGCATCAATTTTGTATCCTGCAACATTGCTGAATTGAGTTATTCTAGTAGTTTTGGGGTAGATTCTTTAGGGTTTTTTATATACATTATCATGGCATCTACAAACAGTGACAGTTTAACTTCTTCCTTACCAATCTGGATGCCTTTTATTTCTTTGTGTTGTCCTATTGCCATGGCTAGGACGTCCAGTACTATGTTGAATAAAAGTGGGGAGAGTGGGCATCCTTGTTTTGTTCCTGATTTTAGAGGAGAAGCTTTTAGCTTTTCACTGTTAAGTATGATGTTGACTGTGGGTTTGTCATATATGGCCTTTATTATGTCGAGGTATTTGCCCTCTATCCCCATTTTGTTGAGGGTTTTTATCATGAATGGATGTTGAATTTTGTCATACGCTTTTTCAGCATCTATGGAGATGATCATGTGATTTTTATCTTTCTTTTTGTTGATGTGGTCTATGATGATGGATTTTCAAATATTGTACCATCCTTGCATCCCTGGAATAAATCCTACTTGATCATGATGGATGATCTTTTTGATGTATTTTTGAATTCGGTTTGCTAATATTTTGTTGAGTATTTTTGCATGTATGCTCATCAGGGAAATTGGTCTATAATTTTCTTTTTTTGCAGTATCTTTGCCTGGTTTTGGTATTAGAGTGACACTGGCCTCATAGAATGAGTTTGGAAGTATTCCCTCTTCTTCTTTTGGAAAACTTTAAGAAGGATGGGTATTACGTCTTCTCTAAATGTTTGATAAAATTCAGCAGTGAAACCATCTGGTCCAGGGGTTTTGTTCTTAAGTATTTTTTGATTACCAGTTCAATTTCATTGCTGATAATTGGTCTGTTCAGATTTTCTGTTTCTTCCTGGGTCAGTCTTGGAAGGTTGTGTTTTTCTAGGAAGTTGTCCATTTCTTCTAGGTTATCCAATTTATTACCATATAATTTTTCATAGCATTCACTACTAATTCTTTGTATTTCTGTGGTATCTATAGTGATTTTCCTTTCACATTTTTGATCTGTTTATGTGTGTGCACTTTCTTTTTTTTCTTGGTAAATCTGGCTAGGGGTTTATCTATTTTATTCATTTTCTCTAAATACCAGCTCCTGCTTCCATTGATTCTTTCTATTGTTTTATTCTTCTCAATTTTATTTATTTCTGTTCTGATATTTATTATGTGCCACCTGTTGCCTTTGGGCCTCATTTGTTCTTTTTTTTTCTAATGTCACTAATTATGAGTTTAAACTGTTCATTTGGGATTGTTCTTTTTTCTTCAGGTAAGCCTACATCGTTATATACTTCTGTCTTAGAACTGCCTTTGCTACATCCCACAGATTTTTTGGGATGTTAAGTTGTTGGTTTCATTTGTCTCCACATATTGCTTGATCTCTGTTTTAATTTGGTTATTGATCCATTGGTTATTTAGGAGCATGTTGTTAAGCCTCCGTGTATTTTTTTGCTTTTTTGCTTTCTTTGCATAATTTATTTCTAACTTCATATCTTTGTGGTCTGAGAAGCTAGTTGGTACAATTTCAAACTTTTCTGAATTTACGGAGACTATTTTTGTGGCGTGGTATGTGATCTGTTCTGTAAAATGTTCCATGTACACTTGAGAAGAATGTGAATCCTGCTGCTTTTGGGTGTAGTGGCTGTAGATGTCTGTTAGGTCCATCTGTTTTAATGTTCAGTGCCTCTGTCTCCTTACTTCTTTTCTGTCTGGTTGATCTCTCCTTTGGAGTGAGTAGTGTGTTGAAGTCTCTTAAAATGAATGTATTGCATTCTATTTCCCCCTTTAATTCTGTTAGTATTTGTTTCACATATGTAGGTGCTCCTATGTTGGGAGCATAGATATTTATAATGGTTATATCCTCTTGTTGGACTGACCCCTTTATCATCATGTAATGTCCTTCTTTGTCTCTTGTTACTTTCTTTGGTTTGAAATCTATTTTGTCTGATATAACTACTGCAACTCCTTTTTCTCCCTATTGGTTGAGTGAAATATTTTTTTCCATTCCTTCATTTTTAGTCTATGTATGTCTTTGGGTTTGAAGTCAGTCTCTTGTAGGCAGCATATAGATGGGTCTTGTTTTTTTATCCATTCTGTAACTCTGTGTCTTTTGATTGGTTCATTCAGTCCATTTATATTTAGGGTTATTATCAATGGATATGTACTTACTGCCTTTAGATTCATGGTTACCACAGGTTCAAGGGTAGCTTCTTTACTATCCAACAGTCTAAGTTAACTCACTTAGTATGCTATTTCAAACACAATGTAAACATCCTTTTTTTTCTCCCTTCCTTTTCTTCCTCCAACTGTGTATATATCAGGTGTCATATTCTGTACTCTTTGTGTACTCCTTGTTTGGCTTTGTGGGTGATTCATTTAATTTTGCATTTGCTTAGTAAGTAATTGGTCTACTTCCTTTACTGTGGTTTTATTTTCTCTGGTAACAGCTGTTTAGCCTTAGGAATACTTCCATCTAGAGCAGTACATCCAGTATACACTGTACAGATGGATTTTGGGGAGGTGTATTCCCCCAACTTTTGTTTATCTGGAAATTGTTTAATCCCTGCTTCAAATTTAAAAGATTATCTTGCTGGGTAGAGTATTCTTGGTTGGATGCCCTTCTGTTTGCATTAAATATGTCATGCCACTCCCTTCTGGCCTGTAAAGTTTCTGCTGAGAAGTCTGATGATAGCCTGATGGGTTTTCCTTTGAATGTGATCCTTTTTCTCTTTTGCTGCATTTAATACTCTTCCTAGTCCTTGATCTTTGCCATTTTAATTACTATATATCTTGCTGTCTTCTAGGGTTAATTGTGTTGGGAGATCTGTGCACTTCCATGGCCTGAGAGACTATTTCCTTCCCCAGATTGTGGAGTTTTCAGCAATTATTTCCTCAAAGTAACTTTCTATCTCTCTTCCTCTCTCTTCTTCTGGTATCGCTGTAATGCAAATATTGTTCCATTTGGATTGGTCACACAGTTCTCTCAATATTCTTTCATTATTAGAGATGCTTTTTTCTCTCTGTGCCTCCACTTCTTTGTATTCCTTTTGTCTAATTTTTATTTCATTTTTCATTTCCTCTACCTCATCTAAGCTGCTTTTAAATCCCTCCATTTTATATTCCATTTCAGATACTGTATTTTTCAAAGTTTCTGTCCCTTTCTTGATGTCCTCTCTGGGGTCTTGAATATTTTTCTGTAGCTTTGTGAGCATATGTATGATTTTTATTTTGAAATCTTTATCAAGAACATTGGTGATTTCTGTTTCACTTAATCCTCTTTTTGTTTTTTGTGGGATTTTGGTTTGTAGTAGGTTCTTCTGCCAGCTCATATTTTTAATGATTACTATGGAATAATAACTTTGTGTAGGTGGTGCCCTCTAGTGCCCAGAATCTGTACACACTGGAACTGCCCAGCTCCAGGAGCAATGGCTGTGGTTGCAGGCATGGCACTGTTGGCTGCCAGGAGGAAAGAGCTTTTTCCTGCTTCCCAGCTGCTGTGCTTGCCTCTACTGCCAGGGCCAGTAAGCCCAGTGCACAGGAAGGAGCCTCCGTGCTATGCCTTGTAGCTGCCATAGGTGGGGCCACCCTCTAGCTGGCCTGGAGCAATGGCAGGGGCAATCGGTTTGTGAACCGGTGCTGGCCGGGAGTAATGACCAGCAGACTGTGTATCACTGTGGGGGGCCTTGGTGCTGTATTGTCAGACAGAGGGATGGATCTCGTGAAACTCTTTTAATGTTCCCAACCTGCTAGGCTTGGTGTGCCAGGACAATTTTGTCCACTTGGCCTTTCTCCTGAGCTGCAAACTCTGTGTAATCATTGCTCCTTTAGTAGCCCTCTCTCTGTTGGGAAGTCTTTCAAAGTGCCCGACTTTCTTTTGTCCCACAGCAGCCAGTTGTGGATACCTGTTCTCCAGAAGTGGCTGGAATCTCATTCAGTATCTTCTGAGTATTCTTCTTGTCTTTGCTTTCCAACCCCACTTATCTCCAGAGCATCATGCTCTGGAGGAGATTTCCAGGGGTGGGTGTTTAGCAGTCCTGGATTTCTATTCCCTCCCTGGTCTGCTCCTCTTCCTCCCACCTGTGGGCTGGGGTAGAGGGTGGTCTTGAGTCCACCAGATTTTGGCTTTGTTCCTTTACTCTTTTCCTTGATGTCTTCTCTTTTCCCTAGACTTAGACTGTTGGTTGTAGTCTTCTTTTGGATCACTATTTCAGGATTAGTTGTACTTGCTGTATTTTCGTGTTATATGTGGTTTTTGGAGGAGGTTTCTACCTCATTTCTCGTACAACCATCTTGTTTAATCTCTGTTTATCTTTCCTGATGAGGTGTATGGTCAGATCTTTTGTCTTTTTTTTATATCATTAATGTACAATTACTTGAACAACATTATGGTTACTAGACTCCCCCCATTATCAAGTCCCCCCAACATACCTCATTACAGTCACTGTCCATCAACATAGTAAGATGCTATAGAATCACTATTTGCCTTCTCTGTATATACTGCCTTTCCCATGCCCCCCCCCCCACATTATGTGTGCTAATCATAATGCCCCATTTTCCACCTTATCTCTCCCTTCCCGCCCACCCTCCCCAGTCCCTTTCCCTTTGGTAACTGTAGGTTCATTCTTGGGTTCTGTGAGTCTGCTGCTGTTTTGTTCCTTCAGTTTTTCCTTTGTTGTTGTACTCCACAGATAAGTGAAATCTTTTGATACTTGTCTTTCTCTGCCTGGCTTATTTCACTGAGCATAATACCCTCTACCTCCATCGATATTGCAAATGGTAGGAGTCATTTTCTTCTTAAAGCTGAATAATGTTCCATGGTGTGTATGTACCACATCTTCTTTATCCATTCATCTACTGATGGACACTTAGATTGCTTCCATTTCTTGACAATTGTAAACAGTACTGCGATAAACATAGGAGTGCATATGTCTTTTTCAAACTGGTCTGCTGCATTTTTAGGGTAAATTCCGAGAAGTGGAATTCCTGGGTCAAATGGTACTTCTATTTTTAGTTTTTTGAGGAACCCTCCATACTGTTTTCCACATTGGTTGAACTAGTTTACATTCCCACCAGCAGTGTAGGAGGATTCCCCTTTCTTCACATCCTTGCCAACATTTGTTGTTGTTTGTCTTTTGGATGTTGGCCATCCTAACTGGTGTGAGCTGAAATTTCATTGGGGTTTTAATTTGCATTTCTCTGATGATTAGTGATGTGGAGCATCTTTTCATGTGCCTGCTGGCCATCTGAATTTCTTCTTTGGAGAAGTGTCTGTTCAGCTCCTCTGCCCATTTTTTAATTGGCTTATTTGCTTTTTGTTTGTTGAGGTGCATGAGCTCTTTATATAATTTGGATGTCAAGCCTTTATCAGATATGTATATTCTCCCATACTGTAGGATGTCTTTTTGTTCTATTGATGGTATCCTTTGCTGTACAGAAGCTTTTTACTTTGATATAGTCCTCCTGTCCATTTTTGCTTTTGTTTCCCTTGCCCGGGGAGATATGTTCATGAAGAAGTTGCTCAAGTTTATGTCCAATAGATTTTTGCCTATATTCTTTTCTAAGAGTTTTATGGTTTCATGACTTACATTCAGGTCTTTGATCCATTTTGAGTTTACTTTTGTGTACGAGGTTAGACAATAAACTAGTTTCATTCTCTTGCATGTAGCTGTCCAGTTTTGCCAACACCAGCTGTCATTTCCCCATTGTATATTCATGGCCACTTTATCGTATATTAATTGACCATATAGGCTTGAGTTTATATCTGGACTCTCTATTCTGTTCCACTGGTGTATGGGTCTGTTCTTGTGCCAGTACCAAATTGTCTTGATTACTGTGGCTTCGTAGTAGAGCTTGAAGTCAGGGAGCGTAATTCCCCCTGCTTTATTCTTCCTTTTCAGGATTGCTTTGGCTATTTGGGGTCTTTTGTCATTCCATATGAATTTTAGAACTATTTGCTCTAGTTCATTGAAGAATGCTGTAGGTATTTTGATAGGGATTGCATTGAATCTGTAGATTGCTTTAGGCAGGACGGTCATTTTGACAATATTAATTCATCCTAGCCAGGAGCATGGGATGAGTTTCCATTTGTTAGTGTCCTTTTTAATTTCTCTTAAGAATGTCCCATAGTTTTCAGGGTATAGGCCTTTCACTTCCTTGGTTAGGTTTATTCCTAGGTATTTTATTCTTTTTGATGCAGTTGTGAATGGAATTGTTTTCCTGATTTCTCTTTCTTCTAGTTCATTGTTAGTGTATAGGAAAGCAACATATTTCTGTGTAGTAATTTTGTATCCTGCAACTTTGCTGAATTTAGATATTAAATCTAGTAGTTTTGAGAGTAGATTCTTTAGGGTTTTTTATGTACAATATCATGTCATCTGCAAACAGGGACAGTTTGACTTCTCCCTTGCCTATATGGATGCCTTTTATTTCTTTATGTTGTCTGATTGCTGTGGCTAGGACCTCCAGAACTATGTTGAATAAAAGTGGGGAGAGTGGGCATCCTTGTCTTGTACCCAATCTTAATGGAAAAACTTTCAGCTTCTCACTGTTAAGTATAATGTTGGCTGTGGGTTGTCATATATGGCCTTTATTATGTTGAGGTACTTCCCCTCTATACCCATTTTGTTGAGAGTTTTTATCATGAATGGATGTTGAATTTTGTCAAATGCTTTTTCAGCATTTATGGAGATGATCATGTGGTTTTTGTCATTCTTTTTGTTGATGTAGTGGATGATGTTGATGGATTTTTGAATGTTGTATCATCCTTGCATCCCTGGGATGAATCCCACTTGATCATGATGGTTGATGTTTTTTTATGTGTTTTTGAATTCGTTTTGATAATATTTTGTTGAGTATTTTTGCATGTATGTTCATCAGGGATATGGGTCTGTAATTTTCTTTTTTTTGTGGTGTCTTTGCCTGGTTTTGGTATTAGAGTGGTGTTGGCCTCATAGAATGAGTTTGGGAGTATTCCCTCCTCTTCTACTTTTTGGAAAACTTTAAGGAGGATATGTGTTAGGTCTTCACTAAACGTTTGATAAAATTCAGCAGTGAAACTGTTTGGTCCAGGAATTTTGTTCTTAGGTAGTTTTTTTATTACCAATTCAATTTCTTTGCTAGTAATTGATCTATTCAGATTCTCTGTTTCTTTCTGGGTCAGCCTTGGAAGTTTGTATTTTTCTAGAACGTTGTCCATTTCTTCTAGGTTATCCAGTTTTCTACCATATAATTTTTCATAGTATTCTATCATAATTCTTTGTATTTCTGTGTTGTTTATAGTGATTTTTCCTTTCTCATTTCTGATTCTGTTTATGTGTGTAGACTCTTTTTTTTTCTTGATAAGTCTGGCTAGCAGTTTATCTGTTTTGTTTATTTTCTCAAAGAACCAGCTCCTGCTTTCATTAATTCTTTCTATTGTTTTATTCTTCTCAATTTTATTTATTTCTGCTTTAATCTTTATTATGTCCCTCCTTCTACTGACTTTGGGTGTCATTAATTCTTCCTTTTCTAGTTTCATTAATTGTGAGTTTAGACTGTTCATTTGGGATTGTTCTTCTTTCCTGAGGTAGGCCTGTATTGCAATATATTTCCCTCTTAGCATGGCTTTTGCTGCGTCCCAAAGATTTTGTGTTGTTGAATCATTGTTGTCATTTTTCTCCTTATATTGCTTGATCTCTGTTTTTATTTGGTCATTGATCCATTGATTATTTAGGAGCATGTTATTAAGCCTCCATATGTTTGTGGGCTTTTTCATTTTCTTTGTGTAATTTATTTCTAGTTTCATGCCTTTGATCGGAGAAGCTGTTTGGTACAATTTCAATCTTTTTTAATTTACTGAGGTTCTTTTTGTGGCCTCGTATATGATCTATTATTGAAAATGTACCATGTGCACTTGAGAAGAATGTGTATCCTGTTGCTTTTGGATGGAGTGTTCTGTAGATGTCCATTAGGTCCATCTGTTCTAAGATGTTGTTCAGTGCCTCTGTCTTTTTACTTATTTTCTGTCTGGTTGATCTGTCCTTTGGAGTGAGTGGTGTGTTGAAGTCTCCTAAAATGAATGCATTGCATTCTGTTTCCTCCTTTAATTCTGTTATTAGTTGTTTCACATATGTAGGTGATCCTATGTTGGGTGCATAGATATTTATAACAGTTATATCCCCTTGTTGGACTGACTCCTTTATCATTATGTAATGTCCTTCTTTGTCTCTTGTTACTTTCTTTGTTTTGAAGTCTATTTTGTCTGATACAAATACTGCAACTCCTGCTTTTTTCTCCCTATTAGTTGCATGAAATATCTTTTTCCATCCCTTTACTTTCAGTCTGTGTATGTCTTTGGGTTTGAAGTGAGTGTCTTGTAGGCAGCATATAGACAGATCTTGTATTTTAATCCATTCAGTGACTCTATGTCTTTTGATTGGTGCATTCAGTGCATTTACATTTAGGGTGATTATCGATAGGTACGTACTTATTGCCATTGTAGGCTTTAGATTCGTGGTTACCAAATGTTCAAAGGTAATTCCCTTACTATCTAACAGTCTAATTTAACTCACTTTGTGTGCTATTACAAACACAACCAAAAGGTTCTCTCTTTTTTTCTCCTTTTTCTTCCTCCTCCATTCTTTCTATGTTATGAATCATATTCTGTACTCTTGGTCTGTCCCTTGGGTGACATCTATTTAGCCTTAGGAATACTTCCATCTATAGGAGTCCCTCCAAAATGCTCTGTAGAGGTGGTTTGTGGGAGGTAAGTTCTCTCAACTTTTTCTTATCTGAAAATTGTTTAATCCCTTGTTCAAATTTAAATGATAACCTTGCCGGGTATAGTATTCTTGGTTCAAGACCCTTCTGCTTCATTGCATTAAATATATCTTGCCATTCCCTTATGGCCTGTAAGATTTCTGTTGAGAAGTCTGATGATAGCCTGATGGGTTTTCCTTTGTATGTCATCTTTTTTCTCTCTCTAGCTGCTTTGAAAAGTCTGTCTTTATCCTTGATCTTTGCCATTTTAATTATTATGTGCCTGATGTTGTCTTCCTTGGGTCTCTTGTGTTGGGAGATCTGTGTACCCCCATGGCTTGAGAGACTATCTCCTTCCCCAGATAGGGTAAGTTTTCAATAATTACCTCCTCAATGACAGTTTCTATCCCCTTTTCTCTCTCTTCTTCTTCTTCTGGTACTCCTATAATATGAATATTGTTCTGTTTGGATTGGTCACACAGTTCTCTCGATATTCTTTCATTCTTAGAGATCCTTTTTTTCTCTCTGTGCCTCAGTTTCTTTGTATTCCTCTTCTCTAATTTCTATTCCATTAACCATCTCTTCTACTACATCTAACCTGCTTTTAAATACCTCCATTGTATGTTTCATTTTAGATATGGAATTTCTTAATGATTGAATCTCCAATTGAAATTCATTCCTGAGTTCTTAAATATTTTTTTATACCTCCATAAGCATGTTTATGAGTTTTATTTTGAACTCTCTTTCAGGCAGATTGGTGAGTTCAGTTTCATTTGACCCTTTTTCTGGAGTTTGTGAGATTTTGGTCTGAACCATGTTCTTTTGACATTTCATATTTCCGTGTGGTACCCACTAGTGCCCAGAAGCTCCAGTCTCTGGCACTGCTCAACCCCTAGAGTGAGGTTGGGGGTCATAGGGGAGCGGAGCTGGTGCCTGGGGGTAGGAGAGATCTGTTTCCTGATTCCTGTCTGTGGTGCCTATCTCCAGTGTCAGAGCCAGTGGGTCAAGCACACAGGTGTAAGCCTCTGTGCTTTGCGTCTCTAGCTGTTGTAGGCAGGGCCTCCCTCTGGCTGGCCTGATGCCAGCACAGTGACTGCAGGTTTGTGAAACAGTGTTGGCAGGCTAGGAGGAAGGCTCAGCAGGCTGTGTGTCACAGTAGGGGGGGGCCTCAGTGCTGAATAGGCAGCCATGGGGATGGGGTGCCTGATGCTCCTCAAAGTCCCAACCACCTGGGCAGAGCACACCCAGACATCGTTGTCCAACTCTTTCCCCCACCAGGCGCAGCAAGCTCCGTGTAAACCCTGCTCCTTCAGCAGCCCTCTCGCTGCTAGGAAGCCTTTCAGACCACCTGCCTTTCCCTTGTCCCAGAGTGGCCCATGTGTAGATCCCCTGCTCCACAAATGGCTGGAATCTTTCTCTCAAGCACTCCACCTGTCTGAGGTCCCCAACCTCCAGAGCATCACATAGTGTAGGATCTAAAGCAGATCTCCAGGGCTGGGTGTTCAGCAGTCCCAAGATTCCACCCTCTCCCTGCTCGGTTTCTCTTCCTCCTGCTGGTGAGCTAGGGTGGGGGAAGGGCTCGGGTTCCACCAGATTAAGGCTTTTGTATGTTAACCTGTTTCATAAGGTCTGCTCTGTTCCTGAGGTCTGTATGCAGTCTGGTGCAGCCTTCTTTCTTGTTGTTGTTTTAGGGTTAGTTGTATCAATTAACTACATTTTCATACTATCTGTGGCTTTGGGAGGAATTCTCCATCTCACCTCTCATGCCGCCATCTTGAATCTCTCCAGATCTTTTGCCTTTTAAAAGAAAATTTGGTTGTTCATTTTCTTGTTGAATTTTTAGAGTTATGTTTAAGAGTTATGTTCAACAATTGTCTCTGGATGGTTTTAATAAATGCTTTCAAGGAAAATTCTTTTAGTATTGGTGAGCTGTGAGGAAGTTCAAATGATGACAGACTTACATGTGGAGTCTTTCACAACCAATACTGACCTTTCTCTGTGAATGGGACTTTGAAAGAGTTTCAGTTTCTTGGACTGCCAGACTTGATTGTGGCTGTTTTTCAAGACTGTGATGGAACTGGGGATAGGCAGATGGGATCTGGGGAAATTAAGATGCAACAAAGCTCTGTGTTCTTTTGGAGATTTAGCTGTTGCTCTTGAATTCTGTGAACTGATGCAAGCCTTTGATTAATTTCTAGCATTCCAAAAAAGTTGATTTGGACTGTTTTTAGCAGTGTTCTTACTGCTTTTATGGAAGAGAGGATTTTTCAGAGTTCTTTCTTCTGAAATTTTCAGTGATGTCCACAGTTCCTTTTGTGAACAATGACATTAAAATGATTAGTTCTGTGAGACCTGGAAAATATTCCTTCCCTGCAGAACAGGACAAGATCTCAATTAATTGAACAGGAAAGATAATATGCTATAAGCATATCATATCAGTTTATAATCTTATAGATGTTGAATCTAGATGAGCCAAACTGTTCTATAAATAAAGCTCATCAGCATATAATATATACTGGTTTATATCCCTTAAACTTAAATGAGGAATTAATATTTAAATAGTAATTAATCTAATATTTTCTTTTACCTACCTGAAACTTTTTGCTATTTAGCTGGCATGTTTCTTGATAAAATAGGTATGTTTATTCCCCCGAATGCTTTATAAACAGTGTAATATTTAAGACTCGTATTCTCTTTTTATTTGGATTTCCTGAATATGTAACAGGGACTTTGATTATTACTAGATTTTTTTTTCTCTCTGTAGATGTTGCTGTATATGGCGTATTATGGCAGAGGAGGATTGATTTGTGGATGATGGGTTGACTTGGCTAGAAAAGCCATGTTTGGTCAAGTTGTTTGGGAGTGATCTGCTAACAGTGGAAAGATTTTGTTACATTTAAATGCATGCCAGGCAAGTGGAAGGTGTGAATGCAGTTGGTTTTGTGGTGTTTCTTTCAACGTGAAGGGTATTTTATGTAATAAGTGTCTATATTGAAAACAGTGGGAAGAAGGTTTTTTAATCTATCTGCCTTTTATCATCTATGAATTTTACACAAAACTACAATGTAGTCATTTAAAACTCTAGATCCATTTTGCACTCTGTATCTGATTGAGTTTCCTGAGATTTAAAAATTAGAATGCCAGTTTACTTTCATTGAGGCTATATTGTGAGTTCTAAAATATGTTTCATAGTAGTAGTTAAGTATCCTAGGCTTATATGATCTGCATTGGGAGAATGGGTGGTGAATTGGATAAACTAGTATGTAGACCTAGCTTTTTTTTTAATCCATCTATGTTTGATGAAGATCACATACTTAATTAGCTCCAGGACAAGAGGCACGAAAAACAGATTTTTTATATGATGCATTGGTTGCTGGTGAGAGAAGAGCTCAGAAAAGGATTGTCATTTTTTAAAAACAGGCATGAAAGGGAATTAAAAGGGACAATAATGTTGAGAGGTACAATTGTTTTTCAATCCTAACTTCTAAAAAAAATTGTTAATTTTCTTTCTCTCTTTTTTTGTAGAGGGTTTTTTTTGTAGAGGGGTGTTTATCAGTTGAACAGTTTCAGCTCTTGTTTTCTGTATTCTGTTCAGAATTGTTGTTGCCTGCTATTTTCTGATTGGTTTTAAATATTTTTTTCTTGACAAGCGATAATTGTTTATCTAGAAAGTGGTGAGGGGGTTTATAAGGTTTCTTAGTTCAAAAGTGCCCTATTCTGTTGCTATAATGAAATGCGATATCTTGACTGTATGGTGCATTTGTTTTGGAGGGTGACAGGGTTTGACATCTCTCTAATTTTGTGCTTCTTTTTTTTATTTATGTAGGACCATTATTGTTTCCTTTTCTCTCTTTAGCACCAGTGTCCAAGAAGTACTGCCTCTAAGGCATTCACTGTCCTCTCTCCTGCAAGTGGTGCTTCCCCAAGACTCACTCCTGTTTCGTGTGACTGCAAGCCCTTTCCTTTTGATCCCACAGTACCAGTGCTCTGATTTAGCAGGTCTTAGAGCTCTTTTTAAGATTTCACCATTTTCTGGTGCTTATCTGTATTTTGTTACCCCTAAGCCCCTGCTTCCCTCTCCTTTTCTGCATAGTGCCTGTTTCTTCTCTTTTTCCAACATGGGATCCAGAAATGGTTGCTGGATTTTATTGCTCATTTCTTTACTTATGTGAATTTGAAGTTCATGGTAGTCTTTTTCTCTTAATCATTCTGTAGATGTGGATTATTAAGGTTTTTCACTCCATTTTTATTTTTAAAGTTTTGTTGAGATTATACAGAAATAAGGGTTGCCCTTTATGGGAAACTGGAGTACTCTTTTTTGAATATATTGATCAAAAGATACTTTTAAGTCATGGTCTGATAAATCCAACACTTGTATCTCCTGTAGATCTATTTTTTTCTTTTACATTTTACTGTGTTTTTGTCTCCTGGTATGCCTAATAATTGTCAATGGAATGTCAGACACTGGGTGTGATATTTTGAGACTGAATGATATTAACTTCTCCTAAAGAGGTTTTATTTTAGCTTCTGGTAAGTAGGTAGAGCGAAGACAGTTAAACTTAATTCAGTCTGGGATTGAACTGATATATGGCTGGGTTCACTCTTCTGATACATTTCTGCTTTACCACTAGCAGTGCCCAAACTTAACCTTTTTTCCTCCCTATCTGTGATGCTGCTAATAGCTCTGCTTAGCTTCTCAACCTCTTGACTGAGAATTGATCAGTCTTAAATGACTTAAGAAAACCTAGTCTTAAAGTTGAGTTTACTTCCCTGACTCCTTTTGTAATTCTTAGCTGTTTTTGGTAGCTCTTCCATGTCTTTGCATAGTTTTCCATATTTTACCTAGTTTTTCTAGTTATTTTTATTGGGAGGTTAGTCTCTTCTGAGAAAATCTGCTACAGCCTCTCCACTGAGTTTTTCATTTTAATTACTGTATATTTAATGTGTATAAATATCTTTTGAATATACTAGGTGACTTAACTCTCTGTTCTGTGAAGATATATTTGGACTTGAAAAATTGTTTTAAACATATTAAGCATATGTATTCTGTATTTGATAATTCCAAGAAATGAATCTTTGTAGGTTTGTTTGTGCTGGTTGTCTTTCATGGTGCCTTGTTTATTTGTGTATTTAGTAGTTTGCTCTACCAGATAGCATTTGTGCTTGCGGTAATCTGGCTTCTGGGGCCACTACCAGTTGCGCATCACTTTGTGTTTATTTATTTATTTATTTATTTTCAGACCCATTCAGGTGATGTGAATTTGGGATGCATATTTACTTGAGCACAAAGTTGTGGTTTTATGCTTTCCCTGGCTTTATTCATTGCCAAGACAATTCTACGTGAAGTTCCTTAGGCGCAGATCCCTGGATCACCTTTGCATTGAGGGAGTAACCTTTTGAATTCCCAGCTTCATGTGAGGAGAATCCCTTGTTAGACTCTTAAATGGTGTTTGGGTTTATTTTATGTTCCTCACTCCAAATGAGATCTGTAAGTTTAACCTCTGGCCAAAATGGTCGACCAAATATTCTCAGAGCAAAAGCAGATTCAGCACTCCATGTACTACCTCTGAGTTCCCACTTTCACTTAGAGTTTAGCTTGATAATTTCCTACTGTTTTTATCAACTGGGATTCTTTTAAGAAGATATTTTTGTATATTACCTTGTATTTTAAAAAATATTTAGTAATGGAGTTGGTGCAAATACTCTGGTTTTCTACATTGTGTGAAACAAAACTTTCTGTTTGATTATAAAAATTGGAAAGCCATTCATGGAAACTTTCTTTTTTATTTTACCATTTTCTTCTCACTGCATATGCATTCAAACCAGATTCCTCTACTTTTTAAACTTCACTTTTAGGAAAAAGGTTTTGATGTGCATTGGTTGTTGTTTGTAAAGTAGGGTTTTACCTTCTGAGGCAGGATTGTAATTGCTATTGCTAACATTCTTTAGACTCTATGAAGCCCTTAAATAGTTTCCATACAGTAGAGATTTAGGCTATCAGGGATATTTCTCTAATGCTAAGAATTTACTTGTACCTAAGTCATATTTCCTTTAATAGTGAAAAGTAAGTAAAGGTTTAACATGAAAAGCAGGAATAGTCCCCTTTTCTATTTTTGTTCTACCCCTGCGCTCTCCTTTTCCTGGGTGGTTAGAAATTTGGTAAATTGATGGAAGTTTTTTATCTGTGTACACTCCTGAGACTAAGTTTTCTGAATAGTTTCAGAATTTATTTTGTTTCTTAAAGCATGACTATCCCAAAGAAAAGTTGTTTGAAGATGATATTTAAATAGTTTCCTCTTATGAAAGATTACCAATATTAGATATCTTACGATAGAGTAATACATAACTTTAAAGTTCCTTTAGTATTTGGCTCTGTAGTAAATATGAAAAGTGATCATCTCATAACATTTTAAAAATTTGTTCTTTTCTTTCCCCAGAAAAAAGCAAAGCAAATAAAACCATCATTGTTTTCTAATCTTCATGAATAATTTCTCACCAGTCCTGGGTGAGAGGCTTTTTTCAAGGCTATCCTATGGCATCCACAAAGATAGAGTTTAGACCTTGCAGTTTAGGCCTCTGTGAAAGTGCTTCTAAATTACACAAGTGAAGAGAACCTACACTTAATCTTTGGATAATTTCACCTGTAGGCATGAGAATGAAGCAGCTAGGGAGAAAAAGGTTCCTTATTAGACGCATAAAACCTACCAACTGTATCTTGGCCAGTGTTCCCTTTTTTCCAGTAAGCTGTCTGCTATACAGAGGTGTATAACCCTAATGGCTTGTTGTATGCCATTAAAAGGTATTGTACACTCATAAAAGAATGACATTTTGATCAATGCTGTTAAAAGAATTACTGTCTTGACACAGAAAAGCTTTCCTGCTGCAAGTTTAAAAATATGCCTTTAAAAGCTTTTTATTGAATACCTTTGCATCCCTCAGAAATGTGCCATTTTGGCATGAGGTTACTCTGAAGTATTCCACATTGTAACAAATGCAAAACCTCCTATTTACCTTTAGAATTAGCAACACTAGACAGGTATTTCCCTACCTTAAAGACATGGTAGCATCTTAAAGCACAGCATCTAATCTAAAAATGGAATTTTTGTAAAGAGAAAGCTAAAAACTAAATTATTCCTTTTTATTTTGTGGGGTTTTTTTTATGTTGTTTTGTTTAAAATGTGGTTTTAATTTCCCTTTGGATTTAGGAATCATGCGTTTCTACCCAGCTCAGAGAGAGAGATCTGTTCTAATCACCTGAGAATTGGTTGTCTTAAACGGTAATATGTTGGATATGGTTTTCTACTGTTTCTTTTTCTTTTATTATATCTTTAATTAGGAGTTTATGAAAACCAAGTCATAATAGACAAAATCTTTCAAAGCCGGTGGTTTCTTCTATACAGTTAGTCTTTTATGGGTTTTCTAATGTACTATCGCTGTGATCTTAGCTTTTTTTCATACTTTGTAAGCCTTCTGTTATTACCTAACTTCTCACTTTGTACCATATTTTTCTGACCTGTGAACTGAGCATTTTAAATTCCAATACACCAAAAAAACCAGTTTTCTTAAATATGTCACTATGGAATGGCTATTTGTTTAACAGATTTTAAGTTTTATACTTTAGAATTTGACATTTAATCCCAATCTTCTATGAAATATTCACACATTTCAAGGTACGGGCATATTTTAGGATAGATTGTATTGATTTTTATATAGCATGTTGGCTTTTTGTCAATCTGTTTTAGTTGTAAAAGCAGGTGTTTTGTTGTCATTTTATGGTAGTATTGGTTGTTTTTATTATTCGTTACCTGCTGAGTACCATGTGACTTATATATGATATTAATAAACTAAAACTTGTTACAGTTATTATGTGCCATGTTCTGTGCTAAAATACTTCTCATGGCTCAAAGAACTTATGTAATTTGGTCAAACAATGAGTAAGTTGTGGAGTTGGGACACAAACATAGGGAGTGTGACTCCCAACTATTATACTATTCTAACTCTTTTTATATTATATTTATTTGTTCTAGGTGGTATTATCCCCATTTTAAAGAGGAACCTGAAGGTTAGATAAAGCCCTTTGCCCATTGACAGAGTGAGGGAGTGACAGATGGCTTTTGAAACAAACTGTTTGACTTCAAAGTATATGTCCACTATATTATACTAGTTACTTTTCCTTTAGCCTTCTCATCACAGCTCCATTAATTACCTTTGTGTATTCAAAGATGATATTTATTAGAAATTTTGGAGTAGGAAGTTGTTTCAGGATTTTCACTTATAATTTGTAAAGAAGCACATTGAAAAGATAATTGTAGTATCAGGAGACCTGAATTCTTGTACTATCTCTGATTCTGGCCATATGTCAGTGAACAAATTACCCTTTTCTGGGTCTTGAAAAATGAGGGCATTGTATTACATGATTTTAAATGTTTTCTCAAACTCTAAAATCTAATTTGCCTCTATTTTGATTTAATGTTTACACTTGTTCTTTATAGAATAGGTAAGACTTTGTCACCTGTATTTTAGCCCATTCAGGGCAAGGAGCTCTGATTTTTATTCATTACTTATACTATTACATTGATGTTGAAATTCAATAATGGGAAGAAATTCCATATAAAGAAGTAATTAATCTTATTATAAGGGTACTTCTTCTTTAAACTATATAAGATTCTCGTAGTTTTTACAGTCAGAAAGAGTAATTCTGGAAATCTATTCCAAAAGGAAATAAATTATTTTTAATAGAAAATGTTTCCACCAAAGAAAACAGGAGTAGGTGACTGCCATCTTCAAAGTGCTGTAAGTTCTTAACTGTATGATAATACTATTAGCAACTATAATAAGGAACATTTATTGAGAATTAGTTTCATGCTACTGTATTGTGCTAAGATTTTATATATGTTATATCATTTAATACTCATGAAAGCCCTATGAGGTAGGTACTATTATTATTCCTATTTTACATACTAGGAAATAGAGAATTAATGAGGTTAAGCAATTTCTCCTGAAGTTACATTGTTGGTAAGTGGTGAATATGAGACTCAAACATATAGAATACTGGAGAGATTTTCCATTTTCCTCATATTTATAAAATGGAATAATTATAAGAGGTTACCTTTATTATATTGTAATGCTTATCAATATGAATATGATTTAAGCATGAAACTTTTAAGGAAAGACTAGATCTGATGACGTGATGAATGGCAGTTACCAATTTCTCAAATTTTGATCACTGCCAGTTACATTTTTTTGTTGATATAGTTATAATAAGTAAAAGCTATTGGGTAATTTGAAAACACCATTTTTTGAAGAGTTAATAAATTCATTATAAGTTTTAGAAAAACACTTTTTGGAGGGATGCGGATGGAAAGTTTTTGTGTGTATATGTGCACATGCACATGCATGTTTAGGGATTGGTAACTACAGATTAGTGTAACTAGCCATCCCAGTTTTCCTAGGCTCGGGTTTCTGGGTCATGGGATTTTCATGGCTATAACTGGGAACCTTGTTAAAACAGGTAAACAGGGCAAGGATATATATATGATATATATAGTGGTTTGTATATGTGGATGCATGTGTGTCTGAAGTAATGGAAGTGGTTTGGCTACAGGGAATTCAGATCTTGCAGAGCATAAAACAACTCTAAATTCATTGCCTATACTGGTATTTGTCTGTTTTATTAGCAGAAAGCTCAGTCTCCTGTGTTTTCCCCGTTTCAGATAACCTTTTCTTGTCATCTAAGAAATTAATTTCTTTGTTGGAATCACTGCAAGTAAACTTGATAGCAGGAGTGCTGTTATTGAGGCAGCTTACACAGTGATTTGCTAAGTACAGTCTCTTCATAAAAGGTGAAGCAGAAGTCGATTTATTGATCACAACCATAATTTCAGTAACCTGTTGAACTACCTGTTTTTTTCCCCTTCTTATAAAACCTGCTATATTTATTTCTCTATATACCTTTGCATTTAGTTGTTTCCTTCTGAAACATTTTTTTAATGTGTATTTTCACATCATCGAAACATTTTTTGGTGTATATTTGCTTTTTCCTAGGATACAATTGGCTCTGTATAAAGAACTATTTTAGTTTAAGCCATTTGAAATTGCCAAGATTTGGCTGTTGTTGACCTACAGCAATGACAATTTCATATGGCTCAGCAAATAGTTAATTCAACTTTTGGTATTTGGAAATATTAGGCTACTAACTTAAATTGAAAAGAAATGTTCTATTGAAACCTGAGAGCAAATGAGATGAGCTTTGATTATTCTATGATTATGCTGCCCATTTATCATAAATACATTTTTTTTTGAGAGGGCATCTCTCTTATTTATTGATCAAATGGTTGTTAACAACAATAAAATTCTGTATAGGGGACTCAATGCTCAATGCACAATCATTAATCCACCCCAAGCTTAATTCTCGTCAGTCTCCAATCTTCTGAAGCATAGTGAACCAGTTCTTACATGGTGAACAAATTCTTACATAGTGAATAAGTTCTTACATGGTGCACAGTACAAGGGCAGTCATCACAGAAACTTTCGGTTTTGATCATGCATTATGAACTATAAACAATCAGGTCAAATATGAATATTCGTTTGATTTTTATACTTGATTTATATGTGAATCCCACATTTCTCCCTTATTATTATTATTATTATTATTATTATTTTAAATAAAATGCTGAAGTGGTAGTAGATGCAAGATAAAGGTAGAAAACATAGTTTAGTGTTGTAAGAGAGCAAATGTAGATGATCAGGTGTGTGCCTGTAGACTAAGTGTTAATCCAAGCTAGACAAGGGCAATAAAACATCCACGGATGCAGAAGATTTCTCTCAAAACAGGGGGGGTGAGGTTCTAAGCCTCACCTCTGTTGATCCCCAATTTCTCACCTGGTGGCCCCCCTGCGACTGTGCCTGTCTTAGGTTGTTCCTCCCTTGAGGAATCTTATCCGTCTCTGGCTAACCAGTCATCTTCTGGGGCCATACAGGGAAATGTAAAGTTGGTAAGTGAGAAAGAAGCAATATTGTTTGAAAAGGTTAGCTTTTTACTTCTTTGCAGATTTATGCCCTGTGGCTTCTATGCCCAGCATTTGTCTTGAGGCATCTTTACCACTTGGAAGAATTATGATACTTGGTAAATTTGATATGAGGCACGAATTCTATTTAAGGGCTGTAATTAGGAAGGAAGAGGAAAAGCTATAGAAGTGGCAGACAGAAGAAAACATGGGAAGATTGATTATTTCTTTGACATATCTTCTTGTAGAGTAACTTAAGCATGTATAGGTTTTAAACTACTAATTAAATTGTGCACACACATGAACATAATAGGAAAACAGTTATATAACCAAAGCAGACCTATAATTGCCAGCCATCTCCAGTGAAACCAAGAAAACCAGTTAGGTACCCTAGGCATTTGTGAAAATTTATCTATGATATGATGGATATTGTCCAACTGAACTTAAACAGTCTGAGAGAAATCAGACAAATTAAAACAACCCATTCCTGGGAACTGTTCACATCCCATATGTTCTTTTAACAGTAGATAGTCTGTAGTTGTTAAGATTTTGGAGCGCTACAACTTGTACTTCTCCTAATTCTTGGTTGAGTTCCAACAGTATAGATCCAGTCAGATTTGTTGTTTTACTGT
Organism: Manis javanica; assembly: GCF_040802235.1. Lineage (NCBI taxonomy): Eukaryota > Metazoa > Chordata > Mammalia > Pholidota > Manidae > Manis > Manis javanica. The sequence continues at coordinate 51,095,789 of NC_133172.1, forward strand.
ATGCACAGGCCAGCTTAGATATCTCCTTCTTCATTCCCATGGCAAGTCCAGGAACCAGTGGGATGAATGCAGCTACAACTGTAGCAGTGCCTGGATCTTTGTTGAGGTTTTTTGATGATCATCTTCTGGTATGAGTCTTCCAGAGAGTGCTGATGTTGGAAGTTCTTCTTCATATCGTATCTTAGTTCATTTTCTGGGTAGCCAAATTAGGCTTTGATCCTCTGTATAAACAGAAACAGACCCTTTGCCCACACATTGATATGCCCTTTATACCATTGTGTAGAACTCATTGGAGGTCACCACACAGGATCTGCTTTTTTTTTTTTTCTTAAGAGAAAGGAATATTACCAGAAAAGTGTACCTCCATAGCCGATCATCTGACACCCTTTAAGTGATCAAAATTAAGGATATTTAAAGCATGCATTAATCGTTGATTTACAGTTAGTTTTATCCTTATCAGGGAGTAATCCCCCTTTTCTTTCTTTCTTTCTTTTTTTTTTTGTTATCATTAATCTACACTTACATGATGAACACTATGTCTACTAGGCTCTCCCCTACAGTCCCCCTACAGTCACCCCCCTACAGTCACCATCCATCAGCATAGCAAAATGCCGCAGAATCACCACTTGTCCTCTCTGTGCTGTACAGCCCTCCCCTTTCTCCCACCCACCCCCATTATGCATGCTAATCTTAACACCTCCCTTCTTCTTCCCCCCCTTATCCCTCCCTAACCACCCATCCTCCCCAGTCCCTTTCCCTTTGGTACCTATTAGTCCATTCTTGGGTTCTGTGATTCCGCTGCTGTTTTGTTCCTTCAGTTTTTCCTTTGTTCTTATACTCCACAGATGAGTGAAATCATTTGGTATTTCTCTTTCTCCGCTTGGCTTATTTCACTGAGCATAATACCCTCCAGCTCCATCCATGTTGCTGCAAATGGTAGGATTTGCCCTCTTCTTATGGCTGAGTAATATTCCATTGTGTATATGTACCACAACTTCTTTATCCATTCATCTACTGATGGACACTTAGGTTGCTTCCAATTCTTGGCTATTGTAAATAGTGCTGCGATAAACATGGGGGTGCATCTGTCTTTTTCAAACTTGATTGCTGCATTCTTAGGGTAAATTCCTAGGAGTGGAATTCCTGGGTCAAATGGTAAGTCTGTTTTGAGGATTTTGAGGAACCTCCATACTGCTTCCCACAATGGTTGAACTAATTTACATTCCCACCAGCAGTGTAGGAGGGTTCCCCTTTCTCCACGGCCTCGCCAACATTTGTTGTTGTTTGTCTTTTAGATGGTAGCCATCCTTACTGGTGTGAGGTGATACCTCATTGTAGTTTTAATTTGCATTTCTCTGATAATTAGTGATGTGGAGCATCTTTTCATGTGTCTGTTGGCCATCTGTATTTCTTTTTTGGAGAACTGTCTGTTCAGTTCCTCTGCCCATTTTTAAATTGGATTATTTGTTTTTTGTTTGTTGAGGCGTGTGAGCTCTTTATATGTTTTGGACGTCAAGCCTTTATTGGATCTGTCATTTACAAATATATTCTCCCATACTGTAGGGTTCCTTTTTGTTCTATTGATGGTGTCTTTTGCTGTACAGAAGCTTTTCAGCTTAATATAGTCCCACTTGTTCATTTTTGCTGTTGTTTTCCTTGCCCGGGGAGATATGTTTAAGAAAAGGTCACTCATGTTTATGTCTAAGAGGTTTTTGCCTCTATTTTTTTCCAAGAGTTTAATGGTTTCATGACTTACATTCAGGTCTTTGATCCATTTTGAGTTTACCTTTGTATATGGGGTTAGACAATGGTCCAGTTTCATTCTCCTACATGTAGCTGTCCAGTTTTGCCAGCACCATCTGTTGAAGAGACTGTCATTTCGCCATTGTATGTCCATGGTTCCTTTATCAAATATTAATTGACCATATATGTTTGGGTTAATGTCTGGAGTCTCTAGTCTGTTCCACTGGTCTGTGGCTGTTCTTGTGCCAGTACCAAATTGTCTTGATTACTATGGCTTTATAGTAGAGCTTGAAGTTGGGGAGTGAGATCCCCCCTACTTTATTCTTCTTTCTCAGGATTGCTTTGGCTATTCGGGGTCTTTGGTGTTTCCATATGAATTTTTGAATTATTTGTTCCAGTTCATTGAAGAATGTTGCTGGTAATTTGATAGGGATTGCATCAAATCTTTATATTGCTTTGGGCAGGATGGCCATATTTGACGATATTAATTCTTCCTAGCCACGAGCATGGGATGAGTTTCCATTTGTTAGTGTCCCCTTTAATTTCTCTTAAGAGTGACTTGTAGTTTTCAGGGTATAGGTCTTTCACTTCTTTGGTTAGGTTTACTCCTAGGTATTTTATTCTTTTTGGTACAATTGTTAATGGAATTGTTTTCCTGATTTCTCTCTCTATTGGTTCATTGTTAGTGTATAGGAAAGCCACAGATTTCTGTGGGTTAATTTTGTATCCTGCAACTTTGCTGTATTCCAATATCAGTTCTAGTAGTTTTGGGGTGGAGTCTTTAGAGATTTTTATGTACAATATCATGTCATCTGCAAATAGTGACAGTTTAACTTCTTCTTTACCAATATGGATTCCTTGTATTTCTTTGTTTTGTCCGATTGCCGTGGCTAGGACCTCCAGTACTATGTTAAATAACAGTGGGGAGAGTGGGCATCCCTGTCTAGTTCCCGATCTCAGAGGAAAAGCTTTCAGCTTCTCACTGTTCAGTATAATGTTGGCTGTGGGTTTATGATATATGGCCTTTATTATGTTGAGGTACTTGCCCTCTATTCCTATTTTGCTGAGAGTTTTTATCATGAATGGATGTTGAATTTTGTCAAATGCTTCTTCAGCATCTATGGAGATGATCATGTGGTTTTTGTCTTTCTTTTTGTTGATGTGGCGGATGATGTTGATGGATTTTCAAATGTTGTACCATCCTTGCATCCCTGGGATGAATCCCACTTGGTCATGGTGTATGATCCTTTTGGTGTATTTTTGAATTTGGTTTGCTAATATTTTGTTGAGTATTTTTGCATCTACGTTCATCAGGGATATTGGTCTGTAGTTTTCTTTTTTGGTGGGGTCTTTGCCTGGTTTTGGTATTAGGGTGATGTTGGCTTCATAGAATGAGTTTGGGAGTATTCCCTCCTCTTCTATTTTTTGGAAAACTTTAAGGAGAATGGGTATTATGTCTTCCCTGTATGTCTGATAAAATTCCGAGGTAAATCCATCTGGCCCCGGGGTTTTTGTTCTTTGATAGTTTTTTTATTACCGCTTCAATTTCGTTGCTGGTAATTGGTCTGTTTAGATTTTCTGTTTCTTTCTGGGTCAGTCTTGGAAGGTTGTATTTTTCTCGGAAGTTTTCCATTTCTCCTAGGTCTCCCAGCTTGTTAGCATATAGGTTTTCATAGTACTCTCTAATAATTCTTTGTATTTCTGTGGGGTCCGTCATGATTTCTCCTTTCTTGTTTCTGATTCTGTTGATTTGTGTTGACTGTCTTTTCCTCTTAATAAGTCTGGCCAGAGGCTTATCTATTTTGTTTATTTTCTCGAAGAACCAGCTCTTCGTTTCATTGATTTTTGCTTTTGTTTTATTATTCTCAATTTTATTTATTTCTTCTATGATCTTTATTATGTCCCTCCTTCTGCTGACCTTAGGCCTCATTTGTTCTTCTTTTTCCAATTTCGATAATTGTGACATTAGACCATTCATTTGGGATTGTTCTTCCTTCTTTAAATATGCCTGGATTGCTATATACTTTCCTCTTAAGACTGCTTTTGCTGTATCCCACAGTAGTTGTGGCTTTGTGTTGTTGTTGTCGTTTGTTTCCATATATTGCTGGATCTCCATTTTGATTTGGTCATTGATCCATTGATTATTTAGGAGTGTGTTGTTAAGCCTCCATGTGTTTGTGAGCCTTTTTGCTTTCTTTGTACAGTTTATTTCTGGTTTTATGCCTTTGTGGTCTGAAAAGTTGGTTGGTAGGATTTCAATCTTTTTGAATTTACTGAGGCTCTTTTTATGGCCTAGTATGTGGTCTATTCTGGAGAATGTTCCATGTGCACTTGAGAGGAATGTGTATCCTGTTGCTTTTGGATGTAGAGTTCTGTAGATGTCTATTAGGTCCATCTGTTCTAGTGTGTTGTTCAGTGCCTCTGTGTCCTTACTTATTTTCTGTCTGGTGGATCTGTCCTTTGGAGTGAGTGGTGTGTTGAAGTCTCCCAGAATGAATGCATTGCATTCTATTTCCTCCTTTAGTTCTGTTAGTATTTGTTTCAGATATATGGGTGCTCCTGTATTGGGTGCATATATGTTTATAATGGTTATATCCTCTTGTTGGACTGAGCCCTTTATCATTATGTAATGTCCTTCTTTATCTTTTGTTACTTTCTTTATTTTGAAGTCTGTTTGTCTGGTACTAGTATTGCAACACCTGCTTTTTTCTCCCTGTTGTTTGCATGAAATATCTTTTTCCATCCCTTGACTTTAAGTCTGTGCATGTCTTTGGGTTTGAGGTGAGTCTCTTGTAAGCAGCATATGGATGGATCTTGCTTTTTCATCCATTCTCTTACTCTGTGTCTTTTGATTGGTGCATTCAGTCCATTTACATTTAGGGTTATTATTGAAAGGTATGTACTTATTGCATTGCAGGCTTTAAGTTTGTGGTTACCAAAGGTCCAGGGTTAGCTTCTTTACTATCTTACTGTCTAACTTACCTCACTTGTTGAGCTATTATAAACACGGTCTGATGATTCTTTATTTCTCTCCCTTTTTATTCCTCCTCCTCCCTTCTTCATATGTTGGGTGTTTTGTTCTGTGCTCTTTTTAGGAGTGCTTCCATCTAGAGCAGTCCCTGTAAGGTGCCCTGTAGAGGTGGTTTGTGGAAGGCAAATTCCCTCAACTTTTGCTTGTCTGGGAATTGTTTAATCCCTCCTTCATATTTAAATGATAATCGTGCTGGATACAGTAGTCTTGGTTCGAGGCCCTTCTGTTTCATTGCATTTAGTATATCATGCCAGTCTCTTCTGGCCTGTAGGGTTTCTGTTGAGAAATCTGATGATAGCCTGATGGGTTTTCCTTTGTAGGTGACCTTTTTTTTCTCTCTGGCTGCCTTTAATACTTTGTCCTTGTCTTTGATCTTTGCCATTTTAATTATTATGTGTCTTGGTGTTGCCCTCCTTGGATCCCTTGTCATGGGAGTTCTGTGTACCTCTGTGGTCTCAGAGGCCATTTCTTCCCCTAGTTTGGGGAAGTTTTCAGCAATTATTTCTTCAAAAACACTTTCTATCCCTTTTTCTCTCTCTTCTTCTTCTGGTACTCCTGTAATGTGGATATTGTTCCATTCGATTGGTCACTCAGCTCTCTTAGAATTCTTTCATTCCTGGAGATCCTTTTATCTCTCTCTGCATCAGCTTCTCTGCGTTCCTGTTCTCTTTTCTAGTCCATTAATGGTCTCTTGCATCTCGTCCATTCTGTTTTGAAGTCCTTCCAGAGCTTGTTTTATTTCTGTATTCTCCTTCCTTAGTTCTTGCATATTTCTCTGCAAATCCATCAGCATGGTTATGACTTTTGTTTTGAATTCTTTTTCAGAAAGACTGGTTAAATCTATCTCCCCAGGTTCCTTCTCAGGGGAGGATTTAGCAGATGCTGAAGCTGTCTGGGTTAGTCTTGTCTGGATCAAATTTTTTTGCCTTTTCATGTTGATATGTGTTATTGACTGTCAGCTGGGAGAGCCAAACTTTCTACTTGCTACTGGCCGGCCTTTCTTTACTGGGACAACTGTGACCCCTAGTGGCTTGTGTTGGGCAATTGCATGTAGACTGGGTCTTTGTGTCTTGCCGGGTGGTATGGGGAAAGCTCCCTTGCTGAGGACGTGGCCAGCCTTAGGCTGCTTCTCTGCTATGGCTGTGCCCCGGAGGGGTAATGGATGGGGGGGCTGTTTGGCTGTTTGACTGTTTACCTCCGTGAGGGGTCTCATAGCTGTTGCCCAGGGGGTTAGTGCGCCCGGGTTTCCTTGGAATTTCCAGCTGCTGGACTGTGACCTGGGTTGTTTCCGTCCAGCTGTTGCGTCCCTGTCCTTTTAAGACTTTCAAAAAGGACTCGCTTTTCTTTGTCACAGGGGCATCAGCTTCAGGACCCGCTCAGAGGTCTTGCTGCCCTGTTTCCCTAGTTTCCAGCCCTCCATGCATGCACTGTGTCTGCACTCTGGTGCGGATGGCTAGGGCCAGGTGTTTAGCAGTCCTGGGATCCCTCTCCCTCCCCGCTCCAACTCCTGTCCTCCTGCCGGGAGCTGGGGTGAGTGGCCTCGGGTCCCACCAGGCTGCGGCTTGTATCTTACCCCTTTCACCAGGCGCTGGGTTCTCACACGTGTGGATGTAGTCTGGCTGTTGTCCTGTGTCTTCTGGTCTCTCTTTTAGGATTAGTTGTATTTGTTGTATTTTCAAAAATATATATGTTTTTGGGAGAAGATTCCCACTGTCCTACTCATGCTGCCATCTTGGCTCCGCCTCTTTAAATACGTTTTAAAAGGTATAACTTTCAAAATGTAGAAAAACTGAGCATTGAACAGCCATCACTATTAGGCAGACATAAAAATTAACTACATTAGTTGGGGTGAGTATCTAATAATATAGATAACTGTTGAATCACTATATTGTATACTTGAAACCAGTATGATATTGTATATCAACTATACTTCAATAAAAAAAATTTTTAACCAAAAGTTAAGCTCAAGTTCAACCTTTTTTCTTTCTCAGAATTTTGACCTATTATATGAATTTTAAGCTATAGTGAGTTTGTAAACATTCATTTCAGAAGAAGGTGCTTCTTCTGTGGAGTAAGATTTTAAAATTGTTGCTGTATTATTAATAGACACAAATATCAACCAGTAAGATTACTTTCTGTGCCTTTTTTACAGTCTAGTTGCAGTTTGTCTTCTTGATGATTTAGGCCCCTAGAAAAAATATAGCAAGTAACTATGAATTTTTAAAAATAGATGTTGGCAGTTAATACTGGTCTCTACCTAATATGCTATCATAATTTTTAGATTCTTGTGGTATAAGTAAAATTATACATGTGAATATTTGGCATTAAAAGCATAGTTTTTTTTTGTCACTTGTCTCTTTAATCCCACATTTTTATCACACTTGGCTCATAAAAAGGGAAGAGATCCCTTTATGATTCCTAGTTGTGGTGGAAGTAGACTAAGCTGAGGCTGAGCAATGATTTCAATGATTTTCCTTATTAAAGTAATGAGCTAATACAGATTTTGATTAATCAACTTGTAGCTTTAAGACTTTGCATCTCTTGCACTCTAAGGTAGATATATCTTTTAACAGTGTGTCGTAAAATTTGAATTTATATCAGTCTCATTTATTTTCTCATCATGATCTCTCTTAAAATACTTTCAGCAATGTCATTGTGTATCTCTTGATCTGCCTCTGTCATCAGTATCAAATATTTAGTGTCATCTACTATTGAAGTAATATACTCAATTTTACATATTTTTCACAAAATACTTTGTGACTGTTAAAGAGTAGTATGTATGAGTTGTGGTTTGATAGGTCTTTTCAGGGATATAACATCCTGATTATCAGGACTATTTAAAAAATACTTTTGTAAGTCTTTACAACAGAGAAGATTTTTGTTGATATACACTATGAGATAATAGAATCAAGTACATTGAAACATGTTCCTTTGTTCTAATATGTCTAACTTCAGCCTATCTTTAAACAGTTTAGCTTGAAAAGCTGAAAAACAAGTAAATATGAAGCCTGGATGATCTTGATCAAATGGGAATTTGATACTATAGCTTTTTTCAGAGACTAAATTCATAGGGCAGTTGACTAGAGGACATGATGTTTCTTTGATCCCCAAGTTTTTTTGATCGCAAAGATTCACATCTTATAAGTGTACAGCTTAATGAACTTTTATGAACTAATAACATCTAAGCAGCTAACACCTTGATCAAAAAAATAGAATATAACTCCCCCTGGAGTCCCTCTTAGTGCTAACAACTACACTGAACATCAGGCCCTATCTACAGCTAAATTTTACTTGAGTATTAAGCAGTAAATCTAGATTTAAAAACTGACTGAAGACCAAGACTACTTAATATTTGCACAAATTATTCAGATAGTCATATTGTTTTCATCTGTGCTATACTAACCATGTCATACTAATATTCAGTTTAATTCCAAAAGAAATTTAAATGTCTAGAGTTCGCTTAGTTGTCTTTGGGATTGCTGAATAAGGACTAAATTTCTGAGTGTGATCCTGATTTTTCTGAATAACTACATTGCTTGGACAGTGACTGACATTCAAAGCTGATTTGAGTGGCCCCTTAAGTTTCTCTGTTTTGAGCTACTGAGATTATAAAACTCAATCATATGCAAAGAATTTGCCATTCAGGCTGACAGTTCTGTCAGGTCAGATGGTGCAATTATCATGCATGCTACAAGTGCACTGTTATTGCTAGATTTTTCTTTTTTTTCCCTTGAGATCTAGGTGAAAGCTCTGGTCTTTAAAGGTGAAAAGCTAGAACATCATTTTGCCAATTCCATTTGGCTTTAGTTTCTCTATTGAGTTTTCATCCATGTGTGGTAAAGCTAGCTGTTCTAGTCACAGCCCCAAATTCAGTGTTTTTCACTAATGTTTTGTCAGATATCTGTCCTCTTTGATGAGATTGAAATGAGTAACAGTCTTTCAACACTATTGGCAAGTGGCTTTCATGGTCCATGGCAGATCTAATGAGTTACAACTGCCTGCTTGGTAAATTCAGTTTTCAAGTGTCTGAAAAGATCCCTGGAATATGCACTTGAGTTTCTTTGTGCATTAAAACAACAACACAACCTTTGTGTGACAAACTTACTGCAGTTTCAAATGCAATATTTACTTCTTGCGGAAACCTGGAAAAATGAATAATATAAAATATTTAACAAAAGTAGTTTTGTGTCAGGAACTGAATTTATGGTATTTTTGTTCAATAAGGTCAGTTGTTCATTCATATTTAAGAGCAAGGAAATTATATAATATTCTACAGTGTGGACTATATAGATTGATCTTTTGGTCTATCACATTCTTTCTGCATATACAACTAGGTATACCATGATAGGGGAATAAATTATACTGCATGGAAACCTATGACAGAGTGTGATAAACTTGTGATTCAGTGTATAACCTAGTTTACAAGCACAGTTACACCCAAGGAGTAGGGTTGCAACCCCAATTATTTCTGTTATTCTGAGACTGGAGAGTGATCTCTTAATGATTCTCACATAGAAAAATAACTAAACCATTTTGTCTAAGCTCATATGAGGGAATGTTCCAACTCAAGTTAGATAATGGATCCACATTATGGGCTTGGATAATGGTATTTATTAATTTAAACTGCTTTAATGTATCAGTTTTAGGTAAGCATCTTTGAAATAGTCTGATTACTCATTCAAAGGGGACATTGGGGGTAGTTGATTATTTTCATATCAACAGCAAACAAGCTTCAAGTGAAACTTTGCCTGACCTTCTGTTTTGTGAGCATAACTACCTGGTGACTTCTGATGGCCAATTTTTATCCACCTTGGTGTTTGGATACAGAGGGGAAAGGTATCACTGCTCTTGAGAAAGAGGATGAAAGTAAAAAGTGCAGAGAGGTTATTCAAAGGTTTGTACAGATCAGTAGAGTCACTACTGGGCATTTAATAGTTGTAACTATTAAATAGAGCACATGAAGATTGTCTCCTAACGTTTGAACTTTCTGTATTTATAGGTAGAGGCCAAAAACTCTTTGAATTTAATATGAGAATCTTGATACAAGAAGGCATAAATCTCACATAGGCTGTTGTGGTACTTGGAGTGATTTGTGACGTAGAGAATCAGCACATGATGCAGAATAAGGGAGACAAAACATTAGCATCTAAAACAGAATCAGTATGGGAACACTTCCCTTATCCATACTTACTCTTTAGTAAAGAGCATTGGGAGTTAACATCAGAACCATATTCTGTATTATTTATAATTTATGGAATAAGTTTTTTGTATATTTATGGAATAAGTTTTTGTAAGTGCATGTTAATTGATTAGTAAACAAATAGAAAAGAGAGGAAATGGGTGGGAAGCTGTAACTTTTCAAAGAACAGAATCTGTAAAAAGCTAGACTAGAGAGAAGAACAAGGAGCAAAGTATTAGATATTAAGATCATAAATTGCATAAGACCAGCCATTTAATCATACTTTTTAATCAGATCTTCCCCTCATTGTCTTCTCTTTGTGATCCAAGTTATTTTAAACAACTTTGAGTATAATTCACATGCCCTACAATTCACCTATTTAAAATGTACAGTGCACTTATTTTTTTGTTATTCACAGAGTTGTACAACCATCACCACAATCAATTTTAGAACATTTTTATTGTCCCAAAAGGAAATCCCATACTTATTAGCAGTCACTCCCTATTCTCCCCCAATGCCCCAGCCCTAGGCAACCACTAGCCTGTGTGATCCAAGTTTTAAAAGATGTTGATTTGAAATTCCTTCTGCCTTCCAAGGACATTCTACTTCAAACAATTTGATTGATTACACAGGTGCAGTCAGAAAACTGACTATTCTCTTTTGTTGATATAAGTCTTATAAATCAAAGGGAGTGACATATAACTGCATTCTTAGGTATATCTAATTGTATATAGCTTCTTAAATATGAGTTTCAAAAGGTTGTTTTTATCATAGATAAAGACCTGTTAAACATAATCCCCCTACCCTGACTCTGATCCTTAACTTAAAGATTCAGAACATTGATCTTGTCTGGGTCCTAGAATTTTTAGACTAAGAGATTCTGACTCATTCTGACAGCACTCACAAGACACTAATGTATAACTCAAAACACAAATTATTCAGTATAATGTAAAATGTATTTTCCCAGGGGATTAGGCACTGTATTCTTTGAACAGTACCTTCTTTTCCTATAAGTAAGTTAATAGGGCAACCAAAGTATTATCAGTAAGTTGCCTAGTACAGTGGAAACAGAACAAGGAGACTAGTTACATTGTTCTAACACTGAGTGGCACCACTATTAGATTGTGGTATGCAGAATAATGGCCCTGCAAAGAGGTCTGTGCCCTAAGCCACACAACTTATTACCTTACATAGCAAAGGGGACTTTGCCATTAAATTAATGTCCTTGAGATGAGGAGATTTGGTGGATTATCTGGTAGGTCCTGTCTAATCCCAGGTTTCCTTAATTGGAAAAACTTTCTGTGGTGAAAGGGAAATGGGACTATGGAAGTGAGGGAGACAGCAGCATGAGGACTCAATCTACCATTGCTGGTTTTGAAGATGGTAGCAGGGAAACATGACTGAAGGAATGCTGTTAGCCTCTAGCAGCTAGAGAAGGTGAGGAAGTAGATTTTCTTCTAGAGCCTTCATAAAGGAAGGCAGCCCTGGTGACACCTTGATCTTAGCCCAATGAGACTCAGTCAGACTTCTGATATATAAAGCTTTATGATAATAAGTTTGTGTTGTTTTAAGCCACTAAAATTTGTGGTAATTGGTTATAGCTGAAATAGAAAACTAATACACAGACCTGGGTTTCTTACTGAGTGGATCCAGTCAGTGAGCCTTGGGCAAGCAAACCTTTTCCTAGAACAACATATAAATAGGACTTGCCTGTGTTTGCCTCAGTGGCTCTTTCTCTGTATCTGAGGTGTTTTCCTCAGAACCCTTTCTTGAATGACTTACTTTTTTTATAATGATTACCATTTTTATTATGACTATTTTTTTCATGTTTCATGCAGTGGTGGGAACAAAGAAGGAAGAAAAGAAAGACATAAAGAAAAAGAAAGAAGGAAAGAGAGAGAAAGAGAAAGAGAAAGAAAGAGAATTGAATGACTTACCTATTAAAACACATTTAATAAGAACATCGCTGTTAGATGGACCTGAGTTTGAAATCTGAATTTGCCATTTTACTAGATGGATAATTTTGAAACAGGTGACTTAACATTCTAAACCTAAGCTTTCATAAATAACGTGGGAGTAATAATATAATACCTACCCTTTGAGGATGTTTGGAGGATAAAATGAGATAATATATTTAAAATAGCACAATGCTTGATATATAGTCAGCCCCCAATAAATGATAGCTGTTATTGTCATCTCTTAAAGGCTAGAAGATGTTTGCAAATAGCACACGTTCTAACTCTTCTTCAGAAGTAAATATGTTACTTATTGGCACAACTGTTGTGTTTGGGTGATTATTCCACACAATTCTCTTCATTGCCTTCTGGTTTTTGATATTGAGCCTTATAGTGGAAAGCCTTACTTTTGGAAGCTTTAATGGGTAGGTTAAAACTACCTTTAGTTTATAGTGCAATGTGAAACACCTTGTAGTATTTCCTTTCTTCTAAGAGCTATTGTGAAATAGAATGCATTGAGGAAAATATGGAATTCTTTTTCAGCACTTAAAAAGAACTTCCTAAGATTGGAATTATTTCTTCATTTCTTTAAATCCCTAATGTCAAATGCATAATAGGCCGCAATAAATATTTATTGAACTGAACTAAACTGAGTTTTACACAGTTACTCTTTCACAGCCTGTTTTGAACTCATCCCTTTTGTCACTACCCTAACTTAGGCCCTTATTTTTTGTGCCTTACCTGTTATCACAGTTTTTTGAACTGCTTTTTTGATACTTGTATTTTTCCTCTTTAATTGATCTTCTACAGTACCATTAAACTAGGCAATGAGTACTGTACATTTTATCATCTCCTAGTCAGTCTTCTTTATCTTTGTCCCAATGCGTATTGTCTGATAGCCATATTCTTAAACCATTGCTTCCCAACTTTTATGCTGAATCACTTGGAAAGTGATAATATTTGTGTGGCACACTGGGATAGAAGGCAAGCCATTTTATTACCAGAGGCTTTGGATTCCAAGGGCTGAGAGTATCACTGGCACAATGTACCTGTTATCCAGTTTGGGTCCACTAGTATGCTTTGGCATACCAACTAGAAAGCTCTGTTTAATCTAGCATTTGTAACTGGTTATAATTGGAATTCATTCTTTCTTTTACTTACATAGATATTTAATGAGTACTTTAGCATCTATGCATGCTAAGCTCTGTGGGAAAGGAATTGAGAGCCCTGAATCACCTATTTCCCTACAGAAACCCTTGGTTCCAGGCAGGCAGATCTGTTTGCTGACCTCCAGATGGGCCTTCTGGATTCCTGTTATACCTTTGCTCATATCTTTTACTGTTTTGCATAACCTGTATTTCTTCATCATCTGTCTTCTCCATGACTTTGTCACTAATGTAGTTAAAATATGGCAATAGGAATATAGTCATAGGAATGTAGAACCTGGAGAGTATGATAACATACAGTCACCAAGTGGCCAGTGTTATAAAAATCAAAAGTTATGAGGAGTGGAGAAAAATATGGTAGAGTAGGAAGGCAAGGTGGAAACCTCCTTCCAAGTACACATAAAAGAAGAAAATACAGCAAATACAACTAAACCTGAAAATGACCTGAAGACTCAGAACAGACCACCTACACCTGGAGAAGAGGAGAAGACCACACAGAAAATGGTAAAATGCTAGAGCCGCAATCAAGTGGGAACCAAGCCCAATCCCTACACCAGCCCAGAGGCGGAGAAAGAGGAACAGAGTGGGGAGAGGATAGGAGCCCAGGAATGCTGCACACCTGGCCCTGGAAATCTGCTCCAGGAGCATGAATCTGCATTACATTGGGTTTGGTGATTAGCAGCAATGGATACCAGGGGCAGCTGGTACACTCTGGGAGGCTGCTTGTAGAGGGCAGGCATGCTCCACTGGTCCTGAGACCCAAAGCAGAGGTGACAGTTCAAAAGACTTGCCAGCAGTTGGGGGGAGGGGTGGTGCTAGGAGGCAAGTGTTGGATGGAGCTCTCTTCTCAGGAGAAAGGGCAGGTGGACAATACCTCCCCAGCCCACCCTTGGCCCAATAGGTTGGGAACCCCAGATGTTCCAACCCCCTTGCTGGCAACTCAGCCCCTAACTGCCTACCTATGTGCACTGCCAGGGGAGCCAACCCACTCAACCCAGCAGCAGTGTCAGACTTTACTGCCTGGCAGGCACAGGGAGACTCTCCCAGTTGTCTTGGCCCTGTTTCAGCCCAACTGGGGAGGTGCCTACAGGAGCCAGCCCAGAGAGCTCCTTCCTCCCTGCAGGTGTCCAAGCCTGGTGCTGCACATCCCACCTTTACTCAAAACTGCACAAGGCCCCACCCACCCAATTAATCCTGCAGCCCTGCCATCACTGCAGGGCAGGCAGAGGGTGGCTCCATCTACAGCGATTCCAGCATAGGCGTCTGCTCAGATCACAAAGGCAGCTGAAGCAAACTGCCAGTGCTACAGGCCCAGACCAATACCAGCAGACAGATAGAAGGGCAGTCCTGCTCACTGTACACCAACAACAGCTGAGGGTCCCTCAAAGTAGAACCAGGCACTAGAGAGTAAAGAGTCTTGAGCTCCTGGGTACCATAGGATGCCTCCTTCATAAAGCTATTACTGTATACCCCAGGAAGCATAGCAGATCCATCTAATATGAAGGAAGAAACACAGAAACCCTGACAAAATGAGGAGGCAGAGGAATATGTTCCAAAGAAAACTACACGACAAGACACCAAAAAGAGGGATTAATGAAATGGAAATTACTGATCTTCTTGATAAAGATTTCAAAGTAAAAATCATAAACATACTGATTTACAGGAAAACATTCAAGATGTCAGGGAGGACTAGAACAAAGAGAAGAACTGAAAAATAGCCACTCAGAGCTGAAGAATACAGTAAGTGAAATGAAACATACAATGGAGGGATTTAAGAGTAGATTACTGCGAGTAGAGGAGGCAGTCAGTGATGTGGAAATTAGAGAAGAGGAACACAGCAAAGCTGAGGAACAGAAAGAAAAAGGATCTCTCGAAATGAAAGTATAATGAGAGAGCTGTGTGTCCAATCAAATGAAACAATATTTGTTTAATAGAGGTACCAGAAGGAGAAGAGAGAGAGATAAAGGAATAGAAAGTCTCTTTGAGGAAATAATTGTTGAAAAATTCCCCAATCTGGGGAAGGAAATAGACAGTCAGATCATGGAAGTAAAGAATGCCCCTGACAAAAGGAACCCAGGAGACAACACCAAGACATATAATAATTAAAATGGCAGAGATCCAGGAAAAGGAGAGAGTACTAAAAGCAGACAGGGAAAGAACAAAGATTACTTATAAAGAAAACCCCATCAGGCTATCAGCAGACTTTTCAGCAGAAACTTTACAGGTCAGAGGGAGGAGCATGAAATATTTAATGTACTGAAACAGAGGGACATTCTACCAAGAATACCCTACCCAGCAAGATTATCATTTAAATTTGAAGCAGGGATTAAATAATTTTCAGATAAAAGTTGAAGGAATTCACCACTAAGCCAGCCCTACAGGATATGTTAAAGGCACTGCCTCAGATGAAAATGTTTCTAAGGCTAAATAGCTTTCACTAGTGAAAATAAATCCACAGTGGAGGTAGTAGACCAATTATGTACCAAGGAAGTACGAAATTAAATCAAAAGAAGCAAAATCAACTATACACAATATCAGTTAAGGGACACACAAAAAGTGCAGATTATGACATCTAATAAATAAACTGTGGAGGAGGAAGAAAAAAGGGGAAAAAAGTACCTTTAGATTATGTTTGAAATAGAGTAATCAGCAACTTAATATAGACTGTTATATATTAAGGAAGCTATCCTTGAACCTTTGATAACTACAAAGCTAAAGCCTACAATAGATACACAAAAAAAATTTTTTAAGAGAAATATAATAATAACATTAAAGAAAACCATCAAATAACAAGAGAAGAGTATAAGAGAGGAAAGGAACAGAAGGGAGCTATAAAAACAGTCAGAAAACAAATAATAAAATGGCAATAAGTAATACCTATCAATAATTACTTTAAATATAAATGGACTGAGTGCACCAATCAAAAGACATAGAGTGGCAGAATGGATAAAGAAACAAGATCCATTTACATGCTGCCTGCAAGAGACTCATTTCAGACCCAAAAACATACACAGACTAAAAGTAAAGGGATGGAAACAGATATGTCATGCAAATAATAGGGAGAAAAAAGCAGGGTTAGCAGTACTTATATCAGACAAAATAGATTTCAAGACAAAGAAAGTAACAAGAGACAAAGAAAGACATTACATTATGATAAAGGGGTCAGTTCAACAAGATGATGTAACTATTATAAATACCTATGCCCACAACATAGGAGCACCTAAATATGTAAAACAAATACTAACAGAATTAAAGGGAGAAATTGATAGCAACACTTTCAGTTTAGGAGACTTTAATACACCACTAACATCAATAGATCAACCAGACAGAAAATAAATATGGAAAGAGAGGCACTGAACAGTACATTGAATCAGATGGATTTAACAGATATCCATGAAACATTCCACCCAAAAGCAGCAGGATACACATTTTTCTCAAGTGCACCTGGAATGTTCCCCAGAATAAATCACTTCATAGGCCACAAAAAGGGCCTCAATAAATTCAAAAGTTTTAAATTGTATCAAGTTACTTCTCAGACCAAATGGTATGAAATTAG
Organism: Manis javanica; assembly: GCF_040802235.1. Taxonomy (NCBI): domain Eukaryota; kingdom Metazoa; phylum Chordata; class Mammalia; order Pholidota; family Manidae; genus Manis; species Manis javanica. Next base: position 51,112,419 of record NC_133172.1, read on the forward strand.
AAATAAATTACACAATGAAAACAAAAAGGCCTACAAACACATGGAGGCTAAACAACATGCTTCTAAATAATCAATGGATCAATGACCAAAATAAAAATAAATCAAGCAATACTTGGAGACAAATGAAAACAAAAATTCAACAGCCCAAAATCTGTAGGATGCTGTGAAGGCAGTTCTAAGGGGGAAGTACATAATATAGGCCTATCTCAAGAAACAAGAACAATCCCGCATAAGCAGTCTAAAAAACTAGAAAAAGAAGAACAAATGAAACCCAGAGATAGTAGAAGGAGGGACATAATAAAGATCAGAACAGGAATAAATAAAGCAGAGAAGAATACAACAATAAATCAATGAAAACAGGCACTGGTTCTTTGAGAAAATAAACAAAATAGATAAACCCCCAGCCAGACTTATCAAGAGAAAAAGAGAGTACACACATAAACAAAATCAGAAATGAAGAAGGAACAATCACAATCATGCCATAAAAATACAAAGAATTATTAGAGAACACTATGAAAAGATGCTCCACATTGCTAATCATCAAGTAAGTACAAATCAAAACCACAGTGAGATACCACCTCACGCCAGTTACAATGGCCACTATCCAGAAGACAAATATGGAAATGGGAACCCTTCTACACTGTTGGTGGGAATATAAATTATTGCAACCACCATAATCTAAAAATAGAAATACTGTTTGATCCAGTAATTCCACTTCTAGGAATTTACCTGAAGAAAACAAAATCCCTGATTCGAAAAGATGTATGCCCCACTATGTTTATCACCACACCATTTGCAATAAACCAAGATATGGAAGCAACTTAAGTGTCCATCCATAGATGAATGGATAAAGAAGAGGTGGTACATATATACAATGGAATATTATTCAGCCATAAAAATAAAAGAAATCCTCCCATTTGCAACAACATGGATGGATCTAGAGGGTATTGCACTCAGTGAAATAAGCCAGGCAGAAAAAGACAAATACTGTATGATTTCACTTATTTGTGGAATATAAAAACGAAGCAAAACGGAACAAAACAGCAGTAGACTCATGGACATTGAGAAGTGACTAATGGTTACCAAGGGGGAGGGGTGGGGATGGGTATTGGGAGAAGGGTGAGGGGACAATGGGGCACAATAGTTCACAGTCACAACATAAGCTGGTCATGGGGTAATATGGGTAACTGTTGAACCATTGTGATGTACATTTGAAACAAATGTAAGATTGTGTATCAATGATACTTCAATTTTTAAAAAGTTATCATCTATAATTTATTGATAAGGAAAAAGAATCTCAAATAAGTAATCCCAAAGTTAGGAAGTGTCAGAGCTGAAGTTGGAACCTAGGCATGTCTGCCCTGTTTTCATTGTGCTGTACTTCCTCCATGATGGTAGGGTGCCCTGGCAGAAGGGCAGGACACAGACAAGCAAGCTATTGTTACAATGTAGTTAGAGCTGTGCTTGATTTTGGAAAACAGCACTGTGATAATGGTACTTTTCCTTCTACATTAAAATTTAAGGAAGGATTATAACCAATATTCTGGAATAAACTCAGTAACAGCAATATTTGTTGTTGCTAAACCATTACCTTGTGATCTTGGCTAAACTTCTTCCCCTTTTTGTGCTTCAACTATATCATCTACAACTATATGTGGTTAATAGGCATCTATTTATATTCAAAGATGTTTTATGATGTTAGGAGTATTGTTTGGACTGTAGAAGTTAAGTACTACATAAATACTATTTTTCAGTTCTTAGTCTGAACATTGACATTTGACACCACCATATCTTTCCTTTAGAGTTTCACACTTCACTGTCTTTTTTTTTTCTCTGCCTTACACAAAGGGATTTGTTCGTAGAGAACTGACTCTGAAGATGACAACTCTTTGTTGTATCTCAGTGGCTTAGGCTCCACATTCGGCTTCTTCTCTGTCTTTAATTAAACTTGTTTTTTTCAGTGTTGTAGCTGGGAGCACTATGTTGACACAACTCACTCTTGTACAGAACAGATTAAAATGTCAGTGTTCTAATGTTCTCATCTGTGGGAAAAAGAAAATATTTGGGATATTTTATTTATAACTTCGAAAAGACTCCTCTGTGTAAAGAGATTACTTGTAGGATGGAAACCATTTGACGGTTAAAGGGACAGAACTCTATTAAATATTACTCTAACAAAAAAGTGGGAAAATATGAAAGCTTAATAAAACTTTTCTAGGAATTTGGAACACATCTTTCTCTCTATTTCTTTCTTAGTTTTCACTTAATTGTATCTCTTAATTCCCTAGTGTCCTGCTTAATTGTTCCAGATGCTGTGTATGCAGAATATTGACAGTTTCCGCAGAAGGCAGTTAGTCAGTCATTACAGTAAACAAATATATTATGTGGAAGAGAACTACTAGTCAAGGGAAATGGAGTTTGTATATTAAGCCTTTAACCTTCAAATAGTAGGCCTGAATGTATTTTTACATTAGATCCATTAAAATTTGCTAGCTATTTATTGGTGAATCGTCCAGCAAATTCATCATGCCAAAGTGTGAGACTTTTCTCTGCCTTTCAGGCATTCACAAGGTATAAGCTACATGAATTAACGCTAGGTACCATTCAAATTTTAGAAGTCATGGTAAAGAGATGGACTTGCTGCAGATTGATAAGGTAGGGGCTTAATAGTAAGAGCTAAAACTTATAGAACACATAATGTCTCTGGAATATTTGTAAGTGCCTGTATGTATTGATGCATTGACTGTCTAATCCTCACAGCTTTATGGGTAGATAATATTATCTACATTTGCAGATGGCAAACTGAGGCCTGTAAAGGTAAGTAATGCCTTGCCCAAGGCAACACAGGAAATGGAGAAGCTGGATTTGAATCCAGGGGCTTTGGTTCTGTAGACCATTCTATTAAGGAGTTTCTGAAAGCTTACTAACTTTTGATAGTATACACTTTGCAAACTTTTACTCTGGTGATATTATTAACCAACATGTAATATTGAGTTGATGAATAAGATAAATATGAACATGACAAAACCCCTATGTTCATTTGGTAGGTGGTAGCCTGGAAAAATTTCTAGTCTTCTTTGCGTATATCTTAGTTGGCAAAGAAATTATGAAATGTTCTGGTTTGCCCATATAAAGGCAAAAGGTAGCTTTCCCGAAAGGCAGACATTAGCATTCCAAGTGCCCACTCTATACTCCTGGTTTTGGAAATTAGCTGCCCTCTAGCAGAGCATCTGCCTTTCAAACCTTATTTAGACATTTGCCTGATTTGAGTTATCCCCAGGGTTAACAGCTGTGGAATCTGTATTTCTTTGGCATTGCTCCCTTCTATGTAAATTACAGATGTTCTCTAATGCCCTTTTGGGCTGCATTTGGAAAAAGAGGAAAGATAAAAAGCTTTTTTCTTTTTAAAGGGATCTATCCTAGGTTCTAAGTAGGAGGAAATACACTTAACTGAGTTTTTTTCCCCTTTATGTTTCCCTTCAATCTTTGAAACTACTCCCTGCAGTTCTGCTGCTATGGGATCAATTTGTTGGCAAGGGTTATTCAAACATGAGCAGAATTTGTGTCCTCTTTGGATTAAAGTGCTAAAGCCAACAATAACAACTTTCGTGTGGGAACTGGTGCTTGATACCCAAGTCAGACTATACTTGGTGGTCTGTAATTTACCCCAGATTAAAAACATGCAGTTGAGAGGAAAGAGGGTCTTTCCCAGGTTTTTGTTTTCATTTTCAGTCTTTTGTTACTTTTTAAAAAAATCTGTTGTTTTTAAGTAGATTTTGTTTTAGAGGTAATTTTTTGCCTGGGTGGAATGGTAAGGTATATGAAATAGACACGTAATAGAGTTCTTTCTTGAAAAGTAACATTTAAAGTAAGGTATAACTTATAAACAATTAAGTAAACAAATCAAGTGTACAGCTTAATGAATTTTTGCATGTGTATAACTCATTTTTTCTCCACTTTTATTTTTTTAACTATTGTTCTCATACCCCTGTGGCTGGAAGGAAAAATCCTATGATCTTGAAAACTGCTATGCTTAGTTAAGATTTTTGAATTGTAACTTCACTTGGACCACTAGCATTGTGTGGCAGTTCTCTGTGCTACGAATTCAGCTTTCCTCTTCTATTCTTTCGATTTCTTCAGACTTCTGTCACTAGCCTGGGTTCTTTTTTATTATTTCTGTGTTACCTTTTAGCATGTGACCTCACCTCTTACTTCACCAAGAAAGTAGAGACAGTGAGAAGGGAGCTCTCTTACCTCCTGCTAGCTCCCTTTGCTCCTCTCTATTTAGGAACTGTAACCTTATCCTTCCTGTCCAAAGTTGTGCTTTCATCCTCTTCTGTCTTCTCAATAATTGACTTTATCAGCTTATCCCCTTTTTCCCCATTAGCTTCTTTACTTCTTTTCCCAGTATATATGCAAGATTGAGACTTCTCAGAGAGAGAGAGAGATAATACAAAGTTTACCTTTGACCCTATACCAACCTCTAGTTTTCTGCTAGCCTCACCCTTCATCTCGTGGTCAAGCTTCTTGACTTTTCTGTTTCCATTTCCTCATCTCTCAATTGCTCTCCCTTAATTGTAGGATGGCTTTTCACCTCTCTTGCTCCACTGAAACTGCTTCTGCCAAAATCACCAGTGACTTTTGCCAAATCTGGTAAATACCCTTTTGTCCTTTCTGAAATTTCTTTCTGTTGGAAAACTTGAGAGCTTCCCAGGTGTAATCTGAAACTGTCCCCACTCTGCAGAGGGTAGGGAGAGACCAAAGAAAGAGGCAAACTACTCCAGATTGGTGGGTGGCAATTTTCTTAGGCAAAGGAGCTTACTTGTGAGGCTTGTCTTGAGTGGCCAAAAGATGAGTAGTACCCAACCAGCAGAATCTTAAACCTTAACTGTATTCAGTTACATATTCAGTCCAGATGGTCTCAGCAACACTTTACTCTCTCAATGCTATGTCCTTGGAACAGCTCCTGTGGGAATGGTAGGGTGCTCATTCTAAGGATAAGGGAGCAGGTGAGGAGCTTCTGATTGCCTGGGTCCAGCTGTAGGGTGAGCCAATGGTCAGTTACATCCTCTTAATTACCTCCCACAACACTTCCTTGATATCATTTGCTCTGATTTTTCTTCTTCCCTTGTAATCCCTCCTCTGATTCCTTTGGTGAATTACAATTACTCTGCCTATATCTTAAATGTCATATTCCAAAAATTCTGTCTTTATTCGGCTCTACTTCTATTTTATGTGTTTTGTGGGCAGTCAGGTCCACATGCACAAAGCTTTGGTTATTGCCTAAGATCACAAAGATTTACCCCCAGATTTTCTTCTAAGAATTTTATAGTTTTAGTTCTTATATTTAGGCCTGTGATCTCTTTGGGATTAATTTTTGTGTATGGTGTGAGGAAGGGGTCCAACTTCATTGTTCTGCATGTGCATATCCAGTTGTTCCAGGGCTATTTGTTGAAAGGTCTATTGTACTTTATTGAATTGTCTCGGCACCTTTGTAAAAAAAAAAATCTACTGGCCATAAATATAAAGGTTTATTTACAGACTCTTGGTAATATTTGATAGATCTATACATCTATCCTTATGGCAGCACCACATTATCTTTGTTACTGTAGTTTTGTAATAAGTTTTGAAATTGGGAAATGTGAATCCTCTAATTCTGTTCTTCTTTTGTAAAGGTAGTTCTGACTCTTCTGGGTCCTTTGCATTTCCCTATGAATTTTAGTATCAGCTTGTTAATTTCTGTAAGAAAGGAAGCTGTTATTTTGATATCGGTTGATTTGAATCTGTAGACCAATTTGGGAAGTATTTTCACCTTAATATTAAGTTATCTGATCCACTAATGTGGTCTATCTTTCCATTTATTTGGGTCTCATATAATTTTTTTTAAGTGTTTTATAGTTTTCATTGCATAATTTTTAAATTCTTTAGTTAAATATATTTCAAATAATTGTCTACTTTTTAGAATCCTTTAAGAAGGATGGGAATTAGCTCTTCTTTAAATGTTTGTTAGAATTCAGCTATGAAGGTATCAGGACCTGGAGTTTTGTTTTTTGGGAGTTTTTTGATTACCAATTTGACTTCATTGCTGGTAATTGGTCTGCTCAGATAGAATAGAATCTTGTTATTAATTTCATTTTTGGACTGTTCATTTCAAGCTTATATTAGAAGTACAGCTGATTTTTTATATTGACCTTATGTGCTACAACCGTACTGAACTGGTTTTTTAGATCTTATAGATTTTTAGTGGATCCTTAGAATTTTTCATGTACAAGATCATGTCATCTACAAATAAGGATAGTTTTACTTTTTTGCTTTCAATTTAGTTGCCTATTATTTTCTTCTCTTGACTAAGTACCCTTGCTATAGCTTCCAGTAATGTTGAATGCAAATGTTAGAGTAGACATCCTTATATTTTCTTTTTTTTTAGGGAGCATACATTCAATCAGCCATACCATTAAGTATGATGTTAGCTGTGTGTTTTTCTTATATTCCCTTGATCAGGCTAAGTTACGTTCTATTCCTACTTTGTTGAGTTTTTTTTTTTTATCATGAAAGGGTTTTTGGTTTTCACAAATGCTTTTCCTGTTTCTGTTTAGATGATCATGTGATTTTGTTCTTGCATTCTGTTGATTCAGTGTATTACATGAATTGATATTTGGATGTTAAGGTGTTCTTACATTCCTAAGATATAGGTCATTGGTCATCATGTATAATCCTTCTTATGTGCTCCTGGATTCAGTTTGCTAGTATTTATTTGTCAAGGATTTTTGCATGTACATTAACAAGAGACATTGGTCTATAGTTTTCTTGTGATGCATTTGTCTGGTTTTGTTATCATGGTAATACCAGCCTTATGGAATGAGGTGGGAAGTGTTCCTGCTCTTGGATTTTGGTGGAGTTTATGAAGACATAGAATTAATTATTTGTCAAATGTATTGTAGAATTCACTAGTGAAGCCATCTAAGTGAGCCTGGGCCTATGGGAAGTTTTTAAAACACTAATTCAATCTCTTGTTATACAGGGTTATTCAAATTTTCTATTTCTTTTTGAGCAGTCTCAAGAAGTAGTTTGTGTCCTTCTAGGAATTTGTCCATTTCATCCAAATTATCTAATTTGTTGATAAATAATTGTTTATAGTATTTCCTTCTAATTTTTAATTTCCTGTATGGTCAATAATGATGTCTCCTCTTTCATTCCTAATTTTAGTTATTTAAGTCATCTCTCTTCTTTTCTTGGTTAGTCCAGGTAAGAGTTTAGAAATTTTGTTAAACTTTTCAAAGAATCAACTTCTAGTTTTGTTTATTTTTCTATTTTTTTCTTTTTTGTTTCATTTATTTATACTCTAATCTTATTATTATTATTTTTACTGCTTGCTTTAAGTTTAGTTTCATCATCTTTTTTCTAGTGTCTTAATGTGGAGGGTTGGTCTACTGATTTCAGATCTTATTTAATACAGGCATTATGGCTATAAATAGTAAAGTACTGCTTTACCTGCATTCCATAATTTTGCTATGTTTTGTTTTTATTCATTCATCTAAGAGGATTTTCTAGTTTCCTTTGTTATTTCATCTGTGATTAATTTGCAACTTAAATGTTTCATTTTTGCATATCTATCTATGGCTTTCCCAAATTCGCTTCTCTTACTGGTTTCTAATTTCAGTGTACTCTGTATGATTTCAGTCATTTTAAATTTATTGAAACTTATTTTATTACCTAAATATATGGCCTGCTAATATATGGCCTGTGTTATATATGGCACATTCTATGTGCACCTGAGAAGAACATGTATGCTGCTATTGTTGGGCAGTGTGTTCTATAGAAACAAACACTGTTTTTGAATTGTTTGTTTCTCCCTTCAATCATGTCAGTTTTTTTCTTCATGTATTTTGTGGCTCTGTTTTTAGAAGCATATACGTTTATAATTGTTAAGTCTTCCTGATGGGTTGACATAAAATACTTTTGTTAATCTCTGATAATATTTTTGTTTTTAAGCCTTTTTGTCTTATATTAATTAGCAACTCTGTCTTTCTTATGGGTGCTGCATGAATGATACATCTTTTACTATCCTTTTATTTTCAACCTACTTAAAGCATATCTCCTGTAGAGAGCATATGACTGGATCTTTTTTTAAATCCAGTTTGAAAATCTCTGTATTGTCATTACAATAGTATAACTATGCTGTAAATTGTTGGTTGTTCTTCATTCCCTAAGTAAAGCCCTCCAGTATATTGATGCTCATGGAAGCTTCATATTGAATACTTCATGAATTTCTTTGTCCTGTCTCCTCTTATGACATTTTGAATGCTGCCATTGTTAATAGACTAAAGCCAGTGTGCCTCATGTCATGATGGTTGTCTGGTTAGCAAAAAAAGTAAGTTATCTAATTAGCCTTGAAGCCAGAGTGTTCAGTGTTAATTGTTGTTGGGTCACATTCCTTTGAGTCAGTAAAGTGTAGCATATATATTAGAATTAAGCAATATATTTCTTATAACAGAAATCATTCTCTTCTAACCCTAACAATGATGAGCTTTTGCTTTGGAGTTGCCAGGAATAACTTTACTTTACGTGGACAATTAACCAGATTGAATAACAGAGCAAAAGGACATAATTTATTTCCACAGTGTGGTAATAATAAAACTGTTACTAATTTTGGAGCTTCACATGATTTCCATATTTGGATATGTCTTAATAAGGGAGTGGCTTCCTCTCACTAACTTCAAGTCGCACCAAAAAAAACTGCTTCTGCATGAATGGAGTTTAACTTTTTTTCTAGTCTAAGTAATTTTTCAGCACAGGACGCTTAGGTACTTAACTTTCCTTGAGGCTACAATCTAGAGTCTGTTAGTAGGAAGGTAAAGTTCAGAATTCCTGCTTTTGTTGATTTCGTACTTTACAGCATAAACTTTTCTTTGGGATAAGCTGTTTCTCAATTCCATTTTCGTACCTGTATTCTGAAAATTATAATTATAGGTACCATAGCTATGTGGTAAATTAAGGGTTATATCCAGCTTATTTAAAACTGAGATGTGTGTGGGGGGGTGGAGGTGGGGAGAATGCACTAGAAAAGAATAAAAATGTAATTTAAAAATTTTATAATCTTGACTTCTACATAGTGGCATTAAAAAATAAAACTAGAAAAGGGGTCCTGCATGATATTTCTAGGTTTCTGTTTAACTTTTGGTTAAGACTACTCATTGTTCCATCGGTTTCTTTGCATTTCTTAAATTAAAGGCACCAAAGAGTTCAAATTTTGACCCCTGAGAGTGTTTGTGGCTTAGTTATGTATTACCCTCAAATTTAATTGTTTGGTCTGTGTGCACTGGAATTTTAAAGCAAAGTTAAAAGAGCACACTAAATAATTTCTTAAGCAGTACCTGCTATTTTTATTTATGTTGAAAAGCTGTTTAGCTTAAGAGAGGAAATTAAAATCTCCTGGTAATCACTTTGTTCTGTCTGTCCTGTCTTGATAATGATTTATCTTATTCAGGTAGAATATTGTAGTTAACGCATGACCTCATTGTAACTGTTAGTTGGTTGAGCTTAATCATTTTTAACTTTAATAATTTTATATTAATTATATATTCACAATGAGAATGACTCACAAAAGGTCTTCATTCCAAACTACTAGCACGTTCCACTGGAGACGAGAAGACATCACTGATAGATTCCTTATCTGCTGTCTTTATTTTATTTCATATGTCAATGTCTACTGAGAAAGGAAGTAGAACCCACTTAATAAAATACACTTAATTTCATGCCTTCTCTCTCTCTATATGTATATTATTGAGTTATAACTTACAAAAAATAATAAAATACATCTTATTTTACTAAACAGATTACAGTTTATTAATTTTTTAATTTAAAATTATTTTTTATTTAAAATTAGTTATTTTATTAAACAAGTTTACATTAACTTTAAGTACACACAAACGTAAATACTAACCCAATTTAAGTATAGAATACTAACATCACCTCAGAAAATTCTTTGTGCCACTTTTTCTGTCAGTCAGGAAGTGAATGTTTCAGTTCCAAATTCCATCTGAACACCTGCTTTCTTGGATCACTGCTGGTACTAACTGTCTCAAACTGGATCCCCAGGATATAGACTCTGAAAGGGAGTTTAGCTTGCAGAGTGTTTATTAAGCAGTGCCATTGGGGTCAACATTTGTGGAAGGCAGAAAGTGGGGCTGAGGTAGCAGGAGAAGTCAAGCCACATGAAAGCCAAATGCCAGCCTGAACAGACCCCATGGGGAACTCTAGCCCTTGCTTGGCTTTATGGAGTTATCTGGAGTTGGGAAAAGGGGGCCAAGCTTTCATATTCCCATTTTGATCAGTCACTGAATGAAGATTGCCCTGAGAAGGGGCCTGACCTTGGGGAATGTGGTTCTGTGGAGAGGAGACTGTCACAGAAGGGCCTATCAGATGACGGCTGACCACTCTCCCAGCAGCTAGGCAACAAGTTCTTCACCTAAGAGCAATCTGGAAAGTACCTCACATTGTCTCTCACATTGTGGTTTAAGAAGCACAAGCTGCTTGGAAGCACAGATGTTTTTTTATTCAAGTCTGGAAGGAGGAAACTGGAATTAGAATAAAGAGTCATTGATATTTAAATACTAGAAAATTTATAATTACATATACTTATTTAAAACATACTCTAATAATATTTGTTCAGTATATTTTAGGTTTTATTTATTCAAAAAACCTTTGAGAGCCTATATAAATAGACATATAGTCTTCATTTGGGCCACCTAGCAGCTGAACCCCCTTATTTTATATGGGAACTCCTCTCTACAAAGCCAATCTCATATACCACTATAGAAGCTGAAAGTGCAAGGTGCATGTTTTCCCAGCCTCCTTGAAAGGGGTGCAGACCATAATCCAAGCTCTGCTAAACAGATTAAATTTTGAACCAGACCTGGTGATGTGAAGGGCTAGATTTTTTTTTTTTTTTTAATGATCGTGGTTGTAACAGAAGCGAGTAAAGCAACGTCTGCTTTCCAGAGACAGCAACATTTGTCTCACCATATTCCATCTTGGTGGTGTCAGCACTGTAGACACCCTGAGTGTAAAACAATAGTTTTCTTACCAGACTGGTTCTCTGGCATGCTTATTTGGGCTTTGTTTCTGACTGAGTAGCCTATCTGCTTAATTAGCTGGGATTGGTGTCTGTTTCCTGACCCCTAAAATCCCTGCAGCCTACTCTCTGCCAAATGTTCTAGACACTAGGATTACCATGGTGAAAATAAAGATAAGGTCTAGTGGGGGAGACTGACAGTAAGTAAAAAGAGAAAGAGAAGTGGATGGTATGATTCAAGATTGTGATAAGTGGCATAAAGGAAATAAACAGGGAAATGGGATAAATAAGGGAAGAGGAGGTTGGAGACAGGGAACAAGGGATCCTTATATAAGGCTAAGAAAATAAAATGATTGCCTGCCTGGAGCCCAGTAGGCTGAGAGGAAGACTGAGCTGAGTGAAAGCAGAAGAGGCATGATGAAAAATAATCTGCCACCAGAGACCACAGCAGTTGCACACTGGGTTAGCGTGAACTTGACTGAACTATTAAAGTAACCAAAAGGAGCATAATGGTTGACAGTTACGTTGGTTTAGATATTTTAATAAAATTTCTCTCTTTAAAGAAACATGCATTTTGATATGGAAACCTGTGCCATAACCAATGTCTCTCTGTTAACTTCCCAGCAACACTTTAGAGACAAAAGTGAGTATGATTGACTACATTAGAATCACCAGGGAAATTTTCTGTAAATACAGATTTTTGGGTCCTACCATAGAGAATCTAATCGTCCAGGTTTATGATGATTAGTGTTGGACTATAATGTTACATGAGGTAACACTGTCTGCAAAGCAGTAACTTATTTTAGTTTTAGGTTAAGCACATGAGCCTAATAGCTCTGGTTAGTTACTCTAAATGGTGTGCATAGGCCATGAATGTAAGATTGGTATATACTGTTAATTTGGTAGATGGAAAAACTTTACCTGACTAGAAATAAAACAAGAAGAAATGAGTCTTCTTTCATTAAATTTTGCCTTTTTATATAGAGGTCTATGCTAGTTGTATTCTACAAGATAATATATATTTATAAGTCTAGTTGCTATGTGTATCATACAAGGTGAAAAGCCTAGTAATTCTTAGTAATATCCAGTATTGAGTAAAACCCCAGAAAATAGAACGAATTCTAGTCCAAGGTTATTTGTGATAATATATTAAAGATTTTTATTGTCCAAAGAACATACTTTCTGTCCAGAGTCTCCAAGGATACTATGGAATAGTTTTAGGTTCAGCTAATTTGAAGGGAACCCTAGTCCAGCTTTAATTAACAGATATAATAGTAAATATATCCTACCAAAGGTTCAATCTAGTTAAAGAACTTTGAGCAAAAGGCAGGCTATGTCTTAATTACAGGGCTGTTGAGAACTTGGAGTTCTCCTAGGTGAGGACCAACGCATCCAAGTAGAAGCCACACTATTCTTATTCTGGTCACAATCAGTTAGACAATTTTCTTTCCCTGAGTATAAGATTTTACCACAAAAAAAACATATAATGTTGTATTCAAATGTGAGAGCATTTTTTTTTCAAATCCCGTGTTTATGAAACTGGTATCTAGTACATCTTAGCATACTTCACTCCCCTGAGCTGGGAATAAACATGGTACTTCTGACACATTACTTTCCTTAATGTTCATCATATAAAACCTTATTTTATATGGAAACAAATATAGGCATATCCTGGACTAGGGAAAGTAATATTTTCATTAAAAAATGTTAATATATAATGATTTATTATTGTTTCAAAGTGATTTAGTAAGCATTTCAAATTTTCTCAGTTTAAATTTTCACAATTGCAAATATTGTTATAACCACATAAACTCTTTGGAGTCCTCAGTAATGTTAGGATTATAAAGGAGGTCCTGAGACCACAAAGTTTGAGAACCACTAGACTAGGTAAAAGACTACTTTTGCCCCGCTTAGCTGACACTTAAATATATCCTCATAACCTTGTCCCTGAAAGATACTCACAATTTGTTTCAGTTTGATTTTTACTTGTTTCTTTCAGTTTCTCAAAGAGTTCAGATAAAACTAAGACCTGGACTGGGAATGGAAAATAAGTAAGAAGGTGAATAAATATGCTTCCATTATAAGGAGATAATTGAAACTATTAGGAAATGTCAGAACATATCTATTGTTTCTATGATTCTGACTTTAAGAAGTAGTAATTTCAGGTGAATTTTAAGCCCAGGTAAAGAAATATATTTTTAATATATCAGTGTCCTGTTTTTCTTTAAAAATATTTAACTTTTAAGGAAACAGTGTTTTTAAAAAATTAATGTTGGTTTTAATGGTGATACATTTCTAGTTTTTAGAAGAAGTTATGGTGAAAACTATTCCATTTATATGTATTTTCCTTCTAAACCTTCAGGAATGGTTTTGTCTATTCTTCAAAAGTGAGGGAGACTGGTAATTAATGATAAATCTTTTTTTCAAACTTCTAATGTAAGAAAAAGATTGCTTCCTAGAAAGAATTCCCGATTTTTTTTCCCTGAAGGAACTTTAAAAATAAATATAGTTGTCAGCTGCAAAAACAGATATCTCACCAAAACTCTCACAGGTAGAGCAGACATTTGGCAGTTATTCCACCATTAATTAGAAAATTGTCTATGGAAACTTTTTTTTGCATTTCAAGGGGATGAATATTTTTATATTTTAACTAAGCTGCCCTCCTATTCATGGATTTTAGGCTTAAGGCATCAGAACATCTGGGAACCAGAGTTAGATTTTAAATAAAGCCAAACTCTTCTCTTCCAAAAGCAATAGCTTTAGTGACCATCAATATGTTAAGATGGGAGTCACCACCCAGAAATGCCAGTGTCAGTGGGTACCATCTGGTAGGACAAAACAAAACCATAAGAGGGTAAAAATCTGTAAAAAAAAAAAAAAGTGAAGGGTGGTAGTGGTGCAGTCCTTTAGCAGAATCCAGTGAGAATATTAAAAATAATTTAGGGCTATTGTAGATTTCAGGAACTAACCATCATATAGATGAGGCCAGAAAATCTCTGCTGTGATTTGTTGCTTAGCTGGTTGAGTCCCCGAAGTCAGCATCACTAGCATGGTGCTGATTCCTCTGAGAACAAGTGTCTGAGAGGAGTGTCAGGAAATATTTGTTGATCATACCAGCCACATATCAATGCTAGTTTAAGTACTTAGCTTGATGTCTTTTTTTCAAATGAACTTTTTATTTGGAGTAAGTTTGGATTTACAGAAAAGTTGCAAAGATAGTACAAAGTCTCTATATACCCCTCACTAGATTTCACTTTCCCTTCATGTTATCATCTTACATTACTACTTGGTTTCTTTTAATCCTCACAACAACCCTTGAAAGAAGCTATTATAATTTTGGTTTCCATAAGAAAAAACTTAGGCCACATTGTGAGGAATAATTTATTAACTGAAAACAGATATTTGAGTGCATACTATGTGACAGGCATTTATTTTAGGGTTGCCATGGGGATACATTGATAAGTAAGGTAGTATGCCTGCCTCCATGGAGTTATAATATTTGTATCCTTTGTTCTATGTAACACTACATCCTTTTTGTTTCTTTAGGAAGTCATTAAAGGAAAAAGTACTGAAATGCTTATCTTATGGGTACAATAATATTGAGCATCCCCCATCATAAAACATGTTTCCTCAAAATTATGAGATCCAGTTAGCTCCAGATCTCTACATTTAGCCACCTTCACAAACTGCTGTGTAATATTACTATATGTCAGATTGGATTTCTGATTATCTGTATACTCTGTTACATTTATTGCTGTATATTCTCGTCTTCTAAACATCCTTTGTTGTCTCATAAACTAAACTATTTTGGCTACATAGGTAGGACAGGTTATGTGAAAATATAGTTCTCAGCATCAAAAGAACTTTAGGTTGGATTTTCAGAGAGACTATAGCCTCTAACTCCTGTTAACAGTAATGGGAATCTCATGACTACCTCACTACAACCCTTGCTGAAAATGCTACTGTTCCTGAGGAGGGTCACTGACCTTTGCATCCATTATAGAGGTATGGGAGGAGCAGGGAGGGAGAAGGGCCCTAAGTAATAGGTTAGCGGCAGAGAAACAAAAGAATAATCAGAGCACTTGGAAGCTGGAGGAAGCTTATGAGAGAATGGGGAAGTGAGCTTCTTGGAACAGGGATCCCTGCTGTCCTCTATTTTCAGTGTGGCCAAGCAAACCAGGCCCCTATGGACTCAAGTACTGAAGAATGAATTATGAACCTGGGTGGTAATGTGGTAGTGCTAATGATTTCATCAGTGAGCATGGCCTAGTCATTCCTTGTGTGTGTGTTTGGGGCGATTATTTATTAAATAACTTATTTGGCTTAAAAAATAAATTGTAGTTTTTCAAGAATAATTTACCCATCATGAACTCGTCAGTGTGAAAAATGTACTTTATGTATATTTCTACAATCATACTAACTGAATAAACAAATAGGTTACATCATTAATTTTTATGTTTAGTTCCATTCTATATTGCTTTTAGCCTAGTCCTTTTTCCATCAGTTTTTTATACCTTTTTCCAAGGTATTATATCAAAAACTGAATTTTACACTTTTCTTGCTTAACTTTTTGACCATTTTTCTCCCATCATCCTTTAATTCATTCTCATGCATTAGTTTTTATAGCCATCTAGCGGCAGTCAGATTTCCTTTTGTTCATATTTCCCTTTTTTCAGAAATCTAGATTTCAGTCTTTTTCAGTTTTGTTAAGTGCCTTTTGTGGCAGCTGATTTATAATAGACTTGCAGTTGTCAATGGAAGATATTATACCACTGTTAAGACTCAAAAACAGTAATGAAATGAATATTTTTTCTAAGCAGGTATTTATTAGTCCTCCAGACCAATATCTAAGATTTAATCCAAAGTTCAGGTTAGTTTCAGAAGAATCATTTTACATCTCATCCTTCCTCATATGTTCCTGAAGAGCTTTTATGCTTTTCATGCTTTCTCTCTGCCAACTATATACCTTTATGACATTAATGTCCTTAGAGGTTAGTGTTTCACTAGTTTTCCAGAATCTCATGATCTTCTCAAACCTTATTTTGATTTCAAACTACTAGCTTTAACGTTCTCTAAGATTCTCTCGTGGGATCCCTGAGGGAGTTGGAATTATAGTTGTTTAGGCAAGCAAGAGTCATTATTTGATCTGTTCTTAAGTCACATCATGGGTCAACATTTCATTGAAGACAAATGAAATAATCTTAGTTTTAAGGTAAAAAATTGTTTTGATTCTTCACTAAATACCAAGGTATGAACAACCAGACACAGGGGTGGAGATGCGATACAATTCAATGCTTTACTCTAGTACACTACACTAAGTATAAAGTTCAAGGATGGGGTACTGTCCTCAATTTACAATTAGATTTGTGTGAGAGAAATGTACTTGGATGAGGTGTATATCCCCAAAGAATATCTCTTCTACTTGAGAGCACCCTTTGCCACTGAGAGTAAATAGCAACTTTGAGCTAGTTGTATGCAACCCAAAATGAACTGGAGAATTAATAATTATCTATCAGTCTGGATTGTCATCTGGATCTCTTGGGACATCAATCTATTTTTTATTCTTCTACCACTAGAGCATGGCCCTTGGTGCAAGAGAATTTGCATTTCTGTTATGCTTGAGACTTTTTAAAAATCCCCTTTCTTTTCTACAAAGGAAGAATTTAAGATCTGTCACTGAGACTTTTCACATTGTCTTATATACTGAATACTCTTGCTGGGTTTAGATTGCCAATTTCTGTCTAGTGGTTTTTATCTTCTAGAAATCACAAAAGCAAATAATTCTGTTGCCATTTTTCTTAAGGTGCATATATGCCTTTCAAATATTTGGTTGGAAACACAAGATTGTTCCTGTCTTGCTCATCAGGGTAAAACTCATTTATTGTTTTTCCTTTTAAACTGTTAGCTCAAGTGACCTTACACACGAGTCCCAGCTGTGCATTAGCATTGCTTGGGGATGTGTTTGTATCTTTTGTCTAAAAATACCCAGCCGGTAGGATTCATGATCCATGAAAGCTAATTGAAACAATTTCTCTTCAAGTTTTGGCAAGCGAAGCATGCATTATAAGCATTAATATCTATAAATTGAATTGTTAATGAATCTAGACACTAATAATGAATGCAATTTTGCAGGCTTAACTAGAAACACTAAAATTATCAGGATCTGGAGTAGAATTTTCAATCATTTTTGCTTATTAAATAGCAAAGCTATGCTTTTAATAAGCTAATCATTTTTATTTGACCCCATAGGAGTAGCTCAGTTGATTAGAAACAGGTTTCTAAGTGCAAAACAATGTTGTTTTTCTCTTACTGTTTTAACCACCAAAGCACTGAAATTTAAAGATGGATATTTGATCTCAAGTCTGTGTCTTCTAATCACATTTGTACATACATTCCATGCTTTATGAAATATTTACTAATTTCATTTCATTTCTCCTACATTATACTGTCTATATCTATCTATCTATCTATCTATCTATCTATCTATCTATCTATCTATCTATCTATCTATCAATCTATCTATCTCTTCAGTTTTTAAAACAGCCAGTGTTACAATCTGTTTAAACAAATGGTCTCATTTCACATGCGAACATCTAAGAAGATTGCATTTTCAAGGTAATAAAATTTTAAGCCTCATGGTTACCTGATAGTTTTATTATTTTCTGTTACTTAGTAACTCCTTTGATATATGTACTTCCATTTGAGTATAATCTCCTAGAACTTTTGCATATCTACTAGATGTGCAAGTAGATAGTGTTAAATAACAAAGGAGTGTTTCTCCCTAGTGCTTGAGTGACTTGGGATAGTTCAGTCATGCACTATGGGCACACTTAGTGCCTTTTGGTAGCTGTGTGCCAAATATTTCCCAAGTGGCCTGAAAGAGTTAATGCACCTTTTGGTGTCCTTTCACTTACTACCCAGAAATTACTTAAGCACTAGGATTAATGAAAGGATACTAACTAGGAATATATGGCATCTCTGTATACATTTTCATGGAAGTAAGAGAAACTAACACTCAAAGTATCTTTTTTCACTGCTTCTTTCTCTATAAATCATGAGGATGTTGACAATTGTTTGAGCTTGAATTACAGAAAACTAAGAAACTGAAATGTAGAAGTTGAGTCTGATGGTAAATACGAATTTTTCTTCTAGAGGTTATGGGGTGTAACTTTTGTGGAAAGGTAGAGGGGAAGGGTTCTTAGAATTTTTTTTATTTTTATTATTAGATGCTCACCTCAACTAGTGTAGTTACTGTCAACATAAAAAGATGTTACAGAATTATTGACTATATTCTCTATGCTGTACTTTAATCACCATGACTGACTTTTATATTGTGATTGAAATTCTGTACCTCTTTATCCCTTCACCTATTTTGCCCACCTATCCCAACTCCATCCCCATGGTAACCCAGTCACTTTTCAGTCTCTGTGAGTCTTGCTGTTTTTCTGTTTGTTTTGTTTTGTCTTTAGATGCCATTCATAAGTAAAATCATAATGGTATTTGTCTTTCTCTGCCTGGCTCATTTCATTTAGCACAGTACCCTCTAGATCCATGCATGTTGTTGCAAATCGTAAGATTACTTTCTTTTTTATGGCTTAATAATATTCCATTGTGTGTGTGTGTGTGTGTGTATACATATATATATATATATATGTATACACACCACATCTTTATCCCTTCATCTATTGATGGACGTTTTGGTTGCTTCTGAATCTTGGCTATTGTAAATAATGCGGCAATAAACATAGGGGTGCATATATCTTTTCGAATCAGGGATTTTGTTTTCTTTGGGTAAATTCCTATATGTGGAATTACTAGGCTGTATGGTATTCCGATTTTTAGTTTTTTGAGGAACTTGCATACTGCTTTCCACAGTGGCTGCACCAATTTACATTCCCACCAACAGTGTAGGAGAGTTCCTTTTCTCCACATCCTCACCAACCCTTGTTATTTCTTGTCTTTTGCATGGTAGCCATTCTGAATGGTGTGAAGTGATATATCACTGTGGTTTTGATTTGCACTTGATGATTAGTGATGTGGAACATTTTTTCATGTGCCTTTTGGCCATCTGTATGTCGTTTTTGGAAAAGTGTCTGTTCAGGTGCTCTGCCCATTTTTTTACTTGGGTTATTTATTTATTTATTTTTTGGTTTTGAGTTGTATGAGTTCTTTATGTATTTTGGATGTTAGCCTAGAAATCTGTGGTATTGTTTTCTTTTTCTTCAGCACCACTGCATGTATATTCCTTTTGACTACCAGATCTAAGAATCTATAACACATTGAGGAAAATTATGTGTATGGCAAATATATATCATACAGAGTTTCTAAGGAATATAGTATGTATTACATTATAATTCAGGAAATTATTTTCAGGATTTACTAACCAGTATAATTATAGGCATGTACTTTTTTCCCCAATAGCTATTCACTTTGCTTACCTAAAGTTTATACCTCAACTCTCTTAAAATGACTTAATCAGAATGGCAATTGAATAGTCTTAGAGCACTTTATATTGCTCTTTCCAAATGCTAATGACCAATCTACATTTATGTGACTAAATCAGCCAAGAAAAAGTATCATAACCATAAAGCCCAGGATAAAAAACAAACACCAAAGCTAAAATCTTCCCCAAAGAACTGTTCAGAGAACACATTTCTTAGTTAATAAACTTATACTACTTTCTGGGATTTTCATCAGGATTTTAGTGTTTTTTATTGAATTTAGTCTTTCTTTACCTGTTAGAGATAAAATTTGGGTGGCTATAATTTTTCCTATCAGTAAATCTTGATTAAATGACTCCCTGGATTACAGTCCCACCTAGATTTGAGTAAGAACCTTTTTTATTCACTTCCCAAATGCATAATCTTAAAACTATGCTTACCAATCTAAGTTCTTTTATCAAAATCTTCTCCAGAATTGCCTGTTGGTTTGCAACCATTTGACATGGCTATTTGTAGCACAGAAATAAAATATTCTCCTATTTGAATAAATAAGAATTTTTGCTTATTCAAAACTTTTTGCTGTTATCTGGTCAATCTCATGGAAATTAATTGCACAGGCAAGTCTTAATGGTTAAGATCAACCTATTGTAAGTAATTATACTTAGAGCAGGAATCCTACTTTTCTTTCTTACCCAAATATTTGAAAATGTTTTTTACAACAGTTTAGTATTTTTTTACTTTTTACAATATCCTGAAATAGTTTACAATATCATGTGCATAGTTTACTATAGAAAGATGACTTGAAATCTTTAAAATAAAATTTATTCCTGTTTTTAGTTAGAAGGAAATGTGCTCCCATTATCATTACAGTATTTGACTTCACACTAGCTCTGTTTATCAAAAATGTTTCTTTTTATATCTATAATTTTATAAATAGAAGAACCAAAATATATGTTATACTGAATGACATACCTCACTTCAGGGCAGAGCAGGGTTGAAAGGATGTCTCTCACACAAACATTTTCTCTTTTTATAAGTGCTTTAGGAAGAGAGCATCCTATAAAAGAAATTAAAAACAAGTCAAACATGAACATAAGAATAATTCTTATTGTGAGCTTAATTCTTAAAATATCATCTTCATCTTAAAATACATCATCTTAAAATTCTCCTTTCTGTTAATATAATAGAACTGAGGCCTTTTAATTTAAAAAGCCTATCCTATACTCTTATTTTAAAATTGTAATGTTTACAGAGTGATTTTATACCAAATCCTGAGCTAAACCTAAAAGTTATGGTTAGATATGACCAGGAACCAGAATTTTTGGATCTTTATCTCTGTGCTTTTCACAATATCTTCTTATAACTTATATAAGACATGAAATCAGGGGGGACACTTTCATGTTGCTTATATAAGGAATCCAGCAATCCAAACACATACCAGAATGGATAAATTATGATACCCGGAAATTATGATTACTTGTGAACACTATTCCGTTCTTAGAATTTAACTTAGAAGTGCCTTGGGGATATTATATTCCTTATGACACCTTTTACTGTCATGGTGACCACCCATTGACCTCCTTTACACCGTAGTGCAGGCTTTATTTAATGTGGGATCTAAAACTATATCAGTGTCAACTTTATCTTAACTATAGTATATTAATCCAATATTTTCTAATAAAATATGTAGTCCAGAAGCAGGTAGTTCAGACCTGGTTCAGCTACTTAAGGTAGTCATTAAAGACCCAGGTTATTTCTGCCAACTTCCTGTTCTTCCATCTTGAGTGTGCAGCTTTGTTTTCCAGTCAAAATGGTTGTTCCAGCTGCAGGTGTTTTTTCTTTTTACTGTTTTTTCATACTCCACACTATTTGATGTCTTATCTCCCAGTAGCGGAAGAGATGAAGTTTACATCATTCTGGCCTTCACTTCTCTCCTTTTTTTTTTATGAAGGTATCACTGATAGACACTCTTACGAAGGTTTCATATGAAAAACATTGTGCTTACTACATTCACCCATATTATCAAGCCCCCCATACCCTATTGCAGTCACTGTCCATCAGTGTAGTAAGATGCCACAGAGTCACTCTTTGTCTTCTCTGTGCTACACTGTCTTCCTCGTGACCCCCCACACACCATGTGTGCCAATCATAATGTCCTTCAAACCCCTTCTCCCTACCTACCCACTCACCCTCCCTGACCCTTCCCCTTTGGTAACTGCTACTCCCTTCTTGGAGTCTGTGAGTCTACTGCTATTTTGTTCCTTCAGTTTTGCTTTATTGTTATACTCCACAAATGAGGAAAATCATTTGGTACTTGGCTTTCTCTGCCTGACTTATTTCACTGATCATAATACTGTCTAGCTCCATCCATGTTGTTGCAAATGGTAGAGTTTGTTTTCTTCTCATGACTGAATAATATTCGATTGTGGATATGTACCACTTCTTCTTAACCTATTCATCTACTGATGGACACTTAGGTTACTTCCTTATCTTGGCTATTATAAATAGTGCTGCAATAAACATAGGGGTGCATATGTCTTCTTGAATCTGAGATCTTAATTTCATTGGGTAAATTGTTAGGAGTGGAATTCCCAGGTCAAATGGCACTTCTATTTTTAGTTTTTTAAGGAACCTCCATATTGCTTTCCACAGTGGTTGAACTAATTAACATTCCCACCAACAGTGTAGGAGGGTCCCCCTTTCTCCACATCCTCGCCAGTATTTGTTGTTCTAGTCTTTTCGATGTTGGCCATCCTAACTGGTGTGAGGTGATATCTCATTGTGGTTTTAATTTGTATTTCCCTGATAATTAACGGTGTGGAGCATCTTTTCATGTGCTATCTGAATTTCTTCTTTAGAGAATTGTCTGTTCATATCCTCCGCCCATTTATTAATTGGGTAATTTGCTTTTTGGGTGTTGAGCATGTGAGTTCTTTATATATTTTGGATGTTAACCCCTTGTCAGATATGTCATTTACAAATGTTTTCTCCTTTACTGTAGGATGCCTTTTTGTTCCACTGATGGTGTCCTTTGCTGTACAGAAGATTTTTAGCTTGATGTAGTCCCATATGTTCATTTTTGCTTTTGTTTCTCTTGCCCAACGACATGCATTCAGGAAAAAGTTGCTCATGTTTATATTCAAGAGATTTTTACCTCTGTTTTCTTCTAAAAGTTTTATGATTTTGTGACTTACATTCAGGTCTTTGATTCATTTCGAGTTTACTTTTGTGTATGGAGTTAAACAATAATCCAGTTTCATTCTCTTACTTGTAGCTGTCCAGTTTTGCCAACACCAGTTGTTGAAGAGGCTGTCATTTCCCCATGGTATATCCATGGCTCCTTTATCATATTCTAATTGACTATATATGATTGGGTTTATACCTGGGCTCTCTATTCTATTCCATTAAACTATGGATCTGTTCTTGTGCCGTACTAAATTGTCTTGATTACTGTGGCTTTGTTGGAGAGCTTGAAATGGGGTGGCATAATCCCCCCAGCTATATTCTTCTTTCTTAGGATTGCTTTGGCTATTTGGATTCTTTTCTAGTTCCATATGAATTTTAGAACTATTTGCTCTAGTTTGTCAAAGAATGCCGTTGGTATTTTGATAGGGATTGCATTGAATCTCTAGATTGTCTTAAGCAGGATGGTCATTTTGACAATATTAATTCTTCCTATCCATGAGCACTGGATGTATTTCCATTTATTGGTATCTTCTTTAATTTCTCTCACGAGTGTCCTGTAGTTTTCAGAGTATAGGTCTTTCACTTCCTTGGTTAAGTTTATTCCTAGGTATTTTATTCTTCTGATACAATTGTGAATGAAATTGTTTTCTGGATTTCTCTTTCTGCTAGTTCATCATTAATATATAGGAATGGAACAGATTTCTGTGTATTGATTTAGTATCCTGCAACTTTGCTTAATTCAGTTATTAGTTCTAGTAGTTTTGGAGTGGAATCTTTAGGGTTTTTTACGTATAATATCATGTCATCTGCATACAATGATAGTTTAACTTCTTCCTTATCAATCTGGATGCCTTTTATTTCTTTGTGTTATCTGATTGCCATGGCTAGGACCTCCAGAACTGTGTTGAATATAAGTGGAGACAGTGGACATCTTTGTCTTGTTCCTGATTTTAAAGGAAAAGCTTTCAGCTTCTCACTGTTAAGTATGATGTTGGCTGTGGGTTGTCATATATGGCCTTTATTATGTTGAGGTATGCTCTCTATACCCATTTTGTTGAGAGTTTTTATCATGAATGGAAGTTGAATTTTGTTGAATGCCTTTTCAGCATCTATGGAGATGATCATGTGGTTTTTATCCTTCTTTTTGTTGATGTGGTGGATGCTGTTGATGCATTTTCAAATATTGTACCATCACTGCATCCCTGAAATAAATCCTACTTGATCATGATGGAAGATCTTTTTGATGTATTTTTGAATTCATTTTGCTAACATTTTGTTGAGTATTTTTGCATCTGTGTTCATCCGGGGTATTGGTCTGTAATTTTCTTTTTTTTGTGAGGTCTTTGTCTGGTTTTGATATTAGAGTGATGCTGTCTTTATAGAATGAGTTTGGAAGTATTCCCTCCTCTTCTACTTTTTGGAAAACTTTAAGGAGGATGGGTATTAGGTCTTCACTAAATGTTTGATAAAATTCAGCGGTGAAGCCATCTTGTCTAGGAATTTTTTTATTACCAATTCTATTTCGTTGCTGGTAATTGGTCCATTCAGATTTTCTGTTTCTTTCTGAGTCAGCCTTGGAAGGTTGTATTTTCCTAGAAAGTTGACCATTTCTTCTAGGTTATTAAATTTGTTAGCATATAATTTTTCATACTATTCTCTCATAATTCTTCATATTTCTGTGGTATCTGTAGTGATTTTCCCTGTCTCATTTCTGTTTCTATTGTGTGCAGACTCTCTTTTTTTCTTGATAAGTCTGGCTAGGGGTTTATCTATTTTGTTCATTTTCTTGAAGAACCAGCTCCTGCTTTCATTCATTCTTCCTATTGTTTTATTCTTCTTTCTTTTATTTATTTCTGCTCTGACCCTTACTACGTGCCTCCTTCTACTGACTTTGGGCCTCATTTGTTCTTTTTTTTTCTAGTTTCATTAATTGTGAGTTTAGACTGTTGATATGGGATTGTTCTTCTTTCCTGAGGTAACCAAGTATTGCAATATACTTCTCTGTTATTACAGCCTTCATGCGTCCCACAGATTTTGCAGTGTTGAGTTCTTGTTTTCATTTGTCTCCAGATATTGCTTGGTCTCTGTTTTTATTTGGTCATTGATCCATTGATTATTTATGAGCATGTTGTGAAGCCCCCATGTGTCTGTGGGCTTTTTTGTTTTCTTCGCATAGTTTATTTCTTGTTTCATACCTTTGTGGTCTGAGAAACTGGTTGGTAAAATTTCAGTGTTTTTGAATTTACTGAGGCTCTTTTTGTTGCCTAGTATATGATCCATTCTTGAAAATGTTCCATGTGCACTTGAGAAGAATGTGTATCCTGTTGCTTTCAGATGAAGTGTTCGGTAAATGTCCATTAGGTCCATCTGTTCTAATGTGTTGTTCAGTGCCTCTGTCTCCTTACTTATTTTCTGTCTGGTTGATCTGTCCTTTGAAGTAAGTAGTATGTTGAAGTCTTCTAAAATGAATGCATTACATTCTATTTCCCTCTTTAATTCTGTTAGTATTTGTTTCACATATATAGGTGCTCCTGTGTTGTGTGCATTGATATTTATAATGGTTATATCCTCTTGTTGGACTGACCCCTTTATCGTTATGTAATGTCCTTCTTTGTCTTGTTACTTTCTTTGGTTTGAAGTCTATTTTGTCTGACACAAATACTGCAACTCCTGCTTTTTTCTCCCTATTAGTCACATGAAATATCTTTTGCCATCCCTTTACCTCTAGTCTGTGTATGTCTTTGGGTTGCAGTTGTTATTTCTATAACCCAGGTAAGGTGAAGGGAAAAATAGCAAAGAGCAATATTCATTTTGCTAAGCTTGTATTTATCAGAAAAGAAAGCCCTCCTCAGGGACTTTCATTTTTATCTCATTGGCTAGTACTGTCACCTGATCACTGCTAGCTATGAGAAAATCCAGAAGGTATGTTTTTTTATATTTGCCTTTTTTAAAAAAATAGCTGATACATTCTCAAACTTTAAACATTAGAGTGTAGAACAGTATATAGTGAAAAATCTCCCTTTTGCATCACATCTCCTTTATTCCACTTTCATACTGTTCACCACCCCCCCAAAAAAACAAGAAACCACTGATACTTGTCTCCTTTTTAGCTTTCTAGAAATTTAGAAAAGGTGTGCTCAAAATGTCTCAGGTAAGTCTTCTTCCCCCCCTTTATTTTTGAACATAAATGGTGCATGAAATAAGTATCTTTAACTGGTCACATAGCTGTCCCAACCAAACTAAACCGCACAAACCAACCAACATTCTTTGAATAAAGTGGAAGGGACTAATAGCATCTGCAATGTACTGTTTTATTTATTTATCTTGTCTGAGTTGAGTCCCGTAGTATCCAGATAGCAGTGAAACTATTGATTCTATTTAGCAACTGACAGAGGCATAAGTGTTTTTCAGAACAGATATCTGTTTTGTCCATGTAACACAGTGCCTTGTATAGAAAAATTAATAAATGTACAAAATGTAGTTCATGATGTCTTTTTCCCCATAACTGCTCCTCCTCAACTCAATTAATGAAACTACTTTTGGTAAGTTGTTCAAACCAGAAACCAAGTGGTCATCCTTGCTTCCTCCTTCCCCATCCTCCACATGCCTCTCCTCTTGTGTACCACGTCCTCTCTTCTGGGCTAGGCCACCTTACTCATCTCCCTACTTCCCTTCTTGCCCCCTACAATCCATATACCCACCTAAGTGACCTTAAAAACAAATCATTTCCCTGTATAAACCCCTCCAAAGGCTTACAACTGTAATTAGAGTGAAATCCAAAGAGTAAACTGAGGCACAAGTGCCCTAGGTGATCACGTGTTTGTCTACCTCTTCTTCATCTCCTACCACTCTAGGCTCCCTCCCTGTTCAAGGCTGTTGAGCAGAAAGATGCTCCTGCCTTACTGTCATTGCATTTTCAGTTCTCTTTGCCTAGAGCTGTCTTCTGCCACATGCATACAGGGCTCTTTATTCAGGACTCAGCTTATAATACACCCCCTCATGGCAACTTGTTCTAATCACCTATATAACACTTTCTCCTTCTAGTCCAACATTTTCTATTCCATTCATTTTTTATTTTCCTCATAACACTCAACTACCTAAATATTATTATTTGTATACTTGTTAATTGTCTGGCTTTCCCCGCTAAAATGTTAAGTTCCAGGAGTGCAGGGACTTTGTCTGTCTTGTTTATTTATTCATTCAATAAACATTTGTTGACCAGGTTCTGTTTGCTCAAAATTACCTTCTTCCCAGAGCTTTTATCTGTATGTATATGTGTGTGTACATGTGTGTTTGTAAGAGGATAGATAAGAAAGAAGTAAAATATATTACTTTAAATTGAAGTGCTGTGAAGAAAAATAAGGAAAGGAGTTGAGGATTGTCTGGATGTTGGCAGTTTCAACTTCTATTTGCTATTTTCACATTAACATGTGTAACAAACCACCTAAAAATCAATGGCTTACAATATCAGACATATCTGTGGGTTGCCTGGGGTTCACATAACCCAGGCTAGAGTTGGCTCCAGTCTGTGGTCCAGTTTCAGGTATGTTCTATGTATCTCCCATTTTTCTGGCACCAATGGAATACCAAATCGTGCTTTCTTCCATGGCTAAAAGCAGGAGTACAAGAGGCCAGGCCTAGCAGTGCAAACCATTTTAAGTCTCTGCTTGAACCATGTCTACTTACTTTCCATGGCCAAAACAAATCACATGGTAAAGCTAAAGTCCAGGGGCAGGGATGTACACTCTGGCCACCATGAGGCCAGAGTGTGAATATGTACTGCAGAGAGATGAAAACTTGAGACTGACAGTGTAATCTTATGTAAGGTCAAGGAAGTCCTTCCTGTCATTTGAGTAAAGTAAAAGGTGAAGGAAGATCCCTGGATATCATGTGGATATCGGGGGAAAGAGTGATCCAGGCAGAGAGAAAAACAAAGATTCTAAGATGGGACTATGCGTAGCTCCTTTAGAGAAAGCGAGGCCAGTGTAAGCAGCACAGAGTGAAAAGTAATGGAGAGAAGGTCAGAGAGATTGTGGAGGATGGAGGGAAGGTGGGCTTGTGGATTATAGTAAAGACAGGCTTTTCTTGGAATGAGATGGGTAGCTAGAAGAGGGTTTTGAGCAGCAACGTATGATCTAACCAAACAGAGCCTGACACATGGTAATTACCCAGTATATATTTGTTGAATGAATGCATGGTAAAAATACTTACTCTGACTTTAGTACACCTTCCCAAAAACATGAAGGAAATACTTAAGAGTGTGAATGGACTAAAATAATCAAAGCCTTAGAAACGATGGTTATTGGCAATAAAGTATTAATGACTCACAAAAAGGAGAGAGCCTGGTGAGAAAGAAATAAGGTATTGGTGCCAAGTAAAATCCATTTGGTGGAATCTTCCAAGCCAAAGAAAGGCACATTGTGTTTGAAACTGAGCTAACTATCTAGAAAGTGCAAGACTAAGCTTGGTGCTTCTGAAGGGGTCAGAGAGCTTATAAAATGATGGGAAGGAATGATTTTCTATAAAAGCAACTCATTGTAAATTGCTAAAGGCCTGTGTTTATAGTTAAGTACTTACATACTCACTGAGTAATTGAATTGCAATAGTTTTCAACTCTGACCCAAAGAAATCAGGCAAGACTTTATCATGCTCTATGCCCACTGTTATCATGAGAGATTAAAATAAATTTTTCAACTTTTCCAACTCAGGTTTTAGTTCTCTTCCTAGTCTAGCAGGTACACTATCTCCAAAACAATTTTATTCCTTTACCTGTCTGTCTTCTATCTGATAGCACTTCTATAGACAGTATTAAGAGAGGGAAATAGTTTTGCAAAGACATTACATATTTGCTTTCTGGTTGAATATGCCAAGTAACCGTCCATAAAAAATTTTCTTGAACAATATGAACATAACAGAAGTTAAACCTGTCTGAAAATCAGCTCTTTCCTTTCAGCCCCTGTATTGCTCTTCTATTGTTCATCTGTTAAAGATGGCAGTTAGTCAACAAAGATAAAAAGTCTGAATTACATTTCTTTGCTGTCGTTAAGTGTTCTTTAGTCAAGTTATTACTTAAATTTTTAGTTTTAGGGGGAACTTTGATTTGTTCGTATTCAAACCGAGATAGTCTGGTTTCAGTCTTTACTCTGTATGCTGCACACTGTACTGTCTCATCACATAAATTTTTAAACACAAAATCTCATTGCTATTCTACTTACTAATTTTACAATCAGTAATTATCCATATTCACTACCCTGCCATGTTAATATCCTTGCTCATTTTTGCTGTGTTTACTGCTTCCTCTTGGGTTTGATTTTCTTGTGAAAGTACATCTTCAGTGGTGAGTATTTACTAATGTATATAATTGTTAAATGACTGTTGTACACCTGAAGCTAATATAACATTGCATATCAACTACATTTCAATTAAAAATAAGTAATAAGTAATTTTTAAAAAGAAAAAAGTACATTTTCAGTATTGTTTCAGCAGGCTGTGAATAGTAAAATTTCTTAGTTTTTATGTGCCTGAAGATAGCTATTTTTTAACGCTCTCTGTTATGTGATAGAATTCTAAGCTCACATTCATTTTCCCCCCCACATTTCAGTAAGATTTTCTATTACTGCTGATGAGAAGTCTTCTGTCAATCTGTTTGTCTTTCCTTTGTAGGTAATATATTTTCCAGAAAGTAGCTTTGTTTTTCTTTTTCCCTTAATGTTCTGTTGTTTCATCAAAATATGAGTCAGAATGTGATTTTTTTTTTGTAATTCCTACATGATGCTTGGTGGGCCTTTGTAATCTGACAATTCATATTTTTCTGCATGTTTGGAAGATTCTCAGCCATTATCTGTCCCAATATTCCTTCTTTAGTTTTATCTATTCTCTTTTCCTGGTGTTTCTATTATGTTAGGGCTCTGTGTTTTATCTTCCAAATCTATTGATTTCTATTTCATATCCTCCATCTTTTTATTTCTCTTACAACACTTGAGATTTCTTTCCCCTAATTCTCCCTTTAGCTTTGTCTAGTGAACCGTTTATCCTTTTTAATGGAATTTAAAATTACATGTTTTTTATGCTCCTATTCTCATTTTAATATTTGCCTATTTTATGATCTCTCATTCTTATTTTATCAGTGTTCTTTCTCCCATTAGCTCTTTGGATAATTATAACCTATGTAAGTCTCTTTTAAATGTTCTGCTATCAATAGCCCATAGGGTGAAATATCTGTGAGTTGCCTTAACTAACATTGGACTTTTAAAAAAAGTAGTTTTAAAAATATACATAAACAGATATCCATGTACATACTTGTCAGCTTAATAAACAGTATCTTAAAAGCTCCTATGTGTTGCTCTCTTGTTATATCACCCTTGCTTTCCCCAGAGTTAACCATAATCTTATATTTTGTTTTAATGAGTCCCTTGCTTTTCTTTAAACTTTTCTAGTTATGCATGGATTCTTAAATGATAGTTTTTAGTTTTGCATGATTTTGAACTTGATGTGCATCTTTTATGTACCCTTTTGTCCATGTTCCTTTAGTATACAATTATGAATATAAATTTCAGTCATGTTGATGAATATAGCTATAGTTTCATTTCCAGCACATTATAATGTTTATCCACTCCATTGTTGATGGAAAATTAGACTCTTGTATGGTTTATGTTGCTATAAACAATTCTACAAAGAAAATTTTTGTGTTTACATATATCTGATGTATACACACATCAGGCTGTATTCTCTAGGCTGTGTTAACCTGGGACTGGAATTGCTAGGTCAGAGAAATATGCATGTTCAGCTCTTCTAGAAACACCAAGCTTTTTGTTTTCACTAACAATATGCATGTATGCATGAATTCCTCTTGTTTGATATTCTGGGCACACTTAGATTTGTTAGGATTTTAAAATATTGTGAGTATCTTATGGGTCCTGTGGGTTTGAAATGTTATCTTTCACTTTTAATTTGAAATTACCTCATTAATAAGATTGTCAGATATGTATGAACCACTTGTGTTTTCTCTTCTCTGAAGAGCTCTTCTCTTTTGTCCCTTTTATTTGTCATTTCTTGTTCATTTGGGGGAGTTACTTAAATATTCTGGGTATTATAAACATCTTAGGTTATGGTTTATCTTTAGAAGTTTTTTTATTGTGTCTTGTTGTATAAAAGTTCATAATTATAATGTGGCCCAATTATTAATCTTCATTTTAATAGTGCTTTTGTTCTTCTGTTTTAGAAATCCTTCTCTGATGTAATATTATAAAAATTCTGTTAACTTACAAATTGTCTTCTAAAACTTTGATGTCCCTCACATTTAGGACTGTAATCTACCTGGAAGTGACTTTAGTATAAGGTGAGAAATAGGGAATCAGTTTCATCTTTTTCCATATTGAAACCCACTGTCCCACCATGGGACTGATTTGTCTAACCTTTCCTCATTGATTGTTAATGCCAGCTGTATTATAAATGAATTTTTCCTAACAGGTGGGTCTATTTTTTTAGTTCTCTCTTTTGCTCATTGATCCCTGTGCTATTTATCTTGGCTTTAATAAATACTGGTATTTGGAAGAAGACTTTTGGTAGGCCAATCCCCCGAACTCGTTCTTTGTGAGTATATTGGTTATTCTTTGCTCTTTGCTTTTCCATATATGTTTTATGATCACTATTGAAATTTTAAAATTTATAGGTGAGTTTAGAGGGAGAATTGTTGTCTTTAAAATATAGAAACTTTCTACCAATGAACATGTATTATTATGTCTTCATTTCTTTATATCTTTCTTGCTGTCTTCTAATAAAGTCATTTTTTTCATAAACATTTTATATATTTTGCTCTATTTTTTGCATATGCCTTTTTGTTGCTATTGTAAATGGCATTTTATTTATTTTATTGTAAAGTATTTTATATATACAGATAAGAATAGAGAATAATGAAATGAATTCCTATGGACCTAATCACAGATTTATGAAATATTAGCACTATGCCTGATTTCCTGCTGCTGCTCTTTCTCTTCCAATTAAGCATTATAAATACAATTACTGTTCCCACTGTGTTCCTCTGATCTCATTCTTTTCCCTCCCTCCTTCTCTAGGGTTTCACAAATCTAATATTTTCATTCTTCTGTATATTTTTTATATTTCCACTACATGTTTACATATTTGTATTGTATGTGTTTTGTAATGTGGGTGGATCAGTGTCCTTATTAAAACAACAGGGTCTTTTGTTTTATTTTGTTTTTGTATTAATAGAAAGTAATCTCTAAAGAAAGTCTTAATCTACAGAAATGGTAATTCTTATTTTTCTCCTGGGTTCTCACCAAAACATCCCACCTTTGGAATGCGTACTATTTTACTCTTTGGAAAAGCTCTAGAGTGAGGAAGGTATAAAATTTTCAAATGAGGGAGTGTATTTGAGCCTAATCACATATGTTTCCCCACTGACATTTCCATTTCAAAAGAGAAATTTTTGAGTTAATTATTTTAACTGTAACTCAGTGAGATGGACTTTTGCTACCATTGCTTCATTCATCCTTAGCCCCATTTCTTACACATTTGAGCAAAATAAATAAAAGGTAGACAAACAAATAAAAGGTAACCTAAATTATATGTAGTAAGTTCCAAATCCTCTAACCCAAGATAAGTGTAGTTTTACACATAAATTTCCTCTTTAGCTTCAACACTAAAGATAGAGAAAAAAAGCCAAAAGTAGTCACTTTTTTGATTGGATAGTGCTGATGACTGGAAGTAAATTAAAGAATTTTCTTGATGGATTAAGAAACCTGGCTTAGCTTTCCCTGGTTGTAGATTTTTCCTTTGCAAAGGCTTAAACAAATTCAAGTGATGTTTTGCCTACTTTGAGGTAAATATCAACCCATGTCTGTATTTAAGAAATGACACATGGATGCGTATCTACTTTTGTGAACTACTAAGGTAATGCTCATTTACACGGCTAGAGGTACTGGTGACTACCTTGCCTAAAATGGGTATAATAGTTCACCCATAGGTGAAGGAAATCAGTAAAGATTCAAATGAATATTTCATGAAAAACTTAAGAATTCATAAGATAAACTCCAAATACTAAGACTTTTATCACTTTTCCTGTATTAATGATACTGTTAGAACAAGTGAATCAAACAAGGTATTTATTTTGTAGGTGATGTTAATAAGATGAGTTTAGGTGTTTTACATAAATATTTACCTATAGTAAGTCAGTTTTTGTAGTCTTTTATAAAATATGCTGCCCCAAGAGTGATAGAATTTAAATTTCTACATATTAAAATAGAAAATATATTTAAACCATATCCCCAAAAAAGTTATTGTTGTTTCAGAAAAAGGTAATAAAATCAGAGAGGCAAAATTATTCTAGAAGATAAAATAGAAAGTGGCTAGTTGGAGACTTATAAGAGTTACACAGTTCTAACACAGAGGGTAATTTTAATTTTAAAATCTGGAAAATTCAAACATTTTATCTTAGGAAAGGTAAATATTTTTACTTTACTTCCTGAAAATTGCTTTTACCTGCATTATTGACACAATGAAAACACCACAATACCAAGTGCTGACTGCTAGCTTTTGTGACCTACCTTTTTTTTGTGGTATACCCTACGCTGTGTATGTGGTCATGAAGCAATTACTACACCATTCCTTTTTTCTCCATCATAGATAGAGAGCAAAGGAAACATGGTAGCTTGGATGGCATCTGCAGGCTTAAAGAAAGATGCCTGAGTTTACACTACATTAGCAGTAAATGGGGAATCCTATGAGCTTGTCAGTCTGTACCTTTTTCATCCCTTTAGGTATGTAGCAAAGGACACCTGCCATGTTTGCTTTAGACACAAACTGTAAGGGTAAAGTGAGAAAAGGCCAGAAAAACTCTTTGTTTCCCGGCTGCCCTCCCTAGATAAACAATGGCTTGCTACCTCAAAGGAGACTACATACATAGAAAGCCAAACTGCCTGTATAACATATCAAGGACTTCTGCCTCTAGTCCTTTCTGCTTTTATTCCCCCTATTTCTTACTTTATGATAGTTTTCACCTTTATTTCTTTTATTTAAAAAAAGGTTTTTGAGTAGAGAATGTTTATACAGGATTAAATTCTAATGGACAAAACAGTACTTATTGAAATGTAATACTACCCTTATATCCAAACCATGTAAATTTCTTTTCCAGAAGCAAACACTTTCACGAGTTTTTGCTGTGTATTTCCAGAGATATTTTATGTATATGTGAGTATATAAAAATAAACACACACACACACATTTTTTTAAAAGCACGCCCCTATACATGATAGTATTCTTTCATATTTGCTCTGTACCTTGCTTTTTCAGCTTAACATGTTAGATCATGCCACATTCGTACCTATAAAGCTGTGCACATTTCTCAAAAATGCAGCATAGCGTTCTGTTATAGATGTCTTTATCTAACAGTTCCTTCATTTCTGACATATAAGTTGTTTTGTTTTTTAAGTGAATTCTGTTGTGATGGCTATCACTGTAAGATAGTGGTTTTGTATATGTATAGTCAGGATCTGCTAGGTTAGACTGTGCATTTTACTGTTTTTCTCTATTACTGCTATGTTTTTCAGTGAAATTTCAGTGATTCATACTCATACATTTATCATTTTTTCTCTTTGCATCCTTTCATCTAATTTTTTTTACTTTTTAAGATAGAATCTTAAATTATTGATTTTAAACTGTATTTTCTAATGAAAGTATTTGAACAATAGATTTCCCTTCAAACTGCATTACCTACATCCTAAATTTTTGATGTTGTGTTATTATCCATTTCAAAACATTGTTATTTTCCTGTAGTTTCTTATTTGACCTTTGTGTTATTTAGAAATGTGTTGTTTTAATTTTAGACACTTGGGGATTTTTCTATATATCTTTCTGTAATTGATTTTTAATTTGATTCTGTTATGGTTGCTCGGTATGATTTCAACCCTTTTCAATTAATTGTGTCTTATAAAAATTTATTGAGACACAGTAAATGTGTCTGTTGGTGATTGTACCTTCTGTACTTGAAAAGAATTTGTGTTGTGTAGTTTATAGGTTTACTCTTCTATAACTGTTAATTGGGTCAAGTAGGTTGTTTAAGTTTTCCTTCCCTTTTTTTTGTCTAATTTTCCTATCAACTACTAACAAAGGGATATTAAAATATCTAATTATGATTGTAGATTTGTCTATATCTTCTGTCAGTATTTCAAAATGTATTTTGAAATTTTGTTATGAGGTGGATACATGTTTATTATTATGTCATCTTGATGAATTGACCTATTATCATTATGAAATGTCTCTCTTTATTTCTGCCAATATTTCCATTCTGAAGTTTATTTTGTCTGATCTAAATATAACCAATTTAGCTTTCTCATATTTAGTGTTTGTGTGATATATTTTTTCTGTCCTTTTACTTTTTTTTTTTAATTGCAAGAAAGGGAAAACTTTGTTTTGTCTTGGTTAATAGGTTACTCCTTGATGGAGGCCATTCATGCTGGTGCATTAGAAAGCTGAGTCCATAAAGTCTGTGGATTCTGGTCCTTCTCAGGTCTTTTTGATAAGGCAATATGCCCAAGAACACCTTTTACTTTTTTTTCCTTAACTAGTTTATCCCTTTTCCATCCATTCTTTGGCTTTGATACTGTTTTTCTTTTTGTTAAGGTGTCATTGATATACAATCTTATGAAGGTTTCACTTGAGCAACATTGTGGTTACTACATTCACCCGTATTATCAAGTCACCCCCTACACCCCACCACAGTCACAGTCCATTAGCATAGCAAGATGCCACAGAGTCAGTATTTGTCTTCTCTGTGCTACACTGTCTTCCCCATGACCCCGCACACACCACGTGTGCCAATCATAATACCCCTGAATCCCCTTCTCCCTCCCTCCCCACCAACTCTCCCACACCCCTCCCCTTTGGTAACTGCTAGTCCCTTCTTTGAGTCCTACCAGCTTTATTCTTCCTTCTCAGGATTGCTTTGGATATTCGGGGTCTTTTGTGGTTTCATGTGAATTTGAGAACTATCTGCTCTAGTTTGTTGAAAAATGCCGTTGGTATTTTGATAGGGATTGCATTGAATCTCTAGATTGCCTTAAGAAGGCGGTCATTTTGACAATATTAGTTCTTCCTATCCATGAGCACAGGATGTATTTCCATATATTGGTGTCTTCTTTAGTTTCTCTCAAGAGTGTCTTGTAGTTATCAGAGTATAGATTTTCCATCTCCTTTGTTAGGTTTATACCTAGGTATTTTATTCTTTTTGATGCAATTGTAAAAGGAATTGTTTTCCTGATTTCTCTTTCTGCTAATTCATCATTAGTATATAGGAATGCCACCGATTTCTGTGTATTAATTTTGTACCCTGCAACTTTGCTGAATTCAGTTATTAGTTCTAGTAGTTTTGGGGTGGATTCTTTAGGGTTTTTATGTACAATATCATGTCATCTGCAAACAGTGACAGTTTAACTTCTTCCTTACCAGTCTGGATGCCTTTTATTTCTTTGTGTTATCTGATTGCCGTGGCTAGGACCTCCAGAACTATGTTGAATAGAAGTGGAGAGAGTGGGCATCCTTGTTTTGTTCCCGATCTTAAAGGAAAAGCTCTGAACTTTTTGCTGGTAAATATAATGTTGGCTGTGGGTTTGTCATGTATGGCCTTTATTATGTTGAGGTACTTGCTCTCTGTACCCATTTTGTTGAGAGTTTTTATCATGAATAGAAGTTGAATTTTGTTGAATGCCTTTTCAGCATCTATGGAGATGATCATGTGGTTTTTATCCTTCTTTTTGTTGGTGTGGTGGATGATGATGCATTTTCAAATATTGTACCATCCCTGCATCCCTGAAATAAGTCCTACTTGATCATGATGGATGATCTTTTTGATGTATTTTTGAATTCAGTTTGCTAATATTTTGTTGAGTATTTTTGCATCTATGTTCATCTGGGGTATTGATCTGTAATTTTCTTTTTTTGTGGTATCTTTGTCTGGTTTTGATATTAGAGTGATGCTGGCCTCATAGAATGAGTTTGGAAGTATTCCTTCCTCTTCTAATTTTTGGAAAATTTTAACGAGGATGGGTATTAGGTCTCTAAATGCTTTATAAAATTCAGCAGTGAAGCCATCTGGTACAGTCATTTTGTTCTTAGGTAGTTTTTTTTAAATTACTAATTCGATTTCATTACTGGTAATTGGTCTGTTCAGATTTTCTGTTTTTTCCTTGTTCAGTTTGGAAGGTTGTGTTTTTCTATAAAGTTGTCCATTTCTTCTAGATTTTCCAGTTTGTTAGCATATAATTTTCCATAGTATTCTCTAATAATTCTTTGTATTTCCATGGTGTCTGTAATGATTTTTTTCTTTCTCATTTCTGATTGTTTATGTGTGTAGGCTCTCTTTTTTCTTGATAAGTCTGGCTAGGGGCTTATCTATTCTGTTTATTTTCTCGAAGAACCAGCTCCTGCTTTCATTGATTCTTTCTATTGTTTTATTCTTCTTGATTTTATTTATTTTTGCTCTAATTTTTACTATGTCCCTCCTTCTTCTGACTTTGTGCCTCATTTGTTCTTCTTTTTCTAGTTTCATTGATTGTGAGTTTAGACTGTTCATATGAGATTGTTCTTGCTTGAGGTAAGCCTGTATTGCTGTGTACTTTCCTCTTAGAACTGCCTTTACTACATCCCACAGACATTGAGGTATTGAATTGTTGTTTCAGTTTGTCTCCATATGTTGTTTGATCTCTGTTTTTATTTGGTCATTGATCCATTGATAATTTAGGAGCATGTTGTTAAGCCTCTGTCTTTGTGGGCTTTTTTGTTTTCTTTTAATAATTTATTTCTAGTTTCTTACATTTGTGGTCTGAGAAGTTGATACAATTTCAATCTTTCTGAATTTACTGAGGCTCTTGTTGTCATCCGGTATGTAATCTATTCAGGTAAGTGTTCCAAGTGCACTTGAGAAGAATGTGTATCCTGTTACTTTTGGGTGGTGTGTTCTGTAGATGTCTTTTAGGTCCATCTATTCTAATGTGTTGTTCAGTGCCTCTGTCTCCCTACTTATTATCTGTCTGGTTGAACCATCCTTTGGACTGAGTGGTGTTTTGAAGTTTTCTGAAATGAATGCATTGCATTCTATTTCCCTCTTTAATTCTTTTAGTATCTGTTTCATGTATTTGGATGCTCCTATTTTGGGTGCATAGGTATTTATAATGGTCATATCCTCTTGTTGGACTGACCCCTTTATCATTCTGTAATGTCCTTCTTTGTCTCTTGTTACTTTTTTTGTTTTGAAGTCTATTTTGTCTGATACAAGTACTGCAACTCCTGCTGTTTTCTACCTATTATTTGCATGAAATATCTTTTTCCATCCCTTCACTTTTAGTCTGTGTGTCTTTGGGTTTGAAGTGAGTCTCTTACAGGTGGCATTTGAATGGATTTTTTTTTTATCCATTCTGTAGCTCTGTGTCTTTTGATTGGTGCATTTAGTCCATTTACATTTAGGGTGATTATTGATAGATATGTACTTATTGCCATCACAGGCTTTAGGTTCGTGGTTACCAAAGGTTCAAGGGTAGCTTCTTTACTATCTAACAGTCTAACTTAACTCATTTAGTATGCTATTTCAAACACAATGTAAAGATTCTTTTTTGTCACTCCCTTCTTTTTCTTCCTCCTCCACTCTTTATATATTAGGTGTCATATTCTGTGCTCTTTGTGGATCCCTTGACTGATTTTATGGGTAGTTTATTTGATTTTACATTTGCTTAGTAATGAATTGCTCTACTTCCTTTACTGTGGTTTTATTTTCTCTGGTAACAGCTATTTAGCCTGAGGAGCACTTCCATCTAGACCAGTCCCTCCGAAATACACTGTAGAGATGGTTTGTGTGAAGTAAATTCCCTCAACTTTTGCTTATCTGGAAGTTGTTTAATCCTTGCTTAAAATTTAAATGATAATCTTGCTGGTAGAGTATTCTTGGTTCAAGGACCTTCTGCTTCATTGCATTAAATATATCATGCCACTGTCTTCTGGCTGGTAAGGTTTCTGTTGAGAAGTCTGATGATAGCCTGATGGGTTTTCCTTTGTATGTAATTTTTTTCTCTCTCTGGCTGCTTTTAATAGTCTGTCCTTATCCTTGATCTTTGCCACTTTAATTATTATATGTCTTGGTGTTGTCTTCCTTGAGTCCCTTGTGTTGGGAGATCTGTGCACTTCCATGGCCTAAGAGACTATCTCCTTCCCCAGATTGGGGAATTTTTCAGCAATTACCTCCTCAAAACACCTTCTATCCTCTTTTCTCTCTCTTATTCTTCTGGTACCCCTATAATGCAAATATTGTTCCATTTGGAATGGTCACACATTTCTCTTAATATTCTTTGATTCCTAGAGATCCTCTTTTTCCTATGTGCCTTAGCTTCTTTGTATTCCTGTCTCTAATTTCTTTTTCATTTACCATCCCCTTATGTCATTTAATCTGCTTTTAAATCCCTCCATTGTATGTTTCATTTCATTTTGGATACTGTGTTTTTCAAAGTTTCTATCTCTTTCTTGAATTCCTCCCTGACGTCTTCAATATTTTCTGTAGCTCCATGAGCATGTTTGTGATTTTTAGTTTGAAATCTTTATCAGGAACATTGGTGATTTCTGTTTCTCTTAGGCCTCTTTCTGGTGTCTGAGGGATTTTGGTTTGTACCGGGTTCATTTGCCGTTTCATATTTGTAATGATTCCTATGGAGCACTAACTTTGTATAGTCGGTGCCCTCTGGTGCCCAGAAGCTCTACTCTCTGAAGCTTCCCAGCACCTGGAGCAATGGAGGGGGGCCACAGGTGAGTACTGACAATGCCTGCTGGGAGAAAAAAGCTCTTTCCTGCTTCCCAGCTGCAATGCCTGCCTCTACTGCCAGGGTTAGTGGGCTGAGTGCACATGAAGGAGCCTCTTTATTACACCCTGTTGCTACTGTAGGTGGTACTGCACTCTGTCTGGCCTGGTGCAATGGTGGGGTGGAAGGTTTGCGAACCAATTCTAGCTGGGAGAAAGCAGTGGCAAGCTGTGTATCGTGGTGGGGTGCCTTGGCCCACTCCACCAGTCAGGGGAATGGAGCACCTGAAGCTCCTGCGAGTTCCCAACCTCCTGGATTGAGTGTGCTGAGACAATTTTGTCCACCTGTGCTTTCTCCTGAGCAACCAGCTTTGTGTAATCCTTGTCCCTTTAGCAGTCCTCTCACTCTTGGAAAGTATTTTAAAGTGCCCACCTTTCTTCTGTCCCAGAGTAGCCAGTTGTGGGTACCTGTTCTCGACAAGTGGCTGGAATCTCAGTTTCTCCAAGTATTCTGACTGTCTTTGCTTTCCAACCCCACTAATCTCCAGAGCAGCATGTAATGTAGTTTTGTGCTCCCAGAGCAGATCTCTAGGGCTGGGTGTTCAGTAGTCCTAGGTTTCTACCCCCTCCCCGTTCCATTTTCCTTCATCGTGTCAGTGAGCTGAGGTGTAGGGAGGGCTTGGGTTCCACTGGATTGTGACTTGCTTCCTTATACTTTCCTTGAGGTCTTCTCTTTTCCCCAGATGTAGGTAGTCTGTCACAGCCTTCTTTCTGGTTGCTCTTTCAGCATTAGTTATATTTGCTGTAGTTTCTTATTATATGTGGTTTTGGGAGGAGGTTTCTGTCTCACTTGTTGTGCCACCATCTTTAATCCTGATCAAACACCTTTTACTTTTAACCTAACTATATTTTATCTTTAATGTGTGCCCCTTGGATATATTGGTTCTTGTTTTTTTATTGTCTGATGGATTCTCTTTTAATGGGAATGTTTTGTCCATTTACATTTAGTTTAACTTTTAATATGCTTAGAGTTAAGTTTTCCATCTTGCTATTTGTTTTCTACGTCTTATCTCTTTGTTCTTTTTTGCTTCCTTTCCTGCATCCTTTAGAATTAATTATTATTTCAAAAATATACCATTGTTTTTCTTCTACTGGCTTATTACATGATCTTTTGTTTTACTATTTTTAGTGGTTACTCTAGGTTTTACAATATTCATACAGTCTACTTACAAATAAGATATTACATTACATATAAGTTTACACCCCTCACCAGTCTTTGTGTTTCTGTTATCATATATTGAAATTTTATTTATATCATAATCCAACTATGTAATATTTAAGTAAATTACAATATGAAAGAAAAGATTTACCCACACAGTTTTTATTTCCAATGCTCTTTATTCTTAGTGTAGGTTTAGTATTTCTCTTTAGCCTGAAGAACTTGCTTTAACATTTCTTGTGGTGCAAGTATTCTTCTGACAACAAATTCTTTGACCTTTTGTTTGCATGGGATATTAAATTCTTAGGAAGACATCTTAGTCA
Source organism: Manis javanica (assembly GCF_040802235.1). Classification (NCBI taxonomy): domain Eukaryota; kingdom Metazoa; phylum Chordata; class Mammalia; order Pholidota; family Manidae; genus Manis; species Manis javanica. The sequence goes on from NC_133172.1 coordinate 51,153,457, forward strand.
AACTAGATTTTTGATAACACTGTTGATGCTTCTAGATAAAAATACCCAGTTTACTTGCTTTCCTTACCCCTCTTTTTAAGCCAAATGCTTAATTTCCAAATTCTAAGTTACCTTTAACCATTAAACAGTTTTAAAAATAAGAGTTTCACTAACCCTCTCCAGACTACTTCATTTCATAAACTTTCTCCTCTTTTTATTGTCCCTGTTATTTAGAAATACCAATTTGTGTCAAATTCAATGTAGGTGACCTGCTTAGAAGGTCTCTAGTATCATCAACTTTACTGTTTTGGTATTGTAGGCTTAGCTATCTCATTGCACTATCAGCCTTTTTAAGTAGAGGCAATACTAGGTAATGACAAGGGACTCTGTAAGACTAATTGAAGTGTATTTTTCATTGTAACATGGTGTACAGTGTTTAAAGTCCTATTCATGTACACAAGCAGTTGAGGCCATAAAAGAAAGCAAAATGAGGAGTTTTCAAGTTACACAATGTTCATTTCCCTGTTTTAGAGTTTGACATCATTGATCTCTTGCTGTCAAGATAAGTAACTTTAGCAGAAGTATGTACTAACCAATCTTACCTCCATCAACTTTAGGAGATTGTTCTCTAACTGCCGGTTCTCTCACTCTACATTCAGTCCATCAGCAAAAGCTGTCAGGGTTACTTTCAAAATATATCCAAATGTGACTGCTTTTCTTTACCTCTAGTGCTCCCCCTTAGTCCAAGAAATTCTAATGTCTTATCTAGACCTCTCTCATAGCCTTCTACCCTATCTCCCTGCTTCCACTCTTACCTCCTAAAAGTCTGTTCTCTATACAGCAGCCAGAGTCATTCCTTTAAAATCAGTCATATCATATCATTTCTCTTCTCAAAATGGTTTCCCTTCACACTTAGAACAGCAACCAGCCTCCACCATGGCTTATAGGGCCCTGTATGGTCTGGTCCTACCTCTTAATATCCTGCCATTTTACTCCTCAATGATTCTGCTCCAGACACTCTGGCCTCCGTGCTTTTCCTTGAACATGCCAGCATGCTCCATTTTCTGAGCTTTATTCTTACTGTTTTCTTCTGCCTGAATGTCCTCCCAGATAGTCTCAGACTCTCATCATCTGTTTACTGAAGCCTCCACTCAAAGTTATATCACAGAGCACTTCTAAAGTAGCAACTCTTCCACTTTGCCCACTTCCTCGCATAGTTTACTCTCTATCCTTTTGTCACTAATCAATGAAGAGAGACTCAAGAATATAATTCAGACTAAGTGAGGATTTCCATCAGAACCCCCTTTCTGATCATGTATGAAAGGCATATATACACTTTTTTGTATGTGCATTTTATGGTTTTAAGCAATTGGTTTCCTACCTAATGTGCACTATGAATTTTGTAACTGACAAGGTTATTAGAAAACTTGGCCAGTTATTAAAATGTTATTAGAAAATTTTGTAACTTACCTATAGTGAATTTGAATCTCTGAATTGAGGAATACATTATGATTTTATTCTGATTCCAGCCTTGTTTTTCCCTCTTTAATATTACATTTATGTTCTGGTGTTACATAATTTTTTTTTTGAGCTGTCTTAAATTCTTTTTGGAACAAGGTAGGACATAAATAAATAAATACCCAGAAATTATAGCATTTCCTATAAGTTTTAAGTGGATAGAACTGCCAAACAAAATGAGATCAGTTCTATCTTCCATATAGTCAGTATACTTTGTTCAACAGAAAAAAAAATACATAGTGACATTAATAAATTTTAATGTATGAACTTACAGAAGAGAATTTGATTTTTTAGGATAGAGATCATCTGTGGGATAGTGTGTTCAGCATATCTGTTCTGGAACTTTCTTTCCCTATTCATATGCTTAACATACTTCTTGGTCCCAGATGTGTACTTCAAGGATAGTAGCTATTTGGTTAGGCTGGACACACTTAGTTACCCACCCAATTTGTCCAGGAATAGACACAGGGCTCATTAGATGGGCCAATGAGGACCTACCCTAAGAATTTTGGATTTAAGTCTGAAAAACAGTATGATTGAAGCTGAGAAATGTACAACTCCTTTCCCAAGGCAGTCATGATTTTTTTTTTTAATGTGGGAAAAGCCAGACTAAAGTGACAGAGGATTAAGTTGGCTCATCGAAATAGATGAAATATGAGAAAGCTCCTGTACAAGTTCCAACTGTGTCTTTGTCCTTCATTTTGTACAGTTCTTTGTACTTGTAATTTAACCTAGTGTCATCTTAGTGAATTCCTCATTTTGTTAAGTCAGCTCAAGTTAGTTTTTATTCACTTCTAACCAGAAGACTCCTGAGTAATAATAGAGGCAAGGTGAGTAGTAGGAAATACTTGTGTGTAGAGAGTCCATATCTTTACCCTAAACTACTTGAACTTAAGAATGTACCCAAATACAAAAATCTCTTATTCCTAGAATTAAATTATGAGGATAAGCAAGTTGATTGCTAGTTAAGAACATGTAACAGTTTTTGTTAGAGCAGTTTTTTTCCAAGCTTAGACTATTTCCAATTTTTTGTTTTTTAAATATTCTTGTATCAGAATCTGATGCTCATGCTTTTATATAAGGTAATGAAATCAGAGATAATAGTATCAGCCTATATTTGATCATTTTTATTAAAGAACCCTTGGAATAGAATGGAGTTTTGTGTAATATACATTGTGTCATGTGACTGAATGTTAGTCAAGTCCCCAAGGACACAGCCTTTATCGCTGGCAGAGTGTAGCAGAAAGAGCTTTTGTCTTCTCTTGGCAATCAGCATTTTTTGTTTAATGTTTAAAAATATTTGGTCAACACAACAGAGGAAAGGTTGTAAATGTTACTTTTAATTGGACTTTAAAAATTAATATAATGAAACAGTGTTCTGTTTTTTGCTCTTTTGCCATTGACCAGATAAAGAAAACCTAGAGTACTTTTATTAGCTCTGTTTTGTTCTTAAAAAAGAGTGGTTTTAAGAAGAAATTATTGCTCTAAATGGTATTGTGACTAGTTGCATTGTGAGGGTTTGGGTTTTGTGTGTGTGTACATATCTATGTTCAATAATAAATGGTTTTATTTACTAGCAGTATATGAAATGGTTTTATGTATATGTATATTCAACTAAATTAACAGGTGATCACCAGATCTTATTTCTACCAATAGCCTCAAATTTTTTCCCAAACAAAAATGCTAGAGGAGAAAAACTGATTAATTTGGCTTTTATCTGCTTTCCTATGTCTGAAGCCCTTGTCAACGTCTGAAGGATATACAAATGAAAGAGCAAAACAGAGAATACAAACTAGTCTTAATAACCCACAAAAATGAAATTTTAATTTTTCAAATTTTTCAGTTAACTGAAAATCAAAGCATATAGTTCCTCTATCTTCATAATTAGGTTGATTGCCTCCACAAGGTGAATGAGGGTCTTTCTCGGAAACTAAGGACTTTTGACTTGTCTATAGGATTAATGTTCAAGCTACCAGTCCATGCCACAGCCATTGAGAAAATTCTCCCACCCTTTAGGTACTTTTATGATTTCTACCAAGACAGAAATGTCTAGGAAATGAACTACTCTTTTTCCAGTGGTACTAGGATTTCTTTGGTGACACCAACAGAATCTGAAAATCTCCTCTGCTTGGTTAAGCCCTCTACACTTCACTGAGGTCTCAATTTAAATAATTCCTACAACATTTGCACCTGGAACCTTGAGCTTCTGGTGGGCATAATTATAAGAGTAGAGAACTTGGATCCAGGCAGAAACTAAGCAAAAATAATTGCTTCTCCTTTTAATAGCTGTGCAACCTTAAGAAAATTATTTAGCTTCTCAGTCTTGCTTTTCTTATCTACTGTAAAAGTTTATGAAGAGAAGTTATATTTGAAGTGTCTTCTACAGTAACAGGCATTTTTAGTTTTCTTAGGCATTTAATATTCCTTAATTCCACCACATTCCATATTTCTATATTCCTTGATCATGAGCCCAAATGCTAGTCCCTATAGCCCTTTTATCTTAAACTCTCATCCAAGTAATGCTCTGTGCTTGGTCTCATGATCTTTCAGTGCTTTTGTTCCTCCTTGACCTTTCCCATTGTGCCCTGTGCAACTTCTCCTCTGAGAAAAAATTCCCTTAGGCCCTCAGCCTTTTCAGAAAATTATTCTTAAACTGTCTTTACATTGAAGCTACCCCAAGATTTTGACTACCCATGGATCCTTCTTGAGTGGAAACTACTTTGTCCTCTTCATTGTGCGTCCTATGTCTGGGACACTGATTGCTTAGTATTGTTCAGGTTCCTTTTTGCTGCTTATACTCCATCACTCCTCTGCCCTCTGGTAAAAATAATCTCCATTAACACAACTGTCTTTCAACAATATGACTGTCTTGCTTTCTTATGGTCTTCTTCTACCAATCTCCAAGTTACTTTTCCATTTTTTTTTAAGGCTTATAAAAGACTACTTGGAGTCTTTTTACCCTAATCTCATATTACTTTGTCTTTTTAGATGCCATCACTGGACTCAATGGAGAGATATCCTGGCTGATAAAATAGTCACATAGTTTCTTGACATCTTTAACTCCAGTTATCTTCTGTGTCTTGGTGATCTTATCCTTAAAATCTCATCTGATATTAGATAATATCTGGAGATAATGTACAAGCTAGTGAAATATTTCTTACATGTATTCCATTCCAGTTAATCTAGGTGAAAATCTTAGCAGTGACAGCTATAGCATACCAGGAATCACTGACTGTTGATTTTGTCCTTATTGACAGCCAGCCAGTCAGTAAGTGAATCAACTCCAGAATCTCTCCCTTAGAGTGTGCTTTCTAGGACCATGTCTGTCACTGGTTCTCTTAGGCTAGGTTTTCTAGAAGCAGAGCTCAAGAAAGAGATTCTTGTTAGTGATTTATTAATACAGAGTTCTTCAAAAGAAAATGAAGAAAGCAGGAAAAGGCAGAGGAAGAAGCTAGGCAAAGCTGTGGTTTCCAAAGAGGTCTAGCCTCAGCTTGATCCTATGGGGGCTCTGGAAAGTGAATGGCGCCACAGAATTATCTCTCTTATAAGACAGTTTCTCTGTGGGGTCAAGATGTGATGACTTGGCTTTGTAACACTGTATTTGTTACTCAGCTGTTGTGGGGCACCCCTAGGTAGTTGCCTCTTATAACCCAGATATTATTGGACAAAGAGACTCTCACCGACAGAGGGTAAGCTTGGTAATCACCAATTTTAATTAGGTTCCTAGCATTCTATTACACTTATAATTTAAATAGGCCCATAATTATCAGACATTCTGATTAATTCCAGTTTTTTTCTATTGTAAACCAAATGGAGGTGAATATCTTCTCTAAATAATTAAGCACGTGTAATTTTTTAAAAAGCAGTAACAAAAAAATTGGCAAAATATAAGAAAAATCCTAGACTCATCAGCTTTTTACTATCAGACCTGAATGATTTAAGGATGAGTTAAGTTTTGGTTTAAAAGATGGGAATATGTTAAAGTTGTTAAGTGAATACAAAAATGAGAGATAGAAATTAAAATAGAGCCAAAACTATTCAAGGAAAAGTTTGATAATGAAATAAAGTAGAAGTTTAAATTTATTAGAGAATAAATATATTTCTTATATTTAGGTACCCGTATGTTTCTAATCCCTTAACAAATATATTGAAATATAAGACTTGCTGAAAACAGATTGAGGGATCCTCTTACTGAATTAAGTATGTGAAATCAGACGTCTATAGTATAATTAGGCCATAGAAAGTAATCTAATATTTACGCACTCATAAGTGAAAAAGAGAAAGCACAAGAAACTGTCCAAAAACACCTGAGTTAAGGGGGATGGATTAAAAGAAGAAGGAAAGGAAGTTGTATATAAAGCTAACACTGGGGATTTAAATAAATGAAAAATTTAAGAAAAAAATGTACGCTTCCTTTCAAAATTATTGAGTACGTGTTACAAGATGCTTCAGAGAAAAAGAAATTAATTAGTATAAGATGGAAATTAATACCTAAAATGCCTGAGATATTCTATTTTTGGAAAAAAAAATCTTAGCTATATAGATACATGTCTAGCTGTATAAACAAAAGATATGACCTGTTTTCATAAAATTCACAGAGGCAGTTGCCCCTAGGGGGACAGAAGAGGTATGCAGTTGGAAAAATGTGTACAGATAGCTGCTAACATTGCTGGTAATGGCTTTTTAAAACTTGGGTGGTAAGTACATGTATGTCATTTCTAATATTATGTTTTCAAAACACACCTTTAGAAGTGTGATATATTTCCTCATAAAAATAAAATAAAAAATAGGTTTTAATACAGCAAAAGATTTTTAAATAAATAGTAAATTAAAAGGAAATTAGTTATAAATGTAAAGGAGGAACAAAATAGTTTTGCTTAGTTCATATAAGCCATAATATTGATCCTGATTCAACTTACCAATTCTAAAATACTCAAAACAGAAGTCTTCTAATTTAATCTTTACTCATTTAACATAACAGAATATTGCCATGGTAAGTGGTATCTAAAATTTAAAGAACTCATTGTATAACATAATTTGGAATAAGAGATCTTTGGTAATTTTACATTATGGACATGAGACCATCATAATGAGGCTTCCACAATGTTAAACTCCATTTATGAAAAATGTAGCAATTGCAGAAGGGTAGAAAATCATCAATAAACGTGTTGTTACTCTTCAGAGGAACAATCATAAGGTATTTTAATGCTAATATACAAAAAAAGGAAAGCAGTGACCCTGTGTATGATTCTGTTGTTAGTCCACTATCATTAAAATAATGTAATAGATATTAAGAGGTAAAAAGTGGTATGTTCTTAAGAATATAGCAAGACTATGAAAATTAAGCAGCATTAGAGTTTTAAAAAATAAATCACTGGAGAAAACTTCATTAATGATTTATAAGAGAGGATACACATCATGTTAATTAAATTTACAGATGATACTAAATTGGATAGTGTTGACAAAACCAGTGAGGGCAGATAAAAGGGACCTAAAGTGGTTAGAAATATGGGCAGGAAATGAAATGTGATTCAACCTGGAAAAATGTAGCTAATACATCTGGGGAAAAATAATCAGAAACACAGTCATTCAATTGGCAGGATATACAGTACTTGGAAAGCAGTAATACCAAGAGACTTTGAGATGATAGTGGGTAGCAAATTATGTATGATCTTGTAATGCAATATGAGAGTAAAATTAGTCAATGATATTTTAGTCTGTATATACAAAAGCTTCACGTTGTATGGCTGGAAGATAAAGTTATTTAAATGGTACTGCTGATCACAATAAGAATGCCAATTTAAGGTATAAATGCCTCAAATAAGTAAATTGAGTAGCATTCAAACTGGAAAATAAATGTATAATGGGCTGCAGATTTTAATTGTAGGAAAAGATTAGAGTAACAAAACATACATTTGTCCATCTCTGAGTCTCATTATGACAACATTTCACAGATATTTGAAAGATGTAAACATCATGGAAGCCAAATCATTTTTAAAGGTAGAATGAAGAGTTTATAGTCAAGTAATGGGATGAAATTAAGTAACAGATATTTTAAGACTGAATCAGGGAAATGTTTCCTGACAGTGAAATCTATTAGTCTTTGGAAAGGATTCCCTTGAGAGGTAGAGGAAGTTCCATTGCTCTAGTCATTGGACTAGATCAAGGCTTGGGCAACACATTATCGAAAAAAAAAAAAGGTAAAAACTAATTTGGCCATTTTGCATTGATAGGGATACACACAATAACATTGTTGGGTCTCATCCAATTGTCTTAGATGGTCTCAGACTTCTTTAACATGCTGTGCCCTATCATTAAGAAACTACATGTTATTTTTTAATGAATGATTTCTAAAAGAGCAAACTCATATTTTCCAGCTCATGAACTTCAATTTCCCGGTTGTTTATTATTATCTTCTTCAAAGTTATAGGAATGCTAGAAAAGAAAACACCCCTCCTTTTCTGTGTTGAGGAGTTGTGGCCTTTAATATTCTAAGACTTTTGGATCAAATCAGATGAGGTAGCTGAGCTCTGAAGTCTCACTTACACCCATGCATTGAAAACATATTTTTTACTGTAGTTTTACAACCACAACTATGCAATATATAAAAATTCACTCACTTCCTTTTCTGAGTTAATCCACAGAGAGATTTTTACCAGATGGTGTCCTGGAGGTACTATTTACTTTTAACAAAGCAGTATACTGAGTTTGGAAAATATAAAGTATGCACTTCATCCCACTGTTAAAACATTCTGTCAATTGTATTTTTAAATTATCTAGGCTAAAGTTTGTAACTTTGTTCTGTCTTTGCTGAGTGAAATCAATGTACAAGAATACTTATAAATGGCAATCGGTTTCATCCAAAGTGTGAATCTTCTAAGCAAAAACAAAAACAAATTAAATTATAAACCAGACTTTAGGAGGAAAATTTTTTATATACACACACACATACACATGTTTTAAGGGTACATGTATACATACATACACATACTCTTTCATATTATCAGTCCTTGTTATACTTCTACAGAAAAAAGTAAATAGAGGCTCCTGTTCTCAAAAAGCTTAACAGCCCAACTGGAAAGATACATATGAGAAACAAATATAGGCGGCACAAATGCATATCGGTTATTTAATAAAAGCCTTTAGATGCAATTGTGCAAATTATGTAGAAGGTGACAAATTTGATTCAGGGGAGTGGAGACTCTGTTGAGGTCTAAGATCTAATAATAAACGAACTGTTGAAATAGGACTACAGAGTTTGAATAGACAGATGTATTAGAGTTCTCCAGAGAAACAAAACCAGTAGGATAGAGAAATGATAGATTGATCAGCCGAGCAATTGAAATGTTTGTCGTGATTATGGAGGCTAGAAGCCCAAAATCCACAGACCTGATGTTCTCATTCAAAGGCCATCAGGCAGAAGAATTTTCTTACTTGGGGGAAGGTCAGCAATTTGTTCTCTTCAGACCTTCAACTGACTGAATGAGTCTCACCCACGTTTTGGAGGGCAATCTGCTTTAAATGTTAATCTCATATAAAAACACTTCATTGAAATTCCCAAAATAACATTTGACCAAATATCTGGGCACCCTGTAGCCCAGTCAAGTTGACACATAAAAGTAATTGTCATATAGACACTGAGAAGAATTTGAATTTGAATTATAGAGAACAATTGTACATTATTGAATAGGAAAGTAACACAGTAAAAATATCACTTGAGGACTATTCTCATAACAGTAAATAGTAAAAGTGGGAAAAGCAGATGGATTCAAGTGAAGTTGGTAGCTGTAGAAAAATAAGGAAAGAAGATCAAAAGACATTCCTAAAGAGAGAGAGATCATGTGTTGATCATGAGCTAGGAATACTCTTACTAATATGAATTTTAACACAGATACCAGTCTGGTGATTTAGAATTGTTAAATGGATATGGGGAAGTTCTGAAGATTATTATTTTTTATTTAGTTTCCAAAAATCGTTTCCTTTATCCACCCCTGAAAAAACAATTTTGAAAATTACAATTTTATTTCACTTCACGCTTAAGTGTATTAAAAAGGGGGAAATAACTGATCAGTTCTGATTTTGGTATAATTAAAATATATAATATAAATTTTAGGTGTTAAGGATCCAAATAGAAGTGAGTTACATACATAAGTACAAGTGAATTGAAAACTGTCCTGTTTTTCTTTTCTTATTGATTAAGTAGTACAGTGCTAGGAAAGCAGGTCTTCTAAAACGAGGGTATCTGATTTTCAGTTTTAGGATGTTTATATATAATTTTTATAAACAAAATTCAGAAGTCCCTAATACAAGTAGGTGAAAAAAACATATAAATTAGATGTGAATCTTGACTTTAAAACAATTCACACTTTCAAATAAGATGCCCTAAGTCTAAGCTGAGAAGCAGGATTCAAACTTACCTAAATAGAATTCATATGTTTGTATATTACTAACATAAGACAATTTTGAGCTATTATTATTACATGGTGACTGAGTAGCAAACAGTTCAATTTGCTGAGTTTTTACTTTTTTGTATTTATTCAAATATTTTTGTTGCTTTTTACTGCGATTTCCAGCCTCCAACTTCGTCCTCAGACCCTATAGAAGTTCGTTAGATGCCAAAAATGAAAAAAGGACAGGAATCTTCACCCTGTATCAATCAGGGTAACTCCAGATTAATTTTGCTTTATTGGGTTTCTAAAAAAGATTTCCTTTGTTCACTCTTGAAAAAAATTTTAAAAACCACAATTTTATTTCACTTTACTCTTAAATTATTATTAAAAATATTTTGGCAAAGATTACGCCTAAAAGTAAAGGTATATTCTAGATATTTCATAATCTATATTAGCTCTTTGGGATAGAATCCTTTTATAAACATGAAGCTATGATTCTACCTTTTAAGACAGAATTATTGAGATATAATTTACTTACCATTCAATTCACCCATTTAAAGTACACAATTCAGTGGTTTTTATTATATTCACAGAGTTATACAACCATCATGAAATCAGTCATAGGACATTTTCATCACCTCAGAAAAAAAACCATACCCATTAGCAGTCACTCCTCATTTTCCCCAACCCTCCCAGGCCTCCTAGCCCCAATCTATTCCTTGTTTCTATGGATTTGTCTATTTTGGACACTATGTGATCTTTTTTGACTGGCTTCTTTCATATAACATAATGTTTTTGAGGTTCATCCGTGTTGTAGTGTGAATCAGTACTTAATTTTTTTTATTCCTGAATAATATTCCCTTGTGTGGATATTACCACAGTTCATTTTTATGATTCCATTTTTGCTCATTCAACCTACACTCAATTGTTTAGAAACATCTATTGTGCAGGAATAGAAGACTACTTATAAGCCATGTAAAATTTTCAACTGATTCAAATGTAATTACTATGTGCAAGGTGATATGCTAGACATCATAAGAGAGACCAAAAGAAGGTAAAACAATAACTATCTTAAGAATCCTATTTTATGATTTATGAAGCTCCTTCCCATATTTTCTAATAATCTCACTTTACTATTCTGTGGATAGGCATCATTATTGTTAATCACAAAGAATTAGGACTTTATGTAAGTTATTTAACTTTTCTAGGACTCAAGTAACTTATCTGAGAAACAGAATGATAATAGATAAGTATAAATAAAATAATATATATAAAGTGTTTAAATAGGACCAGAAACATAGTTAATTCTCAATAAATATTCTAAGATCAAAAGACAAGGTTTTAGGACCTCTAGGACCACACTGTACAATATAGTCACTAACCACATTTTAGATGTTCAAAAGCCTAGTGGCTGTTGTATTGGAAAGTGCTGATATAGAACATTTTCATCATTGTAGAAAGTTTGCTTAACACTGCTATAGGATCTTAAAATGCAGTATTATGGTTAGTGCATGTGCATGACTGCCAAACAAGAAAGACAGTTCCTTCTAAGGGAGTCATTTAAACAGTATCGCATATGCTCAGAATGGGCTGTGATCTCTTCTGTAATGATCAAAGCTCTGGGAGGAGATGCTGCTTGAGCTAGACGTTGAAGTATAGGTATACACAAAGAAAGGGGATCATTTAGTAGTATCAGATTCATCATGTGCATACCAAAAGCACAAGGCATTTAAATGAAGAAAAGGATTTATAGAAGAGAGAGTAGCAAATATGACACTAAGGAATTAGAAAAGGATTATATTATAGAAGTTTTTTCCTTGTCTAAAGTGTTTTGTGGTTTCTGTCAATATTGAAAGTCATCAGATTTTAAGGAAATGATATGTTAGGAAGATAGATAACAAAATGGTAGAATGGATAGGACGGATCACAGGTCAGGTTTGGAATATCAACAGCCTGAATTACAATAACACATAAGAAAATTAAGTTCAGAGAAATTGGTGAGAGAAGAGCCACTACTTCATTACTTTTAGAATCTGCCTATTATTTCATTGTTGGTACAATTCTAATCACAAAGTCTTGCAATTTGTTTCTCTGTAACTTTACCATAAGCTGTGCTTCTGTTCTGTAAAGTATCTGAACAGTGCAATACACTCTATCCTCCTTTGAGTCCCACCCCAGGGCCAGAGAACTCTTCACATATTTGAGGATAGTTATGTCTTTTTTCTTAATCATACCCTCTGATGACTAAGGATCCTAAGTTACTTCAGCATTTCCTCTTATAATCTGGGTCTTGTACCATTCATTTTCGTAGTTCCTTTCTTTGGATTCACTCTAATTTGTCAGAGCTTCTCCTGAAAATGTGGTTCCCAGAACAAATCTCAGTGTTTCCAATACAGTTGACCAATCTAGGATTCATGGTGACCATTTCCTTTACATTTACAGGCATTTTCTGTGTTAGGGTGTTGATGACTAAGGGGTATCCCAGACAAAATTTTTAGCAGGAATTTGGAAATTTAGCACTGGTGCTCATTCATTCCTTCCCTCATTCAATTAAGTATTTATTTCATGCCTACCATATGCTAGGTACTTTTCAAGTACTCAAAACTAGAGATAGACATTTAGTAGGCATTGACCTTAGAGAGAAATAAATATAAATTGACTGTATATGTATATGTCCTTAAGGGAAAATAGAATACCAAGAGCATAAATTTGGACACAGGATGTTTTCGAATGATGCTCTAATAAGGAGGAGCTAGGAAAAAGTGGTGAGAGAGGGATATTAAGTGTCTAAATGAAGCAGACATAAAAACAAAGACAGGAGATAATTTCACAGGGTAAATGATTAACAGTATCTGGGACTTCACAGAAGCAAGGAATATTTGAGAATGGCTACTGGATTTAGCAATTAAGAGATTCTTGATTACTTTTCTGTTTAATGAGAATGAAATCAAGATTTTAAGAGTTTTCTAATGTGAAGAGGAGGGAAGTAGAACTCTTACTATGAGCAGAAAAAAAGTTAAAGAAAACAGTATGAGACATATTTTTCTAGGTGAATTTTGGAATTAGCCAGGTTACTCTGTTGTTTTTATGAAAAAATAAACAAGTAAGAATAATCAGGAAAATTATTTAAAAGTAGCATATAGAGGAGAGATCATCCTACTCAGATGTTAAAATATAATGTAAAGCTATGTTGATTTAAATAGTATAGTAAGAATCCATGAAATGACAAGGAGACTGAATAGAAAGTACAGAAATAGACTCAAATATATATGGAAATTTAGCATATAATAAAGGTGATGTTTTGAATTAGTGCGAGAAAAATATGATGTGGCAACTGGTTATCCATTTGTATATACATAAATGGTGGAGTCTTACCTCATACCTTACAACAAAAATCTCAGGTGGAGTAAAGATTTAATCTTGAAAAGAAAATATAGAAAAACTAGAAAAAATCCTGGGAGAATTATTATTATTATTATTATTATTATTATTATTATTATTATTATTGTTATTATTATCATCACAGATGTGAGAAGGACACTACCCTTAAAAGTCATAATGGAAAAAATTAGCTAATTGACTAAAAAAACAAATAAACAAAAGGAAAAGTTCCACAGTTAAAAAAAAAAACACTATAAACAGAGTTAAAAGGCCAACTATAAACTGGGAAATATATTTACAATTATGTATTGTAAACAAAAGATGACCTTGATATATAAGGAGCTTGTACAAATCAATGAGAAATGCTAACAATCTGGTAGAATATAAATAGAAGATGAAAGAGAAATAGTGACTCCTAAAATCCTAAACAGATGCTGTTTATTGTAGAAGAGAATTTTGAATTAAATCCTTTGATATGCCATTTTTTACACATTAGATAGACAAAGGTAAAAATATTGATAGTGTTGTCAAGTAGTAAGGAGGAAAAGGTACTCTCATAAATGGAAGTCAAAGTTGGTAAAACCTGAAGAAAGCAATTTGTTAGTAGTTCTGAAAATTGCAGTGCATGTGCTCTCTGACCTAGTAACTCTACCTTTAGGAATTTATCCCAAGTATAGATACACCCACGTGTGAAAGGGTCTGTGCGCAAGAGGAGTACTGGCAACATCATTTAGAAGTGTCCACCAGGAGAGGATTATCTAAAGAAACGCTGATACAGTTCTGTCTATAATTTGTAACTGAGGAAGTGTTATCAGTGTAACACAGAAATCATGGCGATTCCAGTTTTCCCTAGCATGTTTCCCTTGCTTTGCACCAAGTAACAGCCACTTCAAGTACTCTTGTACAATGCTCCTACCTAGCCTGTTGATAACGACTGTAGCCTGGACGTTGCCTGGTAGCCCCCAACCAGTGCTGACTGTTGAGGGACCCATAGGCTGGAAGCTGGGAAGAGGAATGCCTCAGTTTGGGTTCCCCGGGAAAGACCCCAAAACAAGGATTTGAGTACTTTACTTAGGAGGTGATCCCAAGAAACACTGGTACAGGAGTAGGGAAATAAAAGAATGGGCAAGTAGTCAATAATGGATGCAGTATCATTAGGAGTCCAGGGGAATATACATGCATGAGAGTTATTCTATTCAGACACAGGGGCAGGTTCACGCTGAATACCACCAGTCTCTGGTTGGGAGCTTTTACTGATTGTTGTTGTTTGTGTTTGGTTTTTTTAAACCTCCCCCCACTTCCAGCCTGCTGTGTACAAGGGCAGTGTCTTAGGAGAAAGCCCTCAGGCTCTGCTAAACCCTCTGTTGAGAGCAAGAAGAAGGGATATGTATAGTTGGGAGGAAGGGGCAGGAGGGTGGGAAGGGCAGATAATCATCTTTTGTAGGCAACAAGATGGGATGAAATCTACTGTAAGCTGCAAGGCTGATCACCAAGCCCAAAAGGTCTAGGAGAGGGGTAGCTGGCTTAGTCTCCAGGCTCCCTTTCTTCAGGGTAATTCCCCAAAGATATTTTTCCTAGCAGCCTGATTTTGCAGAAACGTAGGTGTTTCAGACTGTCATAGAAGGAATTCCTGTGTTTGTTGCTTTCATGCTGCTTAAGTGAAAGAGGTGACTGCCTTGTGCAGTCAGAAATGCCTATACTATGCAGTTGTTAAAAAAGTTGTAAAATGGGTCAGCACTAGATGAACTATTGGAAACATCTCTAAGATAAGTCAAGCAAACAAACATGCACCATTGGAGTAAAACAGTGTCAAGAATATATGTTTAAGAGATAGTTAGCTATTCTCCAAAGATTTATGCTACCATTCCGTAGAGTAAAGTTGAGTAAGTGCCAAGCCAGAGACTAAATTTCCCAGCCTCCCTTGCATCTAAAAGAACCATGTGAATTATTTCCAGTGAAATATGTACAAAGTGATCTGGTGACTTCTGGGCAAGGTGGTTAAGAAACAGTTAACGTCTTCTCTCTCATTTGGCCCCATTTACTGCTGAAGTGAAAACTGAAGCCCTTGAGTTGTGGCAGAACTTGGGTTCCTGAAGCACACATGGAAGGCTGCCCTTTGAACACTGAACTGTCCTGTGTATGTGAACTAACCTTTCTTTGTGTTAAATCACTGAGATTTCAGGGTTTAGTTACTGTAGCAGCTAGCATTACCTTAACTAAACAGTATGTAACTATAAAGTTGAATATATAACTATATGCGTCCATATATACAGAATGTGATTGAAGGAATACCTAAGAAATTGAGAATGTTTCCTGAGGGTGGATGTGTTCAGGGTCAGGATGTGAAGGAGACTTACATGTACTGCCCTTTATACCATATGTTTATATGTAACATCTAGCCAAAAAATAAAGAAAAGATAAATATTTGAACTTAGAAAGAAACAGGAAGGAAAATATTAAAGATACTGAGGAATAGGAGCTAACTAAAGAAGTTCCTATATGCATAAGGAGTAAACTGAATCAAAGACATAAGTGGAAACTATAAATCAGTAAAGGTTCCTCATCCTCTGACATGGAGGAGAAATTGCATTTATATTGCCCATAACATGAAAAATCCAAGTAAAAACTGTACTGAGACACAATTTCTCACCTATCAGATATACAAAACCCCAAATGTTTCATAACCTTTCAGAAGACAAGACTGTGGGGAAACAGGCACTCTCGTACGTCAATGATAGGAGGAAGAAGAATCTGATGAAACCTACCAAACATATTCTTTAACTGAGCAGTACTCCTTCTGGTATTCTGTCCTGTAGGTAAACCTGCACAGGTACAAATGGCAAAATATATAAGGTTATTTATTGTAGCATTGTTGAGTCCAGTAATAACTGATTGAATAAAAAGTGGAATATACATATACACACACAAAATAGAGTTCTAAATAGTGGCATAGAGAGATCTCTATGATATGTAAGGCTGATGGGGAGGGTGAGGGAAGGACAAAGTATAGAGGAATGTATATTATATGTTACTTTTTGTAGAAAGAGTGGAGAAATAGGAATAATAGGAATATGTATTTGCATATCCTTGTATTTCTGTAAAAAAAGACTAGAAAGGTAAACAGTGAATGAATGAAATTGTTACTTACAAGGGATGAATTGACAAAAATATAGTGAAAATGCCAGGAATGGGAGTGAGATTTCTCAGTTATATTCTTTTATATAGGAATGACTGTTTAAAACTTTTCATTATGAACAATGTATAAAAGAAAAGAAAGTAGACTAATGAAACTTCATATTCATTATACAGCTCTAACAATTATCAATAGATGACCCATCTTATTTCACTTATAACCCCCATCCCCTTCACTAGCTTATTTTAAAGTCAATCTCAGACATATTTCATCTGTAAATATCCATATATATATTTTAGTATGTATCTTTAACATATAAGAACTTTAAAAAATAATTCTCACACTAAAAATTCTATAATTTCTTATATCTAAAAGAAATTTTAAAAATACCTACTTATAGTACATTTTTGTAAACATCACCTTATGTTTCAGCTGCCATGTTTACTTCTCCATTTACCAAGTCTGAGTTTACTGTGGGGCTTTGTAGTACAATTTACTGATAAATTTTCATTTGGAAATAATTTTAATCTCAGTGGAACTATAAAAATATTACAATTTCCATATGCTCTTTACCCAGATACCCAAATTGTTAACATTTTACCATATTTGCTTTCTATCACTCTGTCTCTCCCTCCGTATTAGAATTCTGTGCATATTTTTATATATGAATAAACTTTTTTTCTGAACCATTTGACAGCAAGTTGCAGTTTGCATTTCCTAAGACTATTGTGGTGCATAATCATAGAGGAAATTAACATGACACAATCTATTATTTATTCTATGAACCCAATTCATATTATACTTTTTTCCCCCTGTACTAGCCTCTGTGGCAAATAAAATAAATAAATATTTCTGGATCAGGATGCAATCCAGGATCACACATTACATTTATTGTTGTATCTCTTACTCATCTCTAATTTGAAATCATTTCTGTCAGTCTTTGTGTTTCATGAGTTTGACAGTTTTTAAGGAATACAGGCCAGGTATTTTGAAGGTTAGCCCATAGTTGGGGTTTTTCTAATGTTTCCTCATGATTCAATTCAGGTTATGAATTTTGGGCAAGTATATCACAGAAGTAATGTGTCTTTCTTAGTGCATCATATTTGGAGGCCTCTAATATCCTTTCATCCCATTACTATGGTTTAACTTTAATCATTTGGTTTTTTAGATGATAGTTGGATGATTTCTGCACTGTAAAGTTACTTTTTTCTCCCTTGTAATTAATAAGAACTTTGTGGGGAGATCATTTGAGACTACAGAGATATCTTATTCCCATTCAAACTTTCACCCATCAGTTGTAACATATATTGATGATTTTTGCCTAAATCTGTTACTACTATGCTATTTGCCAAATAGTGATATCCCAGCTCTGTTATTCATTCTACCTTTATTAGTTGGTGTTCTACTCAAAGGAAAAGCTTTTCCTTTTCTCCCATTTAAAATTAAATTTTTTTCAATATGGACTCAGGGATTTCTCACTATTTCAATCCTTATACTGTCCCAAATTTAGCTACTGGATACCTCTTCAAGCTGACTCTTGTGTCCCTTTTAATGTCTCCAGTAGTTGTGGATTACTTGTTTACTTTCTATTATAACAAGACATTCCAGGCTCATCTTATACATTCCCTGAGTCCTTCAATAAGCTATTTTCCAAAGAGTCCTGGTTTCTTTCAATGCTTAATATCAAGATATGCACTCTAGATAAGCTTATTATTGCCAGATATTTTAATTCTTCTAGACCCAATGTTGATTTTTGAATCATGCAAGTGTACTGCCTTTTAAAATATATATAATTTAAAAATTTAGACTTGAGTACACCTGAAATCACAGATAGATTGTAAAGCCAGAGAATATACCATTAGGAAGAAGATTTAATATAGAGTTTGAGAATGCGTGCTTTAGGGTTGAATAGCTTTGGGTTCAAATTTACTACCACCACCTAATAGTTTTGAATTACGTTTTATTTACCTGCCACTTGGGGATGAACATATATACCTCATTGGGTTGTTGTGAGGATTTCATGAGATGTAAAAGTAGTGATATATAACATACAGTTAAACATAGCTATTGCTTTATGAATAACTATATTTATGTTTAGCACAGTAATGAACCTTATGTTTAAGAAGTACTTGTTGAGTTTGATTATATACTTTTCTTCCATAACTGTAAGGTACATTTCTAGAATCATTAGTAGTGGAATGTTCCTGAGCATTCCATAAGACCATGAAAAAATATGGAGTCAACTTATAGACATGGGAATAAAAAAAAACGGAGTTTTTTCTTCAGCTCCAGGAAGTTCTGAGTTGGTAGATACTGAAGTTGACAAGGTATAGATCAGAGTTGTTAGGATAGATAGAAATAATTTATGAAAAACACTTATTCTAGGTTAAATTTATGCCTGCCTTATAACTAAATTTCCTCAGGTCTTTTACTAGAGTATTTTATACTCTTCCACTTTAGGAGTAGATGAAAGTGAGAAGCAGCAAAAATGGTGGAATACTGGGTTTAATATAGTATAATAGTAGAACTCATGCAGTTTAGCATAGAGAGGAATAGAAAGGAGAATGTTATTGTAAATTGGCTTTTCAGCTGGTTCATACTTGTCATACAATGTAGAAATATTCAAGTAGATTGTCATCAACTTCAGGAAGATGGCAAGTTGACTCTACTTTTGTAGCCGCAACTATTTTATTTTCCTATTCTCCAATAGTTATGAACCATTTTATATTCAAAATACAGAAGTGGCCATCGATGGAACTATTAATGTCATTTGTAGTCACTCCTACCTTGCCAAATCAGTAATATTTTAGTCTTTTTAATGGGGAAAAACAGGGCAAGCCAGTGCAGTCATGGTGGTGGTTAGTCACATATGCTATAACAAAGAACAAGGCTGGAGAAGAACTTTTTCCTTCAGCATAACTTTCTGTGATTCATAAACTTTTCCCATGATTATTTGAATAAGGAAAAAAATAGAACAATCTTAATTTATAAAATGATTGCCAACATGAATCAGATGTTTCTCCTACTTCTCTTTACACAGTTTACCTTGAAGAAATGTGTATTCTTAGAGTGAATGGATAGAGTATGCATGTGTGTTTGCGTGTGTATGAGTGTGTACATGTTAGAAATAATGAAGGAATACAGAAAACATAGATAAAATTGTGATGGGTAGCTGAAGTTCTCCTACAGACAAGTAAACAAAACCATAGAAGGGAAAATAGGGAGCTAAGGTAACCATCATATGAGAATTATATAATGACAACATAATAGGCTTATATTCTGATAGTATTAGTACCTGCCATTATCCACCCATGGGCTTTTTCCCAATTACTACCATGGCTGGGAAGGGGCCTCAAATTTTGTTCCAATGGCACCTTCATTTCCTGGTTTCATTTCTCAAAGCATACTGA
Source organism: Manis javanica (assembly GCF_040802235.1). Lineage (NCBI taxonomy): Eukaryota > Metazoa > Chordata > Mammalia > Pholidota > Manidae > Manis > Manis javanica. The sequence goes on from NC_133172.1 coordinate 51,173,268, forward strand.
ATAACAAATTATTTGGTAATAGAAGACTACATTGTGTTATTTAAATTTTTTTCCTGTTTTATTGAGATATAATTTATAAACAACACATTATTTTAAATGAAAAAATGTATAATCTATATAACAATCCGCTAAGGATATATGGAAAGTATAAAGCCTTTAAAAATGAAATACTTTTTAAATGCAATTGCAATGAACTCAGTTTGAATGCAATATGAAATGATAAATGCATAGCAGACATGAATTTCATTAGCCTTTTATTTTGCAAAGAACACATATTAAAATGTAAATAAAATGAAGTAATACATTTAAGATGAATAATGTTAAGCACTTTTGGAATGGCAGAGCAAGGACCTCCAAAAATCTGCCTCTCCATTAAATCAACAAATACTGGGAAAAACTGTCAAAATCAAGTTTTTGAGAACTGGAATTTAACCAAAGGCTTGTAACAATCTGATGAGCACTTAAGAAAAATGGCTGAATCTTGATATGAACAACAAGGTTATGGTGTTTTAATTTGCTTTATTCCTATAATCCTCTCCCAAGCTCCAAATTAGCCATGCAAACACAACACCCCCAGAACCAGAGTGGTTGAGAAATCAGCAGTCTAACAAATACTGGAAAAGAACGAATGGGTCTGGAGGTTTACAAGAAGCTGCATCTTCTGAGAATTATCATTATTTAATGTTTCTAACAGCTCCCTGGAAAAGCCCTGTTCATGGGACTTCTCTTTATTTGACCTGACTCGAGCTCAGTGAGGAAAGCTCTACTGCTGGAGCAGTTGTTGAAAACAATTAGATGCAATTCTTTAATATCACAGCTGCCTAAGGCAGTGACACAAGTTTGGGCCAACAAAAGGCTGATCAAAAGACATAAAAGGAAAATCTAGGGAATCAGATGTCTACAGAGGGCTTTGAAAATGTTTCTGGAAAGTTGGAAGACCACATGTATGTGCAGGTTTTTGCAGGGCCCAGAATATCAACTCTGGACTTGATGCTCTTTATGAGCAGTAACTGAAGAAAACAGTAAAAGAGAAGAATAAAGGGAAAGAAACGTTATAAGACCTACAGAAAGCAAATAAATAGGCAAATGGCTAGCGTAAATCCCACTGTATCAGTAATTACATTAAACATAAGTAAATTAGATGCTCCAGTCAACAGAGATTTGCAAATGGTTAAAAAAGCATAATCACACAATCTATCTACAGGAGACAGTGTAGATTGAAAGACACAAATAGGTTAAAAGTAAAGGATGAAAAAATATATACCATGGAAACAGTAGCTAAAATAGAGCTGTATTAATAGCAGACAAAAAAGACTTTAAGACAAAAATTGTTTTTAGAATCAAAGAAGGATAATTTATAATAAAGTGTCAATCCATTAAGAAGATATAAAAATTATAAATATATATGTGCTGATAACAAACCCCAAATACACAAAGCAGCAACTGACAGCATTGAAGAGAGAAATGAATAATTCAAAAATAATAAAACTCATAACCCATTCTCAGTAATAGAACGCCTAAGAAGAAGATCAATGAGGAAATGGAAGACCTAATAATACACTACCAACTAACAAGAACTACAGACATCTCCACCCAACAACAGCCAAATACACATTTTCCTCAATGTGTCCATGTAATATTCTCCAGAGTAGACCATATCTTAGGCCACAAAACAAGTCTTAATAAACTTAAATGATTAAAATCATACAAAGTATGTTTTCTGAGTCATTGAAATGAAATTAGAAACAAGTGAAGGAAATTTGAGAAATCCAGAAATACATGAAAAATAAATAATACATTCTTGAGTAACCAATGAATCAAAAATACCAAAGGAAAAAATAACAAAGGAATTATAAAATACCTTGAGATGAGTGAAAATAAAAAAAGAAAAACAGCCAAAATAGTGCTTACATGGAAATTTATAGATATGATATTTGTACTAAAAAAAGAGCTAAAATCAATAACCTCATCTTAAGAAATGATAAAAGAACTAAAAACAATGAAGCAGAAGAAAATAATAATAAATATTAAAGAATAGAAAAAAGAGAAGTAAACAAAATAAAAATGTGGTTCTTCGAAAAGATCAACAAAATTAGCAAAAGTTTAGCTAATGAGAAAAAGAAGACTCAAATTACTAAAATCATGAATGAGAGAAAAACACGAACATAAATGAAATGTATGTAAAGTAGCTCTATAAACAACTGTATACCAACAAATTAGACAATTAAGATGAAATGGAAAAATTTCTAGAAAGACAAAACTACCAAAAAAAAAAAAAGAAAAATCTCAGTAGACCTGTATGATAAGTAAAGAAATTACATTAGCAATTTAAAAACTTTCCACAAGCCCTAGCACACAGCTTTGTGCTGGTGAGAGCAGTTAACACCAATCCTTCACAAATGCTTATCACAAAAAATACCTGAGGAGAGAACACTTCCCAACTCACTCTATCAATCCAGTATTGCCCTGATACCAAAATTAGACAAAGACAATCATAAGAAAAAATAATATCAATGTCTCTCACAAATACAGATGGAAAAAGTCTTCAACAAAATACTAACAAACCAAATTTAGCAACATATTAAAAACAATCATATGCTGTGACCAAGTGGGACTTTATCCCAGGAATGCAAGTTTGGTTTAACATTTGAAAATCAATGAATGTAATACATAAAATTAATAGAACAAAGGACAAAAACACATAATCATTTCCATAGATACAGAATAGGCTTTCAACAAAATTTAACATCCTTTCATGATGAAAACACTTAACCAACTAGAAAGAGAAGGTAGATCCTTTAACCTGATAAAAAGCATCTATGAAAAACCCACAACTAACATGCTTAATGGTGAAAGACTAAATAACTAAAATGAGGAACAAGTGGATGTTGTCCACACTCAACACTTAATATTTAACACTGTACTGGACATTTTAACATGCTTATGCAAGAAAAAATAATAAAAGTCATATAAATTGCAAGGGTAAAAAAACACATAAGGTTCTCTTTGCAAATGGCATGATCTTGTATGTAGAAAACCCTAAAGAATCCAGGAAAAAGAACACTATTAAATCTATTCAATCAGTTCATCAAAGTTACAAGACAAAAGATGAATTATATAAAAGTAAATAGTATTTCTATACACTTGTTCCTACAATGTGGGCCCAATTTCAAAACTGGCTACAAAAGTACAGTAATCAAGTCTGTGGTACTAACATACGGTTACACATATAGATGAATAGAATAAAACTGAAATCTCAGAAAACAAACTGGCATTTATTGTCAATTGATTTTTTGAAAATTACAAGATAAATCACTAGGGAAGAGTAGTGTTTTCAGCAAATTGTGCCAGCAGAACCAGATATCCACATGAAAAAGAAAGAAATTTGACCCCTACCTCAAACCATATAAAAAAAGATAATTGGAAGTAGATTGACTGTATGACTAACGTACGAGCTAGAACTCTTAGTGAATAACATAGAAGTAAATGTTGATGACCTTGGGTAAGGCAAGGGTTTCTTAGACATCAAAATCATAGTGACAAAAAAAAAAAGATAAAATGGAATTCATCAAAATTAAAAAATTTTGTGCATTAAGGGACAAGAAAATGAAAAGAAAACTCACAGAATGAGAGAAATTATTTGCAAATCATATACCTCATAAAGTACTTGTATCAGGAATATATTTGAAAAAAAAAAAGAAAAAGAAACACCAACTCTTACATCACAACAATAAAAAGCACCAAACTGCCCCCACTTAAAAAAATATCTGTAAAGGATTTGAAGTTTTTCAAAGGAAGATGAACAAATGGTCAGTGAGCCCTGAAAAGATACTCAATATTATTAGTCATTACGGAAATGCAAATTGAAACCACAATGAGATGCCACTATATTCCTACTATAAAAACTAAAATGGAAAAGACAGGCAATAACAAGTGTTGTCAAGAATATGGAATGATTGAGACCCTCATATATTAGTGGGAATGTAAATGGCACAGACTTTGGAATGCAGTTTCACAAAATGTTACACAGAATTAACATATGACCAAGGAATTCTACTCTTAGGAACAAAGAGAAGTGAAAACATGTCCACATAAAAACTTAGATGCCACATTTATAAGCACATTCATCAGAGTATCAAAAAGTGAAAATATGCTAGGAGGTAGAAGTGGAAAATAACCCTAAATGAATGTTGGGAATTATCAAAATTATCTTCCTAGCAACTGGCAGAATCAGCCAATATTTCTGGGTGGATTCTGGGCAATTGGGAATTTATGTTAAGAGCAATTATATTGTATTGGGTCCTAAGGGAATGCAGCTTCTGTCAGTAGTAAGGACCTGTAAGATTGGCATTTTTCTGGACTGAGTTGGCTGAGGTTTCCCTTTGTAATGTGAATAATAGGTCTCTTTTCGATACTTTTAATGGTTCTTTTACAAAAACTGTTGGGCCCTATTTCTGTTCTGGAAGAGATTCTAACCCTCTTTAAAATCTCTTCAGTAACAGATTATGAAAGATTAATTTAATACCTAGGAAGTGATTCTTTTTCAGTTTTTAGGGCTAACTTAGACAGTAAATTTAGTCCCAGAAATGCTGGATTCTTCTTAAGTTTATCACTGGAAATCAGAATAGATTTTTCTCCTTCATTTCCAGCAATTATACAAACATGGTAGTAACACCAGTTTCATAGATGTTATAGGTATAAATTGTCAAGTGCTTTGAAATTCTAAGATAAAATATTGAGAATTATATTGTTTAGCACATCCAAAAAGATATTTTATAATTTAAAAGTGAAAAAAAACCCAAAGCCCCATCAACTGATGAATGGCAAAATAAACTGGCATATCCATACAATGAAACATTATTTGACCATAAAAGGGAATGAAGTAGTAAAACATGCTATAACGTGGATGACTCTTGAAAGCATTATGCTAAATGAAAGAAGCTAGTCACAAAAGGCCATATATTTTATGATTTCATTTATATGTAACAATGTTTCTTTAAAGCATTTGGTTCTTTTGGCTGAGAGATCACTTAGTTTTAAATATTGTACTGGCTTCATTTGTATCTTTGGTGAGTAGAATAATGGCAAACAGAATTACTTCTTTTGAATAGCTATGAAAGGTTAAAAGTAAAGACTTCCTATTTATTTAGCTGTCATATGCATTGCTGATATAAAGGAAAACTGGAAGAATTTCTTTTAGAGCAGTGCAGTGTGAAAGTTCGTAAGGTTAGAAATAATTTTCATCCTGACTTAAACTCATAGGTAATTTAAAAAAAAGATTTAATTACCGTTGTCATTTCTGTGACTTCTACTGAGAAAACAGTAGGGAGAATACCCCCACTGAATGTTCTCTCTCAATTCTGAATAATTATTATATTCTTGAAACAATGACCTTGTCAGGTGACACTTAATGCAAAGGCCAGAGAGCATCTGATTTTGAAAGTGTTTGAATTCATGCATAGTAATTTCACCTTTTAAAAAAATTTAACATTTTGACAAATGAATCCTTTGACTTTTAGTAATACTCTAATGCTTGCTCAAGTAACATTTGCCCTTGAGAAATTGATTGAAAAACAGAAAAATACTTTTGAGGAGATTTACTGGTTGGGGAAACTTTAAATTTATTAGATCATGCCATTTTTTTGTCTCTTAAAGTATATTTTAAGGTATTGAAAAAATGACAGACTGATACAAGCAATACCCATATGCCTTTATACAGATTAAGAAATTCTTATTTTGTCATGATTGCTGCAGAATTTTGAAATAATAATAATGATACAGTATAGATACAATTCATATTTTCCCAAATCCCATCACCTTCTTTCTCTGAAGCAACTCATACCTTGTAGTGGGTATTATTCCTAAGAATTTTTTAAATTATTACATATTTATGTATCCAAAGGTAGTATGTATATTGTGTAGCATGTTCTTGAGCTATAGGTGGTATCATCCCACGTCATTCAGCAATTTGCTTTATTCCTCAACATCCTATTTTTGAGATTTAGTTTCACTGATACATTTTACATGGCATTCCATTTTAAGAATATGCCCCAGTTTATCCATTCATCTCTTCATAAACATTTGGATAGTTTCTGTTTTTTCTATTGTTAAAAACTATGCTACAGTGTATATTCTTGGGCCTATCTCCTGTGATCACATGTAAGACTTTTTGTGTAGTTTTTTTTACCTAAGAGTGGATTTACTAGGTATATGCATATGTTTAACTTTATTAGATGTTGCCAAATTGTTTTCAAAATGGTTGTACCAATTTACACATCAACCCCCTCCTCAGCCATTTTATAAACACTTTCCTGAGATATAATTTACATGCTAGAAAATTCACCTGTATAAAGTGAACAATTCAGTGGGCTTCAGTTTATTTACAAAGTTCTATAACCATCACCAAATCTAATTTTAGAATATTTTCATTTCATCACTCCCAAAAGAAACCTTGTACCAACTGGCGGTCCCTCTTCAATACTCTTCCATTTGCTTATACCCCAGCCCTATGTAAACACTAATCTACTTTCTATCACTAAAGAGTTGCCAGTTCTGAACATTTGTATATATGGTGTCATACAATATATGATCTTTTGTATAACTGGCTTTTTAAACTTATCATAATGTTTTTGGGGTTCATCCTTGTTGTATCATGTAGCAGTATTTCATTCTTTTTCTTTTACTGAATAATATTATCACATTTCATTTATCCATTCATTGTTTAATGGACATTTGGATTTGTTTCTACTTTCTGGCTATTGTGAATAATGCTGCTATGAATATTTATATACAGGTTTTTGTGTGAATATACATTTTCATTTCTCTTGGGTATGTTCTTAGGAGTGGAATTTTTGGGCTGGGTCATATGAAGATTCTGTGTTTAATATTTTCAGGAACTTCCCAAAGTGGCTTCACTATTGTACAATCCTATCAGCAATGTACAAAGGTTCCAATTTTTCCAATTACTAATACTTGTTATTGTCTGTCTTCTTATTTTAATTATCCTAGTGGATATGAAATGACATTTCATTGTGGTTTTGCTTTGCACTTTCTTAATGACTAATCACTAATGAGCATCTTTTCACATGCTTATTGGCATTTCTGTATCTTCTTTAGAGGAAGTTCTATTCAAATCCTTTACCTATTTTTTAAGTTTTTAGTTACTGAGTTTTATGTATCCTTTATATCATTTTGAATACATATTCCTTAGCAGAGATATGATTTGTAAATACTTTCTTCCTTTCTGTAGACGGATGGAGTCCTTTAAGTACAAAACTTTTTTATTGTGATGAAGTCCAATTTATCAAAACTTTGTTTTATCACTCTGCTTTTAGTATCATATCTAAGACATAATTGCATACGCCAAGATCAAGAATATTTACTCTTATGTTTTCTTCTAAGAGTTTCATTTTTAATTTCTACATTTAGGTCTTTTATTTACTTTGACTTAATTTTGTCTATGGTGTGAGGTAGGGGCCTTCTTCATTCTTTTGCATGTGGATATTTCTTTGTCAGGACACAATTTGTTGAAAAGGATATTCCTTCCCTGATTGAATTATTTTGGTACCCTGTTGAAAATCAATTGACCATAGACATAAAGGTTTATTTCTGGAATCTTAATTCTATTTAATTGATCTATATGTCTGTCTTTATGCCCATACCACAGTCTTAATTATCAAAGTTTTGTAGTAGGTTTTGGAATTAGAAAGTGGTAGTTGTACAGATTTATACTTCTTTCTCAAAATTGTTCTGGTTATTCAGAGTGCCTTCCATTTCCATATGAATTTAAGGGTCAGCTTGTCAGTTTCTGCAAAAAGGCATCTGGGTTTTGCTAGAGGTTGTAATGAATCTATTGATCAATTTGGAGACTCTTGCTATTTCAACAATATTAAATCTTCCAAACCATGGTCATTGGTTGTCTTTCCAATTATTTAGGTCTTTAAATTTTTTCTCCAACAATGTTTTGTAGGTATTAGTGTATAAGTCTGCCTTTCTATTGTTACATTTATTCCTAAGTATTTTATTCTTGTTGATGCTATTATAAACGGAACTGTTCAGTTGATTTATTTCCAAATCGTTCTCTATACATTGGTAGTATATATAAATACAACTGCTTTTATTTTATATATTGGTCTCATATCCTGCAACCTTACTGAACTCACTTAATAGATCTAATAGTTTTTGTTTGATTGATTCCTTAGGGTTTTATATATAAGATCCAGTCTAGAGTTTATCCATGCTATTGAGTTTTTAATTTTAGTGACCCTATTTTCACTTGTAATTTTTTTCTACATTTACCTGTTCTTGTTTTATTTCTGCCTCTTTCATTTTATAATTTCTTAGTTTCTCTTGATGGGAATTATTTCTTCACTTATGTCTTCAAACATCCTAAACATACATCTTTTAAAGTCTTTTTCAGACTGTTTCAGTGAAGTTAATTTTATGTTCAGTGAATTTGTTTTATGACTATTTATTTGTTGATCCTATTGGATACGTTTGTTACATTAGATTTCTGTGAATTTTGGTTTGCAGTGAGAGGTTTTTATGAGTGCTTTGTTCTTTTTATTTGACTCTGTTCATTCTTCCCTAGGATGATCATTCGACTACCTGCATCTGACTCCCCAAAGCTCCTGTCTAGACATAGATCTTATAATGACAGTTTGGTGTTCAGTTCAGACTGATATTAAGAGTTTTACACATTCAGCCACTGAGCCATCTTTCATGTAAAGGTGGCACCACACCATCCCCCATTATTTGTGTATTCCTTGTTTCTGTGAAACCTGTTTAGTCCCCTTACTCTGTTGGAGCCTAATCACTGGCCACCCAACTTGTTCTCTTAAGAGTCCAGCAAGCCAGTAGCCTCAGCACTGCACACTGTTTTGCATTTCTCTTTCTGTTATGGTCTATGGAGGCATATATCTTGTATATAAGCCTATTTAAGTATTTTGTTCACTTGAATATTTATTTGCTCTGTATAAGGCACTTTGCTGAGCATTCTACCTATATCATCTTATCCAATCATCACAACCCTTCAAAGTTAATATTATTACAGAAGAATAAATTGAATCATAGACTATTTAAAAACTTGTCGATAGTCAATAGAAACAATATTCAAAACCAAGGTTGTCTGATTTGAAAACCTGTGCTTTAAATCACTTTTTAAATATTTTTTCTTTTATTGAGAAGTTCTCTGTTTTCATAAATTAGTACAATCTGAATGATATTTTGGTACAGAAAATTAAACTTTCTCTGAGAAGGGAACAGATTAAATGTTTTTAGCATTTTGTCAGAGCTTTACCTATAGTATAGGTTTTCAAAATGTATTTGAGAGACATTTCCAGAACTGGTGGGATCTTTCCTGATAAATTATCATTTTTGTTACTATTAAAACTTTAGGACTTTGAGAGATTTGTTTTTCCGTTTGTCCATTTTCTTTACTTTTATAAGATCACTTACACAAAAGTCTAGTTGTGATTATGTGGCTTTGGGAACTCTATTTTTTGGTATAGAGTTAATTCTTAGAATTTTACACTCTAAGGGAAGTACCAAGAAACGAGACAAACCTAATTACAGAAGAACAAAAGAGAGTTGGCATTAATGAATTCAGCGATGTCTTTTGAAGTTTTTAGCGAGATTCTGTATTAGGAATCTGTAGATGAAGAATTAAATCTAAATCTTGTACCCTGACAGCATTTATTAACTAACCAAGTTATGCCAAAAGCAGCAGCAGCGGCTACAATAGTTTTCACCCTATACTGTGTAACTGAACTTAAGTCTAAAGAATAATAATGACTGGGCAAGTAATACTGTAAAGGATTTTAATTTGTAAGAAATCAAGAATTACTATAGCAGGTGTCAGAATCAAATGATTAAGAAGGACAGGTATGTATATGCCAGTGCTCCACTAGGCTGATTGTAAGAGCATTAGACCTAGTTTGAAATGAAGCAATGGCAGAACATGATTTTAGTTAGATTTTTAGTGATGAAAATAAGTTAAGAAAGAAGAGAATAATTCTTAATGGAGTAAAATCATAGGTATCCCTTAGTTTTTGGAAGTTCATGTTATGCCACTTTACTTTTATGAAAGATCTACATTAGTAACTGTTTCCCTTAACTGACAGAAATCCAAGGAGGATTTTCGGTTTAGGAGAACAGGCAAAAAGTGAAAACATAGTTCAGTGTTTGTTTTGCACTGAGTCATTATAGAGGCTGGGCGCACCCTGAGTAGCAAGAGCAGCCCCACCAAGCCCCATCCCCAGAACTACACAGCTTCTCAGCATTAAGCCATCAGAGCTTTGAAGTGTGTCTGTGAGCATTTGTGCTTTATCTCAATTTATTTTGTGCATATGTCAGTGAGATGTGTCCTGTGATATCAGAAAAGCCTAAGAGAGGTTATTTTTTGGGTCTGGGAACTTCAAAATTTTTCCGTATAAATTAATAGTAATTGCTTCTTCACTTTACACCATTTTGGTTTATTGAAGGTTTCATGGGAACATTCTGCTTTCGGATAACAGGGTAAACCTGCATCTGCTGAACTAAGTCTCCTCCATGCCTTTCTTCTAATTGTAGGAGATGGTTTATTGGAAATCTCAGGTTTGAACTACTCAGTCTGTATCCCATCCCTCTAGGGCCAGCTCAGCCCTTCATCCTGTCAAAGCAGATAAAACAGGATAGCCTGCAATTTGCTATAAAGGGGTCCTTGGGATGAAGCATTTTAATGTCCATAAAGAGGAGACAAGACCTTCATTATTAAAGACTCCCATGGAACATTTCAAACAGCATGGATCTGTCTTGGTGCCCTTTGCCAGAATTAATAGATTTGGTCAGCAGAGTTGGAAGAAAGCTAAGCATTCACGCCTACTTGTCATCCAATAATATTATACTAATATTTTTCTTATTTTAGCTAGATGCCCTCAATCTGACAACACCTTGAGTAAATAATACTTAAATTAGAAAGGCTACTAATTTGTAGACTCATTTCAGTTAAGCATAGGAGGAATAGAGCTACAACAATATTATTTTAGAAATTAAAAATCAAGTACAATGATTTAAAGAACAGATCAAATTGATCTGTCTTATCCATTGTTTTAAATTTTTGCCTGTATGTCTCAGTCTGGGATTGAACTGTTTTTCTGGTTCCAAACAGCTATTCCAACCAAGAGCCTTCTGATGAGGAAAGGGACTGGAGTGTAATAAAATACTAAGTGTGTTATTTTGAATTCTTCGCATGCTCTGAGAACAGGAATATCTTAAGCTTTGATAGAATGGTGCAATTTTATATTTTCCATTTGACTACTTTAAAAGGTTCATTGTCTTTTAATTAAACTACAGGGGGGGAAGAGCACAGATTAAAAGATGTAGCACTATAAAGGGAATGGCTTTTAGCTACTAGTACATGAGCGAAGACACCACAATAAAGCAAGATGGAGCGCAGCAACAAGTTTTGTGCCTTGAAGCCTCTTCTTGTCTGACTGTGGCAGTAATTTGGAGTTAATTTGTGCAGCTTCTCAATAAAAGACTTTGTGTTTTATATTCTGTGATTCTTCCTAGCATTTTTTCCCAGCTTTTTTTTTTTTTTTTTTTTGGTGACACACTTGTTCCCTTTGTGAGTGAGATGATTTTTATTTCTCCAAATGAAACTGCATATAAAATAATTTTTTTTAAAGTTCTGTTCTCGTTGATTTCAAGAAGTGATATCCAAAGTATCCATCATGTATCTTAACTGTCATTCCATGTTGTGTTCTTGAAGCACACAGAACTAGAGCTCTCCCACCTCTTCCCTTCCACGAGGTCCAGTGTAGCTTACACAGATAGATGTAATAATACAGTAAACTAGTTTAGGTGAGAAGCTTAGACCAGGCTCAGTACATGGATATTTCCTATTCATCACCTGCTTTTTACTTTCCACGAAAATAACTCTTTCAAGTAGCACCTTCCTCGAATCTCCCACTTTCTGCCCTTACTAATGAATAGAGGTCTACTTTCTTCTGTACTGACATGTGGTTTTAGCATGTGGTGAATATTTGGGTTTCCACATTTGGGAATATTACTGGCTGGTAGTTGTTTTATTTTCCTTTGTCTGCATGAAGATTTTTTTTTTCTTTGTGTCTGTTTTTTCTCCCTTTGCTTTTTACTCCCCCACATGTCCCCAAATCCTTCAAGCCAATGAGGCTGTGGCGACACCTTCTGGGCAGTGCTGGGAGTGAATTACAGCCACAAGTTCCATGGCGGTATTTGCATACCAAAAGATTTGGTGTATACTACTAAATTTAGTAAGCTTCACCAAAAGAACTGATACAGCATTCTGCTTCTGCTCTGAGTTTCTAAAATCTGTTAAATATCGATGTCATTTCTTACTAATGAGCAGAGATTTGTAGTTAGCTAAATAAAAAGCCAGTGGGCCAGTGTGCTTAATCAGTGTAAGGATATGGTACTTGGTTGGGCCTGAAAATGAATTTTAACAGAGAAAAAAATTAATGATTGCATGTTATTAGAATATCATCACTGTACACTTTCTTTTTTTTTTCATGATCTGATACAACAGTTTACATGCCAGTGCTTCATTGCCTCATAGCAGTGAGGAAATGTCCTATAAACAATCTCGGTAGGAACAGTGTCATCATAGTGACCATCCACTGTTGGGACAGTGTAGGGTGAAGGCTTCTCCAGATCCACTCTTGTCCACCCATAGCTCTCATCAGTTTTAAGAAACATGTAAGGAGACTTCTCTATAGCCTCTGTTGGAAACTTGCTTGTATCTGATCAGATTTCATTTCTTCCACTTTTACTTCAAAGCTAATTTAACTTTTATTAAAAGATTTTTAAACTACAGCATTTTCATAAATAGCATGAACGCGGTAAGAGTTTACGGTTACCAATTTGTTTACTTTTTTACCGACCTTTGTTCAGACACCGAACATGCTAAAAGCTATAGTTTCTAAGAAAATCACTAGTTAGTTCTAGCAAACCTTATGAAGTTTGTTATTAAATAACTTAAGAGATACCAAGAGTCTCTGCTCTTTTATCTTCAATAACTGAATAGCAAATGTATAGGCATCAGGCAACAAAAGTGTGACTGGCTGTCAAGGTGGCTATGAAAGTACCCATCTTTATAACATTACCTTAGGGCAATGTCAAATGGGAAGGCACAAAGGCACTAAACTTAAGGGCAAGGATAACTGGCACAGTAGATATGCAGCCCTTAAAATGGCACTGCATGTCTTATCTTAGCCCTTTGATCAAATATTGCTACTCAATATATAATATACACATTTATGTTTGGTACAGAACCCAATATTTCTATTACTACTATGTAATAAAATCAAGGCAGGGACATATTGCCTTCTAATTTTGATTTGCAAACAGATGGTAGATAGCTGGAAAATAGACCAGAGCTATAAAAAAAATGGGGAAAATGCCTTGATGAAGTTAAAATAAAGCTGGTTTATAATACTAAGTACTAAGAGTGTGAATGAGTAACAAAATATCATCTAGTAACTGTGCAGATGATGATTTTATTTGAAATTGGGGGAGGGAAGAAAAAGCTAGGAGGAGACAAAAACACAATTTGGCCTAAAATTGAATTTCTCTGATAAGGGGTTTCAGAAGCGGCTTGTCTTACTCACTCAGCAGCAAAATAATCATATGCACTTTAATAATCTTTATTTTACAGGAGTGTGTTGCCAGGGTAACGGAATGTAAGCAGGAAACAGCACCTTGCAGATCACAAAGGCAAATCTGTGAAAAGAAATTTCACTGAGTTTCTCTTTTCCTCACCAGTGTAATAACGACTCGTATTTTTCCTGCACTGTTTAATATTCTCACACATTCTTTTCCCTTTTCTGTATCTGTTTAAGCATGGACAATAGCATAAATCTGTAGCTGTCAAGCTCAGTGGGCTAAGCAATAAAAAATGGATGTTACATTTTTAGCATTTTTATATAATTACTTTTTATTGCTGTCTTACCCCTGTATCCATTCCTCCCAACCTTATTGTTACTTCCTTCTCTCTGTAAACCTATCTGATGATAGTATTCCAAGTAAAGGGGGCTTGAGGTGGGAGTTGGTATTTGGCTACATTAATCAAAGTTTATTTGCCTACATGAAGATTCTAAAGAGGCAGGGATTACAACTGAAACATCTATCTTTTGGCAAGGGGATAAATTGAATTATAGCAAATGAAGTGACAAGCATTTGGGCCAAAAGCTGCAAAAATAATGTTTTCTTTACACTCATGCACACGTACACATACAAGGGGGGAAAGAAGGAAAGGAAGCAATGTTCCATTCTTTCAGCTTGCCATTGGGCATTGGAGCCTCATTTTGTTCTAGGAAATTGGCTAATTTGAAATTAACAAAATGAAAGTTACCAATGCTTTTTCAGAAGAACTAGAAAACTGGCAATAAGAATGTGCCCACTGATCATTTGATTGGCTCAAACTTATGACAAATCTGTGGCTTACAAACATTTGCCTGTAGTTATCTTTGCCAAAGGCCTTATGGTGTAAAAGTGAATATCTATTAGGCTGACATATATATATATACAGTGGAACTGACAAAGAAAAAGAGCCTTTGTGAAATTATATATAAAATCTATATTCAAATCATGATTAAAGTTTTGACTTCTGCCAAGAATTTTGTTAATGGTGCCACTTAGTTTTGACATGTCCACTATGTACCCAAGTTGTATAGCTCAGAGTTCTTTGTCCAGGTCCACAGAACTATCAGCAACCAAAAACAGAGCTCAAAAACCAGTTTCTGGGTGGATTTTATTTGGAATTATATTCTTTTTGGGTTTTGGTGAAATTTACTCAAGTATAGTTTTAATTATTGTTATTAATATTTTTCCTATATATTCTGTCACCCTAGATATCTTACACAAATATTTAAAATTCTAATTAAAGCTACTTTAAAAATAGTTAATGGTAAAAGAAAAATTAGAATTTGAAAAGGCCAAAGACTTATTAAAATGACAAATTATAAGGAAAACATTCTGTAGTGGTATAGCTAGTGTAACTCAGATGTTCAGATAAATGGAAAAGAATCACATTGAAATGGTAAGATTTCTATGTTCAAGATTTTAAAACCAGATGCCACAGCAGTCAAAGCTTGATTCTCATCAAGCACCATTGAAAGGTCTTGAGAAAAATTTAAAACCCAACAGAGTGTATTTAAAATTGTTTCTCTATGTTATAAAACTGTTGGTTTAAACTCAGCTCATAATTATTCATTCCACATAGAAGCTGACTCATTTGAAGCCCTTCTTAGAGCCAATATCTTCTTTGATATAAAAATCTCTATTTAACCTCTTTAATGCTAATTATTTCTTAAGAGCTTATAAGTTCCCTAAGATAACAGAGCCAAAAGGAAAGACTTCTCTCCGTGGCTCTTGTTTATGACCTAGATTCAGTGTTCTGTGGAAATAAGATTACCAGTTTTGAACAGTGAGTGCCATGTCTATTTCCTTAGGATTTGAGTCATAATTTATCCTTGGTACAGGAAAATAATCAGTAACTCTACGTTTTAATTTAATTATTGTGAAGATGAACATATGGTTGGCAAGTGAAAACATGATGGGCAGTAAGTACTGTTCATTTGGTGATCTTACTTCAGTTATAAAATTTTTAAAATCATCTGCTAGCATTTGTCATTCCTTATTTGGTGAAAAATAATTCTCCTCCTAAATTTGGTGCAGTTTGGAACCATGTGTAACAGGATCTTGAAATGGGACTCTCCCTGTTTGTCTTAGCTGGGGTCCTAAAATAAAAGATTTCAGTGCATCTTCTTAAGCTACTTAACCACGTCAAGGATACAGAAGAATTGGGAGGCTGGAAATTAAGGAAAGAAAGATTTTTCGAGAAGGTTGGTGTGGTGTCTCATCACATCTCCAAGGGGAAGAAATAGGGATGCATCTCCTTTCATCTGAGTCCGAGAGAGAGAGAGAGAGAGGCTTCAAGGAGATGACTCGTAAAGCTTACAACTGACCCCTGCCATTTAAGAACTGCTATCTGACTCATGCCTGAAAAGTCTAGAGTTTCAGATTTATTTGCCAGCTGCTTTGAAGACTGAGTGATGAAGAGGTGTCTGTGCTGAGCTGTGTTGGCAACCTGTGAGCTATGTTGGGCAACCTACATTTTCAGAGATTTTTGGAGCAAATGATGCTTAATTATAGGTCATGAATCAGAGGTAGGCCATATACACAAGAGAGATGATGCAAAGTTGTTTTAGACTCATAGACTTCCTGGAGGATCCAGTGATCCAGATACTGAACTACCTTCTTCTCAGGAGAGGAAACAGAAAGAGAGCTTCATTTAAATCAAAGGATCTGCGAGTGAGAGTCAGATAATGAATGCTTTTTCCTACTACAAGTAGGAACTGGTAAAGAAAAGTAGCCATAACTCAAACTGGAGGTTTTTATTACTAGACTAGATTAGAAGTATTAATTGTCGAGTATTTTGAATACCTATAAATGAGCAGAAACATGAAATCTGCCCTAAATTTCATGTGTAGACATGGGAAGCCCCATAGAATAAATTAAATGTCATACTGAAACACAGTAAACTTTCTTCATTATTACATTTGTTCTAATTCATAATCTTGTATACATATAGCAAAATAGTGATCTTGAAAGAATAGCAGAGTTGCAGTGTTGGGAAATTATATTACACTTTTCTTTTGATCCCTAGCTTATTATCTCCATCTTCATAGACAATAATTATACCCATTCTACTTGGCCCTTGCCATACTGAAGTAGAAAGTATTAAAGACAAGCAAAAAAGAATAGTAGGCAGGAAAGATTTTTTATTGTTTTATCTTTGAGATTTTATCTCTTCTCCAAAAGCCCTTTTATAACTTTTCTTGACTTAATATTTTGCCACTTATTTCTTCCTTTGTCTAGAGCTTTAATAGGGGTGTTAAAATCAAGGAACCTTGATTAACCTACAGAAAGAATCACACTTTACTAAAACATCTGAAGTTAATGGTAATATTTGTAGAAAGATATAATCAGGTTCTTAATAAATAATAAAAAATAGATATTGCAAGTTAATGCAGTGTTTTTTTAAATGGAAACACTCTAAATAATCTTATATAGCAGAATCTCTAAAACATTATCCAAATATGTTATTATCATTATCACTTCCAGTTTGTTTCCTGGGGACTCGTTGTCCTCTGAGTTTTGCTGAGCTTGGTTAGGCAATAGCTATATTTAGGCCTTTTATTCAATTTCTCTAAACGTTGGGACGCCTTAAGACTATAGGAGAGAAAATGACAGAGAAGAATGGATAGAGAGTAAGATAGTAATAGAGAGGTATTAGAGAAAATTGTAATAAAGTAAGAACAACATACAACTCTTTGTAGAGCATATGGTAGAAAAACTGGAAATCAATGCTTATAATGTGAACATGAGCAAAAGAGAAGGTGTAAATATCCAGCTTCATAAATTAGGTCTCATCAAATCCTCTAGAGTGATCCCATAATGCTCTCTCCAAAAACACTCTTCTCTTTTGACCTTAAGAGGAATTATGTGTCTAATTCACGTAAAGAAGTCAACATATTTTCTAAAGTCTCTCTCCCTCACACACACACATATACACACACAAATTTAGGGGGAGAAATTCCATTTTTAAATATTGTTGATCTCAGTGCTTTTATACTATTTAATAATTCTTATTAGTTGAATGAAATTTCACTTATCATTTACAAAGTGATTTACATTACAACCTATATAAATGTCAGTACACAAGTATATTTGTATACAAAATATTTGTATTTCTATTTACTATAAAAGTTTGGTGCATATATTACTAAAAATTGTTGAAACCTAATTAAGGAAATTGACTAAATCTTTATTAAACACATCTAGCTGTGCTGCTAATTTTATCACAGTGACTCACACTGAAAGAATATCTGACTAGTTCAAGTCTTAACTCAGCCACTTAATAGCTTTGAGACTTTGGGGGCAATCACTTACCTTTTTGAGTGTCTTCTGTATCTAACCTATGAAATAGAAATAGTGTTTCTTTCCCTGCTTAACTAATAGAGTTATTGAAGGATCAAGATAAGGAAACATATAAAGTAAAATAACATATAGATATTCCTTTATATTTGACGTTCTTTTTTTTATTATATGACTTCATATTTTTGATATTCTTTTTCATTATTATGATTTTAAGTACACAAAAGTATTCAGTGTGCTTCCCCTTTTCCATTGCTAGAAATTGTTTGTTGAGTGAATATATATTTTCAGACAACAGTAATGCATCAGGTACCACAGTTAAAGGCAAGTCATGAATTTGCAGGGAAAACAGGAATTTCAGTAGTTTTCTTTCATTCAGGGGAATGGGCCAAAATTGTTAGAATAGTGACATAATAAGGAAGGAGTTTTATTTAAAAGAATGCTGAAAGGATTAGAAAGAAATTTCCTGAATATTCTGTTTCTACATCTTAGACTGCATTTTAGCTTTTGGAAAATAGACCTTACTATCTCAGTAGTAGAATAAAGTGAAATCCTTAAAACACAACAACATGCATTTAGCTTTTTTCTTATGGAACTTACACACATCACAGGAGTCTGTTAAAGTAAAAAAGATACAGCATCTCTGACTAGAAGTGAGAATAATGTAATTCACAGATAAAATATGCAAACTCTTAAAGCAAACTTAGGGCTAGAACTAAGCTCGAGACTTAGTTCATTTAATTCAACAGTAAATAAGTTTTAGAAATAGTGTAATATTAACTCTGAGAATCTCTCCCCCCTACACGCACATGCCCTCTGAATCACAAGAAGTTGAACATATATGAGTAATTTGATGTTCATAAGCTGATGGACAAGTTATCATCTTGGCTACAGTTTCAGCCCATTGTAATACATGATAAGCAAAATGTGTTAAAACCTCCCAAATAGAGCACAAACCACAAATGTTGACAGCCAAAAAAAAGGATAAGTGACTTCCTGAGAAAACAATAAGCACTTGTCCAGTTTCCCAGTTTTAAAAATCATAAACTAAAAATGTTTGATGTAAAGTTAGAAAGCAAGACAATGACCTTCTGACATCATATGCTTAGTTCATAAACAAGATTTTTTTATAAGAAACATTACATATTTTTATTCCTGTAGGGCATGACCTATTCATAATGCTTCTTCCCTCATTGGAGAATAATATAGTCTTATATAATTTTTTTTTACCCGACAAATTAAATTAGGACATGTATGTACAGGTCAGTGAGGAAGTCCTAATATACAATCCTCTTCTGATTTTAAAAACTATCTCATCATTAATATCAATTAACACCTTATAATGTCTTCTATATGAATGATGTAGAAAGCATTTTCCAAAGGATAGGAGAGGTGTGTTCCATGAACTCCAGGAATTTGCAACTTGGAAAATTATTTCTATGTTTCATTTAGATTAGAAAAACTCCCTTTAATGTCTTCAGCTTGAATTCCTGTTTCACTAGCTTTGATTTATTTTGCAGAAGGCTGTAACATGGGCTGAGAGAAAGGTAAATTTTTACTTTATTCTTAATATGAATACATTAACTTTTATAATATGGACCATCTACTTATGGTATATTAGTAAGATATTTTAAGTTTAGGTTGCAGTTCAGATCTTTTGATTCTCAGTATACTAGGCCTCATAGACGGTAATAATTGTGCTTTTTGTTGCTGTTGTATTTGAAGTGGTTGCTGATTTATGTAGAATCTCTTGTAGTTTGAGTGTGGATTTTGGCATGACCTACTTCAATATAATTCTTATTAGTAACTCCATTGAAGTGTTAAATGATAAATCCTTTGAAATGTTTTCCTTGAGTAATCCTAACTTAACCATATTATGAAAATAGAAATAGCTCTCCAAGGAGTGGTGTGTGTGTGTGTGTGTGTGTGTGTGTGTGTGTGTGTGTGTGGCGCACATGTGTGCTTTACTCTTTAGTCCTGAAGAGCGGATACTTTGGGCTTCCTTTTGTCTCTGGGAATGTTACTTAAAGCTGTAGTTCAGGTTTTCCTATGTAATGCAAGGATTTGTGAGAATGCTTTTTCATCTCAGGGCATGTATATAAAATACAAATATCACAAGACTTAAATGATCCAGTTTCTTACTCTAAAGCAGAGTGTTAATACATCTTTATCCCACCACAAAATATGAGGATGATGTACTCCAACTGTTAAATCGTGTCAGAAATAAAGTAGCTTGTCTCTAAACTTTAAGTGTATTTACACCTAAATTTTGAGACAGTGGGAGTCATCTGCAAATATTATAAGTGATCATCTAACATGATCTCCACTGAAAACAAAGATAACAGTATATCTTAGCTAATTACAGACTGCCAAACCTAGGAAGTTTTGTAGATCATTATAACTGAGAAGGAATATAAAGAAGGAACACTGATGAAATTGCACAAAGGAAATGTATTCTCACTGTTATAACCAAGTGTTATAACCAACTGGACTGCCTTCCCTCATCTTCTTCTCCACCTCCCCATCTCCCTTTACATCTTTCCATTTCAGAAGAAAGAGTGAATATTTTCATGATTATCTTTCTCTAATCAAGCTCCATTCTCTCTTAAGTGAACAATGAGGTAGCAACCCAGTTGTACTTAGGTGGTCTTACTGACGGAGATTCTTTAGCTGTCATGCGTACTGAGGATCTGCTGCTGCTTTTTTTTAAAAATCTACTTTAGCTGAGGAAGAATTAACTCATAATTTACCTTAATTTTCATAAGGAAAGGTAAAAGTTGTTTTTATTTAAATAAGCCATCATACTTTCAACAGCTTAAATCAGCTGATTTACTTTTTCCCATGTAGTAACCCAGATTCTCCCATCTTTTGAAATAGAAACTGTCCTCACCCCATAACCTCAACATGTGAGTAAAACTCTTTCTAATTGTATGACTGTGTACTGTGCATATTAGCATTGCTACTAAGCTTACTGTGGTGGATTTGTATCTTTAGTACTGATGTTCACAGAATGTCCATTGACGTAATTGCAGCTCTGTACCAGTCCTTAGATGCTAGTGTATTTAAAACCACAGGTCTAAAATTCATACTGCATACCACAGTATATGGAAAAATTTTAAGCCATCTATAATTTTGTATCACTAACTTGAGTTTTCATACAGTTTTATTTATCCAAAACATTCATGGTACTACTGCTGTATTACACTGGATCTTTAGCTAAATAAAATTACAAATAAAACAGACTTGATGTCACTTGTTTTTGACATATTTCTATTTCTTCTCTGACTGAAGGACAATTATCTCTTCTGGGGAAGGTTTCTTAATCTATGTTAAAGAATAGATGGTAATTTTGAAACATCACCTTCAAAAAGCCTGTGTGAGATTATCATGATTGTTACAAATGAGTATCTATTAAATATCCATTGGGTTCTTGATATTATAGTAGGTGTTGGGAAGATTTCACTGAAGATAAACAATAGTAACATTCAGTTGTGGGCTAAAGTGTAAAAGGGAAGAGATTCATGTGCATGTAATTTTATACACATATAAACATGAAGAAAATTATTATATAATTAGATTGTATGTGTACATCTCAGCAAGTATATGATATACTCCTAATGTAACATGAACATGAGAGAAATATGTTTAAAAAAGGGTATATGAAGTAATTTCTTTATTTGCTTTTGGAAACTGAAACAAATCCTTAGGTAAAACCTTGAAGCTAATGAGTTATTAAGAATAAAGCAACAAAATCATAATATTAGTTGGTTATGGAGACAGTAGTGTAGCATGGAGAATATAGTCAATGATTCTGTAACAATTTTTTATGTTGATAGATAGTAACTGCCCTAGAGGGGGTGAGGATTTAATAACATAGGTAATCAGTGAACCACTGTGTTTTACATTTAAAACCAATATAAGATTGTATATCAATGATACTTCAATTGAAAAAAAGGAATAAAACAGAATAGCAGCAAATGATTAAGAATCATTTTATGTGCTACCCACATTTGGCACTGCCTTATTTAGTGGAAAATATAATTGAGTATAACTGTTGAAAGAAGAAAAGAGTTTAAGATATTAAATACAATAAAAATAAGACTTTTGCAGGTCCATTGGCAATAAAATGACATAACAGGAGTTTCATGTTGAAAGGATAACTGTCACAGGAGGCAAACAGAAGGAAGCTTAAGGGAGGATTACCATGACTACTAAATAACTTCCCATAAAAAATAAATTAACAAATATTTATAATAAGGGATTTGAGAAAAATAATTAATGAAGGAAAGGATGCTGACAAAGAATAATCATTCATTCATTCGATCAGTCACTCAACACATTTATTATATATTGCTCTCTGCCAGACATTGTGCTAGGGCTATGTGAAGAATAAAAGGATTTATAAGAGAATTCCTGGACAGACGACCTAGTATTAACTTGAAAACTCCCCCACTTCTAAACTTCCAGAAATGGTAGATAAAATGCAGCAAATATCCTTTTGAATGTGTAGCTGTGCTTGTGAGAAAGTAAGGAAAATCCTCAAGACCTAAAAATGGAAAGGGCTTGAAAAATAGAGCGGTAAGCGTGAGTAGTAACATGGTCTACCCTGGGAATGGGGGTGGGGATGTCCTGGCTCTAAGGTATAGTTTTAATGGCCAGTCAAGATTGGGAGACAAGATTTGGAACTTAGACAATGAAGGGAGTTACAACTGAGACACCATTGTTAAGCAGGAACCCTAGGAGTTTTATCAAAGAGCAGGATATTTTGAAAAAAAATTTGCTCTGCATCATAGGCAGACCACAAGGAAGATTTTTTTTTTCTCTCAACTTAGGCTCTCTTAAGTGGATAAAGAAGCGTTCCTGAGAATTTTTAACCATGGCATACCATTTTTTAAGTCTGAGATTTAAATTTACACTCCTTATATTCCATATGCTGAAAAATCAACATAAAAGTAGTAACAACATGGATATTCCCAAGATGCCTTACAAGAAACTAAGATAAAAACCATTCTAGAAGGATGCACCCTCAACTCAGGGCTATACTGTATTTCCTCAGAAAATGCACTACTTAACATGGACTAGCTTCCCAAAATATGCAAGAAAACAGCCAATGTGAACGAGAATCTGTAGATCCATTATACACTAGGATTAGCCTCTATTCACTTCAGAGAGTTGAATAGAGAATGTAAATAGAAAAGTGTAAAATATTTTCAACAAAACACCAAAACATAAAAGAACATTTAAAAATAAAGAATACTTCAAGTAATAGGAGAACAAGTCTATAAGGAGGAAGGGCATTATGATGAGTGAGAAAACCAATTTCAAGAGATCATAAAAGATATGAGTTCATTTATACACCATCTTCAAAATGACAAAATGATAGTGAAAGAGAGCATATCAATGGTTGTCTGGTATTAAGGATAGTGGGTGGGCAGAGAGGACTGGGATGATTATAAAGGAGTAGTATAAGATAACTCTATGGTGATGGAACATTCTATTCTGTATCTTGATTGCAGCAGTATTTACATGAATCTACATATGTGATAAAGTGACATAGAACTATACACACACACACACTGAACCATTATAAATTCCTTGTTTTGGTATTTTGCCGTGTTTATTTTAAGATGTAACTATTGGAGGAAACTGAATAAAGGGTACATGGGACCTCCTGGTATTATCTTTGCAACTTTTCTTGAATCTATAATTATCCCAAAATAAAAGTTCTTTAAAAGGAAAAATGAGAGTGGGACTGAAATACTGGACAATAATATGTAAGAAAGGGGAAGATTTTACCTAAAGAGTCCTAAACTCCTTATATTGAGAAGATATATTGATTACTTTAGATTTTAAGTTAATTTTCTGTAATAAAAACTTTGGTGTATCCAAATAGGGACTCTGTGGTATCTTACTACACTGATGGACAGTTGACTGCAATGGGGTATGGGCGGGGGGGGACTTGATAATAAGGGTGAATGTAATAACCACGTTGCTTTTCTTGTGAAACCTTCTCAAGAGTGTATGTCAATGATATCCTAATTAAAAAATGCTATTAACAAGAGGCAAAAAAAAAAAACAGGACATAGAAAAACAAAAAACTTTGGTGTATCCAATTAAATTATAAAATTACAATGCATGATTTCCAAACTAGTATAAAGAAATGGAAAAGAACAAAGAAAATCTATAGATAAATTTTATGTCTGGCAGTGTGGTTAACTAAGTACTAATAGGAATTTCCCTCTAAAAACAATTTAAAATGCTGAATAAATTTTTTAAAAGTTTTTCATTCTGTCCATGAGTTGGTTAGAACATAGGGAACTATAAACTTAATGCTAAATGAAAGCAAGAATCTAAGTCAAATAAGCAAAACTCTGCAGCCAGGTTTCACCTTTGAACACACTTCCTAAACTAAGTTGAATCTTTAGTTTTTATGAGTACCTAAGGTCAAGGAACAGCAGTCAAAATCCAGAAACTGTCCAAGTAAATATTTCCTTAAAGCTGGGAACCCAGAGAAGTAGAAGTGTAAGAAGGGTACAAAATGATTGCAATTCAAAGTTGAGTTCTCTCCAGTCTTCAGAAAGAAAGATTAGATATTTAGATATCTATTAAGTTCGGACTGTGATAAAGTAGGTATGTATGCAGAAATTTATATAGAATTGCTAAGAAAAAAGATAATGGCAAGTAATATCTATGTATTTTTTAAACTTTGTATAACTATATAAACTTCACTAGACTTTAAGGGAAAAGCTGCATTAGAGATAAAAACAAGTTACTATGTAAGTATAAAAGTTTCAACTCACTGGAAAGATACAGCATTTCTAAATATATACAATAAGAGGGTTCTAAAAATAAATAAAGCAGACACTGACAGAACTCTAAGGAGAAATAGAAAAATTCACCATCCTATTTTGAAAGTGTTCAACATACATCTCTCAATTTTTGCAAGATTCATCTAATATTAAAAAGTTGATAACTATATCTAACCATTCATTAAAATCAGGAGCTAGACATACCTTACACACACTTTATAGATATTCTTTTTTATTCCCTTGATATAAACAATTTTTTAAGTTAAAAAAAATTTTATCAAATTAACAGAAGGCAGAAAAAGAGAAGGAAGTTCTAAGAAGACAATGTAAAAATATTAAGTACAAAATAATATGATAGAAATATGCTCAAGTATTACTTTTCAGAAGTGTAAAATACACTATTAAAAACTATTGTCAAATTTTTAAGAATTCACCTACATTTTACTTATAAGAGGCATACTTGACACATTAGGACACAGATTAAAAGTAAAAAAGAGAAAACGAGGCAAATACTAATAAAAAGAAAGCAAATAGAATATATCACTATTAGATCCAATGTTATTTAAGGCAAAAGCTAGTTAAAGTTCCTAACTTTTTTGGAAGCATTAAATATTTTAATAAAGATATATAAAGTGCAATGCCAATTTTGAGGTATATATATTACAACAAGGGCTATAAGATAATAAATCATATTAAAAGGCATTATATAATCACCATAAGAATAAGAAAAAAGCAGGTATTGTAAGATTTTAGATAAGTGAACACTGTCTTTTATGTTAGGGTGACAAAAGAAAGTTACATGGAGAGGGAAGCATTTTATCTAGGTAATATTCTGACAGACTTGTTTTTAGGGTTCTATTTTGTCCTTTCCCTTTCATTATATATTTAGTGAATTCGCTAATGACATACCTGCAAAAAGGCATAGCTGGCAAAGCATGGGGTGGTATGTTTTAAGGCAAGGCAGGGAGATAAATCATTTGATTGGGGTAATGGATTTGTGAAGCAAGTAGTAGACAATAAGGATATACGGATAGTTAGGGGTAAGATTGTGACAGGTCTTGAATGTCTTGTGTAGAAATTTAGAACTTACTTTTTAGGCCATTGTTTTTCAGTTTTTTTTTTCTTAACCACAATTCACAGGATACATTTACATTATGACTCAAAACACATCACTGAAAAAAGTTTCACAGATGATTATGCACCCTTAGAAAACACTATTCTTAGCAAATGGAAAGCAATTGAATACCTTCAAATAGCAAAGTGAGATGCAAAAAAGAAAACCCAACACATATCCTACCATAGTTTGCAGTCTATTTTAAAGTGAAAAAATCCTGGATATAGGAAAACCAGATAAGAAGCTGCTGCATTAGACATAATGGTCTTAATCAGTTGAAAACAGTTGAAAGAATTTTAAGGGGGAAATTAGCAGAACTTGTGACTTTTAGAGTCATAAAGAGCCATTGTTACCAAGAGCATTACAAACTTTAACAAAAATGGAAGAGTATGGCATCTGGTCTTTGCCCTGAGGTGTTGAATTTTTATGACACATTGTAAAGGGACATACTATGACATTTGAGGTTGGTAATCTGACTTTAATTAGAGAAAGTGAAACCGAAAGCATTAGGATATTTAGTAAGGTACTTGGGATCCTAATATGAAGCTGAAGTTGTAAACAAATAATTTGGGAATTGGTAGCATCATGTATATGGATATTGAAAACTAGTAAGGCTAAATAGACTATATAATAGACTATATATAGACACTTGTTGGTCATTAATTAAGTTAGGGCAAATAAAGCAGTAAATGCAAACTGGATGAGGATTGGGCTATGGTATTTAAAATAGCCTGACTTTAGAATGAAATACAGATATAAAAGGTGGTGAAGCATTCTTTTAATTCAATATGAAAACAAAAGTTAAAAACAGAATTTTTGAGAGAAAAGAGAACAACTATGGTGTCAGTTACAGAACTGAGTGTGAAGCAGTTTGCAGGGGGATATTTTTCTTTTTTTGAGAGGGCATCTCTCATATTTATTGATCAAATGGTTGTTAACAACAATAAAATTCTGTATAGGGGAGTCAATGCTCAATGCACAATCATTAATCCATCTCAAGCCTAATTCTCGTCAGTCTCCAATCTTCTGAAGCATAACGAACAAGTTCTTACATGGTGAACGAATTCTTACATAGTGAATAAGTTCTTATATGGTGAACAGTACAAGGGCATTCATCACAGAAACTTTCGGTTTTGATCACGCATTATGAACTATAAACAATCAGGTCAAATATGAATATTCGTTTGATTTTTATACTCGATTTATATGTGGATCCCACATTTCTCCGTCCATTATTATTATTATTTTTATTTTTAATAAAATGCTGAAGTGGTAGGTAGATGCAAGATAAAGGTAGAAAACATAGTTTAGTGTTGTAAGAGAGCAATTATAGATGATCAGGTGTATGCCTGTAAGACTATGTGTTAATCCAAGTTAGACAAGGGCATTAAAACATCCACAGATGCAGATTTCCCTTAAAACAGGGGGGGTGAGGTTCTAAGCCTCACCGCTGTTGATCCCCCATTTCTCACCTGATGGCCCCCCTGCAACTGTGCCTGTCTTAGGTTGTTCCTCCCTTGAGGAATCTTACCCGTCTCTGGCTAACCAGTCATCTTCTGGGGCCATACAGTGAAATGTAAAGTTGGTAAGTGAGAGAGAAGCCATATTGTTTGAAAGGTTAGCTTTTTACTTCTTTGCAGATTTATGCCCTGTGGCTTCTATGCCCAGCATTTGTCTTGAGGTATCTTTGCCACCTGGAGGAATTATGATACTCGGTAAATTCGATATGAGGCACGAATTCTATTTAAGAGTTGTAATTAGGAAGGAAGAAGAAAAGCTATAGAGGTAGCAGACGGAAGAAAACATGGGAGGATTGATTATTTCTTTGACATATCTTCTTGTAGAGTAACTTAGGCATGTATAGGTTTTAAACTACTAATTAAATTATGCATACATATTAACATAATAGGAATACAATTACATAACCAAAGCAGATCTATAATTACCAGCCATCGCCAGTGAAGCCAAGAAAACCAGTTAGGCGCCTTAGGCATTTGTGAAAATTTGTCTATGATATGATGGATATTGTCCAACTGTACTTGAACAGTCTGAGAGAAATCAGACAAATTAAAACAACCCTTTCCTGGGAACTGTTCACATCCCATATGTTCTTTTAACAGTAGATAGTCTGTAGTCGTAAGATTTTGGAGCTCTACAACTTGCACTTCTCCTAATTCTTGGTTGAGTTCCAACAGTATAGATCCAGTCAAATTTGTTGTTTTACTGGAAGCACAGGCCAGCTTAGATATCTCCTTCTTCATTCCAATGGCAAGTCCAGGAACCAGTGGGATGGATGCAGCTACAACTGCAGCATCGGCTGGATCTTTGTTGAGGTTTTTTGATGATCATCTTCTGGTATGACTCTTCCAGAGAGTGCTGATGTTGGAAGTTCTTCTTCATATCGTATCTTAGTTCATTTTCTGGGTAGCCAAATTAGGCTTTGATCCTCTGTATAAACACAAACAGACTCTTTGCCCTCACTTTGATATGCCCTTTATACCATTGTGTAGAACTCATTGGAGGTCACCACACAGGAACTGCTTTTTTTTTTTTTTTAAGAGAAAGGAATATTATCAGAAAAGTGTACCTCCATAGCCGATCATCTGACACCCTTTAAGTGATCAAAATTAAGGATAGTTAAAGCATGCATTAATCGTTGATTTACAGTTAGTTTTATCCTATCAAGGAGTAATCCCCCTTTTCTTTCTTTTTTTTTTATCTTTAATCTACACTTACATGAAGAATATTATGTTTACTAGGCTCTCCCCTATACCAGGTCCCCCCTATAAACCACTTTCAATCACTGTCCATCAGCATAGCAAAATGTTGTAGAATCACTACTTGTCTTCTCGGTGTTGTACAGCCCTCCCCTTTCTCCCTCCCCCCCATGCATGCTAATCTTAATACCCACTTTCTACTCCCACCCCATCCCTCCCTACCCACCCATCCTCCCCAGTCCCTTTCCCTTTGGTACCTGTTAGTCCATTTTTGGGTTCTGTAATTCCGCTGCTGTTTTGTTCCTTCAGTTTTTCCTTTGTTCTTATACTCCACAGATGAGTGAAATCATTTGGTATTTCTCTTTCTCTGCTTGGCTTATTTCACTGAGCATAATACCCTCCAGCTCCATCCATGTTGCTGCAAATGGTAGGATTTGCCCTCTTCTTATGGCTGAGTAGTATTGCATTGTGTATATGTACCACATCTTCTTTATTCATTCATCTACCAATGGACATTTAGGTTGCTTCCAATTCTTGGCTATTATAAATAGTGCTGCGATAAACATAGGGGTGCATCTGTCTTTCTCAAACTTGGTTGCTGCGTTCTTAGGGTAAATTCCTAGGAGTGGAATTCCTGGGTCAAATGGTAGGTCTGTTTTGAGCATTTTGATGAACCTCCATACTGCTTTCCACAATGGTTGAACTAATTTACATTCCCACCAGCAGTGTAGGAGGGTTCCCCTTTCTCCACAGCCTCGCCAACATTTGTTGTTGTTTGTCTTTTGGATGGCAGCCATCCTTACTGGTGTGAGGTGATACCTCATTGTAGTTTTAATTTGCATTTCTCTGATAATTAGTGATGTGGAGCATCTTTTCATGTGTCTGTTGGCCATCTGTATTTCTTTTTTGGAGAACTGTCTGTTCAGTTCCTCTGCCCATTTTTTAATTGGGTTATTTGTTTTTTGTTTGTTGAGGCATGTGAGCTCTTTATATATTTTGGACGTCAAGCCTTTATCGGATCTGTCATTTACAAATATATTCTCCCATACTGTAGGGTTCCTTTTTGTTCTATTGATGGTGTCTTTTGCTGTACAGAAGCTTTTCAGCTTAATATAGTCCCACTTGTTCATTTTTGCTGTTGTTTTCCTTGCCCGGGGAGATATGTTCAAGAAGAGGTCACTCATGTTTATGTCTTAAAGGTTTTTGTCTATGTTTTTTTCTAAGAGTTTTATGGTTTCATGACTTATATTCAGGTCTTTGATCCATTTTGAATTTACTTTTGTGTATGGGGTTAGACAATGGTCCAGTTTCATTCTCCTACATGTGGCTGTCCAGTTTTGCCACCACCATATGTTGAAGAGACTGTCATTTCGCCATTGTATGTCCATGGCTCCTTTATCAAATATTAATTGACCGTATATGTTTGGGTTAATGTCTGGAGTCTCTAGTCTGTTCCACTGGTCTGTGGCTCTGTTCTTGTGCCAGTACCAAATTGTCTTGATTACTATGGCTTTGTAGTAGAGCTTGAAGTTGGGGAGTGAGATCCTCTGCAGGGGGATATTTTATAAAAGCATGCTGATGATTTTGTTTGTTCATATTGCAGAAAACTAGAGAAGAATAAAAAGTAAAAAGGGATGTTACCTTTTTTTATTAAAGTATCATTGATATACATTCTTATGGTTGCTTCACATACACAAAACAGTGGTTCATCATTATTGGATAATATGGATAATCATCCATATTATCAAGACCTCACCCCCTCCACTGCGGTCACTGTCTATCAATGTAATAAGATATTACACAGTCAGTAATTGTATTCTGTGTGCTATACTACCATTCCAGTGACCCACCTATGTTTTGATTGCAAGGGATGTTATCTTTTAATACTCAAGCTGTTTCACTTATAAGAGATATGATAAAATTCCTTTGTCAAAAGAGAAACTACTATTTTAAATTGACTGAATTTTTATTCTGGGGTACATTAGCATCTTTAAGATGATATTCTAGCTTGATTTTTGTTTATTTTTTACCTCTTTCTATTCCCCTTAAGCTCATCACTTAAAAAATTTTTGTTTTTGAGTTAATGATTCTATGTGCCCTCAGCAGTCATATCTTGCAAAACTATAGTACCATATCACAACCAGGATTTTGACATTAACACATTCAAGATATAGAACATTTCCATTACCACAAAGATCCCTCATATTGCCTTTTATAACCACTCCTACTTTCCTCCTGCCTCCAACCCTCCTTAACTACTAACCTGTTATCCATTGAGATAATTTTGTCATATCAAAAATATAAGTGGAACATACAGTATGTAATTTTTCAGAATTAATTTTTTTAATCAATTAATTGATTTCAGGAATCAATTCTGAAAAATTGGCTTTTTTTTTATTCAGCATAATTCTCTGGAGATTCATCAAGGTTTTTGGTTTATCAATAGGTCTTTCCATTTCATTGCTGAGTAGAATTCAGTGGTGTGGATGTACCACAGTTTGTTTATTCTTTGAAGAACTTCTGGGTTGTTTTGTTTTGAGCTGTTTATGAGTAAAGCTGCTTTTAGCAGTTAACCGTGGCTGCCATAACAAAATACCACAAACTTGGGCTTAAAAGAATAGAGATTTATTCTCACAGTTCTCTGAGGTCTGGAGTCTGAAATCTGGCAGAACCCCACTCTCTCTGAAGGCTCAAGGGGCGAATCCATTCTTTGCCTCTTCCAGTTTTGCTGGCTTCCTTATCTTGTAGCCATATAACTCCAGGCTCTGCCTATCTTCACATCACCTTCTCTTCTGTCTGTCAAATGCCCCCTGTGTGTCTCCTATAAGGAGATTTGTATTTGGATTTAGGGTCCACTGGATAATCCAGAATGATCTCTTCATGTCAAGATCTTTCATCACATCTGTGAAAACCTTTCTCCCAAATAAGGTAACATTCATAATTTCCAGGAATTAGGACATGGACATATCTTTTTGGGAGTCATCGTTCAACCTACTGCTGCTCTAAACACTTGTGTATTTGTTTTTATTTGAAACTATGTCTTCATTTCATTGTGATAAATGCCTTGGAGTGCAATTGCTAGGTTTTATGGTAATTGCATGTTTAGGGTTTTTTTCAGAAAATGTCAGACTCATTTCCAGAGTTGCTCTACCATTTTACATTCCCACTAATAATGTATGAGGGATCCAGTTTCTCTGCATCCTGAGTAGCATTTGATGGTGTTGCAATTTTTTTATTTTTGTTATTCTGATAGACGTATGGTGTCTTATTGTGGTTTTAATTTGCATTTCTTTAATGGAGAATGGCTAATGATGCTGAGCATCTTTTCATGTGTTATTTGCTATCTGTGTATCTTCTTTGGGGAGATATCTCTTCGTGTGTGTTGTCCATGTTCTAAATGGATTATCTGCTTTTTTTAATGTTGAGTTTTAAGAGTTCTTTATGTAGTCTAGATACTAATTCTTTGTCATATATTTTCTTCCTCTCTGTAGCTTTCCTTCTTACTCATGACAAGATTTTTGCAGAGCAAATTGTTTTATTTTTTATGAGATTCATATGAGCAATTTTTCCTTTGGTGCATCATGTTTTTGGTGCCAAGTCTAAGAACTCTTTTCCTAGCCTTGAATCTGGAGGATTTCCTTGTTAAGCTTTTTTCTTAAAAAGTTTTAAGAAATTTTACATTTAAGTCTACGATACATTTTGAATTTTTATTTTCAGGTGTGAGACTTAAATTGAGGTTCGTTCTGTTGTTATCCAGTTGCTCCAGCACCATTTGTTGAAAGGCTGTCTTTCCTCCACTTGAATCACTATGTGACTACATCAAAATTCGTTTGGGCATATTTGAGTGAGTCTATTTCTGGGTTCTCTAGTCAGTTCAACCAATTTATATATCTTTACTTCCACAAAAACTGCACAGACTTGACAGCTGTAACTGTAAGATAAATCTCGAAACCAAAGAGACAGATTCCTCACACTTCATTTTTTTTTCAAAATTGTTTTAGCTTTTTTAGTTCTTTGCCTTTCCATATGAATTTTAGAATAATCTTGTTTATATAAGAACTCTTTCTGGAATTTTGATAGTTAAACTTATATATTACTTTGGGGATAATTAATATCTTTATTATATTGAGTCTTCTAATCCATGAACACTATGTTTCTACATATTTTTTTATCTTTTTTGGTTTCTTTTATAATCACTCTGTAGTTTTCAGTATACCAGTCCTATATATGTTTTCTTACATTTACTCCTAACTATTTAACTTTCAGAACTCATTGTAAGTGGCATTGTATTTTTTTATGTTGGTGCCATATGGTCATTACTTATATATAGAAGTACAATTGATTCTTGTATGTTTATTTTTGTATCTTGCTGAACTCAACAGTTTTAGGCGTTTTTCAAAGATACATTGAGATTTTCTAATAGATAATCATGTCATCTATAAATAAAGACAGTTTTGCTTCATCCTTTCCTATGTATATACCATTTATTTCCTTTTTTGCCTTATTGCACTGGCTGGAACTTCCAGTACTATGTTAAATAAGAGTAATGAGAGTAATGTCCTTGTCTTATTCCCAGTCTTAGTAGGAAAATGTTTAGTCTATGACTATTAAATAAAGTATTAACTGTAGGTATCTTACAGATGCTCTTCATCAAGTTTAGCAAGTTCTGTCATTCTGAACACTTTATAATGAATGGGTGTTAAATTTTGTCAAATGCTGTTTTTTCTTGCATCAGTTGATATGATCATATGGTTTAGCCTGTTGAATTTTGAATATTTATCCAGCCTTGCATCCCTGTAATAAACCCTATTTGGTCATGGTGTATAATTCTTTTTGTAAATTGCTGAATTGTATTTGCTAATCTTTTGTTACAAATTTTTGCATCTATACTAATAAAAAAATTTGTATTTCCCATCCTTCCTCCCTACCTAAATCATGCAAAGCATACATGGGAATGATGGAGGCCAAATTCAGGTTTACATCTAGGTGGTTTACATCTAGGTAGTAGTTTTCTTCTAGGCAAGAAAGAGGAGGAATTAGGTGAGCAAAAGTTCTCCAAAAGGCTTAAATTGTAATGTTCTATTTCTTAAGAAAAAAATTAAGCAAATATAGAAGCTTATTAAAATTGACAAAACTAGATAGTGGCCGTATAGGTGTTCAATGTCATTATCCTTTTTATTTATTTGTATGCTTGAAATATTTGATAGTTTTTTTTAAAGAAAAAAAGAAAAAAATTTTTTGCTAATGGACCCATATTACACACATATAGCTTATTTTAGGAATAGAAATCCCAAAAGAAAGAGGGGTTATAAAAATTATCAAACACCACTGTGAAAGAAAGTGACACAGTCAGTGTATGTCAGTTCATCTGTTTGTATCCATGTAGCTGGCTAATAAATGTTCACTTTAAACTTCTGTACTTGAGGTACTGGAGCCCACAGGCTGAACCTCACATGACAGCCATTCTCTTTTGCTGTTTATCTCTCTTTATCTATGTTCCAATGTCTCTCTCCACCCTCTCCCCTAGATATGATCCTCGTCTAATGTTTTGTCCTTACATCTGTTGATGAGAAGCAGGAAACATTTCTTTATTTCAATTGATCTCTTTTCTGAGTCAAAGGGCACATACACGAGAGACTTAAACGAAGTCTCTATGCCTATAAAAATCCTCAAAGAGGTTTTTTCAAAAAGTGGGAGGCAACATTTTCATGATCCTTTACAGAAGCCAGTTCTCTTTCCCCTTTTATCTCTAGCCTTCCTCACACAGAAAGCTCTCTTTGTTGAAGTTCACTACCAGGACAGGTATGTGTGTCAAGTGTTTATTATCTATTGACATAGCTACTAATTTGATATTTAAGTCTTAACCATACACACAAAAAATTATTTGTTAATTCCTATAAGAAAGGATCAGAGTCATTTAATGTAATACGTTACATAGAATCTGATTCTATGAGGATTCTACCTGACTCATCTTAAAAACTGAAGGACTTTGTTAACATATGTCACAGTTTTCCAAGCCAGCACAATAAGGTAATAGGACAAATTTTCAGTCAGCCATCATATTTAGTTAAGCCCTATAGATTCTGTTATCACCAATAGACAAATTTTTATTATTTATGTTAGGTGGTGGTAAGTGCTATAGAGGAAAAAATTAATCAATGTAAAGGAGATAGAAAGTGTCAGAGGCGGGGAGTGATTCCTCTTGTGACTGGGGAAATAATATTTCAGCTAGAGGGAGCAGCAGTTACAGGGCCCTGGAAGTGAGAATCAGGAATGACAAGGAGACCAGTGGAAGCTGGAATAGAGGGGAGATGAAGAACAGTAGGAAATGAGGTCAGAGCGGTTGCGGTGGAGAGTGGTCAGATCAGGGAGGGCACAGTAAGTCAAGGTAAGGACTTTGGCTTTGACTTTGAATGAAATAGGAAAGAAGCCGCTGAAGGATTTTGATCAAAGGAGGGACCTGATGTTACTTACGTTGTAAAAGAATCACTTTGGCTGTGGAGAAGAGAAGATGCCCATTAGCAATTCTCCCATTTTAATTTGGGGAATTTTAATGAAATAATAATAGTTAATATTTACATACTAATAAATATTAACTATACTATATTTTTCAAATATTCATTTATTTAATCTTTACCACAACATTACAAAATAGGGTCATAATTATCTCCCATTTTACTAATGAGGAAAGTGAAACACACAGTGGTCAGGTAGATCACTCGAGGCCACACAGCCACTAAGTGACGGAGGTTGGACTACAACCTAGGCAGTCTGACTTCATTGCTTCCACTCTTAATTGACAAGAATGCCATACTGCCTCTTGTACTTTAGGGTGGTATTATGAGAAATGTGTGGGTGTGTATGCCTTAAAAATATTAAAATCCACCAAGAATACAAAATCAGTGAGGCAATGGAAAGAACAGTATTGTAATAGAGATGAATTCTTTATGTAGTTTTAGGATTGAACTTGTGGTAGATCATTGACTTGAGGGGAAAAGTGGCTTGTAAAAGATAAGTGTAGTGTGTGAAGAGAATTTTAGATTGAAGGAAGAATATTTCTGTAAATGTTTAATTAAAAGTCTATCTTAAAGGGTGGGAAGAGATTACAATCTAAGTGGCAATATTTAGGCTGGGTGAGGATTGATTGCTGCTAGATAAAGTTAAATTGAATAAGATCAGCAAGTATCATAAAAAACTAAAGAACTAAAAGTTTTTTGTCATCCTATAGACGGCTGATCCTCTGACATTCCACAATATGTTCTGAAAGTACTCACTTCAATAATTTTTTGCCTATTTGCTTTATTGAGCTGGGTTTCAAGATCAGTTCCATTTGAAAGGAAAATGTTTCTAGTAGTGGTTTAAGACACTTTTTCTTGTTCGGTATTTAAACTGAGTCATCTAATTTGAGACTATTGTGTCACATTTTCCACCTTTCATTCTCCTCAAGAGGCAGGAGTCAGGAGAAACACAGGTGATGAACATTAGTGGCAGAGTGTGTGGTTACAAGAATCAATAAACCACAGGATGCTTCAGATTCTGAAACAGTAAAAGAAAAGGTGAGGCTGCTGTGTAGAGCACACAGAAATAAGGACCGTCTAAAGTTGGTACTCAGAATGCAGGGACCTACCCCATAGTTAAAGCTTCCCCATCCCATTATAACCTTCTTTTACATAGATACCCCGAGAGAATTCATTAGTTTGACTATATTTGAATATTTTACAGAATTCATGTTTTACAAAATAACAATGCAGTTTAGTAAAGAAATAGACACATACAATATAGTGTATAAATTATAATTGCTACAGTGTTAGATATGCAGCTTCAAGAAGCTCCAGGCTCAGGTTTTAAGACCTTAAACCAGTTCATTCTCATCTCTCCAGTCTCTTTTCATGACATAAAGCATCATAACCTCAAAAAAACTATGACTTATATTTTGAATTTTTATTAATATTCTTTCTTGCCCTTGGCCTGATTTTTTAAGTTCATTTTAAGTTCCTCCATATTTAATTGCATAATCCAGACTGATAAACTTTATTGCCATCTTTTTAATTGATCCTTCCATTAAGCAGATATAGGCTGCACTCTGAATACTACATTAGCCAAACAAAAGAGAAAACGAGGAAAACCCTGACAATGCTACCAGTTTTAACCTGTCCCTTGTCTTCATTTCCTCAATTCCAGCTTTTATGCACTTAAATCAAGTGGTTATCTT
The DNA here is from genome assembly GCF_040802235.1 of Manis javanica. Taxonomy (NCBI): domain Eukaryota; kingdom Metazoa; phylum Chordata; class Mammalia; order Pholidota; family Manidae; genus Manis; species Manis javanica. The sequence continues at coordinate 51,210,075 of NC_133172.1, forward strand.
TGAGACTTCATAACAGAAGTATGCTTTTAGAAATATATTTTATAAACAGAGGACTTTTTCGTTGTTTCAGGAATGAGTCACAGAAAATATGGCAGGAGACAGGAGACAGTAAGAATGAAGATGAACTAACTAGTTTAAAAAGAGTCCTCAGGATTGAAGAGAAGTGGGACACTGATGAGGGCAAAATGAAGGAGGTATTTCAAATGAAAACAGGAAGTGTAGCTGCTCCTTATATACATTTAAAATGAGCATGACTATGCAAACCAACATTTACCAAGAACTTCCCGTTTGCCAACAGTACTTGACTTCTCTCAACTTATTTTATCCTCACAGCGACTATGTGAAGTCATTACCATGATTTCTCCCATTTTACAGATAAGTGAGGTACAGAGAATGTAAGTAACTTTACCAAGATTATATACCTTGTGAGTGATAGTGACAGGTTTCAAACTCAGACAGAGTAACACCACAGCCTGTTCCCTTAGCCACTAAGCTAAGTCAACTGTAAGATAGCAATCCTGTACTTCAGTGTTATGTAGCAAATTTAAAAGTATTTAATGCACAAGTCTTAATTGTTGTGCATCAGAGATGAGGATAGTTTAATGGTAGAGATATGCCAAGATACAGGACCCAGCAAGCATGTAATAGAAACATTCTTAGTCAGGAACCATGGTATAGTATCATATCTGATTGGGGAGTTTCATTTCACATATTCAAGCATTTTCCTAATCTTTATACTTATTTTGCAATGATGTAAACTATAGACGCTATTTCCTAAAGTATTTTTTTAAGTTGGAGGGGAGAATCCCACATAATGTGGAAAGGTGTACACAGATGAAATTAATAGGAAATAACAACTATGGAGGTATCTACTATGAAGAAAATATGAGAATGAACTCATCAAATATTATCTAATTTACATCAAAATTTGAATGTTACTGATGGTTTTGCTTGTTGGTGGGTCTACATTGGTTTTGTACCTTCTTTTTTCCAATTTTCCTTTCATTAACTTGTCCTATTAGAAGCCATTTTTTTAAAGCTTCATGAATTTACATGAAATTTAATTAAAGGTGATTCCTTAATCGATTTATAATTTTTGAAAGGGGTTGATTTAGCTTACTGCATTGTAAACTCATGGAGGGCAGGGAATATATCTTCTACTTTCTTATAACTTCTCATAGTGTCTATTCTTGCAAATAGTTGCACCCTAATATGGAATCATTGACAAAAAACAAAAACAAAAAACCTTACTGTGGACTCTTACTGTGGACTCACCAGAGAAAGAAATAAAATTTAGAAGAATCATCAAAAGCTTGTGTAGTGAAAGCAAGAGCTGGGGACTAGCAAGTCATGAAACTAAGGGAACTTAGAGCAGCATAAGAAAAATGCCTAAGTATCGGAGCTCGCTATGCCACTATTATAAAAGTACAGCAGCTTCAATTTTCCAAAATAAAATTTTCAATTTGCCAGAAGTAGGTCTTGGAATTTCTACTAGAGACTTTAAAAACTATAAGGAAGGTAATACCAAAACCAAACAAAGATACTTACTACAAGAAAAGAAAATTACAAACTGATTTTTCTAATGAACATAAAAATCCTAAACAAAATACTAGGAAATTGAGTCCAGCAATATATAGAAATTATTATTAGCTATGACCAAGTAGAGTTTATTCGAGGAATACATTGGTGGTTTAACATCTCAAAGTCAATGAAATTCACCATATTAACAGAAAAAAAAAAGAGAGAATCTCACATTGATCTCTGTAGATTTTTTTTAAGTCTTTGATAAACCGTAATACCCTTTCTTACTAATAACTAGGAATAGAAAGGAACTTCCTTAACCTAATTAAGAGGATTACAAAAATCCACAGCAGAATTCAAAACAAGACAAAGATAACCACTATCATCACCTCCACTCAACATTGTACTAGAGGTCCTCGCTGTACAATAAAAATAGAACCAAAATCAAAAGCATCAAGCACTGGAAAGTAAGACATAAAGTTGTCATTAATCACAAATGACATTAGGGTACATGAAAAAGTCAAATGAATTTATAATCTTCATGTCTTTGGGATAGGCCATACTTCTTAGACAGTACATAGAATGCCAACTACAAATTAAAAGTGAATTTATTAAACTACATCAATATTAAGAGCTGTTCACCAAAAAACACCCTTAAAAAGGAGTAAAAAGGCGTACCACATCCTAGAAGATGTTCACAAAAGATGACCTGACAGAAGGCTTGTATCCATAATGTAGAAATAACTCCTGCAAATCAGTAAGAAAATGTCCGGTAACTCGGTAGGAAAATAGACAAGAGACTTAAAATGGATGCTTCACAAAAGAGAATACTTAAAATAGCAATAAAAAAAGAGGAAGTGCTCTCAACCCTATTGGACATAAAGTAAATGCATGTTAAAACAGCAAGAATAGCTAAAATACCAAAAATTGTCAAGAAAAAGAAAAATTGGAATTCTCATGCACTGCTGGTGGGAGTGTACCTCGGTAAAAAGCACTGTGGGAAAATGAGCAGCAACTATAAAACTGAACATTTGCATACTCTATATTTAGCAGTTCCATTCCTAGGTATGTATATGCCATCAACGACATGTTCTAAAATGTTTATAACATATATTTATAATAGCCCAATAACCAGACACAGCACAGATGTCCTTTAAGAGTAGAATGGGTAAATATATTGTAGTGTAGTCACATAATGGAACGCTTTATAGCAGAGTTCAGCAAAACCGTTTCTTTAAAGAGCCAGATAGTAAATATTCTGGATTTTGTGCACTGTAAGAGTTTCTACCCCAGCTACTCAACTCTGTCATTGCAGCATGAAAGCAGCCACAGACAATAAACAGAAAAGCATGGCTGTCTTAAAAAAAAAACAACTTTATTTATGGATGCTGAAAATTCATACCATTTTCACATGACATGATTATTGTCTGTTTTGATTTTTTAAAACCATTTGAAAATACAAAAATTTTCCTTTAACTCGCAGACCATACAAAACCAGGCATCAGGCCAGATTTGGCCCACTGACCATAGTTTGCTGACCCCTGCTCCACAGAAATAAGAATGAATGAACTAACTACATACAGCAATACAAATTAATCTCACATAATTCTGAGTGAAAAATTCAGACACTGAATAGTACATACTGGATGATTCCATTTATATAAATTCAAAAGTAGGTAGAATTAATCTGTGACACTGGAAGTCAAGATAGAGACTACCCTTGGGGTAGTTGGTACTGACTATTCAAGAAGGGCTTCTGGGTCACTATAAAACATTCTGCTGCTTCTGGATACTGGTTACACAAGAGTGTGCAGTTTTCATTTATGCACTTCTCAGTATGTATGTTACTTGAATAAAAACTTTATTAAAACGGGAGGCTATTAGTTATGTGGAATTGGAGAAGGGGAAGGCAGGGGTATATGTAACAGTCTACAGGGGGAAAAGAAGGATGACAGAAAAGGCACAGCAATCAATGTTTTTTGAAAAGGATCACTGGAAAGGTTTTAAATAATTATATCGATGACAAAATTCGAAACAAAAGAGGGCCTGTGAAGATGAAGATGATATTATTATAAAATGGCTGAATTTTTTAACTCTTCTTCAACAGTCTTTTCTCTGTTTCTTACAGAAAATGATACAGATAGACTTTATTGCTAAGGAGATTCCCAAAAAGAAAAAAATCAGAGGATCATTTGACATTTCATTAAACCTCTAGCCTTTTCAAGCACCTCTGAATATGGACTGATTTGTTCCCTTCTGGCATCTTTGGGTCCTGTTAGTACTATAGTTATAACTAGGTCATAATAAGTCCCAACCATGAAGCCTTGAGAAAATAACAGCCTTTTCATTTTTTGCTATAGACCTGAAATGTCATTTTTTATATCCAAGGAATAAAAAGCATTTTATGCAAAAAGAAATACTATATATTTAAACGTGTAGAGATGTAGGTTCCCAAGAGTTGATTCCATTGTTTCAGTGGTATCTGTGTGAGATTTAAGGACTTGTTTGGGGTTTGCTGCAGTACCCTAGACGCAGCTTTAGCAGCTGGATTCCATGAAATTTTTAAAATAAAAATTTTAAACTAAGAATGTATAGAGGGTAAAGCAAACTGTCACCTAACTAGAAAGCAATAAAAGAATTTTTATTTTTCACCTATTCGTTACTGAGCTTTGGAATAAGATAATTGTAATTCTTTTAAAGCTATAATACTAACTGAACACCCTATAGCTCCTTGGAGTATTTGCATAATGTAACATTAACTTGTTTTCCATTGCTTTTGCAATTTACCTTCTTTACAATGATACTGAGAATTTTTTTTACAAAATTAATTTAAAACCTGCTTGAATTGGTATCTTCATGTACAGACCAACACATACAAACTATTCCAGCCTGATTTCTAGAATTTTTTATAGTTTAAAAAAAACAACAAGCAACCAACCCTGCTGTTTACCTGGTATTATTTATGGGTTTTCATAAAAAAGGGGGGTATAAAGAAAAAAATACACTACTCTCTGGCCTCTCTGCCTTCTCCTTCTATATTTCCCCTCTCCACAGAGGAGTTTAATTTTAAATGATAAATGTGGAAATTAGAGACCATCGAGAAAATCCAATTTGGTGAGGAGTTTTAAAAATCCCATAATAAACGCAGAGTGAAATGTATGATTTAATGCAGGGCGCCAATGGCTGCTATTATGGGCTATTAGCAAATCGGGGCTGAGAGTGAATCTTTATCACTTGGTGAATGCGGGTTGGTCCTGCCTTTCCCTCTGCTATTGATTTGTAGCCGCTTGTCATAATGACACCGGGAAGCAATGAATGGAAGATGTGCTTTTGATAGGATTCAGGGGGGTCTTCGAAGGGGGAGAGAAAATTCAGCAAGTTTTCTATCTCTTCTGCCTGATTAGATTTTTTTTCTTCTTTTAAGAGCTTTCACATTCCAATAAAAATGCTAAATCAGCTCTGTACCAGAATTGTTAGGGTGTAAATAGCTAGTCACATTTAAAGGAGGAAAAGATATAGAAATGCCAACCACACTATGCAATGTTAGATGAATTTTACTTTATAGAAATGGAGTTGTGCACATGCGTGCATGCATATGTGTGTGTGTGTGAACGCATGAAGAACAGTGTGGAGGAGTGTCAAGGCATAATTCTATAAGTGTACTTACTATATAAAGATACACCTATATTTTTGTACATATGTGATAGTTTGCATCCAGTATGTGATAGAAGGTGGTCCAACTTTATATGAATGTACGTTTTATGAAAAGGATACATTCTCTGTGGGTATGTCCTTAATTCCATAAAAAGAAAGAGGTATACTTGTGCTGATGATTAAGAAAATTAAACCTCCTAAATCTAACTGGTCATAGCAGGGCTTTACTCAAAACTTTCAGCACAGAGAAAGCATACTGTTTGAGAACAAAGGCACTCATAGGTGTGATCCAATAGGGGGGGAAATGATTTCTCTGTAGAAACCTACATAAAATTTTCTTTAGAATGAGTTAGCTATGGTTATGTGGAAATGGGTGGTTAGATCCTCAGTATATTTCATCTTATGCTTTTAAGAGAAAACAACTGCTTTCCTTCCAGGTTCTTTTATTCCAAGATAATGTAAGGCATTAGAGTCTCTGCCTTTGCATGCAGGAGTGCATGTGTGCAGTCAGTATGATATTAAAGTAATGGATATGGCAAATGTGAGCATGGAGAGAGGAGTGCATTCAATGAACATATTAGACCATTTTGTTTGTAATATCATGTGATAAAACCCACCTTTCCACCTGCTTTATTTCTCAAGCAAGTCTAGATGAGACTTTCAGTAGGGAGAGCACAAATATTCCTCCTACAGTAAGTAGAATACCTGTTAGGTACTTATTAAATGCTTGTGGTTATAACATATCCCTTTATCTTTCTAATTGAAGAATAAAAAACATTAAAATACACCATTGCACATAAGCAGAAATCAGGTGTAGAAAATAAATACCACTGGGATTCGTAAAGACAAACACCATTTGTCTATTGAAATATACCATGAAAAAATTAGATGGACCTGATTTATAAAATTTAATGTCAGGGAACCAAAAAGCAGTTTTGAAAAAATCAAAACTATTAATATAAATGTATTTCTCACATCTATGAAGTAAAAAGGTTTGTGTCCTACTCTAGGCATTAATTTCACTAAAACTGTGTGTGTATGTGTTTGGTTTAAAAACCATAATAAGTGATATAGCTGTTTATAGAGATGTAGACCAAGAACAGACAATTTACCTGCAGTTAGAACCTTATGCTACACAGACTACTTCCTGGTAGCCATACCACCTATCTGGAAGAACCTTATGAGAGCTTGTACTTTTTCAAACTCTGAGAACAATACCCTTTAAGGGAGAATGTTTCACAGGCTATGTAACCAGCTCTCAGAGTTCATACACTCCCATCCCCCATTCAAGGATTATGCCTAAAGTGTGATAAATTAGTATATTGCCATTTATTATGTATCATTTATTAAAAACTAATTAGGGGTAGAAATAAGCATTTCTCCATTTTTTTCAGTAGGGGTATTATTTTATCATATATAGTAAGTGATTATTGTTTGGTCTATATTTGGCTATTCCATACTACAATGAATTACCTGTATTAAAGTAATGTACCATATGTTCACATAGCCTTTGTTCTGTTGTAAAAGCATAATTAGTCATTTCAAGAGTACAATGAAGTAGTCGTTTCCATATTTTTATATGTTAAGTGATTTCTACTGTTTCCAATAGAGTTGGAAATAGAAGTATGAAACATTTTTATTTTTCTTACACTAAGGTTATATAAAATATAAATTTAATATATCTCATTCCATAAATTGGAATAAATATATATTTCATAACTTGGAAATTTTTCTAGAAATACTATTATTTGCAAGGAAATCTATGAAAAACTACAATAAAATTAATTGTTGGTGTATTATGTCCAGTGGTTATTTCCTCTTTCAAAGTGACAGGGTGAACATTTTCCTACAATTGAACATTTCACCTGTTTGTGGCATGTAAGTAAGAGATATGTCTATCAACAGTATTTTGATTGAAATTAACTTGAATAAATACATTATATGATATAGCTTGTTTACAAAGCACTTTCACATATGTTAAGTGTTAGCATATTGTTATGGTTGCTTTTCTTATAGTTGTACAACATAGAGATAAGTGACAAAAGAAAATAGCCAAGCATTTACACATATAAATAGAATGAGGGAAGGGAAAAACTCAAGACAAGAATAAATCTTTGTTTTGTGTAAATAGGAGACTAAAAATAAGGCAAATAAGATAAAGGGGAATTAGAAATTCCTGGACATAAAAATATTAGTAAATAACAGGTAATAAAAAAACAGTGCATTGAAAAAACTACAAAGATAAATGGAAATGAAGATGTTAAGCAGAATTTAACCTAATGTTTTATACCTCATCTTCTTAAGCTTTTGTGGGGTTGCAAAAGAGTAAGATCTTTTCCAAAAGTCTTCACAGCACAGTAAAATTTCTATAAGCTCTGTACATTATCACACTAATCCTACCATTATCAACATTCCTGTGTGGTTTCTGGTAAGAGTTACTGCCCCTGTTTGATGGAGAAGCTGAATCACAGTGGACATCATTGACTTTGTCAAGGTCAATCGTGAGTCAGGGACAGAAATAGAACCCAGAGTTTTTTACTCCAAATGTCGTGGCCCTTTTTCACCCCTTTCTCTGTCTACTGTTGTTGCTGATTTGCTAGAATCCCTGTTCTTTTTGGGCACCATTCAAGGATTTAGATAATGTAAGTACTTCAAGGCCATGTTTCAAAAATATTCCATTGCTAAACATTGTGCCATTCTAGAAACATTAGAATATGTTGCCTTTTATTTGTACCTCTTTTATTTTTGGATTGGCATTATTTAAACATATTATTTAATCACTTTTTCATGCATTGGCCACATTTAACCTTATTTAATGTGCATAATGCAGAATAATGACTCTCCACTCAAAAAACAAACTAAACAAAAAAATGGAATAAAACCATTAGATCCATGAATTCTAATTCTTCCCTTAGTATTCTTAGTTTCCTCATTCATCAGAACACAGTTTCAGAGATCTTTTATTTATCCACGTTCTGGGCCTAGTGTCTGATTTAATTATTTAGCAGAATGATGGCAGCCATACATAAACATGCATGTATATACACAGACATACCGCACACATACACATACACACATATATTCATTAACATGCTTCTTAGTCCTTTTTGAGTATTTAGCTCTTTCTAATCTTTCTCATGCTCTGGCTTTAATTCACTGTTCATAGGCTCTTTTAAAAGTGAAAAAATTATGCCCAAATAAAGTGGTAGTTTATGGAGTTACTCGTTTATGGTTCAGATTCCTTGGTGTGTGTTAGACAATGAAAACACTACTTCACTCCTTTACATTTCTCTGTGCTGGTGTCAAAACTGTTTAAAGGAATACAGTACTGTTATTTAATGCTCCCTTAACTTTGGGAATAGCTCAATTTTTCTTTTTCCTGGAATTTAAAGATGCACTCACCTTGGAGTCAGGTAATTTTTTCTATGTTCTCTCTTTTGGATTTTGATTAAGCATGAACAAAATTTTTACTATATATTGCTAGAGATAAAAAATGTAACACAAATAAGTTTTTAAAAATTTTTGTTAGGATACCACCAGCCTAAGTAGATAGGTTTCCAGAGTTTGAGAGGTCAAAGGAAGTAATTACTGTCACTGCTGAATTTTTTTCTGAAAAAGAAACTCATGTCTTTCTAGGTAGTATGAAGTACACTAAAATTTCTACAAATAATTTTCTTAAAAAACTAGCATTTCAACAAAATGCATGTTATTTTTATGTCTCATTTCATAAATGTGTTATTTTAAATAACCCTTCTCTTCAATATTTTGTGATATTCTTAGCTGGAATTACAAGCCAGAAAATTGTTGTAAAGCATTGTTTATCTTTCCCTCTTGGCTAAAGCTCCAAAGAAAACCTAAGGTCCAGCATATCCAGAACAATTCATGAAAAAAAATTGATGTGAGCATATTTCATTTGCAAGCCAGCACTAGAGGGCGCTCTTAAGCAGGTTGCAAGATAAGGTCTTGGTATCAGAACCTGGCTTGGTTGTAGAGGTTTGAAGACAGAGATGCGGGAAAGGCGTCACTTAACCTTTTACAAGATCTTTCCAAAAGACTAGAAAATCTCAACATCAACAATACCATACTATGTCTCTTAAAACACATTGTTAGAATTTCTCATGAAGCATGCATTTCTTAGATCCTTTCTGCATGAATGCAAGGTGACATTTACCATTATATTTTGTTTAAAATTAAGTATTGTAAGGTTGTTCCCCTTTGACTTTTGAATACAAAATAAAATTTACTTCATTTCTGAAAGAAGGAAATGTATTTTTTTCTTCTCCTAAAAAAGCTGAAATAAAACCTAAAGTAATATTTTTTAATTCTCTCAGACAAACCTTTTTTCTGTCTTTTCCTCCACTACAGATGAAAACCTTTTCCTTTTTTCCCTTTGGAATTTGTTTTGAAGCATACTGTTTTACTCCACATTCTTATTATTAAATCCTACTCCAAAAAAGAGACATGGTCTCTAAATCATATCTTTTCTGTTATAATCCCTTGTTTTTTCCTCTCTCTTTACTTTCTCATACTTTTTCATTTTCCCTTTCTTAATATATTATGCTATAAGGCTGCAGGAATCAAAGTAGTCTGTCCAGAGGTTATTAACTCAGTTTTTCTAACAAGAATTCTGAATCTATGTAAACAATTGGCATTTAAGTATCTACTTATAGTAGAGATAAAGTTGACAAATCACCAGTGTTGATGTTTATAGTTGGGAGGCAGCAAAGCATAGCAATTAGGAGACTGGTCTTTGGAGTTAAATCAACTTGAGTTCCTACTGGCTATATGAGTGTAAGCAAATTATTTAACATCTATAAGCCTTAGTTTCCCTATCTATAGAAATGGGAATACTGGTAATTCTTTAAGACAGTGCTAAGGGCTAAAGGAGAATATATATATATATATATATATTTACACACACACACACATATATATATATATTCATGAATATATATATGCATACTTATATATAAAATATATTTTTCATGTATATATACATCAATCACACAATAAACACTAAGAAAGTATTTGTAATTAGTTATCATTATTTGGATTTACCTGTGATCTCTAATTATTAATATTACCCTAGTTTAATTTTTATGCCAAGCCTTTTATTATAGTCTTAAAATTATTTACTTTATTTTTGTTAACTTTTGAGTAATAACAAAACAGTGTGAAACTGGAGATAGGATTGCACTGACTCTTGAGTGACCTTTGGGAATAAAAACGAGGGCCAGGCCCAGAACCAGGGTGGTGATAGCCAGGTGGCCTATTTAATGAAATTTAAGGAGTTACTCCCTCAGAGACACCAACCCTGCAGTGCATGGCCCTGAGACTGAGTGCCTCCCTCGGTTTTGGACTCTTGGTATTTCTCTTGCCTCCAATTTTGGCCCTGATAAAAAGCTATTTTCACTTTGGCTTTTGCCATAAGTTCATGGAATGAGTGCTTTTCAGAAAAGATAATTTGCTTATGGCAAATTTCAGTCTGTATGAAGGGTCTGGGCATAGAAAAGTTTAAAAACCTTATCCAAGAACCTCCAATTTGCAGACAGACTTGAAGACTCAGTGTGTCTTTCATTCAGATGATTATTTAACTCATAATAATAAAATGCCTTAAGCATCTTGCATACTAAATATGATGTAATAATAACTTTTAATTTTTGTCAGGCATATTATGACCTAAAAACCCAACTTTAGCCATTAAATCTTTGGGGAATTAAATTTATCTTTGACACAGCATGTTTTAGGGCATTCTAGTAAGGTTACCAATCATCCTTATTGCACACAAGTCATTTCAGTTGCAAATGATTCAAGTAAAAAAAGTATCACCAGGTTATGTCCAGAAGCTAAAAGAACGTGCAGGTTTAGAGTGTACGTGGCTGCATTACAACTTGGTAACGTGACCATGCTAGTGTTTGTTTTGGTCATCACTGAGAGATATACCTCTATAAGGGAAGAAAGATTATCTTTTTATGTTCTCATACCAGACTAGATATTTATATCTGATCAGAAAAACAGCATTTCTCCTCTTAGAGACAGTGTGTGCTCCACATTTCACTCAGTTCCAAAGCATTACTCATGCTAACAGTGGAAAAACTTATTCTGTTCATTAGTTACATTTTAAAATGTAACTCATTTAAGCTCATGTATTTGCCTAATTTCACCCCATTCCCATACTTTCTGGGAACCTCAGTATTTCAACAACTGGAAATAGAAGTACATGTGTGAAAAAGACTATAAACATAAAACAAGATTTCTTGATTAGGTGATAATACCCAAGGCTATCTACTTAGAAGCCTTCCCTAAATCATCTTGATTCTTATCACTCAGTTAGCTTTCCATCTTTTTTTGCTATGATCTTTGTTGTCTAGCAAAATGAGTTAGATTTTCATATAGTCCAAGAAAACTAGGTTTACTGACATTGATGACTTTTTAGGAAGTGTTCCTTCTGTGAGTCAAAACTGAAATTAGTTCTTAAACAGATTTGCTCTTGGATGACATATTGTTGAAGATTATATTTTTCATAGTTATATAATATGAAGCCATTTAAGGTAACTGAGCAGGAGTTTAATTTCTATGTCATTTGGACAGATCATTAAACTCATTTGATATTCCTGAAATCTTTTTCTTCTGATAGTTTGTATCAGAGTAAACCAGTCATCATTTGTTCTGCATCATTTCTATAAATATGCAGTGTTTACTCTCTACACAATAAGTCTTCAAAAGATGCTGACTTCTACAGTTGCTACTGTTTCTGACAGAGAAGTTTAGTATGAGATACACTGAGAAAACAGTCTAATAAAATGGCTAGGAGATCAGCCCTAGGTTTGAACTCTGGCTCCTGAATAAGTTAAATTATTTCTTAAAGTCTTGGCTTCTTCATATGTAACATGAGAATAGTAGTACCTACCCCAAAAAGTGGTTATGATAATCAATTAAAATGATACATTAAATGGTGATTATTATTTAACACCAGAAGGCTTATGAGAATTTGGTATAGTAAATGTCTTCTTCCAAAAGATGTTTTTGAATTTTAAAATAAGGTTTTTAAATTTTTAAATAAGGAGAATATTCTCTCTTCTGGGAATGCTCATCCATACCTAGGCTTCCATTATCTGCCTTTATTAATTTTCTGTTTTATTTCTGCCTTTAATTCCTAAATTTCTAGCTCTAATCCAGATTTCTTTTCTACTTGACATCGCTAAACATAGCTCAAAATCAACGTGTCCAGAACTGTATTCATGATTTTCAAACCCACCCCTTAAAAAATGAAAACAAAAATCTGTTCTTTTGTCTTTAATTCCTGACCTTGTAATAATTTCACTATCCCTCGAAAACATAAGAATAACTTTTTGTACCTCCCTCCCCATGTCCAGTTGATGAAGTTCTGTTAATTTCACTTTACAAATATCTTTTAAATCCTGCCACTTCTGTCCAAATCTACTACTACCACCCTAAACCAAGTTACTACCATCTTTTACCTGGCCATTGCAGGAGCCTCCTGTTTTTCCTGTGTCCATTCTTACTTCTGACAATCACTTCTCCATATCACAACTGAGATGATTTTTTTAAAAAACACAAATATGATTATTTCTCTGTTGTTCATGAAACTCTTCAGAGGCTTCCTACTTATTCCTAATGAAGACTGGACATCTCTAACATGTCACTCCAAACGAAGCGTGATCTGAACTTTACCCAGCTCCCCAACTTCATTATATCATATTCTTCCCTTTACTTTCTGTTTTCAGTCACATACCTATTAGATAGGATCTTTACAAAAATCTTTCCGTCTGTCTAGAATCTAGATCCTTTCCTTTGCATCTCCCCTATCTGTAGCTAATCCCTACTGATCCTTCAGATCCCAGTTTAGTACTGAATTCCTCAAGGAAATCTTCCTGTTCTCTCATTCCTTCCCCACCAAACGGAATCAGTTCTCTCTCTTCTATGCTTTCATAGGTGTCTATAATCTTCTTTATGCCACGTCCACAATTTTTGACAATATGTAATTATTTGATTAAAGCCTATAAACTATGGGAGTGGAATCTATGCCTAGTTTTGCTCTCAGTTGAATCGCCTGTACCTACAAAGCTGGCTAACGCATAATAAATACATTCACATGAGAAAGAGAAAGTAATCTCACCTGATGAATAACAATATTCTAGATTTTTAGATATTAAGAAACCCAAGAAACACTTGATTATATTTATGTGTTTTATGGATTAGGAAGCAACATCCTGAGATGTACCTTTCTCTGATAGAAATTTTATCTTGGAAAGAGCTTTAAGTAGATCATAGTGTTAGAAATGAAAGGTAGGGCCAATCTTCAAGCAAGCAGCTACAACCTATCAACCAGTTGTGTTTTCAGAATTTCTATGCAGTGAGCCATTAGGAGTCATTGTAGTTACTCTGTGTCTTGTATGGCTTCCATAACTAGGAATTTAACTTATTTATTATCTATTCTTCAGTTGCCCAATTCCTCCCTTGTATCCCTAAATAAATTTTAAAAAATAAGAATATGTCTCCCTTCTGGTCTTTCCTTTATCCCCATTTACAATAGAATCTCTCTATGTTGAGCTATGACATAAAAGATGATAGGAATAAGATACAGGCTGAAGTTTGAGAGGGGCTGTTCTATATGATAAAACAGAAAGAAAAGTCAGAAGACAGAGTATCTTCAAGGAGAAGGTATCACTAAGTACTTTAATGACTTACAAGATAATGTGGAAAGCCAAAAAGACTTTGCTCCATCCTAACCGTGAGTAAAATTCACATTATCTACAAAATCATATCTGTCTTAAACCCATCGGAGAGTTGAGTTTGTGAGGCAATCAGGTAGACTGAATTCCAAAGAGTAACAAGCTTCTCCAAAGAAATGAGAAACACAAGTTATTTTAACTTTGTCATAGTAAAGAAAGAGGACATGGCCTCCATTAGAGTATATAAAAATAAAACTAAAATTTTACCAAGTTCTTAAAAGCCTAGTATGGATAGGTGTGACATTTTAGAATCTCTGAGAGTCCTAGATTCAAAGGATGCCTGTACTCACTTGCAAGCTATTTTCCAGAGACTTCTATTACATGCTCATGAGAAACCTTAGGGGGCAGATCAGTAGATGGGAGAGAGCTTCTCTGGGTCACACTTAGGCATGAAATCCTGCTTACTTCCTGGACACTTTCTGCATACAAAGCAAAAGTCTTAAAGCCACTGGGGCAGGACAAGAAACTCTCCCCTGGGATTCAGGCAAAGGTTCACTGCTTCTGGAGAAGGGATGAACACCCCCTGTAGGATAGAAGCTATCATTATGGAGGAGTTGAGTTAGTTTAACCAGTAGCTGAGGATAAATATATTTTTTACCTCTGTCTACTACACTACACACAATGTCCAGGATTCAGTAACAAGCTACAAGACACAAACTCAAGGGAAAACAACTTCAAAAAGGAAAGCTTGTTAACTGAACTACACTTAAAAATGATATAGATGTTGGAAAATTTATACAAGGACTCCAAAATAACTATGACTAATAAACTTAAGGATCTAGTGAGAAGGATGGATAACATTCATGAATATGTGGGCAATTTCAGGAAAGATGAAAACTATAAAAACTGTCCTCATCAGAATAAGAAACCCTGCTGCGTCATCTCCCATCTGAACTTAAATACTGTTTTTCAACTCTGCTTCTAAGATTCAATGCTATCACCTAAAGTATTATGAAAACATCATACATTAGCTTTTGCTTTTTTAATTTTATACAGTGTAGATTATAATTGGAGATACTGCTATCATTCAGTGATACTGCTATTTCCAGCCCCAAACATGGTGGAGTTTCTATTTGAGACTATTTACTTCTTTAGGAATCTGTATCCCTGAACCACTGTAACAAGCAGCTCCTATTACATTTATTTAAGTAATTGGTTTCTATCTCATTTTAATTATTAGCTATAATTAATTGTATTTATAATAGAGTAATAATAGCTAATATTTATTGAGCACCTCTGTATTGTAAGTGCTTTTTTATTCTTCTATATCCTTGCTGACTTTCAATCTACTTGTTCTATCTATACATTCAGATAAGAGTGTGAAAATCATCAATTTGTACTTGTGGATTTGTTTGTTTTTCCTTTTAGGCCTATCAATTTTCCCATCTAGTATTTTGAAGTTCTGTTATTAGGTACATATGTATTTAGGACTTGCATGTCTTATTGGAATTTTCCCTTTTATCATTATGAAGTTCCTCTCTTCCTCTCCGATAATATTTTTTATTCTGATATCATTTTGTCTGATAATTATTATAGACACATCAGTTTTCTCATGATTTGTATATGAATGTTACATATTTTTCCATCCTCTTACTTTTAAACTATGTCTTTATATTTAAATTAGGTTTATTGTAGACAGCATATAGTTAGGTTTTGCTTTTTATTCATTCTGACAATCTCTGATTTTTAATTGTTTAACCATTTACATTCAATTTTACATTACATTCAATTTAATTTATATTATCAGTAGAGGTGCTTTAAGTCAAAGTATCTTGTAGTTTGTTTTCTGTTTCTCATCTGGTTTTTTTCCTGCCTTGTTCTGTATTACTTGAATATTTAATGTTCTCTGTTGTCTCATTAGCCAAACCTGTGTGTTTAATTTATTTTTAGTGATTGCTTTAGAGTTACAATACAAATTAAAGCTCCTTACAATCTATTGTAAAACAATAGCTTGTCACTTCCTGTGTAATGGAACTATTTTACAATGATATACTTCTATTTCCTCTTACTAACCTTTGTGCTACTGTTATCGAACATTTTACTTCTACATAGTCCCAAACCGCACGATATAATGATACCATTTTTGCTTTAAACTAGGGATCAGCAAGCATTTACTAGAAAGTTTCAGATAGTGAAATTTTGTTTTGGTGAACCATATAGTTTCAACTACTCAACCCAAAACATAAACGAATGAATTTGGCTGTTTACCAGTGAAACTTTATTTTTCAAACCAGGGACAAGTTTGGCTCTAGGGCCATAGTTTGATGATCATTGCTCTAAATAGTCAATTATTTTCTGAAGAAGTAAAAAGGAAGAGAAAAATTTTATATTCATCTACATTCTAAACTATCTTTTGTATTCTCCATTTTTTCCCCATTTTTCCATGTTTCCACATGCTATCATTTTTCTTGAAGAACTCACTTAAAATTTTTTTTTCAATTTGTGTCTTCGGTGGATGGAATTCTTTAGCTTTAGTTTATCTGCAAATATCTTTATTTCACTTTCATATTTAAGGGTTATTTTTGCTGGTATATAGAATTATAAGTTTACAGCGTCCCCCCACATCAAAGTATTAAAGTATTAAGTTTTTATGGCTTCACTGATTGCAAAGACAAATCAGGAATTGTTACTATCTTTGTTTGCTTGTCTGTAATGTATCTTCTTTATCCTCTAGCTAATTTTAAGATTTTCTTATCATTATTTTCAATAACTCAATTATGTTTTTGCCTTGGTATGGCTTTTTTGGGGTTTATCTTGGTTAGATTTATTGAGCATGAATCTGTGGTTTTCCACTTTTCGTCAACTATGTAGAATTTTCAGCCAGTATTCCAACAGACATTTTTATGACCCTCTCCCTTTTCCAGGGATTCTAATTGTACATGTGTTAAGTCATCATTACTGCCCTACATGTCAATGAGCTCTTTTCATTTTTTCTCATTTCTTTTTTCTCTTTGTGCTTTAATTTGGATAGTTTCTACTGTTGTGTCTTCAGTCACTGCTTTTAAGCGCATCTTGTGAATTTTTCATTTTGAATATAGTATTTTTCAACTCTAGGATTTCCATTTGGTTCTTTTTTATATCTTCCATTTCTCTCCTCATTATGTTCATGTTTTTCCTTTAAGTCTTTGTACACATTAATAATAGCTGTTTTAAAGTTCATATATTGCCATTATCTCTGTTGTTTCTAGGTCATCTTACTGATTTTTCTCCAAATGTTGTCACATTTTCCTGCTGCTTTGCATTTCTATTGTGGGTGTGGTGGTGGGGGTTAAATTGGATGAATATTATGCTACTGAGTCTGGATTTTATTGCCTTCTGTTAAAGTGTGTTGAGTATGTTTTTTCAGACAGCTAAATTACTTATAGATGTTCTTGAGGCTTGTTTTTAAGCACTGTTTTGGTTAGTCTAAAGTAACCTTTACTCAAGAGTTAAGTTTAGGCCTACCACTAGCTAAGGCATGGTCCTTCTGAAGGCTTTACTGAATGGTCAATAAGTCTTTCCCCACACACACTAGCTGATCAGAATTTGGATATCTTCCAATCTTGTGTGAGCTCTGAGAATTGCTGAGTTTACAGTTTTCCTGGTTGTTCTTTTCCTTGTCCTGTGGAGTTTAACGATATACATTTGCAGCTTAATATTTGGCCAAAGACTGTAGGGGGGAAGGTGTGGGCCAGAGTCCCCTACAAGTCTCCAATATCTTTCACCCATCTGTAAATTTAAAGCTACTTTATAATAATACCAGGGCCCATGAATTCAAAACTACTTTTGTAATTAATCTAAGATGTTCTTTGCCTTTCTACTTTCAGTGGATTTTCCAGGGTCTACATGACATATAATATTGCAATATATTGAACTCAGAAACAGATAGGAAAATCCAAATGTCTTCTCTTAAGCCAGAAAATAACAGGAATTAAAAAATTTTTTAAAAAGTAAAACAAATATTTTAAATAAATATTTTATGTAAAACTATTCTTTTTTATTCTCATAAAATATACTTTTCATTTTAAAATGTTACATACGGCTTTTATATTTAAAGGGATTGATAAATATCACAAATATTTTTAGAAATTTACATTTTAATTTCTAGTAAACCAAATATTTATAGAAAGGTAGTTTTTTAAATCCTTTATATCAGGTGCTAGTTCTCTCTTAATTTTACAAATTTGATATATTTAAAAATACGTGGTCACACATGCACATGAGCAGGCACACAAAAGTTTCATTATGCCATCCTCCACAACAGTTAATTACATGCTGGTGCTCACTTTACACATTGGCCATTTTGGCTGATATACTCACCCCATGGAATCAATTGTTCATTGTTTGCAAACCTTGCCTGAAGATCCGTATCTTTCTCTGAGGATTAACTCTATAAGACACAGCTTGTCCCTTCTTACCATGTGTACATGGGAATTATCTGCCTTAAAGCTATAGCTTTCTCTGAGACTGTATTGAGAAAGAGACAGCTCCTCTGTTTCAGTGTACAGACGGAAACCTGGCATTAGTAGTCCTTCTTCAGAAACAATAGCTTTATCCTGAGACCTCATTTTTCTTAGGGACAAATAAGCAAGTACAGCCCTGACTTAAAGGGCAAAATCAAGAAAACAATAGAAAAAAAACAAAAACAAAAAAAACCTATGTTCTTTGGTTGTCTGTGAACATTTGGCTGATGTAGTTGTTAACAGTTGGCTTTGAGGGCTCATAAAAGTGCCCAGAATTAAAGTTCTAGTTTGTGCTTTTTATTTCCATTGAAGTGAATTTATTTTTGTCAGATTGAGTTGAAAACTGTAAGACACAAGAAATTGGTTCTCAAACCTACTAATTTACTATATCTTCATTAACACATCTTTAATAATATCTCTTTATTCCCTAGGTCCAAGATGGTAAAAGAGCTGGTTTTCAAGCCTATTAGTCATCTTGGGTTTATTTTTTGAGATTACACACAAATTAGTATTAGTTGTCCAAGTGATTTGGAAGCGTGGAGTTGCACAAACTGAGTCCTAATAAATACCTTCAGAAAGAACAGTACCAAATAGTGACAACTTGTAGCTATTTTCTGGAAGAATTTTTTTTATATATATAAGATTATTGGTAGAGATCTTAAAGATTATGGTTTATTACTGTTGGAGTCTCAGAAAGTAGCAGCCTCCTAATTTTTTACCTTGATTTTTTTTTAAAAAAGCTGTTAGATTTTGCCTTGTTAAATTTCGCATTGATTAGATGGACTTAACCATACTTACTCTCCCCCACTGAAAATTAAGGAAGACTACAAATAACACCTGTAACAGCACACAGTTACCATACTGAAAATATTCTAAATTTTTGTCTCATCCTAACAAAAGGATTGAGGAGTGCTCTGTGGCTCTCTATTATCAATCAAGAAAACATCCTATATCCCCTTTAATAACATATTATGAATCTAACATCCAATTATTTATTTAGATTATTTTAAAACCTATTTATTTTTTTGTTGAAGTAACAATTTCTGAAACTACTTTGTTATGTCAAGTAATCCACAGTTTCATTTCATCATGGGTGTTTTAGGTTAATCGCTTCCAAGCTTCAAGAGAGTCCCCTAATTCTAGGATTTGATAAATTAGTTTTCATCCTGTCTAGAACCTTCATTAGTCTCAGCTTTCCAGACCAAAGCATCCTAATCATTTCAAGTTTGTCTCTCCATTCCCTAAGCCCACGCACTTAGTGACCTTTAAGGTTGTATCATTAAGGTCCCAGATCTGCACATAGAATGCCAACCATGAGTACACCATAGTTTCATGTAAGAAGCCACTTTGTGGCTTCATTCTCATATAGAATGCCTTTTCCATAGTGCCAGCATTTTATTTTTAATTACAGTTTTGGCTGTTGGGATGCACTGAGCCAAACTCTTCAGGGAACACTTAGTAACCACTTAAGGAGAAAAGCACTCATTAACATAATGGATCCATTCTTTTGGCTTCTAAGATTCAATCATCTTAGTTGGTTAATGTTTCTTTCAGTTTTGTTTCTGACATTCATTTTTTGTCTCCTTAGCCTGTGGATTTGGTTCTGACAGGAATTAACTTTGAGTTTTTACTTGATTGAACCAACTGAGCTGATTTTCTAGATAAGATATTTAAATAGCATTATAACTATATATACACTCATTCATACCTAATATACACAAAGCAAATAGAATTCCTTGATACCTCCCACCTTAGCAAAACTTTGGAAGGGAAAATTTTAGGGAATGGTAGCTTTTGCTGTTTTGTTGATTTGCCTTAGTATCTGGTATGTTTATTTCTACTTGAAAGATAAATTATTCCCAACCATTAACCAAGCATTACTGTTGTTAGTTATGTTCAGTTATGTTCAGTTACATAGCAACTAAATGTTCACTTTACCCTCTATATCACTCACTTTTATTATACTGGCAGTGCTGAGCTTGGAGATACAAAAAGCTATTTTTCTGTATTATTGAGAATTGGGGAAATAAGGGAACTTATACAACAAAAATAGTTATTCTTTATCATAAAGAAGCCTCTGCATCATCCTCTACAAAGAAAGCATCCAATGTAATCAAATGTATATTCTCTGTGTAATATGGTTTCATAGAAATTCAGGAATTGCTATACTTTAAAAAATAATGGTGAGGTTATGGACAGGGGCATCAGTGGTTCCATTTTTATAAACAAACTACCTAGCATTTTAGCTTCCATATAGGCACAAAGGATTTGATCCATAATTTTATTTGACTCACAATGTGTCTGCTATCCAATTTGCAGACAGCAAGTGGAACTTCAAGCTCAATTATGTAGAAACCAAATGACTGTTTAAATTTGAAGGCAGAGAATAGAAAGGAATAGAATTCTAAATTAGTATTTCCAGAACATATAAGTGCTTATGACTTTCCCAAAGTCAAAAAGAGATGACTTCCTCTAGCATTTAAAATTATGAACACCTTTAGGTCTCGACCAGTCATTTTCATAAAAGATGAAAAATAATTCATCCTCCCAGCTGGTTAGTGCATGAAAGAATGCCATATCATCAATTTATCCAAGAAATAGCCAACCTTTCATTAATAGCATCCTATTACCTCAAACTCTAGAATGACTTTGGATAGGTAGATTATATTATTTCTCCCAGAGAATATATAGACTAAAGTTTTATCAACTTAAAGCTTTTTTCTCTCTTCATAAAACTATTGTCCAAACTGGATTGGGATGTAATTTCATGAGTGAAGGAACTCACAGTTTCTAACTAAGGAATTATTCTATGGACAGAAAGAGCTCTGAATTTGATTTTTAAAAAGGATTGAGAAAACAAGGTATTGTTATGGAAAGAGTCTTGATCTAGGAGATAGGAGGTCCAAGTTTTAATACTGATTATTATTAACTGGCTATTGTGAATTTGGATGAATCACTTAACCACTTTGTCTCAGTTGCCTCCCTCCTCTCAAAACCAAGGGAACTAGATTAGGTGATCTGATCTCTAACGTATGTGATTCTGTAAGGAAGGGAAAGATATCTCTTTGAAATTCTATAGCTTTATTTATGTAGTCAGAAGAAAATGAGGTGAGTTATGTGGTTATCAAGATCTAATATCTATTAATTTGAAATTGAATATCCATAAAGCCCTTGTCCTGGAGTTCTGTGTGCTTTGCCACTCTTTCCCCTATATTAGATGGTGGTGGAAAGATCAAAGCAGAAGTATACATTTTGTCTACTGAAGGCCTTTAGCAAATACAATAGCTTGAGTAGGTGTGACATTACTAGCTACTGTGTCCTCTTTTGCTAGTCTGGAAATTCATAGCTAATTTAGGGATTTTATAAAGCATTTGCACTCTCTATTCTTTATCAATCACTGACAGACTCATTGTTTTATAATGTACTTCTCAGCAAGCTGTTTGCGACTCATCGCCTGCCTTGCTTTATAGTCTATAAATATTTAATTCTTTAATAAACTGCTTATATATAATATAAAATGACTGATGCTGTTCTCTCTTCTGTCTTTTAATAGTGCTACTATTTGCAAAACAATTCTTTTTTTTCTAAATAGCAATATGTTTCATAAATGTTTGACTTTCTTTTTTCTAAGTAGCAATTTATTCTGGGAGGCTGGTAGAATGACAGGCAGGAAAACAGCCCCTTGCTCCTGGGAGTACAATATAACTCTTCGCTCGCCCTCACCCCTACCAAGCTGCAAATTGATGAGGTAAAGAAGATGGACTTCGGAATTGTGGCAGAGAGCAATCACCTGTCTCTCTGCAAACCCAATGTGCAAAATAGCCTTTAAATCTGTAGACAAAATGTATGCTTACAACAAGCAAATATGGTCCCCTCTTTGCTCTGACACCCTTTGTCTAGAGGAATCATAAGAGATAGTCAGGGGTAATATACCAACACCTTAGTGTTCTTGTCTTCTTTATGACTATGTACTTTATTTTTGAATGTTAGCTGATTTGCTTTCTGTGCCTTGAAATGATTTTCAATATTTAATGACTCATTTTTAAAATTGGATAAGTCAGACATTTATCGAGTGCTTATTGTGTGCCCTGCACAGCTGTAAGGATGTTTTCAAGCAAGCTACTATTATTTTTCTATGGTATTTCACTATAATTTATGAACCTCTAAAAAACATGAACTCCCTTAGGGGCGGACAGGGAGGATGAATTGGGGAATGCCAGAACAATAATGTTTCCTCGGCGCCAACCACTAATCAGGTACATGTATTATCTCATAGTGCTAACTCAGTTCTACAGTTCTTCAGCACACTGCCGTTCACTTTGCATACGTTCTAAGTTTTCTACTAGAACCCAGTAGATTTGATCTGGAAAAGCATGAGAAGAGTGGGTGTAGAACATTTGTTTGTAAGTTTAAAAATCCTGATTTATATACTACTTCTACCACATATTAGGTATTACTTTAGGCTTAATCACCTAGCCTTTCTTATCTGTAATAAGGGCATAATAAAAATTATATCGTTCATATAAACACCTATATATAGTGAGCCCTCAAGTAATGTTAATTCTTTGTCTAAATATTTTACTCTTTCTAAAGAAGAACATCAAAACAAAATCAAGATGAGTAAATGCTGTTAATTCAAAAACAGTTTTAATTTTATGTAAATATGACATGTAATTGCATTTGTTTATATAATAATAGGGATGCATTACTTTAAGGAGTAAACATTTTAAACTGAAGCTTCTTATTTAACTAACAGCACATATTTCTGAGATTCATTAGAGTTACTCTGGAGCAGAGTTTTTTTATGCAAAATTGTGTAGGTCAAGCTTTTATCCTTGTCATTATAATCCATATTGAATCTAAGTGAGCTAATTTGCTTATTCAGGCCAAATTATTCCAGTCTCAGGTTCCCTGCACCTCATCCCATTTTATATGGAACTGTTTCTTATTTTACAGATATCTTTCCATTTTCTTCCTTCACTCAACATTCATATCACCAATGTGCTTCCATTTTACCCTTCCTAAAACAACAATTGCCTGTAATGCTCTCAGATAAAACTTTCTACCCTATTTAACATCGTAAATTCAAACGTGTATGGATGTAATCTCAGATTCCCTAAGGAATCCCATTTTCCCTGGTTGTACTGTTCAGTTTGCTTCTGAAAAAGACTAACTTCTACCTCTCGACTTGATCTGTGATATTTGAACAGTGATTGTCTCATATCTAATTATTTCCTTTGCATATTAACTTTTATTAAAATGTTATGAAGTTTAATGAGAAAGAATAGATAATTTTAATAATAATGGTAACATTGTTATTATTATTGATTGAATTTCTACTATCTACTAGATACTACTTCAGGATATGTAAATTTTTTTCCTTAATCTTGCTCTGTCAGGTTAGAATTTGCAATTTACAGATAAGAAAAATAAGTATATTCAGGTTAAGTAGCTTGCTCAAAGTCACATAGCTATTAAAGTAAAAACTAGAATTCCAACATAGGTCTTACTGATCCAAAGCCTGTGCTTGCCATATTGCTTTTTGAAAAGCTCAGCAGAAAGTGCTGTTTGTATATGGTAAAATGATAGATATAGTTTCTTTTTCCATTTTAAAAGTGCCACTATTCATAGAAAAAAATTTAGTATCAGTTCATATTCTTATGATGCCGTTCTTTTAAAAGTAACGGTGTGTGTGAGAGTGCTTTGTGCCTTGTAAGTCCTAGGCAAATGTAAAGTATAATTATAATAGTAATGAATGCAAAGCACTTTTATTATAACCTTATCAATAGTTATAGCATTTTTATCCCAAATATAAGTATATCTTCCTCTATGTAATGAAAGTTTTTCAGAAAAATTATAAGTAATTTTTTTAATTAATAAAAAACAATACTACTTTAAATGTATAAAAATGCTTATGATTTCTGGGTGAATATAACCAAGTAAAGAATTAGTTTGTTATGTGACTAATTTCTTAATTATCTGTTTTGAATCTTAAATTTTTTTTAACATTAAAGTTTTTTAGGCAGACCCTCATAAGTAATCCTGACTGACACCTGTCATCTTGGAAATAATTGCCAAAAGATACCATGGAAAAGCTGCTAAGTCAGAAACTATCCTAAATAGAGTTACACCGTCCTAAATAGGATTATAGAATCCCGAGGTTTATATTAATCCAAAGCCTGAACTATTATCCCTATACATTGATAGGTACTAAAATATGCACAACCAGACCATTAGAAAAAATGTAAGCCCCTATCTAAGTAAATCAGTTCATTTATTTCATGTATGCAGTGAACATACACTTACATGCATGATGCTCAGATTTGAAAGGTATTATGAGAGGCCATATAATATTTTATTATATGGCCTCTCATTCATTTTTAACATCTGATTCTCTCTATTAAAATAGTATTTTTCTATTTTTTTCTAAAAACCTAATAGAAACTTCTAAGTCTTTTTTGGTAATTAGTTCTTAATATAGGACATCCTTCATATCATGGGACTAAATTTCTTATGCTACATTCTTTAAGTTTATTAAACATTTGTTTTTAACCTTCTGGAAAACACTGTTTCTGCTTCATGCCAAGTTATGGAATACATGTGTTATGTATGAATTGGAGTTGGTTTGTAGGCAAAAGTAAAAGAGACTGCTGTAGGATTTTGATGTTCTGTTAAGAAATTATTAAAGGAGAGAATAGAAGGGATTAAGGGAAAGAAAGAATGAATTATTCTTCAAATTACTTTTCTCTGTCTTCTCTGTCAATAAAAATCATCTTCAGATAAGAAAGGACAAGAGTAACATTTCTTAGTGGGTATTGTGCCCCAATATCAGGTAAAGAGATTCAAAGAGAACAACTAATTGTTGGGATTCAAGTTTCCTATTCCAGATATGTTACATTCAAAGGCACTATGAGAATTTGCAGTTAAGCTTGAGGAACCAACCACATCTGTAGTTGAGCTTGAGGAATTAAAAATGTTTTTGAGAAAATATGCAGTTTCAGAGAGTGCCAAAAGTCCTGAATAAGAGGGAAAATCACTCCCAATTTTCAAATTTCACCATCTAGAGCTTCTAAAATTTTCACATACAATATCTGGAATCCACTCAGTACTTTCCAGGACTATCAAGAAACAGGACCCAAAGAGAAAGAGGAGAAAGTGGGGGAGAGGATGACAGATATCTAACTCACGTGAGTTAGATATGGGAGTTATAAAAAATAGCTCTCTAACTCCAAAATGATAGTATTTTGGAAAACAAAAGAACTACATTCACAAAAAATAATTGAATGGATATTCCAGAATTGAAAAATACAATAACTGAAATTAAGACACCTATAAATAGGTTTAACAGAAGATTAGAAACAGATGAAGAGATGCTCTAATAGATAATATCATGAAAGGATGGAAAATAAAAATACATGAGATGTATTGAAAATGTCTAACATATGTGTCATTGGACTTCTTCAAGGAAGAGAGATTGTAATACAGGTAATAATCAAACTGATAACAAGCAATAATATCTGAAAGGAAGGAAAGATATCAAGCCACAGATATCCCAAGCAGAATATATACTAAGAAAAGAATACCTAGGCATATCAATAAAACTTCTGAAAATGAAAGATGAGAAAAATCATAAATGAAAGTAAATAAGACACATTATTTCATAGAAACAACAAGCAACAAACAATAAGACAGCTGACTTCTCAACACATGTGATGGATGCCAAAAGCCAATGGAATAACAATGCTAAAATGCTGAAAGGACATAACTGCCAATTCAGAATTCTATACTGAAAATTACATAGTGAAAATATCCTTCAAAACTGAAAATGAAATAACTTTATGGACAAACAAAAACTGAGAGAACTTACCAGCAGGAGACCTAATCTAAAAGAAATACCAAAGGGAGTTCCTTAAATCTATCCCAGAAGGAAACATGAAGATGGAGGAACAAAAAGCAATGCACAAAGTACATATGTTAGTAAATCGGAATGAATCTTGACTGCTCAAAAAAAAAAAAAAATGGAAGTGTATCTTGTGATGTTTAAAATATATGAACAATAAAATGCATATTTACAGCAACATAAAAGGTGGGAAGGGATAAACAATGAGACTAATTTAAAGTTCTAGTATTCTCTGGGAAGTAGTAAAAGCCCTAATTTATAAGAAACAGACTTTAGTAAGTCAAGGATGCATGTTTTAACATTTAGGGTAACACTTAATAGTAAAATGATATATTACTAACAGGCTAGTAGAGAAGAATACTTGATTTATCTCTAGGAATGCAAAAAAAGGAATAAAAGAAAAATTAGATATAATAAATAGGAGACTAATAATGTGATATGTATATAACTTAAAATACATCAGTAGTTACATCAACAATAAATTAGCTCAATTCTACAATTAAAAGACAAAATTGTAGATTGGATAAAAAATAAAAATTCAGCTAAAGAAAAACAAAGAGTTTAAAGTAACAAGATGAAAAATAATCCAACTATACCAAAATATAACTAGAACAACTGTATTAACATTAGACAAAATAGTTTTTGAGGCAAGACATAAAGATGTATATGGCATAATTATGAAAGGGTCAGTCCAACAAAATAATTATTCTTATTTGTGTACAGTTAATAGTATAGCCACAAAATATATGAAGTAAAAATTGACAAAACTAAAAATATATGTACACTGATTCACATGGTGTAAGGATTTAACACACTTCTCTTATGGTAACCAATAAAACAAGTATGCAAGCAGACAAAAATTCACTAAGAATATAGTTGAACTAAGCAACATAATTATCCAATGTAACTTAATTATATGTAGAGCCCTACTCCTAACAGTGGCAGGGTTCATTATTTGCAAGTGAACATTTACCAAAATTGACTATAAAACAAGTCTCAGAAACAGTTAAAAGATTTAAGTCATTCAAAGAAGACTATGACCGCAGAGATCTGGAAAGCAATTACAAGAAACTAAAAATCAATAACAATAAGATAACTAAAAATTCCATGAATCCCCAAAGGTGTGGAATTTAAGCCACATATTTCTAAATGACCTATAAGTGAAGGAGGAAATTGTGATGTAAATTAGGAAATATTTTGAACCAAATGATAATGACAATATGACATATGAAAACCTGAGGTTATATCTAAAGCTGTGCTTAGAGGAAAATATATAGCCTTTAAACAAATGTTTAGAAAGAAAAAGAGGCTGAAAAAAATCAATGATGTAAGTACCTTCACAATAAATTAGAGTAGAAAAGGGAACCCAAAGAAAGTAGAAGGAAGAAAATAGTAAGGACAGAAAATAACTAGATAGAAATCAACTGTATGATAGAAGAAATCAACAACAGTAGAATATTCATTCTTCTCAAGTGTACATAGAATTCCAAAAACTAAGATTAGAGTTGGGCCATAAAACAAGTATTGAGTTGAAGTTATACAGAATGTATTCCATGAACACAGTAATATTAAGTTAGAAATTCATATTAAAAAATGCCTAGAAAATAACTGAATATTTGAAAAGTAAATAATACACTTATAAATAACTTACATGTCCACGAAGTAATCACAGAGAAAAAAATTTTAATCTCAAATAAAGAATAATGAATATATATCCTAAAGTATGGGGATGCAATTAAAGCAGACCTTAGAGATGTATAGCTCTATATATCTATATGAGAAAATAAGTGTAAAATTGTCTTAACATTCAACTTGTGAATCTAGAAAAAGGGAAGCAAATTATACCCAAAGTAAAAGAAAGGAAATTATAAAATTAAGAGTAGAAGTCAAAAGAAAATTCAGACAGAAGTTGATTCTTTGAAAAGTTAAATATAATTGATTTGTAAAAGACTGGTCAAGAAAAAAGAAGGAAAACACAAGTAACCAATATCACAAATGAAAGAGGGGACATTAAAGTTTTGACAGACAGAATTACATAGTAAGTTTGACAGCCAAAATGGACAACTTTGTTCCAATCGATATGATAAGATGAAATAGACAAATTCCTTGAAAAACACAGCTTACCAAAATTGACACAAGAAATTGAAAATCTGAATAATCCTAGATCATTTTCATAAAATTTTAATTTGCAATTAAAAAATTGCCCACAATTTGTAGGCCTTACAGCTTCGTTGGCATATTCCATCCAACATTTAAGGACAAAATAATAACAATCTTTCTCAAACTTTTTCAAAGACTGTAGAGGAGGGGGACACTCTGCAACTTATTCCATAAAGCCAGCGAGACCCTGATAATAATACCAAACAGTCATTTCAAGAAAATTATAGACCAATATTTCTCATGAACATGGACTCAAAAATCCTTAACAAAATAGAAGCAGGTATAATGTTGCCACATGTTTATGTAGAGATATAAACGAGTCATGAGCAAGAGGGATTTGTCTCAGGATTGCAAGGTTGGTTTAATATGAAAATCAGTCATTATAATTCATCATGCTAACAACTTTGAGCTGTTACTTGTTTCAACAGAGGCAGAAAGAGCATTTGACAACATTTATCAACCATTCATGATATTTTTAAAAAATTCTTAGCAGTTAAGAATAGAAGGAAACCTCTTCCATTTGATAAAGGGCATCCTTCTTAATGATGAAAGAATGAATTCTTTCTCCCCTATGCTCAGGAACAAGGCAATGCTACCCTCACTGGGCATCAAGGAAGCAAGGGAAGAACGTTCACTCTCACCACTCATCACTTCGACTTAACATTGGACCAGGTGTCCTCACCAATGAAATAAGGCAAGTTAAAGATGAAAATTAATGGATGTAATTACTGGAAACAACCTCATTTAGCTCTCCATCTATTCACAGATGGAATTACTGCATTTGCAGAAAAATCTAAGGAATATTTTTTAAAACTACCATTTGTGTGAAAAAATGGGATTGAAAATATATTACTATCTTATTAGTATTTGAATGTAATATATTAATATCTGGGAAGATAAATAAGAAACCAGTAAAAGTAATTACCAATTTGGGAGAGGTGGTTAGAAGAGGGGCAGGAGGAAGACTTTTTGCTTCTACATTATTTAAAATATTGATACATGAAAATAGGTAGTGTTTTATCACCTATTCAAAAATATCTTACTTTTTTAAAGAAAAATTGAAAGTTGGCAAGCCCGACAGTGTTTTAAATAAAGAGCCCCTCTTAGTTCACATGGCCCTCCTTTCACTTCCCGTAGCCCTCTACACCAACTGTGATCGAATTCTTTTATCAGACTGTAGATAGCAACGTGATCATCATTTCAGAATTACACATACATTTTTAATGGAACCATTTCGTGGATTTGTTACGAACTGCAGTAATATGTGCCTTTTAGTTTGACTTTGATTATTGCTAATTCGTCATCTATCCTCCATAGAAACCTATTTAGTGCTTTCTCACTAAACCTTTTACCTGCATCATTATTTAGCACCTACAGTAAAGACTGAATGTTGTTTCCTTTTCCTTAATTCTCTCAAATGCTAATGAATACACCAAAATAACAATACAGCAACAATAAAATCTAACATTATTTAGTGCTTATGTGCAAATACTGGGCTAAATTCTTTACATGCATTGTTTCAATATTTAATAGCCATAATTCTGTCAACTGAGATGGAGAAGATAAGAGGCTAAAGGCCTGATTCAGATTCAGATTAAATAGCTCTCCCCCACATAAGCATTAATTCGTCATACTCTAGTTTGGTTCACTGTACCAACTGAGAATCATGTAGCAGTTGAAATAGGTGGTGTGTGTGTATATGTTATAAAGGAATCTAGTCAATGGGAGTTTTGGAGATTAATGGGTGAAGAATAGAAGAATTTAGAGCATGCTTAAGTGCTCATATATAAATACAGACCAGTTCCAGGTCAACATTATGTCATCAAGTAGGAATTTGTGTAGGGACACAGAGCAGAGCAAAACTCTTTGTCTTTAGGTAATTTAAACAGAAGTATAACATTGTTTTAACGTGAATTATTAATTTGAACTGTGTCCTGACCAAGGGAAGTAATGAAATCTCTTTTTCTTTTCCTTGCTTTTCTTTTCTTTATTAATCCTTTGAGGCCATTAGTAATATTCCAAATATTTTATCAGTTTTGAGTCCACCCAACAGGCTCACTCACTATTTGTTTATCTCTATTCATCATAAACATGCACTAGTCCACCCTGGTAATTTCAACATTGCAAAAATATTAGAAAACCACAGTAATCTTTACCCTGAGAATTAACCGGCACAAACATTATCAGGCCTGCTTAAGCACCCAGACAATTCCATCTGCTTTTTAGCAACATAGTCTATGACAGCACCAAGAATTCCCTCTGCCACAAATACCTGGACCAGGAGGCACTCTACTGCATCCCCAAATTAGAAGTAGCTGTGCTTTTGGCTTCTGAGCTGCCGACTGTTGGGGGGGACAGGCACCAAGTTGCTGCTGCTTTCCTCAGCCTCAGACCTAGAAGGGCCTGTCTCGGTGCTCATCTTGGTAAGCCCTGATAGCTCCCTGCGACAGGAGTCCCCAAGAGACTAATGAAGCAAAGATGGTTTCTGAAAACCTCCTGTACTACAAAATATTGTGCTGTGGCTCTGAATATACTCTTCTTTGAAAATTCTCTCTTCTCCTGTCCCTTCCGTATCCGTGCCCTTGTTTAGTTCCAGTTTCCATTAGAAATGCTATTTGGGCAGCAAATTTCACAGATTGCATCCATCTCGATGCTGCCATGCAAAGAAAACACATCTGTCTGACTCTTCATTTAAAATAAGGAAAAAATTGAAATAGCAAAATGTTGTAGTCGCTCTGAGCTATTTCCTAATGAACCAGTTTGTCCCATGAGCTGTAGTGAGGAGCTTCTTCTCCTCTGTGAGAACTCTTTATGCATATTAATATTATGCATGTTTTCCATGTGACTCCTTCTGACTTACCCTCACCCCATTCTTTGAATTCATTTAAATAAAAATAATTTATGTGGACATTCCTTCAGTCAGGATTTTCTCTCTCCCTTTCTTAAAGACATCCATAATATTTCGTTGATGCTTTGCATCCAAACCGAGTCGTTATGCTTTTGCATATCATTAGGGCTTTATAAAGAACAACAGCGACATCTGCATGTGCCGCAGCGACAAGGAGATAGGAAAATACCGAAAACAAACTCTGTATTGGCTTGGAGGCTGGCTGGCTGGCTCTCTGTCTCCCCAGCAGCCCCTGGCACCACCATGGCTAGGAGTAATTGTACAGTGTAATCACATCATGCCTCATCTGAATATTCATAGCAGAGACAAAGCTTTGGAGGATAAGGGAGGAGCGGGGATAATTTCAATATAAAACAGCATCTCATTTCCAAATCAAGTTGTGCCAGTTAGACTGTGCACGAGGGTTCACTCTTAAACCGACATTGTTTTACAGTTTGGAAATTAAAAGTGAGGAAGAAGAGATGGAGAGAAAAGACTTGATAAAAAAGGGATGCCATTATATTCTCATTCTTGACTAGGGAAAAACAAAACAACAACAGCGGCAGAATAAAAATACTTAAAGTGATACTTGAAGAGTCACCAACAGTGGCTAACCAGCTGCCGTTTTACCAGGAATGAAATAGCCTATTGACGGAGCTTTAAAGCTCCCAATTAATATGTTGTGCATGTATTAGATCTACAAAGAACTCACTGTATTCCTTCTCTCCCCACAAATCCCCCCAATACACACATATTCCCTAACCACCACCTTTCTTTCCTGTGGGATGCAGGGGGGAAAGATCAGAGCTACAAAATAATTGACTAATCTCTTCAAAAGTGACAACATCCCTCTTCAGAAATAAAGGACAGAAACAAACACATACAAAAAGGTGACTGTTCATTAATGAAGGGATAAATTACCGATGGCTTCTTCATTCTGTTTAGTTCATTACCCCCCCAAAAGAAACAAATATAATCCACATGTTAATGTTTCTTGTCTTCATTTTCTTTTGTTTAGTATGATGCTCTTTATTATTATTTTTTAAGTGTTGGTATTTGTAGAAGCGCCTGCCACTGCATTCCCCAAAGAGCTACTAGTTTCAACCCACTGGAGTCTATATTCCTTTAATTGTCTAGTGAAGGAACATTTCTGCTGTTTTTAAAAATATACCGCTCTGCAGGAACTAGAAGAATCCAAGGTTGTATCCAACTTCAAAGGTTTCCGAGTCATAATGATTTTAGCAAAAGTAGAAGACAGATCAGGAACAAGTCCCTGTTTGAAGATAAGCATCATAGGGACCTTTTTTTCGTCCCTCTCTCCCCAACTTTGTACTTCTCCTGGCTCTGAATGCCCCTTGCTCGCTAACATGGTTTAATGATATGCAAATGAAATATGCATAAAACCATTCTACTGTATGATGATTAAACACTGGAGACATTAACAGCGGAGGCTTCACTCTTCGTAATAATCCTTCCCGACCATCCACTTTGATTGCGGAGTTATGGAAACCCATAGCAGTTGGCAGAGAGAGTGAGAGAGAAGGAAGGAAAGATGCAGGGACGCATCACCCATCTCGGTTTCTCCCACTCCAGGAGAGCTTTCCCCCCCTTTGTACTGCATTCCTATTGCTGTCTTTTGTAATCCATCCATGCAGTCGCACCAGAGCGATTAACGGAAAAAACCTCTTTTCTCTTAATGTTTCAAAGCTCATTAGCCAAACGATTATTCCTCATTAACAGCAAAAGCTCATTCATTAAAAGGAAGAATATGCCCAAAAGATGCCAGCGCGGTTAATCCTGAGTCCCGTACTGGGCTGTAAATCCCATACTACTTGTATATTCCATGCGAAAGGGACACGTGCCAATCCACATTTTTTTGAAAAAAAAAGAAAGAAAAGGAAAACAGTTTGTGTGTTTTGTAAAATCCACAAGAGCAGCAATTAATATTCCCATTGAATGATTTTATTATAATTTTTTTGTCTTTCCCTTTTGTTTCCAGAGCCTGCCCCTGGCTCAGAGCCTGGTGCCAACAGAACACCTTTCAGGATCCACAGCAATGCAGACAACGTAAGTAAGTACCAGCCGTTTCCTGAAACCTTTTCTCAGATCTTTTTTGAACAATCACCTATAGCATAGAGAAAGCCTCTTTCCCCCTTCTTCTCCCTTGCGTTATGCCACCAGGGTTTCCTAAGTAGCACCTTCCAAATCCCTCTGCCTTCAAGTTTGTGCATGTCTGTGTGGCATCCCTCCTCCTCCTTCACTCCCATAGTGGATCTTGTAAAAGGGCTTCTGATCGGCCCCATTCATCTCCCTGGTGATAGCAGTGAATGTAGATAAATCTCTGACTGCCTGCTGGCTGCTGGAGTATGATTTTTATTTTGTCTTCTGTGTATACCTGGGTCGAAAAGTGGGGTTTATGCACACACATACATGCACATACACACATTTCCTTCTCTTCTCTTCCTCTCCTTTTTCTCACACATGCATACATTCCCCACATGTGTATATATACACAAACATATACACCTATATACATACCAATAACTATAACACAAAAATATATACATCTCTAACCGTTTAATTTGTCTGAAAATATGTGCATTTGTATACACATACAGCCTTATACTTGTGTCTATATGCAATCAATAGGTGCCTATCTTTTAATTTATACTCATCTATATCTCCATTTAAATATTCCCTCTTTTCTCTCAGCAGAAGCTGTGTGCAATTGCAATCCCAGATTGTACAAGGCAATATTCTTTCTTTATGATTTCTATTTGTAGACCTGGATGCTCCCTTCTCTGCCTTCTTCCGAGGTGTAGAGATGGCATCTTCCCTGAGGTTTTCCGAATGGCAAGTGGCACCGGCTGTGGCATGCATTCATGCCGCTTTCTATGGCATTACTCTTCCGATGTCTGCTTTTTCTCTTTGTTTGTTGTTGACTAGGCTGAATGGTGTTTTTTTTTAAGTTAATTATAAACAAAGTTGAATAGCAAACAAACCAACAGCTTGCCCCCCCCAAAAAAAGCCCCCACACAGCGCCTTCTGCTGCAACAGATGCCCAGATCACCCCTGGCATGGGCAAAAGGGTACACGATTTTGGTGGAGGTTCATTTTTTTCTGTTTGTTGCTGTATTTGTTGTTTGTTTTCCTTGTTTCTGATTTTTCAAGGAGTCCAGGATCCCGGCCTCGGCTTGGAACGGAACAGTGTCATGGCGGAGACGACGGCCTTTGTCTTGCTGGGTGTGAAAGCATCCGCTGTGCTGGCTCCACTGCGGCAGAATCAAGTTTAAAGGAAAAAAGTGATTAAAGTCAGCTTTGTGCCTCTTTGGTGTGGAAGACCCCCAGACCCCAAGTAGCCGAGTCCCTGGGTCCGAGGAAGGGCTCATAGTTGGAGCAGCTGAGGCTGTAATCCTGGCACTTGCGCCTTCGGTTGCTGCTTGCAGCTCGCTCTTGGGGGTCTGGATAATCTCCCTTGGCTTACCGCTCTGTCTGGCCCGCATACAGGGCCCCCGTAACATATACCCGCTGCTGCTATCACACGAAACTGTGGCGTTGCCCCTGAATGGATGGCACTGTGCCAACTCTTCTGCC
This sequence comes from Manis javanica, assembly GCF_040802235.1. Lineage (NCBI taxonomy): Eukaryota > Metazoa > Chordata > Mammalia > Pholidota > Manidae > Manis > Manis javanica. Next base: position 51,244,989 of record NC_133172.1, read on the forward strand.
ATCCGCCCTTGCAGCTTTTTTCTTTCCTCTCTCCCTCCCCTTCTTCTCCTCCTCCCGTCGACTTGACGTTAATTAACACACGGGTTAATTGATTTTAAAAGCCGAAGAATTACAGTTAACTTTTCCCACAGGGTACAGACGCCAGCCGCTTGGCACACACTCTGCCTTTCGCACTGGTGCAGGGGGGCCGGGAAAGCCCGCAGCAGAGCTAGCAGTCGCTGAGGGAGCATCGCCTGCTTATTGGAGCAGAGCCGATGGAAGTCGGCATGGCACTGCCTCAGCCGTACAGTGTATATAGCCATTCTATATTTTGTTTAATAATCAAAGCACAACCCTGTCTTTTTTCTCCCTCTTTCAAAACAGGAAAACCCTTCATAAGTTCTTAAGAGAGGGAAAAGGAATCCCTCCCCCAGACAATTTTTCTAATCCATAATAATGCTTTTTTCCAGTAATAAGAAAATACCTGGTGCCTTTTTCTTTCCCCTTTTCTTTCTTTTTTTTTTTTTTACTAGGAGGAAGGCTACCCTTTCCCCTAAATATCACAGGCAAAGGAGATTTTTTCTTTTTAAGGAAAAGTTCCATAAAGTTTCTCTATATCTCAGTGTTTTGTTTCCATTCCTCTTGAATTAGATGGGTTATTTATGTGGAAGGATTTCCCTGAGAAAATAGGTATATTGTAATTAAGAACAAAATTCATAGGAAAGCTCTCTGTTTTTTTTGTTTACATGTTTGTAGATTTTTGCTTTCTGTCCCCTTCACCCCAATCCCCTGTAGAAATTGAAAGCAATCGATAGGCAGTTGGGAAGAAGACAGGCAAGTCTGGAAACTTGAGGCTTTCACCTTTTCATGCTTTCATTTTATTTCATTTTGTTTTTTAAAAGCATGCAGCAAGTGAAGCGACAAGAGGAATCCATTATGCAAATCATGTCACTTTGCATAATGTCTCATGACTGGAATATGCAAATGAGCTGTATAATTTATGAGTGCCCGTGTCTGTCTAAAAGTGGTTCACATAATTTACAAAGTGAGTCTGAGAGACATGGAGAAGGCAGCTCTTCCAACTCCATTGCCAGGAAAGCTCTGTATATTTTCCTCCAAGTGCTCCCTAGTCATATTGTCAAGTTCTATTTGAAAAAAAACATAAGGTTCCAAATGTTCGTGAAAGATGAAGATTTTCCTCTCAATTGTCTTCACCCAAATTCTTTGCCTGAAACTTGACAAGAACCCATTAGACTCTAAAGCACTATTTTTTTAGATTCAGTTTGGTAAGGAAAAGTTATTTGAGCCAAAGTTGCTATTTGTATATGTATTTTCCCTTCTAAAGCAAGGAATACCTTAGATAAACAGGCATCATTAATTTCTCTGAATCTACAAAGCCATAAAAATGGGATTCCTCATTTTAATTGGTTTTGTGTGTGCCCTTCTGTTTGCAACACTTTATAAAGTATATTCTCTTGGATGTATTAGATATATAATATGGAATACTAGTGCATTCTGTATTCTTCTGAAGGTATAATTCTGCTTTCAAAGAGGTCTTCAGAAGAGAAATGTCATTTAATAAAAATCTGGTTGAAGTTAAGTCAGCTTAAATGACCATTCCAAGTCTCATTTTGGTTACTTTTTTGAGTAGATGATCTGAACCTTTGGAGAAGTTATAATGTATTTGATAATCTGACCTTATATTTTTTATTTCAGTCATTTAAGTCTCTGAAAGAAAGGTACAGGTTGCCATGAATATGTACACCAGGACCTGATCTTTGGGGAGCATGTCTAAAAAGGCTTCCTGAAGAAAATGAATTCAAGATCAATTCTGAAAGTTGAAGAGAAACTAGACCAAAAGAGGGAGAGAGTATTTTCCATGTAGACTGTGTTCAGTAAATCCTGAGACAAGAAAAATTCATGGCTGCTTGGAAGGACTGAAATAAAACTAGTATGGCAAGAATACAGACAATGGGTCATTGGATCATACTGGGGACAGATTGGGAGGTAAGCATGTGAAGAGGTAACATATCATTATTTGCATTTATTTGCTGGTGCTTGGTCTCTTATGTCATTATTAATTGTATGTACATGTACTTCTTTAAGTTCATATTGAAACTACTTACTATTATAAGAGTTCTTAAGAAATTTTTTTTTTCAAACTCATGCACTGAGCCATCAAATTTCTGAATCCTGCCTTATGTGACATAGTCCTTTTCTTTATGAAGTTTTATTTTCAAAAAGTTAATAGCCATTGAAGAAAATAAAAATAAGAATAACACTCCACCCAAAAAGATCAAAATACATATTCTTTTCAAGTATACTTGGAACATTCACATTATAGACCACTTTCAGTTTCATTAAAAATAAATAAATATTTAAAAATATTGAAGTCAGACAAAATATATTCTCTGACTACAAACAGTTAGAAATCAATAACAGACAGATATCTGGAAAATCCCCAACTTTTGGAAATTAAACATATTTCTAAATAACACATGCAGCAAAGAGGCATAAATTAGAAAATATTTGAATTGAATGACAATGAAATCTCATTACAAAACTTGTAAGATGCAGCTAAAGAAGTATACAGAGAACCAGGTTTTAGTGCCTTATTTTAGAAGCCAAAACAGTTTTAAATCAATAATCTAAGTGTCTTAAGAAGATAGATTAAACCCAGAACAGGAAGAATGAAAGAAATCGTAAGGATAAGAGCATACACCAATGAAACTGAAAATAGTAGGGAAAAATCAGTATATCCAAAAGCTGGATCCAAAATATTCAATATTCTTTTTTGCAAAGAATAAAAAAAATCGATGAACATCTAGCCAAACTGAACAAGAAAAAAATGAGAAGATATATATTGTCAAGACCAAGAATGAAAGAGAGGACAACACTAAAGGTATGGCAGGTATTAAATGGATAATAAGGAATAAATAAATATCAACTTCGTCAACAAATTTGATAACCTAAATGAAAAGGAAAATACTAAAATTCATTCAAGAAGAAATAACCTGAATAGTTTTATGTCTATCAAAGAAATTGGATTTGTAGTTAAATTAACTTCCTGTAGAGAAAACTCCTAGCCCAGATGGCTTCACTGGCAAGTTCTACCAACATTTAAGGAAGAAATCATGCCAGTCCTAAATAATCTCTTCTAGGAAATAGAAAAGATTTCCACTTCATTTATGAGGTCAGCATCACTCTTATGCCAGAACCAGAGAAAGACGATATAAAAGCAGAGAATTACAGACCCACAACTTTCAAAAATAAAAAAATCTTTAACAAAATATTAGCAAATAGAGTTGAATAATATGTAAAAATAATGGTATGTCATGGTCAAGTCAGGTTATGCCAAGAATGAAAGGTTGGTTCAACATTCTAAAATCCATTTGGTTCACCATAAAACCAGATTTTTAAAAATCATCAATTAAATGGATGTAGGAAAAAAATGAGCCATAATAATCAAAACAGTATGATAAAAATATAATGATAGACTTAAAAATTAGTGGAACAGAATAGAGAGCCCAGAAATAGACCCACAATTTTTTGCAAAGTGTCAAAGACAGTCCAGTGGGAGGGAATAGTCTTTTTAATACATGGTGCTGGAACCAAATAAATATATAAATACCTTTACCCATACTTTATGATATAAAAATATTAATCTTCAATGAGTATTAAAACCTGACACTGTACAAGTTCCTCAAGAAAATATGAAATAAAATATTTTTAACCTTGGACTTGGCAAAAAGTTTTATAAATGGGGGAAAGAAACCTGAACCATAAATGAAAAAGATAAGTTGGACTTTCCATCATAGTGGCTGATTTCATCTTTCTGCTCATCCAATCTGGTCTGGTTTGAATATATGTTATATATATAAAACACCTTTACTGGCTGCCCTCTATTTTGTCTGTAACAACAGATTCTATAAGCCATCTCTGTAAATCCCTGTGTTGCCATTGAAACTGGCTGCCTGTTATAATATTTCCACCACTCCCCTGATAATTAAGTGCTGCTGCCTGATTTCTGCTAGTCCTTGATCAAATCATCCAGATTTACAGAAGGGATTCCATTTCTGTAGCACCATCACCCTCAAAGTCCCCATCTGCAGAGGACAGTCACTACTAAACTACTCAATGATGCTGGTAAATGACGTATCTCCAGATCCTTCCAGGTATGTAGTAAGCTGGGATTTTGGTCTTGTATAACATGCCCACTCCAAGATCTCTAGTTAATGTGGGTCTTCACTCTTTTCAGGTTTCCAGGAACCACCCCATCAGTGTATTAAACACTGACTCCCAAGGGCCCATGTCAGGACATTAAGTCTGAGTCATGGAAAAGTTCCCCCATTAAGCAGCTTTATATTCTACTGTCCTGGCCCAACACCCTCACAATCTATTACCGGTCACATTCTGCCCATTTCTACTGTACTCATTAGCTAGTTTCTGCCACTCTCTGTTGTCATTAAATCTCTCCCCTCCTTTAGGAGACCCAGAATTTCCCCAGTGGGGCCATGATGAGATTTGACATGAGTTATTACTCTGGTGCCAAGGAGGTAGAGTGAAGTCAGGTTCTAAGGAAGGAAAGCACTATACAGCAACTGCTGCATTTGAAGCCTCTGCATGACTGTCAAGCAAGGTGGAGACTCTATTCCCTCAGAAGTGGAAGTGGGTCCCTTCCATAGGCTTAAAGAATTGAGGATAATCTGGGTATTCAAAATTCTCAACATCAACCCTAATAGCCCACACTCCCACTTCTCTAACAGAGGGCCCTGACTTGGCAAAGAAGATTTGACGGGGTAAGAAATTCACCTTGTCTATAACTCTGCCACTCTTATGATTAAGTCACATTCCTAGTCTTAAACCAGGTTTGCCCTTTGATTTTTATTGTTTGCTTTAAATTGGTGCTTAATTGACTTATGTCTGTCATTCTTGTTCTTCAGTAAAGCAATGGTCTCATCAATAACCACCTAGTTCCACAGTCCCAACATTTAACTTTCTTCATCAATGCTCTGAAATGTTGGAGAAATTTCACAGGCCTGTACATTTCTTCCCGCCTGTATCACATGCCCATTTACCACAGGTGAAAGGCTTAACATTTGCATTACTACAGCCTGCTAAACTCTAGGACTTTTCCTAGACTATGCTTCTAATTATTAAGTCCTAGTAGCAACTGTCCTACATTGGGTTTCCTAAGGGCAGAGGCCTTAATAGGTAAAGCCCCAGTAGCATCTACAACAATAACTAGTAGCCAATAAGCATATGAAAGTGCATTAATGCTCACCAGTTATGAAAATGGACATGAAAACTAATGAGATACAACATGTTTCTTAGGCAATTGAAAAAAATGTATATTCTGCAATTGTTAGGTGTACAGTTCTAATAGGCCTAGTTGATAGTTGTTCACATTTCTGACTTGCTATCTGCTGCTTCTGTCAATTACTGAGTAAGGAATGTTAAAGTCTACAGTTATGAGTATGTACTCTTTGTCTTTATTTCTGTCATTTTTGTCTCACATATTGAAGTTGTGTGATTAGATGTGTACACATTTAGGACTGCAGTGTATTAGTGAACTGAGCCATTTATCATTATGAAATGCTTTTCTTTGTCTCTGGCAGTACTCGTTTTGAAGATTACTTTGTGTGATATCAGTTGATTAATAATGTTTCCATAATATATTGTTTCAATAAAGTATAGTTTTTAGTAATGCTTATGTAGATGGTAGGAGAAGCAGGTAACTAAGTAACCTAAAAATCAAGGCATTGGTTTTGTTTGCGGGGGTTGAGCAGCAGTAATTGAAACATAACACTCGGAACGTTTTTCTGTTACTAAAAGATGCTATGTTTTTACCTGGATAGTGGTAACACAGCATTATAATAATTCACTAGCATATAATTATATTTGGTGCACTTTTACATATTTTATAGTTCATAATGAAAAAATTCAAAAGCAAAAAATTATGTCATGATTACAAGGAATATTTACAAAAAATTAACAACATGCTTTGTCACAAAGCAAATCTCAATAAATTTTTAAAAAGTGAAATCATTCAGATTGTGTTTTCTCAGCAACATATAATCATGTTTGAAATCAACGATAAAAAGTAGTTTTTAAAACTCCATGTGAATAGAATATACAATGTAAATAATGGATTATAACCCATAGCATTAAATAAATAGCCATGAAGGTACACTGATATAAAAATATTAAATACATTGGGGCAAGAGGACATCTTTCCTTATAGTACAATTTCAATAAATAAAGAAATAGAAAATGACCATTTGGTAATACTACAGAAATAATTATTGCAGACAGTAATCACCCATAAATGCTAAAGTTGCTAGATACAAGCATTTTACGAAAGACACAGTTTATCCTTTACTAGCTTTCCTTTTAAATCTCATCCCAGACTTTCTCCCCTGCAAGATCTGAATGAATTACAAAGGGAAAAATAATGATGTCACTGTGGGGCACCCTATCAGGCATCCTCAACTAAGTTTTCAAAGTTAATATCAACCAGTATTGGGACATCTGAACTTCTTATCTACTGATAAGACGCAAGCTCACTAGATCATCTTGGGCTTAGCTTCACCTTGCAAAGAAGCTTAATTTCAGTCTAATCATGAGAAAATTTCAGACAAATTCAAATTGAGGGACATTCTACAAAATAATAAGTATTCTTCAAAAGTGTCAAGATTGGATTAAAGATGGCGGTGTGAAAGGTGAGACAGAGGGCTCCTCCTAAAAATGCATATAATATGAAAATATAATTAGTACAACTAATCCTGAAAGAGCAACAGGAAAGAGGGCTGCACCAGACTGCATACACCTGGAGAAAAGAATAGATCTCACAGAACAGGGTAACATATCAAAGCTGTAGCCTGGTGGGACCCAAACCATTACCCCCACCACAGTTCACTAGCAGGAGGAAGAGAAATGGAAAGGGGAAGGAGTGGAGGCCTGGGACTGCCGAACACCTAGCTCTGGAGATCTGCTCTGGGAGCACAAACCTACATGGCATGGTGCTGTGGTGACTAGGGGGGTTGAAAAGCTAAGACAGGTAGAAGACCTGGAGAGACTGAGATTCCAGCTGCTTGTGGAAAACAGGGAACCATATCTGGCTGCTCTGGGACAAAAGAAAGGAGGGCAGTCAGACTTCCTAACAGCAAGCGAGCTGCTAAAGCGGCAAGGATTGTACACAGCTTACTGTTCAGGAGAAAGGACAGGTAGACAAATTTGACTGGGTGCACTCTGCCCAGCAGGTTGGGAACTTTCACAGTCTTTAGGCTCTCCATCCCCATGGCTGGCTACGCAGCAACAAGGACCCTTCTGAGATATGCAGCCTGCTGCACCTTCCTCCAGGCCATCCAGCACCTGGCTTGCAAAGCAGCAAACCATGCCCTGGCATCAGGCAAACTAGAGGATAGCACTGCCTACAGCAGCTACAAACACAAAGCATAGAGGCTAATACCTGTGTGCTCCACCCACTGGTTCTGGCAGTGGAGTCAGGCATAGGAGCCAAGAAGTAGGAAACAGCTCTTTTCTGTCCCCCTCCCCACCAGGCACCAACACTGCTCCCCTGCGACCCACAACATTGCTCTAGGGGCTGAGCAGCTCCAGAGAGTAGAGCTTCTGGGTACCACATACAAATATGAAACATCAAAGGGACCTGGTTCCAAGCAAAATCATACACACAACAGAGAAAGAGTCAAATGAAAACAACCTCATGAACCTTCCTGAACAGATTTCAAAATAAAAATCATAAACATACTCCTGGAGGTACATAAAAATATTCAAGAACTCAGGAATGAATTCTGGTCAGAAATCCAATCATTACGGAACACAGTATCAGAAATGAAACATAAAATGGAAGGGTTTAAAAGCAGATTAGATACGGTGGAGGAGAAAATGAATGAAATAGAAATTAGAGAAAAGGAATACAAAGAACCTGAGGCACAGAGAGAAAAAAGGATCTCTAAGAATAAACAAATATTGAGAGAACTGTGTGACCAATCCAAGTGGAACAATATTCATATTATAGAGGTACCACAAGAGGAAGACAGAGAAAAAGGTAATTGCGAAAACTTCCCCAATCTGGGAAGGGAGATAGTCTCCCAGGCCATGGAGGTGCACAGATCTCCCAACACAGGGGACCCAAGGAAGACAACACCAAGACACATAGTAATTAATATGGCAAAGATCAAGGATAAGGACAGACTATTAAAAGCAGCCAGAGAAAAGTAAGATCATGTACAAAGGAAAGCTCATCAGACTATCATCAGACTTCTCAGCAGAAACCTTACAGGCCAGAAAGGAGTAGCATGGTGTATTTAATGCAATGAAGCAGAAGGGCCTTGAACCAAGAATACTTTATCCAGCAAGAGTATCATTTAAATTTGAAGGAAGGGTTAAACAATTTCCAGATAAGCAAAAGCTAAGAAAATTTACCTCCCCCAAACGATCTCTACAGTGTATTTTGGAGGGACTGCTATAGATGGAAGTGTTCCTAAGGTTTAGTAGCTGTCACCTGAGGTAATGAAACCACAGTAAAGAAAGTAGAGCAGTTAATTACTAAGCAAATACAAAATTAAATCAACTATCCCCAAAGTCAATCAAGGGATAGACAAAGAGTACTGAATATGATACCTAGTATATAAAGAATGGAGGAGGAAGAAAAAGGAGGAGAAAAAAAGAACCTTTAGATTGTGTTTGTAATAGCATATTAAGTGAGTTAAGTTAGACTCTTAGATAGTAAGGAAGTTACCCTTGAACCTTTGGTAACCACGAATCTCAAGCCTGCAATGGCAATAAGTACACACTTATCAATAATCACCCTAAATGTAAATGGACTGAATGCACCAATCAAAAGACATAGAGTGATTGAATGGATAAAAAAAGAAGATCCATCTATATGCTGCCTAGAAGAGACTCACTTTAAGTCCAAAGACATACACAGACTAAAAGTGAAGGGATTGAAAAAGAAAGATATTTCATGCAACTAATAGGGAGAAGAAAGCAGAAGTTGCAGTACTTGCATCAGACAAAACAAAGAAAGTCACAAGAGACAAAGAAGGACATTACATAATGACAAAGGGGTCAACCCAACAAGAAGATATAACCATTATAAATATCTATGCGCCCAACACAGGAGCACCTAAATATGTGAAACAAATACTAATTAAAAGGGGAAATAGAATGCAATGCATTCATTCTAGGAGACTTCAACACTCCACTCACTCCAAAGGAGAGATCAACCAGACAGAAAATAAGCTGGGAGACAGAGGCACTGAACAACACATTAGAACAGATGGACCTAACAGACATCTATAGAACTCTACACCCAAAAGCAGCAGAATACACATTCTTCTCAAGTCCACAATGAACATTTTCAAGAATACTAGTCCACAAAAAGAACCTAGGTAAATTCAAAAAGATGGAAATAATACCAACCAGTTTCTCAGACCACAAAGATATGAAACTAGAAATAAATTACACAAAGAAAATGAAAAATCCTACAAAAACATAGAGGCTTCACAACATGCTCCTAAATAACCAATGGATCAGTAACCAAATAAAAACAGAGATCAAGCAATATATGGAGACAAATGACAATAATAATTCAACACTGCAAAAATCTGTGGGATACAGCAAAGGCTGTGCTAAGAGGAAAGTATATTGCAATACAGGCCTACCTCAGGAAAGAAGGACAATCCCATATGAGCAGTCTAAACTTACAATTAACTGAAATAGAAAAAGAAGGACAAATGAGGCCCAAAGTCAGCAGAATGAGGGACATAATAAAGATCAAAGCAGAAATAAATAAAATCGAGAAGAAATAAACAATAGAAAGAATCAATGAAAGCACGAGCTGGTTCTTTGAGAACATAAACAAAATAGATAAACCCCTAGCCAGACTTACCAAGAAAAAAAGAGAGTCTTCACACATAAGCAGAATCAGAAATGAGAAAGGAAAAATCACCACAGAAACCACAGAAATACAAAGAATTATTAGAGAATACTATGAAAAATTATATTCCAACTGATGCGGTCTGGACACACCGAGTTGAGCAGGTCCTGAAGTGCGGGGGGTGAAGAAAACAAAGACAGAAAGAACTGGGAGGGCTGACGCTCCTGCACGTCACCAGCAAAGCTTTATTAGAGTCCAGAGTATTTATACAGCAAAGAAGGCACACTATTCCAGGAAATAGCATTATCCAGTAGATAATAAAGCACATTATTGACGTCAGCGGTAGCTGGGCAAAGGTAGGCACAGCAGGGCCCCTTCAGTTGCTCATGGAATGCATAAGCAGGATGTTCTTTGTTCTCCATTCCTGCCACATCAGCAAGTGGGGGAAGGGGCATCAGCCTGCTCCCCACATCTCCCCCTTTTTTATTTTATAAGAGGGTGACAGTGCCTGTCTTAGGTGTTCCTGGATGACTCATCTGGACTTACCCATCATTGGTACCCACATTCCATCATGAGGGCCCTGTCTTAGGTTGCCAGAGGTCTCCAAGACACTTACCCATCATTGACTATCCTGTCCCCTTCTCCACATCCATATAAGGAGGGTGGCATTTAAGAGCTAGCATATGGGTCTCGGAACCCAGTTGCAAAAAGTACCGTAATCCTAGTTTGATGACACAAGGTATCAATAATATCATTACAAGAAGACATAGCAGAGCAGTCACAATGGATAACAAAATGGGGCAAGTCTCCCAACTTGCCGAAAGGAGAGGCTGCATGCTTGAGGGTGTCTAGGATATCTTGAGTGGTTTTAACAGGATCAAACCACAGTTCTGCATTTTGCATATCAAGTATTTCCTTATGTAGGTCTAGAAAATCTTTGGTGAAATTATCAGTAAGCCATATGCCCTGTAGGTGATTCTTCACCGTTTCCCAACTATACTTGGATTGATTATACTCTTTAGATGTGACACAAATTTCATTATAAGCTGCATGACATTTCAATTGGTGCCTTAACTTTAGGCCCTGAACCTCTTCACCCAAATACATGACCATGTCATACAGGGCATTAAGCTTATGACTTATTTTCTCATCAATATTTCCTTGATCATTAAGAGCCTGAGTTGCATTTTGGGTCAAATCATTGACATAGATTGCAGTTTGTACATTCTCAGTTAATGCTACAGCTGCTACAGTAGAAGATACAATAAAGGAAATTAAAGATAACAACCCTACAATAATGAGGCCCACAGCTCTCTTGGGATGGTCTAGAGCTTTCTTCAATTCTATCAACACTTAAAGGCCCTTATCATCATACCAAGGTCCCATGTGGTTCATGGGAATCAAAAGGAAAGGGGGTTGCTTAAGTAAAAGAACCATGGTATTGTTGGATACAGAAGAGATGCAGCTAGTGAGACTGCAATTTTTACAGGCAATGTGAAACATATTTTTCTGATAAGTCATATTAATAGAAATAGAAATAGACCCTACCAACAACGCATTGGGGGGGGCAGCGCAAGCCACCACATGTGTGTCATTGTTTACATTAATGCTTGTACTATTATCCCAATCTAACCCTCCCATAGCCACCCCTATTTTCCACCAAGAGGTTTGAGGGTACCCATCTGGAGTGTACCAAAGTCCCATAGAGAGTCCTCTGTATTGTGGGGCCGGTGTCTTTGAATTTGGTCCTAAAGACCAGTCCACAATGTAAAGTTCTTTAGTGATGTTCATCTGCTGTGGCCATTCACCACCTGCGCCCGCAAGTGAAGGGGAGCCCTTGCACTTTGTCCAGGGTAGTGGCAATGTGTCATTTTTAAGTGAAGATGAAGATGTGGTCAGAAGGCAAGGTTCTGTTGCTCCTAGTGCTAGATGTTCTGATGAGCCTCCCAAAATGTCAGAATCATTGGAGTAAATCTGTACCTCAGAAGACTTCCAACTGACTGGATGGAGCAGAGGAGGGTCAGGAACATACGCCCAATATATGCGCTGAACTGCTCGCTCCGCTGCTTGCTCTTCAGCTGGGGTCCTCCAGAGCTGGAGCAGGATCAGGAGGAATATGGTCTGCATGACGCACCAGCCTTTCTGGCAACCACTTCAGGCCCTCAGCATCCTGTGGAAAGACACAAACGTGTCCTCACCCCCCAAAGAAGGACGGGGTCTGGACCTTGCCACACCCAGGTCAGAGGATCTTTCCATCGCACCTGTGCGAGGGGCGGACGATCAACAGAGCACCAAAAGCGCTTTGTGGAACTGCGTCCTGCAAGGTCTAGAGTTAAAAAATTTAAAATATAGAGTGCCTGGGATAAATAATTTAAAGGTGTAACAGGGTATAACTCCCCTTCTTAATTTTATTGAGCTGGGCTTTCAAAGTGCCATGGGCTCTTTCAACAATGCCTTGGCCCTGGGGATTATAGGGGATGCCTGTCTTGTGGGCAATACCCCATTGCATACAAAATGTGTGAAAGCGACTACTGGTATAGCCAGATCCATTGTCCGTTTTAATCAGCTTGGGAATGCCCATAACAGCAAAGCAAGAGAGGCAATGGCAAATAACTTGTGAAGTGGATTCTCCAGAGAGAGCGGTAGCATGCAAGAAACCTGAATAGGTGTCAATGGTAACATGAACATATTTTAATTTTCCAAATTCAGGGATGTATGTGACATCCACCGCCACAGGTGATTTGGCAGGCACTGTTGGCATTCTCATAGGCCAACTGTGTGACTAGGGTGGTACTAGCCTCTGATTCTCCAGATATTTTCCCTGCTGTCTTCAATAGGCGAGCTACAAATTCTTGAAATGGCTCATCAGGCCCTTGCCTGATTTTAGAGACCTCCTCTGTTCTACTAGTACTTTCTGGGAGATCCTTCCATGCTCTTCTAGCTGCCACATTTGTTTGAGCATATACTGCTAACTGAAAGACCAACTGTTGATCCAGCTCAGCATATTGGCCCTCTCCCACCAACATGTCAAAAACAATGGGTATTTGCTGAGCAGCGTTAGTCCTAGCTATTTTCTGACAATTCTCATAAAATTCTGATTTCCATAGCAGATAATCTCCCCCCATAAGACATGCATGTGCGAAGGACTTCCAATCTCCTACGGGCAAAGCCTCTGTAGTCATAGCTTCTAAGATGGTTAATGTAAATGGAGGAGTGGGGCCATATTTATTGCAGGCCTCTTTCAGCTCTTTCAACTGTTAGAAAGGAAATGGCACATGTTGTCTGAATACCTCTCCGTTGTTACCTTGCCGTTCTAACACTGGATAGGCAAAAAATTCTGTGTGTCCTCTCCCTGATCTTGAGCTTGTTGTAGTACTGCCTCAAGAGGAGTAACCTTTCTCTGTCTCTTCTGCATATTAACTGGGAGCGCAGGCTTTTCTTCCTTAGAACTTTACTGGCTGTTTTTCTTTCTGTTCTAAACCCTTCTCTGTCTTTCGCTCCACTGTTTTCTCTTTAGTTTGTTCTGAGGATATAGGCTGAACAGGATCAAAACCTGCCCTTCAAGGGGAGCTGTTTCAGCCTTACTCACAGGGGAGTCTCTTCTCTCGGGGTGCAGCTGTCCCATCTTTTGCTGCGCTTCTAAGGCTAAAGTAAGCCGCTTCAGGGTGCCCTGAATTTCATTCCACCGCTCTTTGAAAGGTATTCTGGATGGGTCTGCGGCAACTGTCCACGTTGCTGTGAGCAGGGGTGGATAAACTTTCTTGCTAGAGCCTATGGAGGCTATCTCTATTGTTTATATCTCCTTATCACAAAGTTGAACTAAAGCTTCCTCCACTAGAGGGCTCTGTTCCTCCTCCATCTCCTTGTCCAAGCCGCTGTCCCATTCGTGATAAGATGGCTCCCACCCTTCTGGCGCTTCTAATGGCGCAGCAGATGGGGAGATGGCTGGAGAAGCAAGATTGCTTTCGTTTTCCTTAGTGGCTTGACCCGTACCAAGGGCATGCTCTTTCACATTTTCTATCTTAAATCCTTCATGCCTAAGATCTAAAGAATCTCTAATCAAGGTCCACAGTCCAAAAGTATCTACTGGAACCTTCTTTGGTCCGTGGGCAGAATAATAAGTTTGTAATCCCTCTCCTACCTTATTCCATAAATCTATGTCTACTGTCCTTCTCCTGGAAACCATGGGCAGACTTCCTTAATAAAGTCTAAAACTCTTTCTAATTGGGGCTTCCCTACTATAATTCCCCTAATAGCCAATAATTTCTTCAACCCACAGACATATAGCTGTTTGCTTCCTGCCTGTCCCATATTGGACTCCCAGAAAAATCTCTTACCACATCCACATTGCTTGCACGCCTCTTCTCTCACGCATCTTCTCTAGTTACCCTGGGCAGGGCTTTCTCTTCTCGATGTGGTGGCCCTCACCTTCTCCCTCTCCTTCAGGTCCCTGTTCGGGCACCACTTGACGTAGTCCGGCCGCGCTGAGTCAAGCAGGTCCTGAAGTGCAGAAGGGGGGTGAAGAAAACAAAGACAGAAAGAACTGGGAGGGCTGACGCTCCTGCGCATCGCCAGCAAAGCTTTATTAGAGTCCACAGTATTTATACAGCAAAGAAGGCACACTATTCCAGGAAATAGCATTATCCAATAAACAATCAAGCACAGTATTGACGTCAGCAGTAGCTGGGCAAAGGTAGGCACAGCAGGGCTCCTTCAGTTGCTCATGGAATGCATAAGCAGGATGTTCTTTGTTCTCCATTCCTGCCACATCAGCAAGTGGGGGAAGGGGCATCAGCCCGCTCCCTACATCCAACAAACTGGATAAACTAGAAGAAATGGACAACTTTCTAGAAAAATACAACCTTCTAAGGCTGACCCAGAATGAAACAGAAAATCTGAACAGACCAAATACCAGCAACAAAATTGAATTGGTAATCAAAAAACTACCTAAGAACAAAAACCCTGGACCAGATAGATGACTTCACTGCTGAATTTTATCAACCATTTAGTAAAGACCTAATACCCTCCTCCTTTAAGTTTTCGAACGAGTAGAAGAAGAGGGAATACTTCCAAACTCATTCTGAGGCCAGCATCGCTCTACTACCAAAACCAGACAAAGACACCACAAAAAAAGAAAATTACAGACCAATATTCCTGATGAACATAGATGCAAAAATACTCAACAAAATATAAGCAAACTGAATTCAAAAATACATCAAAAAGATCATCCATCATGATCAAGAAGGGTTTATTCCAGCGAGGCAAGGATGGTACAAAATTCGAAAATCCATCAACATCATCTACTACATCAACAAAAAGAAGGACAAAAACCACATGATCATCTCCATAGATGCTAAAAAAGCATTTGACAAAATTCAACATTCATTCATGATAAAAACTCTCAAAATAATGGGTATAGAGGGCAAGTACCTCAACATAATAAAGGCCATATATGACAAACCTACAGTCAACATTATACTTAACAGTGTGAAGCTGAAAGCTTTTCCTTTAAGATCAGGAACAAGACAAGGATACCCACTCTTCCCACTACTATTTAACATAGTACTGGAGGTTCTAGCCACAGCAATCAGACAATACAAAGAAATAAAAGGCACCCAGATTGGCAAGGAAGAAGTTAAACTGTCCCTGTTTGCAGATGACATGATATTGTACATAAAAAACCCTAAAGAATCCACTGCAAAACTACTAGATCTGAATTCAGCAAAGTTGTGGGACACAAAATTAATATACAGAAATCTGTGGCATTCCTATACACTAACAATGAACTACCAGAAAGAGAAATCAGGAAAACAATTCCATTCACAGTTGCATCAAAAAGAATAAAATACCTAGCTATAAACCTAACCAAGGAAGTGAAAGACCTGTACCCTGAAAACTATGACACTCATGAAAGCAATTAAAGGAGACACCAATAAATGGAAACACATCCTGTGCTCATGGATAGGAAGAATTAATATTGTCAAAATGGCCATCCTGCCTAAAGCAATCTACAAGTTCAATGTAATTCCTATCAAAATACCAACAGCAAATCGTTCAAAAATTCATATGGAACCACAAAACACCCTGAATAGCCAAAGCAATCCTGAGAAGGAAGAATAAAGCAGCGGGGATTATGCTCCCCAACTTCGAGCTCTGCTATAAAGCCACAGTAATCAAGACAATTTGGTACTGGCACAAGAACAGAACCATAGACCAATGGAACAGACTAGAGAGCTCTGATATAAACCCAACCATATATGGTCGATTAATACATGATAAAGGAGCCATGGACATGCAATGGGGAAATGACAGCCTCTTCAGCAACTGGTGTTGGCAAAACTGGACAGCTACATGTAAGAGAATGAAACTGGATTATTGTTTAACCCCATACACCAAAGTAAACTCGAAATGGATCAAAGACCTGAATTTAAGTCATGAAACCATAAAACTCTTAGAAGACAACATAGGCAAAAATCTTCTGAATATAAGCGTGAGCAACTTCTTCCTGAATGCATCTCCTCGAGCAAGGGAAACAAAAGCAAAAATGAACACATTGTCTACAGCAAACTAAAAAGTTTCTGTACAACAAAGGACACCATCAACAGAACAAAAAGGCATCATACAGTATGGGAGAATATATTTGTAAATGACATATCCAACAAGGGGTTAACATCCAAAATATATAAAGAACTCACATGCTTCAACACCCAAAAAGCAAATAACCCAATTAAAAAAATGGGCAGAGGATATGAAGAGACAAATCTCCAAAGAAATTCAGATGGCTGACAGGCACATGAAAAGATGCTCCACATCACTAATCATCAGGGAAATGCAAATTTAAACCACAATGAGATATCATCTCACACCAGTAAGGTTCGCCACCATCCAAAAGACTAAGAACAACAAATGCTGGAGAGGATGTGGAGAATGGGGATCCCTCCCACACTGTTGGTAGGAATGTAAGCTAGTTCAACCATTGTGGAAAGCAATATGGAGGTTCCTCAAAAAACTAAAACTAGAAATACCATTTGACCTGGAAATCCCACTCCTTGGAATTTACCCAAAGAATACAACTTCTCAGACTCAAAAAGACATATGCACCCCAGTGTTTATTGCAGCACAATTTACAATAGCCAAAATATGGAAGCAACCTAAGTGTCCATCAGTAGATGAGTGGATAAAGAAGAGGTGGTACATATACACAATGGAATACTATGCAGCCATAAGAAAGAAACAAATCCTAACGTTTGCAACAACATGGATGGAGCTGGAGGTTATTATGCTCAGTGAAATAAGCCAGGTGGAGAAAGACAAGTGCCAAATGATTTCCCCCACTTGTGGAGTATAACAACGAAGTAAAACTGAAAGAACAAAATAGCAGCAGACTCACATACTCCAAAAAGGGACTAGCGGTTACCAAAAGGGAAGGATGTGGGAGGGCGGGTGGAGAGGGAGGGAGAAGGGGATTGAGGGGTATTATGTTTAGTACACATGGTGTGGCATGTCACTGGGAAAACAGTGTAGCAAAGAGAAGGCAAACAATGAATCTGTGGCATCTTACTACACTGATGAACAGTGACTGAACTGGGGTGTGGGTGGGGACTTGATAACGTGAGTAAATGTCGTAACCACATTGTTTTTTCATGTGCAACCTTCATAAGAGTGTATATCAATAATACCTTAATAATTAAAAAAAAGATTACTGGAGTAAAAACCCTCTTAACTAACATGATTGGGACTTGTAATTGGTCAGTAAACCAAAAAATTGGTCAAAGCTGGGACTAATAAAAATGTTAATATTTGAACATTTTACTTTCTTTGAAACATAAAACTATTCATTCACCAATCCTTAGATGTATAGTTATCAAGGTGTTTTTTTGAATATAGGTTAATGGATGGTATGCTCAGTGCTCTCTCACACCCTTAATGCGTGATGTATAGTTTCCTGTTTTGATTTCTTTTTAGACAGTAAAGACATTTTGGAACAATTTTACTACAGAATACTTCTAGATAATTACAGTTCTAATCTTTTCTAGTGTTTCAGGCACACCTAATTAAAAGTTAATTCTTAGTGACCTCTCTATTTAGTCCATTTAGAATATTCAGCTTTGTTCTTTGTACAGGCTATAGTTTCTTTTTACGCTCCTATTTTATCAGCTTACATATAGTTAACTGGATTATGTGATAAAGTAACAAGGAAAACAGACATGAACAGTACTGGAAACAAGCACAAATGATCTGTAGTAAACTTCTGCTTAACGGAAGGTAAAAGTACCAATGCATATAAGAGCATAGCTTAATAGCCATGAACCTTCAGCAAGGTAAATATCAGTCATGTTTTCATAGACAGAATGAAGAATGCAGGATAATATAGTGAATCAGTCGTGTGGTGGTTGATTAAGGTAATTTCTAATGCCCACTGGGATAAAGAAGATCAGCAGTTGAACTAGCACA
The DNA here is from genome assembly GCF_040802235.1 of Manis javanica. Lineage (NCBI taxonomy): Eukaryota > Metazoa > Chordata > Mammalia > Pholidota > Manidae > Manis > Manis javanica. Next base: position 51,263,329 of record NC_133172.1, read on the forward strand.
TTGGCAAACTAGGTGATAAGAAAGGGAAAGGGAAAGTTTATGAGCTTGTGTTAGCTTCACTTTTAACACCCAAGCTATCTTTAGGGGTGTATTTCACATTTAATTGCTTTTTAGTATTATTAAGGATGTTGGAGAGCAAACCCATTTTATTCTACCACTACTTATGTACACTGTCAGAGCATGGTGGATTAAGACTGAATGTAGCCATCCAAAATGTTTTTGTTTGTGCTGAAATGTGAATTCTTATGATAAACTTCCCTTGCCTAAAACTAATATTTTAGCCTCCCTGTATAAAAGAAATAACACTTACTTGAAACAGATCTTAAATCTGTTTGAGAATACCATTTGGCAGCAAAATAAACTGCGTTTTCTTAATACAGTAAGTCACTTTTACCCTCTTCCTTCAGTGGCTGTGGGATATTGCACTAAAATGCTGAGATCACCTCAGTGTGTTCCCCAAATACCCAGCTTCCTGACCATGCACACTGCCTAAGGGTTCAATAAGTAGGTTAATTCTTCCTTCAGGGTTGGCCTGAGGGTTGAAGTTCCTGATGAGCCATGTAGAACTAACATATAGGAAGAAGGTGGGTAGATAAAGTGTATGTGAATGCTGAGGGAAGAAACCACCCATGCAGCTGAGGTCAAAAGATGGTCTTTATTCTATTTTATGTATTTCATCTATTTCTATTTTCTTATTGATACTTCATTCTTGGCTTGTTTTACAGTCCTATTATAGTCAAGCTCTGACAACGTCTGAGAAATGATTATTATAAAAGGATGTTCATGATTTTGTGGTGTTGCTTTAGTGAAGTTTTAGGTCCTATTCCTTTTCTCCTTTTCATTTATTCCAAACCTGTTTCCTATCATTACCTTTTTTATGAATTGTGGAAGGGAAAATCATGATAACATGGAAATATTTATTTTTATTACTTTAAATATTTTTGTGACATCTCTGGTAGTAAAAATAGTGATGACCCCCATATATGCTGTTTTTTATGTACTTTATGTATTTGCCGTTATCCCCATTTTTTAAAACAGACTTTACATTTTACTAAAGAAAAAAAATCTCTGATTTTAAATAACAAGCCAAAATCATGCAGCTGGTAAGCAGCAGAATAAGAGTTAACAGCTAAGAAATAGATTCAGACTCAGGTCTCTTGGCCTCCTAAACCAAAACATTTTCCTGCATGAGAGTATTTCTCAGTATGAGGATACTAAAAGGTTGGGGTGTCCCCAGATGCCATCTTATGACAAGTTTTTCATTCTTTCAACGCATGCACTGACTGTTTATTATGTGTTGGATCCTCTTCTAGTGGGGGAAAAATCTTGTTGCCCTAATGAGCTTACATTCTTGCGGGAATGAGGGATGTAGACAATAAGCAGAGTAAAATAGGCAATATGTTAGAAGGTAGTAAGTGCTATGAAAAAAAGAAAACTCTCTGATAGTTTTACATTGTGCTTTCATCTTATTGATTATAAATATTTAATATTATGATTTGGTGAGTAATGGTAATGATCTTCGATAACAAAGTACTGACTGGTGATTTCAGAGCATTATTTATATTTGTGTTTTCCCTCAGATTCTTGATTAGTGAATGCAGAAAAACATGACGGTGCAATCTAAAAGTGAAGGTGTCATAGTGAGAATGATAGTCAAGGCACCATGAGCCCTTGAACAAATGTTGCAGTGGTTGGTTCCATACTGCATTTGAAATAGCCATTGTATTGGACAGACCCTATCTTTGTGAGTACCTCCGTAAAATAATTCTTTGGTGTTCAGTACCCTGCTCTAAATCCCATCAATCCGATTATTTAGTGCAAATTTAAATAATAGCAAGAATATTTACATATACCTCCAAATAAAACAGCTCTACAATTGTTAACAACACCTTATTAAAATAGGCACTCAAAGACTGTTTATGAGCAGGAACTGATTAATTATAAATCTGATCATACTGTAATATGAAACAAAGCCTTTAAATTGTGAAAAAACAATTAAGGTTTAACTTACATATATTAAGGCACAGAAATCCTTAGTGTGCAGCTCAGTGAACTTAAGGCCATTTTGTACAACATACTTCTGTAAAGAGGCAGTTTCCACATTAGTAACATTAAAAGTTTTAAATACAGAAACACACTACATATAGAACCAGAACCGAAGAAACATCACCCTGTATTAAACCCAACATTAGCGACTTAGTTTTAGTAAAACAAATTATTAAATTATTAAACAAATAATAACAAAATTTGAATAACATGTTATATTAAATTTAAACAAATTTAAATATTTAGATACTAAATTGCTTTTATTTATTTTTCTTAATTTGTATGCTGGTTTTAGTTTTATAGTTATAGGAGCTTAAGAAATCTGCATTATATCTAATATTATGATTTTATGTTTGTACATGTTTAAGAAATACAATATTGAGATTCTGTGAGATTTCATTTTAAAAGATCCATATATTTCTTAAATTTGAGAAACACTGCACTCTGAAGCATTGTCTCCTTCCAAATAAAAATTTATTTGAGCACTATCATAATATTAGATATAATGCAGATTTCTTAAGCTCCTATAATGCACCAGTCCTATCTTCCTGTTTGATTGCCAAATTATTATCTAGTAGGGTATTGTCTTCTATAGAAAATCTATATCCAGTTAGTTCTCATTTGTAATGCTATCAGCAGATTGGTGTTCAAATTAAGCTATGTTGTAATTTTAAAAATTCCATATTGGTTGGGAAATTTTTACACGTTAATTCTCCTTGTGTATATTCTTATTATAGAAACTGTTATCATTCTGTCCTTTATTGTGTTTCCATGTTAACATTTTTGTAATTCTAAATTCCTGATTTTTTAAATTTAGATTGAGACTTGACTGAAGTAGAATTAACTTGATAGTCACAAATTATATTCAGTATGTAATCCAGTTTTCGCAGGCCAATTTTAGGGAAGATTTGGGAAGGTTAATTGGAGCTCTTCTATATACCATTATGGTGCACACAACTTCAAATTCAGTATTAGGCATACCTATTCTGAAAAATGTGTTATGCCACTCTTCTGTGAATATAATTAAAACCATTGAATTGTACATTTTAAATGGGTCAGTAGTATAGTACATGAATTATATCTTACTTTAGCTGTTTTTTTTTAAATGTTGGAACCTGCAACATTATTTCCATTTACCATCTTTGCTTGTGGTATTATTTTCACATGTAGTATGTATATACATTAACCCAACAGTTCAGTGTTATATTTCCATTAAATAATCATTTTTTATGTATTAAAAAGAAATGCCCCTTTACCCAAGTATCTACTATTTTGGGTTCTTATCATTTCTTCCTAAAAATCTTAAGTTTCCTCAACATGAAGAATTTCCTTTAATACAGCTTGTATTTCCCTTGTAATACAGCTCTATTGACAGCAGGTTCTCTCAACTTTTGTTTTTCTGAAATGTATTTATTTTACTTTCATTTTTGAAGATAATTCTTTTCTGGATATAGTATTATAGTTGGACAGTTCCCATTCCCCAGCACTTTAACAATGTTCCATTTTCTTCTGCTTTCATTGTTTCTGATGAGAAATCAGTCATCATTTGTATCATTTTCCCCATTTGTAATAGAGCTTTTCCCTACTGGCTGCTTTTCTCTTTATCTATGTTTTCAACCTTTTGATAAAGATGTACATATATGTACTTGTGTTTTTGTTTTTATCTTAATTGGGATTCACTGATCTTGGATCTGAAAGTTTGTTTTTCATCAACTTAGAAAAAAATTAGGCCATTATTGCTTCCATATCTTGGCTATTGTAAATAGTCCTGCAATAAACATAGGGGTGCATATGTCTTTTTGAATCTGAGATCTTGCTTTCTTTGGGTAAATTCCTAGGAGTGGAATTCCCAGGTCAAATGGTATTTCTATTTTAGTTTTCTGAGGAACCTCCATGTTATTTTCCACAATGGTTGAACTAAGTGTCCATCAGTAGATGAATGGATAAAGAAGATGTGGTACATATACACAATGGAATACTATTCAGCCATAAGAAAGAAATAGATCCAACCATTTGCAACAACATGGATGGAGCTAGAGGGTATTATGCTCAGTGAAGTATGTTAGGCAGAGAAAGACAAATACCAAATGGTTTCCCTCATTTGTGGAGTATAACAATGAAGCAAAACAGGAATAAAAAAGCAGCAGACTCACAGACTCCAAGAAGGGACTATCGATTACCAAAGGGAAGGGGTGTGGGAGGGCAGGTAGGGAGGGCAGAAGGAGATTGTGGGGTATCATGATGAGTGCACATGGTGTATGTGGGGTCACAGGAAAGACAGTGTAGTACAGAGAAGACAAGTAGGGACTCTGGCATCTTACTACTGGTGACTGGTGACTACAATGGGGTGTGGGGGGTACTCAGTAATAAGGATGAATGTAGTAACCACATTGTTTTTCTTGTGAAACCTTCATAAGGGTGTATATCAATGATACCTTAATAAAAAAAATTAGGCCATTATTTCCTCAAGTATTTTTTCTGCCCCATTTTCTCTCTTCTCTCTGAGAATACACTTAAATAACTTTAGCCATTTATATATGGTCCCACATGTCATGGAGTCTTTGTTCCTTTTTTTCTTCAACATTTTTTCTTATCTTCAGATTGAATATTTTCTGTTGATCTATTTTGAAGTTCACTGTTTCCTTTATTTGGCTATCTCTAACCTACTCTTGTTCCCCATCCAGTAAATTTTTTCATTTCTGATATTGTATGTTCCAATTCTAACACTTCTATTTGGTTCTTTTTTTTATTTATAGTTTGTATTTTTCTGCTGAGATTCTCCAACTGTTAATTTTGACCATATTTTTCTTTAATTCCTTGAAACGCATTTATATCACAAATTATTTATATTTATATTATAGCTGTTTTAAAATTCTTGTCTTCTAATTAACATCTAGGTCATTTTAGGTTTGGTTTCTGTTGACTTTTTTCTCTTGAATGTGGACCATATTTTCCTGTTTGTGCATATGTTTAGTAATTTCTAATTATACCCTTGTAGATACTATGGATAGTTTCATCTAAATAGTATTGATTTTGTTGTAGCAAGCAATTCAACTGGCTGAGCTCAAACTTCAAACTCTTCCCTGAGCTAAAATCTTCACCTGTTTTTTCCAGCCTTCCAACTATTGCTTTCTGCCAGGCCCTCTGCACATACATTAACCAAGGTTAGCCAAGCATTTGAAGACTTTGTGTATGTGTAGATTTTGCTCCCCTAGCTCCTTAGATTCTTCCTTTCAGGTTTTCCTTTTATTTTATAGTCATGCTAGCAGTGCCAAACTCTTCCCTCTGAATCTTAAAGTCTGTAAGGTCTGCAGTTTTCTGCTTGAGTTCAATCTGCTCCAGGCAATGCAGACTGGGAAGTGACTTTAGGTGAAAACCACATAAATGCAGAATCAGTGCAATTCCTTTCTTTAAAGTGTCAACTCCCCTCCAGGTTCTGCTATCTTTAAATTTCTCTCAAGTGCATTCAAACAGCTGTTTTTGTATTTTTCCACAAAGTTTATTGTTATCTGTTAGCAAGGTTGAGAATGTTAGCCTAATAAACTCTACTTTATGTATGAGATGTACAGTGTAACATATCATTTTTTTAATTTGAGGATCAACTTACACAGAGAATGTTCCCTTTAGTCTCTTGTTCTTGTCTCATCAATGCAATCAAGATGTTTTCTTAATTCTCCAAGAATATTCATTATTGGTCTTAGGAGTTTGTTTTCTCCTCCCTGTTCTTTTTTTTCTTATTTGGCTTTTCCATGAATCAAGAGGGGATTTTGTGCAAATATCTGGTCCTTGACTTCCCATTCATATTTGAGTGTGAAGTACTAAAGTGATCATTGCAAGCTCTTTGTGCATGAATGGGGACTGTTATCTGTTTGGGTCACAAAATTGTAGTGACTGGCTCATTTTATTGACCAATGACCTATCACCTGTCATTTTATTATAGAGTTCCACAAGTCAGTTTTTCTTATCTTTACTTTGTGATGTTTTTTTTCAGAGGGGATTTTTCTGAATTTCTGTCTTGAAAGTATGAGCTTGGCTTCTAAAATTCTTGGAACCAAGTTTGGAAAGAAGTCAGTATGGTCACCATTTAGTACACAGAGTTTCAATAATTCACCTATTTTCAAGATGAAGACATAGTCTTCAGCCCAATCTAGTGTCCAGTTCAAAGGTCCACTAGTTTTACCTCTTCAAAGAATAAATCTCTAGTCTACTCCATAGATGATGGAGGTGCAGTTTGTTCAGCTATGTGGTTGACAGAGGTCATATGTATGTCTAACTGCTTCTTATACAGACTTTACCCAATCATCATTGTTTTCTGTCTTAGCTATGCCCCCATATTCATATGTACTAGGTCCTATAATTTCTGTTTCTTTATGAGATTCTGTGATACAAATAAACTTGTTTCTGAGCTCTCTCCCCTCCTGGCTTAAGTTTCTGTTTTCAAAGACTTGTTGAGTCAATTTCCACTTACCTATCTACTTTCCAGCTTCTAAAATTTTTATGTTGTTTTCTCCTCTTCCATTATCTTTAACCTTGTTGATTTATTCCTTTTTTATCATTCTGTCATTTCAGTGGTGTTCTCAAAAGGAGAAGTGTAAGTTTGTATGTTCAAGTCACTATTTTTTTTAAACTATAAGTTCGCCTTCTTCATCTATTGTTGGGGACTATTATGATAACTTACTATTTAATCTAGTTGTCACTGTTTTCCTTACGCAATTTTGACATTTACCTCCGTCACCTTCTACTAGTTCTACTTCAAACTACTAGTGGACAAAGACCCAAAATGTTTTAATTCATTTTGGAAAGGATACTCCCTTTACTAGTCACATATTGTTTTCCTTAGGTTATTGTAAAATTTTTTATGATCTGTAACTATAAATACTTTGTCATTAATCAAAATGTGGCAGAATAGGAGTTTACTTTTATCCCCCCACAGGACATCAGTTTTGACAGTCACGCATGGATGAGAGTTGTTTTATCATACTCTAGGAGTCCAGAAGGGAGAGCCAGCACATGGTTGGGCAAAAAAAAATTAGAGATTAAATGCATTGAAGAGAGTAAAAACAGTTTTACTTTACTTGTGCCACCTCTCCCCCAAGGTGGCACAGCTCAGATCCAAGAGACACACCCTCGGCCAGCAATTTCTCCCACAGAGCAAATCTTAGCAAATACAGGAAGACTGGAATCATACTAGGTATTTTGCTGGCCTGCAATGGTATGAAGCTAGAAATGAGTAACAGGAAAAAAACTGGAAAATTCACAAATACACGGAAATTAAGAAACACTCTTCTGAACAACCAATGGGTCAAAGGAGTAATCAAAATGGAAATTTTAAAAATGTCTTGAAATAAATGAAAATAGAGACACAACATACCAAAACTAAGGGGATGCAGCAAAAAAGTTATAAGAGATAGGTTTAAACAATAAATGCCCACATTAAGAGAAAAAAAATCTCATAAAAGCAACCTAACTTTATACCTCAAGGAAGCAGAGGATGAAGAACAAATTAAGCCAAAAGTTAGCAGACAGAAGAAAATAAAGATCAGAACAGAAATAAATGAAATAGAAATAGAAAAACATAGAAGAAATAAATGAAACTAAGGGCTCTTTTTTTTAAAGATAAACAAAATCAACAAACCTATAGCTAGAATAAGAAGAAAGAGAAAACAAATAAATGAAGTCAGAAATGAAAGCCATTAAATTGATTCATTTTGCAAACAAAATGCAAAGAAACATAAGAGACTACTATGAATATGCCAACAAATTGGAAAATCTAGCAGAAATGGATAAATTCCTAGAAACACAGTATTCCAAGACTGAATCACGAATAAATAGAATATCTAAACAGACTGATTACTAGAAAGGATTTTGAATCAGTAATCGAAAACTTCCGAACAAAGAAAAGCCTGGCATGAGATGGCTTCACTGGCAAATTCTATAAAACATTTGAAGAAGAATTAATGCCAATCCTCAAACTCTTCTGAAAACCTGAAGAGGAGGGAGCACTTCCAAACTCATTTTATAAGGCCAACATGAATACCAAAGCCAGACAAGGACACTACAAGAAAAGAAAATTACAAGCCAATATCCCAGATGAACATACATGCAAAATCTTCAACAAAATGCTTACAAACTGAATTCAAGAGCACATTAAAACAATGATACACCATGGTCCAGTGGAATTTATCTCTGAGGTGCAAGGATGCTTCAGTTTATGCAAGTCAATAAATGTGATGCATCACTTTAAGAGAATGAAGTATAAAAGTCATATGATCATCTCAATAGATGCAAAAAAAAGCATTTGAAAAAATTCAACACCCTTTTCTGATAAAAACTCAACAAATTAAGTTTAAAAGGAATGTACCTCAACATGATAAATTGAAAAGCCCACAGCTAACATCATACTCAGTGGTGAAAAGCTGAGAGCTTTTACTCTAAGATCTGGAACAAGACAAGGATGACAACTCTTGCCTCTTCTACTCAACATAGTAGTGGAAGTCCTAAACAGGGCGATTGGGCAAGAAAAAGAAATAAAAGTCATCCAAATCAGAAAGAAAGAAATATTTTCTTTCTTAAGATATGATCTTAAAAATAGAAAACCCTAAAGACTCCAATAGAAAACTGTTAAAACTAATAAACAAATTAATAGAGTTGCAGGGTAGATAATTAACATACAGAAATAAGTTGTGTTTCTATCCAGTAACAACAAACTGAAAGAAATAAAACAATTATACTTAAAATACCTTCAAAAAGAATAAAACGCTTACGAATAAATTTAACCAAGAAAGTAAAAGACCTGTACACTGAAAACTATAAGACACTGAAGAAAGAAACTGAAGAAGCCACAAGTAAATGAAAAGATGGCCCATGTTCATGGACTGGAAGAATTAATATGTTAGAATGTCCATACTACACAAAGCAATTTACAGATTCAATACAATTCCTATCAAAATGCCAGTGGCACATAAATATAAAAACAATGCTAAAGTTTGTGTGGAACCGAAAATGACCCCTAATAGCCAAAGAAATATTAAAAACAAAGCTAGAGGCATCACATTTCCTGATTTCAAATTATGTTGCCAGCTAAAGTAATTAAAAGAGTTTCATACTGCCTTAAAAACACATAAATGAATGGAACAGGATGTAGAACTCAGAAGTAAACCCACATATATATGGTCAACTAATCTCTAACCAGAATGCCAAGAACATACAAGGAGAAAGGATAGCCTATTCAATAAAGGTTGTTGGGAAAATTAGACATCCACTCACAAAAGAACAAAATTGGACTACTTCCTTCCACCATACAACAAAATTAACTGAAAATGGATTAAAGCATAAACATAAGACCTGAAAACGTGAAACTAGAAGAAAACAGAAAAACTCCTTAACATTGGTGTTGGCAATGATTTTTTTAATATGATACCAAAAGAATAGGCAACAAAAGCCAAAATAAACAAGTGATACTTAAAAGCTTCTGCACAGCAAAGGAAATAATTAACAAAATGAAAAGGTAAGCTATGGCATGGGAGAAAATATTTGCACATATCTGATAAGGGGTTAATATCTAAAATATGTAAAGAATTCATACAACTCAATAGCAAACAAACAGTCTGTTTAAAAAATGGATCAAGGACATAAGTAGACAGTTTTCAAAAGAAGACTTACAAATGGCCAAAAGGTAATGAAAAGGTGCTCAGCATTACTAATCATCAGGGAATGCAAATCAACATCATGGTGAGATATTTATCTCATACCTGCTAGAATGACTATTATCAAAAAGACAAAAGATAAGTGTTAGTGAGGTTCTGGAGAAAAGGGAACCCTTTTACACTGATGATGGGAGTGTAAATTGTTATAGCCATTGTGGAAAACAGTATGGAGGTTCCTAAAAAACATTGAGCTATCATATGATCTAGCAATCCCACTTCTGTATATACATATACATATATATAAATATATATGAAACAAAATCAGTATCTTTAAGAGATATCTCCACTCCTGTATGCATTGCAGTATTATTCACAATAGCAAAAACATGGAAACCCAACTTCAGTGTCTGTTGACAGATAAATGGATACAGAAAATGTGATATTTTTATGTCTGTATCTCTATACACACACAAGCACACACACAGGCACACACTTGAGTATTATTCAGCCATAAAAAAGAAGAAAATTCTGCCATTTGCAACAACATGGATGAATATAAAGGACATTATTTTTACTGAAATAAGCCAAATACTTTGTCTCACTCATGTCTGTAATCTATTAAAAAAAAAATTCAAAGAGTAGAATGGTGGTTGCCAGGGACTGGAGAATGAAGGAGATGGAGAGATGTTGGTCAAAGGGTACAAACTTTAAATTGTTTAGATGAAAAAGTTCTCAGGGTCTAATGTACAGCATGGTAACTATAGTTTATAATACTGTATTATATATACTTGAAATTTGCCAGAGAATAAATATTAAGCAATCAAACCACAACAAAACAATGATAACTCTGTGTCAGTGACATTAGTAACGGCTGAAAAGAATTTATCTCCTTGGTTAGCTAAGCAGAGGATTGTTACCAGAACTGACCTGTAAATCTGAATAAGCATCCCTAGAGGTCTTAGAGTTTTTAGCAAAGTGAGCATCCTGAGGAGAGAATAAAGGGATAGAGGCATTTAATTTGAAAATCAAAAGTAATGGCATTATTGTGTGCCCTAGACTGATGATAGGAAATGTACATATACACAATTAACAAACTATGTACTGAAATGTAAGGAAAATTACTTGATAGAGCAATACTGTATCAACAGCTGCATACCAAATTCTAAATTAAAACTACAGATACTGAATAGAGGACATATTTTACCCATGTGTAGTCAGTCCAGGGAAGAGTCCTGAAGTTAGATTCTGTACTGGATTTTGAAGAGGATGAAGGCTATGAATTCTCTAAAGATGAAAAGGACAATAGTATAAAGTTAAATTCTTTATACCATGCCAAAAAAGGATCCAGTTGAATTTCTTTATTTCTTTTTTTGAAAAAAAATGATCATCAATGAAGTTGTTCTCTTTCTTTTGATGATCTCCCACTCTTATCACAGTAATAAAGGTGTTCTTTTCTCAGTATTATACCTATGGCAGACCCGAAAGCATCAAAGGCAAGAAAGCCAAACTGAACAGTAGTGAACATAGTAGGGCAGTTGGAGTGGAATATCTTTTATGAAAGTAAAGTTGTAGTTAATAAAATCATAGTTCCAATGAACTACAAAACACCTTGAGTGTTAGGCTTACTAATTACAATTTTATAAGTAATAAGCAGCATTGTGGATACTTGAGCTGAAGAAAAAATATTGTGCGAATATTCTCAAAGGTTGATTGGTGTGGGAAAACTCTAATGATGAGAATTCCTACTAAGCCATTGCAATAATCCAAACATGAAATGGTTAAGTCCGGAGAGCTGGAAAGTGGAGAAATTGGGAACTGAGAGTGGGCTGTAGTGGAACTATGATGTTGATGGAGAAGTGAATCTCAAAGTTATTACAAAGGATTAGCAGAATCTATAATTGTATGTCAGAATAGAATTAGGAAGAAGAAAAACAATATGAAGGTTATTAGCCTGGAAACAATGAAGGTGTCATTGATGATAATGGGAATATTCATAAAGATAGTCTCCTACGGGGGAAATGGACTTGTTTTTCAATATGTTTCAGGAGTTGTGATATTTAACTTTAAATGATCTATGGACAGTGGTGGATAGGGAGCTGGAAAGAAGGTAAGAAGTATATTTGCAGGTAGGTGTATGGTAACCCAAACTTGGTAACATCTGAAGCCATCATACTCATCTAGAATCTTCAGAAAGAGAGTATCAAAGAAATGAAAAACTTGAGATTTAGCCTTGGGAAATTCCCAGGGTTATAGGAAATGAACTAGTGATGGACACATCAGAGAAAGAAGGAATTGTTTAATTTCCAAGTTCTAGTATAATCACAATGCCATGAATTCACCTCTAAATATCTACAAAAGTGGAAAGACAGTGTTTCCCTTAAACCAAAGAAAGAGAGAGAAAGTAAGGAAATAATAACTTTAATGGCTTACATTATATAACATTGCAGGACCATATACGGCTAGCCCAGACATTATCTTTACTTCCACTACAACTCAGTGAAATGACTGTTGTTGTCCCATTAGTACTGATGGGGAAATGAAAGAAAAGCTAATTGTCTATAAATTTCTTTTTAAAATGAAAGCAAAGTGGAAAAACACACTGAATTTATTTGAGAGAACACTGAGTTTCTTCAATTTTATATTGATTTGGGAGAAATTATTTCCACATACGCCTTTTAAAAATGGGGAACTTCTGCTCCCTTAAAAATCCTTGAGGATGATGGAAAATTTTCTTTAGATTGTCATGGAATAGTCTCTCAAAATTCAGAGCAGTAATAGCAAATGAAGGCATCTACTACATTCATATTCTGCCAAATATTATAGAAAAGTGGAGATGAGAGGGAAAGATGGCAGCATGAGAATTGAGGCAGAAACCTCCTCCCAAAACCACATATAACACAAAAATACAGCAAATACAACTAATCCTGAAAGAATGACCCAGAGACTGCAGACCAGACTGCCTACATCTGGAGAAAAGAGAAGACCTCACAGAAAAGAGTAAAGTAGCAAAGCTGCGATCTGGCAAGACCGAAGCCCTTCCCCCACCCCAGCTCACAGGTGGGAGGAAGAGAAATGGAGCAGGGAGGGAGTAGAAGCCCAGGACTGCTGAACACCCAGCCCTAGAAACCTGCTCTGGGAGCATGAACCCATATTACATGGGGCTCTGGAGATCAGTGGGATTGGAAAGCAAATACAGGCAGAATACTAGTTGAGACAGAGATTCCAGCCACTTGTGGAGAACAGGTATGCCCAACCAGCTGCTCCAGGACAAAAGAAAAGTGGACACTTTGAGAGACTTCTCAACAGCAAGAGGGGTGCTAAAGGGGCAAAGATTACAGAGCTTCCTGCTCAGGAGAAAGGGCGGGTGGGAAAAATCATCCTGGAACACTCAGCCCAGCAGGTTGGGAACATTTAGCTGCTTCAGATGCTCTGTTCCCCTGGCTGACAATGAAGCTCAGAGGCCCCCCACTGCAATATGCAGCCTGCTGCTGCTTCCTCCTGGCAGACACCGGTCCACACAACTGCTGCCACCACCATCATGCCAGGACAGCTGAGGGATGGCCATGCCTACAGCAGCTAAAAGAAGTATAATGCAGAGGGTCCCTCCTGCATGTTCGCCCCACTGGACCTGGCCAAAGAGGCAGGCACTGCAGCCAGGAAGCAGGAAAGAGCTCTTTCCTCCTGGCAGGCACCTGTGACCCTTGCTGTAGGTGCTGGGCAGCTACAGAGAGTAGAGCTTCTGGGCACTAGAGGGTGCTGCTTACAGGAAGTTATTATTCCATAGGAATCACTAGAAATATGCAATGAAAAAAAATTTGTACAAACAAAAATTTGTACAGCAGGTACCAGAAATAGGGCTAAGTGAAACTGAAATTACCAACCTTCTTTATAAAGATTTCAAAATAAAAAAATCATAAACATTCTCACGGAGCTACAGAAAAATATTCAAGATCTCAGGAATGACTTCAAGAAAGAGATATAAGCTTTGAAAAATACAGTATCTGAAATGAAATGTACAAGGAATTTAAAAGTAGATTAGATGAGGTAGAGGAGTTGGTAAATGAAATAGAAATTAGAGAACAGGAATATTAGCATTACAAGGGTACCAGAAGAAGAAGAAGAGAGAAAAAGGAATAGAAAGTCTCTTTGAGGAAATAATTGCTTAAAACTTCCCCAGTGTGGGGAAGGAAATAGTAGTCTCTCAGGTTATGGAAGTGCACAAATCTCCCAACACAAGGGACCCTAGGAATATAAAACCAACACATATAATAATTAAAATGGTAAAGATCAAGGAGAGAGTATTAAAAACAGGCAGCGAGAGAAAAAAGGATCAGGTACAAAGGAAAACCCATCAGGCTACCATCAGACTTCTCAGCAGAAACCTTACAGGCCAGAAGGGAATGACATGATGTATTTAATGCAATGAAGTGGAAGGGCCTCCAACCAAGAATACTCTACCCAGCAAGATTTAAATTTGAAGTATAGATTAAACAATTTCCAGATAAGCAAAAGTTGAGGGAATTTACCTCCCACAAACCATCTCTACAGTGTATATTGGAGGGACTGCTAAAATGGAAGTGCTCCTAAGGCTAAATAGTTCTCACCAGACAAAATTAAAACCACAGTAAAGAAAGTACACCAATGAATTACTAACCAAATGCAAAATTAAATCAACTACCCACAAAGTCAAGAGATACACAAAGAGTACATAATATGACACCTAATATATGAAGACTGGAAATGGAGGAAGAAGCAGAAGAAGGGAAGAAAAAACAAAAGAACATTTAGATTGTGTTTGAAATAGCATAAGTGAGTTAACTTAGACTGTTAGAGAGTAAAGAAGCTGCCCTTGAACCTTTAGTAACTACAAGTCTAAAGCCTGAAATGGCAATAAGTACATACCTATCAATCACCCTAAATGTAAATGCACTGAATGTACCAATCAAAAGACATAGAGATACACAATGGATAAAAAAAACAAGACCCAAGTATATGTTGCCTGTAAGAGACTCACTTCAAACCCAAAGACATGCCCAGACTAAAAGTGATGGGGTGGAAAAAGATATTTCATGCAAACAATAGAGAGAAAAAAGCAGGAGTAGCAGTAGTCATATCAGACAAAATGGATTTCAAACCAAAGAGAGTAACAAGAAACAAAGAAGGACATTACAGAATGATAAAGGGGTCAGTCCAACAAGAGGATATAACCATTATAAATATCTCTGCACCCAATATAGGAGCACCTAAATATATGAAACAAATACTAACAGAAGTAAGGGTGAAATAGAATGCAATGCATTCATTTTAAGAGACTTCCACACATCACTCACTCCAAAAGACAGATCTACCAGACAGAAAATAAGGAGACAGAGACACTGAACAACACATTAGAACAGATGGACCTAACAGACATCTACAGAATACTACATCCAAAAGCAGCAGTATATACATTCTTCTCAAGTGTACAAGGAATGTTTTCCAGAATCAATCACATACTAGGCCAAAAAAGATCCTCAGTAAATTCAGAGAGATTGAAGTTGTATGAACCAGCTTTTCAGACCACAAAGTTATGAAACTAGAAATAAACTACACAAAGAAAACGAAAAAGCTCACAAATACATGGAGGCTTAACAACATGGTCCTAAATAACCAATGGATCAATGACCAAATAAAAACAGATCAAACAATATATGGAGACAAATGAAAACAACACAACACCCCAAAACCTGTGGATGAAGCGAGGCAGTTCTAAGAGGAAAGTATATTGCAATACAGGCTTACCTCCAGAAAGGACAATCCCAATTGAACCATCTAAAATCACAATTAATGAAACTAGAAAAAGAAGAACAATTGAGGTCCAAAGTCAGTAGAATGAGGGACATAGTAAAGATAAGAGCAGAAATAAATATTATTGAGAAGAATAAAACAATAGAATCAGGGAAACCAGGAGCTGGTTCTTTGAGAAAATAAACAATATAGATAAACCCCTAGCCAGACTTATCAAGAAAAAAAAAAGAGAGTGCACACACAAAAACAATCAGAAAAGAAAGGAAAAATAACTATGGACACCATGGAAATACAAAGAATTATTAGACAATACTATGAAAAATTATATGCTAACAAACTGAATAACCTAGAAGAAATGAACAACTTTCTAGAAAAAGACAACCTTCCAAAATTGACCCAGGAAGAAACGGAGAATCTGAACAGACCAGTTACCAGCAATGAAATTGAATTGGTAATCAAAAAACTACCTAAGAAAAAACCCTGGACCAGATAGCTTCACCGCTGAATTTTATCAAACATTTAGAGAAGAACAAATACTCATCTTCCTTAAAGTTTTCCAAAAAGTAGAAGAGGAGGGAATACTTCTAAACTCCTTCTATGAGGCCAGCATGACTCTAATACCAAAACCAGGCAAAAATAACAACAACAAAAAAGAAAATTACAGACCAATTATCTCTGATGAACACAGATACCAAAATACTCAACAAAATATAAGCAAACTGAATTCAAAAATACATCAAAAAGATCATCCATCATGATCAAGTAGGATTTATTCCAGGGTTGCAAGGAATGTAAAATATTTGAAAATCTCTCAACATTATACACCACATCAACAAAAAGGAGAAAAAGCACATGATCATCTCAATAGATGCTGAAAAATTATTTGAAAAACTTCAAGGTCCATTCATGATAAAAACTAAAAAAATTGGGTATACTCAACAAGTACCTCAACATAATAAATGCTGTATTCAATAAACCTACAGCCAACATCATACTTAATGGTGAAAAAGTGAAAGCTTCTCCTGTAAGATTGGGAACAAGACAAGAATGCCCACTCTCCCCTCTTTTATTCAACATAGTTCTGGAGGTCCTAGCCATGGCAATCAGTCAACACAAAGAAATAAAAGGCACACAGATTGGTAAGGAAGAAGTTAAACTGTCCCTGTTTGCAGATAACATGATATTGTACATAAAAAAACCCTAAAGAATCCACCCCAATGCTACTAGATCTAATAACTAAATTCAGCAAAGTTGCAGGATACCAAATTAATACACAGAAATCTGTGGCATTCCTATATACTAATGATGAACTAGCAGAAAGGGAAATTAGGAAAACAGTTCCATTTACAATTACATCAAAAAGAATAAAATACCTAGGAATAAACCTAACCAAAGAGGTGAAAGACCTATACCCTGAGAACTATAAGACACTTGAGAGAAATTAAAGAAGATGCCAATGACTGGGAATACATCCCTCACTTATGGATAGTAAGAGTTAATATTGTCAAAATGGCCATCCTGCCTTAAAGCAATCCCTATCAATGCAATCCCTATCAAAATACCAATAGCATTCTTCAACGAACAATAGCAAATCATTCTAAAATTCATAAGGAACCACAAAAGACCCCAAATAGCCAAAGCAATCTTGAAAAGGAAGTATAAAGCCTGGGGGATTGTGCTCCCCAACTTGAAGCTCTACTACAAGCCACAGCAATGAGGACAATTTGGTACTGGCACAAGAACAGACCCATAGTCAATGGAACAGAATGGAGAGCCCAGATGTAAACCCGCACACATATGGGCAATTAATATGCAGTGAAGGAGCCATGGATATATAATGGAGAAATGACAGCCTCTTCAACAGCTGGTGCTGGAAAAACTGGATAACTACATGTAAGAGAATAAAACTGGATTATTGTCTAATTGCATACACAAAGGTAAACTCAAAATGGATCAAAGACCTTAATGTAAGTCATGAAACCATAAAACTCTTAGAAGAAAACATAGGCAAAAATCTCTTGAATATAAACATAAGCAACTTTTTCCTGAACACATCTCCTTGGGCAAGGGAAACAAAAGCAAAAATGAACAAATAGGACTACATCAAACTAAAACTTCTGCTATCAGTAGAACAAAGGACCTATCAGTAGAACAAAAAGTATCCTACAGCATAGGAGAATATACTCATAAATGACATATCCGACAAGGGGTTAACATCCAAAATATATAAAGAACTTACATGTCTCAACACCCAAAAAACAAATAACCCAATTAAAAAATGGGCAGAGGATATAAACAGACACTTCTTCAAAGAAGAAATTCAGATGCCCAACAGGCACATGAAAAGATGCTCCACATCGCTAATTATCAGGGAAATGCAAATTAAAACCACAATGAGGTATCACCTCACACCAGTTAGGATGGACAACATCGAAAAGACAAGGAACAATAAATGCTGGGGAGGATGCAGAGAAAGGGGAACCCTCCTACACTGTTGGTAGGAATGTAAATTAGTTCAATTAAGGGGCAATGTGATTAGGACACATAATGTCAGTGGCTCACGGGGAAGGCGTACACCATGGAGAAGACAAGTAGTGACTCTATAGCATCTTACCACACTGATGGACAGTGACTGCAGTGGGGTGTGGTGGGAGACCTGATAATATGGGTAAATGTTGTAATCATAATATTGCTCATGTGAAACCTTCATAAAATTGTATAACACCAATACCATAATAAAAATTTTTTTAAAAAGCAATCAATAAGAAACTTACCCTGAGGAATCCATAACATTGAATTTCTAGGCAAAGAATATAGTCAGCTTTTTTTTTAAAGTTCAAAGCTAAAGGAAATTATGTCTAAGGAACTAAGGAAAAGTATGAACACATCTCACCAAATATAGGATATCAATAAAGAGAAGTTATAAAAAGTAGGTAATAGAAAAGAACACTGTCATGAAAGCAACAAGATTACCTACAGAATGGAGTAAATATTTGTGAATCATGTATCTGATAAGCATCTAGTATCCAAAATACATAAAATACTACTCAACAATAAAAACACAAGTAACCCAATTTAAAAATGGGCAAAGGACTTGAATAGACATTCCTTCAAAGAAGATACTCAAATTTTCCTGTCCTGGACTTTTAAATTTATTCTATGTAGTCTTTTGCATCTGACCTTTTTCATTTAAAATAATGTGTTCACAGTTCCTTTAGAGTTGTAGCATGAATCAGTACTTCATTCTAAATAAATTTCATTGTATGGAAAAAAAAAGATGTGCACCCCTCTGTTTATTGCAGCACTATTTCCAATAGCCAAGATATGGAAGCAACCTAAGTGTTCATTAGTATATGAATGGATAAAAAAGATGTGGTACATATACAAAATTGAATATTATTCAGCCATAAGAAGAAACAAATCCTACCATTTAGAACAACATGGATGGAGCTGGAGGGTATTTTGCTCAAGGAAATAAGCCAGGTAGAGAAAGACAAGAATCAAATGATTTCCCTTCTTTGTGGAGTATAACAACAAAACTGAAGGAACAAAACAGCAGCAGACTCACAGACTCCAAGAAGGGACTAATAGTTACCAAAGGGAAGGGGTTGGGGAGGGTGAATGGGGAGGGAGGGAGAAGGGGATTAAGGGGCATTATAATTAGCACACATAATAGAGGTAGATGACCGAAGGCAGAATAGCATGTAGAAGACAGTGACCCTATAGCATCTTACTACACTGATGAACACTGACTGCAATGGGTTCGGTGGGGAGAGGTCTTGATAATATGGGTGAGTGTTGAAGAAACCACAGTGTTGCTGATGTGAAACCATAAGATTGTATATCAATGATTCCTTAATTAAAAATAAATAAATAAAACTAATGTGTTCAATGGTGAATAAACTATCAATATTTTATTCAAAACACTCGTATCTGTTTAGAGATATTTAATTTTGGTATTACCTTATACTTCTATGCCTGCTATTCTTGAGAAATTTCACTGTTTTTCTGTGAACTTCTAATTTAAACTGTAGATATTGAAAATGCCAGAGAGAAAAATCAGTGTAGAAATGTAAAAGGGAAAATACAACTATCATTTTATTGTAGAATAAGAGAAGCACATGCTAACCTTTAATTCGTCTTCCTTCTTCTAAACCCTCCTTCACCCTGTCTTCAATTCATTGTACTTCTCTTTCCTGCTCCATAGCACTTTTATGTTCACATATGCTGTCTTCTCTCTCTTCCCCCTCCCTCTTTCTGTCTCTCAGTCATTTAAACCTTTCCAAGGCAAGTCTTTTTTTTTTTTTATTAGCATGGTCTACTCAATCAACAAAGAATACATAATATCCCCAGTTTGTGGCCATAACGTAACTTTAAAGTGGGAAGATAGGATATGAGCTGAAAGAGGCTTCGTTTCTAAGTTAAATACAGCTTTTCACAGTCTTAACAATTAAAAATATTTGCCCAGTTATATGCATCGGTATGCTTTATATGTGCATATCCATTTCTAACCTCCGTAGTGTATTTTTTGGACTCCTAGATAGTCATACCATTCACGACTAACCTGCCCAATAATTAGTTAAACATTTGTAAATTCTTAAAATCTGCCTTTTTCTAGGTATGCTGTTTTCCATTAGTTAAGTAAGTCTTGAAAACTATTCCTAAATATTAGGGATATCAGTCACTCCCATATATCCTTTATCCTGATTTTCCAGTTGTTTAATTTTCTATACTCAAAGCCTGTAAGTCCCTGGATCCCAAACTGCACCAAGGGGACCCCTGGGCATTGCAAGTCAACTCACAGGGGCACTGCAGGATATTTTAAATTCTTGAGAGAAGCACAGTGACATCTGTTGGGCATGACCTGAACTACCATCATCAAATGAGAGCCGTGAGAAAAACTACTGCAACATGAGAGGCCTCATGGATTGAGACAGTTTGGGAATTTCTGCCTGATACATTAAAATTTCTTTTGTATCGAATCAACATCACAGTTACTTCCCACATGATCAAAACAACTTAAATATATTAACCCAAAGTTTTGTAAAATAATTATTAAACAGAAAAGTAAATTTTTATCAAAAACACATCTATCACTTACCCCCCCCATTAGCTATGTGCCCATAGATGAATTTTACTGATGTGACTGCATCACCTTTTATTTATATTTTTGCTTTGCTGATAGAAGCCTTGAGAAAACTTGTTTACATAATAGGCATAAAAACGATTTATTAAGCAATGTCATTATTTGCTGAACTCCTTTTGAGTTATATACCAAATATATAAGTAAAGAGATGGAAAACTATCATACTTGTAGAAGGATTATTTTCTAGACATGTACTGACCAGTAGGCATTAGTTGCATGTGGCTATTTAAATTTAAGTTGATTAAAATTAAATAAAATTTAGAACCAGTATGTGACAGTATTTTTTAAACTAGTTTGAAATCATCTTTTTATCTAGTGAGTTTAGTCCATTTATTGTCATTACTAATACTTTTCTATTTCTACCATTTTACTTTGTGCTATTCTTCTTTTTGTTTTCTTTTTCTTAATTTCTTAACTTATTTTGAATTGAGTCTTTTTCTTCTTTCATTTTGTTCCCCTACTGAGTTAGAAGTTATCTGCTGTATTACTTTTTTTTTAAGTTTAAAATCCATTTATTGCTTACAAGCTGCAGTCCCAGCCCTTCTCTTTCCCCCTCAAGCAGCAGCAAAACCGGCCCTCCCCCTCACTTCTCAGGTATCTGTATTACTTCTATTTTAATGGTTAACATTTTTTAACATAATTTGCTTGTGTGTATGAAATCAAAAAACAATCAAAACATTTGCCCCCTTTCAGGACTATACAAGAACTTCAGAATATTTTAACTCAATCTCTTCTTGTTTACTTGCTGTTGTACAGTGTCTTAGTCCTGTCTTATTTTATCATCATGGAAATTAGACATTTTTTGTAAAATTTTATTTCTATACAATTTCAAACTTTACTGAAAAATTTCAGAAATTATACAGAGAATTCCTATATGTTCCCTACCTAGGTTCTCCAGTTTACATTTTTCCCTATTTGCTTTATCATTCATTCTCTGCCTCCCTCCTTCCCATCTCCTACTCCCACATAAGAGTAACTGAAAAGTTGGCAACATTATTACCCTTTACCACTCAACACTTCAGTGTGTGTTTTCTAAGAACAAGGTGTTCACCTATATAACCTTTGAGATATAATTAGGTTATGAGGGTGGAACCCACATGGTGAAATTAGTGAGTGTCCTTACAAGAAAAGGAAGACAGCTAGACTCTGCTCTCTGCCGTATGAGGATACAAAGAGAAGATGGCCATTTGCAAACCAGAAAGTGGACCCACCACACACCAGATCTGCCAGCACCTTCATCTTGAACTTCCCACCCTCCAGAATTGTAAGAAATGATTTTTAACCACCTAGTCTTATAATTTGTTACAGCAGCATGCACTAAGTAATACAAGTATGGATTCGTGGACATGTATTTTATTCTATCGGTTATAGTCCATTACTATCATTTATTTTAATATTCAAATTGTCTCAGGTTTGTCAAGTAGGAGCCCTTTAAATGATGCTGTATCTTTTCTCTATGTCCCCACCATTCTTTGAACATTTCCTCACTTGCTGCAGCAAATGCTCCAGGTTCATCTTATACTTTCCTACCCCAGTCTAAAATTAGCCTATGGAACCTAGTTGCTGTTAGTGGACCGTTGAATTTTGAAACCAGAATCTGTACACTAAGTGTGCTCATTGATACTAGTGTATCACTGCATCCTGGCTGTCCAAATGGATAGAGTAGGAAATATGTTTTAGTATTTGTAAAACATATTTTATATATACATGTATATATGCCTTTATCTATATTTATTTTTCTATAAAAAATGTGTTTTTCCTAATAATTCCAATTCAACACCAGATATTATATTCTACCCTTCCCCCTTTCCATACTTGTAATTCCTTTCTTTAACATGAGAAATCTGGCTTCCATAACCCCCAAAACATTTACTCATTTGCTCTAGCCTAGAATTCACAGAGATTAGTTTCAAATTGCTAACTCACATCACTGCAAAAAAGTAAGCATATTAACTGAAATTTAATATTTTACAGTTCTTTTTTTAGCTAAAATTCATATACAGTAAAATGTACATCTTAGGTATATAATTTGATGATTTTTTTTCACTTGATAACTTTAACTTTTTGATTTATATGTGTGTTTGTGTATGTATATATGTATATATCCCAGAACTTATAATTGTTTTCTGTAGAAAGGTTTGCCTGACATCATTTACTCTACTATTGCCTGAAGTAGAGACCTAATTTTATCATTTTATACAGCAGTGTTTAGATATACCCATATCTAAGGTATCCCTTTTTTTATTGTTTCTTTTTTTGTTTACCATTTCTTATTGTACCACATAATTTCTTTCTGAGATCATTTACTTTCTTCCTGATGTATAGCCCTGAAGAATTCTTCAGTGAGGGTCAATTGTTCATAAACTAAATTTTTGTCTGATATGTCATTATTTTAGCATAAGCCTTTAAAGATAATTTCCTCAGAATACAATTTAGGTTGTAAATTATTTTTTTTCATTAATTTAAATGTATTCTCTCCATGGTTTCTAGTTTCCACTGTTGCAGTTGAGATGTCAGTTATCAATGTTGTTTCTTTCATGGTAAGTTGTCATCCTCTTTGTTTTTAAGATCTCTTCATGTTTGTTGCTTTGCAGATTCATTCTGTCTGGTTAGGTAAAATGTATGTGTGGATTTCTTTATATTTAATCTGCTCAGAATCATACTTCCTGATTTTAAGAATTTGTGTTTTCCAGCATTTCTGGAAAATTATCAATAATTAGCTCCTTGAATATCTTTCTTATCTTCTTTATTATCACATTTAAAGCTATGAAGAGCTGATTGTTAGATCTTCTCAATCTCTTTCACATACCATCATTTCTTTTTCATTTTCTGTCTCTCTATCTGTGCTTTACTCTGGCTTAAGTTCATTAGTTTTTTCTTCTAGTTCACTAATTCTCTCTTCATCTATGTCAAATCTGATGTTTTGTCTGTCCATTGACTTTTAAATTTTAATTATTTTTTCCATAGACCAGTTGAATTTTTTAAAAAATCAGTTTGTTCATATTTTGTATTCTCTTATATTTGACTTATACTTCTATTCCCTCATTTATTTCTTTGCACATATTAAACAAACATTTTATATTCTGAATTACATAACTCCAATATTTGAAATACAGTGTTTCTTCAGATTTTTCTCTTTGTTATTTCTGTTGACTCTTGCTTATAGTATTTTGTTTCCTCATGGGTTTATGATTCATTTCTTTTTATTTTCCATCAAGAGATCATGTAAGCTAATTTTTTTTTCTGAGCAAATACTATGAGGTCAGGGTTGAGTATGCATTTTCTTAGAATAATTTGCATTTTTCTCTGGCTAGGCACCTAGAAAGATCTATCAACCAAATAATACTTTAATTTGTCAGCATGGATATCTTTCAGCACATTAGATAGTATGATTTCAATCTAACACCAACATGACAAAGCTAACTTGTGGTTATGAATTAGGGTGCTCATACATCATGGTTTGCCCAAAACAGTACCAGTTAAAATGTATTTTGTCTTGGTGTAATTATTAGTAACACCTTCTTCCACTATCAGAAAATCCCCTGTTTGTATTACAAATTATATCACCCTGGTCAGAATGCTAAGAGGAAAGACTTTATCCCTTCCAGCCAAAGCCAACGCTGAAGAGGTTTTATTATTTCTCTTGCAGAGCAGAATTTCTAGTTTACTCTTTCACTGAAGGTCTATCTCCCAGAATCCTGATTTTTAAGTTGGGGTTTCCATTCCAACTTCTCAAATAAGAAGCTCAATTCTGGGAATTGGGAGATGCCCTCAGGGCAGCTGCTGACTTTAGCACGTTTACTTCTTTAGATTCATGCTTCTGCTCAGTTCTTCGCCTCTAAGGATTTCCGGTACTTTATTGTGAGCTCAGCTATATATTTAAAAGGATGTTGTAAATCTTTTATTCAGAATATTTAGTTGTTTCGTTGCAGGAAGTTTTTTTCCCTCCCAGATCAAAGTCCCTGGGCTCCTCATAAATACTGACTTAACTGCACATCGTATTGGAAGAGGTGATTTTTCTAATACTGAAGAAGCCCAGAAATTTCAAAGAGCAGGTTTCCTACTTGAGAACTGTCACTTGTCCCTCTTTGTTGAATATAGGAAGACAATTTACTTGGAGGAAAAAAATGCCCAAAAAATTATCTTTTAATGTTTTGTATTCTCCAGATATAAACTGAAAGCATGAAGTGAAATCGCTTTTGTTTTTCTAACAAAGGAAATAGACAAGTGCCAGTGAAGAAGATAAAGGATGCTATTATTACATGCATTTTATAGATGAAGGAAATGAGGCACAGAGAGGTTAAATACTTACTCGTGGCCCACTGTCAGTAAGCAATGGGGCTGATATTGGAACCCACAGCAAACCTGTATGTAACACTCATGCCCTTAACCACTACCTCATGTACTCCTTGGCATACTTACATGCCTTCTTCTATCTCATCATTATGAAATGTGTGCTCATGGGGGAAAGTGCTGCTACATTAATACCTATTATAATCTTCCTAGTAATTGGGGTGTTGATAAATATCTAAAAACTTCTGAGAATGGATACAAAAGATACAAAAGGGTCGGTGCAAAAAGAGAATGTCAGCCTTGTTACAAATTGTAGGTACTATGGAGGAAACACAGAGCACTCAATCCTAAGTATAAATGCTTTCCATTTTTTCTTCCCTTTTCTCCAGTCTCCCTGGAAGGACTTTTCCTGTTTTGTTTTTTACCTGAAAATTACCTGCTGGTTCTTTTAATATAGCTCAAATATTATCTGTACTTCAAAAAATGAGTCCCATCCTTTCCATAGGCTTTCTCAGATGAAATTAATGATTCACTCATCTATGTTCTCATAGCTTTTTTCCATATCTTTTATAATTACACTTACCAATGATGTTGAATCATAATAAATCATCATTGTTATAGGTCAGAAGTGGTTGGGTGTCAGCAACATCATATGGTGAAACCTAAATTTACTGTGTGTGTGTGTGTGTGTGTGTGTGTGTGTGTGTGTGTGTGTGTATGTACCTACTACATTTAGGGGTAGAGATAATGTGTCATTTATTTTTGTTTCTTTAATGTAGTGCCTCAGCATATGCTCAAAATATGGTTGTTGAATTTAATGAATGCCCATACTCCAGAGAAAATGTTTTAAAATATTAATCACTGACATACAATCAGAACAGATACTGGTATTTAACAACTACTAAAACTGTGCCCTTTATATCAGCTGTATATCAGCCCAACCTGTGCCAATGATATGTGCAGAATAGGACTTTGGGGGCTATAGTGAAGCCCAAATTGGGTATTTAACCAACTACATTCAGTGCCTGAACCTGATCTGTTAATAGTGCCACCAAATATCACTTTAACATTTAGTAACAGGGAACTAAGAACTTTCTGTAGTAACCAGTTCTGTCTTTGAGCACCCTGGAAATTCTTTCACTGGGCATTATAGTCTATCTTCCTTTAACTTTCATCCACAGAGGCTAACTATATGCATAAAGACTTCTGCACAAGTCATATTCCCCTCATAGATGACTGTTCTTCAGATATTGGAACATGGCCAGCATATCTGTCCCCAAGTCCTTTCTTCTAAAGACAGAATATATTTGGCATCTTAAACTGGTTATTAGCTCACATAGTTCATATTTCCCTAAAATTGTAGTATTCTTTGACTATCTTTGCCTATGATGGCCAGAACTGAGCCTTGTATTCCAAGTGGGATGTGACCAGAACAGAGAACGGGACTACCCCATTCTTCCACCACATTTAGCATATGGTTTGACAGCATGTTATACATGACAATGTGAGACACCAAGGCATTTCCTGTGGTATAAGCCCAGTCCCGAGGAGCCATGCTATAGGGAGGACAGGCTAGATAACCACACTGGACCTGTGGTTCTTACCCATGGTTACACATCAGAATTGCCTGTAAGCTTTTAAAAAACAAAGATGCCTGAGCCCTATGCCAGACCTACTGAATATAACAATCTAGATTCTGGACCTTTGAGAAAGGTATGGGAAGCAGTATAAAGGAGTCAAGAATGCATACCCTGGAACAAGACTGCAGGGTTCAAATCTGGACTCATGTAATTTCGTAAATTGCTTAAACTCGCCATATGTTCTTATCTCGGTATTAACAACCTCAAAGGGCTGTTGTGGGAATTAAATGAGTTAACTATAGGTAAACCTAGAATAATCCCTCCCCTTAGTACATGCTGAGTGAACATTGTCTATTATTATTTCTAGGTGTATTTAAACTCCTGCTGCTGGTTTTGATGCACAGGCTGAGAAAACACTCATCTAGAACATGGTTTGACATGGTAGTTACCTCTGTCAGGTGGGGCAGATTGCAGATGAGCATCCTACCTTTCTCAAGGTTTGTAATTCCTTCTTTTGCCAATTGTTTATCACCAGTGTCCCCGCAGAGACGTCACTTCTTGAGGTGGCCATCGGGACATAACTGCGGCTGTGGTATGCCTCTCTCTTCCCCCCACCGCGCTCACCCAGTGCTCTGGACCACTGCGTACCACACTTTCAGATCTTACAAGCTGCCTTAAAAAGTGGGAACCCAGATTTACCAATCTTTCATGTTACCAAACAAGAACATTAAAAAATTATAGTCACGTCAACTATCATCATAAAAGAAAAGATTGAAACGTTCGTTAGAGAAGTAGGATGTTGTAATCTCAGGATAAATAAGGCTATCACAAGTTAAACCAATGACCTCTCTATCTATTACTGCAATTTGTTTAATTGTATATCTTTGTTAATTATGGATAGAGAAAATTTATCATTAGTAAACAGCATCACTTTTTTTGCCTGAACCCTCACTTGCAGTTATAATTATAGCATATGCATAAAGAGTCTTTAAATCTGGTTAACACTGCCAGAGCAGGAAAAAAACAAATGCCATTTTTTATTTTCAGCTAAGTTTTGGCATGTTTATCATCTATCTGTGGCTTTTATTTACTAAGCTGGGTTTCAATAGTCTCTTTTAGTACAAAATTTATATAGCTGTTTTTTGGAATGAAAAATAGCATGCATTTTCTTACACAAGTTTTTCTCATTTTAGCTAATGAAAATTCAGCTGATTAAAAGTATCTGCCATAGTTAATACTGAGATACCAGAGCATCCTCTCCACTATTAATCCACAGATAATGGTAGGCCCATTTCTTAAGTACACACAGAAGAAAGAATAGAAAAAATACTGGCCATGACACCAAATGAATTGCCTTTCTCCCACAAAACTGTGCCCTTGTAACCTAGGGCATGTAGGTCAGGCTGGCAGCCATTGTATTACAGATTTAAAAGTGCTGGAATCTCTTGGTCCTGTAGCCAGTTGCCTGATGGATTGGTGAGTAATGTGCTTGAAGAGTGCATCACTGAGCTCCAGACTAATGACCACCTCTTGCCCAGAGCCTTTGTGGTAGATCGTTCATTGTGCTGTCTCATCAGCCTCCTGCCACTCTGTATCTGGCATGAGCACTGGCTGTTCCAAAGCTGATTAATACCCTGGGATGAGTCCTACTGCAGATCTCAGTGGGGGTTACACAGAAGTGGGGATGTTCTGCCTCTGTGAGGATGACACATTTCTTTGAATTCCAGAATACTCATTTTAGAAGATGAAATTTCTTCACCAATAACTATATATCAATATATGATAAATCTTATAAAAATTTGAGAAATTTCAAATAAAATAAGTTATGACTGGTAATTTTATGTTTTAAATTCTACAAGGGTGAAAAAAATCTTAGAAAGGATATCTACAAAGTGAACTTGTTAATATATCAGTCATCTAAGGAGATATCACAGCATAAGTGTATATAACATTTTTGTTTAGCTTTTCTCTTTCTTAGATGTTCTGCTGATTATAGGATTTTTTTTAAGTTAAAAGATCTATACTTTTCACCCATAAAGTAATGTAGACTTTACTCTGAAAGGCTTACAACATATTTTAGTATAAAGAGCCACAGATAGAATTTAATGATAAATTTTACTCAGTGCAAGTGTACAATATAACATTTGCTTTTGATTTAGCACAAAAATATCTTGTTTTTTTAACAAGAAAAAATCATTAGTTTATATATTGTCAAAGTAGAGATCTGCACGTTATAGATTTGCTACATTGTTGTTAATTATAATTAGCACATTAAAGGAATAATACACATTAAATACCTTAGGTCTTCTTTGGTGCTTTAATTAGCACAATGGCACATTTCTTCAAACTCAATTTCCTGAAACTGAGTGAAACAAAAGAAATAAAAGCAAATAATAGAAGACCACATATAACTCAGAACTAAGTACAGACTAATTCTAGGAAAATTTGGGGGAGAAGGAAGTTAAAGATGACTGGAAAAATAAGAAATGTCTTGGAGGAAATGAAACTTAAGAAGCTTACTCTTAAAGACTAGAATTAAGGTATAAAATGGAGAGGATGGTTATTCCAGATCAGTAAAATAGCATGAGAAAAAGCATAGAAATATTAAAGAACATGACATATTAATGGACTAGAAAGAAGAAAAGTCTGACCAGAGCAGAGGATATGAGTTTGGAAGTAGTAGAAAATAAAGTACAGGCTGAGAGAACTTCTGGTTCTGTCAGTGTGGTAAACTAGATAACCAAAAACCCTCCTGCTATAATCATATGAAAATACTAAATAAAATCAAATAAAATAACTTTCCTTTGCAATATGTTTTTTACCTTCCAGAAAAATATACTGGTTCAGAAATGAGCTAAAAACTTATAACCAGGGTAGTTAACATGTGAACTGAGGCTGTGGCTGCCCTGAGAAGTTGAATCTGGAGGGAGATGGAGATTGTGGGTCTTGAAAAATCTAGAAGCTTAACAACCCTGATGGGACTGGAGCTGGAACCTTGAGCCCACATAACCCAGAAAGTTAGAACTAAAATGTCACTTGCTTCACATCTCCCCCTTAAAAAGCCTGGACCCTATATTTTTAAATAATACATCTTTTTTGAAAGGATAGGTTAGAGGGAAAACATGGGTATTACACATGGAAATGACAAAGAAACTTGTCAGACTTGGGCTGGACTGTGTAAAGAAAGATACTTGTTGAGAATGATAACAATGATCTGCCATATATGAGTTTGGAGAATACATATTTATAGTACCATGATGGTTTGGTAATTCCCAATGTCAAAAATTAACATAAAAATTTGCCCAGGAACAGTACAATCCCTAGAAAGGAACTAACACAAACCTCTTTGGAAGTACCTTCTACAGATAAAACCATTGAGGATTAGTTGTTGGTTCACTATTATATAATATCAAAAGGAACTACAATAGGTGGCAGTCATTAAGCATAATAACAGAATTAAACTCCCCACGCAGTCAATGAAAGTTCTTGAGGAAGATATTAGAGCCAATGGAGACAGGCAATAATCAAAGAGATAATAGCTAAGAATTTTCCAGAACAGATGAAAGGCATGAGTCTTCAGATTCAGGTAGCATAACAAAACCTGAGCTTGATAACCCATCCACGATACTCTTAATGAAACTTCAAAATACTAAAATCAAAGAGAAAAAATTTTGATCAGAGAATTAAAACAAAACAAAACAAAATAAAAGTAGTATCTACAGCAGATTTCCCAACAATAGAAGATAGAAGGCAATGGAGAAATAGTTTCTTGGTGCTGCAGGGGAAAAAAAAAAACACCAATCTGAAATTCTATACCCTCAGATACATTTTCATTCAAGAATGAGGATTTTAAATACGACATTTCAGACAAATGAAAACTTTGAGACTTCATCATTTATATGCTTTCTTAGAAAAAAATAAAAGAATGTTCTTCAGTTGGAAGGAAGTTGAACCCAGAAACAAGATTGTGAAGGGAAGAAGCAATGCTAACTGAAAAAAATGACAAACATTCAGGTAAATTTAAATAATCACTAACTATGCAAGACAATAATAAAAGTATTTTTGAGGGGTACAAAAAAGAGGAACAAAAAAATACTAAAAAACAGTAACATGAAAAAAGGAAGCTGAGTCTTTTTATTTACGTATTTCTAAATTGTGGTATAATCATCATATAACAACATTAGTTTCGGGTTGTAGAGTGCATTTATTTGTAAAAGAGAGTGATTACTTACTGACTTAATTCAAATGTGTGTGGTCAGAAAATGAGAAGATGAGCAAGCAAGTGAAATGTATATATTGGAAATAAATAAATAGCAAATAATATAGCTTTTTACCTAGAAATGCCGAGCAAATCTAACAAAGTATTAAAGCTAATAAAATACAGTCATATTACTGAATACATATTTGATAGGCAAAATGTCAATTGTGTTCTATATGTCAACAAACCACTATAAAATGTCATTTGGAAAAATGCCAATTTACAGTAGCAAAAATTGCAGGCACTTAGGAATCACTAACAAAATAGAGAAACTTCAGGGAGAATATTAGTGTAAAACACTTTTCTAAAAAAGATTTAAATAGTGCATAGGCATATACCAGGTCTGCAAATGATAAAGTTTAATATCTTAAAGATTTAAATTCTCCCCAAATTAACCCATTAATTCAATGCAATTTGAATAAAATACCCGAATCATGAAAGTTGACGAACATCTTGTAGCAGGTTTTTTTTTTTTGGTATCATTAACATACAATTACATGACTCCCCCCATTATCAAGTCCCCACCACATACCCCATTACAGTCACTGTCTATCAGCATAATAAGATGCTATAGAATCATTACTTGTCTTCTCTGTGTTGTACTGCCTTCCCTATGCCCCTTCCATTATGTGTGCTAATCGTAATGCCCCTTTTTTCCCCTTATCCCTCCCTTCCCACCCATCCTCCCCAGTCCCTTTCCCTTTGGTAACTGTAGTCCATTCTTGGGTTCTGTGAGTCTGCTGCTGTTTTGTTCCTTCAGTTTTTGCTTTGTTCTTATACTCCACAGATGAGTGAAATCATTTGATACTTGTCTTTCTCTGCCTGGCTTATTTCACTGAACATAATACCCTCTAGCTCCATCCATATTGTTGCAAATGGTAGGATTTGTTTTCTTCTTATGGCTGAATAATATTCCATTGTGTATATGTACCACATCTTCTTTATCCATTCATCTACTGATGGACACTTAGGTTGCTTCCATTTCTTGGCTATTGTATATAGTGCTGCGATAAACATTGTAGTAGGTTTTAATATCTGTAGGGCAGTGCTCCCTCATAGTTCTTTACTTGCAGTGTTTTCAGGGCATTCTTCCATGTTTGTTTTTCTACATGAAATTTAGTATTAATTTGTCTAAGTCCATAGTTTTTTGATATTTTATTGTAATTGTATTTAATTTACAAATCAACTTAGGGAGAACTGACATCTCTATAAGGTTGAGTTGTGCTATCCAAGAACAGGTGATATCTTTCCATTGGAAAAATATCTATTTTGGGGGCTTTGAGAGGGTTTTTCAGTTTTCCTATAAAATTTTATACATTTAGTGTTAAACTTAATTATAGGTGTTTATATTCTTTATTAATACTGTAAATGGGTCTTTACTATTATGTCTTCTGATTATTGTTTGTATACCTGAAGGCTTATTTTTTATGTTAATTTTAAATCTTGCTGTCTCTCTGAATTATTATTTCAGTTAGTCTTATTTATTTTTTTAAATTTTCCAGGTTTCCTATCATATTATTTACAAATAGAGATAGTTTTACTTCTTCTTGACCTTTTCCTATGCCTCTAATTGATTTTTTTGTCTAATTGTATTGGCTAATACTTCTAAAACAATGTTCAATAGTAGTGAAGATAGTGGCCATCTTACTTTGTTCCGCATCATAGTGGAAATTCTCTAGTGTTTCCCTATAAGATACTGACTTTAAGATTAGGTGTATATATACTATCATGGTAACGAAGTATTCCACAGTATTTATATATAATAGGAAATGTATTCCTATTTTCTGTAGCATTTGTCATAAATTACTATTGAATTTTGTCAAAGACTTTTTCACCACCTGTCAAGGTATTCATATTCATTTTCCTTAGATTGATTGCTATGATATATGATATTAATGGGCTTAAAAATATTGGACCAAACCTGCATTCCTGGAATAAATCCCATTTTATCATAGTGTATTATTTTCTTAGTGGGGTTAATGTAGTGTTAAATTCTGTTAGCTAATATTTATTTAAAAATTTTTGCAGCAGTATTTATTGGCTATGGATATAGGACCATAGTTCTCTTTCTTTGTTTTGTCTCTGTAGGATTTAACATCAGTGTGATACTTCTTTCTTAAAAGAAACCAGGAAGTTTTCCTTCCTTTTCAACACTGTGGAATAATTTGCAGAGCACTGGAACCATTTGGTCTTTGAAAGATTCATTGAATTCCTTTGTGGAAGTACCTAGGCCTGGTACTTTTTTTGTGCAGTTTCTCCTCATTAACTTACACTATTTCTTCTACAGAACTTAGTCTGTTTAAGCGTTCTATTGCTACTGGAATTAATTATGGTAATCTTTATCTGAAAATTATCAGTGCGATACAGATTTTCAAATTTATTTTGTAGAGTCCTGTAAACTGGTCTTATGAATTTTATTTTAATTTCTTCAGTCTTAATGGTTATTTACTTATGTCATTTATGATTTTATGTATTTGTGCTTTTTATGATGAGCCAGCAGTTTTTCTCAATATTATTTTTAAGAAAAAAGTTTTGATTCATTAATTCAATATACTATTTTCCTATTCAATTCCTCATTAACTTCTGCCTTTGTCTTTATTGTTTTCTTCCTTGTATTTTTATTTTGCTTGACTTTGTTCTTCTTCTGGTTTTGTAGGATGGAGAATTTGACTAATTAATTTTTATGCTTTCACTTTTATTTTAAAACAGTTTTAAAAATATTATTGCTATACTTCTTACTACACTGAAGGACAGTGACTCCAATGGGGTATAAGGGGGACTCGATAATACGGGTGAATGTAGTAACCACATTGTTTTTCTTGTGAAACCTTCATAAGAGTGTATATCGATGCTAACTTAAAAAATATTATTGCTATACATATAGTAATTTATTCATATGTCAGTGTACTATGTGATTATAGTTTTCATGTATCTATGCATATATATCTGTGACACCATTACTATACTCAAGATAATCAACATATTCATCACCCCAGAAGTTTATTTGTGTCCCTTGATAGTCCCTCTATCCCCCATCCTGCCCCTTTACATTCCCAAACAACTACTGATTTGCTTTCTTTCACTGTATGTTAATTTTAATTTTCTAGAATTTTATATAAATGGAGTCATACAGTCTGTATTTTTAGGGGGAGGGATCTGCATAATTATTTTGAGATCCATTTGTGTTGTTCTATATATAAATAGCTCATTACTTTTTCTGACAGATGGTTTTCCACTCCATATACACTTTGTTTATCCATTCACTTAATGGTAGACATGTAAATTGTTTCAAATTTTGGCTGTTACACATAAAGCTGCTATGAATGTTTGTGTACAATTCATTGTATGGGTATATGCTTTCATTTCTCTTGGGTAAAAATGAATTTTTCCAAGATGTAAAATGACATATTCTTTCATTTCTCTTGGGTAATACATATATTATATACCATAATACCATATATATGGTGGTATCATATAGTAGGTATATGTTAACTTTTGAAGAAACAGCCAGACTCTTTTCCAAAATTGTACCATTCTACATTTCCACCAGTAGTGTGTGATTGTTCCGGTTCCTCAACATCTTGTTAACACTTGGTATGGTCAGTCTTTTCAGTCTAGACATCTGATAAGTATACAGTGGTATTTTTTTGTTCTTTAAAAATGACTTTACTAAGATATATTTTACCTATCATAAAATTCACCAATTTCAAGTATACACATTTTTAATAACTTTACTGGATGGTACAATGATCACCATAAACCAGTTTTAGGACATTGTTATCCTCATAATAAGACCCCGCAGGTTCATTTACTGTTGTTCCCTCTTCCTACTTCCAACTCTAGGCAATGAATAATCAACTTTCTGTATTTGTAAATTTATCTTTTCTTCATATTTCATATAAATAGGGTCATGATATATGTGGAGTCTTTTATCTGGCTTCTTTAGCTTGGCATAATGTTTTTGCGGTCCATTCATGTCATAGTATGTGTCAGTATTCTGTCCCTTTTTACTGCTGAATAGTATTGAGTTGTACAGATATATCACATTATGTTTATCCATTCACATGTTGATGGAAACGGGTTATTTTCAGTTTGGGGTTATTATAATAATGTTGATATGAACAATTCTTTGTGTGGACATATATTTTTATTTCTTCTGGGAGTGGAATTGATGAGTTGTGTGATAGTTTTATGTTTAACTT
The DNA here is from genome assembly GCF_040802235.1 of Manis javanica. Taxonomy (NCBI): domain Eukaryota; kingdom Metazoa; phylum Chordata; class Mammalia; order Pholidota; family Manidae; genus Manis; species Manis javanica. The sequence continues at coordinate 51,298,287 of NC_133172.1, forward strand.
TTTTTAAAATCATCAAACTGTTTTTCAAAGTGGATGTACCATTTTCCATTCCCAGCAGCAATATATGAGGGTTCCCATTTTCCACATCTTTGTCAACATTTATTATTGTCTTAGTTTATTAAAGCCTATCTTATTTATTATAGCTATTCTAGTGGTTGTGAAATGGCATCTTATTGTGGCTGTATTTGCATTTCCCTAATGACTAATCATGTTAGCATGTTTTCTTTTGTTGTATCTTCTTTGGTGAAATGTTTGTTCAAATATTTTGAACATTTTTTAAAAATTCTTTGTTACTTATTATAGAACTATGACTTTTTTAAAACATTCTGGACAAAAGTATTTTATCTAATATATGATTTTCTAATTTTTTTCTCACACTTGTGGGTTTTCTTAACAATGTCTCTAAAAGACACTATTCTTATTTGGATAAAATCTAGTTTATCAGCTTTTTCTTTTATGGGTCATGATTTTTGTGTCCATACTAAGAAATCTATGCCTAGCTCAAAGACACAAAGATTTTTTTCTCCTTTTTTCTTCCAGAAATTTCAAAGTTTTAAAACTTACATTTAGATCTATAATACATTTTGAATTATTTGTACATTGCACAAGTTATATATTGAAGTTCATTTGTTTGCATGCACACATCAAGTTCTAGCATCATTTGTTAAAGATTATGCTTTCTCTATCAGATTGTATTTACACCTTTGTTGGTAATCAGTAGTCCCCATAAAGATGAGTCTATTTCTGGACTGTCCATGGATCTATCTGTCTATATTGAAAATACTATATCATCTTGATTACCATAGCTTTCTTATGTATCTTGATATCAGACAGTTTTAATATTCTAAGTTTGTTCTTTTTCAAAGTTCTTTCGTCTATTCCAGGTCCTTTGCATTTCCATATAAATTTAGGAATTGTCTAGTCAGTTTCTACCAAAAAAAAAGGCTTCTGAAGTTTTGAGGGGAGTTGCATTGATTCTATTAATCAACTTTGGGGAGAATTAACATGTTAAGAATATGGAGTCTTCTGATCCATAAACATGTTATAGATGTCCATCTACTTAGGCCTTCTTCAACTTCTTGGCAATGTTTTGTAGTTTTAATTATACAGGCCTTGTACATCCTTTGTCAGGTTTATTCCTAAATATTTCATATTTTCAGTGCTATTGTAGATGGGTTTTATTTTTAATTTCAAATTCTGATGATCACTTATACATAGATGAATAATAGTTATTTGCATATTGACCTTATATCCTGCATCATCACTAAACTCACTTACTAGTTTTAGTAGCTTTTGTAGATTCCTGATCTTAGGGTAAGGGAATCAATCTTTCATCATAAAGTATAATGTTAAGCTTTAGGGTTTTTTGTAGATGCCTTTTTTCAGTTTAAGAAAGTTTTCTTCTATTCATAGTTTACTGAGTTTTTTTAATCAGAAATAACTGTCCAGTTTTATTTAAAGTTTTTCTGTATTTATTGAGATAATATGCTTTTATTTTTAGTTTATTAGTGTGGTGTGTTATGCTAATTGATTTTGAATGTATAAAACCTTGTACTGTTGGAATAAACTCCACTGGATCATTATGTGTGTGTTTTAAGAAATTATTAGATTCAATTAGAAAAAAATTGTTTTGCATTTTTAAATCTGTATGCATGAGGCATATTGGTTAATACTTTTATTTTCTTGTAATGTTTTTCTCTGATTTATACATTAAGGTCATCCTGGCCTCATTGAATGAGTTGGAAAGTATTCTCTCCTCTTCAGTTTTCTGGATATTCTTATAGAATTGGTATTTCTTCCTTAAGTATGTAATAGAATTCTCCCATGAAGTAATCTGAGCCTAGAGTTCTTTGTGGAAAATTTTTAAATCATTTATAAATTCTTTAGTAGGTAAAGGGCTTTTAAAGTTATCTATTTCTTCAGTGAACTTTACTAGTTTGTATTTTACAAGGAATTTTTATACTTAAGTTGGTGAGTTTATTGTTACAAAGTTTTAAATATAATATGCCTTTACTATCTTCTAATATACATAGAAAATGTAGAGATACTATCTTTTTAATTCCTGATTTTGGTACTTTATACCTTCTCTCTTTTCTCCTTGATCAGTCTTGACTGGTGGTTTATCAGTTTTCTTGATCCCTCCAAGTAACCAGCTTTCTTTCTTTTTTCATTTTCTCTATTGTTTTTCTTTTTTTCTATTTTATTGAATTATGCTCTGACCTTTGTTAGCTCTCTGGATCACATTTGCTATTCTTTCTCTCATTTCTTAAGGGGAGTCTGAGGTCCTTGGCTTGAGATCTTTATTCTTTTTTATTCTTTTCTTGTTATTTTAGACATATCACACAAATTTTGTTATGTTGTATCTTCATTTTTATTCAGTTCAAAATAATTTCAAATCTCCTTTTCTTCTTTAGCCCATAGATTTTTTTATGAGTGTGTTAGTTTCCAAGTATTTGTGGACTTTCTAATATCTTTCTGGTTTAAATATCTTAATTTAATTTCATAGTGATTAGAGAGCATACCTTGTATCCCTTGATTCCTTTTAAATTTACTGAAGTTGTTTTATAGCCTACAGTATAGTCCTGTAAATGTTCTATTTGTGCTTGTCAATAATGTGCATTCTGCTGCTGTTGGGTGGAGTGTTCTATAAACACCAATTAGATCAAGTTGGTTGACAGTGCTCAAATCTAAATCCTTACTAACTTCCTGTTTACTTGTCTGTCTATCACTGAAAAAAGGGTGTTTAAATCTCTGACTGTAACTGTGAATTTGTCTATTGTAATTCAATTTTTGCTTTGTGTGCTTTGCATTTGTTTAATGCATTTTAAAACTGTTATTAGGTGCATAAATATTTAGGTTTATTATACTCTTTTAATTATTTGACTCTATGTCCTTATGAAATGAACTTATTTATCCCTAGTCATTTTATTTGCTCTAAAATGTAGTTTCTTCTGATATTAATATAGCTACTCCAACTTTCTTTTGATTAGTGTTAACATGGTATATAATTTTGTATCCTTTATTTTTAACTAGTTTTTGCCTTTATATTTAAAGTTCCTTTCTAGGCACCAAGTAGTTGGATCTTATTTTTTATCCAATATGACAAGCTCTGCTATTTAATTAGGGTGTTAGGCCATATAAATTTAATATATTTGTTGGTGCCTAATTTAAATCTATCATCTTTCTAATTTGTTTTGTTTGTTCAAGCTATTATTTTCTTCTTTTTCTGCTTTCTTTGGATTATTTAAGTATTTTAACCTAGTTTATTTCTTTCCTTAGCTAAGTAGTTATTTGATTTTTTTTATGTTAGTGGGAGTTTTAAGGGTTTATAATATACATTTTATCATGAACTATGTTGAACTGATATTGTACTGTTTCATGTATAGTATAAGAACCTAATAAAAAAATATTTTCATTTCTGCCTTTCCGCCCTTTTTTGTCATATACTTTCCTTTTACTTGTGTTTTAAATACATCATATTGTGATTATTTTTATTTAAACAGTCCATGGTAGCATGAATTCATTTTATATAATTTTTCTGTATGTTGGTTTGGGCGTGGAATTTGAGAAAGTTGATTACTACACATTCCTCATTGTTTTCAGCTACCTGGATTTCCACCATTATATATCTTAATAGATGAAGAGTGATAATGTTGTTTAAAAACCCAAATTCTCTTGTTATTTCAAACAAAAATTTCTAAAAAGTTATACAATTTAAAGATGATTTCTTGTTTTTCCTTAACAATGACACAAGTGATCCAAATTGTTAACCATCCTGAAGTAACAAGTGACTGTCAATAGGGTACTACTGAGAATATATTTTGGAAGGACAGACATATTTAATTTGTTAATTTAAGGTGAGTTGAAGTTTTTACAATGTGTGAGAAAGTAACTGCATTTTGAAAGATATGCATGCCATAGAATGCATTTTGAAAAAAATGGATGTTTTAAAATATTTCTTTCATGATATGATTTTGTTGGGAACTATAAGTCAGATGATGTCAGTATAGCACAGAGTTGTGTTAGTGTATAAGTCATTGTTTCCACAGTGTAAATATTTGTGCCACCAAGTAAGACTGCAAAATGCAGAGGATCTAACACAATTGAAGCTACATGCCTCAGTACTGAACATGAAGTCCATTCACTCCATCTTTTCCTCTTGGTTCAGTTTGAACCTAAGCTCTTATAAACATAACTCATAACCTGAATTGGGCATGAGGACAAGAAAAATATATCTTCTGAGACACATATGTGTAGTCACTGTTCAATGTGATAAGTACCATAATAGAAATAAAAGTTCTAAGGGATAATACACAAAAGAATACCTGTCTGAAGAACCCAAAAAAAGCTTCACACCAGAGGTATTCATCTTAAATGTTGAAAAGGAGTTGTCCAGAGCAGAATGATGTATAATTCATGCTGTGCATAGAGAATAATAGGTATAAAAGTAAGAAGTTTTGGAATGAATAGGTTACGGAGGAACTGGGAGGAATTGACATGAGTAGTATGCAGTATAACTTTTGGGAGTGACTATAAAAAAGTCAAACAGGTAGGCAGATCAAAAGTAAAAGAGCCTTTTCTGTCATGAAAAGAAATTTTGACTTCATTTTTTAGGCTAGAGTTTCTTACCCTGAAACCCATATGCTACCATCTGCCCCATAGATTTCATAAGAGTACTTCAGGGAAGTCAGTAAAATAGGAATTGCACGAAAAAAAATTATTCTGTTCAAAAAATTTGTTGATTTAGTCTACATTGTTGAATTTATTGACATAAAGTTGTTCATGATATTTCCTTATTTTCCTTTAATATCTTAGAATCTGTAGTGATATCTATCTCCTTTCATTACTGATGTTTGTAATTTCTGATTCTCTCTTTTTTAAATTATTCTTCTTTGGGGTTTATCATTTTTTAAATCTTGCATATAATCGGCTTTTGTCTTTGTTTTTCTCTATTTGTCCATTTCTATTTCACTGATTTTCACTATGTAATTTCCTTCATTCTATTTACTTTGCACTTCTTTCTTTTTCTTGTGTAAGAAGCTTGGATCATTGCTTTTAAGTCTCCTTTTCTAAAATAAGTATGAAATCTGTTATATTTTTTTCCTTCTAAACGTTGCTTTAGCTGCTTCCCACTACTACTGATATGTTATGTTTTTATTATTATTCATTTCAAAATATCTCCTGACTTCTATTGTGATTTCTTCTCTGATCCATGGCTTATTTAGAAGTTGGTCATTTAAGTTCCACATATCTATTTTTTCTCTATAGTTTTTGTTATTGATTTCTAGTTAAATTCTATTGTTATCATAGAATACTCTATATAATTTAATCGTTTGACATTTATTAAGATGTGTTTTGTGGCCCAGCATATGCTGTATCTAGTCAAATGTTCCATGTGCACTTTGAAAGCATATTTTTAAAGTCTCTAATTATTATTCTGTCTTCAGTCTTGTCAATTTTTGCTTCATGTACTTTGGTTTTCTGCTATGAGGCACATACACATTTACCATTGTTATGTATTGATTAACCCTTTAACATTATGAAGTATTCTTCTCTATCTTTGGCAATATTACTTGCTTTGAAGTCTACTTCATCTAATTCTAATATAGTCACACTAACTTTTTTACTTATTATTTTTTGCATAGCCTGTCCTTTTCCATTCTGTTATTTTCAGTGTATCAATGTCCTTATATCCACGTACATCTCTTGTAAATCCTATTTATTTGGGTCTATTATAAAAAAATCAGTATAGCCATCTCTGCCTTTAATGGGAATATTTATTGCATTTACATTTAATGTGATTGATTACGGTTGAGTTTATGACTGTCATCTTGCTGTTTGGTTTCTCTTTGTTCTTTTAATCCTTCTTATTTTGGGTGAAGTATGTTTAAGTATACTGTTTTATCATTACTATTGGCTTTTAAACAGTATCACTTTTTTTTCCCAGTGGTATACTGTGGACTATAGTATGCATTTTTTAACTTACTCTATCTCAAATTATTTTTATACACATTTACATATAAACAAAGACCTCAACATTATAATTCCATTTATCCCATTCCATACTTTGTACTTACTTTTGTCATATATTTTACTGTTACATGCTCTATAAACTCTACACTAAAATATGGTTATTTTGCTTTTAACAATCATCTGTTAAAGGAATTGGAAAAAAATAGTATTTTATATTTATCTACTCTTTTGTTCATTTGTCCTTCTTTACTTCCTTCCTTTTTTATTTCCAGTACTCTGCATTCATTCCTAAAGATTGAAATTTCTATTTTGTACCATTTTCTTTTGACCTGAAGAAATTTCTTTAGCATTTTTTATAGTGTAGGTTTGCTATTGATAAATTATCTCAGCTTTTGTTTATCTGAAAATACCTTTGCCTCTATTTTGAAGGATATTTTCACTAGCTGTAGAATTCTAGGTTAAAATTTTCTTTTTTCAGCACTTAAATGCATTTCCATTTTCTCCTGGTTTCCTTTTTCCTTTTTCTTTTTCTTTTTATAAGAAGTCAGCTGTAATTCTTATCATTGTTTCCCTTCTGGAACTTCGATTACATATGTGTTCAAATGCTTGATATTGTTGCATGAGTCACTGTGGGGTTTTTTTTCAATCTTTTTTTCTTTTTGTCTCATTTGGATGAGACATTTGGATCATTTCTCTTGACATGTCTTTATATTGTCTCAACCTTCCTCCTGCATTTTATGCTTTTTTAAAAGTTTCAATTTCTATGTTGAAATTACCTTTCTCTGTATCAGTTCTGCCCATCTTGTTCTCTAAATTCTTAAACATATTTATATTAGTTTAAAAGTCCTGGTTTCTAATGCATTGTCTGAAGCATATGTAAATCTTCTTGTTAATGTTTCTTCTCTTGATTGTGCTTTACATTTTCTCACTTCTTTACATGTCTCATGATATTTTTTTATATGCCAGACACTGTGCATGGAAGAAGGATAGAGACTGAAGAACATTTTGCTTTGTTTCATTTGGGTTTTTCCCCAAGAGCGTGAACTCTTTCTATGCCTGGCATATAAAGTGAAGAGGTGATAATTCACAAGAGGTCAAGTTAATCTGTGACAGAGCCACAGCCTTAATAAAAATTAATCTCATCTTAGATTGTCCAATGGTCAATCTCCCAGGCTGCCTCCAAGAAACTAATCCTTTCTATCTTGACAATATTGAATGTAGAGGGGTTTGGCACAGTTTCAGATAATTTCCATTTATCTTTGTATTTAGCTGCACTATAGTCCTGGGTTCCTAGGTTCCAGGCACCTTGAGAATGTAAAAGATTATTCAAATTCTTTATTCTTGTAAGCCCTGCCTCCCCTCTTGCTCTCTCAGAAAAGTTTGGGGTAGAAGAATTATTATGCCAAGTAAACCAGTGGTATGTATGAAACTCCTCTAGACTCCAGTCTGCCCCCATCAGCTCTCAGTATTGCTAGTAGCTTGTTCTATTTCCTCTTGACCCCACAGAAGCTCTCCATTTTTCTTTTTTTTTTTAAGGTATCATTGATATACACTTTTATGAAGGTTTTACATGAAGAACATTGTGGTTACTACATTCACCCATATTATCAAGTCCCCACCCATACGCCATTGAAGTCACTGTCCATCAGTGTAGTAAGATGCCACAGTCACTACTTGTCTTCTCTGTGCTACACTGTCTTCCCTGTGACCCCCCTCACACCATGTATATTAATCATAATACCCCTCAATCCCCTTCTTCCTCCCTCCCCACCCACCATCCCCTACCCCTCCCCTTTGGTAACCGCTTCTTGGAGTCTGTGAGTCTGCTGTTGTTTTGTTCCGTCAGTTTTGAGAAGCTCTCCCTTGTTCATAGACTTATCTTTTGTTTTGTTTTGCTGCTTATCTTTGAAATGAGTTCATCAAGACTACCTTTCAACCACCACTCTTTCATAGTCTCCTCATTAGTATGATTTTTATTTATCTGTTTTACTTTTTCTTGTTACCAGGGAGCAAAGCATAATGAGGTTTATGATTTAGAAAAATTCCCTAGCATTTGTATGGCCCCTGGATCAAAGTGGCAAGTGAGTGGAGACAGTGAAACTTATAGTAATAAGGCAAATGTTATAATCTAGACAAAAGACAACAACCTAAACCAAATCTACTATGGAGAAATTTCGAAGAGTGAACCAATTTGAGAAATCAGGGTCTATACCTGTGGCAGTACTCCAGAATGGAAATTATTAATGGAAAATAGGATTACAAGATTGTCTGGGGCCAGTTTATGAATCTAACAGGATTTCAAAGAAATCTGTAGGTCTTGAGGATTTTTGAGCAGAGAAGTTTATACATTAAAGTAGTGCTTTTAAAATATTAGTCTAGAAATGGCAAGGAGAACAGATTAGAGAGGAAAATAAAGGGAAAGTCAGGTGATAAGGATAATACATAATAATGCTCAAGACTTGGCTTAATACACAGCACTTACTAAAGCTCTAAACTAGGGTAGTATAGCAGGAATGGAGATGGAAGAATAATGGTAAGCAATAATAATCTTCATAAGTTTATTCCTTTCCATATTATGAAGGGCACATCATTACCACTCAGAGGGTTAATTTGAATCTGTGTCAAGTATTAACATATTCAAAGTTACCATGTACTTCTGGCATTTGGTACCATATTACTAAGTGATTACTCAATGTGCAATAGGAAAAAAAAACCCATTTAAATGATTCGAAGCTTGATAGCATCTGGCTACAATTAGAATCCAAACTAATAAATGAAGCCTCATAAATTCTGAAAAGTGTTCACTATTATAAATACTTTAAATGGGAACAGAACTATGGTTTTAATAATGTAAAAGAATAGTGCAATTAAATAAACAATTATACAGGTAAAGGATTCTAATCCTGATTTCAACTATTATGGGAATATCTTTCTAGATATAGTCAAAACTTTTTGTAAGCAAAGCTTTTTCCAGTCGGAATATGAATCCTGGAATATCCTGAAATAGAGAGCAGCAAGTGCTCTCCATCTTCTCTCTGCATCAAGGTTCGGCAAACTTTCTCCATAAAGAGCCAGATTGCAAAAGTTTTAGGCTTTATGAGCCAGACTTTCTCTTTTATAACTACTCAGCTCTGTCACTGTAACATCAAAATAGCCATGGACAATGTCAAAGAATGGACACAGCTGCATTACAATAAACGTTTATTTACAAAAGCAGGTGTTCGGTCAGATATGGCTCATGGATCGTAGTTTGCCAGCCCCTCCTCTCCAATCTGAATGGGGGCCCCCTGGAGACTTGACTCTTCTAATGCAGTCTGGAGCAATGCTCCCCAGTAGAAATGTAATGTGCGCCATATACGAATGCTAAATATTTTAAAAGCTACATTAAAAAACAAGTAAATAAAATTAATTTCAAATTTTATTTAACCCCGCATATCCAGAATGTTATCCTTTCATTTCAAGTCAACACTAGAAATTTATCGATGAGGTATTTTCCATTCTTTTTTTTTTTTTCAAAACCTGGTGTGTGTGTTATGCTTACAGTACATCTCAGTTTGGAGCAGCCACATCAAGTGTGGCTTTTGCTACTATATTAGTGCCATGTCTAGAGACTTCATAGTCATCTAAGATCTAACTGCTTCTCTTCCAGCCTGGAAATTACACACTGGTAAGACCATTTCTCATCCAGCAAGGTGTCAACCATACCCTTTTCCTTCCCCAGCCTCAACTTCATCAGCCTCACCACTGGAAACTATCTCAAGCAATGCTTCTCAAACTCTAATATAATAAGACTCACCAGCAGTTGTTAAATTACAGATTCTCATTCAGTAGTAAGGGACAGAGCTTGAGATTTTGCATTTCTAAGAAGCTTCCATATGGTGCCAGTGCTGCTGGTCCAAGGACCATACTCTAAGTACTCGAAAATACCACTCCCAAGGGGATAGCTATAACTAGAATTTCAGAATTCACTATGTATTTTACACTTACAGTACATCTTAATTCTTCATTTCAAGTACTCAAGAGGCACATATGGATAGCAGTTACTGCATTGGACGGTGCAGGTCTAAGGTCATCATTATGACTTGAGTGCTCACCTCTTTGTGTCTCTGACCATCCCCAAGCCTGACCCAGTTTCCCATACCTTCCCACCAAACCCAGCTACTGTGTATTCTGGAGCTCATGATCTGTCATAAAAAAGAAAGTCTCCTCTATTGTTAACGTCATCCCAAAAATGTTCATTCCAACTTTTTACTCTAACTAAAACCTGGTAATCCTTTAGGACCTGGCTTCTCCTCCTGCCCTGTCAAGTGGTGGCTGCTTCTTTGCACATATCCTCAGGACCTTGAGGCAGAATAGATGTCCTCCTTCCTCCTCACAGCTTCATTTAGGCCTTTTCTCGTCCTCTCAAAAACTCATTCTTTTGAATCGAATGTCAATAGATTATGTTACTTGCTATCTTTCCTTTTTTGCTCAATTTCCTTGTTTAGTAATTTAAGTAGTCAGCACTTGGTTCACTGTATTCCTCTCCACCATCACACCTCTTAACATTCTTGGTGACTTCAGCATCCACATAGTTCTTTGATTTCCTCACTTCCACTAATCTTTTCCTCTATCCCTTCCCAGATACTTACTATACCACTTTCTGCTTATATTTAAGAATCCCATTTAAAAAAAATGTTTCCAGCTCATTCAAACTTCAGTATCCATATAACAAAAATTCTTCAACTCATTGTCCCGACCCATCAATTAGTTCAGCATCATATTCACCTTCCTCATAACATCAATCCTCATGTCATGGATATTGTATTCTATGGTCTGTTACTTAATCATTCTGCTGTATACTGACCTGCCCCTCTTTCCCTTATTTTATTTGCTCATTAACCCAATGTTGTTAAATCCAATGCACCTCCTAATCTCACCCTTACCTGAATAGCTGCTAAATGTGGTTAGGGGGAAACATAAAATCATGCTGACTGGTCTCCTTTAAAATTTTTTACTACAACTCTAAAATCATCCTTTGTATTACTCATTCTTAGTTGACAACTTATTTCATTGAGGAATTAGAAGCTATTAGAAGAAAACTGGTTCCTCCCACAACCAAATCTACTGCCTACCACCTCCACCTCTATTACAATGAATGGCATGTTCCTGCTCCTGTCTAAGGCCAATGCCTTCACTTGGGAATTGGATCCCATCCCTTTAGTCAAAGCCGTGGTTCCTGCAATTGTGCAACCTCTCTTACACATCCTTTTCCTTTTCTGTTGGGATCATTCTTGGTGGTATACAAAATGCTGTGGTTGCTTCCAACTTGAAACCTTCCTGCATCCCAATATAATGCTCCAACTACCACTCCATTTCTCTGCTCTCCTTTTTTGAGAAAGCTCATCAGAGTTGTCTATACTTGTTGATTCTGTTTTTTTCACCACCATCCCTCATTTTTTCTATAACTCACTTCAATCAAGTTTTTGTTTTTATCACCCCCATCACTTATGGAACTCTCTGGTCAAGGTGACCAAGACCCATCCTACTAAGTCAACCAATTCTCAGGGTTCATTTTACTCAAATTCTTGGTGTCATTTTATACAGCTGATACTCTCACCTTTATCAAATGTCTTTTTTGTTGGTGTTGGTAATGGTGGTTTCTGATTCTTCTTCTGTAGTCCTAGTTACTCCTTTTCAGTGTCCTTTGGTGCCTCCTTTCTTCTTCCTGACCTCTGGTATTTAGAGTGCCCTAAGGCCATCTTTGGGCCTTTTCTCTGTCTAAACTCACTATTACGGTTATCTTTTCAAGTTACATGGCGTGGAGTGGTATCTATAAGTTTGTGATTACAAAAAGTATGTCTGTGTTGATTCCAGACCTCTCCTATAAGTCCCACCCTAACTAGTCTTAGACATCAAGTGATCGTCCCAAATTTAACTTGGCCAAAATGAAGCTTTTTATTCATTTTCAATCTGTTCCTCCTTCAGTCTTCTACCACCATTCACTCCCTCATCCAATTCCTCGAAGTCCTGTGGCTCTATCTTCAAAATATATCCTGAATGCCTCTACCTCTCACCACCTCCACTGCTACAACCTTAAGTACAAGACACCGTAATAATTTCATGTTTAGGCTTCTGGGCTAACTTCCTATCTGGTCTCCTTGCTTTTGTTCTACTCCCCTAGTCCCTACCTTTGAGTCTTCCTTACAAAATAGCAAGACTGATCTTAAAGCATAAATATGTGCCCTTTGATTACTTCCATCATGGTTAGGATAAAATTTAGACTTCTCAGATTAAAATTCATGGTCTTTAAGTATCAACTTCTTCTGGCTACTTCCTATTTTTCCACTTTCTCCCCTGTAACTTGACTCTAACCACATTGGCTGTTTTTAAGTTTTTTTTAAACAGGTCAAGCTTGTTCTAGCCTTAAGGCCTTTACATTCTATCTGGAGTACTCAACCCCAAGGTCCTCATAGGGCTTACTCTTGTATTATATCATTAATATCCCAGCTTGAATGTCAATTCCTAATATATCACCCTGCTTCAAATAATTCCCCTTAACACTCTCTCTTCCTTTACATGATTTCATTTTCCTTCATTGCTTATAGCTGCTTGAAGTTCTATTCTTAGTTGTCTGTTTACTTCTATGTTTTTACTCCTTCACTAGAAAGTACATTCTGCAAATGAAGTTATGTCCTATTCACTGTTGTATCTCCTGCATCTAGAACCTGGCACACAGTGAGTATGAAGTAAGTGAATCTGAAAGATTTTGAGAGGTCAGGTGTTGACCAAATCAGAAGTTGTCTTTTAATGCTGACCTGGGCCATATTAAACTGAAGAGGCTTCTATGAAAGGTTCTAGCACAAACTAATTCCCATAACCAGTTCCATACCAGAAAGTTTGTTCCAGTGCTTATTAGTAGTTGGATACAGAAATTCTCAGTGATTCCTGCTAATCAGCTAATTTGCCTTGTTTCTATCAATAGTTACTAGCTATTAGTTTCTCCTGCCCATTCTCTACCTTACTTGCCTTACAAGAACTTACTTTTAAGCCAGGAATTTTCTTTGCTTGCTTTGCCATCTCTTTGCTTGGCTTTTCTTTCTTTAACAAGCACAACAGCATGCTGCTGCATCTTCAAAGAGTAAATTAATTCCATCCGCAAAAGGGTCAAGTGCTAGAAAGTGCATAGCCATGCAGTTTGCATGGCAGGGTACAGAAGATATGATGCTAATAAGATTCTAAGATGAGAACAGCAGACTGTCTCTGGGGATTCAGATGAAGGGGTCTGTAAATTTTAAAAGAAATGGTCTCTGAAAACTAATGATGTCTGCTTTCCAATTCATTAATAATGTGGAGTGGGGAGATGGGAATGAGATCCAGGCCATGCTTTGAAATATCAAAATGTAATGAGGAAGAAAACAGTAAGAGCGATCTCAATGGGGTCATGAAGCTGGGAGAAAGAGGCAGACTTTAGGAAGATGTGGTGGTCCTGCATGGAGGGGAGGGAATTAATCCACCCCATGTGTGTATATTTATGTGCATAGAGTACCTTTATCTATATGTGAGTAGATAAAAAGTTCTGCTTGGAAAAAAAAATGCTGCAACATTGATAAGGCTTTTGCAATTTTCATATTTAAGGTGACTCAGAGAGAATATTTCAAGTATTGTAAAAACACGTCTAAGCTGTCTGCTTTTCCATATTTACAAACCCTGCCCTTCACCTCTTTGCATTGCATACAAGGAACTGAGTAACAAGAACCTCAACCTTGTTTGTAGTTAATAGTGGAAGAAAAAAAACCCTCAGGCAAAGCGTAATGAACCAAGAGCAATTCTGAGCTCTCCTCTGTAATATCTGCCGAGGCAGTGTCCTTCCAAGGGCTGCCTGGACATATCGTGTGACCTTGCTGCTTTACATCATTAAAATTTCCCATTACTGGAATGGTGTTTGCATGGAGGGGCCATTGTGCAGATATTATGGCTGAGTTTCTCCCTGCTGCATTTAGAGCTTGTGCTAATAGAAAATGCCTCTCTGCTTGAACAGTTCCCTTGAGCTGGGAGGTGTGCAGCAGCGGGAGAGTTTAGCTTTGGCTTTTATTTTGACAAAGCTATTACATTTTGCAGATTGAGGTTATGGTCTTTTCTCCTATCTCTGTATTTTATCTGCATGATATTTTCTGATCTCCCTTTTTAAACCCCCATTAGTTACAATTGAGGCTCTGGGGTGGCAGCCTGCCTTAGAGCCATGGTATCGTCAGCTTTTCTCACAAGCCACTAAATAGACTGACTGATTCAGTAGTGTTCAGTGATGTGGAACCTTTTCAAGGGGACTAGCCTCAGAAAGGAGACACTTGTGTGCCAGACGTGTGTGTGTGTGTGTGTGTGTGTGTGTGTGTGTGTGTGTGTGTGTCCCATAATCTCAAAGGAACCAACAATCTTAAAAGCAGAAGTGCAGCCTCATTCTCCAGGGCCATAGATTCTGTCCACTGCACCCTCTCCTGAGCTTCCTTCTTCCACAGGTGGCTGAGTGCACCGTGAAGCTGTGGGGGTTGACAGCATTGGTGTCGTTTACACACTCCAGACCCACCCTCAGCCTGTTTTACTAGTGTACTAAGAAGCTGCTGTTCTGGCTATTCTGTTCCAAACTTTGTTGTGTCCAGTCATGGTGTCACATGTTCATGCAATTCTAATCTTAAGAATTTAGCAAAGTTTCTCATTTTTTAGCAGAATAATTAATGCTTTTACCTAGGGAAAGCAGAAATATTTCAAAGTACTGTTTATATAGCTATAAACTGTTTAGAACCAACTGAAAAGGGGAGACTCCTTGGCCAGTCCTCCCAAGTCTCTCATTAGCCTGTAGCTGATTAAGATTTTGAACCTGAAGCCAGTACTTTAATTTCTAAAGCAAGACAGTGTAACCATTTCTTTCTCTGTGGCTTTCCTATTTTATGTATGCACAGTGAATTTTCTCCAATAAATACTTCTGAAACTGGGACAATAGCACAGCCATCATGCCTCAAGCACTTCACATTGTCCATCTCTCTTTAATGTGTGGGATGTGGCAGTCAAGAGTGGGGAGTGTCACAGAGGGCCTGGCAAAGGTGAGGAATTTATTTCCCCAGGAAATCTCATTACTGATGCAGTGCCTGTTTTTCATTGAGCTTTCTGGTCCTTGGCTTTGTTTTCGGCTGAGTAACCGAGACTGAGAGCCGTCTGGTGACTCACAAAAGGTCACACTGAGAGGCAGGGGCATGGACCAGAGCACACTGCCTACCTGTGATTGATGTGTGTTAAAGCTGTCTGAGCCACTCATAAACACAGCAAGAATCCTGTTCTCTTTTCATCAGTGCTCTTGACCAAGACTTGATTTACTGTTTTGAAATCAGCTGCTCCTTCAGTCTTCTACAATAGCTTCTTTAATAGCTTGTCATAACAGTTGATGACAATTTGGAAAAGCTCACATATTCAATATATTTTTTAAATTGACTTTGCACTATTCCAGGTACCAAGGCTTTATAAACAGTCTAATTGTTTCCTGAGTGTTTGCTGACCTAAAGGAAAGTGTTGATGAATCAGACCTTCCTTTTCTATCTGTGAGGGTGTTGAGATGTGTATTCAATATTGTAGCAAATCACTGCTGAAATTGGTTCCATGTCCCTGAGGCTACTTTTCTCAAAGGTGAAACAGGAGAAGTACCTTCTAGAGAAGACCGACCACCTCTGCTATTTCTTGATGTGATTGCTTTGAAGTTGTATTGAGAAGGGATTGAAATTGGATTCAAGTGCTGGAAGTTTCAGTACAGTTCTTGTTCTGGTAAAGAATAATCATCATCATCTATACCTATGCAGTGTATTTGTCAGTTTGATACAAGTGGCCATATGATTATGAAGTTAATGACTAATTCAATATAACTGAGATATTAGTAGCAAAATCTCAGAAGTTTGTACACAAAATATATATACAACTTAGACCAACGAAACAGACTAGAAAGCCCAGATATAAACCCAAGCATATATGGTCAATTAATCTATGATAAAGGAGCCATGGATATATAATGAGGAAATGACGGCCTCTTCAACAACTGGTGTTGGCAAACTGAACAGCTACATGCAAGAGAATGAAACTGGATTATTGTCTAACCCCAAACACAAAAGTAAACCCAAAATTGATCAAAGACTTGAATGTAAGTCATGAAACCTAAAACTCTTTAGAAGACAACATAGGCAAAAATCTCTTGAATATAAACATGAGCAACTTTTTCCTGAACACATCTCCTCAGGCAAGGGAAACAAAATCAAAAATGAAAAAATGGGACTACATCAAGCTTGAAAGCTTCCATACAGCAAAGGACACCATCAGCAGAACAAAAAGGCATCATACAGTATGGGAGAATATAGTTGTAAATGACATATCCAATAAGGGGTTAACATCCAAAATATATAAAGAACTCACACACCTCAACACCCAAAAAACAAATAACCCTATTAAAAATGGGCAGAGGATATGAACAGACACTTCTCCAAAGAAGAAATTCAGATGGCCGACAAGCACATGAAAAGATGCTCCACATCATTAATTATCAGGGAAATGCAAATTAAAGTCACAAAGAGATATCACCTCACACCCTTGCAGAGAAAGGGGAACCCTCTTACCCTGCTGGTGGGAATGTAAGCTAGTTCAACCATTGTGGAAAGCAATATGGAGGTTTCTCAAAAAACGAAAAATAGAAATACCATTTGACTCTGAAATTCTACTCCTAGGAATTTACCCAAAGAATACAACTTCTCAGATTCAAAAATGCATGCACCCCTATGTTTATTGCAGCACTATTTACAATAGCCAAGATATGAAAGCAACCTAAGTGTCCATCAGTAGGTGAATGGATAAAGAAGATGTGGTACATATACACAGTGGAATACTATTCAGCCATAAAGAAAAAACAAATCCTACCATTTGCAACAACATGGATGGAGCTAGAGGGTATTACACTCGGTGAAATAAGTCAGGCAGAGAAAGACAAATACCAAATAATTTCCCTCATTTGTGGAGTGTAGCAATGAAGCAAAACTGAAGGAACAAAATAGCAGCAGACTCACAGACTCCAAGCAGGGACTAGTGATTGCCAAAGGGAAGGGGTGGGGGAGAGCAGGTGGGGAGGGAGGCAGAAGGGGACTGTGGGGTGTCATGATTGGTGCACATGGTGTGTGTGGGGTCACGGGGAAGACAGTGTAGCTCAGAGAAGACAAATAGGGACTCTGTGGCATCTTACTACACTTATGGACAGTGACTACAATGGGGTATGGGGTACTACTTCAATAATAAGGGTGAATGTAATAACCACGTTGTTTTTCTTGTGAAACCTTCATAAGAGTGTATATCAATGATACCTTAATAAATATATATATATATATGTGTGTGTGTGTATATGTATGTATGTATTTATATATATATGACCTAGCAGAAACACAGCAACAATTGAAAACATATCTCTGTTTCTGATCAGTTTAGTTATTTCCTTTTGAAGACCTGGGAAAGTTGAACTGCTCCCTGATCCAGGAACGCCTGCTGGGGTGGTCTGTAGAGTACCTATCAACCCATTTGGAAGGTACAATGACCATTCAGAGTAGGTTGGCCACACAGAATAGGCAGATGCTGGAGCCACTGCACTGGCACATCCAACTGAACATCAGCTCTGCTCTTTATTCTTCTCCGTATATATCAAATTCTTCCTTTCAAGGCTTAGCTTAACTTTCACTCTTTCATGATGGCTTCCTTGTTCTGTTTCTTAATTCTGAGTTCCTTCAGTACTTAGAGCCTGTTCCCAATTGGCCCTATACCATGTGCTCTCTTCTCTTGTTATTCCACTTTTTAAGTATTCCCCACAGCATAGTATTATGTGTTATGTGTAGACAGCTATTTTAAAATATTCTTGAACATACAATATTCTGGTGAAAATGCCCAGAGATGATGTTTGAAAGAGCTGTATTTGGTGCATTGCTAATTTGAACTTCCTTTGTGGACTTGAGCTTGATATTCATGTAGCCCGTTTTCTTTTAAGGGAACCACCTGAAGAAAGTAACATCAAGACACTGTCACCAGTGCCTTTTCTACTCTAAGTTCCCTTATGCATACTCTGCCTGATTTCCAGATGGTGAGTCACTCTGCTTCATTCTCTTTAATTCGGTGTAGAATTGGGATCTGCAATAGCAGTGGAAGATATTTTCACTAGAACCAATGGAGAGTTGTATATAGCAAATATTCTATATAGTCAAAATTTCTTATTTGAGGAGCATATATAATTTATCTTCAGAACAGAGAAAAATCAAGAATTCAGATTAATTTATTGGAAGTCCCCAAGTATTTGGCTTTTTACTGAGAATTATTCAGAACTGGGAACATAATTTTTCTCCATAGATGTGGTATCAGGAGAGTCAGGTTTCAAGCTAGCCCTACAGTGAGTCATTATCAAAGCCTCCAGCAAAGACAGAGGCCTGCACTTGCCAAGAGTTTTAGGATAGAAATATGGAGATGAATTCTCTGAGAAAAACTGTGAAAGCAGCACCTCCAAAGCCTTGGGTACCATCCCCAGGTGACAGCTAATGCATTTCTTTTCTAAAGCTAGACTAGAATGTCAGAGGTCTTGGAAAGCAAGCGTAAATAGAAGGGGAATTACCAGTTGCTTCCTGAAATCAACTAGGATAGGCCATGTAGGACAGTAAAGCAAAGATCAGAATAAAGAGTTCTAGTCCTAGCTCTGCTACAAACTCTCTGGTTGACCTGGAGCATATCATTGCTTCTCTCTGGACATGTTTTCTCATTTGCATAATGAATTTCACTATATAAGGTTTCTTCCAGCTAGAACAAACAAACCATGACGATCATCTATCTTGTAAGGCCATCTCTACACAAATCCCTGTTCTATCCTCTTCACGCTGCCTCTTTATCTTGTAGTTTCATTCTGCTGATTCCAGCCACTCTTTCCATTCAGCCCACTTCCTCTCGCCTTCCCTTACCCACAGGCTAACAATAATAAAATAGAGAGGGGAACAATACTTAAGCACCTACTCGTTATTATAGGCCATGTTCTATTTACATTTTACTTGGTGGAAATATTTCTCAAACATACATAGAACATTCTCCAGAAATGATCAGATATGAGGACACAAAAAAGCCTCAACAAATACAAGAAATTTGAAATTGTATCAGGAATCTTTTCAGATCACAATGGTATGAAACTAGTAGTTTGGAAAACATTACATGAAGATAATGATGTGACATATTAAAGTAGCATTCCCCCACAATTTTTCATAAAGCATGTTTGCAAAGCAAAAGGAACAGGCACTGCTAAAATTGTTTAGACCAATGAGGCGCTTAGGAAAACCAAGTGGGATTTCTGGTGGGTGGGGGGACCAAAATGAACTAGTAAGCTTATTAACATTTGGTTTCTGCATGGCATTCTTTCAAATGAAAAACCTGGAATACCATCTGGGCCATCTCAACTGGAATTTTGGTTACCTTCCAAAATGCTGTATTTGATTATAAAGAAGCATGAGGAAACTTTTTGGGAGGGAGTGGTAGAAATATTTGATACCTTAATTCTGGTGGCAGCTATACAACTGTATTTGCAAAACTTCATAGAATTGTTCACTTAAAAAAGAGTGCATCTTATTAAATGTAAGTGATGCTTTAGTAAACCTGACCTAAAATAAAAAGATTATAAAACATATCTACATCTATGCAGAAATGAAAGTAAGTAAAGTGGTTTGCAGACTTTTTCATTCACTTATTTTAAGCTGTAAGAGCAAACTACAAGAAAATATAAGGAATAATACTTTTTAATTAACTAAACTTTCTATTCTTTTAATATTTCCAAATGCATAGCAGAATATTGCTACTTGTGTATACACTTGCCACTAACTCTGCTAGTTCTAGTGGATACAAACCTAGTACCAGCTGGTACAAATCAGTATTAAATGCTTTTATCACACTGCCAGTTAAAGCCACCGATGACTATTAATTTGGTTTGAGTTATATATGATTTCATAGTGACCTGAGAAGCCACTCAAGTTGTATGCCAGTGTGTGTGTGTATGATTATCCTCCCTTACAGAAATATAGATAATCTTCCCTTACAGAAATATTATTGCTTCAAGTTGGCTGCTTAGACTTTCTGTCACTGCTTACTTGAGTCTGATTGTTGTAGCTCAAGTTTTGGTATTTCTGTCACATAAGAGTGCTCATGGTGTAACCTAATATTTAGATGAATATTTTGAAGTTCGGTTTTTCCATATAGGATCCTTAAGGATTATAGAACAACTTCCAAACTTGTGCTTTCATGAGTAACTTATGTTCTTAAATGCTGTATTATTGAATATGGGAAGAGTTGCAAGTAATGTGCCAAAACCCTGTCTTCTAAGTCTGTTCTTTCCTTCTATAGTAATAGGGTTGTAGGCAGACACATGGCTGGTCACATTTTCCAGACTCCCTCACATAATGTTATGATTAGATAAGTTCCCTTTGATGGTATGTGAGTGGACATGATGTACTACTTCCAGGGGGAGTATTTAAGAAAGCAGGTGTGCCTTCTCCATGCTCTCTTTTTCCTTCTACCAGTTAAAAAGAGTTGATTCATGTTTATGTGCTTTAGTGAGTAGTAAAAAAAAAAAATCTTTCCCAGGATGTCCTCTAGAAGACTTCATCGGGAAGACATGCCATACCTAGCTCCAAGAATATCTGGGAAATTGGGTATCTAACTATTTTAGCTTCTGTACTTGAAATTGGGCAAGTGATAAGGTGAATAGGAATGGGTAGCCAAATAAACAATGTCTGCAAATGACCTAAATAGAGAATGAAAGAAGTTAGAAGAAAAACAATAAAGTAAACACAATATGCAGAGAAAATTGAAAAGTTAAAACAGAAAATGATGAAGTAAACAAAAAGCCTAAAAGGACTACTTAATGAAACCACTAACTAGTTCTTGCTAACAAGTTTGGAAATCTAAATTAGAAATAGAATAGTATCATAAAAAAATTTTTAAAGTAGTCAATGAAGCCTATTTAAAAAGACCCCAGACCAGATGATACTATGAATAAATTATATTAAAACTTAAGGAGGTAATTCCTAGGTTAAGTACTTTTTCCAGAATAAAAAAGGTAGAAAACCTTTCCATTCATTCTATATGGCTAGAATAATCTTGATTACAGATCCATACAAATAACAGAATAAGCCAACTTAATCTGTGGACATATATTTAAATACTAAATAAATCAAATTCTATACTCTTTAGAAAGAAAATGTGCTTCTAGTAGGCATGAGAGTCAAGTAATTGATTAAATTTATTTCTGGAATGCAAGGATAGTTTAACATTAGGAAACCTACTAATTTAACCTATTATCAGATTAAAGTAGAAAACCCATATAGTCATCTTTAAAAATACCAAAGAATGTTTTAATACTTACTTTTAATTAAAAGTGATTTTTAAAAATCCTTCAATAAGCTGAGAAAAATAAAAAGCAAACACCCTAATCCAATAAAGGAATACATCAAATCTACATTAAACATTATAATTAAAGGTGTTGGGCAGAGATGGCTAGGTGTTGCCCTGCTACAAGTTCTCTTCTTCTCTTTTTCCTAAGTAGTGGTTTTTGTTTGGTTTTGTTTTGTTTTGTTGCTGAACTTATCTACCCCAATTTTTAGCCAGGCTCATGGTTGCCTGGTATAAAACTACGTTTTGCAGTTTCTCTGACCACTAGATGTAGCCATGTGACTAGATTGGCTAAATCTGACTAATGGGATATAAAAAAAAAGTATCTTGAGCAACTTCAAGGGACTGTCTTTGTCAACAAGGATGAATTTCAAAAGCCCACAATATAAAGTTGCAAAAGGCTACACATTTGTGAAGTGATACCAACTATGTAAATGTTAAGAGCACACATACTAAATATAACTTAGAGGTGCACATAAAAATCATCAAAATATTTAAATGCGCATAAGTGAAATATATCAGAGTGAATGGAAAGGGAGGCGGTGGTGCTTTAGCTCTGTTTGTAATATGTTTTTCTGTTAAAACTAATAAACAAAAGCAAAAAGTTATGAATCAAATATGGCAAACAGTTAACTGCTATTAAACCTGGATCATATTAAATGGACCCAGCTATGAAATTAAGATTATATAATTTCATATATTCTCTTATGTGTATAAAATATTGCATAATTTTAAAATGTTTAGTTGTATAAAATAAAAACTTGAAACAAAAGGAAGTCAAAATAAAACAGCAGGGGTGAATGTAAAGAGAGGGAGGAGAAGTCCTAGCCATGTTGCTTTGTTCTCAGAATCCAGGATGATTGAACATATATATGTGAGCCTCAGGGCTTGGCCTAATTGCCTCTCCCTGAGTAAATAAATGTTCCAAAGCAAAGGCTAAAGGTAGTCTCTTTGATTTGTCATATCCCAGAGATTGTTCTGATGAGGAAATCAATTCAGATCCTCTATTACTAATAATAGATTATTAAATGACTACAATCAGAGTAATACTACTCTTATATCTCTATTTACTGTGTCTGTGGTTTTTGTTTTGTTGCTGAAATTATCTAATAAAGTTAAAGATAGTAGAAAATAAAATGTAATACAGCCTATTCATAAACAGCAAGACAAAACACAAAATGTCTACAAATAAACCTAACAAGAAATATGCAAGACCAACTGTCTTGGAACAAAGCTGTAAAATTTGCTGAAAATTATGAAAGTTAATCTAAAATTATGGAAAGATATCCTATCTATTCTCTAGATGTAAAACTCAATATTTTGCAGGTATTAATTCTCCCAAATTATTTATTTAAATGAGCACTCAATAAAATGATCTGTCTGGGTAAGCTAATTTTCAGATTCATCTGCAACATTATCTCCAGGAATATCTCTTAAAAGACAATGAGGAAAGGTGATCCATATAAAGGTTATATTATTGAAACTGTGTGATATTGACAAGGAAATAGAATAGTAGAACAGAATAGAGGGTCCAGAAACCGATTAATATATGTCAAATTTTAATATATTAATGTTATATTTCAAATCAGAAAAACGAGTAAAAAAATAATATGTATGCATATGTTATATATATGATTATTCCTTAACTGTGACTGACATTCACAAATACAAATCCCAAATGGATTAAAGAGTTAAGCACAATGAGGAGTAAATTATAAAACTGTCAGAGGAGAATATAGAAAAATATTTCTCTATTTTATTGTGTGGAGGTTCTCCTTAAGCAACATACAATACCCAGAAGTCATAAATAAAATATACAAGCTGGATTTCATAAATTTGAGACAAACTGGGAGAAAATATTTGAACATGTATAATTGAAAAGGGATTAATAATCATAATATACAGAGGCCCTAAAATCATAAGAAAAAATTCCGAACAAAAATGGGAAAAAGATACAAAAATACAAATGTATAATGGGAACTGAAATGGCCAATACTCATGTGAAAAGATTTTCCATCTCATTAGTAATTAGGCAGAATGCAATTTGAAAAAATGGAGTGAGATATGCCAGTAAATTATACTTTAACTGTGACATTCACTAATAGGCCAACACTTTAAATATTAGAAACAGCCTGAGGAGATGGGCGCTCTCATACACCCATTCCCTCCCTCTTCGACTTTCACCTTGCTCACATGGAGTCCTGACACACTGGCCTCCTTGCTTGTCTTCAGACACACCAGCTGTCTGCCCACTTCAGGTCCTCTCACTTGCTGTTCACTCTGTCTCAAATCTTTCTCCACCAGATATCTGGGTGGCTTGCCCCAGTACTCCATTAGGCTTTTCTCAGAGATTATCTTTTTGCAAGGTAACTATCATCCAATTTAACATGCAACCTACCTCATCACTCCTGATACTTCCTGACCTTTATTTTCCTCCAATTTAAATAGATGGTCGATACGTTAGGTAAGTAGGTGGGTAAGTAAGTAACTACTGCACAAACCATTTTTTTGAATGATAAGAAAATATGCCACTGGAGAGATTGTAAATTGGTACAGATTATCAGGACATTTTGTATTTAATTAAATACTAAAATAGATAAAATGTGAGTATTCTCTTACCCAACAATTTCATTATCAGTATCTACTCTTAATACATTTACGCACAAAGAGACATATGCAAAGATGAGCAATATGCTGAGTCCAGCATTGTTTTTAATAATAAAGAAGGAACAACAAATATCCATCAGTCAGGGAGAGGTTAAATGAAATACGGTGTATTTATGCAGCACAATACTATGCAGTTGTTATAAAGAACAAGATGTGTCTTACGTTATGGAAAAGATCCTGATGTTATCATGTTAAGCAGAAAAAAGCAAGTCACCAAAAAATACCTAAAATATAATGTAGAAGAATAACCCGGTATGTATGGAGATACAGATATACAGATAAACACATGCATGTATATAAGTGCATATAAATGCAAATTTAAGATATACACCAACTTGTTAGTAAGTCATTAACTTCTCTCCATGGATAGGAGTTTGGATGTGGGAAGCTAGTACAGGAGTGTATTCTATGATTTTCCATATTGTTTTAGTTGTTTACAATGAGAATATATTCATGTGTTACATTTTTAATTAAAAATTAGAATGTATCCAAGGTTATCCTCTTCCAATGTCAGTCTCACTTATTTGTATCCTGAAATGCTCTCTTGGGTGGTAATGAATGAGATGAAGTAATGGCCAGTGGGCAGGGAATTGCATTTAGAAGAACGCTGTGCTAGGGAACATTAGTCAGCCACATACGCCCCCGTAGAAAGAAAGGTTGAGAACCACATTCATGCCCCATTGTTTCATTTCCTCCATCAGCATCCAGAAACAAACAAATTTTTTTAAAAAAACTTATTTTGCCTTTACTGTGATCACAATGTGTCAAAAGTTCAGGAGGGGGATTTTTTGTGTGTGTTTTTTTTCAGTTTAGAGACATTTTATACCTACAGAATAGCTCTTTGTGCTGTATTCTGAGTAATTTTAAATAAATTCTTCCCTGCTAACATCAAATACAGTGAAATAAATTGAAGGGGTCAGGGTGCGTAAATGAGTATGCTGGAAGTTCTTTATTTTAACTTTCATGTGTGGATCAGAAAATATAAAATAATATATGGCATTGTGACCTCACCTTTGCAGGGAATTTAAAAACCTTTGTTTATGTGCATTCATTCTCAGTTGTTGTATTGGTTCTTTCCAATTTATAGACAAGCATGCTTGTACCAACAGATGAGAACACAGATGCATGCATGCATGCACACTCACTTGCACACCCAGAACTGCCTGTCTCAATCCCAGGCTTTTTTCTGGATAAACATTGCTTGACCTCGTGTCTTTTTGCTATCGACATCCTTTTAATGACTACCCAGGGTTACAATGCACTGACCCATGGGCCAGTGACAACCTTCTGGGGCACTCTGTTTAAATCAGATCTCATTCTCTTTCACCTTTTCTCCTTGATTTGACAGGATAGAATTGAGTTGATAGGGTATAAGGGGGAGGAAAGCAACTTCCATTCAGATATATTGATAATGATAATGAAAATAATGATAATGATGTCTAATATTATTGAGCACTTGCTATTTGCCAAACACTATTCTAGTCACTTCATGTAATCTTCAAGACAATGCCACAGTCCAGATACTATCATTACTATTACTATGTCCATTTTACAAATGAGGAAAATAAGGTATACAGAGATTAAATAACTTGCTCAAAGATCGCACAGCTAGTAAATGATCTGTACCTATCTCCACACATCCTGAGTTATTTTTCCATAAAAAATATTATATTTTCAATACTTTATGGTGGCTTTCTTTTTCCACTTAACATCATAACATCACAATATCTTACAAGTGTACATACAGATACATCTTGTTCTTTTTTTTTTAAGATATCATTGATAATCCTATGAAGGTTCCACATGAGCAACATTGTGGTTTCAACATTCACCCATATTATCAAGTCCCTCCCCACACTCCATTGCAGTCACTGTCCATCAGTGTAGTAAGATGCTGTAGAGTCATTACTTGTCTTCTCCATGCTGTACTGCCTTCCCCGTGACCTACCTATATTGTGTGTGCTAATTATAATACCCCTTAATCCCCTTCTCCCTCCCTCCCCACCCAACCTCCCCAACCCCTTCCCTTTGGTAACCACTAGTCCCTTCTTTGAGTCTGTGATTCTCCTACTGTTTTGTTCCTTCAGTTTTGCTTCACTGTTATATTCTACAAATGAGGGAAATCATTTGGTACTTGTCTTTCTCCACCTGGCTTATTTCACTGGGCATAATATCCTCTAGCTCCATCCATATTGTTGCAAATAGTAGGATTTGTTTTCTTCTTAGGGCTGAATAATATTCCACTGTGTATATGTACCACATCTTCTTTATCCATTCATCTACTGATGGACATTTAGGTTGCTTCCTTATCTTGGCTATTGTAAATAGTGCTGCAATAAACATAGGGGTGCTTATGTCTTTTTGAATCAGGGATCTTGTTTTCTTCGGGTAAATTCCTAGGAGTGGAATTACTGCGTCAAACGGTATTTCTATTTTTAGTTTTTTGAGGAACCTCCATATTGCTTTCTACAATGGTTGAACTAATTTACATTCCCACCAACAGTGTAGGAGGGTTCCTCTTTCTCCTCATCCTCACCAGCATTTGTTGTTCCTTGTCTTTTGGATGTTGGCCATCCTAACTGGTGTGAGGTGATATCTCATTGTGGTTTTAATTTGCATTTCCCTGATAATTAGCAATGTGGAGCATCTTTTCATGTGGCTGTTGGCCTTCTGAATTTCTTTTTTGGAGAATCCTCTGTTCAGATCCTCCACCCATTTTTTAATAGGTTTATTTGCTTTTTGGGTGTTGAGGTGTGTGAGCTCTTTATATATTTTGGATGTCAAACCCTTATTGGATATGTCATTTATGAATATATTCTCCCATACTGTAGGATGCCTTTTTGTTCTATTATTGGTGTCCTTTGCTGTACAGAAGCATTTTAGTTTGTTCATTTTTGCTTTTGTTTCCCTTGCCCAAGGAGACAGATACCTCTTGTTCTTAATAACAGCTGCATAGTATTGTGTTGCACAAATATATCATGTTTTATTTAACCTCTGGCCACATACCTCCAGTACTGTCTCCCATATGAAACCAGGCTTAACAGCTTGGGGTGGATCATTCCATGCCTTTCTCCTATTCATGCCGACTTAAAGGTATACATACATAGGGCTGTTATTCATGTGTGTGTATGTCTGCATGTGTGTCATGGCTACATTTACCAGAATTCCTGTCCCCTGAATTCCCTTCCCTTATGGTTCTGGACTAGGACAGGCCACAGAGAAATTTACATGACATTTGGGAAAATGAAGCAACAGGAATAATTAGGTTGTGTGGAATCAGGCGTTATAACATCTCATACACAATTTCTTGGATTTGCTGGCTCACCTTGTGAGCATCAGGTAGCAGGTGGGCCCACAGGTTCTCCAGCTTCCCCAGGTTATTGTCCATTAGCTTCTGTCAGCAGCATGTTCCACTCCATGACTAAAGGCCTCAGCTTCTCCTACAAGTCACCTACATCATTGAAGTTGGAGATTTCAGGAGATGAAAGCTTGTCCTTCTAGGTTCCAACTTACCCTTGGAATGGCATGCATGCCAATTCATGTCCATCTTTCCAACTGCCTGCCCTGAAGACTTCAGGCCCAATGCTGGACAGAGAAGCAATCGCTTCTATAAACTGTTTAACCAGCTCCCACCTTGACCTTACACAAGGTCAAATAGCTATAATAAATTCCTTATTCTGTATGACTCCTTGAAGTTCTGCTTCTCTAATCAAACCCTAATACAATGTGTCTGTTTTTATCTAAATAGAATCCTATTATACATGTTGGTCTTCAACTTGCTTTCTTCACTGATAGATCATAAAGATTCTTATAAGTCAGCATATCTCCCATTTCCATCAATTTCACCATATGTATTTACACACAATCACATTAAAATATATATGTATGCATGGTATAACTCATACATTCTATGTTGGCTTTATTTTTCTTTTTGTCTCTTTTTTCTACACAATTCCTGTCTTTTGCCCCACATCCACCCTAGACAACTGGGGTTAATAACCTTACGCATTCTTCTGAATTTTTCTTCATGCTGATAGATCAATATATGTACTAGTGCAAATACTATTGCTTAACTAAAGTATACTTTCACCCACCAAACTGTGCTATAAATTTTTCATATGTCATATTCTCATATATATTATGATCTATTTCTGGATTTTCTATTCTGTCAACTGGCCCATTGGTTCTTATGCTGATATCACACTGATGTAATGACAAAAGCTATATATGTTCTTAATATATATTAAAAGACCCCCACCACAGACACTACTTTTTCAAATCTTTCCAGATTATTCCAGGACATTTATTTTTACATATGAATTTAAAAATAATAATAAAAAACGTTTTTAGAAATTTTTATTAGGATCCTAATTAGGGATATAGTTTCTTTTGTTAATTTAGGAAAATTACCATTTTGTCATCTTTGTTTTCCTACCCACGAATGTGAAATACCTTTTCAATTGCTTAGATCTTGTTTCATAAAATCTTCAGTAAGATTTTATAGTTTCTTCATATAATGCTATGTCTTTGTAATTTTATTCCAGGTTATTTTATAGTGTTTGTCATTGTTGTAAACAAAGTACTATTCTTTTTCCATTTTTATGTCGAGGCCCACATTACAAAAATACAGAAAACATTTATTTTTAACATTTGTTTTGTATCTAGACCCCTTAACACATTATTTTATTAATTCTATAAATAAGAATTTAGTCAGAGAAGCAAAACATCATGAAATGAGGCTCAATGATAGGAACGAGACCTTACATAATTGTGGGAGATGTTAGGAAGTAGACCCTAAAAGGGAAGTTGGGAGATCAGAGAAAAGTCACAACCCAAACTTCTTTAATGTGTGTTAGTGGGAAATTGGAAAGTTAGATGCATCCAGGTGCCAGAGGGAACATGAAGCAGAATTGGCAGAAAAGTTTCTATACAGCTGGCACCTCTGCACAGCTCCCACTTCTGAGGGTTTCAGTCAAGCATCTGGGGAAGGGCCCAAGGCTACTTTTGGTGGCTGCTCCAGCAGTAGGGAAGAAGAGTTAGATGTGGAGAAGAGAAAAAACGGTGAGAAACTGGAAATCCGTACGCACCTCTTTGTCTGTCCTTCATCATATCTGACTCAGAAGATCTGCAGATAATGGCTCCTGTTCCACATCCACCTCCCGAATCTCCTGTGACTTTCAGTTTTGGCCAACTCTTAAACAAAACTACAAGGGGAAAGGCTTCTGAGAAATACAGTTCCCTTGGTAATATTGCACATCTGTCTCAGCAGCTTCTTCTCCAATGCCTATGCATATTATCTACTTTTCCTGGCTCCCTGTAGTCACTAGACTCTCCAAGACAATGTTAAAATAATAATTACTATCAATAGACCTTCCTAAATAGTTCCTGATTTTAATTAAAAATGGTTTTAGAGTTTTGTTATTTAGAATGACCTTTTTTGTTGATTCCTAGAAAATTGCCTTCATTGTAGTGAAGTAGATTCCTGCTACTTATTACTTATTAGGACTAACATGAATTGTATTAAATGCATTCTCAGTATCTACTCATACAGTAATTCTGTTTTTACTTTTTGATTTGGTGATGTAGTGAATTATGTTGATAGATTTCCTGGTGTTGAAATACTTTTATTCCTTCTTAGTTATGCCACATGATTATTGTGATACATTGCTCGATTTCGTTTGCTACTGCCGTATAACTTTTGCTTATGTATTCATAAATGAGACTACCCTTTTTAGACTCATCCATGTGAATTGTAGAGTATTTTTCTGGGACACTTTACAGTGAAGACTGAATAATTTGAATAGATCATTTGAGGTGTTAATAGGTGACCAGCAGGAAAGGGAAAGAAAGCATTCGATGTTCACGCCCATGGCAGCTTTCCCATTTGTTGACCTTGGGTCCTGAGATAAATTACTTCACAACTGATCTGCAATATCATATCTTTTTCTTCAGCATGTTCATTATTTCTTTACATACTCTTTAATGGGAAGGACCACCTGCTATGATATTTTTATATAACAGATTTAGTCACTCATTGGGTGCTGAGAAGATAGAGAAAGGTATTCAATAGAGAATGCTCTTCTATTTTCTCTGAATTCAGTAGGAAATAAGCACTATTTTGTGGTCATCTCCTCAACACAATTAATATTTACACAATTTAAAAACATAACTTTGGCTCCAAGAAGACCTTACTAGGAATCCAGGTTTTTTCATATTTGTCAACCAGAGTGTTTTCAATAAGTTTGTATCAAGTTTATTGCATGAACCTGATGTCATTCAATATAATCCAATCTACTTCACATGCCTTCTAAGTAAGCAGATTTCCTACTTGAATTACTAAAGTAAGCAGGGATCTGTGTACCTTTATAATTTGTACAGTCTTCTATGAGGGAAAAGGAAGAGGTTGCCTTAGTTCTTACTTGCCTTTGTAGGGGACAAGTGTATAGAGCTTGTGGGGCAAATGACAGGCTCATGTTGGAAAAGCTTAGAAACAGAACAAGGAGTTTTAGGGGTCAAAGAATCCATAAAAGAAAATTGGTTTGTGCCTGCCTCAAGCTGTGGTAGTAGACAGGATGCTATAGAAATGTGAGAAAGGATATGATAAAAAGTGATATTTAAATTGCTGTGAAGCTTGAATTTGAACCCTTTCCCATTATTCCAGAATCAATACTGATATGAAGGAAGGAGAGGGACCCAAACCCTATGAAAAGCCATAAGAAGCTACAGAGCACATGAAAATCCCAGCTGGTGGATAAAATCTATCATACTGGCAAAACAGTGTACGTGAAAATCTTTTAAACATGCATCGGCTGCAGGGGCTGAATGTTGAGAAATACAAGATTAAGATGATGCTGGGGAGGTGTTGGAGGTCACTGCCACTCACCCATCTAAGAAAAGCCTGCATGTGCTGTATTGAGACACAGACCATTAGGGTGATAAGGCAAGCTCCGCTGCTTGAGACACATCTTTCCCATAATGCATATAACAAAAAACATGGCAAAGATGTTATAGCTCAGCTCCCCGATTGAGTAATATCTAAAATGAAGACTAGGTATTAAATCTATTGCTTTATTATTAGAGTTATATCAAATCTAAACACTAAATTTAAATATATCATTTTCATACCAAACTGGCAATACTCTAAAGATAATAACTAAAGTAGAATATTTAGCAGATATTTATTGATGACCTACTATGTGAAAAACTACAGAAATAAATCAGACATGGTCTTGGACTTCCAGGAGTAAAAGTTCATGTTCTAGTGAGGAGGGAAACAGACAGACATAAATAATTTTAACGTCAAGCTAACTTTAGCAAGAATAACAAGGGGAGCAGAATTCTATCAGGGTGTGGCAGGCCTGGGAGAGGGTAAGGAAGGAACATACTTATTGTGAAGGAAATTCACACTTATTTTAGTCCACTTATGTTTAACAGGGTTTTCTTTTAAAAATCAGAAGTGACAAAATCAAAGATATTTGAAACATTTCTACCTCTCTACTTATTTCAGAGAAGTTCTCTGACTCAGCACAGCAGGCACCATATACTTTTCTGTGCAAGTTCCCTGGGGTTCTGTGCTAAAATACATGTGGTATCTGACAGAAAATTTCCTTCACAAAAAGTCTTTGCCAAGGATTAAAGAAAACGGATAATGTTCTCAAAACATCTGTTTGTAGTTTTGCCCCTTTCCATGTTTGATTTCTAGCCTAAACTCAGATTGATTTATCATTTAGTAAACATTTATTGAATTCTTTTTCAGGGCACTTTGCTAAGCACTGTGGGAGATAGTAAATGAACAAGTTTCTGTCCCAGCCTTTGTAGAACTTACCATTTTGGGGGGAGTCAAAACTATATTTCAACTTCCATTATTTGTGTATTAGTACCCTAAAAGAAGCACAAACCAAGGAAGTTTTTAAAAACTAATACAAAATGCTAATTCTCCTTTAATTTCCATTAAAAAATGAATACAAAACTTCTTACTGGGAAAACAAGGGAAAGAAAAATATCGGCAGAGTAGAAATGTGGTAATTTGGGAAATAGGGACCACGGCAATTTAGAGGGTTGAATTCTATAGAGATTTAGGCCACTGGGTGGAAGTCCTTGAACCCTTGTATTTAAGATGAAGTCAAGTATAAGTTCATAGGAATTTTAAGCAGGGCACAGCAGTTTGGAGATGTGTTTAGGGAAGACTGTTTGACAGGGGAATTAAGTGGTGTGGAGGAAGTTGGGGAAACTACTTAGGGGGACTTTTATTATATTCTGTATTTGAGATAGATAATAAGGGTTACACAAATGGTAGCATAAGAAAAGGGAAGAGAGGGAACACAAGACTGAATGAGGACCTGTCAAGAAAGATGGCAGAAGTAATAAAGTAGAATCCAGTTGCCTCGTAGGCAAAAATCATGGATT
Source organism: Manis javanica (assembly GCF_040802235.1). Classification (NCBI taxonomy): domain Eukaryota; kingdom Metazoa; phylum Chordata; class Mammalia; order Pholidota; family Manidae; genus Manis; species Manis javanica. The sequence continues at coordinate 51,330,792 of NC_133172.1, forward strand.
CTAGTCCTAAATTAGTTATAATCTTTGGGTTATAAATTTTCCTGGGGTCTGCTTTGAACAAAGTGTGGTACACAACATAGTCCCAATTTTTCTTCATGGTGATAGTCAATGGCGTGAAAGTTATCTTCAGTAAAACGAGGCATGTTAGCATGATTCGAAAAGAATTAGAGTAAGAACTGCTTTGAATTCTAATTTATAAATTTATAATTTATAGCAAGATCCATAATTTCTAAGTCTCTGTTTTCTTGTCTGTTAAATAGGAATAATAATACTTGCCTTAAATTCTAATAGCATCATGCATATAAAGTATCAACACAGTATGAGGCATAAAGTGCTCAATAAGTATTACACCTGCCCCCTTCATTTCCTTGGTTGCTATTTCCAATCCTTGGCAGGACTGATTTTTTTTTTATCAAAGTATAGTTGATATACAATCTTTTATTGGTTTCAGATGTACACCACACTGGTTCAACACTTACCCACATTATTAAATCCTCACCTCAACTAGTACAGTTAGTATCTGTCAACATAGAAATATGTTACAGAATCATTGGCTATATTCCCCATGCTGTACTATCATCCCCATGACCAATTTATATTATGATCGAGAATTTTTTTGCCCCTTTAGCCCTCTCACCTTCCCCACCCACCTACCCACCCCAGCTGCTCCCCCACGGTGACCACTAGTCACTTCTCAGTGTCTGAGTCTACTATTGTTTTATTCATTTTGTTTTGTTTTTATATTCCACAATAAGTGAAATCATATGGTATTTGTCTTTCTCTGTCAGACTTATTTCACTTAATATATATGCTCTAGGTCCATCAATGTTGTCACAAATGACAGGATTTCCTTCTTTTTATGGCTGAATAGTATTCCATTGTGTATATGTACCACCTCTTCTTTATCCATTCATCTATTGATGGTCATTTTGGTTGCTTCCGTATCTTGGCTATTGTAAATAATGTGACAATAAACATAGGGGTGCATATATACTTTCAAATCAGGGATTTTGTTTTCTTCAGGTAAGTTCCCAGAAGTGGAATTACTGGGTTACATAGTATTCCAAGTTTTACTTTTTTGAGGAACCTCCATACTGCCCTTCACAGCAGCTGCACCAATTTACATATCCACCAAAAGTGTAGGAGGTTCCTTTTCTCCGCATCCTCGCCAGCATTTGTTATTTCTTGTCTTTTGGATAGTGACCATTCTAACTGGTGTGAGGTGATAGCTCATTGTGGTTTTGATTTGCATTTCCCTGATGACTAGCGATGTGGAGCATCTTTTCATGTGCCTGTTGGCCGTCTTTATTTCTTCTTTGGAAAAATGTCCATAAAGGTCCTCTATCTATTTTTTTAATCAGGTTATTTGGTTTTTTGGTATTGAGTCATATGAGCTCTTTATATATTTTGGATGTTAACCTCTTTTTGGAGGTTGCCTCTTCTACTGATGGTGTCCTTTGCTGTACAGAAGACTAAGTTTGATGTAGTCCCACTTGTTCACTTTTTATTTTGTTTCCCTTGCCTCAGGAGATGTGTCCAGAAAACAATTGCCCATGCTTATGTTCAAGAAATTTTTACCTGTTTTCTTCTTCTAAGAGTTTTATGATTTCATGTCTTACATTTAGGTCTTTAATCCATTTTAAGTTTACTTTTGTGTATGAAGTTAGACAGTAATCTAGTTTCATTCTCTCACATGTAGCTGTCCAGTTTTCCCAGCACCAGTTGTTGAAGAGACTGTCTTTTCCCCATTGTATATTCATGTCTTCTTTATCATATTAATTGACCATATATGGGTAGATTTATATTTAGGCTTTTTATCCTGTTCCATTGATCTTTAGGTCTATTCTTGTGCCAGTAACATACTGTTTGATAACTGTAGCTTTGTAGTAGAGCTTGGAGTCAGGGAGCATAATACCCCCAGCTTTGTTTTTCTTTCTCTGTACTGGGATTTTTTAACATCTCTCTCAGAAATCTATAGCTAACATAAGAAAAACACATGGAAAACATGGAAGTTTGTCTAACTTGATCCAATGGAATTCTCAAGATGACAGCTTTGTGGAAACCTGTGCGAACTGGAGCAAAAGGACCAGAGGACTCCAGAAGAGATTTCGCCCTCAAAATAGAACGTATTGATCAATTGACATATTTGACACATTTGGGAGGAGAATTACAGCTCTGTCCAAATTTGACAGAAGAATGTTGTTGAAAGCTAAGCAGATGAAAAATCATGTAATCATTGACTCCAGGGAAAACAAAAAATGTAGAAATATTACCATTGTATACTATATGATTCAGTTCTGAATAATATTCTCATATTCATAATAATGTAAGCACTGAATAATGTCTTAGTAAGAAATTGTTCTAGAACCATACTGGGAGGATGGGTGAAGGAGAAGTAGATGTACAAGGGAATATGTACACATGCACAGCATGTAGAACTGTAGGGAGTTAAATCATCCTCCATTCTAGAAGTAGGGTGTCATGCCTAAAATAGAAAAAATTAAAATATTACAATACCAAAGTGTTATTTGGATATATGGAGACAAATAACAGAGGAAATAGCTAAAATATTTGAAAGTAGTTAACTCTGAAGAGTGCAACTTGAGGGTAAGGAAAGATGCAACAGGGAGGAGGCTGCTGTTTTCTATCATAATTTATAAAACTTTAATTTATAGAACTTTTTGACTTTCAAAAAAACATCTACTTAAAAATATTAAGGAGAAAAATTAAATAAATAGTCAAAATCACATAGCAACGTGAAGCTGGAAAAGCAATTGATTACTGACTCTTGATCATAGTAGGAAATTATGTGTAATCAAATTAACTGAAGGTCAAAAATGTACAAAGGACTCAGCACACAAGTACGTAGTGAGGAGAATCAGAGCCATAAAGCAGCAGGCTTTGTCTAACTTGACATGCCTAGGGTTTTTTTTCTGTTATGACAAGTAGGTCTTTAATGTCTTCTTGCTGTGAATAAAATAATTATACAATTTGTCGGTCAAATGCCACTGCTAATTAAAATATTTTGGTTGTCCTTTTAACTTATCTATTTCTTTGTTTCTTATAAAATCAGAATAATGATTTTACCTTTCTCATAAGATTGTTGTAGGGATTAAATAAGATGATGCATGTGCAGTCAATTACTCTTCCTGGCATTTAGAAAGGGCTTGGTGAATATTAACTATTATCATTGTTTAATAATAATATAGCATTAATATTACTAGACTGCTTTCAATATAAATATATTTTTGTATTTTCAATGAACAGAAATGATTTTAAAAATTTATGTCAAATTACTGCGGACATTGGCAATTGTTTGTTGATTCATTTGCAATTATTAATATTGACTGGTATAACTCAATCATAGGTGATGGTGACATCAAAGTAGTAATTGTCGGGGTTTTTGATGTTATGTATTGATCTAATCATGTGACCAATACTGATAATGACCTAGCATTATGAGCACTAAATGGATATTTTAACCTGTTCTTAATTACAAAAATTTCTTTCCCTTTTGTGTATAAGGCCTCTTCTCTGTGCTTTCTAGGTTCTAGAAAGATGGCAAACATTTTTGAAGGTATAAAAGATTATCACAGACATTCACAGTCTGTGTCAATGGATTTGGAGGCTTTACATCACCTAAAGGAAAAACACCAGTGAGAGTCATGATGACTTCCCAGATGGGTGCCACTGCTTATTCAAAAGGCGTCAAGGTCAGGTGCCTAGACATGTTCAGATCTGTGCCAGCAACTGTGAAGACACAGAGACTGGAAAAAAGAAACACGACAGCTTAGTGAGTACTAAGTATTGTCCAAAACATAAGCCACATAAGCCAAAACATTTAATCCTGATAATAACTCTGGGAGACAAGGTCTACTAAGCCCAATAAATGGCAGAAATAGGGGTCAAATCCAGGTTCAAAATTGATATTCTTCCCATCATACATACTACTTCTCATAACAGGTATACCAATAAGCACCTTCTTGGGGATTATTATTGCTACATGACCTATTTTCTTATATCTGTCAGATTTTCATCTATATGCATATTATTTCCTACCAAAATAAACACAATTTACAAAGGACTGACCCTAGTTGATTTTGCTTAGTTACTCTGTATCAGGGGTCAGCAAACTTTCTGTAAAGGAACATAGTCAATATTTTAAGCTTGGAGAACATATAGTCTCTGTCGCAACCACTCACTTCTGACAGCCATAGGTAATGACAATATGTAAATGAGTAAGTGGGCATGGCTATATTCCAATAAAACATTACTTACAAAAACTGACAGTAAGCCATATTTGGCCCATGAGCTGTAATTTGAACAATCCTTGCTCTATATCAGAGATAGTCACTTTTGACATGGTACAGTCTCTATAGTTTCAGAGAATTCTTCTGTAATTCTCAAAATTTCCTGAGTTGTAAATCCAGCAGTGGGTCCCCAGTTTCCCTCACCTTGGAAGCCCCCAAGGTTTGTTACAATTCAGCCTTGGAGAAAAGGCTGTGCCCATCACACTGAAATTTGTGTCATTAGAAGACACAATTATAAAAGACCTTAGAGAAGTCAGAGTTAGTGCCCCACTGCCTGTATGAGAGCTGGCCCCATGGTAAGAAATCTCATACAGAGGGTGGATTCTAATTTCAGAGGAAAAGAACCTGGCCTCCCATGGAGGTCTCAATTGGAACTATTGATTACATAGTAGAACAAGATGAGATTGACAGCACTTTGGGCCTCCAGTATCTAAATTCTATGCAGTCAACTACACTGATATACCCTGCCATGATAGCATGTGTTTTGTTTTTAAACTCCCCACAACTCTATCAAATTCTTCATATTGGCCTGATTTTTCTATTTTTTGTTCTTCTCCAGCATTTTTTGTTTTATATGCATTGTAGCTCTCTTAAAGATATTCTGCCACATTTCTGGACTTGGTTTGATCAGGAGAACAGACAGGTTGTGGTTGGAATCTTAATAACCAATAACTGTCAAAAAAAGAGTATTTAAATCCTGTTCATGACCCTTTCCTTCCCTTGGAATGTAAGTAGCCAGAAAGATAAATAAGAGAGGCCCCTTGGTATTTTTCCTTGTTTAATGTGATCCTAAAGGTTTTGATGAACTGGTCTTTGCAAGTCACGTTAAAGCTGTTCAAGTCATCTTCTGTTGGATGTGACTTGTTTAATGATTTAGCAAGGATCCAGGGAATGAGAAATCAAAACAAACAAAAAAGAAAAAAACTAAGATCAGATCAGCATAACTATATATCATAACAAAATAATCATTTAGCATCTTATCTGGTTACTTGTTATAGGTTGTACAGTGATAGAAATGGAAATAATTTACTCTGGCCACCTGTGTTACTGTTAAACCATTTATGTGCTCTGAAAGGAATTGCAAACTGTTGAGACTCAAAGACCCCTTAACCGCATTCTCCCAAGGAGCTCTCCACAACCATCCCTGGTTGTATTTCATATTTTTAACATTTTCTTAGTGCGAACTTTATTACCCATGTTCAAATTCAGCAAGACTTACTTGTCCAGATAGATCACCATCAAGAAATATAGTAATGTAAAATAAAGCTACTTCTGACATTTTAATAGTACATAATATATGATATAATGATGTATTAAGTTCTGTGGAATAATTTTTAATTCTTGAAACAGCTGATTCTTTGGGGACCACTTAATACATAATTCTACAGATTTTAGTGATATCAGGTATCTTTCAAGTATCATTTTAATCAAACTCTGGTGCTTTTTGTTCCCTCAACTGTGAATCAAACAGGAGTCTGTCAAATCCTGTTGTGTGACAAATCATAGGCCAAGGAAAAATTGGTTCACAAGTCATGCCTGATGACAAATAAGATTCAGTTCCTGTCTTCAAGGATCATATAGTTTTATAGAGAGAGAGGAAGCATATAGAAAACTATAAAGTAAAAATATTACAAACTTAGTAAAAGGCAAAATGTCATAGGAGTTAGAGAAAGAGAAGGTAACAATAATTATTATAGCTTCTACTTTTACTGACTACATTTACTATGTGCTAAGCACAATTTTTTATACTTAAATGTATTTTTAAAAATTTAGGATATAATCTATTGCACAGATGAGGTAAAGAGGCCCAGAGAAGTTAAACAACCTGGGTGGTTTGTAGCTGTTTGGTGGCAGACCTGGGTTCAGTAAGCAAGACAACGAAATGATGAAAGCAATTCCAATGCTGGAAAGATTAGAAGAGATATTTGGACAATGCCTGAATGTTTGCTGACTTCATCTGTAGTTGTTAATATAGACTAGTACAATTCAGTCATTATGGGTGATGACACCAAAATAATTCATGGTGTTTTAATGTTAGGTATTCATCTAATCATGTAACCAACACTGATAATAACCTAGTGTTATGACAGTGATATTTAAATAAGGAGTCTAGTTAATAGGCTATTAAATCAATACATGGGAAACTGAGATAGAGTGGACCAGAGCAGTGCAATGGGGGCAGCAAAAAGTGAAGTACAGAGAAGGGCAGGATTTCTGTGAGACTTTTGGAAGAAATGGGATTTGGTAACTAATTTGACAATATGGAATATAGGGAAAGTCAGTCAAAGATGACTGTAGTGTTTTGAGCTCAAATGAGTAGAAGTAGGGATCTTAGGAGATCAGCCAGCTTCCCTGGGCACCCAGAGCACACTGTGCACAGTTCTCTGTTCCCAGCCTCATCATGCTATATCTGTAACTATTTGTTTATGGGTGTCTTTTCTATATTAATTCTGAACTCCTTATGCCTAATGATTTTTATAGTGTCAACACCCAAGACAGTACTCTGGACATAGTTAAGTCTTCCATAAACATTCCTTTGGAATAAACATTAAATATATTACATAGAAGTCCATACTGAATAGTCAAATATGACTGTTTAGTAGGCAGTTGGAAATTTAGTAGGCAGTTGGAAATATGCATTGGACATTTTAGAATGGTATCAGAATCATTGAAGTAGGTTTTGATTTTCAGAAAAAAGCAGTATTTGAAATCCTAAAAACAGATTAATGCTTTAAATGAGAATATGAAAAAGACAGCAGACTGATTAGAACTGAGGGTTAAGTTAAAGAAAACAATAGGGGATGAGAGGAAAAAAGGAATAGAAACAGGATTCAGAAAGTGAGATCTTTATTTAAAGGAATGACTGATCAATAATGTCAAATGCTAAAAATTGAGTGAGTTTCTGATGGTTTGTAAGAATTCCAGGAAAATTTATGTTTTATTTTTATCAATTTTATAGAATATTATATTTGAAGAGGTAGTACAGATGCTATATTAATTAGAAGATTATTAGGCATTAGCTTTTGTTTCCTTTTAACAAATGTGTGCTCACTCCTCAGGGGAAAACATTTCCATAACTAATCAGTTCAGATTAAAAATAATTAATACATTAAAACAAGCTAATAATAAACTACCAATTTCAAACCACCCTCATTTAATCACCCAGTGTGGAATAACCATTAACTTAAACTTACTTGAAATTTTCCATTATAACTTTCATACCAACTACTATATTACAAGGCCAGATACTCTCATTAAAGATCCCTGTTTCTAATATCTTGCCATTTCCTGGACATTTTCCCTTTTAGACAAAAGGATTACATGTTTTTTATGGGTTCTGAAGTCATTTGTTTGGTAGAATTTCAGCAGAGTGCCTATTTAGCTGTTTTTTATTTGCATTTGAAATATTTAAAGTATGCTCATTATCCAGCCCTCCTTAATGTATCAAGTTATGAAAACTGACTCCAACTATCCTTGCATATATTATTTTGAAAGTACATTTGTTTTGTTGCTATTCTTTTCAAATAATCACAAAATACCTCATCTCTTTAAGACCTATGAGCTTGGGCCATTAAAGAAAAAGAATAACCAAAGTTATTAGCATTATAAGTACATTATTCTTATATTGTATTGTAAGAATAAACAATAGAAGGCTTTAGTAAGTAAGATGTGACATATCTACCCAGTTGCATATTAAAACCTAATCGATACATTGTAAGAAATTATCTCTATCCATGCATTTTGGAGTGTACATTTTTCCTCAAACTCACAATAATAACCCTAAAATGATTGTCTTCTAAAAAATCTGTTCTGCATTAGAACTATAATAATATATTAATAGCTGTGGGTGGAAAACTCAAGAGATGGACTAAAACCTAGGTTATATACAGCAAAGAAATACTGATATGGAGGACAATGGTAAGGAATTCACAGAAAGATGAAAAAATAACGTCTAAGTAAAAGCAGTTAAGATACAGAAGATACATTCAGAGGCTCCCAGCCACATCTAAAATTAGACCCACAGGAAATAAATAGAAGGAAAGAAGGAAAAGAACTATATTTGAAGAGGGTGATGACCTACAAATTTCCAGAATTCAAAAGTCAGTGGTCTTCCCTTTAAAATGAACCTTGAATAGTGAACAGGATAAATAAATATAAAATCACATCAAGTCACATTATAATGGATCTGGAGAACATAAAGGATAAAGAAGAATCTTAAAAGCTACCTTAGAAAAGATAGATTACTTTTAAAAGAAAAGACAATTTGGATCTCCAGCAATCTTTAACAGAAAAAATAAATGCCAGAATATAATAGTGTGGGGAGAATTAATGATCAATTTAACTTTAGAATTTTATACTCAGCTATACTAACATTAAAGGAAAGCAAAACTACAGGTGTTCACTACACAACCAGAAAAGGATACCATATAAGAAACAAAGTTAACCCAGAAGGAGGCATGGGATATACAAAAGTACAGCAACATGAAAATTGGTAAGTATGTTACTAATGGCCAGTTATAGAAAGGCTTAGTAATTTTCAGTTCTTAAAAAGGTTAGTCAAAAGTATAGATAATAACAAGGTCACAGATGGTTATTTTTTGATGGGTAATTAGAGTACACAAAGATCTATGTCATATGTAAGAGGAAGAGAAACATATCTAATAATTTTATATTATATTTTTCATGTGTTTTTAAAAATATTTTTATTGAAGTATACTTGCTATGCAATATTGGTTTCAAGTGTACAACATAGTATTTGACAATTATCTACATTATTAAATGCTCACCACAGTAAGTGTAATTACTACCTGTCTATATAGAAAGCTATTACAGTATTATTGACTATTTCTCTATCCTACATTTTCATCCCCATGACTAACATATCATAATTGAGATTTTGTGCCTCTTTATCCCCTTCACCTGATTCACTTCCCCTATCCCTTCTCTATGGTAACCAGCAGTCTCTTCTTTGTGTCTCTGAGTTTATATCTGTTTTGTTCATTTGCTCTGTTTTTTAGGTTCCACATATATGTGAAATTATATGGTTTTTGTCTTTCTCTGCTGGCTTATTTCACTTAGCATAATACTCTCTAGTTCAATCTATATTGTTGCAAAAGGCAAGATTTCTTTCTTTTTATGGCTTAATAATATTCCATTGTGTATGTGACCACATCTTTTTTATCCATTCATCTATTGATGGACACCTCAGTTGCTTCCATATCTTGGCTACTGTAAATGATGCAAATAATGAACATAGAAGTGCATATATCCCTTCAAATCAATGATTTTGGGCGTTTTTGGGGTAAATTCCCAGAAGTGGAATTGCTGGATCACATGTTATTTCTATTTTTAGTGTTTTGAAGAAACTCCATATTGCTTTTCACAGTGGCTGCACCAATTGACATTCCCACCAACAGTGTAGGAGTGCTCCCTTTCCTCCACATCCTCACCAACACTTGTTACTTCTTGTCTTTTGGATAGTGGCCATTCTGAGTGGTGTGAGGTGATATGTCATTGTGATTTTGATTTGTGTTTCCCTGATTAGTGATGTTGAGCATGTTTTCTTATGCCTGTTGACTATCTGTATGTCTTCTTTAGAAAAATATCTATTCAGGTCCTCTGCCCATATTTTAATTGTTGTGTGTGTGTGTGTGTGTGTGTGTGTGTGTGTGTGTGTGTGTGTGTGTGTGTTGAGTTGTATATATATATATATTTTTTTTAATCTATATATATTTTGGGTATTAGCTCTTTATCAGATACTTCACTTGCAAATATATTCTCCCATATGGTAGGTTGCCTTTTGTTCTGTTGAGGGTTTCCTTGCCTTTTGTTTTGTTGAGGGTTCCCTAAACTGTGCAGAACCTTTTCAGTTTGATGTATCCCCACTTGTTTGTTTTTGCACTTTCAACGTAAATGGATTAAATTCCCCAATCAAAAAGCATAGAGTGGCTGAATGGATAAAAAAAAATAAGATCCACTGATATGCTATCTACAAGTGACTCACTTTAGCTACAAAGACATACCTAGTCTGAAGGAGAAGGGATGGAAAAAGATTTTCCATGGAAATTATAGCCAAAAGAGAGCAGGGATGACTATACTTATATCAGACAAAACAGACTTGAAGTAAAAAACAGTCGTAAGTAAAAAAGCTTTAAGTAAAAAATAGACTTTAAAGAAAAACAGTCATAAGAGAAAAGACAAAAAAGGTCATTATATATATATAATGATAAAAGAGTCAATCCAACAGGAATATATAACCATTATAAATACATATGCACCCAACATCCGAGCACCTAAATATATAAAACAAATATTGACAGATCTGAAGGGAGAATTAGACAGCAACACAATAATTCTAGGAGACTTCAATATCCCACTTTCAATAATGGATAGAACATCCAGGTAGAAAAGTCAATAAGGAAACAGCTGTCTATCATATCAACAAAATAATGGGTAAAAGTCATATGACCATCACAATAGATGCAAACAAAGCATTAAACAAGAATAAAGCCCATTCACATTTTTTAAACTTAGAAACTAGAGTTGAAGGGAATATCTTTAACCTGATGAAGAGTATAGTAGTCCTCCTTCATCCACAGGGAATATATTCCAAGACCCCCCAGTAGATGCCTAAAACTGTGGATAGTACCAAACCCTACATATAGTATGTTTTTTATACACCTATTAAAAAATCTAAAATAAAAAATACTGATCCTACCAAGTATTGGCAAGGATGTAGAGCAACTGTAACTCTCATAAACTACTGGTGGAACTCTCATAAACTCCTGGTGGAAATACCAAATGCCAACAACCACTTTGGAAGACAATCTGGCAGTTTCTTGAGACGTTAAACATATACCTACCATATAATCCAACCATTTCAGTCCTATGTAGTTACCGAAGAGAAATGAAAGTATATGTCAATATAAAAGCTTGAACATAAATGCTGATAGAAGCTTTATTCATTACAGCCCCAAACTAGAAACAACACAAATATCTATCAATAGATGAATGGATAAATAGATGGTGTAACTATACAATATCATGTATCTATAAATGGAATACCACTAAAAAATAAAAAGGAATGAATTACTGAAATGCAACAACATTGATGAATCTCAGAATAATTATGCTGTATAGAAGCCAGACAATAAAGAGTACATACTGTATAATTCCATTTATGCTTAATTCAAGGAAATGTGAACTAATCTATAGTGGTAGAAAGAAAGCGGTGGTTGCTACTAGTATCTGGGAGTAGAGAAAAGGAATTTACTATAAAATGTAATGAGGGAACTTTTTTAGGTGATGGAAATGTTCTGTATTTGATTGTAGTAATGTTTATACTACTGCAGATACTTGGCACAGTTTGTTGAATTGCACACTTAAAATGGTGAATCTTACTGTATGTGAATTACATCTCAGTAAATCTGATTTAGGAAGAAAATACTGCAGATAGATTGAATGGTTAAAGTTTAGAAGCAATACTATTAAAATGAATTTCTAAAAAGAGATGCTCACTGTAACTCCTAATATTCAACACTTACTAACAGATATCAGGACTTCTATAGGAATAAGACTATCAGAGGAGAAGGGTTAGAGAGAGAGAGAAGAAATGGAGTGAAAGAGACTAGAAGTACCTTTGTTTAAAAATGATATGATTATTTTAAAAATCCTAGAAAATTTATAGACAAAAATACTGACACCGGAAAGAAAATTCAACAAGACTGCTGAATATATATACACAATAAAAATTAATAGCATTTCCTTTCTCCAATGTTAACTAACTTAAAAAGTTAAATAGAAAATTAAAATACTATATTATCATATAATATACAATTATTTCTACAATTTTTTCTCTTAACTCAGCTCACCTTTAGCCACACCCCTTTGTTCTCTCTCAGAAGGAGGGAAAGTACCTGACTGGTGCGTTTGGAGAGGAACTGGGTATTCCCAACTTAGCACCACCCTCCTCCTTTCTGGGATCTTCCCATCTGCACAGAGCTTTTGCTCTGGTCTGCTGTTGCAATGTTGCAAACCAGGGAAAATTGTGTCCAAGTGGGTGCAGGCACCTAAGCTGATTGTTGCTCCATACCCAAGCCAAGTTTTCCAAGCTTACCAGAAATAAGCAGCTATTCATAACCCTATCTACCTGTCTTTGTCACTCTTATTTGGTTCCAAGAACTTAGGAGGGAAGGTGTGTTATATATTATATATTGGTGGGCCATGACCTCTAACAGAATTTATTGGTTATACAGCAGACTTTATTTCCATTTGCCTGACTCCTTTGTCTCTCTCAACTGAATCAGAACGTGGGGGCCAATGTAATTGACCCCCTCAGACTTCAACACTAAGTACATAGATGTTTGTTATATTATTCTCTTTATTTTTTTCATGACAAGCAGTATTTTAAATTTGCATATATATATCAAGGTTCTAAATAATTGTGGATATATATGTAGATGTGTATACAAACACACACAATCATAAATTTTTAAAAGCCTCTAAATAGTTGGCTTTTTCAGAATAAACTTCTCACAATTATTTCAAATCAGGTAGTAATAGTTAATGAATTCAGAGGACCTGGCTTAACAAAGAATGTATTCAAAGCAAAGTCAGAAATTCCATGCTGGAAAAATAATCAGCTTCTGCTTTTCTGCCCACATGACTCAAAGAAAAGGAACACTCTGGAAGCAAAGGTATCCACGTTGTGGGCCAACAAGGAATATCTTCATATCATCTTTATTAGGAAAATATAAATGAAATGGTAAATGGGTTTTATAGATGAATATTTTAGTTTTTTATACATCAGAATCATGGAGTATACAAAATTAGCTTTAAAAACATATCAAAAACCATATGCTTGGTTAGTACAACATTATACTAATTAAATTCACCAAACTTGTAATCTCTTCACTTCCTAACTCCTTCCCTTCAATTCTCCTACTTTGCTGTTGTCCTTTTGACCACATTTCTATTCTTTCAGGACAAGGGCTTGCCCTGCAGAAAATAAAAAGCTTCACTAAAACGAGGTTTAATCAAAGCTTTTCTGGACGGCATGAACAATCAGCAAACATTGAACTGGGTGAAATGAAATGCCTTTCAAAAGGAACAGCTAGAGCTTGCTTGCAGATTTCCCCAACAAAGAATGATTCCAATACCATTTCGCCTCTTCACCACATACTTTTTCCGGTGTTAGATGTGAATGAGATTTGGGTGGTCGGCAGAAGAGCATTGTGAGGGATGGGGTCTGAGTAGAGAAAAGTCACACAACATTGCTTCCTGGTTGCTGCACAGAATGCAAGTCATTAGTTTCTAGTGACAGTACCAGAGCTGATTTGAATTTGTAGAGAAAGACTGCTTGTGTCTTTTTTTTTTTTTGGCAACAGTTTTCAGGTCCTCGAAATTGGCTCATACTTCAGCCTGTAAACATGTCCCAGTGTGTCATATTTAACTACTATGGGAGAAACAAAATGGGCTTCTGACTTTAGAAAGGAGGTCAGAGGAGAAAGAGCATATGTCAGAAAAACCTCTTCATCTAGATGAAAAAATGAGCACAAACTGGTTTCTTTCCCAGCAGGCTGTTACATTGTGTCATATTCTCAGCACTATGTTGTTAATTATGACTCATGAATAGGCATTTTGTCCATTAAAAAATGCTGAAATGTGATCAACTAAACTGGCCAGATTATATTGCTACTTTCAAATAGCTCCCCAAATTTTATAGCCCACAATTGGAAATGCAACAAGAATGTAAGAGACGTCAGATTATTTCAATAGTAAATCCACTAATTCTTTTTTCAGAGCTGAATTTAGAGGCATAAATCCATATCCTTCCTCCTGGATTGTAATGTCCAAATGCTCATTAAAATACAAAATAATTTTTACTCCTCAAAGGGTAGAATATCATGTTGAGGGGTTTTCCCCCCTTGCTTAAAGAACTTAAACTATTTCTCAGTCAAATATATTTCACACTTACCATCTTTATCAAGTATAACAGGAAATGGGTTTATCTAAAAATAATGTAATGACTAAACTAGATAGAAAGCTATGGACAGGGATAAAGCAAGCAGGAAGGAATGGTGTGGTGTTAAGAGACTAGTCACAGTGGAAGCCATTACCACCCACCCCTGAGCTGAGCCTGAAGGGACAAAGGAAGGAATGGAGTTTACCAAAGCCCCTTGAGAGCTGAGCACAGAAGGGTTGTAAGATGGGAGCTTTAGCCATTAGTGACCTAGCCCCTGCCAGAACACCACCGTAATAATGCAAACAGGGATGGAGCAGGAGGAAAAATACCCAGATCTCTTCCTACATTTCCATCTCATGCTCATGTCTTCAGTGGGCAAGGAAGTCCAGTGGTGTGGTCCATAGAGGCATCTTCTCAGACACAGAGCTAGAGAAAAGCATGGATCTGGGAATAAGCAGAATAATTAGCACACTGTCCTTAGACAGTTACATACGTCTGTCTACCCATTCATACACACTTAAGTTCATCTCTAATATTAAATAAGACTGTCATAAACATAAATCCCATTTCTCATTCACTCTAAACACTACACTTCAACCACACAGTACATCCCAACATCATGTATTTTCACTTCAACCTACCCATCCAGCATTATCCCTGCTGACAATTTTGAACTTTATTCTCTAGGTAATAGACAGTGGACATCTTTAAAGAGATTTAGAGTTGTTCATTGGTAGGAAAATGAATCTGGAAACAGTTGAAAGATAAACTTGAGTGGAAAGACATTGGTGGCAGAGAGACTGTAGCTGACATGCAGGCAAAAATGATGGATTTTTAACCTAAAGTGGGCTCAAACAGGATGGATGGATTCAGGAGTTGCTATTGAAATAGAGTCTATAGGATTTGGTAACAGAGTTGAAATGAGGGAGG
This sequence comes from Manis javanica, assembly GCF_040802235.1. Lineage (NCBI taxonomy): Eukaryota > Metazoa > Chordata > Mammalia > Pholidota > Manidae > Manis > Manis javanica. Next base: position 51,345,996 of record NC_133172.1, read on the forward strand.
GAGAGAGAAGAATTGAGAATAAAGCTGATGTTTCTAATTTTGGAGGCCAGATCAATTGCTGGACCATTCTTCAATAAAAGAAGTAAAGAGGAGCAGGTTTTGGTGAGAGAAGATAATGAACTTAGTCATAGACCTGTTAAGTTTGAGATGCTGAAGGAAATCTCTGAAGACAAGTTCAGTGGGGAAATTCTGGTCAAGATGACTCTTCAGGTTCATTTTTTGAGCACCTCCCCTCCCCCACTCCACACAAAAGCAAAAAAGATATAAAATGGAAATTAAGAGATACATTTACATACCTAAATGAGATAAATACCACTGAGGCTAAATGAAGCAAAACTCAAATTAGTGTATCGCAGGAAGGATTGAATCTTTGGGTGGCAAGGATTCTGGGTATGCAAAAAATGATGATGGAGGCCAGCATCTCAGGGTGATAGTAACTAAAATAGTTGTTTCTTGTAGGAGCCAAATTATATTTCTGAAACCAGGGAGTTAGATGGGGACTCCCACGGTCCAAATGGAGGCTGAAGGAAGAGCTAACACCAAGTCTTGCCAGGGGCTTCAGGAGAAGCAGACAATCTCAGTATCAGAAAATAAATGAATCTTACTGGCTCATGACTAATATTGTGATGTCCCCAATATCACTGAGCTACAGGGTCCTCAACCCCAAATATACTTGTTTGGACTTGGGGCCCCAAGGGGTTACCTGAAGTCAAAGGCAAGCCATTAGACAGGAAGAGGGGAGGGAAGAAAAGAAAACAGTTAAAACCCTACCTCTCAAATGACCTGGCAAACAAAAATTCAAAAACATACATCTATGCTAATAAAAACTTAATCAGAACACAAATTAATTTTAAATGATTTTAAATGATATTCATTTAATAGCCTAGTTGGACAGTCTTTAAAATACCACTGCAGATGTAGATGTAGATGATATATATACATAGAGAGAGAGAGAGATTTGCATTAGTAAAATACATATATGTATTTGCATTAATAAAATGCCCGTATTGCATGGCTTGACACATCTGTTCTCCTGCTCAGAAATAAAAAGGTTTCCTTTTCCCAGGAGTCTGAAGTCTGTTCATCCTATTGACCTGAGAAGGGGCAGGAGCATGTTCTGCCTGAAGGGCTCCTTGGAAGGGTATTTTCTTACATGAATCCACCTCAGGAGGAGGAGGCTGCTTCTTCTTCTGTTGCTCTTTATACCTCTGTTCCTGGCAAAGGAACTCCCAGGTCTTCCGCATCACCCTGGCCTTGACGCCATGCCTGTCCGTGTAACCATTTCTGGAGCCTTGGTAGCTGGAATACCTGGGGTTCTCCTTGGCACTCAGGAAGCCTTTCCCAGAGGAATAATTTTGCTCTCAAGAATGCTGAGAAACAGAGCTGGCATTTTTCCAGCTTTGCTGAACAGGGAAATGGATAAATGGATAAATCCCCTTATCTATGTATTGGTGGTATGTCCTTGGACAAATTACTTAATCTCTCTGATAAGCCAGTTTTCTTAACTCTAAAATGGGAATACTACTACTTAACCGTGGTTTTTGAAGCCTGCATCACATTTTAAAATTTCATCAAGGTTAAGTTTCTTCTTTGAGGAAGGATTTGATATTTTTTTAATTGGTAAAATCCATTCACAGAGAAGTCTTGTAACGTGGTGAGTGATTAAACTGAGGATTTTAAAAAATGAGGTGTTAAGAGGCTTATTTTCTCATGTATCTTGTGTGTTGACAGTGAGAGCAGTTCTGTAAGAGAAATTTCAAAAATGCTTTAGCAGCAATTAGTGCTGGTGGAGTTAGTGTATAATCTCCCAAGGTGTGAACTTCACGGTGTGGTGTGTAAATTCTCATTTCTTGTTCTACATCATGTATTTGATAGCATATGCATGTGCCCTATAAACTTATGCATACCCACTTCTTTCTTTCTCTTATCAGATATTTTTCCTAAAGGATTTTCATTTGAGGTTATCCTTTTTTTTCTAACCTAGAAAAGCCACTATACTACTAAACCCAAGAGACAGAGATAGAGCAGCTAGCTGTGTGCTCCTAGGCTCAGATTCGAAAGTGTGGGTGGAGGAAGGGGAGGTCAGAAAATAGGTTGTTATTTCCATTGCTGGCAATTTAGATTCAGAGGCATTTCATCTGCAGTCCCCTCAAGTGCTGAATTGAATAAAAGTAGCAGCAGAAACAGTGGAAAGGGTTGTTGGGGGAGGGGCTGTGAACACTTCCAGCTAAACGCAATGAGACAGGTGGCTTGTAAGCATGCATCCTCAGCGTGGAATAAAAGCCACAAGAAGGCTGAGAGCCGGTCTTTATTGAAACAAGACGCTGCCAAAGTGAAACAAAACACAGACTGAAATCCATCTACACTGGCAGAGTAGTGTGATTATTGAATATGTGCTCCTCTGACTAGGAGAGGCTGTGTAGACGACTGTGTGAATAAAAGGAAAGATAAAGCGCTGCAGCATTTACACCCTGACTAACATGCAAATCATTTAGAAATAGACATATTTCACATGCTCCTTTACTGAGAATGAATGTGTCTGTAAAGATTTATGCCTTATTTTATATTCAGTTCAACCAGCATTGACGTTTGCATTGAGCACCCTACACTATGAAATACAGATTGTGTACAGGAAGCTTGTTTACAAAGATGTGAAATTCCAAATTCCATTTTTAAGCCATTTAAGCCAGTTTTTCTTAGAAATATTGTTACAGATGGTGAGAAGCATCATAAGTAAGCCCCAAAGATCTTTTTTTTAACAAATAATATGCCAAAAAATTAAGATAATAATACAAGGAAAATGAATAAAAAATACTGATGCAAGAAAACTAGAAATTTTAAACAGGAGAAAATGATTGGATATTGATTTATTTTTCCTGTTTTTAATCTTGAGAGAATAGCTTTCTTAGGAAAATGAGGGAAAAGATGAAGACTTGTAAGTTTATGAAGGACATTCTGATGTGCTTCAAAGATTGTAATTTCATAACTGATCCTTTAGTATACCCAACTTACCTAAAAAAATATGACTTTCTTTTTCATTGATATAGTTTTTGGTCATACAATAGATACTGATTATGCCTATTCTATACAAAAGGCAGTGTATTATGTAAGAGATACAAGAATTGTTCAAGACAGGGAATCTTTTATCAAGGTGCTGGCAATTTAGTTGGAAAGAAAAAATATGCATGATACAAAAGTGTATCAATACCATGTGTAAGATGTACAGACTAACACAGAGAAGTCACATGGAGAAACAGGAAAAGCATGAACTTCAAAGTCCTACAGCCTTCGTTTTTAAGACAAACTCCATTGCCTTCTGCTAAATGACCAAGAGTTCATTTCTAAATTTCTTGGAGCTTTGGTTTCCTTACCTATAAAAATGGGGTTATCAATATCTATCTTATAAAGTGATTTTGAATATAAATGAGATCATGTAAATGATGTGCTTAATAAAGGCTCAAGATAGGTACTTAACTGGTGTTAGTTCTCACCCTTTCCTGGAGTCAGCCAACAGAAGGGGTGGAGTCACTCTACCCCTACCTAGCAGGTTAGGTTAGTAAGGAGCAGATACTTGAGTAGAACCTTGAAATCATGGTAAAAGTACAGTTTACTTTATTTTGTATTTGTTTTGTTTTTAACTACCAAGCACCTAAACTCTCTTCTAATAACAGGAACTTTCCCTTCCTTATGAGAATTGTAAAAAACACATTAATTTTCCAACTCTCCATCTAGACTTGGCCAGTCAGCCATTGTAACTATAACAGTATTTTTGTACTTCTATCTTGACATTTCAACCATAGGTGATACCTAATAGATTCCAGGCTGAGGCTCTTTGTCCACTCACACAACCTGCCATCTTCTTATGTACGCTTTCCTTATCCACAATTTTCTTTGGCTATATATCTTAAATTCATATATGAATCTCTTTTCTTTCCCTATAATTTATTTGTTGAAGAACCCAGTCTATTTGACCCATAAAATTTCTTCTTAGTCTGGATTTTGCTGATTGCAGACTCATAGAGCAGTTCAACATGTTCCTCTGTCCTCTGTATTTTCCTCAACTTGGTGGCTGGGTCCAGAGGCTGGCTGACCTCTAGAGGTTCAAACCCTTTGACAAGAATTGTGTTCTACCTTCAGTAGACACATAATGGCTGTTGTTTTTGTTTTTAAACGTTAACATTCATTAATGCTCAATGCCTAGATCCATTAATCCATTAAGCATTGCCAAATGGTGAACTTTGTTTTCATATATTAACTATGCAATTTTACAAAGAAGTGTTTCCCCTCATCTTTTATTTGGATACCTAGTGGAACAATTTATAGGAAAAGAGCAAAATAAGTACTTGATTCAGTTTACTTACCTTGTTGTCAAGATAATGAATTAGTTGTTATCCTCAGAAAATGATAATTGATTATTTTTTTAAAATAAAGTTCTTAATACATGCATTTAAATACATTTCATAGTTTTAAATTCATTACATATCTTGCAATTATTGAAGCTCAAAATATATCATCTTGGCCCATGGGACAGTCTCTTCAAGTTGCTATCTTAGTGTTTTGACGTGATCCTAGTAGTCTTTGATAGGTTCTATGCTATCTAATATGATAAAATATTCTAGCTCATCTTAGGTATTTCCTGCCACGGGCCTGGAATCAATCATTTCTCTAAAAAACTCTTTTTCTTTTTTAAGTAAAATGGTATTACAAGATCACAATCTAGGTACTAAGGATTTTTAATGCTACTGGGTTTTTCAATGGACTGAGCTAGGAAACAATAGGTGTGTTTGCATTATATTATATATATAATATATATGTATATATGAACTGTGGCATATAGTTCATATATATGAAATATAGCATACATTTCTTCTCTTTATATGTATATGTATTTGGTCACACATATTTCTATTATTTTATTATATATATATATATAGCCTATACTTATTTATTTATATCTAGAGACAAAATACCTCAGTAAGCTCCTATTGCTATCTCCAATTCAAATTCAGGACTATAAGGTTAATTTTATATATTCCATATTATACCTACATCTCTTTTTCTTCCACACCAAAACTTCTAGTTCTCAAGGACACATGGGATGATAGAATTAGAATATCCCATAATTACTCATTTTACTTTATCTCACATTTCATATATGAGTTTCAAAATTATCCTAAAATCCTATCACTATTATTTTTTATTATAGTTGAATTTTTTTTGCATATGTTATACCCATGTATCTTGGTCTCACACCTATTTTTTAATGGTTGTACTATATTTGTATTTTCAGATCATATAACCATTATATACCCCGATCTCTCTTTTTAATTCCCACTTAGTCTTAGTTCTACAAGTAATCATACATTTAGTACTCAGTCATTTTGGTTGTCTAAAGTTTGTGCTCTATTAGATTCACAAGGAAGGGCTCCTGGCAACAATTTCTCTGAGATCTTGCATGCTTATAGCAATGTATCTATGCCCCTTTATATCTGAAGGTCGATTTTGCTGGATCTAAAATCCTTGGTTTACATTTTCTTCCCTTGAGTATATTAAGTATGTTATTCTCTTTTCTTCTGGCATAAAACACTGCTGTTGAGAAGTCTGATGATAGATAATATTAAATCCTTTTTGTCTTTCTCTTTTTTAAAAATTTACCTCCTTTTAACACCTTATTTATTTCAAGATTTTTCTCTGTTGCATTTATTTGTGTGAATATCAGAGTAATTTAACAAATATTTTATTGAATCTCCTCTATATGTCAGATACTAGGAGTACAATGACAGCAGCCTAAACAGACTACTACGACACCCCTCTCCCAATTGTAACAACCAAAAATGTCTCCAGATACTGCCAAATGTCTCTTGGTGGGGCAAAATCACTCTCAATTGAGAACCACTGAATCAAAGTATCACACAAATTGTTATCAAATTATAATAAGTACTCCTGACTTGGTAAATGGCACTACCCAATGGCTGGAGCCAAAAATCTTGAAGTCATCCTTTGTTCCTCTCTTTCTTTCACATGTACCTCTAATTTATCAGCAAGTCCTGATTCACCAACAAAATGTATCCTCATTCAGATTCTTCCTACCATCTCCACTGCTACCATCCTAGTTCAAGCCACCATCATTTCTTACCTGGATCCTATAAGACCTTCCTAACTAGCATCTCTGTTTCTACTTTTGCTCCCCTAAGCTCTTTCCCCACACAGAAGCCATAATTGGCCTTATATAATGTAGATCAGATGTCATTTTCTTCTCAGAATCCTGCAATGATTCCTCATCACTCTTAGAATAAAATATAAGTCCTTACATGGCCTCCATGACTCTGAATGGCCCAACATGATATAGCCCCTGGCTACCTCTCTGAATTCACTTTTTGCTGTTCTTTCCTGTACTCGATGCACTTCAGCCACACCAACCTCCTTACTGTTTCTTAAATATGCCAAGCACACCCACATCTTTGGGCTTTGTACTTGCTGTTCTTTTAGCCAAGAATTCTGTGAACTGTCTGGTCATGTAGTTTTCCTCATTTGGGGGGGGGGGGTTGATGGTATTTTTCTTCTGAGTATTCTATTTTGGTTGAAACTGTTATTTCTAAAAAATATAACATAAGGAGTCTGCTAATAACCCATACACTCTGGTGTGTTCACTTCTAACAGTGGTAGAAAAGGGAGACAGCAGGAGGGACAGGTGCTCTAAGTAGAGGAAGCCTTAACTAGGAATAAAGGAAGTCTCTGATCATTGGGGATATCTTCTGGGAATTTTTTTTGCATGCCCTTTGTTTTCCTCATCCTGATCATTCTTTCAAACCATTTTTCCTTGCAGTTCTAAAATGCTTTGAATTTGTTGAACAGCTATTGTATGAATAGCACTCGCACTTGATGCCACTCTGACCTCATCTTCTACCATTCTCTCTGTTTTTCTCCCACATCTGATCTCCACCCATATAAAGACAGAATGATCCTTCCGAAGAATCTTTTAATTTGCTGTATCCTGTGCCTGGAATGCTCTTCCTATAACTATCTACATGGCTGACCTCCACTTGGTCGTCTTCTCAGACCTCTTCCTTGGCTGTCCCATCTAAAATTTCAACAATATCCCACCAAAGTTTTCTATTCTTCCTTGATTTACTTCTTCTACTTAGCTCTTATCATTATTTAACATACTAGAATTTTAACTTATTTATCATTATATCTTTTATCATCTCCTTTAGAATGTACTCTGCAAGAAGGCAGAGATTTTTGTCTGTCATATTCATGCTCTATCCCTGAAGTCAAGAATGGTTCTTGGTGCATAGTTGATACAAAGACTCTGTTGAATTAGCTAATGAATATAAAAGTGAAAGACAAGAGTCTTTGACCTTCTCTGGGTTTATAACCTTCTCACAGGAGAGAATAAATGCAAACACTCATCCATACATAAAACAACTAAAGTTATAGGTGTCTAGGACTGTGCAATGTACGGGAAGACTGGTAATTTTGCTTTTGACCCCTAAGTTGTGTCATAAAAGAGACTAGAAGAGAGCAATATGAGGTATTCCAGAAAGAGTAATATGAACTGGGTTAGGTATGCAACCAATCAGGCTGTTCTGATTGGAACACAAGGACCAGGAAGAAAGTAGTAAGAATTAAGTTTAGATAATACCTGAGTATATCAGTCAGGGTCCCAGAAAGATATAGCCATCATACTAAGAGTTAGAATTTAAGGAGGGCTTACTAAAACAACTACTTATCAAGGCTTAGGCAGGGGTGCAGGAAATAACAGGGATAGTGAAGTACCCTGGACCTAACAGGTGAGTATCCTGGAGTAACAGAACAGGGGAGCTGTACCATTCCTATCCTTGAAAGAGGAGAGACTTTTGTAGAGAGGACAGCTTGGGAAGAGTTGCAACTTTGAATCAAAGAACACAATTGCCCCCAAGTGATCTACAAAAAGGAAGTGGATCTCCTCCCTTCCACTGATCCCCTTTAGCTGAACCAACTGGAAGCCAGAGGCAGGGCGATGAAGGACATAGAGTAGACCTGGAGCCAAGTGGAAAGCCGGCCCCCTGAGGTTAAGATGACCTGAAAACTGTTGCCAGAAAACCTGAGTGCCCCTCATAGAGGTCGTCATCCATACAGTTGAGAAATGTTGCATAGATTTTGTCTGGACTGTATACAAATTATATCTTTTTTACTAGACTGTCTTAACCACATCTTTGTAATGAAAACATTGCTCAATCTGGCATTTGATTAGTGCAACACATAACAAAAAATGACAGAGGTTCAAAGCAGCTGAATAAAGAAATGTTTTAAAAAAGGAATCAAAGCACCAGCCAGCAAATAGGTGACTCAATGACCAGTGAAAATCAATGAGGCAAAGCGGTTTTTTTGAAATGAGTAATAGCCTCAGTAAAAATGAAACTATTATCTTTATTAAGTCCTACTGTCCATATTCTACCACTTCCTTTCAATACCCTTTTATTCCAATAGTCAACTCTGTCTTTTCTTGTGTATTTTTATTTCCTCATATCTTAACCTATATTAGCATTGGTGTATATCTATTTTGACTTATCTATGTATAGCCATATAAAATAAATATTAATTATGTAGTGCAAAGGAGAAATAGACAGACTTCAGCTTTACCACAAAGAAACAGACCAGAGCCCTGTAATTCCTTCCTTCTAGCTCTGACCTGTAGTGGAATTCTAGGTGAGTTCTTAGTGACCCTTTAGAAAACATTTTGTCAAAGCTTCATGTCAGGGAACAGAGAAAGAAAACTGGACACATACACAGACAACCACTGTCTTTGGCTCCATTAATATAGACCTTGAGCACTTACAACAGTCTCTTTTCCAGTACATGTCTATTCTGAACTAGGCAGTTGTACAGAATTTACCTGTACTGAAAACATAACTCTGTTTTTTATAATAGCAGCTTTAAGTCCTTTCATTATTTAGTGATTCTGAAATTGGCTTAATTCTTGTGTTTAGTTTTTTAACTTCTGCAACAAAATTTTATTCCTACTATAGTGCAGTTAATCTCAAATAGTTCAGGACCATGTTGAGTCACACCATACAGCTAATATATAATATTCAAAATTATTTCAAAATTCTGGCTCTATCCAGGACAGTATTTTGAAATTTCTAGTAGATACAGACAATTTAAGTGATGTACAGCTCCTTTTTGAGATAAGCCATTTGCTATTATTATTCAATTTAAATTAATTCAAAGATACATACTGATGCTTTCTTGGGCAAGTGAAGAATGGATCCAAAGATGAGTTGTACCCACCCTTTACCCTTAAGGAGTTTACAGTCTATCTAATAAAAAGTATCTTTAATGCAAATGGTAAATTAGGCTAGTGAGAGCTGAAACACAATGATGTGGAATTTCAAAGGTGGGAGAAATCACATGATTTGGGATTGACTATTAAGGGTGGGTAGAATTTTAATAGGTGGAGACCAGTTATCAGTCAAGAAAATATACCCACTTTGAGCTCCTGTTTATTCAGCTGTGAAACGAAAATAATATTATTTACCTCAATGGGTTTTGTGAGGATTAAATGAAAGAATAAATATAAAGCATTTTGCAAAGCTCATGAAAAGAGCACAATAAATGTTAGCCTTTAAAAACACCCCTCACAAAATTCCAGCAGCAGGAAGGGACTGGTGGTGAGGGGGAGTCAGCAGTAGATTAGAGCATAGGGCTGGTGAAGTGGAGTAAGGGAGAGATAAGGCAGTAGAAGAAAGTTGAATGAGAACTCTCATTTAGGAAATACTTATTAAATCTGTTTTACTTCCTGGAAAAACAAGGGGAAGTAGTATTAAGAACTAATGCTGACCCTGTGGGGGCAAGGACTCTCTTGTTTCCCATGGTGTCCTCAGTGCCTATAAAATAGAGCCAGGCACACATTGGTATGTAATAACTATTTGTGGAATGACCCAAAGTGCAACTTTCTTCAGTCATCCCGAATCTGGGTTCACCTGACACTAGCTGCCTCCACCATGCCACTGAAGTTCAACCCCAATGAGATCACAGGTGTATACCTGAGGGGCACTGGTGGGGAAGTCTGTGCCACATCTGCCCTGGTCCCCAAGATTGGCCCCCTGCATCTGTTCCACAAACACCAAGGCAACTGGTGACTGGAAGGCTCTGCGGACCGCAGTGAAGCTGACCATTCAGAGCAGACAGGCCCAGATGGAGGTGGCGCCTTCTACCTCTGCCCTGATCATCAAAGCGCTCAAGGAACTGCCAAGAGACAGAAAGAAGCAGAAAAACAGTAAGCACAGCAGAAATACCACTATTTGATGAGATTGTAAACATTCCCCAACAGATGCGGAAACAATCTTTAGCCAAAGAACTTTCTGCAACCATTAAAGAGATCCTGGGGACTGCCCAGTCAGTAGACTGCAAGGTTGATGGCTATCACCCTCATGACGTCGTAGATGTCATCAACAGAAGATCATTCGACAACCAGTGGAAAAAAAAAAAAACCCTCTTGTTGGGAGATGATGAAGAGAGATCCCACAATCCTCAGCAAGAGGAAATCAGTCTCTGCAGAGACAAGCAGAGGCGGAAGGAAAATTTAATTCCAGTAACATCAAACAAACAATAAGAGCTGGACTTCAAGCCTCTCAAACCCAGGAATTTTCAAAAATCTGGAGGTGGTCATTGGACTTCCCGTCCGATGAGGGTGAGAGAGATTAAATCACTTGGAAAATTAATTTCATATTCAAGGTGACTCTGGCTGATTTCGGCGTCGTAACTGATACCCTGCTGGCTAATTCTGGCCCAGGAAGCACCTTCTCTGGAACGGGATCCCATTTCCTCCCCTCCCAAACAGGTTTTGTGCTCCTCTGGGGTACTATCCCCTCACCTTTATCATGGCCTTTTTCCTGTATTGTAATTATCTGTTTGTTTCTGCCTGCCCTCTGAGCTCATTAGCATCAGTGCAGCTGGGAGGCTGCCTCCAGGGGCGCACATCCTTGTGAAGAGGCACAGAGGGCCGTTACCGAAGGGAATCTAACATAAAATCCAAGCCAGAGTCCAGTTAGGAACCAGGACAAGCAAAGCAAATAAAAACATGAGAGACAGGGGTTCCATTGTAACATATGGCATATTTAGTGGGGCCCTGCCACATAGCCACATTTATCTTCAAGCCTCTAAAATAAGGTGCTTTGGTATCTTTTTGGTTTGCAGTTGGTTACCTACCATCAAGTTAGAATTTTCAGAAAAAAATTCAATTTCAGCAATTACAACAATGAGGAAAAAATCTGAATTCCTTTTTCTGAAAAGCTGTGCTCTTCACTATCCTAGAAAGGCTCCATGCACACAGCCTTAACCACTAATCCAGACAGAAAAAGGAAACCGCCAAGTGTTTGCAGCATGTCTTTGTGTTGATGACAGGGTTTGTAAGGTTATTTTTCTCCCCCGTTTTTACATTCTTGCCATCAAAGGAGGAACCAATTAAACCAAATAATAATATTTAAAACCTAACAGCCCCCAAGAGCCTGTAATGAAAACCTAATTCTGCCATGCAATGCTTTAGAGCCTGTGTCCTGTGCATGGTCAGGGCTTACCCCAGCTCCAAGCCATGTGCATTCCCAGTGCCAGGACACAGCAGAACTAATTAGAGAGCTCAAATTCTCTGCGTCTGAATGCCACTCCTTCTATTTGTTAATGTAAGTTAGAATCCCTCTTCATGTCATATGAGAACAAAAACAGAATAGCTTAGAACACAGTGAATAGCATAGAATACTCAACTTGTCCTTGTACCTGCCTACACAAAGCAAAAAGGGTCTGAGAGGAGTTTTAACATGTGAAGTGTTTGTGCAGAGACCTAGGACTTCTGTGACTCTACGTAGGGAATAATTAAATTGACAAAAGCAATTTGAAGTATTTGTTTTGTTACAGTGACTTCTCCCTATATCTCTTTTTATTTAATGAAAGAGATAAACTTTATTTATCTCTTATGGTAAGGGCATAAGAATTGTTAAGTCTTTTAAAAGGGAAGCTATAGACAGTTTTTAATGCAAGCTGTGTACTGCGCATTGCTTTCACTGAACTAGCCAGAGAGAGCAGCGTTTCCCTTTGTGTCGCAGGCAGCTCTGTGTTCATGTATGTGCATCAAGACTAAGGGGCGCATGGATGTTTTCCCACATTGCCCTCATGCATGGTTGTGTCCTTGCACAACCATGCATGAAAGTTTGTGTGTGTCTAAGTGTGACCATGTGCAAAGGAAAGCAACTCCTGCTCCATTATTCCAAGCAATTAAACCCCCGACAGCACAGGGATGCAGAGAAGGCCCTGGTTTTCTTTTCCTTTGCAGTAATTGCCTCAGCAATCATCTTTGATCAGGGAAGAGCAGAGGAGGAGAGTCCTGAAAGTTGACATCCCTGGTATAAATATATACATTTACATACATGGGGGCAGCGCAGCTCTGCCGCTTTTTACTGACGTCTCTGACCTGAAACCGTTGTAGCTCCATTGACACTTCATTTAATTGAATCCTTCCCTAGCAGTGCAGAAGCTGGAGGACTTGAAAGCAGGCGGGTGGGGGGTGGGGGGCGGAATGGAAGGATGGGTAATCAAGGCAGACTCTTCTGCCTGAATGTCTAGAAATGACATGGAAGTAATTGCTTTTGAAAAGAAAAAAAAAAACAAAAAACAGAACTAGCACAATTTGTTCTGTTTAGCAAGATGCTGGGAGGGAATAAAGATTGTGAGGGTTTTACCCCAAGCATACCCTGAGAATTAAACTGATTTGGATTTCTGTGCAGATAGGAATGAGATGGGTTTTTTAAAAGAAGAAAGAAAATACAATCCTAAGAAAGAAAAATCCAGAGACTTCTCTAGTTCAAAATGGCCAGAGACAATAGTAAGATCATTCTAAGCCCAGAGCCAGGGCACAGCCCTTTTGTCAGCTTCAAATCAGCCAGCCGGAGGGTTGAATCAGTTTAACCTGCCTCCCTGACACATCACCCACCCGCCTGACCCCAGAGCGGCCTCATTTTTATGGATGCAGAAGCTCACAGTGTAATTCATTCCCCAGCACACCCCACTCATTCAGTCGCCTTCTTTCGCCACAAAGGTACACTGCATATTCTCTGCCAGCTGAACTGATGAGATATCAGTCGGCTTCCTGCTTAATGCAGTAGTTAGCCTGCCATACAGCTCAAGAGTAATGTCCCTAACCCGGCATCAATCTGGGGGCTTAGATCAGCCATGCAAATAAGCACACGTCCACAAACGCAGGGTCTTAAAGAAACCAAGGTGGACCTGGAGGAATCAAGCAGCAGGTTTAGGAAAACCAAATCTAAAGGATATTAATAACCTTTGCCTCCTTTGTCATCAGCTCTCCAAGTTTGTGTTTTTGGTTATATGTAAATAAGAGTGTGAGAGCATGTGCACCCCAGGCAGCTGCTTTGCCCTTTGATTTAGGACATGGCACAATGGAAAACAATAAAATGGGCATAACAATACAGTACTAGCAGAGCACTCTTACATATGTTGTTAAATTTATTTGGACCTTTCAAACCATGTGTTAATAGCAGTAGCAACAGCTTTATGGCCCCCTTATTCAGATCAGGAAACTGAGGCCCCTAGTGGAACTCATACAAGTTCTCACTGGGGTACAGCAGGAGGGGCCCAGTTCTGGGTCCCTTTAGAGGCCTCTGCTTCAGCCCCTCTCTGGCTGCATCTCATCCCTTCCCACTGTTTGAGTAGTCCATGAGATCAAGGGAGGGTATGTACTTGTCTCTTCCAGCCCTCCCACCTCTAGACCTCACTCTACTACTCAGCACTCTAGAATTCCAAGTGTGCTTCTAAGATCTATACAGAACTCTTCCCTAGGGCTGTCTTTTTGGTCTGCACCCCTAAGCCCAAGGGGTAGCCACAGGGTACTGCTTGTAGGAGTAGGGAATGAATGTTGATGTGCATGCAGAATGTTCACACATGTATGCATGAAATCATTCATAATGAGAGACAAAACCAGCATGATGAGAAAAAGGAAATGGATTTGAGTCTAGGGATACTGTGAGCTAATGCCCCACATAGCTATGATCTAAAATCCAAGGACTCCAATCCAGAACTCAACCTCCCAGGGTGTTATGAAGATATGTATTTATCAGAATAGGAAGATAGAACATGTTTTATGCAACCATTTGATATGTAACTTTTAAGTATTTAGATATCTGTTATGCAGACCTCCATTTAAGCTCTTACCCTAAGTTCTACAAATGTTAGAGACAGGCTGGTTCAAGTGGCACACGGTAGAGACAAATGAAACTTGGGAGAAATTATATAATCTAGATTGGCATAAATCTTCATTAGTCATCCCTAAAGGGCCAAATGATTTATTGGCTTCATAATTCCAGCAGTTCATTAAAGGCTGAAGTACCTAAGTCTCCAATAGTTAAGGGTACTAGTGATGGATCTGGTGACAAAATAAATAAGGATTGTATGTTTTACAAGTGTATCAATATAAGCTATGGATTAATTACTTTGCTAAGATCCTAAGTAATATTATATTCAGCCCAGAAATGTTAGTAGCTTGGATAAAAGTGAGACAGGCAATTATTAGTTCATTTTAATCAGCAAAATCAGGATTAAAACTTTGTCCCTGATTCATGACTAGGTTGATCAGCTCTCTGTTTTCAGTAGGAGAGTCAGTTCTGAGAGAGGGCAGCCCAAAGAAGATAAGAAAATGTATTCATATGGCTCCTTTTAGGAGTTCACATCTGGTTTCTATAGAGATCCCAAAGGGACATGTCAGTCTCACCCCTTCCATAAAGTTCTCTGTCCTAACACTGAATTTCCAATAGCAGTTTTTCTCTCTATAGGGTTAATGTTACATTCTTTTTTTATCAGTAGTTTATGTATTTCTTATCTCTCCTAATAGATTGTACAAGTCTGGAGACCTGAAACTTTCACCTTTAAATCCTCCAAATGTGCAGTGTACATAGTAGGCATTCAATGAATATTTAGTGAGTACATAGACAGATGATTCCTAATTTTGTCATTATTTGGAGGGAAGAGTTGGTATATTTTGCATTTTTGCCACATTTTTATGTCATGTGTAATTCTATGGTAATTCCGCAATTTTCACCAACCTTGAAGAATCCTGTTAAAAACATAGACAAGGTTTTTCTTTTACCTTGAGCATATTCATAGACTAACAATATTTCTATATGTGAAGAGAGGAATTTTCTATCAGTTGGCATACAGACTGAATGTTTGTGGCCCACTAAAATTCATATGCTGGAATCCAAACCTCCAGTGTGACACTATTTGGTAGTTAATCAGGGTTAGTTCAGGTCATGAGGGTGAGATCCTCATGCTCTTATAAGAACCACAAGAGAGCTTGTTCTCTCTCTCTCCATATACATTGAGGACAAGCCATGAGAGGGCACAGTGAGCCAGCAGCCCTCTGTAAGCCAGAGGAGAGCCTCACCAGGAGCAGACCTTGATCTGGGACTTGTAGCATTCAGAACTGTGAGGAAATCAGTTCCTGCCATTTAAGGCACCAGTCTCTGATCTTGTTATGATAGCCCAAGCAGACTAAGACATTTGGGAATGCTTTGGGCAGCAAATAACAGAAAACTCAACTTTTGTTAGTTGAGTATGGAATAAAGACAAATCTCACATAGTAAGAGGATGTTTGGAGGTTGATAGTTCCAGAGACTCAACAGTACTGTCACACACTCAAAACCTTTTCTTACTTCTGTTCTGCCATCTTCAGTATGTTGGATTTTTGTCCCTGTGCTTGTAGCTTTGTGGTGATGACTGATAAGGTATCCAGGAAGGGAATGAGAATCGGTGGCACACACAAGCCCAGTCTCATTTTTAGAACACAGACTATTTCCCAGTAGACTTACCCATAAATGTTATTGGCCATGACTCAGTCGCATAGCCACCTTAGCTTCAGAGGCAGGGAAGGTGAGTACCAAATGATGGAGAATGGGGTTGCTGAACAGGCTTAGGCCATAATGACCCATCCTCTCCACGTGGGTGCATTGCCACCTGCACAAAGCCTGGACTTTGTCAGCAAGGACGAAGAGCCATAATGGTCATGGAATGGCCAAAGAATAGTATCCATCACCACTTCTCTGTTGCCTCAGTATTACCAACAGATCTTCCCAAACATTCCATATGGAGGTCATTCTAAAGTGAAAGTTCTTATTTCATTAGTATTCTTGCCCTACTGTGGCTCAACATAACACCTAAATTTTTCATACAAAAAAAATCATAAACTTAAGGAATAGGAAAATATCCATGGAAACATGTAATTAGGAATTTATAAAACATGATAGATTCTGACAGCCTTGCCCAATGGTTCTATACATTTTTTATACACCACTGATGCTCCAAACCATACCAGCTAAGTCAGAATCTCTGCAAGTGGGAGCCAGGCACTGGTAAAGCTTCCCATGTGATTCTAATGTGCAGCCAGAGCTGAGAACTATTGCAAAAAATATGTATAGGAAGCAAAGACACAATTATCTATACTTTTAGCCTCTCTGGAAACCTGTTCCTAACCCAGGAGAGTTTTTCTCACTGTTTCTCAATATCCACATTTATTTATTCATTATTCATATTACTTATGTGTGTACTATGTATATATAGTTCTGTGTGCATGGCGGTGGATAATATCTAAACTTTTTTAAACAGCCTACACATGAACACTTTTATGTTCTATTGGGATAAATCAGTGAAAATTTCCATTTAAACAATATCATATTTGTTAAGTACCAAAATAAGGAGTACAAATATTATGTGCTTTGGGAGGTCACATAAGAAACAAATAAATGTAGACTGAAAATGTCAATAAAGGCCTCATACATGTATTAGAAAAATTTGGATAGACAATGTTGAGGGAGAGGCCGTATTTGCTGAGGATCACAATTATGCCAACAATGGTATATTTGGAAGGGGCTAAATCAATTGGCTCTCTTAGGGAGTGGAAGATAAGACTAGAAGCATTGAAAAGTGTTGATGTTTTGATGGGCTGAATGTCACAGATGAAGAAGACAGATTGTTCAAAGCAGGCCCTATGATCCTAAGTTTGCAGAAGAATATTCAGGAAGGGGCTCAGGACTGATGAGTTGGAAATGTCTAGTAGGTAGTTAGAAATAAAGGAATATGCATGGGACGCCAGTGTGTTCAAGGCATTGAGATGACTGTAGAAGCTGTGAAGGTGGACATGGAGGTAGAAAACTAGAAACCAGACAGAACCCCTCTTGGACCTCTTGGAGCCAACACTGTTCCTTGTATATACCATGATTTCACATCTGACACAACTATAGTACAATTACTCATCAAACAGCAAATACGTATCACCTGCCATGTACAGGTGATACAGCAACAAAGGACATAAATTTTATATATCACTAGAAGCTAAATTTTAGGAAGGAATATAAGAAAATAAGCATATAAACAAGAAAACGTACAGAATGGTTAAGTTCAGTAAAGAAAATAAGATGGGATCATGTGAAAGTAACAGGGGTTGGGTGGATCTCCGTTAGCTGGAGTGGTCATGAGGACCTGCATGACGAGAAGCTGGCAGCCATTCAGAGTTCTGGGGGATGAGCATTCCATGTAGAGAGACAGCAAGTGCAAAGGCCCAGAGAAGGGAATAAGTTGGCATATTCAAGGTACACAACAAAGGCTGGAGCATGGAGGCCAAGGGGAGAACAGAATGATATTCACACATTTCTTTTCTTTATTTTATAAATACTTATGGATGGCCTGGGATGCAGCAGATCAGAGAACAGGCAGAATTTTCCCCACATGAATATTATATGATGTCATATGTGTAGGCAGTCTTGAAGCCTCTTGAAAGGAATTTGGGTTTTCTGCTGTTTGCAATGTTGAGTTCCTAATGGGTTTTCAGTATTGGAATGATGTTCTCCTGTTTAAAATTTTTTTTATTTCCCCACCTACCTCATTTTGCCAGACCATGAGTCTTATTCACCTTCAGATCTTCCAGTGTCTGTGCAAAGGGCCTGTCCCTTAGGAAGCACTTACTACACAATTATTGAATGCTTGAGCGTCTGTACCTTGAGCCCAAGCAAACTGCTTCAAAAAGAGACACAAAAATTTCCTCAAAAAGTTAGACACAGAATTACCATATGACCCAGCAACCCAACCCCACTCATTGGTGTGTATCCGAAAGAATTGAAAACAGATATTCACAAAAATATGTGTACGTGAATATTCATTGAATTATTCACAATAGCCAAAGGAGGAAATAACCCAAATACACACCAGTGGATGAATGGATATATAAATGTTATATATCCATACAGTGGAATATTAAATTTTATATTCCATACAATGGAATATAAAAAGAAATGAAGGACTGATAGATGTTACAACATGGATGAACCTGAAAAAAAATTATGCTAAATAAAAGGAGCCAGACACCAAAGCTTACATAGGTCACATTCAATTTATACAAAATATCTAGAATAGCCAAATCCATAGAGACATAAAGACAGAAATAGTTGCCGTGGGCTGAGGAGAGGAGGGAATGGGGAGAGACTGCTTAATGTCTGTGAGGTCTGCTTTGAGGGTAATGAGAATATTTTAGAACTAGATAGTGATAGTGGCATTACAAATGTACTAAATGCCACTAAATTGTATGCTTTAGATGGTTAATTTTATGTAATGTGAGTTTTGGCTTGATATGAGAGACAGAAGTGTCAGTTGCTTTAACTTATGAGAGAAGCAGGTATAAACCCCATATTAAAGAAATTTGATAGATAAAGGGAAGAGAGAAATAGGATAGCTAGATCAACTACTGTCTCAAGAGAAAGTTTTTTGGAAAACAGGAAGACTTTTGTATATTTTAAGGCAAAGAAGAAAAAGGTCAAAACAAGATACAGGGGAATTCTCTGAGGTCTCCCCAGGTCTGCAAGCTGGAAACTTAGACATAGCCCTATAGTAGAGCTTGGTGGTACACTCTGGTAAGAATGTTGCAATTAGGATGTTTCAGGAACTGCAACTGGAAGGGGCATTAGAAATGATACAGTCCATGTTCCCTATTTACTAAGAGGGCAGTCAGTTAAGTGACCATCAAGCTCACAGCTGCATAGTGGAAACTAAGTCTCCAGACTTACTAGGTCTAACTAGCTATGTTTATTTTTACTTTATTAATAGTTGGGGTCATCTACAAAGGCCATTTGCTGTTTAACCTATAGTTTATCCTTCAATTTTCATTCAATAAATGTGCACAGTAAGTACTAGGAATTCAGGACATAGACACATTTGGCTGAAGAGTTTCACTCACCCTAATTATAATGTGTGTCTAACTCCTAAGGCCCAGTAGCCTGACAATGTTACCAAGAATTTAGCATGCGGGTGATTTTCTTATCTTTCTAGGTCAGAGGTCTGATAGTAAATGAAGTTTGATCTGCATGTGTGTGGTTATGGATGAGTCTATGTGCGAGAGAGATGTTTCATTTATTTATTTATTTATTTATTTAATTTATTTATTAAATACATTCTTAGAATTCAAAAAGTACAAAAGATACACAGTGAAAAGTCTCCCTCTCTTTCTCCCACCTACCTAGTTCCCTTGCACAATGGCAATCCATGTTACCCAGTTTTGGTGTGTCCTTTTAAAGATGTTTTATGCATATGCAAGTAGATACATATATGCATATACTCCCCTCACCATTTTTGCACACACGCTATACACCGTGCTCTGCATCTTTTTTTTTTTTACAATGTATCATGTTCATAGATATTTATGATCTTTCTGGGTGTCTCTCCGGTCATCTATTCATTTCCCTGCAGTGATTATAGAGAAGGGCTTCCTATGTAGGAGAGTCCTCGGTCATTCGTGCAGCTTCATGATATCCCATGGCTGACACACATTTATTTAACCGGTCTCCTACTGATAGACATTTAGGTAGTTTCTAATCTTTTGCTATGTATAGCCGTTCACGTGCACCATTGCACATGTCTAAAGGAGTACCTGTAGGATAAATTCATAGACCTGGGCTGGGTAGGTCAAAGGGTTTGTGTGTGTAATTTTAATGGACCTAAGAAAATTGCATCCCATGGAGGTTGTGCCAATTTCCACTCCCACCAGCAATGTATGAAAAAAATTGTTTTGCCACATCTTCATCAGTACATTGCATTATCAATAATTTTGGAGTTTTGCCCATATGTAAGTATAAAATGATATCTCAGTGAAGATTTAATTAGCATTTTCTTCTTTGAGTGAGATCATTTTTATATGTTTAAAAGTCATTTTATTTGATCAATAAACATGAGAGATACCCTCTCAAAAAAAAAAGTCATTTTATTTCTTTTCCTATGAACTATTTGTTTATTTTCCATTAGGTTATTGGACTTTTATACACTGACTTTAGGAATTTTCTGTATATTTTAGAAATTAGCAATTTGTGACATGCATTCTGAAATTTCCCAGTCTGTCATCTCTCTTTTTACCTCAATTATGATCATTTTTGCAGTACTGAATTTGGGCTTTTTTTCTGATATATTTTTTTATTCTGATGAAGTTATAAGTCCTTATATTATGACTTCTGGGTTCTCTGTCATTTTTAGAAAGGACTTTTCTCACTCCAGTATTGTTTTTTAAAGTATCTCATTATTTCTTCTAGTAATTTTGTGGTTTCATTTATACATTTTAAATTCATCTGGCATTTATTTTGTTGCATTTTGTGCATTGTTGGGGGTTATCCCAACACCATTGTTTCCTCACTGAATAAATGCCATTTGTGTTTATCCCTCCAGTACAATTTGAATAAAAATACTGCTTTCAATTTCCAAATGCAATCAATATTGACTAAATATCTACTATGTGCAGTGCACGATATCATGTTTCTAATTTTCCCTTCAGGAAGAAATGAAGACAAGATTTTAAGGACTATGATGCAAAAACCTCCTTTGGTAGGTAAAACAAAAAAAAACTTCAAAATAAAGAGTTTCTTGCTATCAGCAGGAACTGGTTATGACCATATTCACTGAGACAAAGAGCTAGTTCAAGCTGCAAGCAAAGAAAACACAAAGGGTTCTTTGTAGGTATGAGTCCTCTTCTATAGTCAGGGCAGGAAAATGAAACAGATGACAGTAGAGATCTTTAAACACCACAGTATCTATGAACATGAGATGCTGCTAAATAAAGACAGTGGTGACAGACCCTCTGTAAACATTCACTTGGCATAGGGCTTATGGGCTCAAAATGGGCTAGTACTAAGAGATTCTAAAATAAGGCATTGTCTTTTAAGCATACTTTCCTTCAGTATGAAAAAGAGCATCATAAAGGCTGGAAACCTCAAATCCTGGACTGAAACAACCCTAGGTATATAACTATTAATAGGAACTCTATGATAGCTATTGATTAACCTATTGATCCTCCAGCCTTAACTTTAGTGTAGTCTGGAATTACTGGATATTTACTCTTTGACCTAATAGCCATCATGCCTCTAGCCCAAATCTACTAATTTGACTTTGGGAACATAATTAGGATCTAGACCCTAGGCTCTAATAATGCTCTACGTTGCACAGATTCATTGTGTGCACTTGTGTGTGTGATTTATCCACACAGAATGTTAAAGAAATATTCCTGGGGAGGGAAGGACCAGGAGTAAGAGCCAGTGGGTGTAAGTGGCAGGCAAGGGAGAGAATAAAATGCAAGAAGCAAGTATAAGGATATCCACTCTTTTAAAGAACATACAGAAACTGAGGGTGAACAGGAAGGAGAGACATTTGCAGTTTGATACTGACTATCTGTGGTGGATTAATAGTGCCTCCACCAAAAATTCATGTCCACCCAGAATTTAAGAATGTGTCTCTAATGGAAATAGGGTCTTTGCAGATATAATTAGTTAAGGTGAGGTCATATTGATGCTTCCCTTCATTTGTATGTAGAATCTGAAAAACAAAACAAATGATCAAACAAAACAGAAATCAATTCATAAACACAGAGAATGGACAGTTGTTTATCAAGGAGGGTGATGGAGAACAGGGGAAATAGGTGAAGGGGATCAAGTACAGACTTCAAATTATAAAGTAATTTCATCACAGGGACAGAAATATAACATAGGAAATAAAGCTCATAATATTGTACTATCTTTATATGGTGACAGATGGTAACGACACATCCTGGAGAGCATTTAATAATGTATGTAATTGATGAATCACTAAGTTGTACCTCTGAAACCAGTGTATGTAAACTATATTTCCATTAAAAATGTTTTTAAAGAGATAAGGTCATACTGAATTAGCCTGGGCCCTACATCCAGTCACTGTTTTTCTTACGAGAACACACAGACTCAGAGGGAAGGTCACATGAAGACAGGCAGATACTGGAATGATGCTGCTAAAAGCCAAAAAATGCCAAAGATTGCTAGGAGCCACCAGAAACTGGGAAGGTGCAAGGAAGGATCCTCTCCTGGAGCCTCCTGAGAGAGCGGGGCCTTGCCAGCCCCTTGACTATGGACCTCTAGCCTCCTGAATTGTGAAAGAACAGATTTGTTGCGTTAAGCCACCCAGTTTGTGGTTATTTGTTACAACAGCCCTAGGTAATGAAAAAGACTACTCTATAGGAACTTGATGAACCACAAATATGAAAGTTTTTCCTCTGTGTATCCTACCTGTCCTTTTTTCCAAGTATGCTATAAATGAAAATATTCTCTTAAGGTAGATCTTTCAGTTTTCAGGTTTGCTAGACCATGCTGTGACCTGATGCTCACTAACTATAGTGCCTGAACAATTTCCCTGTCTGTAAAATGCAGAGAATAATGCCTATATCTCCTGTGTAAAGCTATGAAAAAAGAAGAGATAACATGTACAAAAGTGCTCTATAGACTAGAAAATACTATATAAATACACACTTAATTATTATTGTTGCAATTTTGTAAATACTAAGTCCAAATATTCACTAGACTAGACTTATTTTCTTAGCCTTATTTTGCCCACAATACTACTAAAAAATATTATTTCTTCTGATTTTCTTACATAAATTTATATCTACCTTGTGAAAATCGGCAGAAGACTTTATTTCCAAGGCTGACTTATTAGTAATAACTTTTTTTAGTCGTCATCAGGTATTTTGTTTCCTCTGTCTTAGAAGGTCATGGGTGTCCATGAAGACACAGAACTCATTTATTCATTCTTCTAAGTATTATTGAATGTCCATGTGCTAGGTAATTGAGATTTGGTGTCCAAAAGCAAGATGACAAAATAGGGTAAGATGATGGGGAGTAGCCTCTGGGAAGGTGATAGTTGAGCGACCACCTGTGGACAAGAGGAGCAGCCATGTGAAGATCTGGGGCCAGAGCCTTCCAGGTAGAGGAGAACACTGAGGGCCCAGCGCACGGGATGGTTGAGGTGTTTCTGGATCAGACAGGCAATCCAGTGACTCCAGCCAATAGAGCCAAGTCGGATCCTGAGAATGGGACAGGCCTTGACAAGGAGGCAGGGGTGTTGTCAAAGTGCGGGTGGGAAGCCCATGGAGGGCTTTAGGAGAGGGAGTAGCATTAACTGATTTAATTTGTGAAGGTTGCTCTGGCTGCTGTGGGGAGAAACTATCCCAAGGTGTAAAAGGCAGGCCCATTTACACCTTAGGTTTCTGGGAATAATATGATGGGGGCTTGGACCAGATGGTCTTGGGGTACTGGGGTGGACAGATTGGACAACTGGAACATGTCTGAAGGGGCAGCCATCAGGCCTTATAAATAGATCGGATGTTAGGATAAGTTAGAAAGAAAAAGGTTCTAACCTGACTCTTTCCGTCATAAACAGCCCTGACTGAAAGCAGCCCCACTATACCCCAAATTCTGTTGTCTGAATCTCTCTCCCACCGGGGTAAATCTGCATGTGCTGCTGGAAAAGATAAATGTAGTTGAGCTCAGTTGTCTCATTTTGGGTGCTTAGAACACAACATTTTTGAAAGCCCACAGAGAAAGAAATCCCTTGGCCCTCACTTTTCATAGGGCTATGAATGGCTTTGCCTTTCTCTCAACCTGCTAAGGAAGGCAAAGGGCATTTATCCTACCCCTCGTTCTAGTGCATGCTGTGAGAATTCAGATTGTTTCCTCTTTCTCTGTCATTCGAGAAATGAGGATATTAATGCCCACTCTGAAGAGGTTTTCTGATGATAAAATGAAATAACACGTGGTCTGGCAACTAGCTGAACTTCAGTAAAAGGCAATGATGATAGTGATGATGAGACGGGGTGAGTGACACATTGGCTTGGAATCATCTACTTCCCTCTAAGCGTCTCATCGCTAACAAAATTCTTTACTCTAACTCCAGCCTGGGTCCATAAGTTGGGAATATCCTAGGATTTGTGAAGCAACGTTGTTTCGTCCAGAACACTGAGGCTGCCTGGTACCCTCTTGATGTTACTACATTACTTATTCCTAATTCTCTTCTGAAGCATAGGAATAGTTTTTGAAACAGTAGCAAGAAAAAAAGTTTCTGTTAAAATAATGAGTCTTCCTTATTTTGAGCTTTCCTCTGATGCTTGCCACATCCCTCCCATTATTGCTCTTTGTCCACCACTGAAAAGGACAGTGTCCTCAATTTGTGCCCAGCTGGAAAGAGACCATTGAACTGAAGAGTGCAAAGAAGCAAAGAAATCACACTGAGATGGTATTTTCCTTTCTGAGACATTTCAACAATCATAACAGAGAATGTCTTATGAGCCGACCGTCAGTTTTAAATATGGAAAATACTTCCTTGCTTTGGGACAGTCATTATGCCCTTGTATTTTAGATGTCAC
The DNA here is from genome assembly GCF_040802235.1 of Manis javanica. NCBI lineage: Eukaryota > Metazoa > Chordata > Mammalia > Pholidota > Manidae > Manis > Manis javanica. The sequence continues at coordinate 51,370,735 of NC_133172.1, forward strand.
TAACAAAGCGAGTGTGAAGTTTGTCCTATATAAATAACATATTTAACATAAAGAGAGAAAAGAAAAAGATAAAAATGACTGCTCCCTAAATCCTGATATATACCAAGAGTCCTGTACATTTGATAAGATTGCTGCATTCTGGATCCTGATGCATTACCCATCCCTTTCCAATTCATTCTCTTTTTTCATAATATGCTATTTTTGTATGATTTCAATACCTTCCTTTATGTCTTTAATCACTTTAGCATACTTATTTTGCAGTCTCTATCAAATTATGCTATCCACTGAAATTCTCAGAGGCCTAAATCTTCTGTTTTCTTTCTCTCACTCATGGCTTTTAGTTTTGTAACATGTGGGTATGTCTTCAGCAAGGCTTTCCCTACAAGAATCCTAGGTGACCTATATGAAGCTGCCGCCCACCAGAGGATTTCTGGATTTGCTCCCTCCAAATGCCATAGGGATATTACTAGCCTGAGACCAAGTTTGACTTTAACAGCTTTGAGGTTTCTGAACATGACAGGTAGAAATATAAATCCCTAAACCTGTAAGGCCTAGTGGCAGATTCTCAGGGGAGACTTTTTCCTACCCATGCGCCAGGAAGTGACAAGCATCCTTGCGTCACTGGATGGATTTTTTTCCCCCTAGGCCATCCTTTTAAGAGTCTCAGTTTTATGCGGGGATAATAGTTCCAACTTCATAACTTTCGTGGGCTCCTGGCCCCATGTGGTGATAAAACCCAGTCCTGTGGTCACCGGGCAGTGTTCCCCAAGGCAGATACATGTTCTGTGGCTTACTGCTCTCATTTCAGCTTCCTCTTTATTATACCTGGCACTTGAGGAGTTCTATACACAAGCTTAATCACTAATTTAAAAGAAGTTGTGTCCTCTGTTATTCAGAATATTTAATATTTTTGGTGGAAGGGGTTTTGGGTTATCTATTCCACCATATGGCTGGAAATGAAACTATCAATTCGTTCTTCATACTTTAGTCAGAGACACTTTTCAACATAGAAATATGATTTTGCTACTAGTCTTGCTTGAAACACTGGAGTGGCTTCCCAATGATCTTAGGATGAAAAATAAAATCCATAACCTACAGGGCCCTGAATGGGCCTTTATTTCCTTCCCCATCCCCATGTCCTACTTTATCCCTTCTCATTCTCTGTGATCTACCCATACTGAGGTTCTTTCAGTTCCTGGAATGTACCTCACTTCTCCTTACCTCAGCAACTTTGCACGTTCTGTTCCCTCCTGCTGGAGCACGCTCGTGTTCCCCCAGTTCACTCACCCTTCAGATCTCAATGTAATTGCGCAAAGGCAGTTGTCCAGGTAAATTTCCTCTGATATATGTGTATATTGGTTCAAAGACCCTCTCCTTTTTTGTGTATATCACAGTTTGCTTTTACACTTATTTTTGTAATTATTTTTTAAATAGCTCTCTCACCCACTGCACTGCAAGCTCTCTGAAGACGGGTGCAGTGTCTATTCTTGTTGACCATTTTTATTAGTCAGTAAAACTACCACTAGCTGCTATATGAATGCAAACACAAGAAAATCCTAAAATTTCAGTAATTTAACACCATCACAATGTATTCCCTGTGCCAGGAACTTTTCCAGCTGGACCCCAGAAATTCAGATTGTACTACTATCTTCAACATGTTGCCAGCAAGGTTACAGAGGAAGGAAATGAGAACAAATGATCACGTGGGAGGTCTTTATAAGCCAGGCTAGGTAGGCATGCATCACTTCTATCCACATTTCATTGGCCAGAACTCAGTCACAAAAGCCCATTGCAAAAGAGCTGTGAAATACAGATTACGTATGTGCCCAGGAAGAAGGGGAGAAAATAGTTATTAGCACTCAAGTCTCTGCAGCACCCTTGTATTTTTAGCAAGTAGCTTCCTGAAATAGAAAGTTCTCAGTAAGCACAGAATGAATGAGTCAACAAATGGATGGATGGATATAGGATGGATGGATGATTTCTTAGTCAATGGGTAGCTCATTGATTCGGCTAATCTAGAAGTTCTTTGAGTAGAGAGACCATATCTGTATTGCTTGTCATGATAGAGAAGTTTGGGGCACGTGGTAGAAGCTCACACAAGAATAATTGATCACCACTATTTGGAAGATTTCATGGAGGAGATGGATAGCTAGTGGATCTTTCAAGAAAGGTATGTAAAGAAATTGGAAAAGCAATTTAAGAAGTGAATTTGTGAAGGTATGGGATGGATAGGAAAAAGAGTAGAAGAAAAGATGAAGAAAGGTTGGTGTGTATGGCTGAGTGTAGCAAGGAAAGGAATCCATGGAGACTGGAGAGCCTTGCAGGGGTAAAACCTCACCTGGCTAGTGTCTTAACACCATGTCTGCAGAGTCCCAGACTCCTTCATTTTCTCTTTTGATGTATTACAGCCTTACACCTCAGAATAAGGGTGCCTCTTTAGTGAAATTGGGCCTTTTCCCCTCCGATTCTGACTCTTAGTGTTTAAAATGAGTAAAATGTGCCCAGGAAGTATGTATTTGGATTGGCCAAAAGTCAGTGCTACAGAAAGCCTTTTGCCCCTGACCATGCAGAATGGTAAACCACACTAGTTCCAGCCCCAGCTGTCAGGCCAGGATTTCGCCCTAGCCCTTTTCTAATCAATACATAGAACTGCCATTGGGAAGGAGCTGTATTTAAAAAAATGAATGAAGTAGGACAGCCAAAATCTTTCCAGTCTTTATGCTCTTCTCTGCAGCTTTCTGCCCAGGGATGGGGACCACCTTGAGAGCTGCAGACGAGCAGCATAAGGGTGCCACCCTCCCCTGCCCTGAAAAGGGGATGGGGCTACAAAAAGTAGCCAGCCCTCTATTACAGGCTTCTGAAATGCACTGTTGGAGTTAGTGACAGGGGAACCGCTCCACCTCTGGGGCTACAGCAGTGCAGTGAGCCTTAGTGGATCAATGCTTTAGTCTTGTCATGCTAATTGCTCATTGGTTGACATTCATGATCCTTCCTGGCTCCCTCCCTATGTAAACTCTTTACAGCTGGAACAGCGAGATGCAAAAATCCTGAGCCTTCAAAGCCAGCTCCTGCAGAAGAGAGAGGGCCTGGCAGCTGAGGTATGGTGCTCCCCTGTTTTCTTGCCCCCTTTTAAAAAGCTTCATGTGTGTCTGCATGTGGTAGTGTGATGGGAGATGCACAAAGAAATGCCTGGGGTAACTCTCCTGCACCACATGAATGTTGTTACCTTTTCAGAACAAAACAGTATCTCCTCCCTTCCAGCCCTCCCCCACCCCCCCAAACAGAAAAATACCCCCTTCTATGAATTTGGTTGCAGCCCTTCTGCTTTGGTGAATGTGTTGCCCTCCACCTACTCACAATGCACATGTACCTGCCCTGTCCTTTTTGCTCCCAGACTAGAGCATGTCAGACCAAGCTGCGCTCTGTGTGTGTGTGTGTGTGTGTGTGTGTGTGTGTGTGTGTGTGTGATCACGCCTACCATTTTGGCTTCCTGGAACATCAGCTTTTCTACCTGACTGAGCCTGTCCCTACAACCACTGTTGCCACTGAGACCACCTCAACTTCTACCCTGTAAGCTTTAGGCCTCTGCTATGCAGGGTTTTGTTAAGCCGTTTAGTATTAATTGATTTTTTTCCCCCATTTTTTTTCTTTCTTTCCCTGGGCGGGTCAATAGCTGGATGCTTCAGGAGCAGAGGATCTATCAACTGCAGACCAAGCATAGGGAGACGCAGGCAGACCTGGAGCAGAAACCCAGCCATCTCCAGCCGCTCCGACAGTACTTGGTGGCCAGACAGTCGGCAACAGGAAGCATGCCACGGGCCATAAGGCAGGAAATGACTCAATCCTAGATCTCTGGTAAGTTTCCTCAGTTTTGGAAAGTGAGGCAAATGATAACAACGTCTTTCCTTACTCAAAAGAAATGCCAGCATTTCTGCTGATTTCAGTTTAATGAGCTTAAGCTCAAAATCAGGTGCCCCCAGCAGATCTGGGAGGATGAAGGGTTGTGAGGAAGGGCTGGGAGCTTGCGGGACAGATGAGAGCTAACCAAGCTCGGATCCTACGGTGAGCCACTGCGGCCAAGCAGATGGCCAGGGTATTGATCCCTGCATCCCGGTGGTATTGATTTCCTCTTGGGGCCAAGAATGGGGTGGACCTACAGAGGACAAGGGAGAAGCAGCAGCCTCCCCGAGGGCCACGCAGCCCTGATCGGTGATAACAGTGTTAAGTGGTCAGCCTGGAGATGAGGTTTGCTCAGATCTATTGATCTGCACTCCCCTGGGATATAAATCCTTCTGAATTTGCTGTGGTGGATATAAATATTTATAATTAAAATAGCCTAGGAGCCTCTTACAGGCACAGGGAGAATGGCCCATCGTCCCAGGGTAAGGTCTGATGTCAGTCTCTTCCATCTCCCTACTGTGTATGCTCTTCTTACTCTCTTCCATCTGTTTATACATCTCTGTTCTCTCTTTTGAACCCTATTTTGCTTGCCCTCTGAGTGACAGGCACAATGTCTCAGACTATCAGAGGCCGGGAAAAATCCATTCTTTCTGAATACAGCCTCCAGCTGAGGAGGGAGGGCCACTCCTCCCGTTCAAGGCTACACAGTTTCATGTGCATTCAGGAGACTGGACTCAGAAAGGAATGGGCTATTTGAGGAGGAAAGAGATGACTTCTTTGGCTGTTGCTTTGTTCTTGCTTTCACTGGGGCATCAGACTGGATCCAGAAACAAACAGCCTTGTAGCACAAATGTGTTAACCAATGCCAAGACCCTGTGTTGGCTTGCTTGCAGTGTTAAGTCTAGGAGATCAATTTGAAGGGGCCCACACTCCTGTTTCTCAATACCTCATAAATCTAAGCTCACACGAAGTGAACAGAGCATCTCTTACCCAAGAGAATGGACAAAGAAAGGATGCTGAGGACTTATTTGGGGGCAGAGCCCTTGAAGCCAACCAAGACCAAGACCATTGACCAAAGCTTTGTCCACCACGAGGACAAGTTTACAGAGGTTGGAAACATGTGACTTTAATTTCTAGAAATTTCAGTGGTAGGGAAAATAGTCCTTGAAATTATTTGCTGTGATCCCTGAATCTATCATCTGCTTTTGTCCAGGATGCAAATCTGTTCACCCTGAATCCATCATCAGCTTTGGTACCCAGATACAATCTTTTCAGTTTTGGAACTTTTGACTATTTTCATCATGTTTCTGCTTTGCTTCAGTGCTTATATCTTGAACTGTGTGTCTTTGTATGTCTGCCCTCAGCAGGTTTCATTAATTTGTAATTGATGATCACAAAATTGTTTAAGGAGTCCCAGATCTTATGCTTGTCAAGGTTGTGTGTTAGTTGTATGTACTATCTAAGATGTGGGGAGAACTCACTGGGTTTTGCTTCTCCTCATTTTAGAATGTTCAGTTACCCTAGTCCATTTGTGAGTCTGTGTTTCTCTGTGCAGGTGTCTGTACTTGGGAAGCAAGGAACATAAGCAGATTAAAGTTGTGCCCTATGTTCCTCAACTTTTGCTTTAACTGTGTCATTTCCAGATGCATATTAAGCTTTGCTTTTTTTCCCCTTTTTAGTCAGAAGTGGTAGTTTCAGAACTTAAATCTAGCTCATTTGTCTCTTTTAGCAAATGATGGAAGGTTAGGGACTATTCCAATTGGCAGTCAAGGGTCAGTATTTTAGACTCCATTGGCTTAGATAATTTATATAGAATAAAAGTCTAACACATATAATCACAACAGCCTTGGCTTAAGAATGCTTCTAAGCATACTTGAGGTTGAAAAACACTTCAAGCTAAAAAAGGGAGAATGTTCTGGTTAGTACCTTATATGCTTCTGTGGTAATGGAGAGAATTAGAATGCACTTCTCTTTGTTTGATTTATATGGCAACACCCAGAATGTGAAAGGTGTATTTTACTGTAGAAATAAACTTTCAACATTGACCTAGAGAACAGAAGACCCAAGCTGATACTTAAATCCTTCTCTGCTAGGTTATAATGAAAGCACAATTAATAAGAATCAATTTTTTTAAGAATAAAAATCCTGAGACTGGTGTCTTTCTCCCATTGTTTGCAATATTTGTCAACATGTACTTGCATGATTCCTCTGAAGAACAAACTAATTTGGAGAAAGTAATCTAAATTTTTAGTATTAAATGCACTCCATTCATTAAATGTGTTTTCTTGCGATCATAGTGCCACTAAATCTAACTAGCACTTACATAAATTCATTGCTCTCTTATGCTGTTGTTCCTACAGGTCATATTTGAAAGTTGTTGCCAGTCACAGGGAAACAATATTGTTATGGAATCATCTAGTGGCTTAGGATAACAAGCTTCAATATCTTCAGTCTTGCAGGAATGTAAAGCCTATGTTATAGATATTTTCATATGCTACATTTGCCTTTTATATTTTGTACAAAGAAATATATTTTCAGTCCCACTTGTCTAAAAATATTAATATTTTATAATGCAAGGATAGAAATATTTCACTTATTTCTGTATCTATAACATAAAATATAATGATATTGATATTTCACTGTTATCTCCAAACTAATAATGTACATACTATGTTTCAAGCCTTTCTGAGCACCTTGACTTACTGATTTGATCCTTAGCACCAACTTGTAAGTTAGTGCAAAAGTCATTTTCTCCATTTTACCTATGATACACATGCACAAGTTGACACAGATATTAGTGTCAGATTGGGCCTATGACCTGAGGCTTTGGAATCTTTGTCAAGTGCTTTTCTCTAAGCTGCCAGCTGCCTCTGAAAATGTTTGATACAATTTTAGCATATTCTGTATTTCTGGCATATATCATAACCATTGAAATGTGTGAAAGGCAAATTGTTGGTAATCTTAAATGATCATTAACATTCTATTCAAGCTAGAAAAGGTAGAAAATAAGTATTTCAGACATCTTTCTTTGGCCTTTATCATTCTGCAACAGGCTGCAAAGTCTGATATCATGACAGACCTTTTTTTTTTTTTTTTTTTTTTTTTTTTGAGAGTTCATCTCTCATATTTATTGATCAAATGGTTGTTAACAACAATAAAATTCAGTATAGGGGGGTCAATGCTCAATGTACAATCATTAATCCATCTCAAGCCTAATTCTCGTCAGTCTCCAATCTTCTGAAGCATAACGAACAAGTTCTTACATGGTGAACGAATTCTTACAGAGTGAATAAATTCTTACATGGTGAACAGTACAAGGGCATTCATCACAGAAACTTTCGGTTTTGATCATGCAATATGACCTATAAACCATCAGGTCAAATATGAATATTCATTTGATTTTTGTACTTGATTTATATGTTGATCCCACATTTCTCCTATTATTATTATTATTTTTATTTTTAATAAAATGCTGAAGTGGTAGGTAGATGCAAGATAAAGGTAGAAAACATAGTTTAGTGCTGTAAGAAGGCAAATGTAGATGATCAGATGATCAGGTGTGTGCCTATGGACTAAGTATTAATCCAGGCTAGACAAGGGCATCAAGACATCCACGGATGCAGAAGATTTCTCTCAAAGCAGGGGGGGTGAGGTTCTGAGCCTCACCTCTGTTGATCCCCAAATTCTCACCTGATGGCCCCCCTGCGACTGTGCCTGTCTTAGGTTGTTCCTCCCTTGAGGAATCTTACCCGTCTCTGGCTAACCAGTCATCTTCCGGGGCCATACAGGGAAATGTAAAGTTGGTAAGTGAGAGAGAAGCCATATTGTTTGCAAAGGTTAGCTTTTTACTTCTTTGCAGATTTATGCCCTGTGGCTTCTATGCCCAGCACTTGTCTCGAGGTATCTTTACCACCTGGAGGAATTATGATACTCGGTAAATTCGATATGAGGCACGAATTCTATTTAAGGTTTGTAATTAGGAAGGAAGAAGAAAAGCTATAGATGTAGCATATGAAGGAAACTTGGGAGGATTGATTATTTCTTTGACATATCTTCTTGTATAGTACCTTAAGTATGTATAGGTTTTAAACTACTAACTAATTTGCACACACATATTAACATAATAGGAATACGGTGACATAAACAAAGCAAATCTATAATTACCAGCCATCTCCAGTGAAGCCAAGAAAACCATTTAGGCACCCTAGGCATTTGTGAAAATTTATCTATGATATGATGGATATTTTCCAACTGTACTTGAACCATCAGACAAATTAAAGCAGCCCATTTCTGGGATCTGTTCACATCCCATATGTTCTTTTAACCATAGATAGTCTATAGTCATGAGATTTTGGGGTGCTACAACTTGCACCCCTCCCAACTCCTGGTTGAGTTCCAACAGTACAGATCCAGTCAAATTCGTTGTCTCACTGTATGCACATGCCAGCCTAGACATCTCCCTCCTCCTTCTTATGGCAAGTCCAGGAGACGGTGGGCTGGATGCAGCCACAACCGCAGCATCGTCCGAATCCCTGTGGAGGCTTTTTGATGATCATCCCCCGGCACGAGTCCTCCAGAGAGTGCTGATGCCGGAAGCTCCTCCTCATATCGTATCTTAGTTCATTTTCTGGGTATCCAAGCTAGGCCTTGATCTTCTGCGTAGAAACAAACAGACCCTTTGCCCACACTTTGACATGCCCTCTATACCACTGTGCAGAACTCATTGGAGGTCAGCACACAGTAACTGCTTTTTTTTTTTTTTTTTTAATTAAGAGAAAGGAATATTATCAGAAAAGAGTACCTCCATAGCTGATCATCTGACACCCTTTAAGTGATCAACATTAAGGATATTTAAAGCATGCGTTGATCTTTGATTTACCAATAGTTTTATCCTGTTAAGGAGTAATCCCCCTTTTCTTTCTTTCTTTCTTTTTTTTTTTTTTAAATTTTTAATCTACACTTACCTGAAGAATACTATGTTTACTATGCTCTCCCCTATATCAGGTCCCCCCTAACAACCACATTACGGTTACTGTCCATCAGCTTAGCAAAATGTGGTAGAGTCACTACTTGTCCTCTCTGTGTTGTGCAGCCCACCCTCCCCTTTCTCCCTCCCCCCCATGCATGCTAATCTTAATACCCCCCTTCTTCTTCCCCCCCCTTATCCCTCCCTGCCCACCCATCCTCCCCAGTTCCTTTCCCTTTGGTACCTGTTAGTCCATTTTTGGGTTCTGTAATTCTGCTGCTGTTTTGTTCCTTCAGTTTTTCCTTTGTTCCTATACTCCTCAGATGAGTGAAATCATTTGGTATTTCTCTTTCTCCGCATGGCTTATTTCACTGAGCATAATACTCTCCAGCTCCATCCATGTTGCTGCAAATGGTTGGATTTTTCCACTTCTTATGGCTGAGTAGTATTCCATTGTGTATATGTACCACATCTTCTTTATCCATTCATCTACAGATGGACATTTAGGTTGCTTCCAATTCTTGGCTATTGTAAATAGTGCTGCGATAAACATAGGAGTGCATCTGTCTTTCTCAAACTTGATTGCTGCGTTCTTAGGGTAAATTCCTAGGAGTGGAATTCCTGGGTCAAATGGTAGGTCTGTTTTGAGCATTTTGATGCACCTCCATACTGCTTTCCACAATGGTTGAACTAATTTACATTCCCACCAGCAGTGTAGGAGGGTTCCCCTTTCTCCACAGCCTCGCCAACATTTGTTGTTGTTTGTCTTTTGGATGGCAGCTATCCTTACTGGTGTGAGGTGATACCTCATTGTAGTTTTAATTTGCATTTCTCTGATAATTAGCGATGTGGAGCATCTTTTCATGTGTCTCTTGGCCATCTGTATTTCTTTTTTGGAGAACTGTCTGTTCAGTTCCTCTGCCCATTTTTTAATTGGGTTATTTGTTTTTTGTTTGTTGAGGCGTGTGAGCTCTTTATATATTCTGGACGTCAAGCCTTTATCAGATCTCATGACAGACCTTTTTTGCTGGCTCAGAAATTCTCAGTTATTAACATGCCTAATCAATAAGTTTGCTCCCCAAGAACATGCCTCTATGAAAACAGTGAGTATAATTTACTCACTGTATTTCACAAAGCTATTGTGCACATACTTAGTTTTCATATCTACCACATTTGCTTTTAATGAAATATCATGTAATTTAAAGCATCCACATGAAGTGCTTAAAGTTAAGCATAAACTTTTTCTCTTTCTGAAATAACCACGACTCCTTCCCTTCTCACTAGTTCAGGGGTTCTTAACCTTTTCTATGTCATGGGCCCTATTGCCAGACTGCCTAGATCTGAAACTTAAGAACCTCTTCTTGGAATAATGCTTTTAAATGTATAAGATAAAATATATAGAATTACAAATATAGAATTACAAAGGAAACCAATTTATATTGAGATTCAGTTATTGAAAGATTAAAATCAAGTATCAAAACCAATTGGATATAATAATATGTGTACTTTTATTAAAATGTTGATAATGTCCAGTGGTTGATAAGGACCTACTACTGCAATTTTAAGGTAGTGATGAGCATAAAGGATATGGATGTGATATGAAAATAGCTGTGATTTCTACTGGAACATTTTCACTAGTACTGCTAATGTTACTGTAGTTTATTTCCAACAGTTATAACTGAATGATATGCTAATTGTAGTTCAGTGTTAGCGAAAATAAAGGTGTGATGTTTTTTCCCATTCAAGTTCTCAGATCCACTGAACTCTATCCACGGACTCCTTAGGAATCAGTGGATGCCAAGTTAAGAAACCCTGCTGTAGCTGTTTCCTATTCATTTTTTAAAACTCAACTGAAGCATCATCTTTTAGAGAACTTCACTCATCTTCCCCCAGGTGGAATAAACTGCCACTCTTCTGTGCCTTAAGGGCACTCCCAACCTCTCTAACCTAACACTTATCACACCATAGGGTCTGCATCAATCTGCCTGTCTGCCCCTCCTAGAGAGGGCACATTCCTGAGGGCATCAGTCGTGGCTTGTATTACCACCACCTAGCATAATGTCTAGCACGTAACAAGGGGGCACTAGATATTGAAAAGAAGGAGGAAGGGAAATTCAGAGACAGGGGAGGTGTGTATCACAGAAAATCAAAGTCAGTAGCTTGAATGTTTACTTGAGTCAAATTTTCCAGTAATGGCAACTTCACATCCCAGGCAGTAAAGATGGCATGTGGATAAAGCCTGTCCTACTTCCCATTTAGTGAAACTCTCAAATTATAGCCTCCTAAAAAATCATAATCTCGTATTAAGGACGTAATAGTAATATCCAAATTTCAGACCTGTTTCTTTTTTTTTTTAAGAATCTCATTAATATAGACAAGGGAAAGTCAGTAGAAATGGAGAAAGAGGGTTTTCTTTACATATTGAGCTCTTAAAGCTTTATCAGTCAAATTTTTTTAAAAAGTCAGGAAACATGGCTTTCATTGTAAGGCACATAGACAAATGTGTAAATTCTCTCTACAACTCTAGATACTTGAAAATGATTATGAAGATTTACTTGAAAAACAGAACACTACTAATAGAGCCTCTTAAGTCCTCAACACAAATACTTTATATAAGGATAATTGTAGCTGCTTACACAGGAAGACATACTTTCTGACATGTAGTTAACATCTTAATATTAACGTCACATAAAAATCAGCATTTATTCATGCATATTGACTTAATTTTGTATGCACCTCTTCCTTCCCAGTAATAAATACTTGCCATTTCTACCCAAATGAATGGGTATTCACATATCAATGTGAGACTGCATATTCTTCGGTACAAGTTGATTTTTATCTACAATGTACTTGTTTATTACAGGAGGAAGAGGATAAAGATAAAAATGGAGATAAAATTGGAAAAAATTTATAGCCACATTTATTGACTAGTGTTCCATTCAGTATTCTTTTGCATGAATGCATGTCGAATCTTAGTCACTGATTAAGCAGTTCAATGGCTTTTGATATACCACTGCAGAATATCTTATTGAAATATACTAGTCAATCACAGATTTAGATTACAAATTGTATCTGAGTTAATATATAAGATCTTGATTTGGATAAAGGTCATTTCACCCCATCATCTAATAGGACACTGACCCATGTGTACCCTATGTATTCTACAGAAGATATCTTCTGAGGGTCATTGGTGAGGTCCATGGACCAGATGCCTAAATATCCTTGTGGACCTGACCCTTGTCTCAGCATTCATTTACCTTCACCCACTGAAACAGAAGGTTGTAAAAGCAATATTCTAAGTCCCCCAATCCTAAACAGAGTGTTGGTGGAGCAAAGAAGAAAGGTGAAACAATGACTATGATAATAGGTAGGGAGAAGTGGCTTGCATTGGAACTATGGGTCAAAGAATTGGTCTCAAAGCTTCAATCCATATTTGAGCCTCTTCATCTTTTGAAAAGAAGTCCCCACAGAGCCTTGACTGATATTCTTATTTCTAGGTTTCTAAAGGTCCATTGCTTATTGCATGTTCTTTTACCTGTTACATACCCGCTTCTTCCTGAGTTTATCATTCTTTTCTTTCATTATTATTCCTCTCATTCCTGGTCTCCTTATTCTTTTGAAACATCTTATGTTTTAATTAACTGACACTAAATTTACTGATTAGGCACATCACCCTTAAGCTCTTCAAGAGAAAATTCTACCTAAATATAAAAGGCGATAAATATTTTTAGCAGGCAGGCAAACTGATCTAGATACACATTTGCTAAGACTTGTTTTGCAAATAAATATGGGCATTCATAGTTGATATGATTATGTTAGAGTTACAGCAAGAATTTAATATTCATAATCGCCCTTATTTTATGCAACACAATAACCATCTTTCCCAGGCAGAAAGGAAAATATGGTTCTGGAAACATAATTCAAACAAGCAGAACTGGAAAGACAGCTTAAAAACTATACTATACTTGATAACAAAGACTGATTTTAAAAGTAACCAAGAAAAGCCTAGGAAAATGGATTGTTAATAGAATCATGGCTTGAAATAAAAAGACTGCATAAAGCAATTTGTTTGTGAATTTAACAATCAACAAAGATTATTTTCAATAATCCACATTTTAGAATTTATTTGAAAATTATAAATTTTTTCAAAACAGAAAAAAAGGTGTTCTCAGTAATTGTCATCTATTAAAATGTAACCTCTGTGCCTAATAATAAAATGACTGTGAAGAGAGAAAAATGGAAAGGTTGTAGAGGATAATGGAGCCAAGAGCGGGAGGCAGCTTTGGGGTGGATAAAGGACAAATCATTCCAGACGAACGTGACCACTCTTTTAAATCGCATTACAAGATTAATGGATGAAGGGAATGCACTAGAGGTAATATATATGGATTTTACTAAAGCTTTGATACACTGCTCCATGAATTTCCACTTGCAAAATTAATTCAAATTGGGTAGAATATGTGCATGGTCACATAGTTTGAAAATTGGCTGAAGGACCATAAACAAAGAGTAATGACAAAAGATGATCCCTCGCATTTAGGTGGAAGCAGTGTCCAGCACATCCCTGAGAACTGATGCCCACGTTGGTATAATATAACCGCCTCACTGATGATCTGGGGAAAGGGAAGGAAATTATGGAATTCACAGATTTTTACATAGAAGGTGTCACAAACCAACACAGTACAAAAAGAAGTTAAAAGTAAAAGAGAATAGAATTAAACATAGGTTAAACCTAACCTCTTTTCATGACTAAAAGAAGAATAAAGGGTTACCAGAAAAATAGTTATATATAACCTTCATTTTCATTGTTAAAACTCTGATTGGAGAAACTGCACTTAAGATGATACTGTCATTTAAAAGGGTGGTTCTTTTTTCAGTGAGAATCTGAAATCTGTGCCCCTGTGTGCTCCAAATTTTAATTCATCTAAAAAAAGTCACATAAATGCTGAAGGGGCAAAGGAGATGATTTATAAATAAAGAATTTAATTATATCCATTTAAATGCATAAATATTGGGGTATCTGTAATTTCCACAAATATATAGTAAGTACAGGACAAATAATCACCTTGAATGAACTTTGGTTTATTATAAGAATCTTTCTGATACAGATGTCCCCAAATACCAATTTGATATTTGCCAGAACAATCTTATTATTGTTTCTGATGTTGCTATTGAAACCATATAAAATGTCATTGTTTAGAAGCAGAATGAACTAAAAAAAAAAAAGTTGGATGGATAAAATGTGATTTTCCTTTTACGGAGAGCAAGATCTTATTTATAATCAAAGTTCTTTCACATTCACTATCTCATCAAATCCTCGTGGCCACCTTAGGAGGGAGGTATGATCATCCCAAATTACAGATGTGGAAACTGCGGCTGAGACAGGATAAATGACTTCTCTAAAACTACACCATCAATAAATGACAGTCACTACTAAAGCCCAAAATTTATGGACAACTAGTCTTGGGATCTTTCCACTAAGCAGCACTGTTCCCATGTGTATGCCGTGAAAGTGACTGTCTCAGAAACCCTATACCAGGGTCTGACCTTGACTTTGACTTTTCATCCTGTGCTGCATTAGAAAACGTAATGGAAATGATCTAGCTCGGAATCTGGGATATGGAAGGCACTTAATAATGTTTTGCTCCTTTTCTTTGCATTTCATCCTATTTGCAATTTCTTCATTCAGCAAACAGTCATCAAGCACCTAGTCAGGGTGGGCACTGTCCAGCCATGCACAGTTTAGTTCTTTCTCTTAAGCTCAGGTTTCCCAAGTTAGGCCAGAAGCTCCATGAGAGAAGACTGTGTCTGTCCATCCATTGCAGTGTCCCCATTACCTAGCACATACTCGAGTAGACTTCCTGAGTCAGAGAGAAAATGTCCAGCCTTACCCCTAAAAAGTTCCCCTGAGCTTTGGCCAGGCTTACGTGCCTTAGTTCCTTCACACAGCATCACATAAACTGGCCATGACCCTCTGCACACACTGAAAGAGTGGCAGAAAAGTCCTGGCTAGGAGCATAGGAAGCCAGGAGATGAATGCACCAGCCAAGTTGTTTTCACTTCTCTTCCAGCAAGTCACCTCTGGGGCCTTTATAGCCATAATGATAAGTTAATCACCATGCTAAAGCATTTGGTTACTGAGATGCCCTTTGCCAATGACTAGGAGATGGAAATTCTGCCTCTCCTGTGCCCATCACCAAGCCTCTCAATAGAAAGCCCCATGGGGGAGTAGCAAAAGCCCACTGCTCCACAGCTTCTGGACAATGCTTTCATGTGAATCTGGAAGGAGAAGAGAATACACAAAGCACAGATGATACAGAGAAAAGTTTGACGCTCCTTTGATGACTAGGCCAAGCTCAAGGACATGTCAAGGGACATGTAGCCCATGTACACAATGTAGAGGTGCCCATGCATAAGAATGGGTAACCTGACCAGGGCCACCCTCTCCTGCTGTGTCGGGCCCTACTTCATATCCCCACTAAACAAAGGCAAACCATGCGCATCTATCTGCTCAGTTCCTGCCCATAACCCAACCCTGCCAGGGAATGTATGACATCACAGATATTTCCATCCTCAATTGGATTCATTATATTACTTTCAGAAAGAATAACTTTGTCATTTCTAACCCTCATCTTCCACATTAGGTTTCTTGCAGTTGGATGAGTGCACCCGAAGTCTTCATGAAGTGTCAGGTGTAATTTAGCACTGGGAGGTGAATTATGGGATTGCCCTTTAGGAAAAGGCTGGAAGCTCAGCCCTGCCTGTCAAATAGGTCTCTGCCTTATAGCGAACTCTGCAGGTGAATGAATCAGTATTTGGCATATCAGCATTTCATAGAGCCTCCATGCTAATGTCTTTTTGAAATGAAACCGAGGAAGCTGTTAACCTCAGTTAGCCGAGTGTCCCCTCTGTGACCGGGATAAATCATCAATGTAGAGGCTGAGAACTCTGTTCTTACTGCTTTGGGGAATAAAAGCCAGGGCTGTGGAGAAGCTGATGGAAGGGACCTCCAAATCTCAGAAATCTAAGTAAGGATGTTTATCTCCCTTAAAAGGAGAAATAAATATTACTCCTCCTTGCCTCCTGGTTTAGCCTTTCTAAAAAGATTTTGAATAATTTTATTCAGTTAGAAGCATACCCTTATTTATCATTTTTCCAAGTCTTTGATCTCTTCTACAGTGAAGCCCCCCAAAATGTTTATATTTTATTATAGTATATATGTATAAATATATACATACACATATATAAATATATAGAATAATATAATGCAAAACAATATATAGATAACATATTATTATAGTATATATGAATTCCTGGAATCTCTCACAACTGAAAACCTGGTCTTGACTGCCAGAGTAGCTCTGGTCACCTAACTAGGGATTCTCTATTCCCTAGTACTGCTTGGAAAAGAATATTTTCCCGTGCTTCAGATCCAAATGACATCCATAGGAAATCCTCACATCACCCTTGGGAAACAGGAGTCATTATTCCAGTCTTTACATTTGAAAAAACAGGGGCACAAAAAGTTAAGGGAATGGCCAAGCTCAGGGTCAAACCCAGAACTTCTGTCATCTTGTTTCTCAGTGGTTAACTGCTGTGCCACCATGAGGAACCAGACACAGTGCCAAATTCTTTCTCCTACCAAATCGGTGCAAACAGAAGTTTTATGACTCAGGCTTGCAGGCTCCTTTTTGCCCTGAAGGCTCTTGACTGCTTCTTCCCGCAGCTGTCCCACAGGGAAGGCTACCTGATCACTACGCACATCTTCAGCCCTTGGTATTTGCAATCAACTGTACAATTGCTTTCATTCTTTCCAGTGTGCAAGTTATTCCCCTTTCTCTTTGCCCGCCCGAGCTATCTGAGCTGGAGGTGGGCACGGTGCCCTGTTAAGGCCCGGGACATTGAGTGTTCAAGAGGAGCACAGAGCAAGATGCCTCAGGACTCTCAACCTGCGGGAAAACAAAATAGGTTAAGGAGGCTGCAATGCTTTTTAGAACATTCACAGATTCATGATAAAATTTACTCTTCAAAATTTCTTACATCCTAGAAGAAAATTAAAAACAGTTCATTTTTAAAATGGCAGTAGAATGCACATAAGCATTTAAGGGTTGTGCTCAGAAATAAAGCTTTCTTGCTCCTGCTCTTAGGTTGGAGGGAGGAGAGATTAGAGCAGGAAGGAAACTGACTTATACTGACAGTTCAATCATTGATGGGCTACAAGATTCAAAAGTTTGAGGACCGCCATAAGGTGAATCATTTTATTGTCAAAAGTTCACAAATAACAGAAGTAAAACCAATGATTCATTTAGGTGGTAATTAGTAAAAATGTATAGTGCACATACCAAAAATAGTTTGTAAAACCAGAATGTGGCATGAGGCTCAGAGGAATATTGTTACAGAGCAGCTTATGTAGTATGAAGGCAGTGAGTGTTTATTCTTTGCAGTGATTGGTGACAGTATTAGAATTGTCTTAAATGAATTGGCTGGTGTTACCTTTGATCAATTTGGGGGTACTTTTTGAGTTTCTCTTATGATTTTTAGAGGCATAAGTAAGAAATGACCCAGGTCAAGTTAACCTCACTTGTCTTGCCAAACAAGCTAAATTAAGCTTTGCTTGTATGACTGACTGACTGGTTTCATCTGCTCAGGAATTTTCAAGTCTGATCTGTGTTTAATTTTACCAGTTCCCTCCTTTTGGTCAGGCTCTCAGCAGACTGAGAACGTGACCAACCGTAACATTACCTTGATTACCACTGTTGAGGTAGTCAGGCCGAAGAGTCATATAGTCAGTTGTCAAGCTGGAGGGCCACATAGTCACCACCTTCATCATTTATGTAGTTATTGTTGATTTCTTCCCATTGCTTGACCCTTATAGATACCATTTGGTGTGCAAGTAGCTGCCAATAGGCATTTAAAACCCTAGAGAGTATACACCACACTAGAGAGGTTAATATGATGACTATAAGGAAAACAATAGCCAAGCACTGAAAAATTCCACAGAGATTCCCAGGAACCAAGGTTTAACTAACTAAACAGATCTATGGAGAGATGTCACTACTTGATGAAACATTTTTATGCAGTCTCTAAGATCCTTTAGATTTTGAATAACATTTCCTGACTTGTCAAAATAGTAAGTAGGGCATCAGAGAACTCCTATTTTGGAGTACCACCAAAAATAAGCCACTCATTTCAGTTTGCACTGTTTGAACAGCATTTAGGATATCTTTAAAGCTTTTTTGATAATTACAGAAATATTATCACATGATTTTTCTAATTCATGAATTCCTACTTAAAGAAAAAGCATTTTGACAAATGTATGGAAACCAGAGCTTTTTTGAATAACAGGGTTTGTAAGCTTATGGAAAACTTGCTTTTAAGAAGTTGCTTTAAGTACAATGATCCTAAGTTTAGAATCTGGGTAGCATTCAAGGAGTTATATTTAGTTATTTAAGGTAGAAGGTACCCTAAAGTACAGCATCCAGACCATTTGGGTGGGAAACCTTTGTATATGTTATTACCACAGAGGATGGAAAACTCAGTATTATTAAGAGATAGAGTTAGGGTGTGTCCATCTCATGATTCCCAAGTAAAGACCAATGCGGCCATCATGGTTATTCTCTGATACCACATGGATGTCATATAGACATCAGCACATTCCCATCTTGAACGGCTGTGGTTTGAATTTGGATAGGAACAAAAAGCATTCCTCTGAATTCGACTTAGTAGACCATGTATCACATTACTGTTGATAAATGATCGATTTCCTTTCCAATAGTGCCCTGAATATTGGCCTCTCCAATAAGTGAAACTATTATTTACTTTATGTAATGGATTATGGAGATATTCCATTTACCTACTGATTTTTCATTGAACCATTATATAGCTTCAGTAATTTCCTTGACAATGTAATTAAAGATATGGTTGTCATTATCTAATTTTAAATCTATTTCATTATAAATAGGAATCCAGTCTCCTTCATCTGAGTCAAACCAAAGGGTTTGATTTACAGAGTCTGGAACATTACCCAAATCAGGCCAACTACATTAAGGTTCTCTGTTCATAGGGACAGGTTACCGCAATGAAGTTTATAACAGTATGGGCCACCCTTGGCCACTAAGGCTTCTTCCCAATGTCATATCAATTGGCCATATGTATTAGTTGAATAGCCAAGGGAAAGGTACCAGACCTTTTCATAAAGCTGTTTGTTTGAAATAATCATCGAAGCATGTATAGGAGCTGGTTATAGTATTAATTTGTAGTCTTCCTGAGTATTTAAATGGCTACATAACCAAACATTATTTTGATTAGTAGAAGAAGCTATTCGTTGGATGCTAGACCTTTGTGGCTATCAGTCTGGGTGGAGAAAATTCCCAACATACAGAGAAACATAAATTTAAATATTTTGGGTTACTTTGCAAGGCAGTAATAATAAAATTTCTGTAAAATTAAGTTCTGGAAATAAAATGAGGAATTCTGCAAATCTTGTTCCCTGATCTTGGACAGAAGCAGTCTACATCACACTATCTTCTGCTTCAGGGGAAAACTTATTTCTGGAAATCTTTAATTTTTAGTCATCTGTAGGTTGATGACTACCTACAGATGCTCTCTTTAATTGAGAGACATGTATCCAAGGTCCAATACCCTGTAATTTAACTGCTGTGTGTGAAGTTGATGGGTCCTTTCCACTGAGGTTCAAGCACTGCTTTTAATTGATGTCTCTTCTAGAACACCCAGTCTCCAGTTCCAGTGTGTGGAGTACAATGTACTCAACAGGTGGAGCATCTCTGAAAGCCTCACTTTATTGAAAGCTTGTGAACATTGTATTAGTGCTTTACAATATTAGGTCATATCCGAATTTACAAGAGCAAAGTATACATGGTGTTCTGTCATTAAGGGAATGGGTCACCTAGTGTTGATTTCTTAAGGTATCCATTTATGTTTCCCAAAAGGCATTGACCTTAAAGTCATAAAAGCTAAGGGTAACACTTTAGGCCATGGTAATCCTGTGGTTTCTATCAGTTTTGCCAATTTCAACTTCAGATTACCATCAGTATGTTCAACTTTCCCCAAAAACTGAGGAAGACAGGAACAATGACAATGCCTCAATGTCTGAATAACTATGTTTGACTGTTTTATAACCTGTCCAGTAAAGTGAGTCCCTTGATCACTTGGAATTTTGCTTGAAATTCCCCATATTGGGAAAAATTAGAATTGTCTAATAATTTCTTTGCTAAAGTAATGGCATCAACTTTCTGACAGAGGAAATCTTCTACCCATCTAGAAGACAGACACACCGTAACAATTACATACTGATAACTCATAGAAGGAGGCAATTGAATGAAATCCAATTTCAAATGTTCAAATAGTCTGGATGGTGGGGAAGCAATCCCCAGAGCTACTTTAATAATTTTACCTGTGTTATGTGACTGACAGGATAAACACTGATAATAAACTTGTTGTGCCTATTTAGAACAATTAGTCCACCAACGTATTTTCATAATTTGGGTTATTTTAACAATTCCTAGGTGGGTAGTCATGTGAAGTGCTCATAAGAGCAGTAAATTGAGAGATTCAGGGAGTACTAGATAGCCATTGGGGCCTTCCCAGAGTCCTCTGTTTTTTTCATTAAATTTGTATCCTTCTTGGTTCCGTTTTTGTTTTTCATTATCTGACACAATTTTTTTGTCTGTTAATACCTGATTTGAATCTATGTTATGAAGTTCATTTAAATTACAGAGTTTTGGTACATTACAAATTCCTTGAGTTGGAGCCTTAGCATGAAAGTCAGTCATAACATTTCTCTGATGTCTAGGATCTGATCAGCAAGTATAAGCCCCAATTTTAATAATAGAAATTTGTGAAGGAAGTAATGGTTCAAAGAGAACAGCAATTTTTTCAGGTGTACCATTTGATGTTAAAAATCTTCTCTATTTCCATAGCACACCAAACTCATGGACCACCCCAAAAGCATATCTGCTATCAGTGTAAATATTTGCAGATTTTACTTTTGCTAATTCACATGCTCGAGGAAGGGCAAATAATTCTGCAGGGTGAATTGAGTTAAACTGAGAAAGGACTCCTCTTCTTAATAATTCATATTGAGTAATTACAGCATATTCAGCTTGATATTTCTCCTCAGAATTTTTTACATAAGAGCCATCAACATAGAATACCAAATCTAGATTGGTTAATGGAGTTTCTCATAAGTCTAATCTAGGAGTAAGAATTTGAGAGATCAATTCAACATAATTATGAGGCTCTCCTTTTTCACATAAGGATAGGAGGGTAGCAGAGTTTAAGGAGTTGCAGTCAAGAATGCGATTTGAAGGAGACAAGAGTAGACTCTCATAATATGTTAATCTACTAACTGAGAAATCCTGTGTGCGCTCAGTGTTTAGCAAGTTCTGTACAGCATGAGGAACCTGCAGATTTACTATACCTCCTTGAACAAGTTCTGAAGAGGTTTCTGCGGTTTTAGCAGCTGCAGCAACTGCCTTTAAATGATCTGGGTATTCCCTGGCTCCAGGGTCCAGTTGTAAGCCGTAATGAGACACCTCATGCTCCTGTGTAAGGAGTCCCAGTGCCTGATCACTATGCTCGTGAACAGTGTAAAGGGTTTGGTACAGACAGGGAGCCCAATTCAGGAGAACTTTATGAAGTTCATTTGATTCAGTAAAGGCTCCCTCATTTTTGTTTCCCAAGGAAGAGATTCTTGGATGTTATTTTTTAGTCAGTTCATAGAGTGGAGAGGTCAGCAAGCAAAAATCAGACATCCAAGAACAGCCATACACTGCAAGCCCAAGGGGGCCTCTAAGCTGTCTTTTGGTCATAGGTCTGGAGTAATTTTGGATGGTTCATATTCTTTGTGGAGACAGAAAGGTTCCGTTTGCTGATAAATCATGATCAAAATGTACTTTTTTCTATGAAAACTGAAGTTTACCTTGAGAGGCCTTGTGGTCTTTATAAGCTAGCTGTAGCAATAGATATTTTGAGTCAGTTTCTGAGTTTTCTCTGGATGAGACATGAAACAGTAAATCATCTACATATTGAGTAAAGATAGAATGTCTGGGAAATTGTAGTGTACTTAAATCCTGAGGTAGAATTTGTGAAAATATGAAGGGGCCTCGGTGAATCTTTGAGGCATAACTGTCCAAAATATATTGTTGATTTTTCCAAGTAAAAGCAAACAAATATAGACTTTTCTTATCTATGGGCATGCTCAAGGAGGCAGAACATAGATCGACAACTGTAAACCATTTGGGTCTGGTTGAAATATTTGACAGTCGAGTGTTCGGGTTGGGTGCTACAGGAAACTTTGGAATAACAATGTTATTTATACCCCTAACATCTTGTACAAATCTCCATCCCTAACCGTGGGGCTTTTTTAATGGGTAGGATAGTAGTGTCTAGGACTGGGGCAGGGAATAATTAGTCCCTAACTTATTAATCTCCTATTACAGTGGTGAGCCCTTGTATGGCTTCAGGTTTTAAAGGATATTGTTGGGGCAAATTTTGAAGGAGTTTAGAAGAACCAGTCTAATTTTAATATGTCTAACACTTAATTTTTCCATATTTATGGAAGAAAAGATCCACTGACTGTCAGGGACTCCAGAGAGGTCTACAGCATAATGGTGTTTGTTGGCCTCTTCAGGACAATTGATTTGGGCTTGCAGAACACATAACGAATGTTTCAGGGTCTAATGAGTCTGGAAATTCTAAGGTTGAAAAATTTGTCTGGCCTTCTAATTTAAAAATTAGACCTCTTTCCAGACGATTTACAGGAGCAGTGTCATGTAAGAGAAAGGCATGGTTTTCAGAGAAGGGGATGAATGTAATGGTTATGGGATCTGAGAATGGAACCCTTTGAACTTGATTGGACTTTCCCACCACTGAAAGTTTATCACACCAAGGAAGTTCTTGAATATCATGGTGGGACTTACAGTAGAAATATTTACTAGCACAATACAGATTTCTCCATTTATTTCAAGTTTCATTCCAACCTGATGATTTATAGGCATTACTGGCCAGTTCCTCTGAGTCCCATCAGTGATGATAACTGTCTTGGTGATCTGATGGTTGAGTGTCCCCTCGAGCTGGATAATTAGATTGTTTGAGGGGACAGTCCCTTTTACAATGTCCCTTCCATTTACATTATCAGTAAATATCCTTGTCAAAAAGTTCAAAGTCAGTTCCAAAGTTTGATCAAGACCTCTGTAGTTGTCGGGCCATGAGTTTATTTGTTTGATGACCTTTTTTCTTGTTGGAGCTCAGAAAGGGGAATGATCTCCCATTCTAATTCATGCTTCTTTAATAAATCACTAGGCTCAGAGTAAAGCCCATTATCAAAATGAGCAGACAAGGCAATATTAGTCTCAGAGTCCCAGAGACCAGAATGCTGCCTAAATATTTCTTCTAAGTGAATTTGAAAGTTTGCAACTGATTCATCTCTTTTTGTTTACAGGATTGTACTATGGCCCAGTCAATTGTCACAGAAAAAATCCTGGGTAGCTTCAAGGAGTGAATGATCTAATTGTCTTGCTCTTTTTTATTTCATTTTTTGAGGCATGCTTGGTGGGTCCTCAGAGTCTTTAGAGGGATCTTCCCATTCTGCTGCGTGGAGCCACCTTTGGGTGTCTCCTGGACTTACCACCATGTGAACAAATTAGTACAAATTAGAAAGCCCAGGGTTATAAGCTCGAAGAATAACCTCAAATTCTACAAATTTAGTTCAATCCTCCTTTTTTGTCTCAAAAATCCTTTATAAGTGCTTAAAGCTTATAAGTGCTTACTACTTACAAAGCTATTAAATTCAGCTGTCGCTGGGACCCCTGGCTCACGGGAAGGTCTTAACTCTCAAGGGCATCCAATAGTTAAGTTCATTATTTCCTTTCCTCCACATCAAAGAAGTTATATCTAGAAAGGAACTGCAAAGCCTTATCTAAAGATACTTCCAATGAGAAAAGAGCCGGGGACAGGGCAGGTAAATGCTGTGGGTGAATGGCTGAGCCAGGATGCCTCAATCAAGGATGATACCTGTCCTGTTTACTCCTACATAGTTCTAACTGGATTGGCACAGGATAAATTCATGTCTCATCCAAGGGACAGACTTTTGCCTTGGAATTTGTGTTGAGGTTAAAAGAGTTTACCCCATTTCCTATAGCAATGAGAATATACCTGCTTGTTGATAAACATTTAACTAGTTCTTTACATATATCAATAAAATAAAGAGGTAGGGTTGTAATTTTTAGGTTGAGTTAGTCTCATCTACTTATGAAATTATGAAGGAATCTCTCTTGTGCTTCTACCTTACTACTTACAAAGCTATAAATTTGTGTGTACATTCAAATTTTATTTATAATAGAGAACTTCAAGAATGGAAGAGCTGTAAGTTTGAAACATATCACATCTGTACTGTTTTAAAGGAGGAGGTTGTGCTACTAGAGTCTCGGGACAGAATCGCCTCATGGAACCTGGAATCAGGGCAGGTCTGGAGGCAGAGCTGGAGGCACAGTGGGGAAAGAATGCCGTTTGAAGTCCCATCCCAAAGCAGAAGGAAGGGGAGAGGGGCCTGGTTTCTCCTGCCACTCTCCATTCTCCTTCCATCTCCTCCCATTGGCCCAACATAGCTGGTGGCCAGTTGACTCTGGAGTCTAGAAACCTAACGGCAGGAGTTCAGCCCCCTCCCAGCCATACAGAGCAAACTAGGGGAGGAATGAGAAATGGAACTGAAAACAAAATGTCCCAGAAACAGCACAGGAACCTCTCCATAGATAAAGACCTTACTCTTTGGTCTTTAGTAATTATCAAATTGTGTCTCTCAGCTGTCTGGCTTGAGTTCTTTCCAATGTTGGTTAGGATGGTTATATCAGCATATTAACCACCTTAATTGCATATCAGTGGATGATAAACATTACTAGACACTGTAGGGAATATAAAGAAGTAGAAGACAGCATCTCTGACTAGATATAATTTGCCCTTATATTTATAGTTTCAGAGAAGACTTCCTGAAAGAGATAAATCCTTAAAAAGCAGGTAAAAGTTTTCCCAGAAAGGAGGTAGAAAGAACGGTTTAGGTAGAAGGAATATCCTAAGGTGTGGGAAGAACACAGTGCATGAAACTCAAATCTCCTTAACTGGACTAGATTCTGGATGCTCTTGGGTGACAGAGAAAAGCATGAAAAACTTTGGAAGACTATCATGACTTTAAATCTGATCAAAAGAGACCATAGGAAACTTCCCATGTGAAAAATGGTGTTGAGTTCAGCTGATGCCTTAAAGAGAATCCTGTGGACCAGCACATTAAAACCTCAGAGAATAATAAAGCCTTACAAAACAATGGTCACTCAGCAGAATATTGAAAATACTGGATGGATGTCATCTGTTCAGTTTGCTGAGTTGCTTCACTGCTTGCTCTAGCCTAGGCATTACCATCATTTTTGCACACTGCAGCATTTTAAGTGGTATTACTGGAGTAAAAGCCAATCACCACGTTGTCATTGAGTGAGCATTAGAAAACTAAGTGATACATTTTTCATCCACAGGGAGTTGCGTGTGTATGTCTAAATCTTCCAAGGGGACTAATTTGGCAATGACAAGAGCACATATTTTCATAGCACACCAGATCCACCTTGGCTGGTACCGATTTCCTTGCTTCCCACTGGAGGCTGAAGACAATAAGGAGAGGAAGCGCAGAGGTGGAGCCATTACCAGCAGCCAGCAAGCAGCCGGCATGACAGCAGATGGTGTGGCATCGGCCTGCTGCTAGCTCTGGCCAGAGCTGCACATCTGTACGACTTGTGCTTATTATCTCTGAAGTTTAGAGGGAAAGGGGGAGTGCTGGCCTCGGGGCAGAGATGAGGAAAGGACATAAGGAAGGCAGAGTGAGGGAGCCAGATTCACTGCAGGGTTTCATGTGTTCAGTTTCCATTACTGCTTAAAAAATGAGTGTGCAGAACTCCAACTGCTGGCAAATTGGAGAATGCACCTTTCTGTGTTTCACTTTTAATTGAAAGCAGTGGATTTAAAGTGCTGAGAGAGACAGAGGCCACTAGGGACAGGACAGGGCTGTGAGCTCACCAAGAGGGTCCACGAAACTGGACTTTGCAAGTCCTGAGGCTGTGTGTCACAGCAAGGGGGAGTCACTTCACTCATTTTTCTTCAACACCTTACCGTTCTTTGTCTCAGTTCATCACATGAGCCAACAATTAATTGTTTGAAGAAAAGCCCGGTCATTGTTTAGTGTCTCCTATAATTAGGGTGACCATAAAATTTATCCTCCAAACCTTCTGTTGAATGGACGCATTCACTGAGACAGCAGGCATAACGTGGGTCTGTCCCAGCTTATTGGAATATGTAATCACCCTACTTATAATCCATTTCAAAATCTTTTTATGTTTAGCTTAGTGGTTAAGGGCACAGACTCTGGAGCCAGACTCACAAAGTTGCTGGCAACTGCATAACCTTGACACGTCACTTAACTTCTCTGCAATTCAATATCCTCATTGGTGAGAGGAGGCATAAGAAGTGTTCATACACCTGAGGTTTAAAGTGCTTGGTAGGTTAATATGTGGACAGGCACTTAGGGCGATTCCTGGTAGATAGTGGGACTGAGTGTTTATTGTTATTTCTGACTCTCAAGGGTAAGGGACCTAATGTTGTAGACCTGACACCTGCCTTCTTGCTCCATGCCTAGTCATGTGGCTTGGTGACAGAGGCGCATTCAGCAAGGGTTTATTGAATTAAAAAATGAGAAGAAAGAAGGAATGAACAAAGGAAGAAAGGAACCCAATTTTTATTCTTTACTTTCATTTCTTTCTTGATTCTTTATTCCTTCACTATTTTTAGGTTACTTTGAAGTACAAGGTCATTGATATCCACTTAAAAAAGTCTTTCAAAGGCCTGTTCTGACCTACACTCTGGGATCCCTTGGTTTTGAGCTTCCGTGTCATTACCTGGCCCATAACCAATACTGGCCTCTCTTCATTATCTGCTTTTCTACCTGACTGCCTCTCCCAAGCTTTGAAGTTGCTGGAGAAAGTACCATCTTGTCAATTAAAATTAATTTTGTTGATTAGCACTGTTGCCACCACCTCTTTCATATTCCCCCAAAATAGCATTTTTCCCATCATCAGGCTCTTGATGCACTCAACCCCACCTCTCCCTCAGGAGTTGACCTGCTTTCTGTTTTATTGGGACAAGGCTCTCTGACATGGACCCGTGCAAATCTTCCTTCCATATCCAAGGGATTGATAACCGCTCCTGTTATATTTTTGCCCATCTCAGAGAGGAAAGCGCCCCTCCTTTCCAAAACTTACTCCTCTCTCTCTGCCTTGATCCAGATCCATCCCTCTTCCTTCCATAACTCTGCTCCATTGGTTATCCCACTCTGTTTTGTTCTTCTACAATTCTCCCAAATCCTTGATTTTTTCTCTTTTACACATTAATATGATTGTGCATGTTTCTACCTTAAAACAGCAAGAACAGCAAAAACCCTCTCGTCTTTTTCCTACTCATTGCCAAACCTGTCAAAAGAATAATCTGCCTGTCAAAAGAATAGTAGACTGTTTCACCCCTAAACCCTTTTAAAATGACCTCTCATACCACTAATTTGAAATTGTCTTTTCTTAATGTACTATGAACACTGTAATCCCTACACCCAGTGGTTTCCTAGTCCTTCCCTCCTCAGTCTCCCACAGTAGTTTATGTCACTGATCACCTTCTCTTCCATGAAATACGTTCCTTGGCTTCCTTGACTTGGGGTGATCTTGCTTGTTCTTTTCCTCTCTAATTAGCCTTTGTCCCTTCTATTTCCCACCCCCTAAATAGAGGTGCTCCCCTGAGGTTCAACACTTCCCTTTGCATTCACTCAACCATCTCCAGGCCCTTGAATGTCTCCTCAGTGCAGCTGGCCCCAGATCTATCTCCCAGCCCAGGAAATCCGCCATGCAGCACGCCGCGTTTCCAGCATTCTGCCGGACTTTCCGTTCACTGACAGTTAGGCCCCTCTTCTCAGCACATGCTCCCAAGCCGGTTCGACCTCCTGGGCTTCCCGTCAGGGATAATAGCACCTCCAGCCCCCAACCCATCCCTCAGAGCCCCGGCCTTCAAAGTTCAAATGATTTTTTATACTTCCTTCAGCCAATGGTCTCCACATTCCATCAACCTGCCTCTACCTCTCTCGAACCCACAGCTTCCTTCCCATAACCACTGCCATACTGAGGGTGTCACTTCTCATCTCAAATATTCACAGCAGCCTGCTACCTGCCCCCATTTCTTCTAGTCTATTCTAACTTACCCTTCACCTTCCTTCACTCCCTTTTCTGACACTGCTTTATAGACTGCAGATAAAAGCTCAGACCCCACAATCTGGGTGCTCTTATTTCCCAGATGTAATTCCTCCTGTTGGTCTTTACTACACTATTCTCCAGCCAAGCCAGACTTCACCTTTCAAAGTCAGTCCACAACTTCCCACCTCTAAGCCGCATCTTCTTTCTTCTTGTATTAGTTTCCCAGGGCTGTCATAACAACACACAACAGAACTGATGGTTTAAAACAACAAAAATATATTCTCTCACAGTTCTGAAGACTAAAAGTCCAAAATCAAAGTGTCAGCATGACCATGTTCTCTCTGAAGGCTCTAAGGGAAGAATCCTTCCTTGCCTCTTTCAGCTTTTGGTGGTTGCTGGCAATCCTTGGTGTTCTTTTAACTTGTGAATGCATCATTCCAATCTCCGCCTCCATCGTTACATGTCTTCTCCCCTACTCAGGAGAGGGTCCAAATTTCCATACCCAGTCTGTGTCCAAATTTCCCTTTTATTGTGATGAGGACACTAGTCATTGAATTAAGGCCAGCACCAATCCAGTTCAAGCTCATCTTAACTTATTTATATCTTTAAGCCCTATTACCAAATAAGGTCATGTTCACAGCTTCTGGTGATTAAAAGACTCCAGAACATCTTTTTGGGGGACACAATCAACACATAATGCTTCTCTTCAGGGGTGGATTTCTCCCTCCATCCAACTCCATCTGTCACAATCCTTCACTGCTTCAGAGCCTGGTTGATCTTCCCCTCTGTCATGAAGTCATTCACGATTCCCCCTCACCACTTCCTTCAAAATAACTACTATTTTGCTCCATTCATAGCGTAACTA
Organism: Manis javanica; assembly: GCF_040802235.1. Classification (NCBI taxonomy): domain Eukaryota; kingdom Metazoa; phylum Chordata; class Mammalia; order Pholidota; family Manidae; genus Manis; species Manis javanica. The sequence goes on from NC_133172.1 coordinate 51,399,752, forward strand.
TTTCTGCATAGCTTCTCTCTGCTGTTAAATTCTAAACCTCTGAAGACATAGGGCACATCTATCACTCATCTTTGTATAACCTCAAAATCCCTTTCAGAGTGCCTTTTGCTCATGAACTCACCAACCTAAATCAAATTAAAATTAATTTCCTTGTAGATATGAAATTTTGACCATTCTGTATTTTTGCCACTTGAAGTAATTTTTCACTTTCATCATTAAGACTAAATGTGGGCCAGGCCCAAAGAATTTCGATCTAGGCTTATCTTTGCATTGAAATGTTTAACCGTTAATAACATCTCTCTCTCCTTTTTTAAACTCTATAAATTGCTCTGTAGAGGTCGTTTTTCTATGCATTGATTTCTTCCTTGGATTATTTTGAAGTTAATATTGCAGGTGCCCTGAATTCTCTTGGAATCTAATCATCTGGCATTCAGAAGATATACTAGGGAGTGGTCCAGGGAGCCTGGCTTGAGCCTTCAACCTCTGCCTTATAGGTGGTACATGAGAATTGAATAAGGATCATCAAACACAGGTTCCTTCTGCCTGAATTTTTCTGTTTTAAATATATAGATAATTCTTTATTATTATAAGGTTGTTATAACTAATATGGTATTCCTAATCCCATACTAATTTATTTTTGATTCCTGCATATTTTAACTTGGAAAAAGACAGAATATCTAATAAGTGCTCTTAAATCTTAATTCAGTTAGGTATCCTAGTTTTTCATCTAGAGTTGATATGTGTGTACATTTGTGTATACATTCATGGAATGGCTGGAATCTGATTAATCTCCTAGATAGTTGAGCACATGTGCAGGAAGAGCATTCAGACTCTAAGCTTTTAGTCAAGGACATGGTTCTCTTTTTAATACATATTTGGGACTGACAGAATTACTAAGGATCAGCAGTCGTGGGGAGAAAAGGAGAAACAAGTAAAATGGTAGATTGAAATGTGTTTAAGGGCCAGTTTCTCTGCATGCGCTTGGCTCTACAGAAAGGGTCCTAGGGACTGTGGGGAGATAGGCGGCCTCCAGGCTGTGAGCTAATGTGTCACCGCTGCTGTTTGCATAGCTGCACAGCCCTAGGAGAGACCTGGGAAAGCTAGCTTGAATTCCAATGAATATTTACAATTACACTGCTCCGGAGCCAAATGCAATCACAGCGCTCCAGTCTACAGGTTTTATGCATCAAAAGAAAATGAGAGAAGAGCAGCAAAAATGGAGTTGCCTTTGGAGAGACTTAGAAACACAGATCTCACTGCTTGTGGCAGAACTAAAATGCTTTATTTCTGATAGGAGCAATTTATTCTTTGGGCACCTTCCTTGATAGTAGAACGCGCCTGACTGGGTTTTGAAGTGAGAAAGTCTTCAGTAACTGATTTTTCATTCTAAGCAAGAGAAAGGCATAGTAGGAATTGTATTGCATAATTTTTATTTTGTTTTCTAACAGAAAACCCTAGAGAGGGATGAGAAAATCCCTAAGCCAGTCACAAACTCCCTCTTCTTTCATTTGTGTTTTCATCCTGTTCTCGTAGATTGTCCTTTCTTTCTAGAGCAGCCCTGGGAAAAGCTGCCACCATTTTGTGCCCCAGCTTAAAGCCTCTGGTAATTGGTTGCCAGTAACCCCTCGCTCATTTTTTCTCATGAGTTACTAATCCACACCAAAGATCTGTGAAGAACTGGGAAAAATTAGTCAGAACCACTTGGCTCCAGTGAGGTAATTCTTTAACTTTCAGAGGTGCTAGGGTGGATGAAATTGAAATTTTTTGAAAGACTCCATCAATAATCATATCTGACTTGATTGTTTATAGTTCATGATGCGTGATCAAAACCGAAAGTTTCTGTGATATGACTGCCCTTGCACTGTTCACCATGTAAGAACTTATTCACTATGTAAAAACTTGTTTACCATGTAAGAACTTGTTCATTATGCTTCAGAAGATTGGAGACTGTTGAGAATTAGGCTTGGGGTTGATTAATGATTGTGCATTGAGTCCCCTATACAGAATTTTATTGTTGTTAACAACCATTTGGTCAATAAATATGAGAGATGCCCTCTCAAAAAAAAAATGACAAAGCAAGCTAAAGAAGATCCATTTTATTCCTAATTTGCCAACATTTAAAAAGAAAATCACGACTGGGTATTAATATTAAATAATTTTTCTGCAAAAAAAAAGACTCCATCAGAACCTGATTTTGTGGTTCAGCTGACTAACTTCTTGGACAATTAAGATTCATATGTAGGATTACTGTTTGCTAGCAGTCAGGGCTGCTGCACTAAGCAGAAGTCCTCTCTACCACCCATCAGTACTTTTACCCACTCACCAGCCATTTACTCCCATCAAGCTGCTACTGTCTCCCATCCATTTACCTGCCTGCTCACCCTTCCTACCATGAATGCACACACCCTTTCACTTGTCTACCCATCAACTTGCTTGTATATTTCCAAGCTTGGAGCAAAGGGAGGAAAGTCATGTGCCTGTATTTGTGTGACTGGCCATTGGTAAATCTGAGAAAGTGTGTTCCTTCTCAGATTCTCCACTGGTCACAGACCCAGTAAAAGTGCTAAACCCCTGGGGGAAAGAAGCTATAGGTCCCTACTATCCCCATCCTTCACCTCCTATTCTTTGCTTTAGATGAATCATATTTTGTTGGTCATATGTAAGTGTTATACAAACATAGCTTCAGGGTGTTCCTCCTTCCAACTAGATTGCTGCCTCTAAACTCTTCATTTGTGGAAATTCTGTGGCCACTATAGTTGTTATTTAGTAAGTCCCTAGTATATACAAAGCAACATATGCTCTGTGAACATGCAATATATGTGTAAATATTTGTTGCAAAAATCCATGGATATAGTTTTGCTGAGTATAGGACAACGGATCACAAACTACTGTGATTGAGTCTTTACTCTTACAGTCAAAGAAGGGTTACACTTCAGCTTAGTGGCTCCAGGAGGCCATGCATTTGTTCCAAACAGCGCTGCTACTACTCAAAACATTTGGATCTCCTCTTCTGGAAGTGCCCATTACAAATTTAAAGTAGGCAAAGAACTTGAATTTGCCCAAAGACATTATACAAATGGCCAATAAGCACACAAAAAGATGCTCAACTATATTTAGTCTTTAGGGAAATGCAAATCAAAACCACAATGAGATATCACTTTCTATCCACTAGGATGATCATAATTTTTCAAAAAGTGGAAAATATAAATTTTGGTGAATGTGTAGAGAAATTAGAACCCTCCTACACCACTAGTGGGAATATGAAATGGTATGGATGCTATGGAAAACAGTTTGGTGGTTCCTGAAAGAGTTAAACAAGAGAATGACCACATGGCCCAGCCATTCTACTCCTAGGTATATGCACAAAAGAATTGAAAACAGGTGTTCAAACAAAAAGTTGTATATAAATACTTACATCAATACCCAAAAAGTGGAAACAATCTAAATGTCCATCAACGGATGAATAAATAACAAAATGTGATGGTGATATGGCCAAACAATGGACTACTACTCATCCATGAAAAGGAAGCAAACATGCTGCAACATAGATCAACCTTAAAACATTATGTTAAGAAGCTAGTCACGAAGACTTCATATTATATTATTCTACTTACATGAAGTGTCCAGAACAGGCAAATCTGTAGAAACAGAATGGATTAGCAGTTGCTTAGGAAAGGGGAGAATGGGGAGGGGTGGGGGAGAAGTTGAGGGTAATGGCCAAAGTGTGCAGGGTCTCTCTTTGTGGTAATGAAAATATGTTTAAATTAAGTATATATCTCTACATATACTAAAAATCATTGGATTGTACACATTAAATGTGTAACTTTCATGGCATGTTAATTATTTTCTATTAAATCTGTTTTATATAAAAAGAAAAGCAACTTATAAGCCATACTAAAAAATGTATTAACCCACTACTTTATGGTCCTACCCAATATTTTTAGATAAAGAACAGAATTATCCAGTTAGTTGACTCACTTATTTCAGAAGTTTGGTTCCAACTGACTTGTAGCTATTTTTAGAAATACAGTCTACTGTCAAATAGTGAACATTTGCCAATAGTGACAATATCCAAAATAATGGCCAGATGTCATAAGAGAACTGCCCAGAGAGGAGTTCCCACAATCTTTGCGTCTATGAAATAAACTGACTATCTCCTCAGATGACTTTTTAGAAAGGTCAGCTCTCATTTGGAGCTGTAAATTCTGGCATGCATATGATTTTTTAAAAGACACTTCACGTATCTACATAAATATTAATATTTACATATAATTTGGACTAGTAAAATACACATGTGTGGGGGTGTGTGTGTCCAATCTTTGATTTGTAACAGGTCAAGTAGAAGGAAGTAGAAGTGATTTTTTTTTTCTATTCATCCATTCAACATCCAATTGGGCTCCTAATATATTGTACAAAGATCCAGAAAATTTCTTCAGGAAAATCCCTTATCTGATGGAGTGGGGATAATCCATATGTTTTGTGAACTCCAGAATTCAGACCAGAGGATAGAGACCAAATGATGCGTTCGTGTTTAAGAGCAAGCTTTATAGGTTAGGCAGTGGTGACTAGTGTTTCCTGGAGAAGTTCTTCAGCAAGTTTTTTTAAACTTCTTCAAGTGCTTTTGCCCAGAAGAGTATCCAAAAGTTGTATAACCAATTGTCTTGGCAATAACTCCTGCACAGTTGTTGTTGACTTACAAAGAAGAACCCGTCTTCAGTTCTTCCTACTTTCAGGATCCCCGACACTAAGCATTCTGAAACAGTTACTAAAATGGTTCCCATTGGTCCTGTTAAGTAATGACAACTAACTGCATAATAGTACAATAGGCGAAGATGTTAAGAAGGTGTTGGTGGCTTCTTTGAAAACCTGTCCTCTGTGCCAATTCTCTGTGGGTAAAAGAAGTCACTTGTATATTTCTATAGAATTATTTTAGGCTTTTGTCATTTTTCATTCTGCTAAAAATGTAAGAAGTAAAGTCATAATAACTAGCTAACTAATTGCCTTCCCCACTGATGTTCAACATCTATCACAACTGGATTTGAGTGGAAACTTAGCCAGAAAATGATTTCTGTGAACTCAGGTGAAACTCTAATGATATAACCACATAAGAGAAAAAGTGCCAACATCATTTTTAAAAAGTTAACGCAGAGCAGATTGATATCAAAGAGAGGCCCTTTCAACACTGCAGGCATTGGTGTTTTCAAAGTTTGCAAGCCGACCATTTTATCTGTATTGTTTGAATGTTCAGATGTCCCCCAGAAGGACAGATAGCATTTTTCTAACCTTGAAATAGACACTCAATGGAAATGGGAAATAATGAGATTTGCCTGCACATTTGTAATATGCCAGTCATCACTAATAGCTAATACATCCAAGATTCTGTTACTTGGTCAACTTAAATCTCCAACACACCTTTGAAATCTATTAGTTTGCATTGATGATAGTGTGACTTTTATTGTTTGGAGGGGTAAAGGTTACTTATTTACAAGGAAAAATCTACTTGGATTCCTACCTCTGGGTAACTACTGGTCAGTCATATCACCCTTTTATGTTTATGTGTTCCTTTATAGAAATATATATAATATACACAAAATGATACCCAGAGGAATAAAGGAATTGTTTGTTGCAAACATACCATAGGCCAGACATTGTACTTGATATTTCATGTTAATCCTCAAAATAATTGTGTGCTGTTGATGAGATTCCAGACAAGGGAATGGAAGTTCAGTCACTGAACCTGCAACCTTTGACAAATGGTGGTACAAGGATTCAAACCAAACAGGAAAGCCAAAATCCTTATGATGTTCAAGATCTGAGTGTGCACCTCTCCCCACCCCTTACATCTCAGATCTCGTAATCTCCTCTTCTTCACTCTCCTCCAACCCGGATTCTGCTCTCACCTCAGAGCCTTTGCACTGGCTTTTCCTGCAACCTGCAACCTGCTCCCCCATGTCTAAATGGCTCATCCCTTCACCTTACATCTTGACTCAAATGCCGCCTTCTCAGTGAGGTTTCTCCTGATCATCCTATTTAAAACCACAACCCACTCCTCACTCCGCACTCTCAGTCTTTCTTACCCCACTGTTTTCTTTTCCTGTAGCATATTCCACCCTTTAATGCCATCTTTATTGTCTGATCCCCTCATTAGAAAGTATGCTCCCTGAGACATAGAGTTTTGTCTGCTCTGTTCCTTGACTGCTTCAGCAACTAGAGCTGTGTGTGCCTAGCCCTTAGTAGGAGCTCCTTAAGGACTTGCTGGTAATAAATGAAAGTGATGACTCTGAAGTCTGTGATCTTTCCTCAGTGGCCCCAGCAATGAGCCTCTGGAGATACTTTTAAATATTAGTCTAAATATCTCCTCCTGCTCCCTAGTTTCTCCATCTCACGAAACAGTGGGGAGCAAATCCTCCCCTCAACTGTCTTGTGCTTATGTGATGACCGGGGGTCAGGACATTATTTGCCCAGACCCTTGGGCATTTCTATTGCATGTGGGTCCATGGAAAGATGACCTGGAGTTGTGTGTGTGTGTGTTGTCACAGAGCCCTATTCATCCCTAGATGTGCCTTTCATTCCCCATAAAGGAGAGTGTAACTCTGTGCTCGCCACCCACAAGCTTGGTGAGTAAGCCATGGTGCTGGGTGAGCATGGAAACTAAGGATCTAGGAGGAAGGAAAGGAGCCCTGGCCTCCTCTGCCCCCCTGTCGCTCCCTAGACCCAAAGAAGGGATCTGTGCTACATTTGGCATTTGCAGTCTTGAGGGATGGAAAGTAAATCTGAGCTTGGATTACATTTCTAGATGGTTAAAATTCAGAATTTCATAATGAACAGTCACAAGGCTTAATGGATTTTGTGCTTTGCTCTTACTCTTGGATATTTGTTGAAATTCAACATGGAACTAATTCATCTTCGAAAGCCATCTTAAACTTTCTGATAACCCATAAGCCTGTTGGAAGAAAAGCAATGACAGAAAACAGGTTCTTATTATTTCATTGGTGCAGTTTTTTAGGCCTGAAATGAACCCACTTTTTTCACTTTATTAAAAATATTCTTTCTGCCAACTCAGTACATAAGGAGAATAGGTGGATAAGAAACCTTGAAAACAGTTATATAAATAAACAACTTTTTTTAGTGTACAAGCTATCTCCACCCAAACTCTTTTCAATGTGTGTGTGTATGTATGATTACATTCTAGAAGGAAATTTGGTAAGTTATTATTTCTAACTTGCAATATTCAGGGATTTTTGCTTTCTTTATATTTCTGCATATTTTTCAAATTTTCTGCTGTAAATGTGTATTAGTTTTCTAACCACAAGAGCAATCCATTTTATCAGTAGTGTTTACAAATTTTACATAATTTTCTTTGAAGGTGTAGAGAAGGTGTCCCTTGTATTCATTATGTTACTTTGAATCTATCTGCTTATTTTTAAGCCCAGCCATGATCCAAAGAGCAACAAAGGTGTCTTACTAATTAAAAGACACTGTAAGATTTTTCTACACTAAAAAAATATATATGTATTTTAAAAACTACAAAACCATTTATTCTGTGATTTTTTTTTCCTGTGAGAGCTAATGAAAGACACACACAGATAATACATTTTCTAAACTTTGGAAAATGGTTCCATAGCAAATACTCCCTGCCTCCATCTCTCACCTCCCCATACGTTCATCTACTTTATATTTTATTTCTTAACATAGTTACCACAGGTGCTGAGGTGATATCTAAACTACTTGTCTCTTCAACGTACAGATGAGACAACAGAGCCCTCGCTGGGAGGCCCTGACCCGGAGGCAACTGCTTTCAGGCCCAGGCTTCCCGGGAGGTAAACCACCTGCTTCATGCTTCTAATAGATTCCAGAGAGAATGTGGATGACACTTTTCTTGGGTTTTTTTCTCCTCACACGTTTTTAATACTCTGATCACTTATAACCAAAAAAGCAGTATTTCAAGAAACAGCACAGGTCACCTTTATTACATACAGCATATTTAGCAAGATACTACCTTGAGAGGGTATTTAAAGCGATCACACTTCAAAAGGTGATTGACCTGAATTCTCCTTCCTGCCCTGCACTCTGGTGAGTCTTGCCCATGTGCAGCCCTCCCGTGCGTCGCACCCGTGGAAGAGATGCAGGAGGGTCCTGGGGTGCGTGAGAATCCAGGCCCCTGTGATGAAAACTAATTCAGACATTATTTTAATGCCTGCATTTAGTTTGCTAAAAATTCTCAATTTCGATGGGCACAGGAGGGCTGACAGCTCCACTCTGGAATCAACGAGAAGTTGATTGGTAGAGAAGAACACCTCAAACTGCTTACGCCCGCTCTGGTTCCATCTGGTTGGGGTGTGAAGAAATGGAGTTCTGTGTCTCTGCCATCGGAGTATTTGTTATGATCTGAACCATGAGCAGAGTTACAGGACACACACATCTAAAAGAAGAAACTACCACGAGCAGCCTAATGTTATCTGATTTCCTCTGTTAATCTCCTGAGGAATACCAGTGCGAGAACCTTTTTTTGGCACATATTCACTGATTTAGTCACATTATCTGACATTGTTCACATTCTAGGTCCATTTCATTGGTTTGCCCCAATAATGTATCTGAAATCGCAAATTTAAATGATATCTGCTACTAATATTCACAGTGCTTTATCTGCACAATATTCAGTTGTGCAGTTAGTTAAACGTCGTTACAACCTATTGGAGCACCAGTTTAAAGTTCTAAATATCCAGCACATTTCCTGGCTGTAGAAATCCTGTCAACATCAACTGACCATTGTTCCAAACATTCTGGAACAAAATGGAATCAACAAACATCTTTGGCACATGATCTTCCTGGGATGTTTTTGGGCTTTCTCTCTTTTCTTCAGAAAATAGCATTGCTGCTATCAGTTTAGAACCCTTCCAGAAGCAGACTTGGCACTGAATTTATAAAGTTCGGATCCATATGTTACAAATTGCCACTTCCTGTTTGGTGTATGGTGGACCGGGGCCGATGTTAAGTTGGAAGGTTTCTGTGTTACCTGAGGTTGGTGCTAGCAAAGGCATGGGAACTAAATTTCTAACTAATACTCATCTTTCTGAGATGTGCCATTGCATTAGCAAGGGTTCTTTTTGAGAGTTCCTCAAACAAACCATAGTCATTGCCCTTTGAATCATAAGATGGAACAGGATAAAAAATAAAAAGAGATATACACTGAACCTCTAACGCATAAGGAGTGGAGAGGACAAAAAGAAGATGAAATAGGGGGAGGCTGGGGGAAGGAAACAAAATCAAGCCTGGAGCTTAAACCAGGTAAATGAATAGGAGCAAAAGCCAGTATGAAGTCACTTAATAATGAGGTAAAAAATGCTGAATAATTCAACACATCCTTGGATCTTGATTTGTGATTGTCTGAAACTAGCCACCTTGCCCCTTGTCACAGAGTCCTATTTCTCCCTTAAGATAATGCCCAAGTATTAACGGACCCAATTTGGTGGAAATTACCTAATTGGCTGTAGTCATTCCATTTGAACGTGACATTTTGGACTGTCCTGTAGTCACAAGGATAAGTTAAGAAGCTTGAGCAGCAGACTTGCTGCTCTTGTGATAATTGTAGCTGAAGGTTGTGTTATCACTGAAGCTTATTATTTTGCAAGTTGTGCACTCAGCTTTTTGTAAAAATTGTACTGTAAGGAAAAAATCCCTGAGGAGGCTTCTTCTCTCTCCTGGTTCTTCTAACATCCCCAGATGAGGATGACCAAACAAAATGCTATGTGATCGTGTTTCAGTACATTTAACTACATGCCCCTGGTAAATATCTCAGTACCATGAATTAAACAGTCCCTTGAGTCTCTGTATTCTTTGGGTTTTGTGCTTATTCAGCTAACCAGATTCCTGCTAGTGCGTGACATTAGTTAAGTACACTCTGTGTTGGGGAAACCTCTTCATCAGGCAGTGAATGAGGAGTGAGACCTGTGCTTCCTGCTAGCATTTGTTCCTGGCCTCATGTGTGCCTATGCATTGTGCCTGTGAAAACAGTAAGCCCATTCCTATGCAGTAGGAGGGCATCAACCAGAGGGCATCTTTCTCTGGTTAGTAATTCTTTGTGTTTCTATAATGCTTTATAGTTTCAAAAAGACATATCTTCCCTTCCTCCCTGTCTTCTTCCTTCCTTCCACTTCCATTGAGTAAATAAGATGATGTAGGCCCTGGGTTGGGCACTGAAGATACAAAGATAAATGAAGCACTGTGTCTGGCTAAGAGGGGGAGAAAGAAGAATAACCAGTTAATTATAATCCTATGTAATGAATCTCTAGTTGTGTGTACTACAGAAAATGCCAAAAAGTCAGGCATTTTTCACAGAGAAAGTAATTTTGGGGCCAGATCTTGAAAGGTGAGCAGATCTTGAAAGGTGGTTGCCTTGAACAGAAGGGACAGCAGGTATGAGGACATCAAGGTGTGAAATATGTGCCTGAATGGCAGGTGAAGCCAGATCATATGTGCTTTTGTGAAATAACAGGAAAAATGAACATTGGTCTCTGCCCCTGGTTCCTGGCAGAGAGCTCCTAAATCCCTTGGCACTTCTTGGGTGACAGGAGAGCTTTTGTTCTAATGAGGTGACTCTGTGCTCTTGGGTAGCTTCAGGATAGGAATGATTGCCAGAAAGACTAAGCCATGATTAGAGGCTGGGAACTTTCTGGAACCCCACCACCACTGCCACCATCATCCAGAAAGGGAAGAGGGGCTAGAGATTGAGTTAATGATTAAACATGCCTATGTGATGAAGCCTCCATAAAAATCCCAAAAGTATGGGGCTCAGAGACCTTCCCAGCTGTTGAACATCTATGTAGCCCCACAGGGACAGAAGCTCCTGTATTCTGGACCTTTCCAGACCTCACCCTATGTATCTCTTCATCTAGTTGTTCATCTGTATCCATTATCATATCATTTATTATATAACAAACCAGTAAACGTAAGTGTTTCCCTGGGTTTTGTGAGCTGTTCAGCAAATGACTGAACCTGAGGAAACCTCCAGTTTGTAGCCAAGTTGGACAGAAGGGAGTAAGCTGCAGACCCATTTTTTGCAATTGGCATCTGAACTAGAGAGCAGGCTCATGGGAATGAGCCTTTAAACTGTGGGGCCTGTGCTAACTCCAGTTAGTGTCATGATTGAATTGAACTGTAGGATGCCCAGCCAGTGCTGGAGAACTGTTTGGTGTGGAAATCCCACACATCTAGTGTCCAAAGGATTTGAGAAGTGTTTTGTGAACAAAGGAAAACACAGAATTTCCTAGACTGCCTTGTCCAAGTGTCTGGACAAATCAACAAGCCTCTTTGAGTGTAGGATACACATAGCCTATTTGATGCTTTTCCATGCAGCAATCATTTGATATAATGCTATTGTCCTTTTAGCAACAGTCCATTACCATATACTGTTGATATATTTCTCCTGGGCACTGGATACCCAATGAAAGCTAATATAACAAGCTGCAGTCTCCTCTCTTAACCAGTGAGCATCAGTGTGCCACTCTGCAGCCGGTCTTACCCAGTGAGCGCTCTACCATGCTAGCCTCGTCAGAGCTGAGGGTCTCTTGCCTTGGTGGTGTTTGTTCTGCCATTGTCTCTCTGCAGTTTATTTCTGCTCTGAGAAGCAGTTTTGATCCATACGACTAACCAAAGGTGTGCAAGTATCAGTGCTGGAGCAAAGAAATAAGAGTATCATGCTGGGTGTTCAAATACAAGTGTAATAGTAGCTCAAGTGAATTTCAAGGAAATGGCCAGAGAGAGTACTCAGCAGACAATTAAATATGAGTGACAGTCTGATTTTGGAAAGGGCCCCATAGAAAGCAGGGCATCCTGGGAGGACTACACAGCACCTGCACAAAACCTGACTAGAGGGACCTTTTGTCCTTGGGGAACGTGGAGGGACAGAGCGGCCATTGTCAGCCTTTTGCATGATAGCGGGATCACCTCTCTGTAGGGCCTATGCCTTCAGGTCCATGTGCAGCAGTAATTCAGGTAGTGCAACCCTTTCCTGAAACGAGTGCACAAAGGAGGGAAAATGAGTAATTCACGGTGTACTAGGGTGTATGTCTAGAGCCAGCTGTCTGGGTTTGACACTCAGCTCTGCCAGTTACCAGCTGGATGTTGAACCTCACAGACCTCAGTTTCCTTATCTGTAAAATGGGAGTAATGATACTACCTACAAAATGAGGTTGTTATGAAAGTAGGATCGTACTTGTAAAGTCCTTAGAATAGTGTCTGGAACAAATTAAATGCTTGAAAATCTTAGTGGCTATTGTTGTAAGCATTAGCTCTGCTGTTCTTTCATTTTCTGTCTGTAAATGAGGAAAAGTGACTAAATGATCTCTGAATCCCTTCATTCTAACATCACCTGAGTTGGCCAACCCCTTTATCCTAGGAGCGTACTGACTCAGAGGGCCTGACCGCCCCCACCAAGGCCACATTGGGAGTCAGGAAAAAGATGCGAGACCACAACTGGGACTCAGATCCTCCAGCACCTCACCCCTCACCTTTGTGCCCCTTGATATTCTAAAAATTCACTGATGCATCACCCAGCTGGGCCCCTCGCTCCTTAAACTCAGACCACAATTTTTGGGGTTTTTTTTAACCCCTTCCATTCCTTTGCAAATCCAGAATAGAAGTGGCAAGTCTGGGGAGCAAAAAGGGATTTGTCGCATTGGAGGAAATAAAACTTAGCAAAATATTAGAACATCCTTCCCAATAGTTATAGCTCAAACAATTGCTCTTGGTCAAGCACTTGCACTTGATCAGTTAGGAAACTGATCATCCTCACAAAGCAAGCGGTCTGCTCTGCATCTGGTGCTCTGTCAGTCGGCAGGAAAGCCAAACCTTTGGATGTGCCTCTTTGTCTTAACTACCCTTTGCTCTTGTTTTACGAGTCCCAGTCATACTTGTTCCCCTTCTGGTGCAATTATGGCAATTCTGCAAAGAACTCAGAAAAGACAGAGGGGAGCAGGGAAAGGAATGAAGGGGCAGGTGGAAGAAGGGGGAACATGTTCCTAGCAAACCGACCTATTTTCTGGTGTCAGTCTTGGTAAATTTTGCTTCTATTTGTTCCTATGCTTTTGAAACACATTTACATGTACCAGAGACTGTGGTCTCTCACTCCTGGGAATGAAGCTTTCTTCTTTTGTTTATTATCTCTCTTTCTTGTCTCTGTCCACTTAAATATTAGAATAATCATTACCCTTTTAACAGCTAAAATATCTGTGAAGGCTGTTTTTATAATAAGTTTTTTTTTAATATTGACTGAACTGATTTCATCAGAAGAGGTTAATGTGATCATTTTCATTTGCAAAATTCCTTCTTCTTTTTATTTCCTCCACGTTTGGTTTTGAGCTCACATTTAATAATTTCTGATGGTTTGTATTTCAGCATCAGCTGGATATGCAGAATAGGTTCTCAACAGTCTCAGAATTTGATTATGACCAAGGAACCACTATTCTATAAACACTGAAAATTGGAAATTATCTCTAGAGCTGTTTGTTAACGAAGGCGAAGCTAACCTTTAGGGCTCATTAAAATTCCACTGATGAAAACTCTCTCGCAGGTCTCTCTTTCATGAATCCATGCCTGTGTTAAGAATGCTGGTGTGTGGAAATTGGTCTGGGCCCTCCCTTTTGGCCCTCCCCTTTAATCTCTTGGTCAGGTTTAGGCAGAGATTTTTTAAGCTTATAGATTTCTCTTTCTCCCTACTCAGAGTGTGTGCTGTGAATCCAAACAAACAGAAAGGGGCTGTGAATGTGTAATTTGTACCTGAGCTCCGCTGACTGGGCGGGCAGTCCTGCTGAATCTTCCTTTCCCCATCAATAAAGGAATGAAGTCATTTAGGGGTAATTACGAGGGACAAAAAGAGGGATATGTTTTCTATACCTGGCAGTAGAAATAAACATGGAGGCAGGGAAGAGAAATGACAAACCTCCAAGTTTTCACAATTGATGGACTGCAATGAGTTGTTTTAATGAATCTATTTGCTAAATGACAGTCAGTTAGGATATGCATTCTTATCAAGAGATCCCTTCGTGGTGACAGCTGCGACTGTCCTGTCCTGCTGGCAGATGAGACCTTCCAAATCCCCCCAAAGTGCTGAGCACCCATGTGCAGAAGGGCAATTTGAATTCATCTGATGCATCTCTGTAAATGAAGGATATCATTGATGGCACATAGCATCACTATTACTATGGCTAAACAGATGCAAAATAATTGTTTATGGAATTTACGTTTTAACCGCATTAATGTGTTTGGCAGGGAGATCCATGTAAGTACACGATCCAAAGTCTGCCATTGATCTGGGCCACTTTGGGGCATTTTCCATGACTGACAACTGCTCCTCGGAGTTCATAGGCAAATGATAAAAATGATGAAGAGAAAAGGAAGTAGTAGAGAAAGGAAGCCAGGTACCAACCTCCCATTTGGGTATTTTGTCTCCTCGGAGAATCAGACAAGCTAGCCAGGGTTGCAGTCATGCTAACCACCCACCACACATCTCACCCAGTTATACATGTACATGGGGCTCAAACTGAACGTCCTCCTCTCTCACCTCCCCCCTTCTCCTCAGGTCCCTCCTCCCCTGTGCACACAAGCACACACACATGCTCAATGCAAGAAATTCATATGCTGTCTTCTCAAAGATTCCTACTGCCTTTTCATATGGGCTAGTTTAGCTGTTTGTAAAGTATTAATCAATAATAGCCCTTTCCCATGTTTTCTCCTTTCACCCATCACACATTTCTTGGTTAGCAATATAATGTGATATGACAGAAATCAGAAGCTTTGCTCTCAATGAAAATGAATGTTCTCATTGTGAAATATTTTGTGTTCTAAACATTCTGCTATAAATTAGGCTGAGTGCAGCTGTAGGCAAAACCAGACTCTGTGATCTGGCCAATTTCCCTCTTACAAAGATCCAAAGAGCAGGATATAGTGTAGAAAATGTGGTAGCCACTGAAAGAAAGGGTTCTATAGATTCCCACTGCAGAAGCATAATCCCCATTTTTCCTCCTTTTGAGATGGTTGATCAGACATTTCCCTCCCTTTTTAGAATAAAGAGATCTGAGGAGATTTTAAATTTGGGAGTAGATTTTCTTTTTGTTTGTTTGGTGGATTTTTTTCCTTCTCATTCTTTCTTCTCTGCAGAACACAACTAGTAAATGATTGGATCTTTGACAGAACAAAGGTATTTTTGATGGGCTCTGTAATCTAGTGCGCTAATGCGCCCAGTTCCCCTCATTGTCTTGCTGTCTGATCCCATCCCTTCTGCCAGACAGTCACTGCGGGATGAGTCACTTTTAATGTCTGATAATCAAGGTGAATTTTCAAAAAGCTGCCATTTTGGAATTATGCACTGTATCACAGTGTCAGGGACGAGAGGAGGAGGGATGAAGGAAAGGCTAAGACAGACACCTACTGCACATTCTGAGAACTGCAGGCCACAGCCCGCACCTTGCCGGACGGACAGTATGTGTCTGGAGAGTCCAAGTCGATCAAGGCATCCGTAGTAAAAGACTACGTTAATTATAAATTAAAAATAACTTCTATGATAATGAAGATTATAGGCACTGGAGAAAACGTCTTAGCTAAAACAAACTGGAGGGATGGAATTAAGCACCAGCCAGTTGGGTGTATGGGCTCTGTACCTACTGAATATATTGTGGTCCATTAAATAACCTAATACAAGCTTACGTTGGAAAAAGAATACAAGTGGACGTGGCTGTCTCTGTGGATGCTGTATTGTTTGCCGTGCTTATTTAAAGCAACATCAACTAAGGGAGTTTACCTAGCAGATGAATAAAGCTTCCCTTCAACTAGGGAGACTGGATATTTCTGGAATCATTTAAAGGACTGAAACCTTTTATTTCCCATGAAATAGCAAGGGGGATACTCTGATACTGCAAACCCCAGGTTAACAAAAGCCAATCAGATATTCTTGCAAGACTCCTACTATTCAAATATACATTGGTCAGTCTCTTCTCTAAGGTAATTAACTAAACCCACTGTTATGTATTGTGGTTCTGGAATTTTTTTTAATTATTGGCATTGTATTAAAAAATAGGGTAGTTGAAGGAAAATGATATGAAAATAGCCTGCTACTTTTGTTTATTATTCAGAGAAGTGAATGCCTATAAATAGAACCAGAATGTTCTGACTAGGGAAATGCTGTCCTCATTGCAGCTGGGAGATGCTGGGGCGATTTACAGCTGAAGCTTCAAAGCCTTGCCCTGCTTTATAGAAAGCACGAGGGTTTTCCTGGCTGTTTCTGTGGCCAGATTCTGCAGGTGCTTTCTCTGTCCTGGGGGAGGGAGGAGTGACATTTCTGAGAATGCTGTTTTGTAACCATGGTGAATATTTACATGTTTCCTGTAACAGAAGTATTTAAATATCTGCATATCCTCTTCAGCACAAGTTACGCTTACAGATTATTATACCTTGCTATTGTCTACCAAGATTAACTAGTCCATTCTCTTCCCTTTCTCCACACCCCCTTTGCCACTGTCTCGTACACACACACATTCACACAGTCTACTTAACAGACAACTGCAAAATAAGCAGAGAAAAGAAAATATTTAGCTACCATGCTACTCTTCTTGTGTATATTAAAGAGCAGACATAAAGAGAATATTTGAAATGAAAGTGACCCTTAGAGATCTTTTGGTGCGACCCTAGTTGTACTCAAACAACAGAGAAGTGACTTGTCCTCAGACACTCAGTCAGAGAATGGCAGGCACCAGGCTAGCATCCAGGTGCCTAACCCACAGGCTGGCATGCTTCCTGCAGCAGCCGGCTCTCTTCCCATTACAAGAATCAGGCCTGTGCAGCTTGGCGGAACAGTGATTAATGCGCAGGCGTCACAATGAAAAAAAGAAAAGCCTAGGGAAGAGATAAGAATCATATACATTTTCAACCATGATACAAAGAAATAAAATGGAAAATGGTATGAAATGAAGAAAAGCAAAATGTTAATAGAACATCTATCTAACAAAACGATCTGCCGAGCCAGGAATTCTATTAAAGGCAGAATCGTCCTTTAAGGGAAGTAGTAGAGCCTTTTGGAACTAGCCAAAAAACCAAATGCTGGTTGCAAAAGTCATACCGTTTTATTTCTCTCTATGCTTTCATCTGAAATATTAGAATAAGTTAGTCATATTCCAGCCTGATCCTCACTGTACTCACTGAGCTCCCTCCCAGGCTCTGTAAATTAGCAGCACAGCTGAAAGTAGGACTAAACCAGCACTTCCTTGTCTTCTGCTGGAATCCAGATCCTCAGAGGGTACTTGCTCTCTGAGGAAGGGTCTACCTGATATGACCTGGTAGGTATTTTTGCATCCGTAATTTCCCTTTTGCTATGTTTTGTCTCCTGTGAGACTAAACTGTCTGAAACATTATACACATTTTTATTAAAATATCTCCCTGGTGTTTGAAGTCTCTGAGGTCCTGAGCATGAAACCCTTGCACCCTCAAGTATATCCCCTATTCCAGTGTAAAACCTGTTGGATTTTCTTCACAAACACTTAATGACAATAGGAACATTCTTGGGGGCACTAGATAATAATAATAATAAACTAGACATTATTATAAACCAGGACAGGACGTCCCGATAGCTCTGCTTTCCTTCCTATGTCAAAGTATTTTGCATAAAAGAGGAAAGGCTGCACTAAGAATTAAAAAGGAGAAATAAAATTCATATCAATTCAGACTGTATTTTAGCATGATAGAGAATCCTTGGTAGCTAAAGGAAGGGATCAAAAGTGTACAAAAAAGCTTAACACATAAAGTGGAGGATGAAGATGTGGTGGTCAATAGACAATGGAAGCGTTAAAAAAAATACTGTTTGATTCCTTCAAGTATCAGAACAAGTAGGTTTTTGTAGTCTCTCTGATCGTACTTTTTGCTTCTGGGGAAGAAAAATTGAAGAACATACATCAGGATGGTGGGGTAAACCGGAAGCGTGTTATCTGGTTTTGCCTTAGAGCGCTATTCAAGAGCTCTCTTTTTCAATGGTACTGTTAGGAATAGGGTCTCTCAACCTCATCACTATAACATTGTGGGCTGCATAATTCTTTGTTTGGGGAAAGGAGAAGGGGCTGGATGTGGATTATCCGGTTCATTTTAGAATGTTTAGCACCATCTCTGGCCTCTACCCAGGAGATGCCAAGAACACCCCCCCAGTTGTGACAACTAATATGTCTCCAGACAGTGTCAAATGTCCCCTGGGGAGCAAAATCACCCCTGGTTGAGAAACAGTGGGCTAGAGGAAATGGTTCTCATTTTGGAAAATAGACTCTGTTTATCCCATGTTCTGTAGATGATCTTTATTTATACATTAAGGCCCATGTTTCTAATATGTTCAAAGCAAAGCAGGCCCTTCATGGTTTCTAATGTTGCCCATGGACCGACCAATGATTGACTAATTGACCAATCACTGGTTCTCCCACAGAATTCAGAGCTCAAGATACCTATGATCAAGTCTAGAAAGAGGTGTGTCTCAAAAGAATACAGTGATTTGTTATTGATGGACATCCAGAGTTGAGCAGAATTAAATACAGAGCCAACTACATTTGTGAAAGAGATATAATGTCAATAAAATATTTCAAAATAAACTAAAAACCTAAATAAATGGAAAGGCATCCCATGGTCATGGGTTGGAAGATTGAATATTGTTAAGACTGCAACATTTCCCAAAGAGCAACATTACCCTAGATTTTTGTTTAATGTGACTGCTTGAGACAGTAATGACCTTGAAGCCCCCAGTCTTTCATAGAATACAGGAAAAACCAAAATAGAAAGCATATTTTTCAATGCCCTTCTCAGACATGGCCAAGGAGGATAATGGGGGGAAAGGGACACCCCGGAGTCGTGGAGAACAAGGAACTGGGGGGTCCCCCAGGGAGGGGAACAGGAGCCCAATCAAAGAATAGTCCCTGCCCCTCCCTCCGGGCCCTTACTATGTCATCCCACTAAGATTTCAGAATTGTTGTAAATCAATAACTGCTATATGATTTCCATTCTTTCCCTTTCTAAATGAGAGTATTTACTGTAGTTATCCTGTTTCTCTTCCATCACTCCATACTGGGCATGTGGGGACAACTATCTTGGCTTGTGAGTTCATAATTGTCTGGACCAAGAGGTGCCATATGAGATCCAATACTCTGAGTGAAATGTGATTGAATGAGACTTTGGGGTGTCTTCTTTAAAGAAGATGTCAAAGTATTTTGCATAAAAGAGGAGAGCCAATATCTGTCACCAAAAGAACAGACTGTGGAAAATATTATTACTCTTCTCACTTATTTGCTGCCCTTCCCTAGAAATATACCTACTGCTCATTTTCATTTGATTTCCAGCACCTATCCATATGGGCAACTGTCTCTTTGATGTTAGGCTTAGTTCATAAGACTTTTTTTTGCCCATGAAATTGTGGGTAAAAGTGATATGTACAACTTCCCAGCAGAAGCCTGGCCGTACTATGGTTCAATCATCACTTCTTTTCCTCTGTTACTTTGTCCAACTAAAAGCATTGAGTGAACACCACCAAATCAATTCAGACACTTCAGCAGAAGGGATGATAGCCATGATCTTGATTACATCTTGAATATGAGGCCTTTTGAAAATCAGCTTGTTTCTCAAAGCGTTTCTCAATTTTATCTTTTGCTGGCTGGAAATGAAAAAGTTGCATTTTTCAATCCCATTTACAAAACAGCAAGCTCCTTCTTGAGCCCTCTTTCTTTTATTACCTTGTTAAAGGTAGAAAATAGATGCTAAGGCAAAACTAGTAACACTCTGTTTCTTATTCTCTTCACCTAAACCCATAATCTAATTAGGTAAGTGATATACCTTATTAGAAAAACCAGACTTAAGCACTGCAATTTTTAAACTCAAAAACAGAGAAATAGCACAAAAAGCATTTGATAAAATTTAACAGCCTGTCATTATGAAAACACTCAATAAAGTAGGATTAAAAGAAAAATTCCTCAATCTGAAAAAGGACATCTACAAAAATGCCGAAGCTAATATCACACTTAGTAGTGAAAGACTAAATGCTTTCCACCTAGATCAGGAAAAAGACAAGGATGTCTGCTCTCAGCAGTTCTATTCAATATTGTATTGGAGGTTCTAGCCAAGGCAATTAGGCAAGACAAAGAAGTAGAAGACATCTACATTGGAAAGGAAAAAGTATAACTATTTCTATTTTCAGATGATATAATCTTGTATATAGAAAATCCTAAGCAATCCAGAAAAAACAACAACTACTAAACATGTTCAACAGTATTGCAGGATACATGGTCCAGGTGCAAAAATCAATTGTGCGCCAGCAATGAAAAATCCAAAAGTGAAATTATGAAAAAAAAATTCATTCATAATAGTGTTAGAAAGAATGATATACTTGGGAGTAAACCACTGAAGGTTCAAGCCAGTAGAGCACTTTCTTTTCATCCGTTATGATTTGCCTTTTTTGTGCTCCCCTCCGCCCCCCCCCCCCGTCCAGTGCTCGCTCAAAGTGGTTCCACTTAAATAGTTTTGCTGGGTGGTTTGGGTTCAGGGATGGGGGTTTGGTTATGTGTATATATAGTTTTTAGTGGAGGGCGATTATTCTAATGAAGAATTTTTAACCTATGTCCGTACAAAAGGGAGGTTTATGTACATAGTTGACCTAAGGTAAACTTGACCTAAGGTTTTCCTTAGGTTTCCCCAACTTCTAGAACTTGATTTATTTTAGAAATGACTTATCTTAACATTTTAGGAGTCACTTTAACAATATCAATGACTTCGTAACCTTTTCTTATGATGTAATATTTTTAATGATTTAGCCTCATAGAGTTAATCGCTCTGTCATCTGTACATCTGTTCCTTGTAAAAATTCCTATTTCTTCCTACAAAATAGTTTCCCACTATTTTGTATTTATTTGTATACATATGTGCCTCTGACACCAGACAATGTAAACAAAGATATCATTTTATCAACTTTGCATCTCCAATGCTTGGGACACTTCCACGGGACTTCTGTTTTTTATCTGAATGAAGGCTGTCTCCCTGAAGTCTTCTCTCCTCCAAATTCTGCATATCAGTCCCCTCAAATTGCAGGTTGATATGTAAATACTTATCCTCTCCATGCATTATATCCATTTCCTTATTTATACAGTTAAAACTAACCATCTTTTCGCCATTGGCATAATGAGAAACAGCCCATGAGAGAGTCATGTTAAATGTGTCTTACAATGTGGTTTCAAGCCACAGTGTGAGATTAGCTTATCTGTGAACAAGATTTTAAAGGTGAGAAATAAAAATCTCTGTCCAGCCTTCTTTTCACTGTGCTTTCTTCCTCAATAATTCTTAGCTCTCTTAACCTAATAGCAGATCTGTGAGGCTGAATCTTCCATCTGTGTTGAAGCACAGACTATGCATGTCTTTTCAGAGAGAGACGGCTGCCCTTGTATTTAGAATAAGGACAGCAAGAAGCTAGCAGATAGCTCATGCTTGATGGATATTTATTGTTCAATAAAGGCTAAAGAAATCTGCGCTATTACTACTGTTTCTATCACTGTGACTATCAGCCTACCAAATCAGACATGGTGATAACTGATTGAGAACTGGGTGGGACGAAGGGACATTCTTAATGGTTGATTGACTGAAAAATTCATCACTAAACAATACAGTCAACATTATAGTCACGGCTTATATATATATTCTCTGAGAAGAGTTTTTAATCCACAAAGCCATTGTTTTCCAAGAGGTTGACTTGAATGAAACTCAGTGGTTTCATAGGTGTTTTTTCATAGCAAAGACTTGAACTTTACCTGACCGGAGATGAAGTTTCCCAAGACTGAAACAGCTAAAATGTTTCAGTCTTTGAAAGAAAGATACAAGAACATTAGTTAATGGATTACTGTCTTCCCAAGAGCATATTTTTGTGAGAAATCTTTTCCATTTATTTTGAATAAATCCCTTAAAATGGTACTACTCAAAGAGTGGTCCATGAACCAGTGCCAGTCTGTGATCTATTTGTCACTAGTTCATGAAGACATCAATACAAAAATTGAGAGCATTCATAGCAGCTTGGCAGAATGATTTTATGTCTGAGTACTCTAGTCATAAAAAATAGTCCTGGTATTTTGTATTACTTTCATATTTCATTTTTCTAATATTAATTTCATTGGGTTTTATAAAAATATCAGTCCATGATAGCTTGGTTTTTTTTAAAAAACTGGTCTTTACCCCAGATAATTTGGAAAACACTAATTAAAATACCATGTCTCACCTCTGCTTGTTTGCTAGACTTATTTGCTTTATTCCAATCTCCAAACATCATTCCATTTTATATTCATTGGCCACTTTCTTTGAAGCTACTAATCTTAGACCATTTTCTCTTCTTTACCCCGCCAGCAGTAGGTGTGTTAAAGGCTTGAGGCATTAGTAACACCCTCACTTAAAGCCCTTGGTATCTGTGAGTTCGTTGTGGTCATGAAGCTGATGAAGCCCCATTCTAGCCACTTTATCATTTGGTGGGTAGAAAACTTTATTTCTGTTTGCTATAATTTTGGCTCCTGGAATTCTCAAGCTATAATAGGCTTAGTAAATGATCCTTTCCCTGCCATGTTCACAAAGACCATGTGGCCCTTGCAGCGCTGGAGAAGTTCATGTTGATCTGCCCTATCCTTCCAGCATTACTGACATCCACATCATCTCTGCACAATCCAATAAATGTCGGTTTTCCATGAGTATTATTTCAAGTGAATTGATATATCGTTCATTGTTATATTTCATTTGATTCTTGTACTGAGCAGTCAACCTGTCTCCAGGAGAACTATGTTTAAGTGATTATGTTTTAACCTATGACATCATATTTTTTAAAGAACCTGATTTGAAGACATTGATATCTATTGCCATTTACAGCTCCTTTTCACCCAGGTTGATTATGTGCTCATGACAGGGATGTGGTGATGGAATGGAGAGCAAGACCAGAATCAGGGAGACAAGCGAGGAGGGAGGTTACAGCAGTGATCCAAGCAAGAAATAATGTGGTTACGATCCAGGACAGCGACAGTGGTGATGGAGAAGAAAGGATGAGTATGAGAAGCTTAGGCATTAGAACAACAGGATTTGGTGACTAATTAGATGTGGAGCACCCTAATTAGACCTCCTCCTAAGGAGGAGGAAAACATGAAGATGACTCCAAAATTCTTGGCTGGGGGTATTTAACAAAGTGATGATGAGATAGGGAAATAGGAGGAAGAAGTTTGGAGGAATATAGGGAAAGAGGAGGCGATGTGGTAAGCTCTGAGCACACTGAGTTTACTAGCGTGACATCCAGGCCATTGGATAGGAGTCGGAAACTCAGGAGAAAAGTTTGGGCTAAAGATGTGGATTTTTGAAGTCATGGACATCTGAGTAATTAAAACCATAGAATTGAATGAGAACATAGAGGTATGTATTTTAAAGTGTCCTAGAGCCATTTCAATTTATTCTACTTCCCCTTAAAATTTAAGATTTTTATAGTTACAGTTTTGCTATCTCCCATGTGATCAAAGTATGATACAAATATAATACAATTATATGCTAAAAGTCTGCACATGGATTTATGGGATTCTATGAAAAGCAAAGCCAATCAGAGATTATTTGAAACGTTTCCTAAATTGAAAGCTCTGTCTTCTAGTATAGTCCAGATTATCCAACTCCCCATCAACCACCTCTCCTCACTAACAGGTACGTAACAGCATAAAACTATATATTCGGATTTTATGGATGTCAGCACATTTGATTCAATTCATTCATCACATGACCCTCTAAGAAACATCATTTAACCCATTTACAGATGAGACCGTGGACTCAGAGAAATGACATGGATGGAAAGAGGTTAAAGTCACTGGGATTAGCATGTGTATCTCCAGCCAACTGGTAATATGTGCTTTTTAACAGCTCCATATTTAGGGCCCCACTCTGCACTGGTCACCCCAAGTGCCAATACTTCTGTCTGCTTCAACCAAATCAGGCACCAAAAAAAGTAGGTTTTTGTGGTTCAAAATGTCTTCTTTAGCTATACCCCCAAACACAAGTAGCAAAT
This sequence comes from Manis javanica, assembly GCF_040802235.1. Classification (NCBI taxonomy): domain Eukaryota; kingdom Metazoa; phylum Chordata; class Mammalia; order Pholidota; family Manidae; genus Manis; species Manis javanica. Next base: position 51,423,825 of record NC_133172.1, read on the forward strand.
AGCAAACGCTAATTAACGTAGGAGGGAGAGCTGTGTTTCAAATAACTGTCTTGCCATTTTTTGCATAAATATTACCTAGAGTGCATCAAGAGGCCTGGAAATGTTCATCCTTTCTCACCCAGTAATCCTGCTTCTATAAAACTCTCCTAAGGAAATAGAGAAGCACCACAAAATGTATTCATGTTTATTTATTTAACAAATATTGTTAGTGAATGAGCATCTAGCATCTCCAGACATACTATGCTGTCAGTAAGACACAGTCTCTGCCCTGTAAGAGCTTCCAGTCCAGAGCATCAGAGGGATGTGGTCCCACAATGACAGAGAACTTGACTGGGTATCGTGGGAACAAGGAAGAGGAGGATCTCACCAGCCTGGGACAGAGAAGGCTTCCTGGAGGAAGTGGTGCACAGGCTAAGCTGGTTGTAGGTGTTACCCTTGAGAAGAAGGGAGGCAAGGATATTCCAAACAGAAGCAGCATAAGCAAAGTAGTAGGAAAAGAAACTGCATCAGGGTCATTCAGGAATGGAGAGTTTGGAGATGCCATACACCGTGTCCTAGAGCCTCACTTTCACTCTAGGTCAGAGGCACTCCCAGTGTGTTCAGAGCAGCCCTAGTATTTCTTAGAGAAGTTTTCAGGGCGTTTGTCAGCATGGAAGTGGGACGGGGCTGGGAATTGGTCCAGGCTCTGAACCCTACTCCTGCCACAACTTAAGTTCCCTGGGAAGATATTTAAAAGAAGAGTTCCATCTGTTGAAAAGAAAGTTTGAAAACCTTTGATGGGAAGCTCTGAGAAATCTTTAAACAAGAGAATAACCAGAATAAATGTACATTTCAGGTAAATTACAACAGTGACTATGGGGATGCTTCACCCACTATCTATCACTGGAAACAACCTAAATGTCCAATAATAAAAATGTGGTAAAATAATAACAATAATAAATAGCTACTACTTATTGAATGCTTACTATATGCAGGCACAATGCTAAGTACATATAGTCTCTATACCATTTAACCTTAATTTCTATCATGAGTTGAGTATTATCAGTACTTTGCAGATATGAGAATTGACACTTAGTAAGGAAAAGTAGCTGGTTTTGTATCACTCAGCTATTGAGGGGTGAGGCTGGGATTCCATGCCAAATCTGTCTGACTCCTAAGGGCATGCCATTCTTCTCCTGAGCTATGATAAATCCACATGGAAGAATGTTGTTCAACTCTTTGAAATAGTGTTTTCAAAGACTATTTAATGATGTGGGCGAGATGTCTGTAGAATAATGTCCAATGAAAAAAAATTCAAGTACAAAAGTATATAGAATCATTCCAGCTTTACTAAACATACTAAAATATTGAAAAATATTTATCCCTGAGTGATAGAACTACAGGTAATTTTAATTTTCATTGTTACTTTTTTTTCCCAAATGTTCTAGAATTAACATAGGTTCCTTTAATCTTTGGAAGCATAACAAAAAGGTGTATATACATATATTTTATAATTTATTCAAGGGGAATTGCTGTCATCAGTCATTCTCACTTCAAACTCAAAAAAAGGATCAATTCTTTAATACATCTTTCAGAACAATGCAAACTATCATGTGTGCAAGACATAAGGGAAATCCATCTGTGCTAATTACTAGTCATATAACCTTGAAGTTCAAGTCTGGATCTCAGTTTCTTTGCCTAGGAAATGAGGAAATTAAGCTAAATAGTCTTTATAATTTCTAAAAACACTAAATTCTAAAGTCAAATGCAATCAGGTAAGGGCATAAAATAAATGTATTAAATTCTTCCTGCTTTACTTACATTTTCATGGGTATTAGGGTAGGTTCTTTGTTTAGGTCTTGGCTATCTGGAAATACGATAATATGCTCAGATGCATTCAACATCTGAGCATCACTTGATGCTTTCACAAAAATTTTCTCATCTCATCTTCACTAAAACCTTTTGAGCATTATTACCCCTATTTTTTCTAATGGAGACCAAGGAGTTCAGGAACTCACAAAAGATCTCTTATGATATGTTGTAGCCAGTTTCAAATCCAAATGCTTCTTTGTGAATTCATAGAATATTATTAGTTCAGATGTGAAATTGTTTGCTTATTTGTTTGTTTTATCATTCCACCTACCTACTGTATTCATTATAAAAAAAACAGCTTCTATCCTCAAATATTTTGTATTATAAAAGAAAGACACAATTCTGAAATTAAAATTACGTAAGATATGTAATGGGGACAAATGTAAGCTTTCGGCAATGTCTCTGTATCCTTTAGTGAGAAGCAAACAAAAGGACATTATTATAACATTGCAAATGGGGGCAGAAACAGTCTCTTGTCATTAGTGTCAGGGTCATTTTAATGAAAATTAACCCCAGAAATGCTTGACTAAACAATAGAATCCTAGGCATCATTTGGACTCTGACAGAACCAGGGCAGTTAAATCTTTCGTACCTGCATATGAGCATTAGAGAATAAATCAGTCCAAAGCCACTGGCCGTGCTGATTGATCTAATTATCACAGGAAACACTAGGTAATACCTGTGAGGTATCAAAAGATAGACATAGCCCAGCATAATCTTGTAACTAAAGAATTCCCAGAGGAATACTCAGACAACGCTCACAAAGCCTGGATAGTAAAGCATAAATAGAAGTAGTATGACAGCAAGGATGGATTCCATAGCATAGGGTGTAGTCTCCTGCTGGGGATGACCCCTGTTCAGTGGAAATAAAGTACTTGAGCAGGACATCTCAATCATTAATGGTAACTTAGAGACATTGTGGCCCCTGAAGATCGCTACTCGGGGTGTGCGTGTGTGCACTCGCACGCATGTGTGTGCATGAGTGTATGCATACATGGACATGTGTCCTTCAGATAAAAGAACAAAATGGGGTGATTTGTTCATCTGCAACCCAGCCTTATTTCTTGACATGTGACTACTCACCTAACATTCATCAGGTATGTGAAGAGGATTATATCTAAGTAAGAGCTTTTAGGATTTTGTCAAGGGCTATCTACTTCTTAAATTCCCTGCTGTCCTGAGATGAAAGGGTGACCCAAGACGGTGAGCCTAGTCTGACAGAGTAAGTGAAAACAAGCGTTTTGTGCATGATCAACACCGATTTACCATCTGTGCATCATTTGGGGCATGGAGAAGGGTGCATGATTTATCCTGCTCAGCCATTGCTTCTCTAGTAGGTTAGCGTCTAAGTAGTTAAAGAAGTAACTATTGGGAAGTGCTCTGGTTCTTTCAGGAATGTTGACATATGGATAAAGTCTGATGGATCAAAGAGCACTGGACCAGAAGCTGGGGAGATGGCCTCAGCACTGCTACTCTGTCTCACAAGTAAATCAATCTATAGGTGTCATTAATTCTCCATTATCAAAGGCAGAGACTATTTATATAAGTAACCCAGAACAAGGGAAATAATGTGTCAAAGCAATTAGAGTTCACTGTAAGTAAAGTATAAAAATTTAAGAAGACTTTACGTTCTGCAAGGTACAGGTTCTGCTGAAGACACAAAGCATGGTTCATATCTTCAGGGAGCTTGGGCTCCATCCAGGGAAGTGACAAAGCCTCATAGGTACTGCAACCAGTTGTGGTGTAACAGATACTGTGATAATTGCTGTGAGAATGGTTATCCAGTCATTCAACAAGTATTTTGGCAGGCACTGTGCAAACTCTAAAAGTAAATTACTTCTCTCTGAGGTGGAGGGAAGCAAAGTCATCAAGCTTTATGGAAATGAACATTTGGACTGGGCTTTGAAGAAGAGGTTAAAATTAAAATTTGTTGGGCAGAGATGAATTGAGGCAGGTGTATCAGAAGTAATGGGGGGGAGTAAAGGACATCAGCAACATACAGGGTGTGCTTGGGAAATAGTGAGTAGTCTGGCTGGGCAAGAGTCGAAAATGCGTAATTAGAAAAGGAGGAGGTAGTGAGAGGGATGCCTGAAAAAATCACTTGTAGCCAGATTTAAGGTGGCCAAGTTGAGAAGCTGGAGTTTTATTCTGTAGATATTCTGTGGATTCTCCTCTTGAAACAGGGGATGACATGATTATATCTGTGCTGAAGAACAGTAACTCTGTCAGTGGAGTAAAGGTGGAGAGAACGGAGGAAAGGACACTCAGTGAGAGGCTTTGCAAGAGCCCCTATGACAAAGAGCCAAACGCGAGGGGGATGGAAAAGAGAGACGGATGCAGAAGATGCAGAGAATCCACAGAACATGGCACTTGTTTGGACATATGGCCAAGCTGAGGACAGGCTTGAAGATCCACAGTGATGCCATCCACAGCCCAGACCTTGGCAAATTCTTGAGATGGGTTGGCTCTGTTTTCAAAGCTTCAGAGAGCCCAGTGCTGTACCCCTCTTCTGCTGTCAGGGCCATGTGCGCTTGTTTCCTTTCCTTATTGTCAAGTTGTCAATTTCCTTATTGTCCTTATTTCCTTATTGTCAAAGTCTGTCATCTGGATAGGGTGTGAAATTCATCCTATCTGGTAAGACCTTACAATGTTACCCTTCCCACGTATTTGCCCTTCCACAGATTTCTAAGCTTTAAAGTAAAGACAGAAATCTTTAAAAAAGGAAATTTCTAATGTTAGCTAATAATTTCCCAATGTGCTTCTCTCCATTGTATTCCTTTCAGAAAAAGCTTTGAAGTTTATGGAGGTAACCCCGAAAGCCCCATCCACTGATAGTTTCCTAGTACCTCTGGCCATCTGGCAGCCCTCTCCTGGCATCTTCAGTGGGTCTAGTATTTTCCATCCTTTTTCTATCCTGGATACCCACCAGGTCCTGCTTATTGGCCCTCACTTATGATTTGAGCAGGTGACTTACTAACTACGAAGTATCTTATTCTTGGTTTCATAGATTTCAAGCTTTGTCTTGGTCCAGTCTTGTTTAATAACTCCTTAAAGCACACTGCCTGGTCATTAGGAACACCAACCACAAAGAACTGTTAGGGCCGTATCAGAATATCCAAGCATCAGCTTGGATATTGGCATCTTCTGGGTTATTGCAGCCTTGCAAATGAAGATGGCCCAACAGATCTGTAGTTAAGAATTTCGCCCGAATGAAAAACAAACTACAACCCACTGTACTAACACTGAATTTCCAAAAGCTACTGATGCCCGACCACCCACCCCTGATCCATAACAGTTTCCTAGGCAAGGTAGGAAGGGGTTTTAAAAAGCCCATGCTGTGATATACCTCCTCAGCCTTAACCTTTCTCCCCTGTGCTTGGGGGTTTCCCCCAGTGCCTTTGAGATGCTCTGGAGGAAAGGAAGCAAGGCTGCTACCTGTCCCCTCACCTCTGGCATCCCACTCCCATTCGCAGCCTGAAGCAGCAGACCCTTGGCCCAGTGAGGCTGTGTCATGACAGGCTGACCTGCCTCATTTATTCACTCAAGATTATTCAATCCCCTTTATATCTTAAAGATCCACATAATTTTAAATACCACCCATAAGGCTGCAGCTCTCCCCAGAAATGGAGTTCTGATTAAATTGCTACTGCTCATTTAAGAGCCAACTTAAATGTCACCTCTAAAGAGTAACAGCAGACTTTTCACTCAGTGCTTACTCTGAACCAGGCACTTTGCAAAGGACTTCTAATGGATTTTCTCCTTTCGTCCTCAAAATAAACCTCTGAGGTAAGTACTAGTATTATCCCCATTCTACAGTGGAAACTGAGAGGTTAAAGAATTTACCCACAGTCTCATTAGCTAATAAGTAGGAGAGCCAGCCGTCCAACATCTGGGTCCTCAGTGCTGGTGCATGGTGGGCATTGAATCAATGACCTGAATCATGGACACAGGCTCCACTTCCCTTTGCACAGTATTCTGAGCATGTTCTTTACAGCAGCCCTGACATTTGCAGTGATTTACCCAGTGCCTATCTTTCCACACCCAACAAGGCCACCATTATATCCCCCACAGACCTAGTACTGTGCCTGGCATATTGTGGGTGCGCAATAAATATTTCTGGAAGGAGAAAATAAAGGAAGCAAGGGAAGGGAAGAATGAAAAGGCTTCCTAGTTTGAGGTTTGAAAAATGCAGTGACCCAGTATGTACTTTTGAATGAAAAGAAACTGTACGGCTGAAAGCTGAAGCTGCACTGGTCTTACATTCAAAAAGCAGGATTGCAATCCCAATGCTGCCTACTTACTGGTCAAATAACTCTCATGCGTATCACTTTACTTTGAGCCTCAGTTGCCACATCTTGTAAAATGGTTTTCTTCTTTGGAAATACGGAAGTTGAATGAGATCCCTTACATGAATGAGTCCAGAGAAGTGCTTGCTACTCAATAACGGCTGGATGTGTTGTTGAGTAAGGGTTACTCGGAAGAGATTGATGTGTATCACACACTACAGAGGAGCAGGCAGTGATCGCTGATACATAACTATTTCAGGAGAACAGTAACTGTCTTGAGTGATTAGCCAAATGGCTCTATGTCTAAACATTACAATATGATACGTGCAAGTATCATCAGGAGCATCTATTTTGTGTCTCTATGCTGTCCGTACTGAGATGTGGATCTGTTTATATTTACAATGCACATGCATTGGGCTATTCCTGGTCAGAACAGTTCAAACGTCTGCTCTTTCCTCTCCCTGGCCCCTCCTGCCCCCTGAGCCTGCCCGTGTATTCTTTCGCCCTGCTTTCCCTCCAACACCCTTCATCGGCCTGGCACTTTTCAAAGACAAGCTCCTCAGAATGAAATCCCTGCTTTCTTTGTTTTCCTGGTTTCCATTTTGTATCCTAAAATATTCACTTCAAGTTCCGCTTGATAGACGTCCCTAATCTAATCTCCACGTCTGCTTTCTAATTTTCACAGTCAGGATAAAACAAATAGGTTGGAGTTAATTGCTGGAGCAGCGGGCCGGAGCTCTGAGCTGTGATTTATGAGCTGAGTGCAGGCGCTCTGCAACACATTTTTCTTAATTTATTTTTAATGAGTCTCTCAATTAATTTTCTTGGAAACATCTTAATGATGTTGGAGGCGGGTGTTAATGAGGTCTGCACCAGCTCCTAATTTTGCATATTTTAAAGTGCCTAATGTCATCTTGCACCGTTTCTTTCCATTTTAAGAAGAGGTTGGCAACGGGATTATTGTTGAATGGAGAACATTCATGCCTCAGTCTTTGCTTAACCTTTCAGACTCCATGGGCTTCTGGTGTGTCGCAGAGCAAACGCAGGCTTCCTGCTCCCCTCCCCTGCCTGCTCTGGGCATGCTGGCTCTGAGGTGCTGCTGCAGGAAAGGGAGAAACAACGCAATACCCCAGAAACAGGGAATTCTGGGGAACAAGCGGTAGCTCTGAGTGAAGATGTCCAGAGGGTTCTTTTGCTGGGTGATCTAACCTTACCTAAAGCAGACAGAAAACAGAGGGAAGTGCCAGTGGAAGAAATAACACAAGGGGTGTCTTATTAGCACCTGGCCATTTGTTCAGAGACCCTGGTCCCCAAATATCTCTGCAGAGCTCAAGGCAACAGATCCGCCTCTGCATTCTGCAAGGCCCAGAGCAAAGTGTCCGAGTATATTCTCCAAGCCTCTCTGATACCTTTCAACTCCAAAGTCAGTCTATACCAAGTCCTCCTCTGTCATCCTTCCGTATTTGCTAGCTGGAGCTTATTCTTCTGATTAAATAGTCATTAAGTGTTTATGATAGACTGTTTGGGAAATGCAAAACAGTGGATCAAATAAGGGGAAACCAAGTTCTACTGTCTAAAAACAGTCACTACTAAAATTGTGGTGTTTCCTTCTAGACACTGTTCTTTTTTTATTCATGGACTTTTGGTTTTATTTTATGCAATTGTGATAATACCATTTTTCCCCTTTAACTTTATAACCTAAGTAACAAACTTCTTTCAGATTATCATTTATAATGGCTGTTTGATATTCCATCTAGCAAATTTTTCATAATTTACTAAACCATTCCTTGTAACTGGGCACCTAAGCTAATTCTCAAACTGTTATCACAAATACTATTGTGATAAACATCTTTGTACAGAAAGCCTTTTTAGAATTAGGTATTAATTCCCTTAGAATGACCTGAGGAATTACTGATTTAAACAGTATAATCCTTTTTAAGACTCTCTGATATATATTTCCAAATTACTTTCCAAAAATTTATGCCAGTTTCCCTCCAACCATAATACATGAGTGTATGTCTATTTCTTTCATCTTGCAATAGCATAGAATATTACAATTGTGGGAAAAAATTTAACTAATCTGGATGACTTGAATGCATTTCTTTACTGTCTTTAATTTCTCCACTAGCTCCCCTCTTTGGGTGATGTTTCCATTAAATCAAAGGCCGCTCTTACTACAGAACCTCCTGCACCATGAACCCTAATGTGGCTGACACCTAGGTTCTTTTTTTGGCATGTAGTAGAGACTCAACAAAATGTGTGTGAAATTGATGTATCCATGAAATAGGAAGTTGAGGATGTATCTGAGTGCCCTATTTCTGTCTGGATTCTGCCCAATGGCCTCTCCAGCTGAGCATTTCCAAAAACTGAATGCACATCTACTCATTCCCCTTTCTCATCTTGAGTAAAGGTGCCTCCGTGGAGCATCTCCCATAGGCTCCTGACTTGGGAGTCTTCTGCAGTGCCTCCCTGTCCTCAGAGCCCCCACACACTGGCACCTTCAGCCGGTCAGCAAGGCTTCTGGATATACTCCCCACATCTTCATGGCTGCCTCTTCCCTTCCATGCCAACAGTCTTGCTTCAGACCCGTCTCTCACCTAGACCAGAGCAAAAGCCTCCCGGCTGTCTCCTGCCTGTGGTCCTTGCTTCTATATTTTAGCCTTTTAAAGTGCCAGAGTGTTCTCTCTCTAACGCAACAAAAACCCTATGAGATTTTCTCCTTGTATTCAGAACATAGTCCAAAATCCTCAGGACATGATTGGGAGCTTTCACACATTTTGACACCCTAGAAATTACTCTTTTCTCAAATATGCCGTGCTCTTCGTTTAGGCTATTTTCTAAGCCTGGGATGCCCTCCCCATGTAGCAGTCTCATGCCCCTCCACAAAGGCTTATTCACCACGATGGCTGCCACCTGGTGCATACCTTGCATGTGGTAGATGCCTAGGGAGTGTCTGGCGAATGATCGTAAGGATAAGACATCTGTAGGAATGGGTCCTTCAAAGCTGTTACCCACTGTACTTTCTGGGCTGTTTTACATTTTGGGTTAGATATTTATATTGGACATTTTAAAGAACGCTTCAACCTAACATATATTTAAAATGTTTAAGAACACTTTAGCCTGGGGAAAAAAAATAGTTTCTTAAGGCATTTCTGTTTTCTGGTAGATCTTTTGATTTATTGCTGGACATTTCTTAATTTCAGTTGAAGTGTCTTTTGAGTGCTTTTCCTACTCCTTCCTTGTTCGTAAGGTAAGAATTGTCAGAATATTCCTTGAGAAAAGGCACAGATTCTAGCTTTAGGGGATAATTGCTTCAGGTAAGATGCTGTATCCAGATGCAGTATTTAATATCTAGTGGTCTTACAGTTAAAACAGGATCTGTCAAACATTATCTTGAAGCTGAAGGATTTTTTTTTCCTTAAGCCTCTGACCAATAGCAACGATTTACTTTAAACTGTAAGACTCTGGACTTTGACCCCACACATTGTCAAATAAATTAATAAACTATAAGTGAAGCTCTGACATTAGAGGCATTGTTTTTTAGACAGTTTAAGCCCTGGATTGACTTAGGAAAAGAATAGATCACCAGTGGATAAAAGCCAAGATGATCAGGGTGTAACATCAACAGTTTTAGATAAGATGTTGAAGATGACTGACATTGAAAATGTTATATATCTCTACTATTATTCATATTATTGACCACTGTATTTTAGGAAGAGTTGTAGTTGTTGTATTTTCAAAAATATATGTGGTTTTGGGGGGAGATTTCCGCTGCTCTACTCACTCCGCCATCTTGGCCACTGTATTTTTTAGTTATTTTTAATACTGTAATTAAATGAATCCATCATATTATTTTTAGCATTTAAATTCTTCTAGTACAGCATATTAGTCATGATAGGTTCTGCTATAACAGCCAAACTTAAATTTCACAACATATGTTTGCATATTATTCACACAAAGTTTAAGGTAGGTATTTTTAGTAGGATGGCACTACCAGGCATCCCCAGGGACTCAGGGATCCAAGTATTGCTGTCCCCTAGGGTATTCTTGGATTCCTTCACTGCATCCTCTGCATTGCGCTGGCCAATAAGTGAAGAAAGGGTATATGAAGGGATATCCTGCACATTTTAGAAGGTCAGGTATTTAGGGGCATACTTCATCCTTGTGGTGTGCCAGAGCCAACTCATTATGGCTCACAAGATCCACCCATTTAATGGGCAGGCCTTTGGCAAGCTGGTTGTTAAACACAGATATTATTAAAAATTAAAATATACAAACATACAATTAAATTTTAAAAACAAATGAAAAGCAAAAGTGATCATTGTTCATATTTCCTATTTCTGTATTTTTAATATTATTTATACTTGAGATTATTTCTGCCTCTTGTATCTATAAGTGGAAAATATTATAGAGTGGTGGCTACTGTGCATCTATTCCTGACTCCATGTTCAATGACATCATGTTGGTTGTTTGAAATAGATGATGGTAGGAGTATTTATATTATGGAAAACTGACAAACACTATAAATCAGGTCTTAATTTATTGTTTTGTTGATTGTCTAGAGTTTTAAAAGTTATAAAGTACTAAAAATCCAGTTAATTAAAAGCATGTTGTATCTGTAGCAATTACATTGTGAATAGTGCAAAATATTGAGGAACTATTCCTCTAGTGCTCTGCTAGTAACATTTGATAAATGTTAACTGATTCAGTAAAGAAGTTGCTCACATTACTGATGAATGAATAAATTCTGACGTAAGTCTTCATTATTTCACTTACTCAATAATGTAAAAGAAAATATCAACTAATATTCATGTTGGAACTATGCTCATTCATCAATTGGTTCACCCATAGGTTGGCTACAAGAATTTGGTAAAAATCAACAAAAGCATTCTGAGAAAATCAACTGACTGTGTGGAAAGTACAGTAAAGAATAATGCATATTTTAAATGTAACTGTTACATTATTAACTGTAAATAATGTGTTCCTCATCCTTTATATCAACAAATTTAAAATGAACTCGAATACACATGCATATATTGTTTTTGGAGAGCACGTTGTTAAACTTGTACGAGTGCGCCACGGCCTCTACCTAAGCTCCGTTGGCCAGAACTCAATCACGCAGTTTCACCTAGATGCAAGGAATGCAGGTTGATTTGTGTGGCTATGTGTCCAGGAAGAAGAATGGGTATTTGTGAGCACTAGCAGGCTCTTCCACAGTCTGTCCTTCTGGTCAACTATCAGTTTCTTTCTTCTTCCCACACAGTGAGTGTTTTTTCCCCAAAGTGAATGGCCAAAAGTCCCACCAGTAACTGCTTTCAAGCTCCAAGTCCAGGGTTTCTGGGTGATGCACAGATTTCTCTATCAGATCAGATGTAACTCTTCTTGACATGGCAGCCAATGAACCAAAAGAATAAGTTATCTCCCCCACCCCATACTGCTGCGAGGCAGGGGCAACAATAGCAATTTAAACTTTCCTGTCAGAAAAGGAATGAAGGAAAAAGGAGTATACTGTAGCCATTCATTCTTGACAAGTGGTGGAATTCTCGGGGACTGGCCTGGTGTCTCCTACCCTGACGAGGACCCAATTCTGCTCTCTGGGAAGAAATCCCTTTGTTTGCTTATGCTGGGGATCCCAAAGGAGTTTTGCATCTTGCGCAGTTAATTAAATTTCCTTAATCCAGACACACGGTATCTTTAGCAATACAGTTCTCTCAAAACTAGTATAGGCTTCTAGTCTATTTCCTTCCCAGTCAGTTCCATGAGCCAATAATCACAACCAGCCTCATTCCCTAGAACGATTTCAGCCCTGCCTGATTTCTCCGCTTCCTGGCCTTCCTGCCGGTCTCTCCCAATGCAGTGGCAGGCAGCCTGAGGCCGCCTGGAGCGCCTGTGAGAAGACCATGCCTCCAATCCGGCCTCTGCCACAGGTGGGTTGCACTTCCTCCTGAAAGGCTTCCCGCGTCTCTGCCGTATATCCTCTGCTGTTTGGGGTCTAGAGGCGGTGAGTTTTTTCAACCCTTTCACTTTGCAAATGTCTGGACTCTTTTTATTCCCATTTATTTCTGCTTACAGACCTGCTAATTCTCTCCTGAGTTCATCTCCTTATAATAATAGCTCAGCAAAGACAGCCAATAAAATTCAACACATATTACAAATAGTCTCTTTTCTAGATTCTTCCTCTAGAGTCGCCAGCTTAAGAGAAAATCTTACGCTATTGAGTTCCCATAGGCAACGGCTTTATCATGCTTCGCCACCGAATGCCATGGGTCTCATCTTTCTAGATGCTGGTAGCAGCATCCCTGCCATTCACTGCCTGACCACTAAGCCATTGCCATATATTTTAGGTTTTTATTAAGGCAGCACCTCACTTCAAGGTACCAATTTCTGTATTAGTCAAAATATGATAGGTTAAGCCATGGTAACAAATCCCAGCAACTTAACACAATAAAATCATTTTTACCTAATGGACAGTTCATGAAGATTTTTGTGATAGGGCAACATACCCCCACATCCTGATTCTTGGACACTGACACCTCAGCCTGGAGGCTGCACTTTCTCTGGGGTTTCCTAGGGGTCCTCAGCACTGCAGCCTCTGTGCTTAGCTGACCGAGAATCAAAGAAAGAATGTGGGAGACCATGTGGGGTACTTTAGGGACCATATTTGCAGGAGTTTATATCCCTTGTACATACACACACTCAGACCCCCAAGCCATTGACCAGGACACAGTCACATGGTGCCCCCCAGATAGAAGGGAGCTTCGGTGCTTTAGTTGTGTACCCTGGAAGAAAAGACAAAAAAACAGATACTGGTGAACAGTAGCATCTATATCACACAAAGAGGATAAAGTAAATTATTATCTTTATCCTCTTCCTGGGCAAAACAAAGATCTTAAGGTGCCTCAACTTCCTTCCTAACTTCTTCCCCCCATCTTCCCTGTTAAGATTTTCTGGTGTTTTATTTTCACCATCTTCTTTAAAAAGCCAAATGAGGTTTTCCTTGGTTGGTTGGTTTTGTGTGTTGTTTGTTTTTACGGTCAGTGCATCCTGAGAGCCCCTGTCTCCTTACGCCTGCCCTGGAGTCTCTACCTCCTGGGTCCCGTCCTCTCCTCGGTTTGCCTTCTGTCAGTTTAGGACAGCACATCTGCAACTACTGCTCCCTAACCAAGGTCCTGGGAAGGTACATTTTCTAAGTCCGTTCATGTCTAAAATGTCTTTGTATTAATTATTCCTAACATTTGGCCAGGTATAGAATTCAAGGTGAAAAATTGCTTTCCGTCAGAACTTACAAGGCATGGCTCTGTTTTCTTCATGCATCAAGGGTAGCCATTAAGCAGTTTGAACTCATTCCACTGTAAGTGACCTGTTTTTCCATCCCTTCTGATAACTCTCAGGAACTTCTCTTAATCCCAAATGTTCTGAAATTTCACAATGTTATTCTCTGGGAAAGGCCTAGTCTTTGTTTATTTTTCTGGATACTCCATATACCTTTTCAGCCTGAGACTTGTATCCTTAAGTTTTGGGAATTGTCCTTGTATAATTTCGTTAATAATTTCCTCTTTCCATTTTATCTCTTTCTCCTTCTAGAATTCCTATTAGTTGTGTGGTGGACCTTCTGGGTCAGAAATGTTTCTTGGCCCGAGTTAGCATGTTGCTGTTGCAATTGGCTGAGACGACCCCGCTGAGAGCACCTGGCACACCCTTCAGCACGTCATACAGTTCTTGCTCCTTCAGCACCTTTTAGCAGTAACGGGCCCCAAGGTGATAAACCCACCCCTTCCACCATTCCCTGCCTGGAGAAGGACTTCCCTGTAGAGGATCCACTTGGCAGGCATTTATTTTTCTTTCGTCTTTGATTGTTTCTGCATATGATAGTAGATATCTTGGCAATTTGGGGCACTGAGAATTAGCTACCAGATCATTTTAGGGACAGTGGCCATGAGGCTAACCTAATGTGTCCTTTGTCCTGTGAACTCCTGGATAACATTCCTCCTGCTGTATAATAGGAAGTGCTTCACCTCCTCAACACTCTCATTTTTCTTCGGGTCAACCACTAGGAGACTTAGTAGCGTGGAAGTGAAATTGCCTCTGGTTTCCTCAAAGCCTGGTGTCCTTAATTCAGAGAAGGCTGGAAAATGGATTCTTTTCTGTGTCTGTCCAAATGTGGTAGCTGTTTAATTTCAATTAGCAAAGCTTGAAAAGAAATTATGCCAAGAGTAATTAAGGCAGGAAGGGTTCCTTGCTCACCTCCCATCCTCCTTCTAATCGACAATCTGCAGTGTCCCCCAGCAGGTCTGTGAAGTTTGGGTTCTGGGGAATTCTGGTGCCTGGGGCTTTGATATAGCTCTCTTTTCAAACAAATCACAGTTCAGGAAGCTCAAGCTTCCCGGAAGGACTCATTTTTTTAAAGTCTAAAACTTAGCTCTACAAACCAGACTTGTACACTCAAACATCAACATGTACACTTCAAGCCCTTGGTTTTTCCTCTCTGTGAGTGATCTGTCTGCTTTCAAAGCTCCTCCTCCCCTCCTGCTGGGGAAGGCCAACCCTCTTCTCCTCCATGAAACAAGTATTTTTTCTGATTGACACATTAAAATCTCTACCAAGAAGCAAAGCAACCCCCTGCCTGCAACTTCTTAAGTTTCATTGCATCAGTTAGGGTCTCAGCAGGAAGTGGAATTTACCCCCAATGGTACAGATGAAGAGAATTCAAGGACGGGGCCACCGAGGAGGGGACAGGATTAAGTGAACAGATGAGGAAAGATGAGGCACCCAGAGACAGCAGGAAACAACAGGTGGAAGGAACAAGGGAAGGACATAGCATTGCCAGAACCGGTAAGAACAGTGGGGAATGGTCCAGGACAAACTGAGTCACGGAAGGAGGTAACCTTCCCAGAGAGGCTGCAGCAGGGAAGAAGTGCCCTCCTGCCTCCCGGTCCCTGCATGAGTCCCCATGGCCAACCCAGCAGGGAAGTTAACTGTTGCTTCTGGTGTGTAGGGATTGTTGACACAGGTTTGTGCAGTCAACCTGAAGGCCAATATTATGTCTTCTGTTAATTCTGTATCCCATGGTTCTTAGCCTAGTACTGAGCACATAGGTGCTCCATAAATGCTCTTGTTAGATTACTTGGGTATAATTAATTGTTAGAGTATAAAAAATATATCACTAGATATTATCATACCATATGTATAATGTATAGTGATATCTTTTCTTAGAGTTACATGTTTATTTTATTATTGAGATATGATTGACATACAACAGCCTTTATGTTTAAGGCATGCAGTGTATCCGTTTGATACATATACATGTTGCAATGTGATTGTAATGTAGAATTAGCGAACACTTCCATCATGTCCCATAATTATCATTTCTTTTTTGTGGTGAGGACATTTCAGATCTAGTTTCTTAGCAACTTTGAAGTATGTATACAGTAGTTGACTATGACTTCTTTGGTTATATTTTTACAGTATAATTGATTATACTCAAATAATCTGCAAGAGCATTTATTGAGCACCTATGTGTAATATGATAGTGATGTAGAGGGATAACTGAAAATACCACTGTAAGTGGGTCTCAGCCAGATATAGGACCCTCTGTTATGTAAAAGGGAGGAAATGGTGGAGCCAGCAAGAAATGAGTTAACAGGCACGTTTGGCCAGGTACACTATGCACATGACCTGGTGGACACAAGCACTATTTGTGAGGTATTTACTATTTATGTGATCTTTTTTAAGAGGTTAAGTGATGAGAGGAGAGGAATATACTTTCCAGGTAGAAGAAGGCTTGCTAGGGCTGAGTGCCCAGCCCAGCCATGTGGGATTCACTTAAAAGCAGAGGTATGTGGGGGAAAGGGGCAGCACAGGTGAAACACAGCGCTGGGATTCCAGCCATGGTCTGCAAGCTCCAAAAGGGTTTTGTCACTATTTACCCTTAAGGTTTTGCAGAGTCTGGATTCCTCCATTGCAAGCATTACACTCGCTTGTGCGCTCTCTCTCTCTCTCTCTCTCTCTCTCTCTCTCTCTCTCTCGCTGGAGAATTGATTAGACGGGGCAGGGACATGTCACTGTGTCACAGCTCACCGGCCACCTGGTTCAGCTGATGAAGCTGCAGGTGACTTTGCTCCTTCTGTCCCATCTGGCACCGACACTTGAAAGGCATAGTTCCCTGCATTCAAGTGAGCACCAAGGCAGCTGACAAGCTGCAAGAAACAGATCCGTTCAGCATCCGGGATGACAAGCCACAAACAACACAGAACAATTAATTAACTTTGATTATCTTTGTAAGCAGTGTTCACCTTCATCCACAACATATTTTAGATCATGAATTAGATTTTTCCTTTGCCCCGGATCCTTTGAGCCTCCTCAGAAAGGATCTGGGGCAGCCAATAGTTGGCATGCATGCCTGCCAAAAATGCAAACTGACTAAAACTTATCTTTTTGGGCAAACATAGTTATAATGGAAAATTGTATTCAATTCAATAATCTTCTGGGGGTAAAAAAAAAATGAAGAATAAATGTCCATATGAATTAGCAAAGAAAAGACAAGTCTAAAGGTCTCTTCTATTATTTAAAGAAATCTTGGTTGACCCTGCTGCCCCTTCAGGTTAGCATGTGATTTTTCTCCTCCTTGTGGCTGTCACCATTTTCAAGTAGGTGGTTATGTCTTCCTGCCTCCTTTTTCCCACCACACATTCCTTATTTAGTCCCCAAAAAGCTGACTTCAGGGCACTAATGATGGTTAATTTATGTGTCAACTTGACTGGGCCGCAGGCTGCCCAGACAGTTGGTCAAACATTGTTCTGGGCATGTCGGTGAGCGTGTTCCTGTACCCAAGCAGAGCAGCTGCCCTGCCCAGTGTGGGGAGGCCTCAGCCAATCCACTAGAAACCTGAGTAAACAGAAAGCCGAGTCACGGGATCCCCCACCACCACCTGCCTGAGCTCGCACATTGGTCTTTCCCGGGCTTCGGACTCAGCCTGAAACATCTGCTCTTCTTGGGTCTCCATCCAGCTCAGGCTTTCAGACTGGAACTTAACACCATCAGCTTTCCTGAATCTCTGGTCTTTGGACTTGGACTTACACATACATGGGCTATTCTGGTTCTCCAGGTTGCCAGCTGCTGGAGGGGGCTTCTTAGCCCCCATAACTGCGTGAGTCAATTCCTTCAATATATCATATTCTATTAATTATGTACATATGTAATCGGTTGTTTCTCTGAAGAACCCTGATAATACAGTGCTGTTGAAACTGTACTCTCAAATGTCACCGACGGTGTCCCTGTCAGGCTCTGCAGGCTGGTCCCACCTTTCCCCTTATTAATGCTGACACGCACTATGGTGTCCCCCTGCCAGGGGCTCCTCCTTCCTCTCCACATTTCCTGGTTCTCAGCCATCCTCACAACCTTGCCGAGTTCTCACAGGGGCAATTCCCATTTCTCCGCTAAATCACAACTGAGTTTCCTCTACAACCAGCACAGCCTCTCCTCCCGTCTATTAGCCGTTGCTCCACCGTGCTCCTGTCTCAGCGAGTTGATGTGTCTGTCTTCCTTCCTTCAAAATCATCTCTTCCTCCTCTTAATTCTCTTATCGTGGCTGAAAACCTCTGTGTCTCCTTCCCCCTCCCCAGGATCCAATTGATCACAAAGTCCTGTTAGCGTTCCTTTCATTTCCAGACACCCACTTCTTTTCATTCCGTCTGTGTCAGCGCTGGCCCAGCGCTCATACCCACGTGTGACAGCCTTCTCTTTGACCTCCCTGCCTTCCCTCTCTCTTCTCATCCACCCTGCACATCACTGCTGGATAAATAGGAGCAGAACATTGTTTCAGTATCTGTCCCCACTCAATCATCTCTAGTGACTCAAGGCAAATCCCAGACTTCTTTGCCGAGCCTGTCATCCCCTCTGCCATCTGACCCTCCATCAGGCTGGCCATCCAGACAGAACAGAACTCCAAGTAATCGGAGCCACATTGCATAGGACACCTTGTATTCCTTCCAACACTGAAAAATAGAGAAATGTAAAGAACTCCTATTTTCCAGTTCAAAATCCCCTTCCTAGATGCATTTTTTTTAAATTTTGAGATCACGTACATTCTGGGTAAAAGCATGACTCACATGAATTTCACTCTAAAACTTTTAAGGAGCTAAAATTCTCTAGCCTGCTTTGCTGTTGTTACTGTTAGCTGTAGTCATCATCACCATGTTAAGTCAGCTGAGTGCAGTGCTTTGGGAGATAGTCGTTAACAATGTGGACCCTCAAACCTAAACTCCCTGGGTTTGAGTCCCAGCTCAACCATGTACACGATCTGCGGACTTGGGAAAATCCTTTAACCTCTCGGGGCCTCAGTTTCATCATCTACAAGATGGAAATAACAGCCACACCAAAGAACTGTTGTAAGAACTTAACAGAAAGTGGTTAGACCAGTATAAATGCTCAGAATAAAGGCTCTGCGTTTTAGCCATGACTGCATTGTAATGCACACTGAGCTGACATGCAGTATTGGAACAGTCCCGTGGAGCTGCGCTCCTTGAATGCCGGTATCACAGCCAAGAGTGAGTGCGCGTCCTGGTGCTCCCCCACCTTAGCTCACCTTCAAAAGCTGTAAATAGGTGCAGGTCATAGAGGCCCCCACCTGAACTTGCCTCTGGTTCTGTCTCTATCAGTCATTCTGTGAAGATGGTTACATACATTCTCTCTCTTCAAAAAGCCATAAAATGAAACTGAGGTTCTCAGAGACTAAGTAATTTGCCCAAGGCTACACAGTTAGACTTTGAACTCAGATCTAGCTGTGATTTTTCTTGTGCCTCTCGTTTTGTCCAGTCTCTGCCATATGCCCCTAGTCACTCTCACTCCCTTCCTCAGGCCGCCCACCCCCGCTTCTAATAGCAAGCGGTAATGCAGTAGGGCTTGCATTCATTTTTAGTTGACTGGAACTGAGTTGATTTGATCAGAGGCAAGGCAAAGCAGTGAGATTTCTTTTCTGGATCTCTAGTTGTTGTAATTGGAGCTTCCATCTTCAAAAGCAATGACCCTAGAACAGTGGGAAAGGAAGAGACTGAGGCCCGCAAAGCACCTGATGCTTCAAAAGCTCACCTGCTTATTTATGCTCTGGGGCATCATGGGTAAGAGGTAAGACAGCTGCTGTGGCTCCTGTTTAATTGTTCTTATGCCAAGGAGGCTCAGAGAAGATAGGAGACCAGAAAAATATCACTGGTCATAAGTGTTAAGTTACCAGTCTGAGGACGGCGCCTGGTTGTACAGATGTTCTCCATGAAGTCATCGACCGTGGCCCAAGATGGATATGAATTCTGCACCCAGGAATAGTACATACCTTTCTTGCAGCTCAAATGCATGATTATCCCAAAATGAGCAAGTAGGAGAGGCTTATAATATCACTCCACACAGTTTCACCAGGGCGTGTAATACAGTCTGTGGAAACCTGTTTCTTACATGCTTCTAATGGTTACCGATTGGGTCAGAAAAAGATCAACTAAGCTGAGTTAGAAAACCCTGAAATCTAGTGGCTTAATACAACAAAAGCTCTCTCCTTGTTCATGCACTCTGAACACTGTGGGGGTCCTCCATGCAGTGCCTCAGGGACCCTGCCTCCCTCAACTTGGGGACATTGCCGTCTCAACAGGAGGCTTCCAGAGTGGCTGCGGCAGCGAAGGAGAGACCACAGAGGCTGTATGCCAGCTCTTACATGCCTCGGCCTGGAAGTGACACACATTATTACTTCCACACATACTTTAGTAGCTAGAACCAGCCACGTGACCCCACCTAACTGCAGAGGAACAGGGGACTGTCATCTTCCTGGGTGACAAGGAAGGAGAGGGGAACCAGAATGCAAGCACACCAGTAATCTCTACCATAATATTTACATAAGAAACTACTAGAAACATAAAAACAGAGTTCCCCAAACTTGTCCTGAGGAGAATACACTTTTTAGTAACTATTTTTAACTATAAAAGTAATACATCTTCAAGGTCAAAGTAATTTAAAATGCACAGGAAGGTATCTGGTGAAAATTGGGATTCCTCTCTCTTATTATTTCTCCCTCCCTCCATATCCTTCCCAGAAGTTTGTTGTATATACTCAGTAATATGTCTTAGACAGCTTTTCATATCAAGACACATAGAGTTAACCACATTCATTTAATTGCCTACATGGCTTTAGTATAAATAGCTCAATCAGCCCCTATTAATAGATATTTAGGTTGTTTCCTATTTCTGTCATTAAACCATGCTATCTTTGCATAGTTTAGTAGATGTAATATATTCTAAGACAAATTTCTACACATGGAATGCAAAGTCAGAAGGTTTAGTCATTTTAAATCTTGAAATCTACTGCCAAATAGCCCTCTCAAAAGGCAATAGGTATTCATTTTTACTTACGCAGAAAATGATGGACCTGCTTTTTTAAATGCTGCTGACAGTAAGGAGTTTTTGTGTATTTTGTTAGGCATGACAGGGTTATTTTTTAAGTTCTTAACCTGTTAGGGATAATTACTGAAGTATTTGTAAAAGAAATGATTATTTAGATTTGCTTTGTACAAAAACTCAAGCCAAAACAACACAGGGGTGGATGAAACAAGAATGGCAAACTATTGATCATTGTTGAAGTGGGCAATTCATTATCCTCTTCTGCCAACCTTTCTATGTATTTGATGTTTTCTGTAATAAAAAGTTAATTCTTTATGTTTAGTCTATGAGAAAATATTTGAGAGACTCATCACAGTGCATTATCAACTTCCTCACTAAAGTCAAGTGTGCCCTAGGCACAAGCAGTCAGCATGAGGAGCTGGAGAGAGATGGGGATTTAGGACTAGGAAGAATAAACAGAGTTATAAGAGAAGGAAGTGAAGGAGAAAAAAGAGAGAGATTGTGAGTCCTCTCCATCTCCCCTTCCTTCCAGATGAGCGGCACAGAAGCTTCTACTTTGAAGGGTGGAATTGCACCTGAACTTGCAAGACCGTGCACAGCAAGGAGAGGGTGCATGTTTTGCAGGCATGAGGGTAAAGGAAGGAGCAGAGAGAAGGAGAGAGGAAAGGTTTCCGACTAAGTGTGCAACACCTCCCTTGGTGAAGCCATTTAGCATCACAAGGAAGTACCTGAACTTTAGATTCAGAATTCCAGGTTCAAATCTCTCCTTAGGCCAAGTAGGTGAGCTTAACTCCCCAGCAGCCCACCCAGAACTATCTGGAGATCAACCACCATCAAGCCAACATTTAGATGATTCCCCCTAGTGCCTCTAAATTCTAGATTCACAAGTTGTGACCATGGATGTATGATTTGTGTTTGCATGTAAATGTATGTGCCCAGCAGGAAAAAGAAATTGTAGATGTGAGAGAATTCAGAAAGAGAAAACTCCATTTTTTAGGTAAAAATAGGATCACTTAACAGAGAAGCCCAACTGTGGTTGGTGAGTATATCCTCCTCTGGCAAGTTCATCAGAGGAAGGACTAAATCTAAGAACTGCTTCTCTTCAGATCTGAAGTGCTGACCTCTTAAGAATCCTATGAGAGATCTCTGTAAATGAAAGGGCCCCGCATCTAACTTCTCAGGACTTCATGAAAGGAGGCCATTCTGCGGCCAGGTGGCCACATATGTGTACTGAGTATGTGCACTGTTCTCTGTGTTTGCATCGTTGATCCCAGGCCTGTGCTTGCATCATATCCTTTGTGTGTGCCGTAAGAGCCATCAGAGGCTAGGATGTGTTGGGGTCAACCTATCCACCACAACCCAGGATGTCCACGGGGGTTTCTCTTCACCCTCCACATCCAGCTACACTTGGACACACATGCGCTTGCTGCAGGAGATGGTACAGAGGGGATATGTCTTGATGAGAACTGATTATCCTTTCCAAAAGGAATCACCCATTTAATGCCGATCCATATCAGGAGATCCACTCAACACGTGGCCAAACAGTTCTTCCAGCAACATTCCGCCTCTGTACTATCACAGCCCCGCACTTCAGCAGTGGGACAAGTGGGAAATGTCATTTATTTATAGAATAGGTCACTTTTTAAAAAGTAGGGAAAGAAGTATGAAAGCTAGTCCCCTGTTTGTAAAGTCTCCCCGTGAAGCTTCCACTTCTCTGTCTTTCTCCTAAGCTTTAGGCCCTGGTCCCAGGTACGAAAGGAAACTCCCAGCCCATAAACCCAAGAATGACATCTCGAGTGTCCTGGCTTACCGTGACAGAACACAGAGGGGCCCGTGTGCCAGTCAAAACAGTATGTACTCTGCTGCTGCACTCTCCGCTGAGGCAGCCACCAGCCACTGGGGCTCCTTGAATTTAAATTAATTAAAATCAAACAAAATTTTAAAATTCAGTTCTTTAGTTGCACTGGCCACTTTTCAAGTGCTCAATAGTCCCCTTCGTGAGGGCTACCACACCAGACGGTGCAGATCTGGAACATTCCCATCAACACAGAAAATTCTACAGGGCAGAGCTGCTCTGATGCCATCATTTAAACTGGCATGAGGTCTTCGAAAAGCCCCAGAACCCATGTGAAGGCAAATGATGGCAAATGGTAGAGCCCCAGACAGAGATCACAGCTATGTGAACATCCTCTCCTCTGTGTTTCATTCCTGTCTCAAATGTCACCATGGGCCTGTATGTACATGGCAACAACCCCAGGTGCTGGGGCTCTCAAAATCTGACAAAGTGATTCAGACTCTTGTCTTGCTTCTAAAGGACTGACAGTTTGGTTCAGGAGATAAGAAATGATAATAGGAGGTGAAAGTGATCATTTCATGAGAGAATGTGCTAAGCGCTCATGGATTTCAGAGAAGCAAAAACTGCTTTCAGCAGAGGAGAAGGAGTGACTCACAAAGGCGGAGAAATGTGGAAGTAGAGGAAGACTGTTCCCAAGCAGGAGGCAGGGCGAAAGCTGGGGCACAGAGGCCGGCAGAGGCCCTCCTCCCCGCCTGCCTCCAGCCTGAGGCTCTCCCCGCTGGGGCAGGTCGAGTCCCTCAAGGCACCATGGCGAGCAGTGGAGGATGAACGTCTAGACCACTTGCCCTCTGTTTTGATTAAGAGTCAGTTGCAGAAAAGAGAATTCCCTCTAGCAAGTTAAAGTGGGGTATCAAATGATTTACCAAATGCCCAGCAAAGTTAAAGACAGCCGCTAGGTGGGGCTTTCGGGAGTGACTGGGCCCCAGACCACCAAGGAAACTGATGCCTGGTTTATGATCCAGAAGCAGTGCCATCCGGAGGTAGCCACCCTCATAAATCCCCACACAGCCGCAGCAGTGCTGCCAGAGAAACTGTGGCCCCAAAAACCATGGGCTCTGCCTCATGACCCCTTCCACATTTCATGCACGTACCTCTAACTGGCAGAACTTAAATCACGTCCAGAACTACAGCGGCAAATAAACGTAAATGAAAACCCTATTAAGTAAAAGAGTGTATGGAAACATGGTGACTGCTAGTATCACACAGGACAACAGGAAGGAGTATTGGAAGAGGTGAGAATCCATTCCTCCTCCCACCGGCCACACCCTCACACCCCCACAGTGTTGGGAGATTAGTCATACTCCCGGCTGATGAGGACAACTTCCAAAGGTCAGAACCTGAGACTGATGGGAAGACTGCTAATAGCAGAAAGCAGGAGACAACACCCATGTAATTATATTAACAAGAAAGAAAAATCTGGAAATTATTTTAAGGTGCCTCAGTGTCCTTTTTAAATCAAGAGTTCCAGAACTATGCAACCTCTTTTCTTGGAAGCAGCCTCTGTGATTCCTAGTTTTTTGCAAAGAACTGCAATAATTGGTGGAGTTGTACAGCCTCCCACCCAGCCACACACTGATGAAGACTATGGGAGGCTGTTTTTAGGGTGAATTTCCAATTCTGAAAAATGCTAGGAAGAAGTTGGCACCCAGCTCTGGTTTTGTTTGTCATATCAGTCCAACAAACAGCAGGTAATTGTAGAACACACCTGTCTATAGCAGCCGTTTGATGGTAGCAGGCTTTGATTGTCAACTGAGCAATTTGCTTAGGACTTGGCAACAAAGGAAGGAGATTGTCAAGAGCAGGAACAGGTGACATGTAGCATGCCTATGTGCCCCCAGCAGTTGGGAGGAGAACTGGCGAGTGAGAGACTAGCACCAGCAGCGGTGCACTTCGGAGGAGTGACAACCTCCTACAGGGAAGTAATGGGATCTCTGCGACAAAGTGCCAACTCCTTATCCCAGTACAGCCTTGATGTCGCTGAAGACCATGCTACCAGTAAACAATTCTAATGAGTGTCTGGGCCTAGGGGAGGAAAAATGCATGGTTCTTAGCATGATTAGAGAAAAACATCAGTAAGGACTCCAGGCGGATGCTAGCCAGAATGGTTTATAATTTATAACTGATTGATTAGTGAGGAATGTCTGAACCTGCCTGACCTTCAAGATCCAGCTCAAATCCCATATCAACTCATTCACTTATTCATTCATTCATTCAAGGGTACCTACTCAGCCTACTCTACCTTCTGGGTTCAACATTTACAACACACCACACTAGGCAGTGTGTCCACAGGGAGATGAGTGAAACACACCATCTTCTCTAATGCAATTTCTCTCTAAAAGGAAGAGAAAACATGAATAAATAATTGTAGTATAAGGTAGCAGGTAAAATAAAGTGGTGTGAAAATTCCAGGATGGGAGAGATAACTTCAGTTTGGTGGAGGTCAATGAGGAGAAGGATCTAGAACACCTTCCTGAAAGAAAGCAACCTCTTTATTAGCACCCCACCTTGGGTGTTCGGTCCCTCTGGACAACCAGGGTACTGTACCACTCAGCAAGGACCTATCTTGTAGAGTTAGTGGTCTTTCAATATATCTAATCTTTGAGTTTATATCTTACCTAATAACAAGCTTTGAAAATATTTGTTGATGAATTGAGTTAATGTAGATAAATAAGGGTGTTTAGTGGTATAGTAGGTAATTAACAAATATTAGCTCTTTTCTGGGACAGAAATGGGCCCAAAGAGTAAGGCAAATGTGGTTAAATATAAACTGGAAATACAGAACAATACCTTGACCAACTTCAGTGTTAAAGAATTGGTATTGGTAGCTTTGCTTGGATTCTTTACTATTATTTGTCTTAGGGCCAGGACCTTTTGTATTCCAGAAAAACATTCACTGTCCTGTTGGGGAGAATTACTCTGATAATCACTGTTTGTTTCTAACTGTGATATTCCGAGGAGACATACATGATTCTTACTGATTTAAAAACCAGACGCAACGTGGGAAGTGCTGAGATCTTTCTAACAACTGTTGGAAATGAGGAGTATTCTATATAATGAAAATGTTGCCATAGTTCCTGTAACTTTTACCCCATCAAACTCCAATTTAAATTTAAATCCAAAATACATTGTCCTAAGGGTAATTGTTCAGCATAAAACTATGAACTCAAATTAGTATCTCATCACCCTCTCCAGGGACAGCCTGAGAAATGAGGACATAGAACCAAAGGTCAGCTTTTCCATCAGACACCTCCAGGTCAGTGTTGAAAGCAGTACAGGGAAAAATCCAGAAAAGCAATATGTACTCACAAATTAGGATTCTGTGACCATCTGGGGACCTCTGTGAATCTGTCCCACAGAGGGAGCAGGAACAAGGAGTTACTCAGGCTGTGAAACAGTAAATGGAAGGGCAATATACGTATTGGCCAGTTGGCCAGACAGAGAGCCATAATTCAGCTATACCACCTGTAGCATGCAGAATTGGGGCCCCCAGGCTGCTTCCCCAGAATTGGGGCCCCCTTCTTCAGGCAGCCCGCTATCCCCCAAGGCCTGATAGAGAATGCCCCACTACCACATGAGCTGTTTCCTTCAGGCAGAGCGCATCACTAAGTGCATTGTCACCTAGCCTCCCCAGTACAAGAGGCAGGGAGGGAGGCACCAGATAGCATGGTAAATTCTGGGTGCGCACCCGATTTTTATGGGTATTCCCCTAAAGCCAAAACCCTGTGCTTCTACACAAAAAGGAATTATCTGGACCAAATGTCAACTGTGCCAAGGGTAAGACACCCTGGCCTAGACGTGCTAACCATGCACATCACTCTGAGGTCTTGCCTCCTGCAGATGCATTAACAGCCTGGGGGAGCAAGTCGCCCCTGCAGTCAGGACTCCCAGACTCTGCTCCTCTCCTTCATCTTCTCCCTCGTCCTTTGTCATTGTTCCCAACTTGAGGAAACCTCTTTTAGGCCCCGGGGAATCCTTCTGCCTTCATGTTTCTTTAAGATGCTAGACCTCTCACACTCTCTGGCATCTGGAGCCATTGTTCTCACAGAGCCTTTTCCACACCTCTGCATGCTGCGGGTGGTAGAGCTGGATCATGACCCTCTGTCTGGCCAACTGGCCAATAATTATATTGCCCTTCCATTTACTGTTTCACAGTCTGAATAACTCCTTGTCCCTGTGGAACAGATTCACAGAGGGCCAGATTCACACAGATCCCCAGATTGTCACAGAGTCCTAATTTGTGAGTACATGTTGGTCCTGTCCCTTCATTGTCGATGGTCACGTCTCTAACCCTTACAGAAGAAAGTGCCAACAGTACTGCCCACTCATTGGAAATACCAATAAACCCCTGGCATACATTTCCAAAGTTGCTTTTAGAGCTATCAATACCCATCAGAATGTTTGCCATAAGAACTTAAGCTTTAATGATGAGGAAGCCAAAAAGACTTGGGTCTGGGCTTGGGACATGCATCCCCAGAGGCAGTGAACCGATCACTCAAACCACTTGCTTATAGGAAGAGAAGGAAAAGAGGAAAAGGAGGAAAGAAAAAATAGATTGATATATGCAGTTTCCAGCCACATTCAGGTTACATTCTGTAATAGATGTTCAGTGCATGGATCCATAGAAAGTTGGAGCAATATAGGGATTTTTTTTTCCATCACCAAACAGTCATCAAACTGGATTGTTTTCATGGAGCCATTTCCAGGAAGCCTTTTAGACATGGCTTCATCTCAAAAGCCAGTATTATATCTCTTTTTTGTATTGCTAGGTAATGTGTCTACCAGACATCCCTGACTCCCAACCCAGCCCTGCCCCCATCCCTGTACCACCAAAGACAGGGGAGGGGAGAGGGTCTGAACTGAGACAGGGGTAAGGATGCCTGGGTCTTCCGCTGGGTAGCTGAAGATGCAGTGGTTTGTAATTTGGCAGTGCCAACAGGACTACATCAAACCCTCAAACACCACCTTCACTCTGAATCATACTGCTTTTTAGGCAGATTTGTACAGCACCATTCTGGCAAAGGAGAACATGACCTGCTTTCTCATTTGACACCAGGAATCACACTTTCCAAAAGGCAAGAGTGGATTGGGTTGGTTTGCCTGCATCAGTCTGGAAAACTCTAGGGAGCAGACTCTACACCGAACTTGTTCAGAGGCCACTGACCCCTTCATGCTCAACCACAGGTGGCTGCCCTCTGCTCAAGCCCCAACCCCCACCCATCCACCTGTAGGCCAGTTCTTTCCAAACGTAGGACTAAAGCAAATTGTGAGGGAAAGACTCTGTTCCCTCAGAAAGAGCAGTCACCCTGGCCCTCAGCCTGTCCGGCGCACCCATGGGTGTCCATCACTGAACACTGCATCAGGCGTCCTAAGGTCTAGATCTTCTCCCTACTCTGTGTCCTAACTCCAACTTTTCTAGGCCTGAATTTCTCATCTGTAAAATATGTCCCACCTGCATCACAGGGTTGCTGTGCAGTTCAAATAAGGTGATAGTTATGAAAGCACTTTGAAAAGCTATAAGAACTGTAATAATGTTATTCCTTGACTATAGATTAACGAACATAATAAAATTGCTATTGCGGGTATTAGCATAATAGCACATTTTGCCCTTCCCTTTAATGAAATTGATCAGGGATAAAATGCTCTGCCTTCTTCTCTTGCCATCTTTCTTCAGTAGGAGGCCATGAGGCTCAGTGGTTCCCAGCTAGGTACCTCCGTATGGGTAGGGGTTCTAGAAGGGACATTGCTTAGATGCGGCTTGGACATCCTCCTAGAACCTTCCAAAGCTCTCATTGCTTGAACAGCTCTAGCAAGAGGATCAGCAAATATTTTAAACTAGGAAGTATGGAAAAGACACTCCAGAATAAAGCAAACCAATTTTGATTAGAAAATATGTTCAGTTTTGTGAGTAGCTGGACAATTTGCCAGTTACAAGGACAGCACTGTTTGGGGGAAATTGGGCTGCTTTAAGGTCCCTGACACAAGCGGAAGGACTGGCTCCATCGAGGGCACCCTAGTACCCTGGCCTGTGGACAGGCAGGTATGGGGCGAAGGTACTTGGCAGAGGCCTCCCGGAGGCCCCGGAGCAGCAGGGCAGGCCCAGAGCCATGTGAGCTGCCAACAGCTTGGCGCAGGTTTTCTCTTTCAGATCCATGTGTCACGTTGCTGCTGCACAACTCATGGCCCTGCTTCTCTCCATCCCCTCTCTGGCTACTTTTCTCTCGCAGGCTCCATGAAGATTTCCATCGTCACCAAGCTCACCTTGTAGAGTCAGCAAGACCACCAATGGCCTGTCTTCATTCCACGCTGCCATCTCCTCCCTTCTCTTGACATCTCTCCACGTTCCCTGTTCCAGTACGGTGTTAGAACAGTGGCTTGGTTGCTACTGGCTGAGTAAGTGATTCTCTACTGCACTTCCCCCCTTCTAGAGGAACCTTACCCACTAAAGGAAGCCACTGTAGAAACTACCATTGTTTTCCTCAAAAGACCTTTCTAATACTCTCCCTATGTTTTTAAGTTTCCTTTTGCTTGACCTTCAATGTGGACTTTCTGAGGGCTGGGCTCTGCCTTGTCTTCATTTAACAATTAAGGCAGGTTTTATGTCTGTTGAAAAGTGACATTCTTAAAGGGGGGAGGTCGTCAGAGGGCTGCGGCCGCGCAAAGACTGTCAGCCAGGGAGAATGCGGCCTCCTGTCTGGGAACACAGGCAGGCTGCTGACAACACCTGAACAGACAGGGCGGGGTGACCTTGGGCTGGAAACAAAGGGCTGGGCCCCAGAAGCATGCCTCCCGGTTCCCCACGACAGCACAGCAACTCGCCCTGGGAGGAGCAAGAGCGCAGAAAACAAAGGCTCATTTGGCATCTCTGATATCCTCTTTGGAAGTGAATAAGACAAATAACTTAAAAGGGACCAGGGAGATCGATGACGCTGCTAACGTGAGACTGTCCATATGAGAGACTCTGATTTATCGGCCTTCATAAGAGCGGATAAGCTCCTGAAAGGACTGAGCTGTGATCGGCGGTTGTACCTCCTGCTAATCTGCGCTGCTCTCCTGGCTGGCGGGGTGGAGGCTGAGGCGGGAGGGAATGTGCAGAGCGGGGGAGGTGACTGACAAGGACTGGAAATACACACTTTGATGCTAGTATTCACTGATCCACGAGTTTACCCTCTTAGGACAGGACTGTTAATTGTGTCATTCCGAGGTACAGCCTGGAGTCGGTGAGAATTACATTTCAGTGCAGGTTTTGGGGGGGTGGGAGGCGGAGAATAAAACTATTGCTGAGAGTGGAGCCCTGTAATTTTGTTTACCAGT
Source organism: Manis javanica (assembly GCF_040802235.1). NCBI lineage: Eukaryota > Metazoa > Chordata > Mammalia > Pholidota > Manidae > Manis > Manis javanica. The sequence continues at coordinate 51,453,503 of NC_133172.1, forward strand.
ATTATTATGAAAGCTGTGTTCCTTGTATTAGCAGAAAGAAGTACAGAAAGCATGCAGCCATTTGGAAAGGAGGAGGGGCAAACTCCCCGGGGCAAGGGGACGTGTGGGATCCAGCAGAAAGAGGGAAGCTGTTATAAAAAATAAGACTGAGAAAACAGAGCTGTGAAGTGGGCTAGAAGCCAGGCTGAATATCGGTGCCGAACAGCGTCTGAATACTGGCTGGGGCTGCCTCAGTAAGATTAAAATCTGCAGGGAAATTTTGTTCCTTAGCACTGGCAGAAATTAGGAATAAATTCAATTGCATTCTGCACAATAGCTGGAAGCGATTGAGGTTAAGTGGCCTCGCTCTCTGATGTGTTAGTATTACTGAGCACTCTCTGCTCATGTGACTTGGTGCAATCTGCTCTTGGAACACGTCGCCATGGCAACTGATGATTTCTATTACAGTACATTCAAGTTCACATTCTAGGCCTGCCATACGCTTGGAAATTTCCAGTTAAAATATTTATTTATGAAAAAGGCACACACACAAAAAAGCCACCCCCAGACTCTTTCTGGGATAGAAAACAAAAAGGTGCCCTGGCTCGGGATGAATTAATCTGCAGACAAGAAGAGATGGTTGCATTTTTACTTAGCTGTTGCCACCAAACAAAAAATTCCCCTTGGGGCGGCCAACTTCATTGCAAAGGGGGGAGCTGGAACCTTACCTGCCGTGGTTCGTGTGCAGGTGCGATGTGGGCTTGAGGGCAGAAGCGACCTGAAAACCCTGCAGCCCCGAATTCCCACTTGGCTCGCAGGCACATGGTTCCAACTGCAGCTTCCCACTAAGGCTCTGCACTGCTTTCTCTCTGCCGATCCCCAGCTAGGAGAGAGCCCCGCTCAACTCTCAGCCATGAGGAAGGAGTAGAGAGAGCGTACACTGGGTCAATATTCTGGGGCCCCCAGGGATTCTCAAGCTGACCCCCGTAGAGGAGGGGGCCGCCTGGGCTCTAACACGGCAGGCTGCTCTCTCATAGAAGCCATAGCTGCATTCCAGGACAGAGGTCTGTGGGGCTTCCTGTGCGCACCTCCCAGGCCCTGCCTGCAGAGTTCCAGGGCCCCCCAGCCCTTTCAGGAAGACTACTGCTTAGGCTCATTTATACTCACTGGCTTCTCCCTGGAGAAAGACAGTCAAGGGTTAAACCAAACCTTTCCTGAGAAGGAAAGCATTGTCTCTCAGCCATGCGCTACCCAGAGAGGTGTTGCTGACAAGGCCTCCTGGCTTCTACTTTTTCCCCTTGGTCAAGCACATGAAATATGTTAATGAAAGATTCCCTAATGCTTCTGTATCAGAAGCTTCCAGGTGACTGCAGTGACCCTAGGTGCCCTGTTACCTGGTGAGGGCAGCCCGTAACCTATAGATGGTTCTCATCCTAGCTTTCAGAATCTCCGGGATCTTTTTCCCATTGTGGCTTCTGCTGTGCCTTATTGGGACCATATCTTAGTTCATAGCTAGAACCCACTTTGTTTAGTGGGGTACTGTTTTCTGAAGTTGCCTCCTCAAAAGAGTCACGAGGCTGCTTGGTTAAAATACATGTTCCCAAGTGTACCCCAGACGTAACTGAGTCAGAATCCCCAGGGCAGAGGCCTAGGAATTCTTACAATAAAGGAAATTTGAGTAGCCCAGTGCTTGGCTTATGTAGCCTATTAATATTAGAGCTATCTTTCAAAAACTATCCAACTGACACACTGCTGACGTCCCTCTATAAGGAGGCACTGAGCCAGAAGTCTTCTGGGAAATCTCTAACCATTACTGGTGTAAAATGTGACAAAAAAGATTGGGCACCATTAATTAAATGTAGAGAGTGGGTTGCCGGTTGTGGTTCTAGGAGATTCCCCAATGGAAACATGAAAGATTTCAGTCGTCTAAATATGAAAGTATTTTCTATGCAACCAAATAGTCATTCCATGTGTACGAGAATAACTCTTTAAAACTCAGATTAACCAATGTGCCAACTTAGCAGCTCTAAGTAAGGAATATTGTGTATGCGTGTGCAACAGACAGGACTGATTGGGGAGGGAGGGTGAATTGCTGGGTTAAAATTTTAGTCCCATTCAGCAGCTTTGTTCATGAGGATTTACAAGACAGGTGTTATGTTTACACACTGCAGACTGAGCACGTAAGGGAGGCGAGGCAGCATGAAAGATGGCGGCAGGAATGCCGGAAACCCGGCCAAGGAGGTGTGTGCTCTGTATTCAGAGAGCAGACACCAAGCATGGAAGTAGCCCTCGCACCCTACACTCCTGTCTCCCTGTACTCCTGACACAATTTAGCGATGCCTGCATATGCCGCCCCATCGAGGGACTCTGGACAAAGACTTTGGTGTCAATGCCACTCAAACTGATCATTCTTCTGCACCCGGGGGTTAGGAGTGGGGATTGCTGAACTTACGGTTGGTCTGTTGATCCAAATCATGAGCAGTCATTTAAGGTGAATGGTGGGCACTTGGAGAAATGAGAGCAGTTACGGTTAGTTCTTGAATCAAGTCAAGAGTTCCAAAGAACTCCACACACACGCACATAATTCTGTAAGCTCTGAGAGAGAGATTTCACATGTTTTTCCAGAGCCTGGGCTTACGGATCCAGAAATTTCAGGTTGTGTAATGGATTAGAGACCCGTAGGAATCCCGCTAAGGAAACAGCAGGACCTCCAGCCCAGAATGGCTCTGGTCAAGCCCAGCTCGGGCTGCTGCCTTTGCGTAGGGCAGCAGCGTCACCTAGTGATCTCGCGGTTTAAGTACAAGCTCTTTTCCTGGGAACTGTCCAGTTTGATCAAACTGTAATGAGATCAATTACCCATATTAATGAGTGAGAATTGTAGTGTATATAATGCCAGACTAGGGATGACCCCCAGTTCCGTTTTAACTTGGCCTGGAATGCATTCTGTGACTATGTAGCATTTGAGTTTTCCATCAAGTAACATAAAAGGGGAGTATGGCTGAGCTCCTGCCAGGCTGGTGGGGGTGGGGGCCAGGAGGGGGTCAGCGAGGTTAAAAGGGGACGGGCCCTTTTTGTCAGTTCAGGTCCTCGCAGAACAAAGCGGATGCTGAGATGGGTGCAAGAGACTGGGTGGGGCTAACACTGTGAAAGGGTGAAGCGCAGAGGAGGCAGGCGCAGGAGCCTTTAGACTTGCCTGCAGGTCAGAGTCCCTGAAAAGGAGGGAGGAGGAAGGAAGATGGGGGAGGAACAGCTTCCAACCGCAGCCCAGCTGAGAAGGTCACTTCTCTCCTCGTGGCAGGTTCCTTCCTGAAGGGAGACCTGGGCAGCAGGACTCTGTGGCTGCTGCAGACTCTAAGGGAAACTGTCTCAAGATCACGTTATTTGCCAACAGACCCTCAGGTCTACACACAGACACCATAAAAATAGAGAATGAAGGAACACTGGACTGATGCGTCTGGAATTGACGAGTGTAAAATCTAGCACTTGTTCTCATCCCATTAACTAATGTAAACTAGAAAGAGGAGCTCCCGAGCAGTGTTCATTAATCTGGCCTGTCTAAACAGCAAGCTGCCTGCCATCTGCAGTGTGTTCTTTGCCCAGGAAACCAAGATCAATGTCAGCAATCTGGAACACAACAGCACTTGAGCTGCTTTGTCCAGGATGGATTTGGGTTTGAAATGTCAATATCCTGCCCAAGGCATGAGCAGTGACCTCACACCTGTGGTGACTCTCTCCCTCCTGTAAATGGTCTTTGACTGACCATGAGATACCCCTGCCCTGGTGATATGACTTGACCTCTGTATTTAAAAACATTAAGGAACTTCTTCAAGTTCAAGGATTTTCAGAAAACCAATTTGGAGGAATTAAGAAACCCAGATGGGACTACAGGCAAGTGCACAAAGTTTTCAGATCTCAGTTTAAGCCACAAAGACCCAGGATGTATTGAATAAAAAATGCAAGGAGCCACTTGACAAAGAACCTTGAAAAGATCTAAGGGTGGAAAAATGCCCACTGCGGAACTAGAGAAGGGATGAAGAGGAGCCACACAGAAAGAGGCTGGGGAGGGGAAGGCACAAACTCTTTCTAAGGCTTGTCAAGGAAAGATACAGAAGAGCAGCACAGAAGGCAGAATGAGTTACCTCCACCAAAGAGGTTAGAGGCTAGGAAAGCGGGCTCGGGAGGAGGAAGTGCAGGCAATAAAGTGACTGGACTAATAAATGAGAAGGGGAGTGAAATTAATGATGACTCGGAGTAGCAGAGATACCGAGCTGCTCTATTAAACGGGTCTTTAACAAGAAAAATAAAGGACGGGAGCATTGATAATCAGGAAGGGATGAAGACCTTTAAGTATAGATGTTGAAATAAACCAGGTAAGGGAATGCTTGAAAACATGATGTAAATCAGCCAGTCCAGGTTAATGCACATTCCCCAGCCTTGAGGGAATTAGTTAATGAACTTGCTGAACTACTGGCCATTATTTCCAGAGGCTCCGAGAGACCAGGAATTATAAAATCAAAATATTTGACCAGTCTTATACAAATAAGAAAAAAAGTGGCCTTGATAATTTCTATACCTACCACTTTATACTCTCCCCACCTCATGGGGATGTAATGGCAAGTGGGATTAGAAATATTAAACTACCTGGAGGAAAACACGGGAAGCAGCGAGTAGCTGGTGCTGGTATGTATGACCCAGGCTGATGGATTGGAGCCAGGCCGTGCAATCAGGAGAAATACAGATATTTGACTTCTCATTCAATGGAATGAATGTGGGCGTTGTATAATTATATTTTTGGGTTTTATAAGCTGATATAAAATCAATTTACATCCCCAGAGAGAAAGGGGGAGAAGACATTCATACTAAGTGCCAATCTATGATGTTAAATTTTCTAAGGATAATCCACAGATGGATAATGGAGTGTAGACCATACGAAAACTCCAAGCTTTCTCTTTAATAAATAGATTGCAACAAGTTATTCTTTACTTTGATCAAAATAAGTAATACATTATTCTTATAGAATAAAACAATATAGAGAGACAATAATCATCATCTAAAAATCTGCAGCTTATAATATTTAGTGTATTTGTATCCATATTTTTTCCCATGAAAATAAATGTAGAAGTTATCTTCACAAAAATTGGACAGTCCTATATATAGGATGGTCCAAATGTATATAACTGCTTTTTTCCACTCACTGTCCTATCATTTTAAATTGCTGCTTAATTAATTAACTTTTGAACATTTAGATTATTTCTCCTTCTTTCTTTTTTTGCTATCAGTAACTCTGCAGTCAGCATCCTTAAACAAACATCTTCATATGTTTATTCTTTTCCACTCTTGGAAGAAATGCCTATGGAGGGAATTGCCAGGTCCACTGCACATTTGTTAGGACTTTTGTTCCATATTGCCAAATTATTTTCAAGAAAGAAGGCAATTAACACTGCACAAATGATAAATGAAAATGTCAGTTTCCTCATATACACAGCAACTGGATTTAATAAATTTTTTAACCTTTCAATTCAATAACATTGTAAACACGTGATAACAGTTGAATTTGGATTATCAGATGGAACAAAACACCTGAGGAAATTTATGTATTTTCTATACCTGCTTAAACTATTTGTGATCATTATCTTCTCTCTTTCTGTCTCCCTTTCTTTCTTTCTTTCCAACCTTCCTTCTTTCTTCCTTCCTTTCCACCTGCCTGCCTGCCTACCTGCTTGTCTGCCTTTCTTTTTGACTCATAACTGCAATGGATATGTTTTCCATAAAATTAGTTAAGAATTCAAACAGCACTATTGAGAATAACAGCATGGCACTATCTAATAGTCAAACGTTTACAAGCCTGTGACCGAGGCATGCACATTGGAGAAACACTTGCGTGAGAGCACGATGATGCCCAAGAGTGCACACAGCAGCCCAGTCTGTCAACAGCCTGACTGTACATCTGCAGGAAAATGGATGAGCCACCGTTGCCATACGCCCACAACGGACTGTCATACTGGAGTGAAATGGATGAACCACAGCGAAATGCAGCCACATGGGTGAATCTTGGAATCAACTTTGAAAATAGCAAGTTGCAGAAGATTAAGTACAGCATGATACAATTTTTATAAAGCTCAGAAGCAAGCAAACTTAAATAACATTCTGCTTAGGGATATATACATATGTGATAAAATCACTTTTTCATCAGATAAATTATAAACACAAAATTCAGAACGATGGTTATCTCTAAGGGGGACGCAGAGTCAGAGGGATGAAACAGGGATCTCTTAGACACCACAGTGGGAGTGTGTCGGCCCACACGGGGTCACACATACTCATTTTATTGTTCTGCTTCATAATTTACATACTTGTTATAAGCATCGGAGGGTATCGTCTACAGAGAGGTGATTATGTATTATGAGCTCACTAGTGAGCAAATTTCATTTGCTGATACATCAAACAAGGAGTGCTCTGATATCCCCCAAAAAAGCAAGCAGGTTTTCACAGCTAAAAGGAGACCCCTACTTTACTGGCTGGGGGCCTGCCACCAAGAACACTGAGCAGAGCCTCTCCAGAGGATTCCACGGTCCCCCAGAGAAGCGGCTGTGCCCTCATACCTCAAGTGGGGAATTCTCTCCACTCTTGAGAATCAGAAAGGGAGAAAAATGAACCAGAATGTACAACAGACGCAACATCTCGAAGAATTCCCTAAGGCTCGGGGCTATGACCTTACCCTTCTCCGGTACTTTTCTAAAAATAGATCCCCAATTCTGGTAAACAGAAGAAAATAACCTATTTTTAAAGGAGAGGTCCTAAATAGCAAAGTCATTTTGCTTAAGCAATGAGCCAAGTCACTTCTAATGAGGTTATGGCATTACTGGAAATGAGAGATATATTTAAATAAATAGTCCATACATTACCCCAATAAATCACTTGAAAAATATTCTTGAATGTACTAAATGTATTTTTAGTGGCATGTGCCTGACCTTTCTGGAAGAAGAAAGACAATGCTGGAACACTTTGAGAATAAACATTTATCCAAATTAGTAGTCAAGACTGCAGTAAAATTGTTTTACATTTTCTTAACACCTTTAACTATACACTATGCTTTAGAAATAAATTTATTTTTCCTACCTTTAATAAAATACAGACTATGTCTGTAAAGTAGGAGGAATCTGATAGGAACTTTTTAGATGACCCAATGAGAATTCCTGTAATGGTCCTATTATTTCAAGGCCTTAGGCAGATGGATGTATATATTTGCAACATTTTCATAAAATGACTTGCAGTCCATAAAATGCTGGTTTTTTAATGACTCTGTTTCCGAGTATTTTAAAATCAGTGCCATATTCCTTTTTTATAATATTCACAATAAAAATGTAAATAAGACCCATTTATTCATTAAACAAACTCATTCTGAGGACCTGCTGTCTGCCTGGTACTTTGCTAGGGACACACATATCCTCTCCGAGTCTTCACAGCCTAGGATGACTTATAAAAGCCCCTTTAAATCTGCATCTGAACCTTTTCATGGTATGGTCCACTGCCCCCCCCAAATAATAATAATAAAATAATACAAATATTAATAAACAATAATCAATTAAAATAGAAACAGAATTAGTTGCTCTCCAGAGAGTGCATTGGGTTCGGGTTTGTGGGGAGAAGCCCCATACCTCAGTCTTATCATATCCCCATGCTTCCCCACCCCACCTCTCTCCCTCCCCTCTCTTTGCTTTTCTGCCTTCTCTCGTCCTCAGTCAAGTTCACTGTCTTCCCTTCCATTGCCACCCTATGCCTCCCTTTCCCTTTCCACCTTCTCTTTCCCCTCTTCCCTTTACTGAGAAACTTCTAGAAAAACATCCACACCACTCTCTCCTTCCAGAAATTCCTCATCAACTACAGGGCAATTTCAGTCCTCTGCTCTACCACAGGTCACAAAGGTCAGAGGTGGCCTTCTAATCTCCAAAATAATGGCCTGATTTTCCTTATCCTACTTGAACTCCTGCCGCAGCTGCATTGTGGACCTGCCATCATTTCTCTGCCTCCTCCCCTTTGGAGAGGTCCTTCTGCTGGTTTTCCTTCTGCGGCTTCCTCTTAGCTCTCCTGGTGAGCTCCCCTTTCTTTGCCCATCCCTCCAGAACTAGCACTCACACTGCAAACTGCACCCCCTCTTATCCTGCTACTCTGACAGCTGGGGGTCCTCTCATGTGCCACATGTGGTCACTCATCAGTGCTCTTGGACAAGCTGGCCCCTTTGCCTGGAATGCTGACCCTGAAAGCCTTGTCTCACCCATTCCCCTTTTCTCCATCGGCCCAAATCCCACTCATCTTCCAGGAACTGGCTTGAAAAGAAGGCAAGATGCAGTGGCTGAGGACATGGACCCTGGAGCCAGATGATGGGGAATTCAAACACTGACTCTGCATTGATGAACTGTGTGACCTCAGGCAAGTTACTTAACCTCTCTGTGCCTTAACTGCCTCAACTATAAAATGAAGATAGTGATAGTATTTGCCTCTAAAGATTGTTTATGAGAACTAAGGAGTTAATATCTGAAAAGTCCTGAGAATGGTGCCTGAAATGTTGCAAGAACCATGCATTTTTGTTTAAGGGGAAAAAGTCAACTGTAAAAGTATTTTCCAAATGCCCAAATTTTTAATTACATCTTCCTAGCCCACTTATCACCATATATCATGTTTTATAGATAAAAGCTTCCCTGATATACTCTGTGCTTCCTTGGTCAGGGACCCTGTCCCCATTACCTCTCTGTTCCAGCCTGGCAGGAGAGCTGTCCCTCCGAAAATACTCGTTGAACAAGTGGAAGATCATTAAGGGATGGATTTTCCACAGCCGCTCATCTCCACGGCCAGTCAGAGGTCGTGAACCTGGAATTTCCCTGGGAGGTGTTCCGGCAGAGTGAGGTTGGGGTATTGCTGGGCACCAGCACTTTCCATTCCCGCAGTTTCTTCAGCCCAGTAAACTGATCAGGCGACAGGAGCCCTCAGAGTGCCAAGCCCAGTCAATCCAGACCAGAATGGCACACAGTGTACCTTTCTGTATCCCATCAACTGAGTTTTATTTTCCACCCTTCATACCTGTTTCCTTCTGTGTGTAGTTAACGAGCATTACATTTAAAACATGAAAAGCAATAAAACATGAAAATCACAAATCAACAGTGCTTTGTTCAAGAATATCCTATTTTATCAAGGAATTTTCCTAAGTAATGCACTCAGTGCAGCCACCAGGTGCCAGGTGGCAACAGGTGCTGTAGGGGGAGGGCTAGGGAGAATGTAAGAAAGAAAAGCTCTGCTCCCCTCCCCTGGTGGGGGGAAGGGAGGCTCACAATGCCACATATGGTTAGAAAATACCAGCCCCTTCTGAACATAAGCATCTTTAGAAATCAAAGATGTTCCCATAACCTGCTAATGCATCCTGTACCTTTAATTAGCCCAATTGAGCATATAACTTGGTAAAGTCTCTCACCTTTTCTGCTCCTTTCAACTAATTTCTGAACATATCATTTTCTAGTAAGCTTTCACTGCAAAACAAGAGGTAATGAAATGACCACTATTAACCCATTGTTAGATTAAACAACGTACATCATTGGCTGATGGCATTCTATATTACGGGCATTTGAAATGGGCCCTATCCTATGATGAAAACATTTGGTATTTGCCTAATGAGACCATTCTTGTACCTACAAAGGAGAAAAGACATTGTATTAAAGCGTTTCATGTTAATGACAGCATGTTCAGCCCTTTCTGCTGACAGCCACATCTGTGGGTGAGGCAGGTTTCTGGATATTAAATGCTGCAGTGGGGCCCATATTCTTAGCAAGATGTCTGATTGGCTACTCCCCAAATATAACTTCAATTGGCTTAAAATAGAACAATCACATGCTAACCCAGTAGCATTAGCAACTCTATTAACAGCCAATTTCACGTCCACACCAGAGGGAGTAAAAGGTAATTTGCTCATTATCAACACCCTCTGGCAATGGAAGGAAATGACTGTTCATCAAAAAGTATTTTCCAACATAACAATAGCAGCGCCCATATGTAACCACCTCACTCTCCCTTCACTCCATGGCTTGATCACTGGAGAACAGCTGCAGGAAAAAGGCTTTGAAATATAAATGGGCTTGGTAGAAATAGTCTACCTGCCTACCTCCCCTTCCAAAATCAGCTCTCCCTTCATCTCACCTCAAAACTTTAGGGTTACAAATGAAATGTCAGGCAAATAATCCTACAGGGTACAGAGTGGCTCCCACTACAGCAGAAATTGTTCGGATCAGTTAAGGTTTCCATCCAAGATCCAACTACTTGACTAGTACCTTTGACTACTGTAACCTAACCAGCTGTGTGTGGACAGTTCCTGAAACCCCCTCTAACCAGATCTAATCTGTAGACTCATCTAGTGATTGCAGAAAATGAATCACTCAGAAATACAGTATTATCCCACTGGGGTGATTTTAAGACTCACCCCCCAATCAGTTTTCATTTAGTAAATATTTCCTCAGAAATGAAGTTATTTTGTTTGCTTTTAATTAGTGGTTAATAAACTTCAGCATGCTGTGTTTACATATTTGGATATAATATACTATTATGGTCAAATTTAAAAAAAACAGATTTTTACTTATCATTTTGCTCAGCTGGCTATTTTTATTTGAGAATCTCTCTCTCCTAATCCCCGTCTAGCTCTCCGGGCCTTCTCTTCTTCCTATTTCTGTCTACCTTGTCTCCTATGCACAGAGGCCAGCCAAATCTCCCCAAAGCAACTCTTGAGATGTCATTCCCCAGCTTGAAAACCTTCAATGGCTCCCTATTGCCTTTAGATAAATTTCAGACTCCACATCCTAGCATCTAAAGCTTTTCACAGCCCTGCCTCTTCTACTCATCAGGCTTCAGTTGGAAATTCTCATTTCTCCCCAATATCCTAGAATACAGCCCATCTTCCCTTATTAGAATCAAAGACAAGATCAAATGCAACCATCTCCAAAAAGCTTTCTTGATTGTTCCTAAGTAAAGGGATCTACCGCACCTCTGAACTGCAGAAACCCTTGGGGATACTCTGCCAGTGCATAGTGGATTACATAGGGTGCTACCCCCAGAACTTGGAAATGAGAGAAAGATTGTTCTGGGAGAGCTGAACCATACCCAGAGTCACCTTAGAAAGACAGAATAGCTCTCGGATCTGCAAAACCTGGCTGTACGAGAGCAGCCTATTTAAGGAAATAGCTTATCAATTTCATGATGCAAATAAGGGGAAAAAACATAGTCATAGAGTGAACAATGTCTGACCCCTCCTAGTGATGTCCAGAAGAGAGGGGGCCTCAGCCAACAGATTCGCAGTCCCGGCCCCACTGGTGAGACCTTCGCTATCTGAGATAATTACATGCTGTTGTCCTAGTCAGTTGCCACTCAACATTAGACTTTTAAGTCTCCCTTAGTTCTGATTCTGTCACCCAAAAACCTCTTTGGTTTCTCACGTTGATCTGTCTATAGATAGAGAATGTGCTGCTCGTATGGACTAAGAACATTCCAGCTCCTGGGACAGTGATTTCTCACTGTAAATTAGCTAATTGGCTCTTCAATTCTTTCAATGAATGTTACTCAGTCAGCATCTACTACTGCCAGGTACTTGGGGTAAGATGGTGAAGAAAAATATAGTCCCTTCATCTATGGAGTTTACAGTTTAGAGGGAGATACAGACCAGTACACTCACAGTTCTAATATAGCATGAGTGCCCTCCTAGGGATGTTCAGGGGAGCAGGATGGGAGCACATATTTGAGGAAGAACACAGGCTTTGGGAACCAGAGAAGGCTTTGTAGAGGAAATTATATTTACCCTGAGTCCTGAGGCATCAGCCAGAGTTAGCAAAGATGATGGGAAGAAGGAGATGAGATGATACCGGTAACAAAGCAGCATGGCAGAAGATTCAGGGTCCCCCAGAGAAACGGAATACAGTTCAGTAAAGCCATGGCAGGGACTGTGAAACAGTACAGGGCGGAGGGTCAGGAGAGCAGGAGATGGATTAAAGAGGACCTGGAAAAACCATTTAAGAATTTGTGCTCTATCATAAGAGCAATGAGCAATGACTGAAAGCTTTTAAGCAAGTGAATAAAATAATCACGTCTCTAGTCGCTGGAGGAATGGACAGCGTCAACAGGGATGAAGAGAAGAGGTCCAATTAAAAGATTTACTTAGAAGATAAAATAGGCAGGAACTTGATGAGTAAGGTGCCTGGGAGTTTAAGTGAGTGAGTAAGAAAGAGAGAGAAAACAGGACGGGGATCAGATGGTGCTTGCATTTCTGGGCTTAAGCAATGGAGTGAGTGGGGGTGCCTTTCACTGGGGAACCATATAATATTAGTTAAGAGCACAACTTCCAGAATTGTGCAACCTAGGTTTGAATCCTTGTGATTGTGCAACCTGGGTTTGAATCCTTGCTTTGCCACTTACTGCTGTATAATCTTGGGCAAATTACTTAACCTCTCTGTGCCACATTTTCTCGTCTGTAATGAAGATAACCAGAGTACCTATAGCCTAGAGTTGTTAGCAGATTACATGAATTAATGGTGACGTGCTCAGAATAGTGCCCGGCACATAATAAATGCTTTATGTGTTTGTTAAGTAAATAAAATAGGTGACCCAGGAGGGGTGGAGGAGCCCGAGGTTTGGAGCAGAGGATTATGAGTTTAGTTTTGGAGATGTTGGGTGGCAGAGATCTGTAGAACAATCGAGAATAGCTGTCTAGAAGACGCTTGCGTATATAGATCTCAAACTCCAAATGGAGATGGATCTGGGCTGGAGATTTTGTTCTGGGAGCAGGCTCATGTGAATGGTAACTGCAATCAGAAAAGTGGATGAAACAGACCAGAGAGGATGTGGATGAGAAATGGGAAGACAAGACAAGACAGACCTTTGGGCACCATTTCAGGGATGGGAAGAAGGTGAGGGACTTGCCAAGGAAATGGAGGAGCAGTCAGAAATGAGGACCGAAACTAAGAGAGGGTCTTGGAGACCAAGGTCAGAAAGAGTTTCTAGAAGGAGGAAGTAGCTACTAGTGTCAAGTTTGTCAAATACTATGAAGACCCATAAAAGTCCACTGGACCTGAAACAAAACTGTGACTTTAGCCAATCAGAGATGCTGCCTCTGGGGTGGGGATGGTGAAGTGGGAGTGGGACAGGATGGTGGAGGAAACAACTTATTCACAAAGACGAGTGGAGAAGAGTGGGTGAGAGAGGAGCTTTTTTTTTTTTTTGATATAATAGAAGGTACTTGGGCATATATAAATGCTGTTATTGTGGAATCGTGCTCCTACCCCCACATTCATATATTGAAGTCCTAACCCCTAGTGCCTATTTGGAACAGGGTCTTTACAGATGTAATTAGTCAAGTTGAGGTCTTACTGAAGTAGTGTGGGCCCCTCCTCCAGTATGACTGGGATCCTCATAAAAGGGAAATTTGGAGGTAGACAAGCACATGAGGAGAATGCCAAGTGAAAATGAAGGCAGAGATGGGAGGGGTGGGTGCAAACCAACAGAAGCTAGTGGAAAGGCCCGGAACAGTCTCCCTCACAGCTCTCAGAAGCAATCAACCTGCACTCCGGCTCGATGTCAGACTTCCAGCCTCCAGAATTGTGAGACAGCACATTTCTGTTGTTTAATCCACCTGGTTTGCAGTACTTTGTTACGCCAGCACTAGAAAACTAATACGGCCACTAATGGGACTTTCCACCGTTACCCTGATGTTAATCAGGGTCCCAGCAGGAAGTAACCGATATGCTCTACTGAGTAATTCATGGCATGTTTCATAAAAGGACTAGGTGTAAAGTGTGGGTGGAGCATAAGGAAATTACAAGGTGTCATGCAATACCTGGGTGGAGTGAAGAACAAGCCTTGACCATCCCAGACCTCACAGGCCAGAGAGGAAGCAAACCCACCGGAAATAGACGGCAGAGCAGCTACATGGAAGGGCCCCAGACAGAAGTGTGACCCATGCCTCAAGCACTCTTGGGGACCTGCTAGGGCAGATCTGAGGACATATGTGCAGATATACCCTCCCTCTGATCTGCTGATGATCCGCACTGGCCAAACCAACCAGAGGCCAGAGGGCAAAGTGACTGACCGATGCAGCACCCACGGAGGTGCAGAGTGGAGGGGAGGGGGTGCAAAGTAGAGGTGGGGTGGGGGGAAGGGAAACCAAGCCCAACACCTTTTCACATTTTGGAACCACATGACTATGTTACATATTCAAATGTTTAAATGTTTAAAATGCTAATAAGAATCATTAGAGAGACGCTGCAGTTACTGCCTGAGGCCCCCTATAGGGGGGAAGTGGGTGCCAATACCTCAGAGTTACATGTCATTGTTCCTGTCCGCGGCGCCTAATGCATACTGGGTTCTCAGTACTTTTTAATTACTGAATGATTAATATTTGTAGTCTGTATTTCACTTCTCTCATCTCTGGAAATATCCACTGAGATATTTTTGGAGATACCCACTGAGAGGGACTTTTTCCACTGTCACCTGACCTCTTGACTACTTGAAGTAACTGAGGAGTATCTCTTTTCTCCTTGGATACCTTTGAGGTATGCCTGTGACCATAAGGAGAACAGGTCTGGTTTAAAATATGGGCTCAGAAGAGGCAGAAAGTGACTCCAAGAGAAGCTTCTGTTCATAGCCCAATTGGTGAGAATCATTCCTTTTATCTACGATCATAAATGTTTATTTAACTAAACCTAGTATAAAAGACTATATTATTTAAGCTAATACATGTTGACATGATGTCATTTTTATGTGCTTCTACATGAGACTTAGCCAATGCTTTATTTCAAACAGAATCTTAATTCATTACAAATGTTAGTACAATAATCATAGATGAGAATAAGTAGTCTTTTATAATGAAGGCCGATGTTCACATGTTCATAGCAGTAAGATTCTGGGTTTTGTAACCTGAATAATTTTTTAATCCCACAAAGTAGCTCCAGCAATACAGTAGTCTTGAGTCCTTGGGTTGGCTTTTCCGAGTGGTATTAAGGAATCATTTTGAAAACCCACCTTAGAAGCCTTCAGCTTCTCAGACCATAAATAAGGCTACAGTCCATTGGTTCCTGGTTCTTGAAACAGAATGACCCAATTTGGAAGTCAGTCTAATGACTAGTCCAGTTTCTAGGGAGAAAAAGGACGTAATAGAGATTTTCATACTTGGAGGAGAAGGTTGCTCATGGGTAAATCATTTGAGGAAAATCAGAATTTAGCTTCAACCCAATTTCTCTCTCACATGAATAATGGGATTAAGAGGAGGAGACAGAACAGGCCTCAGAGAACATCGGGGATCCAAACAAGGACACCCGCCGAATCAGCAGAGGGACAGGCCGCCAGGTATGCGGCGTGCAGAATCCAAGAGGAGAAGATGTCTGAGAGTTGGGCTGCCTTACAGGAAGAAAACTGTGAAGCAGTGAGGAAGAGCCATGGAGAGCTAAAAACTTTAGTTTTTAAAAAACAAAAGACAAAATGGGGAAGAAGTGTGGAGGACCCCTCGGACCAGACTGTCTTCCCAGAAAATACACTTCCATGAACGCTGCCTATTTCTAATTTTTTAAAAAGTCACGCCCATATGCTGCAGCACACAGGAATTCTTTCATTTCTTCCCACCGTTTGGGGGACAGGAATTCCCTTTGAAGCCTTCTTGTTCCTGGCACTGCGGGCGCCGGGTGGAGGGGTGGGGGGCACCCAGGCCCGGCGGCTTCCCTCGCCCGTCGCCGCTTGCGCGGTGGATGCGCTCTTGGTTCCAAAGCGCCGGACTGCTGCTGCCGTCAGTCAATCCGTTTAGCCGAAGGCCTCTGATTTGTTCACATTTACTACAACACATACAGAGGGCTGGAGGATTTTTTTTCTTTTTTTTTTTTTTTTACTATTGATCTGGTGCTTTAAGAGGGGAAAAAATCTCCTTGGCTGTCTAAACACTATTGATCCCTGCTTGGGAGTCACAGCAGAAGTGTAGAAAGGGCGTGGATGAATTGAAATTTCATTTCCGACAACTTGTTCCTGTTATTTTTACCCTTTTGGACGGGGAGAAACACGTTGCCGCGGCTTCAGTCAATGTGGTCGATAGCTCCGCTGAGAAGCTCAACACGGCTTCTGCCAGAGGTTTGGCAGTGAGACACGGTGTTGGACTCAGAGTGCGCGGAGCCGAGAAGCTGGTGAAAACCGCGAGGTCCCACGCCGACCAGAGGCTGAGCAAACGGCTTTGGGCTCGGTGTGAACTACCGGGAGCTGTGGCTTCCGAGAAGAGGAGGATTACAGAGACTAACAACATTCCCGCTTCGGAAAGGCCCTGACTGGTCATGCAAGACGTTTACGGCGTCTGACTTCAGACTGGCTTTCTGAAACAAGCGAAGGAGGGATCCTCACTAGACAAAGCTGAATTTCACACCTCAAAAAAGAGCATTACGTTGAGCAATTACAGGGGTTGCTCTTTGCTGCCCAGAAAAGAACCACCACAGAAATAGGGGCTGCAGGCCCTGGGGAACTGGTGAATGCCACCGCACCTGGGCATGCAAGGGCCCACATCCTCCGCCCACCGCCTGGGGAGGCACTCCCACCCCTTCAGCGCACTGAATACTCTTGGTGCCAAGAGCACCAGCTTTGTTCTTACTTTTATTAGACGTTCAAAGAATACAGGAGAGAACCAGGCTCCTTCTTCCTAATGGTAACATCTGGCATTTATGCAGCCACGCACCTTTGATCCTCAAGGATTCCAAAGCACTTTACAACCTGCTGTAGTGCTAATGGCACTAGCAATGATCTTACAGTAAATACGGCCGAATAGTCCCCATGTTGGTTCCCTCCTCTCAGTTTTGCTGTGTATAGAACAGTTCTCCATTCTGGAAGGAAAGCTTCCAGTTTGGATCTCAAACACCCGTTTTGTCTGTCATATTTTGCAAAGTGTTCAGTACTGTCCTCCACCCACCCCCAACCCTTTTTTTTTTTAACTAAAAGTACTTCATAAGCATTTTTAATAAACAGGACTTAATTTAGATTTCCAATGATTTTATAGGCCCATTTCTGTCCCTACCCCCATCCCTCTCATTCCAGAGAAAGATGGAAATGTTCTCTCCTGGGAGTCAAGAATCTGCATTGCGGATGAGGTTGCAAATTCAGACACAATAAACAGAATTAAGAAAAACTGAGCTGGCATTTGACAGAAATTGTAAAATGACACTCAGAAATGTTGCTCTTGTGGAAATTACTGATATTAAAATATAAATCAGTGTCTTGTGTTTCCCGTAGCACCAGGGGCTCTATTAGGTTATACAGTTTGATTGCTGAGCTGAACCTAAGAGACCTGGCAGTTCAGTGCTGAAGTTATCCCGAAGTATTTAACCCGTCTCCTGCTGGAGAGCAGGCAGCACACCCAAGAAAATGCCAGTTGATAGTATCGCCTCCAAAAGGTCTTGGTTTTTTTCACTGAACCCTTTGAGACCTGCGAGAAGGTGGAGGGGGCTAACCTGGGGAAAGAAGGTAGAAGAATAGACAATCCTTTCTCGAGACAAGGCTCTTATTTCATAGTGCCAGAACGAAGGCAGCCAAGGGCCACTTAAGAAGCAGATTCTATGCTAAAGAGGATGAAGGAAAAAAGGTCATCAAAATTTTTAAAAACATTACCCCTGTTATCTATGTGTGATTTTTACAATCTCTATCACAACCCTGTAAGGTAGCCATTATTACTCCAGTTTTTTCCAAATGAGGAAAATGAGACTCAGAAATGTTAATTTAATCAGAGTCACATAACTTGAGTCAAAATGTGAACTCTCCCTCTGTAAACGAGTGCCTGGGGCAGGGAAAATACAAAATGAGCCTGGACCACCTTCCGGTGCCAAAGAGTAAGGAAGCCCTTGAGAAAGGATAGGGACTCGTAAGGGCCCAGGAGCCAGACTGAAAGAGCTCCCAGTGGCCAAAGTCAGAACATCAGGGCTCAAAAATAAATAACAACATTAGACTACAACCCATAGAATAAAATAAATATCCATGGGATCATACTGATATAAATAAATAATGAAATGGGGGAGAAGCCTCTTCCTTGCAGAAGAATTCCAATGAGTAAATGTAGAAGGAATAAGGGAAAAAGAAAATGCCCGTTAGACCACTGCAGTAGTAATCTCTGCAAGGCAGATCAACCTTGCTAAAAATAGTGTGTGAAAGTCTCAGGAAAAACAGAATACCTGTATACTCTGAAAGTATCTCCCCAAGACAGTCATTAATTATAAGGGGGAAAATAGTAACTATCTAGTGGATACACTAAGTAGACACCAGTATAACCAAGTGACCAAGGTTAATAGCATCAGTAACAAGATATATTGGCATTATGTAAGATGCTAGCCCTGGGGAAGCTGGAGGCATGGTATGTATGTCAGAACTCTACTCTTTTTGCAACTTTTTTGGAAATCTGAAATTATTTCAGAAAGGTCTGTAAGTTCCTCTTCTTTCTCCAAAGTAGACCATTGCTATCTTTGTGGAAAGCAAATCACAAATAGCATAACAAAGGCAGACTGTGTTGTGTTAAAAGAGGTATAGATAAAGTGCTGTAACCTGGCAAGGCTACTGTGAAGATTACTTTGTGTTTAGAACAGTTACTATTTCATGTGGCTGGAGGGAAGATGGCAGAAACGGCAACTGAGCTGGGTCTTGAAAGTGTGTGATTCTTGGACAGTCAGAAAGAAGACAGCTCATTCCAAAACAAAGATATTGAGCAATCAAGTGGAGAGTTTTTGCCATGTCTGTCAATCATATAGCAACCAAAGTTAGGTGAACTGTGTACCTCAAAAGAGGAAACTTCACTCAATAGCACAGGAACAGTGATGGGGGCAGCAGCAGGACTGAGTTTGCCACTGTCTTCCTCACCCTAGATCCCCTTACACCATACGCGTCAAGTGGAGAAAGGGAAAGCAAAGAGCTGATAGGTCAAAAGAAAACCAAGTCAAGTGTCAAGGAAGGGAAGGGGCATTTGAGAAAAATATCTGTGGAGTCAAAGCAGTAGTCCACAAGAAAAAGGAGTTCCAAAATTATTAGTAGAAGCAACTAGTGGAGGTGTTAAAAATAGGAAGTGAGCTGCAGAGAGGTCTTTTAAGAAGAACATAAATAACATAAATAAGGACACTGTGTCCATTTGCTTTAGATTCAACTGCATTAAACAGAAGTGACTTAACATTAACAGTGACTTAAGATAGAAATTGCTCTCTCTGTCCAGGGACTTAGGCACTTTCTGTTTCTGTGAGCTTCTCCTCATGTTCCAAATGGTTGCTGGAGTACCAGCCATTAAATCAGTGTTCCAAACAATCAGGAAGGAGGAATCTCACTGGCTAAAACTTAGACATGTAGCCATGCCTAGCTTAAGAGAGGCTGGGATAAGTAGTCTTTTAGATGAGTACATGGACACTGCACTAAAATCAGGGTTCTATTACTAAGGAAGATAAGAAATATGGATATTGGAATAGGCAACTGACAGCCTCTGTGAAAAAGTACCAAAGGAGATAGGCATGAGGAGAGATTTTCACCTGCAGCAGTGAATCTGATGAATCCTTGGACCCCTTGTTTTGTTCCTCCTGGACCCTCATTGCTTCTGCCATTCCAGTCTCCTGGGAAGACTCAACTAGCCATGCTTCCTTTCCAGAAGAGCCTTATTCCTGGGGTGGAATTATGACCCAGTCTGTGAGCTTGGGGACAAGTGTCTATCCACCAGCTTACAGAGCAGAGCCCCAAACCCTCCTAAAACCATCTCTAACATCATCTCCTTAACCTCTCATGACCAGATGTGCTCTACATGACCAGGATTTTCTCTTTCAGGACTGGGTTTGGGTCCAGTGAGGTAGACTATGTTCATGCTGGGCCTCTGCATCCTATGGCTCCATCCACACATTCTGGGTGGAAATAATTTATTGTACACGGAGCATCCCCATCAATTCATAGTGCTCACATATTTTTTAAAATAGAGGAATCATTGAATATCCTCTCCTCGTTTCAATAGTGAAGAGCGCTGGGATTCATCATACTTTTTCATCGAGAGGAATTGGGACATTGGAGAAAAATCTAAAACCCAGCAAAAGTAAAAGAAGTACTTACAGCTGACTGTATGTAAATCTGTTGGTTTTGATTAACCCCCAAGGGTAGCTTTAACTTTTTTTTCAAATTTTTTCTAGTGTTATTGAGATATCATTGACATACAGCACTGAATAAGTTTAAGGTGTACACCATGGTGACCTGACTTACATATGTTGTGAAATGACTACACAGTAAGTCTAGTTAACATCCACCATCTCATATAGATGCCAAAAAAAAAAAAGATTTTTCCCTTTTGATGAGAATTCCTAGGATTTACTCTCTTAACTTTCAAATATAACAAACAGCAGTATTAACTATAGACATCGTGTTGCACATTACATCCCCAGTACTATTTGCCTTGTAACTGGAAGTTTATTGCTCTAAAGCCGGTAGTCCACCCATATACCCAGGCAGTTGCCAATTCCCTGGGGACAGGGCCAGGGTCTGCGATCTGTGATTATGGCATTTGCATAGATGGTATAGATTTAGGTAGATGGTGTATGAAGTACTAACCTGGCTTCCCATCCTGCCCACTCAACCTGTATTCACTGAATTGTTCACTTGTACCCTTTTCCCTTTCTCTCCCCAAAACTAAACAAAGGCTTTCAGAGTTTGGTAAGAAGAAGAAAGGAGAATTTGAGCATGAGCAAGGGAATTAGACCCTGGTCAAAACAATGAGATGGGGTATAGTGGGAAGAACAGTAGAACCCCAGATAGACTCAGGAATCCAGGTGCACAAGGGAGTTTTGATCAATACCAGGAATGAGGGGCAGAAAGTGAGCAAGATCTTAGGAAACTATCAGCTCTTCTCAACACCTTTCTAGGGAAAATGTGAACTGAGGGGAGGCGGGCCCAACACGAGGACCTGAGACCAATCTCACATGTGTGCGTGTCACTCTCTGCATTTGGAACAGGACCAAAGGCCAGCACCCCACAGGGTGAGGAAGAGGCGGTGTGTGTGGCCTGGTGACCGGGACACAGACATCTCAGCACAGTCCAGCTGGGAGAGAGACCCATGATCATGGCCCAGAAGCCACGCCTGACACCAGGATCCAACCTACGTGGATCCCAGAATGAAGGCACACACTGGAGAGACCCAAACGATGTGGAGGGAGTCACCAACTGATTAATATTTAACCTGAAAAAGATGGAGTTTTCTCAAAAATAAGTAAGATTATCTTTTCTGCCATGGGGTAGAAATGGGGCTCAATAACAAGATTGAGTAATAGGCAAATAGTTACCTTTTCTTAGCACGCCTGAGTTCATAGCTGCTACACTAGGCACCCGTGTGGAGCACTGTGCTGGGGGTCGCGGGGGAATCTGTGAAGCGCTCTGAGCACGGGCCGATGCCAGCTCAGGAGGCATGAAACATCACTAGATGCTCTGACCAAGTTTTCATTTGCACTACAATTGCTTTTGGTTTGAGTTTTTTTTTTTTTTTGGTCACAGCTGTCACCCAGGGGAGGCATAAAAGCAGCTCCCTGGAGATGAGTCACGAGGCAGTGAAGGTCGCCAAAGAGATGCAGGAGACAGCATCACAGAGGGTCTGAAAGCAGGCATTCGAGTCTGGGTCTGGACATCCGCATCCACGGATCAGGTAGGGCACCCCTCCATCTGCGATGAGCTCTCTCCTCTACAAAATACTGGTCCAGCCACACTCCTCCGAAAGCTGTGTGAAGGTTCACATGCTCATTTTATAAAGCACTTGAGGATCCCTCAAAGTACTCTTCCTTATCCACCTGGCAAACATTACTGTCAAATGCATTGAAAATTTATCGTATAACCCTTCCATTTTTTCATCGTAAGCACTTCCAAATTGTCCGCTGCTGTTGTTAATGACTCACAGGATTCCCGTGTCTCCATGGAACACAGTTCAGCTCTCTTTCTCCACTGACTGACTTAGTGAAGCGCAATACATTTTCATGCCAGTGTGAGGGCCTGTGCCTTCCGCTTGTCCTTCCAAGTGCTCTTGGCCCTTGCAACTATAGCTATGAAACTCCGTAGTAAATGAAACCATCACAATCTAGACAATCATTTTTCTGAGTTTTGGAACAAGTTTTCATTTGATTTAAGAACCATCTCCTGACTATCCACTAGGTCTGCCTATAAAAGAATATTATTCTCAAGGATATATTCATTCTATCTCAACTTTTATGTGATGCTTGGTTCCTACTAAAGAAAGACGTCCATCAGGGTAGAACTTTGGGTCAGTAAACCACAGAGCGAGGAAAGAGAGCTGTCATTCAGTACAATCCCTGGGTTTATAGAGGCAGAAACGAAGGTTCAAAAAGATGAGAGCCTTTCCAAACACCACCCCTTGATTTAGGTGCTGAGCCAGGTTTAGAGGCTTGGTGGTATACAGTCCTGTTCAGTGTTCCTTTATGCCACACTGTTTTTAATCTTCTCGTTTGCCTAGTGCTGTAGATGAAATGTGTGTGTCCCCCAAAATTCATGTGTTGAAATCCTAACCCCCAAGGTGATGATATTAGGAAGGGGGTCTCTGGGAGTGATTAGTTCATGAGGGTGGACCCCTGATGAATGCAATTAGTGCCCCTATGAAAGAGATGCCAGTGCTCTCCCTTGCCCCTTCTGCCATGTGATAGTACAACAAAAAAACAGCCATCTCTGAAGCGGGTCCTCACCAAACACCTAATGTGCCAGCGCCTTGATATGGACTTCTCAGCCTCTACAAATGCCAGAAACATCTGTTGTTCATAAGCTACCCAATCTGTGATACTTTGTTATAGCAGCTCAACCTGCTAAGACACCTAGCATGGAAGTTATCTGTGGCATTCACAAGAAGGAAGTCAGGCATGGCCATGTGACTTGTTCTGGCCAATGAAATGTGAGCAGAATTGAAGTATGTTACCTCCAGTTTAAGAACCTGTATGTGATTCACCAAGTTCCCTTTCTGCTGCCATGGCAACAGGCAACATAGTAGATGATAGAGGTTCTACCAGCTGAGGACAATGAAGAACAGAGCCCCAGCTGATTCAAAGGACATATAGTGCAAGTTAAAAATAAACTTTCATGGCTTTAGGCCACGGGGATCTGGGAGTTGCCTGTTACGGCATCACCTGGCCTCTCCCTGCTGGGGAAACCTGAGCTACATCACCGCTCCCATGATTCATCTCTGCACATGAAGACTTCAGAGGGTAAACAATGCAGAAGACAACCCCATAAGACATTCCAGATTCCATGTGTCACCAGCATTCTTTCTTCCCCTTGGCTTGTATTAGGGGTGGGGGATGTGGTTTATTACAAAGAATTAGTGTTCTGAAAGCTTCTCATTCTTAGAACTATTCTGCAGGTAAGTGCCTGGTGAAAATTCCTTTAGCCTTAGAGGTAAAAACATAATGAATTAGAGTATTTTAATAAGTTCAGTGCATTATGATCTACTGGGTAAATACACAGACACACATACATACATAAAAATCTTTGGTTTTCCTTGAGGCTTTTTATCTAGATAATTCTCAGCACTTTACAAGTTTCCTAACTTTACAAGCATCAACATTATAGTAACTTGATGCTTCAAAAAAGCCACATCATCAGATATTTCCAAATTAATAATTATAAATTAGTGGAAGCTCCTCGTGGAGTTATGAGAGAGCCTGTACGACCTTGGGTAAGTCACTTAGTCTCTCTGGGTTTCAGTTTCCTCCCCTGTAAAATTGAGATAGTAATGGTATCTTCCTCCCAGGGTTATTCATGAGAATGAAGTTGGGTTGTACACATCCTATCTGGTTCATAATTAGAGCAAAATGCTGACTATATTTGAGTCATAGAATACTTATAAATCTAGAAAGTAAGATCGTTTCCAACCTTTTGCTTTCTGAGAAGGGTGAATTCAGAAACTATTTAGCCTGCCAAGTGGCAGTGTTTTGGAAAAGATGTAAAACCATAGTCGTATTCCTGGTGAAGGTTTTAACACACCTTTGAAAACACAAACAGATGGGTAGGCGGGTTGGTATCGCTAACAGTTCAGGAAATTTTTCTGACTCCCTGCTGAGAGTACATATCCAGATGGGAAAAGCTCTGATGGGCCAGACTCGTTTACATTTTTTCCATTTTAAATTCTTGGACTTTTTCAGGTTTATAACAAAGCTCAGAAAATGCTAAAGCCTGAAGGAGAACTGAGGGGTGCCAAGGAAATGGAAGATGAGGTAAGGCTCCCAACTTCTCTATGTACATGGAGTTGAACTTTTGTTACAAGGGACTTCTTTTCAATTTTCATGATTCAAAACTCCAGTAATAAGCATCCCAAAATATCGCAGGCAGAGGTGGGCAGCCGAGCACAGCATTTCAGAGCCCAGCCTGGAGTTAGGTGGCTCTGGGTCTGTATCTAATAACAGTATAATATTGGGCATGTTAGCTACGCTCTGTGAGCTTCCTTTCTCTTACCTAGGAAATATGAATAATGAGCACCTATTTCAAAGGCTTGCTGTGAAGATTAAGTAAGATACTACATGTAAAGCACTTGAGACACAGGAAGCACTTAATATTAACTGTTGTTGCCAACATTCTCTCTTCATCTGGAACGATATGGAAATGGAGTGTTCTGATTAGTCTAATATTTTGGGTCAAACTCTGTGTATCTACTCCCTTATTCCAGAAAGGACTTAGGGGAGGCTTTTTGGTTAGCATAGGGTTGTCCCATATGACATATGCTTTTTAACAGACTTCCTACCAAGAAGTGAGCAGCTTCTGAAAGAGGTGTTTCAGCTCCTTTCCTGCTGGGTTACTGGAGGGAGCCATACAGGAGCAAGGATCTGGTATGGATCTTCTAGAAGGGCATTCCTTCATTCTCCTGATATCTTTGGGGCACCATCAAATGTGCCAGGCATTGTTCTAGGGGCCGGATATAAAGCAATGAACAAAACAGACAAAGATCCCTGCTCTTGTGGCGCTTACTTGCTAGTGAAAAATTTATCCAAGGATATGATGGAGAAGAGTCTGTGGCAACTGCCCAAATGCCAATAAACACGGACCCACATTCCACAGGAGACTGGCCTCTGCCATGTGTATCCTAAGCTATAGACTTACACAGTGTGCCAACTTTTAAGGAATTTGGAACATAATAAAATACACTCATTCTTCACTATATGAACATAATCATCCCAAAAATTTGCTCACAGGCAAAACCTGGTATAAGTGTCTATTAATTCCCATCATAAATAATCAAAAACTCCAAAGTCTCTATAGATGGAAAAGTAAACTCAGGATCAAGTTAATATCAATAAGTGCTTGAAGTTGCTGTAGATAACTGTAAATGCTATCACACAAGTAAAATGTAAAAATTCCTGAAGTACTGTCCATTTTTAAGGTTTTGTGCTTTTTAAAACATAAATCTCACTATACACTGATACATGCTGAATGGCAGTGGCAGTTAAAGGTGGTTTCCCATTATGTGTTGAAGATTTGTCCTCATCCTCAGATGAAGAAGAGAATTTCCCATAAATGATGACCTTTATGGTTTGTGGTGATTCCAAAATTACTCTGGAAACTGACATCCACGATTTCCCTTCAAGTGCCCAATCCCTGGCAATGCTGCCATCGTGAACCTGCGTGAGGCCCTCAGGGTCCGGGAGTGTCACTGAAACACAAGCTTTAGTTTAACACCAGCTTCCCCAAGAAGCAGGAGACTATCAATACTTTGAAGCCTAGAGCAAAATTTCTTCCCATCTTTTGAATTATGTATTTGAGAAGGTGTGCTCTTTGAAAAAGCCCCATTTAATCAATACCGAAAATTTGCTTCAGTAAATAACCTATCTGCCCACAGCTGTCATCATCATGACAGCAGCCACAGTATCAGCACTCACCATTTTGCCAGTGGAAGCTGCCCAGATGTCACGTGCCTTCAAGCAGAGTGACCAGGTTCCCACCCCATGTAAGCAAATCTGGGTACCTAAGGGCTTATGTAAGTGAAAACTCACCTCGCGGCAGAGGCTTGTGGTATCAGCTGTCATTGATGGCTTCAGCTCCAGGACAGGATCAGATGGTGCCTGAGGGTCAGCATTATGACTGTCATCTAGTCTGATGCCCCAGTACTGGTCACAGAGCTTTGACTGATGAAATGTCAGATTAAATCAATTCCTACTGCATCCTGATACTCAAAAGGCATCTGCCTGGAATTTAGCCTTTATAGTAGATAGGATTAGAAATAGCGTACAGTGACCTCTGTGCAAGATAATAGCAAGAAATTAGGTTCCCTGGAACACCAGAAACACTTGCCTTTCTGGGGTTCTGAGGTGAGCACAGCCTACAGCTAACCTGCAGTAAAAAATAATATGTGGCCCGTGGAAATCACCTTATGCTCTCCAAGCATTTTCACTCATGTTCTGATGAATCGAAACCACCGTATGATTTGGCCTTTAGGAGTGAATGGTTAGGTTTTGATTTCAAAGCAAATTTCATTAGACATCTAGCAAAATACATTTGTTGTTCTGCTGGTTTGGGGAATCCTCAAAGAAAGGACTATGTATTCCAAACTTCTTGTTTTATGAATGAAGAAATTGCCTCAGAGACTCTGAATCAGTCGATGCTAATGTCCAAATTAGACGAGATCATCTACAGGAAAGAGCCAGTTCTCTAGCCTGGTGGTACAAAGGAATTAGGCAGGCAGGCCTTCTGCTCATAGGACATCTAAAACCGGAGGGAGAGGGCTTTAGCTTTTAACGTGGAGAAGCTCAAGTTATGTATTATTCATTCTTTGTTAAAGAGTCCTCAGTGTGCCAGGCCCCATATGGAACAATCCAGTGACATGGTCCTCACCATAAGGTGCATCAAAGCAAGAATATAGGTCATTTGGCACATCCACAAAGCAGGCTTTGTAACGACACTTAATCTCTTCCTAGATGCCAAAGAAACATAGTGCTGTGGCGAAGCGGAGGAGAGCCCTAGGGCCCACTTCCTAACAAGCTGCCTTCCCCTGTCCCCAGTATGGCGGCCATGAGAGAAGGAATTTAAAGCATTAGAATCAACTGCTCTTCCTCGTCGGATCAAGGATTTTGTTTTCTAGTTAGGAAACAGTGTGTGTACACCATTTTTTAAGCCACTCTACACATATTCTCTTAAGAGAGTCCCTGGTAATTGTCTTAATGGTAATTACATGCTTGGGGCAGTTGACATCTACTGTTATTTTTCTACAAGTGAGGAACACGGAATGGGAGCAAGAGAGGAAGAAGGAGAGTCTTGAGATAATGAAATCCTTTTAATGACAGAGCCATGCCGTTAACCTAATTAAACTGTAAAGTGGTAAAAAAAAAAAAAAAATCCAGGTACTAAATGGAAATGAAGAAATAAATCAGCTGAGACAGCAGCACTTCTGGGAAGCCTTCTCAATTCCGAATACTCTGGCATCGCGGTGTCCAATTCTCATGGTTCTCCTTTGGCCTCCTCGCCTGTGCAGAGGTCCCTTAAACTGGCCTGTCCAGGAAGGTGTGATTTACGATGTCCATCTCAGGTCTCCAGCTCCCCTGGGAGCGTATGTTATGTAGCTCATATATTTAAGAAGCCAGAGCAATCAGTGGGATGTGGTGGCAGAGCCCCGGCTACAGGGCCGGGTGAGCAGAACTCTCCTCATTCTGTGGCTGACCAGCTGCGGAGCCGTGGCACTGTCATTTGGATCACTTTACCATTTCTGCGCACCCATGGTTTCTGGGTGCTTTCACACCTGGTACTCTCTTAGGAGAATGGCCGTTGGACTACTGGGGTCATTTCTCATAAGGACACAGAGCTGGACAGCCTTGGGAGCTCACTTCCCGTGGGCCAGCCCTTAGTTGTCGACTGGCTGATGCCGAGTCCCACAGCCCAGCTTCCACTGCATCCCTTCCGGATGGATCCGAGGTATAACTCACACCCCAGAGTTCCCCGAGGGGGTCACGCTAAAGCAACTGACTGGCAGGACTTCATCTGAACTCCTGCCCTTGCCTGGTTTCTTCCCCTGCCCTGTTCTGCTTCCCCCACTTCCTGGCTGGTTCCTCTTGGGAGTATTTATTTAATAGATGCCATGAATCTGTGCCTAAGAGCCTGCTCTGGGTAATCTAACAGAAGACAGGCGCCTGCCAGAAAAGCCCCAGGCTCAGTCCCGGGATCTAGAATTCGGAGGTGGTAGTGCCTGTCCCCCCGAGTGTCACAGAAAGTCTACATGCTGATGGAACGAATGCACTGGACAGGTTCACAGGGGGCTTCTCCCTGACTTCTCTTCACAGTGTAGCCACAGCACTGGGAGTAGAAGGGGGCGTCCTAGTATGATGGAACACCCACCCTCTTTCCATAGCTCTGCACCCCCAATGCCACCCAAGTTGCTATGCTCCACACTCTCTGTTTTGATCTCAGTCACTAATTTCCATTTTGACCTTGCAGTAATTAATTAGCTCATCTTTTTCACTCATAATCAAAGACAGGGATTTTATGCAATCAGCCCAGGGATTTTACTTTTATTCCCATTGGTGTATGTTTCCAAAGAAAAGCACTACATTTACAGTTGAGAGAGGTCTTTTGGTTTAGTGGGTAGAAGAGGAAGTTAAGAGACTTGAGAATTCACATCAGCTCCATCACTGATTCACTATAATCTTGACAAGTTCATTTGACATCTCACTTATGTTCATTTCATCAGTGGCAGAACCATTAATATTTATAGACAGTCCACTAGGTGCCTGGAATTATTCTAGGCGCTGACTTCCTCTTGAAAAACAGGGCAAGTGTCTGTGATGTACCCAACAGAAGTGGGTGAAGATTAATTAATGTAAATAAGTAATTGTGTGAATAATGCAGAACACTCAGACACCTTGCAAATGGATCTGTGTAAATGTTACACTGAATGAGTAATAACGGCTAAGCATTGATGGACAAATTTCCAACAAATTTAAAGTCTCTGTCAACCAGTTAAGTGAGCAAAAGTAAGCATTTTCTTGATTTATAACTGATGCTTTTGTTTTTCTGACTGCCTAGGGAGAGAGTGATAGAGAAGTGAACGGTCTGAACAGCAAGCTCTTGAGCCTACAAGTTGACATCAAGAATCTACATGATGCCTGCAAGAGACAGGGGAAGACCTTGCAGGACAATCAGCTCTGTGTGGAGGAGGCAGTGATAAACAGCAGCCACGTAAGGGATTCAGCAGCTGCTACTCACCTCTGCTCCCTTGGGCAGGAACAATAATAGAAAGTTCTTCCACTGGTCATTCAAGAGCATCTATCGAGCAAGCCAGAGAGAATTAAACCCATACACCCTATGACACACATCCATGTGCACGCACATGAAAACCCCATCCTTGCCCTCAGAATTTCCGTCTAGCTGTCTCCAAGCTCACCTGCATCTGAGCCTCTGTCTCTTCCTTATCTGACCTTTCACACCTGGATCCATAGCACCTGAGGCCCATTTCCCAGAAAAGATCAGATCATAGTTGTATAAGCAGAGTAGCGTCTCCTAATGGATTTTTGACAAACTTTTAAGTCACCCATGAAAAGAACAACCACGCACCTGTTCCAAGCTGCCACTGCTCATCACAGTGGCAGGTGTTCTTTATTGCACCCCTGCAGCGCTCTGCCCACAGGCTCTTCTTCTGGAAGCAGGAACCCAATCACAGGACACACCGCAGTGTGGAAGAGTTAATGGCCCAGGGAGCAGCCCTCAACCAATGACGGATGGGGAGAAAGTGGATTAACTAACCTACCTCCCCTTGCCTTTCACTCAGAGACAACTCCAGGCATGCTCTTTGCTCTGTCCTGGGGTTCATCGAGGGGACCCCGCACCAGCTGCCGGCAGTGGTGACTAGCTCACTAACACACCGTTTCATATCTTCCTTCCCTTCCTTGCCTCATTTCCCTGCTCCCCTACCTGAGTTTCATAAAAGCACCTCCCGCATAAGCTCCTACTTGACACTCAGTTCCCTTTCCAAGGGCCTGCTTCTGGGGGCGCCCAGGCCAAGACACTCAGTACCGCTTGTCCCGTGCATGTGTGAGCACAAAGGCCTCCTGGCATGATCCTCTTTCTTGAGATTGTGATTTTCAGCAAATACTCTTCTGTAGCCCAGGCAGTTGTCAGCTGAGGCAACTTCATTTCAGCCTGATGTTTTCTTTCTTTGCCAACCCTAGTACCAGGGTCTGTACACCAGGCTCTCAATTTGTCCCGTGAGCTGGGGAGCCAGCTGGGAGAAGTTTTCCCATAGCTCTCCAAAAACTTTGGGTTTCCAAGAATTCCTTGCTTGCAGTCTTCTTTTTAGGGACTTGAGTTCTTGGCCAACAGAAAGCAGGGACTGGTGACACAAACCTGTTCTGGACCCCCAAGTTAGTCTCTTGGCTGCTGTGTGAGCAGCCACTGTCCTCTTCAACACTGGTGGTCAAGGATCTGGTCTCTCTTGATTGTACCTGTCAGACTTCTCCCAGGACTTAACCACCTCCCCACAGAAACCACGAAACTGTTCCTCTGTGATGTCCTAAAACCTCCACCAACAAAGCAATGCTGCCTTACTTACCGAGCATTGCTGTCCTGTCCCCAGGAAGTCACAGACACAGAGAAATCCACTGCTTTTCCTACATGCATCTCAGGAAGAAGATTATCATAATTTACCTCTTTCTAAATATTAACATTTTAGAATATTTTCGCCATTGCTGTCACAAGTTTATTTATTCCCCCAGTCAGGGAAAGCAATATGGCTTATAAATGTACCTGACAACTTGGAAGGAGAAAGGTATTCAATCGCATTTTATTATTCTAATTGCCCAGAGGAAGGTCTAACAGCTTGAAACAAGCTTTAAAACAGGCTCTTATTTTTTTCTAGCACTTAGTGCAGAATTTAACTTGCAGACTACGCATACAAATACATAATTAGATGTAGACTTATACTAATCCACTCAGAAAATCCCTGCAAGATATGCCTTCCACAAGGAAATGTAAGATGGGAACAAAGGGGAAACTCAAGACTTTCTGAAATTTTGACTAATACCTAACAAAGAGCTGGAGGAAGAGCAGGAGGTGATGGTCCAGCACTGCAGTCAAGCAAGAAAATTAAAATAGTGCATCGGATGTTTTGTGTAACTACTGGAGTGTCAGGAAGTAGGTAGGTGACCTTGTAAATCAATGATACATCACGCTGTAAAAGCCAGGAACAGAGGTAGGACTAGGGGAAAGAAAAGGAGGTGCATAGGGTGCAGTTATGGTGCACTCATTCTTCAGGTACCAGCCCTGCACTTGCTGAGACCAAATGCCTCCTTGAATGTGCACGTCACTTGCGTCTCTCTCGTCCTGACCCTGCCCAGGAACCAAAAGAGTGCCTCATTTAAAGTGAAAGGAGAAAAGAACAACAGCGATATCATCATTCAGTCACAATCAAACCAGAAAAGGAAGGAGCTTTCTGAGCAATTTCCCGGGCTCCTGTGACCCTGGTGGTGACCTGCAGTTCTACCCTGATACTCAGTAGAGCTCAGATTGTCAACTCACCTTTAAAGTGTATGGAAGCATGAATATCAGCATAAAATTGTGTAAGAAATCTGATTTCTGCAGATAAAAGTAATTAGTTGAATTACTGACACACTCCTGATGAAAACTATCACACAGAAATATCACTTTAAATCACTGGGAATGAAAAAAAAATTTTTTTAAGTGAAACTCCCAAATGTAATGTGAGATCTGGGATTGGATCCTGGAACAGAAAGAAAAAAAAAAACAAATTAGTGGAAAAACTGATAAAATCCAAATAAAATATATAGTTTATATAATAATAATCTACCAATGTTAATTTCCAACTTGGACAGATGTACTATAGTTATGTAAAATGCTAACCTTAGGGGAAGATGGGTGAAGAGTATACAGGAACTGTCCATCTTGCTTGTACAATTTTTCTGTAAATCTAAGATTATTCCATAATAAAGAGTTTTCTTCAGGGAATCTCTGGTAAGCAGAGATCACTAATGAGAAAAATGTCTAAACCACAAAGATGTATCCCAAAGAAATGCATGTCACTTAAACACATAGTTCTATACTCTACCAGTACAAGAAAGGCAATTTGTAGAAGCTACTAAAGGTAACAGGTTCACCTCTCTAGTGATACAAGGCTAAACCGGAGTTACAAGGAAAATGTTCCACCTAACGCTGCTAAGACAGGAAAAGAAGTCAGGATAGGGACTGGAAAAAGATGAGGCTTTCAGTTCTTAAATGAAGGAAAAAATCAGCAAGGATCCAGTTATCAGAACAATGTCAACCTGAGACAGAAGAGAGTCAGCACAAACTAGAATAGGAAATAAAATGGTTAAAAAGTACTTTGAAATGCCAGCTTCAGGCAGATCAGCAGGACCTGATGACATGCGTGGAAGAGAACTTAAGGAGTTGGCAGGTGTTATTACATAGCTGCTAGCTATTATTTTTGAGAACTCAAGAGGATAAAGAAAGTCCCTGTAGACTTAAAAAAGGGTAAATGAAGTGCTCATCTTTTTAAAAAGGGAAAAAGGACAATCCTGGTAATTATAGACCTGTCAGCTTAACTTCAGTATCAGGGAAAATAGAGAATTTAACATCAATCAATTAGCATCAGCTTGAAAAGCACAAAGCATTGGGTGGAAACCAAAGTGACTTTTCAAAAGGCAAATCATGCCAGGCCAATTAATTTCCTTCTGTGATCAGGTGGCCACATAGGCAAAGAGGGAGCAATAGCTATAATCTCTTTGACCAGAAGTAGGGCTCAAGAGTTGACTAAATTTGGTAACAGGTTCCTACAGGTGACCAGGGCTCTCCATCTTTTAAGACAGCTGAGGCCTGGATAGAAATCTATCCAAAAAACATGGTGAACCAGATGTCCTCTGGAATCACATCCAACTCTGGATGGTTAACTTTGAGAACTAATATTACTTCCATCAGATCACTTCCAACTTGCCCATTTTCCCTTGATGTCAGTTTAAAGATCAAAGCAAAATCTAATGAAATATCTGTGTCTTCACTAGAAAGAAAACTTTAAAAAAAGAAGACAAAGAAGCGGTAGGAAATACACTGATGCCTTTATGATACTGCCCTTTTGCACATATATAAGTGAAATGTAGGCTTAATCCATAGCATGTCATTTTCTATTCATTTAGAATTAGGAAAAACAATCTTTTGACTACTCAAGGATAAATAAGTAGAAATTCAATAGATCTCAAATAAGCTGAGGCATTTCTCCAAGTCTTTGAAATCTGATCCCTCTAAATCCATAGGTATCTACAGCGTGCAAATGTTTAAAATTCTCATCCAAGAAAACTCTAGTTTCTCTGCACATATAAGCAGTTCTTGATCTTTATAACTAGACAAATCAGGTCAGCTGCTACATTTGCCCTCTACTGGAAGATTTGAGTGACCTCTCATCGTTTAGTTAGTCCATTGTGTTACCTAGTTAGTTTCGTGTTACCAAAACTAAACCCTGGTAAACACTATTAAAAATCACGACTGCCCATCCTGGCATTCCTCATCTCCTTCCCTCGATTTACTATCCTCCCTCGCACTTTTTCCTTTTAATACACTACATAATTTATCTATTTAATTTGTCCCCCTCCCCCCCTCCTCCCTTAGATGCAAACTCCATGAGGGCAAGGATTCTGTCTGTTTTATATACTTCTGTATTCCCATTACCTAGGACAGGGCTTAACAATAGGTACACCATAATTTTCCTGAACAAATTCATTAAATGAAACTATCATACCCGTACAATGGCTACTATGTTAATGTTCATAGCAGCATTATTCGTTACTAGCCAAAAATCAAAACAATGCAAATATCCATCAACTGGTGAACGATAAACAAAATATGTATATTCGTACTAGTAAGCATTAAAAAAGAACAATGCTGATTCTTGCCATAACCTGGATGAACCTCAAAAACATTATGCTAAAAGAAAAAAGCCAGACACAATAGATGACACGTATAATTCCATTTATATGAAATGTCTGGGAAGGGCAAGTCCCTAGGGCCAGAAAGCAGCTTAGTGGCTGCCTGGGGCTGGGGTGGGAACGGGCATGACAAATGGGCACGAGAGAATATTTTGAGGTGATGGAAATATTCTAAAACTAGATTGTAATAATGGTTGCAAAACTCTATAAATTTGCTACAAATCATTAAACTGTACACTTACAATGGTTGAAGTTTATGAAATCTAAAGTATACCTCAATAAAACTAAAACAAAGTTAATTTTTAAATGTTTGAAAGTACTCTGTTAATAAGGCCGAAGCCACAAACTCAAATTCTTGGGAACTTATTTTATATTTTATTTCCTTCTTTCCCTTAATACCTAGCCATGTATGAATCTCTAATTTAGGCCCTCTAGGGACAGACACGGCCTCTGCCCGCCAGGAGTTTATAATCTAAGTAGGAGATAAGATGCGCAGCAATCATGACCATGCAAAGCAGAATGTGAAATGCCATATTAAGACCATGCCAGCAATCTGTGGTGTTGGTGCAAAGACAGCTTTCCTGGGAAAATAGAAAGGAAAGCAGGATTTGGGCAGGGTTTTAAAGAATGAGGTAGGGGGATAATAAGCAGAGAGGGAGTTACAGAATGCCCACAGGCCATCCTCTTCATCCACCTCTCTTTCAGGTGTCATCAGGGATGTCTGGTATGAACACATAGAAGCATCAGTGCAAAGACCCCAGTTGTACTAGAATCAACAACACTGGTCTGAGCAGCAGAATACCTAATGCAAAGTGGTGTTCAACATAATTTTATTGAATGAATGACTGAAAACTTCCCAGACATTTCATATAAATGGAATTGTACGTATCCTCTATTGGTCTGGCTTTCTTCTCTCAGTATAATGTTTTTGAGGTTCATCCAGGTTATGGCAAGAATCAGCATTGTTCTTTTTTAATGCTTAATAGTACAAATATACATATTTTGTTTATCATTCACCAGTTGATAGATATTTGCATTGTTTTGATTTTTGGCTAGTAATGAATAATGCTGCTATGAACATTAACATAGTAGGCATTGTATGGGCACGATAGTTTCATTCAATGAATTTGTTCAGGAAAATTATGGTGTACCTATTGTTAAGCCCTGTCCTAGGTAATGGGAATACAGAAGTATATAAAACAGACAGAATCCCTGCCCTCATAGAGTTTGCATCCAAGGGGGAGGGGGGAAGGGAACAAATTAAATAGATAAATTATGTAGTGTATTAAAAGGAAAAAGTGCTAGGGAAGATGTTCTAGCAGCATTTCAGGTTGACTGTGGATTGGCAGGAAGAAATCTCTCTCTCACACCCACACGCACACACACGAACATGCACGCACCCTCAGCTTCTGCAAGATCACCTTTTCTTTTGAGAAGCGGCGCCGAAACACGCTCTCTGCCTGCAGTTTCCCAGCACTCCTGAAAGCTGTTTCCACAAGCGCCTACCCAAGACTTTGCCCTTTCTTCTGGGCATTTTTAATAACCAAGTGTAGTCCAAGAACCATAACCAAAAGCCTCTTACCTTCCAGGTGAACTGTGTTAATCCTTGTATGTGAAGGTAAACTAGCAGATCATCTCATTTATCTTTATACTATTCACTAGGTCCTTTTGAGTATGTTTTCCTTCTGATCTAAATAACAGGAATGATAAAACTAATCATAGGAAAGAATTATTGTTGTTTCCCTTCTTTTAAATCCTTCTTACAGAGTGAGATACAACGGGATATTTCCTTGTGAATACAGTGAAATGTTTCCTAAGTGTCCTGTAGGTGAAAAGATAAAAGAATGTGGATAATAAATAAATATATATGTATATATAAAAGAATAATAAGTAAATGGATGTGAATGGTCGAACAAATGAAAAAAATCAAAGGACGAAGGCACACCTGGTGACCATCTAAAACCTTTCCTGTATATCCCACCTCATGCAGAACAAGAAAGAAGTGTCAGCATTTGAAGAGTCGCCGATGGAGCTTGAGCCCAGTAGAGAGTGTCGCCTGAGACAACTCCAACAGCTCAAGAAAAAATTGCTGGCCCTTCAGCAAGAGCTGGAGCTCCACACGGAGGAGCTGCAGACGTCTTACCGCTCTCTCCTGCAGTATCAGTCCGTCCTAGAGAAGCAGGCTTCCGGCCTGGATCTTCTCCACTGTCACTGCAAACGGAAACAAGATGAGGTATAGACAGAGAAACTATGGACCATGTGCCTATGTACCTACAGAAATCAGGCCAACCCTACCAGAAAGCAAACATAAACCTATACGGAGGAGAGCTTTGCAACATCTTGAGTGGGTTTTATCAACGTTTCAGCTTTAATTCTTGATCTTTTTGAAGCTGAGTAGAGGGAACTAAGCAGAATGGCCTAATTGAGTGAGAACTCCAGTATTAATGCATGTGGGGTATGTGGTACATGTGTGTAGTGGGGGGGGTGTATGTGTGTAGGTCCATCATCTCATTACAATTGCAATTTAAATGCAAAAGACTCTAAGTCTCTGAGGGTCATAAAAAAGCTCTAAGGGCCATTAAAAGAACCATTTTTAGAAAAATCAGGTTTTGATAATATATAAATTTCTGGCACTTGCACAGTTGATAAGATAACCAGACATTGAGTCTGAGCCAGTCATTGAAAACACAGGATTGGTCACTTTTTTGGACTGGAGTTGTTTAGATCCTGTAGATTTAGTTTTAACTATATTCTGGACATTCATTTCTAAGCATATCCCAGGGTCATATTTTTTAGACCAAAGAGTAGCATCTTTGTGGAATCCCAAGTAAACTCCAAGACCAAAGCTGTAGAACTTAAACCCGTTGATCAGTGGAGGCCCTGGCAGCAGTGAAACTGTGGGTTCTAAGTGATGGGACAGGCAGACTACCCTGGCATGTTCTTCCTTTGTCTTTAAAGATAAAACTCCAAGGATTGTCTTGGAAGGGGGTGGTGTTTAAAGACTAACTCCAGGGCGTTTATGAAGGGCCTTAAAGAATGTAGAATTTTTCTTAAGGGAATATTATGGTCAATGAGAATTTGCTGAAAAGGATTGAAAGGGAAAGGAATAAAGAAAGGTTATTGTACAAAATATAATCTGGAACAAAGCCTGTGAGCATAAACCATGATTTAATAAACTAATGCAGGACTACATTAAAACTGGCTGGTTCATTATGACTTAAACAAGAGTCCAGCCTAAATGAGTTGGGGTTCTGTTCAGCTGAATATAACAGAAAACCTCAAAGTAATAGTGGCTTA
Organism: Manis javanica; assembly: GCF_040802235.1. Classification (NCBI taxonomy): domain Eukaryota; kingdom Metazoa; phylum Chordata; class Mammalia; order Pholidota; family Manidae; genus Manis; species Manis javanica. Next base: position 51,490,720 of record NC_133172.1, read on the forward strand.
AGTAAGATAGTTTATTTCTATGATATATGAAAGAAGGTCAGAGATAGGTGGCCTTGGACTGTTATGGTAAATGTATGTGTCATCAAGTACCTGGGGTCCTACCTTTGATTCCACCCTCATCAGCTCAAGGCTTCCTTTTCTAGGTGACCTAAAGTGGTTGCCAGAGCTCCAACCATCACATTCTTGTTCCAAATAATCAAGATGGGGGCAGGGAGCAGGTGGGGAAAGAAAGGCACACTCCTCCCTCTTAAGGACACTTTCCAGAAATCCACACTTGCACTTACATATCATTAGACAGAGTTAGTCACATGGCCACAGGTAGTTCCTAAGAAGCCTAAGAAAAGTAGTGTCTTAGTGAAGTGCACACTGTCCCAAATAAAATCAAGGATCTCTTATTAAGGAAGAAGAGGAAAATTGATGTGGGTTTTAGCAAGAAGCAGTCACTGACACACATTCCAAACAGGAAAGCACTGGAAAAATCACTTTAGGCCTTCTGCCAAGTTATCCCATACTTTGTTTTACAGAAGCATAGAACTTTGGTCTGAGGTTGGGTTTCCTAACAGCAGACCCTAAGACAAGAGATGATAAGTAGTTAATTCAGAAGGTGATCCTAGGAAGCGTGGTGAGAGAGTGAGGAAGTGAATCCAAGAAGGGCAGGAAGCCCACAAAGAAAATCATTATTAATATCACTGCTGTGGGCACTGGGGTTCAGTCCCTCCGGAGAACTCTGGGAGACAGCGTAGAACATGCTCCGTGATCCGGCCAACCACCCCAGTCACTGGTGAGGGCTGCACCTGAAGACATTAACTCCCAGGACTTGTAACCTGTCTTACTCTTCTGCTTGAGTGGGCTCCTGGGGCCCGTGCATCCCTCAGGCAGAGTTAAAGACGCCTGTGGTTGGGATGGGTTTAGCCTGCAAAGGAATGGTGAGGGCCAAGGGGATATGAGAGGGCTGCTGTCAGCTTCTGTTATAAACAATTGAATATGAAATATCCCTTTCCTCTTCTGCTTGCCTAATAAATACCTCAAACTAAAGGAGCCTTTCTTAGAAGAATCTCAAATGCCAGGCAGCAAGTATAATTAGCTTGAACCAATACAAGATGTTCTATCCGAATTCTACACTGAACTGTTCCAACCAAAATGAATCCTTCCTCAACCACCCTCCCACTAACTCCGTCAATACACGTAATACAAGCCATACAATTTAGTACATGCAACAATATATAGTTGTTTGCTAATTTTAAATCGTATCTTCCCAAAAAGGTAGAAGTTTGTAAACTCTTTGAGGGAGACCCCATGCGTTCTAGGTATACACCCAAGACATTGCTCATGACGTTCAATAAATATCTGTCAGTCGGTTGACTAATTGGTTAGGAAAAAAAGGAATGTAAAAGGCTCATGCAAATCCTAAAGGAACTGTGCTCATTCTCCCCCACTCTCTCCAGGGAACTTTGCTAACATGTACCTGTGGCCACGAGGGGCTCTACATTTTCTAAATTAGACCTCTAGAGGATACCTAGGGAAGAAAGAATACTGGCATTGCAAGCCTTTTAAAAAATGGAGCTATATGAACAAATTCATTCCTCTTGATCAACTAACAAGTCTTTGTTGAGTTCCTCATACATGCCAGACAGACCCCTTATGCCCTCACTTGAAAAATATGTTGGGAATCTTCCCCAGCCTTTTCCTATACAGTTACATATATAAACAGGTAATGGTCTGTGCCTTTAAGAAGTTTACCATCTGAAGAGGACAATCTCTTTTTTTTATTTCTAATCATTAATATTCTGATATATATTGTCACTTTTTAGATCTGTGTTGGGTCTATTCTGTGCATCTGGGTTTCTAGTTAAGATACAAGACTCTTCGGCTGGGGGTCCTAAAGCCACATCCTTTCCTCATCAGATGCTTCCATGGGTTCAGTGCGGTTTCATTCCCCCCATCAACAGGTGATTCTCTATGAGGAGGAAATGGGAAATCACAATGAGAACGCAGGGGAGAAGCTCCGTTTGGCACAGGAGCAACTTGCTTTGGCAGGGGACAAGATCATCTCCCTAGAAAGGAGCTTAAACCTCTACAGGGGTAAATACCAGACTTCTCTGAGCAACACTGAGTTACTGGAGTGCCAGGTGAAGATGCTGGAGGGGGAGCTCAACGTGATCACCAGTCAGGTAGGACTTGAACCCGGCCACTCAGGCCCGGAGCACCAACAGGTGGGCCCCCAGGTGGGAGTCGTTGTGCTGTAAACAAGAGCCCACAGTGCTCCCAGGTGGTCCCTGTGACAGTCACAGCCCCCTCCAGCCGAGCCCAGACCTGCAGCCATGTGTCATTCCTTCCCTGGGATTTTGGAGCCTCAGCTTTGAGCTTCCAGCCTTCGCATCTCCATTAATATAGCTCCTTAGGAATTTTGAGGTCCTTAATATAAAGAGCCAGCATTTCAAATAAGGCAGAAAGTGTATTACCAGGTAAGCTCTCAAATTTTCTGCATTCTCATGGGGTTTGGCAGGTGGCTCTTTTAGGTCACGAGACTCATGCAAACCATAACTTCAGGATCAAACAGAAGGAAGACATGAAACATAGCAAAAAAGAGCCAAAATGCCTGAATTTGTTTTTCGTTTAATTGCTTTTTTATATTACATTGGTAATACAGTGATGCAGGCTCTCTAGACAGAATTATGGGGATTGAATATGAAAATCCACCTTCAGCCTCCTCCATCCCACCCTCCTCCCCTTTTGCTCTCACTTGAATAATGTATTGGGAATCTTCCCCAACCTTTTCCTATACAGTTACATATATAAATGGTTAGTGTTTTCCTTTTAGAAAAATGGTTCATTTTATAAATGTCGTTCTACACCTTGCTTTTTAAATCTTGACAGTTCCTTTTAGTTACTACCTTGTTTTCTGCAGTATGGCTGAACCGTCTACTGACCTGTTTGTCTATTACAAACAAGCTATAATGAACATTCTTACTTTTATGGAGTGTTTCCCTGAAGTGGGATTGCTGGGTCAAAGGGTGTGTTTATCTTTAATGTTTAAAGATACTTCTAAACAGAATATCAAAAACTTCTACCAGTCTACACTTTTATCAATAATAATAACTTATATGAACTCAAGCTACACATATAACAGAATGGGTACTCAAAGATTAAAGTGCAAAAATATTCATTTCAGCTTCATCTTAGAACAACAACCTTAGAAACAGCCTATATTCCCATCAGTAGGAGATTGGATAAACACACTTAAAAGAACAAAATATAAGCACATGTAACATGGGCAAATTTCTAAGACATCTTGTTGAGTGAAGAAAATCAATTTTTATGTCTTAAAAAGACAACATAATATTACCTTCATTCTATGGATGAATTTATATATATGTAAGTGTGTAGATAAAGTTCTAGAAGGATATGTACTAATTGCCATCCCTGCAAGTACGGGCTTGGAAGTGGGGGTCAAAGAGAAATTTGACTTGCCTGTAACATTACAATGGTTTAGAAAGATAATATATATATATAAGAAAATATATACATATATTTTATATAATATATATGTTTTTGTATATTTTATATAATATAATATATATATAAGAAAATAAAGCCAGAGGTAAAGAAAGGAGGGAAAATATATATGTATATATATATATATATATATATATATACATGTATTACTTGTGTGATTTGAAATTAATTTTAAAAGAAGAGTTAGATAAATCTACAAAAAAATATGAGAAGCATCCTAAATAAATTGTCCAGTGAAAATGCAATGTACAGAAAAATGTGTGGAAGACTTTTATTTGCATAGGTATATACATATGTATATATGCATATATAAATATGCATAAAATATCCCTGGAAGGATACCAAAAAACTGGTAGCACATACTTGTCACAGAGGAGGGGACTCCAGTCATGGGACATCAAAATGAAGATGCATCAGTATATTCTCTTGTGAGCTGTTTGAACTTTAACACGTGTTTGCAGTTGTCAATTTTTTTCTTTTGTTCAGGAAGCTATGATTTACATAAATGAACATAAACTTTTAGAAAACAGGTCTAGAGATTTTCCATGCTCATGGCATTCTGAAGTTAACGCAACAATTATGAACAAAATCAACCCATTATTTTTAAATATCCCAGGAGCCCAAGAACAAGGGAGATCACTCAAAGGTGCATATATACACTTCTCCCTGCCTGACTCAAGAGCACCAGGTGACCCTGAAACGACTGACTGAAGTCTGGCAAAAGGTCTCTGAACAGGATGATGTAATCCAGGAACTTCGAAATAAACTAGCCTGCAGTAACGCTTTGGTAAGTGTCTTCTTCTAGGACATTTTCCTGAGAGACAGAAAATAAAGCCAGAGGTAAAGAAAGGAGGGAAAAACTAAGAGTCGCCTATAGATATCCGTATTGTGGAACAATATGCAGCCAAGAAAAGGATCAAGCAAATCTGTAACGGCTGCAGGGAAGGATGTTTGTGGCATATTCTCGAGAAAAGGTTGCAGAATCTTATATATAGTTTGTTTTTTATTTTTAAAGTCTTTGATTATACTACAGAAGTATATGCTGTAAACTGCAAACAGTGCCTCCCACCCCTTAGTAAAATGAGGGGGCAGGGAATAAGTGGAGAGGAGATTCCACTTTTCATTTTTGATGCTTGGGTTTTATTTGAATTATTTTCAACAACCAAGAACAAATATGTCATATTTTTTTCATTTTCAAAAAAAAGTACACACATATTCACCACTTCATAAAAAAATTGCTTCTTTAATTCTTGAACTTTGAATCCCGTCCTCTGACGGAGTAAGTACATCTTTCCATCACAGCCCCCAAAGAACCTTCTTCTGACTCATAAACTGGATCGCACAGAGACAGAGGGAGGGAGGGAGTCCGAAATGAGGACACTGACTGACTCCAGACAAACCACTGTCCGTGCCTTCCTGAACCTTGACATGAGATTGAGAATATAATTTCTTCTCGGTACCAACCCCACAGGAAGTGTGCGGTGACGTATATAATACTGCAACAGGCTTAGGGTGAGAAAGGAGTGCCCCACAGAAATAGTGCTCGGTATGAGCACATTACTCTGATCTGCCAGCATTACTGGGCTTTGCTGGTTTGCAGGTTCTGGAGCGGGAAGAGGCTTTGATAAAATTACAAGCCAACTTCGCTTCCTACACAGCGACCCACAGACATCCTCCCACCTCCTCAGAAGACTGTGAAGACATCAAAAAGGTGTGAGAACTCTTGCTCATTAGTGCCTAGTGGGGACCGGCCAAGTTGGGTTTGATTCTGGGTTTTCTTGCTTATTTTTTATTTTTATATTTTTATGTATATTTTATTTCAGTTGGCCCTGTCACAAGGATAATATATAATGTATGCGGAGCCCCATTGAGTGTGTCCGATGACATTTGGTTTTGGCATTGAATTTTGGAATTGGACCTGCCTCTAATCCACTTCCTACAGTTGGCTTACTAGATTCAAAAGGAATCCTCCTGCTTTCTAGTTTCTAGTTGGAGTTGAGAAGTAACAAATGCATGAAGATTATTAGTTCAAATTCACTACCTTTTTTGAAAACTCAGCGTTTTCAAAATGCAAAGCCATCTCAAAAGTTGATTCAATAGTGAATGAGCATTTAAACCATGGAAACAAATAAGCAAGATTTGACCTACTAGGTTAGGTCCCCTCCTAAGTGAGTCATGCCTGAACTTGAGGTCCAAGGCAAAGCCAGCCAGACGAGGCCCCACTGAGGGCAGGCCGCCGATTCTGAAGTAGCAAAGGCAGGAGGCAAAGAGAGTAGCAACACATACAAGCTCTCCAGTGCGCCCTCTAGTTGGGGAGCAGAGACTCTTTAGGAACTTTAGAGACTCAAGAACAGACGTTCGCCAGGATTTTCTGATGCCAGAAAGTTTGAATGAATGAGGGATCAATATTGAACTGTGGAGTTCCTCCTTGGACATCTGTACAGGATTCATAAAATGGCAGGGAAAGGTGTGTTCTGTGTTTTGGGGAAGTCTGTGTCATTGAAAGGCCAGTTCCTTGTCATTCACATCCTGACCTACGGCAGGGTCTCATGACACTCCAATTTTTTGGGGGTGGTGAGGCACCTGAAAAACATCCTTATTTCTCCCTTACTCTTAATTTCTTTTATAGTGGTTAGAAAAACACATAACATTAAATTTACCATTTTATTTCTCCCTTACTCTTAATTTCTTTTATAGTGGTTAAAAAAACACATAACATTAAATTTACCATTTTAACCACTTTGAAGTGTATTGTTCAGTCATGTTCAGTATATTCACATTGTAGGGCAACAGATCTCTAGAACTTCATCTTGCAAAACTGAAACTTTATATCCACAGAACACTAATTCCTTTTTTTTTTTAAATGATACAGACTTCCCCCCAAAAAACAGAACACCCCTTTCCCTGCTATTTTATGTATCCTACATGATGCCTTTATTGTGACCTGGATAGTCTATTGGGAACAGAACCGCTCACAGTCCATGCCAGTAGCCCTCTGCCCCCTCAGCTGGCCTGGCATAGAGGGGCCTTCGAGTCCCTGCAGGGCCACTCCTGGGTCACAGGGTGAATGCCTGCCTATCTCCAGCTGTCCCACTGTCCTCACGCCACCGGCTCCTTCCCTGGCAGCTCTCAGGGCGCATGACTGTCTCTCCCCAGCATCCCTGGAAGCCCTGACAACTAACTGCTCCTCTCTGGCCACATGCCCCTGCCTTCTCTCAGCCGTGGCCCATTCTCTCCTTCAGGGAGAGACCAAAGCTGTGGCCCAGGGAACACAAGCCCACACGATGTGGTCGCCCACTGCCTTCCTCAGCTCTTCTGCTCCTCCTCTCTCTGCCCCTCGCTGCCCTCTCGCCATATGGCTCTCTCCCAGAGCCTGGTCACTGGCAAGACCCCCACTGCAGATACCCACAGCACGGCTCACTCCCACACCTCCAGCGAGTGCCTGCTTAGAGGCACTTTCCCAGGGAGGCCACCCCCTCCATCCTATTTAAAACTGCAACATCCACCCCCACCCCCACCCCCTGTGCCTCCATCCCCCTTGTGCTGTGCTGTTCTTCCATAGCACTTACCAAGTCTGAACCTTTTCTCCAAGTCGCTGCTTGTTATGTATGCTCTTGGTCTTTCTCGTCCCACTAGAAGGTCAGCTCCGAGACAAGGGGGCAAGGATTTGTATCTCTGCTTTTTGCTCCACCATCCCCAGCACCTAGGACCATGCCTGTCACACAGTAGGTCCTCCATCCATGACCAGGGACTATTTCAGGGAGAAAGGGAGTGGCTCCTTTTGTGCTCATTCTGTGTGAGCATGATGATAAGGCTGACATATCCTTTTTTAAAATTATTCTCTTCTAAATAATTTTAATTGAGATATAATTGACATACCATAAATTTCACCATTTAAAGTGTACAATTTAGTGGTTTTAATGCATTCACAAAGCTGAGCAACCATGACCACTGATTCCAGAACATTTTCATCACTCCAAAAAGAGAGCCCGGATGTGTGAGCAGTCACCCCCACCCCCTCCTCCCACTCCCAGCCCTTGGCAACCACCCCTCTACCTTCTGTCTCAGGGATCTGCCAATTCTGGACACTGGGCGTCTGGAAAAGCATTTTCCCCCCACCGTCCTCATTCCGCCCCGCTCTCCTTCCGTCTGCCCAGATACTGAAGCGCTTGCAGGAGCAGAAAGACAGCCAGTGCCTGCACGTGGAGGACTACCAGAACCTGGTGAAGGACTTGCGCCTGGAGCTGGAAGCTGTGTCCGAACAGAAGAAAAGCATCATGAAGGGTAGACCGCAGGCTGGGGTGCAGCGGAGTGGAGAGGCGGCAGGAAGCCCGAGCTCCTCACTCTGTCTCATTCTGCTGCAGACGTGATGAAGCTGGAGCTGGACCTGCACGGGCTGCGGGAGGAGACATCTGCCCACGTGGAGAGGAAGGATGAGGAGGTGGCCATCCTGCAGCGGCGGCTGCAGGAGCTGCGGACGGAGTTCACAGAGACCCAGAAGCTTGGTTTGAAGAAAGACAAGGTAGGGCGAGGAGCTCCCTGGCTGGAACTGCCAACAGGGCGGGCGTGAGGCCAGAGCGTGGCGGGAGGGGCTTCTGCGTTCTGCACCGTGATTGCTTGGGGAGCAGCAACATAGAAGCAATGAGACTATGTGTTCTTCAGGCCCGGAGGCGATTCTGAGCACCTCTTTGGTATTTCTCTTAGTGCATAATAAATAAACTGTCATAGGCCAGGGACCTTCATAGAGATGTTGACTGCAGAAGAAAGAGGTTTTTCCCCAACCCCACAAGATAGTTCGGGACACACACACGCCTTACATTGTTCTCTGATGCTCTTGTTTACGCTTGAGAGTGGAAGGAAATGCTAAGAAATTATGTGAATTTCAATTTTTTTTATTACAAACATCTTATGAATATGTAAATCAGGCAGTTTGAAAATATTAATGGAGCTGTGCCCTAGAGGATTTGTAGTTACCAACATAAATCAAGGTCCTGGAAAAGCCTAGAAATAGAACCAAGGACAGAAAGATTGTGAAAGCAGGGCAAGCTTGTGTAGTCTGTACTATCCAAGTCTCAGCTTTTATCAGAGGTTGATCGACTGGCTGATCACATTCAAACCTCCCATTTCAAGGGCCAGAAGTGACCCACCAGTCAAAATGGAGTTATTTGGAGAAATGGTGACAAGAAGCAAGGAGTCTACATAAGCAATTTCAAGTTGTTCATGAATTCACTCAACAGATCTTTTTGAGCTCCTATGAAATGCCAAGCACCATTCTTGGCATTAAGAATATAACATGCAATATACTCTACTTTCATGGAGCTTACATTCTAGTGGGGAAAGACAGACAATAAACAGATAGCAAAACTAATGTATAATATAATGTCAAGAACTGATAAATTCCTAAAACAACTTGGTGGCTGTTTTACACAGGTTGGTCAGGGAAGGCCCCTTTGATAAAGTGACTTCTGGACAGAGATTTGAATGGAGTGAACGAACCACCCAGGCAGAGGTCTTGAGGAAGAATATTCCAGGCAGAGGGAGTAGCAAGTGCAAGAGCCCTCAGGTGTGACTCTGCTTAGAGTGCTCCAGGAGGCCAGCTGGAGCAGAGGGCAGAGGGTGGGAGTGGCCAGAGGTGAGGTGAGACCAGATCACAGGCATTGCAGGAGGCCTTGTGAGGACTTTGGCCTTTTTCTAAGTGAGACAGAGCCAGTGAAGAGTTTCAAGCAGATGCGTAACAAGATCTGAATCTCACCTTTGCAGGCCTCCCTCTGACTGCTGCCTTGAGAATAGCCTGAGGGGAGGCCGGGAGCAAAGGTAGGAGGCTATTGCAATATCCAGGCCAGAGGACGGGCTGGAAGAGGCCTCAAGACCTCTGACTCGACTCCACCTGGCAACCGCTGAGGCCTTTACCAGCATTACTGCTTTGTTTTCCTCAGCTCCTCCAAGAGAAGGCTGAAATGCTGCACGAGCTAGAGAAGGAGCTGGCACAGGTTCAGGACACCCTCATGAAAAAAGAGGTAGAGCTGGATAAGCAGCAACGCATGGCAGCGGAACTGGAACTCACCATTCAGGAGGCGAAGCGGAATGACTGCAGGGCAGAGTGTGGAGCCATGCGAACTGAGCTGCAGCAGCTGCAGGACTGTCTCCAAGATGCCAAACAGCAGCAGAGGCTGGCTGGTGAGCCCCTAGCAAGCGCTGTGCCCACCACACTTCTGACCCAATGGACAAGAGCAGCCCCCTTCTTTCTCCAAAGGGCCACTTCCCTCCCCTTTCTCCAACTTCTCGCTCCAAACCATCTCAGGATCCCACGCTGCAGAGCAGTTAGGACTGCCCTTCACTCCTCCCCAGCCTCACCTTCTCCCTGCAGCCTCCACCACGTGGCAGGAGCTCAGCTGGGAAAGTGAACCGTGAACTCCCATGCCCACTGCTTTCTCACATGAAGACCCTTCCCTCGCCGTGGCGAGGACAGGGCTCTGCACTCTGCTGTTTGGCACCACATTCCTCTCCATCTTCTCTAGGACCTTCATCACAGCATTCATCTCTTCCTTCCCTGGTTTTTAACACTCTCTCTCCATTTTGATTTTTTTTTTCCCTTTGCCTCCAAATACAAATCTCTTCTGTGCAACTGGCCCCTCTGCTGAAATGGCTTTCTCAGAGGTCACAAGGACTTCTTGCCCTTGGATGTGGGGTTTCTTTAAGGGGGTGATAAAAATGTTCTGGAATTAGATATTGGTGATGGTTGCACACCTTTGTAAGTATGCCAGAAGCCACTGAACTGTACACTTTCAAAGGGTAAATTTTATGTTATGTGAGTGATACATCAACTTGGGAAAATTCCTTCCTTCCTGACTGTCTTGCCTGAGGTTTTCAGCCCCTGGCAAGTTCACCATGGATTTGGCGAGACCTAGAAATGACCATGGAACATTCTTAGGGTAAAAAAGGGTTTATACCCATTTTATTCTCACAGCAGTAGGCCAAGCCCTAGAATCACGTCTGCATCCAGCAGTTTGCAGATCCATAACCCACCTCTGCCTCCAGCCAAAGCCCTGGGCAGAGCCCTTCATATAGTGACTCAGTCAGTAATAGCTCATTGCCTAGGGTGTGGAAGCAGTAGCCTAGCAGCAGGCCAGTTACAGCATCAAGTAGTTTAGGGTCAGGTGGGGATCCCGGCCACAGGAACTTCCATTTTACCCACACTGACCCTCCTTTAACCCTCTGTGTGTCTCTCTGCCTTTGGCCTCTCACCCCTCAACAGTTGTTTCTTAGCTTTGGAGACACAAGAGGTCCCTTGTTCTTCCACAGATCTCAGCCATGTTGCCCCTTTGCCCTCCTGCCCTGACAGTGGCCGTCCATCCCCAACCCTTTGCCCTCCACCTTCTCTCCTCCCTCTGCCCTCATTCTTCAGTGAGTGATTTGCTTCGCTGTAGCTGCATTTCTCTGCAGATGACCCCACACCTAGAGGCTGGCCTGACTCTTCTCACCTGTGCTCTTATCTTTAGAGACTAGCTCCATCTGGGCGCCTCCCTTCCCCTTGCATTCAACATTCCCAAAGCTGAGTGTCTTCCCTTCCCTATCAAAAAAAAAAAAAAAATCCCCCTCTCTTCCTCCAAAGTGCATCATTATTTAGGTAATGACACCATCTTTCTTCCAGTTTCCCAGGCAGAAAAAGTGGACAGGAGCAAGACTGAAAGTAGAAGCAATGCGCTCTGGGGCCGTATTTGGCGCAAAGAAGCTCCAGGAAGCAACTCATTTGGGTGCTTTTCCCTTCACACCCAGGAGAGGCAAGGCGAGGAAAAGACGCTGCAGGAGGTCTTCCTCCGCCCCGACCCACTCCAGCTTGCCTAAGGCGCTCTTTCTTTCATGTCAGGCACCGACTCAGGAACTAAATTAAGTCTGAACATTTCTCTCGGGCTTTCAGAGTCCTGCAGAGCCTCTTCTCATCCAGGCACCCACTCGTGATCTCCGGGAGCTTCTCCCTGTGCTCCTTGCCAGGGACACCAGTCTCTTCCCGTCCTCTTCCCACGCACCGTGTCCCTCCATAAGCCCTTCTCCAGCTGTTCTTACCCACACTGACCTTCCTTGCTGAGTTCACAGTCGGCCTGGGTTTAACATTCCCATGTTCTCTAGGCAGGTGGGCTGGTGATGTTCCCTGTGCTAGACTCTGAACTCCGCGAGGGTCAGGATTTGTCTCTAATGATGGGATGAGTCACCCAAGAGATACTGAGCAATTTCTACCAATTTGCTTAATTTTAGTCAAGAAGCAGCCCGTGGCTGGGGCAGGGAAGCAGTTGAAGACAGATCATTTAACAGAGCTCCTAATGAAATGGAGAAAAATGAGGACAGATTGGACATGGAAATAGGTCTCAAAAGGAAGGAACTGACTTTTTAACTGGTCTTGCTTGAGAGTCTGATCCTCACACATAATCCCTTCTCACGGGGACATGCCCCTGGCTTGTCTCCTGTCTTTTGCAGCTCAGCAACTAGCTCAGTATAAAGAGGAGGCCATCCTGGCACAGAGTGACCTGGAGAATTCCCAGAGGAAACTGCAAAGCTGCCTCTTCCTGGAGAAGCAGAGGACAGACACCGCCCAGGAGCTAGAGAGAGACCTCGGGAAGCTGCAGAAGGATTCCCTGATGGCCAGAGAGGAGCTCGCACGCAGCAGGTGCCAGAGCTTCCTCTACAGAGACAGGCTCTGTCGCTGGCGAGCCCAGGCCAGCAAGCCCCAGGTGGCCGGCTCCCTCCGCCAACGCCCACGGAAGTCCACTGCGGGGAAGTTGGGGTTCCTGTGGCCAGGATCCTCACTGAACTTAAACCACCTGGTGATGTAACTGGCCTGTTGCTAGGCTACTGCTTCCACACCTTTAGGCAAATAAGCTATTATTGCGCTATATGGAGAGCTCGTCCCAGTGCTCTGGGCGGAGGCAGAGACGCTAGTGCTCCACCTACCGCCCGGAGAACAAGCCGGGTAATAAACCCTTTCACCCCTAAGAACGTTTTATTGTCATTTACTTTGGTTACACTGAATCCACAGTGAACTTGCTGGGAGCTGAAACCCATTGGCAAGACATCGACTCTCCTGTTGTTCCCCTTTTGCTTTAGGAAACAGATAGAGGCACTGACATCAGAACTCTCTGAGGCCCTCAGGAAGCTTGAAAATTCTGACAAAGAAAAGAGGCAGCTTCAGAAGACAGTGGCTGAGCAGGATATAAAACTGAATGACCTGCTAGATCATTTAAAACTCATTCAGCACCAGGTAAAGAGGGCCAAGGCACCAGCTCAAGCATTTTCTCTCCGTAAGGTTAAACATACCAGGCCTTATTTGGGAAGACAACACCACCGATCCATGGCAGACTAATTGTCCAGAATTTGGGTTAGAATGCTAAGCCAACAGTCAGCTCCAGCTCCCCCAATAAACATTTCCAAGGGCTATGCTGAAAAGCGAAAGACTGTGTCATTTTTTCCTAGGATTCAAAAGTTATCCTTGTCAGTCAATTTAAAGTCTTTGATCACGGAGCTATTCCTTTTGTGCTTTTCTAAGATCTTTTAAAACTTTACTCAAAGAGGTTTTTATGTGGAAAGATTTGGTGAGCAACAGGAGAGAAGCTTGACGCTTTGGGAACTGGATCAATGAATAAAATAAGTTGGCTTCTCTAACTGAACAAAGGAAAAAATGTTGCTGAACATCAGAAGAAACTTTTTCATAATCTATGCTAAGCAAAAACAGAGTTGCCCCATATTTATTTCAGCAATTCCCTGTGTAAAATTATCTGGATGATTCCCCCGACACTCACAAAAAATGTACAGTCTGAGCCTGTCTTTCAGGCCAGTTTTTATTTTCTCAGAACAGGGAGCAAGCCTGCACCAAAAGCCATCTGGAAGATGAACTTAAGGACGTAACAAGGTCACTGGAGGAGAAACGGGAGCAGGTGAAAAAGTGCAAAGGACAGGAGAAGTTGCTGGAGGAAAAGCTTGAAGCGCTCCAGCAGGAAGGAAAAAGGAAAGAAAAGCTGGTGAGAACGAGACTGCGGGAAGGGTCAGGCAGGGGCGTGAGCCCAGAGCCAGGCGTGAGCCCAGCGGGGAGGCTGTGGGTGCGCAGCGGTGACCCAGTGGGCTAAGCAGGGGGATTAGGGGGGCAGGGGGCAGCCTTCTGCAGGTGCCAGAGGTCACGCCTCTTCTCTGGGCTTTGTTCTTTAATGGGGGGCAGTCAAAGGAGAATTTGAGAAATCTGGAAGAGGAAAACGAGAAGCTGAAAGTCCAGTTAAAGCAATATTCTACACAACTGGATTCCTCTCTCACCAGACACAACACCTCCCAGCAAGTCATTCAAGAACTAAATAATAAGGTGAGTAGACAGAAACCCCAAGGGAGTGAGAATCTTAAGCCCTGTGGCCTCTGACCTGAAGTTGGCACCTGTTTCAGAACTGCAGCCAACTGCCCAGCCCATGTTTATCCTCTGGCATCTGCAGCTCCACTTCTCTCCTCCAAGTGGGGTAACCCATTGCTCAGCCAAAGAAATGTTTCTTCCACATGTGGAAGGTCATATTTAATACCTGGTGGAGTTTCCAAAATATCTGGGTTTTGGTATCAAGTCTTCCAGTGTTGCATTTTACATCACATTGAGTGAGTGCATTGTCTGGGGCAATTTGCTAGAGAATACTTCTGAAAGTCGTCCTAAAGCACCAAAAGGGGATGGGAAGGGAGACTGGTATTTTTTATTACACAAAGATGACAAAAAGGAGTAACTGGCATCTAGCATAAGTTCACTGTGCTTAAATTCAATCATTTATTGACTATCTACTTATGTCCTTTACATGCTTCACTCCCAACAAAAAGTACATTGGTAGGATCCTCAGTTTACAGAGCTAAGGCTCAAAGTGACTAATGGGTAAGTGATGAGATGGACCAGTGTTTGAATCTGGATCATCTGATTCTAACACCTCGTCTCTTTCCTCTTCATCATGAATCTCTCCCCAGCAGAATGCATTCCATCTATCTGAGCAATAAACAAATACAGCATCTCAATAGGTGGTCTCTTGGGTTACAAGTGAGACAGTATATAGTCTGGATTCCTTCATAATTTAAAAAGAAACAAAAAGCTAACCTTAAAATATTATGACTCATCTAAGAACAGCACTGCCCAGTAGAACTTTCTGCAATGATGGAAAAGTTCTATGTTAGAGCTGTCTAATACTACATCCACTAGCCCCATGTGGCTGTTGAGTGCTTGGAACATGGTTTAGTATGACTAAGGAGTTGAACTTTTAATTTTAATATTAACTAATTTTAGCCAGATTTAAATGTAAATAGCTTCATGTGTTTAGTGGCTACCATATTAGTCTCAAAACTGACCTTTCTGGAATTTTGTCCTCCAGAGATATAAATCTCCCTTTTGATATGATTCAGAGTTAAGGTCTGAGTCACTCAGATCCCTAAGGAACCTCTCTGAATATAAAGGGTACTACCTAAGTATTTAATATAGGCCCTGTTATTGCATTTGCCCAAAAAAAAGAGCCATATAACTGTAGAGGTAAAAGCACTAATTTCAGAATTCCTTTGATGGGAATCAGGAAGCTAGATGGTTTTGTGTTTGTGTAAGCATGTTCAACCTTTTAAAAGCATACCCCACATATAGCAGGCTTATTGAATCCATTGAAACAGCCATTAGAAAGAAGCTTAGTTTTGCATCCTAAAATGCATTTCCTTTTATCAATACTCCACAGCTCAATTTTGAAAGTTCCCATCTGTAGTCAAGGCAATATATATTGAGATCCTTTCTATTTCTTTGATTCTAGGACATTTTTCCACTATAATTACTGTTAATAAGAAAGCTGATCTATTTTTATTTATTTACACTATATTTGAATATCTTATTGAACTCACAAACAATAATAGTTTTTCAGATACTTCTCATGGATTGTCTAGGTAGATGGTTATATTGTTAGTGAGAAATAATTTTCTAAACCTTTGTAATATTTATTATTTCATTTTTCTTGCCTTATTGCATTGGACAGTACCTACAGTGTGGCGTATAACAGTAGCATTCTTTTCTTGCTTTTAGCATTAATGGAATCCATCTGTTTCAGTATGATGTTCCCTATAATGGGGTAAATAAAATTAATTAATTGATTCTCATTTGGCTCACCTTTGCATTCCTAGTATGAGGACTGACTGTATTCTTTTAATAAAATACTTGGAATGTGCTAAGAAGTGAGATGTGGCCTGTATGACTGAAGGATAGTAATGAAGGAGGATATTGGTATAAGAAGAGAGTAGAAAAATAGGTAATGGAAGACATTGTGGCCTCCGTTAAGAAATTTGGTTTTTATTCTAAGATCAATGGAAAGACATTGATGAGATTTCCTCAAAATGGCAGGAAGGTAATTTGTTCTCATTTAAGTTTTTCAAAATATAACTTTGAATAATATGTGAAGTGAATTGGGAAGAAGGGTAGGTTTGGAAGTGAGGAAACCAGTTAGGAGGCTATTACTATCCAAGCTAGAGTAATGTAAGTGGAGGGAGAAGCTAGCAAAGACAGGATGTGTTTTGGCAGTAGAACTGACCAGACTAACTGATAGAATGAATACGAGAGCAAGCAAGGGATCAAGGATGACTCAGTGGCACTCACCTATAAAGCCATCTATGCCTAATGCCTTTGGCAAGAGAAAGAGTAGATCTTTATGAGACCTTTTATTAAAACTACTCGATTCTTTAATTTACATATGAATATATAGATATATAGGTTTTTAGTATCTTTCTCCAATCTAAACCACTCATGTTAGAGAAATCTAAAATAAAGCTTCCATTTCAGCGTCTAGCATCACTGTGATTTTTTTTTTCACCACTCTTCTTTTTAGTCTTTCACCTCTAAGATAACATTTATCAGGCCACCAATTATCAAGAGTTTACAGCCAATTGTAATTTCTCCAGTGACTCCCCTGGGTTACTGGGCAGACCCAGTTGGCTCCTTGTTTTTCAGAAGTCCCCAGAAAAGATGCACTTCTATTTCTAGAAGGCAAAACTATCCTGGCTTTAGGAACAGTTTCACTCCCACAGCGTGTAAACATAGGGTCATAAGTACAATCTAACACTTCTCATCTCACTAATTTCTAGGGTCAAAGATACTAAAAATTCCATCTGAAAAAGTAATAAACTTCAAGCACTGGGCAAAAGAAAACCCAAAAGATTGTGTTTCTGTGTGTATATCCACCTGGAGGATGCAGGTGTACTAAATACCAAAGAGAAGAAGTCAGGCCTGTGAATTTCTAAGGTCTCCCTCATGCTTCCAGACTTAGAAGTAGACCTCTGTGCTATACTTAGAGTATACAATAAGATGGCTAATCACTTAGCATGTTCATGATCATAACTCACAGCTATACAGTGATTATACCTGAAGCCCTTTTTACATGCATAATCTCATTTGATCTTCACAAAAACTCTGTAAAACAATTGAAAGTATCTCAATTTGCAGAAGAGGAAACTGAGGCTCACAGAGATTAAGTAAATGACAGAACAGTCATTACTTTATCTAGATCCTCTAACTCCAGATCTTAATTCCTTTTAACTACATGATGTGTATGCACTAAGTTTAAGACACAGGCTTCAGTTTTCAAACACACTTCTGCCAGAACTATGTGTCCAATGCATTCCCAATTCCAAACAATGCCCAGTGCTATATTTCATTGTCAGAAAAAAAGAATTTAATATTTACTGAGCACCTATTATGTGCCATGCCCTGTGCCGTAGATGGCGGGGACCCAGCAATGAAGAAAGCACACACAGTCCACTTTCATGGTGCAGCAAGTCTAGTGAATAAGGGCAAGAACTAAGTAAGGTATAATACCCACGATGGAAATGT
This sequence comes from Manis javanica, assembly GCF_040802235.1. Classification (NCBI taxonomy): domain Eukaryota; kingdom Metazoa; phylum Chordata; class Mammalia; order Pholidota; family Manidae; genus Manis; species Manis javanica. Next base: position 51,508,091 of record NC_133172.1, read on the forward strand.
TGTATCATGTCTCCTAACCTAGACTTGGATTCCAGATCTTTATCAAACACTGCAGAGCCTGTGAAAGGGACTGTTGGTGTACTTGATACAACACGGCCCAGTACTTCCAGTACTCCTTTTAGCTGGGGTACATGCTAACTAGAAAGGGGACTGTGGGGAGAGGGATGCAGAAGAGCTTGGAAAGGCAGGCTTCCTTCCTTTTACAACAGTGAGGTAAGGACGTGGGCATTATCACAGACTGCTCTGCGACAATACAGAGAGAAGAGGGCCCAGCTCTTGTCCATGTCCTGTAGATCAGGGAATGCCTCTATAGCCATGAACTTTGACAGGGATGTTCCTCCTCCCTAAAGATATCCCATCAGAAGGAGACCTTAGTGAGTCTGCAGGTTCAGCTGGACAAGAGTCTGCAGAAAGAGAAGCAATGTCTCCAGACCATGGTCAGTAAAGAAGCCTATGAGGAGCTGTCCCGGAAGTCAGCTGCCTGCCGAGATGACCTGACCCAAGCCCTGGAGAAGGTGAGCCACGCCCTCTCATTTGCTTCCGGCAAAGATGTCCAAGTAGCGTGAGGGGTGCAGGAGCTGATCCCCTGCATGACCGGCTGTCACCAGAGCCATGTGCAAACCCCTTGATGGGCTGGGATGCCCTTCCAGAGACGGGTCTGCTTCCTCTTCGTGAGGCTTGCTTGGGGGGAGGTACAGAGATGAAGGCCAAATCTAAGTCGTTGTGCCCGTGCATGACCCAGGAGCAAGGTTTTCCCAAAACCTGGACTGTCAGGGAAATACATGCCCCGTCCCTGTGCTGATCATGCCTGACTGATCAGTTCATAAGACTGGAAAGAGAGCAGATGGGGAGGGGAAAGAGGATGCAGAAGCCAACCTCTGTCACTTCCCACCCCGCTCAGGGACGCTAGGCAAGGTGATCGGGTGTCTGTGCCGCTCCTGGTGGAGGACAAGGGGACTGGGACACTTCTCCATTCAGGACTCAGCTGAGGGGCCCAAAGGGCTCTGACGGCCACTCTCATGCCCTTTGTCTTTATGGAAGCTTGATCATTTGACCTCGGAGACAAAGAGCCTGCACCGAAGCTTGACACAGGCCCAAGAGAGGAAAGGTCAGCTGGAAGGTGAAATCGTGGTTTATGAGGAGAGGATGAAGTGGCTCAACGTGGAATTGAAAAAACTTCAGGGCTTCCATGAGCAGAGTGAGCTAGAGGTGGGCAGCAGCCAGGGGCTCAGGCTGCCTTTCTGTTCTGGGTCCCCAGGGTCTCCTCTTGCTCCCAGAACTCTGTAGCGCCGGGCCAACCCCTTGGCTACCGGGCGCCCTTCACTCCCGGGCTCGGGGAGCGTCGGGCCCGGGCGGCGGTGATCAGAGCAGGGGCGCCCTCTGCCGGCTACTAGAAACCCAACACCCCCGAAGAGCCTCCTGAAGCCGAGGCCGCGTCCCCGGCCGCGCGGGCCCCCCAGGGCTCTCCCGCCTCACTCTGCGCCCCGACAGGTGCGCGCCTTCGACCGGAAGCTGGAGGAGATGAGCGGCCAGGTGCTGCAGTGGCAGAAGCAGCACCAGGGCGACCTCCGGATGCTGGCGGCCAAGGAGGAGCAGCTCAGGGCCTTTCAGGAGGAGATGGCCGCCCTGAAGGACAGCCTCCTCGCGGACGAGCGGGAGGTGGGCGCTCTCCGCTGCCCGTCCCTTCCGGGGCCCCGCCAGCGATCCCACGACCCCCGATGCCGGGCAGGCCCGGACCCCGGAGCACTCCAAATGAAGGAACAGAGAACATAGAGGGGACGCCCCTGGTTAGAGCCTGGGGCCCGGCCCTGCGGTGCATCCCCAACTGTCCAGATGCCGGGCAGGCCCTGGTGAGGGGCCGGGGTCCCCGAACAAGGAAAGGACACCTGCCCTGTTCAGTACGAAGCAGCGGCTGGTGCTCTGGGGCCACGGTGGCTATCGCCACCCATCTTCCTGTGGCTTTGCTGATGGAGATACTGAGCAAGCCAAAGGCCCGTTGCTGAGAAGAAAGTGCCAGCTCCCAGTCAGACACACCAGCTGCCCCTTAGATACTCCGCCAGGCACCCCCCTTCAGAACCCATCTGACTTACCCCGCAGTGAAATCGGCTAAGTGCCCTTTTCCATGCCCCTTGCCTAGCTGCCTGAGCAGTGAAGTTCACAGCAGAAGGCTGCAGGATACCGTGGGGTGGCCACAGGGCCTTTGCTCGAATTAGAAAAAAGACATCCCTTCCTCAAGATAATTTTTCTTCCACTTGTTAAAAAATTGGTTTAACACATTGCTTTTTTAGAACAAAACATTCTAATGCCTTTGCCCAAAGGTCATTATAAGGTTTTGAGTCTAAATGGTGTCTATTCAGAGATGTCACCTGTGTGTGTATGCCACCAGCACTGCTAGAGATAGCGGTCCCGCTGTGACAGTTCCATCTGGGGTTACGCAGCAGTGTCGATGTTTCTTGACACTGGAAAAGAGGCCTGATTGGGAAGAAGGGAGGTGACTGCCCTGTTCTCCCACCCCTTACCATCTCATTTTCTTCTTTCCCAAAGCCCCGTTGCATGCCCCAGCGTTCTGTGCCCAAAGACACCTATAGGCTGCCCAGAGACAATCATCAGATTATGTCCGACATGGAGCAGTGGGCAAAAGAGCAGAAGTAAGTGAGGAAGAAAAAAGGAAGGTGGTGTCACAAGGCCTGGGCTGAGCTGGTAACACCACATGTGCCAAAGGGTAGTGTCTCTTTCTCTCTCTCTCTCTCTCTCTCTCTCTCTCTCTCTCTCTCTCTCTCTCTCTCTCTCTCTCTCTCTCTCTCTCTCTCTCTCTCACACACACACACACACACACACACACACACACACACACACACACACACACACACACACACACACACACACACACACACACTGCCTCCTGGAAAGTGGATCATCTCCCCATACTCAAGGTTTGGGAATAAGATGCAGGGGCCTCGACTCTTCGGGCAGGGTCAGAAAGCCCTGCTGACTTAGAAATGGAATAGCTTCCAGACAGAAGGGATGCTTCGCTGTGGGTCGAATTTCCTCTTCCCAGCCTGGAATCCAGCTTCACTGCCTGGATCCCTGGAACTCACCTGGGATCACAGTGATTTTGCATAAAAGTTGAGTATGGACTTAAGTACCTCCTAACCGCCAGGGGCTAGGAAGGCTCTAGCGCTGGGGACTGGGTGATGCGTGGGGGTCCGGGGCCCAGTGAAGCCAGAGCTCCAACGTCCTGTTCAGCCAGCTCATGCTCTTGCTCGTGGGAATCTGGGAACTCTTTTCTCTTGTGGGTTTTCTTACAGGATCGCCAATGAGAAACTAGGAAACAAGCTCCATGAACAGGTCAAATACATCGCCAAGCTGTCTGGTGAAAAGGAGTAAGTCATCCCACACCACCTTGGCTGCTGCTTGGGCCCCAGGAGAGGCCTGGGACATTGGAAAGGCCCTGCGTCCTGAATCCGCGTCTGTGTGACCTTGGGCACATCACTTTACCTCTTTGGGCCTTAGTTCCCTCAGCAACAATACAAAAGGGGGCTAATTGCCTCTGTGCCCCTTCCCACTGTCACCTGTGAAGCTGAGGTCCCAACTGCTGAAAAGGAGACAGGCCCTGAAAGGCAGCGTGACTCCGTGGGGGCAGGGCTGTAGCTGCTGTGACAAAGAGCGCTCCCAGTGAGGGCACATAGAGCATAGAGGGAGCACCCCTAGGAGGGGCGCAGTCTGGCTTGGTGGGGTCCCTCTGTCCCACATGGCCACGTGGGGACCTAGGTGGTGCTTTTGCCCCACCCTCCAAGCTGTGTTGGCAGAGAATGTGGTGTGGGGGAGTGCTGGAAGGTGGGCAACAGAGGTGAATGTACAGAACTAAAGCAGCCTTCTGAGAGGGGTAGGAACGGGGTACGACGAGCTCTAGGGCAGTGCTCCCCAAGCCTGTGTCAGAGAACCCTTAGGAAACGACCGCACTTGTTTGGCCCACTGAGCAGGCCTGGGATGGGATTACTTGTGACGGTTGGCCAAGCAGGGGCTGCCCCAAGCCCTGCCCCAAGGGCTGAGGGCATCGGTAACTCAACGCACCTTGAACCCATTTGTGCAGCCACAGTTGGAAAGTTCTATTCTAGCTTTGACCTTAGGAGGGCGGCCGAGCTGAAGGAGCAACAGGATCGTTGGGACCAGGAGGCCGGGGAACAGAGAGGTCAGGACTTGGATCTAAGGAGCAGGATGCTGAAGGCATCAGGGCTGCTGATGGGCGCGGGCCAGAGAGAGTGGCAGGGGGCAGGGAAGGAGGGCGTGGCAAGGACCCCATCCCCAGGCCAGGGGCTGTGGTGTCCAGCAGTGGCCTGAGAGGCTGCAGGGGGAGGGGTGTCTTCAATGCTGGTCAGGCTTATAGAAACCAAGAGGGCAAACATTTGCCAAAAAGTTGGAGGTAAATTCTGTATGTGATTTCCTCTATAAAGACCATGAAATTTTTTACTAGGACAAAAATATTTTCTGAAAGGGATCAATTAAAAGAGAAATTGTCAGAATCTAAAGGTAACAAAGAACTTGAGGCTTTTTCTTATATTGTGCCAAGTTCCAGAAAGTTCTGTTTCCCAAAGAACTTATTCTTCAGTTTGTTTGAACCTATTTGAAGGAAAACTATCTTTGAATAGTAATATTTATTGTTAACTAATATTTATTGTTCACACATGGGAGGCACTGTTCTAAGAGCTTTACATGTATTAACTTACTTAACCTTCATGAGACCCCCTGGGCTCAGTGCCATTATGATCCCCAGTTCTGTATGAATAAAAAGGAACTCAGAGGCTGAGCAGGTTGCCCACGGTCTCACGACTAGTGAATGGCACACACAGAACTCCGACTCGGGGAAGTCTGGCTCCAGAGCCTCAGTCACCCACTGCCCTCAACGTCAGTTCAGGGAAATACAAACATTGGTATTAACAGCGGCCATTTATTGAGCCACAGAAGACATGTTACCTGCTCTTTCCTTCACCTACGTAGCAGCCACCATCTCCTCGTCCATAAAATGGAGATGTTGCTTATCCAAGCTTTCAGCAGAGCCAGGATCCCCTTTTGGCAAAGGGAAGCAGAAAAACGTGAGCCGTGGTATGGGACCTGGGTGAGGGCGTTTCTGAGGTGTGGCCATGAGAAACCAAGCTCACAGGATCAGAGCCGTTTGTTACAGCTTCTGGCTCTTCAAATCGAATTTCTAACAGTGGTCAAGATAAATGTTTATGTGAACCCCAGAAGGCAGATCAAATTGTCCCCACAGCATAAGAAAATAGGCCCTGAGAGGACAAAACACAGTGGCTCAGGAGTACTGGCTCTAGGTCCGCTCCAACCCCAGGCCTGGGCTTCATTCTGGGGGCACACATAGGCCCCCGTTTCCATGGAGCAGGTGAGCACCAGCTCTGGAGGGACTGGATGTCCACGGCCCTCGTTCCTGTGGCACCCCTTTATCTGTCCTTCCTGGTGGGGAGCAAGGAGCTGGAGCAGCCTGGGTGCCCACCTGTCCTTCCCTCTCCTTCCGCAGCCGCCTCCTCGGTGTAGTGGTCCACCTGCAGCAGGAAAATAAGCAGCTGAAGAATGAGCTAGAGGAGAAGAAGGTGAGAGCCGGAAACCCAAAGCCGCACACGGAAGCCCCAGGCCAGGGCGGAACGGGGTCCGCACACAAGGGGAAACCGTGCACCGCCTCAGGCTGGAGGGGGACATCCCTGGACATGGGCCAGAGGTCTTGGGAAGTCACCGAGTTTGTCGGTGTGCCCCACTGCTCAGGTATGTCTGCCATTTGTCTTTTTGCTACTTCCTATAATGTCGTTAGTCCTGGGGGTCAAAAAAATCTTAATAATGACAGCCCAATAATACTTTCCAAGAGATCACTGGATCGGAAGACCAAATAGGGTTAAAGAAAGCAGATGTTTTGCTTAGTTCCTCTGGGCCAGAGGTCAGTGCTCATCTGTAGAGGGAGGAGACCAATGAATTAGGCTCATTCTGATCTGAGAACCCTTGACGACGCCCCGGTACCTCAAACGCAGACCTATCCCCACCCACCCAGGTCCTTTGGGACATGTGGGACAAGGGGGACACAGGCAGGACAGGCATCTTCCTTCCGTGACATGTCCTGGAAACCCCACAAGCGCCGCGTCCCCTGCCCAGTCTGAGGCCACAGCTCTCTGTTCTGCCACCTACAGACTCTATGTTACTCCTGAGGGAAGAATTCACCCCGCCACAGAGCTGCCTAGCCAGGAGGCCGGTCCTTGAGGAAGTGGCCTTCTTAATTCCTCCACAAATCAAGCCTGTGATTTCCTGTTCCCTCAGATTCCTCGTATTGATAGAATCAGCGCCCTGCCCTGAGCACCATCTCTACCACGTTTTTCAGAGGACAGTGAGTTCCCATCCCTCTCTTGACTTGGATTAGCTTTTATGGGCATACATCAAGGTCTCAGCCTATTTTGCAAGACACTAACATTTCATTGAGTTTTGTCCACTTCCTGCAGTGGAGTGAGGCTTGGAACCATACTACCATCTCCGGGCCCAAACCCTAAAATAAAGACATGAGCAGAGCAATCCTGGTGAGCTCTTGGGGACTTGAAGACATCTCTGCCCCTCACGCCCCCAGCAGCACATTCATTCCTGTTTTCTCTGGATTCTGAAAGACAAGGGGCTCTTCCACACGTACAGGGAAGCCATCATCCCCAAAGCAAGCTTCTACATTAGTTTTTAAACCAAGAGCTAATTAGCTCCTTTTTCATCCTTTCTGCCTCTAAAATTTAAGAAGGAAAACATCTAAAAACCTCAAAAAGAAAGTAATCCTGAGACCCAAAAGAAAAGAAGATAAATAAGTGATACATATCCCAAATGCGGAAGGAGAAAGAGCCATCTGCTTTCTCCTTGGCCCCCATATTACATTGCCCCTTTTAACAATTTTATTTTTCTCCCCAGCTAGCTCAATACAAGTACAATTCCATTATAACAAACTCCAAGGACAGCTAAACTATTTACTTGTGGTAGGATTTTGTTAAACTGAGTAATGTCTAGAATTTATATTCCTAATCTGTAGGAAATTGAAATAGCTACTAAGGTAAAATAAGAGAAAGAAATGAAAGGGCTTGCATTTGGAAAGGGAGTTGGAGGACCAGAAAAGTGAAAGAAACCCACTAGTTGGTAATGATTCTTAAATATTCTTGCTTCCCTCCCCAGCCAACAAAAGGTAAGAAAATTCCCTGCTAATAGCAACATGTCACATAAGATGCCCCTGCCTGCCAGGGCTTGGGAAGGGAAAATTCCAGAAGTGCCACGTGAGGCAGAGTGAAGGGCATTTCTAGTAGTTTCTGTTGTGATGGTTGTTCTCCCATTTGGTTTCGAGTAAGGATATTATTTTCTAGAGAAAACAAAGAGTAAAGAATCTGATACTAATGAAACAGCTTCCTAGTTCTAGCCTGTGGGCTCATTTATTCTAGCAAAAGTTCAATGTCATTAAAATCCCCAGCACAATCCACTCAGAAGGCATTTTGTCTCTATAATTTACAAAAAGGTTTAAAATTTTTAGCCAAAGTGACAACAGTGGGATTCTTGGAATGCTGTACACTTTCAAGTTTGTCTTCCACTTCCCATGGGGTGATTACAGCGGAGCAAAGCAGGCATTGAGTTACAGGGGCAAAGGGGCAGCAGAGCCAGAAAAACAATGTCACCCAGCCAGCCGGCCTTGCGAGCCCAGCTAGGCAGGTGACCTGACCGAGGACAGCGGCTGGGCTCCGAGAAATCTAGTTTCTCTAAAGATAAGAGAACCGGCAAGGAAGCTGAGTGTTGCCTGCTTAGAACTCTTTAAGAAACAACCAAAGGAGTTCCTTAAGAAGTAGTTTGAACAGCTGATTTAATAGAGTCTCTGGATGATACTATAATGGTGGATACATGTCATCATACATTTGTTCAAACCCATCCAATGTACAATATCAAGAGTGAACCCTGATGTAAACTATAGGCTCTGTAGGACAATGATGTTGTCAATGTAGGTTCATCGATTTAAACAAATGAACCACTTTGGTGGGAAATGTTGATGGTGGGAGACAATGGTGGGGGAGGCTGGGTGTCAGGGGAGTATGTGGGAGATCTCTGTATCTCCTGCTCAATTTTGCTGTGCACCTAAAACTGCTCTAAAAAAAATTACAAAAAAGTAAAAGGAAATGCTTATGAAGCCAGGACTTAACCAAGGGGATTATAAAAAAAAAGTAAGTGCTTTGGCCACCCAGTGGGAAGGTGTCACTGAGATTCTGGTGGCTGGGGCCCACAGAACCCTTTGTGATAGACCCTCTTCTACCCACCCAGAGTATAATTCTTCTCCCCCTGAACTAATGGAACCCAGAGCAAACAGCAGCCGCCTCAGCCCACCTCCTTACTAAAGGGAAGGGAGAGCAATGTGCAACCACCACGTTGCCACTTAGGCACTTGTCTTTTGAGCTTTCTCTGTGTGGCCCAACTGAGGGGGCAGCTTCCTGCCATAGATAGGGCCTGGCAAGCCAGCTCTGGGGTCCCTAGAATGAGCCTGCTATTTCTAATGTGTCTAAAGTACCCTATTACTGTCAACGAGGCATTCAAGGATAAATGCAAGTGATTGAGAGCTAAGCAGGGGACCCCTGTAAAGACACCCAGTTCAACAGCCTCAGTGTTCCCTCATACCATGAAGCCTGATAGCCATTTCAAGGCCATTGTCACAGAAATGATTTTGTACCTCTAGAAAAAGAATCTGTTATCATCTGAGGAAGAGATGGTGAGAATCAGCATATTAAAGCTGAAAGAAACTTTTAAGGTGTATCTGAATGGAAAGGGTCCATAATTGAAGAGAAAACATTGGAGACACAGGTCCAAACAGACTCCTAGGAAGTCCCAATACCAGAACAGATTCAGGGGGAGTCCCTGGGGGGCAGGGACCTCCTCACTCATCCTAGGACACCTGTGTGTGCCAGGTATCCTTCACCAGGTGTTACTTGCTTTTAAATTAGAAGGTTGGACTGGACTTGTGGTTTTCATCTCCTCCTGGCCTCATTTTTCTGATCTAAAGGACTTGCAGGTAAGTTTGTGACCAAGGTCACGGCCTGTTAGTAATAAAGTCGTTAACTAGAACCTTAGTCTTTTTCCTGTTCTGTTGCATCCTGACCCCAAGTCTGCAGAGATCACACACCCAGCTTACTTCTCTCTCCAGAGCAGGCAGACACCTTCTCCAGGCCCTTCTACCTGGGGCCAAGATTAGAAGCCTTCCCAGGCAAGCAACCAGAAGTCCTATCATCTTCCTCCACAGCTGCGAAGTCAGTTTCCATCTGCATTCCCAATAAAGGTGGTTAGAGGTAAAAAGAATTGAAGTAGTGGTGGTAACCGGTGCTGGATCACAAAGCCTGGCTTCCCAACTCACCCAGAACATTGACCTAAGTTTTAACTTACATTGAGCTATAACATGGGGATTCCAATTCCAGGAACAGAGAGAGAAAGAGAGCAGAGCCAACAGCCAGCAGCATGAGCCAGGCACCCAGGGGGTGGCGCTGAGCTCTGGTCTAGTATCACCCTGCTTCAGTCCCAAGCCCGTCGGTGACTGCGCCCCAGCACAGAACCTTGCAACCTGCACACCTGGCAGAAGCCAACCCTAGGGAATCACACAACAAGGAACATAGGTGACACAAAGGACCAGATTATCTCAAAAGCCAGCTCAGTGGACTTAGGCTACTTAACAGAAAAGACTCGTGATTCCAGCGTTAGGGTCATCTTTTACCTGAAAAGCCATCAATAAGCAACATTTCACTCTATTTCTGTCAATACACAGCGACCTCCTGCCCGCCTCCTTCCAACTTCTGGGCTGCTGGCTGGCCTTGCCCTGCCCATCAGCCTCAGGAACAGGTGGGCACCTCAGGGCTTGGTCCACCCACTGCCCCAGGCCATTGTCCTTCCCTGTCGGCTATGTCCCACCCTGCCAACCTAGAGGTGCTGCCTTAAGGCAAGCTAAGGTTCTAGGAGGATCCATCTAAGGAAAATCAATCAGGTCAGGGTCCTGGCCGTCTTCTCTTTAGTATGTGGTTTAGGGTGGTGAGGGAAACGGGAACAGTCAGAAATGCAATGACATTTTACAAACAATAAATTTATTTCCAAATCCTGAATTATAACCAAATTACAATTCCTTCTAGGTCTATTTTACCGCTTTACACAGGAACTTTAAAAAACATAGTCATGGCCAAGTCTTTTATACAGCAAGTGTCCAGGGACAGTTTTCCTGGCTGCGACGGGTCCAGCCACTTCCCCAGCAGCTCCTCGGCTGCTCTGCCCCACGCCTGCGCTGAGGCGCTCCTACTCCCTCCACTGCAGAGCTGGGCCTCAGCAGCACTTCCCCCAGGGGCCCAGACGCACACAGGCGACAAGGTTTTGTCAGGACGCCCGGGGTGCTGAAGCCAAGGGCTCAGGACTCCATAGCTGGCTTCCATCCTTTGCAAGGACAGCCTCAGCTCATAGCCCAAAGCGGGCTGGGGTGCGGCGAGGGGTCGTGGGTTCCCCTTGCTCTTTCCGACCTGGGGTGTAGATCTTTGTAGACCTGGAGGCACAGAAAGAGAAGTCGGGAATCACACCGCTATTCACTCCAACCAGAACACACTGTAGGACTTGGGATTTCTGCCTGGTGTGTCAACAGGCTTTGGGACAGGAAGGGTCTTCTCCCCCAGCACGCTTCTACTCCCCAGGTCCCCATTCGTGATGGGGAGCAGAATAAGACTCCGCCTCACTCTGACATCCACTAAGGACTGCTGTGAGAGAAGATTTTTTAACCACTCCTCTTACACCCCATAGGTGAGCTACGGAGGTAGCCTTCTGTCCACCTCGGCAGGCCACCACTCCAGCTGTGCAATGAAGAATCTGGCTAGCGTTTGTCCCCAGTTCCTGGGAGGCAATCTCTAAACCCTTGGGATTTTCTGAGGGATGGGAGTGCCTGTCATTCACAGTGGGCCCCTGGACCACACCTGAGAGCCTGCACTAATGAGATGACTCAGGATTAGGGCTGGCTCTGCCAGAAAGACCGACCATGGGGTCAGAGGGCTGTGCTCGGAACCAGCCTGGTGCCAGCCCAGCCTCTGGGCAGAGAAAGGGGTCTGGACATTGAGTTAATCACATGGGTTTTGATTCAGTCACTCGTGGCTATGTAATGAAATCCCAATAAAACTCTGGACACTGAAGCTCAGGTGAGCCTCCCTGCTCGGCAAAGCTCTGATACCCTCACACGTCAGTGTGCAAGGAGGGTAATGTGGCCATGCGAACAATGGAAACCTCGCCTTTGGGACCCTCCCAGAACTCTCTAGGCATCTCTCCCTTTGGCTGTTTCTGACTGAATCCTTTTGCTACAATAAACTGTCTTTTTAAGTATAGTACTTTCCTGGTTCTATGAGTGGTTCTGACAAATTATCAAATGTGAGGGAGTCCATGGGGTTCCCCAAATTTGTAACACAAGTGAGAGTGTCTGAACTTGCGGCCAGTGTCTGAAGTGAGGGCAGACCCGTGCAGGACTACGCCCCCACCCCGAGAGGTTCCACCCAACTCTGGAGCAGCAGACACAGGCGCTCCGCCCTCCGCAGTGAAGCTGGAACCACTGCAGACCCTCAGTACAACAGAACAAACGATGACTGGGGGTCAGGGATGCACCACAGCCCCTTGAAGATGGGTCTGGAACCCCTCCCATGTCCCCACATGACCACAGTCAGCTTGTGTCACCAATTCACGACACATTCAACATCTTTTCCATCACCATCCTGCCTTGGGGCCTGGCTGGCTTCTCAGGCTGGTCCCTGGGGCCTCCCAGGGGCCGGCTCCATCCTGGCCAGAGTCCCAAGGCTGAAGCTCACCTGACACTGCCCAGGGGGCTGCGCTTTTCCTGCTCCTGCCGCCGGGCTCGCAGCTGCTCCTCGGCCAGCGCCATCTCCTCCTCCATGGCAGACGCTTCCTCTTTGGCCCGCCGGCGGTTCTCCTAGAGAAGGGTGAGAGAGGTGCTGACGACCGCTGGGGACAGGCAGGTGAGGCGGCCTCTACACCCACCTTCCCACTGCAAGCCAGGCGCTGTGCAGATGGCGATGGCACCCAGAGGCCCCTGCCCCAGCACTGAAGCCATCTTTCCTTCTGAGGCTGAGGCTACTTTTCCCACTGACTCAGGACAGACACTGCATGACTCAGTCCTAACTCTGTCACCAATGGACCCCCCAGGCAAGCAGAACCTCCATGGAAAGTGAAAGATCCTTACCTGCCGAGATTTTCCTGCCTGTTTGACACTGTAGAACATGGGCCCCAGCTCTGCTAGCCACTCTCCATCCACAGCAGTCACACACTGCATGTACTCCTGCAGGCAGAAGGGCCAGTGTCGTGTTCACAGCCAGCCAACGCTGTCCCCCCCAGCACCACTCCACAATTAGATGTGTGCGAAGGGCCCTCCCCCCAGCCCTGTGAGGCAGAAAAGGGCAGAGAAGACCGGACAATGGAATTTTATTCCTTTCTCACATCCAGATCCTCCAAGCTGGAAAAAATGCCCCTCAGTATCCCTCGAAAAACCCTGCTAATGACACCAAGAGGAATTGCTCATCCCAAGCCACATGTAGGAAAGAATACTACTGGCACAGCCGAGGCCCCTGTAACCTAGAGGGTAAAGGTTACTCTGTGCAAGCTTCCCAAGACCCCAGATGAAAACTGTCAGCTCCCCACAAAGCAATACAGGTGCCTCAAGTCTCCCGGGTGCAAAGTTCTTCCCAAAGGGCAGGGAAGGGTTACAAAGGCCTGGCCCAGGCAGGTAGGCCTGCCTCATACTAGCTGTCTTGGAAAAGACTCACCTTGGTCGTCATGACCAACTCATGATACACTATGTAGTCCGGAGTATAGCCCATTCCAAAGAGGGAGCTGGTGGGGTGCAAGTGGCAGGGCATCCCTGTCCGGATATTCACATACTCCCCGATTCCCTAGGGGGAGACACGACAGGTGGCCACGTCAGAAGGCTGCTGCTCATTTGGGCAGCACCCCATCCCTTACAGCACTGTCTGCCCACATTTGCAGAACTGTGCAGCAGGAAAGGAAGAACTTTGTGCTGGTGTAAGTATCAGGCCTGGGAGGGGCCACAGGGCCACCAGGCTCCTCTGGGCTCACCTTGAGCTTGGCTGCCTGGTGGAAATAGGCAGCACAGATACACTTCCTGACGACGTCCCAGTCAGTGCCACACGAGGCCAGACTCATCCGCTGCTGCACCATGATGTCCTTGAGCTGAGCCCGCACCTCCCGGACCTAGAGCAGGACAGGGTGGGCAGGCAAGGCTGGAGCCCTCCTTTCTCACCTCCCACCCCACCCCAGCACCCTGCTTATATGGACCACTGCCCCCACCTTCCGCATGGCCTTGGCGTGGATGAAATGATCATTACACCAGATGGTAGAGTAATTATTGTTCTTCCACTGCAGGTAGACATTCAGGTACGTCAAATGATCGCTCTCGGGAACAGCAAACTTCTCCCGGATTTGATCGCTCTCCTCCTCCCGGCCCTGAGAAGACAGAAGGGCCTTACTCTAACTAGGCAGGGAGTCCGGCTCTGCTGAGAAGATGCAGAGGTACTCACCCTGTCACCTACCAACACATGTAACAAATATGTCAATATGCTGCCCTAACAATGTAGGGAAAATAGTTTATGACAAAATATTTAATCTAAAATGTGAGGGTTCAGGCACAACCATACTAGAAGATAAAACATGCTTTTGCAAATTTTCCAAAGTACAAACTGAGAGCCATTGATCTAGCCCATCCTTTCCCCTACCCCAAGCTGCTTAACAGAAAACAGCAAAACCATTCTTTGGGCACTCTGACTCCTGCCCCTCCATCCAATTTTAACACTACAAAGAGAAACTACTCCCCTCTCTAATCCTTCCTCAAGCCCACGAACAGCCCAAGGCTGCTGAGCAGAGAGCTGGACACCATCTCCCCACCTTCGGTCTGTAGAAGATGGCCGGGACCGAGAGCATGGAGACAATGAGCAGGATTTCGGAGCTGCAGCCCATGTCACAGGACACAATGAGCATCTTGGACAGGGCTGGGTCCAGCGGGAACTCCACCATCAGCCGCCCTGTGGAGGTCAGACCACCTAGGAGAGAGGAACAATCCAGATATTCAACAGACACAGCGGAGCCAAGAAGGAGAGACCCTAGTGGCCAGCGGCTGCAGCACCTGTGTTGTCTAGGGCGCTGAGGATCCAGAGCTGGTACATGGAGTTGAGCATGTTGTCCTCAGGAGGCGGGTCCATGAAGTGGAACTGCAGCAGGTCCTGCACACCGAGGGACTTGAGCAGCAGCACCACGTTGGCCAGGTTGGTCCTCTGGATCTCGGGCACCGTGGTGGTCAGGAGCTCATTCTTGTAGGCGCTCTGGGTATACAGCCTGCCAGGGAGGAGACCAGGGGAGTGCTGCACCCCTCCGACATGCTGGCTGCCTGCGCCGTCCCTGGGGGGGGACCAGTGCTCTCTCCCAGAACAGCCAGTACAGATGAAGCCACCAGCAGGGAGGAGAATTTCTCATTTCTTCCCCCGACCTCCCATTTTCTCTTTGAATCATGAACTTCCACCTATTCAAAATGCAGTCCTGCCAATCCATTCTTCTGCTGAAATTCCCTATGCATCTGTCTCACTTCTGGAACCAATGACCCTGGGACTAGAATTATGGCTGGATATTATTTTCTTTATATTTGTGTGTATTTTCTGAATTTCTATAGTGAGTATGTTATTTTTTAATTCAGGAAAAACAAAAAGAGAACAACTGAAAAAGTTAAAAAGAACCAATGAGGTAATGTGTTCCGTACTATCACCTGAAGGGAGGCGTGCTGCAATCACTGGTCTGCCACTGCAGGTAGCTTCAACCTAGGTCTGCCTGAAACCCAAGGCTGCTCAGACCTCAGAGCTGCCTGGAAAGGCTACCTCTTCCACTAGCAGCTGTGAGAAGAGGACCACTGAGTGGCAGCCCCAACATCGGTTCCCCGCCCCGGGGCTCAGCTCTAGGGCCGGCCCCCCTCTGCTGGATCACAGTCCGATCCCCCCGCCCCAGCCCAGGCTCCACACTCAGCAATCCCAGCGCTGCCCCAGGAAGCAGGCTAGCACAGGGCTCCTACCTGAAACACTGACCTGGGCCCGTCCTGCCAGCTCGCCCCGACCGCTGGTTGGCATTGGCCTGGCTGATGGGATAGATCTGCAGGGCATCCATGCCAATTCTGGGATTGAAGACCTAGAAAGAGGGCAACAAAAAGCTGATTAAGGACACAGTGAGGGATGAAATGGCAGCAGCCTTGAGACAAAGACAGACAAACCCTGGTTGCCACATTATCACAAGCAAACTATTTAGCGATGCAGGCAGCCATCCTTTTAAAGCCAGGGAACTCAAGAAATTTCCCCACAAATACCAGCGCTGTGATCTCTACTGAGTTATTAAATCATACACCTCACAGAGTTTTTGTCACAAGGATTAACTGAATCAAGCACATGGCAAAATCAGCACTCAAATGTTAGCCTCTTAAATACCACCCAGACCTCCGTGTGCATCCCTCATGGGCTGAGGACGCCAGGCCTGCCTTCCCACTGCCGAAGCCGAGTTCGCTTTGGGGGAAGGCCCAGGGCCCCAGCGACTGTGTCTTCTCTTACCTTCAATTTACAGTAACCAGAATCGATGACAAACATGATACCATCGACAGTCAGAGATGTCTCAGCAATGTTCGTGGCAACAATACACTTCCGAACGCCATCTGGAGCCTAGAGTCAGGCAGGATGTGCAGGGAAGGTGGGCTGTAGGCCCTCAGGCAAGAAAGACTCCACAGTGGGAAGTGCACCCCACCCCTGCCAGAGAGTAACTGCTCTCTCTCCTGCCCTCCTTTGCAGGAAAATCTGAGGAGACCCAAAGGTTGGGGACCCAGGACAGACATTCTTGATGTCACACCTTCTGGAAGATTTTGGCCTGAAGGTCAGAGGGCAGCTGGGAGTAAATGGGCAGCACGGCCAAGGCAGGTGCATTCTCCAGCTCCTCCAGATGTTCCACAATCTGGTCTGAGGTCACCTGAGGGCACAGACAGGAGCCGTGAGACACCAGAGTCCCAAAATCTCATGTGCAGGATACACCCAGTCATGACACCGTGACAACACACGCACCTCAATGTCCTCTTGGCCCGGCATGAAAATAAGGATGTCCCCGGGGGCTCCTGACAGGTGCACCTGTAAGGACTGCTTCACGGCGGCCTCCACATAGTCCTCCTGTGGGGTCTGCAACACCAGCCAGGGACAGGGACACCCTCAGAGGCAAGTGCAGCGCACCCCTCTGGGAACCAGCAGCCAGTCACTAGTCAGGGGCTCAAGCCAGCAGTCACTCAGGGATGCTGTACCTGTAGATGGCCTGGCTGCCTTCCCTGAACACCACACTTCCACTCCCAAAGAAATAATACAACAAAACCTCCCCAGAGCACAGTTCTTTGTCTCCGAGTCCTGGAGCTGCAGGCTACCCCAGCCTCCCCAACGCAGCGACAAAGCTTTTCCTAACTCAGTACCCTACCCCATGCCCTCCAACAGAGGTCAGGGTCAGGTCAAAAAAAGGAGACCTCAGTACCTTGCTGAAGAGGATGTCAACAGGGAAAGTACGACCAGGGATATAGAAGATGGGAACATTCCCAAAAAAGGCAGCAAATTTCTCTGCATCCATAGTGGCCGAAGTGACAATGAGCTTCAGGTCTGAACGCCGAGCCACCACCTAAGGAGAGAGGTTGGTCAGAGGCTCCCCCATAAGCTGGGATCCCTGAGCTTCCACCCTCCAGTCACTCCAGCATTGCTCCCAAATGAAACAGAAACCAAAGCCGACAAACTGGCACATTCAATTCACCACAGTCCTGAAGGCAGAACCCACGGAGCCACAGCCAAGAGAGGCGTGAGTCACTCAGTGGCGCAAGGACAGGGTAAGCTACACCGCCAGGTCTGAGGCCGGCAAGCTCCGGCCTGTCAGAGACCCCAGCCCGCCTGGAGGACCTGGTTCACCAACTACTGGCGGCACTGATCAGAGCGATGGGCACAGAGGGACTGGCCCCACAGCCCTCACCTCCCGGAGCAGCCCAAAGAGCACGTCGGTGTTGAGGGAGCGCTCGTGGGCCTCGTCCATGATGATGGCGCTGTAATGATCCAGGTCCGCTTCCCGGAGGGACTCTCGCAGTAGGATCCCATCAGTCATGTACTTGATCAAGGTGTTTTCTGAAGTACAGTCTTCAAAGCGAATGGCATAGCCCACCTGGAGCAGGGGAGAGATGGCTCAGAAGACCTCTAGCACAGCCCACACCGGGTCCACGCCTTAGCAGATCGGCTCAAATGGACGGAAGCTTCCAGGCAATAACTACAGAGCTCAGCCCTCACGGCCACTCACCTCCTCACCAAGACTTCCCCCCATCTCTTCACTGACTCTCTTGGCCACCGACATGGCGGCCACACGCCGGGGCTGGGTGCACCCAATCATCCCATAGTCCGTGTAACCGTCTTCATGCAAGTACTGGGTCAGCTGTGTGGTCTTACCGCTCCCCGTCTCCCCGACAACAATCACGATGCTGTTATCTCTACAAGGGAGAGGAGGCAAAGGGAGAGGAGGCCAGTGTGGGGCCACCTCCGAATGTCCAACCCCCGCATCTGGCTGTCCAAGAAGCACGCCTGCTTAGCGAGGACAGTTTCCCCAGGACGACAGCCCCCAGACCGAGACACCACGGGGAACGTCCAGGAGACAGTGAGGTTCAAACAAGTGAACGGCAACAAAATGATGCCATCTTGTTTGCTTTATGCAAAGTCGCCCAGGGAACCCAGGTCAGAGACAAAAATTCTTTCCCTTTTCCACCAGATGTAAAGCCCAAAAGGAAAAGAGCTACTGAGTAAACACAGGAGACGAAGGAAACCTCCGATCCGATGCTGGAGCTCTGGGCCGAGCGGCGGATTACCTGATAATAGTGAGGAGTTCCTGCTGCACAGCAAAGATGGGCAGGTACTGTCTCTGCTCCAGAATCGACTTCTTTTTTGCGAATTCGCTGCTGGCTTCACTTTTTTTCTTCATGTGATCTGCAAACTTCTGCTCTGTCCTGAGAACACATGGCAGCCTAAGCACCCCACATGATCTCCCACATTTTCCTTCCTGACTGGGTCACTGCCCTTCCTCCTTCACCCAAGAACCACCACCACTTCAACAAGGTGTGGCAAAGCTTTGGGACACTAGAGCAGCCAAGTATTCTGGGCTGTTTCTTTTCTCCTCGGGCCTAAGGGACCAGAACAACTGTCTGAGAATCCATCATCCATACATAGCCAACACCCCCAGGGTCAAACAGAGCTGAATATGACTCAGGGGAGTGACAGATCAGCAAGTGGGCAAATCCTCTCCCCCACAAAGGGTTTGACCAGAAGAGTAGCTAAGTCAGAGGTCATCACCTTGTCCGGAATACCGTTGGGCAATTTTGGTACAACCTTTAAAGGGCTAAAAGCAGGAGTCCCGGTCACAGAGTCAGGGCCAAGGTCAGATCTCCTCCCTCCTCTAGGCAGGAAGCATAGTCTGTAAAGCTTTATTTTCAAAGAACTGTAAGACCAACCCCTTTAATATTTACCCACAACTTCTACTGAAAGCACTCAAATAACTGACACGTGTATACATCCCAAGACTCAAAAGCACTGTGTAATTTTCCAAAGACCACATAGCAAAAGAGAGCAGCTCAGCACTGCTGAGGCCGGGCAGTCCCCACCCAGCCCTGCCCCAGGAGACTCGTGGTTAGATCCACCCGTGCTCTGTCAGGCTTCCTATTTCTAATTGCACAGTCATTCCTAGCTAGCTAATAATTAGTGCCTAAGAGATTAAATTCACTAGGGACCAACAAGGGCTGATCAATACCACCAACTTCTCATTTGGCCATTGCTCACAGGGGTTCAGAGAATTAGTAACTCAGTGACAGTTCAGTAGGACATCAGAGTCCAGCCACCTACCCTATGTGGGAATCCCAATGAGCAGTTACCCAACATCTGCTTAAATACCTCTACGAACGGGGAAGTCACTACCTGATAAGACAACACTATTTTTGAACCTCTGTTAAAAACTGGATGAACTGAAATCTAAAGAAGGCACATCCCACCTTCCTGCACTGAACTCCTGAGAAGCACTTTAGCAGAGTGGCTACCAGAGTGGGCTCCAAAGCTAGATTGTTGGGTCTTATCCTGATGCCATTTACTAGCTGGGGGACCTCACCCCTAACCTCCCTGGGCCTCATTCTCCTCCCTCAGTGAGCAAGTATCTGTGAGGTGTTCAACACTCTCTGGCACAAAGGAAACCCCTATAGTAGCAGGGGCGACAGTAGGAAACATCTAGAAAAAGTTGAAGATGGTTTAGGAGGGAGACCAGGAAGAAGGGACCAGAAGACACCAGAAGACTCAAAGTGCCATCAGTCCTGTTCGCAAGCCATGAATTCTGTCGGTTCCTCTGCGAGTGCCCTTGAGGGACCCAGCCTTCGGAGGCAGGCCACTGTCGGCGAGGCTCCTACCGGTAGTCCACTTTCCCGTCCTCTGTCAGAGCTTTATCTGGCTCCTCCTCTTTTTTCACACCCATTATATCTCCCAGCTTGGTTCCAGCCAGCTCCCAGTGCTTGTGTTGAGCCTGAAAAGGACGTGGAAAGCAAGTCAGCTCCACCTTGCTCACAAATGTGTCTATGGGAACCCGAGCTGCCTGACAAGAGGCTTCACCTAGCGGGTGGTAACCCCAGCAGGCAGCAGTGGCACCAAGCCACACACCCCAGGCCTCAACCTCAAGCTCCCACGTCACGCCCTGTGCTTGTGTTTACAAAGGCACTGGTGGAGGGAAGCAACGCCCTCCTCCACGGGCTGATTCTTGCTCTGTGAGTGTCCTCTACCTTCTACAGGAACCCTACCTGAGATCCAATCGGATTTTAAAAAGGAGAAAACAGAGGAAGCACGCAGAGCCCCCCGGCCCCAGGAGACCAGAGCCCACCTTCCTGCGCTCCTTCTGCTCGCGGTGCCTCCGCACCGTCTGGCTGCCCTTGCGAGCTATGACGGCCAGGTCCGAAGTGGCATCCTTGACTGGAATCACAGGCTCTGGCTGTGGCGGGATGGGGAACAGAGAAGCTCCCATCATCCCTGGCCTCCACGAGAAGGCCCACTGCTTGCACGGCCGCCCTAGTCAGTGAAAGGGGTCGCCGCCCTGCCGTGGTGGGGACTTGTTCCCTGGCCTCCCCCTTCTTTCTTTATGAGGTCTTTCTGAGCTCTCTTCTCTCAGGCCACAGAGGAACCTCACCTGCTTAGTGAAGACAATGCGCCCATCCAGAAAGGGGGGCACCAGGTTGTGCACCATCAGATGCACCTTAGCTGCACTGTCCTCTTCGAAGTCCTCGTCCACCTCCAGCCGCTGGACGACCCCACTGGTGAGCATGCGGTTGGCCTCCCAGCGCTCATTATCCTGTGATGACACAACAGGGGCCATGCTCAGACTGTACCCACAGGCCATCCTGAAAGGCCACCAGGGAAGACCACACATCAAGTCTAGAGAGAAGGGTCATGGGGCTACAGAGGTGGCACCGGCCTCTCCACCCTGAAGCTCCTTAGACAGAAGAGCTGCTGATCCCAATCACCTGCTTTTTCCAAGAAGCAGCACTTTCTTTCTAAGTCAGAACCTCTGCGTGGACATACAGATGGTGACTGTCACGAGCCCCATTCAGAGGCAAAGAACACACAGACCCCTGAGCCAGGCCCCACCCTACCAGTTCCCATCAACAGCACCCCACAAGGAAGGGCTGCAAAACAGGGAAGTCAGGAGTTGGAGTTTTCTCCTAAGCTACTGGAAGGTTCCACACTCACTCCTCCACCTCCAGAGGCATCCCTACATCTGGTACCTCAGCAACGGGGAGACAAGCTGTGCCATCCTCACAGGGACGTGACCCGCTGCTTCTCCCACATGCCCCCAGCTCCAGCTGAACCTGCCCCAACCACTGCAGGCAGCCTCACCTCGTTGATCTGTCTCCGCTGGGCCGAAATACGCTTCTGCTTCTGTTTGTGAAGATGCTGCTCCCGCCGCCTCACGTAGTCCTCAGAGGAGCAGGCCAGGGGGTTATGGAACTCATCATATCCCTCATCCATCATGTACCAATCCCGGTCAGCTTGCTGCAGGACGTGAGACGAGGCAGTGAGAACAAGGGACAGATGGCTTATGCACAAGACATGGTCCGAAGGGGAGGAGATGTTTGGTAAGGCATCACTGGCGCGGTGGAGCAACCCTCGCGAGAGGTGCAGAAGCGATCACCCGCTCCAAGATGAGCTTTCTGGAGGAGAGCTGCAGTGCCAGCTGTATGCACTAAGCCTTTAAATGGCTGACCATGACAGCACTTCCCAGATGTACCGCGTGGTGGCACCAACACAACTGAAGACCTTAGGTCTGACCTGCACTAGGTGGGACGTTTCCCCTGCAGCCTGGGCCTCTGGAAAGAGATTCCAGGGCTTTGAGACAGAACAAGGCTCAGCTTCCTTGAACCTGTCCAGTGTCAACCGACGGCATCAAAGTCCAGTTCCACCACAGCATCACTCATGTCCTTGTACTCTGACACCTCCTGTCACCCACCCACCTATGGAGGCTACCACCCCTCATTCGATCCCTCCAAGGTGTCAGGTTTTTACCCTCTGGTCATCCTCCCATTGCTGCCGTTCCTCTTCTGTGTCAAATGAAATTCCTTCTTCGCCCTCCTCACGGCGTCCTGCAGGGGAACATGTAGCAGGTGAGTCCACACAACCCCAGCTTCTCTCCAGTGGCCACCAACAGACTGCAAAGCCACACAGCTCCAGAGCTCTGTGCAGCCTCACTGGAATGAGCAGCCCTGCTTTGCTGCCTCCTACTTCCAGCGGCCTTACCTCGGCCCCTTGACAGACGGGGCGTGGAGCCCAGGTGTCTTCTGTCATCAGCCCACTCATTGTATTTGTAGGATGGGGTTGGCAGAGGTGTGTCATCTGAGTACCTGCTCCTCACAGACCTGGGAAACAGCAGAGTCAGTATCACCAGCAGTCACTAAGCTGAGCCATGTTCCCAGCCGTCATCTGCCCTCATCAGGCCCGCCCTCTGCCACCCACCCAGAGAAACTGGGCTGTTCCACCCAGAACATCACCTATCCCGATCGCGGCTGGACAGCCGATGGCTCCGCTCAGAATCCCGATAGGAAGGTGTTGGGGAGGGCGATTCCCACTGAGAGCGTCTTGAGGAGCCATAGCCACTGTCCTCTTCCTCCCACGTTGACCTTGAAGGAGTGGCTGCATCTGAGGCCACAAAAGACACATTCACAGGATGCATTCAATTTAACCAGCACATGATTCCACAACTACTAGCGAAAAGTCAATTCCCAAAATTTCTTTCTTTTACCATTTATAAACTTGTTGTAATGGGTAAGATGGTTCTGACAGTTTTTAAAGATACCTGAATTTTAAGGGTTCAGTTCTATAACATTTTAAGGAATATCCTGAAATATCATTTATGCACATTTCATCTGTGCATAACATTTTAACGAATACCCACTTTATCTCTGCAAATGTACCCCTCTGGAATACAAATAATTCTTTTTAATAAATCCTTTTTCTGTTCCCCAGGTCCCTATTCTTTCTTGCCATTTGGAAAACTGGACATTCAGCAAAGCAGCCCAGCACCTTAAATCCATTGCAACAGAGAGAGGTCCAGGGCCTTCCCACAACACTCAGAACCAAGTATTCCAAGAAATTCATGGTGGAATCAGGAATTCTGACTTGGCCCACAACAATCCCACTGAGGATGGGGGTCGCTCACCCTGCCTTTTGTACTTGACCCCTCACAATCACAGCAACGGCTCGGTTTACCTTTAGGCTGGTGTCGCGGGCTCTCTGGTTCATTTCTTCTGCTGCGCTCTGACCCTCCATCTCGCTCCGATCTGCTGCTATGCCTGCTTCTATCCCGTTCATCTGTCAAGAGTCACACACAGAGCTTAGAAAACATGTGCCCCGCCCTAACTTTCACCCGTCTTCACCCTAGAGAAAGGACAGGCCTTCCAACTCACTCACAGGTGCAACCTGCACTGCTCTAATGCGATCCATGGGCTCCTGAAACTCACATATCCCCATTCTTTCAAGGGAAAAATAGTTACTGTCTAGAAAGTTTCAAACTCACAGTAACAGTTATTTTCCTGCAAAAATTCAAAAAAGAATAGTTACAAGTCTATATACTGAATAGCTGTTTAATAGTTACAAGTCTATAAGCTACAAAACTTAAAATAATACTGAGCAAAGCCAGCACTGATATCCAGTGCTCTGTGTCTAGCCTTGCTCCCTAGCACTGTCCTTTCTCTATCAGCAACACTATTGTAAACTCTGGTTTCTTATACATATCATCCATTATCACTTTTGTCATCCATTTTCATAATAAGAAGAGAACCCACACTCAAGCCAAGCAGCTCTGCTGCAAGTAACAGCTCCTAAACTGCCTGCTAGTCCCAGTCCCAAGAGGGTCAAAAACAACCGGGCTGACATTATGCAAATAGGGCTCCCCCATTACCAGTTGTCATAAAAACTCCTGCAACAGGAAGAGGCCAACATGTAAATTCAAGTGTTTAACGGGCCACAGGAACTATGCTGGGCAGCTCACCTCTCTCTCTCTTGCGGTCACAGTCTCGGTCCCGCGATCTCTCCTTCCGATCCTTTTCTTCTTTGGATGAGGCATAGACGCCATGTTCTCGGCGCTCCCGCTCTCTCTGCCTACTGCGTTCCCGAAACTCTTCACTCACACCACCAGGGTGGGATGGAGTCTCTACCCGAGCAGGTCGATAATGTCTGAAGCAGGGAGGGTGACTGGTAAAGGGCCCCTCCACAGGAGGAAAACTTGCCCCCAATCCTCTGGCTGGCTGACCTGTCCTTTCCCACTTTATCTCCCTAGAATAGCAGGCTTACATCCAGCAACAACCCGAAGCATAGCTAGGCTCCATCATGTACTCTTCAGTCAGCTGTGAACATTCCCCACAAATCTGAAGAAAATACCAATTCCTATCTACCCTCAACATTATAGAATCATAATAAAATTATAAAGCTCTACATGCCCATCAAAAAAACAGATACAAACACAGGATGTTATTTTCTGGCCTCCACTTTCATTCCCTTTGGGCCAATCCATCCTAACGCCATTACCTGTCTTGCCGGCTACTTCGACCGGCCTGGTCACTGCCCTCCTCCTCAGCATCCCTCTGGTCATCCTTGCTCTCTTCCCAGTCCTTGTAGGAAGAGACTCTGGACTTCTTCTTGTCCTCCCCCTCATCCTTCTCCTCTCTCTCCCTCCGTTTCAGGGAGGCCAACAAGTCCAGTCCCAGCAATGAAGGGCGGGGAGCAGGGGCCTTGAAGACATGCTGTTCACTAGCTGCACTTTTAGTCTTGCAAATCAGACCGCCGACCTGAGAGTCCAGATCAGTGCCTTCCAGTCGATGGATTGAGGCATCCTCTCTGGTGTCTGCCATGACAGGTTCTGGGATTTCTCTAGAAGGAAGGCAAACCAGTTGGTATTGGACATAAGAGGACAGAAGGCTCAACTTTGCTATATCCCAGGATAATGGTAGTTACAGGTAATTCAGGGGGTTAACCTCCCCATCAAAAACAGGACTTCTTTAGCTACCTCTTGCCAAGACCTTGCTGTCATGTCACTGACAATCTCAAAAATCCTCCAGTTCCAATCCCAACACACATCAGAAACAGACACACACGCACATACCCAAACACCAGGGTCCAAGAAGATACCACCCAAACTTTATTAAGGAACACTTACTAGAGCATGATGGCATCTATAAAAGGAGTTTAGGGGAAACGCCCCTAGATTTTATGTCAGAAACCTCAATTAGAATCCAGGCTCTTGACATTTGCTACCTGTATGATTATAAGCAAATAAATTAATCTTAGAATAAGTGTAATTTCTATAATTGTAAAATATAGTACTTTTTGCATTATCTAATCCAGGGAATTACTCTGAGAATCAAACAATAAAGTTCAAACAATAAAGTGTATGCAAAAGCACTCTGTAACCATAAAGGAGTACATAAATGTAATTGTTATATTACTTTATTTGTTGTGCTCCTCTGTAGTGATTGGGTCGCTTGCCATTTTTTTTCATTGAGTTCTTCTACTTCTCCCTCCCTTTAATCTCCAGATACAGGTAAACTCCCTTTAAATTAGAAATGTTGGTGTATAACACTACCATTCATCTGATCCATACATTAGTGACTTATTTAGGAACAGTTGTGTTTTTTAGAAAAGAATTACCTCACAGGAGTCAAAAACTGTTTAAAACAATCCATGTTCATCAAAAATATTAATGAGAAGCACTAGGTTACATGGTGTTTCTGAAAAGTATTTAGTTGACTGTAAGATTTCCTGGCTCTCAACTTGTAACGAACTCCTCTTAACCTTCCATCCACTTAAAACCATCCACCTAAAAACATACACGAATGGATAACTCCTCTCATTCCAACAAATCAATGTAGCAAAGGAACTGTCAGGGGGTAGGGTACCACCAGAATCCTGAGTGTTTTGCTTGGCTCTAATTAACAAGCACAGCTCCATAGAGGATTATTGCCCAAACAGACTAAACATATAATAATGGACACAGAAACAAGAGCTGCATTGTGAAAAAAAATGCCATCAACAGAAGAAAAAAAGGTAAGCTGCATATTGGTGACATCTGTATGCATATAAGGAAATCTAAATAGGAAGGAAGATACATACAGGTTCTGCTCAGCAGTGGTCTGAACTAGAAAATATAATCCTATAATGCCATTCTATGCAGTTAAGAGAACCTTGTCTGTCTTGTCGATGCTGTACCCAGTGACTACCACAATGAACCTTTGATGAATAAATAAATGAATGTAAACTGACAAAAGAACAGGAAGCAAAACATTCCTAAGACAGCAGGGAAACTACTAACAGCATAAGAGGGAGTCTGACAGATGGGGCTTAACTAGCTGCTGAGAAGGAACAGAGAGTTAAGGCGCTGGATTCCGGGGAAGGACGAATGGTGAAGAAGCCACATGCGGTACGAAAAAACAGTGGAGAACGAAACTGGACTGATCCACTCAACAATTATTTATTGAGTGCCTTCTGGGAGCCCATCACTGTTCCTGGCAATAGAGAGAGCAGAGAACAAGACAAAACTCCTCGCCCTCCTGGACTTGACACTCTAACAGAAGAGGCAGTGGTATAAATACCACCGTGACAAACACGAGGAAGGCACCAGCCTACACAGGGAGCCCTGGGCACCAGTCTCCGAGCGGGCTAAGGTGGAGGCCTGAGGAAGCGTGAGGGCGACCCCCGGCAGCCCCCTGGACCTCAGTGGGGCCGCGCCGGGCGGCAGGATCTGAGCAGGGCGAGGAGCAAGGCCTGGGCCGGCCGGCCCCGCACAGCATCCCCGGGGCGAGAAAGGCACGTCGGGTGACAGGGCCCGGACTTCACACACCCGGGCCCGGACCCGAGAGAGGGACCGAGAACCGCCGCCTGGAGCCGCCGTGACTGGCGATGGGAGAGTCGGGAGGGAAGAGGAGACACCCACCTCACCACGGCCGACTCTCGGGGACCCCCGTCCCAGATTCTAGGGCTTGGGCGCCAGCACTCCTCGCTGAGACGACCTCAGAGAGTCGGGAGCCACACTTCGAGAGCCGCCATGGTTGTCCCATAATGCCTTGCACGGCCCCCACTAGCCGCCCAAGGAGGCCATCCAGGGCAGCCCGGAAACGGCGACTCCCGGCACGGACGTGCGACGGAACGCTCCGGGCCCGCCAGCCTAGAGCGTCTCCTCCGAGGCTCGGCCCAAAGGCGCTTCCGCGACTCCTGGAGACCAATCACGCTTAGCCTAAGAGGCGAGAGCCCGCCTCCAGTCTGAGATGGAGGAGGGAGCGAGAATGGGGGCGACCGTCTTTCCCAAGGGCGGAAGTGACTCTAGCTTCCGGTTAAAGCCGGGAAAAGTGGGCGGTGACCAGAAGAACCCTTTCTGTTTATTGGACTATTGAGCGGGGGCGCCCACGCGCTTCCGTTTCCGTCTTCTTAAGGGACCCTTCGAGGGTTGCTATGCAACAGCCGGGAGTTGCTTGGGGTTAGGGCTGCTGTGGCGGATGGGACGGAAGAACGGAGCCGCCAGTGTCTCTACTCTTTGGAGAGGAGGTTGGGGTTGCTGACGGTCCTGAAGTGGAAGAGAGGGAGGTGACTTGTACAAATAAAGTAAGTATCGTCTTCCCTAGCAGTTTTGGGCCAGGAGTGCCCAACCACAGGCATTGTATAAAAACTATATATCGAGTGTTTTGGAAAAATAAGAACGCACGGCACCGACGTAAATATAATCACCTGGCCGCTCGCAGAGAACCAGTGACGGAGTTTGGGGATATTTATTTCCAGTTATTTTTCCATGTAAATATGTACCAATGCATTATATGGGTTTCGTACAAAAGTGGAATTACACTTTATATACTGTTTCATAACGTCTTTATCATGAGAACTTTTCATATGTGAAACGGGCACATGTAACACAATATGTAGTGGCTGTGTAACAGTACTTTGCAGAACTGTACTTTTATTTCACCAATCCCCTATTGATGGCCATTTAGGTTGTTGCTAGGTTTTCACCATTACAAATATGAATAATTTTTGTACATAAGTCTTTGTGCACATGCCTGATTATTAACTAAGAATTAATTCTCAGTAATGGAACTGCTGGTCGAAGAGTACTTCAGTTTCCTTTCTAGGAAAGTTTTGCTTTTCTGCATTTAGAGGGGACTATGAATGCCTGCGCTTTCATTCACAGTCTTGCCATTGTTGTTTGATCTTTTCCAATTTAATGCTATTTATTTGTATTTTTTAATTTGCTTTTCCTTGCTTACTAGTAAAGATTAACTTCCCAAATATATTTACTGTCCATTTGTACCTCTTCCTTGGTGAAGTCTCTGTTGGGATCCTTTGCTTTGGACATTTTATCAGGTGTGATCCCAATTTCCCTCTCCTCCTTCCAATATTTACCCATTTCCCTTGCCCCCTCCCTGTGAAAATTTTGCCTTCTGCTCTCTTCCTCCTGTTTATCGATAACATACAGGAGTTGCTATTCACTTGAATTCTAGTGGTAGGACTGATCCACCTTCTCTTCTGCTTTCCCTTCCATAAGGAATTTGTTCTGCTACTCACATTTGATAAAGTCCCTTGTTGCAACCAGATTTCCTGTTTAAAGTATGACCTCTTCCTGGAACAATTTCATTTCCTATATGGAGTCTTATTAATTCATATCTTAAAATGTAACATCACAAGAAAGGGAGGGAGGGAGTAATCCTCCCTTTTCATAACATTAGCCAACTTTGGAACTGAATTCAGAATACCAAGTATCTCAATGGAGTCTCCCATGAGTGGACTCAAAAATGAAGCTTTTGATCGAAGAGTTTCTCAACCATAAGAATAGGAGCTTATTGTAATAAAAGGACTGGAAATTTGATGGCCTTGTTCTTGTAGCTAAAACTGTAACTATAAGCAAACTAATATGAAAATGAGGGGGTTAGACTAGGATTTGCCCCTTTCACATCAGTATTTTATGATGTGTTTGTGTGTGGTTTTCATACACATTCTTAAATGATCTGTTTGCCATGTGATGAGGTGCATCTAGTAAGATACCAAGAATTTTTAAACCAGGATTCATGATAATACAAATGTGCACTAATAAATGACTGTTTAAAAGGTGTGGTAAATGCATGAAATTGTATGCTGTTGTGACAAACGGTGTGAGTTTTCTATATAGAGATATTGGAAGATACATAGCTAAAGTGCAAATTGTAGAAGAGTAGGTAAGGTATGTGTGCTGGGCATCTGTCATTTGCCCCTCCAGATCCACTCTTCCTCCGCTGAAGTGCTCTGGGACCAGGAGGCTTGCCTGCCTCTGCTTCTTATTGGAGTCGGCCAGTGGGAACATTAGCAGGAGACCAGAGGGAGGGAGGAGAATGGTGGCATACCTTAGCTGCAGGCTGACCTATGCAGCAGCCTTCTCCACTCAGCCATCTCAGCCACAGGATTCTGGTAACTACTCCCTCCCATGACTCCTTGAGGCCTAGAGGTGGGAACAGCGCCACCCTGTTACTAGCCCCAGAGTACAGTGCTACACCCTGTTGTTTTCCTACACCTCGCCTTAATGAAAGTGTCTTCAAATAACCAAATTTGAGGATGTCATCTCTTTCCTCATAGAACCCCAACTTACAGAACAGGCTAGGCTATCTTTGGGTAAAAGAGGAAGTAGGAATGTATATTTGTATTTTTTTGTGAATGCATAGCAAAACTAGAAGATACATGAGAAACTAATGAAAGAGTTCCCTGGTGTGGGGAGAAATAGGGCAGTGGGAGCTGGGCTAGATGAGGGGAGACAGAGAGAAGGAGATTTTTCATAGTATGCCTTTATGTTTCTTTTTAAACTGTGTTCTTACTTGCCACCAGTTCCTGTATTTGGTGGGTTGCTTTTACTTTTTTGATACTACATTGTATGAATCCCTTTTGAAAGAAAAATAGTTATTACCTACTCCAAAAATTAATTTCAGGACTGACAGTGAGAATTAACATTTGGATTCAAGATGAGCTTCCTCTTGCCCAAGCTGACTAGCAAAAAAGAAGTGGACCAGGCAATAAAAAGTACTGCAGAGAAGGTGTTGGTTCTCAGGTTTGGGAGAGATGAGGATCCTGTCTGTCTGCAGCTAGATGATATTGTAAGTGAATTTTTTAGGTAAATACTTTCCTAAAAATCTACGCCTTCTCACTTCAACATCTGCAAAGTGCATGAAAAGGAGCAGGCAGGGCCCAGGGATATAGCTGTTCATTCGTTAACACATTTTCACTTAGAGTTGATCATGTGCCTGCCCTGAGCTGAACCCCCAAATCTGTGATTATGCTGATCCCCTTCTGGACGTCCTTCCCCACTGGCAGCTGTGGAAACTCAGTTTCACCACCAAGGCAATAGAAGACCAGAAACATTATTAACAAGCATCTATGAACATTATCTTATTTGGTGCTCACAGCAGTGAGATAATTACTGTTCCCAAAATGGGAAATGAGATGAATGCCAGGGAGGTCTGGTGACTTCCCAGACACAGAACCACTAAATTGAAGAGCTGGGATTTGAATTTGTTTTCTCTGCCTGAAAATATACTTGTCTAGTATGCTGGTGCTGCCTGATGAGAATCTCTGATTTCACTACACATCTTCACACTGATGAGTAGGGAAGGGAGTATGGGACACAGTAAGCTTAATCTGTCACCCTTTATTAGAAAGAGAGACTCTTACCCATGGTCTAAGACCTCTTCTCACCATTTCTGCTGCTGCACAGTATGGATCCAGTGCAGGAATCCTCATTGTTGTGATTAAAAATGGGTCTGTAATATATAGTAACCTTGGGCCAAGGTGCCAGAGGATTGCAACCCTCAGCTGTAGTGGGAGGGAAGATCACAGAGATCAAGAGTATAGACTCTGAAGCCAAGCTGAGGTCAAATCCCAGCCTCACCGCTTAGTAGCTGTGGCCAGGGACAGATTCCCTCCCTGTGGCTTGGTCTCCTCACCTATGAAATGGGCACTACAATGTGCACACCTCCTAAGAATGCACACAGCAAATGAGCAGTAAGTGCAGAGCACTCGGACAGTCAGTGCCATGTCAGGGTTTGCTACCCTGGTTAGAATTTTGACTCATGGGGGTTTTGGAAGGGAAGATGGGGTAATCTCAGTATCTGTAGTTCATATTTCTGAGTGGTTTAATTTTTTCTTTTAAGTGAGCATGGATTTTATAAATCCATTCTTAGTCCAGGAACTTTTCCAAACAGAATACTCTATTCTAGTAAAAAGTTTCCGAGAAGAAACAGCAGCAACTCTCATATTTTAACCTGCATCTCTCTCCTCATTTACAGCTTTCTAAGACCTCTTCTGACTTGAGTAAAATGGCCTCTATATACTTGGTAGATGTGGACCAAACTCCAGTTTATACACACTATTTTGACATCAGTTACATTCCATCTACTGTGTTTTTCTTCAATGGGCAGCATATGAAAGTGGATTATGGGTAAGTTAGATTGACATGAAGTCATTGTAGCCTTAAAAGTTTCTTTGATCTAAGCAGTTTCAGCTCACCTATTGTCATGTGATAGTGGCTTTGTGAATCCTATATTGGTACTGTTTTCTCAATTGATGCACTCAATTCTCTTTTATTGAAGTATCATTGATACACAATCTTATATTGGTTTCAAGTGTACAGCACTGTGTTTCACCAGTTACCCGTATTATTAAATCCTCACCTCAGCTAGGATGCACTCTGATTTTTTTTTATGAAAGACTTTGGTGGAAAATGAGACAGTTTCCAGTACAATTGTTAAATTCTAACTGCCTACTTAAGTATGAAAGAATAGTACAGTTTGTGAAGCTTAACCACCCTTTTGTGTAGAAAATACAGAACCTTTTTAAGAGTTTCCCAGGAATTTCATTTAAAACAAAAATATGTCATTATTCTTAAACTTCTGGGACTGGTCAGCTGCATTTATAAAACTGTTCCTTCCAGCAAGCTGAGACATGCTTCTCTCTTAGCCAAGTTTCCTGTCTTCTGCCACACAGAGAATTTTGAAATCATTCTTCAAAGATGTCTGTCTCAAGAATATGTAACATGATATCTTTAATGCCTTCCACCAGCCAGCCAGCATCCCAATACTTAATATTTATTTTGAATGTACCCATAATTCTTACCATTTTTTACTGTGGCTGAGGTGTTCACTTATCTAGATTGGGTACCTGCTTTGTATTATCTTTTTGCAATCATGTTACATATTATCTATTTTAAAGCTATTTATTCTGCTAGAACACAGTTGACATAAGCATTAATTTGGTGCAGTCTTTTTAGAGGGTAGTTTTTTACACTACTTACCACCTTAAAAGTGTGTAAAAAACTTTAACCCTGCAATTGGATCTCCAGGAATTTATCTGAAGTGAAAATACTCATGCCAGTGGGCAACACTGGCTACATGGTTGTTCTTCCCACCATTGTTTAGAAAGCACAGTCCTTAGAAAGAACCTAGGTGTCCATAGAGTAATGCTGGATACGTATCAGTTTCATATGATTGTAGATGCTTGTTTAATGACTTTGAAGGAAAAATGTTACATGTTGAAAAAAAGCACACTGCCAAATAATTTGCGTGATGTGATTCCCATGACTGAAAGAAGAACTGTGCACACATACACACGCAATCGGAAGGATATACACCAAAATGTGGCCTTTGGCCTCACTAGTAATTTTTTTTCTGAAGTATTTTTAGAGTAAACATACTTGATGTTCTAAATAGTATTTTAAATAAAGAGTATCCAACACTCAGAAGTAAAACTGATGAGAACTCAGAGATGACGACTAGTTAACAAGTGCCTAGCCTAAAGGAGTAACAACAGCAAAGCTGTGCGCACCTGACGCCTGGGGAATTCTGGTTGATGGTGAGTTGAGAGGTGATTAAGAGTTTTTTGAAGGTGAAGCTTTTCACATGATCGTCCCCCTCCTCCACGCTACCCCAGGGACCCCCGGCACTGGGTTTAGTCATGTTTCAAATGGACCCTGTAATCACAGATGGACAGTCACTGCCAGGTTTGTGTCTTAAGTCTCCCTGACTGGAAGAAAGGAATGGGGCTGCTATTCCTTTTGTCTATCCTGAAGTAATTACTCGAAGTTCTGAGTGAGACTGTTTGTCTTCTGTGCCGTCTAGGTCTCCAGATCACACTAAGTTTGTGGGAAGTTTCAAAACCAAACAAGACTTCATAGATTTGATTGAAGTAATTTATCGAGGAGCAATGAGGGGAAAACTTATTGTCCAAAGTCCTATTGATCCCAAGAATGTTCCCAAATATGACCTTCTCTATCAAGACATTTAGTACAGTCACCCTGATCAGACTTGGAGAGAGAGGCCCATCTTGAAGCAGTACCTGAGTCCAGCTCTGCTGCTCTGGAGGCTCTGGAGTCCTTGAGGAACGCGGTCAGCATCCCAGTGGAGAAGAGCTGTGACTGTTCCAGAAAATACCTCCCCAAGTAGCAGACCACGCAGGCCCCGTGGTGCTCAGGGTGCCTAAGTGTGACTCCCCAAGAACCCAGAGCAGTCAAGTCAACTGCTCCATTTCCCCAGTGTGTTTTTTTATATTTCTCCTTATATTGTGCTTTTTCTTTATTCCTTGAAATAATATAGAATTCTTCTTAACACTGGCTAGTACAATTTAACTATGTTTATTTGACACACAAGTAAATAGTTCCCATAAGAGCAAAAAGACTTTCTACCCTGAATGTATGTACACACACCCCCTCACCTTCACCCTTGCCTATTATCCAGTCCTTGTTATTCCAGTTTCTCTTAGAATACATAATTCTCTACTGATAGTGGACAAGTTTGTTTTATTTTGGAGCCTTACTAGCTAGATTTGTAGAACAGTGTCCTTGTTTGCTCATTTTACTAGCTTTTATGTTATTTTATGTTAAATTTCCTAAGAAATGAGAACTTGAGCCTTTACTGTCCAGCACCCAATTTGAGCAAAATAGTTGACACCCCTTAGTAAACAGGAACAGCTCTCTCCCAGAAGTCAGAGTTGCACCCCTTTTTGAGGCAGAAAATTGTACTTCAAGGATTCAACTGGAAAGAGATGTCAGAACTATCAGGAAGAAATATCATTTTTCTGGTATTTGCCTGTTTTAATAACGTTAGGAAGAACTGCTGCTCTTCCAGTGTCTGCTGGCAAAACCTGCCACCACTGGGCAAGTCACTGCCTCTCTCAAAACCTCATGGACGCTACTGGTACTGACTTTCCAGAGTGAGAGAACAGACGCAGGGCCAGAGGGCCGTGTGCCAGGCAGCATTCGACCTCCTGGGCAGCCGTCGGCCTCCTGGCCCACAGAGGCCCCGTCTCCACACTGTCACTGCAAGTGTGTCCCCCTGGCCAGGTGCTTCTCCTCCAAGCCATGTCTGCAGGGAGAGGTGGCCACACGACCTGGTTCCAACGAAGGTGGCATAGAAGGAAGGCTGCTGGGTGCTTTTGTGTCCTGCACTGATGGAAGGAGAGAGCCACTCCAGGAATAAGACAAAGCAAGGCCCTTCACCACCACCTCCACCTTCTCCTCTCCCCCACTTCCACGCACAGACCTCACCGCAGCCAGCGCTGGATGAGAAGTGAATGTGCTGAGAACAATAAAGAGCCTGGGCCCCAGGGATGGTTTTGAGCTGCTGAGTGAACTCTAGGCCTGCCTCCCCCAGACTTCTATGAAAGAATAAAACACCTTCACTCCTGTCACTGCGAGTTGGGTTTTTTGTCACTCACAGCGTAAATCACATAGTATTTGATGTGTGGTAAGTGCTCAGATGCCAGCAAAACCTCAGAACTTACGTACATAAAATTCCCTTACCCTCTTTCCTCCTGAGGGCTTTGCAGAATGTTTCTCCAAAGTCCTGATTTGTGTTTTTGTTCCTAACTTAGTTGCTTTCCATTCCACAAGTACTGATTGGGTCCATGCTGTGTGTCCTGTGCTGTACTAGCTGCTTCATAAATTTGAATGGCTCCCAGGTGGGAAAAAGGATGCCACGCCTGAGCCTCAAAGAAGAATAGCAGGTCCTCGCACAGAGAGGGCAAGGGCATTGAGGAGAGGGCCCCAGAGGGAGGAGGGCCCAGCAGCGGGAGATGGCAGGGAGGGTTCAGAGCCACACAGAGCAGTGTCACCAAAACCAGGGGGGAGCCCGGGAGGCAGGAGGTGCTGTGGGGAAGGAAGCAGAGATGAGTGAATCCAGACAGTGCCAAAGATGTTCTCTTACTATTTTCCCCCTGAATGGTGACCAGAAGCCGCGTAATACAATCAGGTTATTCTTCAAGAAAACAAGGTGCTCCTAGACAAAAAGGGTGTAACTGTACACTTTTTTATGTGTTTGTATTGTTTTCGGTTTCTGGCTATTAGCTCTTTCACAGGATCTAGACTATCTAAGCCCTTCATTGGTCTACTAGCTCTAAGTTGTTGAAAATTGTTAATGGACCTGGAGTGTGATGAGGACATCACAGGGAAGGGCAGGCCCTGGTGAGAGAGTGGTGACATCAGGTGGCGGTGTACAGCCTGAGAAGGAGAGGCCGTGTTTCGGTGGGACACGAGGTGGCTGCTGAAAGGTCAGTGTACCGCAGGCTCACCGTGAGGAAGAGCTCCGTTAGAACGCTCCTTCGGCTGGAAGAGCTCCTGTTTACAGAGGTCCTGGGACCTTTCTTCAGGGAGACCCTTAATAGCAAGACCCTGCTCTTTGTGAAATGGAGACTCAGCTCTCACTTGACTCCTGGAAAGGGTGAGTTTCCTCCAAGTGAGAAAAGCTACCCCTACTGAGGAAGAGACTTCAAACTCTTTACCAAGTTCTAGAATGTTATTGTCGGTAGGGACTTTAAGATAGTTTACAGTAGTCTGGTAAAAGCCCCTCACGGAGGAGACTGAGAACTGATGGGCAGGAAGCTTAACGCACTTGGCGTATTTATGACTGAGGCGTGATGTGGACCCAGCAAGTCCAGAGATTCTGCC
Source organism: Manis javanica (assembly GCF_040802235.1). NCBI lineage: Eukaryota > Metazoa > Chordata > Mammalia > Pholidota > Manidae > Manis > Manis javanica. Next base: position 51,543,716 of record NC_133172.1, read on the forward strand.
TTTACGTCCTCTGACTGTTTTCTGAAGTACTGGCGTGTTGGAGCACAAATAACCTAAGTAAGGTCTGTGGCAGAACACTTGTTTTCCTCCCGCCTCAGCCGGCGGCTTCCTCCCCAGGCCTGCGCCCTTTCTCCTGAGCACTTTGAAGAAGCACAAGGATGCGGCCGGGGACAGAGCTCAGCGTCTGTGTTCAGACACACCTAGACTCAGGCAGCTTCACCACTTAATAGCTGCGTGACCTTAAGCAAATGGCTTCACTTCTCCACCAAACAGGGGTAACAGTGCGCTTCCTGAGGCCTGTCACCTGGTAGGCACTCAGTGAGTGTGACCCCCACAGGGGGACAGTTTGTATCCCAGTGGCTTGGGGAGTTTCTGCCACACTCCCAGTAGACTACACCACTTGGCTGCTGCTGTACCATAAATGAGAGAATAACAAACGGCCCACGGCTAAAAATAGCACAGAAAGGAGTCAAAAGAGAGTTTTTATTGACTGACTCGGCAATGTGGGGCTGGACCCCATGGGCTTCACACCACGTTTTATCCCCTCCGGTCCCATCCAGTTCTCCCTCTTCCAGAGTGAAATCTCGCTCCCAGCCAGCCGTGCATTAATTTTCAGCTATGGTTTTCTGAACCCAGTCCAGGATGGAGGGCACCTTCACGTATACACTGTACTCAGCCACAGTGCAGCTCTTATCAAAGCTCAGGATCCCAGCTGCGTACCAGATGTCCTCATCCGTGTCGTGAACAGCAAAGGCACTGCCCGCGTCGCCATAGCAGGTGTCCTCCTGATACTTGGACAAGCCGGCGCAGAAGGTGTGCTCGTTCAGCGCGGGCTGCACCCCGACGGGGCTCTTTGGCGTCTTCTTTTCGGGCACTGTGCTGCCTTCGTAGTGAATTACACATTTGTCTTGGTCAGCCACAGGCAGCATGACATACTTCAGATGCTCAGTAAAATTAAAGTTGGCATTTCGCCCCCAGCCAGACACATAACCCACACGTCCCACTTCCGCATAATCTTTTGAAGGCAGGCAAATGGGCATTACTTTCTCATCAATGGGCACCTTCTGCTTGAGTTTGATGAGCCCGATGTCCACCTCGGAGTAGTCAGGGTGAAGCACGACCTTCTCGATCTCCACCAGCTGGTGTTTCCCCACATAGAGTCTTAAAGTAGGGGCAATGTCTTTGGCTTTGGCTTCATCTGTATGTCCCAGGAAGAGATTTTTAGCGGTGGTCAAAAGCCACTGTTCATTGATCAGTGTGGCCCCTGAAGTGAGGTTATGGTGGGAGACCATCTTGGCCTGCCAGGGAAAGCTGCCTTTGGCATCCAGAGACCCGCCCATGATGCGCTGCACCTGATCCACTGGGTTCTTGGGCTTTCCGCACACTGTCAGAGAAAGCAGGACAATCATGAGCAGAGGTGCGAGTCTCCCGAGCTGGGAAAGGGGCGGGAGCACCGCGTGTTGCTGTCCAGAGTGTCGTTCATTTCTTCGGCGCGGGGAACATTTACATGCTCTGCCCTTACCACCTGCTCCTCTCCCTTCCAATATTTATAATTTAAAATTACGTTTTACTTTTCACATCACCAAGACAGAGTTCCATTTCCTGCTTCTCTAACTCACAAAAGATTTTCAAACCCTGGTTGATTAATCGTAATCATATTTGCTGTATATTTAAACAATTTATCACAACAAAGGAATGTCCACGATCCTCTGAATTCACTGTGAGGGTGAGGAGCTCTAACTCATTCGCTCCGAATAAAGAGAGCAGAGATCTGTAGCAGCATTGGCTGGAACTCCGATTTTACAGATACTGCAGTTAGATCGAGGTGGGGTGGCAATTCCACCCCACTAGGAGCAGAAGAGAGTAAGCAAAATCCTCATTTCAAGAGGGAAACGGAGACAGCACCAGCTCCTGCTGGTAACAAGAAACGAACCCAAACCCATCTCCAGCCTCTCGGGCCACACTCCCGCGCATGAAGGTTTCCTTATGCCCTCTCTTGACTTGTCCTTCCTGGAGCCTGCTTTACCCCGGCCCTGGGCTCTCCAGGCAGACACCTGTACACTGAGGGTCTCCTGGTCCTCTGGGGGCAGTGCGGACAGTGATTCAGTCAATGCCCTGCAGGCCCCATGAACAAGATCCCTAGTGAACTTCACTGTAGCGTCACCACCTACTCCACCCGGCCCTTTGTGGTTCTCCCCAGTCCCTTATCTCGGCTCTTGTAGGTTCAGAGGAAACCGCACAGGAAGGATCCTCTAGGACATGTCAGTTAAGACGCCTGCCCCTGAACGAGCCCTCAGCACCCACCCACCCTTGGTCTGCTTCCCAGGGCCCCTGGCTTCCTACCTGCTTTGCACTCAGGAAGTTCCTCTCCAGTGACATCATTTACCCACTGCTTCTCATTGTTTAAGCTGTACACTCCTGAAACAAATGAAAGAAACAAGCCAAAAGAGAAATTAAATCCGGACCTAGCATGGGGAGAGAAGGTATTTAAGGAGAACTGGAGAAGGAGAAGGAGGGGCAGGAAGAGGCGGGAAAGGGGAGGGAGGAACACCGTGCTAGGAGCCAAGCGCTGGGGGCGCCAGTGAAGCTCAGCGGGGCAGACCGGTGGCCACGGTGATCCTGGGGATGGTGGCAGCGTGGCCCAGGGCAGGAATCCAGGTTCAAGTCCTGACTCTCCCCCTTACAAGCTACCTGATCTGGGGCAAGTTAACTCAACCGCTCTGTGCCTCACTTTCCTCATCACAAAATGAGAATAACACCTCTTCAGTGGGGTGTTAGAAGACTAAGTGAGCATGTAAAGTCCTTAGAACAGTGCCAGGCGTGCAGTCCTCACGAGGCGAGGGCCTCCTGTAGGTGTAGGCCTACTCTGAGATGGGCAGGCTTCATGGCAACACCTGCCCTTGGCAAAGGAGGAGACTTGAGGCTGAGAAAAGTTAATTTCCCCAAAGGCCACAGCTAAAGGTGACAAAACCCATCAGGATCTAAGTCTCCTGGCCCCAAGCACGTGAGAACTTTCTGGCCAGCACCTGCCCCACCCACTCCAGGGACTGGACTGGGTGCAGACACTTGCCCAGGCCTTACCGTCTCCTTTGGTGTGCAGTTCGTAGTAGGTCTTACACCCATAGCGAACCAAGTGCTGCAGGCGGCCGTTCGCAATCTCAGGGGGCTTTGGGCAGCTGTTGTCTGCAAAGGGCAGGAAACAGGAAGAGGATGTTAATACCGGGAAACTGCTCTCAGAGACCCACGAGAAGTCAGATGAGAAGCTTCTCTGCACATCAACCACCCTCCACCCCAAATGGAAGCAAGAGGGAGGCAATCCTTCTTGGCTGGTTCCCCGGTGCTCTTCAGGGCACCAGAAGAAGACCAGACATTAGGATGAGAGGGAGAGCTGGGTCTTCCAAAGAGGGGGTGCAGTGGTGCTGGAATGTGCAGCTCCTGCCCGAACCCAGACCTGCCTGCAGTGTCTGTGGCCTCATTGCCGACCTCCACTGCGAAAAGCTGCCCGCAGAGCAGGAGAGCGACAGCAGCTCCAAGGGCTCTGCAGAGAGAAGACAGGAAGGAGCATGACTGCTTTCCCTGCTACACACACACACACACACACACACACATACACACACACACACACACACACACACACACACACACACACACACACGGCAGTCAGAAAAGAAAATACAAGGAATTGCTAGGGCCAAGCAACCGCTCCCCACCACATACACACTTCAACAGCTTCCAGTATGCCCCGGGGCAGCCTTCAGAGAGCGACCACCAAGGCAGAGCCACGTGGGTATGTGGGCCTCGATTTCTGGCAGCATTCAGCAAACACTAAACTGTTACTAATTCATGAGCTCTCCAGCAAAGAGAAACCCCGCAGGCACCCTTATGGGACTGAGCTGCGAGGGTACTACTAATGAAATGTGGGTGACTTGAAGTAGGAAAGCGAGAATTTATTATGCTATTCTCTCTACTTCTTGAAATTTTCCATAATAAGAGGTTTTTAAAATATATAATCTAAAACACTTACATGGTTATTTCTATTACTTTATGACACTTTGCCTTCAGAAAATGGTATGTCAAACCCCAAAGTGCCAGAAAGCTACCTGGGGGACACTGGCATCAATGCACAGGCCACACTCAACCAGTTAATCATCTCACTGACATGTATCAGCTATTCAGAGATTATATTAAGTTTCTGAGATTATGTTAAGATGTGTTACATTTCTACTGTTGTTATTTCAACATTTCAGAAAAATTTTTGTGGATACAGTCTAAGTGCTGTCACTCAAATGCATCACTGCTGGTCTGCCTAATTAGACATTTTTTTAAAAGAAAACAATTTGCTAACAAACATAATTCAGAATGCCAGGAAGTCTACCATGGAAGCTGCTGGCATCCCCTGCAATGACAAAAATGTCATACCCTCAAGGAAAAAGGTATACTGTAGAGTGAGTCACATTTCATGGGAAAGGCAGCACAGTCTGAAAGTATTTTTTACAAATGCAGAAAAGCAGAGGACTTAACACACCAAAGCCCTGAATTCACTAGAATTTAACCCTTGTGCTCTATCTGTGTTACAGTTTTGCAGCTCTCCTGTAGGCTTCTCCTATAGCGGGGCTGCCATGGAGATGAAAGACGTATGCAAGGAAAGATGACACACCCAAGAGAAAAGGGGCAGAGGGGCAGAGCTGGGGACTCACCTCATCTCAGGTCTGTCCTGCCGCTGGAAGAGCAGTGCAGTGGGGGGCACCTGCAGATCCTTTTATGCCTCCAACTTCTCAGCCCGCCCCTCCTCGATTTTGTAATGCCTGTGTCTACACAGCTTTGGCCTTGCTAAGGTCACTGGCATTTTCCGGGAACACAGCCACACACACCCCTGTTGAGAGCCGAGCTCTTGCTTCATGCTTGAGTGTCCCCTGGTATTCTTTTCCAAGCTCAAAGCAACCTGCCCACAGCATGACCCCACGTAGCGGCCAAAGTGTTTCCCGAAATCTGTGTCTCTTTGTTTTGGAGGGTTTCAGCACCGAACAAGAAAAAACTGCTCCCCTTTGGGTTATTTCCAACCCCTTATACACTTGCTGCAACCTGGCTGACACGGGGCTCTAAAGAAAGCATTTCCTTTTCACAATCATTTTCCTCACCCTGTGTTGACATCTCCCTATTACTTTAAAGTTCTTCAACCTGAAATCAGTAAAGTATATTTGTTGTGTCCTATTTCATTGCTCTTTGCAAGAAATCACACACCATGGTTAAAGCTGTGGTGTAGACTGATGCAAACCGCACTCAATGGCAGTGGTTCTCATGGCTGTATAGTCCAATTAATCCAAATAGGCACATGGGAAAAATCGATATGCTTCAGTCAAATATCTACACCTATGTATCCCAAGTACTAGTCAATTGAAATTTAACAGCAACTCAATAAAATCTTGCTTTGTTCATTTAAAAACTGTCAGTGGTTCTTAAATTAGAGGGTACAGAAGAATCACTGAGATATTTGCAGTGGCACTGATGTAATAGCAAGATAACTGGAAACAGCGCAAATTTCCATCAATAGGGGAATGGCTAAATAATGTGTGGTATATTTGAATAATGGAATACAGATCTCCCTCAGCTTAGAATGGGGTTACATCCCAATAAACCATTGTAAATTGAAAATATAAGTCAAAATGTATTTTATACACCTAGCCTAACTGAACATCATAGCAGCCTAGCCTACCCTAAACATAAACACTTACAGTAGCCTACAGCTGGGCAAAGTCATCTAACAAAGCCTATTTTATAATAAAGTGTTGAATACCTCATGTAATTTATTGAATATGGAAAGTGAAAAACAGAATGGTTGTACGGGTACAGAGGGTTGTAAGCCTATTGGTCGTTGGCCCTTGTGATCACGTGGCTGACAGGAGCTGTGACTTGCTGCCGCCGCCCAGCACCAAAAGAAAGCATCCCACCCATACGGCTAGCCCGGGAAGAGATCCAAATTCAAAATTTGAAGTATGGTTTCTACTGAATCAGTATTGCTTTCACATTATCGCAAAATAAAAATACCCTAAATTGGGGGTGGGTTGAGAGAGAGAAGTGAAGGGGATTAAGAGGTACAAGATAAATTATAAATAAGACACTGGAATGTAATATGCAGCATAGGAAATACTGTCAAAAATATTATAATTTGTGTGGAGACATAGTAACTACAGGTATCATGGTGAGCATTTCATAATGTCATAAATGTTGAGGCATGTTGTACACTAAAACTAATATAATATTGTTTGTCAGCTATACTTCAAAAAAATCAGAAGAAAAATCATGTCAAGTCATTGTAAGTTAGAGACTGTATCATACAGACATGAGAACAAATGTACTGTGAAAGAACATGGGTAATCTTACACTTTTGGAAGAAAACTACAGCGTCCAGGAGATTACATTAAGAATGATTCTTCCTTAGGCTGTTGACATGGATGGCCTGGGTCGCAGAAGGTTCACTGCAGGAGGGTAGGCTTCACCTGCCACGGTTTTCCCCAATTACTACACCTGGAGGAGCTTTTTTCAGCTCAAGACTTGATGAAAACCACAGAAAGTTTTTCTGAGAATTACATGCCACGCCCCCCCACCCCCAAGGAACGGGAACTGTGCGCATTCCACTCCAAATGGACGAATAACTAGAAACAACTAAGTATGAATGATTTACACCCGCAGTTCTGATTTTAGTTTCTATAAAGGAAATGGTAAGGACTGCAATGCTATATCCAGTCCCTGGGCTCGTTTTCAATTCTGACCCTACCACTTATCAGCTAGCATGTCTCAGTTTCCCCATTGAGACAATGGGGCAAACTTATACCCAGGTCATTGAATTGTTGTGAGGATTAGTACACAGTCACTGTTCAGACAGTGCACGGCACCCAGTATTGCCTATTTATTATTGAGATCCAATCTAGATTCTGGCTTTTGCATCATTCAAGTTTTCTTTGTACTCACCTTTGCTGTTTAAGGAAGGTGTCACTTCATTCCACTTTTATCACTCTTTGCAACAACTCTTCTATATTGCCCATGCACTTGCTCAGGGGTCTGATGCAGTACCAAGATTATTAAATGAATGAATGAATGAATGGATAAACAAACAAACAAACAAACAAATAAATAAATAAATAGCATGATTCTTCTTTTTTTAGAGCTCAAAAACCAAGCAAACCAAGCAATGGATTCTGGAATATGACACCAAAATAAAAAGCAACAAAAGAAAAAAGATAAAGTGGACTTAATCAAAATTAAAAACTTTTGTGCATCAAAAGACAGTATCAAGAAAGTGAAGGGCCAATCTATGAATGAGAGAAAATATTTACAAATCATATTTGATGAAAATTAAAATCCAGAATAAACAATTCCTACAACAACAAAGACAAACAATACAATTAAAACATGTGGAAATGATGAACAGACATTTTTCAAAAGATGATAAACAGGTGATCGATAAGCACATGAAAAGATGCTCAACAACATGACTGGCAGATGTCATTAGGGAAATGCAGATGAGAGCCCAGAGACACCGCCTCACACCTACTAGGATGGCTACAATGTAAATACGTGTGTGTGTGTGTGTGTGTGTGTGTGTGTGTGTGTTGGCAAGGATGTGGAGAAACTGGAACTCCTGTACATTGCTGGGAGGAATGCAACATGGGCTGGTCTCTGTGGAAAATAGTACGATGATTTCTCAAAAAGCTAAGCACAGAATTGCCATATGATCCAGCAATTCCACCACTAGGAATATTCCCCAAATAACTTAAAACAGGTACACAAACAGATACTTGTACATCAGTGTTCACTGCGGCATTATTCCCAGTAGCCGAAAGGTAGGCAGACTATGAGTGTCCTTCAAAAGCTGAGTGGATAAACAGTATGTGCTGTGTCCATACAATGGAGTATTACCCACATACAGAAAGTGCTGACACAGGCTGCCCCATGAATGAGCTTTGAAAACATGCTAAGTGAAAGAAACCAGATGCAAAAGGACAAATATTCTATGATTCCACTTGTATAAAATATCTAGAAAAGGCGAACTCAGAGACAGAAAACAGATTAGAGGTTACCAGCGACCGTGGGGAGGAAGAATGGGGAGTTACTGAGTAGAGTTCCTGCGGGTAGTGATGAAAAGGTTTTTCACATGGTGATGATGGTTACACAGCGTTGCAAATGTAATTAATGCCACTGGATTGTACACTTTAGAATTGCTAAAATCAGAAATGTTATGTTTTATATTTATTATCACAATAAAATTTCAAGAAAAAAAGTAAATAAACCTTTTCTTGGGGCCAAAAATTGTAAAAGTGAGCAAAACTCGACACTGGGAAGTGACTGGTGGTTACCATGGGGGAGGCGTCAGAGTGGGTAAGTGGGGAGAGTGAGGGGAATAAAGAAGCACAAAAATTCTTGGTCATAATATAAGTTGGTCAAGGGGATTGTAGTAGAGCACGGAGAATATAGCCAATGATTCTGTAACATCTTCCTGTGTTGGCAAATGGTAACCACACTAGAGGGGGTGAGGATTTAATAACGGGTAACTGTTGAACCACTGTGTTGTACAACTGAAACCAATATAAGAGTGTATATCAATGATACTTCAACTTAATTAAAAAGCAAGCAAAAGGGGATTATGGGGTATCATGATGAATGCACATGGTGTGAGGGGTCACAGGGAAGACAGTGTAGCACAGAGAAGACAAGTAGGAACTCTGTGGCATCTTGCTACACTGATGGACAGTGACTGCAATGGGGTATGAGAGGGGGACACGATAATATGGGTGCATGTAGTAACCACATTGTTTTTCTTGTGAAACTTTCATAAGAGTGTATGTCGATACCTTAATAAAAAAATGTAAAAAAAAAAAAAAGCAAGCAAAATGAAGCCATATATTGTACAGGCATAAATACCAAAGAAACAAAAACTATACTTTCTTAAATTTTAATGGAATGAAAAACAAAACACAAAATGTTACGTCTTATAGGGAGGCAGAAGGAAAGCACAAGACAGAAGCACATGGGTAAATATAAACATAAACACACTACTGTTAATGATTCAGCTTTTGGGCTAGGTGGTAGGTTCACAAATGCACATTTCTTTATTGAGGTTTAGTTTTAAGTTTATACCTATCTATATAGATACATATATAAAAAACATATATATATATATATACACACACATATATGATTATATCACATATAGTAGTTATAGGTATCAAATAGCATTTAAATATATGAAGGAGGGAGAATCACCTGACACAGTTATTAAGAAGCAAAGCTCAGGCTCCTCCATCCAGAAATTTGATTCCATAGTTCTAAACTGGGTCTGAGAATCTGCACTGTAAATGGCCATCATTTCTTCCACCCCTGTACACACGCTGCAGTGCGCCCACAGCTCTATGGGCCCCTGGAATGGAGGGCGAGGCTTTCTCTCTGGGCTGGAGCCGTCCCTCCTAAGGTACCTAAAATGAGACATTTCTCACAACCACTGTAGAATAAATGCTTACGCACAAAGTACATGAAAACTCGCCTTTCTCCTATGAACAAAACCTGAACTGTGTTACACCTGACTTTTGCGTCGAGCAGCAAGGGAGCTCTCACAGCCCGCCAGCCTTGGGCACCCTTTATTAACTTGGCAATGAAGAGTATCCAGCCCACAGGCCTTCTCTCTTCACTGGGAATCAGGATGAGACAAGATGAGCAGGTGGCCAGTGAGAAGCCTCAGTGCAGCCAGCCACACGAAATAAATGCATTTTTAAGGAGAACAGAAAGCAGAAAAGCTTTAAGGATTTAAGGTAGGACAACAGTTGGCAGAGGAGCTGGAAGGGTGGGGTTTTGATTTTGGAAGGAAAACATTGTTTTTCAAAGTTTATTCTGCCATTATGAAAGTCTTGAAATTTTACAAACTACAGAAAAAATAAAAATAAGAAGAAAGTCCTCCTATCATTCTACCACCCCAAGACAAATAGTAACCACTATTAACACTTTCGGTGTTACTTCCTTCCAGGCTTTTCTCTGCACACATTTTTTACTTGGTTTTGACAATTCTTCACACAAAATTTTTGTGATCTGCCTTTTTCACCCAATGTTACAGGCATCTTCCGTGTTGCAGCAAACTCTTTAAAACATGTTTAATGGGATATCATCTTCCTAACTTAGAGATGTATCATATATACTTCAAATATTCCCTCAGTGTTGGGAATTTAAGACAATTCTAATTTATCTGTCATAAATATCTTCCATAAACTCAGAAAAGTGAGGTAGGAGGCCAGGCTCATTTTATTCCATAGAGATGTACAACTGGCCCAGCATCATTTACTAAAAACATCCGATCTTAAGTATTCAGCTCAATGATTCTTTTTTTTTCATTTTTCATTTATTTTATTTTATTTTATTTTTGGTATCATTAATGTACAATTACTTAAACAACATTATGGTTACTAGACTCCCCCTCTTATCAAGTCCCCCCTACATACCCCATTAAAGTCACTGTCCATCAGCGTAGTAAGATGCTATAGAGTCACTACTTGTCTTCTCTGTATATACTGCCTTTCCCGTCTCCCCCACCACCACCACTACATTATGTGTGTAATTGCAATGCCCCTTTTTCCCCCTTCTCCCTCCCTTCCACCCACCCTCCCCAGTCCCTTTCCCTTTGGTAACTGTTAGTCCATTCTTGGGTTCTCTGAGTCTGCTGCTGTTTTGTTCCTTCAGTTTTTCCTTTGTTCTTATACTCCACAGATGAGTGAAGTCATTTGGTATTTGTCTTTCTCTGCCTTGCTTGTTTCACTGAGCATAATACCCTCTAGCACCATCCATGTTGTTGCAAATGGTAGGATTTGTTTTCTTCTTGTGGCTGAATAATATTCCATTGTGTATATGCACCATATCTTCTTTATCCATTCATCTACTGATGGACACATAAGAACTGTGTAATCAACACTCAGGTCAAGATATAGAATATTTCCAGCACCTCTAGGAGACTATTTTTGGTTCCTTCCAGTCAACACCTCATAACCCAAAAATATCAACTATTCTGACTTCCATGATTGCATAGTTTTGCCTGTTCTTGAACTTCATATAAACAGAATCAAAGAGTAATTATTCTTTGCCTCTGGCTGCTTTTGCCCATTGTTATGTCTGTGAGAATCATTCGTGTTGTCGTATTAGTTTCTTTCTTTTTTACTAATGAGAAGTATTCCACTGTGTGGGTAAACCACAGTTAATTTATCTATTCTCTTGTTTGTAGATATCTGAATGGATTCCGGTTTGGGGCTTTTATAAAGAAAGCTGCCATGAACATTCTTGCACATGTCTTTTGGTGGATACATGTACTTATTTCTCTCGGATAAACACCTTGCTGTGTCACGGGGCAGGCATATGTTTAGCTTTAACAGATACTGCCAAACAGTTCTCCAGTATACACTCCCACCAGCAATACAGCAAAGTTCCACTTGCTCCATATCCTTGCCAATAACATCTTAATTTTAGCCATTCTGGTGTATATGCAGTAAAATATAATAATGGCTTTAATTAGCATTTCCTGGATATAGAATGATATGTAGAGCACATTTTATATTCTTGTTGGTCCACTTAGGTATCCTCTATGAAATGTCTTTTCCTTGTTGACTTGCAGTTGTTTTATTTTTTAAGATATTCTGACACTAGTCTTTTGTTTGATAAATGTAAACATTTATGGCTGTTTTTTTACTCTCTCAGTCATGTATTTTGATAAACAGAAATACAGAAGTTCTTAATTTTAATAAGTTCTACTTTATCAGTTTTTTGTATTATGGTTAGCGCTTTTGGTGTCCTGATTAAAGTATCTTTGCTTAATGGGTCATGACAACATTCTCTTAAATTTTATTCTAGAAGTTTATTCTTTTACTTTTCACATTTACATCTGTGATCCATGTGGAATTAATGTTTGTGTATGATGTGACTTAAAAGTTCATCTTTCTTCATATAAATATGCAATTGATACAGTATCATTTGCTAAAATGATCATCCTTTGCCCCTAAATTACAGTGATATCTTTGTTACAAATTAGGTGACCACACATTGGGTCTACTTCTGTATTCTTTCTTCTGTCCCCTAGTCTATTTGCCTAATCCTGGGTCAATCTCATTATGTCTTAGCAAGGAACTTTATAGTAAATCTTGCTATATGGAATTATAAGTGTTTCAGCTCTATTCAAGATTGTTCTGACTGACCATTCTAGGTTCTTTGCATTTCATATAAATTTTAGAATCAGCTTTCAATTTTCACAAAATGTCCTGCTGATATTTTGATTGGGATTATATTAAATATCTAGACCAATTTGGAGGGAATTGACATCTTAACAATATTAAGTCTTCCAATCCGTAACATGGTATATCTCTTCATTTATTTAGGTTGTCTTTAATTTCAGTGCCCTACAAATTTTAGTATAGATATCTTACACTTCTTTCATTATATTTATTCCTAAGTATTTGGTTTTTATGCCACTGTAAATTCTAATTTCATTTAATTTGCTAATTGCTATAACTGATTTTTGTATATTGGCCTTATATCCAGCAACCTTGGTATATCCACTAATTAAATTAACAGTTTTCATGTTCTAAATTTTTTAGATACACAATAGTGTCTCTTTTCCCTCTTCTTTTCTAATCTTTATACCTCTAATTCTTTTTCCCACCTTATTGCACTAACTAGGAGTTTCATCACAACGTTAAATAGCAGTGGGGAGTGGGCATCCTTGTCACTCCCAGACTCAGGGAGGAAGCATTCAACGTGGCACTCTTGATATATTAGCTGTAGGCTTTTCCTGTTTTGTTTTGTTGTTTGTTTTTGTAGATATCCTTTATCTGATCAAGAAAGTTTCTTTCTATTTCTAGTTTGTTGAGACTTTTTAACAAGGTGTTTAATGCTTTTTCTTTATGCATTAGGATCATCTACTTATTCTATTAAATTGATCCATTTTTTTAAAGTTAAACCAACCTTGCACTTCTGGAGTAAACTTCAATTTCTCATGATTTTTATACTGCTGGGTTTGATTTTTTTATTATTTTGGAGGATTTTTCAATTTGAGTTCATGAGAAATACTGGCTTATAATTTCCCTTTCCTGTAATGTCCTTACCAAGACTTCATATTAAGTTTATATTGATGTCTTAATGCAAAACAGGGAGTGTTCCCTATTTCTCCATTGCATGAAGGAGTTTACATAAGATTGATATTATTTCTTCCTTAATTCACCAGTGAAGCCATATAGGCCTATAGCTTTCTTGTGGAAAGATTTTAAATTTCAGGAAGGGGTGTCCAAGACAATATAGGAAGATCCTGAACTCACTTCGTCCCATGCATGCACCAAATCTGCAGCTGCATATGGATCATTTCCCTCTGAAAACTAGATGAACTGCTGTCTACAACAAAGGATAAAAGGAACACACTGAGATGGGTAGTAGAGGCAGAGACACAGTCTCGCAAAAAAAACCCGTCCCAGTTCAGTGACACAGAAAGAAGGGATCTCAGCTCCCAGAGAGGCAAGGAGTTGATACCCAACATCAGGTACCTCAGCCCCTCAGCCCCTGAAATCTACACCAGAGAGACAAGCTCCCAGAATGTCTGGCTTGGAATGCCAATGGCTGATGTCTGGGGGTCCCAATGTGCCATAGAAACCTAGGACTTCCCTCCTAGAGGGTTTGCATGTGGACTCACCCAACCTGAGACCCAGTGAAAAAATAGTAGTTTGAAAAGTGCCTAGACTGCTGATCTGGGGCATTAGCCATAGGGCCAGAGGACCACTGCAATGCTCCCTGGAGGCAGAGGCTCCAGTGGACACTATTGTGGCACTTTCCACATGGCCTGCTAGCACAGGTGAGCAAACTCAAATGCAATACCCATCCCACCTCACACACACTGCCTTGTTGGGACAGGTGGGGTCACAGCACTTGCTGAAATCAGAGATTACTGATAGTTGCTATACTCCCCCAACTCCCTGGCTGGGGTGGGCAAGCACAAATGGCTATAGAGTTCTCTCACTCTCTACCTATCTTCCAGCATAGGTAATTGTGACCCTTCCTGCCCCATGGCAGGAGCACAGGTGATAACAGCATTCTGTTAACAGCCTAAGCCAGTATACCTGCACAGACAAGGCACTACCACTGCATTGCTGAAGCCCACACATGCGTACAGTTGAGATGCTTTCCTGCTGTGTTTCTAAAGCCAGCAAGAGAGCCCCAGCCCCAACACTCTGCAGCTGCCTTGCTAAAGCCAATGGATGTGTGCAGTACCCCTTGATTACCTGGGGCTGGCATTCCAGAACTCAATAGGACTGTAACAATTGGGAAGACAGTTCTTGGCAGGCCACCACCCACAGGGTGCTACACAGACAGCAGACTAAAACACAACCCATCTTCCTGTGAAAAAGATTTATTTACTTACTCAAGCAAAATGAGAAAAAGGAGAAATATGTTCCAAACAAAACCTAAGAAAAAGACCTTAATGATATGGAGATAAGTAATCTACCAGATAAAGAATTCAAAGGTCATTATGATGCTCACTGAACTTAAGAGAAGAATGAATGTACAGAATGAGAACTTCAACCAAGAGAATAGAAAGAAAAAAATTTACCAGACATCACAGAAAAGAAGACAATAACGGACTGAAAATACATAGAGAGGGGTTCAGCAGTAGACTGGATGAAACAGAAGACTGGATCAGAAAGCTGCAAGATAAAGCAATGGCACTCACCTTGACAGAGCAGCAAAAAGAAAAAAAAATTTAAGTGAAGATAACTTAAAGGACCACATCAAGCACAATAACATTTGTATTATAAGAATCCCTGAAGGAGAAGAGAAAATGGAAGGTGCAGAAAACTTAGTAGAAGAAATAAGGGCTGAAAATGTCCCTAACATATGGAAGGAAACAGACATGTAGGTCCAGGAAGCCCAGAGAGTTCCAAATAAGAACCCAAAGAGAGCCACACCAACTCACATTAAAATTAAAATGTAAAAAGTGAAAGAATGTTAAAACCAGAAAGAGAAAAACAAATTGTTACATTCAAAGGAAACCCCATAAGACCATGAAATAATTTATCAGCACAAACTTTGCAAGCCACAATATTCAGAGTGCTGAAAGGAAAACACTTCCAACCAAGAATACACTACCAAAAGAGGATTAAAGATGGTGGTGTGAGGGTGAGACAGAGGCCTCCTCCTAAAACCGCATATAATACGAAAATATAATTAATACAACTAATCCTGAAAGAGCAACAGGAAAGAAAGCTCTGCAAGACTGCATACACCTGGAGAAAAGAATAGACCTCAAGGAAGAGGGTAATGTACCAAAGCTGTGAACCAGTGGAAACCAAGCCCCTCCCCTACCCCAGCTCACTGGCAGGAAGAAGAGAAATGGAGCAGGGAGGGAGTGGAGGCCAGGGACTGCTGAACACCCAGCTCTGGAGATCTGCTCTAAGAGCACAAACCTACATTGCATGGTGCTCTGGTTATTAGGGGGGTTTGAAAGCTAAGACAGGCAGAATACCTAGAGAGATAAGATTCCAGCCGCTTGTAGAAAACAGGGATCCATATCCAGCTGCTCTGGGACAAAAGAAAGGCAGTCTGAGAGACTTCCTAACAGCAAGAGGGCTGCTAAAGGAGCAAGGATTGCACAGAGCTCACTGCTCAGGAGAAAGGAAAGATAGACAAAATTGTCCAGGTGCACTCTGCCCAGCAGGTTGGTAGCTTTCATGATCTTCAGGCACTCCAGCCCCCTGGCTGTCTACACAGCTCCAAGACACCCCACCCATGATAAAACAGCCTGCTGCACCTTCCTCCCAGCCAGCCCGCACCTGGCTCACGAACAGGCAAACCCTGCTCTGGCATCAGGCCAGCCACAGGGAAGCCCTGCCTACAGCAGCTACAAACGCAAAGCATAGAGGCTTACCTGTGTACTCAGCCCACTGATTCTGGCAGAAGAGACACACATAGCAGCTAGGAAACAGCAAACAGCTCATTCCTCCCCCCAGGCACCAACACTGCTCCCTTGTGACCCCTGACATTGCTCCAAGGGCTGAGTAGCTCCAGAGACTAGAGCTTCTGGGCACTAGAGGGTGCAACATACAAATATGAAACATTAAAGGAACCTGGTTCAAAGCAAAATCATACATACACCAGAGAAAGAGTCAAATGAAACTGACCTCATGAATCTTCCTGAAAGAGATATCAAAATAAAAATCATAAACATGCTTGTGGAGGTACAGAAAATATTCAAGAACTCAGGAATTAATTCTGGTTAGAGATCCAATCATTACAGTATCAGAAATGAAACATACAATGGAAGGTTTTAAAAGCAGATTAGATACAGTGGAGAAGATAATTGAAATAGAAATTAGAGAAGAGGACTACAAAGACCCTGAGGCACAGAGAGATAAAAGGATCTCTAAGAATGAAAGAATATTGAGAGAACTGTGTGACCAATCCAAACAGAACAACATTCATATTATAGTGGTACCAGAAGAAGAAGAGAGAAGAAAAGGGATACAAAGTGCCTTTGGGGAAGTAATTGCTGAAAACTTTCCCAGTCTGGGGAAGGAGATAGTCTCTCAGGCCATGGAGGTGCACAGATCTTCCAACACAAAGGACC
Source organism: Manis javanica (assembly GCF_040802235.1). Lineage (NCBI taxonomy): Eukaryota > Metazoa > Chordata > Mammalia > Pholidota > Manidae > Manis > Manis javanica. The sequence goes on from NC_133172.1 coordinate 51,560,349, forward strand.
CAAGGAAGACAACACAAAGTCATATAATAATTAATATGGGAAAGATCAAGGATAAGGACAGACTATTAGAAGCAGCCAGAGAGAGAAATAAGATCACATACAAAGGAAAGCCCATCAGGCTATCATCAGACTTCTCAGCAGAAACCTTACAGGCCAGAAGGGAGTGCATTATATATTTAATGCAATGAAGCAGAAGGGCCTCAAACCAAGAATACTTTATCTGGCAAGATTATTATTTAAATTTGAAGGTGGGATTAAACAATTTCCAGATAAGCAAAAGCTGAGAGAATTTACCTCCCACAAACCATCTCTACAGTGTATTTTGAGGGACTGCTATAGATGGAAGTGTTTCTAAGGTTTAATAGCTGTCACCAGAGGTAATAAAACCACAGTAAAAAAAAATAGAGCACTTAATTACTAAGCAAATGCAAAATTAAATCAACTACCCACAAAGTCAGTCAAAGGATAGACAAAGAGTACAGAATATGATACCTAATACATAGAGTGGAGGAAGAAGAAAAAGGAGGAGAAAAAAAAAAGAACCTTTAGATTGTGTTTGTAATAGCATACTAGGTGAGTTAAGTTAGACTCTTAGATAGTAAGGAAGTTAACCTTGAACCTTTGGTAACCATGAATCTAAAGCCTGCAATGGCAGTAAGTACGTACCTATCGATAATCACCCTAAATATAAATGGTCTGAATGCACCAATGAAAAGACATAGAGTCACTGAATGGATAAAAAAGCAAGACCCATCCATATACTGCCTACAAGAGAATCACTTTAAACCCAGAGACATACACACACTAAAAATGAACAGATGGAAAAAGATATTTGATGCAAATAATAGGGAGAAAAAAGCAGAGTTGCAGTACTTGTTTCAGACAAAATAGCCTTCAAAACAAAGAAGTCACAAGAGATGAAGAAGGACATTACATAATGATAAAGGGGGCAGTCCAACAAGAGGATATGACCATTATAAATATATATCCACCCAACACAGGAGCACTGACACACAACTCTACACTCAAAAGCAACAGGACACACATTCTTCTCAAGTGCACATGGAACATTTTCAAGAATAGATCATATACTAGGCCACAAAGAGAGCCTCTGTAAATTCAAAAAGACTGAAATTGTACCAACCAGCTTCTCAGACCACAAAGGTATGAAACAAGAAATAAATTATGCAAAGAAAATGAAAAATCCCACAAACACATGGAGGCTTCACAACATGCTCCTAAATAACCAATGGATCAATGGCCAAATAAAAACAGAGGTCAAGCAATATATGGAGACAAATGACAACAATAATTCAACACCACAAAATCTGTGGGATGCAGCAAAGGCTGTGCTAAGAGGGAAATATATTACAATACAGACCTACCTCAGGAAAGAAGAACAATCCCATATGAACAGTCTAAACTCACAATTAACAAAACTAGAAAAAGAAGAACAAATGAGGCCCAAAGTCAGTAGAAGGATGGAAATAACAAAGATTAGAACAGAAATAAATAAAATCAAGACGAATAAAACTTAGAAGCAATTAATGAAAGCAAGAGCTGGTTCTTCGAGAAAATAAACAATATAGATAAAACCCTAGCCAGACATATCCAGAAAAAAGAGAGTCTACACATATAAACAGATTCAGAAATGAGAAATGAAAAATCACTATGGACACCACAGAAATACAAAGAATTATTAGAGAATACTATGAAAAATTATATGCTAACAAACTGGATAACCTAGAAGAAATGGACAACTTTCTAGAAAAATACAACTTTTCCAAGGCTGACCCAGAAAGAAACAGAAAATCTGAACAGACCAATTACCAGCAATGAAATTTAATTGGTAATCAAAAAACTAACAAAGAAAAATACCACTGTACCAGTTGGCTTCACCGCTGTATTTTATCAAACATTTAGTGAAGACCTAATATCCATACTCCTTAAAGTTTTCCAAAAAGTAGATGAAGAAGGAATACTTTCAAACTTATTCTATGAGGCCAGCATCACTCTAATACCAAAACCAGGCAGACACCACAAAAGAAAGAAAATTACAGACCACTATCCCTGATGAACATAGATGCAAAAATACTCAACAAAATATGAGCAAACTGAATTCAAAAATATACCAAAAAGATCACCCATCATGATCAAGTAAGATTTATTCCAGGGCTGCGAGGATGGTACAATATTAGAAAATCCATCAACATCATCCACCATATCAATGAAAAGAAAGACAAAAACCACATGATCATCTCCATACATGCTGAAAAATCATTTGACAAAATTCAACATCCATTCATGATAAAAACTCTCAACAAAATGGGTATAGAGGGCAAGTGCCTCAACATAATAAAGGCCATATATGACAAACCCACAGCCAACATCATACTTAACAACGAGAATCTGAAAGCTGTTCCTTTAATATCCGGAACATGACAAGGATGCCCACTTTCCCCACTTTTATTCAACATGGTTCTGGATGTCCTCGCCACAGCAATTAGACAACACAAAGAAATAAAGGGAATCCAGATTTGTAAGGAAGAAATTAAACTATAACTGTTTGCAGATAACATGATATTGTACATAAAAAACCCTAAAGAATCCACTGCAAAACTACTAGATCTGAATTCAGCAAAGTTGCGGGATACAAAATTAATACACAGAAATTTGTTGCATCCCTATACACTAATGATGAATTAGCAGAAAGAGAAGTCAGGCAAACAATTCCATTCACAGTTGCATCAAAAAGAATAAAATACCTAGAATAAATCCAACCAAGGAAGTGAAAGACCTATACCCTGAAAACTATAATACACTCTTAAGAGAAATTAAAGAAGACACCAATAAATGGAAACACATCCTGTGCTCATGGATAGGAAGAATTAATATTGTCAAAATGGCCATCTTGCCTAAAGCAATCTACAGATTCACTGCAATTCCTATCAAAATACCAACAGCATTCTTCAATGAACTAGAGCAAATCATTCTAAAATTCATATGGAACCACAAAAGACCCCAAATAGCAAAGCAATCCTGAGAAGGAAGAATAAAGCTGTGGGGATGATGCTCCCCAACCTCAAGTTCTACTACAAAGCCAAGACAATTTGGTACTGGCACAAGAACAGAATAGACCAATGGAACAGACTAGAGAGCCCAGATATGAACCCAATCATATATGGTCAATTAATATACAATAAAGGAGCTATGGACATACAGTGGGGAAATGACAGCCTCTTCAACAACTGGTGTTGGCACAACTGGACAGCTACATGTAAGAGAATGAAACTGGATTATTGTTTAACCCCATACACAAAAGTAAACTCAAAATGAATCAAAGACCTTTATATAAATCATGAAACCATAAAACTCTTAGAAGACAACATAGGCAAAAATCTCCTGAATATAAACATGAGCAACTTCTTCGTGAACGCATCTCCTCAAGCAAGGGAAACAAAAGCAAAATGAACACATGGGACTACATCAAACTAAAAACTTCTTTACAGTAAAGGACACCATCAACAGAACAAAAAGGCATCCTACAGTATGGAGTATGGGAAAATATATTTGTAAACAACATATCTGGCAAGGGGCTAACATCCCAAATATATAAAGAACTCAGATGCCTCAACACCCAAAATGCAAATAATCCAATTAAAAATGGGCAGAGGATCTGAACAGACACTTCTCCAAAGAGGAAATTCAGATGGCCAACAGACACATGAAAAGATACTCCACATCACTAATCATCAGGGAAATGCAAATTTAAACCACAATGAGATATCACCTCATGCCAGTTAGGATGGCCATCATCGAAAAGACTAAGAACAACAAATGCTGGTGAGGATGCAGAAAAAGGGGAACCCTCCTACAGTGCTGGTGGGAACATAAGCTAGTTCAATCATTGTAGAAAGCAATACGGAGGTTCCTCAAAAATCTAAAAATAGAAATACTGTTTGACCTGGGAATCCCACTCTTTAGAATTTACCCAAAGAATACATGTTCTCAGATTCAAAAAGACATATGCATCCCTATGTTTATCTCAGCACTATTTACAATAGCCAAGATATGGAAGCAACCTAAGTGTCCATCAGTAGATGAATGGATAAAGAGAGGTGGTACATATACACAATGGAATACTATTTCAAAAGAAAGAAACAAATTCTACCATTTGCAACAACATGGATGGAGCTAGAGGACATTATGCTCAGTGAAATTAGCCAGGTGGAGAAAGACAAGTGCCAAATGATTTCCCTCATTTGCAGAGTATAACAACAAAGCAAAACTGAAGGAACAAAACAGCAGCAGACTCACAGACTCCAAGAAGGGACTAGAGGTTACCAAATGAGAGGGGTGTGGGATGGCAGGTGGGGAGGGAGGGAGAAGGAGATTGAGGGGTATTATGTTTAGTACACACAGTGTGGGGGGGGTCACAGGGAAGACAGTGTATCACAGAGAAGGCAAATAGTGAACCTGTGACATCTTACTACACTGATGGACAGTGACTGCATTGGGGTATGGGTGGGGACTTGATAATATGCGTAAATGCAGTAACCACATTGTTTTTTCATGTGAAACCTTCATAAGAGTGTGTATCAATAATACCTTAAAAACAAAAAAAGAGAATACACAAGGATCAAAGCCTAATTTGGCTACCCAGAAAACGAATTAAGATATGATATGAAGAAGAACTCACAACATCAACATCCTCTGGAAGAGTCATTCCAGAAGATGATCATCAGAAAACTTCAACAAAGATCCTGGCGCTGTTGCAGTTGTAGCTGCATTCATCCCACTGGTTCCTGGACTTGCCAGTGGAATAAAGAAGGAGATATCTAAGCTGGCCTGTGCATACAGTAAAACAACAAATTTGACTGGATCTATACAGTCAGAACTCAACCAAGAATTAGGAGAAGTGCAAGTTGCAATGCTCCAAAATTGTGCAACTATAGACTATCTACTGTTAAAAGAACATATGGGATGTGAACAGTTCCCAGGATTGTGTTGTTTTAATTTGTCTGATTTTTCTCAAACTATTCAAATTCAGTTAGACAATATCCATCATATCGTTGATAAGTTTTCACAAATTCCTAGGGTACCTAACTGGTTTTCTTGGTTTCACTGGATATGGCTGGTAATTGTAGGTCTGCTTTTGTTATGTAGCTGTATTCCTATTATCTTAATGTGTGTATGCAATTTAATTAGTAGTTTAAAACCTATACATGCTTATGTTACTCTGCAAGAAGGTATGTCAAAGAAATAATCAATCTTCCCATGTTTTCTTCCGTCTGCTACTTCTATAGCTTTTCTTCTTCCTTCCTAATTACAACCCTTTAGTAGAATTCATGCCTCCTATCGAAAATTACCGAGTATCATAATTCTTCCAAGTGGTAAAGATACCTCAAGACAAATGCTGGGCATAGGAGTTACAGGGCATAAATCTGCAAAGAAGTAAAAAGCTAACCTTTTCAAACAATATGGCTTCTCTCTCACTTACCAACTTTACATTTCCTGTATGGCCCCGGAAGATGACTGGTTAGCCAGAGACGGGTAAGATTCCTCAAGGGAGGAACAACCTAAGACAGGCACAGTCACAGGGGGGCCATCAGGTGAGAAATTGGGGATCAACAGAGGTGAGGCTTAGAACCTCACCCCCCCTGTTTTGAGAGAAATCTTCTGCATCCGTGGATGTTTTGTTGCCCTTGTCTAGCTTGGATTAATACTTAGTCTACAGGCACACACCTGATCATCTACATTTGCCCTCTTACAGCACTAAATTATGTTTTCTACCTTTATCTTGCATCTACCTACCACTTCAGCATTTTATTTAAAAAAATAATAATAATAATAAGGGAGAAATATGGGATTCACATATAAATCAAGTATAAAAATCAAACGAATAATCATATCTGACTTGATTGTTTATAGTTCATGATGTGTGATCAAAACCAGAAGTTTCTGTGATATGACTGCCCTTGCACTGTTCACCATGTAAGAACTTATTCATTATGTAAGAACTTGTTCACCATGTAAAAACTTGTTCGTTATGGTTCAGAAGATTGGAGACTGTTGAGAATTAGGCTTGGGGTTGATTAATGATTGTGCATTGAGTCCCCTATACAGAATTTTATTGTTGTTAACAACCATTTGATCAATAAATATGAGAAATGCCCTCTCAAAAAGAAAAAAAAAAGAGAACACACTACCCAACAAGGTTATCATTAGATTTGAAGGAGGGATAAAGATTTTTTCAGAATGCTTAAAAGCTAAAGCAGTTCATCTCTATTAAAACAGCCTCACAAGAAATATTAAAGGGACTTCCTTAACCTGAAAAGAAATGCTAGTAATTAATAACAAGAAAGCATACAAAAGTACAAATCTCACCAGAAATGATAAATACATAGTAAAGGTAGTGGATTAAATACTTAAAAAGCTACCAAGAAGATTAAAGCAAAAGTAGTAAAATTAAAGCACATTAACTAGTGAAGGGATACATAAAATAAAAAAGATGTAAAAAACGGCATCAAAAACATAGCATCTGGGGGAAGTAAAAAGAGAGTTTTGGAATGTGTTCATATTTAAGTTACTTTCAACATAAAATAGGCTGTTATATACATAAGGTGAAATATGTGAGCCCCATGGCAACCACAGAGCACAAACATATGGTAAATAAACAAAAGAAAATGAGAGAATCTAAACATAACACTAAAGAAAATCAACAAACCACAAGGGAAGAGAAAAAGAGAAGAAGAAAGGAACAAAGAGGACAACAAAAACAGCCAAAATACAATTAACAAAATGTCAATAGATGAATATGTATCATTAATTACTTTAAATGTAAATGTACTAAATTTTCCAATCAAAAGACTTAGAGTGACTGAATGGATAGAAAACCAACACATATCTATATATGGCCTACAAGAGACTCACTTCAGAAGAAAAGACATACACAGACTAAAAGTGAAGGGATGGAAAAGTTATTCCATGCAAATGGAAACAAAAAGAAAGCTGGTGTAGCTATACTCATATAAAAAAAAACAACTTTAAAATAAAGAGTGTAATAGGTAACATAGAGGGGCACTACATGATGATAAAGGGCTCAGTACAACAAGAAGTTAGAACATTTATAAATACATGTGCACCCAACATAGCACCAAAATAGGTAAAACAAGTATTAACCCAACTAAAGGGAAAAATTGATAAGAACATAATAATAGTAGGTGATTTTAGTATCCCAATTACATCAATGGGTAGATCATTGAGACAGGAAATCAGTAAGGAAACATCAGTCTTAAACGATGCTTAAACTGAAGAGGAAGAAAAACTTCCATTTGACCATTTACAAGGCCAACATTAGCCTGGTACCAAAACTAGATAAGAACACCACAAAAAAAGAAAATCGCAAACCAATATGTATACACAGATCTGAAAATCCTCAACAGAATATTGAGGAAACCAAATTCAACAATACATGAAGGATCATATACCATGATCAAGGGGGATTTATTCCAGAGATGCAAGGGTGGTTCAAACCCACAAATCAACCAAAGTGATATACTACATTAACAAAATAAAATAAAAAAATAATATGACACCTTAAAATATTCAGAAAAATAATTGGCAAAATTCAATAGTTTATGATAAAAACTCTCAACAAGTGGGCATAGAGGGAATACACCTCAATATAGTAAAGGTCATATATGACAAACCCACAGCTAATAGCCTAACAGTGAAAAGCTGAAAGCAATCCTTTTAAGATCAGGAACAAGACAAGGATGCCCACTAGCTCCACTTTTATTCAACATTGTATTGGAAGTCCTAGCAACAGCAATAGGCAATAAAATGAAGTAAAAATCATACAAACTGAAAAGAATGAACTAGTAAAACTGTCAGTATTTCCAGATAACATGATACTATGTAGAGACTCCAAAAAAAGCTGTTAGAACTAATAAATGAATTCAGTAAAGTTGCAGGATATAAATTATACAAAAATCTATTCCATTTCTATACACTAATAATGAACTACCAGAAAGAGAAATCAAGAAAAAAATTGCATCAAAAAGAATAAAATACTGAGGGAGAGGGGCACGGGGAGGACTGTACAACACAGAGAAGACAAGTAGTGACTCTATAACATCTTACTACGCTGATGGACAGAGACTGTAATGGGGTATGTGGGGGGGACTTGGTGATGGCGGGAGTCTAATAAACATAATGTTCCTCATGTAACTGTAGGTTAATGATACCAAAATAAATAAAGAATAAAATACTAGGAATAAATTTAACCAAGGAGGCAAAAGACCTGTACATTTCCCACTGTAAGACATTGATCAAAAAATTTAAAGACACAAGGCTATTCCATGCTTATGGATTAGAAGAATTAATGTTGTCAGAATATCCATGCTACACAAAAACTATGCTTTCCCCACTTTATATTCTTGCTTCCTTTGTCATAAATTACTTGACCATATATGTAGGTTTAATTCAGAGCTCTGTATTCAGTTCCATTGTCCTATGTGTCTGTTTTGATGCCAAAACCACATTGTTTTGATTGCTGTAACTTTGTAGTATAGTTTGAAATCAGGAAGTGTGATACCTCCATCTTTGTTCTTCTTTCTCAAGATGGTGTTGTCTATGTGGGGTATTTTGTGGGTCCATACAAATTTTTTAATTATTTGTTCTAGTTCTGTGAAAAATGTCACTGGAATTTTGATAGGGATTGCACTGAATTTGTAGATTGCTACATGCAAAAGAATAAAACTAGACCACTATCTTACCCCATATACAAAAATTATTCCAAATGGACTAAAGACTTGAATGTAAGACCTGAAACCCATAAAACTTCTAGATGAAAACATAGGCAGTAAGCTCCTTGACACTGATCTTAGTTATATTTTCTTGACTCCAACTCCAAAAGCAAGGGCAACAAAGCAAAAATAAATAAATGGGACAACATCAAATTGAAAACCTGCACAACAATGGAAACCATCAACAAAAACCTACTGAACGGAAGAACGTATTGGCAAATCATGTATCCAATAAGTGGTTAATGTCCAAAACATATGAAGAACTCGTGCAACTCAATAACAAAAAACAATCCAATTTAAAAATAAGCAGAGGTATTGAATAGACATTTTTCTAAGGAAGACTTATAGATGGCTAACAGACACATGAAAAGACGCTCAACATCACTAACCATCAGGAAAATGCAAATCAAAACCACAATGAGGTATCACCTCACACCTGTCAGAATGGCTATTATCAAATAAACAAAAAACAAAAAGTGTTGATGAAGATGTGGAGAAAAGAGAACCCTAGTATACTGTTGGCAGAACTTAAATTTGTGCAGCCCCTATTGAAAACATATGGAGGGTCCACAAAACTTAAAAACAGAGCTACCACATGATACAGCAATCCCACCACTGGGTATCTATATCCAAAGAAAACATAAACACTAATTCGAAAAGATACATGTACCCTGTGTTCATTGTGGCATGATTTATGATAGTCAAGATTCGGAAACAACCTAAGGGGCCATTGACAGATGAGTGGATAAAGAAAATGTGGTATGTATATGTATATGTATATGTATATGTATATGTATATGTATATGTATATGTATATGTATACGTATACAATGGAATATTACTCAGTCATTAGTAAAAGAATGAAGTCTTGCCATTTTTGACAACATAGATGGACCTTGAGAATATTATGCCAAGTGAAATTAGACAAAGACAAATACTGATTTCACTTATATGTGGAAAAACAAAACAAAACAAAGCCCAGACTCAGGGATAAAGAAAACAGATTGGTGGCTTCCAGAGGGTCATGATGGGTGATGGGTAAGAAATGTTTGAAAAGGATTAAGAAGTGCAAACCTCCAGTTTTAAAATAAATAAATCATGGGGTGTGCTGTACAGCATGCAGAATATAGATAATAATATTGTATTAAATTTCTATGTTGACGAGTGGTAGCTAGACATACATTGTGGTGAGGATTTCACAATGAATACAAATATCAAATCACTATATTGTACACCTGAAACTAATATTATATGTCAATTATACCTCAATAAATACTTTTTAAAAGTCAGATTCAGTTTCTTTTATAAGGGCCTATTCAGATTTTTTTTCTTCACTGGTAAGTTGTGTCTGTCTAGAAATTGGCCCGTTTCAGCAAAGTTGTCAAATATACTAGCATAAAGTTCTTCCCAACATTACATTATTATATTTTTAATATCAGTAGGGTTAACAGTGATGCCCCCTGTTGCATTCCTGATATTGAAAATTCATGCTTTCTTTTTTTCTTGAAAAATCTTTCTAGGATTTAACAATTTTATTAAGCTCTCAAAATTCAAACTTTTGCCTCAGTTGACTTTCTCTATTGTTGGTTTCTTTTATATTCCAATGATTCCCACTCTTATCTTTATTATTTCCTCTTTTTTTTTTACTTAATTCAGGTTTTTTAAATGTTCTTTTTCAATCTTCTTAAAGCAGAAACATATCTATTTTGGCTTTTCATTTCTAATACATACACTTAAAATTACATATTTTTCTCTACACACTGTTTTACCTTTATCTGTAAGTTTGAATACATTTTATTTTTTATCAATCAATTTAACATTTTTAAATTTCCATTTTATGTCTTGCTTGTTACATGGTTTATTTAGAGGTATGTTGCTGAACTTCCAAACATTTGGCAATGTTTAAATTATTTTGCCATTGTTGATTTCTAGCTTAATTCCGTGGTAGTCAGAGAACATACTCCATATGATTTTGATCCTTTGAAGTGTATTGAGACTTGCTTTATGACCTATTTGGATAAGTGTTTCATGTGTACTTGAAAAGACAGCAGTTTCCGTTATTCTTGTAATGCAGTAGTGTTCTTTGTATGTGCATTAGGTTACATTTGTTAAGTGTGCTGTTCAAGTTCTTACCATCTTTTTTCACATTTTGTTATTAGTAACTGAAAGAAAGATGAAAGATTATGAATTCGTCTTTTTTTCTTTACATTCTATTGGTAGGTGCATACAGATTGAGGTTTATTATGTCTTCCTTTTAAATTGACTATCATTGTGAAATGTACTTGTTTATCTCTAGTAATTCTTCTTGGCATAATGTCTTTTTGCTCTAATACTATTCAAGATACACCAACTTTATTTTGGTTAGTGTTTTTATGTTATATCTTATCTAATTATATACAGTTGGCACTGATTTTGTGTCGATTCTGGTAATCTTTGCCTTTTAACTTGACTGTTTATCTACTACTATAATTACAAATAGCATTGGTTTCAAATCTACCTTTATACTGTTGGTTTAATATTTAATCCATATTGTTCTTTTTATTTTAGTGCTTTTTGACCTTTTTTTATATTACCTAGCTTATTATAAAAATTTTTCTCCTCTATTAGCTTATTTTGTTACATATTCTTGTATTCCTATTCTTACCCCAAAGATTTCAATATATGTATCCTTAACTTATTACAATCTATTTTGTTAGTGCCTTTACCACTTCTCAAATAATAAAAGAACTTTACAATTTAATTCTCTTTACCTTCTCCTGTCCTTTGTGCTATTTTGTCATATACTTTACATCTATATATTATAGCCCCTGTAAGTATTTTTTAAAAAACGTTTGCTCAAGTGAGTATGACATAATTTGAGATGTGAGCAAATAGAAGCCAAGAAGACAAATTCAGTGTCTTGGAAACTTAAAGGAAGGGACAAATTAGATTTTCTAGAGAAACGAACTGCAAAACTCAGTGAGTAACTAAATATGGGGGGGGAAAGGAAAGACAAGGCTTGAAAATAACTCAGTGTTATAAGCTTGAGACTCAGGGAGGAAACTGATGCGATAGATAAATATGGGAAGACTAGGACTGATATGTCAGGGACTGGGTAGGAAAAGAAAACATTGAACACAAGTTTGAAATGAATTTTATGTGAAATTGGGACTTGAAAGATGATCACTGGAAACAGAGAACCAGATTTGGAAATTATTTAAATATAATAACATTTTTATTGGGAAGTGTGAGGAATGAGTTTATCAGGGCACTGAATATGGGCGAAGGACTGTCCATTCATTCATTCATCATATCTTTATCAAGTGTCACAATGTGCTAGGTATTCTAGGTGCTGAGGATATAACAGAGAACAAGTCAGACAAAATCCCTGCCCTCTTGGAGCTGACATTCTGATAGGAATATAAAGGATGACTAGAGGATGGAGTTGGAAATTCATCATTAATTGATATAGAGGAGTGTGCCACATATAACATGCAGAATCTGTAAGGATCATGTCAATGAAACTAGGACTTGAAAAAAGCTTGAATGAAGCAGAAGTACTGTATTTTAACAGTTCTCAAACTTTGCTGTACTTTAGAATCTCCTGGGAGCTTTAAAAAAATCCTATTGCCCAGGTCATACCTGATGCCTTAGATTAGAATGCATGGGGGTGGACACCAGACATCAGCATTTCTTAAACATAGCCAGGTAATTCCAAGTGCAGCAAAGTTTGGGAATCGCTGCCATATTTAATCAAATTTAACATTCTATGAATTATGAGAAAGAGAAAATCTTGCCAATTAAACTTTATCAAAATGTTTAAGATGTCAGAGAGGTAAAATACATTTCAATTTCAGAGATGTTAAAAATATAAAAATAATCAGCATTTCAGAATTTATGGAATACTGTGGTCACAAGTGCATGAGCAGCCATGGAATGAGAACCACTGGACTTCCCCAGGAGTGTACATAACCTTAGAAAAAAATGAATAGTTGGGTGTTGAATTCAGAACAGCATGTTATTTAAAATTTCAGTTTGTCTCAAAAAGAAAGATGTTCCCACTGTTACATCTCTTTCTAAGTTATCTCCTTTTTTCTTAGAAACCAGGGACTAGAGACCAAGAGATCCTGCTGTGCCCAGAACATGGACACTGGTTTCTTAGTGCTAGCAATTCTCTTCTTGAAAACTGGGCTACTGGCACACATACTGTAGGGAAAACAGAAATTCCTGGGCCAGAATTCTCACCTGATCCTAATCTTGCCTGTTGTATACTTGCAATGAGGTAATACCTAGCCTACTGCACAGACACATACTTGTATACCCATTGGCAATAAGCTGTTTACAGGGAGCATCACTTTAAGGAGAGTTCAGCCTGGTGCTGAAGGCAGAGAGAAGCAAGAGAGCAGAGCCTAGAGAAGAGAGCGGAAAGGGGCAGAGCCTGGAGAGCCGTGAGCAGAAGAGCCCGAGGAGCAGAGCCTGGAGTGGAGGCAGCGCCTGGGCAGAGGCTGGAGCAACGGCCAGAGACGTAGACAGCTGGGTGTCCGCCGTAAGAATAAAGCTTGGTATGAGCCCCTTTTACCCGCAACATTCTGTTGCCGTTACTTGATCTGACCGAATCCATAGTGAACTTGCCCTGGTTGGGAACCCCCTCCGCCCGGAGCTACACATACGCACTGACATATTAAGCTTTTTAAAAAGCTTCTCAAAAGTAGTATCAACCGTGACACTTTGTAAGTGAGGGACGTCCAAGTTCCAAGCTTCTAAATTAAGTATTCTCCTTAGACCAGTTTCCTGTCAGTAAAGACAGACATCCAGAAGCTGCTAAACGCACCTAGCCTGTCAAAACCTCAAAGTTAATCTGCTTTTCCCAGTATGAAGTTGGTCAGAAGTCAGAGGTAAGAGGATATTGTTACAGCACAAAATTCAACCAAGTAATTTTGAAGATCTTACTGGTTTTCTTAAGTGACTGATGAATCAGGCAGCATCCCAGGTAGTAAGTAGAGAAGCTCTGAGTTGCTGTACAAATGGAAGGGAGTCTTTTATAGGCAGGAGGGTGGACAAGGAAGGTATTAGCAAAAGAAAGAAAAGATTGTTTCAGGCCAGGACCTTTTCTTCTGGTGGAAATGGAATGGCAGGGTTTTTATCATGCAGATACATCACTAGTGTTGATCAAGAAATTTCAGTTTGCCTGTTGCCACTCCGGGGTGGAAGGATGTTCCCAGCCCAGGGCGAATCCCCTATGAAAACGGTGAAACCAAAATAAGTCAAGAGGAAGGACAGGTTGGGAGAAACCATTCTTTATTGCTCAGTGTGCTCAAATTCGCTAGCTAGGACCAGCCAGTCTCCTCCTCCCGCCGGGCTCACAACTCTGCGGCCTGGGCGCCGTACTTCCCACCCACCCTTTCTCAGAAGAACCCCATTGGCGGGTTCTTGTTGACTGGCAGACGCCAGACCAATTATGTATCAGGAACAGAGGGGAGGAGAGAGTGGCCGTTATCTCCCCGCCCCTTTGCCCCAGATCCAAGGGAGGCTCTGCAGTGATAAACGCCCATTGATATGTAGATGAACCAAGGCTAGGAGGGAGATTCTGAAAATTCTGCAGTTTACCCCATACCTGTTAAAAGGTCACATTCCATGGGTAGGTTGAAACTGTAATTAAGTCTTGGTTTGCTGTCATGGGGTGGGGGTTTGGGGGCAAATAACTCCATTTTGGGCTTGTTTCTTTTTTAACAATATTAATATGAGTTTAAAAACTGAGTCTATATTCAGAAGAATTCGTATCAGCTCTTAGTTTCTTCAACCCGCATTTATGGGGCAGACATTCCAGGTCCCTGGAAACGTAGGCTACCTCCCACCACCCTCCACTTCCCCTACTCCTCCAAGGCCCTGGTGGGGCAACACAGGAAAGCAGGCAAAGACCAAGTGTGTCATGGCTGCAAAGTGCATTAGGAAATTAGGGAACAGCCCAAGGAAGCCGCATGGCAGGCACATTGTCCCTGGGCGCCAGCCAGCTTCTGGGGTCTGTTGACCATCTACCTTTTTTTTTCCCTCTTTCTTCTGGGAACCTTTAGGCTTGATGTTTTGTAGGTTTCTCTCTTTCCATCTTTTCTTGTTCCTCACACTTTTTATCTTTTCCTATGGTTTCAAGTAATGTCTAGTTTTGATCTCACCCTAGTATTCATTTTAAAACTGTCCATCTGTAAATTCTCTCCCAGAATGGATAGAATGAATGCTCAGATCAGAGATACCCCTGGAATGTTGACACTGTAGTCTGTTGGGGAAAAATAAAAACCCCAGCATATAATATCTTCATACTTTATAAGATCATGGTTAAAAAAACAAATTCAAAGATCTAATTGCCTTTAGTAAGCAGTTCATGAATCGGACAGCATCCTCTCTAGCAAGTAGAAGAGATGCTTTGTTGAACTGCAGAAGAGGGAAGGTAGGGAGGGAGGGAACAGAAAAAAATGAAATTATTAGCAGAGATTCCATTGTTTTGGGCAAGATCACCTGAAACTGCAGTTAAGTTAGGTATTAAGTCTTGATTTGCTGACATAGGACCATTAGCATGACTGACTCCATATTTGGGCCTGTGGTTCTCTTTTTAATACCATGAATCATATTTGAATGAGGAATGCCCTCCACATCCTTGAAAGAAAAGCTTTGGCTTGCATTTTGAAGTCTTCTGAGAATTAAGTATTAAGTCCCATTTTTATAAGCAAGATTAGACTTAACTAAGTATGCCAGAACTAAAAGCTAATTCAAAAATTCTATGTATACCACTAAATAAGGAAATTGAGTAAGTGCTGAATGGAACGTTTTCCCTCTTCAGATTGGACTCTCCTGTTCTGAAGTTACAAAGGCCAGAACTTTCAAGAAAAAAAGAAGCCAGCATATAGATGATGAAGCAATAAAAATGATCTCCTTACTTTATAAAATATGAATTTTAAAAATTGCTGCATGAATGTCATTTATTGAAATTAACATTATTATGAACACATAATGGAAAAACGTTCCTCAGAAGAGGAAGTTAAATGTTGACCATGAATAGGACAAAGCTATCTCAAAAGATAGAAATGTGGGAAATCATGAGGTCCCATGACAGATCATTCTAGAAAGAATGGTGTTTAAATGGGGCTGCTCTAATTCACAAAACATGAGGGATTTGCATAATTATGACTTCAGGAAATAGTATGAGATTGGTCTTGGTCACATAGAGAATTCAGCACACCTGTACCTGGCTCTGCCCCCAGGTGACTCTCCTTCTGCAAGGGAAGCACCTGGCTCCTTCCACTGTTGTAGGATGTGGCCCACTGGATTCTCATCAGAGGCATTTGAATTTGTCTCCTGTGAGACACAGAGATGTGGTGAAAAACTTGATTGTCTTCATCTCGAACATGTAGCACAGCCACTGCTAGGAAGCAGGATCTCAACAAATGATCGGTCAAGAATGAGTGAGTGAAAGAACAAATGAGTATGGGTCAGCCCTATCTCCCCATCCGTGCGTGCATGCGTGCGTGCGTGCGTGTGTGTGTGTGTGTGTGAAGTGGAGTTTTCTATGCCCAGGAAACTTCTCCTTGGCTAGCAAGAGTGCAAAGAGTTTGAACACAAATTTATTGCATTTCCTCTCCTAAAGGCCCTGTTCTTTGGTGCTTTGCCCATGTTGCCGCCCAGGTATTTCACAAACCTGCTGTGTGCTAACTCCGTGTCATTCCCACTCTGCCTCTGCACACACATCTGTCCCCTGGTGCCCTCTGATACGTGACAAGTCACACTAACCTCACTTCCCACATTTATAACCACAAGGTTCTTACAGAAAATTTCCCTTTCCCTAGCTGCCAAGATTCATTCAGTAACACTAGAGGGTGGGTAGCATGATAGTCTGAGTACATTCTCCTGGTGTGCTGGCACTAGAGATCTGCACCTGGAGGAAAGAAATCCTGAAATGTGTTTTAGCCAAGTAGAAAGCAGATAATGTATCCTCCAGGCAAATACAAGATTACAGTAGGCCTTAATTGGCTGGGATTAATAATGTAGCTAAATATGAGAGAAAATTTCAATTAATAGTGACTTAATCACACAAGGTTTTATTTTCTCAAATAAAAGAGGTTGGGAAATAAACAGACATGTAGTTCTGTGAAGCTCTTTCCAGCATTTGCTTCTGGGAAACCCTGATCCACAGGTATGAGATTGCTGCCAGAGCTCCAGCCATCAGACCCATGTTCCAAGCAGAAGAAGACTTCCCAAAAGTTGTACACAATACTTTCACACATACCTCATTGAGTAGAATTTGGTTGTATATCCATATTCAACTACAAGGGAGACCAAAGGCTAAAGGAAATGCAGCCTTTATTTTGGGAATCCAGAATGTAGAGCCATTTACAAAACAACTGACCTGATCTCTTCGAAGGTGCCTGTTGTCAATTTTAAAAAACTGAAGAGACATATAAGTGAGCCTTGATTGACTATAGAAGATAATTTGAATACAGTAGGGAAAAATGGATGTTGACTGAATATTAGATGATATTAGAGAATCAGGTAATTTCCTTAGGCGTGATTGTAGAATTGTGGTTTCCTAGGAGCATGTTCTTATTTTTAGAAGATGCAGGCTATAAAGTATTTAGGAGTGAAGTGTCCTGACATCTAACAGAATGGTTCACCAAAATACAGTGTATAAATAGGTAAAAAGATTGAAAGCGTGACTGAAGAAACGTGGAAAAGATAGTGAGAATTACTGAGCCTAGGTAGAGGGGATATAGGTATTTATTATACTCTTTCAACTTTTCGGCATGTCTAAATTTCTTATAATAAAATTGAGGGGAGAGTAATTCTTTCTGTGGTTTGACTGTCCCACAGCCTTTTTCACATGGGGTTGGCTGCGTCCTGGTGAAGAGGCATGGCCTTCCCAGGGGCACCCTGGAGCCCATCTGTCAGTTCAAAGGGTCTGCTGGTGGGCTGAATTCCCCCAGTTTGGCCAGGACGGATCTCAGAGTTGGGAGCTGTGGAGAAATAATGTTTCTCACTTCTCTGGGGCGGAAGCTTTGATCACTGAAACCCTATTCTACCACCTTATTTCAGACCAATCAGACCACGGCAAGTTTCTAGGAAAGCTTTTGTTAAAAAGTAATGGCACACAATAGGAAGTCTATCTGCTAAACGGTGAACTTTTGAAGGAATAGAAAAATAAAAGGAAAAGGAACTAAGAATATTTTTCAGAGGTCCTGTGAGGCCCTCTACATGCATCAGAGACACTCACTGTGGGGTCCAATTCTGCTGATTCCTAGCCGTCTAGTTTGGGGAAGTCTTTCCATCTCTCAAAACCCTAGTTTTACCTGTAAATACTGGCATAGTAGTACTGACTTGCAGGACTTTTATGATGATTAGAAATAGCAAAAAGAACATTACTAGGCAGGTAGGATTGCTAAACACCATCGCACTTCGTATTTACTCCTCATAAGAACCCTTTGAGATGGGTACTGTCTTCCCCACTTTACACACTGGGAAACTGAGGCACACAAAATTTACATGATTGCCCACAGCGAATAAATACATAATGTGTCTGGCATGTTGTATGCATGTTTGTAGAATTTGCTGTTAGGTAACCATTTAATTCTCCAAACCGTTGTTTTCCAGGTGAGAAAATGGGACCTCAGCAGTTAGGTGAATCTCCCAAGGCCAACTCCGAAGTCCACCCTCTTCGCACCACCTGCGGTGAGTCACGGAGTCAGCAGCACACCCCTGGCTGCAATGGTCATCCTCCTGATAGCAGCCCTCCTCCCCATCCCTGGCCTTCCTCCAGCCGGTGCTCCTGGTGCCTGGGAGTTACTAGTTGCTGCCACAAGATGGGATGGACCACGCACACACATAAACTGACGACCTTAATGCATAAGTGATCCACAAACCAGTTTTAATGGACTGGCATGACATCAGCTCAAATTTTGAACACTAGAGCCACCACATAAAACATGTAGATTTCTGCCTTCTCTGATCAAATGAGAGACTGGCTGTTTCTCCTGGGTGGCAAGCCACGTGGAGCTGAAGAGCAACATCCTCTTCCAGAGGGAACCCATGCCTCACATTTGCCACTGAGAGCAGAGGTGCGTGAAGCCCCCGTGCCCTGCACACTCGACTTTCCTGCCAGGAGGCAAGGAGTGAACCCCACCAATAACCTCCTGAGCTGTCCAAGTCACGCCCTGGGTCCCTGAGGTGCAGGAGCAAACCGTCTCAGCAATGTGTCTGTTTCCTGCTTGACCTATAGAACACCATTCTGATGGGATGTTTTCATTCTCTGGTATTATTCATGGATAACCAGACAAAAGATACTGGCTACAGAATCCGAGCCAGAGCAGCCTACCAGAAGGTCAGTGGGGAAATGGATTTTATCAAGACACTGGATGTGTATGGCTCGATGTCCCCAACCCCTTGAAGGAAACTGCTGCAGGAAGGAACCCCAGCCCCTCTGATAGAAAGCTGAGCCTGCCTGTAGGCCCCACTGGCAGGAAAACAGAGAGGTCCCCTGAGACAAGGGAGAATGGTGAACCCAGGGAAAACTACACCCTTTCTGGGGCCCTTCCCTGTGACTTAGTGGAAGTCACACACACACACACACACAAATGGATGTGGCAATAATTTTGGCTGCAGCCCAAAGTAGCTTGCTAAATCCACAGTGCCTTTTTTCTTATATAATATAAGCTATTCCCATGAGAAAGTGGAGAAGGAAGAACAGCTTATTCCAGGCCGGCACTTGGAAATTCCATTGCGGAGCAATGTCAGAGGAAAGGGGCCCTCTCTTAGAAAGTTAGTGAGGAAGTATAAATTGACAAACCCTCTCTAATGGCACTTTGACAGTAACTATCAGCATTTTAAGTGCATATAACTTTTGCCTGAGCAATACCACATCTAGGAGTCTATTCTACAGAAATCCTACTGGAAGATCACAAAGACACACCAACCAAGACTCGCTGCAGCGCCGTCTGTGATGTGAAACCCTGAAAATTGCCTACACTTCTACCTGTATGTGAGCGCTGATGTGTTTGTGCTGTGGAGAACCAAAGGGCTATGGGAAAAAGCAGGGTAGATTTAAGGGAAAAACTGCAATGCTGACAGGTGACAAAAACAAGTTACAGAATAAGATTTAACTTACTAACTGCTTATATTTAACTAATGTGAAATTTGCAAGTGATTCCAATCATGCCCATGACACAAACTGCAAGAGTGAATGATGTGAATGGTTTCAGCAATTCTGTGTGCCATTCCACTCAACGATACTGAGCACACAGGGAGACTTGGGCATCCTCAGTCTGGTGCTCCCCCCATGTGTCTCCCAGCGTCGTGAACTGCCCTGGGCTCTGAGTGTGGTTTCATGTAGTTTAAAAAAAAGTAAGTACTCCTTATACCACATGGCTTCTAAGTGCAAGCCAACTACTTTCTGGTCCTCAAGGGAAGAAACAGCAACCTGTTACAGCTTTGCTGAGATACACAATGTCAGTCTCCAACAAAGGACCTTCTAAAGGGCAGTTCTTCCCTATCCCATCCCTTTCCCAATTAGGTCAGTCATAAAGCCAGTAGGTGACACACAGCAAGGTAGGCACTGCAATGGGGGTTAAAGACAAGCAGGTGGCTCAGGTTGTCAGCCCACAGGGAATGGAGTTGTCCACAAAGGAAGTGTGTCTGTGTGTGTTTGTGTGTGTTGTGTAGGCACTTGGTATAGAGCATCAGAACCCAGCCAGTGAGGAAAGGGAAAGTGACCCCAAAGAGGGACAGGCCAGCCAAGGGTCAGAGCCTGAATGGAATGAGGACGTCTGCCCCATGTTGTAGCCTGCAGTGGGTGTCAGAGCTGCTGCACAGTGCCTCTGGGGTGGGAGATTGTGGAGGATGTCAAGACCCAGGCAAGGGGAAGGGAGCCCAGCATGGCAGGGAGTGGAAACCAGAGGTAAGTTACATATGAGAGGATGGATCAAATAAGAAAACAGAGTACGTATAAAGAAGACAGGGGTTCTACTATCAGAGAAGGAGGTTACAAATGTGGGAAGAATCTAGAATGAACTGTATGGTTTGATGTTGGAATTGAAGGTTATCAGTCTGAATTCATGGTTTTCTATCACCTGTCAGCATTTTCTATATATATAATACATACATATATATAAATGCCCATTGATAGATGAATTTCTCTCTATATATATAGGGAGAGAAATATAATGGGGGTGTGTACATATGTATATTCCCTAGCTGATCCACTAAGAGGGCCCGGGAACAGCAACACCCCAATGTCACTGAACACACCCGACATCCAGTTCTTGGTATCTAAATAGCATTTTACAGTAAAAGGAACCAGGGCTCCTTTAAGAAATGGCAGTTCCTGGGCTAGGGCAGGGAAATTATCTGATAAACCTAGAATATCTTATGCCAGAAAGCAAGGGGGTGCTCAAAGAATGAAGACATGTCAAAAGGACACAAAAGCCACCTGAAGAGGCTTTCACTGGCTGAATGTAGGACAATTTGGGCATCAAAATAATGATAATAATAGATTTTGAGCCACTGTATAAAAGTGAAAATTATGAGGCCACACTAATGTGAGTAAAATGAAGGTTTGATGAGGAACAGGATAATTTGTTTCAAAGTATCTCTCTACAGATTGCAAATTGGTACAGCCACTATGAAAAGCAGTATGGAGGTTTCTTAAAAATACTAAAAATAGAAATATTGTATGACCCAGCAATTCCACCTCTGGGAATTTACCTGAAGAAAACAAAGCCTCTAATCCAAAAAGATATATGCAGTCCTCTATTTATGACAGCGTTTATTTACAATAGCCAAAATATGGGAGCAACCTAAATGTCCATTGATAGATGAATGGGTAAAAAAGATGTGGTGCATATATTACAATGGAATACTACTCATCCATGAAAAAGAATGAAATCTTCTATTTGTGACAACATGGATGGACCTAGAGGGTATTATGCTAAGTGAATTAAGTTAGGCAGAGATAAATACCATATGATTTCACCTATATGTGGAATCTAAAAATCAAAATAGAGACTCAGAGTTGCCGTAAGTGAGGGGGACAGGGGGATGGGTGAAATAGGTGGAGGGGTTAAAAAAATTAGAATGTTTGATCTTGATCTGGGCAATGGTTACATGAGTATAAACATATGTCAAAATTCAAGATGTCCACTAAGATTTGTGCATTTTACTGTATGTACCGCAATATAAAAATAATTTTAAAAGCTGCAGTGAAAAAAATACCTCTCTACAAAATACCTTTAATTACAAAGAAAAGAGTAACTTTACAGTGGACAAGCTTGGCAGGCACGCCTTCAAGGGATCCAAGTGTTACCAGTGAAGAGAGAAATAGGAATCGTGCGCTCCCCTATAAGATGCAATGAGAACACAGAACAGCTTCTGTGATGGTCCTGCAAAGCCGTATAGCCTGAGACCACTCAAGAAAACACCAAACCGAAGTGAGGGGACTTCTACCCAACAACTGGCTTATCATCTTCAAGTGACACTTCTGACATGGTCAAGGACAGATAGGAATTTTTGTGGTTGTTATCATTAATCTACAATTACATGAAGAACATTATGTTTACTAGGGTCCCCCCTTCACCAAGTCCCCCCCACAAACCCCATTACAGCCACTGTCCATCAGCGTAGTAAGATGTAGAATCACTACTTGTCTCCTCTGTGTTGCACAGCCCTCCCCATGCCTCCCCCACATTATACATGCTAATCGTAATACCCCCTTTCTTCTTCCCCGCCCTTATCCCTCCCATTCTCCCCAGTCCCTTTCCCTTTGGTAACTGTTAGTCCATTCTTGGGTTCTGTGATTGTGCTGCTGTTTTGTTCCTTCAGTTTTTCTTTGTTCTTATACTCCACATATGAGTGAAATCATTTGGTATTTGTCTTTCTCCACCTGGCTTATTTCACTGAGCATAATACCCTCTAGCTCCATCCATGCTGTTACAAATGGTAGGATTTGTTTTCTTCTTATGGCTGAATAATATTCCATTGTGTATATGTACCACATCTTCTTTATCCATTCATCTACTGATGGACACTTAGGTTGCTTCCATTTCTTGGCTATTGTAAATACTGCTGCGATAAACATAGGGGTGCGTCTGCCTTTTTCAAACTGAAGTGCTGCATTCTTAGGGTAAATTCCTAGAAGTGGAATTCCTGGGTCAAATGGTAAGTCTATTTTGAGTTTTTTTAGGAACCTCCATACTGCTTTCCACAATGGTTGAACTAGTTTACATTCCCACCAGCAGTGTAGGAGGGTTCCCCTTTCTCCACAACCTTGCCAACATGTTTTTGTTTGTCTTTTGGATGGTGGCCATCCTTACTGGTGTGAGGTGATATCTCACTGTGGTTTTAATTTGCATTTCTCTGATGACTAGCAATGTGGAGCAGACAGATAGGAATTTTCAAGGCAGAAGGCAACCAGAAACATAACAACTTATCAGTCTTCTATTGCTGTGACAGTACCAGTATCAAGGTGTTGGTCCTTTAGGAAAAACTCTGCTACTTCCAAGCTCATTCAGGTTGTTGGCAAAATCCTTTGTGGCTGTAGGTCTGAGATCCTGTTTCTCGCTGCCTGGGACCAATGCGTTCCTCCTCACGTGACCCCTACCCCAATATCAAAGCACCAATAGTACTTTGATTCCTTTTCCAATCTCTCTGATTCTTCTTCCCTGAGGCAGGGAAAACAGCTCCTAAAGGGCTCAGATGATAAGACTGGACCCACCCAAATAACCTGTCTTTGAGGAGCCGCCCATCTTAAGCCACATAACATGGTAAGGTCATGGGAGTGACATCTCATCACATCATAGGCCTGGGGATGAGGGCAAGGGCACTTGGGGAGAAGGGAGACATTAGAAATTCTGCCTGCCACCCAGCCTGCAGATGAGGGGAAGTAATGGTGTCCCAGTGCTGATACCCTGATTTTGATGCTGTGTATTGTGGTTGCACAGAATGAATTTGTTGGCAAGAAATCCACACTGAAATATTCAGGATGACAAGGCATCAGCTCAGCAATTTACTCTCATATGATTCAGGATTAAAAAACAGTTCTTTACGCTATTCTTGTCAATACTTCTCTACATGGGTGTGCAGATCAAAAGGGAGCTAAGATATATATATATACAAAGAAAAATACCTGCAAAATCTATATAGATTGAAAAGTTACCTGTTACTGATGAGAAGTGGAACTGTTTGTGGGAGAAAAGAGGTAGACAACTTTTATTAGGGGGCTATGTTGTAAAAGTTTCTTTATGAGTAGATATTATTTTTATGATAGGAGATTAAAAAAAAATAGGACAAAGACTTTGAAATGGACAGCAAGAGACTGGCTGTTGGTTTCCAGACAGGGTGAGCGGGCAAAGGGACAGGCCCAGGCTGAGGCCGCGGGTAAACGATGAGGCAATAGGGACATGCCTCTCCACAGAGCTACCGAGAAATCGAATTTAAAAGAAAATCTGTTCTGGGCTGATGGGAACAAAGGTAATTTTCTGTTGGCTGTGAAGGCGTGCCAGACGCTACCAGCACTTCCCAGATGAGTCTCCAGCTTCTCTCCACCGTTTGCTTTTCAGAAGGGAGGATGGGCGTTTCTCTGTCTCTTTAAAGACTTCTTAGCCTCTCGTCCGGCATCTCCATGCACCTTGAGGGCCTGTCTGCCTAACGGCACTCTTAGTCACAAATATTAAAGAAAGGGGACAGCAAGCACCTTTCCTGTGATGGAATTGTGTCTCCCCAAGAGTCAATGTTGAAATCCTAGCCCCAGAACCTCACAATGTGACCGTATTTGGAAACAGGGTCTTTACAGAGGTAGTCCAGTTAAAAAGAGACCACCGGGATGGGCCCTCATCCAGCATGACTGGTGTCCCTCTAGGAAGGGGGCAGGACACACGGCAAAGATGATGTGAAGACACAGGGAGAGGACAGCTGCCCACAAGCCCTATTCTTGCAGGTTTTGCCTGTGTTTGCAAGTTATCAAAATAATGTTAAAAACTTATATAAAAATAAAGACAGTCAAGCTCCTGCAAAGCCCACTGTGGACCCCAGGTTCAGAGGCCTGGAAGAATCTGCAGGGTCTAAGTGAAGCCTGAAGCCTTCCGGAGGGGCTGGGATTTAACTCCAGGTTTTAAATGGCTTTATTTTTTCCATGATTTTCCCCAAAATATTTAATGTCCTGCAAATATTAAAGGACACTAGATAGTCCTTTCTCTAGAAAGAGCCATGAATGCAGTTCACGATGTGATAAGCGGAGGAAGAAAGCCTTGTGTCGATCCCGGGACCCTCATGGCTGGCTGGAGGACAGGCTCTGGGGGTCAGTGGCCCTGCTCTCTCAGTCCAGGACAAGGCTCACCCGATTTAGTGAGAAGATTCTAGATCAGGCTTCCCACCAACGATGTCCTCACTTCCGGTGATCTGCTCCAATGGCATCTATGATTCTAGTAAAACCCTGTTCCCTAGAAAAGGAGAAAAAGCAATTTCAGCAAATGGTGAAGGACAGGAACTCCTCTTACTGGAAGCCCATGCTCACATCACCTCTGCCTGCTTCATCACTGCCTCTTCCTCTCGCAAACACATGCCTCATGCCCTCTACATTGTCTTTACCCAGGAACCTAGAAGTATTTGCACTCAGGTCTGCAGACCAGGAAGGGAATCAGGTTTAAGTATCGAGAGCTCCCTGACATCAAGCCAGTGTTCCTGAATGAATGGGAATGCCACCCAAACTTCTCAGGCCTATAAAAACCATTGCCTTGGAAGTTAATCTTGAATTCCTTGCATTGGTTGGTCCTTTATCATAGCTACAATAGACTGTACCCTCTTTTTTTTTAATTGAGGTATAGTTGATATATAATCTTATATTGGTTTCAAGTATACAACACGGTGGTTCAACAGTCTCCCGTATTATTAAATCCTCACCCCCACTAGTGCAGTTACTATCTGTCAACATAGGAAGATGTTAAAGAATCATTGGCTATATTCTCCGTACTGGACTGTACCCCTTTTTTAATGAAGAATAGAGAAAGATGAAAGCATCCCCTTGGTTCAAGTCATTCTGGATCAAAACCACATTAACTCTTGTTTCGGACCACACATGGCCTAACTCACCTCAAAAGGGCCTCCAGCTCCCGTTTGACTCTGCCCACCACAGGCGGCCCCTGGTAGCTGAGGGCTGTGTACAGCTGCACCAGGGAGGCCCCCGCCCGGATTTTCTCCAGAGCATCCTGCCCGCTGCTGACACCACCGACGCCAATGATGGGGACTCTGCCTACAGAGAAGCACAGGGCAGAGTCGTGAGGCAGGGGCCCCAGAGCTGTTTGGTCTCGGCCCTCCGGTGTCCCTGCTGAATGCTGAGGTTCAGGGAACACAGACTCTAATCACAGCCCCAGGACCCAAGCCACATACAAGTCCAGGGACACAGACACAGAATTCTTGCCTTGGGTAAGTGCATACATCTCCCGGATGGTTTGAGTTGATAAATTTCGGAGGGGCTTCCCACTCAGCCCTCCCATTTCAGAGCGCAGGGTGCCCTGGAGGCTGGCAGGGCGACTCACTGTGGTGTTCGTGACAATCAATCCATCAATGCCCAACTGCAGTGTGAGACAGAGACAGGGAACTGATGGGCATGGAGAAGCTTCCCTGGAGGCTTGGGACACACCTGGGCCAGATGCCCAGGCCTCCAGCCATGGAAACAAGAGCTATACCAGACCTCACCGTGCTTCCTGAACAAGTGTCAGAATGAGTGGCAACATGACAACAGCAGCCGTCACCAACCACCCACAAGATCCCACAAGGGCAGGGCTTATCCCTAGAACAACCCACTTCAGAATATGCTGTCCAAGACCTCCAGGCAGTAAGTGGTGGAACTAGGATTTGAACCCATGACTGCTGGGCTCAGTCTGTGTTTCCACAAACTCTCCTACGACACACAGACCTGTTGTTAGACTGGAGAGAGAGAAAAAACAGAACACTCCGGTGTGCCCGAGATAGGCCCAGAATGCGAGCACAAGCCTTAAAGACCCGGCTGGAGGACCAGACGGGGGAAAAGGCGTGAGAAAAAGACTCATTCAAACACTTGCTTTTTATTATACCGTGACCGGCATTGTGACAGGCACTAAACCAGCACGGAAAGGAAGCCAAGATGACTGCCCTCTCCTCTGGGCTAGCCCAGCTGGCCAAGCGGCCGCTCAGACGTGAGGGGCGACCCCACGCCTGCCCCGACTCGCACCTCTCTCACCACGCTGGCGATATCTGCCTTGTCCTGGGCGGTGAGGTCGGGCGCGATCTTCACCAGCACAGCAGGCTTGTGTGCTCCCTTCAGGACGTCCCTCTCCTGCAGCACCTAGAGCAACGTGTGGCCAGAGATGACCTCGAGACTGCCACCAATGGTGCAGCCGGAGACCAGCATGTTGCACACCAGCTCTAGAACAAAAGCACCAGCAATTTCCCCTTTCCGGAGATACAGCTCTCAGTTTTGTGGAAGACCCCACCCATCAAGACAGACCAGGTTCCATTCTCCTGAACCAAGGAATCCCCAAGATTAAATCCCTAATGTTGTCATGGGCATTGGCTGGCACATTAAGGTTTATTTAGACTTTCATTTCTAAAAGAGGTAACAAGGAAAATACTGTTTGATGAAAATTCATTCACTCAATGTGCTAGATGCTAGGGCAGAGTGGTAAATGAGAGAGACATGGTCCCTGCCTTCACAGGCCTTCCGTTTAGCAGCAGGGACAGAGAAGTGGATGATGGGTTATGACGGAGCATAATTAGTGGTATGACAGGGGCTTAGAGGTATAGAAAGGGGGCCTATCTGGTCCAGGTGTTAATCACAGCGGCCGGTAGTGACGCAGAAGCTTCACCCTGGAGAATGGACAGGAGTAGGTAGGACAGGAAGGTGGAGCAGGACCTGGAAATGTTATCGCCCACCTTGGTCAACAAGCGGCGCAGCTCAGCCTTTCCCTGAAGGCTCCGTAGCCCAGCCGTGTTGGGACTGGACACGTTCACTACCAGGTAGTCAGCCAAGGGGCCCAGGACTCGAACCCCCTCTGCATAGTCCGAGGCAGCATCCACCGAGGTCTTATTCTTCCCCAGGTTTATTCCCAGTGGTAGCCCATCTGTAAAGACGTATGGTCAGGACTTTGCCCCCACACAACACTTCCTGTGACGCATTTTGAGGCCATCCTTGACTAACCAGCCCACGAACAGTTTGGGCAACTAACTGGGACACTGTATTATGTTATGCCCCTTTTCTCTTAAAAATTCAATGGAAAATGGAGACATCAGGATTGTAAATACTAGTGATAAAAAAGGTAGAACCCATAAATAAGTACCACTGAGAACAGACAAACCAAGGAGCAGCTGTTTACTCTCAAGGGCTGCTTGTTGGACTTGAGTCAAGTGACTGGGTGCAGTTCTGGAGTTAAAGCAAAATACTGCAGAATATTTTTAATTATGATGCCTAAAATGTAGAGGTATAATTGTATTATTTTATAGTTTCGGCTCTCTGAGAAGGGACTCCCTCTCGTCGGGTGAGCACCCACCCCAGTGCTCTTATATATATAGTCTGGGCATACTTATTAATGCCTGCGCCCCTCACTCTCAAAAGTGACTCCATTTGCATAGTAAATAATACAATCACCTTACTTAAAAATCACAGGATTATCACTTGACTTGTCACTTGGATTTTCAGAAACATGCTGCATGTGGAAAGCAAGGAGTTGTCTGTACTTGATTCCTCCGAAGACAGCATCTTAGCTACAAAGGTCAATGGTACGTCAGTAGTACAGGCTGCTTTCCTATCTGGTGGTTGGGAAAAGACCTGGAACACTGAGTTCACAAAGTGTCAGGTCAGGGAGGACCAAAGGACATCGAATGTTGCTCCATCAGCAGCCCTCTGCCCACACTGACAAGACTGTGAAGTTAGACAGAAATGGCTGACTCACTCTATCCCCAAAGGGCACCAGAGCTCCTGTCAGCTCTTCGTCCTCGGCCTGGTGCCAGCAATAAGCTGTCTTCAAGTCTTCAAGCTACTGGAGAGCCCTGTGTGCAGGGCCCTGCTGTAGGACTTGGCTTCATTCCAATCAGTATTAGCGCCAGAGTGGGGGTGAGGGGCCAGGTGAGGGGGAAGGGGGATAAAGCTGGCACTGTGGACAATTACAAGAAGGAAAGGGAGGCAAGGCAAGGAAGTATCATAAACCATGAGAGTCATACTATGCCCTTCAAAGTGCCCCAACTGGGAAGTCTGCAGTCCAGCGGGGTCTGGTTCTTCCAAGCCGGGGATTTCCAAACAAGGTCACTTTCTCCTCCCAATATCAGAGACTGCTAACTGCCTGGGCCCTTGCAACCTTCCTCCCTGAGATGAAGCCAATATCCAAAGGTTTTCTCATCTCGACACCAGGACATCTACTGAAACTAAACTCCTGGAGTGAGTTCCACAGGGATCCAATGAGGAAAACGGCCCAGCCCCACACAATCTCACAGGGCGCCTGGGAAGGCATGGCGAGGACAACCTAGCACCATGTCCACGACATGCACCCTGAGGGCCAGCAAAGAGGAAAGCCCAGGGAATAAACTTCAGCATCTCGGAAGGCGGCCCTCAAAAATGATGGTGTTTCTAGACAAGTTGTGGAGGATATTTTCCCAACTGTCAAGAGTAGTTACCCACGAGTGGGAGGAGCATGCATAATTTAAATTTTCTTCTTCACGCTTCTCTGTACATACTAATGCTTCTGTAACTAGCAGGCGTTATTTATATAATGGGCAAAGGACAACAGAGCAGGACGCAGGGCGATAGCACCCATACCCTGTTCACATCTTGACTCCCTGCGTGATCACAGAGGAGCCACTGTGCTTTGCTCATGTCCACGCTGCCCCAGCTATAACACAGGTTATTTAATGAGGCAGAAACTAAGGGAGTCTTCACGAATTGTGAAATTCAGTTAAAATCTTGGATGCTGTAGTAGAGCCAGGAAAGTTCCCCTGGGAGAGGAGCCCTGCATTCCAGTGTTTTCTCCTATTGCTCAATCATGTTTATTTAACTAGGAATGTTCCTGACGTTTGTTCCATGTTTCCTTCCAAGAAACGAAAGGACCTCTGATGTAGCCCCACTTTACCTTCTGTGAGCCTTGCCTGCTCCTGCTGTCTGGCCCGCAGCCTGTGTTCCACCACAGAGAGTCCGTGACTGTTAAATCCATATCTGTAGCACACAAGTGGACGGGGAGGGGACAGGTTAGAGCCCTCAGCCAGAAGGCAAAGACTGGAGAGATGGCCATTTCCACTACACACTTAAGACTTAAAAAAAAAAAAGAGAAAAAAATCAGAGCCAGTTTTTAGATTTCCAAGCTCTAAACACCACCAGAACTCCTAGAGAACTTGCAAGAACATCATCAAACACAAAAAGAAAGATTACATTTTGCAAATATTTAGTAAGAGAGACCCTTCTAGACCGTGTAAACTGCTCTTCTTTGTAATCGCCGGGCAATTTTTACTACAGCAGACCTAGAAAATGAAGTTCCTACTTCTGGGTAACACTTTGGAGAGCCTCCTCGGGGAGGCCATGACAGGCATCTTCGGGACCACAGGTGGCCTTCTGGGAGACTGACCAATGGGACGTTTATTTAGCTGCACATCCTGCTTTACTGGGCTTGTTCCAGGGAAATTTTCCAGCATTAGCAATCAAGTTATTGATCTTTCAGCCACATTGCAGGCTGGGAAACTGCTCAGCAAACTAGCAGTGGAAGCAGCCCTGTCTGGGCCCAGCCCCACCCCGCCTCACCCCTGCACAGCACTGCCCAGTGGGGGGCCCTTAGCGCTGCGACAGCCCTCTCTCCTCCTGGAACCCAGCCTGCACTCCATTTCCCCATCTTTTCTGCCTATTAAATAATCCCCTGCTCCTGGCCCAGCTCAAGCATTCCTCCTCCTTGCATAAAGCTCCCAGGCACAAATAACTCCTCATTGCGTAGCATTCAGGGAGCGCTCTGTACCTATCTTTCTCCTGGCTCGGGATGTACGCCTATGCTTCAGTTCCCCTACTGGGTTATAACCTTGAGGACAAGGGGCTTGTCTTACTTCTCTATCACCCTGCCACTAGACACTCCATAAAGGCAGGGACCCCCACTCTTTTGCTTGTCTCTGTCTCCCCAGCCCCACAGGGAGTTGTTGACCTAACAACCATTCCTTTCCCTCCTTGAGTGGTGGAACCCAGCTCTCCAACACAGAGGAAAGGCCAGTGACTCCTTTCCCAGCCCCACCGGCAACTGAAACATGAACGTGTGACAAGGCATGGCCACCAAGACACAGGTAATGCCTACCAGGGAGCTCTGTGAAAATGCCCCCACACCTAGGATTCCTGTTCCCCTTCTGCTCTCAGATGTCTGTGTGCGAGGGTGTGAGGCTTGGGGCTGAAGTAGCTGCCTTACAAACAAGGGGAGGCCCAGAGCCCTGACAGGGCCCTGCTGTTCAACCAGCACCAGAACTGCTCACTGTACCTGTTATGAGAAGAAAATAACAAATGCCTGTCCTTTGACCCACTTTGTTGCTTGCAGCCCCAAACACCTAACAGATACAGCAGGACATGTATTTGTTGACTTACTGGATAATTCCCCATTCATTCAGCAAGTGTTTATTGAGCACCCACCATGTGCCATGCAGAGCAAAAGGCCGAACACACAGGCTCTCCTCTCAGCCACTTCTCGTCTACAGTTTCTGCCGAGCACTGTCCACCTAGTACCTGCAGTTATTTGTGGCAGCCAAGGCATAAACATATATTTTACCTGAATGTTGGGAAGGTACTGATCCCGGCCTGCAGTGCAGCTGAAAGATCAGTACGTTGATCACTAATGCTGGGAAATTTCCCTGGAACAAGCCCAGTAAAGCAGGATGTGCAGCTAAATAAACGTCCCATTGGTCAGTCTCCCAGAAGGCCACCCATGGTCCCGAAAATGCCTGTCATGGCCTTCCCGAGGAGGCTCTCCAAAGTGTTACCCAGAAGTAGGAACTTCATTTTCTAGGTCTGCTGTAGTAAAAATTGCCCGGCGATTACAAAGAAAAGCACTTTGCACAGTCCAGAAGGATCTCTCTTACTAAAAGCAGCCGTGTATGTTGATTGTTAAATTTTCCTGTTTTCTAAGGCGGGGGCTGTGCTGTCCAACCCAAGAGCTGCTGCCACACATGCTGCCGAGCACCGGAAGTGGGGGCCAGTCCAAACTGAGAGGTGCTGCAAGTCAAGCGCACACCAGATTTTGAAGATTTGGTACAAGTAAAAGAAGGTAAATAGCTAGTAAGTCATTTTTATGTGACCGTATATTAAAAATATTTAGAATATATTATTTATAATTAAAAACAGTTATTACAAATAATAATTAAAATATAGTATTAAAATTAACCTCACCTATTTCTTTTTAGTATTTTATTGTGGTCCCTAGAATATTTTAAATACGGGGCTTGCACTGTATTTCTATTGGATAGGGCTGGGCAAGAACAATGGAGTAACAATGTGGAAAAAGCAAACTCTACTCAAATAAGCCTAAACCCACACCCAAGTTCTCCCGCTTATCATCTCATGATTGTAGCTGAATTACTCTAATTCTCTCAGCCTCCGTGGATATCCGTGTTAAACTGAAATAATAAAATGAAATAGTCAAGACCTGCTTTTTTGCCTGCACAGAGTAGATGCTCAATGTGGTTCCTGAACATTCTAAGTGACAGAAGAATGTCCATACTGTATGATAGGGAAACAGAGGCAGATCTCATGTGCACGAGTGCCCTGCTGGGAAGAAGGCACCCCCTGTAATCTCTGGGCGGCTCACCTACCTGTTAATGACAGCTTGGTCCTCCGGGAGGCGGAAGACTCTGGGCTTGGGGTTTCCTTCCTGAGGTTTAGGGGTAACACTGCCTATCTCAACAAAGCCAAAGCCCATCTTGTAAAGTCCATCCACAGCTTCTCCATGCTTGTCAAACCCTGCAGCAATTCCTACAGGATTTCGGAATTTATGGCCCAGGACTCTCACTTCCTAGGGTAAAGGAGACAAAATCAGAGGCGCACAGACTATATCAAAGCTCTCAAAGTGTGGTCCCTGGCACACCTACGTCAGAATTCCCTGGGGAGCTTGTTAACCATTAGATTCCAGCACTATCTCAAGACTAAGCAGTCAGAATCTGTGGGGAGGATGGGCGGAATGCAGCTCTGAGGGCATCTGTTCTTGACAGTGCCCTCCAGGTGCACTGGACGTCCACTAGAGCTCGGGAGCCATCAGGCTTTCTCATCACCAAGGCTGAGGAGAAAAGCAGTGTTCCCTCCATGAGCTGAGCAGGGGATGGGCACTCTTTACGAACTATCGTTAAGAATGTACATTCTGATCTGTCCGTGGTGGGAGAGAGCGACTCACTGGTATCAGCCCCTTAATAATGCTATTCTGAAATAGTGTCAAAAAGCAAAACCCTTTCATCAGCTTAGTAAGTCCCCAGGCATGTGCCTCCCCAGCCAGGCCGACACAGAGCCCCAGCAGCATCCGGAAGGCTCTCGTGGACGCCAGAGAGAGGGACATGCTCCGCTGACAGCACTGATGGCTGGGTTCCAGACCAGGCTGTGGCTGGGGACACAGTCTTCCCTGTCAGATGAGGGGTGCGTTCCAGAATGTTCTCTAGAAGAAGAGTAACTGAGGCCTAATTACCGTCAGGTCTAAGCTAAGTAACTCAGGATTCCTGCCCTGATGGAGCTGACAAATCTAGCAGCAAGACATGACTTTAAAAGGTATGAAAGATCAAGGGCTAATCACAAAGCCAGTGAATGCCAGTGGAGGCCTTCATTCTTAGCTGACACGACCAACCGGGAAAACTTCGCTGGGACTAGCAAGGTGCGCGCCATCTCGCCCTGGAGGCAGGAGGCAAAAAAGCTGCTCCGGGAAGGGAGAGCAACAACAAACGAAGATGACATGTCCAGGTGGCCAGACAGTGAGGGGACGTGTGGCTGGCCCGGGGACCTTCCTTGAGGACAGTGGCTCTCAACCCTGGCTGCATGACAGAATCCCCTGGGGAGCTTTCAGTCCTGGCTCCAGAGACGATGGCCACGTGGGTCTGGCGGGAGGCCAGAGCATCTGCATATTCCAGAAGCTCCCTAGGTGCTCCTAACACAGAGCCCAGACTGAGAACCACAGAATTAGGGAAATGGTGGGGAGCCAACACTGGAAAGTTACGTCAGGCTGAGATCATCAAGATGCTATCAGTTAAGGAGTCTGGAACGCATCCTAAACAATGAGTTGCTGAAGGAGGGCACCCATGCAGAAGTGTTTAGGATGACAGCTCACAGGCCACGCTTGCCCGTCCTGTGGGCTATGTGTGCACGGGCACAGCTCTGTGCCGCTCCAGCCACAGCACTACTTCCTTCCAAATCCACCCCATCTCCACATCCCACTCATCACTCACTCCTGTTACTCCGGGTTCTCAGACGTTTAAACCAGCAGTTGTGGATGAGGAGGGCTTGAGGAAAAGAACACTTCCTGATTCTACAGTGCCCTTTAGGGTTTTAGTAAGTCAGGTAAAATGACACATCTGCTCAAAACTGCAGGACTGGGAAGTGAAAAGGATTCTAACACAAAATGGGCAAATGTAGAGAAGGGCACATTGGATCTGTAACAGTGACCCTTCCCCAAAGAGCACGGGCTGCTGCTTGTTTGTTTTCACGTCCGTAACTTCCTGTCGCCCCCCATTTGGTAAGGGGTTTCTAAAATGGAAACTGTCAGGATGTCCATGAGGATGTAGATTCTAGGAGGACATGGATTCTTCTGTTGTGTTTGCTACAGAGCCCAGCACAGAGAATAGTGGGGTGCACACGTGGGGCCCATGTGCTGAATGTACGACTGAGTGAGGCTTGGACAGGTGTTTGTACGCCTTCCTCAAAGGGCCTGGCTACACATGCATACATCGCAGGAGATGGTTAATGACCCTCACATGCTTCTTTATTGATCAGGGATGAAGTCTGAGCTGCCTGAGACCTCAGCAAGGAAGAACAGGGGCAAAGGGGATGGGTGCCAAGCCAGACTCCATAGGGGTGAATCCTGGCTCAGCCACTTCCTAACAATGTATCTTTGGGTAAGTCACTTAACTACTCTGTGCCTGTTTCCTGATCTGTAGTATGGATAGATGGGGAGGACAGTTATTTACTGGGGCTAACTCGGGACTCTGGTTTTCAAAAAGATCAGCCACAGCTGAGTAAATTAGGGAACTTTGGCCTTCCCCCTCATACCTGTTGCATAAGGTGTTTCAAGAGCACCTACCAGCATGTCAGAGTCTTGAGATGTGGTGCGAGGAAGGAGCCCCAGGGAGGTGAAACGAACAGCCAGCCGATGGGCTGACTCAGGGTCCAGCAGCCTCTGCAGTGTTGGCATCAAGTGTTCAGCGTAGAAATGCTCATCCCCTGTGGCTGTCAGGTAGGAGAGGAAGAGAAGTCCTCCACCCCCCAAGATGACCACGGCATCCTGAACCCGCTTCTGGAAAACAGTAGCCCACTGAGGCCCCTCAAGGCCAGGCTGCAGCGCCTTCTCAGAGCCCTTTACACCCCCACACACAAGACTTAATGCCATGCCACACGCAGGGATGTCCCCATCTTCTGCTAACACTGGTCTCCTTCGTTTCTAGTCGTGCCCACACATTGTTCTCTACATTCTAAAATGCACACATCTGCTGACACACATTCATCTGGCCCTGAAGGATTCAAGGCCAGAGGTTTGAAGTCGGCAGTCCTGCCCACTAAGGGACATGTGGTGAGCATCTCAGGAGAACGCTAGGAGATTTAGCAGGCAGCAATCAGTAAAATTAGACATCCTGCATCATCTTAGACTATCTAACAGATGAACTGCCCCTGTCTTATATGACTTTTGAACATACTACTGACATTCAATATGTAAAAAAATTCATATTATTTGAACCTAGCTTTCCCCACGTAAACACAAACTATCATTTCCTGTACAGTTTTCATATACATTGACTTTTATAGGAATGCATTACCTTGTAAACTGTGGGATGACTGTACTATTTTACACTGAACAGTACAAGAATTGCTCACCATTTCAGATATCCCATCAAGAATGGTACAAAACTTTGCTTGTGGTGTTCGAGCAGAAGCACACCATAGCACTAGAATTTCTAAGTAGAGACTTAAATACCTGACTCACTACCTGAGTCATGCCTTACTATTTACATACTGAAATACATATTATTCTATTCTAAATTCCTTTAATTTATCCTTTATATTTTTATCAACATTCCATTATGTTGACTTTTTAAAATTATACATAGAAAGAATACATATACGTAAATTCCATTTCAGAATAATAAAGGGAGTTGCTAAATATTTTTTTTATTAGCACCATGCTTAACCAACTGAGCTAACTGGCCACTTGAAAAAAAAAATTTTAAAGGAGCACCAGGTCTAACTGAATCAAGAACTGTTATCCTAGTTCAAATGTGGTTCATAATGCTTTTCTCTAATTATCACTGCCAGATGCTGAGTCACTCATTCATTCATCAATTCAATCATTTATCAAGTGGTGAATGACACTCAAAGGTGGGCTGAACTAAGGGAGCCCATTTCCTCAAGGAAAGGACAATCTCATGAGGAGATAGCCAGAAACCAATGATCATGCAAATACGTAACAACTGCTATGAAGAAAAGTATAGGGTAATGGAAGAGCCCAATTTAATCTTGAAGGTGGAGAAAGGCTTCCTAGAGGAAGTGACTTAAAGCTGATATCCAAAGGATAAACAGGAGTTAACTTGGTGTGTGTGCGCGCATGTAAAGGCTCTCCTCGTGGGAGAAGATGAAATGCATCCAAGGAATGGGATAAGAGGAAAGGTTTATTTGTAACCAAGGAGTGAGGCAAAGTATGGCTCAAAAAGACGCTAGGGAAACAGTCAGGGACCTTGGCCAAACAAAGGTTTGGATTTTGTTTCCTTAACAAGGAAGCAACATAATCAGGTTTGCCTTTAAGGATCGCTCCTAGCTGTTAATGTAGATCAGGTATTCATTGCTTCGCTTCTAGTCTCCTCCCGGAGGCTGTAGGAGCACCCCTTAATACTAATCAATAAATATCTGTACACCGTTACACAGAGCCCCCGCCCTACAATTTTATCTAGAAGGTCTGGGACCATGTCCTAGTCCAAGGTGAATCCTGCACACAATGCAGGCTGGCATGTGTTCACTAAACGCCCCTGTAACAGCCCCAGCATAAGTTTGGCCCATGTGCGCTGACAGATCTGCAGCGGCCCAGACAGGCACGTGCCGTTTATACACACCGGAACACGTGCAAATGCACACGCACGAGCAGTTGCACTCCCAGACACGCACCAACGTGCCACGGGAGCCCACGCCCTCCAGCCGCCCAGCGTCCACACCTCGCCCAGGCTAACCCTCCATTCTTCCCTCGCCCCGCTCTCGACTCAGTCCGTTCCTCGCCACAGCAGAGACGCAATTTCTGGACTCACTTTCAGGTGTCTCCACGCCATGCTCCTTCCACCACTAGGCCCGCCTCTGTCCCATTTCCATTGGAGAAGACGGCTGTGAATCCTCTAGTCCCCGCCCCAGGAGAGGACAACTCACCAATCGCAAGGCAGGAAGGTGGGGCGGGCCTCTGGGCTGCGGAAAGGCCCCGCTCCGCCTCTAGGCTTGGGATGGACGCTGCCGCGCGGGCGCATTCTTGACGGCCACGCCCCTTCCCCGGGGTGGGCGCTGAGCGCCGCTGACGTGGAGGAACCGTGGGGCTGCGGCACCGCGCGCAGCTTGTCTGCAGTCCCGCAACCTGGTTGATGGACTGCTTATTCGTTGGTTCTTCAGTTGAAAGCAAATACGCACCGTTTTTTTAAAATAATATAAATTAAACATTCTGATATGTTTGTGCTGTAGATAAAGCAAGTATGTATCAGTGTCTTGCCAATGGGTTTCAGCCCCGGGCAAGTTTACTATGGATTTAATGTGACCAAAGGAACTGACAGCAAAACGTTCTTGGAGTGAAAGGGTTATACACAACTTTATTTCCAGGTGGCAGGTCAGTCACTAGAATCCCGTCCACTCAGACCGAGTCTGCAGGCAGCAAGCCGGTCTCTGCCCCTGGGTCCCTCTCTGTCCGCACAGCCGTCCCACACAGCCGTCCTCTGGGCCTCTGTCCTCGGCGCTGCCACTACTCCAGCCTCTGCTCTGCTCTCCTGCAGCTTTGCAGCCGTGCCACCGTGTCGCACTATGGGACATAGAATGTGTGTGCAGAGAATAAGCTTGGACAAAAAGAATTCTGTTCAATTAATCTAAGTCAGTTCTACCGATCCTGAGCCTACATTTCCCATACGAGAGGAAATAAGTTACTGTGGTTAAGATAGCTCAGGCTCTAGAGCCAGACTTACCGAGTTCATATCTTGATTCTATGACTTTCCAGCCTGGGCAAGCGACTTAATCCTCCATGCAGCCTCGTTTCCTTCAAAGGATTATTATGAGGATTAGTAAAATAATACAAGTAAAGCAGTAGAACAATGTGTGGCATATTCTAATAATTACTCTTTATATTACTACACAATTCCTTTTTTTTTGTTTGTTTAAAGTTATTTTCTGCTTCTAGACAGCCTCACATTCATGTCAAAGGTGAAAACACTTTTGGAGATTTAGTTACCTTCAAAGTATTGGCACAATATAATTGCTTAGAAGTATTCAGAAATAACTATTACTGTCATAGGGTTTATACATTTTATTGTTATAAATGCTTCTCCAGAATATGTTGACAGAAGTATTTGTTCCTTAACATTCAAAAGAGAGGTCTAATTCTTTCTATTATCCTACAGTATTATTGAGATTACCAATTATTGCACTTGAATAGTTGAACTCATGATTCTTTTAATTTATGA
Organism: Manis javanica; assembly: GCF_040802235.1. Taxonomy (NCBI): domain Eukaryota; kingdom Metazoa; phylum Chordata; class Mammalia; order Pholidota; family Manidae; genus Manis; species Manis javanica. The sequence goes on from NC_133172.1 coordinate 51,599,030, forward strand.
TTAAAAACAATTAAGCTCACATATAAAAGTATTCTTTTCTAAAACATTTCTATTTTCAGTGTTGGAATAAGAAGTAACAGTTAATGTTAAACTTGGAAATAGGGTTGATACAGGGTTGTACTAAGGCTGATATATAGGTTGATACATAGGTTGACATAGAGCAAAGGGTTGATATTCAGTTTGTATGTACCAAGACAGGAATACAGAAAAATTGGGAATACTCCCATGCCATTGATAAAGTAAGATAAGCGTTAAATTCATTACCTGAAACTAATTATCATGGGATGACATGACAACCATTGATAAATGGAATTCCATCCTAGCAACACTTGAAAACTCTTCATAGCACAACCTGCCATTTCAAAGGTGACAGTGTAGCGCATCCTGTGAAACACTCTATGCTTGAGGAGAATCATCAGTTTATCATACTCTAGAGTTATATACAACTACGATTGGTCATCCATGGGAAGAAAAATAAACCTTGATCTTCTAAGAAATTAACCTAAAATATACCATGGACTTAAATGTAAAATTTAAACCTATATAAAAAAAACAGAAGAAAACAGGAAAAAATCTTTGACACTAAGAACTGGGCAGAGTTTTAGGCATGATACCAAAAGCACAATCTGTAAAAGGAAAACTAAAAAAATTTTTTAAGTGTTTGCTCTGAGAAAGACCCCATTAAGAAGATGAAAGATAAACTACAGACTGGAAAAAAAATATTTGCAAACTGCATATCAGACAAAGAATTTGTGTCCAGAATGTATACGGATTCTCAAAACAACAGTATAAAAAACAGACATCAGAAAATTGGCAGAAGACACAATGAGGCATTATCACTGACCAGGATGAAGAGTGGACACATAGCATCTGAAAAGATGTTCAACACCATTAGCCATTCAGGAAAGGCAGATGAAAACCACAATGAGAAGTTGCTACACATCTATCAGAATGGCTGCAAAAAAAGTAGTGACACCACCACCCTCTGGTGAGGGTGCAGAGAAAGTGGCTCACTCATACACTGTGGGTGGGAGTGTAAAATGGCACACCCACTCAGGAAAGTTTGCTGGTTTCTTAAAATAGTAGACATGCAACTACCACAGAACCCAGCAATTGTACTCCTGGGCAGTTATTGCAAAGAAATGAAAACTTGTGTCCACGCAAGACATGTACATGATTGCTCACAGCAGCTTTATTTATAGCCCCAAACCGGAAACAACCCAGATGTCCTTCATACTCTTCAGCAATTCTATTGGAATACTATTCAATACTGCTTGATATTATTCACCAGTTAAAATAAAAACTGATACCACAATAACCTGGATTGAGCACCAGAGAATTATGCTGAGTAAAGAAGACCAAGCTACCAAGTGCTACATGCTGCATTATTCCATGTGTTTAATATCCTTGAAATGAAAAGACAAAATTATAGGAATGGAGAACAAATGAGTGGTTGCTATGGGCTGAGAGGGGGTGGGGGTGCGAGCGAAGTAGGTGTGGCTATTACCGGGCCACATTAGGGATCCTTAAGATGGACAGTGCTTTTTTATTAGGGTATCATTGATATACAATCTTATGAAGGTTTCACACGAGCAACATTCTGGTTACTACATTCCCCCCTATTATCAAGTCCCCCATATCCCATTACAGTCACTGATCATGGACAAGTTTTTATCTGGACAGTATCAATGTCAATCTCCTGGTTATACAATAGTTTCACAAAATATTACCCTTAGAGGAAACTGAATAAAGGGTACATGCCACCTCTGCATTGTTTCTTACAATTGCAGGTTAATCTACAATCATCTTAAAATAGTAAATTTAATTTTTAAAAAAGGAAGAAAAATATGCCCCCAGTGTAAGTATACACATCACTTACGAAGTATTCTTGCCAAAAAATAGAGAAATGCAAATTAATAAACTGAGAAACCATTTCCCACCTGTCAGATTGGCATAAGTCCACAAACTTAACATATTCCACTGGCAGAGTGTAGGAAAGTAGGTGATCTTATAAGTTGCTATGAGGAGGCAATGAGATGCCCTCTCTGTGGAGAGGAGTTTGGCAATCTCTATCTAACAGTATTACATATCCACCTATCCTTTGGCCCAGCCAGCAATGCTGCTGCTACAAATCGATCCCAAAGTTACATTGGCAAATAGGCAAAAAGACACATGCGTAAAGCTATTCATCATAGCTTCTTTCTAACAGCAAGAGTAGAAGCAATCCACATACCCATCAAGAAGGGGAACCAGTAGTCAAAGAAATAAGGAAGAACTCCGTGTGCTTCAGTGGGGTTACCACTATGGTTTTTTTTAGTGGAAAAAAGGAAAGTGCAGAATGATGTATATAGTATGCTACTTTAATCTGAGAAAGGGGGGAATATGACTATTGTGCATATATACATACACGCATATCAGAACAGAATGTAACAGAAAAGCAAAGACAAAGGACATGATTACCTATGGGGGAGGGAAGGAATAGAGCAGAAAGGACAAAGCAAAGGTGGCATTTAAGCCTTTCTAAATGTACCTGTTGCAGTTTTGACACTGGAACTCTTTAACTGTTTCACCTAATTAGTAAACAAATGAAAATGAAAAAAAAACAATCCCTAAAAATAAGGAAATAGAAAGAGAGAGATTGGATGTAGCAAGTTTAGACAATTTTTAAGAGAATTTTGCTCAAGAACAGGAAAGTAGAGCAATAGTTCATGAGGCAATGTAAACTGGTGGTTTGTTTTTTCTTAAGACAGGAACAGTAGTACATGAGCCAGTGCACAACTAGAGGGCTTGAGGGCTTCCCTAAGGGTAGGAGCATGGTTGGGGGGATGGGTGAGTGAGAGGAGAGGAGGCAGTGTCTGTGGCACAGGTGCTGGTGGGTGGGCAGGTTTGGCAGTAGGAGTCTGTGGAAGGGACTCCTCACTGCTTCCACGTTCTCAAGGTAGAAGACAGGGCTGCCACCTGACCTGAGACTGAGGGCTAGGGAGACCCCTAGATGTTGGAGGGTGAATGGAGGAGGAGGTGGGGAGGTCACAAGGAGGCGGACGCCCGGACAGACCAAGGGACAGCATGAACTGCAGGCAGCGCAGAGCAGGCTGGTGATTGGAATTTAAGCAGGTCACTTCAGTCCATGAGGTTGTTTGATTTTCCCCAGCCATGCTCAGCAGCATATGTGAGAACAGCTGATTTTCACAAGGAGGCTCGTCCAAAAATGTAATTGCCCACCTCCTAAACTCTTATGTCACCAAGAAAAGTTGTAGGATGCAAGAACATGAAGCTCAAAATGTAATTTCTTCAAATGAACTTGATCCTCCATCTTCTCGGTTCGGACCCAATCTGCAGACCTCACTTGGACATGTTGGATAGTTTAAGGAGATGTGATTGTGCTTCAGAATCCCTACATTGTTGTTCTTTAAAAAAAGACTAGGTTTTTTTGATTTCTTTGTTTTCTTGATTATCACATGTATGCTGGTAATGACTATTTTGTCGATTTACAGCTAGAGCTATATACTGTAAATCAGCTTTTGCATTGGCCTGGTCCACATAGATGCCTTTTCAGACCCAGATGCCACTTATGACAGAAATGGAAATAATTCTCATCTACATTGGAAACCCAAGAAGACAAGAAGAGGGGAGTCACAATACCTAGACACAAAAAGACCTCAGGCAATGTGCAGTGGAATCAGTGCCTGCCTTCAAGGATGCATGAGACCAAGTTAATGCCAAAATGTGTCATCATAACATGTACTCCATGAAAACAGGCTGCATCCCACCGCGCCCCATCTTCACGCCGCAGTCCCGACCCGTGTCCCGGACACACTGTGCTCTTCAGGTGGCTTCGGTCATCTTCCCTTCACCTGTGCCCAAATAAAAGACAAAGATTTTTCCCTCAGAATCTTCCATCAAAAAACAATCCTCTTAAAGTCTTTGCAGTCTTTCAAATTATGGTGTTTTCTCTCTCGCTGTCTCTCTTTAATTTTGAAAAATAAATACTATTTGGGGAAATGTGTTAGCCTGAAATGACCTCGATCAGTATCATTATTGGGTGATTATACAGATCTCCTGACCGAATGGATGGGGAAAAAAAGCGCATCTGGTAATTGCTCTTCAGGATATGACCTCACAACTTCCAGTTTTAGCGATCCTTGTCAACGAGCCCTTTAAGTATCCCTTAAAAGAGCCACTGACCCTGGAAGATGACTGGTTAGCCAGAGATGGGTAAGATTCCTCAAGGGAGGAACAACCTAAGACAGGCACAGTCACAGGGGGGCCATCAGGTGAGAAATTGGGGATCAACAGAGGTGAGGCTTAGAACCTCAGCCCCCCTATTTTGAGAGAAATCTTCTGCATCCATGGATGTTTTATTGCCCTTGTCTAGCTTGGATTAACACTTAGTCTACAGGCACACACCTGATCTTCCAAATTTGCCCTCTTACAGCACTAAACTATGTTTTCTACCTTTATCTTGCATCTACCTACCACTTCAGCATTTTATTAAAAATAATAAAAATAATAATAATAATAATAATAAGGGAGAAATGTGGGATCCACATATAAATCAAGTATAAAAATCAAATGAATATTCATATCTGACCTAATTGTTTATACTTCATAATGTGTGATCAAAACTGAAAGTTTCTGTGATGACTGCCCTTGCACTGTTCACCATGCAAGAACTTATTCACTCTGTAAGAACTTGTTCACCATGTAAGAACTTGTTCGTTATGCTTCAGAAGATTGGAGACTGACGAGAATTAGGCTTGGGGTTGATTAATGATTGTGCATTGACCCCCCTATACAGAATTTTATTGTTGTTAACAACCATTTGATCAATAAATATGAGAGACGCCCTCTCAAAAAATAAATAAATAAATAAAGAGCCACTGAGAAAGTGTTGTTGTAGCAACATAAATATTAAAAACAAATGTAAAAATCAACTTTTCTAACTGCTTTGTAAATGTGTGCTTGTGAGCTGGGGAAAAAGTGTTTCGTGAGCATTAGGTAGAGGTAAAGACAGCAGATTTTATCAAATATTTCCAAAAGAAGCATTTGAAAGTTTCAGCAAGGCTGTCACGGCATGTGAGTTGCATGAGAGCAGTGCTTCCAGGTTGATATGCTTCATTATACATGATTTTAAATATGCCTTTGTGAAACTAAATTGCTAAATTAAATAACTAGGCAGTTGACTGTTTTACCTAGGTCCTTCAAGTTTATATAGTCAAGTTGCCCCTAAATAACTTTTTAAAAATCTCCTCATTAAGAAAAGATGAGATTGCCTCATTGTGGGAGTCACCTTACATGGTCCTTTCAAAATTTTGTGTCACTTTGTTTTACATGTGTCCCTAATAAGTTTCATGTAAGTAGTCTAATTATTTTGACTACTCTGATCATTTCCCACTTGATAAATATGTAGACAAGCTAGAATTCTGGACCTGAATCACTACAAATCACTAATGTCTAATCTCTTTCCTTATTCTTCAAAGGTGTTATTTATTCAAAAATAAATCATAAAATAGTCATATTCCTATACAAATTATACTGTTTTTAGTGAAGAATAATACATCCTCAAATAAAATAAAAATATTTCTATCCTAGACTTTTATTTCAACTTAATCTGCTTCCTTTTCTCTATAGTAGTTGCTCATCTTTCAACCATACGTCACCAACCTGCTCGAGCTGATCTTGTAAGTAGTCATCTTCACAGCACACATCCTGGGGTAGCAGCCTCTTCGTCATTCCTTGTGGATCTGGCCAGAACGCTCTCTGCCTCCTGAACGGCCCTGGATATAGTTCTCTCGGAAGGAAAAGAAAGTACTTAAGTGCAGTGGGAAATACCAAGTTCAATGGATGCATCAGTAAATTTTTGAAGCCTTTGGCTTTCATGTTGATATAATTATCATTTGTCAGTTGTTTATTGTTTATTCTCTGCTTCTTTCCGAGAAGGACCTGTGACATCTTACAAAAATATATGCAATGCAATAAAATTTTAAATTTTTTAAAAAGGAAAAAGAAGTCTGAGTAAAAGGAACATAAAGGCATAAACCTGCATAATCCATAAAATTTCACCTCCAAGAAATTCCTCAGCCTTCCTGTCTTTGTGTTCTACAAAAAAAAAATGTTTCTAACAGCGTTGAATAACAAGAGAAGTAAAAATCCCTTAAGTCAGTATTTCCCAAGCAATGTTCTGCAGAATAATAATCAACATTGCTTAAAACATTGCCAGAAGGAAAGTAGGAAATCAAAGCTTTTTGATTGTAGGGTTTTGGGGGCCTCTCCTCTGCCCCAAACCTACTCAGTCCCCTCATCACCAGTCCAGCCCAAGCCTTCGTCACCTCACATCTACCTGAACTCCAGCGTCCGCCTCCTGCTGATGGCCCTGCTGCTAGCCTGGGCCCTTTCCGCCTGTAGTCAGTGCGGCAGTCGGAGCCATCCTTCGCAACGGAAGCCAGAGCGCGCTGCTGCTCCTCGAAGCCCTGTGTCTTCCCATCACATTCAGAGTGAAATCATATTCTTCTTAGTTGCTGACACATGACACGCTCTTCCCACCTCACCCCCAAGATCTTTTTGATGTCCCTCAATTCCCACTTTTGTCCATCTAGCCTCCCTGTTCTTCCTCAGACAGAATGAGCTGGTTGTGGCCTCAGGGCCTTTACACCTGTCAAATGCCCTTCTCTGATATATTGGCAGAGCTTTCCCTCTCCCTTGATTCGACTCTCAGCAAAAACACCCTGTCCTTACATCCGAGCCTTCTGTCTCAAATACAACCTTTCTCTTCATCTGCTTACTCTTTTTTTTCTTCATGGCATTTACTCAACACATGATATAATTTATCTGTCTCTACCCCTGAAATGGAGGCTCCCTGAAGGCAAGAACGTGGCTCACTTTGTTCACTGCTATAGCCCTCGCTCGCCAGAACACTGCTTAGCACAAGGTAGATGTTTAAATGTAATTTTTCAAATGGTTGACAATAAATACTCTGATGTGAATTGTAAATCTTAAAGAGGGTCATGTGGTATACCGCCTTCTCAAGACTGAGCACAGATCTTTTAGAGAGAAATGCTGCCTTAATATTCATTATTTGGCAAAACCAGATTTAGGCTTTTCCTTTACATATTTTTATCTTTTAGTCCAAGACCCTGTGCCATTCTACCAGCCCATTTCCTTCACTACTACCCAAAGCCAAAGAGCAGGGCCCAACCAGCCAGCCTTTCCCTGTGGTGCCGGCATTCGCCGGGCCTGCATCTGGAAGGACGCTGGAAAAGCTCTGGTAGAAACAACTCCGCCTCCCCAAGAGGACTCGCGCCCAGATGTCCTCACTGCTCATCTGCAGCCTCACTTCAGACCTGATTGGGCAAACATGGGAAACAGGAGGCACAACTTTGTGACACAAAAAAGGCACTTTGATTCTTTCCTTCTGTTTCGTAACATCTCAAGACTGGTGATGCCTGGAAGGAGCTAGATCACCCTTCACCTCCAGGCAGAACTCCACCCGAGGGTGCTGGGCAGACAGGCGCACATCCCGGGTCAAGGCAGAGAACAAACAAGGCTATGGAAATATCCCAGAGTGGGTTGTATGCCCATCTCAGTGTTTAACATCTTATCATTTAGTGCTGTTTCATGCTTCAGACGGGCAGCCCTGTTCACCTTTCAGCAGCACACCCTTCTAGACAATTCTTCCTGCTCACCAGCTCAACTCTTTCTCCTTTGACCCCCTTTCCCCACTAACTTTAAAAAAGGCAAAACCACTTAGACAATGTTGACTGAAGATAATCATCCTGCTTCTCCTCATCCCTTAGTTTTTTAAACACAAGCCCTAATTAAACGCAGTCTAATGGTTCCCTGTCAAGAAATAATCCTGTTCACTCTGGCCCTGCTTTCAGTGGAATGGAAACTCCACGTTCACTGTTGTCTCCATTAGGATTGTGTTCTACTCGGGGGAAAAAATGACCCATGGCAGCTCAAAGAAGAGTGTTTATTTTCCTTTAATAAAGAGAAGTCTGATGTCATAACATTGGGCCAACTGGAATCAGTGTACTGTGGCCTTGGTAAGACCAGATCAACAAGTCGAAGTGAATTTTATGCTTAACTGTATTCAGTTTTACCTCTACATAAAGAAAACAATGCCATAAAGGACACAGGCAGTTCAGAGAAGTATTACTGGAAAAGGAAGCAGGAGTAAAAATATTCTAATATATGATGGGACAGAAAGAAACATTTCTTTTAAATATAAGTAATGTTTAGTTGAAAAATAAATAAATAAATAAAAATAAAGAGGTATCTGAAGGATAGAATATCCCAGAGTCTCCAGATAAAATATTAGAAATGTTAAGACACCTTAGTGATGTTGCTGAATACCAGATATACTAAAGCTAATTGCATTTTTACATATCAGCAGCAGTCAGTTAGAAAATTAGATTTTTTTCAAAGATATAATAGCAGGTACCTAGGAGTAAATCTTCCCGAAGATGTGCAAAACTTTGGTGGAGACGACTATGAAGCCTTATTAAGAGACATGAAAGAAAGGCTAAGTAAATGGTGAGATCTACCATGACTCATTTGTGCTCTAAAATACCAAATAAGGAATCCCCGGTGGCCTTCTTGGCTGTAGCTAAAATGACAGTAAGACCTGACTTCCATTGGCAAGCATACAGGTGGGTGGCACCTGTGGCTCAATCATACCTTCCTCCCTACCTATTCACACCTCAGTCCCAAAGAATAAAACCAAAATGGGATGGCCCTCTCTCCTAAGATCACTCTATAACTGACCCAACCCTCTACAAACCTTATGAATCAGGAATAACCCCATGCAATTGTATGGCCCACGAGGGCAGGATCACAACTGACTTTTAAAGGCTCTAACTCCTGAACCTAGCAGTGTACAGCAGGCATTTATTAAAGAGTGAATTAAGCTATAGGGAGGCTGTGCTGTAGAAATTAGACCAGTTAGTAGTTGGCATAAACAGAGCTAACTCGGGGCTGGACTTGCAGTTCAGCAGCAATAGCCTGTTACGCTCTGGGGCTGTGCCAGCGTTCTGGGTTGGTTTTCCCAAAGTGGCCTTCGGCCTTCCACCTCCTACCAGCTGGTACTTCAAGTACTGCCCTTTGAACATGGACTTTTTTTTTTTCCTATCATTAATCTACAATTACATGAAGAACATTATGTTTACCAGGCTCCCCCCCTCACCAAGTTCCCCACCCCACCCCACTACAGTCACTGTCCATCAGTCTAGCAAGATGCTGTATAATCACCACCTGTCTTCTCTGTGTTGTACAGCCCTCCCCGTATGAACAGGGACTCTTGAATTGAAGGAAATAAACTGGTGGAAAACCTGATGGGATAAACATACTTCAAATAAAAAGGTTTGTTTTTGTTGTTTTTATTTCCAGGTTTCCCTCACGTTGATCGTGGATGGGACATAAACTTAGTTCCAGACCCATTTGCCCTCAGATCATTGTACAATCTTGTTAACCCATTTTCTCTACTACATGGAAGGGGTGAAAATAAAATATATCCATTTGCAGAAAAGCTTCCTGAAAGTACTAACTGTTCTGGAGAGCCTGGATTTGTGGAACTCAGTGTTATCCAGAGTCAACTGTCCTCTGAACAATATCTCAAGCTACTACAGTGAAATCCTTTCATGTAAGTAATATTTCGACAAAACTCTTTGTTCCCAATACGGCAGAGATGGGACAGCAGGGAACTTTAGCAAAGCAATTCATGGTTTGCAAGTTCACAACAAACTACAAAAAGTTTATGAGATGCTCCAGAAACTGACAGCCTTTATCCCAGGATTTTGAAATCAGCTCAGGTAAGCAGAGTGTGATTGGGAGGACAAGATATGAGGACGGGAATGTGAAACAGTGAAAGAGAAAAAAAGCTTTTAATAAAACAGAAAATGTATAATCTGGACACTGTGCCCTGTGAAGAATTTAGCATTATCAAATCATTTTGTGGTGACTCAGTATTAGAAAGTATATTTGTACCTTTCAATCTGAAGCTTGTGAATAAGTTGATCGGTAATGACATTCTCAGATATGCTGTGTTCATTTTCTTTGTTCTTTTATTAAGTAAATGCCTTTCTGATACACTGGTTAGGAGAATTCATGGGAGACAAAAATAAAACCAATTCCTGCAGTAATTAGAGTAGTATAGCCTTGAAACACGAATCGAAAAGCAACACCCCCATGACTGCTATTTGCTGCAACCACATTTGTCAATGTTACTTCCCGTAATTATTCATGTTTCTTTCTATAAGTGATAAGATTTGTGCAAATTTTAATTTCCTTTTTCCATTTCCTATATTTCAGATATTCTTCATTAAGCATATAAATACTATCTGTATTGGTTTGTTTGGGCTTTTGCATTATAAAATACATGCTTGTTATTAAAAAATCAGAACCAAAGCACATAAAGTAAAAAGCAAAAGCCATCACCATCTTTGTCTTCTTGTTAATCCCATTCTCCAGATGTAATTGCTGTTGTTATTATTAATTTGTTGTGCATAACCTTCCAAACTTTTTTCTATGCATATACAAGTTTGTTGTTTTGTTTTGTTTTGTTTTGTTTTAACAAAAATGGAGTTAAAGTAAACAAATTTTTCTGCCCCTTGATTCTTTACCTGATACTCTGTCATGGATATCTTTTCATGTTAGAAAAGTTAAATGAACTCATTCTTAATGTTCATCTGGACTATGTACAGAGGATGTTCTGGAAATTTGCTTAACCTTCTTATTGGACTTGTTTTACATGAGAACAGCCTCAGAAAGGAGATTTGGTGTTTTCTGTTCCACTTAGAACTCTTCCCTGATCTCTAGTTTAGGTCTGTCTTGACTGCTGAGGACCTGAGACATAGGGACGGCCTACTCAGTACTTCAGTCAGCATTGCTTATTTCCTCGGCATTCCTGTTTTTAGCTTAGTTTTGTTAATTAGGTACTTGGCCTACTTACCACTCCATGAGGGTGCTGTCAGCTCCTTAGAATAATGTAAAGTACAAATCCTCCCCATAGATAATATGTAATGATGTATTTTACTTCCCTGCCAAATCATACTGTTGCTTTTTATAAAAGTTCATGTGAAATGTGTTAAGAACATTATACTCCTTATAAAAAGAACATATACAAATTTAAAACAATCATACACAGTCCAAGGATGCACGTTTGCTTCTTCAAATTCCCAGGTCAGTGTCATCAATTCCCTTATTTAACTGAACGAGCAGTGGCCAAAGAGCCCATTTCAGAACAGCAGCAATCTGGGTTCAGAGCTCCAGGGACCATCTGACTCTTTCACTCCCTCAATAATGAAATGAAAACTAGCAAAGCAAGTGGACAAAGGTCCAAGCACGCCACTGAGCAGTAGGTGAAGTATGTGCCGGTGACCCACCCTGTTTAAAACTCTAATCTAGACAGACCCGGCTGTCACCCAGCCTCTCCCTAGAGCTCTGAGGAGAATCCAGCTCAGTGGGCACCACCGAGAAGACCACTGTCAGGCCTGCTCTGGGCTCTTCCTCTCTGCCCCGCCCAGGAACCAACATTGCCTAGTACAGTAATCCAGCAAAAAGAACTCAGTGAAGTGCTTGGCACATAAAAAACACTCAATAAATTAAATGTGTTGTTCTTATGAAAACACATTGAACATTATTAGTCTTTAGGGACAAGCAAAGCATAGAGAGAAGAGAAATACCACTTCACATCTAAGACAGACAATAACAAGTGTTAACAAGTAGGCAAGAAATTGGAACCCTCATATACTGTTGGGCTGTAAAATGCTACAGCCACTTTGGAAAACAGTTTTGACAATGGCCCAGAATGTTAAAAATAGGCCTGGCAATTCTACTCCTTGGAATATACCTACATATGTCCTCACTAAAACTTGAACAGTCATGTTCATAGCAGCATTATTCAAATAGCCAAAAATGGAAACAACCTAAATGTCCATGACCTGATGAATGGGTCAATAAAATGTGGTATATCCATATGACAGAATTTTATTAAGCAGCAAAAACAAACAAAGCAGTGACACATGCTGCGACATGATGAACCTTGAAAATACTGTACTGAGTAAAAGAACCCAGACACAAAGACCATGTAGTGTGATTCCGTTTACATGAAATACCCAGAAGAGGCAAATCTATAGACACAACATGTAGATTACTGATTGCCCTGGGCTGGGGAGTTGGGGACAGGAGAATAGATAATGAATGCTGCTGGGTACTGGGTTTACTTTAGGGGAGATAAAAATGATCTAAAATTAGATCATGGTGATAAATGCCTGTGAATGTGCTAAAAAAACATTGAATTGTATTCTCTAAATAGGTGGCTTGTATGTGTGAATTCATTGCAATAAATCTGGTTTTTTTAATTTTTTAATTTAGATATCATTAATGTACAATCACTTGAACATTATTATTACTAGACTCCCCCCATTATCAAGTCCCCACCACATATCCCATTACAGTCATTGTCCATCAGGGTAGTAAGATGCTATCGAATTATTACTTGTCTTCTCTGTATACACTGCCATTCCCGTGTCCCCCCAACTACATTACGTGTGCTAACCATACTGCTCCCTTTCCCCCTTGTCCCTCCCTTCCCACCCATCCTCGCCAGTCCCTTTCCCCTTGGTGACTGTTAGTCCATTCTTGGGTTCTGTGAGTCTGCTGCTGTTTTGTTCCTTCAGTTTTTCTTTGTTCTTATGCTCCACAGGTAAGTGAAATCATTTGATACTTGTCTTTCTCCGCCTGGCTTATTTCACTGAGCATAATACCCTCTAGCTCCATCCATGTTGTTGCAAATGGTAGGATTTGTTTTCTTCTAATGGCTGAATGATATTCCATTGTGTATATGTACCACATCTTCTTTATCCATTCATCTACTGGTGGACACTTAGGTTGCTTCCATTTCTTGGCTATTGTAAATAGTGCTGCCATAAACATAGGGGTACATCTGTCTTTTTCAAGCTGGGCTGCTGCATTCTTAGGGTAAATTCCTAGGAGTGGAATTCCTGGGTCAAATGGTATTCCTATTTTGAGTTTTTTTAGGAACCTCCATACTGCTTTCCACAATGGTTGAACTAGTTTACATTCCCACCAGCAGTGCAGGAGGGTTCCCCTTTCTCCACAACCTCGCCAACATTTGTTGTTGTTGTCTTTTGGATGGTGGCCATCCTAACTGGCGTGAGGTGATATCTCATTGTGGTTTTAATTTGCATTTGTCTGATGATTAGTGATGTGGAGCATCTTTTCATGTGTCTGTTGGCCATCTGAATTTCTTCTTTGGAGAAGTGTCTGTTCAGCTCCTCAGCCCATTTTTTAATTGGCTTATTTGCTTTCTCTTTGTTGAGATGAGTGAGCTCTTTATAGAATTTGGATGTCAACCCCTTATCAGATATATCATTTATGAATATATCCTCCTATACTGTAGGATGTCTTTTTGTTCTACTGATGGTGTCCTTTGCTGTGCAGAAGCTTTTTAGTTTGATATAGTCCCACTTGTACATTTTTGCTAATAAATCTGTTTTTAAAAAACCCTATCATAAGCAGGTCTAAGAGAGCTTAAACCATGGATCAGAGAACCATTTCTTCAGGTGGGTCTCTTAGTTGATTCAAAGGATGTAAGTCTGTAGACAGACTGCAGTACTTTCTGTGGGCCTTTCCAATGAATGTTGCCTTTGTTACATCACCGTCAAGATCCTTGTCCCTCTTTCCCATTCAGAATATACGCTCTGCTATTCTTACCAATCTTAATGTCCTTTGGACCTGGAAGGGATCGAGCAGATAAGGTAAGAAAACCAGAGAATGGGTATCTTGCCTTAGCCCTTAACAGCCACCTGGTGACAGCCAGACCTGAAACCAGACCTCTGGCATGCAGGTCTAAGCTCTTCCCTGGAACTCTCTGTTCCTATCCTGGCTTGATGAAGAAGTTTCCCCAGGACAGAATGTACTTAATGTCACACACTAGCAGGAATCTGGTTAGCTGAGTAAGCACAAAACCTAAAGAATACAGAGACTCAAGGAACTGTACTAAGATAGTTACAAGAGGGCTAGTAGTTAAATGTACTTAAACAAGATCACATAGCATTTTGTTTGGTCATCCTCATCTGGGAATGTTAGAAGAACCAGGAGAGAGAAGAAGCCTCCTCAGGGATTTTTCCTTACAGTACAGTTTTTTTAAAAGCTGACTGTATAACTTCCAAAATAATAAGCTTCAGCAATAATACAACTTTCAGCTACAATTATCACAAGAGCAGCAAGTCTGCTGCTCAAGCTTCTAACTTATCCTTCTGATTACAGAACAGTTGAAAATGTCACGTTCAAGTTGAAGTAACTGCAGCCAATTTAGGTAATTTCCATCAAATTGGGTCTGTTAATACTTGGGCATTATCTGAAGGGGGAAACAGGACTCTGTGACAAGGGCCAAGGTGGCTTGTGACATATTAGTTTTGGACAATCACAAATCAAGATCCAAGGATGTGTTAAATTATTCAGCATTTTTTACCACATTATTAAGTGACTTCATACAGGCTTTTGCTCCTATTCATTTACCTGGTTTAAGCTCCAGGCTTGATTTTGTTTCCTTCCCCCAGCCTCCCTCTATTTCATCTTCTTTTTGCCCTCTCCACTCCTTATGCATTAGAGGTTCAGTGTATATTTCTTTTATTTTTTATCCTGTTTAATCTTATGATTCAAAGGGCAATGACTATGGTTTTGTTTGAGGAACCCTCAAAAAGAACACTTGCTAATGCAATGGCACATCTCAGAAAGATGAGTATTAGTTAGAAATTTAGTTCCCGTGCCTTTGCTAGCACCAACCTCAGGCAACACAGAAACCTTCCAACTTAACATCGGCCCCGGTCCACCATACACCAAACAGGAAGTGGCAATTTGTAACATATGGATCCGAACTTTATAAATTCAGTGCCAAGTCTGCTTCTGGAAGGGTTCTAAACTGACAGCAGCAATGCTATTTTCTGAAGAAAAGAGAGAAAGCCCAAAAACATCCCAGGAAGATCATGTGCCAAAGATGTTTGTTGATTCCATTTTGTTCCAGAATGTTTGGAACAATGGTCAGTTGATGTTGACAGGATTTCTACAGCCAGGGAATGTGCTGGATATTTAGAACTTTAAACTGGTGCTCCAATAGGTTGTAACGACGTTTAACCAACTGCACAACTGAATATTGTGCAGATAAAGCACTGTGAATATTAGTAGCAGATATCATTTAAATTTGCGATTTCAGATACATTATTGGGGCAAACCAATGAAATGGACCTAGAATGTGAACAATGTCAGATAATGTGACTAAATCAGTGAATATGTGCCAAAAAAAGGTTCTCGCACTGGTATTCCTCAGGAGATTAACAGAGGAAATCAGATAACATTAGGCTGCTCGTGGTAGTTTCTTCTTTTAGATGTGTGTGTCCTGTAACTCTGCTCATGGTTCAGATCATAACAAATACTCCGATGGCAGAGACACAGAACTCCATTTCTTCACACCCCAACCAGATGGAACCAGAGCGGGCGTAAGCAGTTTGAGGTGTTCTTCTCTACCAATCAACTTCTCGTTGATTCCAGAGTGGAGCTGTCAGCCCTCCTGTGCCCATCGAAATTGAGAATTTTTAGCAAACTAAATGCAGGCATTAAAATAATGTCTGAATTAGTTTTCATCACAGGGGCCTGGATTCTCACGCACCCCAGGACCCTCCTGCATCTCTTCCACGGGTGCGACGCACGGGAGGGCTGCACATGGGCAAGACTCACCAGAGTGCAGGGCAGGAAGGAGAATTCAGGTCAATCACCTTTTGAAGTGTGATCGCTTTAAATACCCTCTCAAGGTAGTATCTTGCTAAATATGCTGTATGTAATAAAGGTGACCTGTGCTGTTTCTTGAAATACTGCTTTTTTGGTTATAAGTGATCAGAGTATTAAAAACGTGTGAGGAGAAAAAAACCCAAGAAAAGTGTCATCCACATTCTCTCTGGAATCTATTAGAAGCATGAGGCGGGTGGTTTACCTCCCGGGAAGCCTGGGCCTGAAAGCAGGTGCCTCCGGGTCAGGGCCTCCCAGCGAGGGCTCTGTTGTCTCCATCTGTACGTTGAAGAGACAAGTAGTTTAGATATCACCTCAGCATCTGTGGTAACTATGTTAAGAAATAAAATATAAAGTAGATGAACGTATGGGGAGGTGAGAGATGGAGGCAGGGAGTATTTGCTATGGAACCATTTTCCAAAGTTTAAAAAACATATTATCTGTGTGAGTGTGTCTTTCATTAGCTCTCACAGGGAAAAAAAAATCACAGAATAAATGGTTTTGTGGTTTTTTAAATATATATATATTTTTTTAGTGTAGAAAAATCTTACAGTGTCTTTTAATTAGTAAGACACCTTTGTTGCTCTTTGGATCATGGCTGGGCTTAAAAATAAGCAGATAGGTTCAAAGTAACATAATGAATACAAGGGACACCTTCTCTACACCTTCAAAGAAAATTATGTAAAATTTGTAAACACTACTGATAAAATGGATTGCTCTTGTGGTTAGAAAACTAATACACATTTACAGCAGAAAATTTGAAATATATGCAGAAATATACAGAAAGCAAAAATCCCTGAATATTGCAAGTCAGAAATAATAACCTACCAAATTTCCTTCTAGAATGTAATCATTCATACATGCACACATCGAAAGAGTTTTGGAGGAGATAGCTTGTACACTAAAAAAGTTGTTTATTTAACTGTTTTCAAGGTTTCATATCCACTTATTCTCCTTACATACTGAGTTGGCAGAAAAAATATTTTTAATAAAGTGAAAAAATTGAGTTCATTTCAGGCCTAAAAAGAACTACACCAATGAAATAATAACCTGTTTTCTGTCACTGCTTTTCTTCCAACAGGCTTATGGGTTATCAGAAAGTTTAAGGTGACTTTCAAAGATGAATTAGTTCCATGTTGAATTTCAACAAATATCCAAGAGTAAGAGCAAAGCACAAAATCCATTAAGCCTTGTGACTGTTCATTATGAAATTCTGAATTTTAACCGTCTAGAAATGTAATCCAAGCTCAGATTTACTTTCCATCCCTCAAGACTGCAAATGCCAAATGGAGCACAGATCCCTTCTTTGGGTCTAGGGAGCGACAGGGGGGCAGAGGAGGCCAGGGCTCCTTTCCTTCCTCCTAGATCCTTAGTTTCCATGCTCACCCAGCACCATGGCTTACTCACCAAGCTTGTGGGTGGCGAGCACTCTCCTTTAAGGGGAATTAGAAAGGCAGATGTAGGGAACAAACACACACACGTGCGCGCGCACACACACACACACACACACACACCTGACCTGTCCATGACCCCACATGCAATAGAAATGCCCAAGGGTCTGGGGCAAATAATGTCGTGCCCCCCCGGTCATCACATAAGCACAAGCCAGTTGAGGGGAGGATTTGCTCCCCACTGTTTCGTGAGATGGAGAAACTAGGGAGCAGGAGGAGATATTTAGACTAATATTTAAAAATATCTCCAGAGGCTCACTGCTGGGGCCACTGAGGAAAGATCACAGGCTTCGGGGTCATCTCTTTCATTTATTATCAGCAAGTCCTTAAGGAGCTCCTACTAAGGGCTAGGCACACACAGCTCTAGTTGCTGAAGCAGTCAAGGAACAGAGCAGACAAAACTCTCTCAGTGGAGCATACATTCTAATGAGGGGATCAGACAATAAAGATGGCATTAAAGGGTAGAAAATGCTACAGGAAAATAAAACAGTGGGGTAAGAAAGACTGGAGTGTGGAGTGAGGAGTGGGTTGTGGTTTTAAATAGTATCATCAGGAGAAACCTCACTGAGGTGACATTTGAGTCCAGATGTGAGGTTAAGGGACGAACCATTTAGATATGGGGGAGCAGGTTGCAGGTTGCAGGAAAAGCCAGTGCAAAGGCCCTGAGGTGAGAGCAGGCTGTGGGTTGGAGGAGAGTTTGAGACCTGAAAGAAGAGGAGACCATGAGACCTGAGATGTAAGGGGTGGGGAGAGGTGCACACTCAGGTTCTTGAACATTAGAAGGATTTTGGCTTTCCTGTTTGGTTTGAATCCTTGTACCACCATTTGTCAAAGGTCACAGGTTGAGTGACTGAACTTCCATTCCCTTGTCTGGAATCTCACTGAAAGCACACAATTTTGAGGATTAAAATTTAATTTAAGTTTGAGGATTAAAATGAAATATCAAGCACAATGTCTGGCATATAGTATGTTTGCAACAAACAATTCCTTTGTTCCTCTGGGTATCATTTTGAGTATCTTATATATCTTTTTATAAAGGAACACATAAACATAAAAGGGTGATGTGACTGACCAGTAGTTACCCAGAGGTTGGAATCCAAGTAGATTTTTACTTGTAAATAAATAGCCTATTCCCCCAAAGCAGTACATTGGGAGTTCCTCCAAGGGAGCCCCTTCCCCAATACCCTCCCTAGTTAAAATTAGCCATTATTTCTCTCCTGGACTCCAGAAATCGTGAAACCACAAGCCCAAACACACATACAAATCTAGATTTAGTACACAGAATTTACTAAATAATAATGCAGGTACTGCCCTAATTATGTCACACTTAAACGTGCGGCTGCAGCAAAGATCACTTGATGTCTAGGGATCACGTTTTTAACACAAATTTGTAAAAATTTTAAATGTTACTATCCATCCCTCCCCACCGACAAAAGAGGCCCCCTTTCTTTGGAGAGCCAACCACAAGGCTCCCTCATCACCACCCCTTGGAGAATCCAGTCGCGAGTCTGCCCCCCCATTCATTCCTGACCCCAGAAAGCACGGATAATGGGTGCACACAGGCCTCCCCACCGCACGCCATCCCCCAGCACGCCCCGGCTCGGCTCGCCACCTTCGGGCCCCACACGCAGCTCCCCGCTCCACCACCCCGCGGCGCGCCGCCGCCCCGACACTGCAAGTTGGACCCCCTGCCCACCTCCCCACCCACACCTCTCCCCGAGATACCTGCCATTTAGCAGATGCACAGCACAGAAACGCGCAGCCCGAACGCACAGCTCTCGGGGGCACCAGGCACTACGGCAGCCCCGACCCCCTGCGCGCGCGGACGAGCCGTGGCCGGGGGCGCGGCCGGGGAGGGGAGGGGCGAGCAGCCGGGGCTCCGGGCCGCCGAGGGCCGCTGCGCCTGGGCACGTGGGGGGCGGGCGGGGGAGGCGGAGCCCCGGCGACAGGGGCACCGGCCCCGGGCTGTACTTACCGGGCAGCAGCAGCTTGAGCGCCCGGCGGGCGTCCCGCGGGTCCCTGCGGAGCCGCTGCTCCAGCTCGTCGTGGATCCGCCGGGCTCCCTTGGCCTCCTCGCTCAGGCAGGGCGCCCTGGTGCCCCCAGTCACTCCCCCAAAGTGCCCCCGCCGCAGCCCGCCGGTCCCCCGGCTCACGGGCGCGCGCACCCTCCCGCCCTCGCATCCCCGGGCCGTCGCCCAGACGGCCGCGCCCGCGTCCCCAGGGACCGGCGGCCCTCCTCGTTCCCCGCCCGACACGGAGCGGCAGCGCAGCTCGGCCTCCGCTCGCCACACCCGCACGTTCTCCTTTCTCGGACCTGCGCGCAGAGCCGGGGAAGGCGGCGGCGGCGGGCTCGGCGCGGGAGGCCGGCCGCGGAGGCGGGGAGCCTCCCTAGCTGTGCGGGCGCCGCCAGCTCCCGGGAGCGCCCCTCGGTGCGCCGGGGCCGGAACACGGTGGCCTCGGCCCCCGGGGGGGTCGGGGCTCGGCCCCTCAGGCCCCCGGCCGACCCCCAGCGGAGGGCGGCCCCGCGGGGGGCTCTTCGGCCACTGCCGCGGTCTTCCCCGCTCCTACTTCGGAAGCGCCGCCCTGACCCCATGAAGGTAGACACGTTCGGTGGTGGAGTGAGACGGAGGGAAGAGGAGCAATTGTCCTGGTCCCAGCGGGGTGGTGGTGGCGATTCACTGACGAAACCGTCCACAAAGCTCCTGGTGCTGGAAATCTAAATCCTCGACAGAAAAATGAAGCTGTTAAAGTTTCCAGAGCCTCCTGAGAGCGCCCAACTTTTCATACCATCGAGGTTTTTGTTTTGTTTCGCACGTGCTCTCCTCTTGTTTTTGAAAAGGCACACGATATTTAACAGCCAAGTCATCGAATTTATCCTTCTAAACCGAGACTGAATTATGGATGACTTGTGGGAAAATGCAAAGTAATATGGGAGCAAAGAAAAGGGGAAAATGAGAAAACCAAGATCGCCCAAGCAAAAATTCCATTCTAGTATTTTGCTTTCCATTTCGATTGAAGCAGTTTGCTTATTCTGTTGTGATACTCGACTGATAAGTGTGGCCCCCCAAAATCTTGCTCATTCAGGTTTTATTTAACAGCTACAAGAGATGAAACTCAGATTGCTTCCTGCTTTAATGGAAACTGGTCTTGAGAGTAAATTATATTTTATGAATCCCTTCTTCAAAATTTATGTTTTCTGAGATATCTGTGGTGCAACCTGCTGATCCAGAGGGTAAAGTAAGGACATGACTTTCCAAGTCTGAGCCCGCTCTACCCAGAAACCTTTGCATACATATCTGGAAAACATTTGCCAAGCAAACATTCATACAACCTAAGTTAAGCAAACAAAATCTATGTAGATATTAACCATGTTTTAGAAGTAAATACTAGAAAATACGCAACTAAACATGGATCATATCACGAAGTCCCAATTCATTAAATCAACAAACATTTATTCATTGCCTACTATTTATAATAACTAAGGTAGAAGTACAGGAGGGAAACTAAGATGAATACAATATGGTCCTTGCCTTCAGTAGGCTTACAGGCTCAAGGCATTATGCTCTGAACAGCTATAATAAAAGATAAAATGGTATCAATTTGTATTAAAGTTGGGATACATATAACAATAATAAAAGTAAAAAGAAAGGAATAATTCATTCTGCCAGGGAGAACTGGAGAAGACTTCACAGGAAAGGAAATATTTGGATGCCTCTTAACGAATGAATAGGTTTTCAATAAATATGTATCTACACCACTTAAAAGTTAAGTCAGCATTTCCAAATCACCTCAGACGGGCAGTGAGGTAAGCGGTTTTAAGAATTCAAGGGTAATGACTAGATAGCTGAAAAGTGAACCACAAAACCCTGGGAGAATGAACACCAGAGGCAAATGGGAAGAAAGTCACCTCTTCTATGGTATCCTGAAATGGGTACCATATCCCTCTGTCCTTCGGATACTGGGAAAGAAAAACAGTCCAAGGCATAGTTCAGTCTTTAGGAGAGATGGCAGAGCAAAGGGCCACACGCTTGTAAAAGGAGCTCCTGGGGAAGGAAAGGCCTGTCCTGTTCCCAGTCACCTGGCCTGGCTGCCGCACAGCGGGCACCACACCACTTGGCGGGCCTGATTTCTGTCCCTCTCTTCCTCTCTCTCATAATACCAGGAGCTGCCTGCGAGCAAGGACCTTGTCTTTCATAACTGATTTCAGGGCACTCGAAAGAGTGTCTAGCCTAGAACAGATACTCAGTTAGTGACGAATTAACAAAAAAAATACCAGAACCTACATCAACAAAAAACACTCGCAGCCTGCCAGTCCCAGGCAGCATGCCGTGCCAGATGCCTGAGGCACACAAAGCCCTTAAAGGCTTAATAATCTTTTCAGGCAGACAGTCCACATGCATAAAAGAATAAACAACGGTGCGAAATGAGAAGCACTCACTGCTAACCTACAGTATAGAGAACAGATTGTTAGAAGAGTTCAGAAGGAGCAGTTAGTTATCCAAAGCCACCACTCAAAGCAAACGGAAAAAGTATGATTAGGCGCACGACGGTCACCTGAAAGATCAGTTCGAAGTGAGCCTGAAGCCCTGCAGATCTCACAGGAGCTGGGGAAGGGCTGCTCTGCGCAGAGCATGCGGGGACAACCGCCTGGGCCAGGAATAAAGCAGCCTTGGCGATGGGAAGGCAGGCCGCCAGCCCCGGGAGACGCAGTGAGCTGCAAATTGCGCCACCTAGAGGAAAGTTTTCGTAACAGCAGAAAGAGGGTTTCAGGGTCAACATGTTGGAAGATGAGAAACGAGGCGTGAAACAGAATACCTTCTTCTGAACGAGAAAATACCCACACTGCAAAGCCACCGAACATATGTTCCAGATGCAGCAGACGACCTCAGTGACATCTTTCCGTTTCCACCCTCCAAAATGCATCCAAGTGATCCTCTGACTAATAAAACCATCTATTTTGTGCTTATCCAAAACAGATATCACACTATCACAGGAAGCACTGTACCTCACAGTAATCAAAGTCCCACTAGACTGGAAGGCTCTAAAAGGCTGGCCAGGTGGGACCTATTGTTAAGCTGAGGAGCCCAGTGTTTCAGCCAGAGAAGCCGTTTCCTGAGGTTTGATGAATGAATAAATTACCAAATGACTGCAGAGGTATTGAAATCAGACAGTGAGGCAGCAGCCACCCCAAATCATGACCCAAATCATTCTGGTATCCAAAGTATCACGGATGATGTAGGGGTGTGGGAGTTTCCTTCCTGCACTGGAGTCACTACAATTTGGAGCCACTTGTCCCCCAAGACTTTGCCTTTGCTGGACTTCCACCTAAAACCAAGGGTGCAAACTCATAGTTTCTTTAACTCAATGGTGCTATTGGAAATTTTGAATTACTTTCTGGAACTTACGCATCAAGAGATTCACACAGAAATCTGAGTATCAGTTCCAGGTCAGGATCTGGTAATCCCAGGCCTGTTTTCCCAGATGATAGCCATTGCACCACCTGATTTACTCCCCAAGGCTGTATAACCTGGACCCATTCATACTCCCCAGTTAGTAACACGTTGTCCCTTGGCAGTCCATGTGGGCTCTATAAGGCAGCTAGCAAGATGGGCATTGGATTTGGGAATTAATCAAGTCATTGATTGAAGCACCTGATTTCTTTCCCATTCTGTGTTTCCATGTTTCTAAATCAAATAATCATTTATCCCATTACACTCACCTTCCTTTGATGATTTCTCATGTAAAGCTCAATAAGGAGGGGGGACTTTTGTCTGTTTTGTTCATTCCTGATACTTCCACTGCTCTGTCATCTTTTCACCTGTAAAATAGAGGTGGCTCTGAAAACACAGACACAGAAATGTTGCACAGCCTCCTGTGTCACTGTCTTCATTAGTTTTAGAAAATCAGTAACATCTAAGATATTACTGCAAAGAGCACACATGCTATTTTGGATCATTTAGTATAACTCTCTCAAAAGAAACAAAAGGAAAGGGACCCAGAATAATATGATTCTCGCAAGGAGACCCAACTATTTTATGGTAGATCTGGGATAAAAAACGCTGATCTCCTCAATGTCATCCCTTTGTTCTTTCATCGGGTTCTGAGGAACACAGAAAAATAAGCAGAAATAAAAGCCCTCTGTTCTATGTAACTGGTACAGGACTTGGCAAGGTTGGAACTGGGGCATTGCGTATTAAGAGGCATCTGAGAAATTCTTAACACAAAATGAGATACATGCCAAATACACAGAAAACAGTAGCGCCTGAAGATGATTCCATGGAATGAGAAGAACTGGTCACTGAAGATGTGAGGGGGCTGCAGTTCCAAATAGGATAGACAGATTCTTATTTTCTGGTTCTTGGAAGGTTCCACATTAACATAAAACATTAAAATAGAATAAACATTTGAACTAGGTCATATCTAATTCTGCATGCTCATGTAAGCCAACAAAATATGCTATGTTTCATTTAAGGTGTCATTTACTTTTTGTCTTGATTTTTAATTTCTAAAAGGCTTCCCAAAAACAAAATAGAGATTGGAGAACAGTAGGTGAAAGGCTGCAGAGATGAAATAAGCTCATTTCTTTCACAGTGAAAATTAAGATCCAAACAAATTCTTCATAGCTGAAAGCGTCCATCTTCACATTGTGGTCAAGACTTCTGGAAATACAATGCTACAGGACTCCCAATCCCCCCGATATCCCTAATCTGTTTCAATAAATATCATTATATGTTATGAGAATTCCTCAGAGTATCAGAGAAAGACATGCTGGCTGAACACCCCTCTGTCCCTAACACAGATAGGATGGTCTCAGCTGTCTTAAAGGTATTGGGGCCACTTTTTTCCATTAATACTAATGGAGGACAAAAACCATTCCCCTTGGTTTGTATTAACTTAATCATTTGTTCTCTCCTTTAAAGTGGGTAACCCATAACTGAGCTTGTAGTGTGTGCATCATCAGAAGGTGAATGGATTTTGGGGGGTCTTATTAATGTCATGGGTTTCTAGGGAGGAACTACTCAGAAACTCTGAGTCTAGCTTCACATTGACAATTAAATTACGATGCGACCTTAAAACAAATTAAGCGTCTCAAAGGAAAGATGCTGACACTTGCTATCCCTACCTTGAGGGGCTCTTGCAAAGCATGAAATAGAGGTGTATATGCTGCATATATTTTCAGTGGTATTTTACACGCTTAAAAAGAACTCTACAGAATTCATGATAAAAATCTTGATGAAGTGTGTCCCTACTCTAGTTCCTAGCTCTGCCATAAAAACTACTGTAAGTAACAAAGACTTACATATTAGGATAGATACCTGAGAACTCCAAGTGCTTCTCTTCTAGACCCGGTCCCAACCATTTGCCTTCCTCTTCTCATCAATCCTCAATTCAGAAACCCTGGAGATTTGTTCATTAATTTATGCACATATTTATTCACTCAGTCAAAGATTTTATTAATCCCTTACCAAATTTCAGTCCCTGTTCGTCAAAATGTTTTATAGGTATGTTCAGGGAATATAGAGTGAACAACACAGATGAATATCCCCTCTAGTTGGAGGGTGAGGAGAGGCAAAACTAAACAAATAAGCAAATATGTAAGTATAAACATATAAATAAGAATTAAATAAATGGACAAAATAACTAGCACACCAGGTAAGTGCTAGAGAGAACGAGAAGGCAGGGGAGGCAGATGGAGATTGTTGGGTGGTGGGAAGAGGTTGCAATTTACAATTAAGTGATCAAGACTTTAAGGGAAAGGTGAAATTAAAGAAGGAACAGAAGCCACGTGTGGGAGAGAGCAAGGCGCCTATCTGGGGAATGATGTCTCAAGCAGGGGGGACAGTCGGATGGGAGATGCAAGCGGACTTGGACTATCGAGGAACAGAATGTCAGTGTGTGCAGGGCAGAGCCAGCAAAATGGAGAGGGGGAGGTGAAGACAGGAAGGAAGCGAAGCCCAGGTTGCCAGGGCTGTGGAGGCATTTGGGTTTTGGCTTTGAAGAGGTCTGAGTGACATGATGACTTATGCTTCCGCAAGATCTCTCTGGATGTCATGTTGATTAAAGGCAGGAGAGTAAAGACAAGATCACAGAGACCAACAATTGATTCAGAGAAGTGATTTGCTCAAAGATGTGCCTCTACTCAGTGAAGGTGTAGAGCAAGGACTGGCAAACAGTGGCTCAGAGCTCAGACAGGGCGCTCAGCCTGTTTCTGTGTGACCTGTAAGGTAACAATGGTGCTTACATTTTGAAAGGTTGTTAAAGGAAGAGGAACAGGAGGAGAAGCTACAGAAACTGTTTATGGCCTACAAAACCTAAAATACAATCTAGAGAAAATTTCCCAACACCTGATACAAAGCATCAAGCTGGTTGTAGGTCCTCAACAAATTTAGGAGGAATACATGAGTAAATTAGTTGCTGAAAATATTATAAAGTAATAGCTGCTGAGAAACATTTATGACTCTATCCCTAAGCTTCACAAACTGTGCCATTTCCATTGAGCTCCTGAAAAATGTCACCTGGTTTTTGAAACAGTAAGCCAGAAGGCATGTTCTCATGTAAGCAATGTCATAAATAACTGTCAGGTAAAATTGAAATGGAAACAAATACAATAATACCAAAAGTCATTTGCATAGACCTTTAAACTTTATAAAGCATGTTCATTATCTAACTTAATCCTCACATCTATTCCATGAGACAGGTACTATTGTCCCTAGAAATAACCACATCCTAAATCCTTAGTAATTTTTCAAGAAAAGATGAAATTCAGAGCGTTAAATCTGTAATGCCAAGATTGACTTTTTTCCCATGGGAATCCTGGATGCAAAAACCAAGAGGGATTTTCAGTTCAAGATGGCAAACTAGGAAAACATATTCACTTTCTGTTCCTCCTGAAAGCCAGTTACATAAAAGCATAGAAATACGACTGTTAATAAACCAATAAAAGCCACGAGATTGTGGAAGTCATCGACCACTAAAAAATTTCAAAACATTTCTAGAAAGCAAAAAATGGAGGAGCGATGGATAAAACCATCGAGGAAAGACTGTCTAAGAAGAGGCTGTGCCCACCCGGTCGGCTTCCGCTGGGCCCTGGTTATACCAACAGGCGGAGGGGAGAATAGGGACTGCGGACAGAGACAGAAGTTATTCTAGGGAAAGAAGTTCATTTACTGAGCCCCATGGATCCCTCAGTGGGCCCTCGTGTTAACTCTGGGTGAATACAGTGGATTGTTAGTGAGCGAGACAAGGAAATGCAGTGACAGGGCTCAACCACAGGCTGTCGGCTGAGGTTTCCTGTCACCACTACAAATTCCGTCCAGGGCTGGCCACTCCTTAGATTCATTTGACGTAACTGGAGATTGGTGCTTCACAAATTGTCAAATTACAAGCAATCTCATCTGGCAACTATACAATTGTTACTATTACTAAAATATTTTTATTAATTGTCAAAACAATTATTTTTTTTTAATATTTTGCCTTGACAAATTCTGTCTCCACCTATCTGCTTCCACCAAGCCAAATTATCTCAGAACAACCGGAGCCTGCAGTCACGCCACCCAGGAGCTCTCTGCCGGGACCTGCCAGCAGCAGGCCCCGCAAGAGGAAAGCACCCGTGCCCCAGGTGCTTGCGCTGCCACTACCAGCGCCATGGAATCGCGGTGAGCTGCCCCCACCTCCTAAGCTTCCTTGCTTAGCTGTTGCCAAAAACCTGGGCAACCTAGAGAAGAGCCCTGACCGTCAGAGGAACAGAAGCTTGGGGGGTAAAACAGAGGTCCTGGCTGCTGGCAGGGCCCCTCAGCCTGCCCCTTCTTCCTCCCCACCTGCCCCAGAGACTGAAGGCTCCTCGCCCTTGACCACTCACACCTCAGAGGTCCCTGCAGGGGGAATTCCACCCAAGGAGAATAAGGGCCTTCATTCATTCACTGCTGCAGCCTCGCCTACTTCTAACCTCCCTGCCCCTCCCAGCACCTCCACCACCTCCCTGTAGCAGCCCTCCCGTCTGATCGTCTCCCCATCACCCGTGGGTACAGACTCTCCTGCTCCTTGCTTCTTACCCACCCCTGTTCCCGTGCTGTCCCTCAATGACTCAGATCTCGCCGTCCCATCAGTCACTCCCACTGCAGGCCGTCCCCCCACGGCCGCCCAGGCACCTGCAGGCTTGCCCTCCCTGGCTGTTTTGGAGCCTGATGTGGGCATGGACACAACCCCCCTTCCCACTCTGTCATCTTCACTTCTCCCCCAGACTCTTGGGGGAGACCGAGCCACAGCCACCAGTCCCCACCAACCCACTTTTATCGATCCCCAGCCACACCCCCATTTTAAACCACCCCACTGGCCCCCAGGCCACCCCTCAGCCCATAGCTGGGATTAACAGGCAACCCCAGAAAGCCCGTCTCCCCAAGGTTCTCACACTCTCCGGTACACTCCTCATGGCTCCTGCAGTCTGCTGCACTGCAGCCCGCGGCACCCAGGCAAACCCTGCTTCTGATGAAGACATGGATACAACACCGCCTTCCCAGACTGTCATCTTCCATCCTCCCGCTGTCTCTGGGACAAATCACTTCCCGGCTTCCGTGGTACCTCCTGGATCTCAGAACAAACCAGACAGTGGCAGTACTGCTTCAGCACATGTCTCCACCTCTTTACCTTCCAAAGTAGCTGGCAGAAAAAATGCAATTTCCACCCATCTCTCTAACCCAATAATGCCAGTTCCAAGCACTTCTTGGAAGGCTCTGTATGGCCACAGCATGGCTGCCCCAGGAGGACAGGCAAACACCTCCATGGCAGCCCCTGCAGCCCCGACGGATGTGGGGAACACCGGGGCTCAGTGTGCCTGCCCAAGGACTCACTCATCCACAGGCATCCCAAGTAGTCAACAAGAGTTCATCCAGGAAGAGGCCATATGGCACTCCTCTCCCCAGGTAATGGGGCCCTATGCAGACCACCTGGAATCCAAGCATGTGGGGCTCCCTGGTCCCAAGCAAAGATGGTGCAGCAATGGGAGGGCACCCCGTGGTCCCAAAGATGGGAGCCCAAGGGTCCCTGCACTCCATCAGCATGCCTGGCGCCCACCTGGACATGTAAGACCTCCTACATGTGGAGGGACCACGGTCATGAAAAAAAAATGTGGGTCAAAAAAAACACATCTGCGAACACCTTCCATCGGTGCAGCTGGGTCTCACCTGGGCATACCAAGGCCAATGCAGCTAAAAAGACCAGCACTGTCTGGGGAAGTTGGGGTTCCTATGACCGGGATTCTCACTGAACTTAAATCACCTGATGATGTAACTAGTCTGTTGCTAGGCTACCGCTTCCACACCTTTAGGCAATAAGCTATTATTGTGCTATATAGAGAGCTCGGCCCAGTGCTCTGGGTGGAGGCAGAGACGCTAGTGCTCCACCTACTGCTGGGAGAACAAGCCGGGTAGTAAACCCTTTCACCCCAAAGAACATTCTGCTTTCAGTTTCTTTGGCCACATTGAATCCATAGTGAACTTGCCTGGGGCTGAAACCCATTGGCAAGACAATTGGTAAAAGTCGACAGGGTTCATTGTTGACCAAGGAAAAAGACAGGCTGCCCTTATGGGAGGGGTGCTTCAGCGGGCTGCCCCTGTGAATGGGGAGACAGTGGGTCATCCCCTAATGGGTATGTGGTCCGAGGTGGCTTGCCTCCTAGAGGACTGGGCCCCACCCCAGGACTGGATGCAAGTGGAGGTGACACCCGAGGCAGTAGGGGTGGCCCTTGGTATAGTAAGCAGATCCTTTGAGAAGAGTGCCTGTGAGGCAGCGGGGACCGTGGGTTGGCTGCTTCTCACAGTCTTAAAAAGGTCTACAGAGGAGACCCAAGGAATGGCAGGACGAGAATGCGAGCTGCAGACTTCTGTGGATGCCCTAAGGAGGGAAGTGGCATTGATGAGAGAGGAGGCAGCACGAGAGCGCCGGCAGCGAGGTGCCATTGGAGACAAGACAGCAGCACTGCCAGGTGCTCTGAAGGAGGAAGAGGCCATCAAGGAAAAGGACAAACTCCTGGGGGAAGCACAAGCGGAGGTGGCATGAGAATGTCAGCTGTGAAGCATTGAGGTGAAGCTAAGAGACCTTCTGAAGACTGAGAGAGCATTGCTGCGAGGCCCAGTAGAAAAGGTAAAGGTTGTAGCAGAGGAGGCACTTGGGGGAGGAGAGAGAAAGGTGCCATTAGCCCCGGAAATGGAGGAGCTGAAGAAGGACCAAGGGGTGATGCCAGGGGTACTGGCACCTCCTGTACTGAAAGCATGCCCAGTGGTTGTAAAGGAAATAAAGACCCAGTAGCTGAAAGTTCCCCAAGGAGAGGAGCAGCCCCCTCCCAGGTTGTGGAGCACTCTATGGTCCACCCCTATACTCAGGCTAAGCTTGTGGATTTGGGCTCCCGGTTTGGTGCTGGCAGCAAGATGTTATTCCCACCTGACAAGGGGTATTGGCCCCTTAGCTATTATCCCATGTTGCTGTGGAATTCGGTGTAAGTCCCTTTTGGAGCACACGACACACTCTTGCCAGGCTCTACTAACTTCCTCGAAGGTCAAAGGCAAGCCCCACCAACGGGCTACAGCCCACATTGTCATTTGCCCCACATGCAACAAACGCTGATGTAGCAATTGGGCTACAACCAGAGGCAGGCTTTCCTTCTAACCAACGTATCTGGGCCAATTCTCTGGACTATAGATGGTATTTCTTATGCCTAGCTCTCATAGCACCTGTTGGAGTTCAGCATATGTCTGCCATCTAACAGGAGAGGATGGTAGATCACCCGGATTGGGCCACAAAGCACAAAGTGCAGCCATAAGCCAATTGAGGAGGGAGTGACTCCCTGGGGTCTGATGTGCATTTTGTAATCGCTGCCTCAAGGCGGGCTGCACTGTCAGGGAAGACAGCTTCCTCATCTCTGATCCTGACAGAACAATTCCATCCACCCCTAAGTCCCATAGATGCAGGAGCCAAGCTGATATTGACTCCGAGGGCTTCGGATATTGATCCGGACTAAAGTCAGATACCAATAGTCTGCGGGGATGGTCAGTCTACCTATGGACTGTGCTATGGCATTTGAACGAGACACCCCGAAAGGGAGCCCTGAGCCCCGTAGATATGTTAACACATACGGCCGCCTCCCCTATACAACTGCAAGTACAACCAAGGAAGGATCATTGAAGCTGAGGTTTGGCCACCAGAATAACATCTTGCTGCCAGCACCAACTCCACTGAACTCCGGAGACTTCATTGAGTGGATGTGGCCTTGACCTTTCGACACATGGACCAACTATGGCTGACTCTCCTGGCACCTTGGGGACAAGGCCTTGAAGCTGGCCTCCTGTGTATTCCTGGAATAACAGCAGAGTGGCCACCAAAGGTCACAGTAGTATATTCTGAACAGTCAGAAAGTAGGAGCATCTTACCAGGGAGTTTTGTTTTATCATTATGGCCAGTGCATGCACCTCCAGTAGCACTATATATAGACCCTTCAGGAACCCCCACGGGGAAAGGAGTCAAAGTATGGTATGCTAGACCTGGAAGGGACCCCCTTCCTGCTACAGTCCTATCACAGGACCACTCTCTTGCATGCATCCTACCTGATGGACAAGATTTGCCTGTGTTGGTGACATTAAAACATGTGTCTTATTGCTCCTAAAGTCTTTGTGGATTGGGAACTTCCTCTGGCTTGAGGATTAGTATAATTTTTGTTATTAAGAACCTCTTCTGGCTTGATGATTATTATAATTTTTGTTACCTGTATCAAAATTTTGCTGTATCTTAATTTTTATTATCTCTAAGTTGTTGTTATCCTCTGTTGCTATCGTGGAATCTGGTTACAGTGCTCCAGCTTTCTCGCACAGGGACCATTGCGGAAGATTGAAAGTGTCTAGATTGTAAAGCGAGAATCCTGGAGGGGTGGAGTGTGGGGAAGTTGGGGTTCCTATGGCCAGGATCCTTACTGAACTTAAACCACCTGATGATGTAACTGGCCTGTTGCTAGGCTACCGCTTCCACACCTGTAGGCAATAAGCTATTATTGAGCTATGTAGAGAGCTTGGCCCAGTGCTCTGGGCAGAGGCAGAGACGCTAGTGCTTGACCTACTGCTGGGAGAACAAGCCAAGTAATAAACCCTTTCACCGCAAAGAACGTTTTGCTGTCATTTTCTTTGATTACATTGAATCCATTGCGAACTTGCCTGGAGCTGAAACCCATTGGCAAGACACTCACTGTCCCTGTGCCTAACTACGCATTTCTAGTTCCACCTTCATGCCAAGCACCTGGGGCACAACTGCCCAGAAAAGTGCAGACATAGGGGACCCCTTCATTCCCATGATTGGAGGACCTGGTGTTCCTGGTTTCCATCAGCACAGCCGGCACCCACCTGGCCAGGACACAGGTGATGCAGTTGGAGGGGAAATCATCTCACCTGTAAAAGGAGGGCTGTGTCCCCACCTGCCCTTCCAACACTTGGAGCCCACTTACCCAGAGCACAGGCACTGGTATGGGCCAGAGCACCACTCCTGCTGCGCCTGGATATGCTCACAGACAGCATCAGTACAGGCACCTGCGCCCTGCTAGCCACTACAATGCAGGGGGTGCAATGGAGAATAGCACTATATGTTTTCAAAGAGAAACTATTCTCAGCCAAAGCACCTGTCCCCCGCCTAACCCACAACAGGGAGCCCTCTGACTGCAGGAGCCAGCCTCAACTTTAGAGGCTCCTGGTCAGCCATGCGTGGACTCTGGGTGCAGCGAGCTGCACTTGGCCTTTAGGGCACCCTCAGTGCCTGCTCAGAGCTTCACAGGAGCCACCATCTGATTCTGTGCTTCTATCATGAATCTCAACAAAATAATGGTGATGCTTGTCTGCAATCTTCGTGTAGCATGAGTGGACTTTACTAGAAATATGTTTATCTGCAGTCTGTATATAACATGAATGGACTTGATCTTCTAGAAGGAGGATCTGCTCTTTCTAGAAATTAACCTGCTCTCTTCCTACAGCAAGCCAGAAGCCTATGCCTCAAGAGTGCATATGTTATAAGGACATGTTTCTCTAGTCTTGGAACTAACAAGACTAATAACTAACTAACTAATAAACTAGCTGTTTATAGGTGTTTCGTATCCTCCTGTCCACTTACCAATCTTTACTGAACTGAAAGGCCCTAATCTTTCCAAGACTATGTATATAATTTATATATTCATATTAAGCCTTGTTCTTGTTAATCTGCCTCTGCTCTCTGACTCAGCTACAGAGGAAGAATTGACATGAGCAAAGGGTGATGTTTTGAGCCAGACTTAACTATGTAAAATTTTCTGTGCCCAGTGCCTGGGATGTGGGGATAGTCATACCTTATGACTGCGCATGCTGACTCCTGAAGTCTGTGTGTTGAGTGTAAGGGCTGACAGTCCAGGCGGAAGGAAAGTCCGCAGGAAGGAGAATCGGTCGCCCGTTCCCTCTTCTCTCCCACTGTTCTGAACTCACTGGAGGCTAGGTAATCCTTGCTGTAGCATAGGAAACCACTCTATAATTTTTTTTAAATGTTTCAATTGTGTGTGTGTGTCCTATATAATTTAGACTTCGGCCAATCACCCTCACACATTCCCACTTCACCCTGAGAGCATGGATTCGGCATGCAGGTTCTTGGGTCTGCAGGAACAATGGAAGAAAGAGCTCCTGCCTGCTATATAATTACTGAAAATTTAAGTTGACTTAGAATTTATCATGCAGCTTAAAAACATCAGAAAAGATCCTCTTTAATAACTGAACTGACTCTCACCTCAACTGCTAAAATATCAAATCACACGAGTTATAATTTGTCCACTCTGGTTGGTCTCCACTAGACTTAATAAGGGCAGAATTCCTGACTTTGTGTACCTACATTCTAGCTGGAGGGGAGAAAAGAAACAACAAACATCTGTAAATTTCTGGTAGGTTAGCTAGTAACAAATGCTATGAGACTAAAGCAGCATTTGGGGACTGAGATTGCAGGCAGAGAAAAGCAGGGCATTCAATTTAAACAAGACAGGATAAGCCTTGCCAGGGAGGTAGGATTTGAACAGTCTAGAAGGAGGTGATTGAATCAGATATCTGGGGGAATAGCATCCCAGGTAATGGGAGTAATTACTGCAAAAGCCAAGAAGAAGGATACCTGTTATCTTCAGGGAGCAGTTAGTAAGTTAATGTGGCTAGAATAGACTCAGCAAGCAGGAGGGAGGGAGAAGAGGAGAACAGAGACGTGGACTGAAGTGCCTGCACCTGCTTAAGATGGGAATCAGCCTGTGTGTCTGCAAGACATTTTGCTGGAGAGACTGGAGAAGGTGGTATTGGAAGGCTCACCCATGGTCCTCTTGGTTAACTTATGTGAGTAGAACTGGTTTGAATACAGCCAGGATGACCACTTGGTGGCAGTGGATCTCCTCAGGCTTGAGGGTTATTATGATTTGTTGTAATTTTTGTTATTTGTATATTGTCATAGATTATGGAATTTGGTTACAATGTTCCAGTTTCCTTGCACAGAGATCACTGCAGAGGACTGAGAACACATAGATTGAGAGGCAAGAATCCTAGAAGGGTGGAGTATGGATAAAATGAAGGTTCTGTGGCCAGGATTCTCACCTCACCCTGGTTGGCTAGCTCACTACACACGTGTGGGTAATGCATCATTATTAACTGTATATAGAGAGCCCTGCCCAGTGCTCTGGGTGACATGGTGGCATGGCTGCAAGGCTGCAGGAGAGCAGAGCCGAGGCTGGTGTGATTGCAATGCCAAGGACAGAGGTTCAGAGGATGGCTGTGTGGACAGAGAGGCCCAGAGGCAGAGACTGGCTTGCTGTATGCAGACTCGCTCTGAGTGGATAGGACTCTAGTGATTGACGTGCCACTGTGGGAATAAAGTTGGGTATAACCCTTTCACCCCAAGAATGTTCTACTGTCATTCCCTTGGTCACATTGAATCCATAGTGAACTTGCCTGGAGCTGAAACCCATTGGCAAGACACACTGCCTTTTTCTTAATGACATCTCCACTTCATGTTCTGCTTAGGGAAATATTTACTCACGATAGGAACATTGTTTCTTACCCTAGTTTACATACTCTAGGTATTTTTTTCTTACCATAAAATACTACCAAATGTATGCTGTACAGGCCATCCTTGCTCTGCACAGGGACTAATGCCTTAGTCCCTTTCTTTTTTTTTTTTTAATTTTGTTATCATTAATGTACAATTACATGAGCAACATTATGGTTACTAGACTCCCCCCATTATCAAGTCCCCCCCACATACCCCATTACAGTCACTGTCCATCAGCGTAGTAAGACGCTGTAAAATCACTACTTGTCTTCTCTGTGTTGTACTGCCTTCCCTATGACCCCACCTCCTACATTATGTGTACTAATCGTAATGCCCCTTATTCCCCCTTGTCCCTCCCTTCCCACCCATCCTCCCCAGTCCCTTTCCCTTTGGTAACCACTAGATAATTCTTGGGTTTTGTGAGTCTGCTGCTGTTTTGTTCCTTCAGTTTTTGCTTTGTTCTTATACTCCACAGATGAGTGAAATCATTAGATACTTGTCTTTCTCCGCCTGGCTTATTTCACTGAGCATAATACCCTCCAGCTCCATCCATGTTGTTGCAAATGGTAGGATTTGTTTTCTTTTTATGGCTGAATAATACTCTATTGTGTATATGTACCACACCTTCTTTATCCATTCATCTACTGATGGACACTTAGGTTGCTTCCATTTCTTGGCTATTGTAAATAGTGCTGTGATAAACATAGGAGTGCATCTGTCTTTTTCAAACTGGGCTGCTGCATTCTTAGGGTAAATTCCTAGGAGTGGAATTCCTGGGTCAAATGGTATTTCTATTTTTAGAACCTTCAATACTGCTTTCCACAATGGTTGAACTAATTTACATTCCCACCAGCAGTGTAGGAGGGTTCCCCTTTCTCCACATCCTCACCAACATTGGTTGTTTGTCTTTTGGATGATGGCCGTCCTAGCTGGTGTGGGTGATATCTCATTGTGGTTTTAATTTGCATTTCCCTGATGATTAGTGATGTGGAGCATCTTTTCATGGGCCTGTTGGCCATCTGAATTTCTTCTTTGGAGA
This sequence comes from Manis javanica, assembly GCF_040802235.1. Classification (NCBI taxonomy): domain Eukaryota; kingdom Metazoa; phylum Chordata; class Mammalia; order Pholidota; family Manidae; genus Manis; species Manis javanica. The sequence continues at coordinate 51,634,391 of NC_133172.1, forward strand.
AGTGTCTGTTCAGCTCCTCTGCCCATATTTTAATTGGCTTATTTGCTTTTGTTTGTTGAGGTACATGAGCTCTTTATATATATTTTGGATGTCAACCTCTTATCGGATATGTCATTTATGAATATATTCTCCCATACTATAGGATATCTTTTTGTTCTACTGATGGTGTCCTTTGCTTTTCAGCTTGATATAGTCCCACTTGTTCATTTTTGCTTTTGTTTCCCTTGCCCAGGGAGATATGTTCATGAAGACGTTGTTCATGTTTATGTCCAAGAGAGTTTTGTCTATGTTTTCTTCTAAGAGTTTTATGGTTTCATGACTTACATTCAGGTCTTTGATCCATTTTGAGTTTACTTTTGTGTATGGGGTTAGACAGTTATCCAGTTTAATTCTCTTACATGTAGCTGTCCAGTTTTGCCAACACCAGCTGTTGAAGAGGCTGTCATTTCCTCACTGTATATCCATGGCTCCTTTATCATATATTTATTGACCATATATGCCTGGGTTAGTATCTGGACTCTCTGTTCTTTTCCACTGGTTTATGGGTCTGTTCTTGCACCAGTACCAAATTGTCTTGATTACTGTGGCTTTGTAGTAGAGCTTGAAGTTGGGAAGAGAGGTTCCCCATGCTTTATTCTTCCTTCTTAGGATTGCTTTGGTTATTTGGGGTCTTTGTGGTTCCACATGTAGAATTATTTGTTCCAGTTCGTTGAAGAATGCTGTTGGTATTTTGAAATTTTTTTAATTTACAAAATTTTGGATTAAAAGTAGACCTCAGTGATCTGCTGGAACACTCATATTTACTTTTCATTTTGTAGAAATTCTCAGTGCAGTATAAGTTAATGGCAGGATAAGACTAGAATCTGTCCTCCTGACATTTAGTTAAACATTACCTACTTAGATGGCTAACAGTACCTACCAGGTATCTTTGAAAAGTACAAACGACTCTGTGATGTATGTGTTCAAAACTCTAATACACCTACAAATATCTTGAATTGTTAATATGCTTTTGTGTTGGATTTACCTTATCTTCTACTGTTTTGCTTTCCTATTCAGTCTTTCTGTAACCTCAAATGGAATTTCTTCAATAACTCCTTTTGCAGTAAGTTTAAAACATATTTAGTATTAACATATAGCTTTAATAAGAGTATAAATTATGTTTATTATTGTTACATTGGGTAAAACATGTTTACCTAATATATGTATATAGAAACAGATCTATAAACTCCACAGAAAAAGAAAGTCTACCATATTTTAGATAATATCACTGATGCTCAAGGGCTCTTGTTACCCAGAAACCACTTGAATTATAAGGAATTAAGAAGCAGTGTTATCAAGCCAAGTATTTTGATCACCATACTGATAACTGATTCTCTAAAAAAAAATGGGGAGCTCTGTATAAGCTTCAACTTAGTATTTCAATTACTCTGGGCTGTAACTGGTAAATACAAAGATATTAACATGATACTGACTTGAGTCATAAGGAAAACATATGTAAAAGGAAAAGTCAATGGCTGTGTCACTGCTATATAGAGTATTAAAAAGCATAATTTACAAGGCATGCTCACTATTCCCCTTGTAAATAAAAGGCTGCACAGACTGAACAGTTCCAACACATGGATATGCTCACTTGCCAAGCTAATATAGGCAAGCCATTTCTAGAAAATAACCTATTAGGTTTGGCAGGATGAATCACTCCTACATTACTAACTGTGGAAATTACACAGTGCTGGTTCCATGGGGTGGAGTATGTCTGAGCGAAGCCTGTTCTCTAGGCTTCACAGAGCTGGGATAAAAATCTGTCTCACATCAACATTTTGTTTTAGGAGATGGTATCTCCTTCAGCAAAAGCTTTGTTTTGATCACATCTTGTGGGCCTTGGATATATACACCTTTGGAAAACTATTAATATTAAATCTAGACGAAGGAATCACAGTCTTAAAAAAAAAGTATTTCCTAAAGTGCAGATCGACACAGTGCCTTCCTTTAACTGATTCACCATTCACCCCCCACCAAAAAAAGATGACCTGGAAAATATATCAAGTACATTGCCAATATAGCAATATTCAACCACTCATTTCCTCAAGTCCCAATGCTTTAATGTTAAATATTTGCATTTCATCATTTTATTTTAAAAAGAAAACATCTTTTTATTTTATTTTGTCTTATTGTTCCATACACAGGTTTATTTTAATAATGAAGTCATGCATAAAACCAAGACTAATCAGTTAGTCATAAATACATTGGTTATGAAGGAAAGAAGCATATTTTTTATCTTTCTGAATTTTCCTGTAATGAAAAGCCAAAAATTAAAAAACAAAAATCTTACCATGGTACATGAGAAGTCCTAAATTTGGAATTAAAATTTCCCAGTAAGTAGCTCTGTGCAGCCAAAATAATGTAGTAAAGGCAGAATCAACCCGAGGAAAGTGGTTGGGATGAAAAGTTACACATGTCAGAGAGTCAGTGACATCAACAAAAACTTCACCTTAAAGGGCCTCTCAAGTACACTTCATGATGTTGAAAGCACAAAGGGTAAAATGTTGGAAGCTGCTACAAACTAGCATGGAGTCTGGGAATTCACCAAAGCAGAGAAAAGATTCTTTCTCCTTGTGTGACAAGAGGGGAACAAGCACCGTGCAAACTCCTCTTGACACATTTTTTCTTTTTCCCTTTACAATGGATTTTGTTTTTTAGAGCAGTTTTAGTTTCATACCAAAACTGAGCAGAGAGTACAGAGGTCTCAGACACCCCTGCCCCCACATGGGCACAGCCCCCCACTACCAATTTCCCCCAGCAGCACACTCTTGGTGCTGTACAGTCTGTGGGTCTAGACGGATGCATAATGACGTGTATTCACCACTACAGTTGTCAGGCGGAGTAGTTTTCTGCCCTTAAACTCCCCTGTGTTCTGCCTATTCATCCCTCCCTTGCCTCTAATCTCTGCCACCCTCTGATCTTCTTACTGCCCCCATACTTCCGCTTGTTCCAATGTCATACAAGTTGGAATCATGTAATAAGAAGTCTTTTCAGATTGGCTTTCACTGAGCAATATGCATTTAAGGTTCTCCTGTATCTTTTCATGGCTCATTTCACTTTAACACTGAATTTAATTCTAGTGTCTGGATATACTACAGATATTTATCCCTTCATCTACTGACGAATACCTTGCTTGCTGATAAGTGTGGGCAATTACAATTGCTATGAACATCCTTGTGCAGGGTGTCATGTGGACGTAACTTTTCAACTCCTTTGGGTAAACACCAAAGAGCACAGTTGTTAGATTATATGGCAAGAGTATGTTTAGTTTCAAAAGAAACTGCCAAACTACTTTCCAAAGTGGCTGTACAATGTTGCATTTACACCAACATTTGGTGAGAATAAGAATTTGTGCAGCAGCGTGTTCTCATCAGCATTTGGTGTTTTCTGCATTCTGGCCTATGTAATAGGTGTCTAACAACCTTACTGTGATCACTTAGTGTTTCCAGAAGTTTTTGTGTGTGTGTGTCAATTCTTTTAGATTTTGTACATACACCATCAAATCATCTGCAAAAACAGTTTTATTTTCTCTTTTCCAGTCTGTATGCCTTTTATTTCCTTTTCTTGTCTTATGCCTTAAAATTTCCAATACAATGTTGGAAGGGAGTGTTGGGGTGGGACATCCTTGTCTTGTTCCTGATCTTAACAGGAAATAGTCTAGTTTCTCACCATTAAGTATAATGTTAGGGCAATGAATGAATTAGGAAGTATTTCTTCTGCATTTCTCTTCTGAAAGGGACTACAGAGAATTGGTATAATTTCTTCCTTAAACGGCAGCATTCACCAGTCAGCACATCTGGGTCTCCTGCCTTCTGTTTTGAAAAATTATTAGTTATCAATTAATTCCTTTAATAGATATAGGTTTATTCAGATTGCCTATTTCTCTTTGAGTTTTCACAGATTATGTCTTTCAAGTAATTGGTCCATTTGATTAAGGTTCTCAATTTTTTGGGCATAGAGTTTCTTATAGTATTCCTTTATTATTCTTTTAATGTCCATGGGATGATCATTTTTGCAGTTCCTCGAGGACAGCCTGTACTTTATTTATCCTGTATTTCATTTCCGATATATACATGGGTTCCTCATCTGGTTCAGTGATATATTGATATACTCTTACTTATTAAATTCTTAAAACTACTGAAATTTTGGAGTCTATTTTGATACATGGTATGGATATTTCTGTCCTCATGCAACTATTATTCTACTTTTATGATGATAAATCATACTGATCATAATGACTTTTATTTTTTAATATGTTGTAGGGATCAATTTGTTAGTATTTATTAGAACTCAAGGTTAGAAAAGAAATATGCTTCTAGTTGCCTTTTTGGTATATTTTCCATATTTTATTTTTATATTAGGAGTCTTCTAGCTTTTTAAAATAAATTGTAAAGCAACTCATGTCTTTCCAAAGTTTAGATCTTTGATTACATTTTCTAATTTCATAGTTATTTATATTTTCTACTAAAAAATTGAGTCTATTGCTGCCTATGATTCATTTAATAATTATCCATTTTATCTAGATTTTCAAATGTGTTTTGTCTAGATTTTTCAAATGTATAAACATATTCTTTTGTAATTAAAAGTAATCTCTGCTTTATGGCTGATCACATCCTGACAATCAGATTTGTCAAATATTGCTCATTTTTAATGGTCTTTTTAAAGAACAAGCCTTTGGTTTCATTTGTCAAGTTTACTGCTTTACTTCTCTATTTTAGCTTTTCTCTTTATTCAGTTTGTCCTTCTCCTCTTTGGGATTTTCCTTCTTTTTTTTCTATGTCACTGTCCAATTCCTACAGCTTTGAGAGCTTTTTTCAACGACTCCACCTGCTCTTCCGGCTGTGTCATGGCCACTTCATCACAGGCCATTAACACTTCATCTCAGAGAGCAGGCGAGGAGTGAAGGCCTTGGTTTGCTTTCGTAATTGTTCTGGGACCTTAGGCCCTTCTTCTCCTGAAGTAACACTATCATTAAGGAAAATTCTAGTGGGGCTTCATGCTGCTTATAAGGCTTGCCTTTCCTCCAGTTCCAGAATAAAAGAAAGACTATTTCCACCCTTTTTGGGTACTGATCAAAAATGTAGCAAGACTCCTTTTCACTCTATTCAAATCCAGAATAAACAAGTCTTCATACTCCAACTCCCTGAAATGTCACGTTTCACCATGTGCAACTGTGAACAACCGTCCCTTCCAGCACGTCGTGTTCACTCCTCCTAGATGGCCAAAGTTTTCCTCTCCTACTCCTTTTACACATAGTCAATTCATGTCATAAGCTTTTTCTCCCTCCCACTTCTGGGTATATATCCAAAGGAAAGAGAATCACTATGTGAAGGACATCTGGACCCCCGAGTTCACCGCAGCATTATTCACAATAGCCAATGAATGGAAACAACCTAAGTGTCCATCAGCAGATGGATAGATGTAGTGTATAAAAAAAGGGGTGTGTGTGTGTGTGTGTGTGTGTGTATACACATACATACTATGGAATATTTTTGACCTTAAAAAAGAAAGAAATCTTAAATTTGCAACACCACAGATGAGTCTTCATGGTATTACACTAAGTGAAATAAGCTAGACAGAGAAAGAGAAATACTGTGTGGTATCATTTATATGTGGTCTCTAAAAAAATTAAACACACTCTTCGTCCCTCAGACATACATCCGCAGCAATATCTAGCATCCTCCACCATAAGTTCCATCATTTTCTTATTGTTTCTAATAGATCACAACCCCATGAAACCTATGTATCTAGAGTGTAGATTACAATTTCTCTTCCTCTTTGTAATTCAAAAACCTCATTTTTCCTTTGGAGAAATCTCAGAGATTCAGCTCAGTTGCACGCCGCTCCTGATTCCCATGACTTGGGCCTAGCTAATCACAGCATTGTATACATACTCCATGTGTCTTACGTACTTATTTCTCTATTCCACATAATTTTTTTCCTCCAAAAGTTTGGTTATTTTTTAATTGACTTTAGTAATCTTTTCTTATGTTTGAATAATGTAATGTTAAGGCCATCTACTGAGTGCTTACTTTTTAGCCATTGTTCTAATAACAGAAATTTCCTTTGTTTAAATTGTATGTTATCCCTTCTTGAATACAGTAATCATATTTCAAAATTAAATATTTAAATAATAGCTTCATTGAGATATAATTTGTTCAAAACAATTTAAAACAGTTTAATGTGTTGTGCATCCATTGCCACAATTTTAGAACATTTCCGTTCATACCCACAAAAGATAAAGAAACCTATTAGCAGTCTCTCACTCCCCACTTCCCCCAACCCTAGGCAACTACCAATATACTCTCTCTATAGATTTGCCTATACTGGACATTTCATACAAATGGAATCATACAATATATGGGGTTTTGTAACTGGCTTCTTTTATTTAGAATGTTTTCAAGATTCATCCATGTTGTATCCTGTTTCAGTACATCATTTATTTTTATAGCTAAATAATATTCCATGGTATGGATATATCATTTTATTTATTCATTAATTAATGGACACTATCATTTTCACTTTCTGGCTGTTACGAATAATGCTGCCATGGTTGTATTTGTGTGCAAGATTTTTGTGTGCAATTTTAGGTTTTTTTAAATTAATGGACTATTTTTGAGCAGTTTTGGATTACAGAAAAAATAAGCAGAAAATAAAAAGGTATCTTATATATCTCCTCACCTCTTGACCCAGTTTCCCTTAGCATCGTGTACTGATAAATTATTACTAACTGAAGTCCATAGTTCACTTTAGATTTCACTCTCACTTGTATATTGTATGGTTTTTGACAATTGTTCGATATATATCCACCATTACAATATCATATGCAATAGTTGCACTTCCCTAAAAGTCTGCTGTGCTCTTCCTGTGAATCTCTTCCCCTCCCTCAAACCTCTGGCAATGCCTAATCTTTTTACTTCCTCATTAGTTTTGCCTTTTCCTTAATTTCCTGAATTTTCCTGTATTTCCAACATTTCAGCCTCATTTGGTTGCAGTCCTACAATATGTAGCCTTTGCAGATTGGCTTTTTTCACTTCACCATACACATTTAAGCTTATTCTATGTCTTTCCATGGCTTGCTCTTTTTCTTGATGAATGCTATTCCTTTGTCTGGATATACCACCATTTTCCCATTCACCTATTGAAAAACATCTTGGTTGATTCCAAGGTTTGGCAATTATGTAAAATGCTGTTGTGAACATCCATGTGCAAGTTTTTATGTGGATATAATGATTCAATCCTTTGGATAAATACCGAGGAATATGATTACTAAATCATGTAGTAACTGTATATTTAGTTTTATAAGAAACTGTTAAACATCTTTCAAAGTGCCTTTACCATTTTGCATTCCCGCTTTCAATGAATGAGAATTATTATTGTTCAGCATCCTCACCAGTTTTGTATTTCAGTTTTTGTATTTCAGCCATTTGAAAGGTGGTATTTCATTGTTTTAATTAAAAATTTCCTGATGTCATATATGTACCATCTGCTTATTTGCTTTCTGTATATTTTCTTTCCTAAAAATCAGTTTTTTTTTAAACCAATTCCTGATAACACCAATATTTCATCCTCTTATGTCTGCTTGTGTTATCTTTTTCTCAGTTTTTGAGCAATTGGTTGTTTTCCTGATATGTCAGGTTGTTTGTTTTTATTGAATACTGAGCTTAATAATTTATTTTAGAAAACTATACAGCTACTCTTACATTCTGGATGTTGTTATATTTTTCCCGAGATTTACTTTTGCTTATGGCAAACAGTTGTTATAGGGATTGATGACCTTAGTTCATTGTCAATTGAAGCTCATTCAAAGCTGGTCCTCAAAGTTGGTCTTTGTGAACACTGATCCATTTCTGATTTGTCCTTCCTTTAAGGATATTGCCCTTTGGGCTTGCCACTTGAAAGTCTGAATTCATCCTGTTCTGAAGTATCCTTTTACTTGTTGGGCTTTAAACTTAGTAGCTCCCCCAGCCTGGGAGACTACCTAAGGACACAGTTTGTCAGCCTCTTAGTCGTTACTTTTTGCTTCAATCTTTTCCACTCATTGGTTTTTTCCTCCTGCTCTAAGTCTGAATCAGGAAATGCCCCAAGGAGAAAAAGTATGCCAACTGTCAAGCTTGTATCTCTGTTTCCCTTCTTTCCACTTGAGCCACATGTCTGCTTTTTACTAACATTCTGATGCCTTCAAATAGATGTTTCTTACTTTATCCAGCTTTTCTAGAATTTCTCAGCTCTCACCTGATCTCATTTTATTATTGAACTATCACCTCAATTTTCCCTGGGAACAAAATTTAGAATTTTATGTCTAAAGTTATTTAATTTTCTATATTAATTCAGTTTCTACATATACCTTTTTAACTGACTGTTCAATCTAGTTTCTCTACCATAGGAATTAGGTGGGGTGTTATCAGGGAGCTTGATACATAGTAATATAATTTATGGTTAGTTTAATATTGACTATTTCCATTTTGATTATATAAATGCTTTCCAATGATGAGCCATGTGATTTATTACAATTAAATTTCCTTCCTTTTACAGCTTTTTTGTGGAGCTTATTACTTTTTTCACTTGCATGACTTTGTATTATTGATTCATCTTCACACTCTACCAAGAAGAAAAAATGTTATTCTGTTCACAGGTGTAAAGTAACCCACCATTCTTTTTTCTTAGATACCCTCTCTTGGGCCTCCATCCTTTGGGTGCGGTCCGTAAGGTTATTAGGCCTGCTCTACAGCTCCCATCCGGGACACTCCCTTCACTATCCCCATGCAAGTTATCTGGACCTCTCTCCTCGGCTGGGTCCCCTTTCTACTGGACCCCATGTTTTCCTTTCTTCCTCTCTGGGTTTATGTTTGTGTTCTCACTTTGCTGGAGCACATCCTTCAGTAACTTCTTGGAAGGGTACAAGGGAGATTATTTTTTTTTAAGCATTACATGTCCAGAAAGGTTTTATTCTGCCATCACATTTGATTGCTCATCTGTCTGGTTACACTTTTCACAGAATTTTGAAAAGTTTAGCTCCTTTGCCTTCTAACTACTCATTGTTGCTGTTAAGATATCTAATGATGCCCCCATTCCCAAAAGTTTTTAGAATTGTCTCTTTGTCTCTGAGTCCTTTAATCTGGAACTGTGTTCTTAAATTTTGAGAAATTTTCTTGTATTTTTCATTAATTTCTTCTCCATTTACTGTTCTTTTTCTGATATTCTTGGCATTTTTGGTATTGGAACTCCTGGACTGATCCAATTTTGTTTTTATTTTCCATCTTTTTCTTGTTTCTAGATTAGATTTCCAAGCCACTTGTTGAATTTTTCATCTATTTTAATTCCCAAAAATTGTGTGGTCTCTTAATATTCTTTTTTTGTAGTCTCCTATTCCTTTATGAATGCAATATCCTCTCAAGTCTCTGAGGATATTATAGTGGTTTTTTTTCCCTGCTCCTTCACTTTCACTAATTCCTCTGAGCTTTTTATTTTTTTATTTGATTTCAGTTTTCAGCATTAGAGGCTGAAATGTAATGTAAAAGTAAAAAGCAAATACTAATTAGGAGCTGTGTGTACATGGATAGAACTTATCAGCTGGTATCTGTCTTTTCTCTTGGGCAGTCAATTTTCACATAGAGGGGCCTTCCAAACTCCTGCCTTGAGGATGTAAGCCTGTTAGAAGTCTCAGAATCGGCTGAGGAAGGGGACTGGAAACCGTCTCACCAAGCAGTATATAAATTTGTTCTCATTTCCAGTATTCCACTACTTATAGACATATCTGGTGTCCTTGAGTTCAGATTCTCTAGTTCAACATCCCTTGCGAATTAACCTTTAGTTTTTGGGTGGTGGAAGGCAGGACAGCAAATGCCTGGCTGTAAAGAAGAAAGGAAATCTGGGATCTAATTGCTTATGTTCAGACCTGCAATCAATTCTTTTCAGTTCTACCCTGACCTATCTCCAGAGGTACCTGATGCCTGCAATTTCTCAGCCTTTCTAAACTTTTGTGGTCAGAACTGGCTTGCTTCTGGGATATCATCTACACTGCTGCTACCTCAGTGTCATTCATCTATTGTCCAGCTTCCAATAGTACATTGGCATCGTCTGCCCTCTTCTTCATTTTTGGGACTCTTTTGGTCCTTCCCCGTCATTGTAGTGGCATTTTGTAAGGGACTGGAGGGAAACTGGTACATTCAATTCCCCTACCGTTAGTAGTAAATCTCCTTATTCAACTTCCTTTCTTCTCTCCCCCAGAATTTGCCTACAAGTAGTCCTTCCATTTACTACCATGTATTACTTTTAAACAGGAATTCCTTTTTTTCCTTCCACATCCACAAAGCAGACCACTTCTCCTACACTTTTTTCTAAATGAAGCATGAAGTCTTCTTGAGGGTCTTTATAGGGTTTTTATGATTAGTAACTACCAAAAAAAAACATAGGGATAAAATAAACTTGAGGAAGTCCCAGTCTTCATAGATATATTAATAGGAATTCCTTTTGTTCTTTGACATACTTCCTACTACAAGGGGTGCATCTTAGTTCTAATATTTTGGGTTTTATAAAAGTTTATATAAGACCTTCCATGATTTTATAAAAGTCAACAATCTCACTATCCTAGGTAGAGTCTGATGCCTTTCAGTCTATCCTCATATACACAAGTGTTTGTGGGTACAGTTAGTATTCACGGGATATTAGTGCTTTACACTTAGGAAATATGTAAACTTGAAATGGCTCAAAGCATTTTAATCACTAATTTTTGAAAACATAACTTTAAGTAGCTTTAAATAAAAATACCACCCTTACATTTAACTCCATTCTCAACACATTTTACATCAGTTCTCTTTCAAGAGCCAGTCAATTGATCACTGCAGTCTCTCGGTAACAGTTAACACCTACAGCAATTGAGTCATTGACATGACCTCTGAGTGGCATCATCAGTACATCCTCTCCCTCTGCTGACTTTGGTATCCAGTTCACACATTTCTCCAAAAGCTCTACATACATGGTCTCATTTAATATTCATGAGGTGGAGTGTAGAGACTCAAGAACATTTGAAATTGTACTGGGATAGTTCTGGGTTATTTCAGAGTTTTAAAGAAAGAAGGGGAAAAGTTTCAAAGGCTGACTCCAGGTGTTCTTTCCCATTTCCAGGTGCTTCCTTCACCTCTTCAGATGTCTAAGGACTCTGCTTGGTCTGTTGTCTCACAAGTCATCTATTATCTATCAGTGTTACTGTGCTTTCATACAGGTGAATTGAAAATGTTAGATGTAAGATATTCTCAAAGTTGGCAGGTATTATTTGGGGAGCTCCACAATGAGCTATTACTAGAATTACGTCTATGATTTTGGTCCTTTCCAGAAGCATGGATTCAGTTAAAGCCTGCCTGGCTTTCCACCGAGCAGCTCATTCAATTTTCAAGTGTTAAAGAATTTCAAGTAGAAAGAACATTATTTTTTGTACAGTTGTATTACCCCTCCCCACATAAGGTATGTGGCAAGAGATTGGCAAGATATGATGTACAGAGCAAATACTCAAATACAGATGACTGCACGCAAAAGAGAATGTGTCTTTGCATAAAAACACTGTAATTACAAAGGAATTTTATGTATTTTTAAGGCATAAATTTGAATGACAGGAATTTATCTTTCATTTCATCAGTTCTGTGCTGGCCTCATTACCAAACACCTCAGGAGAGAGAGCTGCCGCTGGCTCGAGCGCTCCACCCCGACTGGGCTGTCTCCACGTCAGTTTAACCTACTCTTTGGATGAAGCATCTCCAACTACTGAACTTTTTTCAGCTCAGCAGTGACTTTTGTTGGTCTCCTGACGGGAATCTCTCCTCACAAGGAGATAAAAACCCCCATCTGGTTTCTTTGTAGAATTCTATTTGGTTTAATATCTCTAACAAGAGGAGAAATGCTTATAAAAGTAGCCCCTACTACATACCACTGTGCAGTAAGGTAGAGATTTCGATCCTTTGCCACTGTTGTGGTACTATGTAAGCATACAGCTATGAGTGGCAATCACTTTCAGAAATCTGCCCCTTTCTAGCACGTATAGCCCCACCTTCCTCACTTTCTGTATTCCTAATCTTACTGCCAAGGACACTGGGCCTGAATTTGGGCTCTCAGACCCCATCAGATTAGCATGATTTACAGCTTCTATCTCAATGGCCCTTTGAGATAAGACAATGGAAGTGGTCTTTTAAAAAATTAGGGAGGTAAAACTCTAGGAAGAACAGCAGTATTTGTTTACAGCTAATATTCATTTCAGAGGGCATACTGTTTCCCCAGGTACTACCAACACAAAGCCCTTTCTATACAACATAATAAAGTAGGCCACCCAGATGAGGATTTGGGGCCCCAGCATATAGAGATTTCATCAGGGAAAAAAAACTACAATTCAAATTAGTGGAACTGGCAAAGTTTTCATCAAGTTTATCATTCTGATAATCTAGAATTCAAAGATTACTAATTTAAATGAGTAAACATAGTAAGGTGGTTAACTTTCTACATTAGAAACTAAGATCCAAAAAGAATTAACTGTATTTAGGGTAGAGTATTTTGTTGTGGCTCTAGCTTCAATCACAAAGGAACAAAGCTTTCAACCCCTGGCACGCTTTCTATAATAAGGCTCTTAAAGAAGCAACAATCAGAGAAAAAAGCTTTTGCCTAATACCTACATTTTGACATTAAAAAAGAAAACTTTTCTGATCCCAACTGTAGACAAAGGAAAAGTCTTGCATTCATTCACAAACTCGAGATTGCCCAGATTTTTTGTTTGACCCGGAGTACTCATAATTAAGCACTTTTAAGTGGAAATACTGTCATACAGGAGATCTCCATCACAGTATTTATTATTAGTCATCCTCTCAGTTGGGGTTTTTTAAAAAACAGTGCCCTAGTGGCAATAATGAATGAGGTAACAGTAGGGGAAAAGAAACATTATTTGTTAAAACGAACCCCTTGGAAAGCATCCTAGTAAGCGCTAAATCTGAGAAAGATCTTTATGCTGAAAAGTAAATAATGACAAAACCCAAGGCTCACACTTTTACAGATAATGGGGGAAAAAAAAACACTGAAGAAACTATATACTAAAATAAAAGCTGTTTTTTTTATGGCTAACCTATTTGATTATATTGGAATACTCCTCTGTTTTTATAGAGAAGGTGCTTGGAATAGCAGAGACTTTTCATGATCACTTCTGGTACATATTTATTCTTTATACTTTTGCTACTCCTTGAAGTGTCCTCATTTAGACGTATTTTTCAGATTCACCAAAACTTGCATGGGCTTTGATTCACTGGCACTTCCACTGCTACCTGTTTTCTTCTTGTGAAAACCCTAGTCACAATATTTTTTTACACCCAGTCAGTTCTGCTCTTCTGTCCACTCAAAAGTATTACCCTTGTTAGTATTTTTGCTTCTCTCCCTAGTTTCCACTAAACATGAATATTTTCTTATGCATCAATTAGCATATAACTAATATTTTTTAGGTAGAAATTAAACTGCCAGTGTTTAAACTCTAAGTGTTTTATCATCTTTCCAGGTTATTCAGACCCAATCCTGGGCTCCTTTCTGATCCTCATCACTGTCTTCTTGATGATACTTGTGATCATTAACCTTTTTGCTTCTGCCATTCTAATGGTCTTTGAAGAAAGTCGCTTAAGGCAGGTAACTCTCTGGCTTAAGATTACAGACTGCCATATGCAAAGTATCGGCATATACCCTTTATTAGTCTCCACAGCTCTGCCAACCCTTACCCTCAGAAACTCATTTTACCAAGACTATATTAATGTTCTGTATCCACTGTCCTATAGCTAGCTAGCCCTCAACTATTAAATAGCAGAAACATTCTGGCAATAAATCATTAAAGGAAACAGAAAATACGAATAGTAAAAATACTGTTTTTTGTATCTTTGGTACTTCTTTCCTCCAACATTAGCCACAATTTCACTTTCCTTCCTTTCATCATTTTGTCTTTGAATAGACTCAGAAAGCAGCTGCACTGACAGATCTCCTGCTACAGAGGTTCTTGCACTTGTTAGGAATCCAGTGGCACCAGAACAAGTGAGTGGAACAGCCATGACAGCAATGAGCGATGACACTGCAGTTTTAAAGATGAACTACCTTAATCCTGATACTACCTCCTAGCTTCTTGGCCTATTATTTCTTAGCATGGTGTAGAAGATTATAGATGTTTATAATACACTGTTAATTTTTTAAATCACTGAGGAATCAAAATCCCCTTGGCTGCAAGTTGTTTTACAGATCTTGGCACAGGCAAGGGTTGATGCCAAGAGTAACTAACACAGGGTAAACCCACTCAGCAGCCAAGCAGCAAGTAACAGAATGCTCACCACCTACGTTCCAGTCATGAGTCAGCAATGAGCTCCAGCTGAGGAGGAGCTCTGTCCTGGAAGAATGACCAAACTCCCAGTTGCCATCTGGGCTTAAATACAGATGGAACAGGCTCTGTACTGCTCTAGGCATCTGTGTGACCCAGGGAGCCAAAGGTAAGGTCTGGCTTGTGCCCAGCATGGACGGCTTGCCTAAAATACTCTCCAGTAAAATCCAAATTGGCACTTGAACATTTGACCAAAAGAAAGCAGGGCACAGAATTTTTAACTTTATTATCAGCTACTGAGCTATGAGATACAAACCAATCAAAACCATTAAAGAAAAGTTGCTTTAAAGATATGTACAGAAACACTACACAGAAGCCAAATTCTATCTTCCTTTCCCAAAGCCATCCCTGTGAGGAAGGACAGCCTTAGCTAGGGGGCAAAGGAGCATGTAAGTTAACAACAGTTACGAGTCTCATCCGTCAAGGAAAGCAGCCAGAAACTACAGCCACATGGGTACCAACATTTTACCTGTGATCAGTTTTTAAAGGTTCTCTTAATCATAAAGTTTTCAAATGAAAACAGGAACTTCTTCTGTAGGCTTTCCAGCTCACTACCCAAGAGACTTGAGTACTTCTATTAAGGCAACTGGAAGCCCACCTTAGCTAGGAATGGTGACTTCTGCCCAGTACGTGGCCTGTCCTTCCTTTGCCAGTAATGCAATCCAACAGAACATGCTATGGGGAAAAACAGATTTATACAGTGCTGCCCTCTGGTAAAAGGGAAACACAGCACTCAGAGTAAAGCAAAAGGCCACAGAGGGCTCCCTGAGAATCCAGTAGAACTAAGGGAGGCCTTCACCTTTCCAAATAAACTTTGCAACTGGATCCAGGTGGAACACTACCCTGCAGCAAGGAGGAGTGTGTATGCCAATGAGAAGACCCAGTTTCCAAGAACTGTTGCAATGCCTTCTTGAGTCATTTTCTCTCTCCTACCAAAGTGAGAAAATAGACACCTTGGCCTTGATTCTCACTCAGCACAGGGCTGATACACTCCATGATGTATTCTCTTCCAACGTTCAGCCATCTTTAGCAGCTTCCCCACACTCACTTCCTCACTCCCCTGTGGAAGGATGGGGGATAGATGAGGAGACAACCTAGGATTACACTCACAGGAGGAAACGGACAAGCACGGGAAGCACCTGCTCTGGCCTCGTAGAGTCTCCAGTCATTAGTGTCTTAGGGCCAACAGAGAACAGGGAAGCAGCAGAACTTGGCAGAGCAGGAAGAGAGCCCAGAGGAGTGTGCACTCAGTGACGGTTAAGAAATGAAACAGAGATTTTTCATTAGGAGAAACTGCTCAGTCTTAACTCCCAGAACTTTGACGCTGGCTGGTGTTAAGGAGCCTATGTTTTCTTTTTCAACTCTTCAAATCTCCGGGAAAGATCATCAAAGTCAATGTCCTCAGAGGCTGAGGTGTGGGCACCAGCAGATGCAGCTGGTAATGTGTCTGGCACAGACGGCAACTCTGGCAGTACAAAGTTGTCATAGGTGTCCACGGGTCTGGGAGGGGACTTTGCAGAGGCTTCTGGCTTGGGTCCAGGACCTAATTGAGGGAAGGAGCACAGCATTACAAATGCCAGAGAAGTGGCTCAGATCCTTAAAGCTCATACAGGCAAATACAGGAGAACACAGTTTTTTGTTTTTATAATAATTAATTCTAAAGGTCAAAGGTTTTCAGGACAATTAACATCTTCATTTTCTAATATAGTTGAATCCTCTCCGCTTTACTTTCCTATGGTGAGAAAAAAGTCAGAGTGTGATGCATGGGTTGGTATACAGCATTCATTTAAAGAGACTGTTGTTAGGGGGCAGACCTTTGTGTAAGGGGATAAAATCCAAGGGGCTAGGCTAGGGTAGTACTAGTATTTTGTTGGAATGAGCCACTTTTTTAAGACCTAGGGAGAAAAATTTTTTTATAAGAAATGTTAATGTCCATCCATATGGTTTGATAATAGAATCAATCTGTATTTCTAGTCTTCTGTTTAATATTTTACAAGTTAAAAATCACCCCCCTCTACATTCTGTATGTTTCCATTTATATCTAAGTTCTAGATCTCTATATTAGAAAGTAAGAACAGTGCTTGCTTATGGGTAGAGGAGTAAAGCTGACTGGAAAATAACAAAAGGGAACTTTCTGGGGTGACAAAAACATTCTTTTTATACCTTTACTGAGGTGGTGGTGGTTACATATATATACATACACACATGTACATGAAAACATCAAAATACACACTTTGTTGAATTTTCCTGTATGTCAATTATATCTCAATAAAATAACTTGTCTCCTAATTCAGAGGTATCCCCCCCTGCATTTTTGGAGTGCTGGTAGTATTTTATTTTTTGAGTGGACAGCTGCTACACGAACATGCTTGCTTCATGAAAAGTCACTTGAGTTATTCACTTACAATTTTGCTTATTTCCCCCTTTATTAAAACAAAAAACCATTTTTCCATGCTCAATGGAAGTTGAGACAATTAGGGAATCTGTAAGATTCTTTGGGGCCAGGGAAGACCTTTTCTTTTTGGGAGCAGGAAACCCTGAGTTTTGATTCCACTGTTCTGCATTAGGGGAGAGCACAGGGCATGTGGAACCAGCAATGGGTGTCTGCACTGAGCCTTTAGAGTCTAACTCACCAACAATCTGTGCAGAAGAGACATTCTCATCAGCATTAACATCATCAACCTGAAACACAAAGACTGTTACCAAAGAGTAGCCTCACTGGAAAAAGTCTGTTATAAGCCCCCATGTTGTCCGAAGCTAAGCTGATGAGCAAAAGCAACAGAACCTGCTCTAAGAAACTACCCCCTCACCCCCCATGCTTCCTTCCTGATCGCTGTCCAACCAGATAGATAACCATGCTGAACTCTTAACCAAGGAGAGAAAAAGAAACTTACCATCACACCCCTTGAATCTGATACCTTCCAAGCATAGAGAAAGCACTAAATCCCCGAAATAATCTCTAAGGGCCATGTCCTCAAATACTGAAGATCTACCTCATGCCTAGAAACAGCTGTGGGCAATGCTTCGAAGTGTGCAAGACCAAAACCTAAGAAAAACTCAGGCCCAAAGTGAAAACCATAGAAAGAACAATAAGCAAACTCAGGAACAGGGTGATCTCACTAGATGAGTATTTTCCACAGTAAACACCACACCAAGTTGTTTTCTTGATAATGCCTCAGATCAAAACAGGCCTCAGTATGTATTAGCTGAGGAAACAAGGCTGGCAGAAAATGACATTTAATCCTGAACCAAAGACATTACAGCCATCTTATAAATAAGCCAACTTATTTATACTAAGTTTTAGTTACAGAACTAAAATATAGAATTAATGTTAGAGACTGAATTTTACTACTGAAATTTTTTAAGATAAAATTCTGGTCACAATTCCTTTACACAGTATCCAGAATTTGTAAAACTAGCATTCTTAATCATGACGACATTCTAGGACAAAGACTGGTTATGTACCAGCTCAATGTAATTCTCTGCCTAAGTAGTCAAAAAAAAAGGTGGTTCGTGCTCTATTACCTCAGAGACCCAGAGTCCCTGCCTGCTTCCCAGCTTAACTGCAGACAAAGCATCGCACCAATGATGCTGCCCCTGCCACCAGTGCTTCCCACTTCCAGGGTCATGTTAAAGCAACACAAAAATCCAAAGCAAGAGCAATGCCAGCACTAGGAGTTGATCGAAACTTTGCCTTCCCTGTGGCCATTTTTTGCTCTCTCTTCATGGGAGTCACTCTCCTGCTGCTTATAAAAGAGGTTCAGGCACTTACAGATTCATATGATGGGGGAGTTGCTGGTATCGGGGGTGGATGAATATTGGGGAAGGCCTGATAAGTCCCCACTGGCAATCCATTGAAATCCGACTGCAAGAGGAGAAAAGGCACTATCAGAGACACTGCCCGGGATTTGCAGTTTCTGAGGTTTGTGTATGGGAACAGAGAAACGGCTATTCTATTATATTCTATTCAATATATTCAAGAGCCCCAAAAGAAAAGAACAATGCCCAACAGGATTATATGTGATCAGAAAAATTCCAGATTTGTAAAGATCTGTAACCAGAGGCTATCGCTGAAATTACTAAATCAACTGTCTCAATGTCTACAAGGAAAGATTCTAGTCAGACTTTCTCAATAGCAATGCCCTTCATTATCCAGTCTACCAAGGAGGTTTTTCTACCTGGTAATTAGCGGTTGTTAATTCATCTTTGGCAAAAGCTACTAGAATGCTTGCCAAGTAAATCTACACAAGAAAGTTTTTCTAGCACCATCTCTCTAGACCTATTTTCCCACTTCACTACCTACACCTGAACCAAAAGACTTTCTCTGAATCTCAGTATTTTTTCCCACAACACAATTACTAATACCGAATGTTCTTAGTGCTAAATCTTCTTGACGATCTACAATTCCCAAGTGTATTTACTTGTCATCCATTTTGTTACATTTTCTCAAGTTTACATCCACACTTACAGGTATACTTACTGGTCCCTTTGGAAGTGGGTATGAAAAAGGAGTATTTGGAGAAGGCATGGGCATGGGCATAGGCATGGGCACTGTCCCATCAGGTCCACCAGCTGGTGCTGTGAACCCACCACCACCACCACCTCGTCCAGGGCCCCCTTTCTTCACATCGTCTGTGAATCCAACATCAATAAGATCTGCCTCTACCCCAGGAGGAGCTTCTGCCTGAGAAAAGGAGAAAAACCCCCATCATTAACCATTAACCACACTGCAGGCCAGATTCCCCAAGATGCAGACTCTGAGACGGAGATCAGCATGAAGGGAGCTTACTGGAGAGTCTCTTGGGATAAACACCAGTGAGGAAGTGAAGGAAGCCAGCTGGCAAAGGCTGCAGTGCAATCACAACAAAGGCCTCGGCCAATTCCCCAGGGAGTCCGGGAGCTGGGAGAGGCCTGCAGCAGATGCCTCCAACTGGGGCGGAGAGGCAGTGTCTTTAAGCCCCTGCCCTGACCGCTTACCAATACAGGTTATCCCCAGGAACGACTTGGGTAAAGCAGCGTTCTTCTGAGGGCCACTGCTAGAGACACTGAGCTGTATGTAAGCCACCAGTCATCAATACTCTAGAGCACTAGGGAATAAATGCTTCTGTCCTGAAGTGTGTCTGTGTATTTGTGATAGGAGAGGGTTATCTGAGCAGCACAGCAAGCATCCACTATATCCCATCAACCTTAAATGAATGATTATTTGCAGATCTGCCCTCCTGACACTGTAAGTCTCTTCAGGATCCTTGATTTTATTTCTCTCTTTACAGGCATACACCTTAGAGATATGAGCCTAATCTCAAATGAATTTTTGTCTTCCCAGTACATATCAAAGTTATGCTTATACTATGCTGTACTCTATTAAGTGTATAATAGCATTATGTCTAAAAAACTTTTATGTATACATACACGTGTGTGTGTACTTACAAAATACTTCCTTGCTAAAAGACGCTAACTATCATCTGAGCTTTCAGCGAGCTTTTTTGCTGATGGAGAGTCTTTGCCTCAGTGTTAATGGTCACTGGTGGCTGAAGGTTGGGATGGCCATGGCAATTTCTTGAAAGAAGACAACAGTCAAGTTTGCTGCATCAACTGACTTCCTCTTCACGAATGATTTCTCTGTAGCACACAATGCTGCTTGGTGGCATTTTTACCACAGAACTTTTCAAAACTGGAGTCAATGCTCTCAAATCCTGCTGCTGTTTTATCAACTAAGTGTATTTGATATTCTAAATGCTTTGTTGTTATTTCAATCTTCACATTTTCACCAGGAGCAAATTCCATCCCAATAAAGCACTTTCTCTGCTCACACATAAGAAGCAACTCTTTTCCATTCAAGATTTATGATGAGATTATAACAATTCAGTCATATCTTTGGATTCTACTTCTAGTTCTCTTGCTATTTCTACCACACCTGCATTTACTTCCTCCACTGATGTCTTAAAACCCTCAGAATCATCCACGAGGGTTGAGATCAACTTCTTCCAAACTCCTGTTAGTGTTGGTATTTTGACCTCTTCCCTTGAATCACAAATGTTCTTAATGGCATCTAGAATGGTGAATCTTTTCCAGATGGTTTTCAATTTACTTTGCCCACATCCATCAAAGGAAATGTATTTAAATAATAAGGCTTAAAAGTTAAAATTACTCCTTGATCGATGGGGTGCAGAATGGATATTGTTAACAGGCACGGAAACAGCATTAATCTCATACATCTCCAGTAGAGCTCTTGGGTGACCAGGTACACTGTCAATGAGCAATAATATTTTGAAAGCATAAGCAATCTTTTTGTCTAAGCAGTAGGTCTCAACAATGGGCTTAAAATATTCAGTAAACCATACTGTATAAACAGATGTGCTTCCACCCAGGCTTTGCTGTTCCATTTATAGAACCTAGGCAGAGTAGGTTTAGCACAACTCTTAAGGGACCTAGGATTTTCAGATGGCAAATGAGCATTGGCTTCAACTTAGTCACCAGCTTCATCAGCCCCTAACAAGAGAGTCAGCCTGTCTTTTGAAGTTTTGAAGCCAGGGAGTGACTTCTCTCTAGCTATGAAAGTCCTGATGGCATTTTCTTTCACTAGAAGGCTGTTTCATCTATACTGAAAATCTCATTTAGTGTAGCCACCTTTATTAATGACCTTATATAGATCTTCTAGATAACCTGCTGCAGCTTTTACATCAGCACCCGCTGCTTAACCTTGAACTTTCATGTTCTAGAGACAGTTTCTTTCCTTACATCATGAGATGATGAATTAACCTCTGCTAGCTTCAAAGTTCTGTAACTTCTTCACTTCTCTCAGATGTCAAAGAATTGAAGTCTTGTTCTAGATTAGGATTTGGCCTAAGATAATGCTGTGGCTGGTTTGTTCTTCTATCCAGACCACTAAAACTTTCTGCCTGTCAGCAATAAGGCTGCTTCACTTTATCGCCCACTTATGCACTGGAGTAGCACTCTCTTCTTCAAGAACTTGGGATTCACAACTTGGCTAGCTGTTTGGTGCAAGAGGTCTAGTTTTTGGCCTATTTTGGTTTTTGACATGTCTTCCTCACCAGGCCTAATCATTTCTAGCTGCTTATTTAAAGTGAGAAACATGCAACTCTTTCCTTCATTTGAACACTTGAGGTCACTGTAGGGGTATTAATTGGCCTAATTTCAATACTGTTGTGTCTCAGAGAAGAGGGAGGCCCAAAGAGATGCAGAAGGGAAGAGATGAAGGACCAGCCCATCAGCGAAGCAGACAGAACACACACATTTATCAACTAAGTTTTCCATTTTATATGGATGCAGCTCCTGGCACCCAGAACAATTACAACAGCAACATCAAAGATCACTGTTCACAGATCACCAACACAAATAATGAAAAAGTGTGAAATATTCCAAGAACTACCAAAATGTGACACAGAGACATGAATTGTGCAAATTCTGTTGGAAAAATGTCGCTGATGAGACTTGCTTGACACAAGGTTGCCACAAACCTTCCATTTGTAAAAAAAACACCAACTGCAAAGCACAAAAAAACAAGGTATGATGTACCCCTATGTTTATCGCAGCACTATTTACAATAGTCAAGAAATGGAAGCGACCTAAGTGTCCATCAGTAAATGAATGGATAAAGATGTGGTACATAAACACAATGGAATATTATTCAGTCATAAGAAGAAAACAAATCCTACCATTTGCAACAACATGGATGGAGCTAGAGGGTATTATGCTCAATGAAATAAGTCAGGCAGAGAAAGACAAATATCAAATTATTTCACTCATATGTAGAGTATAAGAACAAAGAAAAACTAAAGGAACAAAACAGCAGCAGATTCACAGAACCCAAGAATGGACTAACAGTTACCAAAGGGAAAGGGACTGGGAGAATGGGAGGGAAGGGAGGGATAAGGGCAGGGAAAAAGAAAGGGGGATTATGATTAGCATGTATAATGTAGGCGGGGCATGGGGAGGGCTGTGCAACACAGAGAAGACAAGTAGTGATTCTACAACATCTTACTACGCTGATGGACAGTGACTATAATGGGGTTTGTGGGGGGAACTTGGTGAAGGTGGGACTCCAGTAAACATAATGCTCTTCATGTAATTGTAGATTAATGATAACAACAACAACAAAAAAATACGACTCAATACATTTAAAAGGACCAAAACCATACAGAGCATGTTCCTTGAAAAAAAAACAAAAAACAAACAAGGTATGTCTGTCTAAGCTTTCCATGAGCTGTCTGGCACATAACAGGCATCTGATCATCGTTTTAGAATCTGTTCTGGGTCTTGAAGCATTTTTTGCTACCCACGAAGGGATTCTCAGTTCTTCAAACCTCATCAAAAAGCAATAATGCTATTTTATATTTATGTCAAGGTTTATACCTCTTCAAAGTGCTTTCAGTCATTCACCTCATCTGCTCCTTAAATACTGTCAGATATGCACGCACGTATAGTTACACAAAAAGGCACTAACTGAACAAAGGCTTAAACTCTCACACACAAATTTCAGTGCAAATGACATGGTTATTTTTCAAATAAAGTGGTATCTAGAGACTCATTTTCCTTTGTTTGTACTCTGAAAGAGTCTAAACTTACCATGACCACAGAATCAGGCTCATAGGGCACATTGTAGTTCTTGGCAATTTCAATCAGGTATCTTTCCACCAGGATTTTGGGTGGGGCTTCTACACTCAGTTTGTGCATTAGCTGTTAAGTAAAAGACCAAGGGTTAAAATCTATACCAACCCAAGCCTCACCTGTCTTTTAACTTTGTTCTTCCCAAAAGAAGTTCAAACCAGTTAGCACAATTTTTTTCAGTCACAAAATACAAGACCCATCTCTCACATTCTCTGGTTACATATGACCCAGGTGTTGGTGAAAGACTAATACTGCTACATTCCACATTTGAATTCATCCACCCTTCCTCCGACCTCATTTCTACCTCCACAAATCATAAGGGGCACAAAGGGTGGGGTAAAATCAGGAATGACACAGAACAGACAGCCTCACAATCAGATATAGGGCAGAGGTAAAGAGTTGATGATGCTGCCAGCCAAAGAGCCTTCTCACCCTCCCTGAGAAATGTGCAACCCCAGATTAACTCAGCTATACAGTGAAACCCCTACCTCAAATCACAGCAGATGAGAAAATAACCTTCTCCCACCCTGCCTATTGCTTCATGTTTTAACAAGTATGTTCCTTACTCTGTCATTCACAGTTCCAATTTGGTTGGTCCTACATAACTTGCCATATTCCTTGCTATATTTGGCACAGAGCTGATCAGCAACCTAAAGAGAAAAAAGAACAGTAAATAAAAGTGGAAACTACTCCTACATACAGCTTCAACTCCCTCCTATCAACATCCAAAACACTGGCATCTATGAAACTTTAAGGGGTACATATTAATTCATTTACTTGTTTATCCATACATTGAGCTACCACCATGTATCAAAATCTATTATAAAACATGATCTACACTATAAATATAATAAAAGATAGTGTTCCAACTCTTACCGAATCTAACAGTCTCTAGGGAAACAGTCACACAGATAAAGGAACAAATGCAGCTGTGATAAGTGCCACCAAGGGAAAGTATACCATACTGTCAACAGCTTTTAACAGTAGTATCAGATCTGCTCAGCAGTCAGGTAAGGCTTCCTGAAGAAAATGATGCTTTACTGAGATGTAAAGGATGATTAGGAGTTAACAAGGAGGTAAGGAAAGGAAGAGTATTCCAGGAAAAGAAATCAGTATGTACACAGACCTCTAGGGGAAAAGCAGGGCAAAGTCAAAATAAAGTCAAAGAGCGTCTAGTGCAAAGCCCAAGGGAGGAGTGGAACGGGTAATGGAAGTAAGAAAGGTACGTGGGGGGCCAGACAATGCAGGGCCCTGCAGGACATACCCTGGTTCTGTTTTGGTTTTGTTTCTACCAAAAGAACAACAGAAAGCTACTAAAGGGCTTTAAAGCAAGGGACAGTGACAGGAGCAGATCTGTGTTTTGAACAGAAACCTCAGTTCTGAAGGAAGAGGTGAACAAACTATAGGAAGCGAAAGTAGCTGTAAGAAGAGCATTTCAGAAGTTGCTGTAATAGTCCAGGCAGGAGACGAGAGTGGTCCCAACACTTGGGAACTCAGCGATGGGGCACTCAGTGTTCAACACCGGGTACTTACAAGAGGTTTATCATTTGTCTTTTGATAATAGTTATTGTTTTGCTTTATACTATGCATAAAATTTAAAAATTTTATTCATACTAATTTATCACTGTTTATGCTTTTGTGGTTTTATGGCTTTTTAATGGTTTTTGTGACCTTTCCACTGTAAGATTTAAAAAAAATCTGCCTAGTTTTCTTCTCATTCTTTTATGGCTTCATTTTTTTTTTAATGTAAATCTTTGTTTCACCTGGAATTAATCTTGATATATAGGCGTAAAGGAGAAGTTAAAAATGAGACTGAGGTTAAAAGCTTGAGTATCTACCCACAAACCTCTATGGCCACCCTCCTTTCCCTAGCAGAACACAGGAGATTTACTCTCTGGGGAGGTTAAACTAAAGAGACTCTGGACTCCAAGCCCAGCAGACGGCAGGGATACTTACAACAGAAGATCCAAGTGTGAATCTGCTACAAGAGAAGAGTGAGACTTTGACTTCTTTCTCCTCTAGGCTCTCAAAATCCTGGCAGCCAGCTTATACCCTCCTCCAGGTAAAAGACAGGAAGATTCATTCCTCTCTGAGAAAAATGACCAACCCAAGGAAAGGAATCTAGTTCCTCCAAGTCTGGAGCTCCTTAAGGACTTAGATCATTCAACAATGAAGGCACACAAGAGGTTCCAATCCACTTTTTAGTGCCTCACTCTTAAATATGAACCAGCAGCCAAAGGTCACCAAACCTTGGAGATGAGCCTCAATTATAAAACTATCTAAAAGAAACAGAAGAAAAACTTTCCAGAAATAAGTTAAAAAGACACTATAATGCTCTTGAGTTCTAGTTAGAAGACAACCATAGCCATGAAACTATAATAGACTATAAAAACTGAATACTCAAGAGAATTAAAAAGTTCTTAAAAAATAAAAACAGAAGACAAAATCTCAAGAGGGACTGAGAGATAAGACTGAGACAATCTCTAAGAGAATAAAATAAAAAGGCAAAGATGTAGAAAACAGAGAAAACTCCAATTACTTTGTATCCTAGCAATCAGTACCATTTCCACGTTGTGACAAGCAGTTTTTTAGTAAATGTCTATCTCTTCTGCTAGTCTCGAGTCTTCTGTTAGTAACCAGAGAAGGGCTAGCATCTATTTTGCTCACCATTGTACCTTCAGAGTACACCTGAGATCATAAGTAATATCCCCTCAAAAAAATAAGTATTTGTGTAATGAATGAATGAAGCAAAACATAAGACTTGATTTTATTGATGTTATTTTAACTTTACTGGTTTACAGTTGTATAAAAACTTTTTCTATACACTTAAACAACATTACAATAAAAATAATTTCAGACAAAACTGGGGATACAAGAAACTTTGCTCCTTAAAAAAATTCTTCAAGTTTGCAAAACACTGTTCTATTCTATCACATGAGTAAGGCCTGAAAAGGAGGCAGAAACGAATTTACGAAGCCTGTTTCAAAGACACCATGAGAGGAGTACAAAATACCTGGTCAAATAAGCAAGAAGTGGCTTATGTTAACCAACCTTTCTAACAATATGAAAACTACAGACATCACTGAAACTGGTTGTACTCACTATTTTCAACTCAGCCACTTCTGACTGGAGTCGAGGAGCTGCCCAGATCAGTGTAGACACAGATTCAGCCAAACCAGTATCTAGCTCCCTAATCAAGAAAGAAAAATTAATAAAACCTAACATTCTTTAAAACAAATCAACAAAACCCTGGCATTTGTTGTCATATACTTGATAGCCTCTAAAGCTATTTCATGAATCTCACTGGATTCTAATTTAACCATTTTCATCATCCTATTTGACTTCTGAGGAAACTCAAACTAAATGACAAGCCCAAGGCCACTAAGTCAAGAAATGGTTGAGCCAAGACTCAAACTTAGGCCTCTTAATTTCAGATTCTGTATTTTCTTAACAGTTATCTACGCTGAGAACAGGCCTTCAGGTGAATGGTATAAAAAGATCCTTGGGTACAATGTGAAGTAGTCCCTTAGTGCTAGCCCCCTGCTTGTAGAAAGGGACCAGTATAAGGTTTAAATTTTTTTTTAAATCTTACTTCATAGACTGGATGAGGCCAAACCGAGCCAGCAGCAGGTCACAATACAGCTCCAGGATCTCCATGGCCTCCACGAGGTAGTCTTCTCGGATAATGTGCTCCACTCGTATCCGAGCTCGTTCATCTTTCCCAGCAGCCAGATAGTCAGCAATCTCTTTTCTTGCTTTCTGCGCCAGTTCGGCTAAGGCACAAATCCCATTCCAGTCACATAGTGGTAGCACACTACTCCCTGACATGCAGACTGACTTCCACTCCAACAGAGAAAAGTGGGTATTTCTACTATATCCTAGCTTACTTTCCCTTAGCAAGCCTAGTTCCATCTCATCTAATCTAGAATTTGCAACTTTATCTAGGTGACACTATTGTTTGTATAGCCAGAAATTTCCATCTCAGGAGTCCTGTCACCTATTGTACAGCAAAAGTATGTCCCTTTTCCTGCAACAAAATGATCAGTATAACTTGTCACAAAAGACAGCAGAAATGTATCCAAAGCTTAAAAAGTCACAGGATACATAAGATTTCTTAGAACCAGCCTGAAAGAGCCAATCCTGGGGTGCTAGAACCCAGTGGTGTATTTGGTGAAAGAAAATATAAGGCAACCATGCATTACTCACTTTTTTTTTTCTCTAATAGTTTTAAACGGTTTATGACTAATCTCAAATTGACTCGTAAACGCTCAGCTTTAAATCCAGAGCCCAGCATATTGTGCTGTTCCTCCTGAAAAAAGATGAGAAGCACAATGACTATTTTCAAGTTAAAATTCAGGAACTAACACTAGTTAGAGGTTGGGTTATCTGACATTATAAACCAAGGTGGTTTTCTAATACTGGCAAAATAACATGATCAGATTCACATTTCTTAAACATCATTTTGGTTGTGGTGTGGAGAAATGGATAGAGAAAGGTAATAATAGAACCAAGAGGACCAAGGATTAATCTATTACTATAGTCTGCACAACAGACAGACAACAGCAAGGGCAGGGGTCGAAGTGATTGAATTTCAGATCTATTTAGAAGGCAGAGCTGAAATAACTTACTGATAGATAAGACAATACCTGTGTACTGGTGTAGGGGTGAGTGATAAAAAGACAAAGAAATAGGACGGCCTCCAACTTCTCCCCAGAACCTCATCAGGGGTAGTAATGGAAAAAAATTACCAAGTTTAG
The DNA here is from genome assembly GCF_040802235.1 of Manis javanica. Classification (NCBI taxonomy): domain Eukaryota; kingdom Metazoa; phylum Chordata; class Mammalia; order Pholidota; family Manidae; genus Manis; species Manis javanica. Next base: position 51,662,198 of record NC_133172.1, read on the forward strand.
AACCCTGTTAAAAAAGAATCTCATCTTAATTCTTCAAATCCTCCTACAAATCTCAGCTTTTGGAAAAAAGCTGGTGCTCAAAATCACAGAAATATCATTAACATTGACTCACATACAAAGAAATATACCAAGGGGTAAAAAGTCCAAGAAAAAAATATAAATTTGACAACAGAAAGCTATTTACCAAGACTTTAACTGAATAGCAGAATTACACTCAACAGAACTCCCACCACCCCCTCCACCCACAAGACTTTAGGATGTGCCATTGTTCATTGACCACTGTGCATTCTGTATCAAAACAACACAATTTCTATTTCTCTCAATTAATTCTGGATTAGACGTCAAAACATAGTATCCAAACAAAAGCTAGTCCTAACAACATAACCAAAGAACAGACAAACCAAAAAATATATCCAATGTGAGGAAGAACTCTAAGAGTAATATTTGTCTACCTGTATATAAGCCACTAACAGAAAACATCAGAAGTATTTTCCTTTTGTGAAATTTGCCTCCAGAGGTTTTTATACTAAATTTAATAATTAATCCAAGTCCAAGTTTACAATGGAGCTTCTATGCCACAAAATGTTTGGGATTCATTATACTGAGTTATGTTCAACCCACTCAACAAATATTTACTAATTATTTCTATGTCAGACAATGACCAGACAGTAGAAATAAAAATAAATAAGGCACAGTCTTATTTATATTCTGAAAGAAATTTATATTCTGCTGGGGGGGAAAACAGCTAAGAAAACCTAGCAACTACAATACTGTTTGTTAAGGACTCTGATTCTAGCGTGGTTCTCCATTGGAAGTGTCTGACCCCTGGGGGACACTTGGCCATGAGTGGAGACATTTTAGATTGTCACGACTGAAGGAGTGCTGCTGGCATCTGCAGAGCCCAGGGATGCTACTGAACGTGTTACAATGAACAGGACAGCTCGCTGTGACAAAAAATTATTCAATCCAAAATGTTAGTGGTGCCATGATGATGAAACCTACTGTAAAGATACCCAACCTACCTAGGAACATTACAGAGTGCTTTCCACGAGGAGAAAAGCCTAAGCTGATCCTGAAGGACAAACATGATATTTGTAGGATAAAAACAGATGTAACTATCCCAGGCAGAGGGAGTGGTGTATGTGAAATCCAAATACCAAAGAGAACAAAAGCTTTTTGAGAAACACAGGTTCAGCATAGTTGAAGTATGGCATTAACTACAGTTTATGCTATAACATGTCTCATAATTTTAAGTTCAAACTTCAACAATTATTTATAAGATGTTACAGCAGGCTCTGGTGCTAGCTACATCCAGACAGTATTCTTGTTCTCAAGCCATTCATTAAAAAAAGAGCCAGAAAAACAGTAACTAATACTATCATTCACTCTTACTAGGCACTTGCCCCAAATCAGCCAAGAACAAAGTGGTAGAGGTGGAGCTAGGAATAAAGCCTAAGTGTATCTTAATTCAAAACCCAAGTAAATAATTTTAACCATATACTACTACATCATTTTCAGCACTAAAACTGTAATATATTTTTAACCCCCTTCAACAAATATTTATTGAATGCCTATTACTATACTGTGACAGGCACTGGCAATATACTGGTAAGGAAAAACAGACATGGGTACTGCCCTCATGGAGTTACAGTCTAGTTAGAGAAACTTATCACATCAGTAAACCGTAAAATAGCAACTGTGGTAAAAGTGCCACAAAGAAATAAGTGGTGCTTTAGAGTTTATTATAAAGGGATTTGACCTCTTCAGCCACTTCCTTAGAAACTATTTCAAAGATAAAAGATGACAATATTTGATGTCTAACACAGTCACAAGATATAACAAAAATGTTAAGATTTCACTGTGGTTCTTAAGTAGTCCACAAACATCAATTTTGTGATGCATCAATATTTGAAAACAAAACAGTAGCCATGTCTGTATTTTAAATATTTTCAAGAAGCTTAAAAACACATACACTGTGATCTAGTAATTCTACTACTGGGAACTTAACCTAAGGAAATGATCAGAGTTTCATACACTTTTCTATGGGAATATTTAACAGTACATTTTAAGACCAAAATATTGGAATAAGCTATATGAATGAACTAATATTTGCTTATTAAACAAATTATAGCATACGTATGGAATTTTACATAGCCACTAGACTATTTAAAAAAATATTTGCTAACATGAGAACATATTAATGATATGAATTTAAAAAGCAAGACTATATATGAAGTATGACCCCAAATTCTGAGTTTAAAAAAAGTCACATATGCATAGACAAAGGCTGGATAAAAAAATGATTTAGTTTTTACTATATATAAACTCTCTTCAAATCCAAAGAATTTACCCGAACAGTAAAGCTAATGCTAAAAACCAAATCCACCTTGGAAAGCATATACTTTAGAATTTCTAAAGAATAAAATTAAATAAATATATTTGCCTTCTTAAAAAAGCAAAATATTAACTCATCAGAAATCATTAATGATCAAGATTAACTTATCATAAGTGGAATATATTGAAAAAACACCACAGAAATTCAAAGAACTATAAGAGAATTCTACAAAAATGGTATGCCAATAAATTGGGCAACCTAAAAGAAATTAGTAAATTTCTAGAAATACACAATCTTCCAAGACTGACCCAGGAAGAAAAAGAAAATTTGAACAACACCAATTACTAGTAAAGAAATTGAACTGGTAATCAGAAAACTCCCAACAAACAGAAGTCCAGGAGCAGATGGCTTTACAGAGGAACTCTACCAAACATTTAAAGATGAGCTAACACCTATAGTTTAAAAAAATATTCCAAAAATAGAACAAGGAATACTTCCAAACTCATTCTCTGAGGCCAGTATTACTCTATATCAAAACCTGACAAAGACACTACAAAAATAAGGAAAATACAGACCATATCCCTGATGGACATAGATGCAAACATCCTCAACAAAATATTAGCAAGCCAAATTCAAAAATACATCAAAAGGATCATCCAATATGACCAAGTGGGATTTATTCCAGGGATGCAAGAATGGTACAATGTTCGTAAATCTACCAATGTGGTAAATACACCACATGAACAAAAGGAAGGATAAACACCATATGATCATCTCAACAGATGCTGAAAAGCATTTTACAAAATTCGACATCCATTCATGATAAAAACTCTCCACAAAATGGGTATAGAGGGAACACTCCTCAACATAATAAAGGCCATATATGAGAAACCCACAGCCAACATCATACTCAATGGTGAAAAGCTAAAAGCTTTTCCTCTGAGATGAGGAAACAAGGATTTCCACTCACCACTTTTATTCAACATAGTACCAGAAGTCCTACCCATGGCAATCAGATAAAAAAGAGATAAAAGACATCCAAACTGGTAAGGAAGAAGTAAAACTGTCACTATTTGCAGATGATATGATACTATTTATAGAAAATCATAAAGACCCCATCAAAAAAAACTATCAGAATAAATAGATTGGCAAAACTGCAGGATATAAAAGCAATATACAGAAATCTGTTGCATTTGTATACACTAACAACAAACTAGCAGAAAGAGAAGTCAAGGAAACAATTCCTTTTACAAATACATCAAAAAGAATAAAATACCTAGGAATAAATCTAACCAAGGAGGTGAAAGACCTGTACTCTGAAAACGTAAGACACTGATGAAAGAAAGTGAAGATGACACAAATAAATGTAGTTTTCCCTGCTCATGGATAGGAAGAATACTGTCAAAATGACCGTTCTGCCCAAAGCAATTTACAGATTCACTGCAACCCTGTTAGACTTTCAATGGCATTTTTTCAATGAACTAGAGCAAAGAATCCTAAAATTTATATGGAACCACAAAGACCTCAAATAGTCTTGAAAAAGAAGTTGGGGGTATCATGATCCCTGATTTCAAGCTATACTGCAAAGCTACAGGGATTAAACAGTATAGTATTAGCACAAGAACAGACCCATAGACCAACAGTACAGAAGAGGAGCCCAGAAATAAACCCACATATACATGGTCAATTAACATATGACAAAGGAGCCATGAATATACAATGGGGAAAAGATAGCCTTTTCAATATATGGGTTGGGAAAACTGGACAGATACATGTAAGAGAATGAAACAAGATCACTGTCTTATGCCACACACAAAAGTAAACCCTAAATGAATTAAAGACCTAAATGTTTAAGACATGAAGACATAAAATTCTTATTAGAAAAAATATGTAAGAATCTCATGAATACAGGCATGAGAAATTTCTGGATATGTCTCTCCAGACAAGGGAAACAAAGGCAAAAATAAACAAGTGGGACTACATCAAACTAACTTCTGCACAGGAAAGGAAACCCTCAACAAAACAAAAAGGCAAACTACGGTATGGGTATTTGCAAATGATACATCTGACAAGGGGCTAATATCCATACATAAAGAACTCATACAACTCAACAACAAAAAATCCAATTAAAAAACGGGCAGAGGATCTGAATAGACATTTTTTCCAAGGAAGACATACAGATGGCCAACAGACACATGAAAAGATGCTCTATATCACTAATCATGAGGGAAATGCAAATCAAACCCCAATGACATATCACCTCCCACCAGTCCAAATGGCTACAATCCAAAATACAAGAAATAACAAGTGTTGATGAGGATATGGAGGAAAGGGAACCCTCTTACACTCTTAGTGGGAATGTAAACTGGGCCAGCCACAATGGAAAAGAATATGGAGGTTCCTCAGGAAACACAAAATAGAAATATCATACAACCCAGTAATTCCATTTCTGAGAATTCACTGAAAACAAAATCACTAACTGGAAGATATATATGCACACCAATATTCATTGTAGCATTACTTACAACAGTAAAGATATGGAAGCAACCCAAGTGACAAACAACAGATGAATGGATAAAGAAGTTGTGCTACATATACACAAAGGAATATTAGCCATAAAAAAAGAAGTCAACCTTGCCATTTGTGACAAATGGATGGACATAAAGAGTCTCAGGTAAGTGAAATAAGCCAGGTAAAGAAAGACAAATGCCATATAAATTCACTTGTATGTGGAATCTAAAAAAAACAAACAAGAAACAGATCCATAAATATTGACAAGAGACTGCTGGCTACCATAGCGGAGGGGATAGATGAATAGGTGAAGGGGATAAGGAAATAACAACTGCAAACTGTAAAATACATCAGTCACTGGAATGGAAGTACACCATAGAGAATATAACCAAAAACAGTAACTTGATATAGTAACAGGGCAACTACACTTACTGTGGCAAGCACCTAGTAACATATATATATCGAGTCACTATATTGTAAATCTGAAACCAATATAATAATTGTATATCAACTTTATTTCAGTTAAAAAATAAAAAAAATCAAAATACCCCACAAGCCCATAGATACAGAGAACAAACTGCTGGTTGCAAGGCAGGGGATGAGGGGATAAAGAAATGGATGAAGGGGGTCAAAAGGTAAAAAGAAAAATATATAAGGTGCATTAATAAGCAACACCAGAAAATAGCTTACTATTGTCTAGTAATTTGTGACCACCTCCTATAACAAAAAAAAGTAAGTAAGTATTAAAGAAAAGAGAGAGTGCACCTGTGATGAACCACCAATGCAGGGAAGGGAGTGGGGAAATCTCCTCACTTAGGTGCCAGGCTCTGGCCTTCACATTCATTAGCAATCTGTCCCACCACTATTCCAGGAATAAAGTCAATAGATATAAAGGCAAGATTGGGGTTCAAAGCCCAATTGCAGCATTACCCATAGAGGTGACCACCCAGTAAAAATGTAACTGTGGTTAAAGATGTGCATAAGTGGCCTTGATATCCCTCCTCATTCACATGCCTTCCATATGAGTCAGGGCAAGGGGAGAACCAGACAGGGGGACATTCATTCTGGGAAGCTCGGAAGAAAAGGAAGGATGTGCACTAGGCTTGAAGTATGAGTCGGGCTCTACAGACAAGCAATGTACACAGGAGAACACAGGCCTGATTCTCAATCCCCATTTCTGTCCTTAATAGCTACATGCCATTTAACTCTTACTACTCTATTTTCCTTACTTTTAAAATGAAGATAATAATAGGACAAAGCACTAAATAAGCAAAAACGCACAAAGACAAACTACCAAATCCTATCAGGCTCACTCCCATGCTTAAAGCAAAAGCCATGTGCCTTAGCAGAAAGCAAAGCTGGCAAAGTTTGTAGAGGACAAAAGAAAACCGGCAGTGGGTCTAATATGGACATAAAACGACAACCAGAAACAGAAGGTCCCCTATGTGTAAAGGGCAAGTGTCCAGGGAAACAAAAAAACAAGAGCCCAGACTCCAAGGAAAGAACACTGAAGTGTACGTATGATGCATAAACGAGCTCTTGGAAAGGGAATGCTTTGGGACAGAAAATGTTAGAAGGGAGGGGAGCCCTTTAGAAACCTAAGGTGAAGGGAAAAGAGACAAAGGGAAATATTTAGCATTCAGTCAGGAAAAAAAGTTTTTAAGCCAAAGCAAAAACAATATATCTCCCCACCTCATTAAAAGCAAAAAGTAATGAAGTGAACAGAAAAAGACTAGAATACATAGTACATTTTTAGTAATATTAAGTACACAACCCCGCCAAAAAAGATTAACTTGTAACAACAGGTATCTAGTGAGGTAGACACTGAAAGACACAAAGTGTAAATGGAAGACACAGGTAACAAAGGAGAGTGGCTTTAGCAACAACATAAAGTAACTCTGGTGGGTAAAGACATCATTATCTATTTCACATATTTGCCTAAGATGGTTCAGCAGCCACAAATGCTAGTCTGGGAACATACTAAAATAGCCTGGAAAAAACAAAGGACCCCAACAGTCAAAAGAATAGGAATTCCGAAAAAGAAAAGTGTTAAAATTCCCTGAAAGAAAACATAATTAATAAATGTTTTATGCTGTAACAGAAATCCAACTCTGTGAAGAAAGTTGAAAATACTGAAGTGTTGTGAAGTGGTCTATATTTCACTGTTAATCTTCTGACTAGGAATGCTTTGGGGAGAGAAACTCCCCCCAAAGCCTACTGTAAGCCTACTGTAGAAGGCAATTAAAAATAAGCCCAAATTACTAATCTTATGATTCAGTAACAGCATATATTCAAATCTATAAAATAAGTAAAATCTTAGAGCCCTTTCAGGGACTCTATCAGGGTTCCAGCTAGCAAAAGATGGCATCCACAATCTGGGCAATTTGAGAGAATTTAATATTTAACAAAGGTGTGGGTTTAAGGTTCAGAGAAGCCAAGAAAGCATAGTGTACTGCCCCAGAACCATTCACACACCTAGGCTGAAGACGCAACATGAGGAACTGGAAGCTGGAGGGGGCTCCAGGACAGGAATCATGGCCATTAGTAGAGGCCTGCAGACAATGCGCAACAGCCTGGCAGGGAAGGAGCAGGAGACTAAATACCTAGCCTTCATTCCTCCTGCCCTCTGGTCTCCTGCTTGTACCTCCCACCACAAATGGAAGCCAGAAAGGAAAGGGACCCAAAGACACAGTGCACACGGTAAGCCTCCAGGAACATGTATCAGAGGGAAAAGGAGATATATATGTGGCTCTGGAGAAGAAAATAGAACATATCCAATACAAAGGCTATATTTACACAAGACCCAAAAAGCCAGAACCTAGATCTACCAAAGCCACCCCAGATTTACACTGTAGTAAAGACTTCAGCTAACCAGACTAGAAAACTGAAGCTAAATAGTCTTAAAAAAAAAAAGTGTACAGTATGGAGAAGACAAGTAATGACGATAGCATCTTACTACAACAGAGGGGGAGAGGACTTGATAATATCAGTGAATGTGGAAACCACAGTGTTGTTTATGTGAAACCTTCATAAGATTGTGTATCAACGACACTTAAAAAAATTAAAAGACTGTTATATGTCCTTTCCACAAAAACAGCATAGTGAACATAATTCAAGTTTTTACAACATAATCTCTAATTAAGAGTCCCTTGCAACCCTAAGATTCTGCAGGATACTAGATATCCAACTGTACAGAATTATATGGAATAGCAAAAAGACAGGTCATTGAGATTAAACTTCAAGACATCTCTCAGAAATCTCATTTTTTTAAAAATCATTGTTTTCCCAGAAAACACAGCAATTCACTTTATTCACTCTCCTACTCAACTAGTATTTACTAAGCACTTTACTATATACCAGAAACTGTGCAAGATCATGTAGGTTAAAAAACAAGTCTTCCTCCTATCACACACATGAAGTTTCAGATCCAAAAAAGAACTAAAACATCCAGAATATATAAAGAACTTCTACAACTCAACAATAAAAAAAAAAAAAAAAACCAATTTTAAATTGGGGAGTAGATGTTGAAAAATTTCCAATGATATGCAAATGACCAAAAAGCATATGAAAATATGCTCAATATCACTAATTATTAGAGAAATTCAAGTCAAAACACAATGAGCTATCACTTCACCCATTAGGATGGCTACTATTAAAAAAAAAACAGAAAATAACAAGTGTTGGCAACACTGTGCAAAAACTGGAGCCTTTGTGCACTGTTGGTGGGATTGTAAAATAATGTATCCCATATGGAAAGTAGTATGGGGGTTCCTTAAAAAATTAAAAATACAACTACCATTATGATCCACCAAATCCGAGTCCTGGGTATATATCCAAATGAGCTAAAAGCAGGATCTTAAAGAGATATTTCCACACCCATGATCACAGCAGTATTATTAACTATAGTCAGGAGGTAGAAGCAACCTTAATGTGCACTGACAGATTAGTAAACAAAATGTGGTGTGTATACACATACATATTATATATTTATACACACACACACACACACACAATAGAACATTAGTATAATCTAACAGCCCATGTTGTAGCATGTGACAGAATACTATGCAGCAGGCAGAATTAGATGAACTAGCTTTACTTTGAGGAACATGGGTAGTCCTTAAAAACAGAAGCAAAAAACTAAGGAACAGGGTTCCAGGTTCAGTATCTCTCCCACTGAATGCAGCCATAAAACCTGCGTAAGTATGGAGCAGCTATCTAAGGACTCAGAAAAGTAAGTAAGAGCAGATAGATGGAGACCAGAATTCGAAGTACCAATAAAGAAGCAATGAGTTTTTTACTTTTTTCCCCATCAGATATTCCCTAGTCTAAAATGCAAGGCAGCCTGAAACCCAGAAATGAACATTGGCATGGAAAGGAAGGGCATCAAGAGAAATTCTCTAGTCCTGGCTTGAGGAATTGGAAAGGCGATCCCTGGTGTGGACAAAGTGGATGAAATATACCAAAACAGGAAAGTCAGTTCACATGGGAGAAGACAACACAGCAATGGTGAGATTACACAGATGTTGGAATTAACTGATAAAGACTTTAACGCAGCTACTATAAAATGCTAGAAGAGTCTCAGAAAAGAAAGAGGAAAGAAATGAACAGAAAGTCTCAGAATAAAACATGCAAAGAGGAAACAAACTTTAGAACTGAAAAATGTCAATAACCAAAGTAAGAAACTCACTATATGAGCTTGATAACAGAATGGAAATGATAAAGAGCCAGTGCACTTTAAGATAAATAAGTACACAATGTTGCTCATGTGAAACCTTCCTAAGATTGTATATTAATGATACCTTAATAAAAAATGTAAAAAAAGATAAATCAATAAAGTATCCAATCTGAAAAGCAGACATAAAAATCACTGAAAAAGTGAACTAAGCTTCAGAGATCTATAGGACAATAGCAAAGGGTCTAACATTTGTAGAGTCCCAGAAGGATGAAAGAAACCGGGTGATACCAAAAACAATTGAAAAAATTTTGGCAGAAAACTTCCCAAACTTAACAAAATATGTATACACTGGAAAAAGCTCAGTGAACTCCACAAACAATGCATTACATATAGATGATCTATTTGAATGACTATGGATTTCACATAAAAAACCCTGGAAGCCAAAAAGAAATGGAATGACATTTCTAAAGTGCTGAAAGAAAAGGACTGTCAGCCCAGAATTCAATATCCAGTGAAAATATCCTTCAGAAATCAAGATGAAATAAAACTATTCTTAGATGAAGGAAAACTAGTAAGAGAATCTGTCACCAACAGACCTGCCCTAAAGTTTTCCAGAAGAACCGTTAACAGAAGGAAACTTGGAAAACTAAAATAAAGGAAGAAATGGAAAATATCTAGAGCTTACATTATAGAAATGGCAAATATCTGGGGAAATATAACAGATGGTTCTAGAGTCTCTTAAATTGTTTTACAGTTAAAGGCAAAACTAGGAATACTGTGTCTGTCAATGTATGTAGATGCAATACATAAGATAACCACAATCTAATTGGATAAATGGACAGAGTTAAAGGTCTGATGTTTCAATAGGTAAAGAAAAAGAACAAAAAAAGATACATCATGCAAATGCTAACCAAAGGAAAGCTCAAAGTTTGCACCCCTTTGACCACCTCCCCCTACTCATTTTGGTATAAACTTCCAGTTATAAAATAAATCATGGGGATGTAATGTAGAGCACAGCGACTATAATTAATAATATTGTATTACATAATTGAAAGTTGCCGAGAGCTTAAGGAGTTCTCATCACAGATGAAAAAAGGAAACTTTAACAGGATGTTAGCTAGACTTACTGTGGTGATCATTTCACAATACATACAAAAATCAAATTTTTATGTACACCTGAAACTAATGTTATATGTCAATTATACCTCAATTAAAAAAAATAGTCAGAGGGACTATATTAATGTTAGATAAAATAGCCCAGAGCAGGGAAAACCCAGGGTACAAAGGGTATTATATGATTAAAGGGTGAATTCAACAAGAAAATGTACAATCCTAATACTGAATGCAGCAAACAATAAAGCTTCAAAATGCATGAAGGGCAGAAAAGGAGAAACAGACAAATCCCTAATTATAGAGAGTAATTATTCCCTCAATTGATCAAATTAGTAGACAGAATATCAGCAAGGATACAGACCTGAACATCACCACCAACAGATTGTATCTTTGACATTTATAGACAACTCCACCCAAGACAATGCACATGGAACACACATGAATGGAGACCATACGAAACAAACTTTAACAAATTAAACAGAACTGAAGTCACACAAATATGTTCTTTAACCAAAATGGAATTAAACTACAAATTGACAGTAAGAAAGATAACAAAAAACCTCCAAACACTTGAAAATTAAACAACCATGGTCAAAGAGAAAGTTTCAAGTGGAAAAATTTTTTAAAGGTTTGTACAGCATGAAAATGAAAGTACAACATCAAAATTTGTGGGATGACAGTACTTTCAACACTACATGCCTATCAGAAAAGAAGGTCTCAAATTAGTGATCTAAGCTTACACTGTAAGGAACTGAAAACAAAATTAGCCCTAAGCAAGCAAGCAGTAGGAAACAATACAAAACAAGGCAAAACCCAACAAAACTAAGAGAGGAAAAATAGAGAAAATCAATGAAACCAAATGCTGGTTCTTCGAAAAGATAAAAAAGAAAAAACTTATAAATCTATAGCAAACTGACCAAAAAAAGAAAAATACAAATTATCAGGAATGAAAGAGGGGGATATCACTACAAATCCTACACATTAAAAGGGGACATTATGACCAATTTATATGTATAAATTCAACAATGAGACCAAATGGGCAATGTCAGAAACTCAGTTACCAAACTGATACAAAGAAATAAAAATGTTAATTACCCATGTATATTACAAAAACAAAGAACCATTACAGATAGTTACATGACGGTACACACATGAAAATCCATGAAGCTGTACACTAAGATCTGTGCATTTTATTATATGTACCTCAAATAATTAAATTAAAAAAGCATTAAAAAATTCCACAAGAAAACCCAGGCCTGGGGGGCTTCTCTAACAATTAAGGAAGATGCTATCCAACATTTAAGGAAAATCAGCACAATTACATGAACCTTCACACCCAGTTAGGCTAGTATGAGAATTAAATAAAAATTTGTAAAGAATTTAGAAGAGAGCCTGGCACATGGTTAAGTATTATATGTACACAGTAAGCACAACACAAACATTTGTCAGATAAAAATTCCAGTCAACACAATATCCATCATATAATAGACAAATTTTCACAAATGCCTAGGGTGCCTAAATGGTTTTCTTGGCTTCACTGGAGATGGATGGTAATTATAGATTTGCTTTGTTTATGTCACCGTATTCCTATTATGTTAATATGTGTGTGCAAATTAGTTAGTAGTTTAAAACCTATACATACTTAAGGTACTCTACAAGAAGATATGTCAAAGAAATAATAAATCCTCCCATGTTTCCTTCCATATGCTACATCTGTAGCTTTTCTTCTTTCTTCCTAATTACAAACCTTAAATAGAATTCGTGCCTCATATCGAATTTACCGAGTATCATAATTCCTCCAGGTGGTAAAGATACCTCGAGACAAGTGCTGGGCATAGAAGCCACAGGGCATAAATCTGCAAAGAAGTAAAAAGCTAACCTTTTCAAACAATATGGCTTCTCTCTCACTTACCAACTTTACATTTCCCTGTATGGCCCCGGAAGATGACTGGTTAGCCAGAGACGGGTAAGATTCCTCAAGGGAGGAACAACCTAAGACAGGCACAGTCGCAGGGGGGCCATCAGGTGAGAATTTGGGGATTAACAGAGGTGAGGCTCAGAACCTCACCCCCCCTGCTTTGAAAGAAATCTTCTGCATCCGTGGATGTTTTGCTGCCCTTGTCTAGCCTGGATTAATACTTAGTCCATAGGCACACACCTGATCATCTGATCATCTACATTTGCCCTCTTACAGCACTAAACTATGTTTTCTACCTTTATCTTGTATCTACCTACCACTTCAGCATTTTATTAAAAATAAAAATAATAATAATAATAAAGGGAGAAATGTGGGATCAACATATAAATCAAGTACAAAAATCAAACGAATATTCATATTTGACCTGATTGTTTATAGGTCATAATGCGTGATCAAAACCGAAAGTTTCTGTGATGAATGCCCTTGTACTGTTCACCATGTAAGAATTTATTCACTATGTAAGAATTCGTTCACCCTGTAAGAACTTGTTCGTTATGCTTCAGAAGATTGGAGACTGACGAGAATTAGACTTGAGATGGATTAATGATTGTACATTGAGCATTGACCCCCCCATACTGAATTTTATTGTTGTTAACAACCATTTGATCAATAAATATGAGAGATGCCCTCTCAAAATAAATAAATAAATAAATAAAGAGGAAGAATAAAGCAAATGAAAATTAAAAAAAAAAAAACACATTTTATCTGTTTAATTATCCTATGGTAGAAGAGGTAACAACTTTGTAATAGAAACGTTAGATGGGTACCAGCTTAGTTATTATATTAATGGCTTGACCCAAGATGCTGCAGTCCTGGAGGGCAGAGATTTTTGCCTGTTTTGTTCACTGCTAGGCTATACATCAAGCATCTAGCACAGTGCCTGGCATATACAGGTGCTTAATAACCATTTGCTTAATGAGTGACTAAATGGATGGATGGACATTAAAATGGCCTGAGCTGAGGGAAAAAAAAAAAAAAAAAAATTCCAGTCAACAGACCCATACTCAAAGAAAAGGTCTTGGCTCATCACCTAAAGATTAACTGATACATGTACTCTTAACTGGTTTAGGTTACAAATTAAATGTTTAAGGTAAGCTAAGTCCCTCTCTCCCTCCTTAAATTTTTTGAATAACCTATGTTGACATCACTGGAGGATCTCAACTCTTTATTATCAGTATAGCTGCTTGAAGGCAAACACTATTTCTGGATTGCATTGTTGTTCCCACAGTGCTTACTTAGCTTTCTACAAAGCACTCACTCACTTATTAGTAAGAAATTTAACAAAAAATGACATTCCTTTTTTTTTATTTCCACTAGTTTATATAACTTGTTTTAGATTTAAGGAAAATAACTTGCCAATGTATTATATTAATTTAAGGTTTAAGGATTTTCATCTTTCAGAAATAGATTCCGATTCTACAAAAACTATTAACAATGACACTAAACTACAAATATAGTAACTTAATAAGCACCTGTCCTAAATCACTACCAATATTTGAGATAAATCATTAGACCCAAAACCAGTCTAATACAAAAGCTAATTACCATTACACAATTTGAACCTGTGCTTCCAAAGCTAACTACCATAAACCTTGTACCCTTCATGATTAAGAATATTGATTTTAGGGATAATAACCTAAAAGTTAATAAAGTATTCTGGTCAACAGTTACATATACACACACACACACAAACACACACACACACCACATAATATTTTCTGATACCTAATTTAAAATTCTTTTTATGATTCAGAGGTTAGTCTTAAGGTGACTTTATGCCTCTGTATCACTCACTGAACATTTGTTGAGTGCTATTCTGTCAAGCACTTGTGCTAAGCCTCCACTGCTGCTGCCAAGAGACATTTAAACAGTACCTGAACCTACCATTTAAGGAGCTCACAATCAATGTGAACAAGGGACCTAAAAACAACTATAAAACATGTATAACAGAAACCCTACAAAAGGATTATGAACTAGTGATTGCAAAACTATTTCTCAGAATTCTATCTTGTTTATATATTGAATTACTAATTTTATGAGTGAGATAGTTAGGTCACACATTGGTCAGCAACCTCAGGTGCCCTTCTCGGCTCTTTCCAATACCTCACTTTAACCTAATCCTTAACATTGGAACAACAAACTCATCTAGTCCTCTTTCATCCCTCTGGCCTAGGTACCTTTTAAAGCTAGCTAATGTCTTCATTTTGAAGAAGGGAAGGTGTAAAAGCTATGACTGCATCACTCCTCACGTTATTTGTGGTGGGGGGGAGGGAGACTGCTGCAGCTCAGAACTGCTGCTCAATATAGTGAAGCTGCCCACAGGTATTAATTCTAAAAGCTCTATTTAAAGTAAAGAAAAATAGCAAATTAGACCCTGAAAGGACCAGCTTTAAAATCTGTAGCTCCAAAAGTACCAGGTGGGGAAAGCAGCCAGATTTCAAAAGTGGCTAGAACGGTTATTTTGTAGTATATGGGTAATTTTTGTATTTGAAATGCTTACTTTATCCTTAATACTTCTTTCTTATAAAGTAAGTAATATGAACACATTTAGGTATGACCACTGTATTGCAGCAATGAAGACATGGTATAAAGGGCAAAGTAATAGAGTCCAGTCCTTAAAACAATTTCATTTACAGAAGACCAAGTTTACTCTACTTCCAGAATATGAACTGTAGTCAGATCCTCACTGACCAAAGTCAAGATTAAAAATTTAGCAAGATAACGAACCACATGAACAGAATAGAAAGCCCAGATACAAACCCATGCATATATGGTCAACTAATATGAGATAAAGGAGCCATGAATATACAATGGGGAAAAGACAGCCTCTTCGATAGCAGGTGTTGGGAAAACTGGACAGCTACATGCAAGAGAATGAAACTGGATTACTGTCTAACCCTATTCAGAAAAGTAAACACACATGGTTCAAGACCTGAATGTAAGACATGAAACCACAAAACACTAAAGAAAACATAAGCAAAAAGCTCTTGAACAATAACATGAGCAATTTTTTCCTGGACACATCACCTCAGGCAAGGGAAAAAAAAACGAAAAATGATCAAGTGGGACTACATCAAACCAAAAAGCTTCTGTACAGCAAAGGACACCATCAGCAAAACAAAAAGGCAACCTACAGTATGGGAGACTATGTAAACGATTTATCCAATAAGGTGCTAACATCCAAAATATATTAAAGAGCTCATACACCTCAACACCAAGAAAAAACAAATAACCCGATTAAAAAATAAGCAGAGGATCTGAACAGGTATTTCTCCAAAGAAGATACACAGATGACCAACAGGCACATAAGACGATGCTCCACACTGCTAATCATCAGGGAAATGCAAATCAAAACCACAATGAGATACTACCTCACATCCCAGTGGTCACTATTCAAAAGACAAGAAATAACAAGTGTTGATGAGAATGTGGAGAAAAGGGAACCATCCTACACTGTTGGTGGGAATGTAAATTGGTGTAACTGCTGTGGAAAGGAGTATGGAGATTCCTCAAAAAACTAAAAATAAATACCATATGACCAAATAATTCCACTTTTAGGAATTTACCCGAAGAAAACAAAATCCCTGATCCCAAAGGAAATATGCCACCCCTGTTTATTGCTGCATCATTTACAATAGCCAAGATATGGAAGCAACCTAGGTGTCCATCAGCAGATCATCGGATAAAGATGTGGTACATACAACAGTTATTCAGCCATAAAAAAAGAAAGAAATCCTATCATTTGCAACAACATAGATTAGAGTATGAGGCTCAGTGAAATAGCCAAGTGGAGAAAGGCAAATACCACATGATTTCACTTATTTTGTGGAGTATAAAAACAAAGCAAAACAGAAAGACAAACCAGCTCATAGACACAGAAGTGACTGGTGGTTACCACGGTGGGGGGAAGAGGCTGGGATGCAGGGTGGGGTGGGGGGTGCTGGCGGATGAAGGGTAGATAGGGACACAAAATTCACAATCATAATAAATTTGGTCATGGGGATCGTTGTACAGCATGGAGAATATAGCCAATGATTCTGTAACATCTTCCTGTGTTGACAGTAACTGCACTAGAGGGAGTGAGGGATTTAATAATATAGGTAATTGTTGAACTGTGTTGTACAGAAACCAATGTAAGATTGTATATCAAAGATACTTCAATTAAAAAGGACAGATCAACAGACTATTAAAAAAAAATGGGACCACACACAGTAGCCACATGTATTTAACTCACAAGAAAAGTATAGCCTTCAGAATTCAGAGGCCATCAAGATTTTTCTGGAAGGAGGTATAAACTACTGAAACGTGCAGGCATTACAAAAGTACCATTATCTTAAACTTGTTTCTCAATAAAATTAAAAACATTACAGAAAATTCATTGAGTATACTTTTAAGTTTTCTTAAGGTGTATTTTTACAAAGGTGTAATCGTGGACTCAACACTACTTAACCTTTTTATCATTTAACATCATCTGTTACAATCTTTATAACCTTACCTGGCTGCCTAATATTCCACTGAGTAATATTTTAATCAATTCCCCCTTTTAACATTTGTCATGTAAATAACGCAGAAATTAGTATTTGTGTGAATACTACTTTTCCTGTATTTGAAATTATTTCATTAGCCTACACTGTTTTCTAGTTTTATTTTTTAAATCAGAATAGACTACACATATAATTGGGATTTGACTCTGATTTTAAAGGAGTAAGAGCTTAAATTAAATTAAGTAGACTAGAGTTGGGAATTCTGCAGCTCTTGATTATCAGAAGCTCCAGGCACAGGAAGGGGGAGAATGAAAACAATTTCGACAAAACAACACTACTTTAATAAGATTTAAGAAACTAGGTGACTTAAAATGTAACGCTAACAGTGACATTTCAGAACTCTTTCACCCTCTAACAAGAGGATGTTACACGCACTATGTGGTTCTGAGGAACCTGTAAGAACAATTCCCGAAGACTATTAGATTGTAGGTACAGGAGTCCGGGCTTCCAAGGGAAGAGGGCGGGGCTACGGCGACACAATACACATACAATCAATCAACGGTCACATTAGAAAGAGACATAAGGGGGGCATAAGTCAAACAAACAAAGCGCTGATAGTGTTGAAACTGGATGAGTTCATTCATTATGCTCTTTTTGTTTGAAATTTTCTTACTAAAAAGATAAAAAACATAATACATAAGCATAATAGAAAAAAATTACAATCCCCAAGAGTTAAGACGTTTTTAATTTTACTACCACGGAAAATGAAAGGCGTCTATCTTTCCAATTACCTAATTATAAAGGGACGCCGGAGGGTGCTGATCGCTGTCAAAGTTGGTGCTGCTGGAGTTTCAAGCCCTCACCCCCAGCACCCCGGAGAACAGAGGCGTGGGTCCAGGGTGCCCGCTCGCTCTCTCCCCAGGTCCGCGGAAGGGCAGAGGCCGCCGCTTGCTTCGGCTGAAGAAAAGGGCAGTTTCCTCCGGGCCGCCCGGGCGGCCGTCACCGGGCGGAAGCTGCGGGCCTCAGCGGCCACCAGACTCTCGTAACTCTGCGGACGACCACCTTCCCGAGGCCTGGGATCCCGAGGCAGCGCAGGGGCGTCCCCGGGAGTGCGGCGGAGCCCAGGCCGCGGCGTTTCCGCCCGAGGGACGCCTCGGGGCAGGGAGAACAGCAGGAAAGCTTGGCAGCTTCAAGGATCCGAAACCACAGGTCTCCTGGCGGTCCGGCCCCGCGACGCCCGCGGCCTCGGGAGGACCCCCAGGCCGCAGCCCCTGCGGACCGACCTTCGGCCTGACACCCTACCCCATTCAGGATCCTTCCCTTTCTCCCCACCTTCCACCTCAGCTGTCGTCTCAACTCAGAGCTGCGGACTTTTAAATCCCGAGCGCACGGCGAAGAGGAAAACAAAGACCCCTGACGCAGAGGAAGCCACACTCACCGAGCCGAATCCAGATGTAAAAACAGCAGAGACGAACTTCGGTTTCAAGGTTCAGCATCCAAAATGGCGGCTCCCCCGGCCTCAGCACAGCAAGCGCGGGCGGAGGAATCCGCGGGTCGAGCTGGCCACGCCCTCCTTTGCAGGCATTGGCTGCGCGCTTGCCGCTCCCGAGACTCGTGCCCTGAGTGCCTGGGGGCGCCCGTCGGAGCGGGCGCGCCGGGGACTTCTTCCAGCGGCGGAGGTCCGGTGGGTGACGTTTACGCGTCTCCCTGCGTGAGTCACCTGCTGGGGGGGCCGCGCCCTGACTTTCGCAGGTGTTACCGTGCGAGCAGTGAGGCTGGAGGGCGGGGCTTGTTATCTGACTCCGCGACTGGCGCCCTGTTCCGCGTTGTTCCAGTCACTGGAAAAACCGGTTCTTGTACTGCCCTTCAAATCCTGTTATTGCCTGAGATCTGTTCCCGTTCTTCGCTGGACTTCGCTCGCCCTGCTGGCTTTCCCCGACTCTCACTTTCTTTCCTCCGGGGGAAATGGCAGAGCGGGTTTCGACCCTTCTCTGGCAACTCACTGCTGTTTATCCGACCCTTCATCCTCCTCCCCTAGTCGCCCGTCATCTTTCCGTCTACGAACTCTCATACCCCTGCCCCAGGTCGGATTGCTCTTCAATCAGAATCTGCACAGCCTGTATAATTTAAGTTCAGGACTGTTTACACCGCACCACGTTCTCTGGGAATTTACTTCATCCCAGTATTCAAAGGGAAGTTTTTCATTTAGTAACCTCTATTTTTAACTTGAAAACCATGATCTCGGCTTAGCTTTGCAAGGGGCTGCCTGCCATAGCTCTTGGTTTGTAGAAGGTAATCCTACTCCCTGCTGTAGAGGCTGCATCTCCTGAGACTGTAATTGCAATTTGCTTTTAAATTGTGATGCGGCAATTTGTCAAGGATGGAGCTATGCGTTACTACATGAGGTTTATATGAATATAGAAATACTATCTTTATAACCACTTGCAGTATTTCTAAACAAAACCAAGTTCCAGAACCTCCAAAATACAGTTTTGTTCCTTTGAACAGAAACTGTTCCCCCGCCCCCAGGAAATACATGCATATATAGTCTGTTCTGCAGTAAGATAATAGCATCTAAAAAAATAAAAGTGAAGGCAGACTGCTCGAATTTAAAAAGCCTTAGAGACACAGTAACCAAATGTAATGTGTGTAGACCTTGTTTATGTACTGATTCAAACAAACCAATTTTTATAAAAGACGTTTTTGAGACAATTGGGGAAATTAGATTATGGAATAGGTATTACATGATACCAACGAACCAAAGAATTGTTATTTTGTTAAGCATAAATGGTATTGAGGTTTTGTAAGAAAATATCCTTTTTTAAACTTTTTAAGAAATGCATATTGTACATAGGGATAAAATGGTGGCAAAAATCTTGAGAATTGTTGAATAGATGACAGTTATTAATGTACTGTCTTCTCTACCTTTAAGTTTGTTTTAAAATGTGCATAGTCAATTCTCAAAAGGTGGAAGCAATCCAACTGCCCATGGACAATGACTGGAAAAAACTACGTACATACAATGAAATATTATTCAGCCTTTAAAAGGAAGGAAATTCTGACACATGGATGAATGGTTGAATATTGAGATGGTATGGTACATGAAACCAGTCACAAAAGGACACTTATTGTATGGCTCCACTTATATGAGGTACCTAGAGAGGTAAAATTCAGACAGAAACTACAATGGTGGTTGCCAGGAGATGGGGAAAAGAGTAAGGGTGAGTTAGTGTTTAATGGATATGGAGTTTAAGTTTGGGAAGATGAAAAGTTATGGCAATGGATGCTGGTGATGGTTATACAACAGTGTGAATGTACTTGATGCCAGTGAACTGTACTATTAAAAATGGCTAAAATGGTAACTTCTGTATATGTTACCACAATAAAAAATATTCAAGTAAAACGTTTAAAACTAAGTCTATGTCATGGGAGAATTAAATAGCCAGTATATACACTAGTCATTTAAATGCAAAATGGGGAACCTTCTACAAGAAAACTGGCTTTAGATTAAAAGAAACTAAAGAGACATAACCAAATCAAATATATGAAACTTAGTTGGATCCTGGTTTGAAAAAAATAGATATTTGGGGGAACAACTTGGGAAATTTGAATATGTACTGGATATTAGGTATTATGAAATCATAAGTATAATAATTGAGTAGGAGAGTTATCCTTACAAGATGTACGCTGAGCTATTTAGGCACAAAGGAGCGTGGTGTAGACATCTTTCAAATAGTTCAGAAAACATTAGTGTTGTGTGAATACTAGGCTATTATCTATCTCCATGGGAAATGGTAGTTTCCCCCCAGAAACTACCAGACTAAGCCAAGGTCCTAGCAATAATTGTATTCAGATTCTGTTCCACATTTAGTTTAAAAGCAGAATAAAAGGGACTGAATTCAGTATCATCTTTTTGTTTTTAAGGGTAGAAGTACATGTATTGTTTTTACTAATTCGAGAGTATATGAGGCCTAGGTAATATTCCCCATGCCATTATTAATTTTTCTGGAATACATTAGTCCAAATATACATGTGTGTGTGTTTTAAATGTATCATATTTAAAGTGGAAGCAGCTAGGCCATTATGTAGTCAATCCCTTATTGGTGCTTAGCTTGATTCCAGTAATGTTCTGTAATTTGCTATAGTGACTTTCCTTTTAAGAATATCTGTGCATACTTTAAGATTATTTCTTAAAAACAGATTTCCATAGGTGGCCTTGCTAGGTCAGAGGGTATACATATTTTAAAATTGTTTCCATGTTCTGGGTTGAATTGTGTCCTCCCAAAATTCTTATGTTGAGGTTCTAACCTCCAGTATCTCAGAATGTGAACTTATTTGGAGATAGGGTCTTTACTAAGGTATTAAAGTTAAAATTAAATTAGGGTGGGTCCTAATCCAGTATGACTTGAGTCCCTAGAGAGAGGTGATATTTGGAAACAGACACACAGGCACAACACCATGTGAAAATGAAGGGATCAGGTAAAGAATCTACAAGCCAAAAAAGGCCAAAGATGGTCAGCAAATCACCAGAAGCTAGCCAGAGTCCTGGAACATGCTTCCTCACAGCCTTCAGGAGGAACTAAGCCTTCAGACACCTTGTTCTAGGACTTCTGGGCTCCACAACGGTGAAACAATACATTTCTGCTGTTTAAGCCACCTAGGTTGTGGTACTTTGTGATGGCAACCCTAGCAAACTAGTACAACCCATTATCAGATTTCCCTCCCAAAAGATTCTATTCCTGTATCCTCCTGGTAACAGTGTCTGAGAGTGCCTATTCCCTCATACTCCCCAACTGCCAGCACTATCAATCTTCCTGATTTTTCTGAAGCTAAGAAATTATTTTAATTTGTGAATCTTTGAAATTAGTTAATGAAGATTGACTATCTTGTATATAGTGTGCTCATGATAGTGTTTTGCTTATTTTCCTAATGGAGCAGATTAGCTTTTTAAAGTAAAAATTGTAAAGTAATGTTAAACAGGGCAAACCACACACGCGCAGCTGAAAAAAGATGTAGA
The DNA here is from genome assembly GCF_040802235.1 of Manis javanica. Taxonomy (NCBI): domain Eukaryota; kingdom Metazoa; phylum Chordata; class Mammalia; order Pholidota; family Manidae; genus Manis; species Manis javanica. Next base: position 51,684,314 of record NC_133172.1, read on the forward strand.
GAAAATTAAGTCTCCTTCCTCTGATCCTTAGTCCTTCAGTCCATCACTCTAGAAGTAGAATAATCATATTATTACCAGATTCTTGGGCCTTTGAGCAGCTGTTTAATCTCTCTGTGCCTTTTTCCTCGTCTGCAAATTGGGAATAATAGTACCTACTTTTAAAAAGTTGTTATGAGAATTATTTATGAAAAGTTCTTAGAACAGTGTCTGACAGATCATGTTTAATACTATGGAAATCCTTCTGGTAATATTATCTGCATGTAAAACTATATGAATATATATGCCTTTTTTTTACATGTATAGTAGCATACTATGCATACTCTATATGTAACTTGTATCATAACTCACTTTAAGATATATATCTTGGAGAAATTGTTCCATATCAGTAGTTATCAATAATTCTCATCCTTGTAAAGGGCTGCACAATATTTCATTGTATATGTGTACCATCATCTTTTAAGTACTGTTTTATTGATGGCTATTTAGGTTATTTCCAATATTTTCCCTCTATAAACAATACTGCAGTTGGTTATATTTATTGCGTAAATTCCCAGAAGCAGAAGAACTGGGTTAAAGGGTAGGTATATAGATATTGCCAAATCACCCTTCAAAGAGGAAGTATCAATTTACACCACCACCAGTGTATGAGAGTTTCTACATCCTCATGTCCTCAGTAACACAGTGTGGATAACTCTTTGAATCCTTGATATTATTGCAACCTTGTTCAAACCATGAAAGTGAAGATGGGTGAAAGTATCATTGAGCCTATATCTTGCTAAAAAAAGACATAATTCATTTAGAAAATTGCTTCCTACTCAGCAGTTGCTTGGATTCAGCAATCATCATATGTCCTGTCCTATCTAATTATTTAGATCCTGCAATACATCAGTGTGAATTATACCACAACAAGCCAGTTATTCGCAACTATATCTCTGTCCCTGGCTGTACAGAACAGTTTCATTCAGAAGCAAAACATAATATACAAAAGAAATGAACCGCCTCACATTGTTTCACTTGAAAATCCTGTTTTGCTATTAGGATAAAAATTAACACATAACATTTCTTGGGTTGAGTACTCATTTTTTGTGTGTGTAGATGATTATAACTAGTGGCTCTAAAACCTGATGAAGTTCTTGAACCCAGTAGAATAGAAGTGTGTAACAAGCCTGCAGGCCAAAATCAGTTAGTCCTGTTTTTGTACAGCCACTCCAGCTAAGAGTGGTTTTACATTCATATTTGATTATAAATGAGACAAAACAAAAAGGGAAGCGGAAGATGTGACAGAACCCTAATGTTGGCCACAAAGCCTAAAATATTTACTTTCTAGCCATTTACAGAAAACTTTTGCTGACTCTTGTAATAGAATAACACACATTGTGTAAGAGAAAAGGGAAAGACAAGGGGTGGACGGTAATTCACCTTTTTTTTTTTTAAAGTATTGACATTTAGAAAGGAAAATCTCTGAAAGCTTTTAGGCTAAAGACAACAAAATAAAATAGGAACTGTTCTGCATATCTTCCAGAGGCCTAGAAAAAAGACAGGAGCATATTTTAGAGGACTTATGGAATGATTCTTCATAGAACTTATTGATGTCACTAATTAGGGCCAGATACAAATATTATTTCCATTTTTCATTTTACAGGTTATTTATGAGCATATTATCTCAGTTTGAGGCTCACAACGTTTCTGTGAAGCAGCTGTAGGTCAGAAATGATTATTAGTTTTCATAGTAGGAAGGTGGTCCTTAGAGCTAGCTGTAAGGTGACCAATCCAAGATGAACAGCTCTAGGTGCCAGGATCAGATCTTGAACCCAGATCTTGCGGGCTTGACATCATATACTTTTCGTATATCCGTATTTCCATAATAACTTGTTTTGGTTTTACCTTCAATTCCTGTGTATTGAGTTTATCAATAAATGAAAAAGACAAATTCATTAAGTCACAGTTATTACTCTGAGTGGGTTCATGTATAAGATCAAAAGAGAGTTCTCAAATCAGATTGTTTTTGTGACATTTATCATCATTGTAATCATCCTAAAAACTTAATTTTTCCTTAAATGAATGAAAACTTAGAAACCTAGATTCTAAATGTAAACTCAAAAGTTAAAACATCTCTTGAGAATATGAGTTTCTCATCAAGACAGTATAATACTGGCATAAGAATAGATACAGAGATCAATGGAATAAAATCGAAAGTTCAGAAATAAACCCACACGTTTATGGTCAGTTGATTTTCAACAAGGATAACAAGATAAATCAATGGGGAAAGAGTAGGCTTTCCACAAATAGTGCTGAGAAAACCAGATATCCACATGCAAAAGAAGAAAGTTGAGCCTCCCTGCCTCACAGTTATATAAAAATTAACTCAAAATGGATCAAAGACTTAAATGTAAGAGCTAAAACTATAAAACTCTAAAAGAAAACATAGGTGTAAATCTTCATGACTGTGAACTAGGAGATGGTTTCTTAAATATGACACCTAAATCATAAGCAGGAAAAGAAAAAATATATAAATTGGACTTTATATATAAAAGAAACTTGGACGCTTTAAAGGACACTATCAATAAAGTGAAAAAACAGCCTACAGAATGGAAGAAAAGTTTTGCAAATCATATATCCTATAAGGGTCCAGAATACTAAAAAGCAACAGCAACTCCTACAGAATAACAATAAAAAGACAACCCAATTTAGAAATGGACAAAGGATTTATACAGATATTCTCCAAATGGTCAATAATAAACACATGAGAAGATACTCAACATCCTTAGTTATCAGGGAAATGCAAATCAAAACTACAGTGAGGTGTCACTTCACACCCACTGAAATGGCTATAATGAAAAAGACAGACAAAAAACAAGTGTAGTACAAGACATGGAGAAATTGGAACCCTCATACACTGCTAGTAAGGATATAAAATGATCCAGTCACTTCGGGTAACAGTTTGGCAGTTCCTCAAAAATTTAAACATAGAGTTACCAGATAACCCAGCAATTCTACTCTTAGGTATATAACTGAGAGAAGGGAATTGTACACAAATGTTGACAGCAAAATCATCAGCTGTAGCGAAGTACTGATATACATTACCACGTGGATGAAATCTGAAAACATTAAGCTAAGTAAAAGGACCAGACACAAAAGGCCCCATGGTGTATGATCTCCTTTACGTGAAATGTCTTGAATAAGAAATCCATAGAGACAGAAAGTAAATTAGTGGTTTCCAGGGGCTGGGTGGGGCGTGAAAGAATGGGAATGACTGCTAATGGGAATGGAGTTTCTTTTAGGAGTGGTGAAAATGTTTTGGAATTAGATACTGAAGATATGATGTTGCACAACCTTGTGAATATATTTTAAAACATTGAATTGTACACTTTAAAAAGGTGAATTTCATGGCATGTGAATTATATCTTAATAAATTTTTAATGAAGGTCTTTAAATTATTCTACCAATACTGTGGTAATATAAAGCCCTAAAAAGGTCACTGTAGGAGTCAAGAAATATAAAGCAGATTAGGAAGATATTACAAGGGAAACTTAGTATAGTCAAAGTTGCAAAATAACAACATAACTCCATGAGTAGAATGAGAAAGTAGAAATAAAATATGAAGCTGAAAAAAACCCATGGTTAATGAAAAAGTCTCCTAAATCCAGAACAAGTTTAAGTGAAGGCAAAGGAAAAAGAAACTAATTCCTTATTTAATAATTTCCCCTCATTTGATTATAACTGAATCACAACACTTCAGAGGCATTTCTAGGGACAGGAAGGTTATAAGAATAGCATTATTAAAAAATGGGCAGAGGATCTGAACAGACACTTCTCCAAAGAAGAAATTCAGATGGCCAACAGGCACATGAAAAGATGCTCCACATCGCTAATCATCAGAGAAATACAAATTAAAACCACAATGAGATATCACCTCACACCATTTAGGATGGCCACCATCCAAACGACAAACAACAACAAATGTTGGCGAGGATGTGGAGAAAGGGGAACCCTCCTACACTGCTGGTGGGAATGTAAGTTAATTCAACCATTGTGGAAAGCAGTATGGAGGTTCCTCAAAAAACTCAAAATAGAAATACCATTTGACCAAGGAATTCTACTCCTAGGAATTCACCCTAAGAATGCAAAAGCCCAGTTTCAGAAGGACAGATGCACCCCTATGTCTATTGCAGCACTATTTACAATAGCCAAGAAATGGAAGCAACCTAAGTGTCCATCAGTAGATGAATGGATAAAGAAGATGTGGTACATTTACACAATGGAATATTTTTCAGCCATAAGAAGAAAAAAAATCCTACCATTTGCAACAACATGGATGGAGCTAGAGGGTATTATGCTCAGTGAAATAAGCCAGGCAGACAAAGACAAGTATCAAATGATTTAACTCATCTGTGGAGTATAAGAACAAAGTAAAAACTGAAGGAACAGAACAGCAGCAGACTCACAGAACCCAAGAATGGACTAACAGTTACCAAAGACAAAGGGACTGGGGAGGATGGGTGGGAAGGGAGGGATAAGGGGAAAAGGGGGCATTATGATAAGTACACATAATGTGGGGGTGGAGGGCACAGGGAAGGCAGTATAGCACAGAGAAGACAAGTAGTGATTCTATAGCATCTTATTACGCTGAGGGACAGTGGTGGGGACTTGATAATGGGGGGAATCTAGTAACCATAGTGTTGTTCATGTAAGTATATACTAATGATACAAAAAAAAAGAATAGCATTATTACCATCTCAATTTAAGGTATCATTGATATACACTCTTATGAAGGTTTCACAAGAAAAACAATGTGGTTATTACATTATCGAGTCCCCATCTCATTTTATTTGCAACTCAAGGAGATGGAACAAGCTGCCCAGCTTTACACAGTAACTTATCAACGAAGCCAAGAAATTCTACCAGAGGCTTTCTTCTAATGCTTTATCTGCTAGGTACTTCACAAGAAAGTTTGACAAAGTGAAGGTTTCACAAGAAAAACAATGTGGTTATTACATTATCGAGTCCCCATCTCATTTTATTTGCAACTCAAGGAGATGGAACAAGCTGCCCAGCTTTACACAGTAACTTATCAACGAAGCCAAGAAATTCCACCAGAGGCTTTCTTCTAATGCTTTATCTGCTAGGTACCTCCATGTTGAACATGTCAACTATGTCACCTTTGAAGTGACATAATAAAACCGTATTTGTACACCTCTGTCTAAACTCATCAAGAATACTGTTAACTTTAAAAGCCCATGTTTATTCCAACTTGCATTCTTGGTTGAATGAAAATATTCAATTTTATGGCTACCTAGGAATTAAAATTTACAATGAAATGAGAATGTTTCCTTAACTGAAGTTAAAGAATAATAATTCCTACCTACATATCCCAGACACAATGAATGAATGAATGAATGAATAAGCTATTTACTACAGAGTTGTGAACAAGCAAGATACAGCCATTCTTTCACATTAAACACAAAATGCAGACAATGGTCTCATCTCACTGGAGATTTATGAAAAGGACATTTGCAAGAGACTTTATGCATACACCAGGACTTATTGTTTTATAAGCAAGGATCATCATCCTCATTAGCTCTGCCTTCGTGGGGCAAGTAATCATAGGAATATTTGCATAATGCTTTCAAATGTTCGTTTTACATACTCAGTACAACAACCCTATGAGAGTAGAAACTGGAAATTATTACAGTATCATCCATTTTGTCTTATGAAGCAGAGGCCCAGAATAGGGAAGTGACTTGCCCAAAGTCGTCAGACTCATCAGTGGCAGAGCTGAGACTCAAAGCTGGATCTTCTAATACCAGATTCCATCTTCTTTCCACTGCATTCCCTACTCCTCCAAGTAAGCTGTAAGAGGCAGCTTTAGGCATTCTACAAGCAGACAGAATGAAAGGAAGGAAAGGAAAGCAGTGAGGAAATAGAAGGAGGTGTTTTATTAGGAAGTGAGTCTAACCTCTCTCAGTTGCCCAAACGCCCCTCCAAATGCCCCTTATGTGGCAACAGTGCCACAGGTTACCCTTCTCTTAATCTACGCCCCAAGGTCTGCAACTACAGTTATTAGCTGAGAATCATGTTGGAGATTTATATGCCTAAAAGAAATATAAAAATTTTTCTCCTCCTAGGTTGTGACAGCTAAACTAACTCCTCCCACAAGGCCCGTGACTCCCAGGTCTCGGTCACATTAATTGCCTTGGGGACCGAAGAAACCGTGAGGTGTGAGGGAATGAAGGGAAGAGGATTTGGGTAGAGGCGGACGGGGTGGAGGAGGAACTAAGGTTGGCTAAGGAGGCGGAGATCACCTGCGGTGGAGCTGTGGTCTGGGGATGTGGGTTTTGCGGCTGAACTAGAAGGTAGGGTAGGAAGCCAGGATCAGAGCTGACAGTCAGGGTGGAGTTTACCTTCGGGAGGGCTTAGGGTTGCTGAGGATCTAAGAGGGCTAGAGAGAGATGAAGGCGGGTGGAGGCTGGGTGGTCTCCAGGGCGCGAGGATGGAGGCGAGGCCCCTCTGTGATTGGGTGCTCCCCTAAGTCCCGCCTCTAGGACCCCCGTCTCCCCTCAAGCCCCGCCCACGCCACTGGGCGCGCGCCTGGGGAGCGGGGAGTGGTACCTAACTGGACAAGGGGGAGAGGAGAGGCTCGTGCACGCGCCCCACTCGCCGCGGGTGCGCGAGCAGCGCGCTCCCGCCTCCCGCGCCGCCATCTTTTCCCCCTCCGTCTGTCTGTCTGCCGTTGGCTTTGTCCGTCTGCAGCGCCGCCCCTCGGCTCCCCGTCACCGGCTCGGCCCGGAGCCGCCCTGCGCCTGCCGAGGCCCAGTCCCGGAGAGCCCCGGCCCGGCTGGCCCGAGCTGTGGCCTCGGGCCCATTGTCCAGCGGTCCGTCTGTCCGGAGGCGGGGCCCAGGGACCCGGAGCGCCGCGGAGCGCCGAGGCGCCGGGTAAAAGGACCCCCGACTCCTTCCCTCCGGGGCCAGGCTGAAAATGCAGGGGCTCCTCGCTCGCTTCTTGGTCGCCGGCTGTCGGTCCTTTTGTCTGTGTCCGGGGACGCGGCCAGGGGCTCTCTCTGGCCTGGGGGGCGGGGGCAGCCCGCGCTCCCACCCTGCCGCGGCCCCGGGTTCCGAGACGAGGACCGACCCGACCGGCTCCCCGCCGTCGGCAGCTCTTTCAGCCCCTCCGGCGGTCTCGAGTCCGGGAGGGCCGTCCGCGCCGCCGCCCTCCCGGCGTGGGCCCAGGTCGGCTCCGCCGGCAGAGCCGGGACGGCCGCGGCGTCTGACAGGCGGGGTGGAGCTGGGGGAGGGGAGGATGGGCGTGGGGGTGCAGACCCGGGGGGCAGTCCCTCGTCGCTGTCTAGCTGAAAGCCTTCTAAATTTAGATTTCTGAGAAGGCTGTGTCGTCTAAGGGTTTGTCTGAGCCTCCGTGGAAGACCTCTGGCCCTTGGCTGATGATTCCTGGGAGTTTACCTGTGCTTATATTTGAAGAAGCCACGGGGACCATCTCGGCCGATTGCTCCAGACCAAACAAGTGGGAATTGGGTGAACAGTGAAGGGGCTGCTTGACCAGCTTTCTTGTCCTCTTATTTTTGGCAGATACATTATCACTGGGATTCAGGCGAGTTTACTTTGCTCCGTGGGAACTGCGCCAGGGCTGGAGGTGGGAGTGAACCCTCTTTTCTTAAGCTTGAATTTCACGGGTTTTTTTCCCTTGCTAAAGTCTGTGGTGTGTCCTGGAAGCTGTAACCTAACACCTGTGGGAGAGCAGGGACAGTGTTAAGGGGAGACGTTGGCCCTCCTCCCAAGGACTCTAAACGTCGTTCTAAAGTCGGACAAAGCTGCTTTCCTTTTACCTTTCTTCCCATCCCGTTCTGCTTTCACGTGGTGATGTTCAGGCAGCTATGCACTTACATTTTTGCGCTGGGTTCAGATTTTGGCTTGGGAACTGAGGCACTGTTAAAAGTAAAGCTAAATGAGTGACCTTTACGGCAATACGTCTGGATTTTATTAGCGTTTACTGCTTGTAAAACAGTTGTCTAACCTCTGAGATCTTGCTGTGCGGTTAAGAATGTCCTTCCAGTGTCATTTATTTATTTAGTCATTTTCTTACTTATTCCAAGAGTCCATGACCCGAGAAGCTTTCTTTTTTTTGAGGGAGGGAACAGTATTTGCATATTTTTCCTTTAATCCCTCAGGTGTGAAGTCCCATCGGGTACCATCTGGTCAGTTCTCCATCTGGCCACTAGGAGGATTGTGAGATGTAGTGAACACTGCGGGTTTAAATATGCAGATGATCATCTCCCGTTTCTGACCTGCCTGTAGCTTTAGTATTGAGCTGTTACCTCACCAAGATGATCTGAATAGAGCCTGTCTCAAATTATTTGGCCTTCCTTCAGAAGGATCTTGATTACCTTTATCTCACAGTTTGAATTTCTGATCTTGATGGGGAGAAAATTTGAAAATTAGTTAGGATTTCATTTTTTCCTTATAAAATAGACAGTTGTAGCACTGCAAATTTTAGAAAAAAATGATAGACAACTTGCATTTCATTCAACTTTCACTTTGTGATTCCACAAACTTATAGGAAAAGACCCAAAGTGTAATATTCATTCAGTTTCCATTAATAAAATAACTGCTCAATTAGCAAGAAATGATCTACACAAACAAAACTTAGAAAACAGAACAGATACCATTAGCATTAACACTCGGTGTACTGCCCTCTAAGTAGTCTAACTTGATATTTACTGTATACATTTGGAGTTTTGTGTGTGTTTTAATTAAAAGTCTGAAAAAGAACTGTGTTTGATATGCAGATATGATAGAAGACTGCCTGAAAGCTGCTTCCCTTGCCACTTCCTGTGGAGGCCTGTCTTTGCCATTTGCGGTTTCTTTCTTCTTTTGGTAAGGGAAGGCAGGATCTGATTACAGGTCTGAGGTCTTTTCTAGCTACAATGAGGAGTTAGTTGGCATAACAGGAGGTGAGACTTCATTAACTGGAGCGCAAAATTATAGCTAGTAGTAGCCTTTCATAATGCCCCTTATGGCAATAAACTATAATTTTTTATTTGCTTATTCAGTGTGAGTACAATTTGAGAAGGCAGGAATTGGGGGAAAAAAAAAACATAGAGGATGACCAGATCCATATTCTTGTCGTTGGTAGGAAAAAGAATCTCTCTCTCTTTAATCTACATCTTTTTATTCACTCTATCTTTCAAAGAAAATTTCACAGCTTTCACTACTAATCCATTGAAGACTCTAACAACACTTAACTGCTGAAGAAGTCTTTCTTATAACTAACCGGGAACCCCCAGTTTTAGTATCTGTTCCCTCCTGTTTCAGGGAAGCAGGTGCATGTCTCTGCAGCAGTTCTCATCTGGGGAGCTTTTCTCTTTGTTCCTCCCACTGATCTTTTTGCTACATAGAGGCTGGATTGAGAAGAGGCACTAAAATGATTAACTTTGACCACTGCTCCATGGCATGTGAGCGGGGCCAGGTTGATATTTCACATTGGGGTGTTGCATTAGTACTCAACAGTGTGAATGGCACCTGGCTCTTCTGGTGAAAGCCTGTCTTCAGTATTGGAAGTCTGATTTGCTTTGGTGCCATGTCATCCACAGTGCCCAGCACTGTGCCTGCATTACTAGATAGAGGCTGTTTTCTGTGTTGTTTTCATTTACAGATGACCTGAGAGTTTTGAGATGTTTTGTGTCTCACAGAGATGTGATGCCTTTGTCACCTCCAGGAGAGATCACTTCTTGAAAAAACATCTCAAGGCTCCCATTTGTGCAGACTGCAGGGCTTGACTTCCAGTGAGCATGTGACATGTGAATGGCACCTTCTTTAGCTTCTTTTACAATTCACGGGGGTTATCCCTTTGAGCGTGCAGTGCTTATAATGCTGGTTGCCTGAGTGTTTTACATCCTTTTTTTTTCCTGTGACTTGATCATGATCATTAACAGTATTCTAGATTCCACAGATAGATTTAGAGTGGAATTCCCTAAATCCTCTGGAGGAGTCCCCTCTTTAACTCCTTGGGACCTTAGTGTTGTTCTAGAGATTTCTTTATTTTTCTTTCTTTCTTTCATTAATTCAATTATTTATAACTGGTGAGTTTTATATGCTTAAGAACTATTTTTTTTTTAGTTTTTTCATTTTCTAATTTTATATAATTTCTGACCAGAATGACATGTGCTAACAATATCCTTTTTATTGTAGGTCAGCACCTTGCAAGGAGATAGTAACATTTCCAGCTGTGAAACTGGGAAAGGCCAGAGCTCTTGGATCAGGGAAACATGTCCCGTCGGAAACAGACAAATCCAAATAAGGTTCACTGTGAGTATTGGGCTTTGTCTTCTGGTACCTGAGAATGTTGAGGGTTGGCATGAAAGAGTAATCTGAATTTAGGTGAGAGGCTCACACTAATTTGTAAAGAAGAAAAGGGTTAAAGGTGCTGAACGTAATGGAATTAAAGTGTGTCTGGTTGCTGGAAGAGGTGTTTGAAACCTGTCTTAGGAGTAGGTACACTTGATTCATCCTTAGTATTCACATCAATTAACATTTATAGGATATCTGTTTGTGCAGAGCCTTGTGCTAGGCTAGAAGCCAGGAGTGTAAAACATATATAAGTATATAGAAGGCTATACTGTAACCATAGATACATATAATATATATATATATCTATACACAAACACACACGCACACATATAATAGTATATAAGAATACAAGATAGTATACCCTAAGTGCCAGATAGGAATGCTGCAGATTTTGTGTATAGTGTACTATAAAACTTAAAAGGATGGAGAGAGGTCTGTGGACTGAGGTAGTGAGGGAGAGGGAGTGCTTGATAGAAGAGGCTCTATACCATGAACTTGGACCTTAGAAGGTAGGAAGTGGATTTTAAAAAAAGAGGAAGGGAGAGGTAAACTCAGGTAGGGAATATGATATGAGCAAAGATACAAGAGGACATGCACGTGATAAGTTCAGGGGGCAGGGAGACTTTCTATGAAACAAAAGTTCCATTTGTCCAGAAGTCCCAGGACATAAGGTTGGAGATGTGTAACTCCATCGTGGAATACTGAAGACCAGGCCAAGTTCAGACTTCATTCTGTAGACTCTAAGGAGCTACTAAAAGTTTTTTAGCAGGGAGAGGAAGTGACATTTAGAATGCACTGTTTTGGGACTATAAAGCAGTGTGTGGGATGGATCACATGAGGGAGAGGCTGGTCACAGGAAGAGCAGGTGTGCGCTATTGTCTTCAGTTTCCCAACAGTTTCCTAGATATGTTTTATTTCAGTGATTAGATTGTAAACTTCTAGAGGGCAAAGAGTGTGTCCCATATATGTTTCCTACTATCCCTCTCTACTTCTAGCGCTGCTCATAAAGTGCCTTCTTAAATTAACATTAACATGTCTATGTGGATTTGAGATAATGAACCAATTTCCTCTGGTCTGGGGAAATTAGCATCTTCACCCAAGTAAAAGGGACAATGGCTCCCTATTATCATGGAGGACTGACTAAATAAAGTACAGCAACACTTGAAGAAATTTCAGTGGTATATGATTTTTTTTAAAGGAAAATTCCTACATTTGAAAGGATAGATTCATCAAGAAGTTAAGATAATAGGACTAAAATGTATTAAAAACATACTGTATGCCAGTCACTATGTACTTTGTCTTACCTCATGGGTAATTTCAAGTACAGGAAAGAAAACAGTAGGAACAGAGGAATTAAGAGGATTTTAATATCTCAGAGGTTAATGAGATTAGGCAGCAGTCCTCCATATGCAATTAATCATTTCATTTAAGTCCTGAAAAAGTTGTGTAAGACAGAACAAGTTGGATGTTTCTAGGAGTGTAGTCTGGAATATGTGGATGTGGAAGGCTGATTAATATAAAGATGAGTGGTTTAGTAAGAATCTAGAAATTGCTGCTCAAACAGTAAAATTTAGAGGACCCAAATGTGAGGCTTGTCAACAGAGGTGAAATGAAGTACCTGTAGCATAGGTAATCCAAGACATAGGTTTAAGATTGTCTTTTTCTCTCTGTGAAGATGAGTATTGATAAAAAACACAGATGTAACACCAAGAAGGCTGGGCAGGAAAGGTACTTTTTGTAGGAATGATGGGTTCATTAATAAGGCAATCATAGGAGCTGGGCATTAACCTATAAAATGTCCAAAGAGACTGGTTAGACTTATGGAAGGTAGCTGGTGGGGATGATTGCATGTTTGTGGTAAGGCTAGGGGGGCCAGTAAAGCCTTGTATTGCCTGTGTTTGCATCCAGATAGCATATATTCATCAGATGTATCTCCTCCCACCATAGTCAAGGCCAGGATCAGCTCTTATTGGAATTAGAAAACAGAAAAACAGATGAACAAACAGGCCCAGGAGAAGGAAAGACTATCACATGTCCACAGCTGCAGAAATGCAGTTTCCAGAACATGTGAACACTGCATTGTGGTGGAGTGGGTGGGACTTTGCAGTCTCCGCAGTGGTGACCAGTAAGAGGACTGTGAACAGAAATGTTCAGTTGAAACTAAAAAGCAGACTCCTGGGGAGGGGCTGTTTACAGTGACGCAGCTTGGGCAGGGAATCATTAAGGCTCCTCTGGTAATGGACTAAGCTTGACCAAAGGAGCAAAGACACTGAGATTTGTTGGTCTCCAAGGACCTTCTATTTACTTACTATTTGGGGACTGAAGCTAATCCTGCCTTTTTCAAAAGGTCATCTTCTCCTTACTTATGACAATAATGGCAAGTAGATAATTTCAGTCTTCTGACCACTTGAGTCTCCTATCCTCTTGCTCTGAAATGGAATCAATCAAATGTATTGAATTTAAAGTTGCTTGTCTATTTAAAGTAAATGGAATGGACTCAAGGTCTGAGAGGCAGGACAGTCTGCAGAAGCTTTGTTTAAATGTCAAAGCCAACCAGCACTTGAGCTGAGTAATGGCTCTGATCTCCATTAGATCTGCCTTCTGGGAAGAGGAGGATTGTGTGGCATGAAGCTCAGAGCCCGCCTAAAAAAGTATATTAAGAATCCTACCGCTGAAGCCTGGCAGCATTCGTAGGATCCACTTTAGAAGGTAATGGGCAGGCTGCTCCAGCATTTACTTGGCTTTCCTCAGGGCTGTCTCTGTATCTAAATGACAGACATATCTCTCATTTCCCCAGAAACATCCACGCACACCCCTGTATTTTGCCCAGTTGATTACTAGACTTGATACAGAGCTTTTGGAGTAGAAACCCAGAATTGTTAGCCCTGAGACACTGCTGATGGGCTGAAATCTCTTTGACCTTTCCTCCCTCCTTCCTCATCTCACCCCCTTCTGAATACAAGTTTCTGTCAACTGTTTCTAGAGAGGTTGAAAATAGAGTGAGTCCCTTACATGCTCGTATTTGCTGTGTTCATACCAAGAAAACCACTAGGAAAGGAAAACTTCTTTTTCTTAAGGGACTTGTTTTCAGACTGCAAAGTACATATGAGACTAAACACTTCCAACTCCAGTTAAAAGTTTTTCAGCTTTTATAGAGAAGTAGGGTAAAAATCCTTTTAAAGTCCTTTCTCTTCTAAAAAGTGCAACTTGTTTTGTCTTTGTTCATTCTTTCTTTGTCAGCATCCTTGTGAAGTACATGGCTGTGTTCCGAACAGGTGATAGCCTCTGGGGTTGCAGAGACTGTCAGCTAGAAATGGAATCCTCAGCTCCTCACTCCCAACACTAGCTCATTCTTTCTGAATTTGACATCTGCTTTTTTTCTGAATTGGTTAAGCTGTTTTACTTAATTTCAGTCAGCCAGAAATTGCATTTCTTTAACTGCACCAAGGACTCAAGAATAAGAATTATAAAATTTTTGCCATTGTAGTAACTTTCATCTCAGGCTTCTCAGCTGTTCTACAAACTTGCTTGCATCGCCATGTTCTTATCTGGTCTAAAAAACCCTTAGCCGAGTCAGACAAACAATATCTTGATTGCATACAAAAAAAAAGAAGTAGCACCTTCCTTTTTAATGTGGAGCTTTACCGATGACTTGTTCTCAACTATTAATAGATAAATAAATACCCGTGTTAAATAAAATATTAACATAGGTTGCCCTACATTAATATCTAGAGACCAGAGGATTTTTTTTAACCTATTCCAGCTGTCCCAAGATAGAAGGAAATAACAATTCTGAATTATAAAAGCAGGCAATTGATAAGAAAGAAACAAATCCTACCATTTGTAACAACATGGATGGAGCTGGAGGACATTATGCTCAGTGAAATAAGCCAGGCAGAGAAAGACAAATACCAAATGATTTCCCTCATTCGTGGAGTATAACAATGAAGCAAAACTGAAGAAACAAAATGGCAGCAGACTCAGAGACTCAAAGAATGAACTAGTGGTTACCAAAGGGGAGGGGTGTGGGAGGGTGGGTGGGGAGGGAGGGAGAAGGGGACTGAGGGTATTATGTTTAGTACACATGGTGTGGGGGGGGGGGTCACGGGGAGAACAGTGTATCATGGAGAAGGGACAGAGTGGATCTGCGGCAACTTGCTGCACTGATGGACAGTGACTGCACTGGGGTATGGGTGGGGACTTGATAATGTGGGTGAATGTAGTAACCACATTGTTTTTTCATGTGAAACCTTCATAAGAGTGTATATCAATCATACCTTAATAAAAAATTTAAAAAAATAAAAGCAGACAATTGTATAACACTTTTTAATTACTAGTATCTCTATGGGTCACATTTTACTTGATTTAATATGACACACTTTTAGCAGGTGTCACTGTCTTATGAAAGGATAATTATGGACAGTCCAATTTAGGGATTAGGTAAACAGGGACTACTGGAAGATCATTCACATCTTTTCCTATGAGATCTGCCATAATCACTTTTTTTAATGGATTTTATATATTTTGCTTTAAGTTACTGTTTAAAATAGGAATACTATTGAGGAATAAAGTTTACCCTAGCCTTTTACCTAAGTCAGGAATAGAATAAAATATAAGAGCACAGCTTTTCTTCCCAAACTGCCCTAAAGTAATGCCAATTAACTTATCTCAACTTATCTCAACTATCCTAAGTGAGATTGCCAGCAGAAGTCCTAGATAGGACTCTTCTCTGTTCTGTGAAAGCCTAAATATTTAGACATCAAAAGACAATTTTGAACTCAAGTTGATGAAAACTAAACTAAATTACTGGCTGATCTGGAAAGGCACATACCCTTTTAGATGCCCTTCTATTAATCCAGTGGTGATTCCCTATTAAGCAAAAAAATATGTGTTTTTTTACTATGTGTATATTCTTACTGTGTTACAAACCTAGCTGGTTTCTGGCTAGGTTTCCTTAGAGACGAGAAGTGTCACTGATGACGGTGGTCTGCCTCTTGATAAGGATATGCTAGTACATAACTTGTTCTAGTGCCAGGTCTGAAAACATGCATTTGCCCAGAAGAATTCAGTAACTATTTCAGTTGGCCATGGGCTTGTGGTTGCACTGGAACCAACATGGAGAAATTAAATATGTTTCTTCTGCAAAGAAGCAAGAGGAGGTGCCATAACAGAATTCATTTTCGCTTTCCCTAGCAGTAATTTATATCCAGTGTGTCATCTTGGATATTATGAAAATGGACTTATAGCAGCTTGTTTTTCTTTTTAATTGAGGGCTATATGGCTAAAAGTACACTTGAACTCTAACCACCTCTACCCCTACTCACAGTATCATTCAGAGTTACCATAATATTAGTTACTCTAATCAAGGCATAGTAACTCATCCAATGGTATTAGAATCAAAACGATGGTTCCTTCTGTTACATAACTGGCCCTGAGAACATTATTTTGGTATCTGAGTTGTATGTATCTGTTCCTGATGGTATGAAGGTAATATTGATCATGGGGACTGTTGAACCACTGTGATGTACATTTGAAGGTAACATTAACACTAGGATCAAGGCCATTCTTCTCACATAGAGACAAGCGTTTGCTTTTAGTAAAACCACTCTGATGAACTGTCTGACTGGCTTACATCCCTACTAGAAAGCAGTTTAAAAACATGGATATTAGAGTTGTACAGTCCTAGGTTTGAATACTTGGTTCCACCACAGACTTTAGTTTTCTCTTAAGTAAAATATGGGTAGTAATACCTACCACATACAGTTTTGCAGAGAATTAAGGAGCTAACAACTATAAAGAACTTGCCATAGAGCCTAAATCTAGGAAGTGCCAAAGAGTAGCTATTATTAGTGTTTAGCACTTAGCATGTAGCTGCTCAATGAATATTTGCTGAACGAATGCCTATGTGAGTCACTTGAAGCCTACTTCATATCAGTTCTTTCATCACCCAAGGACTAGTAGCACAGGTCAGTTGACCAGTTCGTTCCTCCCACCTCGTTGGATCATGTCTCGGAAACTGACCCTGTTTACTTTCCTTTCTCTCTTCAGTAAGAAAGTGCCCAGTTGATTGTCAAACATTTCACTAGGGCTTTTTATTCTCTCTTGGTGGTTGGGGAATGGGGACTGTAATTTCTGCTCTGACTGAGATAATAGAAACCTCGAGAAACTCAATTCTCTTTTCTCCTTATGCCTGGACTCTTGGAAATAAAAGATCACTTAAATGCTAACTGTTGAATAACCACACAGTTTCCAGGCAGAGTTAGTCAGAAGTAAATGCATAATCAAGCACAGGTCCAGGGCTTTTGGATACTCCATACAAAACAAAACAACAACAAAAACCGACCACATTGGCCCAAGGAGACTAGATAAAATATTATTTGTTGCAAACTAGTTGGCAAGTTTCAGGAAGTTTGTTCTTCGGCAGAATGAGCTCATGTATTACCTGATTCCCTTTAATCCATTATTCAACCAGTTGTTGATTTGCTCTTGGCTAATTCTGATAAAAGACCTAGAAGAGGCAAGAAAGAACTTTCAAAGCATTTTTTGGAGATAGATGAAAGGTGGGATTAGAGAGATTGCTATTCAGAAGGATTATTTGAAGTGCTTGTTTATTGTCAGAGATAGACACGGAGTCAGGGTCATAATGCTAGTACACTAAGATTCAGAGATTCTGCCCAGATTTTTTGCCCTATCTTCATACCATCACTTTTTCTCTTCTTGCCTCTGTCTTACCAGTCCTGATGGAAGGTTGTAAATGGGACTGAGATTCTGAAGTTAAATTTATAAAGAAGCGATTGATGAAAGAAGTCAAGATTATGGGGATTTAAGCAAGTGATGCTTTTTAAAGCATCTGGCTTACTGCCTAGGAAGAGTAGAGGCACCCAGAAACTCGGAGGCAGCAAGCTGACTTGGAGATGAATGACCCCACCTCAGGGTCCCTGCCTGTCTCCTACCTTTGAATGGTCTGACTTTCCAACCAGCTTGCCTGGGGATATGCTGCCCAGCTGGTGGCCTGACTATTTTTCCTTGTGACCACCAGGGGATCAAGTATTTGCTGGGCTAGAAGAGCAAGCCCGCCAGGCGATGATGAAAACTGATTTTCCTGGAGACCTTGGCAGTCAGCGACAAGCTATCCAACAACTAAGAGATCAGGACTCCAGTAGCAGTGAGTTCTGCACCTTCTGGTAATGACTCAGGGCAATGGGAGAAGAATTATGAGAGTGTGTGTGCTCTGGGGATTGTGCATGGGGGCTGGGAGGAAGACATGAAGAAGGAGAATTATGGATCCAAAGGTGTTCTCAGGTGTATGGGTATATGCTTACTTAGAGAGAGGACAGGTTTGGCATTATGTTTTTTTAGTTCATGGACTTCAGTAGTTGGCACAGTGCCATTCACAGATAGGTTTGTGATGATTGTGATAGGGGCATAGGGTAACTAGTAGGCAGCCCCTGGGTTAGGTCAAATGGAAAGAAGAGTCTCTGTCTCCTAGGATCTATTTATTTGTAGTTAATGTAAGGTGGCATTAATGAAATTTTTGCTTGAGGGCCCACTTTTTATGGTAAACAAGAGGATTTGCTTACTAATGAGATTAAGCATCATACAAATGCTAAAGTCAGGTCTTCCAGCACCAAGTCCTGAGTAGGTCCCTGTGGTTAAGATATGGAAAAGACAGTAGGTAGCAACTTGTTCAACTTCATGAATTGCCTGTTTCATGACCTGCCTGAACAAATGAATTTAGAGATGTGTTACTTCCTAGGGTGATTTCTATACTTTATTAATCTCATCTAATACTGGTTATTGTTGTCAATTCAGAGTGACATTTCTGATTTTTCTCCACATATGGGGCTGAAGAAGAGTGAAGAGGGAGGGAGTTTAGCAGCCTTCTAGGAATTACAGTTTTCACGCAAACTAATAACTTAATAACAACAACAGCAAATAAAAATTTAGCAGCTATGGCTCAGGTGCAGAGAAATGAACCCAGATATTTCTAGAAAACTTGTGGGAGCCACCAGTTTGAGTAACAGGTAGGAATGGCAACATCTATGAAAGTCTAATAGGTTTCCATTCTGGAAAAGATGCATCATCCCTCCAGATGGCATATTTATTTTTAAAAAATCTTTCTAGTAGAGAGAGATGTTTGGGTTTTGATAAGTTACAAAAATGTGCTTGATACAGTGTTGTCTTAGACTAAGCTTATAAGTATTCCAAATAAGCTGGGAGGAAAATATGGTGTGACTTAATCTGTGCCAATCGTTCATTCCCGAGATGGATTCAGACTAACGCTGTAGGCTGGGTAATAAGGCGTACATACCATAGAGCTTTCCAGGGCCCAGATCCAGCCCACCAGCCAAGCGGAGTAGCTCACAGAGACACACATAATACTAGCAGATGATGTTCTTATGAAGAAAAAGAATGTCACCAGTTTTACCCAGATACTGGTGGTTTTAGAAATTACACAGGGATAGCAGAGACAAGACAAGAAGCACTGTTAGCTGGGGAAGCTGAGTCTCACTGCTGGTGCAGGTACCTGGGAAAACTCTACCCTGTGTTTCTCTTGCTCATGGTCAGGTCTCAGAGTCCAGGGTCTAGGCAAGGCTGGAATGGGGCTAGAGTCTGACAGCTTACCTAGGCTTGGCTTCCTCTTGTAATCTTTAAGGTACTAGCACTTTTTTTTTTCCTTCCAGAAAGAACTCCCTTTGGTATCATGATTCTTTTTAAAATCTTTCCCCTATTTTATAAGTATGGGGAAAAAAACCAGCTCACACAAACGTTGCACATCCCCAGCCACAGGCAGACCTCCCTATAGCCACATTCTGCCCCCTAAACTAAAACAGAGTTCTTACTTTAGTCACAAGAAATTATATTTCATCCTAAAGTAAAGAATGGCCTGTTCCCTCCACTTAATGCAGTCAGTTATCCATCAGGTAACTGAAAGAACCAAAAGAAACGATGGACTTATTTAGCCTAGAAAGCTGAGTTACTAGCAGAGTTAAGAACACAGTGAGTCAAATACCACTACAAACTGCCTGAGGTTGGTTGCTGTGCTAATTTTTCCACTACACTCAAGAGCCCTTTCCTTATAAAACAACATCATTTTTAAGTAATTCACTACTGCCTTTTTTATTGGTAAGAGGAAAGAAAAACTTGTTGGTGTCTCTGTAAGTGTGCCTTGGGGTTTATTGGGGAGTCAACAGATTAGTGGCACTCAGAATAGAACAGTTTATGTGATACCATGGAGAAATTGTGCAGGGGGATTATGGAGAAAAGTAAGTAATAAAGTCAGTGAGAAGTGCTGGTAAGTCTGAGGCAGTGTGCTTGGGAATGGGCATGGCATGGGGTGCATGGGAGGCGTGGTTCGAAGTGTTAGCTATTTGGGAACCATGTGTAAGAAGAAGTATTTTTATGATAATGTGCAGATCAATAACCATTTTCCAATGCAGTTTTGCCTCAAATGTTCTCTTTAGTGTATATATGGCATATAAACAAGTTATTGCTGGTTTCCACTCAACATGATTTGTACCCAGCTAAGCACTAACACAGACTCTATTATGGAAGATCTTAGGATGTTTCCATTATAACTGCAAACTCTAGGGTGGAAAGCAACTCAAGATGTTTTCATGCAAAAATCAGAACAAGTGACCAGTTTGTGTGTTCCAGGTGACAGTGAGGGTGATGAAGAGGAGACCACACAGGATGAAGTCTCTTCCCACACATCAGAGGAAGATGGAGGGGTGGTCAAAGTGGAAAAAGAGTTAGAAAATGCAGAACAGCCTGTTGGTGGGAATGAAGTGGTAGAGCACGAGGCAAGTGATCAAAGGCTCCTGAGTTTGGGAGCTCCCTCACCCTCCCACCCTCTCACTCACGTGTAACAGCCTTGCCTCTGACCGTCCCCTGGGCCATCATAGGAAGCCTGTATTCTTTCACAGCACCAGTTAACCAGATCTGAGATACACAGTTCTCAACACACTCCTTTCCCACCCACATATCACTACACCCATGGACGGCTCTCCCCCCAAAGCACCTCACTTTTTTCCCAACAGAATATCCACCTTGGCAAAAGTATTAGAAGACTTCTTGAATATGCTTGCAAATTTAAATCAAAGTGTGACATGAGGTGCCAACTTCTCACTACGCTGTTTCCTGAGGATTCCTGAAAGAAGCATGGCAGGAGGGAGGCTAAAAGTTCTACAGGGCTTACCTTAGGGAAAAAAAACAGATGAGATCTCTCTGTGGCAATCCTATGTCCTCATGGCAGGAAGCCTTGGAGAAAATGATGGGAACAGATTCAGTTTCCTTCCCTGTTACTTTTTTCTTCTGTCCACAGTGAGAACCTAAGAATAATGTGATGTCAAGTTGTGTTCTTTTTAATAGGATATCCTGTTAAAAGAAGTAGGGACATGGAAAAGACTGGAAAACAGTCTTGATGAATTGCCTGTTTATTGAATTGCAGGTCACAGAGAATTTGAATCCTGACCCCTTACTTGGACTCTGCCAGTGTCCCCTCTGCCAGTTAGACTGTGGGAGTCGAGAGCAACTGATTGCGCATGTGTACCAGGTATGGGGTGGGGATCCCAAAGGGTTGTCGCCTCCACTGAGGCTCCATTCCAATCCCTAGAACATCTTAGAGAGTAAATGGGTTATGTTGGGTAAGTATGTTCTGGGTTCCCAGGCAGGCACACTGTATTTTTTTCTAAATTATATAGTGCATATTTTAAAGTGAGATAGAAACTAACACCTGTTAATAATGAGGGCTTTGTTTTAAATAAGAATGAGTTAACATACATTTTTCTGAAATATGGAGAAAGTTAATGTAAACAGGGGGTTTAGAATAAGATAAACTTTTGTGTTCTTTTCTCCTGATCCCAATCACCAGGCACCTGAGCCTCGTGACCTGTATTGAAAAGGTGTCAGCACACACAGCAGGCTGGGTTTTACCATAAAGATAGTTGGTTCATGAGCAAAAGCATTTCTCCAGAAGACTTTTTAAAAGATTGAAGGCAAGCAGGACGCTTAAATACCCTTGGATACCAGTCTCCAGCTAGCTTCCAGACTCGGCCTCTGTCACTCCCTTAAACACGCACAATGTGAGGCAAGCAGATAGAAATGGTGCCGAGCATGAATCTTCTCAGGCTCTTTAGAGCCTCTGCAGCCCCAGTATTCCTCAAGCCAGCCACATATTCCTCAGGCCAGAATTCAAAGTAAGGAAATCTGAGCAATAGTTTGAATGACCTGGCCCTTCTGAGGTCCCATTAACATGACACCTTTTCCAGGTGCTAAACAGGCAGAATAGTTGCAAGTCCTTGTTCTGACACCGAAGGGGATGCTTCCCAGAAAGCAGTTTCTAAGTGGGTGTAGTTTGTCTGAGAGGCGGTGTGAGTTGACAGGCTAAGGCTCTGTTTTACAGCACACTGCAGCAGTGGTGAGCGCCAAGAGCTATATGTGTCCTGTCTGTGGCCGGGCCCTCAGCTCCCCAGGGTCACTGGGTCGCCACCTCCTAATCCACTCGGAGGACCAGCGATCTAACTGTGCTGTGTGTGGAGCCCGTTTCACCAGCCATGCCACGTTTAACAGGTTAGCTGGTTACCGAATTCTCTTGTGCTGGGAACAAATTGCTGGGTGTAGGTTCTGCTTTCCCAAGTCATAGCAAAGGCTAGAGGTGGCTAATGCAAAGGCAACTGACTCAGCTCTTTGGATACACAAGTAATGAGGCTAGTAAACATGCCCATTCCATTAGATATCCCCAAGGATATTCTTTCCTCTACCAGAATAATATTTTCACCTAGAAAGACATGTGGAGAAGTCCAAGAGCATTCATGGAAGCATGGAGAAAGAAGTTACATTTGTGTGCCAGGAAGACTAGAACTGTGTGAATTGTGTCCTAGTCCCAGTTGCCTAGTGTACAGTAGTGATCCAGGAAGGGAGGAGGCTGAGCCAGTGGACTGTACTCCTCTGGAGGCAGCTCAACCTCAGAGAAGACTGCCTCCTTCCACAGCAGGACTGCCCTGCACAGCAGTTACAAACATCGTCATTCCAGCTGGAGTGAAAACTGCATATTGTAGGGCTCATCTGCTATCTGGTGGCTTGCTGTGGCAGCAGCTGTTTCATCTCTACCTCCAGGTGGGCTTTAAGACTTGGTAGACACCCCAGCCCAAAGACCAGGGTGGAGAGGTAGAAGAGGCCTCCCCAGCCCTCCAACGGACCCCTACTGGTGAACATGGAGCAACTGGTCTGGTAGGACAGGAGTTAAGTCAGGGCTGGATACCTGAGCCTTGCCAGAGGGAGAAACTAACCATCCGAAATGTTTGCATTCTAGTGAGAAACTTCCTGAAGTACTTAATATGGAGTCCCTACCCCCAGCCCACAGCGAGGGCTCCTCCAGTACTGAGGGAAAGGACGTTGCCTTTAGTACTCCCGTGTACCCTGCTGGTATTCTGCTTGTGTGCAACAACTGTGCTGCCTACCGTAAGCTACTGGAAGCCCAGACCCCCAGTGTACGCAAGTGGGCCCTACGTCGACAGAATGAGCCTTTGGAAGTACGGCTGCAGCGGCTGGAACGAGAGCGCACGGCCAAGAAGAGCCGGCGGGACAATGAGACCCCCGAGGAGCGGGAGGTAAGGCGCATGAGGGACCGCGAAGCCAAGCGCCTGCAGCGCATGCAGGAGACAGATGAGCAGCGGGCTCGCCGGCTGCAGCGGGATCGGGAGGCCATGAGGCTGAAGCGGGCCAATGAAACCCCGGAGAAGCGGCAGGCCCGGCTCATCCGGGAGCGGGAGGCCAAGCGGCTCAAGAGAAGGCTGGAGAAAATGGACATGATGTTGCGAGCTCAGTTTGGCCAGGACCCTTCTGCCATGGCAGCCTTAGCAGCTGAAATGAACTTCTTCCAGCTACCTGTGAGTGGGGTGGAGTTGGACAGCCAGCTTCTGGGCAAGATGGCCTTTGAGGAGCAGAACAGCAGCTCTCTGCACTGAACCACACCCTCTTGCCTGCCCTCCTGCTCACCTGTCCACCCAAGCCCCTAGGGATCAGTGCTGCGGCCATCCACAAGGCCGTCCTTGCTGCCCGAGGCAGGCCCAGGTTTTGTTGCAGGTGGACCTGTGTTCTTGCATGTGGGAGCAGGATGATGGGGTCAGGAGGGACCAGCTCAAAGCAGTTCTGGACAAGGAGCAGGCCTTCCAGAGAACTGGACTCCCCAGCCCCCTGCTGCAGGGCATGCTTACAGGACTGAGGGGCTCAGTATGGCCCATGGAATTGTGAGGGCAAATAAATTAATTTTATCTTTAACTGGCTCTTTCCTGCCTTTCTCTCAATTTCATTCTAGCAAATGAAGTGACCTAGGAGAGATCTGCGTGTAAATTTTCAGGTACTGACTTCTAGGAGATTGTCCCTTTCAGTGGTAGGATATTCCACAACTTAGGGTGCCTAAGTGGAGATCCCTTATTTGGGCCTTTACAAGTTGATGAGCCATAACTATGACATTTAAAGAAGGAACCAATGCTGACTTTGTGAACACAGTCTTATTTCCATAACCCTAATGAAGAAAATCTATAGTCTCAAGAGCTACTTAAACCTAACTTACCCTTTCCAAACTCAGAAGTAGATTCCTTGTCTCATAAACTGGCATTTTCTAAAGATGCAGTATTTAGACTAGGTGCTGGCTACTTTTCTCAGCAGAATTCAGTTTGTCAAACTTTTAAAACTCTATCCCAGACAGCAGTCAGCTGCATTTAGGAGTGTTCTTAGAAAGCTGGAGTATTAAAGTCCATGGCACCAAAGAAACTCAGGTTTGAAAGAAGAGGTAATCCATCTTTTAATTTATCCCCTATGGCCAAGATAATAAAACTCACTGAGGAAAATCCAGAATTACGGTGATATGAGAGCTCAAGTCAGTAGTGGTCAAGGCTAGAGCAAAATAACTACTCCAGCCGTTTGTATGGCTGCCAAAGCATGGAGGTCAAGAGCTGAGGTCATTTCTAAAAAGTTTCTGTCGTGGTACAGAACAAGCACAGAACTTTCCTTAGCCTGCACCAAAGGTTGTGTACAGTTCAGATAATTATAGATCTTGAAGTCCAGAAGGAAGTGCCCTAGTTAAGTTGTAGCCAGAAAAATAACTATGCCAGGAATGTGGACCTCTTCCAATATCATAACAAGGAAACTTGGACTCCTCTTTGACCTCCCATAGGTTCAAGGCTATTTCACAGTGTTAACTGACTCTCCACCAAACTAGGGTTAATTCCATTCCCACCAGACAGGCTGACGTGTTTCTGTTCTGAAAAATACAAAAGTTTTAATAAGCTTATTACAAAGCACTGGACATTTAAAGGAAAGTACTTAATGGAGCCAAATGCCTTTCTCACAGAGCTTCATGCTGAAGTCCCCGCCTGGGATGCTTCAAAATGGTTGAGCCCTCACTCTGTCAAAGGTTATGTGAAGTACTTCACATGGATTAGCTCACTAGTTTTGACTGAAAACTAGTTGCCACTACAAACTCAGAAGTTAGACGCTTGGATTTAAAGTTCTGCATTGCCATTTAATAGCTATGGGACTTTGGGTAAGTTACTTAACCTCTGTCTTGGTTTCCCCACCCACAAAATGAAAACTAGCAACAAATGATTGTTTATAATACACTTAGGATAGTTTATGGCACATAGTAAGTGCTCAGTGAATGTATCTGAGTCGTCATCATGTATCTGAATATTTCACCCCTTACTAGTGGCAAGCTTTCTAAATTAGAAGCAGTAGCTAGGATTATAGCTGATATATTCCAGCAATTTCTGGCAGTATTCCAGAGGAAAGAAAAGCTGGAGAAAAGGCCAGCAGTGAGGGCATCTACAGGTCCTTGTGATTCCTTGCACTAGTACTTAAGCCTAACAGGTAGCATTCTGGGTCTCCGAAATACATTAACAGAATATGCAGACCCTGCTTTAGGATTACCTCATGCAGTCTGCCCTGACCCACCACTGGAAGACAGGCACCATTTGCTTTCTATTACAAGCTCCCCCACGAAGAACTTTGATCCCCACCCAATGGCCACTATCTAAGGCTAGGATAGGAAGAAGGCGCAAACACCAAAAGGAAAAGCTAGTAGTTTATATAGATAGATATATAGATATATAGATATTGATATATATATTGTGTTTACATAGTCCACAAGTTAAATGCAGGTATCCATAAGAAGAGCATTAACAATAAAAATACAATCTGTGTGTAGCCAAGTACAGAGACTTAAAATGGTAAAACAGCAAAAAGGATCTCACAAAAGTACAAATATACAGTACAAATTGATTTATTTAAAACAGTTACAAAAAAGCACAACAAAATAGAGATTATCCTTAGAATTATTAATGCTTTGTTAAAGATCAGGTAGGATTAGAGGGTAAGAAATGGTATTGGGTGGGGGGAGCACCTGACTAGTTCTAAGGCTTTAGATACAATGCAGTTGATTACATATTAATTCAGCCATTACATACTGGGGATAGTAGTTGGGGGATCAGTATTTTATCTACAGGGAACTCCTACACAAATCAGATCCATCCAGACCTCCCCAGTGCCATCCCTCTACTCCTCAGGACCCTAAAGCCACTGGATGACAACATTCCCATCTTTTTCCACCCCATTCCCTATCCATATATTCTTCCCTCCCCTAAGGTGCTGTGCAAGCTGAGAGCAGTTTGCTCTCTGCAGCTGGAACATATACTGTTTTGGCTACAGGGATCCTGTGTGTGACTAGGGTGGGTGTGGAGACAGCCTTATTTTAATACTTTAAGCTTGCCATGAGTACAGTCAGTGTCTTCCCCAACACGATCTCAATTCTCTCAATACGAGTATCAAGCAAATGAGGGATGAACCTTGCCTTCAACAATACCAGCAATGCACTAACCACTCGTGGCTCACGCTGTAAGGAAACTACATCTAGGGAGTGGGTGTAAAACCACTGCATCATAAGCTTGCATGCTCTCTCTCTGAAGAACCTCAGTCCCCATGACAGTTATAAACACATAAATAAATGCTTGCAAGTTTGACAATAGATAAAGGCACATGGGCTGCCACACACACTGCAGACAGGAACCCAATTTGAGGCCATCTTCACTGCTGGGCATTTGCAGTAGAACGGCTTTGGAATCACACAGACTTTTGAGTTTGCAATCTACCAGGGGAGGATCTAGGCTTAACAGGACAACTAATAAGGAAACCTTAGTGTGAAAAGTGCATTTATTACTACTGTTCCTGCTGGGGAGGCTCAGCAGGGCAAACCACAACACCTCTCTTCCTTCTGCCCCAGGCACTGTGCATAGTTTGCAGGTAAGGAGAGAGTGCAATCTACTCTAGCATCTTGAGGGCCAGTGTCATCCTAAGCCCAAACCAGACCTCTGGCCCAAAGATGGATCCTAGAGTTGAAAGAGCAACTGACAGCTGCAAAGACCCAGATGCTTATTTTATTATTGCATAATGTAGGCATCCTTCCCTACCCCAGGGAAGCAGAGGGTGGAGGCTTCCCAGCAAAGGGCTAGTAGGCTCCTGGTCAACATCCAAACTAGCACAGTTTAGCTCTTCAACTGTAGTGTACACCTTTTCCCATCTGTTAAGTGTTGTACTTCAGCATGGTTTAGTAAACTTAGCCCTCGGAGGCCAAGGAGTCTCCCTAAAACTTGGCCTCTGCCCTGTTTACTTTGCTCTTAAGACTGTGACTTAATCTCCCATGGCCAATTCATCAAGTTATCTTTAATCCAACGGACCCAGCCCCTTCCCAGTCAAGCAATGTCTATCCTTCATATCCAGTGTGATCACTCAACTCTTCAATAAGCCTGCTTGTTTGTTGCAGGTTTAAATCATACCACCAACCCTGTCCCTCTATGATGCCCAGTGGTAAAAATAAAACTGAACCCCACTGAGGGGCTATTTTAGCCAAACTTCAAACCCTCTCCCAGCCCCAGAATCCACATAACTGAAGCCAGATGAACCTCCCTGGAGTGCTGACACAGGCCCTAATCTGGCACCCCATCTATTTTTTTTTTCTTTTGAACAGGATACAAGATACCACAAAGGAGAGAAGTTAATACACAGAGAACATCCACTAACAGGACCTGCTTGTTTGTCCCTCAAGACAGATATTTGGAGGCAAAGGGCTCCCGACGAGCACTGAAGCCATATCCCTTTGGATTCACCAACCCCCCAGCAGCATTTCATACTACCCCTATTCATGACTTTGCTATAAAGTAACACTTGCACAGGTAAGAATGGACAAGATGCCTGGATTTCACCTAGATGACCTAAGGTATGGAAGGACAGGGAGCTATAAGGGCAGCAGGCAGGACAGTGAGCAGACAGCAGCATGGGCAAAGCAGCACAGACCAAAACCCTCGGTGTTACAACCAACAGGGACCCAGAGTTTAGAAGGGTCAACCCAGATCTGCTGGGACCCCTTCCCTTGGGTATGAGTACTCAACCCTGAACCCCCAGTTCCCCTTTCCCCATGCCACCATCCTCCCAGCTCCCCCATGTACACTAATCGCAATAGGAATGATGATCCAACACTTGGATGCATCACCCATCCTTTTCCTGGTTCCCCTCCTCCCAAATTGGCACCAGCATTTCTGTTTAGTGCCAGAGGTAGCAGGCCTCCCTCCTACTCCTAGGCTCTGGGAATGTACGACACTGACAAGTGACTGGCTCTGGCATTCAATTGCCCATTCCCCCAAAAAGCTGCCAGCTTCCCCCTACAATGCTCTCTTAAAACCACTCTTCAGTCTCTTGCAAACTTAGGAAATTCCTATAGGGAAGAATGACACAGCATAGGTTACTTTTACTTCTAATGCCTGGAAGAAAAGACTGAACCAGAGGGAAAAGGCAAGAGGAATGCCACAGCTCTTCCTGGAACCATACTTTACATAATAGATATCTCTGCAGCTCAGCAAAATCAAGTATTATTACATATGCATGGCACGGTATCAGGGGAGCTGCTGGTATTGTTTCACTATGAGACAGCAAAGGAGCAACAGCAGAAATGTCAAGGCGTTGGGCCATGATGCACAAGATTTTCTTTCCAGGATCAAGCAGAAGTTGCCAGGCTGGGAGGTGGAGGGTTATTTGATTTAAAGTACTTGGCCTGTTATCTGGTTGGATATAGGTTTGCTCCCGTAAGAAGGAAGCTCAGTTGGTGTTGTCCTTGGTGGACATTTCTTGAGTGTCTACTGTGTGTGTGTCACTGTATTAGGGTGGTGAGCCTTCCTATGAGGAAGAAACCCGTGCAAATAATCCCTAGGAATGAGTTGCTCATGAAACAGCCAGAGATGAGGCCCTTTTCCAGGACCATCATCTGAGAGGATTCCTCAAGACTCAGCCCCACAGGCCCCCACTGTAGGAAACAAGCCAGAGAAAGCAGCATTCAGAGAGGATGGGGGACAGAGAAAGGAAAGGACACAATGCCAAATGCATACAAGGCTGAGTGCTCACCAGACAGGGGTTGGTGTTTGGTTCTGAGGTAAACCAGAGACTTACGTCCTTACGGTCAGGTCAGCAGCTTCTTTTAGATGGGCCTCCAAAAGCTGACTGGCCAGGTGACTGCTCTCTAAGAATGAAACAGTGGCATGTAGGACTTGTAGCAAACAAGCCAGTCTCAGACACTTTGAGCCCCAGGAGAACAACCTTTAGCACCTGAACATCAAGAATAACGACATTCTCAGAACTCCTCCTCCCCCCAGGAGGTAGGTAAGATTATTTATCCCCATTTGGCAGCTGGGGAGGAAGTGAAAGAGCAAGAGGTCACAAGACTTGCCTAAAGTTTTTGACAGAGCAGAGATCAGACCTCAGAGGTTTGGGACTGATGACAAGCCAGGTCTTGGCCAGTTCAAGTACATTTCTAAAGGAAATGCCAGGATCCTACCCTGGGAGAAGCCTCACAAGACAGCTGGGTGGACAATACCCTGAGTTGCTTCAACAGTCTAAAGACCCCCCAAAATACAAACAAAAAACTCACCCACCCACCTGAAAGCTGGTGGGGGAGCCTAATTCTCAATACCCAGTGGAATCCTATTGTCCAAGCTGATGCTAAAAGTTGTGAAGAAAATGTGAGGTTAAGACATAGCGGGGCAAATGCAACCAAGACTGAAAATAGTCTTTACAGAGGAACACTCTACCATGAAATGAAATCTGGGAGACCTCAGGTATTATCAAGACTATCCTGGAATCTTAAGAATTGGCTGTAGGAAGGGATGGCTTAGAAAAGCCTTAATGCTGGAGACAAAGTGGAATAAGATGGAAGGGGCTGTGTAAAAACACCAGGGCAGGCACTGCCAGCCAGGTGCATGTGCCCTAACCCAGGGCACAGTTCCATTCTTGTTTCTCTACCAAGTTGTTCAGCTGCAGAAGAGAGGACATGATTCTGAGTTTTTAAAAACAGAGAGTATAACTGAAGGGGAAACCAGAGAGACCCCTACACACAAAAACCAGAGGTTTGGTCAGACTGGACAAAACCAATTTTGCAGAAGGGGAAAGGCAGTACAGCTACAATCAGGCCCAGGCCAAGACACCATGCAGAGGTTAGGGCAGCAGAAGGGCTGGGGCAGCGCAGGCACTTAGGCACAACATAGACAGACAGAAGACGGGTCTGGGGGCCTGGGAAAAAGGGCCCACTGGTTCTTTCAGAAGTCACCATTACCAACTTGAGATTCAGTACAATTTCGAAGCAGGTCTGGCAGGAAGGGTAAGAGAAACTTCGTTAAGTCAGCTACCCTTCCAGAAGCCCTGCCTAGAGCCCAGTCAACCTGGCCATCAGGTCTTTCTCCCAAAAGTCAACCAGCCAAAGCAGTGCTTCACTCTGAACCCTGAAGGGGCTTCTCTGTCCTGGTGCTAAAAGCCTTGTGGGAGGCGTGATGGGAAGAGATGGGAATGGGCGGAAGCACGGGATCACAGTCCTGTAGATGAGTGCTCCTCCCCCACAAAGCCAGCCATAGACATCTGTAACAAAGTCCCCCTTAAAGTGCACAGCTCTCAAAAGAAGAGTTCTGGGTGGGAACCTTCTTATTTCCAACCATGGGGGCCTCCTGCCCTCCCATCACAAAAAAAAGGAAAAAAACAAACAAACCGTAGTTGCAGTGCTACTATAAGCTGTGGATCATCATTTTTGGCTCTTTCTTTGCTCCCTCCCTCTGCCACCTGTTCCCAAAGCCTGACTTTCCCCTTGCAGGAGCTGGGGTGGGGAGGAAAGAACAGGGAGGCCCTGATATTTGGAATGTTTCTTATCCTGTGTGCATCTCCTTCCTTCCTTGGCCCAGGCCTGCTGCTCCCCATCAGAGCGCCCTCTGAGGCTGTCCTGAAAGGATGCCATTGGGTAATGGGCAACAGACTCTGTCTTGGGAGGCTGCCTCCTCTTCCCCCGCCAGTCTCACTGCCAAGAGAGCCATTCCCTGCTCGGCATGTGCAAATCCTCTGCCTGCTCACGGTGAGGCCCAGCTCTGGGGTAAAGCCTCAGTCCTGGTCTGGGAGAGGTTCATTTTCCTGCATTGGAACGCCCTTCGATGGACAGCTTTACCTCCTGTGGAATGAAAGAGGGACGGAGCAGTGCAGCCCGTGCCTCCTCCCCTTGTATGCTGTATCTTTGGAAGCTTGGCGCTGGCCAGCAGGCCTGAGCACCAGGCTCTGACTGCAAGGGCTCTACCATTTGGGAGCCCTCGCCTGATGGCTGGCTCTTCCCCTCACTGTCACATTGCTCTCTGGATCCCAAGACAGTCCTCTCAGGCCTTTCTCGGGGGGTGCCCAACTGGCCTGGGGGAACACAGCTGGCCTGAGAAACGGAGTTACTGTTCAAGCTCTGTAAACTGATAGAGATGCAGACATCTCCCACCTGTAGCCGATGGCAGGGCAGAGAGAAGAGCTGTGCAGTTCGCCCAGGGCTGCAGGAGGACCAACCCTGGCCATACACAAAGAAGGGGTGCTCAGGGGGCACCTCGATGCTCACTTTGCTCTGCTGCTCACCAACCACGAAATGCAGCATGACAAATCCAGGCCACTGGCTCTCCTGAATGTCCACGACTGTGCTAGAGTCAATCTTCAGCCCCCCACTCATTTCAGCACTGCGCACAAAATCCTGGGTCTGGAGGTCCTCTACCCGCTTCAGCTCCCCCGTAGCCAGCTGGATGATGGCGCCTTTCATGAAATGGGAGGGCAAGTGGGAGGAGGTAATGGGGGGCGCTGTTGGCTCCGTGTCTGGGAAGGTGGCTCTGGCCTGCATGTCCAAACTTGATGCCACCAGGATCTCCGAGCCCATGGGCAGCAGTCCTGGGTCAGTTCCAGTGGGCACCAGGTTGCCATTGGCTACAACCACTGCTTTGGGTAAAGGTCTGTGTTTTACCAGATCCTGATGGGATTGAGGGTAGACCCCTCGGGCCTGATTTTTCTCGGCCACTTCTGCTGGGTTCCTAGCTGACCCTCGCCCCTCACCCTTACGGTCAGGTGTATGATGGGACAGGTTGAGGGGGCTGGGCTCATCCTTCCTCTGAGCTGCCACCACATGATAGTCCTGAGAAGCTAAAGTGCCAACCACCCGCTGGACCTCGAGGTCAGTGTCTGGGGTCCCTCGGTGTGTTGGCACTGCCACCTCCACCCGAGCAGTCTGAGAACCTGAAAACGACTGTCCATCCACCACACATTCTACCACTGGCCCCAGTCCTTGGCCTTCGCCCTTGCTGTTGGGGCAGTTCAGGGCTTCACTCTCCCGTCTTACTAAATTTCGCTCTCGCTGTCTCTGTCCATTGGCAGCAGCTGCTTCCAGAGCAGACTGGCCCTCCTGAGGGGTAAGAACGGGGCTGGCACCTGATGGAGGGGTTTCATGCAAGGTGTACCCAGCAGGTAGCCTGGACATCTGATAATAGATGGGCATCCGACCTGGAGCGAGGTCCAGCGGCTGAGTACTTGAGTGATGTGGCAACTGCCCAGGTGGGGAGGTGGTAGAGGGGGCTTTGTTGAATGAGTGGGCTGGGGATGAAGCCGGCGGGGGAGGAGTGGCTCCTTCTGCCAGGAGTGAGGCATATGGCACAAAATGTGGAAGGTGAGAGGTGGTGAGGTTGGCAGAGGGAGAAAGGAGGGGACTCGGTAGGAAATTAGGTGGCACAGCATAGGGAAGGCTATAAGGAGACCCAATAAATTGCAGAGAGGTGGATGGGAGCTGAGCATAGTGGACTGGAGGATAGTGGATTCCTGGATGTTGAATTAGTGAAGACGCTACATTAAATGCAGGGGGCAAGGGGCTCATGTTCACCACGGATGGGAGGCCGGTTGGGGAGAAGGTAGCAGGTGGCACAGCCACTTTATACAGCATGCCATACTGGTCCACTGTCAGACCAGTGATGGCCTCAGCTCCATCACCCCCGAGACTGACTCTGGCTCCTGCCTGGCTCTGCCCAGTCACCACGACCCCTCGGGACCATTCAGAGGCATCACTGGAGGGAGTGTGGTTAGTTGAGCAGCTGGTAGTTCTCCCCATATCCTCGCTGGTCACGGGGAGGTCTCGTTTCTTTGGTGGAAGGCATTCCTGACTCCTTTCATGAACAGGTTTCATATTGCTTTGTGGTGTTCCTGGAGCCTGGAAGGGGTCGGCTTGCTCCTTGGGGCATCAGAAAGGGCTTCTCTGTGGCTCCCCTGCACCCCTCTCTGCTGCTGGCTGGGGCGCCCACATCTGCTAGGGAACAAATCAGAGGCAAAGAAAAGTAACCTAGGGGTGAATGAAGTCAAAGGAAATAGTAGGAGCTGTGCCCGTGGGGTAAGATGTAACAAAGAGGACTTCTGGGAAAAAAAAGAGGTATGAGAAAGAGGCAAACAAGGAGTTATCCAATTCACTCATCCAGCCAAGGACATGAAAGTAACAGTCAGGGGAACTACAATGAGCTACAAGGACAAGCATTTAATAACGCATAAATAACCTGTGGGCGCCACAACCCCAGAGAGACCAACCGCTTCATGATTAGTTATGCCTCTGATGGGGGATTGGAATGATTTTTGCTGCTGGCTCTTTTCCTAAGTTTCTCCTTTTGCCACCAAAGACTACTGTGCTATCTTCTTTCCTGAACATATGACCTCATCCTCGCTTCCTTTCCCCAGCCTAATTCGGGTTATGATCTCACCCAGCCCCATCCCCCCCACCCCAGGCCTGGCTAAACTCTCCACCTCCTTTGCCTCATATCACCACTACCTCAAGGGCCCATGCCTCAGTTAAGTCCTGAAAAAAGCCTGTCTTGCTTTTTTTTTAAACCTTGCTCCCTAAACATGTTATGAAAATTAGTATTTTCTTTGCCCCATGAAATAACTACTTTCAAACTAAGGCCCTATGGGGAGAATGATTCTACTAACATGTTCTACAATTTGTTTCTCTTCCTTCCCAAAGAGCAACAAAATTCATAGACTTCTTGTTCCCTAGTCTGGCAAGACTTCTTTTCTTCTCAGTGACCACCTTCAATTTGCCTTCTTCATTCATTCCCTTTCTTTTTTGCCAATGGTTCCTTTTACATTGTAGGTCTGCTCTAGGCACCACTTCCTACAATTCTGGTTTCATTCCTCCAAATATGCCTGTTTATTACTATCTTAGGTCTCTGTGATTCATCAGTTCTCTCTCTCTCCTTTCTCTCATTGTCACCTTTCATACATGCTTTTGTCCATAGTCATAAAGTATCTTTTTGGTCTGAACACTTCAATGTTTATGAACTTTGTCACCTATTTCTTCCAGTCAGACTCCAGTTCTTTGGATCTGAAGAGATTTCTACATTATACTCTGTCCTGTTTTCCACTCTGCTGACTCAGAGATGTTTTTCTGCAACAAGGTATCCAAAGTGCCTTTGTTACCTGAGCTTCCAGTGGTGCTTCTGAGCAGCTGCAGTAAGAAGCACTGTCCTCCCCACTGGCCTGGGAGCCTAGAAGACAGAAACAGGGATAAAGTAAACAGAAGCCTAGCCTCTGACCCTCTCCAGGGCTACTGAGAGAGGCAACTCCAAAGCTACAAACTCATGAAAGTCCCTGAGTCCCTGCCTCATCCTCTTCTCCAGAGGTAACAGCACATTTATCCAGAGTGCCAAGTAGCTGAATAGAGAAAAAACTGTCTCTTAAGCTCTAATTTGTAGGAAGCCATCCCTGAAAAAAAAATTCCATGTGTTAAACTTTGTTGATTTCCTTAATATCATGTTTTTTGTTCTCTCCTTTACCTATTCCCCAAAGGTTAAATTTACTTCCAATCCCAATTTCAGGAAAATGCACAAATAAAAGCAGAAGGCTTAACACTGTTCCCACGTGAACAATGGGAAGCCGGAAAAATCAACTTCACAGACTTCACCTTTTATTTAGGGCTGATGAAAACACACATGTGGAGGTTATTTAAACGAGAAAAGCAGCACTAGAGGAAAAAGAACAATTATTTATGTTTCTGGGGCAGAAAAGGAGGTCAAGGGGGAGTCACTCAAGGGGAAACCTTATTAACAGATTTTTCAGGGTAAAAAAAAAAAGGCTCGTGTGTGTGTGTGTGTGTGTGTGTGTGTGTGTGTGTGTGTGTGTGTGTGTGTGTGTGTGTGTGTGTGTGTGTGTGTGTAAAATTTTCTGAGTGACAACTTTGTAGCAAGTGCTGAATCAGATGTGATAAAAATTGAAAACATTGCCTTGGTCCTCATGTAGCTAACAATGGGGAAACAAAACTCACACTAAACCAACAATATCTCTATCTACACGTGCCAGAAACATCAAGAACTGAAGCACGGAGCCTTAATCTCTCAAAACAGAGAACATAGTACTGACCAGTACTCTTTGAGAAACTACCCACTGTGCAGTCCAAGCCCTATGGAACACTGCAAATCTCTCACCAAAGTGAAGGCAACATTTATCTCTTAGGATTGGAAAAGTGCAGATGTACAAAAAAAAAAAAAAGGTGATGAGACAGGAAAACAAGGTGGAAAGATAAAATTCTTAGTTCCATAAACACAAATTACATCTTGCATCCCTTCTTTGCCAGCAGTTTCAGTAATTGAAAAGCAGTTAGCTTTCTCCTTCGTTCCCAACAGAAATTGGGGTCACATCTTAATCCTGAATGATCCCTGCTCCCTGCAACTAAAGCATTAAAGAAAAACTGCCTCTAGGTCACTGGAGGGTTGGCCACAAACTAATGAAAGGGCCAAAGAAGGCAAAAGGTCTGAGCGAATGACAACAAAGACCCAAGCCTGTGCACCAGGTTCCCACATTTCGGAATCTGAAACCTCGGCCTCTAGAGGGTCTCAATGAGGATTTCTCAAGGGGTAGACGCAGACTGTGACCCCAACCTAACGGGAAGGGGAACCGTTCCGCACAGCTGCCAACGATGCCGACAGAGCCCGAAATCAAGTGGCTGACCCCAGTCCGAGCCCCGAATCGCTGAGGGGTGCGTCCGCCAGAAAGAGAGGGGCTTGGAAGAGATTAGAGATTATGGCTTCCCGTGATCCTGCAATCCTTGCTCCAACAAAGGTAGGGCCTAAAATTGGGAATTCAACCTTTAGAGAGTAAGGGGTCAACCTTTCAACCAGAGAGGCAGAGGCGAGGCCCCGCAGGCGATGCTTCCTTGTTTGGGGACCCCTTCCCGCCCGGCGGACTTGGACAACTCGGCCCGCGGGGACCCCGGGGCCTGAGGGCGCCTTCTGGGCCAGGCCGTAGCGGGGGGTCTAGGTGTGGCCTCTTTTGCTCGCTCG
This sequence comes from Manis javanica, assembly GCF_040802235.1. Classification (NCBI taxonomy): domain Eukaryota; kingdom Metazoa; phylum Chordata; class Mammalia; order Pholidota; family Manidae; genus Manis; species Manis javanica. Next base: position 51,720,361 of record NC_133172.1, read on the forward strand.
GTCCGCGGGTCTCGGGCAACGGGTCTGGCGGGGCCACGGGCTCCGGGGGCCACTTCCTCCAGAGACCAGGCCTGCTTGGCTTCAGTGAGGTTGGCCCGTCGGGCCCCACTCACAACCACACTCACCGGCCCATCTCACGGCGCTCCTCGGGCTCCTCCCGCTTGTCCCGGAGCCGCCGCAACAGCGGCCGCCGCCATCCCCGGCCCCGGAGCCGCCCCACACCCAGAACGCCCCCCCCAACAACCTGGCGCCCGGAGATAGCGTCAGCGCGTCCCGCCCCCGGCGCGGGGAGATGGCGTCACGGCTCGGGGCGGAAAGCGACGCCCAGGAATACGCGGGAGAGGAGGGGGCTGCCACCAGGCGCTCACCCCAGCGCCCCCTCTGGTGGGAAAACGAACTCCTTCCACTGGGGCTGGTTCACGTGAATAGGGCTGAGCCCCGCCACCGCACTCCGACCAGGCAGTGACCCGACAGTCTCTTTACTCCCATAAATTCTCGGGGTTCCCAGAGTTGTAGGGCGTGGCCATCAGCGACCCTCATTTCCTGGACTTCCCGGGCGAAACTTGCGATGCCTCCTTTTGGGAACTCCCAGGCGACTCGGGTCCAGGAGAGTAAGGAGATCCTTCTGGAGACCCAAGATGGAGATGAGAGCTCTTTCAGAGTTAAGAAATGGCTCTAGAACGGATGAGAATGAACCGGACCAGGATCTAGGGGCAGGTGAAGCCAGTAGTGGAACACCCGAAAGTTTGTGAGGAATGAGAAGAAGGGGTTAAATACAATAAGAGGCAGGTTGACTTCAGTGGGAAAGAGGGCTTGACTACTCGATGAAATACTAGGTCATCAATCATTGCCCTCTAACTCGTCGACTGCATAAAAACATGAATATCTGATTAACAAGTGGAAAAAAATGACCAGGAGAATTTGTGCTTTGATTACAACTATGTAGAAAAGTAGTTTTGCATACAAAAACAAACTAAGAAAAAATTAGTTTTAACTATTGGAGAGACTTAACTCTGAGTGGATTTTTCCCCTTTCAGTTTCTGCAAACTGTATTCAATAAATAACAATTATTTTGCTTGATAGTAAGAGGACTGCCAGTGCTCCAGTCCCTCCTTTGTAGCTATCGGACATTAGTAAAGTCATTTTACTACTTAGACTAGGGTTTCCACTTATGCAAAATGAGGAACTTGAATTAGATAAAGCGGTGGGTGTTAAATGTAGATAGAAAAGCTCTCTAAAAATTTTAAGTGAAAAAATATGCTAATATGTACAGGGTGGTATGTATTTGACTTTGAAAGATATATAACATAGTTGCATGTATTTATTTATGTGGTTATGCAGAAAAAGAATGGAAGGAAATGTGTGTAACAGCTAGTTAACTTGGTTATCTTGGGAGAGGAAAGTGAAATTGTGTGGTGGCCAAAAGGGACTCATGTTATCGCTTGGATTTTTTATGACAATATTATTCTTAGTGTTAAAATACAAATAAATTACCTGTCTCTAGATTCTTCCTAGGGAATCCCTTAGATCTCAATTTTGGTATTTTCTCACCTAGATAGGCACAATCATCAAAATTACTGAAACACACACACACCTGTCACCAATGGGTGAAACAGTGCAGCTACTGATCTATAGCCATCTCAATCAGCAGAGGGCTTTGTTTCGTGAATATTAGCATTTTATTCATGACAGTTGTCTTCTCTTTCAGTTTGACCAAAAAGGAAGTCCTGTGGTCTCTCGGCAATTCATTTTAGTGCTAACTGGCATTCTAGTTTATAGTTCATTGCATACCTCACTAAACTGGCATTAAAACTATCAAGATAGAGACCTTCGGACCATCCAGGTGTATTCAAAATAGTCAGTTTCTCCCAGATCAAATACACACTCGGTGAGCTGGTTTTTTAGATAAAGCTGAAAAAGCAGACACAGGTACATGAAAGCAAAGGAACTGCTTTGGTTACCTGCTAGTAACATGATCATGTGGTGTGAAGGCGTGTCTGATTTTAAAAAAACAATGTTTTGATTGGTGAAACACAGGTGGTTTCCTGGTCTAGTGCTGCAGTCCCGAACAGGTGGGTCTTATCTCTGCTGTATCCTTTTCTAGAACTCTTTACTCCAAGCAATTTTCATTTCTTTGGTTGTATGTATTGATTGTAGGAGGCTCCATAGTGACATTTTGATGGGAATATTAGTGATAAATGAACTAATACAGTTTTTAGATTTAAGACACTAAAATAACCAAAAGTTATCTAATTTTTCCAAAAATCTGTATTCTCTGGTATCTGGATAGTTCCCTCTTTAAGTTAGTTACCTCAAGTAAACCCAGGACCTTTCTCATTGAAACTGGCTTTCATTAAATAGTAGTTGAATGAAATTACAGATATCCCAAACTGAGGGACTTTTCTTTTGCTACCATTTCCAAACTGCTACTTTTAATCTATTTTGCCTATTTATTACCTGTTTCAGTCTCTCTCGACCGAAAGTCCTCTGTTCTCTTTCACTGAGGTGTTTTGTTTATAGTTTCCACAAAGTTTTAAGAATTGATGAAGTGAAAGGAGGTTTTTAAGAGTATTTGGGACATTTGAGGACTGAAAAGTTAAACTTCAATCTCTTTGTCCACCTCTTCCCTTTCCCTGGATTCCTACTGAATTCCTCTGATGTGTGTAGATTGAATTTGTGTGATGGGAGAACTGAGAGCTACTCTTGGAATGAGAATAGCAAGGACAAAAACCCTGCTATGCTGGTTATTCTTCTCCTGAAGCAGGTGGGAGAGGCTCTCAAACCAGCTCTCTGTGTTGCCGGTTCCTTGCTGGTGATTTTTCTAGACCTGTAGGACAAGCAGGGGAAACTCAGACAACTATCCCTACTTTTTTTTTGACATGTAGGGATCAAAACAGGGAGAAGTGCTGGTAACTGGGGAACTATGTGTGTCATAACAGAGGAGTGGCTTTTTCATACTGTCATGTCTTCCTGCTTGTATGCTTCAGTACGTGAAGGAGTCATTTTAGGAAAGGAACTTTATCTTCTGTATTTTTGGATGACTGGCAGAAATTACAGCTAATCTCCAGCATACATTGAAATTATAGAAGTACTTAATGGATTTTTCTTTCCCTCAAAATGTGTTGGTGCCTAGTATTAGATTATTTTTCAAAAACTTTTCCAGATGTCCAAATGTAGAAATGTGTAATTTGCAAGCTTCTGTTTTATCTACTTTTCTGAATAATTCTGTGTCCTCATTCCCACATGCTTCTAGTGTTATGTGACCTCTCCAGATTCCAATGGGGATTTTCCTTACAAATTCATTAATATTTTATTTAGAAGGAGGTCTTTTATTTTCTCCATAAGTGACTAATATGTCCTTTGGGGAGGGGAATCTCCGTCTGTGGTCTGCTTCCTCAGACACTTGCCACAGACTTTCATTTTTGTCAGAAACTTCCTGTATAACTCTGAAAGGCTGTAGTAAAAACACTGACAATTGGAATAAACGGGGGGAAACCTCACCCTTATTTGAATTGCAAGAGTCATATCTGGTGAACTGGTCCACAGAGAAGCAAGTGCATCCAGGTCATTACTGAGCAGCCAGGCATTCCTTACACGGGGCTTATTGAATGAATAAAGTGGATGTGGAAAAACTAGAGCCCATGACATGGATAACTCTCTCTTTTTCTGGGAAACGCGCTCAGCAAGGTGATTTTTGAGCTGCTGTGCCTTGTGGTGAAATCATGTTCAGCTCCGCCTTCAAAGCTGATCGCCTTCAGGTCAACTTGCAACTGGTTGTCAATCGCCTAAAACTCCTGGAAAAAAAGAAAAGTGAGTAAAAAGTCCAGGCAGCACTGCAAGCCGCCTCACAGATCACTGCTAAATCCCCCACACCTCCAGGTGATACATCCACTAAGACCTTACTCAGCAACTTTGGAACTTAAGGAATGTTTCTGACTTGCGGGAATGTGGGAATGATTATTATGGTGATCAAATCTTTTAAAAGTTTCCAAAGGTTGTTCTGGGTCTTGACTGTATTAGTGTCAATATGGTAGTTTTGCAAGATGTTACCATTGGGGAGAATGGAGTAAAGGGTACTCTGGATCTCCCTGTATTACTTCTTACAAACTGCATGTGAATCTTCAGTTATCTCAAAATCAAAAGTCTAATTTTAAAAAGTTTCCAAAGATTAAAAATGTAAAACAATGTGCAGATTACTGGACTCCTCTCCACCACAGAATTTTATCCAGTCAAGAATTTTCAAATGTGCAGTAGCTATTAAGTTTAAACTCCCTGGAAAATTATTGTTGGAGGGCCTCCTTACCTTTTTTTCAAATACACCCCCAAAATGCATCCCATCTATCAGGTCATAGTTCATAGTGTTGTACCCATGAGTGGGAGCGGTAGCTGACAAGTGGTGTTTTCCTTCTTTTAAGTCTACTGTAATTTTCTGTTGTCTTTTGTTCTTGCTTCATTCCAATGGGTCACATGAGCCATGAAGCCTTCAATAAACTGAAAAACTGATGATCTCTTGATTACAAGGAAGGTTCAGGTGAAATAACTATTACATGTAAATACAGTTTTCTGAGTGCTCTAAGTAGCACTATTTAATATTGAATTAGTATTGGTAGAGAGGCAGCTGTTGCTCAAACTTCCAAATTGATCTTTGGGCGTATTTTAGCCAGGTCTTGCTGAAGGTCTTTGGGCATTATTTAGATAATAGGGATCTATGGAAAGTACCCCAAACAAATGAAATTTAGGCAAACCCACCAGTACCCATTCTTGTTACCATAAACGAAGAGGATGACATTCATCGTGTACACGTAATTTGTGAACTTTAAACTGCATGTTCACATGCTCTTTTATTTGATCAACCCATACATGTTACTATTCAGGTAAATTTTATCCTTTATTTTTTTTTAACAAATGAAGAAATTTAAACTTGGAATGCTTAAGTGATTTGAGGTAAACAATTGAGCCTTGTTTTATCTAAATGTATTCCCTTTTAAAGGGAGATAATAATTCTGACCTTCCACCACTCCAGGGTTCTCTTTGTACCACAAACTATAACCTGGGCACACAAAAAAAGTTTGCTAGCATTCGTATTGGTATAACAGCAGTTCAGCCTTTATCAGAAACAAGTCCAGTTCTACTGTGCTTTCTTTTCCCTGCAATATCTAGGGCAAAGAACATTTTCCTATTTTGGACTTGGCTAAGCAACCTTCCAAGCACTGAGCTTTGTGTTTATTTCAGATTCAAATGTAGTCTCATGTCAAGATGGCTTGCAGTGACAGGGGAACTCAATCTATTCATGATTAGCTGGTGAGCATCACTTTTAGGGCATGGCGAACAGACAGTCAATATTTGGAGGCTCAGGTTTTGATGACTTGTGAAAAACCTATTTCCCAGGGCTCAGTCATCAGTTAACACAAGATAGTAGGACTTTGCTTATTGCAGTGGATTGGCCTGGGCCTTGGTTACATTTGCTACCTCCCCAGCAAGACTCTACTTGTTCGTTTTATGGCATAATACGGTGAAAAAGCTTAGGTACTTGCAGTCTGAAAATTTGAGTTTGAGTTCTAATTCGACCAAATCATGTGACCATGGGTAAGCCATTTAACCTCATAGAATTTCAGTTTTCTCAGTTTCGAAGTGCAAATAATGATACAAACCTTATACAAGTGTTTCAGGGACCAAATGGAATTGTATATATGAAAACATTTTTTTTTATTCAAAGCATTGTCCTTTTTTAAATCACTAACCTTTTTATTACAAAAATAATAAATGTTCACTATGGGACATTGTAGAAAATATCCTACATTTCAGCTAAGCTGAAAGGGTAAAATAAAAATTACCTACATCTAGGGGGTCAAGTATGGATATTATGTATCAAAGTACCCCCCTAGAGCAGTTCTTAACCTTCAACAGGTGTCAGAATTGGAAGGCTGATTCAAACACAAATTGTTGGACTCTACTTCCAGGGTTTCAGATTTAGTATTTCTGGGGTGGGTCCCAAGAATCTGCATTTCTAACAGGTGCCCAGGTTACACTGGCATTACTGATCTGGGGATAAAGCTCTTGGAACCACACACACAGTGCGAAACACTGATAACCTTATCTATGCATATATGGTGTAGCTTAAGTGTATATAGATATTTTTGTTTTTAAAAAACATTGTTTCCCATTGTTGCATAACCTGCCTTTTTATTCAACAAACTCCTCTTTGCACATTCATTTTTCTATATGTGTACATTGTGTTGCAGCTGAGCAGGTGCAGAAAGCAAGAAAGGAGGTTGCTGACCATTTGGCTGCTGGGAAAGATGAACGGGCTCGGATCCGAGCGGAGCATATTATCCGAGAAGACTACCTCGTGGAGGCCATGGAGATCCTGGAGCTGTACTGTGACCTGCTGCTGGCCCGGTTTAGCTTGATCCAGGCCACAAAGTGAGACCTATTGAACTTGCATCATTTCACAGGCTCAAAGGAGTGACAGGGCACCCTTGGCACTTAGTGAGGGAGAGAATGGGCTCTAACATGTTGGGACTGTGTCAAAGAACTTTGCCTCTCATTTTTACACGGAGAACTAGCTCTGCTTACGGAGATGATGTAAGCCCAAATAGCCATTTTGAAAAACCAAATAGTTATCTTTTTTCCCCCTGAGCTATACAGACAGTATAAACTTGTAGAAAAGTTGGAAAATACAGACAAAAAACAATCCATAATTACCAAATCTGGAGATAGAAATTTTGATATTTTCCTTTCAGTCTCTCTCTCTCTCTCTCTCTCTATTTGTATGTGTGTATATAAATACATGTATGTTTATATATGTACTTGTATATGCATATATGTACATATAGGTTTGCATTTTAGTTTCTGTTTTTAAAAACATTTAACATTATGTTTTGAAGATTGTCCATGGGCTATCTTTGAAGTAGGGACAGAGGGAAACATAAAGCTCTGAGTTTCATAATTTTGTGCTTTCTTTAGAAAATTGGATTCCTGTCTGGCTGAATCTGTATCTACATTGATCTGGGCAGCTCCTCGCCTCCAGTCAGAGGTGCCTGAGTTGAAAATAGTAAGTTTGACCAGTTTTAACTGCCTGCGTCACAACCATAGGTGAGGGAATCACTAATGCTACTTGTTTGGAATTGTAGTATTCCTTGGGGAAATCCTTTCTTAAGGGATAACCAAAACAACATTTAGTGAGTCTTTGAGTGAAAAATAAATATGATTTTTAATGGCAAGGTTGAAAAAAAATAAACCTTACCTAAAAAAAAAAATCAAACAAAACTTGGGGAGGGGTATCATAATTTATAAAGTGTTTAGAATGAGAGGCTTTAAGTTTCACATTTGGCAGATGATTAAAAACAGAGCAAATCATTTGTTTTGTTGTTTTGATGCTGCAAGCATATAATTCCAACAAGAGAGCATGAAAATGATTTTTGCTCTTTCAGTATTTCTAAAGCAAATTTGACATAACTTGATGAATTTTGCCCTTATTTCTTTCTTGGTGATGGTTTGCTTGCAGGTCTCTAATCAGCTGTGTGCAAAGTACAGTCAAGAATATGGTCAACTGTGCCGAACCAATGAGATTGGAACTGTCAGCTCTCAGGTAGTACCATTTCCAGGGACACACATTTTTCTAAACCAAGAAGTTCAGGAAACACAAACAGGAGCCAACTCAGAACATATAATTTTGTACAGACTGGAAGAGGTTAAGAAATAAATTTGGCATTGGAGTCAGAGCAACATGGATTAAAATCTTGGAGTAGATAACTCAGATCTTTATCAAAAAGCTATGATCAAGAAAACTGAGCTGATTTCTTTATTAAGAAAGCATACATTTTCCCAAATATAACTGACCTGGTAATGCAAAAGAAGTTAATGAAACATAGAAGTCTCAACTTTCGAACATCTTGCATCATGACCACACATACACCATTCAGGACTGACATTCAGTGGGACACCGAACTCTGGCCACAGTAGCTGTTTCAGGCTGAGAGACGCTCTCTTCATTCAGGATGTCCATTCTGATTGGATAGGGCCTTGCTATACTGGTTGTTGAATATATTGAATATCGCCTCTGACCTAATTCAGATTCTCATAATAAAATCAGAATTTAAAATATTTTTCTTATGTTTATTTCTTACCTCTTATTCTATGTGGTTTGAGGTTCCTTCACCCCAGGATAGGGCTATCTTATGATACAAGCAGGGTCCCCACCTTTTTGATATCAAGTTGTATGTCTTTTTAAAATTATACATCTTACTTAACAGAGACGAGAAAGGTGACAGACACGATTCAAAGATGAAAGACCACCTAAACTCTTTTTATTTCCTATTTTGTAGATACGTGTGTGACCAAATCTGTTGTGTTCTTGATTTTGCAGCTAATGTGTAAATTAAATGTGAGCACTCTATCCCAGGTTTTAGTGGAACAGTACCTGATAGAAATAGCTAAGAACTACAGTGTGCCATATAAGTCCAAGACAACCTTGATGGTGAGTACTTTCAAGAAGGAAGAATTGTCTTAAAGCTGAGATTTTTTTACTGGGCACCAGAATATTTTTTCTACTTATGAATGTGGCTTCCAAAGTGGCTCTGTCAGGATTGTAAATCAGGTGAATTTTGTACCTTTTCTCTGTCCCCATACTTTTCCTGGCAGAGCTTGACTTCTGCTGCCAATGACCCTCTTAAGTTGTTAACAATAAAGTAGAAAACAAAAGAGAAGGTACTTAAAGTATTATACCCAGAAGTGCATAAACATTTTTAGTTCTTAAGATCTCAATTTATCCTGGAGACATTTTGCATTTTAATAAAGAGCTCTTGGAATAAAGGCTACAGGATAAGGCACAGACACTATCGTTTAGCCTTGGCTAACCATATGGTTCAGTGGTGAAATGACCCATATTCAGATCCTAGCTCCACCATTTATAAAACATGGGACCTCAGGCAAGTGACTTACCCTCTCTAAGACTCAAGTTCTTTGGACTGTAAGAAGGGACATGTTAATAGTTATTAACAAATCTTATAAGTTTGTTGAGATGACTGAATTGGCTAATACATATAAGGAACTTAAATGCAATGCCCGGTACACAGCAAAGGTATTCAAGTTCCCCTCCTCCTCCTTCTCCTACTCCCCCTTCCTCCTCCTCCCCCCTCTCCCCCCCCTCCTCCTCCTCCCCCTCCCCCTCCCCTCCTCCTCTTCCTCCCCCCTCCCCCTCCCCTCCTCCTCTTCCTCCCCCCTCCCCCTCCCCCCTCCCCCTCCCCTCCCCTCCCCCTCCCCCTCCTCCTCCCGCTTCTCCTCCTCCTCCTCCTCCTCCTTTCTTCTTTCTTTTCTTCTTCTTCCTTTTCTTCTCCATCATCACAGAGGAGGAGGAGGAGGAGGAGGGACACTTTCTTGCCTACTTTGTTGAGAAATGACACATTAAAAATTTAGACACTACAGAAAGGGACTGTGAAGAAGTAAAGCCACATGAAATACCACTTGAGACGTGCCCAAGGGCTCCGTCTCTGGACGTCTTCTCTTTCTTGCCTACTTTCTAGGTGATTTCATCCAACATCATGGTTTTCAATCCCGTCTTTACGGTGAGGACTTCCGCACATCTGTCACTAGCTAAGGTTTCCAGGTTGATACAGACTCCAGGCTGATATCCCCATCTGCCTTCTTGATATCTTCACCTGGATGTTTCAGAGGCATCTCGAACACACCATGTCCAAAAGTGCGCTCACTCCTTCCAAGAACCTGTTCATTCTACATCTAATGGCAATTTTATGTTTGGGAAAAAATCTTGATGTCTTCCTTGACTCTTCCCTTTCTCTCAACCCCTACCCCCCTATAATCTTCAGCAAACTCTGGTTATTCTACCTTGTAAATATGGTTATTAGGGTCCCAACTAATCAGCGAATTTTGGTTATTCTATCTTATAAATACTTTCAGAATTCTGTCATTTCTCACCATCTCCACTGATAGTACCCTGATCTAACCTGCAATAATATTTTGCCTGGATGATTGCAGTAGCCTCTTAATTGGATTTCCTGCTTCTGCTCCTCTTCCCCATTAATTGAGATTCAATTTAGCAGTCAGAGATCCAGTTAGCCCCTCAGTCAGATCATGTCCCTCCTCATCTTTTAAAAAATTTCAGTGGCTTTTTATTTCACTCAGAATAGTAAGCAATGACCTTCCTATGACTAAGAAGGCCACACACACACACACTCCTACCTTTTCTATCTAACCTCATTCCTTCCACTCTCCCCATTGTTCACTTTGCTTCAGCCATACTGGCTTCACAGTACTTCTTCAAACACACATGCTGGTTCCCACCTCAGGACCTTTGCACTACCAGTGCTTTGTGATCACTAGTTATCTGCCTGGCCCCTTCCTTCAGGCCTGTACTCAAATGTTCTCTTTTCTGTGAGGCCTTTCACAGCTACCTTCTCTAAAATGTAACCTCTTTCCTCTTCTCTATTTTTTTTCTCTATCACTCTTATCTGTATCTAACATTCTGTATAGTTCACTTAGGAGTCTTGTTAATTATCTGTCTCTCCCACTGGAATATCAGTTCCATGAGGAGAGGAATTTTTGTTTGTTTTGTTCACTGTGGCATTCCCTGCACTTTGCCTGGCTTAAATGAAATGGTCAATAGATTTTGCCAAATGAATGAATAAATCCAGAGCTTATCACTGCTAAAATCTGGCAAGCTTTCTTGTAGAAATATCTCGGCATATTTACATGTAGCTTTTAATCATTGGTCTACCTCAGTATCACCTCGCAGACACTCAAAACATAGTCATTGAAAGAGAGAGACAGAGTGTGTGGGCCAGAAATCCTGAAGTTTGCTTTACCTGTTACTGATTTACGCTGGACTCCAAGCTTCATGAGGGCAGGAACCATGTTTCTTTGCTCAACATTTCTTCTCTGCTGCTTCCAAGAGTGCATGGCATGTAGCAGATGTACAATAAACAAATGTATAATGAACTGAGAACCTGATGTGATTCTTACCCTCTTGCCTCAGGATGAAGCCCGATCAGACCTGGTCGGTGTTGGACTTGCTGAGGATGTCAAGAAAGGTACCCTTGGCAGAAGAAGTGGAACTGTAGTAGGACCTGGTGAACCGCCTGGGGCATGGCCTGTACCTGCACCAGGGCCCTTACCTGTGCCATCCCCAGCCCCTTGTTTCTCATCCCTTCCTCCTGAAAGTCAGGTTAGTATGGCTAGGGAGATGGAATCTGGGTTGGGACTACAAGTAGTGCTGGGATTTATTTCTAAATGGGCCTTTTGAACTAAAATGATCTTTGTGAAGTTTTCTAAGGCTGGGGGTCATATTCACAATTATGTAGGGCTACATCTTTCATCAACTCTTGACAATACCACAATATAAATGAAAAATAACATTTTTATGAGCTGGACAAATTTGTAAGTCTTTAATGTGCAGTGATTTAGACTCATGCTTCAGGTCATATGTATTCAGTTTCTATGTAATAAAAACAATTTAGTCTCATGTTGGAAATAGTACAAAATCTCATAACTTTGTATACATATATCTAGAGAAGTCAAATAAGTAAAAATAAAGAACCATAATCATTAATTTTATTTACATTACTTTTCATATTGTTCCTTCAGTATGAAGAGAAATTGTTTTGTTCTTTTCACCTTGCTGGGCATTTCTGACCCCATGAAGCTCTTTTTTTAAGATTTTGTATTTCAGACATAATTTAACTCTGATTTTCCTTGTTGAAATTATGTGAAGTATATGTTGTGTATTGCTCAGCTTCTACTCTTGGAATGCAAGTCTACTGACTGAAAAATAAAGCAAAGAAAACTATTACAGAAGCCTTAAACATACAAAATTAGAGAGAATAAAACAATGAGCTTCCATGTACCTGTCACTGTTTTCCACAGTTATCAGCTTTCTACTGCTTTTGTTTCATCTGTCTCTTCCTAACACTTATTTTTGGAAAGAGAAAGAATTTAAAGCAAATTTCAAACATTATGTTATTTCACCTGTAAACACTTCAGTATATGTCTCTAACACAAACCCTTTGTTTTTATAATATAAAAAAGTTATTGTGAGGCCAATATGATGAAAAATAATTCCTTAATATCCTATAATACTCAATTCATATTAAAATTCTCAAAAATGAAGTTTTATAGTTGCTTTGCTAAAATCAAGATCCAAAAAGATACACACACTGTATGTGGTCATTATGTCTCCTAGTCTGTTCCTCTCTAACACTTCCTGCCTCCCCTTTTTTTTTTCTTACCATTAATTTGTTGGCGAAAGAGGCCTCTAATTTTATTAAACTGAATCATCTTTCACAAGGACCATCTCCAGGCTCAAAGTCAAAAGATTTCCTAATTCTTGTGTGACATAGGTGACAAGGAAGCAAACCAGAGTCACTCTGAAGGCTAATTTCCAGAAAGCATAAAAACTTCGCATCAAACAAGAAGGAATCTTGACTGTGATAAAGTTAATTTTAAGAAATATTTACTGAAGGCTTACTATGAAGAAACTATGTGTTTGGAACCCAAACCAATCACTTCCCAGTGATCTTTCTTCTTTCAGAACGATTCCTATAAGAAGAATGATTTGCTTCCTTCACCAATTCCTAGTAAGTATAGCGAATGCTGGTAGAAGTTGGAACTGCTTGATATTCATTGAAGGTATTTAATTTGTTATAAGACTATTCCTCCACTGGTGAGAAAAGCTTATTAGTGATTTACCAGGAGTTCAGTGCGTTCCATTATAGTAGCTAACACTAGTTTTAAAGGGGATGTGGACCTCAAGGAGATCTTTAACACAGTAAAAAAAATATATTTTTAGAGCATTTGCTTACATTCCTTTTTTTTTGGTATCATTAATATACATTCACATGAGCAACATTGTGGTTACTAGATTCCCCCCTTTATCAAGTCCCCATCAAATATTCCATTATAGTCACTGTCCATCAGATTGGTAGGATGCCATAGAGTCACTACTTCTCTGTGTTATACTGCCTTCCCCCTGGCGCCCTGCTACATTATGTGTGCTAATCATAATGCCCCTTAATCCCCTTATCTCTCCCTTCCCACCCACCCTCCCCAGTCCCTTTCCCTTTGGTAACTGTTGGTCCATTCTTGGGTTCTGTGAGTCTGCTGCTGTTTTGTTCCTTCAGTTTTTTCTTTGTTCTTATACTTCACAAATGAGTGAAATTATTTAATAGTTGTCTTTCTCTGCCTGGTTTATTTCACTGAACATAATACCCTCTAGCTCCATCCACATTGTTGCAAATGGTACGATTTGTTTTCTTCTAATGGCTGAATAATATTCCATTGTGTATTATGTACCACCTCTTTATCCATTTGTCTATTGATGGCAACTTAGGTTGCTTCCATTTTTTGGCTATTGTAAATAGTGCTGCAATAAAATAAGGGTGCATATGTCTTTTTGAAACTGGGCTCCTGCATTCCTAGGGTAAATTCCTAGAAGTGGAATTCCTGGGTCAAATGGTATTTCTATTTTTAGTTTTTTGAGGAACCTCCATACTGCTTTCTACAATGGTTGAACTAATTTACATTCCCACCAGCAGTGTAGGAGGGTTCCCCTTTCTCCACAAACTCACCAGCATTTGTTGTTGTTTGTCTTTTGGATTTTGGCCATCCTAACTGGTGTGAGGTGATATCTCATTGTGGTTTTAATTTGCATTTCCCTGATGATTAGTGACGTGGAGCATCTTTTCATGTCCTGTTGGCCATCTGATTTCTTCTTTGGAGAAGTATCTATTCATATCCTTCGCCCATGTTTTTTTTTTTTTTTTGGTATCATTAATCTACAATTACATGAGGAACATTATGTTGACTAGACTGCCCCCTTCACCAAGTCCCCCCCAGAAACTTGTCTTCTCTGTGTTGCACAGCCCTCCTGGTGCCTCCCCCACATTATACATGCTAATCTTAATGGCCCCTTTCTTCCACCCCCCTTGTCCCTCCCTTCCCTCCTATCCTCCCCAGTCCCTTTCTCTTTGGTAACTGTTAGTCCATTCTTGGGTTCTGTGAGTCTGCTGCTGTTTTGCTTCTTCAGTTTTTGCTTTGTTCTTTTACTCCACAGATGAGTGAAATAATTTGGTACTTGTCTTTCTGAGCCTGGCTTATTTCACTGAGCATAATACCCTCTAGCTCCATCCATGTTGTTGCAAATGGTAGGATTTGTTTTCTTCTTATGGCTGAATAATATTCCATTGTGTATTATGTACCACCTCTTCTTTATCCATTTGTCTATTGATGGACACTTAGGTTGCTTCCATTTTTTGGCTATTGTAAATAGTGCTGCAATAAAATAAGGGTGCATCTGTCTTTTTCAAACTGGGCTGCTGTATTTTTAGGGTAAATTCCTAGAAGTGGAATTGCTGGGTCAAATGGTATTTCTATTTTGAGCTTTTTGAGAAACCTCCATACTGCTTTCCACAATGGTTGAACTAGTTTACATTCCTACCAGCAATGTAGGAGGGTTCCCCTTTCTCCACAACCTCGTCAACATTTGTTGTTGTTTGTCTTTTGGATGGTGGCGATCCTTACTGGTGTGACATGATATCTCACTGTGGTTTTAATTTGCATTTCCCTGATGACTAGTGATGTGGAGCATCTTTTCATGTGTCTGTTGGCCATCTGAATTTCTTCTTTGGAGAACTGTCTGTCAGCTCCTCTGCCCATTTTTTAATTGGCTTATTTGCTTTTTGTTTGCTGAGGTGCATGAGCTCTTTATATATTTTGAATATGAACCCTTTATTGGATCTGTCATTTATGAATATATTCTCCCATACTGTAGGATTCCTTTTTGTTCTATTGATGGTGTCCTTTGCTGTACAGAAGCTTTTTAGTTTGATATAGTCCCACTTGTTCATTTTTTCTTTTTGTTTCCCTTGCCTGGGGAGATATGTTCATGAAGAAGTTGCTCATGAAGAAGATGTTTATATTCAAGAGAGTTTTGCCTATGTTTCTTTCTAAGAGTTTTATGGTTTCATGACTTAACATTAAGGTCTTTGATCCATTTTGAGTTTACTTTTGTGTATGGAGTTAGACAGTGATCCAGTCTCATTCTCTTACATGTAGCTGTCCAGTTTTGCCAACACCAGCTGTTGAAGAGGCTCTCATTTCCCCAGTGTATGTCCATAGCTCCTATATCATATATTAATTGACCATATATGCTTGAGTTAATATCTGGACTCTATTCTTTTCAACTGGTCTGTGGGTCTGTTCTTGCACCAGTACCAAATTGTCCTGATTACTGTGGCTTTGTAGTAGAGCTTGAAGTTGGGAAGCGAGATCCTCCCTACTTTATTCTTCCTTCTCAGGGTTGCTTTGGCTATTCGGGGTCGTTAGTGGTGGTTTCATATCAATTTTAAAACTATTTATTCCAGTTCATTGAAGAATGTTGTCGGTATTTTGATAGGGATTGCATTGAATCTGTAGATTGCTTTATGCAGGATGGCCATTTTGACAATATTAATTCTTCCTAGCCAACAGCATGGGATGAATTTCCATTTATTAGTCTCCTCTTTAATTTCTCTTAAGAATGTCCTGTAGTTTTCAGGGTATAGGTCTTTCACTTCCTTCATTAGGTTTATTCCTAGGTATTTTATTCTTTTTGATGCAATTGTGAATGGAATTGTTTTCCTGATTTCTCTTTCTGCTAGTTCATCATTAGTGTATAGGAAAGTAACAGATTTCTGTGTATTAATTTTGTATCCTGCAAGTTTGCTGAATTCTGATATTAGTTCTAGTAGTTTTGGAGTGTATTCTTTAGGGTTTTTTATGTACAATATCATGTCATCTGCATCTGCAAACAGTGACAATTTGACTTCTTCCTTACCAATCTGGATGCCTTTTATTTCTTTGTGTTGTCTGATTGCTGTGGCTAGGACCTCCAGAACTATGTTGAATAAAAGCGGGGAGTGTGTGCATCCTTGTTTTGTTCCTGATCTTAGAGAAAAAGCTTTCAGCTTTTCACTGTTAAGTATGATGTTTTCTGTGGGTTTGTTATATATGGCCTTTATTATGTTAAGGTACTTGCCCTGTATACCCATTTTGTTGAGAGTTTTTATTATGAATGAATGTTGAATTTTGTCGAATGCTTTTTCAGCATCTATAGAGATGATCATGTGGTTTTTGTACTTCTCTTTATTGATATAGTGGATGATGTTGATGGATTTTCGAATGTTGTACCATCCTTGCATCCCTGGGATGAATCCCACTTGATCATGGTGTATAATCCTGTTGATATGTTTTTGAATTCGGTTTGCTAATATTTTGTTGAGTATTTTTGCATCTATGTTCTTCAGGGATATTGATCTATTGTTTTCTTTTGTTGTGGTGTCTTTGCCTGATTTTGGTATTAGAGTGATACTGCTTTATAGAGCAAGTTTGGAAGTATTCCTTCCTCTTCTATTTTTTGGAAAACCTTAAGGAGAATGTATATTATGTCTTCTCTGAATGTCTGATAAAATTCAGTGGTGAATCCATCTGGTCTGGGTTTTGTTCTTGGGTAGTTTTTTGATTGCCGATTCAATTTCATTGCTGGTAATTAGCCTGTTTAGATTTTCTGTTTCTTCCTGGGTCAGTCTCAGGAGGTTGTATTTTTCTACAAAGTTGTCCATTTCCTCTAGGTTATCCAGTTTGTTAGCATATAATTTTTCATAGTATTCTCTAATAATTCTTTGTATTTCTGTGGTGTCTGTCATGATTTTTCCTTTCTCATTTCTGATTCTGTTTATGTGTATATATTTTCTTTTTTTCTTGATAAGTCTGGCTAGGGGTTTTTCTATTTTGTTTATTTTCTCAAAGAACCACCTCTTGGTTTCATTAACTTTTTCTGTTGTTTTATTTTCCTCAATTTAATTAATTTCTTCTCTGATCTTCATTATGTCCCTCCTTATACTGACTTTGGGCCTCATTTGTTCTTCTTTTTCCAGTTTCAATAATTGTAACACAATTAAAGTTTTAAAACCACTGCCATACTAGATTATCCTGGCACATGTTTTAAAAAACTGTGCCTTTTTAAAAATTCCAGATTGCCCTTGAAGAAGATGTATGACAAAATCTAATCACTATCACCATTTGCATGATGGGGGAATTGTCCAGTTTTCCAGCCATATTATATCCCACACTCTCAAAAGCAATAATAATAACCTATTGTCTTTGAGGCTGGGATTGTATTGTTGTGACTTTTAATTACATTCATTGAAATGAACAGGTCTAGGACTCATCCCTCAAACGTCTCCAAAGCCAGAATCCAGAGTCAAGATTGGTTTTGATAAGTTTATGCTGCCTGGTTTGCCTGATGTAAAACCTCAAGGAAGCCTATCCATTGACCCTTGTGGTTTTGAGGAAGTTGATTTTGAAGATCTTAACCGGAGACTTGAAATGCTGAAGAAAACCACATAATTTCTTTGTCTTGGATTGAGTAATTGCCTGAGAATCAGGGCTCCTGGGCACAAATTTAGAGGATGGCTACCTGTGTGTGGGTCTGAAGTTTTCTTATTTACAATCCCTTACATCTCTTTTCTATGGTTCTCTGTAATAATGCACATGCATGTGAGTGTGTGTGCATATGCATATAATTATTCCTCTCCCTTAAAATCCTGTAATTCTTAGATGAGAAAATCCTGACCTATAGAATTTAATAATTACAGTTAATAAATTTTTATTTTCTCCTGGATCCTTATTTGTCATAATTATCACTTTTTTCTAGGGAGGCAATATGGTGTGTATTTAAATCCCACTTTGTAGCTATAGTACTTTTGACAAATGGTACCTCCTGTCAGATGTACCTGGAAATTAGAGGAATAAGTCTCTTTTTAGAAATGAATATCTTAAAGAAAGAATATGCAAACACTTGGAGTAAATTAAAGAACTGTTTTCAGGAAATCAGTGGAATCTGTATGCCTGGGTTCAAATTTAGACTGCCACTTACTCGTTGTGAGCCTCCCTTTTCTCACCCGTAAAATGGGGACAATAATGATTATTAAAAGAAAAAATGTATAGAAAGATTTTTAGCACTTAGTAGGTGCTCACTAGATGTTAGTTTCCTTTCTAGTTTCTATTATTTGCTAGGTTCTGGTGGAATAAATATTAGTGACTCTGTGAGACTGAGTTGAGGCTTAGAAAACAAGACTGCCAGGTTAGTTTTTTTGTTTGTTTTGTTTCCTATGTAACTGGTATTTTGTGTTTGTTTTTCTCTTTAATAGACTTTATTTTTCCAAGCAGTTTTAGGTTCACAGCAAAATGCTAAATTAATTTAAATGCAATTACTGGTCGTGCAAAATCTTTATTTCAGAATCCTATTTTATGCATTTAGGAGAGTTTATATTTCTCCTTTTGCACATGAGGCAGTGATACCTGTAAACCAAATTCTCTCTTTAAAAAAATCAGTTTGGTTTTGAATGTTTCATTCTAGGATTTTTCCCCTTCTCATAAAAAAAAAACAAGTTTATCCAAAGAATATTGTGTTAGGGGAAGGATCTTCCAAGCCTAAGGCCAGGGACTCTCATGTACAGCAAGCTGGCTGCCTCTCTTCAGGAGGAAGGTACCTCCCCCTGGCACCTGTTGAGGGCCTGGATCATCCTCTGGCATGTGCCAGCTGCTTGGCGGAGAAGAGGTTTGGTGTTCCCTGAACTGGGTAGCAGGAACTGGCTACTCCAGTTACTGTGGATGTCCCAACACTTCTTGGACTTCCCAGACTAATTTTAAAGCAACCTGTAGGACTGAATGATTTTAAAGGAGCAAGGATGGGAGTATGCACCTAAAGGGGAGCAAAACAAATTTACCATTGAGGCTTCTAGGTAAAGGATCAGGCCTGTATTAAGGAAATAAAGTTGCTTGCTTAAGAAACAATGTACCGGAGGCCCTGTGCTGTTTCTGGGTGGTGCATCCTTCTCCAGCGGCCTCTGTGACTTCTTCCCTAAGTGGAGGAATGGCGCTATTTCCTCATGTTGGAGTTTGAGTGGGTTGCAGTCTCATATCTCTGGTGATGTATTTTTCACTCCAAAAGTGCCAGCATTGTACAGAATCAGCAAAAAGCTAAATTAATCTAAATGCAATTAGTGGTCATGCAAAATCTTTATTTCAGAATCCTATTTTATACGTTTAGGAGAACCAAGTGTAACTACTCTGCAAAAATGAAAATATTGTGACATAAAACACCTCAGGTGGCACTTGGGGCTGCGTCTTCAGAAAAATTTCTAAAGCAAAGGGGGAGCTTCACTGAGTCTCTGGACCTTGGGAACATACAGTGGATTTCCTAATGTTTTTGGTAGGAGGTCAAGTATATGGAGTTGGCTGTTCGAACTTTAATTTTTCTTTAATTTCTGGCTTTTGTCATAACAGAAGGATTGATTCCTAACCCCTTTGCTCAGTCCAGGATAAATTCTGATTAGAGACTATGCTTAAAAGAATTGTAAAAATGCTTCTCATGACAGCATTAGATAAACAACAGAGGGACTAATTTCTCCCTGTCTCTCAGGCTCACCAAACAAATTTTGGTGACTCAAAAGATAGCAGTAAGAGGCCAGTGGAGCTGCCTCTTTGATGCTGGTCACTGTATCTCCTACAAGGTTCCTTCCTCTCTTCACTCTCTCTGCTATGGTGTCTGGCACATGGAGAAGGAGGAAGAGTTCCTTGTGAAAGGCACTGACCACCTTTCTGCAAAGAGTGCCTTCTCTGCCTCCTATAAAGGTCATATGGTTTCAGCTGCTGAGACTGAGTTACTTCAGAAACCCACTGCATCTAAACCCAAGAGAGATGTCCCCTGCTAGGACCACAGAGTCCAACTGACATCCCATGTCTCCCCAAAACCCTCTTTCACTGCCCTGGCATCCAGGGACCTCTCATTTTTGTGCTTTTTTTTTTGAAATGAGGGCTTAATTTGTTTAGTAATATTGTCACTGATATTTTTATGTATTTCAGGATTAAAAAAATGAATTTTCCTCGGTGCAATTATAATTATCTCAGGGTAGGGACAGTCTCTTTTGAAATGTCTGTTACAGTGTGTGAGACTGAATAAAGGAAAACTCACTAAAATGGAGCCAGAAAGTAAGAAGGGGAGCTCTCATGCCCTGTCACTCATCACCAACTGCAGACCAAACTGGAAGAGATTTACGTTGCCTTCCCAACAGGAGAAAAACCTGTGCTTCACTATCCAAAGGGAAGGAGGAAGATTTTCTCCTAGCCTTGCAACAGTCCAGCCAATGAGAGACTGTCTCAATGCAGCCAATGAAAAGCCACTACACTATGAACTCCAAGTTCATTCCAATGAACTTTTTGTTTATAATACCCCCTTCCTTTTTCCCCAGTAAGAGCAATCCTCTCCTTTGTTCTCTGGTTTTGCTGTAGTTTGCTTGTCCTCAATTGCAATTCTTAGCTGTTCCTGAATAAGCCCATTTTTGCTGATAAAATAATAATTATTTTTTTAAGCTTTAATTTTTAAAGTTAACAGCAAATTCTGTGCACCTAGAGCACGCAATGTAGTGAGGTGGAAAGACTCGAGCAGCATGTTCATCACATGATTATTATATGGGCTACAAAATACACAGGTAGCCCCACTTTTCAAAGGTTCAGGTTACAACCACTTTGCTTTTACAAAGACATAAATACGTATTTTTGCTAACTGAAAGAAATCCAATGAGGATTTTCACTTTTACGGAAAATGGTGAAAAGTGAAAATGGCATTCAGCATTTGTTTTGCCCCAGGCATTTCTAGAGGCAGTGCACACCACCAGCAGTCAGAGTAGCATCACCAAGCCCCTTCCCCATACTAAGTTCAGAATCTCAGGATCAAGCCACCAGAGCTTTGAACTGTGTCTGTGAGCATCTGTGCATTGTCTTGCTTTATTATAGGTATCCACTGGCAAGATGTGTTCTAAGGTATCAGAAAATCCTGAGATTATCTTTTTGGCCTGGGAATGCTCAAAAGTTTTCTGTATAAATTAGTGTTAACTAGTTCTTACATTATGCCATTTTGGTTTATGAAAGATTTCATACAAACACTCTGTTTTCAGATATTGGGGGAGACCTGCATTCAATGTTGGAAGATCTAGATTTGAGTCTGGTCTCTGCTGTATGAAGATGTGGCAAATCATTTAGTCTCTCTGAGCTTATGTTTCCTCATCTCTAAAATAGGAATGATAATACTTGACCTGAAGAGCTAATATTTATCAAGCTCTTACTGTGTGCCAGCTGCCGTTCTAAGAACTTTAGAACTACTGTATCAGCTCATTTGATAATCACACAGACTTAAGATGCCAATGCTACTATTAACTCCATTTTATAGATAGGTACACTGAAGTTCAGAAACGCTCAGAGATGTTAATTAACTTGTGGCAGGTCACACAATAAAAAGGAAGACCAGCATTTTAAACCCAGGCAGTCTAGCAACAGGAACTTTTAACTATTATGCTATAATGTCTGCATGGTTTATAAGCTCATGGTGGGTGAAGAACCAATGAGTCAATGTATATGAAAACACTTTTCAAACTGAAAGACACAATGCACTGCTGTTACTTGTAGTGAGCAATCAGTAAACGCTTTAGTAGAATTGTGTGTGGCACAAAGTTTTTATACTTACACTCTCATGACGCTTGATACTTCTCAAAATGGTTTCACACATTTAAGCGCTCTGGATAATAAGCCACTTTGAATCCATGTGGGAACAAGGCTAGTCATAAATAAATATTGGACATCTGAAGCAACAGGCCCAGTGATGTTATCTTGTTCAGGGCAGAAAATGATTTAAACCCAGCCAGGACTGGCCTGGTATCTGAGTGGTCTGACTCCTGGCCCAGCCTCTTCGGTTTTGTTTATTTTTCTTGTTGTTACTATTTGTTAAATCAAAACATACAAATTATTAATCATAAACAAAATAAAAATAATGATCTTTTCTCCAAGCTATTTTCTCTTCCTAGAAGCTTGTCTAATCCTTTCAGGCTCTTGCTATTTCAAAAACAAAAATCTCCTTTAGCCTTTGGATCCATTAAAATACATTATCTTATAAGGACTATATTCCCCCTAAGATGTAAAAGCCTTTTTTTTTTCAAATAAAAGTACAGTATGTTCATCGCAAAAACAAAACATAATACAGTAAAAGTCCTCTATATTCTCATCATCCAAAGATAACCATTTATGTGTTTTAGTTTTATCCTTCAACTTTCTTCATATATATATATATATATGACACACACACTTTTTCCAAGCTCATTTTGTAATACCGTTTTGCAGTTTTTTTTTTTGAGAGGGCATCTCTCATATTTATTGATGAAATGGTTGTTAACAACAATAAAATTCTGTATAGGAGGGGTCAATGCTCAATGCACAGTCATTAATCCATCTCAAGCCTAGTTCTCTTCAGTCTCCAATCTTCCGAAGCATAACGAACAAGTTCTTACATGGTGAACGAATTCTTACATAGTGAATAAGTTCTTAAATGGTGAACAGTACAAGGGCAGTCATCACAGAAACTTTCGGTTTTGATCACGCATTATGAACTATAAACAATCAGGTCAAATATGAATATTCGTTTGATTTTTATACTTGATTTATATGTGGGTCCCACATTTCTCCCTTTATTATTATTTTTATTTTTAATAAACTGCTGAAGTGGTAGGTAGATGCAAGATAAAGGTAGAAAACATAGTTTAGTGTTGTAAGAGAGCAATTGTAGATGATCATGTGTGTGCCTGTAGACTGTGTGCTAATCCGAGCTAGACAAGGGCAATAAAACATCCACGGATGCAGAAGCTTTCTCTCAACACAGGGGGGGGGGGGGTGAGGTTCTAAGCTTCACCACTGTTTTTCCCCAGTTTCTCACCTGATGGCCCCTCTGCGACTGTGCCTGTCTTAGGTTGTTCCTCCCTTGAGGAATCTTACCCGTCTCTGGCTAACCAGTCATCTTCCGGGGCCATACAGGGAAATGAAAGTTGGTAAGTGAGAGAGAAGCCATATTGTTTGAAAAGCTTAGCTTTTTACTTCTTTGCAGATTTATGCCCTGTGGCTTCTATGCCCAGCACTTGTCTCGAGGTATCTTTACCACCTGGAGGAATTATGATACTCGGTAAATTCGATATGAGGCACGAATTCT
This sequence comes from Manis javanica, assembly GCF_040802235.1. NCBI lineage: Eukaryota > Metazoa > Chordata > Mammalia > Pholidota > Manidae > Manis > Manis javanica. Next base: position 51,743,444 of record NC_133172.1, read on the forward strand.
ATTTAAGGGTTGTAATTAGGAAGGAAGAAGAAAAGCTATAGAGGTAGCATATGGAAGAAAACATGGGAGGATTGATTATTTCTTTGACATATCTTCTTGTAGAGTACCTTAAGTATGTATAGGTTTTAAACTACTAACTAACTTGCGCACACATATTAACATAATAGGAATACGGTGACATAAACAAAGCAAATCTATAATTACCAGCCATCTCCAGTGAAGCCAAGAAAACCATTTAGGCACCCTAGGCATTTGTGAAAATTAGTCTATGATATGACGGATATTGTCCAACTGTACTTGAATAGTCTGAGAGAGGTCAGACAAATTAAAGCAACCCATTTCTGGGATCTGTTCACATCCCATATGTTCTTTTAACCGTAGATAGTCTATAGGCATAAGATTTTGGAGTGCTACACCTTGCACCCCTCCCAACTCCTGGTTGAGTTCCAACAGTACAGATCCGGTCAAATTCGTTGTCTCACTGTATGCACATGCCAGCCTAGATATCTCCCTCCTCATTCCAATGGCAAGTCCAGGAAATGGTGGGGTGGACGCAGCCACAACCGCAGCATCGCCCGGATCCCTGTGGAGGCTTTTTGATGATCATCCCCCGGCACGAGTCCTCCAGAGAGTGCTGATGCTGGAAGCTCCTCCTCATATCATATCTTAGTTCATTTTCTGGGTAGCCAAGCTAGGCCTTGATCTTCTGCATAGAAACAAACAGACCCTTTGCCCACACTTTGACATGCCCTCTATACCACTGTGCAGAACTCATTGGAGGTCAGCACACAGGAACTGATTTTTTTTTAAATCTTTAATCTACACTTACATGAAGAATACTATGGTTACTATGCTCTCCCCTATATCAGGTCCCCCCTAAAAACCACATTACGGTCACTGTCCATCAGCATAGCAACCGTTTTGCAATGTTTTTAAAAAACCACCATATGATGGTAACAAAAACAGAACTGTAGTTTCATTTTTATTGGCACATAGTATTCTATTTTATTGACCTGCTGTAATTTATTTACCTGAAATCAGGGATATGTTTGAGTAGGTAGAGAGTAAGTTTTCCCAGACTTTTATTGCATTACCCATAGAAACCAAAGACATCAGGATAATGATGACCATGACCATGCTATACATTGGGTCAATTGCTTTTAATTTTCAGTTGCATTGGAGGAGGGGTTTGGCAATCATAAAGATAAGTAAAAAAAATATATTGAGGGGATTTACATTTTATAATGTTGGCCATTTGCTGTTTAATGCTCTGCCATTTGGCATGGTAGAAAAAGCTCCTTTCTTTCTTAAGATGGTTTAACTTTCTGGTTTGCAATGCTAAAAATTGAAATTAGACCTCTAAGCAAATTTTTGTGACAGTGCAAACAGAATATGTTAGCTAACTGTTTTGCAACCTGCAAACTCCTTACTTTGATAGGAACCCCAAACTGTACTTTAGCAGGTGTTTATGCATAGCTACACAGAGAAATCCACATTATGGCATCATTTTGGTGTTCTAGTTTCATACTACTATTTACTAGCCATGTGATCCAGGACTGCACTGTACAGTAGTGCATGGAGGGGGTATGAGGCAACTGAATTCCGTAAGCACTGTGCTTCCCCGACCACTTGCTCTTGGTTGACTCCACCCTGAATGTGCGGGTGGGGTGGGTATGTACAGTTCTCTAATTCACCAGGTGTCACGGTATAGCAGAATCCAGTGGGGGAGGCAGAGGGAGGATTGATCTTTCAGCAAGTCACAGTTTCTCTGAGGCTCAGTCTCCTTATTTGTAAAACTAAGTTACTCATGCTTGTCTAGTATGACTCAGAAAGTTGTCCAAGGGTCAGATTAGATTATACATAAGAAGGTGCTTTTATAAACAATGTGATATCAATATTTAATAATAAAAAATGATAATTACTATTATTACACCTTGGCCTCTTTTCTTTCCAGCCATTTGGCATGCCCCAGTAGTTGAAGAAGATACAGCTAGGCCTACTCAGTTCAGTTTGTGTAAAACGTCTTTAAATCCTGCATGAAAGTGACAATCTAAGGAAAAAAGTGCAACCTGCTGTGACAAGTCCTAAAGACTTGTGGTTAGTTCAGTTCTCTTTGGCATCCAGGCAGGTGCTCTGCTTTATTTACTTCAGAGGTACTTTAATACCAATCTACATGAAAGATTTTAGTTTAGGTAGGTCATCGTTCCTTTAACTGGGCCAATACATCATGGCGCTCCTTACGCTCATATGGAAAATATTTGTTTGGTGTTAATAATTATTTATCAGCCCAGGAACTGTCCGGTTAGACTGTCTTTGTCTCATGTCATTTATTCATGGAGTTACAGTCAGAAAGTCCACTCTTGAAGGGTTTTAGCTCTCACTAGTTCCAATCCTAACTGAAGCCCTGGGAGTTTAACGGCATTAAGTTGAGCGCTGGTATTGGCGTGGAATCCATTCTTCTGTGTCATACTCTAATTCTCTTTATAAAATACATTGCAAATATAACATCACAGAATCTATGACCTCTTGAAACTTGTTCCTGAACTCAACCTAAAGAGAAAGCTAAAGTCTCAAAGGTGATAGAGTGGGGGATTCTCTAGAATTATAGCAAGCTCAGCCCGGCTCCGTGTTCACCGTCCCCATCTACCTCACCTCACCCACTTCCTTCGCTAACTTGCTAGCCCCGCCCACTACCGGCGACCCCGCCCACTCGGCGTGACTCCGCCCACCTGAGGCGAAAACTCAGCCTCCTGGTATCCAGCTTTCCCTCCGCAAGCGGAACCAATATCCGTGGGCTCCGGGATCAACCGGATCTTTCTCGCTCAGACTCTACGCAGCGGTGACTCGGCAGCAGCGTCTAGCGTCATCAGTGCCAGCCCCGGTCCTTGCTACGCTTTGCGTCGCTCTGCCAAGAACAGTCACCTCCTCCTTGGCAAATAGTCCGCGGCAGGGTCCTAATTCTTGGATAATAGGAGAGGGTTAGCACGAGGAAGTGCAGTCAGGGGACGCGGAACTGACAAGGAGAGGGAGACAGGTACCGAGGTTTCTGCGATAGCGTGTGAAGTTAGCTAAGAACACCCTCCCCCCGAAGGATCCCTCCGCCTGCAGTAGCGGTGGTGAGGCTGAGGGAGCCGCCATTTTGGATGTTCGGTTCCTGCTGCCACTGCCGCCGCCACCCCCGGAGCTGCTGGTTTCATTCGAGGTTTCGTGCCGGTGAGTGTCACTCGCCCCGCTAAGAGCATATTGCTTTTTTTGCTCCGCGCTTGCCTGGAGCGCTCGGCCGGAAGCTTCCTGTCAGTCCCAGGGGTCCCGTCCCAAGCTGCAGGGGGTGAGAACGGGACCGAGGCCGGGCCAGGAGGGGCCCGGGGCCCCGCGGGCTGCTCCTGCTTCTGAGGGCCAACCCCGAGGCCTCGGAAGGGAGGCTCCTCGCGCGGCCGCTCGGTGCTGTGGCGCTGCCCGGCTGCTGCGGGCCTCCGGGAACCCACTGACTCCCAAGCTGTGATCCTCTTGAGGGCTCATTCAGGGAGCCTGGGGTCAGCGGGCGGGTCCCAGGGTCCCACCCCCGCACGGCCCCCGCGTGACTTTCCTGAGCCACGTATCAGCGCTCTTCTGTCATGTATCCGGGTCAGGCCTTCCTAGAACTCTCTCCAGCATTTCCAAATGCTAACTCTCTCAGCGCCTGCAGAGCTGTCCTCTTAGAACCGGACATCGGCCTCGTCTCCCTCTAACCTTTCGACTAACTTCTTTCCCAATTGTACAAGTTTTTTTTTTTTTAACTTACCTTCTAGTACACTGTTTACCCTTCCCTCAAACTCCTGTCCTGCGGTCATCAGTTCCTAGTAATTCTCCCGATCTCCCAGACTGCCCGGAAGTCGGGACTATTGGTTATTTCCAAACTCTTAGGGCTTGGTGTAGAAGATCCGTCGAACCACTCATAGTGTACTTCCAACAGTAAATGTTTATAAAGTTGATTTAATTGCTTGGGGCGGAGGTGTAGGCAGGAGACTATCAAATGTTTTCTCATTTGTGGATTCCCTTTCTGTCCTGAACACAAACTTTTTGGTGCTTATTGACACTTAAGTGTTTTTCTTGGTGTTATGTATCCCTGGGCATGAAAATATGCCTGTGAAGAAGGATCTGAATCTGACGTAGTAGAGGAAAGTAACTTTTTTTTTTTTTGGCAGCTGTAAGGATTAGTTACCAGAAGAAAGGAGTGAAATAATTCTTAGTAATCTTAACTTTCAGGTGTTTTGTACATTAATGATCTTTGCTAATTCTAAAAAATACTTCAACTTCGTGTATTGGGTTTCTCTATACTTGGATTTTAAATACGCGCTTCCACTGTTCCCATAATGCTTGTCAAACTGTATACACCTTAAATTTTGGTTTAAAAATATAGACACTTCCGACCCCCGTAATCTCACCAATTTTATTCTACTCTTAAACTCTGTGTGCAGTATAGTGTGCTTGAATAAAAAGCATTGCACATTAATTCACTGATTTTTTTTCTTGCATTTCAAGTTGGGTGCTTGTGATTGAATCATCTCCATTTCATCTCATTCTGGTCTTTTTTACATTGGCAAGTAAGAAATAACTTATTTGGGATTATGGCCTGGTGACTGCTCAAATTTAAATTTATAACTTGAACTGGATTAAATCTTTTAGTATTTCTAGTTCACATGTAAGTGCATTGTTTTAATCATAAGGTAGATAAATTCCTGTACTGGTCATATGATGCCTCAGTAGAAAACTGAATGTCTTTACTGTAAATAGTGTTATTTGTTTTGAGGAGACTTTTCAAAACTGTATTGATTACTATTTGTGTATTTACCGTGGGGCTGGGCGTTGAAAAAAATGTCAGACAGGGAACATCTTTGGAATGCTCACTCATTGAACTAAGTGTCCGCTATAGTTGCTACTGAAATGTTCCATTATCTGAGTCACACTTTTGGAAGAGCTATCAGATAGGTGTTACTTAACTCACTTCATTTCATGGTATAATGTACTGGTTTTTAAACATAATTCTTAGGTGGTTTGCATTCAGTTGGTGAAAGTGCCCTTTTGCCTTAAAATTTTAAGCAAAGTGCTGTTTAGTGTACCAGTTGATTGATCCAGCACATACATGAATGTGTACTATGACTAAAATTGTTGGGATTTCAAGTAGCCACTTGAAATTAATTTGTTCAGGATCCCTCAATTCATTTTCTTTGGGGAGTGGTTGCTTTTTCTTTTGATCTGTTTTACTGACAGCAGTTCTAGATTTGAGGGTGAATTTTATGAGTGAAACTTTATTATAAAGTACAAAAATTGTCAACAATGTCTTCGTGATATTTCATCCCACTGTTCATTTTAAAAAGTAGTCTTGAAATAAATGGTGTACAAAAACCCAAGAGATTTTTTTGTGATTTATAAAAACTCAGATTGAAAAAGTTGAATGAGTGTCTTCCAAAAGATTATTTTTAATAAAAAAAAAAAAAGAACTGGAAAACTACATACCAAAACAGATTTTCAAAATGCTTAATCCCCTTATGTGCAGTTGATGAGGATTTTTAAATTTTGTGTACACAGCAGGACTTAAATTGATATCAAACTTTAAAACATTTACATTTAGCCACAAAAAAATATAAAGCTATTACCTTCAAGTTGCAGCAACTCATTTAACTGTTTTTAGTACTTGTAACTGAATCCTTGCTTTATGAATTTGTTTTCAGTCCTTGATTTTGGCTTCCTTTTATCCCTTTGTAACTTTTATTCAGTTTCTTACATGTAGAATAATATTTAAACTAGCAAGCAATTTTAAAATTATGAGTTTATCTAAGCTTTTGTATTTCTTGGACTTAAGAGGTTTTGAAACAAATCATTGTCAAAAGTATTAGGGTTTTCTGTTTTTCCTTTTTGTGTAGAAAATTTTATTTCAATAAAAGCTGTCATTTCTACCTTGAAAACATGTGTAAGGCTTTTTCTTCACTGATAGAGTAATGCAGAATACTTTATTTGGCATGAATTTTGGTTACTAGAACAATCTCTTGTCAAGAGTTTGTGGATCTATAAGTGGGAAAAAACCCACACTTGTCTAACTTTTAACTAACCTGTATAAAAGGGCAAGGCTTAGGATAATATGATTGAAATGAGAAATGCTTTTTTCTTTACGTACTTCTAAATTTTGCTTCTTTAAAAATTTATTTTGCTCAGACCATTGGAGAGAGAAAATGAATAAATTAAGTGTTGTCAGTGAAAAATAGTCTTACATGTATAAAGTCGTCATAGTTTTAAGAGCTGAAGAAAACATGTGACCATTGTACTTTATAAAGATATCTTAAAGGTAAATAGTTTTTACCCCCCCTTTCTCTCTTCTTACAGTGGGACAGTCACAGTGTAACCTGATACATTGCTTTGGTACCTCCAGCTTGCTTGTTGTACTTGATTGTATTTGTGTTTTACTGTGCATCCTACGCTTTTCAACTTTCCTGGCTTTGAGGGTAATGTTATGGATTCTTGGGAAAAGCAAATATGAGAAGGACATGAACTTAAATCTTTGAAACTATAAAATATTTGTACTTCCTTCACAAGGCTTTGGGTTAACATTAAAATTGTCCTAGAATAGATGATTTACACTGGTTATAAGATCTAATTTTTGTAAATGAGATCTTATTTACAGTTGTATAACTCAAACTAAAAGGAGTTCCCTTAATATTTTTATAATTCAATTTAGTGAAGTTATTTACTAAACCTCACTGTTGGGAAATTGTTCAGTTTCAAGCTGAAGAAAAGGAAGGGAAGTTAAATTTTTTATTGCTTTTTAAAGAAGATTTTGGTTCCCTTCCCACTTTTTGAAATTTTTGAAAACATGATACTTTTAAAATACCGTGGAAATATTTGAGATGAATAGGGCAATATATAAATGAAAATATTTAGGCATACTAGAAGAGCTATTTGAATCTTTGTAGATATTAGTTTTTTGATATGATTATGGAGGAAAACTGTTGTAAGAAGAGCTTTTTATGATTGTTCCCCATATATATGTGATGTTCTATATTTTTAAAAATTAAAAAAAATTTTTTGATACTGTTTGAATGTGTATTGTCTCTATCAGTGAATGTGCTGGCTCTGTATTTTCTTCAGAAACTTTCCATGATGACAGCTTCATAAATGGTGTTGATTATTTGAGAAAGTAGAATGAGGAAGTAGCTTGCAGTTTGATTTTACTAGCATTTGGCTGTATTATTTACACACACTGAACTTCTTGCTGCTCTTTCATTCTCGGTGTCCCTGTTCTACCTGTATCTGGAGTGCTTTTTTCTTCCACCTCGTGAACCTGTTCTCCTTTCCTCTACTCCCAGGTAAAGAGGTGTAGCACTTCTTTCCCCCCAGGCAAATGGGTGTAGCACTTTTTAAAAGTATTTGTTGAATTGTCTACTTTTCCTTTAGCTTCCAGGGAGCAAGAACTAGCTAATCCATGGCATCCTTAGTACATAGTACAGTACCTGGCTCTTAGCTACTCTGCAGAATGAAAATAATAATCAAAAATTGCTCAAGGGTTCAGATATATAATAATTGGTGAATACTAGAGCGAAAAGCAGTTGGGGTCCTGAGTGAATTATGGGAATCTCTTTCAGGTCATTTACTTGTGACTGGTAAAGTTCATGTCAGTGAAGTTCATTTTCAGGTTTAAGAAACATACAAAACCTTGTCTCCATGTCTTTGAAAATACAGTTTAGATGTTTAATCGGGAAATTGACATTACCATTTTCTCTGTGTCATTTAGTCATACTCTTTCTTATGTAAAAGCTCCAAGTGGCAGCAAAGAAGTCTACTCTTTCTGCTATCTTCTGTCTTTCTTTTGAATACTTGTTACATCATTCATTATGCTGAGGAAACTAAACAGTAAGTTGAGAACTTCAGTCTTTTTCCTCCAAATAGAAATATGTTGATACATTAGTAGTGATTTGTAACTGACTCTCCCCTTGTGTTTGAATAATGTACTTCTTTTTTCAGTCTTTTATTTTTATTACAATTTTTTATTAAGGTATTATTGATATATACTCTTAGGAAGTTTCACATGAAAAATTGTGGTTATTACATGCACCCATATTATTGAGACCCCCCATACCCCATTGCAGTCACTGTCTATCAGTGTAGTAAGATGCCACAGATTCACTACTTGTCTTCTTTGTGCTACACTGTCTTCCCCATGATCCCCCCCACGCTATGTGTACTAATCATAATACCCCTCAATCCCCTTCTCCCTCTCTCCCCACCGACCCTCTCCCACTCCTCCCTGTTAGAAACCACTAGTCCTTTCTTGGAGTCCGAATCTGCTGCTGTTTTGTTCCTTCAGTTTTGCTTTGTTGTTACACTCCACAAATGAGGGAAATCATTTGATACTTGTCTTTCTCTGCCTGGCTTATTTTGCTGAGCATAATACCCTCCAGCTCCATCCATGTTGTTGCAAATGGTAGGATTTGTTTCGTATGGCTGAATAGTATTCCATTGTATGTATGTTCGCATCTTTATCCATTCATCTACTGATGGACATTTAGGTTGCTTCCATATCTTGGCTATTGTAAATAGTGCTGTGATAAACATAGGGGTGCATACATCTTTTTGAATCTGAGAACTTGTATTCTTTGGGTAAGTACCTAGGAGTGGAATTACTGGGTCAAATGGTATTTCTATTTTTAGTTTTTTGAGGAACCTCCATACTGCTTTCTGCAATGGTTGAACTAGTTTACCTTCCCAACAGCAGTATAGGAGGGTTCTCCTTTCGCTCCATCCTCTCCAGCATTTGTTGTTCTTAGTCTTTTTGATGCTGGTCATCCTAACTGGTGTGAGGTGATATCTCATTGTGGTTTTAATTTGCATTTCCCTGATAATTAGCAATGTGGAGCATCTTTTCATGTGCCTGTTGGCCATCTGAATTTCTTCTTTGGAGAATTGTTGATATCCTCTGCCCATTTTTTAATAGGGTTATTTGGTTTTTGGGTGTTGAGGTGTGAGTTCTTTATATATTTTGGATGTTAACCCCTTGTCAGATAAGTCATTTACAAACATACTGTAGGATGCCTTTTTGTTCTGCTGATGGTGTCCTTTGCTGTACAGAAGCTTTTTTTTTTTGAGAGGGCATCTCTCATATTTATTGATGAAATGGTTGTTAACAACAATAAAATTCTGTATAGGGGACTCAATGCACAATCATTAATCAACCCCAAGCCTAATTCTCAACAGTCTCCAATCTTCTGAAGCATAACAAACAAGTTCTTACATGGTGAAGAAGTTCTTACATAGTGAATAATTTCTTACATGGTGAACAGTGCAAGGGCAGTCATATCACAGAAACTTTCAGTTTTGATCATGCATCATGAACTATGAATAATCAAGTCACATATGATTATCCATTTGATTTTTATACTTGATATATATGTGAATCCCACATTTCTCCCGTGTTTTTTTTTTAAATAAATGCTGTAGGTAGATGCAAGATAAAGGGAGAAAACGTAATTTAGTGCTGTAAGAGGGCAAATGCAGGTGATCAGGTGTGTGCCTATAGACTAAGTATTAATCCAAGCTAGACAAGGGCAACAAGACATCCACGGATGCAGATTTCTCTCAAAACGGGGGAGATGGGTGAGGTTCTAAGCCTCACCTCTGTTGATCCCCAATTTCTCACCTGATGGCCCCCCTGCGACTGTGCCTGTCTTAGGTTGTTCCTCCCTTGAGGAATCTTACCCGTCTCTGGCTAACCAGCCATCTTCCGGGGCCATACAGGGAAATGTAAAGTTGGTAAGTGAGAGAGAACAATATTCTTTGAAAAGGTTAGCTTTTTACTTCTTTGCAGATTTATGCCCTGTGGCTTCTATGCCCAGCATTTGTCTTGAGGTATCTTTACCACTTGGAAGAATTATGATACTCAGTAATTTTCGATATGAGGCACGAATTCTACTAAAATGTTGTAATTAGGAAGGAAGAAGAAAAGCTATAGAAGTAGCAGACGGAAGAAAACATGGGAAGATTGATTATTTCTTTGACATTAACTTCTTGTAGAGTAACATAAGCATGTATAGGTTTTAACAAACTATGTACAGAAGCTTTTTAGCTTGATGTAGGCCCCCATTCGTTCATTTTTGCTGTTTCCCTTGCCCGAGGAGATGCGTTCAGGAAGAAGTTGATCATGTTTATATTCAGGAGATTTTTGCCAATGTTGTCTTCTAAGAGTTTTATGGTTTCATGACTTACATTCAGGTCTTTAATCCATTTTCAGTTTATTTTTGTGTATGTGGTTAGACAATAATCCAGTTTCATTCCCTTACATGTAGCTGTCCAGTTTTGCCAACACCAGTTGTTAAAGAGGCTGTCATTTCCCCATTGTATGTCCATGGCTCCTTTATCATATATTAAGTGACTGTATATGGTTAGGTTTATATCTAGGCTCTCTAGTCTGTTCCACTGGTCTATGGGTCAGTTCTTATGCCAGTACCAAATTGTCTTGATTACTGTGGCTTTGTAGTAGAGCTTGAAGTCAGGGAGTGTAATCCCCTCAGCTTTATTCTTCTCAGGATTACTTTGGGTATTCAGGGTCTTTTGTGGTTCCATATGAATTCTGGAACTATTTGCTGTAGCTCATTGAAGAATGCTGTTGGTATTTTGATAGGGATTGCATTGAATCTGTAGATTGTTTTGGCAGGATAGCCATTTTGACAATATTAATTCTTCCTATCCATGAGCACGGGATGTATTTCCATTTATTGGTATCTTCTTTAATTTCTCTCATGAGTGTATTGTAGTTTTCAGGGTATAGGTCTTTCACTTCCTTCATTAGGTTTATTCCTAGGTATTTCATTCTTTTTGATGCAGTTGTGAATGAATAATGTACTTTTATAGTGCTGACTTTACAAAATAATGGTTCATTGTAATAAATGAAAAAAGTCTAAAGACATACTTAAAAAAAAAAAGCTATTAATTTTCCTCAGCTCTCTTCATTTTTGCCCCCCAACCATTTTACCAGATTCTGGGTGTACTTTAATATTTCTTTCCATGCTTGGTCAAGTACTGTATATAGTAACATAAATGTGCATGTATTAGGGATTCTTTTGTTTTCACAAAAGTGAGATCAGAATTTTTATATTACTCTGTAACAAGTTTTTCTTAACAATAATTGTCAGTAAATATAATTCTGTACTGTTCTTTTAAACATCTCTATTACGTTTCATAGTATGGATGTGCCGTACATAATTTATTCAGTTATTTTCCTGTGGACATTTAGGTTGTTTCTAGAATTTGCCCTACAGTGCTACAATAACATCCTTGTAGGTGCCACCTTTCTTGCTGATTCTTTTATTTCTGCAGACGTGTCCAAAGTGGGATTTCTGAGTTAAAGGAAATATGTTTTAAATGTTAATACTACTAGACTACTCTCTAAATAGGTTGTCAAAATTTCCACCTCCACTAGAGTGGGTTTTCCATATCATCATATTATTAGATGTAATTACTTAATTTAATTTTTCCTAGTCTGCTAGATGATAAATAGTCTCTCAATTTTGCTTAATTTTAATGTCTGACTATTACTGGAGTTAGCCCTTTTTGATGTTTTTGGCCTTTGAATTTCCTTATTGAGAGTTTTCTGTTCATGTCCTTGGTTCACTTTTTTTTAAAGTTGTTTTTCTCCTTTTTTTTAACCTTGTAGGAATACCTTATAGTATAGTAATTCTTCGTCATATGACATCTGGAATTAACTTCTAAGGTGTGAAGTAGGGGGTCTTGTGTGGTTTTTCCTTTGTATAGAGAGCCAGCTATGCTGGGATTAAACAGCCATCCTTTTCCCGATGGATTAAATACTACCTTACCATATGCTAAGCTCCCATATATGTTTGCTTTGTTCTGGATGGTTTTTCTCTTCCTGTACCATTATTTTACTGTTTTGAGTATAACTTTATAGAAAGTTACACTCTGTTAAGAAAAGTTCCTGTCGCTGTACTTTTTAACTTTCTTGACTATTCCTAAACATTTATTCCTATATTTATATTAATTGAAAATAATTCATTTGAATTCAGAAAACCTCCAAAAAGCCCACTGTTTGTAATTGCACTATATTCATACTTTAATTTTGGGAGGCCTGACATTTTTTAATGATGGCGTTTTTTCCTTATTATGACGAGTTTCCATTTGTTCAGGTCTTGTAGTTTGAGGTCCTTCAATAAAGGTTTCATAGATTAGTTTTCTTCATCTAGTTCCTATATATTTCTTGCTAAATTTATTCCTGTATTTTATAGTTTTCAACACTGTTGTCAGTGGGACTTTTCCCCTCCATTTCTAACTAATGTCAGAAATGTGGTCTAAAAATGAATCTTTAATTTCCTGTGGATCAGGTCTCTTTACTGCCCTCTCCTTACTCCCCTAACCTCTTTCTTGGTATCCAGAATGAACAGAACTTGGCTTCATGAGGAATATGCTAGGGAAAAGATGTCTACTTAGTATTAAATCATTTCCTAGTAACTTTCTAATGTCATCCTGTAGAAAAGTGATAAATGTGAATCTGTTCTTTTAGAATGAATGCCATCTTAGTATTTTGAAAGTTTGCAGTTTTGCTTTATTTATCATTCCTGTGGTTTTTGTTAATTTGAATTTTCAAAGCAAGATTTATTGCTTAAGTTATATGTGTTCATTATTTGAAAGATACCAAAAATTACACAGAAGTTAAAGCCACCTGTATTTACACTAGGCATAGATTAATTTCCCTTTATGTTTATTATACCCTTTGGGGCACATCATTAAAAGATTAAGATTTTGTTTTGAGAATTTTGTGACCATTATTGATAATAAAGGACTCCTTAGGATGTTTTGGGGGAGTGAAAAATTGCTTTCTATTAGAGGTTGTTCATGTTTATTTGTCATTGTTTATTTGGCCTTTCTTTCATGTATCATAATGTCATTGTCAGTAGGCATATTTGCATTTACATACATCTGTTTTTTAAAATCTCAGTTTTGGTGAATTTTGGTTATGTGTGACTAAGCATAAAATAAGATTCCTGTGATTATTGTAGTATTTTAGAATTAGAATTGAGCTTAGGGCCTCTTAGAGGGATGCCAGCGGCTAGCTTCTATGATATGGTGGTATCTCCATGTGGTCACACATTTCACAGCCTACTCCTTACCCTTGAAGGTCTGGTAGTTCTATTTTAGTATTTTACTTAGGCATCATTTAGCCTAACGAAACTCACTGATGTGTAAATTAGAATGTAATTCACAAGGGGCCATGTCTTTCTACTGAATTAACTGTATCTACTCTTCTAGCCACTCTCTATTCCTTGTGTGGAGGTAGTGGAGAGGCAGGGTACTTGAGAAGGTGATTAATAATCACAAAGTTGTATTGTGAGCCTGAAGCCAGAGCAGATAGTTGGATGGTCTTGAGTGTTTTATCATTCTAGGCCATGGTGAGACCTGATGAAAGAACGGTCCCTGGGTCAACCACAGTGGTGTTTGCCTTTCCAGTGACCAAAATACTTACCCTCAGATTTAATCTCTTTTTCAAACAGTGATTGCCAACATTGCTCTCCCTTTTTCTTCAGTCTGTAAAACATTTCCCTTCTATGACATGTTTCTTCATACAGTAGAAATAAATGTGCACTGCCTCTCTTTCCCCACTCTGCTCCTCCTCAAAAAATAAAACCACAAAAATACAAAGATGATTAAAAAGTCCAGCTAAGTCAGATTAATGACAGCTGGTATCTGTAAGATACATAGAAAGTAAAAGTCTGATTGAAGTTGATCGGTTTGGTTTAAGCTTTTTTACTCTTTTGGTCATAGCAGCTTGCGAACTGCAAATGCATTAAAGCAATTCATATATCTATATCTATATATCTGTATCTGTTTGAAATAAAAATCTGAAATAGGACTGTATCTGTTTGAAATAAAAATCTGAAATAGGACTTCTGTGTGGAGCATAATATAAAAATACAAGCCTTATGGAGAATGTGAGAGAAAGCATGGTAACTTCTCTGTGGAGGGTTTTGCTTAATGTTAACTTAGTTCTCTTGAGCATTCTCAACCATACTTAAAAATGTGAGTGGATGTTACACTATCAGTGGTAAAGTTAGTTGAAACTTGTTTTCTTTTCCTGAGTCTTTTCTCATTGTTTAGCAAGGGTACTAAGTATACAGTCTGTGTTGGATAGAAAAGGAGGTAATTTTAATATTGAAAATTTGCTTTTAATTTAGGATTTCTTTTTGGGTTAAGAGCACAGATACTTTTAGGTTTAGGGGCAGAAGGACCACATAGCAGCAGGAGCCCCAGTTTTTTGGCTGTATGTTCTTGACTGTTGGCTGACAGTATTTCAGAGCTCACAGCCAGGTAGTGTAAGCTCAGAAGTGGGACGAAATTTAATTGAGCAGGGTAAAATAGAAGACTGGGTTGAGTCCTGGTGCCGTTTTTCATACCTGTTGGTGAGGAGCTACTGCACCTTTATTTTGTGTGCTTTGGAAAGGACAAGTACATTTTCTTTACATAAGACTGTTCTAGCATTTAGATTTCCAGTAAATACAGTATTTATTGAGTTCTTACTCTTAGGCAAGGGGAATACAAAGGTGAATAAGAACCTTAGGACATAGGGAGCTTATCATTGAGTGGGAAAATAGGCATTTTGAAGAAAAAAAGATAGTCATGGCCTGGGGATGGTATTGCCCTATGAGGAGAGAATGTTTATCTCACAAAGTGGTTTGTGTAGATTTTGGGAAGGAAACATTTTCTCCATTTTGGGGATAAATTTTAGGAATATTGAAACATAGGCTGTCACTGTTTATTAATTTATTAATTTTAATTTTTTATTTTGATATCATTAATGTACAATTACTTGAACAATATTATGGTTACTAGACTCCTCCCATTATCAATTCCCCCCACATACCCCATTACAGTCACTGTCCATCAGGCTGTCACTGGTTTTTTCTCTTCTACTGTTTGTCTCTACTATTTCCTATAATAAGCATTTATAATTTTGATTACTCTTTGGTTATATAAAGTAATCTAATTTAGTTTAAGCTCCAAAACCTAATTTTTAAAGATCATTTTAAACAGAAATTTTTCAAAAGTGAATTTCACACTTCCTCTTTTCTCTGTATTTTTCCTGTTATCTATCAGATAACATTAATGGAATAGAGGTACATTTATCCACAATCTCTGTACTTTAACAAGTCAGACTTTTAGTTTTCCTGTGTTTCCTTTCCATCCTTGTCTTAGTGTTATTATTATTTAGTTTTAAAAGAGGGGACAGAAAGGGAAATTTTATTTTAATAGAGTATACAAGCCATGTGAATATAATTTATAAAAAATCTTAAGGTTATTGTGGAAGTCAAAGGCAGGGATTTATCATAGTATTGACTAAAACCATTGAAATAATGTAAATGGTAGATATAACACAACAATCATAGTGGTAGACTTTAACAAATCTTTATCAGTCTTTGAAATAGGTCAGGTGGCTAAATTAGTGAGAGCAGATGGTATCTGAATTATACAATCTTTAGAAATTGGTAATTCCACAGATAAACAATTTAATTTTTTTGTGTAATGGTCACCTTTATTTTTTTAAACAGCTTTATTGAGGTATATAATGCATGAAAAATTGCACATATTTAATGCATATAATTTGATGAATTATGCTGCAATCTTATATTCAGGTTTTTTAAATGTTAAATGTTGATCTTACAAATATTTTTTTGATTAATCAAAGTCTTATAAAAACTAATTATAAAAATTAATGGCACTGCTTTTAATTTATTAATACTTTTAGGACTTTAGAGGGAGTTCCTAGCATACTAAGTAGCCTCAGACTACTATGTTGTGTATGTTTAAGATAAATGCTTTAGTTTGGGATTTAAAAATTATAAATTAAGGTTATTGTGGAAGTCAAAGGCAGAGATTTATCACTAATTTGATCTTGTCTTTTTTGATGAGTCATTTAGAAATTTTTATAGGGTTTATAGAAATCTGTAATGTAAGGACACAAATTTTACTTTTTAAATTGTGGTAAGAATATAACATGAGCTCTGTCCCTCTTGATAAATTCTCCATTGCACAGTACAGCATTTTTAACTATAGGCACAGTGTTGTACATCCTTGCATCCCTGAGATGAATCCCACTTGATCATGGTGTATGATCCTCTTGATGTATTTTTGAATTCGGTTTGCTAATATTTTGTTGAGTATTTTTGCATCTGTGTTCATCAGGGATATTGGTCTGTAGTTTTCTTTTTTTGTGGTGTCTTTGCCTGATTTTGGTATTAGAGTGATGCTGGCTGAATAGCTTGATCTCTGTTTTTATTTGGCCATTGATCCATTGGTTAATTAGGAGCATGTTGTGAAATTGGTTGGTACAATTTCAGTCTTTTTTAATTTACCGAGGCTCTTTTTGTGGCCTAGTATATGATCTATTCTTGAAAATGTTCCATGTGCGCTTGAAAGGAATGTGTATTGTGCTGCTTTTGGATGTAGAGTTCTGTAGATGTATGTTTGGTCCATCTGTTCTATGTGTTGTTCAGTGCCTCTGTCTCCTTACTTATTTGCTGTCTGGTTGATCTGTCCTTTGGAGTGAGTGGAGTGTTGAAGTGTCCTAGAATGAATGCATTGCATTCTATTTCCCCTTTTCATCCTGTTAGTATTTGTTTCACAGATGTCTGTGCTCCTGTGTTGGGTGCATAAATATTTATATAATGGTTATATCCTCTTGTTGGATTGACCCCTTTGTCATTATGTAATATCCTTGTCTCTGGTGACTTTCTTTGTTTTGAAGAAGTCTGTTTTGTCTGACACAAGTACTGCAGTTCCTGCTTTTTTCTCCCTATTAGTTGCATGGAATATCTTTTTCCATCCCTTCACTTTTAGTCTGTGTATGCCTCTGGGTTTAAAGTGAGACTCTTGTAGGCAGCATATAGATGGGTCTTGTTTTTTTATCCATTCAGTGACTCTTTGTCTTTTGATTGATGCATTCAGACCATTTACATTTAGGGTGATATTGATAGGTATGTACTTATTGCCACTGTAGGCTTTAGATTCATGGTTACCAAAAGTTCAAAGTTAACTTTCTTACTATCTAAGAGTTTAGCTTAACTCACTTAGTATGCTATTACAAACACAATCTAAAGGTTCTTTTTTTCTCCTTTTTCTTCCTCCTTCATTCTTTATATATTAGGTGTCATATTCTGTACTCTTTGTCTATCCCTTGATTGACTTTGGGGTAGTTGATTTAATTTCGCATATGCTTAGTAATTAACTGTTCTACTTTCTTCATTGTTGTTTTATTACCTCTGGTGACAGCTGTTAAACCTTAGGAACACTTCCATCTATAGCGGTCCCTCTAGAATACACTGTAGAGATGGTTTGTGAGAGGTAAATTCTCTCAGCCTTTGCTTATCTGGAAATTATTTAATCCCTCCTTCAAATTTAAATGATAATCTCGCCAGGTAGAGTATTCTTGGTTTGAGGCCCCTCTGCTTCATTGCATTAAATATATCATGCCACTCCCTTCTGGCCTGTAAGGTTTCTGCTGAGAAGTCTGATGTTAGTTAGCCTCATGGGCTTTCCTTTGTATGTGATCTTATTTCTCTCTCTGGCTACTTTCAATAGTCTGTCCTTATCCTTGATCTTTGCCATTTTGATTATTACATGTCTTGGTGTTGTCTTCCTTGGGTCCCTTGTGTTGGGAAACTGTGTACCCCCATGGCCTGAGAGACTATCTCCTTTCCCAGATTGGTGAAGTTTTCTGCAATTACCTCCTCAAAGACACTTTCTGTTCCTTTTTCTCTCTCTTCTTTTGGTACCCACATAATACGAATATTGTTCCATTTGGATTGGTCACCCAATCCAATATTCTTTTATTCTTAAAGATCCTTTTTTTCTCTCTGTGCCTCAGCTTTTCTCTGTTCCTTTTCTCTAATTTCTATTTTGTTTCTTGTCTCCTCCACTGTATCTAATCTCCTTTTAAAACCTTCCATTGTATGTTTAATTTCTGAAACTGTGTTCCATAATGATTGGATCTCTGACCATAATTCATTCCTGAGTTCTTGAATATTTTTCTGTACCTCTGTGAGCATGTTCATGATTTTTATTTTGAAATCTCTTTCAGGAAGATTCATGAGGTCGATTTCATTTGACTCTTTCTCTGGTATATTTATGATTTTTCTTTGAACCAGGTTCCTTTGACGTTTCATATTTATATGCGGCACCCTCTAGTGCCCAGAAGCTCTACTCTCTGGAGCTGCTCAGTCCCTGGAGCAATGTCGGGGGTTGCAGGGGAGCGGTGTTGGTGCCTGTGGGGAGGAAAGAGCTGTTTCCTGCTTCCTGGCTGCTATGCCTGTCTCCACTGCCAGAACCAGTTGGCTGAGCACACAGGTATAAGCCTCTATGCTTTGCGTTTGTAGCTGCTGTAGTCAGGGCTTCCCTGTGGGTGGCCTGATGCCAGGGCTTGGTTTGCTGGTTTGTGAGCCATGTGTGGGCTGGCTGGGAGGACGGTGCAGTAGGCTGTGTATCACGGAGGGGGGCCTTGGAGCTGCATAGCCATCCAGGGGGCTGGAGCACCTGAAGATCGTGAAAGTTCCCACCCTGCTGGGCAGAGTGTACCCAGATAATTTTGTCTACCTGTCCTTTCTCCTGAGCAGTAAGCTCTGGGTAATCCTTGCCCCTTTAGCAGCCCTCTTGCTGTTAGGATGTCTCTCAGACTGCCTGCCTTTCTTTTGTCCCAGAGCAGCCAGATATGGATCCCTGTTTTCCACACGTGGCTGGAATCTCAGTCTGTCCAGGTATTCTGCCTGTCTTAGCTTTCAAACCTGGTAATCACCAGAGCTCCATGCAATGTAGGTTTGTGCTCCCAGAGCAGGTATCCAGAGCTAGGTGTTCAGCAGTCCCAGGCCTCCACTCCCTCCCTGCTCCATTTCTCTTCCTCCAGCTGGTGAGCTGGGCTGGGGGAAGGGCCTGGGTCCTCCCTGCATTGGCTTTGGTACATTACCTTGTTCTGTGAGGTGTATTCTTTTCTCCAGGTGTGTGCAGTCTGGTGCAGCCCTCTTTCCTGTTGCTATTCCAGGATTAGTTGTATTAATTATATTTTCATGTTATATGCAGTTTTAGGAGGAGGGCTCTGTCTCACCTCTCATGCCACCATCTTTCCTCTTCTTGAAGTATTTAAAATCAAATCCTAGCAATCGTATTATTTCATCTGCAAAGATAATGTTCATTTTTGAAGTGTTGTGTTGGGAAGAACTCTAGCCTTAGGGTTCTAAGACCTGGTTCAGGTGCTACCTCTGTCACCTACCTCATTTGTGATCTTGAGCAATCTGCATAGTTGCTCTGAGACCATTTCATAGGCAAAGTGCGGCTAATGATCTCTGCCCTTACTTCAGAACAGTCCAAGGAACAAGTGAAATAATGAAGATATGAACGTAAAAGTGCTTTGTAAACTTGAAACCCTCCAGTATTTCTTTGAAAAAGTACAATATTATACAGGTAGCTTTAGGACACACAGTCTTAGAGGGCTAACATGGAGGAGCATATTAGTACTTAGGGAACTTTTCCAAATTCTTAATGCATTATTCCTATCTTGAGGGAACAGATGGGGTGGCGTATCTTCCTGGTGTGTTTATAAGAACAACTTTGGGAATCATTGGTTTAAGGATTCCACAGCTAATATGTACTGAAGATGATTGTAATGATATCTTTTATCTGATTTTGTCCCATTTTTTTCTTAATTGAAGTATATATACAACAAAATAAGATGTACTTGTTTTAAGTATACACTCGGGTGAGTTTTGAGAAGTGCATATACTCATCACAAACATTTCTATCACTCCAGAAGGTTCCCCTGCATCCCAGTTAATTAGCCCACATCCCTACCCCAGGCAGTCGTTGATCTCTTTACCATCACTGTAGATTAGATGTCTTTCTTAGAGTTTCATATACATGAAATTATACAATATGAACTTTCTCATGCCTGCTTCTTTTGCTCAGCAGAATGTTTTTGAGTCTGTACCATGTTGTGTATTGGTTATGTTTTATTCTAAGAAGTATTCCTTTCTATGTATATACCATTATCACTCACCTGCTTATGGACATTTGGGCTGTTTCCAGTTTTTGGCAATTGTAAGTGAAGCTTCTAGGAACATTTGTGTACAGATTCAGTGAGAACACATAAATTTGATTTTCATTTTTCTTGGATGAATACTGTGTTTGCTAAATCATATGCTAAGTGTATATTTAATTTTATAAGAAATTGCCAAACTGTTTTCCAAAGTAGTTGAGGCATTTTGCGTTCCCATTAGCAGTCTATCAAAGTTTATTAGTTCTGTAACTTTGTTAATATTTGGTATGACCGGTCTTTTCAATTTTAGCCATTCTAATGATGTGGAGTTATATCTCATTATAGTTGTGATTTGTATTTCCCCGCTGACTAAGGCATTAAGCATCTTTTCATGTGCTTATGGCCTTCATATGTCATCTTCTTTTGAGAAGTGTTTATTCAATTTTTTTACCCATTTTTAAAAGATTGTTTTACTTCTGAGTTGTAAAATTATATATTCTGAATACAAGTCCTTTATAAGATAGGAATGGTATTTCTTCTTTTTCCATGGCTTGCCTTATTTGCATCTTTTGAAGAGTAAAAGTTTAAAATTTTTATAAAGTCCAGTATATTGATTTCTTCTTTTATATGTCTCCTTGTTTTGTATGAAATATCTGCTTAACCTATATTCCCAAATATTTGCTCCTGTGTTTTCTTAAGGAAGATTTTTTTTTAGTTTGATGTTAGGTCCATGACCCATATTGAGTTAACTATTGTGTATTGTGTGAGGTTAAGGTCCAAGGTTAATTTTCTTTTTCCACTTAAATTCCCAGTTGTGCTAGCACCATTTATTGAAAGATTACCCCTTCTCCTGTTGAATAACCAGGGCTGTTTATTGAAAATCAGTAGGACATATTTTTCTGGTTCTATTCCTAAACTTCCTGTCTTGCTCTGTTTTTCCCCAAGTCTCCTTAACCTTAAACTCAGTTTCTCATTATCCTGATTATTATATTTCTGTAGTATGTCTTGAAATTAGGTAGTGAATGTTGTTCTTTTTCTTTTTTATAATTGTTTTGGCTATGATAGGTCCTTTTATCTTTTTAACTTTTAAATAATCTTCATGAGACTATGACACTTATCCTCTGAGATTGGTTTTATTATTTTTTCCCTATCACATTTTCAAAGAGTACCCAGTACACTGAGATGATTATTATTTCTTGGAAAGGTATTTAAATTTGACATTTATTCTCTCCTCATCATTTTGTTGATTTGAGCTTTGGTTGTGATCATATTCAATATTCATCTGATATGTTGTTAAGCTGTGTTGAGTTTAACAATTGAGCAGAAAATATCTATCTTCTCTAGGGTTAGGCATATACCTTTCCTTATTACTTTAAAGGTTGAATAAAATTTGGGTTGTGTTCTTAAGATTTTTCAGTATTAGTGATGGACTTTACATATTGTTGTAGTCTGTGTCTTATTTTGCTTAATTTTAATACTTAACATTCTGTTCGTTTTTCCAGAAGTTAACTGAGTTGAGGAGATTGTATGTAATACCTTTGCTGAAGCTTTGTATCACTGGACTTTGCAAGTCTTGAGTTCTTAGAAATCAGAAATTTGTGTGGGAAGTTATGTGAATGATTTTGGTAGTAAAAAATGTGAACATTTTTATTTAATGTCTTTCCATATCTAGAGGATGCCAGCCCCCATCCGATTGCGGGAGCTGATCCGGACCATCCGGACAGCCCGAACCCAAGCCGAAGAAAGAGAAATGATCCAGAAGGAATGTGCTGCAATCCGGTCATCTTTTAGAGAAGAAGACAATACATACCGATGTCGGAATGTGGCAAAATTACTATATATGCACATGCTGGGCTACCCTGCTCACTTTGGACAGGTAGGCTGGGGTGAGACCACATCTAGCAAGGGTACTCTCATTTGAATGACAGTAGCTCAGGGGGAAAAAGTGTCAATCTTTTTCTGTTAGGTAGGATGGATACTTTTGATAGCCTTATAGTCTGATCAGTGTGGAACTGAGAATAGAATTCAGAGAGAAAACTACAGACATGGAAGGGCATGATATTGCCATCAAATGCCCTTTCCATTGGGAATCTCACTGTGTGGGTTAGAGTATGTTTTGATGGTGGCAGCTAGTTT
Organism: Manis javanica; assembly: GCF_040802235.1. Classification (NCBI taxonomy): domain Eukaryota; kingdom Metazoa; phylum Chordata; class Mammalia; order Pholidota; family Manidae; genus Manis; species Manis javanica. The sequence continues at coordinate 51,765,633 of NC_133172.1, forward strand.
ACTTCAAGATTAACCAGGATTAGCCAGTAGATTGTTTTGTCAGAGGACCTGGACTGTAATGATTATTTAACAAATGTTTGCTGAATGTTTCCCTGAGTATTTTCTTTGTGTACAATATTATAAGGAGGAACACTCTTGCCAGACATTTTTAAGTAAAAGAAATTAAGTGGTTGCCAAGTAATGGCATTTAAGGATTTTTGTCATAATTACTTCATTCCTTGATTGCTATAACCACTGTGCGGGTCTGCTTCCTAGTTCTCTCCCATACACACATGCATTTTATTTTATATGGTCAGTCTTGGCTTTGGGCATGATATTCTCAGTGTAAGTGCTTTCTTTCCACATTCGTACGTGATAAAGGGGGATTGAATCCCAGAAGGGTATAGAGGATTATTTTTTAATTCTTATTAATACTGTTAAATTTTATTTCACTTAATTTAAGAACTATACTATTTGCTAAATAATCTTTTTACAGATGATAAAATTAAAAGAAATGATGTGCAACATTAGGTAGGAGAAAAATACCACCCATATTCCCATTTTTCAAAGGTAACTGTTGTTAATATTTTAATATATGTAATTTATCAGGAAAGATGGCCACCAGTTTATCTTCTGTTCAGTTTATTAACTTCGTTGGAAGGAGATTCCTCCACCCCTGGTTAAAACAAAAAAGTAATGGGATTGAATTTTATCAGACTCATTTGGGTTAGTTTTATGTTTATCTTGAGGCTGGGAGTAATCTCAGCCTCTAGAAATGGACATGATTAACAGTGAGATCATTAGTTCCCCCAAGAAAAATTGAAGTGTTACTATCAGAGAAAAGGAGGACCAAATATTAGGCAGGCAAAAACAATAGCTGTCTCCTATAAATAAACCTGTTACAGGCTTTTCCCACATCGAAAATTGATCCAGATGGTTATCCATTTAGTGCATGATAGAATGTGTAAAGAAAACAGATGTTCATATTTTCTTGTTTGATTTTAAGTAGGCACATCAGGTTAGATTTATAGAAACCTGATATGTTGGCTACAAAATTTAAAGGCAAGTCAGAAATGACCACTATTAACATCATGGAAACAGATTTATATATCCCAAGGACAATCTTTAAACGCAAATTGAATTTAAAATCACAGTATAGATTTAAGACTTCAGTAATACTTCATTTTGTAAAAGAGCTCACTGTCTTTACATATTTCCAAGATTGATTTCTGTAATATTTTCAAGTAAAGTGTACTTTCTAGGTCTATGTAAATGGCCTTTTTGGGGTATTTTGAAACTTAATTACTTGATAAAACATTTAATTAGTAGGTGGAAAGTTTCTACTCAAGGAAACTGTACAGATATTTTGGTACAACAAATATTTTTCTGAATGGAAACAGGAAGCATAATTTTAAGTTATTCTGTTGCGTATAGTTAAGTAAGTCATAATCTTAGCCGATCAGTAATTTGTTATACCACCCATCAGAATTTCCTTTATAATGTACCGATAAAAAAGTTCATATGTAGATTCTCTCACCTGCAAGTATGAATCACAACACTATTTTCATTTAATTATGTATAAAAACAGCCACCCTTTAATTGCATTTTATTTGTTAGACCCACACTGTTATGACAGCTGCTAGTTGTGTAGCCATTGATCTCTTGCAAGGTGGCTAGTCCAACTGAGGCAAATATTAAAGGAAAATAAATTTTGGGGTACTTGATGCAATTACTGGAAAGCTTTCAAATATGTTTTAGACAGCTTGGGTATGTGACTCAATGAATTGTAAATTTAATGAAGTCTAAATACAGTTAAAATATTTTTTGATTGATTTGTAGTGTACAAATTGAAATATGCTGTAAGTGTGAAACGCATACTGTATTTAGAAGGCTTAGTACAAAAGATGTGAAATATCTAATAATTTTTATGTTGGTTATATGCTGAAATGATAAATATTTTAGATATATTGAGTTAAATAAAATTATTAAAACTACACCTGTTTCTTTTTACTTTTTACAGCATGATGCTGTCCAACAGAAATAAAATAAGAACTAGATGTATAATTAAAAAATTTCTAGTTGCCATTATTTCAAAAGTCTTATTTAAATTTCAACAGTAAAACCTATGAAGTAGGTAATACCTTCATATTACAGATGAGTAAACTGAAATTCACAGTTTAAATGACTTGTTTAAATTCACACAGTTAATAAATATTAGGGAGGGGATTAGACCTTGACCTTGTATAACTCTAAAACTTAACTCATTCTTTTGCGTTACCTTAAATCTGTAAATAATATTTGCGTCAAGTTTATTAACTAATTATTTTATTTCTGTCCTGCTATAGAAAGGATTTGAGATGGCTTATGTTACCAGCATCTATTTATTTATTTATTTTAGTAAGATATCATTGATATACACTCTTAGGAAGGTTTCACAAAAACAATGTGGTTATTACATTCACCCTTATACCCCATTGCATACCCCATTGCTGTCACTGTCCATCAGTATAGTAAGATGCCACAGAGTCCCTATTTGTCTTCTCTGAGCTACACTGTCTTCCCCATGACCCCACACACACCATGTGCACCAACCATGATACCCCACAATCCCCTTCTCCCTCATTCCCCACTCACCCTCCCCTACCCCTTCCCTTTGGTAACCACTAGTCCCTTCTTTGAGTCTGTGAGTCTGCTGCTGTTTTGTTTCTTCAGTTTTGCTTTGTTGTTATACTCTACAACATGGAGTTGTTATACTCCACAACATGAGGGAAATCATTTGGTATTTGTCTTTCTCTGCCTGACTTATTTCACTGAGCATAATACCTTCTAGCTCCATCTGTGTTGTTGCAGATGGTGGGATTTGTTTCTTTCTTATGGCTAAATAGTATTCCATTATGTATATATACCACATCTTCTTTATCCATTCATCTACTGATGGACACTTAGGGTGATTCCATATCTTGGCTATTGTAAATAGTGCTGTGATAAACATAGGGGTGCATATGTCTCTTTGAATCTGAGAAGTTGTATTCTTTGGGTAAATTCCTAGAAGTGGAATTGCCGGGTCAAATGGTATTTCTATTTTTAGTTTTTTGAGGAACCTCCATATTGCTTTCCACAATGTTTGAACTAGTGTACATTCCCACCAGCAGTGTAGGAGGGCCCCCCTTTCTTCTCATCCTTGCCAGCATTTGTTGTTCCTATTCTTTTCTATGTTGGCCATCCTAACTGGTGTAAGGTGATAGCTCATTGTGGTTTTAATTTGCATTTCCCTGATAATTAGCGATGTGGAGCATCTTTTCACGTGCCTGTTGGCCATCTGAATTTCTTCTTTGAAGAAGTGTCTGTTCATATCCTCTGCCCATTTTTTAATAGGGTTATTTGCTTTTTGGGTGTTGAGGTGTGTGAGTTCTTTATATATTTTGGATGTTAACCCCTTGACCAGTATCTATTTAAAAGAGAAAAAGAACAGTGTAAAGTAGGATTTGGGAGAAGGAAGAATTCAAAACACAAGGCTAGTGTAGTTGCTGTTGGTGAGGCAGCTGAGTCAAGAAAACATTCAGTTATGAGGTTGTTATTACTAGAATTTAAGAGCACGACTATAGGAACCAGACTACCTAGATGTGAATTCTGGCTTTGTTACTTTACTGTCTGTGGTATTTTGAGCAAGATCCTTAACCTTTCTTCTCCCAGTTTCCTCATCTATAAAATGGGGACAGTCCTAATAATAGGGTCATTATGAAGATTAAATAAATAAATAAATAAATGTTAAATTATTTTGGTTTATACATGAAAAACTCAAATATTACTGATTTTTACTAATTCCTCAAGAATAGTAAACAAAGTTTTTTGAAAAAATCTCAGAATTCTAAAAGATTTTCTTATATGGGTCTTTTATATAGGAATCTCTTAATAATGTAGGAAACAATATCCTCAACATTTTTACAACAAAAGTAGTGATAGATTTCCTATTGGGTTTCTAACCTTTCACATGTCTGACTGAAGTACAACCCAGAAATAAAGTTGAGTATTTGAGGCGTTGGGTACATTGCTGGAGTAAAGATGGTGGCTCAGGGGCCAAATTCTTCCACAGGTATGTTTTGTGTGTCTTGCAGAGCACTTAAAGTTGTTTTGAATTTGCTGCCAACATATAAAAATCAAGAAACTTCTTATAGAAATCTGGATTTCTAGTTTCTCTCAGAAAAGCAGGGGATTTAACAATGCTGGATCTTCATTTTCACATGTCAGTAGTAGGCTGGTGACATTCTCCTGGCTGGGTTTGCATTGTCTGTCTCTCTTTCCAATTCCAACCTGGCATGCTCTACACAATTGCCTGTCTACAGTAATCTTCCTCTCTATCAGTGTTGTATAGGACTTCATTTTCTTAGGTTCTCTAAAGTTTTGCAATACTCTCCATAAGTCTTACATCTTTGGTGAAATTTATTCATAGGTTACTTGGAGCTTTTACTCCTATTGCAAATAGCATCCTTAAAATATTTTACTATTTATGTTGTTGATATAAAGACATATAATTGATTCTTGTATATTTTTCTACCTAGCAATTACTGAACTTGGTTCTAAGAGTCCCTGTAAACTCCATTGTTCTGTATATGGGCATATCTCAAAAATACTGTGGGTTGCATTCCAGACCACTGCAATAAAGTGAATGTCATAGTAAAGTCAGTGAATTTTTTGTTTCTCAGTGCATATGAAAATTAGGTTCACACTATGTTGTAGTCTGCTAAGTGTGCAGTAGCATTATATAAAAAACGATGTACATATCTTAATTAAAGAATAGTTATTTGCTCGAGTGCTAACCATCATCTTAGCTTTCAGTGAGTCATAGTCATTTTACTGGTGCAGGGTCTTGTCTCGATGTTGAAGGCCGCTAACTGATTAAATGGTGTTTTTTGAAGGTTGCGGTGGCTTTGGCAATTCTTTAAAATAAGACAACAATTACGTTGGCTACATTGATTGTTTTCTGTTCACTTGAACAGTCAGAGGCCATTGTAGGTTTACTCATTGGCCTAATTTCAGCTTTATTGTATCTCAGGGAAGAGAAAAGCCCAGGAGAGCAAGAGAAATGGGGAACAGCTGGTTGGTGGAGCAGTCAGAAGACGTACAACATTTTTCAGTGAAGTTCACCATCTTACGTGGGCATGGTTCATGGCACCTCAAAGTAATTACAATAATAATATCAAAGATCATTGATCACAGATCACCATAACAAATACAATACTATTGAGAAAGTTTGAAATATTCTGAGATTACCAAATGTGACACAGAGACGTGAAGTGAGCAAATGTTGGAAAACTGGTGCCAATAAACTTGCTCTAGGCTGGGTTGCTACAAACCTTCAATTTGTAAAAAGTGCACTATCTGTGAAGGGCAATAAAGCAAAGCAATAAAATGAGGTATGCCTGTAGTTGCTACGATGGTCTGAAAATAATGGCAGTTCCCTTCCTTTCCATCCTTAAACGTTTTCTTGTATTATCTTATTACAAATACAATATTGAGAAGGAGAGTGATAGGAGGCATCTTTATCTTGAGCACCGTTAAGCCCAGGTTGTTATCTCCAAATATCATTTTACCTAAAAGGGCCAGAGTACATTGGCAAGATGACTGATCCCAAATCTGGGGCAGGGGATACACAAAACAAGCTTGATCTGTCTTACTGTGCCAGAAAACAAGAAAGACTGAAGTCATGTTAAAATAATTCAGTCATCACCAGAAGAGGCTGTTATGCTAAAAAATGAGGTAATTTGATCATTAATAAAAACTGTTCTTACTTGAAACATACCAAGGGAGTTTAATCAGTGAGTCATAATAATTAAAAACAATAAACCTTCATTGGTCAACTTTGGTGGATAATGATTCATTATTTTGAAAACTGGTTAAGTAAAAGGAAACATTTATTCTACCTTTCCTTACCAGTAGTTCCTTCTGAAGGAATATTGGTTACCCAAAAGGATATTCAGAAGAGTTGCTCCTTAGAGTAATAGTCCAGCTAAGAAATGAAGAAGGAATGAAAGAATTAAAATATTATCATTTTGCAACTCCTGATGATCATCAATGCTGCGAATGTCACAAAAGAGACAACCAGGACATAATTATGTGCCTCCTGATGAAAGTTCCCATCACCACCTATGAAGTGTATTTGGTAAATCAAAACAGAAACTGAAAAACCTGAATATGATTAAGCCTCATTGTCTTCTTAAAGAGACATTTGAGTGTTCATTTGCAGCATTGTTTCTAAAAAGAAAACGCTGAGGACAATTTATATGTCCACAAAAAGAATAGGTAAATTGTGGTATACTCTAAGTAGGATACCAGATAGCAATGAATATGACTGAATTCGAGCTGCTTGTCTGGATGTAATACTCAAGGATGTTGAATGAAAAGAGCAAGAATATGGTATGATACTTACAAAGTTTAAAATATTTAAAAACAATTGTCTCAGTGTGTAGTTAGGACATATGGCATGGCAATGATTAAAAGCAGTTTTGAATTTTGGTTATTTCTGGGATGGAATGAAGGAAATGGAACTGAGATGGACAGAATGAAGGGGGCTTCAATTGAATTTGTAATTTTTCAAATTCAGTTTCAAAATTTATTTCAAAATTTTTGAAATAAAATATGGTAAAATGTTACCTTTCAATAAAACTGGTGGGTCAGAGTGTTATGAGACTTTTGTATATTTTTGTTGAAATTTAGTAGATTATCTCGAGAAAAAATTTGGATGCAATAGGAATGTTAGTGGGTTCTCCCCCCACCACCAGAAGAATGAAAAAACAGGCTAGTCTATATAGATTTTATATTGCCAAACTATAGTGGCAATGTAAGAAGCAAATTTGTTTTTCAAAAGTGTGTGTGTAAACTAGAAAATTATTTCTGAATATTAAAATGAAATAAAAAGTAACTTCTTAAAAGGTCTAATCAATCAGTTGCAGGTCATTAATGTTTACACTATTTTAATTGCATATTTTCATCTAGATGGTTGTTCACATAAAGTTCAAATGTAAATTTAAATGCAAATGTATGCATTTGTGTGGGAAGTTCTAAAAGCTAATAAAATAGGTGCAGCTTTTTTCTAAAGGGCAACCAGATTAAACATTGTAGAAAGACAATATTCATTCTTGCTTCAGAAAAATGTAACAAGGCCAGAAACCTGCTTACATTCTTTTTTGAAAAATTGTACTGAAATTCAAAGAAAATTGGAACATTGAGAGTTATCTACAAAAAGTTTATAAAAATTGTCTGGCTTTACCTCATACCTACTCTGTCAGGCTATCCTGGGGGTGACCTGTGTATTTCAGAACACTCTCACGTGATTTTGGGAACCACCTCTTAAGGCACTGTACTCGTTCCAAAGGGGCCTGATAACTTCAGTCTCTTAGGCTTATTGCTAATAAGATGTCTGGAGTGCTTCTCAGAAGACTTCTGAGGCCACTTCAGGGATCAGCTTGAGAAAATTCAAGGATTACCTTGAAGGCAGGGAGTGGGGGACAACTGTTAGGGTTGTCTTCCAGGATATGTCTCAGTTACCTTAGTGATGCGGAAACTGAGGCCCAAGTTGTTGAAATAACTTGCTTAGGTCTCTTAGCTAGAACCAAGATTAGGGAGGCACAGCTCCTGATGCAGAGTGGTTTCCTTCAATTCCACAATATGTTACGTGAAGAGAGGAATCTTCCACTGATGTTTTCTTGCTGTTTCTAACCTGAATTGGATGCCTTTTGTAACTTGTTTTTATAGTAGCTTATGCATAACTGTCATGGTATATATATATTGTCATACTCTATGATGTATATCCGAATGTTGGTTTCCTTCTATGTGCCCTTCTAACTATGTGTAAGTTAGAATGTCTAGCACATTGGTTTGTGCACAGCAGGAGTTTACTAAATTAAAGCAAATTAACATCTCAAAACAATTGGAAAGTAAATATAAAAGCATCAGTAAGGAGCAGAGTTATTGCAATCAACCCTTTGGGATGGGAGGTGGGGGTAGAGGGAGAAGATTGCTGTGAAAAAGCAGGTATATTAAGAGTGTCATTGACAAGTAAGAAGTTGACAAGTGAAGAATATGAACTAACTGTCGGCAGAATAAAGCACAGCCACTGTGGGAATTGTGCTGAGATAGGAATGAAAATACTTAAGCTTCTATAGCATCACAGGTAGAATAGCACAATATTTGTTCATTATGAGTTCAAGTTACCTAAAAGAGGCTGATTTTTACCATTTATTGAGTTGTATTTTCATAAGAGTCTGGTCTTAAGTTTTCAGTCTTTTTCATCAAACAATTCCAAGACTTAAATGCCTTTCTGTTATTTTTTGAAATACATGATGTTCAGTGCAGCTTTGCAGAGGGAATAAGTGAGTTCCCTTCCCCCCTCTTTTAAATCACAGTATTCTATTAATATTTTAGGCACAAGTTAGATATAAGTTCCCTTTATCCTACAGTTTTAACTTTTTTCCATCTAGGTCAATATTATTTATCTTTGGAATGGATTACAGTTACAGGTAATTGATGCAAAATTTAAAAGGTACAAAAGGGTATATGATGAAAACTGCTTTCTATTCTCTTTCAATCACTTAGTTTCCATGATAGGCAACCATTTCTTGGCTGTCCTTCCAGAGATACTTTATACAATTTCCAGACTATCGATATATATATTCTTGCCCACCACCCCGCCCTTTAAAATATATATTGCAACATACTGTTTTCAGATTAGCCCATGTCAGTGTATAAAGAGCTTCCTCCTTTTTTTCTCAGCTTTTTTATACTCATAGTAGTACATCTAGCATAGTATCTATTATATATATGAATCATAATTTATTAAAATGATTATTAATTGACATTTATTCCCAGTCTTAACTGCTTAAAATAGTGCTCCAATTGGATAGTATCCATTATTTTGCAATGTGGGTATATAAATACATACTGTTTAAGTTCCTAAAAGTGGAATTGTTGAGTCAAAGTGTATGTATATTTGTAATTTAGACCAGATATTTCTCACTATAGCTTGTGCCAGTTTATGCTCCCGTCACTAATGTCTTCACGCTGTTACGACAGTTCTTTCTTATCTTTGCTAATATAATGGGTCAAAAAGTATTTCAATATGGTTTTGATTTGCATTTCGTTGTCTTTTCAGATAACTTTATTGAGGTATATTTTGCATATTTTATAATTCCCCCTTTTCAATTGTACATTTCAATGAATTTTTAAGTCAATTTACTTATTTGGGTTTGCTTTTTTTTGAATGAGATTGAACCCTGTTTTGTATGTTCAAATTATTTTCATTTTCTTTGAGCTGCCCATAATCTTTGTCCATTTTTATATCAAGCTGTTGATCTTCATAAAAATCAATATGTAGGATCCTATTATGATTTCATGTCTGTGAAATGAGTTGGCAAATATTTCTTCTGAGTTTGACATTTGGCTTTTGGCTTTGCTCATAGAGTTTGGAGTAAAAAACAGTAGTTATCTGTTACATCTCTGTGATTTTGTGAATATAAAAACTGGGCTGTTTACTGTGATCTTAAAGCATATGCTAGATTTGTGGGTTAGCAGTGTTTCAGGTGGGATTTTTAGTTATCTTTATGTGAGGATTAGTCGTACTGGATGAATTTGAGGTTGTTTCCTAAGGAGGGGGATACATTTAATTGATTACCAGTGTTCTTCTGTAACTCACACTAGTGTTGAGTTGTTTTTAGTGACTGATGCTTAAAAATGGATGCCTCCCCTCACATTTACCTGTGCCTCTTTGTATTTGCCTCCAACTTTTTCTTTTTCAACATGTGAAAACTTTGATAACATTCTTAAATGTGAAACCTGGTACATTCTCAGCAGTATTGCTGGCCACTGCCATCTGAGAGTACAGTATGGTCAGAATAAATCTTTCACTGGAGGGTGTATTTCAGGTACTGTTTCCAGTCATATAATCTTAGGTTTCCCATCAGATTTGTCACCGTCAGAGTTCAAACACTTATTCTTGATGCAAAGTCATTGTACCAATGGGTAATATTAAAAAGAACCAATTGAGGTTTTTTTTTGTTTAAATTTTAGTTTTTCTTTTTGCCATTTAGTTTCTAGCTACGTTTAAGCAAGAATCACAAAAAACAACAAATTGTACCCACCAGTCACTGATGACTTTCAGTGTGACTATCTTAAAACTTGGCCATAAAAAATACAAAGTAGTATTAAAGCCTAAGAGTGTCCTTCTCATTAGTTTATCTTAACAAAAAATTGTTATTTGTGTAAAACCTGGTGTTTGCCAGAAAAATGATTCAGTAAGGATGATAAAAATTCCTGTGATACCTGATTGTTGGAACATTTTCTTTCACTGCTGAAATACTTATTTATAGAATTATTAAATGTGAAGATTTTAAAACCTTCAGTTTGAAAAAGAGTAAAGATTTTTCTAATAACATTTTAGCTCCTGATTTTCTCATTCACCTCAGCAGTAATTTTTCTGCTGACTTAGTAAAAAGATGACTTTCATCGTCTATTTCAGAAATTGTTTCTTAACATTTAAATTGAATTTATATAAGGAAGGGGAGAGTCATAGGCTTTGTCAACCTCGGAAGGGGTTCTTGTTTTCCTTTTGTATCCTGGTTATTTTCCCATGGAGGCTCTTTTCACATGCTGATGGTCATTCCACTGCCTTTAAGTGTGTTTATACGTAGGTAAATTAAGAGAGCAATTTCTAAATAGCTTAAAACAGTTTTATTTGTAAACTCTCTTGCCTCAATTTTACTTTTGAAGTTATAGGCAAATTCACATGGGAAGTAGTCTCATGTGATCTTAGATTCCTGTGTACACAGGTCTGCATTTGAGCCCATTGCCTTGGGATGCAGTGATTCTAAGTGGGAGCATCATTTGAAAACTCTTCTTGGAGAGTCTAACTCGTATACCTTCGAAAAAATCACTGCTCTAGAGGGAATGTTTGGCCTTTTCCATGGTAGTCAAGACGGAATAATAGAGTATGTCAAAGTGTGATGGTCACGTACGAGAAAGGCTAGGTGGAGAGACAAACTATTTACACAGTCTTTTAACTCTGGGAATTTCTAACAATTATGTAAAAAAATTGTATAAAATATTTTAAGGCTAATTCCACTCCTGAATTCTCTGTTCTTTTTTCTTTTTTTTTTTCATCTGTATTTGATTCGTAAAACCCTCACCTCTACCACAGTACTTGGTTCAAGCTCTAAATGTAGGACTTTCCACATTATATTTAAGTTAATTATTGTCTGTCTCTTTAGTTGTACATTCCTTGTGTTTATTTTAGGACAGTGTTTGGCACTTGGATGTATTCCAGTAACTGAGTTTTTTAATATTCAGAACAGTAACCAGACCTTAAATACACACATGGGTTAGATGCTCATTTAATACAACCTGGGGATTAAATTAGGAATTGGGTTCATTAGTATCTTATTATAATACTTTGTTAGTTTGGGTGAATCAGTAGAACTGATGTAAAGTTCACAGATCACTCAGATGGCAAGTATCATAAGACCTTAAGATGATCTAATCTAGAACTTAATTACTGTTATTAAGATATCCCAAGATCTTAAATCTTTGCCTTTTATTTAGGTGGTTTGTTGATACAGGTTATATTTATATATTTTAGTCATCCATTGACTCTCGGTTAAAAACAGTGCTTTCCTAATTGTGGCAGCAATTTCCTAATTACTTTTTCTTTTTAAAAAAATTTGCAGTTGGAGTGCCTCAAGCTTATCGCCTCTCAGAAATTCACAGACAAACGCATTGGCTATTTAGGGGCAATGCTGCTCTTAGATGAAAGACAAGATGTCCATCTCCTCATGACCAACTGTATCAAGAAGTAAGACTTCTCTTTCCTTTTTTTAATAAATACTGTGTACTTTTATGAGAGCCTCTATTTATTGATTTTATATTTATTGTCATATATTTGAATTACTTTTGGTTCTGTAGCTTATATGTAAAGAGGCTAAGCAAAGGATCAAAACTTCTGGAGAGGATAATTTAATTAAATGAAAGTACTGCTGTACATCTTCAGGTATAGGAACACAATTTAGCAATGAAATAAGTGTTTGGGCCATCACAGAGTAGAAAAAGCATTGGTAAATCTGAGCTTTCTTGTAGTTCCAGGATTTGAATACCATGAATAATGAACTGTTAAGTTTATTAAAGAATTACCAGTGTAATTCTTTAAAGGAAAAAAGAGAGGTCTGGCTTATCAGCTGTCTAATCCAAGATTTCAGTTGTATGGAATTATACTTAGCCCCGTGAATTTTTGTGTAAAAGTCTTTTTTTCTCTCTTGGGTCATTTACTAGTCCAGTCATGTTTGTTTAACTTAGAAACCAAAGAATGCTTGTTATGTGGAGAAATTAGCATTAGCAAGCAGGGAATTAGGACTTTTGCCAGCATCCCTCTTTTAATAAATTTCTGTTATGGAAGTTCTGATGGCCATACTGTTAAAGGTACTTTTTGGTTTGTTTTCATTTGGCTTTGGTTTGTCTATCAGTTTAATCTTTTTTTAGATTTCTTTTTCATTTGCAGCATTTCTATATTTGACAGAAAATAGAAGCAGGGGGATATAGGTGATCGAATTTGTAGATTTTGAACTCATACTTTTCTGTGGTAAATACCGTTCTTTTTAAATTTTTTCCAATGGATAATGGAAAATTCCAAAATAAATATATTGGGTCTATGAACTTAGTTTTGGGGGACTCCTGGTTTTTGCGCTTGAAATAAATAATAATAATGAAAATACTAAGTTGATTCATTTGTTTAACAAATATTTGTTGTCTACTTCTGCATGCGAGGAGCTCCTGTAAGCTCCGGGATGGCAAATGGAAAAAAATGGACAGAAATCCTTGGTATCATGGAGGTTACATTCTAGATGTTTAGCATGATTTTTATACATTTACTTATTTGGACAGACCTCCGAGAGTTTCTTTAATTTTTGTTCTTGCATGCTCTGTTGCCTTTACTACTCAAGCCTTCAGTCACATGCTGGAAATTTGTCAGTTCTACCTAACAGCAAATTCATATTAGAGAGTTAATACCACTCAAGTAGAGGTTCGTAGCTTAATAAAAATTGAAGAACAAGGCACATAGGCAAGGAATAAATCTTTGTGTTTAATTTTAATGAGAGTCAGCCAAACCCCAAGCAGATTTAGGAAAAAGCTAGTAATCTAGGTTGGAAATTGTTCTGGCACTTCAGTCTAAGCTTAGTTAAAGGACTTTGGATAACTCAGTGTGGTGCATTTTTTTTTTTAATCTGTTAATGAATGAGTTTTGTGTCTCTGGTGAGTTTTTCGCTGTTTATTAGTATAACAGGACATCATAGTGTACTAGCAGTTTTTGTGTTTAATAATGAATGTTTACCTCATTGTTTGGCTTAGAAAAACTCTAAAGATCTTGGAATTTTAAAAAATTGGATATGATATTTTAAGAGCTTGCATTATACAGATATTCCTAATCATTGAAAAATAGATGAAAAGTTAGTAAGTATTCTTGGGAACTAGGAGCCTAAATAGTAAAGCCATAGTTAATATTTAAGCTTCATTTTATAGAAATTTTTATCTTAAACATTCAAATTGGTGAAAAGTAGCAAACCTGGCTAATTTACACTTTTTCTGACTTCTTTTTTAAAGGTTTTGGTTAATGTATACCTTACCTTTTTTTGTAGTTAATAATTGAGTATTTTAAAGATCTTTTTTAAAATGTGGTTGTGCTTCATATTTCTATAATTGCCAGTTTTTACTTTGAGTGGTTTGCTGAGATTTTTAAGGTGGGTTGTCTTTAATATCCAACAGATAACATGTTCAATTTCTGGTGCTTTGGCATTTGGGAACATTGAGTTGTAATCCTGTGGGAGGAATTGTCAGTCAGTTTACTGTATATGGTAATTTGTAGTAAAGTTAGAATCAAAGTTTTTGTAACAAATAAGACTAGTATTTTTCTTAGTGGAAAAATTGTGAATCACTCAGAGCTACCCTTGATTCATTGTGAAGCTCCTTCATGGGAGCACCAGGCAAAACATGTTCATCTACCTTCTTCCTTTCTTTTGCAGTGATCTTAATCACAGTACGCAATATGTTCAGGGGCTAGCACTTTGTACCCTCGGCTGCATGGGCTCCTCAGAGATGTGTAGAGATCTTGCAGGGGAAGTAGAGAAACTCCTGAAAACTTCCAACTCTTATTTGAGAAAAAAGGTAACTTTTAATGATGAAGCCAAATGTCTGTGTTTGGATTAGGGAGTAATAAGGAGATGAGAAGGCAAATTTTCAGTTTTGAAAGCTATGATGATAACATATCTTTGTGCAGTAAAATGTATTTTAAACAACCACATATGAACCAGTATTTATAGATAAAATTCTGTTTTTTATACTAATTTTAGAGGTGATTTTTTTATCAAACTCTCCAATTGATAAATAATTGTGAAAACTTTAATTCTTCTGTGAAGAATTACCTGATTCTAAACAGTATGAAACAAAGTGACAATGAACAGATTTTTATGAATTTACTTCTGACCTAATAATCAGTGCCCATGTCTTTGTACCTGGTGCCTTTGAATCTCTGGAAGTGCAGTTCCATTGGGACCTAGATAACTGTTAGGTAATGATGTAGAACATTGGTATATCTAAATGGAGTAGTAATAGATGACAGTGATCTTATTCTCTTATCTGCTTTGACTTGTTGATATAAACAATTTATTATTTTATTGTGCTTGAACCCCAAACCCTTCATGAACAAAGAGTATTAAAATTTAGAACTCCAAGAGGTGAACACATATTATCATCCCATTGGCATTTATCATGCCTCTTTGTGAATGGCTTGAGACAGAGGCATTGAGAGAACCAAGCTTTTTTCTAAGATCATATACTAGTAAGTGATGGCTGTGAAACAAAACCAGTCCTTCTCTTCAGGAATGTGTGGGTTGCTCTTGTTCAGAAAGTACAGTAAAACATTCATGCAGATTAGGGGAAAATTTTTTTTTCTTTAAATATAGCATGGGAAGAATTAGCTGAATCTTTTCTTGCTAATGTATCTAAACTTTTATGTTTTTTAACTCCCTACAAATAGTAGTTGTGGTTACTTTGGATGGGTAGCCAAAATCAGTGATTGAATGTTCCTTTTTCATCAGTGAGCAAACTAAGACCATCTTTTCTTCATTAGAGACTTGCTTTGCTAAGTATCTTTCAAATGATTTTCTTGATGACAGCAGAGAGTGAGTTGGAGAAGGTATAGGTATTATTAAAAGTAAAAAAGTAAAGCATCTGCTGCATAGATCTTTATTGCATGATGTTTTTATAAAACCTTTTGGTCATCTTAGAAGAAGGATTATCACAGACGGGAGTCTTTATTTTTTACTTTGCTAAACTCCACATAAGTTACATTTAACTTGTCTCATGAATTCATGTTAACCACGGTCTAGTCTAGGAGGTTTTTGTCCACTTAGCAATATATGAAAAAGGGACAGATTCTCACTCAATACATTAATATAAATTGGGAAGTCCTAACCAGCTAATAAAAATTTGATATCAGACTTCCTTCTTATTTTTCTAGTAGGTGAACTAGTAGGTAAAGTTTTTGTTGCTTTTTTATAAGATTGATTGCCCTGACTGAATAAAAATAATTATTTTGTCCTTTGTATTTTTCTTATAGGCAGCACTGTGTGCTGTTCATGTCATCAGGAAGGTTCCTGAGCTTATGGAGATGTTTTTACCAGCAACAAAAAATTTATTGAATGAAAAGAACCATGGTAATTTGATTTGGATGCACTCGTGAAGTACTGAGGGAGAATGGGAAAGAGAAAAGGCTTCAGGCAGCGTTGGCTTCTATCTCAATGTAGTGAAGTTGCCTTTCTACTGTGCTAAGACAATTTTCCAGGAAGGGCTGATGGGTCTAGTCCCTCTTCTACTCTTATATCCTGTTTTTGTAATTAGAGATTGATTCCTGCAACTAAACTTGTTTTTTTTTAAATCTCTGGGCCTCTTTTAGTATATTAAAAGTACTGCTTAAGTTGCTAATATTCAGTGTAATGTACAAATAACCTATGTTCATGTGTAAAACACTTAGATTTCTTGGCTATTTTATAATAGAATAAAAAGTTATTTCTTTGTTACCTTGTGGTAGGAGTATAAGATTAGTGAGATCCTCTTAGGTTACTTATAGCAGGAGTTTGTAATGGGTACTCAGAATATGTTTACATAAAACATGAGAGGAATTAAATGGAATGTAGCTGTTCTTTCCCAAACATTTTATTCTTACTTTGAAGTCAGTCAAACAAGGTCTGAGTCAAGAAAATTCATGTGTCCTAAGTGTTAAGAGAAAAAATTGTAAGGTATATTTAATTTGGTTAGTTCAGTCCTGTGCCCAAAAGGCTCAAAATACACTTGTTGAACAAATGAAAGAAACTTCAGGGTACTTATTTATTATTTAGTCAAAACTGTTGTTGAGATTCTTTTCACTCACTCTGAAACAAGCAAATTCACTTTGTCATCCACAGTTACCTTGGAGTTTTGATACATGATATCTGGAAATTAAAAATCTTATTAAGATTTTTGCTTGTTATATTGTCTAAAGTCGTAGGAAGATTTTTACTTCTTATAATGTCTATCAGAACTCAACTAAGAACTTATTTAGTATGGAGCATGATACCTAGTTTATATGACAATGATATAAGCCTCTATCTTTGCCTTTATATCTCTCAGATGGAGAGACACCTGTATTGGTTGTCATTTTTTAGCAGTTGTTTTGGTCACGTAATTAAATAAACATTTTGATTTGCCTTACTTGACCAGTATTAAATCATCAGGCATCTATTAAATACCTCCTTTGTATTCATCTTAGTGCTTAGATTCTTTGGGAGAATAAAAACCAAAAGTAGTCACTATCCTTTTGGAATTGACCTTCAGAACTCAAAGCCTTATTCTGTGAGGTTGAATAGTACAGCCTCAGTTTTAGTTTTCATTTGCTCTTTTCTTACAGGTGTCCTTCACACATCTGTAGTCCTCCTCACAGAAATGTGTGAGCGAAGCCCAGACATGCTTGCACATTTCAGAAAGGTATGTAACATTCTGTATGCTTAAGCCTTTCTTGTTTGAAAAAATATTTTTCCTGAAAAGTACATGATTTTCTCACAAATTTTCTTTTGAAAGGAAGCTATGGAACTGAATACAGGACTTAGGCAGCCCTGCTGTGGGGTAGTGCTGGAAGCCAGCGTTAGGCATATAAGAACAGGCAGTAGTACACAGTTCCCATTTCGTAACAGAAGTCTTCTCTCACTGTTGGCAGGCACAGCAGTCTCTCATGTGCTCTATCTGCTGTTTTCACATTGAAGTCAGGACATGTAACCTGAGGTCAGATTACAAACAGGAATTGTATGTGTGTGTGTTTTTAAGGCAGCTAATTTCATTTTCTTTTTTTTTAAGGTGAAAACTGCAAACTGTAATTTGACATTACTTTTACCTAAAACAGGGTTCCCTGAGGTTCATTTTAAGCTGGTGACTCCGGTGCTGGAAGTCTAGCTTTCTTAAGTCCCTTCCCCTCTCCCTCCCTCACAGCATTCAAAAGTGGAAATTTTTGTTTTCTCCACTTATTTTTAGAAAGCAGTAGTAAGGAGGACTCAGGGAAAGACTGTTCTTTGGGTAGTTAGATGCATTTAATTTATTTTATAAGGGGCTGATCACCCCATAAATGGGGCTTACTCCATAATTTAGATCTAATAAGGCTCTAATAGAAGTTTTTTTTTTTTGGCCTTTTTTTTTCTTAGGTGTTTATGTCTTGATTAAATTATTGTAACATAGTATGAGGCCCATATCTGTCCCTAATGCTTGCTTTGTATGTTTTGTTCCTGTTGTCTGTTTGGAATCCTGCTGTATGTTAGAATGAAAAGGTAAGAATTAACCCTCTTTTAGATGGTGCATGTTGGCATTAGGTCCTTAGTAGCTTTTGTGTATCCATCCACAAGTGTGGCTTTTAAAAATATACTAATGCTGAAGCTGTGCTTAATACTATGAGTTATTTGTTCTAGCATTTTTGGCTAACTCCTTAGTCTAGTTTTTGTCGTGTCACTTAAACTCCTGACTCCAAAGTCAGCCTTGGATTTCAGTTGCAGCCTCTCCTGAATTGCAAGCCTCCTTCTCTGCCTCTTCTTTATCGTCACTTGAGAAACTTTGAGCAGTTTCCTAGTGGCTTTGGTGATGGAAATACCAGATAGGTTTGGAGCCTTCACACAAAAAGCACTGCTTCTTTTTGAAGTAGATGTTTCAGAGCCATATATGGATAACCTCATATTTTAAAAATCTCCATATGTACTTCTGAGCTTTCAGTGCAGACATACAGCTTTTATTTCCCCCTTACCTGCACTTAATCTTGCCTAAAGTTTTGGAATATTAAAAGGATTTTGAGGGAGAGTGGGTGGGCATCAACTGATTTTCATGGCTGCAGCCTTTCCCTTCGTCATCTTATTTGTCTGTCTGGTCATCAGCTTTAGTAACTTGCATTTTTTGTCTGAAAAATAAAGCTGGGTTCCAAGAATTTATACACTGAACACTTAGATATTTGTGCTTTTTGTCCTAGGGTGATCTTATGTGGTGTGTTAGTTTCTTGGCAGTGAATAAAACAATTTCTGAGTTTAGTAGCCCATGGAAAAAGTACTTCTCCAAGAAATAAATCAGATCTAAAAATAATTAGGGAAATGTATAGCTCAGAAGAGTAACCCATTGGCAAGTATGAAAATTGAGCTGCTTTTTGTGCAGAGCTTAGTAACTAGATGAACCCTGTTTTATTACATTTTAAAGCAGTTTATAAAATTATATTACTCTTATCTCATATAAATCTGCCTATAGTTGACAGATTTAGTGAGAATTTTGTTAAGAATTTGTAGGTCTCCATAGCTTAGATTTGTTTTAATCTTGGAGATGTCTAAATTAGATTTTTGCTTAGGTGATGGATGAATCACATAATTTGGAATTGTTATGGCCAATTTATTTAAATTCATGCAGATTATGTTCTCTTATATTTAGAAGTGGCCTTAATATTGTGAAGTTTTGAGTACATACCTTGATCATAACTTGGCTTTTATTTGAATTTTGAACCCCTTTCAGAGTTGGGGAGTAGAGAGGTGACAGAGTCCAAATGTAATGAGAAAAAAGTAATTGAGTTTGCCGCAAAGTTGAGGCTATTCTGATTGCCTCCAAAAGAGATGTGATTCAGTTCACTTTGTACACTTCTTAATTTTAGGTGATTAGAGTTGTTTGTATAGCTAAATTGAATTTTTAGTTGGAGACGGGGAAGTTCCTAGTGTAACAAACATTTTGGGATAGGGTTTTAGCATTAAGCGAATTGATCAGCAGAATGAAATGAATGATAATATTTAAAGCATCTTAAGTTCAGTATTGAAAGCATCTTTAAGATTAGCTTGGCAGTAAAATTGCCTCTATTATGTGTTTTGATCTAATGGACAAAGTAAAGGAAGGAAAAGTAGGGAATTCTGACCATAAAGAATGTAGAGTTTCATCAGTAAGATAAGGCAAGAAAACAGGCAACAGATCAATTTGTATAATTAAGTGCTGAACTTAAATTTTACTGAAAATTGTGTCATATAATTTAAGAATAGGGAGAGGAAATTAATTCATGGCTTGGTATTTTCTTCAGGTGAAAGATAATACAATTTTTCATGTGTCTTTGCCACTTGGTTAATGTTGGGGGCTTTTGTATTTACTGTTGTTAGTTGGAAAAGGATATACAACTAGCTCTATTTTAAGAGGAGAGGATTTCTTTCTCTATTTGAGGTAATATGTTTTATAACTGTAATTTTAATAAGATCACTAGTATTTTGGGTGTGATAACATTTTATATGCAAATGTTTGAATGGATAAAGACTGAACATGTTTGTGCCATGTAGGTATGTGAAGTTCTATAGAAGTAGAAATGCAATATGCCCCATAGGTGTCTATTTTACTTGGTTCCCATAGGCTTTCTGGGGTTTTATTTTTAATATAAACTGTTATTTTTAGTATCTTTGCATATATAACTCTGGAGTAAAAAGTCTAGTTTGTTTTTAATGCACTTCAAATATACAATCCTTCCGGAGTTCATGGCCTAAATACTCCTAAGTTATATTTATCAAATAAAACAATATACAGTATATAGTATCAGTAGAATTTGCTTGGACTCAGTCCCTTGTACCCTTTTTCTAAGCCAGATTACCTGCTCATGAGAAATTTTTTGATATTCACTGTTTGGTGATGCATCTTTCTTCCCTGCAGCTTGTGCCCCAATTAGTTCGTATTCTAAAGAACCTCATCATGTCCGGATATTCACCAGAACATGATGTTTCTGGTATCAGTGACCCCTTTTTGCAGGTGAGGTTGAAAGTTTCAGATAAATGATACATGAACTAATATCTTGGGAATAACTTATTTCCCTCCTTTTAAGTTTTTGTTGGGTAGAAATGTGGTGGTTAATTGATAATAACTAATAGTAATTGATACTGATACTAATAGTTCCAGTAGTTACTTGGAACTAACTACATTAATAAATGGATAGTGACATAATTCCATATTAGATTAATAGACTAAAATTATAGTTATAATAGTAAAGATTATGTACTACATAGAGACTTGACTCACCAATATAATATAACTGCAGGTGGTGGTATCCTTTAGATGTGGAGTGGTGAAGTGTGGGTTGTCTAATAAATTCATTAAGACATAGAAGCATATATGATTTTTCTAAAGATAATTTAAAAAATTCTTCTGTTTGAATTTTGACCATTTCTACTGGGATCTAAAACTTAAGTTATTTGAATTTCATATCAAGTGAAGGTCTTTTGTGCCAGACATAATTTTTTGACACCATGTTTTGCACGTTAGGTACGAATTTTGCGGTTATTAAGAATTCTAGGACGAAATGATGATGACTCAAGTGAAGCTATGAATGATATATTAGCACAGGTGAGTAGACCAAACCTGCATTACATTAAATATACATTTAGTATAGCAGAGAGTAGAATAAGTATGGCTATGTGGAATGATTTTTGTGTTCCTCATTGGTAACTATAGTCAATCACAAAATGCCTCTTGTTACCTCTGGATATTTTTGGAAGGATTGTTTTATCACTTATGTATTGTCCTCTGTGTCTTTTCAGGTTGCCACTAATACAGAGACTAGTAAAAATGTAGGAAATGCTATTCTTTATGAAACGGTTTTAACTATCATGGATATTAAGTCAGAGAGTGGATTGCGAGTAAGTCTTAATCTTTTCTTCTCCCTAAACATTTCATTTGGAAGAATTGACATGGACTTCAGTATTTTGGAAATGAATTCCATTTGGAAATTACCGTAGGAAAGAATGGTGCAGAATGTATAATGCTGTTTTTGGTTATCTGAAGTATCATTTCCTTCATTGAAGGCTTAATAGTAATCATAGTAAAATTTGGAAGATCTTAGGTATAGGTAGGTATATATATTGTTGAGTGAAGGAAACATTTCAGAATAAGCTTTTCCTAGAGCCATGATTTGAGTTGTACTCATCACTTCAAACAAGATAAAACATCATATTTGAGTTAATTTACTTTTCTTTCATTTTTTTGTAATTTAAGAAATAAACACATAAAGTAAAAAAAAAAATTCACACAGTACAAAAGGCATGCAGAAGAGACAATACCTGCCTGTAGCTTTAACATCTAGACTCAGTTCTTCTAGTGGGAAATAATGGTTACCATTTTCTAATGTATTTTTTCAGATTTTTTATCCATATTTAAATGTGCCTGTAAAAGGGTATTTCTTCTCTTCCCACTTTTAAAAACTTTATCTGAAGTAATTTTAGACTTACAGAACAGTTGCAAAAATAGTTGAGTTCCCATATGTCCTTCACTCAGCTTCTCCAAATATTAACTAACATCTTTCTTGCATGACTATAATGTATTTATGAAATCTGAGACATTAATATTGATATCATACCACTAACTAACTTACAGACTTATTCAGATTTCACCAGTTTTTCTACTAACGTCCATTTTCTCTTGCAGGAGGCAATCTTTGATCCCACATTACATTTAATTGTCATGTCTCCTTAGTCTTCTCTGATCTCTAATAGCCCTCTGTCTCCTTGTTTTTCATGACTTTGACACTTTTGAAAAGTACTGATCAGTTACTTTGTAGAATGTCCTTCAATTTGACTCTGTCTGGTATTTTCTCAAAATTAGATTGAGGCTATGCTTTTTTGGTAAGACTGTAACAGAAGTGATGTGTCCTTCTCAGTATTATATCAGGAAGTACATGTTGTTTATCTCATTGCTGGTGATAATAACCTTGATCACTTAGTTCAGGTGGTATCTGTTCTAATTCTACTCTGAAGTTATTATTTTTTCCTTTGTAATTAAAAATGTTTTGGGGGAGACACTTTGAGGTTATGCAATATTCTATTCTCCTCAGACTTTTGCATACTCATGTTAGTATCCATCCAAGGACCTTGTTTGCAGCAGTTATGGGGGTGATGTTCTAATGATACTTTCCTATTTCCCTCATTAAATAATTGGAATTTTTCTCTAAGGAAAATTCTCCCTCATGAATTTATTCTTTCAGTCATTTATTATTAATATTACAATTGCTAGTTCATAGCCTTGTAAGAAACACATTTTCTAAATATGTATAGTACTTGTGTACAGTTCTTTCTGTACTTAACACTCCAGGATCCAAATAACCAAAGTAACTTAGGTTAGTTCTTCTCTCTCCACCTTTCAGACAAAATGGTAACATATATATGGTCCCTCGTCTAACATTTTTTTACCTAACATTATCTTGGAGGTAGTCCATATTCATATATAGAGACCATTCCCATAAAAAAAACACTGTGGTAGAATATACATAACATAAAACATGCCATTTTAACTATTTTTAAGTCTGTAGTTCAGTGACATTAAGTACATTCACTTTGTTGTGCAGCCAACACTACTATTTATCTTCATGACTTTTTTGTCTTGCCAAACTGAAACTATATACCCATTAAACAGTAACTCTCTATACCCTTAATCCCTGACAGCCATTGTTCTACTTTCTAACTCTGAATTTGACTGTTTTAGGTACATGATACAAATGGAATCATACAGTACTGTCCTTTTTGTACCTGGCTTATTTCACTAACATGATGTCTTCAAGGTTCATCCATGTTGTAGCATGTGTCAGAATTCATTCTTTTTAATGGTTGCGTAATAATTCCACCAGATATGCCACAGTGTGCTTAGCAGATTTGCTATTAATGAACCTTAGGATGTCTCCTGTCATTTGTTATTATAGGTAGTGTTGCAGTAGGTTTTTGTGTATATGTACAAGTATGTTTGTGAGATGAATTCCTAGAAGTGGAATTGCTGAAGTAGAGGATATATTTTTATTTTAAATTTTTAGTTACTGCCAAATTTCCCTCCAGTAAAGCTATACCAGTATTATTCTTCCTCTAACAATATAAAAACTTTAAAACACAATCTTCCAGCAATTATTACTGAAATAGGATCTGATTTTAAGAGTTGCCTTCTGATTTTTTTTTGCCATCATCTATAACTAACAGTTACCACAACTATCACCTTTAAATAGTTTACATCCATCAGAGGCAGGGAGTGATACTTAATATAAATAATTAATTTTCCTAGATTTTTAACCCATGCTATTTCTATTTAGGTCCTAGCCATAAATATTCTGGGTCGTTTCTTATTGAACAATGACAAGAATATTAGGTAAGTCAACTGAAAAATACTTTGTATCCTGGTATTATAAACTCAGTGTTTCCAAGATTGACTTTGCCCAAGATCACACACGTATCAAGTGAACATATCTAGAACTGCAACTCAGAATTTTTGTTTTTAGTCTGGTCTTAAAACTAGTGTTTTGTAAAGAATTTGAGGATTAGCCTTATGATTTAATTTTTGATCCTATTTATACTGTCAGCATCAGGAGTCAGCAGACTTTTTCTATAAAGTACCAGATGGTCAATATTTTAGGTTCTCTGGGCTTTAGGGTCTCTGTGGCAGCTACTCAACTCTTGTCCCCTGGTGTGAAACTATTCATAAACCATGTAAAGAATGAGTGTGACTGTGTTCCAATAAAAATTGGTTTGTAAAATTGGATAGCAGAAGACTATTTTTTGCAGGTAGGCTGCATTTTGCTGACCCCTTCTCTAAATTAAGAAAAATGTAACATTTTTAGGTCACAACCTGGAATGTGTTTGTGAACTGTAGCTAGTTTTTTAAAGTAGATGAATTTATCAGTATTATCTTTTATTTTGTTGTTTTTGTAGTATATCCTGCTTGCCCTTTTTTTCTTTTAACTAAGAGAAAATTTTCTTTTTTTATCATGATGAAAAGCGTGAAAAAAAATGTGGAAATAATCACTGTGGTACTCTGAACTATTATCTCCAAAAGAGTTTTTAAATATTTAGATTAAAAAAAAAATAATACAGGTATACAACATAGTTATTTGACAATTACATACATATGAATTACATGCTCACCACAATAAGTGTAGTTGCCGTCTGTCACCATACAAAGATACTTCCAAATTACTGACCGTATGCCCTATGCTATACTTTTCATCCACATAACATACTTATTTTTTAATTCCTCTTTATCCCCTACACCTATTTTGCCTCTCCCCCAGCTTGACACCCCTTTGGGAACTACCAGTTTGTTCTCTATATTTAATGAGTCTATTTCTGTTTTTTTGTTTGTTCATTTGTTATATTTTTTTAGATCCCACATATAAGTGAAATCATACAGAATTTGTCTTTCTCTGTCTTACTTATTTCATTTATTAATAATACCCTCTAGAGCCGTCCGCGTTGTTGCAAATGACAGCGGTCTTTTTTTATGGCTGAGCAATATTCCATTGTATATATGTCCTACATCTTCTTTATCCATTCACCTATCAATGGGTACTTATGTTGCTTCCATATCTTGGCCTTTGTAAATAATGCTGCAGTAAACATAGGAGTGTATGTATCTCTTTGAACTAGTGCTTTTGTTTTCTTTGGGTAGATACTTCCAAGTGGAATTACTGGGTCATATAGTATTTCTATTTTTAATTGTTTTCCATAGTGGTTGCACCAATTTACATACCCACTGTAAATAATTAGATCTTAAGCTCATTTTTGTAGAGGCAGTTTGGTGCCAGAATCAAATAAAAGCAGAGAAAATAGAAATGGTAAATTGAAATCACTTCCTCTTGCGCTTTTTAGCTAACTCAGCCTGAAAAGGCATACTATATGCTTATTTTGTTGTTTTATTTGGAAAAGTTTGAATGAATTGAATTGATCACTTTGAAAAATTTTAATGGATTTAGCCATGAATGCAAATTTAAATCCAAGGCTTCTCCTGGTTGCCACCACTTTGTACTGTCCTTTATGCTTTTAAAATGTTACCATTATAGTGAATGTAGTAACCACATTGTTTTCTTGTGAAACCTTCATAAGAGTGTATATCAATGATACCGTAATAAAAAAAAGTTACCATTATACCCATCAACTCTGTCTTGTCTTTTAAATATTTTTAAAGTATGATTTCCTTTAGTCATTCATCTTCTTTGTCATTTAGGCAGAGAACTATCCTGAAGTTTACATTTTCAATTTGTTCTTCTGCAACTTTGTTTCATCCAGATACGTAGCTTTGACATCTTTATTGAAGACTGTGCAGACTGATCATAATGCAGTACAGAGGCACAGAAGCACGATTGTGGACTGTCTGAAAGATTTGGATGTCTCAATAAAACGGTAACAGATTATTGATGGTTCTCTGTTCCCCCCACCCCCCGATAACTTGGTAAGAGTTTTGAGAGTGAGAACATTGATATTTAGTCATTGTTTTCACAGTAAATCCCTTTTTGCAAAGGATTGGCAGGGAGAAGTTTAGGGCAATAAAGGGGGCCAATAAGAAATACTTAAGTTTACACTGAAGTTGTCCTTTCATGGATAAATAAAACAGGTACAGATAAGCTGGGCAAACATTTACTTTACAGAGGTACTGTGCTCTGTGTGTTGGAGGATGTAAATACAGAGTGATCCATCGGCTAAGTGTTTTATCACAATGCTGAAACTCAGATTGCTGACAGCACACGTTTTCTCACAGTACTTATGCCCTAAGATACTAGAGGTGGCATGTTTCTTAGAATAATACATCTAGGAATGACTGTTAGGCAGCAGATAGCACTTTTTTCCCTCAATGGAATTGCTCTACTAATTCTCCTCTTAGAAGAACTGTAGATGTTTGTAAAACCTACAGTTATAGTTATAGTTGATCTCAGTGAACTTTTGGTTCTGTATGCGAATCCAGAACAAAGTAGATTTGAAATGATCTCTGAAACCATTCACTTAACAAATATTTACTGATAACTAGTTCCTTGTACTTGCAGAGAGCAGGTGCTAAGTGCTTGGGCAATCTAAAGTTAAGACCTAAACTCAGTAATGACAACTTTTATATAATGCTTTGCAAAGAAAGGACTTACAAGCACCCTGTCAGTGGGCTCTCAGAGCAAGCCAGTGAGAGAGACTAGGCACTTCTAGCCCCAATTAACAGATTAACAGTCCCAAAGGAATCAGATGACTTACTCTACGAAACCTCACTCTTTCTGTGGGGTAGTCCTGGAAATAGAAATCAGACCCTCTGTCTCCCTTTGTGTTGTTTCTATAGCTTGTTACTGGGCTTTACATTTCAACAGTAAATCCTGTGTCTCTTTCATGGGCTGTATAACAATAGGAGCACAGACTCAGGATCCAGATCCTCATTTCATATCCTGGCTCTGCTCTTAATAAGCTTTGTCTAGCTATTCAGCCTTTCTGTGCCTCAGTGGTTTCCCATATATAAAATGTGGTTACAAGAGTACCCACTTCAGAGTTGGGCAGGATTCACTGGATCAGTGTGTCTAAAGTACTTAAGCTATATATATAGTGATCTATTACTGTATTTCCATAAGGATTGAATTTTTGTTCCTTGTAGATCAGCTAAGATGAAAGTATTTTCTGTTTATTGGTATTTTTGAAAGTCAGTTTGTATACCATGTTTGAAATTATTTTGTCATACCAAATATGAAAAAAATGAATATAGTAGCCTTATAACTGTATATGTAAAATGTTTCCATTTTCCCTTGGTTGCCAAATTTGATAGGCAGTTATAGAAATTCTTATTCGCCCTCGTAACACATGTCCTTTTTTCCTCTTTGTTCATTCTCTCCTTCAGTATTTTTTTCCAGCTTTTTTGAAACATAGTTGATATAAAACATTGTGTAAGTTTAAGGTATATGCACATTGATTGAATATACATATATATTACAAAATGATTACCATCATAGTGTTAGTTAACACCTACATCATATAACATAATTACCATGTCTTTTTTGTGGTGACGGTATTTAAGATTTACTCTCAGCAGCTTTTATGTATATAATACATTATTATTAATTATAGTTAGTCATCATGATGATCCCCAGAACTTATTAATCTTATAGCTGGAAGTTTATACTCTTCGACCAATATCTGCCCATCCTCCCCTGCCCAGAACCTGGTAGCCACCATTCAAGTCTCTGTGTCTGTGTGTTCCACTTTTTTAGCTTCCACATATAAGTGGAATCATACAGCTATCTGTCTTTCTCTGTCTGACTTATTTCACTTAGCATAATGCCCTCAAGGTTTGTTTTTATTCTAATTTTCTATATACCCTTAGATATAAACTATGTCACATCATCTTTGGACAGAGGGGATATAATAAAAGGGGGTTGTATGGTGACTTCACCACATTTTTAAGGAATATTGCAGAGATAATGTTTTTATTGCCTCTTAAGTATTGTAAATTTCAGCTTCAGATGAACCTAAACTGCACTTGTGATCACTAGTAGTGTATCTCTTCGGGATTTTTGAAGAAAAGTGTCGAATAAAGATTCAGAATATTAAAACTAACTTTGATAGTTTGGGCTATGTTGTGTGTAAAGATTGGGAATCACAAGATCATGCAAGGACATCAATACATCCACCATGTTTGGTGTTCAGAGACAACATACCTTGGTCTTTGTTTCATTCCCACTATAAATATCATAACTGTTTTTTCCCCCCTACAAGGCGTGCAATGGAATTGAGTTTTGCCCTGGTAAATGGGAATAATATCCGAGGCATGATGAAGGAGTTACTTTATTTTCTGGATTCATGTGAGCCAGAATTTAAAGCAGACTGTGCATCTGGAATCTTTCTTGCTGCAGAAAAGTAAGATTTAATTTTTACATTTATCATTAAAAGATGCTTAGAATTTTTTGAAAGCATCTTTAAAACATGGGGAAAATGTTATAAACATGTTTAAAACATGTAAAGTTTATTTCAGGCTCCCAATTAGAAATGAGCTTTGAGAAGGCTATTCTAGCCAGCATTTAAGTATGCTAAGACCAAAAAAATTCCCACTTTTATAAATCTGTATCTGTTCTTTAACATCTATGATGCCCTTTTTATGAAGAGAGTAGAAAAAGTTATAGCATCTGCACTGTGATTCTGTATAAAAATTTTAGGAAGAAGTACCTCAAGATTTTGGTAGTATGGTTATTTCTCTTCTTTCCACTGTGAATTTAAGAGAACAAGGTCCTAGTCCTAGTGTTGCCTGGGTCTGGGAGTAGTCCCTTTTCTTTTTCGTTCTCTATCCTCTCCTGCCCTGACTTCATGATTTATTTTTAAAAAACTGGAGACAGAGTCCCATTTCTCAGCTCAGCAATTCCTATTGCAACATTATGTGAAACATCTAAGTTTGACTGTGTACCATTTCATCGCCCTTTGAAATGGGGATCACTGCCAGATTTGAAGGTGAAATGTGTCCAACTTTAATCACTTAACCAGTGAACCCAAAAAAGACTGTAGGACAGGACTCAGAAAAGCCACTGAGCACAGTATAGTTTATAGATTCCAACTGTTTCACCTGTTGCCATTATTTTCTCAGGTATGCACCTTCCAAACGGTGGCATATAGACACAATTATGCGGGTTCTGACAACGGTAAGTAGTTTTTTTAATCAACATTTACTAAGCTGGATGTGCTGATTAATGAGGAAATGCTTGGGGAAATAATGTACTCCCCTGTCCAGCAGAGAAAAAAATATGAAACACTAAAAAACACTAAGAAACACTAAAGCAGCACAAGGGACTATAGTTATGGCAGAGGAGGATGAGTCTTTGTTTCATTCATCAGAAGAGGTAATCTTTGAATAGAGAACCTGGTGAAATGAGGAACCTTGTGATGATTTGGGGGAAGAATATACTAATCAGAGGAAACAGCACATGTTGCAAAGCCCTTCAGTAGCAGGAGTAAGCTTGGCCTGTTTGAAGTGCAGGAGGGTAAGTGAAGCCAGTAGAGTGAGAGAGGCAGAGAATGGTGGGGTTGAGGCAGGGGTTGGATTATATAGGACTTCACAGGAGTCTGGATTTTTGTTTTAATATGATAGAAAGCCATCAGAGGGTTTTGAATGACTAAATTAATCTGGATTTAAAATTATGGTTTTATGAGAAATTCTTTCTTTGACAGTTTCCACAGTTTTGGAACTTCTCTGCTCATCATGCAGTTGATTGACAGGGATTAGAGACTTTAGAGTAAAAATGACAGTGTAGTGAGATATAAAGAAAACATAACTATGTCTAGTTACTGTCACCAGAAGTAAATACCATAAAGAAAAACATTCAAAAACTTGACCACAATAAAAATTAAAATTTATATAACAAAAGGAAAAAATATGCAAAGTTTAAAAGTTTACAGATGACAACCAGAGGAAAAACATTATAACATATGGCAGCATATTAACATTTTTTTAAATATACTATAAATTGATTTTTAATGTATTATTTGAAATGAGAAATTAAATATCTTCCTCTCCAAACATTTTTAATCTGTAAATAATTTACAATTAATAGGAAAAACCAAACACTCTAATGGAAAAAATGACATTTGAACAGGCAGTTCACAAAAGAAGAAAGAAATGGCTAGTTAACAATGAAATTAAAAATACCCTTACTAGTAAAAAAGAAAATTTAAAGTGAGGTATCATTTTTCACTTGTCATACTTTTTAATCTAATTCCTAGCATTTTTAGAAAATAGAGAAATAGGCAGTACTCTTCGTTTTATGTGGGTATAAAATGGCACCATCTTTCCAGAGTACAGTTTGGTACCATGTAGCAAAAGAGTTTATTTATACTTTTTAATTCATTAATTCTGTTTTTAGGACTTTCTCTTGAAAATGTAAAAGGACAGGTGTCCAAAAATATATATACAAAGGTATTCATCCCAATCTTGTTTATAATAGGGGAAAAATGGAAACAACTAGACATCTCGAAATGGGCATTTGTTAAGTAAACTATGAAATATCTGTAGGAGGGAATGATACCATTAAAATTGCGATTGTGTGTAAGTGTTGCTGTGGAATTCTTCTGTGACATACTGGTTTTCTAGTTTACCTACAATGAATTAATTTTGTAGGTCAAAACTTAATAAATGTACTTAGAAATGGGGATATTATATCCTAACAAAATACATGAATCAGAATGCTTTTTTTTGTGAAGTTCAAAAGAAGGGAAAAATTAAGAGCTCCTGAAGAAAAATGGTTATCAAAATGAAACCTTTTTGTTTTTAAATGCTCCTACTCTTCATTTTTTCAACTGTTTTACGATCTCTTACGATCTCTTAAGATCTTAATGACATTTCTTCTTTAGCCTATTGAGGTGCTGGATTACATTAATTGATTTTTGGACATTAAACCAGCCTTCCATATCTGTAATAAATCTCACATGGTTATGTTGTATAATTCTTTTTATACATTGTTGCATTTTATTTGCTAATTTTTTAAAGGATTTTTGCATTTATGTTCATGAGAGGTATTGGCCTATAATTTTCCTGATGTTTTCTTTGACCCTTGTGTTATTTAGTAGCGTGTTGTTTAATCTCCAAATATATTGGGACTTCTCAGCTATCTTTGTGTTACTGATTTCAAGTTAAAATCTGTATGATTCCTATTCTTTAAAAGAATTTTTTTGTGGCTTAGAATGTGGTCTATCTTGGTGAATGTGTTTGGTCTGAGCTTGAGAATAATGTGTATTTATTCTATAAATGTCTCTTAGATCATGTTGATGTTTTCTGTTATTTAAAACACTGCTTTCTCCCATTAGGGAAGAATACAAATACCTAATTACTATCACAAATTACCTGCTTTTTAGCTTCTTACCTTTCTTTTTTTGACCATTTTCCCAAACTTCTCTGTCTTTATATTATTTAACAGTAGTGGGTATCCCAATTACCTGGGATTTTTTTTCTTTTTGTCTTTAACTTTTTCCTTTCCCTTTCCAAAATACACATGGTTGGGCCTAGTCTCGGTCTTACAAATCAGGTCTGCTGTTCTGTCCAGAAACGGGAGGTGGACCAGGGTGGACTGATACTAGACACAGGTTTCCCTGTTTGTATGTTCTGTGTAGTCTGGTTAACATCCTGCTCTGACAAGGCCATGATTTGGTTTCCTCATAGGTTCAATAGCTTTACTTTGTTCTATGGTTGTGAATAGTATGTCAGATTCTGCTAGTTCAGAAGACGTTAAAGAGACCCAAGCTAAAAAAAAAGTGTGGGAGATGGAACAAGTGTTGATAATTAAAAAGTGTTATTAATGAAATACAAAATATTTCCTGTTCCTGGGACTGGTGGTTGGATCTGTGTTTATAAACTAGTTTTTAAAAGACAGTGTGATCTTTTAAATAAATTCAAGCTTTAAAAAAGGTGCTATTTAATTCTTATTTAACATGAGTGTTCATGTACACTCCTGTCTTCATCCCCCAGTTAATGTGACTACCGCTATAGCTAGCCTGTATGATTTTAACACCTGTGTTGGGGAGTTGTGGGAAGAGAGGTGGCTGTAATTAAGTTCCCATTTATTTATGTCTTACATTTTTAATGCCTTAGACCTTATCTGTTATGAGTAGAAAAAGTATTTGTTAAAATTCTAAAACTTTACATTTTACTTCGATCAAGGTTAAGATTTTATTTAATGTTTTTCATAAAACAATAAAAATTAGAATAAAAATAAGCATATTCATTTAAATAAATAAGACTTTGATGTTTGAGCTGCTTATAAACCTAAGAATTGGAATCAACTTTGAGGGCATTCTATAGTAGTCTTCTTTGAACAATGACCATAATCGTTAACATTTCTTACCATTACTGTGTGTTTCTAGGGATAACTGTCTGCATTTCCTTTTAGGCAGGAAGCTATGTTCGTGATGATGCAGTCCCCAACTTGATCCAGTTAATAACTAATAGTGTGGAGATGCATGCCTATACTGTCCAGCGCTTGTACAAAGCAATTCTTGGTGATTATTCTCAAGTAAGAACTTTATGTTTTAGGTGGAAAAATGTCCTTTATTTTCCTAGTGTGTTCTTACTACTAATACTCTAGATGTGCCTCAGTTTTGACCTTTATGATTAGATGACCTGTGGTTTGCATAATTGTTGCCAGGATTGACATCTTTGACAAATGGTGACTTTCTTTTGACAGCAACCTTTGGTACAAGTAGCTGCATGGTGTATAGGTGAATATGGAGATCTCCTCGTATCTGGCCAATGTGAAGAGGAAGAGCCTATTCAGGTATCCCTTGTCACTCTTGGTTAAGGAGGGAAAATAGTGTTTTTTTTTTTTTGTTATAAGAAGATAGGTGTTTAATGAGGAGTTGAGGTTATGCCTTGAAACCTTTTAAGAAAGTAATGCCAGAATTATATTGGGAAACCTGCCAATATTTGAGATAAGAGTTTATTGGGCTGGTATAGGATTTAAAAACCACTTTAGGACCTATTCCCTATCCCATCAAACTGAATTGTATTGTTTCTCTTACCCTCTCGCTAATAAGAAGAAATGAGACGTGTATCCATGTTTCCATATGCTCATTAAAGGCCTGGCTTCAGAAGTTATTCAGCACCACTTGAACTCTATAAATCTTTTCTTCCTCTATGTCAGTCTCCTAAAGCTGTAATGCACCTCGGCCCCCAGCGGGTATTTCCTCACGTTTTTCTACCTCCTTCCTATGTGCTTCTGGCTGATGGACCAGCTTGGCCAGTTACCCTGGCAAAGCACAGACTGTTAGAAGCTTTGGTAATGATGGTAGGATTGTCTTTCTGGTGGCATCCTGTGACTTGATACCAGGTTTAGATATTTACTTTTATGACTCATCCTACATTGTCTTTTTTTTTTTTTCTCCCCAGGTAACAGAGGATGAAGTGTTGGATATTTTAGAAAGTGTCCTAATCTCTAATATGTCCACCTCTGTGACACGAGGTTATGTCCTCACTGCCATTATGAAGCTGTCTACTCGATTCACCTGTACCGTAAAGTGAGTATGGAGAAAAAGTAGGGTCAACGTGTTGTTCTGTGATCTTAAAAAACTTTTCGTTATGGAAAATTTCAAGCAAAGGCAAAAGTAGAATGGAAAAATTGATTACATAGACCTATTGCTCCACAGTAACAATCATCAAATCTTGTTTATTCCGTATTTTACCCATACTGTGCTTCCATACCCCAACTCCACCACTGATTATATTGAAGATAAAAAGTTGTATTTTTAAGAACTGATTTTTAATGCTTTTTTTCTTTTTTTAAAGTACAGAGAAGTTATTTCTCCATAATTACTTTATTATAATATTTTGAGTTCTGGTTTACTATAGTATTTTGAGATGTATGAAGAGGAAGGAAATCAGTGAGAATTTTGGTGTTTAAATTCTGCTTTTCACTGTTTTGAATTAAAAGTTATTCTTGAATCAGTTTTCCAGACAAACATTATTTAAGGCAAACTTACTTCTCTTAGACTCTCTGCTTTACTTTTTAATGTAAGGACTTGTTAAAAATGATATTTTTTACTAACTCTTTAAGTTGTGAATGGAAGAATTTGATGTCAGGTAATGACCCTTTGTTGGTAAAAGTCTGATGCTGTGACGCTTTGTTGATAAATGCTTATTTTAAAGCTATTAAAGAAGAGAATCAACGTTATGAGTTTCTTCTTTTGCAGCAAAGTAATAATTGGTACTTTTGTTTAGCAAATATTAGGGTGTGGGATATTTAACAGTCAAAATCTAGCATTACAATTAGAAGTGTAAATGGTAAGTACAGGTGTTGAGGAAAGGTGTTTTTGAAAAGTTATGGAAATTTTAAGAAAAGATGAGTATTTTTAAATTTTAGCTAGAAAACTGTTTAAATATTATTCTCTCTCCTTGTTTATGAACTTTCTTTTGAGTATTTGAATTTGTCGTTTTTTCCCAAAGCCGAATTAAGAAAGTGGTTTCCATCTATGGAAGCAGCATTGATGTGGAACTCCAGCAGAGGGCAGTAGAATATAATGCACTTTTTAAGAAATATGACCATATGAGGTAAGTAAAAGAAACTAAGTAATGCACATGCCTCTTAGCATTTTGAACAAGTTGTCATGATAATCCATAAAGGAGACTCATTCCTTATGTTTTATTAACTGGACCTTACAGCCCTGCTTGTAAGTTCTAACTGCTTGGCTGCTTTTGTCCATCTTCTATTCTGCCTAGGCCTCTAAAGAAATAAGCTAACTGTGTTCTCTTATTTCCTTTTTCCTCTTTCTCTTGGTATGCAATGTTTGTTTCTTTTTCTGTTTTGTTTGGTTAAGAAGTGGGATTTGTATTTTTTTGAGAGACTCTCTTTCAGATATCATTACTATTCATATTTTGGTGCACGTCAACTCCCCCCTCCCCCCCGCCTTCTGTTTTGCGATATCTTCTTGGTTAGAGACTGTAAATACTGCTTATTTTCATATTTTTATTGCAATTTCTCTACTACTGAGAAATCCCAGTCTCTTGGGATTTAGGTGGACAGTTTGTCCATTCAGTGTTTCTTGCCTGCCCTTAATCCAGCCAGGAATTTAGGTCATGTATTCTTATAATCTACCTTCTATTTTGATGTGTTGTTCTGGGTGGGTGAGCAGAGATGGCTGTCCGTGTCAGACTCCAGTATAGTTACAGTGATTGTTTTGGGTAGGGAATTTAGGTTGACTGCCTAGAATTTAACCACTTCAGATTCTTTCAGGTCTGCCCTGCTTGAGAGAATGCCTGTCATGGAAAAAGTGACCACAAATGGCCCTACTGAGATTGTTCAGACAAATGGAGAGACAGAACCAGCTCCACTGGAGACCAAACCACCACCCTCTGGGCCACAGCCCACCAGCCAGGTAGCTTTTCACTTGCTTATCTTGGGGTACTTAGGATCTTATAGTTCCTCATAATCTATCTCTGAACTAATTCCTTTCAGTGTTCCTGCATTGATCAGTGGTTCTCTTCTTTATTTTTAAAGTGTTGAAATAGCTTTGCATTAGATAGAGATTAAAACTTTGCCTTAGATACAGGTTAGACAAACAGCTAATGAATTGAGATATTATTTTTTTGTTTAGGCCAATGATTTATTGGACTTGTTGGGAGGAAATGACATAACACCTGTTATTCCCACTGCACCTACAAGCAAACCAGCTTCTGCTGGTGGAGAACTTCTTGATTTGCTAGGAGACATCAACCTTACAGGTGAGGCCAGACTGATGTTAATTATTGCTTAGCTAGGGGTAAAGGCCTTGGGGGAAAAACTACACTGAACATCATAGACTTTCTAGAGCATGAATTAATTGAAGTTGGGTAAGATTGAGAAGTAAGAATAGAATCTTCACATCTGAAATACAAGTTGCTTTGCTAATGAACTTGAGATAATTTAATGGAATTCCTTAAAGGCCAATTTTTAATTTTGGAAGAATAAATAACAGTATTTTGAGATAGAAAGGACTATTTCTTTCAGGCTAGGAAAGAAATATACCCCAAGTCACTTCTGCTTTTGTTAGTGTCCTAAGACGTCACTTTTTCTAGATTTCTTTCTACTCGTGGTTAGTGTTCAAGAATGATAGCCGTTTGTGGAGACTGGAGAGATGTTAACTTATTTTCTTCCCTCCCTTTTTCCTTCCCTCTTTCCCTGTTAATAAAGCCGTAGAAGGAAAAAAACATAATTATAATATTTAAACATAACTTTCCATTTGGGGAAATTTTTTTCTTACCTTTGTTTATGTGTAGTACACATTTGTAATTGATGTGCGAAGCAATATTATGAGCCCCTGGGTCTAAGAGTGTCACTTTTAACATTTACTTTCTATTTTAAATGACTTCTTCGGAAGTATAATGGAGGTTTACAGTATATGTGTCCTCAAGTAGAAAACAGCCACAGTATAAAGGTGTTGGGTGGTTTGTATCCATGTTGTCACAAACTTTCAAATTGTTACATCATTCACAAATAGTGTCAAGTCCTCAGATACCAAGGCTATATTGGATATATGGAAAAGCAGAAACAACCCTATAGATAAAACATGGTGTACAGAGGATATGCTTTACTTAAGAACATACTAGCATTTTCATTTTAGTCCATAATCTTCACAATTACAATTTTAAACTGTATAGTCATAAATGTTATGTATTACCATTTTTAGAAAGTCCAAACAGGTCATAGATTGCTCCTATTATTTTGTTAATTTTTATTTTTTTAATCACAAGAAATATTTCCTATATATCCATATTTGCATTATATGTGAATTTCCTTTTTTGCACATTCATTTTGTATCCTTAACTCATTTATCATGGGATCTTAATGTTTTGTTTTGTGGTTCTTGCTGTCTTATTTTCCTAGTGTTATGTGAAAGAGCAAAATGATAAAATGTGCAAAAGCCTAGATTTTCCTTTCTTTATTCATAATGTGTTGTAAATGCATTTTCCCATTTTCTTTGCACTTTTAAGTTAACAGATTTTGAGTTCTAGATTCTAAGCCATCATTACAGTCATATCCTAATGCATAGTAATTTAAATTGGTGGAAATTAGGAAATAAATCGTGTATGCTTTTAGAGGAATTAAAGCAGTGGGTTTTTGTAATTTCCCAAAACTACCTATTGTATGTTTACAAGAAGAAAAGGCTAAAATTTGAGGGACTTACAGACCCATCTGTTTCCCATATGTCTTGGTAGCCTCTGGTCTTCCATGGAAACACATTGCTAAAATACTTACGAAAATGGAAATTGTGGGAAAATTACCAGATTAGATTTATAAAAACTAGGAGAATCATAGGAATATTTCTTTATATAGTTGATTGGTAATTTGCTTGTCTGCACATTCTTTGGTGTTCACATTTGTTTTAGCTTCCTGTGCTTAGTTTAGCCTTATGTATTTCTCCTTCCTTGCTAATTTTTACTAGGTCATTTTTTTTATACTTTTTTTATTTTGATATCATTAATGTACAATTACTTGAACAACATTATGGTTACTAGACTCCCCCATTATCAGGTCCCCCCCACATATCCCATTACAGCTTTTCCCATGTCCCCCCCACCCTACATTATGTGTGCTAATGATAATGCCCCATTTTCCCCCTAGGTCATTTTTTTCTTATGTACTTGGGTATTTTTTTTGAAAAAGGCATTTCAACCGTCTTTTATTTCTTTTTGTTAATGCTTTTTAAAATGATATGTGTGTTTTCTTGAGTAGTTTGAAATCTATTTAAAGATCGATGAATTCTCTTGTTTTTTGCTGAATTTTATGATGTCTCTTCTTGGAATCCTGATTTCTCTCAGTTCATGGTCATGTTCTGTCACTTGCCCTCTATTGTATGATGGTCAGTTTGTTTTCATTTGAAAAGATCAAATAAAAATGGTAATCTGGTGATTTCTTCCAATTCCATACCACCGTTCCCAGGGTGTATGTATGTGTGTGTGTGTGTTAGAATTTTATTATGTAATATTTAACCTCTATAAAATTCAATAAATGCCTTGATCTACTTAACTTATGAAAGAAATATTATTAAGAGAGTTGACATTCCTCATGTACTTCCCCCTCAGCTCATTCCCTCTCGATCTCAAAGGTGACTACTATCCTTAAGCAGAGTTTAGTTTTGATGTTTTCCATTACTGTGCATACAGATAGTGTGTAGTATTATTTTGCCAATTTTTACCTGTTCAGAAATATCTACCTAAATGTGTTCTTTTGCACCTTGTTTTTCTGCTAAACATTGTATTTGTGAGAATCCAATGAATCCATGAATAATCCATCTTAAGTGTATTTCTAGTTTGTATTTTTACTGTTACATATGTATAGTATTGTATTTTGTTAGTATACCACAATTTACTTATCCATTATCTTATTGATGGACCTTTGATTGTTTCCAGAATTTCGTTGTTAAAAACTCTCTTGCTCTGCACACTTTTTGTACATGTTTCTCTTGCACATATGCAAGAATTAGTCAAAAGCATTCCAAATTTCCAACTTGGGGGTGTATGCGGGGCAGGGTGGGGAAGATTTTGCTACCAGGGGTTGGGAGTATGGAAATACTTTTGGTTGTCACCATTGGAAGGATGCTACTGTCATTTAGTGGGGCAAGCCACGGTGCTGCCAGATTACCTACCATGTACAAGATAGCTTTCCTCTCCCCCCACCCCCAGCAAAGAATTATCTGGCCTAAAATAACATTGGTTTTGAGGTTGAGGAAATTTAGTTTAGGGGTGTACTCATGTTCAAATCTTCTATTGCCAAATTGTTCTCTAGTTTGATTGTATCAGTTTTCATCCCTACAGCAGCTATTAGAAGTCCCTATTGCTCCAGATCGTTTCCAGTATCCGGTATTACCAGACTTTGAAATTTTTCATCGTTCTGGTGGCTGTGAAGTAATATCTCATTGTGGTTTTAAATTCCATTTTCCCTCATTACTGGTATGATTGAGCATCTCTTTTTCATAAGATTCCCTCTTCATTCAAGTTCCCTCTTCTGTGAATTGCTTGTTCTGTCACTTTTAAATTGGGTTATCTTTTTTCTTATTGATTTGTAGAAGATATTTATAGTTTTGGATACTCATCTATTTACTATTTTGTAGCATATATTTTCTCCTGTCTATGGTCTATTTTTTTAGAGTGATTTTAAGGAATGGAAGTTAGTCATTTTAAGATATTTGAATTTTTAGTTCTTTCCTTTTATGGATTATGCTTTTTGCTTCTTAAAGAATCCTTCCTTCAACTTGAGATCGTGATGATTTTCTCCTCTTACTTTCTTGGTGAGGATTGTCATGCTGACTGACTTAGTGTTGGAATGTCCCATGCAGGTGCTCCATCTGCTGCTCCCGCCCCCACCTCAGTCCCGCAGCTCTCCCAGCCTCCCTTCTTGTTGGATGGGCTTTCATCACAGCCTCTTTTCAATGACATCGCTGCAGGTATGATTAGTAGCACTATCATTAGAGCAATGAGAAGTAGTTGTTCAAGAAAGGAAATATTAGTTCTGCATGCATTCGGCTGACTACAGTTAGACTGATTTCCCTGTACTTTTCCAGGCATTCCCTCCATCACAGCATACAGTAAGAATGGCCTGAAGATAGAATTCACCTTTGAACGGTCCAACACCAATCCCAGTGTCACTGTAATAACGATACAGGCCTCCAATAGCACAGAGTTGGACATGACAGACTTTGTTTTCCAGGCTGCAGTACCAAAGGTACTACAATGTTTTCTTTGCCTTTCTATTTGATTAAAGATTGGCTGATTTTTTTTCATGCATTTGTTAAGGATATATTTTAATGTTTAGAGATTAAATGTGCAGATATAAATTAACAGTAACATAACTGTTATGGTTCATTGAAGCATGTCATTTTTAGGGAATACTTTTTACCTGGTCATAAATATTCTTACAGTTAGTATAGTAGGTTAAACAAAAGACATTCTAATACTAGAATGTAGGATTCTACATTGTGGTTTGTTAATGCTCGAGGTAGAGGATAGGTTGGGGTTAGTGATAGAATGGTATAGACCTAAGAAACACAAATTACATGGAATTAAAGTTAATTAAGATGAGAGACTTTATTTGATATTCTCTTCTAGTTACTGGATCAGAATTAAAATTGATCTGTAATTGAGAGATAATCCTCCTTCATTAACATTTAGTTTACTATTTACAATGACTGTATTATAAATTGAAGTTTTGTTCATGCCAAATCTTAGTTTAAGGAGTGTTTATATCCATCTTTGAATAATGAGAAGTTGTGAATAAAGGAAAATTTAGAATGAGGAGTGGGCAAAATTAAGACAAGATAGTATTTTATGCTATGTAGTCTCTGTTGCATCTATTCATTTTTGCTGTTACAGCACAAAAACAGCCACAGGCAATATGTAAATGACAGAGCATGGCTCCAGTTCCAGTAAAACATTATTTACAGAAACAGGCGTCAGGACATTATTGACCCATGACCCCTGGTTTAGACTAAGCTAATGTGATTGTTAACATGTGAAATATGACATTCAGGCAACACATTTTTGGAAATGGAAGACCTTTCATTTGTGGTTACTGCTGACTTAGCAGCCTTCTTTACTTGCATTTTTTAGGAGCCAGAATAATGTAGATGTTTTAGAAGCAGTGCAGTGAAGTAATTTCAAATCTAGTTGTATGACATTAAGCAAGTTACCTAACCTCTGTGTCTCAGTTTCTTCATTTGCAAAGGGGGGTGGTAATAATATCTACTTCATAGGATTCCTTTAATGAATAAATGAATTTCATGTGCTTAGTACTGTTTTAAACACTTTCTCCGCATTCAGTGCTCAGTAAATTTTAGCTGCTGCAATTTAGAGTTTTATACTGTTACCTTAGGCTCCTGTTCTAGCAGCATATCCCTTCTCTTAAAGCATGGCTTTGTTCTTGGTGCCGTACCATACAATGCCTATTTGCAAATCATGCTGTATTTTGAACTTCAAAATATGTTTCATAGATTCTACTATTACTATTTTTACTTCTGCTATTTCTGAAATTGAGGAACATTTTTAAATTGATACCTTGTCATTTTTAATTGGCAGCCTGTTTCTCAATGGTACATAAAATATTGTGTAAATTACAATTGAATGTCATCTTACATTTAATGAAGTAAATGTAAATAAATGAATAATGTTTTAGCTCCCATAATTTATCTTGACAATAGAATTATGAATAAGACCCAACATTATATAATAAGTCTTCCATTGAGATTCAGTGTCTGCTCTTATTAATTTTGACCTTAGAGAAGATGAGGGAGACTGCCTCCCACCCCAACCTCAAAAGATTTTTGAAATCCCTCATGTGGAGTATCTACATACGTACTTATTGTGCTACAACATGGTTTACCTTTCTTGCTCATAGTACTTTTATCTGTCTTCCCTGTGAACAACAAAACCCACCAGCATGCAACAAATGGCTGTGTTTGGCTTTTCCAGTTCTTTTGCTATATTGGCTGGTTCTGCACATAATTTTTCTGTAAGGGCCTTAATGTCCCCAATGGGGAGATCCTGATGTGTTCCACATATTAACAGCCTGGCTCTTTCTGGCCTTTGCTTCACGTCTGTCATCTAGGAGTAGGCCTTGACACATTCCAGATTAGTTAGACTTTAGAAAACCAAAAAGCTCAAGTCTCTGGGACCCAATCATCCAATTACACAAAAGTGTCAAGGCCTATAGTTGGTGACTGGTATGCTGGTTTGTTATTTTTAGAAAACTTTTCATTTCTTTCTAGCTTTTTTTAGCAACAGGCACCAGTTTTTCACCTGTATAGTTGATCAGTTACTATTAAGTGACCTTGCCAGAACAAGAATTGGTTACCTTTTGAA
Organism: Manis javanica; assembly: GCF_040802235.1. Classification (NCBI taxonomy): domain Eukaryota; kingdom Metazoa; phylum Chordata; class Mammalia; order Pholidota; family Manidae; genus Manis; species Manis javanica. The sequence goes on from NC_133172.1 coordinate 51,807,288, forward strand.
AAGTGGTAGGCTAAAGTTCCAAAGGGGAGAGTGGCTCATTGCTAATTTTCCTGGTCAAATACCAAACAGTGGGGTTTTATAAATACCATGAGGTGACAGTCAGCCCACATGCTATGGAAAACAAACAGAATTTAGCAGTAGATAACTCTGTTACTTGAACTGTCATCTGGGTGTCTGCCTTTTTGTATTTGTTGGCATCGCTGACATAGTATTAAGTGTATCGCTTTTCCTGAAGAGTGTGCTTTGTTCCCCCTAGACATTCCAGCTGCAGCTTCTGTCTCCTAGTAGCAGCATTGTCCCAGCATTTAATACAGGGACCATCACACAAGTCATTAAAGTTCTGAACCCACAGAAGGTAAGTAACACATTTGAAGACATACCTGAGCAAGGTGAGAGCATATTTCCTGAAACAAAATTCTGCTTTGTTTTTCTAGGTATTTCTGACTCATAATCATAGAAGAAATTTGTGAAAATATCTGGCCTAATCTCCTTGTTCTTTTGTAGGTGCTAAACAGAACCCAGATGCATTAAATAGTTTAGTAGCATCTTATTAAAAGCAGCTTTAAAAAATTCTCTATTTAGAGGCTTAAAGGTCTAGTCCTTTGCTGGCAGATGGGGAAAGCTTAGACATTTTAATCTTTACACAGGTTGCGTTTAGGGGTAAGAGCATTTGTTGAACTAAATAGCCACATTTGCTACTGTAATTAAGTATGTGTAATAAAAATAGAGAATTTTTAATGAAGTAGCCAAATTGAAAAATAGCTGTAGCAACTGAAATTAAGCAATATTTTTATTACCTTCTCAAAGAAGTAAATTGACTCCACTTAATAGCAATCAATTGACTAGTTGCCAGTTCTTGAAAATAGATATTTTTTCACTTAAAAAGATTTCCAGTAGCATCTCATAAATACCAGTATGATTTCTTCCTTTTATAACCCTTTGCTTTTCCTCTATTCACTGTATTTTGAGTATCTGCCTATAGCAAAAGCACGTTCCTTTGATGATCTGATACATAAAAATTTTTGTTGTGCATCTATATTTGAAATCTGCCATGTAAAGTAAAAAGGACTCATAATTGAGTTCTCTTAAAATTATTGCTGTTGCCATAAGTTAGCTTCTTTTTTTTTTTTTTTAACTTTTTCTGCCTTGAGAACAAAAGAAATTTATGTTCACCTTCACTGTAGGTTTTACAGACAAAGTAACAGTATCTCTGAATGTAGAACATAGGATTTTTTTATGTTCCTCATTTTTCTGGAAACTTGAATACATGGTTTGGATCTTTTTGAAAAGCACTCCACAAATGTTATTATGAAAATGCTTCCCAATGGTTCTGTCCTGTTAATGCAGTTGTAGGATTGAAGCCAATGATGTGTCCTGGAGGTGTGAACACTAGAGATGCATTTTCTGTACTTGACTACATGACATTGGCTAGAGTACTAGATGTTTTTTTGTTGTTGTTGTTTGCCTGTGTGGCGTCTTTGAGTTACAGCTTTGCTTTAAAATAATTTGTTTTTTTCTAAGATTAAAAGTCTATTTGTGGGGTGCACTGATTCTAAAGATTTTTATTTCAGTATATAATTTGTGATTCTCTTTTCTTCTCACAGCAACAGCTGCGAATGCGGATCAAGCTCACATATAATCACAAGGGCTCAGCAATGCAAGATCTAGCAGAGGTGAACAACTTTCCCCCTCAGTCCTGGCAATGAGGGTCTGGCACCTTTCTCATTCTTATCCCACTCAATCAAAGGAACTCTGGGAAGGAAGTTGTGATCGCTGGCAAGTCCCCCCAACTGTACCATGGGCATGAGGAGCTGAAGAGAACTGTTGAGGAGGATTTTTCCTGACCTTGAAGCGTTGTTAGACTAATCTCCTCTCCTCCGCTGTTGAGGCTGGCTGCTTCTGGAGGCTACCTTGCACTCTCCCTCTTCTCCTTTTTCCACACTTCTCCACCCCTCCCACATTTACGGCCAGAATCAACATTCCTTGGGTCCTTGAGGAAATAAGCAGCTGGTCTGGAGGAGAGGATTGGAATCCATGGCAAGAAAACACTCACTCTGTCTCTGCAGCGAGGAGTTGCCCCTCTTTATACTGTGTTTCTCTGTGGACTGGGCAAGGTGGGGTATTTATTCCTCACTAGCTGGGTTACCATCTTCAGGCGCTTTTTACATCTGGCATTCAGAATGGAAATATGACAGTGGACATTAGGGAGCCCTGCCTTTTTCTACTGGTTCCCCCAATGTTTGAAAGAGGCATTAGGCTCCTGGTAGCCTTCTCTGTGCATTGCTGTATACACACAAACACACACATGTATGTATGTTTGTTACCAAGAACTGGTCAGACCTTGAGAGGTTATTTGTATACACTGGATAGATGCAGTTAAAAGGAGCTTTTGTTGAGATTTGGCATGAAGGATATGGTGCTCTATTTGTAATAGAAACTTCCAAGGCTCTTCCAGCTCCCCTTTTTCTCCATTCTTTAGCTGTAGTCATGAATACTCGCCATGATTTTCAAAATTGATTCCCCTAAAATGCAAAGTGGACAACTTCTAAAAGGTATATTGTTATTAATGTCCCTTTTCCTACCACAAATTTTAAAGTTTCTCCTAAGCCCATAACTTGCCTGTTGACTATGGGAAATGATTGGAAAGAGGAGTTCACCATTTTTAAAGATTAGACTCCTTAACAAAAGCACCCTTGCCCATAGGAAGAATGAGTATCAGACTCATCCTGGAGCATATTGGAGTCAAATTCTCCATTACTCCAAACCTCCTTTTTTATTTCCTGAGCCTGGCTTGGACCTTGGCATTCCGTTTGAATTCCTTCTTCTAACTGGAACATTTGTGTTGTATCTGTAACACTGGCACTGAAATAAAGACCACACGGTTAAAGAAATCTTTCCTATATTGTACTTTATCGTTTTGGAATGAAGCCTTACAGCTTCCTTGCTCTTGATGTCAGAGGAAGTCTTATGGACACCATAGGAGATAGGGATATCCTTTCCTGAGTCTGAGAAAGTGGTCTCTTGAGAGAGGCTAATTTCATGAATGTCTGCATCAAAGACTTGAGGTCTGGAGCGTTTAAACTAGTGAGAGTGCCGAGTGCTTTTTAGAGAGGACCTTTGTATTATCAAATCTTGATGCTGAGTTGCTGGAACAAGGTAACGTGGCCCCTGTGGCACATGTTGAATGTACTGTGTATGTTCAGGTGTGCAGGTGCCATGTCTGATAAACTAAACACTAAGGAAGAAAGGAGAAGTCAGGCCCACCTTGCTCTTCAAATATTTGCATTCATTACTGTATTGAGTACAGTATAATGACTACTTTGGCTTTGATCTTAAACCTGGGTATAAGCATCCATTTTTTCCCTGTGCATTTCACTAAGCCTTTACTTAAAATCTTCAGTGTCTTGTCAAATCTAGCTCTGTATCAGATGCTGGAGTACTTCTAACATTTGACAAACTGGAGTTGAACTTAAAGGCTGCAATGGGGAAACTTCCTGGTATAAGTATGTAAGAGCAAGATTTGCTAAAACTTACTCCACTGGGTAAATGGTTAACTGAGTCAAGAACAGGATATCTTGTGCATAGTTTGAAGTAAGTGGGGACTAGTGTTATTTCAGACAACTGCTCTGCCTGTGCGATCAAAAACAGCCTCTAAAAGTTCCTTTGCAGACTGATTTTATTGGATGCATATTTAGTGCTGTGAAATATGATAGGATTAACGCAATATTGGTGGATTTCGTGAATAGAATTTGTCTAACATTCCTCTTTGTGGCAGAGGCTTTATTTTCTCTTTGACGTTTATGGTGAAGCAGTTCAAGTTTCTTTAGTTGAACTGAGTGGAATCTCAAATCTGCTGAAGACAGTGTGAGCTAATGGAACTGAAAAGGGTCTACTCTAAACAAAGCGTCTCTGTGGGTGATCATAGTTTTGAGGTAGAGTTAGATGATTATCTATCGCTTTGTCTAGACAGAATACAAATCATGGCCTTAACACGAAGGGTGTGGCGTAGAATACGGAGTGATTTGGGAGAGTGAACCTGAGCACCATACTAAAGCCTGGCAACCAGGAAACTGCCTAGGATCCTGATGGCTGTGCAGGCTCTTTCAAATGATTGGATCTTTGAAAGCTTCAGCGTGCCTTAGTTTCTAGGATCAGAATTAGTTATTTTCTCACTTGGCCTCGCTGCTTAGAGGAGAAATCTCCTAATTTCTGTGAATTCTTGCATATTTCAGTAATTTCTTTCCCTAATATAACCATTCAAGGGGGAGCAAATTTAGATAGATTTATGACTTCAGAGCCATTATGAGGAAAGAGCAATTTCCATGGCTGTTTTAATAACTCCAGGGTGATAAGCAGTGAGCCTCAACACTTAAGATAGATAATTTCACATGCACTTTTACCTCATTTTTTCCCTCTTACGGAGTAGTTTGTGTTCTGTATCTGCCCCCCTCCCCCAAGTAATCCTAAAGGAGAATCAATCTAAGTAATCTCAAAAAAATTGTAGTAAGGGTGCTGAACCCGAGAAACTTCTCCCACAATGCTCCCGTGCTCTTACCTTGAGGTGATTTGGACAGCCATGGAATGTTTCATGCTGCGTGTAGTGATGATTTGTTCATTTTAAGGTCTTCCTCATTTAAACATTCCACAGTGTAACATTTGGGAGGGGATTCTTTCCTCTTGCTCAGTTAAAGATGTGGTTCATATCCCTTTTTTGTCCCATTCACAGAAGAAAACAGACTTAAAACTGTCCAGCACTAATGATTTGAGTATTTCCATCTACTATATAACATACTTTCCATTTTTATGTTTTTCTAGAAGAGATTGGAAGTTACAAGATACCATTTTTGAGGTTCAACTTCATTATCTTCTACATTGGGAAATATTTGGGCCACGAGAACTAGAGGAACAAAAGAGTTTGAATATGTATATTTTTTCCTAGTGAATGTATTTTAACCACATTGTCCTAAACCAAGAGAGAGCTAGAGAGCAAAAAGTGGATATTCATGAACTTTGTGGTTGGTGGAGAGGAGGTCACACATGTCTTCTTACTCAAGAATTTGGGAATGGGGAGGATCACTAAGAGAGAATTGCTCAGAAAGTCCTGAAGTTTAAAACACTTTGACCAGCTTTGGCTCAGGAGGGTGGGGCTGCTTGTAGAACTGGAAGTGAGTAACTCTTTTTCAAGCAATAGCAGTGAGCGTGTCCCATCTATAGAGTTCCAGGACCTGGAACACCTAAATAGGAGAAAATGTGGAAGCACCTTGCACGGTTGCTTCACAAACTTCCACGAGGCTGATTCTGGCTTCAAGATGGAGCATTGGCAATTTTTTTGTTTTTGTTTTTGGAACCTGCTGTTGGGCTCTGTGTGTTTTTGTTTTCATTTTCTATTTTGGGGCCTCATGGGAAAGAGCTTCTGAACTCTTTCCTTTGTGAATTCCCATTGTGTCCCTGTCAAGTCCCTTTTCTTCCATAATCTTGTAAGTTACATTTTCATTAAGCCCCATCACATCTTCTTTACTGTAAAAATATTAAAAAGCTGTTTTCAAGTGGGACAGCTAATGAAGTTCTAATTAATGCAGACATATTTTTGAGATGTAAAAAAAAATTTAAAATTAAATGATAAGTCTTAGAGGTGAGTGAGGAATAATAAAATGGCTGTAAACATTTACATGGGATGCATTAGAATTCTGTGTGTATTGTCTTTTGGTTGAAACAAATTATGAACAGTGACTAATAATAAAAAGTCAATACTCAATGAATTAAAATTTGCTTCCTCGCTTCTTACAAGTGGGCTAGAGAAGCCTTGGATGAATTCTTATTCCAGAGCTTTGGGCTAAACTTATTGACATGTAAATATTCCTTTTACAGAGAAATCTGACTAAGGAACTTAAAAAAAAACTTGTAGTTACAGACAGCGGAAAGTACATTTGGAAGTTTTAACAAATGATTATTGCCATGCTTATCTTCTCTATGTTGGTGAATTTCTTAAGGCAAAGAAAGAATATCAAGGTGAAAAGTGTATTATGGGTGGTCATGGGGTTTTAGTTAATAAGCTTCTGTTATGAAGTATTCAAGTATATCTGTGATTGAGAATAAGAAGTCTTGACCAGCCAAAAAGAGTATTTCATGACCTATTTTATATGAGCTCTTCTATAGAAGTGAGAGTGGTTGGAAGTTGGTAGCCCTAGGTTTCCTGTTCCTCAGATGATCCCTGACGGTCACTTGTTGAGAAGCAGGAGAGTGAGACAGTCCCCTAATTAAGAAAGAAAAGGATGTAGGCCTTGGCAATTATCTAATTTATGCAGGAGTGCCCTATGGCACTGTTTGGTAAGTGACATTTCTGTAATCTTTCCTTTTATGTGGCTTAGTTAAAATTCATTTTTGTTTCTAATATTAAATTTAGTTGACACCTTTATCTGCCTCTTAATTAGATGAAAATATGAAAGCTACAGTACAGAAGCTTAACCTTTTAATAGACTCCAGACATTTATTTAACAATACAATGAATGGAGTTCAGATTTGAACTTCAGAAGGACCAAATTAGTTTTTACTACTTTCAAGGGTTTCCCATGCTACTGTCTCCCCATATTCAAAAAGTATTAAAATATTAAAGGAAAAAATTCCTTCAAACCTGGAAGCCAGGTAAATACTGCCTGTTTATTTGGAACTAATATAAGAAATATCTAAATCTGCACAACCTGTGGTATAAATAAAAAGGGACTTAGGCCTAAAGATGACTTTGTGATCCTCAAAGGAGTAGAACCTAGCTGTAAATAAGCAAATATAATAAGCTCTCAAGGCTTATTCTACCAAAATCTGATATATATGAACTTATATTTGCCAGACTTTCCTCTTGCCATTTTGTAGTGAGGATTAGGAAAAGGTCCTGGAACAGAGAGAGAGAGAGAGAGAGAGAGAGAGTGTGTGTGTGTGTGTCTCCCCTCCCTGCAGGTGGAAAGAGGTATGCACAGCTGCTTATAGGAGGCACACAGAGAGGAGGGAGTCTAATAACTTCTATGTCTCTTGGCTGGATCCAAACAGTGATTTTTGTCATGATGAACCTGCAGTGAGGGCAGATGGATTTTTGCACAAAAAATCCCAGAGGAATTTATTTTTAGGGTTAGTCTCAGCTGTTTACCATTTCCAGAAATTATAGTTACATAACCCTTGGCATACATAATGCACATTGCCTTGAACTGGGGGAGAACATGAATATGTGACCTTTGTATAAAATGTTAATGGCAGTACATGATTTGAAAAGAAAACAGAATCAACTGGTTGTCACTAATTACTGAATTGGATCTTAAATCATGGAGACCTTTGAAGAGAGTTGGATCAAATTATCCTCTGCAACATCTGGGCTGGTAGCTTTTCCTTTTGAAAGATGCTATTGTTGTTCTTGTTGAAGTAATAGTAAATAGATAACTTTAGCATATGCTTGTATTCGGAATTGATGCTTTATCCCACTATCCCATTAATTGAAAAAACAAACGATTCATCTACTACTGCTGTTCCCCAGTATAAACTTACATTGCTGGTCCTTCCTGGGACAAGATGCTACCCCTTGGGGTGATCAATCAGAAAAGAGCTTATGCTCATAAGATCTGAACAAGGTAATGTATATTTCAGGAAACAGGCTTTTAGAAACACTAGTTCTGAACCACATTTTTATTCTTTACACTGCCTGTCTGCCCTTGTTCAGGTCCGTGTCTGTCTCCATATTGGTGCCTATCTCTCATAAACCAGTGCTCTTGCTGAAAGAAGTTACCCGTTAAGCACTGAAATGAGAATCCAGCTATTTTAAGTAGCTTTCTTGAAAGTAGTTTCAAGGTAGAAGAAAAGCCCAGAAAGCAGACATTCTAAGAGTTTTTTGTTTTCATCTTACACTAGAGTGACAGAGACAAATCATTTTTAATTGATTAAAATGAGACATGAATATTCCTGGAGGTTGGAATTTTGGTATATGCAAAGTAACTCATGTGAAGGAAAAAGTAGTGACAAACTTTCTTACAGAAGAAATAACTTGTACAGAGTCAGAATCTTGTCAAGAGTTTAATTTTGTTCTGGAATTTAAATTATCTCCAAATGGGTATATTTCCCAGTAGAGGGGCACAGACTGCACTGTTAGATCTCAAACTCTTGTAGTAAGCCTTCAATTAAAATATTTCAAATAGATGGTAGGTCTGGACTAGGCAAACAAACAGTGAAGTGATAGGATCTTTACCATTTACTAAAAGCTCATTTTTTTTGCTTGAAGGTTCATTAACACCTGTGTAGGAGGGGAAGACCTAAAAATCCAGAAGTCTAGAAGATTTCTTAGGAAAATTGAGAGCAGAATTAACAGAAGAGAACTCCCTCAGAAACCAAATGAATCTTAAATCTGGTACTTAAGAATTAATAATAGTATGAATTCCTACTATGTGTTAAGCACATTGTATGCATTCACAAAATCTTCCTAATAGCTAATGGGCTTATACTAATTTCTATTTCACAGCTAAGAACCAAAGGCTTAGATCAAATAACTTGCACAAGAGTATAGATGTTAAGAGGTAGAGCTGAGATTTGGAATTTGGCTGTTTGACTCCAAATTTGGCCCACTGACCGACTTCAGACTACCATCCCTGCAGGAACTAAAAGAAAATAATAAATTAACTTTCAAAGATTTTCTGAATTAGCCTTGCAAAAAATAAAATGGCTCACAGACCATATTACTGCTTGAGCAGAGAAAACAATTCTGGTAATTTTACTATGTGAAGAAAAAAGGGAATTCAAATGTGGCTGGGAGGTGATTTGATATTTAGCACCTAAAGTTGGGTCAGATTTGCTGAAGAAGGTCATGAGCACCTTTAATATGGAAAAGGCCTTGCTAAGGAGAGTATTCTCAGCAATTCGTTCAATGGCTATGCAGGTGAGGGTCACAGGCCAGTTTTGAGAGAGGAAACGTCTGCGAGAGGTGAGAAGAGCCACCTCTGCGGACAGCAGCCTCCTGTCACTACCGACAGATGCAGACCCCCCACGTGCCCCTCGTCCATCCCGCACTTGGGAGGCGCGGACAGCAGTAAGCAATAACCCTTCCTGAGCTTCAGTCCTTCAAACCGAGAGCGGCGGGCAGCCGTGGCCCAGCCCTGCGGCGGCGCCTGGCTCCGCCCGCGGGGTGCTAGGAGCCAGCCCCCCGGGATGCGGCTCGCCGCGCGGGGGCCATGCCAGGCCCGCAGTTACGCAGCTCTGGTGGGGCTGTGGGAGGGGCCGGGCCCGGGGCGGGGCCCGCGGCTGCCGGGGGGCGGGGCCGAGGGCTGCTCGCGCGCGCTGCCGAGCCTCCGCGCGCCGTCGCGCCGGCCGGGCGTCCCTGAGCAGCCTCCGCCGCTGATGGGGGAGGTGGAGCCTGGGCCCGCTGGCCCGCTCGAGCCCCCGGAGCCGCCCGAAGCGCCCGCGAGCCGCCGGGCGGCTGGAATCCGGGTTCTGAAGGTGAGGCGGGCAGGGAAGGGAGCAAGGGCAGGGAGAGGCCGCCTCTGCCCCGCGCAGTGGCGGAGGCAGCCGGCGGCCCCCGCCCCGCGTCAGTCAGTCCGCTTCGCGGCTCCGCTGTCCCGCAGCCCGGCTGGGGGCGCCGCAACCCGCCGAGGCCTCCATGCCTGGCCCCCGCGGAGGCCTCGGCCGCCTCCGTCCGTTCCGCTGCCCATCCCTGGCCGCGCGCCACCCGCGGGGCAGGCCCACGCCTTCTGGCCGGCGTCCGCCCGGCCGCCGCCGCCCACCCGCCTCCTTCGGGACCCGGGGCCCGCCTCGGCTTTCCCTCGGGGCCCGGGGTCTGGGGCCCGGTCACCCCTCGCCGAGAGCGGGGCTGGAAGTACGCAGGGCTTTCCCCCCCGGACACCTGAAGACATCACCCCAGCGGGAGGATGGCGGCGGTGATTGGCCGGGCGCCGCCGGGTGCTCGGGCCGCGCCGGGTGCAGCGGGCCGGCTCTGCCCTCGGGGCTCACCACCGAAGTTTAGACCCGGCTCTCCGCTCGGAGGCGCGGCCTGGAAGCGCGACCTGCCCCGCCTGGAGGGAGAATCCTCGGTGGGGCTTAATCTCGGGGAATCGCTGGGCGTGTCGCAGCAGGGAGGAGGAGTTGGCAAAAAGGGCATTCCTGCTTGTGGGAGCGGGGCTCACAGTCCAGGGAGACGGCAGTGGGGGAGCAGTTATGCAACAGGCAGCTGGCGGGGCTTCTGGGCAGGAATTGGGGGGGAGTAGGAGGAAAACGAAAGCAGATGCAAGGGGGGAGGAAGTGGATTCTTGAAGGTGATGACAAGAAGTTTAAATGCACAAGGAATGTACGGTTGGGAGGGGACAGTGAAGATGTTTGAAAGGAGGGTTTGAGGGAGACTAACTGCATTGGAGTTTTCTACTAGCCTTTGAAATGGAGAGAAATTTTTCTGCAGGTCAGATATGTAAACTAGGTGTCCTGGAGCTGGAATGCAGTTCCGCTAAAGTTATAGAAGAGGAATAGGCAGGATTTAAAACTTGCCAGGGAGAGGAAGAGAGAAAAGAAAATTTAGAAGACGATGTGTTTCAAAAATACAAGACAGTGATTATCCATGATGTTAAAAAATATTAGTATTTGGTGATTGGGATTAAGAGTGGGCACTGTATTTCTAAGATTATTCGTAGGACAGCACAAAGATGGGAATACTGAACAAGATAATAGATTTGCAGCCTCTGGTGAATCCATGAAACAACGTAAAAGTAAACTGTAAAATAGAAAACATTTTTGCTGCCACTACCTACTAATCTTAATGCAGTGACTTTAAAAGCTTTTCATATTTTATCTCCACTTCTGCACAAATCTGATACATATTTATTGTAACTTCCTTGACCGTAAGTTTTAAATGTTATTACTCAGAGGCTTTTGGATGTTGATTTAAAACTATAAAGTCACAAAAATATAAATTGTGAATGAGCTGAGAAAAAAAGTTGAACTGGTCTGGCTTATCAGGAAATGTCAGGGCTGAGAGATAGGTAATGCCCTCTGGCCTAGAAAGTAAACAAGGTTTGGCTATTTTTAATAACATTTTTTGTGGGTAGGGAGTGAGTTGTGAGAGGGAAGGAATTGAGAAATGTGGATTTTTATTGAAGGGTCTTGCCTTCCCACCCTCCCAGGAAGTTGTCCAACCTACCACTGGTTCCCTGGAGTTCAATATCAGGACTGTTAGAAAGATTCCAGAAATTGATCTTGATTATACTACCTACCAAGCTGGTTGTATGGGAGGCTGACAGTTTCTAAGGCCCTTGCATCCCTTGCTTTATTGCATATGGTCAACACTTTAAATAATCCTTGCAAATAAATAGGATTGGCTATGGAAAATAGATGCTATATGTTCTGCATACAGAAGTTCCCTTAAATAGCTGAGTGGTTGAATTTTGTGCCAAGTGAAACTGGAAAAGAATATACAAGTATGGAAAAGAATATATAAATAGAAGACTCTGAGTTGGGAAGAAAGTCATAATCTCCTACATGTTCTCTGAAGATCCTTTGCAAAGGCTTATCATTCATTTTTGTAACTCTTTTATACTTAATACCAAATCATGAACATCATTATTGTCAAATAATAGAGATCTTCATAAAGAAACTAGTATAACTAAGCCAATGTAATTTAGCCAGATTAGATCTAGGTCCATCTGTGTGGAATATTGGAAAATTTGATTCAAAATCTGCTCCTGGCTTTATTTAGTAAATTGATATTTAGAGTGTACCCCTTTATAGGCGTAGTTGAAATATGGATACATTTTTAATACTCCTAAGATTATTTGGCATACCTTTTGAAGCATAATTTTCCAGATGTTTCCTACAGTCATTTTGAAATTTTTAAAAAACTCAGTCTGTGGAAGGTATGAAGTTACAGCTAATCTAGTCAGTCAATGCCATGAGATCTGTTTTTGCAGTGGTAGTTTCAAGTTCTTATCAAAATAATGTGTGTATATGGTTTTAAAAAATCAATTAATGCTAAAAAGATTTTAATGAACTGAAGTATTTTTCCTCTCCTTTCTCATTCCACCTCTTCCAAAGTATTCCTTAATGTGTATTCCTAGGGATGAGCCCATATTCCTGCAGTGTTTTGAATGCAGGAAGATATCTTCTACCTTAAAGTATTTCACATTCTAATAGGACCCAGTAAGTGGGGAGAGTTATTTTATTAGACCTTGTTTTTACCGTATATACTTAGAATTATATGTGGGCGTTTAATGGTGTATCACCCTTGAACTGATTACCTCCCTCAAATATTATATTCATTTTTAGAGAGTGAAAACTGTAAAACTGAAATAGGTACTTAATTCATGGCTTCCTCTATAAAGACTGTTTTTTAGAAATACCTTTAAATCTTAAATGTGCTCTTTATATACTTGTTTGATGTGAGAGGTCATTATAGTTGTGTTCCCTTTAGATAAAGTTTGTCAGCAGTTCTCAAAGAAGAGTAAGGGAGGAAATAAGTGTTCTTAATCTAGCAATTCCAGTGGTTAAAATAGTGATTCTAGAAGCTGGACAGTACTGGCCTTTCTAGCAGATACCTCATGCTTGAGACAATAGAAAAGGAAGCACTAGGTAGTTTAGTAGTGGCTAATAATAGCTGAACTATCTAGATTCTTGCTAGAAGGCTTTGCTTGCTTGGTATCTAGGCCTTTTAAAACTGCCTAATGTACATGCTTAACAATATGGTATCTACTGAAGTTCTAACCCAATATTTTATCTTCATAGAGTGGAATATATTATAAATAGGAGGTACATTCTTTGGCCAACAACACATACATTTCAGTAGTGTAAAGTTCTTAAGAATTTGTAATCCTAAGAGAAGTATATATACATTTAAAAATAACTATTAAAAATGCTCGTGGAGGAGGAATCATAGATGAACTAATATAATACCTCTTGGGGTCTTTCTTGACTTTTCTAAATTTGAGAAGGTCAGTGGGCCATTATTTGACCTTAAAAAGTTTTTTTAAAGGCACTTTTTGGTGGTTGTGTGGAATAGTATCTACTTGTTCAATAGCAGCAGAATTTCTCCCCAGTGTGCAGAATGCAGAGCCTCTTTGTATAAATATTTTGTACCATATAGAATACTGTTTTCAAATAGACCATTTGATCTTCCCCAAAGATTAAAAAATAAGGAATATTTAAAATTAACCAGTGGCCAATTACTCAGTGGTTAAAATTTAGTGGTACAAATATAATGGCCTCTGTCTTTATAAAATAAGTAATTGAAAGCCCTTTGTTAATTCTGAGATGTTCAGCTTTGAGAAAATGCTCTTCATAAAAAAAGAGACCTAGTTCCCACTTGGAGCAGGGGTTTATTCTACTCATCGGAAGTTTGAATCAGTAATAATCCTCATGGTTTTGCAAAGCTGTACTCAAATCCCAAAGATCTGTAAAATGATTGCTCTGCCTGTGTTATCCTGACTTTCAACGGTAAAGCCATTCTCACTCTTGGTTTTCTCTCTTCCCACGTGGGGATACCTCCTAACTTTTCCTTACCCTTTCTTCACCATCTTTAGAGACTGAATTTTAGGTGCGAAAATTATCCTCAAATATTTAATCTTTGAATACAAAAACATTTGCTTTATTTATAGGTATTTTCTGTTTTCCAGTGAGGAGTAGTAGCAAAAGTATTTTATTTACTTTGGCTGGTAAAAAGGAAAAATTTTAGGGTTCTCTGTAGAAGTGCAGGTTTTTTTTCTCCAAGTTTTTTCAGCTTCTTGCCAGAGCTAACTGAGCTAAACCACAGACTGGGAATATGATTCTGAGATGTCAGATAAGTTCTGCATACATCTCTGTGCCACCCAGGTGTTAAGACACTGTGTAGTATGTTCTCAATGTAGAAGAGTGGAAGAAACATCAAATAAACAATTAAACCCTTTTTTGACCCACGGAATAATAGAAATATATGCAAGGTGAAGAAGTTCTGCTGAGGACAGAATTGAGTCACTGATTTTAGGTAGGAGAAAAATGGGGTGGGAGACATGGAAGACTCGACAAAGAGGGTAACATAGGCATAGAAGTTTGAAGAGTATCTAGTCAGATGAACAGGGTGGAGAAGGTCATTCCAGACGAGTAACAGAATTGTGGAATGGTTGATGTGTTTAGGATGTTACAAGTGGTTGGATGTGGCTGAAACAGTGAAAAGGCAATGGAGGATAACCTGGAGAGAATGTCAGTGTGATTGTTAGTGGAAATTTCTTTTTTATTAAAGAGAGCAGAAATGGCTCATCATAAAAATAGAGCAGATAAATACCTTTTGAAATGTTATACTGCTGTAGCAGTTGTTTTTGCTTTGAGATAACATGACTTCACAATGTGTATGAATTCCACAAACCTAAATGATCAAATGCAACAGTAGTTTTTTGGGAAACATGAGAATGGAAAGAACATTTGTACAGTATTGTGTTGTTCTGTACTTGGTTGTTGGGATATGAGGCAGAGGGTTAGGACCCTAGAGAAACTTACAGGTTGCATATAAAGACCTGTTGCTGTTTCCAACAGTGAAAAATTAGAAACAAACTAAATACCATCAGCAGGAGAGTGGATAAATTGCAGTATATCCATATAATGAAATATTATTCAGATGAATGAGCTGGGTGTATTAGCATGGATGTAGCTCTAAACCAATGCTGAACCAAATAAAATAATGGCAGGATCAAATATAATTTAGTTAGGATTTAAAGTTTTAAATCACTTAAAACAGTACAGATATGTACATATATGGCAAACAGAAAAATGCATGGAATGATAAATACCAAGTACAGGAGAGTGTTTCTGGAGAGAGAAGGAAATGGATTGTTTTGGGGTTCCAGTTGGCTTTAGCTACAAATATAAGACTGTATTGTGTATATGTTCTTGAGAATAATGATCTGAACTGAATGTGAAAAAATATTGCATTGGTGAAAGTTGGGTAGTAGGTACACAGACATTTTATTATTCTTGACATTTTTCTGAAAAACTTGAGATAAAGGGTCAGATAAGATGATGGACAGAGACATGAACAGCTAGCTGTAAAGAAAGCGAAGTGTTCCAGGTAAGAGTAGAATGGCAGGTGCAGGAGGCTCTGTGAGAGGACGTCTTGGTGGATGTGGAGTAGAAAGGTGGGATGGGGACCGACCGTGTCTAATCCCGACATTCTAGCTCATGTCATGATCTCTTTCTCTTGATGTCTTTTAGAAGAATATGAAACGCAACGGGAGCAGAAATTGTTTGAATAGGAGAAGTCGGTTTGGTTCCCGAGAAAGAGACTGGCTGAGAGAAGATGTGAAGAGAGGCTGTGTCTACCTTTATGGAGCAGACACGGCCACTGCCACTGCCACTGCTACCACCGCCTCTCTCGCCTCCGACCTGCATCTTGTCCTTTGCACAGTAGAGACATCAGCATCAGAAATATGTGCTGGAGAGGGAAGGGAGAGCCTTTATTTACAGCTTCATGGAGACCTGGTCAGGTAAGGTGTGAGTTTTACCATGCTAATTCTACTGCAGTGTAAGTAAATGTGTGTCTGCTTGGAAGTGGGCTTTGGGATGGCAGTCATGCTGAAACTGATGTTGATGGAGTCACTGGACTTGAAAAAAGATTTGTCCTTGAAATGCCGACGTTATGATTTTTGAAATTAAAAGCTGTCAGTGAAGGAAAATTTGAGAGTTACCTCATTTGATTACATCATAGGTCAGATACCTAAATTTAACATAAATCTTTTGAAAGTTATGTTTTTTTTAGAAGTAATACATGTAAATAGAATGAAATTGAAATGTATAAGGGAAAGTATATATGCTTATGATGATCATGTGCCTCCATATGAATATTGAAACTGATGCTGTATGTAACACATTGTTGACTTAATGTCTCTTAGAGATCTTTCTATATTAATATTTATATAGTTTTCATTTATTTAATGGCTGCATAGTATTCCACTTTATGAGTCTACCATAATTTTAGCCAATATCCTGTTAATGGACATGCAGATTGTTTCCAGTTTTTTACTAATACCAGCTGTAGTGATACCAGCACTAATACCAGTGCTGCAGTGAATGTCTTTGTATTTGAATATTTGTGGTATTTCTCCCATGTGGGAGTCATCTGCAGGACAGACTCCTAGAATTGGAATTGCTGGGTCAAAGGCTATGTGTGTTTATAATTTTGATAGCTATTGTCAAGTTCCTCTTCATAAAAGTTATACTTTGATGAATGATATAAAAGTATGCCTATTTCCCCTTGACTTTCTCCAGAAATGTCAGCGTTAGTAGTCTTACACTGTATATGTGAACTCTTTGATTCAGCTTTTTAAAAAATTCACTATTAGTTCTTTGAATTAGACAGCAAATAAGAGTTCCTTAAGTGCCTGACCCTTGACTCTCTCTCCTCCCGCTTCCCTGAAATAAATAAATGTTGTCAAACAGAATTCAAAGCTGTGGATTCAATACTGTTGAAGGTGAGAAAGGAATCTCCCACTAACACCTAAAAATGTGGTAGTAATAGTAACACCTTAAGCTGAGCTAAAAATTGATGTCATTTTAAAAGTCTAAACTGAGGTTTCTGAAGTGTTCCTTTTAGGATTTGCACTAATTCCTGATAAAGTAGATTAGCATTTGAATGTTTTCCTGGTTCATCAGCTAACTACATTTCCGAAATCCATTTGTAAAATGAAAAGGATCAGACTGGGTGATCCTTAGGCTTTTCTGAATCTTAACACTGATTCTGATCTAATTTATCAGGTGGAAAGCCTTGACCTACATTATAGCTGGTAGTGATTGACGGAGTTCATGTATTTAAACCTAGCACTTAGTCATTTATATAGTAATGTGTAAGTATAAAAAGTTGTTAGAAATATGGAGGAAAACCTCATCTGAATTGGCTTGCTACTACTAGTTGTGTAATTCGTTTAGAGTCCGGAAGTGAGATAGAATTTACTTTTGTGAATCTAAACTACTTAAACTGAAGAGTTTGACTCTTTGTGGCCTTGATCATTTTGTAATGAAGTAGCTCCTTGAAAATATTGATTAGAAAATAATGAAAACACTGTGAAACTATGGTTTGAACAAGTGAATATATTTTCATTGCTCATCCAGCCAAAGGACGGTGATGCTGATGGTAGATCTTCGCTAACATGAAGTGCTTTTTATTGCTAGTCATTTTACTTAGTGCTTTACACACCTTGCTTGTTAAATCCTCAAAATAACTCCAAACTCCAAGGGAGGTAGTATTAGTCCTTTCAGATGAGGCAAATTGAGGCTATGCAGGAAGTCCCATAACCTCTTCTAGGGCAGGCAGGCAGGCAGAGCCAGGTGACTGGAATGCCTGAATTGTTCAAACTAGGTGGTGGACTTCATTCTGAGGAAAGGCCTTCCTGGAGAGGAGCTGGCACAGCACCCCTTATTCAGTGTCACTAATTAATCATACTTAGAGATCTTTTTTAGATCTCTTACTCAGCTGTTAATTGCTTCAGTTCAGTCTTACGATATCTAATCAGAGGAGTAAGTACCTTCTTCGAAGTAGCCCTATGTAGGATAGTAGGCAACCTAAGGCATTATCTTTCTCAGTAGATTTTCTTGCTGCTTACTGAGGTGTAATATGTATTCATTTTGGAAATTTTGGAAAAATGAAAAAATTTTCAGTGCTTACACTTTTTGTAAATTGCCTCATTTAATCCTTACAACAGTCTTGTGAGGTAGATATTACTCCCATTTTATAGGTAAGGGAAATGAGTTTTAAACAGGGTAAGCCATCTCACCTAGATCACTGAGCTAATTGAGTGGTTAGAGCTGGAGTTTGAACTCTGGCATTCTGACACCAGAGCCCATGTATTGCCTTCTCATATCAACCCTTATTTCCAGACCTTTTTTGAAGTGAGTGTGTGTGTAAAAAGTTACATATTTGGGCCCATACCATATATTCAATTTTATTTACTGTCTATTTCATTTACTTTCTTGTGTTATTAAAAATTTCTTAGACACCAGTTTTAATTTTTACAGAAGATTCCATTTTAAAGAGATAACTATAATTTTGTTTAAAAATTGAGAAATAATATGCAATAATGGTTTAGAGCTTGGAACGAGAGTGTGTGAGTTCAAATCTTGGCTTTGGCAATTCCTATGCAAGTTATATAATGCCCTGTGCCTTAGTTTACTAACCTGTAAAATGGGAAATGACAATGTTTACATTATAGAGCTGTCACGAGGATTCAATTTATTATGCATGTTATGAAGATGAAATGAATTAATACTTGTAGTGTTTCTTGTATACTTGTAACTCTGATGTCCACCTAGGAGCTTGTTAAAAGTACAGATTCTCATTCAGTAGGTCTGGGTGGGGCCTGAGATTCTGTAGTAAGCTCCTAAGTGATGTACTACATTTTGAGTAGCAAGGAAGTAAAAGTACTTAGAACGATGTCTGGCACCTAATAAATGCTCAATAAATGTTACTTTTTTGAGTTGTTTCAATCATTTAATTCCTGACAGTAGTGTTGTGATGACAAACTAAACCTTTGTCCATAAGTCTTTACATTGTTGATTTCCCTGGGCTTGGTCATAGAGATGGGATTCCTGGGACTAAAATTACCCCATGTTTTTTCTAAATCATCCATGACTTCCTGCTTTCTCTTTTTCAGTCGTGGACATGTCACTTAAGGAAAACTGACATATTGCTAATTTATAGAATTTAGCACTTGAAGGAACCTGAGAGCTTATTTCCTGGGGACATGAAGTCTGCCCAACCTAACAACTCCTCACCCTCTGTGCTTAACATTTAGAACTATGTGTAGGGGCAGGGTTTTTTGGTTGTCACAACTACCGGAGAGACCATTTCGAGGGCAAGGTCCAGAGGGGCTATGTCCTCAGTGTGTGAGACAGTCTCGTATAACAAAGAACTGTTTTGCCTACAAGACTAGTAACTTCCCTGCTGAGTATCACAGAGACCATTTCCCTGTGGTTTATAGATGTGAAACAGATGCCTGGGTAGGACAGGGTGAAGGCACATTCCTGAAGCTGCCTGGTGCTAGAGCTATAGTTGGAAAACGAGTGTCTTGTTTCCCCATTCTTTGCTCTTTGTGGGATTATATTTGGTCTTTTTTATTGAATTGTTTAAGTGATAACTGACTCACTAGTGAAGCCGAGTATAATTGCCCTCTGTCTGAAAAGTTGTAACAAGATCATATGTGACAT
This sequence comes from Manis javanica, assembly GCF_040802235.1. Taxonomy (NCBI): domain Eukaryota; kingdom Metazoa; phylum Chordata; class Mammalia; order Pholidota; family Manidae; genus Manis; species Manis javanica. The sequence goes on from NC_133172.1 coordinate 51,826,455, forward strand.
GGAGTGCCCTTTGGCTTGTGGTCATATGTTTACTTTTATTCTTAGTCATCAAAATGACTGAGATTTATGTATCTGATAGACTATCTTTTAAGATAAGCTAAGAAGCATTAAGAGATATATAACAGAAAATAATGCCATTGGGATTTGGAAATCCTGAGTTCTCATGCCTTTTCTGTCACTGACTTGCAGGGTGGCCTCTTGCAAGTCACTAAGTTTTTGTTTAACATGTTTTGATTTTATAAACGTGGAGTGAAAAATCCTGTTTCAGTTACCACTGAGGAAGGACAAAGGAGATTATTTTTGGTTTGTCCTTCATGTTTCTGTGCTATTTTAAAACTTTAAAGAATGTGTTATATATTAAATAATTTATTTTTATTAAATTTTTTTGTTTTTATATTTTAATACTTCTGAAATCAGCTTGTATCTTATAGTTGTTGGAGGGTCAGAGTTTAATTAGCAGTGTTTTTTCTTTCTTAATGGTTATTGCAATACCATCTGGTTTATTGCAATACCATTCTGACACTAACCACCAGGAGTTCACACAGACTTCACAAGTTCAAGGCCATGATCCCCAACAATGCCCTTACTTCAGATTCTGGCTGTACTTTTGACCAACTGGATACAAATTTGGGGGTTCCCATGACCCCTTCAGGTTCAGTAATTCACTGGAATGACTCACAGAACTCAAGAAAGCACTATACTTATGATTACAGTCTTAGGATAAAGGATGCAAATCAGGACCAGCCAAATGAAGAGACACATAGTCCAAGGTCTGGGAGGGTCTTGAATGTAGAACTTCATGCCCTCTTCCTCTGTCACCCTGTCAGCACACCAGTGAGTTCACTCACCAGTATGTCTATGGAGCTTCCATACAGAGTTTATGTTGGGGTTTCCTTGGGCAGGTTTGATTGATTGAATCATTGACCACATGCTTGAACTAAATCTGCCCTCTCTCCACCCCTGAAGTCAGGCTGGCTCTAAGCCTCAACTCTGTTGTTACATGGTCGGTCTTTCTGATGACCATCCTCCATCCTGAGTCATCACATCTCTTGGCATAAACTCAGGGGTCATCCAAGAGGCTCATGAATTAACTAAGTCAAGAGCCAGCTAATTACTCAGGAAAAACCAAGGATTTAGAACCTTCTAACCAGAAACCAGGGATGAAGACTAATAAGATTCTTCTTATACAACAATGATGTGTAAAATATCTTTCAAGTGATGGTATATTAGATAATGAAATGCAGTTGTTTTAAAACGTAACATTTTAGGTTTCATTGTGTGACTTAACATATGAGGTGCTTTGAGCTCTTCATAAATTACTTTAGCTATATAAAATAGTGTGGTTTGCCTAAAGGAAGCTAGGCTTTGTATGAACCTGACACAGGTTCAAACCTTGATGCTACCATGACTGTGTTAGTATATATGAACTTCATTTTCCTTATCTGCAAAATAGGCATAGCTTTGTAAAATGTAAAACATTTATTCTCACCATAGTGTCAGGCATGGAGTAAACACTCATTTAAGTATCCTTATTATTGCTGTTTGTGTGTTATCTATAATGTTGTAGGGAAAATGGAAGTTACCATAGCCAGAATCATCACCTGACCCTAATCTGTTTGCCCATTGCACTCATGCAGTGCTTGCAGGCACCTGCTTGCACATGTGTTGGCAGAGGAACCATAATTGTCTGTCCTGCTGTGTAAGGAGCTCTGCCCAGTGCTCTCCCTGGGGTCTGCGACGAGGTAGAGAGGCCCAGAGGGAGAGACAAATTGCGAACTTGCCAGAGGCAGATGTGATTCTAACACTCAATCTGCCACCATGAGAATAAAGCTTGGTATAAACCCCTTTACCCTCAACATTTCATTGTTGTTTGGTCTTAACCAAATCCAGAGTGAACCAGGGTTAAAATTCCCCTCAGTCAAGACATTAGGCACAGTCAGCAAGATTCACTACAGATTAAAAAACAGACAAGCTGCCCTCATGGGAGGGGTGCTTCAGCGGGCTGCCCTTATGGCTGGGGAAATACTGCAGGAATCCCATATGGGTGAGGAGGAATTTAGGTGTCCCCCAGTGGGCATGTGGACCGAGATGGCTTTCTTCCTAAAGGAGTGGACGCCTCCCCAGGACTGGGGAGAGGTATGACACCTGAGGCAATGATAGAGGCCCTCCGTGAGATTGGGAGATCCTTAGAGAAACAGTGCCCGCAAGGTGGTGGGAACTGCGGGTTGGTAATTCCTCACAGTATTAAAAAAGGCCATGGGGGAGAAGGATGCATTCCTGTGAGAACCATGAGAAGAGGCAGTATGAGAATGCAAGCTGCGAGGTGCTCTGGAGGAGGAAAAGATTTTTTGGAGAAAGAGAAGGTGTTGCTTCAAAGCGCTGAGGAAAAGCTTAAAGGCCGTGAAGAAGGAGGAAGCACAAGAAAAGTCAGCACAAGAATGCCAGCTGCGAGGTACTGAGGAGAATGTACGAGAGCTTTTGAAGACTGAGATAGTGCTGCTGTGAGGCACTGTGGAGAACGTAAAAGATGCAGCAAAGGAGGCACTCAGGCTTCCTAACTAAATGAGGTTATCTGTACTGTGGCAGATAGCAAAGAAGCTGCCATCAGCTCTGGAAGCAGTAGAGGATGTGTCAGAGAAGGGCGAAGAGGTGGGGGTCGGGTGGCAGGCACCAACCCCTCCTTTCCTGAAGTCCCACCCAGTTGTAGTCAAGAAAATAAAGTCGCAGCAATCACGGGTTCCTCCGGGAGAGGTGCAGCCCTCCCCCTGCCCAGGTCACGGAGCACTCTGTGCTCCACCCCTATACCCAGGAAGAGCTGGTGATTTGGGCTCCTGGTTTCTGGAGAAACTCTCAGAGTCCATGTTAGCCTGGCTTCCCTGCCTTTGGGATGTATGGGTGGATGGGATTATTCTGTCCAGTTAGAAATGGGGAAGCTGGCTTCCCTGAAAAATCCTGCCTTGAGTAATTACAAAATACATAACAGACCCCAAGCAACCACCCTCTCCTCGATTGGCTTATGGCCACACTTCCTACCGTATGGCCCAATCAGGGTGAATTGCCATCTTCCCCTGCTAGATGGCAGATGTATGCTGAGCTCCGAAAGGTGTTATGGGATTTGGGCATGAAAAATGCCATTTATAACCCAGCAAGTCATGGCCCAGATGAGGAGCTGTTTACCATAGGGATGAGGGATACAGTGTGCAAACGGCTCTCCCGTCCCTCCTTGGAGCCCTAGTGGCCAGTCTTGCCCCTCACTTAGGCAACCCCTAAATTAGGATACCAGTACTGTGGCAGATTTGGGGGAGGCTGAAGTGATGCAGGCATGGAAGGGAGTGTGCTCCTCTACTCAGAGGAGGAGTTTAAAGGGCCCCATGAAGGTCATGAGAACCCAGGTGTGGGTTGATCTGATAAAGGCAGGAGCAGATAAAGAGAAATTGGGTGGGAAGTCAAATAAAATCATACTGGAGCTCTGGCAACAGTTGAAGCCAGAGCAGTGGTTTTGGCCGTTGGCTAAGGTGAAGACCAAGAAATGGAAGCTGGAGACAAAGCTACAAATTGACCATGTTCTTGCAGGACTTTCTGCTGGAGTGAGCCGAACCCACCTGTGCCCTCACAGGAAGACAACTGGGTAATACAGTTTGAGGGGAGGGTCAAGGCATCCACCTTGAACTGGAGGCCACATGTTGAAATATGAATTCACTGGTCCCCAGCGAAAGTGCACCAAACATGTCTTGGGTCTGGTAGACACAGGAACTGAATACTCACTGATTTATGGCAACTCTGAGCACTTTCTCATGATCCCTGCTGTTACAGAGAGATACAGGGGTAAGGCTATCAGAGTGAAACAAGCCCAAATCCCACTGGGAATAGAGTGTCTACCCCAAAGGAGATACTGTGTATATCTCTCCGATCCCTGAATATATTTTGGGGATAGGCATCCTGTAGGGCCTCTGGTTACAGACCACAGCAGATGACTCAGACTGAGGATACATGTGGTGAAATCAGTTCTGAGGGGACAGGCTAAGCACTGCCTGTAGCTTTGTGCCTCACCGAGTGACAAATACCAAGCAATACAAATTGCCTGGAGGGCATAAAAAAAGTTGGAGAAACCCTCCAGGAACTGGAGAAGGTAGGTATTATAAAGCCCATCCATAGCCCTTTTAAAAAAAATCAATATTATTATTATTTTTCTTACTATATATATATCAAAGTGGTTCAACAGTCCCCCTTCTCCTCCCCACTCTACTGCCCACTTCCTGCCCCCTTGGTAACCACTAGTCACTTCTTGGTGTCTATGAGTCTAATGCTGTTTTGTTCCTTCTCTTCTGCTTTGTTTTTATATTGCGCAAATAAGTGAAATCATATGATATTCGTCTTTCTCTGCTTGGCTTATTTCCATTTTGCTGCAAATGGCAGGATTTCTTTTCTTTTTATAGCTGAATAGCATTCCATTATGTATATGTACCACATCTTTATCCATTGGTCTACTGATGGACACTTAGGTTGCTTCCATATCTTGGTCACCCATAGTCCTTTTAATTCTCTGGTGTGACCAGTAAAAAAGCCAGACAACATCTGGCATATGACTGGATTACAGATAACAGAATAAAGTCATATCCCCTCTCTGCTGTCCCCTCTATAACAGCCCTTATGGACATTCTCAGTCATGAACTAGGGACATATCATTTGTTGTGGATCTTGCTGATTAATATCTTCTTTTCCATTGACATAGCACAGGAAAGTCAGGAACAGTTTGCCTTCATGTGGGAAGGCTGGCAGTGGACTTCCACTGTCTTTCCACAGGGACACCTCCACAGCCCACCATCTGTCACGGACTCGTAGCCCAGGACTTGGCAGCATGGGAGAAACCACCAATGGTGTGGCTGAACCATTGTATTGATGATGTCATGCTTTGGATTCTCTAAAAGACCTAGAAAGTATAGCACCTAGGCTGCTGCAACATCTACAGGAGAAAGGGGCCATTAATAGTACCACATTTCAGGGGCCAAATTCTTGGGGGTTGTCTGGTCAGGTAAAACTGAAGTTATAACAGAAGGAGTGATACATAAAGTTCAGGCTTTCCCTATTCTTATGACCATCACACTATTGCAGGAGGTTTTGGGTCTTTTAGGCTACTGGAGAGTGTTTATCCTGAACTTGGCACAAATTCTGAAGTCCTTATGTGGTTTGGTATGAAAGGGTGTCAAGTGGGACTGGGATGAAACATGTGCAGTTGCTTTTACTGCTGCAAGGTGGGCAGTCAAGGCCATGCAGGCCTTGAGTGTGATAGACCCATTAAGATCCTGTGAGCTGCATGTCCATGTGACCAAAAATGGTTATGGCTGTCTCTGGCAGCAGCCTGAGTGAACTCATGAACCTATTGGATTTTGGTCACAACTATGGAAAGGAGCAGAGGCACGGCACATCTTAACAGAGGAATAAATGGCTACTGTGTACCATGCCTGCTGGCTATGGAGCCCATCACTGGGATAGCCCTGATGAAGGTAAAAACCACCTATCCCATTGTGTGGTGGATACGAGATGACCCAAAAGCCATGGAGTGGGGTGGCACAGACACCTACACTGGCCAAGTGGACATATACTGTAGCAGCGTAGTGCCTTCTCTACTAGCCCCTTGAGTAGAGAACTCCAATGCTTACTGGGGCTAGTGGCATATACCAGTGAAGGGCAAGAAGAATTTGCTTTAGAGCCATTAGTAGCAGAGAGCCCTTATCAGGATGGAAGAATGTGTATACCTGAAGAGGCGTGGTACACAGATGGCTCCAGCCATGGCAGCCCCCAAAATGGAGGGCTGTAGCTTTCCATCCTAAGACTGAGACGATATGCATGGAAAGGTAAGGGGAAGAGGAGTCAGTGGGAAGAGTTGGGAATAGTGTGGAAGAAGCCCTTCCCAATAGGTGTCTGCATGGACAGCTGGGCCATCTATCAAGGTTTGACTCTGTGGCTACCAACGTGGTACCATGCCAACTGCATGGTTGGTCACTGACCCCTTTGGGGGCAAGAGTTGTGGCAAGACTTATGGTCAGACTAAAACAGTTACAGTATACCATGTGAGAGGCCATTTGCTGCTGACATCCCCAGGAAATGATGAAGCAGACGAATTGGCCCAGGTACATTGGCTAGAAGGAAATCCTTTCCCTGACATGGCCCGATGGTTTTGTCAACGTTTGTTGTGCGCAAGGCAGAAGACACTGGGCTGTAGCCCGTCAGTGGGGCCTGCTTTAACCTTTGAAGAAATCAGTAGAGACCAGCAGGAGTATATTGTGTGCTCTAAAAGCGATTTACACCAAGTCCCACAGCAACATGGGACCTCCCTATACTAATGCAAGTACAAATCAAGGAGATATTATTGAAGCCAGGGATTGGTCACCAAAGTAATATCTTGCTGTGAGCACAGATTGCAGTAAACCCTGAAGACTCTGTTCAATGTGTGTGGCCTTGGATGTTTTGACACATGGACCAGGAATAATGGCTGGTCCTCCTAGCACCTTGGGGACAAGGTCTGGAAGCTGACCTTCCATGTATTCCTGGAGTAACAGCAGAGTGGCCCTCAGGTATCATGGTAGCATACCCTAAAAAACTGGAAGGTAAGAGCTTACTGAGTAGTTTCATTTTATTTTTATGGCCAGTGCATTCTCCTCCAATAGCACTATACATAGACCCCTCAGCAACCCCCACAGGAAGAGGGGCAAAGGTATGGTGTACTAGAACCAGACAGGACCCCTTTCCTATCACAGGACCACTCTCTTGTGCATCCTACCTGATAGACAAGATTTGCCTAAGTTAATGTCATTAAAATGTGTCTTACAGCCTTTAAGATTAAGCTCCTCTGATGTCTTTTTGGATTGGGCACACACCCTAGGAAAAACTACTGCTTGCTGGGTGTGTATGGAGCACTACTGGCCTTCTGTGGAAAAGTGCAAGTCATTAAATCAATCATCTGAGTAGAACTGGTTTGAGTACAGCTGGAATGACCACTTGGTAGCAATTTAACTCCTCAGACTTGAGGATTATCATAATTGCTATTGTTATCTGTATCACAATTTTTGTTGTTATCTGTATGTGCTGTTGCTGTTATGGAATCTGGTTACTATGCCCCATCTGTCTCACACAGGAACCATTGCAGAAGATTGAGGGTGCTTAAGTTGTGAGGCAGAAATCCTGGAGTGGTGGAGGTGTAGGGAAAATGGAAGTTACCATTACCTGACCCTGATCTGCCTGCCCATTGCGCACAGGCAGTGCTTGCAGGTGTGCGCTTGCCCACCTGTTGGTGGTGAGCCATAGTTGTCTGTATTGCTAGAGAAGGAACTCCGCCCAGTGCTTGTTCCAGGGGCCGTGTGGTGGCAGAGAGGCCTGAAGGCAGAGACAGAGATAGATCCTGAAATTACCAGAGGCTGATGTGATTCTAGCACTCATCCTGCCACAGAAGAATAAAGCTTGGTAGAAACCCTTTTACCCCCAACTTCTGTTGTTGTTATTTGGTCTCACAAATCCAGAGTGAACTTGCCTGGGGCTGAAATCTCCCTCAGGCGAGACAAATGTTGATCTGCACATTTGTAGACATTACCTCTCTAGGTGGCCAGGGATTGAGTTTTAGCCTATTTGATGTAGAGAATGGTGCTGTGCTTTGTTAGGGTCTTTGATATAATATATTATTTTCCTGTGCTGGATTTTAATAATGTGTGCTTTTGTCTCTCTTTTTTAACTAGAGTTCTTGTGAAATGACCCTTGGAATGAAATTTACCCTTTTCTTACATGTATTTGAACTATGGATACTGTTTAGAATAACTGTTGGCTACTACTAAGCTTGGCTAAATGCAATAAACTGACAAACCTTGATGAATAGAAATATTATACTGGTTGGCTGGTTTGGAGAGAAGTGACCATATTCACATATATTCAGCTTAACAAGGATTGCAGTAGCTCCTAGAAGCCTTAGAAAGCAAACAAACTATTAGAGCTGTCTTACTGTCTGTCCTTAAAGCAGTAGTAGAAGTATTTCAAATGCTGAATGGAACCTTTCACTGCCAACATTATTCTCTTCTGCACCTATGTGATTTTCCTTTGATTTGTGAGAGATTTAACAAATAGCTAGTTACCAGCCTGTTAAACTTTTGGAACTTTGAAACCCAAAATTGATATATAAGTATCCTTTCCCATACTCTTTACTTTCTAAAGTAGATGAGTTCAATGAGTAAATGGAATTAATCCCTCATTTTACTTGTTTTTTCAGTTCTTAAAAAATTTTTTTTTACTCATTTATGCTGAATTAATAAGAGGGTGTTGAGATTCTTTTAATTTATTTTCTCCCACCAGGGAAAATACTTTAAGCAGAAATATACAAAGAAGGTTTCAAAATCTACAGGGCCTTTTGAGGAAAAGAAATTTTTTTCTTATTGAAGTATAGTTGATACAGTCATACTGGTTTCAAGTGTACAACACAGTGGTCTAAGAGTTACCCATATTTATTAAATCCTCACTCCCACTAGTGTGGTTACTGTCAGCAGAGGAAGATGTTACAGAATCATTGATTATATTCTCTATGCTGTATTACTATACCCATGACCAGCTTATATTATGATTGAGAATTTTTGTGTCCCTTTACCTCTCTCATGCTCCCCAACCTCCCAGCCCAACCCCTCCCCAATGGTAACAACTAATCAGTTCTAAGTGTCTATGAGTCTATTGCTGCTTTGGAGGAAAGGAAATTTGATCATGTAAATTTTGTCAGAATTAGGATGTTCCCATTTTTTTTTTGGTGTTCTAGGGAGAACTTGAAAAATCGAACTAGTGAGATTTAGCCTGAAAGTATTATTTCTTGGTCCATAATATGTGATCATTATATGGAATTATGAAATTTAAATGCATTGAGCTCTGTATCTGAAATAAAAGCAGGGTTCAGGTAGAATTTGCATTATATTAGGAAGGAGTCTTAGATACCTCATAGACCCTTGAATTGTAAGAGACCCTAAAGATCATCTAGCCAAATTTGATTCTTATAGGTGACTCTTCTAAAATATCTGTGACAGATGGCTCTTTAGTGCTATGTGAGCTATTTTGAGAGGCAGTCTGTTTCATTATTGGATATTTCTAATGATTAAGGTTCTTCCTCATTTTTAATCCAAGTTTACCTGTGCAACTCCTTTGTAGGCTTTTGGTTCAGTCCAAAGTAAGGGACTTATTTAATTTGCAACTCCTTTGTAGGCTTTTGGTTCAGTCCAAAGTAAGGGACTTACTTAATTAGACAAGTAAGTCTAATTCTTCTTGACACTGAAAGATGTAGCTAGCTGTTTATGCCCATGGTCTCCTTGTTGCTAAGTTAGTCCTTCAGTCAGTTTTCATATTACATGACTGCTTGACCCCTTCAGGATGCAGTTTATTAGAAGTCCCTCTTAAAATGTATCCTCTTTAGAAGAATTCTACTATTGTGCTTACTGTACTGGGAAAATGCCTAATACTGTCATAGTCCTTTGTGCATTTTTATTTTATATATTGACTAGAGATCAATTGTAACTGATGTTTTTGTTCTGAAAAGTTTATTTACCATTTCTATTAAATTCAATATTTATTTGTCTTTGTAGGCTTTTGGTTCATTCCCCAGGTAGTAGGTTCTGAGTTTATAGGAGCAGAGAGTATGATCTGAGCAGTTAGGAGGGGCTGGGTGGTTGTTTATTTTTGTTTTTTTTTCTGTGCTCATCAATATAACTCCTGTTCCTAAATTATCATTTTGATGTAGTTGTTTTTATTCATCTTTGTAGTGTTCTCATTTCATGTTATTTCTTACTTAAATCTTACTGCCAACAGTAGTTTCTAGTTCTTTATAATCATAAAACCCAGATGTCCTTCATATCTTTTTGCCATGGCAGGAGGTGTATCATGTTTCTTAAAGTAGCTCATGCAATTTTTAAGTTTCCTAAACAGTCTTTTTAGAGATGTTCCTCAAAAGAATAATGTTCCTCCACACCTTTTGAACACACAAGCTCTCCTGTACTCGTTTTTTGGTGGTTGTTTCAGATTAGGGAGATACTGTATTTTTATTCTAATTAAAATTTGATTCCAGTCCCAAGAATTTTTTGAATAATTGCCAATGTTATTTGACACTGCTACAAGTGACATTTTGCTAAACCCTTTAGATTCTATATAATATCTTGTTGTAAGTAAATAAATTTAGTAACTATCGGTTGGGTTCTGTTGTTCTCATTATAGTGATGAGGAATTTAAGACAATGAGGTTAAATAACTTGAAAGATGGAGCTAGCTGTTTATGCCCATGGTCTCCTTGTTGCTAAGTTAGTCCTTCAGGGCATGTGGTTGGTAAGTGGCAGAATGGAGACTCAAACCCAGATAATCTGATTTTTTGAGTCTGTACTCTTAGTCACTGTGTTTGTAACTGCTTTTTGATAAAAGAATTGTAAAAAGAGCTGTCTTGCTGTTATTACTGATGCAGCCCCTTCTATCAAAAAAACACACATTTGATCATTTTTATTTTTTAAGTATTTTAAAATATTTTAGGTTTGTAGGAGTCAGAATATTCAGTGTCACCAGAGGCCACAGATGATTACTAGACATTCTGATTTTACCTTAGCTTTCAGTCAGGACCATGTGGTTCAGTGATTTTGGGGGAATTATTGGACCATTCATTCCTAATTTTTAAGGAATCACCCATGAAGGCAGTAGTACTTGGGACATAGTAGGCAACCCAAAGTTTACACTTCTAATTGTGTGTGCAGCTTATACAACATCAGTTATGGCCAAGTATATATAATCTTTTTATATCTCATAATTTTGCTGCTCTTAAGTTTGGACCAGAAGTTCTCAACAGACCCTGTGGTGGTCCTTGAGACTCCTTGAAGAGGTGCATGAGGTCAAAACTATTCTATAATGTAACTTTATAAGATGTTATTTTTCTTTTTCACTCTTTGTATCTCATGAGTGTACGGTGTTTCTAGAGGCTAGTAGCATGTTATCACAACAGATTGAATGTGAAAGCAGATCCGAGTATCTAGCTGTCACCTATTGAACTAGCTAGTAAAGAGATTTACAAAAATGTAAAAACAGTGCCATTCTCTTTGCTCATTTTGTTCTATTTTGGAAATGTATTTTTCAAAAAATATTTGTCACCATATGAGTTTATTATTACTCAAAAGTGAATAAATATTTGGAAATTCTTAATTTTAGTTTTAATCCAGTAAATATCAATAGCTATACCCCATGTAAACAAAAGCTCTTTGGTCCTCGAAGACAGTAGAGGGATCCTGAGACCAAAAACTTTGAGCACCACTTGTTTAGATTACTTGTATCTGAAGATCTTAAAGAAAATCTTGATATAGAAGTAAAAAATCTAGAGCATATTAAAAGATTTTAAAGATTAAATGAGGCGTTTTTTTTACTTGGTAAATATTTTTCTTTTGAATTGTGAGCAGGAGACTGGAACCTACTGAGCGACCCCTTCAGATTGTTTATGATTACTTATCCAGGCTGGGATTTGATGATCCTGTGCGCATCCAGGAGGAGGCAACGAATCCTGACCTCGGCTGTATGCTTCGATTTTATGGTGGTAAGAATTTATCTGTGGCTTTCTGGGTATGCTATTTTTAAGTTGACCATTTGTGGCTCTGTTTCTCTTCAGCTTTTTAAAAGTATTTTATCAAAAGTTATTTTTAAGCTAGTTAACCAGTGTAGTTAAAAACAACAAAAACAAGAGGAGGGGGCTGGTTAAGGAGGACTTAGAAGTACAGCTGACCCTTGAGCAGTACAAGTTTCAGCTGTGCAGGTCCACTTATACACGGGTTTTTTTCAATAAATACACTGGAAATTTTTCTTGGAGATCTGTGACAATTTGAAAATTTTTCTATTCTGTAGCTTACTTTAAGAATATAGTATATATACCATATAAAATATGCATATGTTATCAGTAAGGCCTCTCATCAACAGTAGGCTGTCAGTAGTTCAGTTTTTGGGGAGTTGAAAGTTATATGTGGATTTTTGACGGTGGTGGGTGGGGGTGATCAGCACCCCTAACTGTACCCCTCCCCCCTATTATTCAAAGGTCAGCTATATTAGTCAAAAATATTTTTGCCTTTTTTTTCAGTGCTATGCTGACTTACTAGAATTATTTTATGCCTTTGCCAGAGTCTTGATCAAATCATGCTTTAGTATCAATTCTATTTTCAGGTTCCTTATAAAGGCCATGAATTTCTTGATAGTTCAAGAATGTTGAGAAGTAGTAGGTGGTCATTATCGTATGTGACTTAACATTTGATGAATACAACTGTCAAATGTGTACACTGCTGAATTTAGTGGGCTTTAAATCTAGGATTTTTGTACTTTCTCTTCTCTTTTGGTGTAATATTTTCCTTGTTTACTATTTTTCACCTAATTACTTAAATATTAAAGTTAGACCTAATAAAATCAGTTACTTTCTGAGTATTACTTTACAAGTATACATAGTCTACTAGTACTATTACTGAGTACCATTTATTAAGTGCTTACTGTGTGATTTTTTGCTTAGGAATTAACCTAGTTTGCTCATTACAACCACTTTATGCTATAGGAACTATTATCTTGTTTTACATTTGAGAAAACTGAGAGAAGTTACATAACTTGTTCAAGGTCATACAACTAGTAAGTGACAGAGCCATTTAACAGCTAACAGTTTTGAATTAATATGACCCATTTATCAAACAGTTAGACTAATACCTAAAGTATTAGTGTATATAGGCATAAGCATTTACTAAGATTTCCTGCTCTCATTCCTCAAAAGCTATTGGTTTAAAATCTGTACACTTTTTGATACAACTCTTATGACATAATATCACAAGCCAGCTTTCTTAAATGCACTCCACAGAAGATTTAATTTGTAATTTTTCATCACAACAGTATTTTGTAATATGTTGTTTCTTAAAAGTTGATTTCCTTTTGTTTTATTTCCATTGATTTCTCTCCTTTGCTAGTTCATGAAGGGAAGGATAGTTACTAGGTTGAGGTTAAATCTGAGGAAAATCATTGAAGACTAACTTGAGCAACACAACACTTCTATCACTGTAAAGCTTGGTTTAAAAAAACAACTTGGAACAGTATCATGCTCCTTATCTGATTGTGGCTGAATGCAGGTTCTATTATAGGTTTCATCCTGGGATGAGAGCTGGGTCTTAAAGCACCAGCAAGCTCCTTTTTACCATTGAGATTGCATTTGAGTCAGTTGTATCACATAGTTGCTAGCCCCAATTCTATTAGTTATGAATTGTAACATGTCTAGGATCTTAATACACCCTTGAAAGGATATTTCAAGTGAGGCTAAAAGAGCACTAGTTTGTAGTACTTATTATTTTTGTGGGCGGGTGAGGGTGAGTCTTTAACAGAGAATGTTTAGAGAAGTTAGTATAATTTGAGTTATAAAATTATGCTTGGAAAAGAGTTTTTTAAGGCTAATTGTTTTTGAAAATAGGCAATATATGTATATAGCATGATAAACAAAAGGTAGAAATATATGTTGATAAGTTTATTAGTTACCTATTGGCTGTGTAATTAGATTGCCTTGAAACTTAATGACTTAAAGCAGTAATAAACATTTATTATCTCTTACAGTTTCTGTGGGTCAGAAATCCAGGAGTAATTTAGCTGAATGGTTCTGGCTTGGATCTCATGAGACATGAGACTGTAGTCACTGTGTTGGTTGAACTGTAGTCATCTGAAGGCTTGATTGGTGCTGGAAGATTCACTCCTGACATGGCTCACTCATGGCTGTTAGTAGAAGCTTTTGGCAGGAGTTCTCAGGTCCTTGCTTTGTGGGCCTCTCTGTCAGGCTGCCTAAGTGTTTTTGTGACAGAGCAGCAAGCTTCCCTCAATGATAGGATGCACACACACATATACATACATACTACACACACACACACACACACCACATACCACATGGAGGCCTCAGTGTTTTTTTATGACCTAGCCTCATAAGTCACTGCCGTTTTTACCACTTTCTGTTTATTAGAAGGGAGTCACCAGATACAGCCCACACTATAGCAAAGAGAATTAGGCCTCCTGTTTGAAGAGAAGATTATCAAAGAATTTGTGGACATATATTCAACCATCACAAAGAGTATGCTTCACTCTCACCTTGCTATCCAACTACCCAGTTCCCAAATCCAGATACACCCTCTTAACAGAAGAAAAGTTATTTTTGAAGTATTCTCTTTGAAGCAGATAGCTTTAAATATTTCATGTGTAGAGTCTTTGGTGAGTTTGCTTAGTTAGAATATGGTATTAGTGAGGCCAGGGTCATAAGGGCCTATTCTAGTTGCTGTGTTTGTGGGATATAAAAGGTGCTGGTATGCCAAGCACACATTATGCAAATGCTAGGTATAGTCTTGCTAGAGAGGGAGTGCTGGGGGAAACTGAGTGGAATGACTAGCTCAGTGCTGAGGAAATAGCGTACTTAACGAAAGATGAGTGCAGCATGATCAACCACCGAGATTAAGACAGCATATTAATCAACTCTTTGTGTATGAAGAAATGGAGTCTAGAAGGCATGATTTGCTAGTGAAGTTTTAGTTCTAGGACTGCATAGCTCAGGTAGCATAACTCGCAGCCCAGCATCTTCTATACCATATTCTCTGCACACATTGTTTAAGACCGTTTTGTCCAGAGAGCATAAACACAAACAGGAAACCAGATATAAAAGAATCAGAATCACATAGTATGTTTCCATTCATTTAAAGTTCAAAAAAAGGCAAAACTCCACCATATTGTTTAGAGATGTGTGGCAATACTACTATCCATCAATATCTGTTCTTTCCTTCCATAGTAATAGAATTGTAGCTGGGCATGTGACTGTCTGGGTGTACTTCATTTCCCAGCCTTTCTGCAGTCAGGTGTGCACGTGACAAAATTTTCTTTAGTGATAAGAAGTGGAATTGTGTAACTACCACGTCTATACCCGGTTCCTAAGACCTCCCATGCATGCTTCTCATTGCTCTTTCTTCTTCCATGTGCTAGGATGGCAACCATCAGAGCAATATCTGAAGTCATGTGTTGAAAATGGCAGAGCCACCATCAGCCTGAGTTTCTTGATATTGCTGACTCCTGGCAACTCAACAGTGCCTACCCTAACAGAGAATTACCATTTTTGTTGTGTTTGAGCCATCATATTCTCCTTATTACAGTAGTTTAACCTGCTGTAACTAATATAGGATGCATACATAAGATATGAAAATACAAAGAAAGCAAGAAAATAATTACTATAAAAGTCAGGAGAGTTGCTGACCTCTAGAGTGGAGGGAGGAGGATGTGATTTCTTACAAGTAGATTTTTTTGAGTTGGTACATTATAATTTTTTAAATTTTGACTTAATATTCCTACATTGCACAGATGGGCATATCGTTGTACACTTTCAGCAATAGAATTTGAGGGTACTTATTTCTTTATATCTTTGCCAACATTGTGTATTATTGTTAAAACTCTTCCTTGCTCCAAATTACAAAAAATAGTATCTCATGTTAATTTGCATATTTTAAACTTCATTGTTAAACTGTACGAGTAACAGCATAATAAAAAATATCCCACCACCCTTTATACAATTACTTTTATGATCACACATTTCTTAGTCTTATTTTGTATGCATATTTTACATTTGTAATTATTGTGTCCATATATTTATCTTTTAAAATTCAATTTTTAATTTATTCAGTGAAATATGCACATAGTCTCATTATCTGTAGTGTTTTAATCTCTTATAATCACCTCCCAAGCCTATTCAGTGCCTAATAGATAACCCCAAATATCAATTTTGTGTACACCTGATCATAATTTTTTAACTTACTCAATATGTATTTGTAGAAATGCATTTTGTTTACATAAATGGTATAATTTGATATTGGTCTTCATGCTTTTTTCACCCAAATATATGTGTTGTGAGGTCTCTCCTTATCTGTCTTTTATGTGTATTTCTTTAAGTTGCATGCTAGTGAATATCATGTATGTATTATATTTTACATAAGTATTTCCCAAGTGATGGACATTATAATAGTCCCTCCACAAGTGAGGGAAATTGTTTGGTACTTGTCTTTCTCCACCTGGCTTATTTCACTGAGCATAATACCCTCTAGCTCCATCCATGTTGTTGCAAATGGTAGGATTTGTTTTCTTCTTATGGCTGAAAAATTTTCCATTGTGTATATGTACCACATCTTCTTAATCAATTCATCTACTAATGGACACTAAGGCTGTTCCATATCTTGGCTATTATAAATAGTGCTGCAGTAAACATAGGAGTACAGATGTCTTTTTGAATCAGGGATCTTGTTTTCTTTGGGTAAATTCCTAGGAGTAGAGTTACTGGGTCAAATGGTATTTCTATTTTTAGTTATTAGAGGAACCTTCATATTGCTTTTCACAATGGTTGAACTAATTTACATTCCCATCAATAGTGTAGGAGGGTTCCCCTTTCTCTGTATCCTCACCAGCATTTTTGTTCCTTGGCCATCCTAACTGGTGTGAGGTGATATCTCATTGTGGTTTTAATTTGTATTCCCTGATAATTAGCGACATAGAGCATCTTTTCATGTGCCTGTTGGCCATCTGATTTCTTCTTTGGAAAACTGTCTGTTGTAACTTCCTTACTATGTAACAGTCTAACTTAACTCACTTAGTACTCTATTACAAACACAATCTAAAGGTTCTTTTTTTTTTCTTTTCCTCCTTTTTCTTCCTCCTCCATTCTTTATGTATTAGGTATCATATTCTGTACTCTGTTTATCCCTTGACTGACTTTGGGGGTAGTTGATTTCATTTTGCATTTGCTTAGTAATTATTTGGTCTACTTCTTTAGTGTGGTTTTATTTTCTGTGGTGACAGCTATTTATTTAGCCTTAGGAACACGTCCATCTATTATAGTCCCTCTGAAATACACTGTAGAGATGATTTGTGGGAGGTAAATTCTTTCAACTTTTGCTTATCTGGAAATTGTTAAATCCCTCCTTCAAATTTAAATGATAATCTTGCTGGAAAGAGTATTCTTGGTTGGAGGCCCTTCTGTTTCATTGCATGAAATATACCATGCCACTCCCTTCTGACCCTATACTGCAAATATTGTTCTGTTTGGATTGGTCACACAGTTCTCTCAATATTCTTTCATTCCTAGAGGTCCTTTTTTCTCTGTGCCTCATCTTCTTTATATTCCTCTTCTCTCATTTCTATTTCATTTATTTTCTCCTCTACTTCATCTAATCTGCTTTTAATTCCCTCCATTGTATGTTTCATTTTGGATACTGTATTTTTCAGCATTTGTATCTCATTCTTGAATTCCTCCCTGAGGTCTTGAATATTTTTCTGTAGCTCCATGAGCATTTTTATGAGTTTTATTTTGAAATCTCTTTTAGGATGATTGGTGATTTCAGTTTTACTTGGCCCTCTTTCTGGTGTTTGTGGGATTTTGGTTTGAACCAGGTTCCTTTGACATTTCATATTTGTAGGTGGTGCCCTCTAGTGCCCAGAAGCTCTACTCTCTGGAGGTGCTTAGCCCCCGGAGTGATGGCGGGGGTTGCAGGCGAGTGGTGCTGGTGCCTGCTGGGCAGAAAGAGGTCTTTCCTGCTTCCCAGTTGCAGTGTCTGCCTCCACTGCCAGGGCCAGTGGACTGAGTACATGGGGAGGAGCCTCTATGCTATGCCTTTGTAGCTGCCATAGGTGGGGCTGCCATCTGACTGGCCTGGCGCCATGATGGAGGCAGCACTTTTGTGAGCTGGGGCCTGCCGGGATGAAGGGGCGGCAGGCTGCTTATTGCATTAGGGGGCCTCAGGGCTGCATTGCCAGCCAGGGGGATGGAGTGCCCGAAGCTCCTGAAAGTTCCCATCCTGCTGGGCTGAGTGCACCAGGACAATTTTGTCCACCTGTCCTTTCTGAGCAGCAAGCTCTGTGCAATCCTTGCCCCTTTAGCAGCCCTTTTGCTGTTAGGAAGTCTCTCAGACTGCCTGCCTTTCTTTTGTCCCAGAGTGGCCAGTTGTGGCTACTTGTTCTCCACAAGTGGCTAGAATCTCAGTCTCTCCGAGTATTCTACCTGTCTTAGCTTTCCAACCTCGCTAATCTCCAGAGCACCATATAATGTAGGTTCATTCTCCTAGAGCAGATCTCCAGGGCTGAGTGTTCAGCAGTCCTGGCCTCCACCCCCTCCCTGTTCCATTTTTCTTCCAACCGCTGGCGAGCTTGGGTGGGAAAGGGCTTGTGTCCCGCCGGATCACGGCTTTGGTACTTTACCGTTTTCCATTAAGTCTGCTCTGTTCCCCAGGTGTAGGCAGTCTGCTGCAGCATTCTTTCCTGTTGCTCTTTCAGGATTAGTTGTATTTGCTATATTTTCAAAGTGTATGTGGTTTTGAGAGGAGGTTTCTGTCTCACCTCTTACACTGCCATCTTTAATCTCTCTCAGGACTCAGTTCATTTTAATGAAAACTGGTATTTAGAGGTTATACTTGGGGCAATAGAGGTACTCAGTGGTGACAGGGTTTCCCTTGATTCTTTTAGAAATTTTTTTTTAAGTTACAGAAGCAATCCATTTTCTTTATTGAACATCTGGAAGTATAAATACATAGGGACATTAAAATTATCTCTTATTTTCCACTTAGAATCTTGGCTTTTGAGATATTAAAACTATTCTATAATTAAAACTATTTGACACTCCAAATAGTCCTAGAACTTTCTCATTCTGTTTTTTTTTTTTTTTATCACTTTAAGAAGATCAGACACTTGAGGCACTCTGGATATCTAGCAAACCCCCCCAAATTAATAATAAAATAGCATGTTATTTCATATATAAATACTTTATCCAAAACAAAATTGAATGTTCCTTTCTGAGAGTGGTGGTGGATAGATTTAAGAGTTTTCTGTGTAATAAAATATAAAGAATAAGGCCAAGAAAAAAGAGACTCAGAAAATTATACATGAGTTGATATAACATCTGCTTAATGTAAACTTTAAAAGAGACTGTTAGCCACTGCTGGTGGGAATGTAAGCTAGTTCAACCATTGTGGAAAGCAACATGGAGGTTCCTCAAAAAACTAAAAATAGAAATACCATTTGACCTCGGAATCCCACTCCTTGGAATTTACTGAAAGAATACAACTTCTCAGATTCAAAAAGACAGATGCACCCCTATGTTTATCACAGTACTTTTTACAATAGCCAAGGTATGGAAGCAACCTAAGTGTCCATCAGTAGATGAATGGATAAAGAGGAGATGGTACATATACACAGTGGAATACTATTCAGCCATAAGAAAGAAACAAATCCTACCATTTGCTACAACATGGATGGAGCTGGAGGACATTATGCTCAGTGAAATAAGCCAGGTGGAGAAAGACAAGTGCCAAATGATTTCCCTTATTTGTGGAGTATAACAACGAAGCAACAATGAAGGAACAAAATAGCAGCAGACTCACAGACTCCAAGAAGGAACTAGTGGTTACCAAAGGGGAGGGGTGTGGGAGGGCGGGTGGTGGGGGGAGGAAGAAGGGGACTGAGGGGTATTATGTTTAGTACACATGGTGTAGGGGATCACGGGGAAAGCAGTGTAGCACAGAGAGGGCAAATAGTTAATCTGTGGCATCTTACTACACTGATGGACAGTGACTGCACTGGGGTATGGGTGGGGACTTGATAATATGGGTAAATGTAGTAAGCACATTGTTTTTTCATGTGAAACCTTCATAAGAGTGTATATCAATAATAGCTTAATAAATTTAAAAAAAAAGAGACGTAGGCAATTTGGAAGCCTGAGAAACTATAATGAAGTCCCATTTTTACATAATCTAGCCAACTTTGTAGTAGGTGAAACTGTTATAAAGATATAAAAGCAAAATTGCGGAATAATGATTTCTTAAAAAAGCAAGTTTATTGAGATGTAACTCACATACCATAAAAGCTACCCTTTACAAGTGTACAATTCAGCGCTTTTTAGTATATTCAGAGAGTTGCACAGTTGTCATCAATATCTTATTTTAGAACATTTTCATCACCATAAAATGAGACACTATATCCTTTAGCTGTCGTTTCCCATTCCTCACTCTCCCAGCACTTGGCAACCACACATACGTTTTCTGCCTTTATGGACTGTGCTGTTCTGAACAGTTCATATAAAAGGATTATATGCACGTGGCTTTATGTGGCTGGCCTCTTTTACTTAGCATAATGTTTTCAAGGTCCATCCCTGTTGTAGCATGAATCAGTACTTCATTTCTTTTTTTGACTGAATCATATTCCATTGTATGGATATAGCACAATTTGTTTATGCATTCATCAGTTAATGGACATTTTGCTTGTTTCTACTTTTTGGCTATTGTAAATAATGCTGCCATCAACAAAGGTTATATGCAAGTTTTTGTGTGTACATATTTTCAGTTCTCTTGGATATAGATCAAAGAGTGGAATTGCTGGGTCATATGGTGATTCTATATTTTACCTTGTGAAGAACTGCTGGACTGTTTTCCGAAGTGGCTGCAATATTTTACTATCCCACCATTAATGTAGGAGGCTTCCAATTTCTTTATATCCTCACCAACACTTGTTATTGCTTATCTTTTTTGATTATACTCATCCCTGTGGGTGTGAACTGATATCTCATTGTGGTTTTGATTTGTACTTATCTAGTAATTAATGAGGTTGAGCATCTTTTCATATGCTTGTTTGGAGAAATATCTATTCATATCCTTTGCCCATTTTTTAATTGGGTTATGTCTTTTTATTGCTGATTTATAATAGTATTTATTCTAGATCCAGGTCTTTTATTAGATATATGATTTGCAAATATTCTGTCCAATTTTTAGAGTCATCTTCTCACTCTCTTGATAGTATCTGTTGAAGCAACAGGTTTTATTTTTGATGAAGCCCAGTTTATATTTTCTTTTCTGTCACTTGTGCTTTTTGTGTCAGTATGTAAGAAACCATTGCCTAACCAAGGTCACAAGATTTTTTCCCCATGTTTTCTTAAGAACTTTATTTATCAGTTTAGCTTTTACTTTTAGGTCTATGATCCATTTTGATTAATTTTTGTATATGATGTTAGGTTAGGGACCCAACTTCATTCTTTTGTATGTGGATATCCAGTTGTCCCAGCACTATTTGTTGACAGGACTGTTCTTTCTCTGTTGGGTTATCTTGGCACCCTTGTCAAACAGTTGTCCATACTGTAGGGGTTTATTTGAGAACTTTCAATTCTGTTCCATTGCTCCGTGTCTGTCCTTAGTCAAGACTGTATTTTATATGCCAGCTTCTTACTTTATAATCAGTTTTGAAATTGGGAAATGTTTGTCCTCCAATTTTCATCTTTTTCAAGATCATTGTGGCTCTGCTGAGCCCAGCGCATTTCTATATGAACTTTAGGATCAGTTTGTGAATTTCTGCCTAGATGGCAACTGGTATTTTGATAGGGATTGCACTGAATCTGTAAATCAGTTTGGGGTGTTGTGCTATCTTAACAATATTAAGATTTCTAACCCATGAACACTGGATGCCTTTCTATTTATTTGGGTCATCTTTAACTTCTTTCAAATATGTTTTGTAGTTTTCAGTGTATAAGGTTTACACTATTTTCATGGTATTCTTTTGATGCTATTGCAATTATAATTGCTTTCATAATTGCACTTTTGAGTTTATTGCTCACTCATAGAAATACAATTGATATTTTTTTAAATCTTACATCCTGCAACCTTGCTGAACTCATTTATTAGTGGATCACTTTAAATTTTATACAAGATTATATCATTTGCAAATATAGTTTTTTTCTTTCTTTCCAGTCTGATACTTGTTTTGAATCTGTAAATTTGAGGTAAATAGGGACATCTTCAGACATGTCTAGCAGGCAATTGGTTATAAATCTGAACTGAAGGAAGATTGAGGCAGGAGATAGAAATTTGAGGACCTATCAACATATGAATTACTCAGTTTTAGGGATTAGAAGCCAGATTGAAGAAAATAGAGTAAATAAGAAGTGAGGTAACAAATGTAACTGACACAGAAGCACAAATAAGAAGAAAAGTCTCAAAAGGGCAAACTCAAAATACAGAGTTTCTCAGAATATAGTTTGTGGACTGTCTGAATTTAATTACTTGAGGGTACTTCTTAAAACTACCTTTTCCTGTGTTCCATCCCGGACCCTCTGAATTAGACTCTCTGTGGATTGGTCTTGGCGTTCTTCATTTTAAGATAATTCTCAGATAATCCTTGAGTGCATAGGAATTGGAGAAACACTGAACTAAAGGAATTTTACAATTGAGACTGAGAGGGAATGGAAGAAAACTTGATTGCTTTTGTAGCTCTGATAAAAACAACAAGGTGGGAGGAGTTGAAGGGTGAGAAGAGAGAACAACTGGACTCCTTGAGGAAGTGGAATTTAGAATATAGACGAAAGGACTGACCTACAGTTGGAGAAATGGCTCTCTGTGTATCTAGTGTTAACATATGATGTTATAAACCTTTAAAGTAATCTAGCCCATTTACTCATATTACATGTGGGAAACACACAGTTAAAAAGGCAAAGTGATGCTCAAGTTTTTGTAATCGTATAATAATACTGAGTGCAACCCAGTTTTCTCAATTCCCAGTGAATTGCTGTTTGCACACCTCTTACTATTGCTGCTCCTGTTCATTTCTGTTTAGTTACATGTCTGTTTTCAGTAGTGCTTTAACCAAGAATATCTCTCTGTTCAGTGTATCACAGGCATATAAAGATTTCTAATGGGGAGGAGGGTGCCAAAAGAAAGAGAAGCTCTTGTGTGTACATTTCAACTTCTGCCACCATGATGGGGATAGATTGAAATACCAGCCATAAGCTTTTCCTCACAAGTAGTAGAAAGATGAAGGATTGAGTACAAAACTAGAGTACTCTCATAATCATTAATTTCTTCCTTCTGGAACAGATAATCATAACATAGTGGCTCTCATTGCATACTACTTTTATACCTAAAACTATGCTTAGTACTTTGTATCCATCATCTTAAATTTTTTAAAAGAACTCCATGAAGATAGGTGGTATTAAGATACAAACTGTACAAATGAAGAAGTCCGGCTCAGTGAGATATAAAATAGTTCAAGGAAACAAGAGTGAGTGGTAGAACCAGGATTTGAACTTGAGTCTGAATGTGTGACTCCCAAGTCCATGATCTTAACCACTCTTCCATAAGGTCTTTCTCTGTTTATATGGGAGATACAGCTTTTGGAAGAAGGATTAACTGGCATTCAAAGTAAAATCTTGCTCTCTAGATCCAAACCATAGTACTCCCACTATGTAACTTCAGTGATGGGTAACATTTTAGGACTGATATCATATTTGGTAATTCTTACATTGCTTGGTTATGTACATTTATAAATAAGGCATGCTGAATGTTGATGTAATACTTTCTTTTTCCCTTTCAGTATTCTTACACTACTTTAATTGGTGGCTTCTCAAGTACTGTTTCCTTTTCAGAAAAACCATGCCAGGTGGACCACCTGGACCGAATCCTTCTATCTGGAATCTATAATGTGCGCAAGGGAAAGACCCAACTGCACAAGTGGGCTGAGCGCCTAGTCATCCTCTGCGGCACCTGCCTCATCATTCCCTCAGTGAAGGATTGTCAGACTGGAAAGGTGCACATTTTGCCTCTGGTTGGAGGAAAGGTATGACTCACAAAGATGAATTAGTCTTCACTTGAGCATCTTAATTTAAAAAAATTATACATGATTTTTATAGTTTTTTCCACATCTTTTCAAAGAAGCCAACGTGAGTATTATTAAAGATTATATCAAAAAGTTTGTGTTTTAGAGTTTGCTTAGGTTTAAACAAAATTAATTGACCCAGGCTAATTTAAGCATAAAACAGGTTTATTTATGTCACAGACTTCCTGGGAGGTACAAAGGCTATCCATTCCCCAATGCAGAATCCATTTGTGGAAGATACCCTGCTTCCACTGCTAGGCCCGGGATGCTGGCACTGGAAACACCAACAGTAGACAGAGGATACTAACATTATAGGCTCCTTTGGAAACTAGAAGTAGCTTCTAGCGTCCATCACCAAAGTAGATTCTTGCCGGTTTCTCCTTTTTCTCCATTAGACCAAAATTCAGAGTCTGGGGTAGTCAGAAACCCCTATCCAGCAGCCAGGGAAGTATGCCACTCCCTGTATCTGTTCTAGAGAGTTTCCCGTCATAGGAAAGGACACAGATCAGTTTCAAGTCAGTCAAATAGAATAAGATGACTGGAAGCATGTATGTTCATATGAATATGAAGCTATACATAATTTTATTTTGAATTTTGAATATCATAAAATTGTCTGGATTTAAGAGAACTTCTAGACAAAATGACTGAATTCATGCTTTGAGACATCTGATCTGATCCAGATGCATAGCAATATAGATAAAATAAATATATTTAAAAGGTAAATATAAAGTCATAGCTGGGCTTAGGAATGTTAGAATGGAAATGTAAGTAGTGAGCAAGTCTGGATCTGAGGGCCTACTGGGCTCTGGGTCTGAAAGGTTGTGGCAACCCAAGAGATCAGCTGCTTTAAGTATTTGGGTCTAAAAGTATTCAGCTCATGTTAGAGAAGCTGGCCCAGGCTTATTGCTTGGAGTGAGGAGATGAGTGGTGCTCTGTGCTGAAAAAAAAAGAAGGCAATCAAGCTGTAGAAAAATCGTCCAAAAACCAAAACCAAAAACCACTGTTAACCACTGACTACAACCACGAGTTGTTTCTAGCTGTGGTCCTAAAGAGGCAGGAGGACCCAGCTGTATGGCCTGTGACCAGGAAATGAACAAACCCCCACTGGCTTAATGAATGCATGTGTATAAGCCAGTATCAACCATGGGGCAGGAACCTACCACTACCAATATGAGACCTGGCTCAGGTCTTGGGACTGAAGGACAGAGTGAAGAAGTTAAATAAAATTTCTTCAAAAGAAGAAGGTGAGTGAGGAGAGGGTTCCTC
Organism: Manis javanica; assembly: GCF_040802235.1. NCBI lineage: Eukaryota > Metazoa > Chordata > Mammalia > Pholidota > Manidae > Manis > Manis javanica. Next base: position 51,851,411 of record NC_133172.1, read on the forward strand.
TGTTGCATCACTAGTAGATTAAATTTTTGTTCAGGATGACAGTATGACTAAGATTAAAAAAAAAAAACAAAAAAAACCCCTCCCCAACCTCCCTTGTAGATAGTGATGGCTAGTAGATATAAACAAAAGTTCCCAGGTGGGACTTCTCGGAAAACCCTTTAAAATGGGACAGACATGACTGGCTTGACTCTTTGCCTACCCTTCCTTCCTTTATGGAACACAGTCCCGCCGTGTTGGAGGTGAGCAGTCATATATGGTAACCGGGAACTGCGTGTACCTGAGGGTGGCCATCTGGAAGGCAGAAGACTCCTGGGCCCTGAAGGCGTGGAGTTCCTGTACCAATCCTGGACTGATTCTCATTTTCTTTAAGCCACTGCTTTACAGCTCAGTGTAATGAACTGATTACTGGAGAAATTCACATGTAAAAAATGTAAAAGAGCCCTTAAGGGAGATGCCATTATACATCTAATAGGATTCCAGAGATGAAAGTAGAGCGCAGAGAAACAGTATCTAAAGAAATAATAGTTGAAATTTTTCTAGAAGTTAAGGTAAACATGAGTGTTAAGATTGAAACTACATTAGGTACTAAGTAGGATAAATAAAGATACAACTGCATAGTCGAACATGAGGACAAGAGCAAATCATAAAAGCTTTCAGAGAGAAAAAGATGCCCAATAAAGAATTGACAAGCTGAGAACAGTCTTCATTTCATCAAAGAATATACTTCTAAAAATGACCACCAAAAAAAAAAAGAGAGAAACAACAAAGGAAAGTAAACTCAAAGGGAAGGCATGAGATATAAGAAACAGTAACAAGTGCAGACATTGATAAAGTATGGTGGTAAATTTAATTGTGATTAAATTTTTCATATTTTTAACATAAATTTAAATTACTAAAGTTGAAACTACCCTGAATTGATACTCAAGATGTGGTGGGTATGTTCAGTAAGTAAAGTGTGATGCAGTCTTGGGATAAGAAAGTAGAAACACTAGATAACTTTAAAACTTTACTAGAGAAATTGTCAAGTATGAATTTAAGAAATGTTAAGGGTAATCACTAAAAGTAGAGGGTGTCGCGACCCTTCAGGGACCGAAGCAACACGCCCAAGGTCTTGATTCTTCTCTAGGCTTTATTGTCTAATCTCTCGTGGCGGTTACAGCAGTTGTCGGGAAGCTCTTCTCCCTCCCGGCAGGCTCCCTTATATTCAGTCACCCAACCAATCCGGGACAGTATCATGCGTGACCTTTAAGTGGATAGGTGTCACGCACCACTCTAAGCGGGCAGCACGAGCTGTGCACGGGTACGGAAGTCTGCTGGGCCAATCCCCAACAGGGAAGAGGGGGAAGGGTGGTGAGCAGGAAGCAGGCACCATCTTTAGGGCGTTGTCCAGCTAGAGTGGGGCTCAGCCTCGGCCGTAGGCCGGGCCCCCACATGTCCCCCTTTATTGTTTTATAACCCAAGGGCTGTCGGGATCATGCCTGTCTTAGGTTGTCCGGAGTCTGCGGCATTCTTACCCGTCCTCAGGCAACAGACAGCTTAGGTCTGCGCCCTGTCTTAGGTTGATATGCGCAGCTCCCTATCTTACCCGTCCTTGACTACTGATCCAGCATAAGCCATACTCTAGGGGAGATGCCTTCCTCTAGCGCTGCCATGGCCTGCAACAGGACCTTCCGTTCTCCCTGTTGCTGTTTTTGTATGGAACAGACTTTCCTCCCAACCAGGAGGAGGCCCACAATTAGCAATATTCCTATGACACCTAGACCTGACCAGGCTTTGGTGGCGTTTTAACACAGCTTCAGCTATTTGAGCTACGGAGCAAAATTTCTAACCATAGCTGAGTGGTGAGCTCGTCAAGGTCACTGGACCAATTTGTGGTTAACATCTTGCGTAACTGTCTGGACAAGTTGGCAGCTTTAGAATACCAGTAATACACCCTCATATACGCAGCCCACAGACAAAACCTCCCCCAAGAGGTCCAGTTGTTCTTGAAGAAGGTTCAGTGGCCTGGGACAGACCATTCAGCATCTCTGCCGTAGGAATGGTGATAGCGTGGCGGTGGCTGCAGCTGCAGCTCGGCTCCGCCGTCGCCTGCTGTAGGATCCACGGCAGGAGCAGAAGCAGTGCGATCATCTTGTACCTCTGCTCCGGGGTTTTCCACTCTGTGTATCTGGCCCTGTGGAAAAACACAAACCAAGCCTCGGGTCCAGATTATCACTGGGTCCGGGCCTTTCCATGTTCCTTCCAACACATCCTTCCACAAAACTTTAGGCATGTGTTTTGGATTGGATTGTTGGCTGTGCCACTCTGCTGCACTGTGACCATTTTTGTCCAGTGTTCTAAAATCTTCTCCTATTCCCCCTTTTTGTTTATATAAGGCATTCTTGAGGGTGAGGTGAGTGCGTTCCACCATACCCTGACCCTGAGGGTTGTCTCTAGCTCCCTGCTGCTCTCATGACACAAAAGGATGTCATCCATATAATGATAGATGATTATCAGGGGAAACTGTTTCCTGACAGTTTGTAAGGCCTTCTTTACATACACATGGTGGGGCTATTAGCCATGCCCTGTGGCAATAAACCTTTGACAGAAACAGTCTTTGATATCTATCACTATTGAATTCCATCCTCTGGGCAGGGCCACAGGGAGAGGAAGGCCTAATTGTACAGGTCCCATAAACTCCATCTGTCTGTTCACTGCCCTGAGATTATGGAGTAATCTCCACTTGCCAGACTTTTTCCTAATTACAAAAATAGGTGTGTTCCATGGCGAGGTAGAGGGCTGGAGGTGACCAGCTGCTATCTGTTCTTGTACTAAAGTGTGGGCTGCTTCCTTCTTTTCTTTGGTGAGGGGCCACTGAGGTACCCACACGGGCCTTTTTGACTGCCATGTTATTTCTATAGGCTGTTTTCCCTCAGTGGCCCCGAAGAAAAATCCAATCCTGGTCCTCCAGGCCCTTTGGGCGGTCTCCCTGCTAAAAGGATTGGTTGTTCTTTCCCTTGGAGATCCTTCCCTAGTCCTCTAGTGCCCGCGTACCCCTGTCTTTTCATTATGGCATTAGACTGCTCACTGTAAAAAGTCTCTGTGGTTAGTTTAACTCTGCTATTAAACCTGTTCTCTAGCTCGTCCCCCGAAAGTTCCCCGTCTTCATCCTCATCAGATGGCAGTCCCTGTTCAGATCCCCCTTCCAATGCCTTTGCGAAGGCATGCTCTTCTTGTACTTCCTCTAATATTTCCTCCCCCTCTTGGATGGCCTCTCGGCAGCTTGGCTTCTGTCCCTTCAGGCAATTTTTTACTTGACCCCAAATAGGGATTGTACTTTCAGTTTGCTCGCCGATCCACTCACCCTCCTCGGTTCCCTCTCCCAGTCTGGCCTGCCGACCGAACGGCGTCCAGCGAAGTTCCTGAAGAGTTACAAGCTCTACTTCATCGGCAGGCGCCAGGGTCAGCGGATCAGATCACGACAAGGTTTAGCAATTCCCGGGGTTCGGCACCACTTGTCGCGACCCTTCAGGGACCAAAGCAACACGCCCAAGGTCTTGATTCTTCTCTAGGCTTTATTGTCTAATCTCTCGCGGCGGTTACAGCAGTTGTCGGGAAGCTCTTCTCCCTCCCGGCAGGCTCCCTTATATTCAGTCACCCAACCAATCCGGGATAGTATCATGCGTGACCTTTAAGCGGATAGGTGTCACGCGCCACTCTAAGCGGGCAGCACAAGCTGTGCACGGGTACGGAAGTCTGCTGGGCCAATCCCCAACAGGGAAGAGAGGGAAGGGTGGTGAGCAGGAAGCAGGCGCCATCTTTAGGGCGTTGTCCAGCTAGAGTGGGGCTCAGCCTCGGCCATAGGCCGGGCCCCCACAGGGGAAAGAGAATATAAAAAATTCTGAAATACTAAAAGACAGGCAGGAAAAGAGAAAAGGGAACAAAATAACATGATAAATTATCAAAAAAAATATAGTGATAGAAATAAATCTAAAATAGTAATCACAATAATTGTTGTCAGATTGTTACTTAAAATCCTACGACTTGCTGTTTATAAGAGAATACCTAAAATTTAAAAGAGAAGGTTAAACATAAAATGATGGAAAAATTATACTAGTCTATTAGGAACCAAAAGAAAATCAATGTGGTTATCTTAATGTTGTATGAAAGTTTGTATGTGACATTAGGCTTGTATCCAGAATATGTAAAGAACTTCTACAACTCAGTGATAGAAAGAAAAATGACCTAGTAAAAGACTGGGCAAAATATTTGAATAGCTCTTTTACCGAAGAAGATATATGGATAGCAAATAAACACATATAAGATTCTCAACATAATTAATCATTAGAGAAATTTACATTAAAATTATAGTGAGATATCACATACCACTAAAATGATTCAAATCAAAAGAATGGTGAACGCCAAGTTTAGCAAAGGTGGGGAGCAACTGGAATGCTCATACATCATTGTGGGAATGCAGTCACTTTGGAAAATAGTTGTTCATTTCTTATAAATTAAACATGCTTGTCAAGTGATCCAGAAATTCTGCTAGATATTGAAAAACATATGACTTTACAAAGACTTTAAGTGAATGTTCATAGCAGCTTTATTTATTTATAATTGCCCCAAACTGATAACAACCCAAATGTTCATTGAGTAGTGAATTGATAAACAAATGTGGCATATCTTTACATGGAATACAACTGAGCGATAAAAAAGAATGCACTGTTGATACACATGAGAACAAAGATATATCTCAAAAGCATTGTTCTAACTGAAAGAGGCCAAGTACAAAGGTCTCTTTATGATTCCATTTATATGAACTAATAAAAAAGACAAAAAACTAGTGATACAAAACAGATCTGTGGTTGTCAAAGTATAGAGGGAAAGGACTGACAAATTTTGGGGGTGATGGGGTTACACAACTACATTAGTTTATAAAAACTCATCAGATTGTTTGCTTAGAATTAGTGATGTTTTTAAAAAATCAAGAATTTTATGGAAATTTACTTCAATAAAACTTGCCTCCCAAAAAAGAACTTTAATGCAAATGCAGTAGAGATAAAAGAGGCCCACTACAAAAGGATGGGTGGAACATGTCACCATGAATACTTAATAATTCCAAAGTTGTATATATGTTACAGTGTAGTCTCAACATATATAAGCAGAAGTTAACATAATTACTCAGAGAAGTTGACAAATTAACTTCCAGTGGGAGATTTATGAAGCTTTCTCAGTATTTGACATTATAGACTATATTTTTCTGAGTCAAATAGTTAAAAGATGGTTCTAAACAGTATCTATTCAGTAAGATCCTTTATTTTGAGGTAGATTCATTCAATTGCAGTGATTTATTACTAATAAAAACATGGTCATGTTGTGAGCATCACAATTGAATGTTATCAATATTTAATTTTATTGGGTCTTTTAAAAATTGTTTTCTGCTTGAAGAATGTGTGTTTCTACCACTTGAGTCAATCTTTACTTGGTGTCAGGACCGTAATGATTTATGAGTATAACTGAAGTTTCCAGCTGACTTAACAAGATTCAGTAGCTGTGACATACCAAAGTGAGATGTCAGACAAAGATGTAAGTAGTATGAAAAGACTTCATCCTCATCAAAGCTGTATTTTTTGGGTTATTGGAGTTTGGAGGAGCATTTCTTTGAAGAGATCCTTTGTGCTAGGAATCCAAATAGGAATGGGGGAGGTTTCTGCCTCTTCCCTCAAACCTAGTGAAAGAGGTTTCACCGGGACTTGAAAGAGCTTGATACGGGTCCCCTGCAGTGAGGGGGACACAGCAGACTAGTGTCCTGCCTTCTGACCAGAAAGTCTTGTGGCCACCTGGGTGCTTTGGTGGTAGAATGAAGTGCCCCAGCTTGTGTGTTGGGGTCACTGCGTACTCCTTGGCTTTGTTAGTAGTGACCCAAGTGGACTGAGAGAGAGTGAGAGCCATTGGGTGGATGGGAGGGTGGGTGGATTCTCTTAGCATTTGTCCAGTAGGGCCACGTGGAGGGGCAAACAGGCTTCACTAGAGGACAGACTGTAAGTGGAGCAGAATCCTTCAAGTCTGAGGAGGGAGTGGTCAACTACTAGAATGGCATCCATTAGCCAGGTCAGGGATTTGAGTGAGAAGCCATCATTGGTTGGGTTAGTGTGAGGGGCTATTCAAAGAACCCTCAAAGGGACCCTTGAGGAAAAGCATCCCCTTTAAAATCTGGTAGACCCAGAGCATAGGAAGTCAGGTTATGATTTGTGTTAGTCTAGTAAGAACCTCTGGGCTTGTATGTTCCCTGTCCTTCTTCCTCCTACACTGCAACACTGGAGGGGGTCAGAAATGGCATCTAGTCCTGTATCCAGTCAGTAAGGGAGGAGGTGAGTCCCAGAAACAGTCCAGGGCACCCCTTGCAGATAAACAGCCACCTCCAGTGTGCTCTGGTGTTGGGGAGAGGGTTGGAGCAGTCTTACCTTTGCAATGGAAACTGGCTCCTCACCATGTTGGGCCTGGAGACTTTCCTGTTCTGAAATACAGCCCCATTCTTGCATCACAAGGACTAGACCTGCCTGCTGTGCTGGGAATGGAGAGAGTTTGCACACCTTGCTCCTTGACCCCTTAAGGTCTTTGCTCCTGTGTTACCTCCTTGGTGAGTTCTCCTTGACGACCATATTTGTAATTCATACCATCCACCCTGCTCACCTCCAAGCCCTTACCCTGCTTTAGTTTTCTTTGTATTACTTATTGTATCTTTTTTGTTGTTGTTGTTATCATTAATCTACAATTACATGAAGAACATTATGTTTACTAGGCTCCCCCCTTCACCAAGTCCCCCCCACAGTCCCCATTACAGTCACTGTCCATCAGTGTAGTAAGATGCTGTAGAATCACTACTTGTCTTCTCTGTGTTGCACAGCCCTCCCCATGTCCCCCCCCACATTATACATGCTAATCATAATGCCCCCTTTCTTTTTCCCTGCCCTTATCCCTCCCTTCCCACCCATCCTCCCCAGTCCCTTTCCCTTTGGTAACTGTTAGTCCATTCTTGGGTTCTGTGCTTCTGCTGCCGGTTTGTTCCTTCAGTTTTTCTTTGTTCTTATACTCCACATATGAGTGAAATCATTTGGTACTTGTCGTCTTTCTCCGCCTGGCTTACTTATTGTATCTTATATCATGTTATGCTACATTATGTCAGTTTTGGTGTTAGAGTATTTTTCTCCCCTCAAATATAAACTCCACCGAGGGCAGGGGTTTTGTTGTTCTTTCCCCTGCTGTGTCCCCAGCACCCAGAACAGTAGAGTGTACTCATTCAACAAATGTTTAAAACTGAGACTATTATGTGACTTAAAGAGTAATAAATTTACTTGTGATTATGCTCTGTGAGTCTTACTCCTTCAACATAATTGTTAAGTATGTATTCCTTTGCTTTTTCTAAACAGCTTTATTGAGGTACAGTTCATGCACTATATAATTCACCAATCTACAGTGTATAATTATGTGTCTTCAAGTATATTCAGAGTTGTGCAGTCATTACCATAATGAACTTTAGAACATTTTCATAATCCTGAAAAGAAACTTGTACTTCTTAGCCATCATCTCTCCATTCCTTCCCTAGCCCTAGGCACCTACTAGTCTACCTTGCATCTCTATACAGATTTGCTGATTCTGGGCATTTCATATCAATGGAATCATATAATATATGGTGCTTTGTGACTGGCTTCTTTCACTTAGTATATAATGTTTTCAAGATTCACAACATGTAGTGTATATCAATATTCTATTCCTGTTTATGGCTGAGTAATATTTCATTGTATGGCCAGTACCACATTCTGTTTATACATTTACCGATTGATACACATTTAGGTTGTTTCCACTTTTTGACTCTTCTGTATGAATCATGCTGCTATAATTCATGTACAAATGTTTTCAGTTCTCTTAAGTACATACCTAGGAGTGGAATTATTGAGTCATGTGGTTAGTCTATGTTTAAACCTTTTGAGGAAGTGCCAGACTTTCTCCAAAGTGGCTGCATCATTTCACCTTCCCACAAGCAGTATATGAGGGTTCCAGTTATTCCACATCCTTGCTAATAATACTGTTTACTGAACATTTGTTACTGTGTTTTTGATTTTAGCCATCCTGTTGGCTGTGATGTAGAATCTTGTGCCTTTGATTTGCACTTAACTAATAACCTAAGAATGTTGACCATCATTTCATGTGCTTAGTGGTCATTTCTGTCTTCTTTAGAGAAATGTCTATTTCAGATCCTTTGCCTCTTTTCTTAAATTGAGTTATTTGTCTTGTTACTGTCCTTTGTTTTTTGACTGGGATTTTTTTTTTTCTGGTTTTCTTCCATCCTCTTCAGGTAGAAGAAGTGAAGCGACGGCAGTACTCCCTTGCATTCAGCTCTGCTGGAGCCCAAGCCCAGACCTATCATGTCAGCTTTGAGACTTTGGCTGAGTACCAGAGATGGCAGCGGCAAGCATCCAAGGTGATAAGCCATCCAACAGCCTGATGCAGAAATAACAATGTAGAGGCCCAGTTAAAAAGTGTTTTGAAACTGAACTTATTACCCAAAGAGCCAGTTACAATTCTTGTGCATGTTACTCCATCTAGGTCAGTCTGAGTATCTAATGAATGAAATTGTGGAATTCTGCCAAGTCGTTAACTTATTATTTATATTTGCATAATACAGTGCTTCCAGAAGTGTTCTCACAGGCATTCACCTTTACACTGTCATGGTGACGAGGGTAGGGCCTTGAAAGAATTAAGACATGAGATTCAAATGACTTTCCCTCGACTTTCCCACAGCTGTCAGTCATACGTGGAGCCATTCCCTAACTCACAGCCATGTTTATTGGTCTGTACATATTTAGCACAGTTTTGATGAACCACTTCAGATTCAAACTTATTGATGGGACATGACCTGCGAGCCTGTCACAAACCATTATTCCTTATGCTGAGGATAATCGGCTTTTCAGCATAATTTCTGCTTTTTTTAGTCTTTAAAATGAAGTGCTCTAAAATTGTATTGCAGTTTCCAAATTCTCTTGTTCTCCTAGCCATCTTTGCAGAATTTTAACACATTTTTCTTTATGGAGCCAAATAGTTGCATAAAGGATTGTTTCACTATAGTGACATGCTGTCAAAATATGAATGACTTTTCCAGTCATACTTTGTTCAGTTTTTTAGACTCATTTTTACAACCCATGTTTTATTACCATGCTGTTATAGAAATATACACCTTGTTTTGGTTTTATTGAATTTTCTGTACTTACATAGTGATGGTAATAAAATCTGCTCTTAGTAAAACTAGCTTCAGTTGTAAGTAGCTATTCCATTCTTCTGACCTTTTAACTAGAAATTAGTATTTTCTGAGCACCTTTTTCATGCCAAGCAGTGTGCTCTGCGCTTGGTTATTTAATTCTATCCTCACAACTTAAAAAGAAACTACAGTAGTAAGTGGCAGAGCCTGTGTGGTTACAAAAGGTCATGTCTTTTGATATCACCCTGCCTCCCAAAGTTTTGTAGTTATTTTGAGTCATTTTAACTTCTTGCATGCATAAAATGTTAACTTTCCATCTTTGTGATATGTATTTTTTTATCTTTAATTTATGAACACTTTACAACTTATACCTTTGTGTTTTTCAAGCAGTTTATTGTTTTAGGAGAAAGCAAAAATGAACTGGTTTTTATAAATGAGCAATTGAATATCATTACATTTTTCCTTCTCCATATTTTCAGTCTGTGCCTTTTTGTGTCAGTGCCATTCCATCCAATGCTGGGGGAAGAGACATTCAGTGCTAGCTCAGACGGCCCTTCTCTTTGACCTTATTCAGGTGGTGTCTCAGCGAATCAGTACTGTTGACCTGTCCTGTTACAGCCTTGAGGAAGTTCCTGAGCATCTCTTCTACAGTCAAGATATCACCTACCTCAACTTGCGACACAACTTCATGCAATTAGAAAGACCAGGGGGCCTTGACACTCTCTACAAGTAAGTGGAGAACAGGTTTCCAGACTAACTTATGAAAACCAAATCATAATCAGTATCTTAGTGATTTGTACCTGTAGTGAGCATGCTTACCATCATATATATTTGAAAATTTCCCTTCCATTTTGAAGAGAAGGAAAAATTTTATTCACATAATTTTCCCACCCTCCCTCCCCCTACATAAAACAAAAGATAAATGTAAGTGTCCTGTTATGGTGGCAACGTGGAACTGCCATCGATCTGGAAGAGCTTTCCATGTAAGTCATTGTCAGTATGCCTGATTTGCAGCCAGTGTGAATTAAGAGTTTATGGGAAGGTTTTGAATCAAAAGTATCAAACTTAAATGACTTAAAGGAAATAGGCCTAATTTCAAGAATTCCCTCCCATGTTAGAGCTTTTATCTTTCCTTTGTACCTGCTACTGCCAACTTTCAGACTTTTCCTCAGTTGTGAAACCTCTCTTTTCTAATAAAGAAGCCATTTTACTCCTGAGGAACTGTGACCCATATATTTTTCCATCTCCTTTGTTAGAATATATTCTCCATTCATGCCCTCCACCTTTAAAAATGGATGGAAATGAGTAAATATGTGGTATAAGTAAATGCCTGGGCTTCTTGTGGGGAGAGGAGAAATTAGAAATTAAAGCATTTAAATTACATGGTGACTAAAAAGAGAATACATATTGAAATGACATATTTTACATACTTCCTTTATAACTAGATTTCTAAAATAATTTTCAGAAAGCACTGTGATTTTTATCTTACAAGTTTTACGAAGTTTTCAAGTATAAACCTATGTCTAGTAATGAGATTATTTCGATGATATTGGTGTATAAAAATAAAAACAAGGTATCATTTTAGTAAGTGGGTTTCTAGAATTCCTTTTTGAGTCACTATCTAGTTTGAGGGCTGGATTAGGATTTCTAAAGTCAAGGCACTCAAGCCAAAAAGAACAACCAGTACTCAAGGTCAGGACAGTTGGAAATCAAGGTTGAAAATTTGGAAGAGGAGCATTCGAGTGAGGAAACAGTGATTCAGATCTAGAAGCAGGTGCTATAGATCATCTTCATGGAGAACACCATCTTGCACTAGCATAGTAATGATGTATAATACTCCCAAGTAGAATTACTAGAGTGACTTCTATGGGTCCAATTTATGATAATATCTCTGGGTAAGACAGTTTAGATTCTTTTACTTCTAGGAACAAAAAAATGCTTACCAGAAGTATTAAAAATCACTATTTCATATTGTACATCAGATTACATTACCATAAAACCCAGGATCACTGTCAAACTTTTAAGCTCTAACTAGCCTGTTCATTTCAAGTGACATTTGAGCCAACGTAATTTCAATATGAGAAAAGAAGCTACTTATAATGGAGTTTGAATCTGCATGTTTGTTAGCTCTTCCTGTGTCTGTGAGTTGATTCATTGTTACAAGGCTTTTGTATATATCAAATTCAGAACTTTAATAAAGGAAAAGATTTCAAGCATATCCATATGACTTGATACAAAATCAGTGTACAGTACAAGCTTTCTTACAAGATTTTCTGCCTTTTTAAGGAGAAAAAAGAACTCCCATCCCATTAGACCTGGTTTCCTTGACAGCATGGACTGGGCAATAGTCATCTTAGTTCATCTTAGTATCTGTGCCACACACAGTTTTGGTATATAGTGAGTGCTCAATAAATATTTGTGAAACAAATTCTGTGATGGACATTTCAAATAGATTTCTTTCTCATTGAATAGTATAACTTGTGCCTTTTTTTTTTAGATTTTCTCATCTGAAGGGCCTGAACTTGTCTCATAATAAACTTGGGTTGTTTCCAGTACTGTTATGTGAGATTTCTACCCTGACGGAGCTCAACCTTTCCTGTAATGGATTTCACGACCTGCCAAGTCAGATTGGCAATCTACTGAAGTAAGTATCTGACTTTTACTAGACTCATCTTTCTCTTGCAGAATAAGGCTCTTGTCTGGCATTTGGAATGAAGGTAGTGCCGTGAGAGGACTCTAGTCAGCAGTGGCTGCTTACCTACAGCAGTGACTAGTCCCTCAGTTTCAACGGCACAGGCTTTGTTTGTGATGTTGGGGGGACCATCCATGTCATTGTGTATAAGTCCTCCTGTCTAGTCTCTGGATAGACTTAGGATGTTTCTCGTTGTTGGATTCCTAGTAAATTAGGTAAGTCAGAATCCATAATTCTAATTCTGTCCATTCCAATTAAAACCTTTCAGAAAATAGACTTATTTTGTTTTCTGCCTACAGTCTTCAAACCCTCTGTCTTGATGGCAACTTTCTGTCTACTTTACCTGAAGAACTGGGAAATCTACAACAGCTTTCCTCCCTGGGAATTTCATTCAACAACTTCAGTCAAATTCCTGAGATTTATGAGAAGCTCACTCTGTTAGATAAAATAGTTATGGCCGGAAATCAACTGGAAGTCCTAAACCTAGAAGCGCTGAACAGGATGAGCCATATCAAACATGTAGATGTAAGGTAAGGCCTTTCTCTGCCATATGGACCCCTGATGGACTTGTAATTTTCTCTTCATAAAGACTTCTTTAAGACATTTTAGAACAGTGTATATTTTCAAAGCTGTTTTAAAGTTTTGTTTCTCATTCAGGAGCACAGAGATTATGAACAAGGTAGGTATATCACATTATAGAGACCTTCAAATTGCCTTTGACAAAGGTTCTGATTTACCTTCCCAGCAACATTTTATGAGAGTTCCCAATTCCTCACACCCTTATTAATGTTGGATTTTAGCACTTTCCTTACTGTCGGTGTGGTAGAAAATAGTATTTCATTGTTTTTATCAACATTTATTTACTTATAAGTGATGTTGAGCATCTTTTTATATGCCTACTGGTAGTTTGTGTTTTTCTATAAATTGACCATTTTCCTGTTGAGTCATTGGTTTCTTTTTGATATCCCTTGTACTATCATTAAAATGTTAAAAGTTTTACTAAGTCTTTTTATAAGAGTTTTATTTTCTAGTTGTAATTTTTTCCTAAAGGAAGCTGGTAAAGGACACAAACTGGATGTTCTATCATTAAATCATATACTTGTATAGAAGAGAACTGAGAAGTCATTTTCTATAATTTGCCCTTGAACTATTCCATAAAGTTACAGATTATTCTCTGCTCTATTAGTTGCTGTCATATGAATCTCAGCACTAGACAGAGTAGGCAGAGCAACAGGAGGAAGGAAGTGTGGCCGCAGCCTCTTGGTCCTGGTGGGGCTCCGTGACTGCTTTGCTGTGCACTAACCCAAACACTTGTGTTCATCTTGTTCTTTTGTTCTTGTCCCTGTTTAGCTTTATTCAGTATTTGGATGTAGGTTTTAACTGTTTGTAGATATGGTCCCTTGTTTCTTTCTCTTTATTTAATTTGTATTATGTATTTGCCTATCTGGATTATATAACCTGGTTTATAAACAGAGCTCAAGGTACAGCTATCAGTAGTCATTAACTTAGTACCTTGCAAAATGGGGTAAGCAGTGAAATTCTCAAGTTGCTTACAAAAGAGAAAGGGATCATACCTCTCCTGTTTTTCTTTTGGTGAGCACATTTAGTAGAAGTTAGTTCTAATGATTTCCTTATTTCTGAATATTAAGGATGAACCATTTGAAAACCATGGTTACTGAAAATCTGGAGGGAAATAAATACATCACCCACATGGATCTGAGGGACAATCAGCTGACTGACTTAGATCTTAGCTCCTTATGTGGCTTGGAGCAGCTTCATTGTGAGCGGAACCAGCTGAGGGAGCTGACACTTAGTGGCTTCTGCCTTCGAACTCTCTATGCCAGTTCGAACAGTGAGTACCCTCTCCAGCCTCCTCTGTTTTTCTAACCCCTATCAGAGCATTCTAAGAACAATGGCATCTGTGGTATTCCTCAGCCACTCTGCAGTGGAGTTTGAGGTTCATTGAGGCCTAGCTTTCTCTGTTAAGTTTGCTGTCAACAGTTAAGTGGTTGAGATATGCATGAAAAGACATTGCAGGATGCTTTGAGATTCACTAAGTGAGCATAATAAGAGGCATTTTGCAAAATAATGGGTGGTTAGGAGGGTCAGCAAACATGTTCATAGTACCAGTAGTAGTCTAAAACTGGTTGGCAGACTATAATATAGCCCAGGGCCTAAATCTGGCCTGCCACCTGTTTTCCTATGGCCCACGAAGAATGGGATTTTTTACATTTTTCAATGGTTGGATTGAAAAAAATCGAAAGAAGAAAAATTTTGCCATGGAAAAGTTATATAAAATTCAAATTTCAGTGAATAGTATTTGATTGGAACACACCCACATTTGTTTACATATTACTGCTCTCATGCCATAGTGGGAGATTGAGCAGTTGTAAGACCATATAGCCCACAAAGCCTAAAATATTTACTAAATAATAAACCCTTTACAGAAAAAATTTGCCAGTCTCTAGTCTAAAACTTTATGCTGTCTCAGTTGTAGAATAATAAGCTCCTCAGCAGTGATTTGCGCAAGGAGTTTTTTTTTTTTTTTAACTTTAAAGGCCTCGTATCTGTTGAGGCCATTCTTTTTAGGGAGAGGCCTTCTTTACCAGAATTATAATTGTCTTTTTTGTGTTTAAAGAAGGTAAAGAAAAGATGTTCAGTATCACTAAGTGTAGGGGTATGCAAATTTAAATAATATCATTTTATACTCATCAGATAAAAAGAATAATGCTAAGTATCTTTGAAGATGTGGAGAAGCAGCAGCTCAGACACTGCCAGTAAGAGGATCAGTTAGACCCCCTTGGAGAGCAAGGTGAGGTAGCTAGAGAAGCCAAAGCTGCACCTAGACCGTGTTCTAGAAGTTCCCCTTCCTGAAATGGCTCCCAGAGACGCTCATATGTGCACAAGGAGATATGTACAAGAACGTTTGTTACAGCACTGTTTGAAACAGTGAAACAAATAAGAAAAAATGTGACTATTGATAGGAAAATGGGTAAGTTAACAGTGATGCATTTATACAATAGAATATTGCACAGCAAAGGAAGTGAATGTATTAAAGCTTTATGTATTAATACAGATAAATCTCAGAACATTTTTTGAGCAAAAAAAATAAAGTGCATAATTATATGTATGCTATGACAGTTACTTCAGATTTTCAAACACAAAAATGTCATCTTCTTAGCTATTAAGTGTGCCAAAACAGTATGAAAGATTCCATGGGAATGATAGAAATTATATTCAGGATGAAGTTTACTTCTTGGCATGTACAGTGTTTTAATTCTTTAAAAAAAAAAAGTGAAGATTTGTTAAAAGCTGGATGGATAGAGAGTGAAAGAGGGTTCATTATTTTACTCTCTTTTCTGTATCTCTAAAATATGTCATTAGGATAAAAGGTAAGAACTTCTCTTTCCATTGCCTTTTGTGTTGCAGAAGCTTCAAATAGTAGCTTAGATTGATTGCTTAGGTCAGAATAGTGTCAAAGCTTATGGGTGCTGACTTGTTCTATGAGATGGTGGTAGGTCTTATGCCATGGAAATATTTATTATTAGGCCCATTTTTCCATTCTTACCCTGAGATGCTGACTTGGTCTCTTGGAGAAGACCTCATTGACATCCATGCAGTCCTTAGTTAGCCAAGTTTCTATCACAGTAATGTACTAACTGAGGCTTCTTGAATTTAACTACCCTTTTTACAGAAAGCATCCTTAAAATGTACAACCTGGAAGAATTCACAGCAATACTTGCAGTTTTGACGCCTCTAAGTAAAAAACTCAGCTTCACAAAAGAAGTTAACACAGATGATCAGTCAGTATAGCAAAAAGCATTTCAGTTTCACTGGTCATCAGGAATATGCAAATTGAAATTTACTAGAATGACTAGAATGACAAAGACTAAAAATATCAGTGTCAGCTGTTGGGAATGTGAATTGGTACAGTCACTTGGAAAACTGTGTAGTATCAACTAAAGCTGGACATATTATACCCGACTCACCAGTTCATCTTCTAAGCTCATACTCAGCATATATGCTGTATGTATTAGTGCACAAAAGACACGGACAAAAATGTTCTTAGAAGCACTGTTCATAATAACCCCAAACTGGAAAAGAATTAAATGCCTATCAACTCAAAAATGAATAAATAAGTTGTGGTATACTCACATAAAAAATTTTATACAGCCATGAGAATGAATGAACTACAACCATATGCAGTGTGTGAACAGATCTCATAAGCACAGTGTGGAGTGAATGCAGCTGGACAAATTCTATATACTGTATATATCTGTTTCTATAAATGGACAAAAGTAATCTGTAGTGTTGGGAATCAGGATGGTGTTGCCCTCATGGGGTGGTGGCTGGAAGGGAAGACAAGGGAGTTTCTGGGCAGCTGGTGATGTTTCTTGATCTGCAAACTGGTTACACCATTGTGTTCTATTAGTTAAAATTCATTGACCTACACACTTAAGGTTATTGTACTTTTCTGTATTTGTTTTACTTTAATTGAAAGTTAAAATATTACCAGCAAAAACCCAACTATTAACTTTCTTAAGTTAAAAAGCTAAGTAATTACTGTTACCATTTAAGAACTGCCTGCCCTAGTGTGAACCCAGGGCAGTACGCAAGAGCCTTCAATTAGTTTTTGTATTTGGTTTTCAAATTGGGATCAGCAGTTAGAGTTAGTCAATGTGCATTTTACCCAGTGGTTTGTATCTTTAGTTCATCTCAGCAGATGTGTTCTCTTTGGTGATTTAATTAATCTAAGCCCTTTAATTCAATAAAACAAGCAATTTTCCCCTTGTTTGCTCTTAGCGACTTTCTTCTTTTGGACACCGTCACTAACACCTCTTCCTTTTGATCAGGGCTGACAGCAGTGAGTGTCTATCCAGTACCCAGTCTGCTCACTTCTCTAGAACTCTCCCGGTGAGTGCATCTCATGAGAGTGGTGGTGGTTTGGCTCCTAATATTTCAGCGATGTATATGGATACTTTGGTAGTTTGGAGGTACAAGAAATCTAAGTTTATTAGCTGGGTAACTGGGGAAAAAACGAAAGGATGAATCCAGGGGTAAGTTAAATGGCCATACTACCTAGTTAAAGGAAGGGTGTCTATGAATTACTCCCTCTTGAAGTCTGTGGATTTAGGATGAGATGTAAACAGAGAACACATTGCTCCCTTTGTGGCAGTAACTCCTTTTTGCCAGTTGGAATCATATAATTCCTGGTTTTTAGTGATTTTTTTAAATGGTATTTCCTACTTTTTTGATACTCTTATGACCCACATTGGTCTGATTTCCAGAGAGGTATTAATTCTGTCCAGGATTTTATTACTTATTTGGGTGATCAAGAATAAACATACCTGAGGTCTGCTTTCTTCCCTTCATTAATTTTAAGCATTCAGGATTCAGTGGTGGGGCTTTACAGTAGAGCGTTTGAAAATCAAACAAGCAGTTATAGGGCAGCGTCACAGGTGCTGCGATGGTGGAGTGCTGGAAGCAGGTAAAGGGGCATGGGCAGGGTCCTGTATGCGCAGGGTTGTTGCGAAGGTGAAGTGATACCATAAATGCAAAATATGTAGCATAGACCCTGCACAAGAGTCTCAAGAAATATTAGCATAATAGCAGGTTTCTTTTTGTTGCATTATTTTCATTATTATTATTAAGCTGTTATTATAGATGCCCTTCATTCCATTTCTTTCTGTCATAGCTTTCCAGCAAAGCCCAGCATGGATCAATACTGAGATTTACCTTCTCCACTAAACTCTATCATTGCTGAAGAAAATCATACAGACACCCCTATAAATCTACATTTCTGCCCTCATCTCGAGCTTCCCAGTCTTTTTTCCTGTCAGCTCCTTCAGTGCCATGGGCCCCGGTTCCAAATGCCTCAACTTCCCTCAACTGTACTGTCCCTTCTCCTCCTCTAGGGCTTAGCTTCTTGCTTGATTGAGAAAATAGAGGCCATCTGGGGTGATCTCCCTCAGCTTCCTAGCACTTCACTTAAATTCGTGTAGATTTGTATCCACTCTCGGCTTCTTGCCTCTGCTCAAGCTGTCCCAGCCCTCTGTGCCTCTGATCCCCCCACTGCTCTAGACCTTCTCTGTCAGTCATCTGCCGCCTCCCTCCTTGTGTGTTCACCGTCTTGTCCCTCTATATGTGACCTCATACCTGTTCTGTGTTAACAAAAATTCCCTTTATCTTGCAACCCCCAGCTACTACATACTCCTTCTCAAAGATTATTTGCATTTGTTGGCTCATTTTCCTTAGTTGCCATTTGCTTATCCCACCACAACTTACTTTAGACCTTCACTTATGGAACTTCTCTGTGTTAACACTGTTAATCTGGCTCTCTTTTCTTAAAACATGCCATTTGCTCAGCTGGCTAATATCTCATTTCTTTATGCCACTTCGACCATTCCTTCTGTCCCTTTTGTGAACTCCGCTTCCTCAGCTAGCTACTGAAAAGTCACTTATTTCAGGGTCTGGCCTTTGCTCACTACACTTCTCCCTTGACACAGCTCAGTTACTCCAGTGATTTCATCCACACTTAGTGTCCATGCCACTTGGATCAACAGCCCAGCACTCTTTCAGCCTCAGACCCATGTGTCCCATTTTCATACTGGATATCCCCACCTACATGTCTCCAAGTACCTCAGATATGTGCAAAATTGAGCTCATTACCCACCCTTCCACACTACCTTAACTTGTCTTGTGTCTGTCTCAGCCTTGGCAACATCATGAGACAGTCATATCCAGATGGACAGCACTATAAATTCACCATTTCCAACCTCTTTGGGAACTTACCAGTCCTTTCTCTGGTACGAGTTTCTCTCTGGTCTAGGCTAGAAGCCTGAAAGTCATCTTTGAGTCTTCCCTCTGCCCTGCTCCCATGTCTAATCTGTCTCCAAGTCATTTTGATTTTTGCTTTCTAAATATTTCTGGAAGCCCCGTCTTCTCTTGAATACCTAAATGAGTATTACCACTCACTTAGGCCCATATCATTACTTGTCTGGGGTTCTGTAACAGCTTCCTAATTATCCTTCCTTTTACCAATATAGCCACCTCAGCAGACCTCCATGTCCCCCAGAGCAAGCTACTTAAAGTGCTACACTGACACTGTCTCCCCACTGCTCAGACATCCCCCAGTGGTCCTCTGTGGTCTCCAGGACAGACTTACATCTTCCCAGCCTTGTTTCTTACCACTCTGCTCCATACCTGCTGCTCCAGCGTCACCAGACCGCTCATTCTTCTCCACACAGATCCTGCCATGTCCTTTCTTGCCTCTGTGCTCCAGCTCATGTTGTCACCTCTTCCTTGGAATGTCCTCCTCTTTTCAGACATTGTACAACATTTTTCAAATTCTGACCCAGATGTCGTATTTCTGAGGGAGCTTCCTTCAATCCTTGTCAGGTAAAGTGCTTCCTGCTCTAAGCCATCCCAGCAAGGTCTGTGTTTCTCATATGACACTCAGTTCATTCTTTCTCATCCTACTGATCAAATGACTGATAGATGCTTTGAGGCTTAGAGAAGCTAAGTAATATCTGAAAATACAACTCATTTTACTAACTGTCTGCCTGGTGCTCTACAAAATATGTGAATTCACATTCTAAATGGTTTGAAATGTTTCTCCCACTAGTCATCTTTTGTCCCTACTTCCTCACTTTTATTCATTTGATTCAGTTTCCCCAGAATTTGCTTCTCTTCACCCTGGTCACTACCTGTGGAAATCCTGCTGAGCTGCGACGGCTTGTTAAAAATGTCGCTTCTCTAATTAAGTCTTTCCTCTTCTCTCCCTCCCCCCATCACACCACACAGTGCACTCCTACAAGTTCATGTTTGTGCATTTGTCTCTCTCCACCTCTCTACCAACAGCATTCACTGAGCACCTGCTGTATTCCAGGTGGTGTATCAGCAATGCCGTGGGGAGAGCATTCCTCCCTCACGGGGCTCAAGGGCAAGTTCCCAGGTACATTACTGTCTAGTGAAATGAGTTCCGCTCATCCTCTTAAATGATGCCTTCTAAATATTTTCTGCAGAAACCTGCTAGAGTGTGTCCCTGACTGGGCTTGTGAAGCAAAGAAGCTAGAAATATTAGATGTGAGCTATAATCTTCTGACAGAGGTTCCTGTGAGGTATGTGTGGGCTAATGTATATGTTATGTATGTATGTTTTAATGTATGTGTTTGTATACATGTCTTTAATTATTTTCCTAGATTTGGGTTGCTTTCAGAAGTACTTCCTTTTGTTCAGTAAACATTGAGTACCTGCTGGGTGCAGGGCAGTGGGAAGCACTGTGAGGAGAAAAGTAATGGCTAATGCATACTCTTGGCCTGCAAGGAACTTAGTAAGTGGATAGTTGAGGTGACTTGCACACAGGTAACTGATAAAACGTAACGAGATTTGCTGGCCTAGGTTGGTGATATGATAGTGATAATAGATAATTTGTATTGGATGACCTGTGAGATGAACAGTGTTCTGTGGACTGTACTTTTATTACCTTATTTAGACCTTTAGCAACCATATATAGTTGCTATTGTCCTTATCTTCCAAATGATGAAAGTAAGGCTCAGAGTGGTTAGGTAACTTCCTCAAGGTCCCCTCTAACTAGGAAGTGTTGACATTTAAATGTATTCATTCTTAATACAAAGCCTTCACTTGTCATTTCTACACTGTAAAAATAAAATATTTTAGAAATTCAGAACTTTGAGTAATTGGAGAATGCTTCATGAAGAATGAAAATTTGAGTTGACTGGGGTTTGCTGTATGTGAATGGGGGGAAGAGAGAGGTGGAGTTTGGAGGAATGGTGTATTCAAAAGCACTGAGGTGTAAAATCTGTGGTTATCACCTGGTGGGATCTTTAAATTTAAACTAGAGGCTTTGCAGCATAGCAGCTACGAAGACAGCCTTTGGAGTCAGACCTTAGTTCAAATCCTGACTGTACCGTTCACTACATTCGTTGTGAGATCTTCAGCAAATCAAAGTCACTTAACCCTTCTGAACTTCATAGTTAAACAGCTAGCACATTTTGAGCACTGAATAGGTAGTAGTTTTTGTTATAATAAATTTTGTTATTATAATCAATTATATTAGTAAATAAATTCCTTGAATTTTTGGTGCAGTCTAGACTTAAAATCTGAATCTATTTATTCTACAAATAGTTTTCTGAATTTAGATCCGTTCTAGTTTTCTGGATTTAGATCCGTTCTGTGCTATTTGCTTTCATTAATTCACCTTTTCCCAGAATGATCTTAACAACTTCCTTGTGGGTGGTGAGTAAACATATGGTCCTGGCTGCTTTCTTGGCACAGGCACCACCAGGAAGAATATATTTCTATTAGTGTACTGATTTCAGTAAATAGCCAGGGGCAGAATCAGAAAGGAAGATTTACCCAAGTTTTTTATTTGCTTCCCCTTAGAATCCTTAGCAGCTTGAGCCTCAGAAAACTGATGGTGGGACACAATCGTGTGCAAGCCCTGCCTGTGCTGGTGGAGCACATCCCTCTTGAGGTGTTGGATGTTCAGCATAACTTGCTTTCCAGGCTGCCAGATACCCTCTTCTCCAAGGCCTTAAAGTAAGTACCATTGAGTCTGTAGAAGAGCAGAATTGTTGGCTAAACAAACTACACTGGTGTGGAGTGACCTTTGGGACTGTATTTAGAGTGTTTACCTCATAGTGTAGGTACGTGTGGAGACTTACTTGCAATTCATATGAAATAAAAGATGACAATTTTATGAGATAGTAATCTTCAACTCAACAGTTGAAGTGACCATCAAATACTTCAAACGTTCTAGCGTTGTAAAATGGTATCAAACAGGTTGGGTGGGTTCAGGCTTTCATCTCAGAAAATGAATACAGTTAGGACCTTTAAGAGAAATCACAGCACTCTGAGACAGCTTCCTTGGGCAGTTTCCAGCTTTTGCTTTAGGGAGAAGAGGACATACCACTAAAGTTAATTTAGTTTTGCTTCTAGCTTTACCAAGCTGTCATTAAGGTACATTGTTTATTTGGAGCACGTTTTTTACAACCTACTTTGAAAACTGCACAATTTCTATTTCTGGGAGTGTTGCCTAAAGAAATAATTGGGTAAGAACACAAATGTGCTCACTATAATGTCTATAATAGCAAACAGCTGGAAACAGCCTATATGCTCATTATTAGGGGATTATAAAGGGATTAGCTAAATAAATATGATCCTGTTAAAACTAGTTTTTCTGAAGGGTGTCTTCACAGTTAGATATTTGTGAACATGATATTCAACAACACCCTTTGGGTGGACACACAGGCACAATAAAAGTCAAGCTTGTGTCGCTTCACTCTACTTGGATGAGTTGAATAAAAGAAGCTGGT
Source organism: Manis javanica (assembly GCF_040802235.1). Lineage (NCBI taxonomy): Eukaryota > Metazoa > Chordata > Mammalia > Pholidota > Manidae > Manis > Manis javanica. The sequence continues at coordinate 51,873,678 of NC_133172.1, forward strand.
TGGGTAGAACCAATTAGAGAGAACGACCTGGTGAAAGCTACTCATCAGGAGTTTGGTAGCAGGAAGTGACAGCGTTCCATACGGAGGCGGCATGATGGTCTCTGTAGAAGGTGGCAATGAATGACCACAGAGGAGATGACTTGCGTGTGCTCCGTCAGTCTCAGGTACTTGAACGCATCTGCAAATAGCCTGGAGTCTTTGCCGTCTGCTTGCGCCGGGGAGGAGAGCCTGAGTGCGCTGCAGCTGCTCTATCTGACGAACAACCTCCTGACAGATCAGTGTGTGCCCGTCCTGGTGGGGCACCCGCGCCTGCGAATCTTGCATCTTGCAAACAACCAGCTACAGACCTTTCCTGCAAGGTAAACAAATGCAGACTGGTCATTCCAGACCCAGAGCCCGAACTCCACAGCTGTCGCACTGAGTGCTCTTGCTCTGTGTTGGATGACTTGCTGATGCTGGGATTCCATTAGTTGAATGGGGAAATCTGTTTGTACTCAATTGTTAAACATCAGTAACCAGAGAAGTTGTGGTTCAAATGTATTTAATTCTTAGTTCTAATTACTTAATGGTCTGAGAATGTTCAGCCTAGAAAAGTGCAGGCTTATGAACTCAAAGAAATTCTGAAGCTAATTTTTTTTTCCTCTTGTCAGTACTGATGTGTAAAATACTGTTGAGTCCATTAATTTATTCATTTTTGTATATATGTTGAATGCATACTATATGTCAAGTACTGTGTAAGACTGGGGAAGCAGTGATGATTAAGTTACTGTCTCTATCAGCAATTTACAGTCAAATTGGGGAAATAGACAAGCATATAGGCAGTTGCAGTGAAGGATATTAAAGATATGCACAGGTAGCCATCTGCACTGCACAGAGCCTGGGGATGGGGTTGGCCTTCCTAGAGGATTGGTGAATAGGAGTTGGCCAGGCTACACCTATAAAAAGACGTGAGAGAGACATTTAATGCTATCAACATTTTAAACAGTGTCAGTGGAGAAATAATGCCTTCCAAAATACATTTAATTTTAAAAAATTTGGAAAATTTGACACCAGAAAAATCCATTTATATCATGCAAGTAGCTATCAAAACTTATGTCTTCAAAAATTAAGAAAATGTAATGGCATAGAATTTTTATGAATTAGACCTAACTAATGAAGTTATATAACCATATAAAGTGAAATCATGTTTGTTATTATTTGAAAACAAAACTATGTATTTTGATTCTAATTTTACTTTACAGAATTTTCTTAGAAATATGATAAATTCAGAGAAACATGTAAGACTGTAATTTTTGTAAATGTTTATGAAATGAGATATGTGGAGCTATAGAAGACAAGCAGGATAAACTTGATTACTTCCTTGAAATAACTTGAACAATGACTTTTAAAGTGAATGCAGAATCTTAATTTTAGGATATGGTAGATCTCTTGAACTAGTATCATATTAATTTAGTTGGCCTCTAATATGTTCATATAAAGTGAAAATGCCAAACCACTGACAAGTTATGTAAACCTATGAAGTTACTGGGAGATACCATTTCTCTGTAACTAATGAATGCCTCCTAATTTGATGATACACTTACAGTTGCAGGCATCACGAGCAGGCTAATATACAACTTAAAACACATTAAAGAATTTGAAAATAAAAGTAAAGATAAGAATTTATAGGAGATCACACAAAATTAGAGTACTCTGAATACAGATAATAAAACTAATGGATTTAGTAGCAGTTTATTGAAGAAAACATATGTTCTATACTGAATAATAAATCCATAGCCAGGTCATCTGAACAATGTTATAATTGCATGGGCACAGTCCAGATCTTCTGTTTCTTTTGGACTGTTTTCAGAGTCTAGCACAGTTCTGGGTACTCACTGAGAGGCTGAGATAGGGATGCTGCATTTCTATGCACAAGTCAGAAAGATGCAGGCAGAGAATGGTATGAGAGAATAGCATGAGATTTGGACATGGAGACACTTAAAAAATATATTACTAAATTTTTTAAAAAGCAAGTTATAAAACAATATATGTAACATAGCATCATTTTTTAATTTGAAAATATAGTTCATGCATTAAACAGGACAAGAATACTCCCCACCAAAATGCCACTAGAGATTATTATCTTTGGTAGTGGGATTAAAAGCTTTTTTCCTGTCATCTGTTTTCCAGTTTGTTTTTTTTCCAATGCACACCTATTTTGTAATAAGGGAACAATTTTAATTGACTGAGGTTTAGTTATTAAAAAGCATTTATGAGTTTTCTAGCAGTAGAAATTATGTATGTTATATGGAAAGGACAGTACATTTTACATAAAACATGCATGAGAAAATTTGATAGAAATTCAGCAAAATGAGAATAGGAATTGGTGATATTGTTGGTTTATTTTCTAAGCTTTCCATGTTATAGCCATTTACTATTTTTATCATTTTTTGTATCAATAAATTACAAATAAAATCAGAGCAATTTGTAATAATCTAAATAAAGGTGTTAGGCTGCCAAGGTATCTCAGTGCACAGAAAAGCTTTGCTCAGTCTAGCTGAGTGTGAAGCACTTGCCTCACAGTAGCACATTGCTGTGTGTATCGTAAGTACTCAGTAAATGTTTAGTGAAGACGGATTGTTATGAATAGGAATTTCAGATGCAGAGGGATCTTAGTGATGATTTGGTATGACTTCTTTATTTTACAGCTAAGGATAATCATGTCCACTAACATTAATTTATGCAGTATTTTACAACTAGTTAGGGGCACTGCAAGTACCATCCTTGATCTACCAACCCCAGGCTGACATGGATTCAGCAGCTTCCCCTAAGTCACGTAACAGGAAGATGTTCATGCCCACAGGATCCAGGAGCTGTAAGAGAAGCCTCAGGCTTGGTTGGAGATGCACTGAGAGGCAGACCGCGCTGCGATGCAGCAGGGGCAGCCCCGTGGGGAGCTGCTCTCGTTGCTGATTGTATCATTCTGACTAGTCATCTGCCAGTGACCAGGTCACCTCTGCGCTCTGTGGCTGCTGTGAAACTTGCTTGGCAGCTGCTCATTTTGAGGGCAGTGTGGTATTTTGGTGTTTCTTTTTCAGCAAACTAAATAAATTGGAGCAACTGGAGGAACTGAACCTAAGTGGCAACAAGCTTAAAACCATTCCCACAACCATAGCAAATTGCAAAAGGCTGCACACGCTGGCCGCCCATTCCAACAACATCAGCATCTTCCCGGAAATACTGCAGCTGCCCCAGATCCAGGTACTTGTAGGTCCTTCTGGGGGGAATAGCAAGAGTGCGAGTGAGGTGGTTCTCCACTAAGGAAGAAGAATGTTTGCAATCACAGTATATTTGATTGATTCCTAGGAAGACATTAAGTTTCCTTTTGAGGGTATGGTAGGAGATTAAGTATCAGGGAGTTAAGAATTAACTCTCTGTGATGCGTTTTCTTTGATTTCTTCATTTTCCTCTCAGTTTGTAGACCTGAGTTGCAATGACTTGACCGAGATCTTGATTCCAGAAGCTCTGCCTGCTACTTTACAAGATCTTGACCTAACTGGAAATACAAATCTGGTTCTGGAACACAAGACACTAGACACATTTAGGTAGGAAAAATTTTGAAATTAAATCCACATGTGCTCTTAGTCCCACCAGCCACGTGTGGGTGGTCTTAAGGTCTGTGGAGATCTTGCTCGGTTAATTAAAGGAATAAAATGAATTAGGCCGTAAAGCCCCTTGGTTCTCTTCCTTCATTTGATTATAGGTGAATCTTCTTTCTATCCAGTAAGCAGCGCATTTATATTAGAATTCAGCATCATGGCTACTGCTCAGCCACACTGATTATTTTTACATAGATATTTCAGGTGGCCCAGATCACATTACAATATCTAAGAGATGGTACAAGCTCATTCATTGTATCAAGACTTCATTGATATATCAGAATACTTAAAATAAGTAGACAGCTAAAATTTAGAAATCTTTATTGTGTTTAGTTTTTCATTGAAATGAGTGGCCTCAATTGTGACACTATATGGCCCCTATTTCTTCCTCCTTCCTCTTTCCTTCTCCTCGGCTGGTGGGTCAGGACACTACTGAGAATATGTCTTGTTCTGTCAACAGATTATTTTATAAAAACACATACTATTGTTGGGACTGTTTCTGTAAAATACAAACACATGTATGGTTTGATCTTCCCTTCTTCAACTTCCACAGCAATATCACAACCCTGAAAATTGATCAGAAACTTTTGCCAACCACCGATTCTACAGTTATATCAACTTTCTGGAGCCATGGACTGGCTGAAATGGCAGGGCAGAGAAATAAGTGAGTATCTTGGCCATGGAGAGAGAAAAAAGGCAGACCCTGACGTCTGAACTGAGCTTATGCTGAAAGATAGGCCACGTTGTTCTGTTGGACATAAATCAAAGTGTGACACCATCCAATAAGGCCCCTCTGAAACCATGAGCCAGGGAGACAAAAACAAGGTGAATGTGCAGTCCACAAAATACCAAACACCCCCTCTCATGGCCATAATGGGTGACTGATACTTTTTTTTCCAATTACATGTTTATCCTTATATTAATCTTCTTTCCTTGTAAATAAGATATTGAGATACCAAACCACAGCTTGGCCTCACTTTCTGACAGCATGCAATCTAGTATGATTCCCCATGTTGTTAGACCCTCCCCAGAAGGACCCAACCAAAGCCCAAATCCTTTAGCAGTTTCTTTCCAACAGCCTCCTACCTTGCACCCTGGAGTCCTGTGGTGCACTTTCTCCCTTGCTGTAAGGCATAAAACACCCAACCTGTTCAACCACAGGTGTGCGTCTTGGGGTCTTTGGCTGCAGGGCATTGACAAAACTCATCCTTAGTCACTACTGAGAGAAAAGGTTTCATCCTTCCAGCCTTTGGCAACATTGCCGTGCTAATATGTACTGCCCATGAATGTGGCTGAATTCCCCCGTTTCTTTCAATATCAATTCTTTTAGGTGCTGCTTAATTATCTAACACCTCTTTCATGTATTGATTAGGATTTACTACTCTTCTCTACCCTCAAATAATACTTTTTTTTAAAAAGAAGACTCTCAGGAGAATAATCCTTTTGCCAGTAACTTCCTTTGTCTCATACTCTGTAACAGGCTCTGTGTATCAGCCCTAGCGGTGGATAACTTTGCAGAAGGGGTGGGAGCTGTGTATGGCGTGTTCGATGGCGACCGCAACGAGGAGCTCCCTCGCCTGCTGCAGTGCACCATGGCAGATGTCCTTCTGGAAGAGCTGCAGCAGTCAAACCATGACGTGGTTTTCATGACAAACACCTTCTTGGTGTCTCACAGGTAAGCATATGGGTCGAATAATCCCTAACTCGGTTCTGCTTTAGGAAAATGCATCTCACTAGGCCAGAAGGTCAGGGTCTAAATTAGAGGTGCAGGATCAAGGTGAGATCTGGCTCCTTCTGCTGTGACCATTCTCTCTCTCTCAGCATGGAATGTGGGGACTTTGGCTTTTGAAGGAGACTGTGGAGCCATCTGTTTCCTCTTTTGAACTTGAAAGCTGCTGAGGATCTGGAAAGCCCAGAAATTATATGCAAGTGTGTGTGTGTGTATATATGTGTATGCATTTGTGCGTTTGGGGGAAGGAAGATGGTATGCTTTTATAAGATTCTCCAAAGAGTAAATGACCTATAAAAGTTTGATGAAACTGACCAGATTCATGTGTTCAGCATACTTATTATTGAGGATTTACCAAGTAATCTTCTAAGCGATCTAAGGACAAAAATCCTATGTAACCAAACTATTGAATATCTCTTGGTAGCTAATGGAACATCTTGCATATCAGGTGGGCTGCATAAATGATGTGCATAATGGAGAGGTTGTAAATTTGTATAGTCAAGGTTGAAATGGAATAGCCTGGAGCCTGAACTGGTTTTAGCTCTCATTATAACACAAAGCAAAAATGTTGGGAAAGGAGTCTATTTTTTAGTAATGGAACTGAACTGGGGACTTGGCAAAATAAAGTGGGAAAGAGAACTCAGTTTATGAAGCATCTCACAAGAGCAGGGCACTTGTACCAAGTATTTCTCCTATCTTTAATTTTCAAAACAAGCCAAAGAGGTAGGTATTTTGTCAGAAAATTTTCTGAGAAATAACTTGCTAAGGATCTAAAACCAGTAAATGGCAGAGCTGGAATTTGAAACCAGAACTTTCTGATAGCATCTGCTCTGTACTTGGTATTATGCCAAGTGCTGGGGATGTATGCCATGTGGATGCGAGGAATACGAGAAGGAACTTAAACCTAGATGAGTGGTTCTCAAAGTGTTGTTCTAGGACCAGCAGCCTTAGCATCACCAAAAACCTAACAGAAATGCTGACTGCTGGGCCAGCCCCTTATCTACAGAATCAGAAACTCTGGGGAATTTCTTTTACAAGCCTTCCTGGTGACTGATGCGCTCAAGTTGAAAGCCACTGATTAGGTCCTCATAGTCTGTGATCAGACACAAGCAGGAGCAGTAGAGGAAGATGTGCCTTCGCTGTCTCCCCTGTCCCCACGCCTTGTGTAAAATTTCTTCTCTCATCAGCAAGAGTGGAAGGCAAAGCTCTCTTCACCCTCAACTCCTCTAGCAAGAGACTGCCTTCAGGTGGCTAAGGGTGAGGCTGGCACATAGTCAATGGCAGAAACACAAGGAAATCACAGACTTGGAAGGATCACCACTTTCTTATAAAACCTAGCTACCGTGTCTTCATTTTCTTCTCTTTCTCAATAGGAAATTAGGAATGGCTGGCCAGAAGCTGGGCTCCTCTGCTCTCCTCTGTTACATCCGCCCTGACACCGCTGATCCAACAGGTAGTTTTAACTTGACTGTGGCTAATGTTGGCACATGCCAAGCAGTGCTGTGCCGAAGTGGGAAACCAGTGCCCCTTTCTAAAGTCTTCAGCCTGGAACAGGAGCTGGAGGAGGCTCAAAGGGTGAAGGGCCAGAAAGCCATTGTAACAGAGGTGAGTCTTGCTCCCCATCAGTCACTTCTGCTCCCCAGATCTAGAGAATGATGTTCTGCATGGAGACAGCGAAGGGCCATTTTCTTCCTAGCAAGTTTTGTGAGTTGTGTCCAATCCAGATCATAGTAATCTATGAAGAAAATCTGAGGAGAAAAATCTAATGAGTAGTTAATGAATAGAAAAGGCAAAAGCAAATTGATGAGAAATAAAAAATCCTAATTTGTGATCCTTTAGATATATAGCTAGCATGTGAAATGAATGTAAATGTCCCTGCAGCTAATTTCCAACACATCTGGTTTGTTATTTGAATAAGAAGAAAAAGTTCTATAGTTCGACATCTCTATTCTGAAATGCAAAGTTTCAAAATACTTTTCCTGTTTATATTGTTTATGACTTGCTTAGTATGCTCTGGTGGTATATTTTGTATAGTGAGGCATCAGTATCTCTACTTTTATATAGTTTTTCTCCTTTCTTAGAAATTAGCGTAACCATTTTGCTTTCAAAGAGACTTTAGCATTTACATGTGAACATTGTTTACTGCAAAGCAGAATTTTGTTCAGATCTTTTGCCCTTTTTTAATTGATTTGTTTGTCTCTTTATTGTTGAGTTTTAAGAGTTCTTTGTGTATTTTGGATATAAGTACTTATCAGATATGTGATTTGCAAATATCATCTCTCAGTGGCTTGTCTTTTCATTTTTTTAACAGTATCTTTGCAGAGCAGAAGTTTTTAGGAAGATTAATGAAGTTCTCCTTACCAGTTTTTTTTTTCCATGAGTAATGCTTTTTGTGTTGTATTTAAAAGCTCATTGCCAAGCCCAAGGTCACCTAGATTCTCTTCTGTGTTATCTTCTAGGAATTTCTTGTTTTAACGTAGGTCTGTGATCTATTTTGAATTAATTTTTACAAAAGATGTAAGCTCCATATCTAGACTCTTTTCTTTTTCTCACACGTGACCGTCCAGTTGCTCCAGCAGCCTTTGTGGAATAGACTGTCCTTCCTCCATGGACCTGCATTGGCTCCTTTGTCAAACATCAGTGGACTTTATTTGTGTGGGTCCATTTCTGGGCTGTCTGTCCTGCCAGAATTCTATATAAGGACTATCCATGTGAGATTCCATCCAGGGAAGCACAAAACCAAAACAAGTACCATTATAATGAGGTTGATACTATGAAGATTCTGGAACTCTGAGACATTGGTCTTGGGGAAGTCTTTTAGTCAGAACAAATGAAAGATAAAAGATAGCTTGTTTTGTTACTGTATTTTTACAGAATTTAGATAATTCTAATTTAGATTTTTCTTTGGCTGTCCTAGACAAGTAGGAGTTATTTTTATAAATGTTATCAGTATTTATCATTTGTCTATTATTATAAGCACTGTACTTTCATTATTTAGTCTTCACAATAAACCCATACGGAAGAAGTGCTTTTATTTCAATTTTACAGGTAAGGAAAATAAATTGAGAGTTTGTGACAAATTCAGAGAGAGCAAGGATTTTCCTGCAGAGAATGACTGCAACCACGAAATAAATATATTGTTTACTGTGGAGGTTTTGTTTGGTTTTATATCGAAAAGAAATCATTAACAAAGTATCTGGCAGGTTAACATTCCCGATCTATAAACAGGGTTCTTCCTTTTCCTCTTAGTTTAGAATGTCATCCATTTTGACTTGACATGCTATTCATTCTTTTCATTCTTGGTTCAATCCTTCCAGAGTAGGTAAATTATGCCACACATTTCAGACTTCCCTTTTTTAGGCTACATAACTAGAGATATTTAATGCTTTAACTACAAAGATTCTCTTAGCCATTTAATACCTGAATCTTCTCAGTCCCAGCTGTCCCTTTAAATGGGAAATCATTTTTGTGACCTGAGTTTTGGCTTCTCTGAGAATACTAGCAATAGAGAATTAATGGCAGTTCTGTTTATTGTTTTTCTAATAAATGTTTCTCTATTTAAGGACATGCTGAGGCTGGTACTTCATATTGGAGCAAATTTCTCTTGAGATGGAGGTGTTTTTAGTCACTTAATTTTAATTGGCTTTAACTTAAGTCCTCTGAACTATCTGGTATAATAATCATAGGATATATTGTCCTTTTAGAATGTTTATTTTTATAAGTCCACTTCAACTAAGCAGATCCCAGGAAAAACTATGTAACATGGCAATTCTGTTTTATTGTAGAGCCCTAAGCATTGTGACCTAGAAAGATGCAAAACTGCATGTCATTGTTTCTCAAAGTTTGCCTTCTGCTTGCCTCTAGGACAACAAAGTGAACGGGGTGACCTGCTGTACCCGGATGCTGGGCTGTACATACCTGCACCCTTGGATCCTCCCTAAGCCCCACGTTTCTTCCACTCCACTTACCATTCAAGATGAGTTGCTGATACTGGGAAACAAAGCATTGTGGGAACACTTGTCATATATAGAAGCTGTCAATGCAGTACGTCATGTGCAAGACCCATTAGCAGCTTCCAAGAAGTTGTGCACATTAGCCCAGAGCTATGGTTGTCAGGACAATGTGGGGGCAATGGTGGTTTATTTGAACATTGGTGAGGAAGGCTGCACTTGCGAATTGAATGGACTCACCCTCCCAGGTCCTGTGGGATTCAGTTCAACCACCATTGCCAAGGACACACCCAAGCCAACCACTCCATCCTCCAGTAGTGGCATTGCCTCAGAGTTTGGCAGTGAGATGTCCACCTCCGAGGTGAGCAGTGAGGTGGGATCCACTGCTTCTGATGAACACAGCACCACTGGCCTGGATGCTGGCTTGCTTCCAAGGCCAGAGAGGCGCTGCAGCCTTCATCCAACACCCTCCTCTGGGGTTTTTCAGCGCCAGCCTTCTTGTGCGACTTTCTCCAGTAACCAGTCTGACAATGGCCTGGACAGTGATGATGACCAGCCCGTTGAAGGGGTCATAACAAATGGCAGCAAAGTGGAAGTAGAAGTAGACATCCACTGCTGTAGGGGAAGGGGTCTGGAGAACTCTCCCACCCTCGTAGAGAATTCTCCTGCCCTGTGTCCTGAGGAACATCCCAGAGGGTCATTTTTTGGGATCCGGCGACAGAACAGTGTGAACAGCGGCATACTTCTGCCAGTGAGCAAGGACAAAATGGAGTTACAGAAGTCTCCTTCCACTTCCTGTCTGTATGGAAAGAAACTCTCCAATGGCTCAATTGTGCCCCTGGAAGATAGCCTGAACCTCATTGAAGTGGCCACAGAAGCACCCAAGAGGAAAACGGGCTATTTTGCTGCCCCAACTCAGCTGGAGCCAGAGGATCAGTTTGTCGTACCTCGTGACCTGGAAGAAGAAGTGAAGGAGCAGATGAAACACCAGGAAGGCAGGCCTGAGCCTGAGCCCAACGAAGAGGATCGGACCGAGCTCCCGGAGGAGTTTGATACAGCACTGTAGGGGAAGGCTGTGCAGTGTTTGGGGTACGGGACCCTTCCAGAGGCATTTTGCCTCTACATTTCTAAACCATAGATGAGGGGGTAGAACTCAGAGCCAAAAATGGTGAGAGATACCAGGATCTGGCTCAGGATAAGTTAGTAAACACCATCAGTGTTAAGTTTCACATGTAACCTGCATTGGGATTCCCAGAGTCGCTGGGAAGAAAGCAGATGTTGTTCTGTATCAGTCCTACCACCTGCCATTAACCCTTTCCCTCCTAGGATAATTTTGAGAATTTGCCTGCCTGGGCAGGAAAAGGGACTATTATTGTGGAGGAAATAATGAAAGATTGATTTTCTTTATTAATTGCTGCTGATGGGTCTCTGTGACAGAGAAATCACCTTATATCTCAACCTAACTGATGGATGTGATGTGACTAGTCACATGGCTTTTCATTCTTCTCTACGAGAATACAGCCTATCGAAATGATGTTTATTGGAAGTGTAGAACCAATCAGATAATTTATGTGTGTGTAATGTAATGAGAGCACTTTTCATTGACTGTGAACTTTTTATTTTTGAATCTGCACTCGAGCCAATCTTCTTAGAGGCAGCCTGGCACCTTCGTCCATAGGCAGAATGATCATTGGGTGTTGGAGCCTTCTATGAGGTACTAGGAAGGGCCCTGGGGAATCGATTTACCTGTTGGATGCCAAACTGTGAAAGCACCTGAGAAACTTGGGGGAGTAGAGTCTTCTTTGGGGGATCAAGGTGGGGAAAGAGTGAGGACTAAGACTACTTCCCCCAAAATTAGAAAAAGAGAAGAACCCTTTGACAGATCTGACACCTGCTAGGAATTTACCAGCAGATCACAAGAGAGGCACTGGGCAAATGGCCTCTTTCTGTGAGTGTAACGGAGTTGGCTGTCAGCCTCCTAATGTGTGGGCCAAGGCTGATGCTGCTCACATGCAAGGAACCTTGAGTTACAGCAGATGACTGAATAGACTGAGGTTCAATGAGAACAGATGGATGGATGGAGCTCGCAGATTAGACGTGTTCCTTCTCTTAATCTAAAGCAGAGGGGTGGTTTTCTAAAACATTGGAGTAGCTTGGGAGTTCGTTTATTTAATGTTTAACAGAGTACTCTTCTGAGAACTGCTTCTCCACCTCACATAGTTTCAAAGTACTGGGCTCAATTACTAATAAAAGGAAGACAATTGAGAAAGTCCTAAACTCACAGAAAAACTGGTTTATTTTTTGCACATTCCATGTAACTAGCAAATGCAGTTCCTTCTGTATTTCTGTCTGTTGCCTTTGCCATTAGAAGATTTGCTTAGGAAAGTTCATCTCTACAAAATTTTGACATTGTTTGATTTTACCTGATGGGGAATGTGTTTTGACTTTTTAGAATACTTTCACAATTAAAAAGAAAATAGAGTGGAACCATTTTTAATTTGTTTCATGAGAAACAAAATGTTAAAAGATAGGGTTGAGATATATATATATACACACACACACAACACACACATACACACATATATCTTTGTGGGGTTTTTTGAAGTTTTTGTTAAAGCAGTAATAGAAAACCAGATGGCCTGTCCACAGATGGTTATGTATCTTCATCTTCTCAGAGGTCCCATGCCCTTGTGCGTGTGTCAGTAGGGCATTGCAGTGGCTGTGTATCATTCAACCCCTCAAGGATCTGAATTTGAGTCCTCAAGTTACCAGGAAAACTTGACTTTCCCTGTGTCAAACTACTGGTCAGCTACTGAAAAATTTTAGAACTCAGGTCTTGATTTGAAGTGAGGAACATAGTGGTCGTACAAAGTTCAGGTGCTGTTAGAAAGATGGGAATAATAATGTGTTGCTGCCTTATTTTTATATGGGAAAATGGGGAAAAAAAGGGAAATGAAGGAAAAAGTCAAGATAATAGTGATGAATGAGGTAAAACATCTTCCTACCCAGACAGCAGAACCTTTGATTTACAGAATAATGGTGTTATCTAAAAAAGAAACTTATTTTGGGAATAACTGCTTTAATAGTATATAGTCTCTTAAAAACTGACCTTTATCTGTGAACCCTTTTCTTTCATCTCTTTGTCTCCCTACTTAGGGGAATCACCACAAACCCAGTTCTGAAATGACTTTACCAAAAGTAGATGTATTTTTTTCTTTCTTCTCAGAACTGTGAAATCCCAAATGTTCTTTTAATGTGGTAGATTATTTCAAGAAACATTGGGTTGTACTGAAAGCCTTTTAATATAGGCTAAACCAAAATTTATTTTTCTTTTTTGTAACTCATTCATTTCCTTCTGTAATTGCTCTGTATTAAAATAGAGGGTAAAAAGGCCATAGTCCATTACCAAATATATACAGAACTCTTTTGACCTATAAGGTCATTAACAGTCCTGTGTGATCTGATGAGGTCATCAGGTAGTGAAATCCAGTAATTTATCTCTAGGTGAATGTAATCTGTTTCCCAGGACTTTACACAGAGGATGTGTCCCTGGGTGGGCAGAGAACCACGGATCTCTAGCCCAGAGATTCTGGCCTCTGCATGATTCTCAGGTCTCTGTGTGTACCTCCCATTTAATAAAGAAGTTTAAGAGAATTTCTGAAAGACACATTACTCCTACTCAAGGGAGCAGTTCAGGAGTCCCATGGAAGGAAAAAATATTAGAGTCTTGGCAGCATGATACTCTTATTTTTATTCAAATAAATTAGAAATATATTTGAAAATTTGAATGCTGGTGTGTTCTAGAGCTTCAGTGAGTCGTTGAACTACCCACTCCTAATACAAGCGAGGGCTTTATTACACTACTGTAGAGTGTATATGTGCAATAAGTTGATGAATTCATTTTCTTGGTGTATGAAAAAGCCAATATGAGCAGCTTGGTAATCATTGGGTGCTATTATAATTGTTTATAGTGAGTGCTATTTTCCGGGAGATGGAGCCAGTTAGGTTTGGCTGATGACTGAATAGCAATTGATGCTCTTCTTTCCATGTAGACCTTCAGCAAAAGCAGATATTTGGAAGTCACAGGCTCACCTTCTCTATTTACTCAATAATTATTAATGAAGAGACCTCCATAAGGGAGTACTTGGCTGTTATCAGTAAATGAACCAATTATTAAATAGTCTCCAAGCCATTCAGTGATGTGTGCAGCATCACTATAGAACTGTCTGGTGTCACTTTTTACTTCCCTCTGGGTGGGGCCTTTCAGACCTCCCTGGTCGTGGAAGCAAGTTAATCTTTCTCTCTAGTTAGTGACTTTGCCCCATAGTAGGGTAAGCACTTCCTAGATGGAGAAAAGCAGCTACAGCAAATCCTGCTCTGTTTCCTCCATTTGGTGATCATTCAATCACACATAAGTCCTTGCATTCTAAATTTCACGCACTTCTCCCAGATGCTATAGGTTTTTCTCTCACTGTTGCCAATGGATGTCATCTGGACAGTGAATTCATATCTTACGGTTTTGTGCAATCATTGTCGTATTGTAGTCCTAAGACTCATGATAGTGTATTTTTGATATTTTTGAAATGTGTTAAATTTTTTAATTCAATAATATGAGCCAGAGCATGTTGCAGCAAATCTATTGTTTGTAAAAAATAAAAACAGTAATAATAAATAAAATAAAATGGAATATCTTTTTCATGGCTTTGTTTTAAAATGGAACACCTGTTACTTTATAAATACTTTATTGTGGCATGAGACTGTAATTTTCTCTAACGTATATAGAATTAGTTTTCTTAACCAAAAGCACCTTTCGGATTTTTCTACTTTTCTTGCATTAGAGGAAGATAAACAAATGAAACCACATTCCATGACACTCTTAGGCTATGAATTAAAGCAAGAATAAATATTTTTTATCTCCTTTTAAGGCTGAAGTAGCAATAAAGGTTTTTTACATTAAGAAACATTATATTCTGACTTGGTTTAGATGTTTAAAGAAATCCCACAGACAGGAACACAGTCCTTATTTACATGCAGGTTATTAGCTGACTAGAGAAAACTCACTACAGCTCTCTTAAATCATGGAGTAATCCAGCCATTGTGTGTCTTATATATGATGGTTTGGTGTCAGAACTTCAGATGGAGTGATGGGTTTTGTATTATTAAAAAATACAAAATACTTAGAACTCAGTTGAGTCTCTTAAACTGTTGTTACCCCTCCCCTCTCTCTCCCCCATTGGTTGTGTCTCATACTCTCTGGACTTCCAAGCAAGATTAGTGCTCTCTCACTCCAAATGAAGGCCACATTGAAATCATTTTGCAGGTTTCTTCTCTAGCAGAATGAACATTTTAAAGTCTTGGTTCAACTGTTCATTGAGCACCTTCCATGTAGTGGGCTCAATGCCACCATCTGCTTTGACACTTCATTTCCATGAGACACACCTTTGTATTCCAGGGTGGCAGAAGTGAAGTTCTCTTGAGTGATGTTCTGTGCTTGGTGTGATTAAATTAATCGTGTTTGCCTAAAGGCCACAAGAGTACATTAGAACATGTTCCAGTGTGTGATTTGTTGTGCCTGAGTTTTGTTTCTGCTACTTAAAAGATGTGATTTTAGGCAAATTACTTAACCTCTCCAAGCCTTAGTTTTTCTCAACTGTTAAACGGAAGTAATAGTATTTCTCTCAGCAGTTAGTTGTGATCTTAAATGAGACGATGCAAACAAATGCTTCCTTAGCTCAGTCCTGGACCTGGCACCCAGTGAGCAGCCATCGAAATGTCAGCTAATAGGTAAGCCACTTAATCTCCTTGAACCTCATCTGTAAAATATGAGTAATAAATCTTGACCTGCCTGCCTGACAAGTAGTAATAAGACAAGATTTGCTAAAGCATTTGAATGATAGGAAACTGAATGTGGAGTGTTGTGACTACAGTGATAGGTGGGCTCCAGCCTGTCAAGAGGAGCTGAATCTTGGGAGCAATATAACTGGGCTGGGGGGCAATGACAGAATTGAAAAGGCCGAAGTCCCCATTTTATCAAGCACAAGACCCACATGTGGGTAAAGATCTAATAGGGACATGTTTCAGGGAATACACGCCAGGTGAGAATACGTGTGTGTGTTGGATTCTTTGGGGGCAGGTGAGGAATGGGTTGTGTGCTGTTTGCTGCTGTCCAACTTCTTGTCTGCCACTCAGTAGAAACCAGGGCTGTAGCCACTGCCTCTAGGCTGAGGCTGAGAGAGTGGAAGCACCTTGCCATGGCACAAGTGTTTGCGTTTTAACCTAGCGATGTAAATTTCCAGGTGATTATTTTCCTTTAGTTTTTGTTAAAGTATTACATATTTTCCCATTTCTGCCTATTTTTGATCCTTGGCCTGGGATAGATACTGTAAGAATTAGTTGTTGAAAGGATTTGAGAGGAAAGAAGAAAGATAATATATTCCAGATTGGTGTTGCAGGTGGGTCAGGGGGAGTGAAGAGAGTCCCCAAACATGCGGTAAGAGTGACCCACACGTGTCAGAGGAAAATGATGACTTTTCTTTAACACATTTTGGCATATGTTGAAATAGGCTTATGTTTGTTGACTTCTTAACTAACTATAGATCAGAGAATCTGAGATGTATGTCAAAATTGCATTGTGGAAATAGTTTTAGAAATTTACTAAAATCTTGGTTTGAATGAATTAATAGTTTAAACTCATAAAAAGAAAACAATTTTATGAAAAAAAGAATTAGCTATTGAAAAGCAAGAGGACAATTACCAAAAAAAACCCCGTATACTTTATAGTAACGTATTTCTAGTTTCATCTGACATGCATTAAAAACTTGAGGCTGGGTGTAATATATAAGAACAGCTATAAAACATTAGATCAAAATTATTGAAAGAACTTTATTTTAAAAGATTCAGTGTTACTGATCTGTTACATTATGAAAATGATTCAGGGTCCTGAGAGATTACAATCTACTTTGAAGGAAGGTGTATTCTGTGGGGCATGGGAGTGCAGAAAGGAAGAAGCTTCTAGTCGGCCTTTATAAAAGTATAGTAAAATTAACTGCTTTATCTTTGAAATAAGTTTAAGAAGTTTATGAATTGTATCTATTTGGAAGCCTCACATAAAAGAAAACTCTTTCAGGCAAAGGAACTCCAACAACTGAATGACTTGAAACAAAAAAAAAAAAGAACTTGGAATGCTGGCAAAAAACATTGTCTCAGCCCTAACTGCAGGAATCCTGAGGAGGAACACGCATGCCCAAAGCATCTCTGCTCATGTGCCAGGAACCCAGCCTCCCTTCTCTAATGGACGGAGGCTGCCTGGGACCCATGCAGTCATGGTGCAGTGCTATGTGGGCAGAACAGTTTCCTTCCAGGACAAAGTCAGGATGCAATTGCTTAAAACTCAAACAATTTTATGAAAATTGCTTTAAAATAATTGCCCCGGGATAGGGGTGGAGGGGAATGGCATGTTTCTTTTTGTGAATTCAATAGTTTCAATAGGCAAGATATTTCTAGGGTAACACTGGACCTGCTACCTCAGATGTGAGGTTCTCATCTTTCAGAGTTTTTCTGGTTACTTAGCTATTACTATTACTACCTTGCCATTTGGTAAGAGCCATACTGTAAGAGTATATTCCCAAACTTCTAATGTTCTTTGTAGCAAAGATGGAGATATTTTTTCAAGCTCTTAGCCAACAAAGACTTACTGATAGAAAAATGAGATGATCATCTAGCTTTACAATAGTACCAAAGGGAGCACTTATAAAATCAAGTATGTGAAAACTGCCATTGTCTATTGTGAGATTTTAAAGGGCCCATCTTCTTTTTGAGAGAAACAAGGGAGGTGGGTTGACATTTAGGTTCCAGAAGAAGACCTCAGAGTGTTCTAGACCACAGGTATTCCGGTGCATCGTTATGATTTCTGTGTTCTCGGCTGTCTCTGTAGTGCTTCTGTTCTCGGTAGCTCCGCAAGGCCAGCACCAAGCTGACACTATACATAATCACCAGAAGACAAGCAAAGGTAGCTGCCGCTCCATCTGTGCCTGCCAGCTGGCAGTTCATCCAGGTGAGACCCTTGCGGGCATAGAGCCTCTCTCTCGTTTTGCAGGTGTCCGTGGAGTTGATCCGCAAGGCTACGTGGAGGTAAGTGCCAGTGCCGATGCAGTAGCCCACTGCCGCTAGGAGGCTGAAGGCGGCCTCCAGGAGGAGCCACTTCCCCGACAGTTTGGCTAGACTCTTGGCTCCTTGGACTAAAACACCCATGGTGAGAACACCCAGCCCCAGAGTAACAACCACACCGCCATATATCAGGGGTGCCCGGAGGACTGTGTACTGCTGGTCCAGCTGCCGAACCTGCTCCAGCTCAATGCCCTCAAACGGTGAGTAATAGTTGTTCCCAAAGCCGCCACCACTGGAAAAACTGGCACTGAATCCAGCAAGGACAAAGTAGGAGGCCACGATACACATGAGAACCATCCCATTCAGTATCACCTCCACTATCTGTACCACACCTAGGAGGAGAGAGATTCAGGATTTAACACCAATATCACTCACTCACCCAGGAAATCTCTAGAGCAGACTAGAGAAATACCACTGGTGACCTGATTTTAAGGACATGGTCAGATTCAACATTAACATCCTTGGTTTTTGTTTTTTAATATGTTTCAAAAATCAAATTGTCATGCTGGAAAAAGTTTTTGGGTTTCTCAAAAAACTAAACATATACTTACCACATGACCCTGCAACAGTACTCCAGAGATTTATCCTAAAGAAATGAAAACTTAAGGTCTGTGCAGAGATGTGTACATGAACGTTCACAGTAGCTTTATTTGTAATAGCCAAGTACTGGAAACCCAAATGTACTTCCATGGGCAAACGGCTGAACAATTTGGGACATCCACACCATGGAAAACTCAACAATCAGAGGAACAGATTGTTGACACGCAGCTACTTGGATGGATCTCAAAGGAATTACAAGTGAAAAAGGCCAATCGCAGACAGTTATATTCTGTATGATTTCACTCACGCAGCAGTCTCAAAATGACAAAATTAGATGGAACGCGGATCCACGCTTGTGAGGGGACGGGGGTGGGGAGGGCTGGGTGTGACTGGAAAGGGGGAGCTGTAGGCATGCCTGGTGATGGAGCAGTTGTGTCTTACGGCCAGTCTTATCCCACACAATCTATATGTGATAAAAGTGCACGGAACTGCACTCAGACATGAGTGCATGTAAAACTGGGGAAATCAAAGCTGTAGATCGTTGATGTTCTGGTTATGATATGGTATTAGAGTTATGCAAGAGTTACCACTGGGGAAACTCAGGATCTCTCTATTATTTCTGTAATGTTTTGTGAATCTATAATTATTTCAAAACTGAGTTTTTTAAAAATGCCACAAAAAGGTGCAAACTGAGAAATCACTCATGTCTCTGTCCACCCTGTTGCCTACCCCAACCACTTTCATTATTTTCTAATGTAACTTTTCAGTGTTCCTTTTGCAAATAAAAGTGTTCAGATCGGCATTTCATCCCCCAGTTCCTTTTTTTTTGACAAGGAACCACACTGCTGACACGGCTCTGGGTCTTGCCTTGTTGTTTACTATGCCAAGAGTCGTTTTCAGATCAGCCCTCCCACCGTCCACGCTTTGTTCCATGGCCCCCAGCTCCACTGTGTGGGTGGACCGGCGTCGTCAACCAGCATCCTACTGATGGATACTTGGGCTGTACTCTTGGTGCTTTCCCACAGGCCGAAGGAACCTACAAAAGCCACAGGCAGCGGGAACCGACAGGCCGGAGACAGTATCTTCCTGTCTGATGCCAGCTTTCATCGTCACTGGCACAGGCCCTGGCCTCTTCTGGGCCAGTGTCCCCTGCCATTCTGTCAGGGTTCTGCAGTGAGACTAAGAACAGCATACAAACTGCAGTGGGAACGCCAAGCTCTTGTTGCTACTGTTTACCGTCTGTGACTCAGCCTCAGACACTTCACATAACAAATGAAGATAATGCTGCTGGTCTTATCCCACAGGGTTGGGGGGAAGCCCAAATGAAAGCAACTGCGTGAGAATACTGGGAAGATCACAAACTGTTATACAAGTGGATGGTGATGCTACTGAGTAACGTTTGTAAAATGGAAGGGACTTAAGAGATGTAAGAAGAAATGGGGTGAGTTTATGAAAAGCATGGTTTCCCAAAAATGAGGAAAACCCAGTAATGCACTCACTACGGGGTCCAACGGTTATAATCCAGGCAGATCAGTATCTCTAACATACTTAGGCAACAGCTACTGGGCTTGCTGATCCCATCTCCTGCTGGGCCCACGGAAATTCCTAGGAGGTCCAGGAGACACAGCAGTCAAAGGCTCTGACAGCTGAGAAGCTGTGTTCCACTAATTTCAATCTGAAAATAACATCAGAGGAGAACTGCCCACTCGCCACCCAGGCACTGCAAGCTTCTTGCCACTCTCTCCCTGCAGCAGAGCAAGTGAACTGGTCCAGACATCATTCCTATTCAGGGGAGTAGCTATCCCAACACCTTTCTCTGCCTCAGTTTTCCTTCTGCATGCACGTTACTATCTCACCCCTAAGGGGAAATGAATATTGCACCACCACTAGATGCGGAAATCCGCACAGTCTCCTTCTGGGACATGTTCTGCCAAAACAGTGGAGTCATAATCTGTGCAAGCACATATCTGCTAGGCTGAAATGGAATAAACCTAGATCTTGTCAACTACCCCATGGGCTGCAGGAATTGAGAGGAATAATGGTCTGTTGTGGAGCCTGATGGAAGGAGTATGGCCATTGAATAATCTCACAGTCCCAGCCAGGCCTGACCTGGTTTAGCTCTCGACACCAAACAGGTTCAAGTATTTCCAAGCATGCAGTCACACTGATTCACGGACACCAGGAGAAAAGAAAAAGGGTCACTACGAGAGCTAGCAGTTTATGGTGGGGACAAGTCAGGGCTTTCCAGAGGGAAAGTGGAGACTGCAATGGACATGAGGTTTTTATTGTAAATAGTGTCTTTCTGGTGAGGCTGCTTTTGTAGCTGATCATTTAATATTCTGCTTTATTATACATTACTTCTGCCTTTGCACTGTAAATGTGAAAAAACTGAGGAGAGCAAATAAAAATTACTTTTTATTTGTCCAAAATAGAACATGTGCAGTCAAGTCATGCATAAAATGAAACATAAAATCTCCTTCTCTCCAGAAGCAAATATTGTTAATGCTTTCTTATATATATTCACAGAATACTTTAAGCATGTACATATATATGCATCTCCTTTTCTAAACCCAAATGGAACTCATCTTAAATGTGGTAAGTTGCCTGTATTTAAGGGAATAATATTATAAATGTATTATAAAGAGAACCATCACCTCCAAATTAAGATATTTCTTTGGATTTTTATTGGATTCACATAAAGCAAAGAACATATTCACTTATACCAAGAATATATCATCATGTTCCATGAGTCATAATTTAACATGCAATATGAACCCGTGAAGTTGTTTGCCGAAAAGCAGCATTCTTGTGCTGGGAAAGAGCTTACATTCATTTATTCTGGATGGATCCTGAATTCCAGATGTCGGGTTTAATTCTTCATACAATGGCACATTTACAAGAGGTACAAAACACTATTGAGCTTTCAAGGCCCTTGTGAGGGGCTTGTGAGAATAGCTTTTCTGCAACCCAGTACATTAGCCCAATTCCTCCTTCCTCAGCCCACGCCCACCTCCAACATAAACCTCACAGTAGTCTTCCAGGCGTCCCTACCCTGACATCCAGATTAAGGCAGTAAAGGATCAGAGAGTTCAATGTAGAAAAAGTTGGAGCCTAATCTGCTTACGACAGCTGTGTTTAGAAAAGTTCAGGCTGAAATGTCTCGTGTCTGTGTGCCTTTTTATGAATGTGGAAGACAGGGCTCCTGAGGTTTGCTTGGACATCTCCCTTTGTTTAATCAAGAAGGGCACTTTGCTGTAGCACATCTTTTCCTTGTGAGTTTTGGGCTCCAGTTCTTGTTGTTTATGTTTTTAATAATTTTGGTCAGACCCTCATCAACAGGATCCAGAACCAGGGCTTACACATCAGAGAACACCACTCTAACCCAGAGCTCGCCCAGGATGCCAAAGCTGACCTCTGACTTCTCAAGCGTTTTCAAGTTCCACAACAAAGCATGCTGTGGAAGACAGTAATTCAGAGTAACTTCCATCACTTCTGTTTGGCAGGACAAGTTAACAATCCTAAAACTCTAGCATCTCTGCAGGCTTCTCTTTCAGCTTCCTGACCTTTCGGTAACCCCTGATGGCCAGCACAGCCCCCAGAGCAAAGACCCCAATGCCCAGGGCAGCAAAGACTCCAGCTCCTATATCTCCCCCATGGAGACTGCAGCTGAAGCCACTGTACCCTTTGCTGTGGTACAGAGCCTCCCTCTCTTTACACACAGGAGAGGCATAGGCGGTGGAGAGGTGGTAGAAGTAGAAATACAAAGCTGGGATGTATGCCCCAGCTATGAGCATGTCCAACAAGCCTTCAATCACCAGCCACAGGGGGCAATGCCATGGGACCCGCAGGACACCCATGGCGACCAGGAGGCAGCAGAAGGCCATGAGGGCTCCGCTGTAGGCCATTGCTGCCGTGACCGTGGGCAGCTTCAGCTGGTAGAACTGGACATCCAGCTGCTGTGCTTTCTCCCCGTCAGCACCACTGAAACCACTGTAAGCCCCTCCGAACTGGTAGTAGTAAATGCCCCCCAGGCTGGTGATGCCTGTGTAGCCCCCTGTGGAATTGTAAGATACAGAGCTGCAGGCCAGGATCAGCAAGTTCATGAGAACCTCCAGCATTTGGCAGCAGGCTGCAAAAGAAGGGCGTGTTACCATTTTAAGAGATGCCACTTGGCACTGGGAGACCTCCACCTCAATGCTTATCTTGTGCATGGCAGCTTACCCCACAGCGGGCTTGTCACTGTGCCCCTGGAAGGCCTGAGTAGCCACTGCTGCAAGATTAGCAGGGGACTGTGGGCTCTGTAAATGATGTCAGAGGTACTCTGGGCTGCAAAGAGCACCTCTCAAAAGAGCCTGCCCCAGGTGGGACGCAGAAAGATAGTGGGGCAAATAGGTCAGTTAGCAGAAAGGCAAGAACGTTCTCTGCCCCAGCCCTCCCCCACCAAAAACACTAAGGAGTGGTTATCCCCTCTTTAGATAAGTTTTTGACTATCTTCAGCTTGAAAGAGAAAACTTCTCCAAGTTTGAGGGAATAAGAGAGCTTACAAAATATAATGAAGTCAGAAAAAATCATGGAAGTTACATATCAAAATATCAACCATGTGTATCAGAAATAAGATTAAGTAATGAAAGCTGTAGGACTTACTGAATTAATGAAACAATTGTTTTTATTGTTCTTAGACTTTAACTCAGCAGGTGTTTAAAGTTTAACTTTGTTTTCTTTAGTTTCCCTAAAGAGCAAATGTGGGCTGTGATATTTTCCCAGGGCTAGATTCCTTCAGGGCTCTTGGCTTCTTTACCTTAGACAAGAAAAAGCTCCAGACCTTCCCCTAAAGCTGGCAGCTTTCCTTAAAATCAACTGTATTGAGCTACAACTTATACACAACAAAATGACCCACACAGCTTCGTGAGTTTTGACCATGAATATGTTATGCAATCATAATCAAGATATAGAACATTTCTATCCACTCAGAAAGTTCCCTAGCAACCCTTTGTAGTCAATCTCTCATTTTTCTCCCCAGGCAACCACTGATGCGTTTTCTGCCATTAGGAATTAAGCCTGCCTTCCTAGAATTTCACGTAATAGAATCATACAGTTATGTACTCTTTTGTGTGTGGCTTCTTTTGCTCAGCATAATATAAAGCTGGGTGCTTCTGAGCTGGAAACTACACATGCCTGACCGGTTCTAGTGGGTCAGCTAACTCAGGGGTCAGACTGTCAGCATCTCCCTGGCTTAAGAAGATTTTGTACCAGGGTCCACTGGTCAATGTATGAAGCTGTGTCACATCCACACATTCTCTAATTGAAATGATACATCTGAAGTATTGGCACTCTTCAATTTTTCCCCAAATGCAAATAGCACTACTGTTTTCTTTAATTACAAAAGCAACACATACTTAATGCAAAAAAAAAAAGTAGATACAACAGACACATATTATATAAAAATTATCTAAAATCCAACCAATTAGAAAACAACCACTGTTACCATTATTTTTTCTTCTGGGCTCTTCTGCCATACATGCATAATTTTTGCTGTTGTTTATTTGCTTTTAGGTAAGGACAGGGTCTTACTCTATTATTATATAACCTATTTTTCACATAGGAATATAATGGGGGCATTTTCTTCTACCTCAGCACATATAAATTGACTTCATATTTTTAAGGATGCATAGAATACCATAGTGAATTTTAACAATTTCCTTGTGAAGGCCATCTGGGCTTTCCCCAGTGGTTTGCTCTTTGAGAACAAATACATGCTATATATTTCTTAATATTGTGTTGGGAGGACAGAGCCCCCATAAGCTTCTTATTCCTGTTTTAGCCTGAATAGAACCAAAAGAGAATAACCAGCCCAGGGAGATGTGGAATTAAAGCTGCAAGCTGAATGCACACATGATGCTTTGAGCATGAAGGGCCTAGGGGAGAGGGAGAGAACGAAAGGGCAAGGAAGGTGGGGGAGCTAAGAAAGGGGACAGGTGGACAGGAAAAGCACCTTCTTCCCAGGGAACTTGTAACTCATCACTGGTCCCTTCAAACCATAAATGAGCACAACCCATACATGCACAGAATTCCCTCGTGATCTGATATGTTCACGTGACATCTGTACTTTTTATCTGACCTTTACCCGGAAGATTTTAGTACCTGAGGGGAATTTCTCGTAAAAGTAAATGTGGGACTTCTCTCCTGTCAGTGTCCTTTGTGTTCCACTGAACTTCCTAAGGCTGACTCCCAGCCCAAGCTTCCAGGTCTCCCGAGGAAGTCAGAGGGGGCTACAGCTGCCTCCCACATCTGCCAGTCCACTGCGGGAGGACATGATTCCACTGATGAGGAAAAGAAGTCACAAAAGATCTACTCTAAGATGGCACTGAAAATCTCCAGATGCCCTTTCTCCAGGCATGTGTTTCCTGCTGGAGACAAGTTCCTGGGGATTAACGGCTGTTTCTCTCTCAACACAACACCAAGTATTGTGTATTTGTGTGGGTCTCTGTGAGTCCAGAATTCTTTACAAGCTCTCATTTGTTAGCTTCTGACTGCTGAACCATCCTCTCTCTCTCTCTCTCTCGACTCAGAAACCCAACCCGTAGGCCCAAAACCAAATAGAAGCAATCAAAGTGACATCAAGGTGTGTTTTGGTCAGGATCCTCAAGCCCTGCTCTCTCCTGTGATAAATCAATCACAGAAGAAAACATACCTCTGCAGAAAAACCTGTTAACCAGTCTCTGGCTCATTCCAATTATTTTCATCATCAAGAAAAGAGGAAAGGTCAAGTTAACCATTGTGGACCTTAGAGTCAGGTGCTAAGTTCCAATTCCAGCTCTTCCACTGAACAGCTGTGTGATTCTGGGTAGCTTACTATATCCCTCTGAGTCTGAGTTGTTGAGACAATCAAAAGCACTGAAGTTGTGCCAACAGATATAAATTAGAGCACGGATTCTTGTACCTGGATTGCCTGGAGCTCATTAATGAAAGTTCTGGATAATCCCATAATCATGTACATCATTGTAATTATCCTAAAATACATTATCTGGTAGAAGAAGTGCTGTAATTTCTCTCCCTTAGGCTTAGAAGTGCCTCACCCCTGCCCACTTAGTCATAGGCAGCCTAGGAAGTTTCTCACCACATCATGTGAGCCACAAAGGTTCACCTTAACAAACCAGGTTTTCTTCATTGCTGGCGAGGTCAGGATTCGTGTTAGGATGGAAACTCTAGGAGCCATGTTTGGAGCTGCCACATGATATTATTCGAGTGTTTTTCAAACTGTGGATTATAACAACCATGTTTTTTTTGTTTTTGTTTGTTCTCGGTGAATCAGAATAGAAAAATGACCCATGCCCTTGGGAGGTAATAGGGCATTGTTTCATAAGATGTCTGTGTGTGTGTGTGTGTGAACGACCTGGTCTTAATGTAAAATCTGTTTCTTACTGTGGGTCTCGGTCTACAAAGTTTAAAAGCCATGACGAGTGCTTGGGCATCAGATCTCCCATCCTAAAGCATAAGCTGCCAACTAGCTCCTCCCGCCAGGTACTCTCCCTCCCTAACTCAGCCCTCCCACAGCTGGCAGTTCACAGCTGGTTCTACATTCAGACGGCGGCAGTTCCACCTGGAGGAAAACTGCAGGCATGGCTGCTTGCCTCGCAGACCCAGAGCACATTTGAGGAGAAGCATGGAACCTCGAGCCATACCTTTCAGGGGGTGCTACCTTTTCTTTTTTCAGAAAATGAGAACCTAAAACAGGTATGGGAACAAAAATGCCCGGAACCCAAAATGGAATTCTGCTTGAAATTTTGCTTCACCAGCTCAACCCCTTCCAGAACCATCAGCGAGAATAAATGGTCAAACTGCCTACACAATGGCTCACCTCTGCCAGTGCACAAGTATCTGCATTTGTGGCATTCCAGGAGTCCTTCAGCCTCTGACTGGTAATATTCCTCTTCCCTGCATCCAAGCCTGGGGTTTGGGGGCAGGAATCGCCCTGAAGTGGGTTCACTATAACCAAAAACACACATGGCCATTAGAGGGCCTCCAATTCAATAGCTTGTTCAGTGTTAGAACTCTGGGTACCTCATGCAGACATTAAAGAATGCGCAGAACAGAAAACCTGCCACAGCATTTCACACTGGAGAGAATTCTCTGGTTTAGTGACCCCCTCAGGGCATCCAGACACTCAGCCCAACTCTGCTAACCAACCACATGACATATCCCCCCACCCCGCCCCACCCTTCTATGCACTGCTGGCTGTCAGGCTACGGGACATACCTGACCTCACAGCTGGGAGCCTGGGAGCTGAGCTTCAGTTCTCAGTTCAGCAGGGGCCAGACCCTCTTCAAAACGTTTGCATTCACAGGACTGATGCCCAGCCTGGCATTCTCTTCCTTCCCTCATTACTTTGCAAAGAGCTGGATCTGCTATATAACTGTCTAGGCGTTTGGGCAATACACACAACTTAGGACATCCTTTCTCTCCCTCTTCCTCTGCTAGTCCTGCCACTTTCTGTCCCCCTTTATCCAGCATATTCTGGGCTTTGTCCAAGATTCAATGGTAGGGGCTGCATTCTACTTTTTGGGTTCTAGGGATCCTTCTAGAACATAGCTTTCATCATGGATCTCTTGGGTTTGAAGTCCTTAAACTCTCATGGCTGTGCATAATGCTCAAACTTCTACTGCAGCACAGGAGGTCCCTGCTCCTCTCTCTCCACTCACAGTCTCCTGCTCACAGACCCAGCCATGGTGAACTG
This sequence comes from Manis javanica, assembly GCF_040802235.1. Taxonomy (NCBI): domain Eukaryota; kingdom Metazoa; phylum Chordata; class Mammalia; order Pholidota; family Manidae; genus Manis; species Manis javanica. Next base: position 51,900,435 of record NC_133172.1, read on the forward strand.
CCTGTCCCTACTCCCCCAAAAGATGACCTGCACTCCCATGCCACTAGGTCGCTGTGGAAGCTATTCCTCTACTTGGAACACCTTCCATCTTTCTCTCCCAGTCTCCCCCTTTCTGTTCCTTTTCCAGAACTCAGCTTGGAGGTCATCTCCTTCAGAAGAACCTCCAGAGCCCAAGGAGGGGCCCAGCTCTGTTTTCTCTGAATGTTTCCCCTGCAGCAGCACATTTCACTCTGGGCTGCGCTGGCCCACTTACCTGTCACTTTCCTACCAGGCTGTGGCCACTGTGAGTAGATCTCATCCGTTCATAATGTAGCCCCCCCCCCCACTCCACCCAGTAAAGGCTTGTTGGGTGGAGGAAAGACAGAAATAAATTGCCCTTTGCTTTCAAACCAGCAACTGGCTGTGCACAAAACAAAAGCATTCCTTTCACTTGTGTTGGGGCCACTGGGGCCAGGGTTGGTGGGGGTGGGAGGACTAGGATACTGGGTTATCAGGAAGCCTAAAAGGCAGTTCTGGTTTCCCCCAGGTCATGCAGTTGCAATGCAATGGGATTCAGTCAGGGAAATAAGAGCACTAGACCGTATCTGGGCACACCCTTCCTCATAGTTTGGCTAGTTGGTTTTAGATAATGTAACATAAACTCAGGATAGTGGCTTTCCCACTGTGTGGACACAACAGGACCCAAGTTAGAGCTTAAGCCTCCAGGTCCCAAGCAGAGAAGAGCCTGACTCCTCCTTAGAGAAGAGGACAGGTGTCAAAAACCAGTAGGCAGTCATCATGGCAGTGCCTGTCTCCTTGTTGGGCTGGCATGTGACCTAGGCATTCGTAATATTTGTGCAGTTGGATGGCATGTTTGGTGTAAAAAAGACCAACTTCCTAGAGCGGGTGTGGGGTCTAGGTTCACTTCCTCTCCTCCCTTCTGGCCTCACCGTCTCACAGCTCGCAAGGTCTTCCAGACACTCACCTCACGAGGCCTTAGGTGAATTCTCTGTGTTCTACAAGGCCGGGGTGGCGAACTGTTCATTCACGGGGGTAGGGTGTGAAACAACCGTGGGATTGGAATGAGGCTGCCCAGGAATCCCTCACTGGCAAAGCAGGAAGAAATCTCAGCCCTTCAGTGGGCAGTTTTAGGTAGATTTAGTTCTTTGGTTAAAAGTGTATCTTCTCCCAGCTCTGTTTGGAAATGCGTATACCCCTGGAAGGGGTTCAGGTTAAGCTATTAACTCTGTTGGGCTGACTTGATTAGGCCCCGGGGTCCAGGGAACAGGACTTTGGGGAGGGCTGTTTTTGGAACACAGGACAAGGGTCTGAAGCCCCAAAGTGGTAGTCCTGCGACCACGTGGTGAGGAGGTCAGGAAGGAGCCTCAGGTCAAACCCCTTCCCTAAGCTCCTTCCACCCTTTCCCTTTCCAGCCCTTAAGTCCTTACCTGGTCCTCCGGCCGCGCCCCCCACCATCCGGGCCTACCACCGCTAACAGGTGTGGTTTCTGCTTTGTTAACTGGGTTCGGGTCAAGAAGTGGGTGCACCCTAATTTATTCCTTCCCAGGTCACCTCTCAGGGAGCAAAAAGGGGGCATGGCACTGTCTTCGAGGACAGTAACCGGGGTGGGGGGCGGGACTCGGGATGGCCGCTGCCCCGGCGCCCAGGTCCGCGCCCCTGCAGCCCACCTCACCTTTCCGGGCCGCGGCGCTCAAGGCCCTGCTTCCTCTGGGGCGGCGGCTGCGGGGTTTCCCAAGGCGTGGGCCAAGGGGGCGGGGCTGCGTCCCAGGTCGGCCTCCGGTGTCCGTCCCGCGTCCGGCTTTGGCGGGACTTTTCCCAAACCCTTTGTTCACCAGAGCGGTGGGCCCCGGCCGCGTGTCTGTCCTGTCGGGAGTCTCGGTCCCTCCCCACGTCCCGGTCCCCGTCCCTCCGCCCGCCTCCGTTTCTCTCCCCGCGCCGGTCCCCGGGTCTGTCCCGCTGCCGCTCCGGGTGTCGGTCTCTGTCCGGGCGGGGGTGCCGGGCTGGGTCCCGCTCTCTCGGCCGGGCCCGGGGCTCGCGAGTCCCTGACGTATCTTCCATGGCCCGCTTCCGTGTTCCCGCCCCGGCGCAACGGGGGCAGCAATCCACCGCCGGAGTCCCGGGCAGGTGGCCGAGAGCGGGGGCGGGGCCTTCACCTGCGCGCACGCGCGCTGGGCGCGTTACGGTCCCGGGACCTCACCTGGGCGCGCGGGCCGCCGCGGGGCGCCGCTGTGGGCGAGCCTGTTGGGTGCAGGGCTGGAGAGTCGTTCAGCTCTGCAGCCAGGCGAGTATCCTCTGACCTCGCGCTGTGTGCGGCCGAGGGCAGCGAGCTCGCAGCTTGCCCAGCACCTTGGCTCTGCCGTCCCGTTGGGTGCGTGCCGCCTCGCCCACCCCCTCGCCTCCCTCCCTCCTGCTGTCCTTACACCCCTCGTCCCCCTCCCTCCTGCTGTCCTTACAAGTGTGTTCGGGCCGGGGGTGGGGGTGGGATGGGGCTTGCTGCCAATCACTGTTGCAGCAGTTCTGGACTTATAAACGTTTTTTAAAATAATGAACCACACAGACGAGGCAAGTTTTCCTTTGCCAAGTAAGGATATTTAAAAGCATATAAAATTGCCATCTGTTAATTAATTCTTTCAGCAAATACAGGATGTGGGAACACCTACTCTAGCGGGCACTGGAGGCGCAGGGTGAACTGGGCTCGTGTGGCGCGTCCCTTCCTGTGGGGGAGGGGGGAGAGAAAGGGCGCCAAATGGAGAAAGAAGGTAATGCCTAAACTTTAACGGGGAGGGCAGGTTTCTTTACACAGATCTGGGAAGGGGACATTTGAGTCGAGTCCTGGATGAGAAGGAGGCAGCCTGGAGGATAGCTGAGAGAATGTTCCAGAAAGGAGAAGCTGAGTAATGCAGAGAGTGACTTGCTCTGATTTTTCTGTTTAAAAGATCACTCTGGCTTTTGGGAGGAGATGACTTCCAGGGGACCAAGGAAAGAGCGAAGAAATAAAGTAGGGAGCCACCGAAGCAATCCAAGTGAGGGGTGATGGTGGCTGAGTGGGCAGTTTGGACACAGGAAGTAACAGCTCTCACTAGCTGCTCTGAGCTGCCTTCAGCCCCCTGCACCTGTTCTTTGACATCACTAGGACTCTGTGGGTCTTGAGTTTTCCGTTTTTTCCCCATCTTACAGAACTTTCTGGTCTTTCAGATTTTTCTCCTCAGGATGCACTCCTTGGTGGGCTATCTGAACTGCCTTCTTGTTAGCACCTTTGATAACCTCCTCACCCTCTCCTTCCAGACCAGCTGCTCAGCACAAAACCTACCCCGGGACCAGTGTGTTAATCCACCTTTCTAACACTTTAGACCAGCCGGCCGGCTACTGGACAAGCACAACGGGGCACAGAGAGGCTTCGAGTAGCGGACCAGCCCAGCCTCCCTGAGCCCTCTTTCTGCCCACAGAATGTTCGCTGATTCTTGGGCTTCTTCCTTTCCTATTTCCAACAACCTTCCCAAGCCTTCACTCTCTCCAGCCTCCCACAGAACGCTCCCTCCTCTCCTTCCCTCAGTGAACAGCTGCACCTCCTGCTTTGAAAAACCAGAGTCTTCATCCCCGTGGTGGCCATTTATTTGCTCCCTCCCCACCTATTTCCCCTTCTCTCACAAACACAGCACCAGATTCTCCTTCACTCTCAGCCAAGTGACCTCGAGAGACTAATCTCACCCTCAGCTCTTGGCTTATGCCTCTCATATGGCCCATTCTCTAACCATGGATACTTGTCCAGGGATGAGCGTAGTACCAAATTCAGACTGGGCAGACTTGAGGACCTGTCTGTGGGAGGTTTCTGAGGATAAAGCATCCTCTCTCTTCTTTGGGAGCTACCAGAAAAGAAGCTCTCTCTTTTCCTGGATGGTGCAAGGTGAGACTTCTGCAGACATGCAGTCGTCATTGTTCCTGCCGTGAGGGACCCAGTCAGAGATAGGAGCTGGCACACAGAAGGGATCAGGGTTGGGAGAATCAGAGAGAACAGAGCTGGAGGCTTAATGAAACTGTGAAGCTCTGGATCACACTGTACTTTAAGTCAGAAAACATCTGGATTTTTCAGTTAGGCGAGGTTGATCTCATGCAAAATCCCTGGAACACAGATTACACCACCAAACTGGTCCTCAATTGGTCTTTTGAATACTGTGTCAGTCATTCGATGGCTGGGGTCTGCCTCAGGTAGGGGTTGGAAGTATAACCTTTCCAGACAAGGTGGCTCTCCACAGGTGGAGGGCAATTCTCTAGAGAGAGGACAGCTGTGAGATATTGTTGTCAGTCAATATCATTGCAGGAGTAGAGTGAGTTCACTGGCAGATAAAGGATTTCCAGATCCCACCCAACAAACTGTCATGGTCATGATATTCCCATGAGTCTTTTTAGTAAGTACAAGTGAGACAAATATATACCTCTTTCCCTGATTCACATGAAAGGTAACAGTACACTCTATTATGAGCTTGTTTTTTTCACTTCATTTATCTCAAGGATCTTTTCATATTGGTAAATAAAGAGCATCTCTGTTCCTTTTTCTAAACTGCATAGTGCTCCATTTCTTGGAGGTAGCATGATGTATTTAACTAGCTTTCTTTTGATAGACATTTAGGTTTTGTTTTTTTTTCTAATCTTTTGCTACTACAAAGAAGCTGGATGAACAACCTTGTACATACATCATTTCAGCCGCTTACAGGTACACCTATGGGATAAATTCACAAATGATGAATATCTAGGTCAAGAATATATACATTTACACTCTTGATACAGATTGCAGAATTGCCCTCCATGGGAATTACATGAATTTATGTTCCTATCAGTTGTATTTGAGAGTGTCTATTTCCCCATAACTTCACCAACAGTGTGGGTTATCCATGTTTTAGGGTTTTGCTTTAAAATGTTTTAAGAACATTTTTTTCTGATTATAAAAAAAATACATGCTCATTGTAGAACATTTGGGAAGTACAGCTTTTAAGCTTATTATGTGTTGCTTGTGGTTAACTACTTGAGAAAAATATTTTTTCCAGTTTAAGAACATTTTCCTCTTAATTGCCTAAAAGTTTGGTAACAAGTAGAATACATAAGGAGTCAAATTTAAAGGAATGCAGAACATTTACACATTTAAAGTAAACCCGTGGGTTCTTGTGGTGCCCAGTCAAGCGACGTTCTCCATGGTTCTGGCCCTTCTCCATGGTTCTGGCCCAGCATGTGCTTCCTGTCTCTGAGCATGTGAAGAATAAGGTGGCTGCAAACAGCACTGGGCCCCAGAGCCCCAGACTTCTTTTCTTCTTGTCACCCCTCTGCGGAGAAGATAGGGGCAGCCAGTTCCCATCTCAGGGCCTTTGGCCCTGCCACTCCCTCCACCTGGAGAGCTCTGCCCTGGTGTGACCACATCGACCAGCCCTCTGACTGCTGTCCCTTTCCTCTCTGCCTTTTTTTTTTTCTCTTTAGGATTTATAACAATCCATAAACACTACATATTTTTCTTAATTTGTAATTTGGCTTCCCCCAGGAGAGCAGGGAGTATCTGCTCCCCGTTGTATCCCCAGTGCCTGGTACACAAATGACAGTGAATGAATGACTGTTAAATGAATGAAGGGGATCCTCAGATGCCAGACCTCCAGGAGGCGGCTCTGTCTCCCCCAGCTGAAAGCTGCCTCTTCCTCTCTCGACCATCCCTTGTCCTTTGTACTTTGTCCGCTTGGCTCTCTGGTGCTTTGCCCTTTGCTTTCTCTTCCCCCTTCCCAGGCGCCATCACTCTGAACACCAAGTCCACTGAAGACAGGGTCTCTTCCAGTCATCTGTGAATGCTCCCCCAATGTGTGCTCAGGATGTGTTGAATGCACAGGGGATCAGACAAATATTACATTTTTACTCTCTTTAGGAGGGTTTGGGGAACCAGTAGGACCTGGGTAAGTCTTTGTGGGAGGCTGGGACATTTAAAAAATTGGAGGAAAATCTTCAAAGTCCAGATGATGTCTTAATTTCTCCACAGATCCTCTTGGGAGGCCGCACTTTCTAAAAAATGCCACACCAATATTTCTAGTCCCACGTGCATCTCCAGAATCTTGCTGCCCCATCAAGGGAGAGCCCAAATCCCCACCCTATGGGCGAGCCCTTGAGGATTAATGACATAATTTGTGGGGCTCAGTGCATAATACAAATGGTTCAAATATTATTAATAATTTCAAGATGATAGCAGAACAATAAACCAAGCTCAGGGCTGTTCTAGGGCTGGGGCTCTGTGTGAGCGCAGGTTGCATGCCTGCAAAGCTGATCCGGAATGGAATGCGGTGGAAGTGACACTGAAGGGTTTCTGGTCTTGTCTTTAAGGCTATGCAGCTTCTGTCAGACTCTCTCTGAGGATGGTCCACCTTGTATCCCAGACACATTGTAAGGAACCCAGGCATGAAAAACCCAGGGGCATGTGTTCTTGCCATTAGCCCCAGCTGAGGTCTCAGCCAACAGCCAGCATCACCTGCCAGGTGGTAGTGAATGAGCCTTTGATGACTCCAGTCTGCGCCACTGAATTACCTCCAGCCTTTGGGTCTTTCTGCTCAGTTCCCACCACTGTGGAGGAGAGTCCAGCCATCACCAATGGACTCATCCAAATTCCTGACCCACAGAATCCATGAGTGTAATAAATGGTTGTCTTATGCCTCTATGTTTTGGGGATATTTGTTTCTATTTAATTTTTATCTAACTTAGCAAAAAGATAACCAGAGTACCATCCATGACTCTAGTCCATATTGATCTCTCCTTTTGTGAATTATTGCAATTTTAGTTCAAAACATGCATTTAATCTATTAATCCCAAAATTCAAAATTAATCATTTATTTGTGTCATCGGTCCCACTCTCTAGCCTGTGAGCTCCCTGGGATTATGTCTTGCCATATGCATGGCACATAGTAGTTGCTCAATAACTGTTGGGTAAATAACATCAGTTCTTAGAGGTACATTAAAAGTAAGCCACTCCCAATAGGTAATTTTTGATAAATCAATCAATTATATGTAAGAAAGGATTAGGTAAGTAAGGCAGATTGAGAGTGAAAGCCCAATGAAAATCTGATGAGTTTATTTAATTTTAATTTAACTTATGCTTTTTTTATTTTAGGTTTTGTAGAAGAGAAGTTTAGGAAACAATGTCCTGACCTCTCCTTTGCCTGTTAAAATATAACATTGTTTCATCATTTTAATCTTCCAGGAACTCTTGGACAGACCAGCATATGGAAGAAGCTTACTGGGGCAGGAGCCCATTTCTGGGAAAACCCCCAAATGTGCAAGCAAAGCAAAGGGTGCAAGAGGCAGACGGCCAAAGAGCAGAGGAGAGGGAAATACTCGGCATTCATGCGGTAAAGGTAATTTTCCAAAAAAGGTGAAATCACAACTCTCATTCAGGTGTAAAGTGCACCCTAAAGATAATGAATAATCACTGAGGGAATCAAGCAGATGTTACAACAGGTCCAAAAGAGAACCTGAACAGAGCCCATGAGACATCAGGAATAAAGATATGGATATACAAAGGAGACAAACTGATTTCTTCCAGAGTAGGAACGGAAGGGAAAATCAATCGAACCTCTGCCAGACAGGGTAGAATTTGCATGTCTCCAGACAATAATTTTTTTTATTGCTATCAATCCCCACAGTTTACAGAATTGTAAAATAGCGTAGTTTTCTACTGAAGCACAAATGAAAAGGTGTTACTTTTGCTTCACCTGGATAAGTGAGATGCAAAATGGTCTTCGAGATTCTGGGGTTTGGGGAAATGTAGCCTGAGCCTAGCCCTGAGGAGAATGCTCTGTTGGTTTGATTTGGCAGGCATGGAATGGAGCTTGGCATCTGTATTTTTTAATAGTTTCATGTGGCACCCCGTTTGAGAACCAATCTGTTGATGTAAGTTAAAATTCAGTTTCCATCCTAAAGGAGAGCCTAATTTAAGAATAATCCAAACCCTTACCTAAATTTTTTCTGTAAAAAAAACCCCCACTTCTATTGGTTTGAGGTCTGTTCTATAGCATTTGGAGGCAGAAGGTTTACTTTCCCAGTTCTGTTCTAACTCTGGTTCGTTCAGCCATCCCTATCAGGGAGACAGTCCTTCAGGTATGTGGATCAAGGGGAAATCCCTACGTGTTCCCCGATGACTCTCAGCTGCCTCGGCCTTTTAGAATATCCCCTACTTGTCTTCAAACACCAGACTCAAGCCAGGTGGCGGAGGGGGCTTCTACCTGTAAGGCTGAAGCGAGGGCACAGCTGGCCAGCAGGGGGCAGTGTAGGCTCAGGCTGGTGCCGCTCACACCTGCCTGCCTTCCTCAGCCTGAACATTTCCCTGTTCGCCTGGGCCTGGAAACTATGCTTGTCTCATCAAGGTGTGATAGAAAGCACACAGTTCAGTTCAGTGCAATATATCCTGAACTTTGCATGCTACATAAGTGACCTTGGGAAGTTACTCAACCTCTCTGTGCCCGTGTCCTCGTTTGCAAAATAGAAATAATTTTACCCATCTCTTAGGATTAAATAGAGTAATATGTGCAAAAAACACTTGAAGCAGTGGTTGGCATACATTAATGCTACAAAATGTTAGCTGTTATTTTTGTCATTGTTAGTGTTTACCAGGCACGTAGGCCACTGAACGAATGAGACAGTCCCTTAGATCTCACAGCTTAATGAGGTGGAGAGGAAAATATGTCATATTGCAAAGAAAAAGATGTGCATGGGTGTAGATGGGGTATGGAGGCAGAAGTAACCAAAACACCACTTACCAGAGGAAGAAGTGCTGGAAGATGGCTTTTAGGAATGAGTAAGACAAAGGAGCTTTGGGCTTTGGGAGGCAAGGCAGGGGGCAGCATTCCAAACAAAGAGGGCAGCAAATAGAAACCAGGAGGTCTGGGAGCTTGAAGGTCAAAGTCTGCCACCCGGACCAGCTCTAGGAGAAAGGGAAGAAATCAAGGAAAAAGAGGAGAGCTAGCCAGGGGCCCAATCATGAGGATCCTTGAAAGTCAGCCATATGTACTTGGACTTAACGCTGTGGGTCTCTGGTCTCCAAGCTAGTACACACAATCTCCACTGCAGTGTAAGGAAAAAATATTAGAACTTCATTTTACTTGTAAATATCATCTTTGGGGGACTTTCTTTTTCTATATCTTATTTAAGTTGTAAAGAATATATCAGTACAATAATACCCAGATATAATTTATAAGTAAATGTTTATGTATTGGCTTGCATGCAAGTTTTGTAACACACTGTGCGGAGCCACCAGAGATGGCTTTTAATCAGGGAAGTACCTTAGTCAAATTAGCTGGCCCAAGCCAAGGCCTTGGCATTGGGGATGGAGAGGAAGTGGATTTGAGTGCTATTAAGGAAGTATAATTCCATTAACAAGGAGGAGCGTATGATCAGTAAAAGTAGCGCCAAGTAGAGAGCTTGAGGAGCTCAATATTAAATGCTCAGTGCAAGACAAGTACTTGGAGAATATCAGGTACCAGATACTGGTGGCTATAAGCATTTTTTATTATAGCAAAGCTAAGTAAATTTTAAAAAATAAGTTATATTGGGATAGTGAAAGTGAACTTGTATAGATCATGAGAAGGCTGCTAGGAAAGAACCAGATAGCACTCTTGGCTAAGAAGGATAGGAGACAGGGCCAATCATTGCAGAAGGAAGGGAGGCTATTTTTCTAGAAGGAAGAGACTTAAGCATATCTGTAGGCTCAAGAGAAAGGGGATCAATGAAGGGACCAAAAATAGAAACAGCTTCTCCAGTACCGATCTCAGGGCCTGCTCTTTTGGCAGTACCTGCCCACTGCGCCCTTCATCAGAGAAACCCCTCCTCTCGTCCAGTACTCATTTAGAACGTGAGTTAAAAAGCATGACTCTTATACAAATATCAAGTGAGTATATGTCAAAGATTTATTTCATTAATCAATGATAGAACAGCAGTCTGAGAAAACTGGTTCAGTTGCTATACTTCTATAAAAAAGAAAAAAACTGGTTCAGAGGTCAAAAAGACAGAAAGCTAAAATAAAGGATGGCCAAGTCAGCTCCCAAACTGGGTAATGTCTTGCAGGTGGGGTGACCAACAGCCTGTTTGCCTCAGAGCAGTCCCAGTTTTAGCACTAAAAGTTCCTTATCCTGGGAAACCCCTCAGGCCCCAGGCAAATGGGAGCAGTTGGTCACCCAACCTACAGGGCAATGAACTACAAACTTTGACATGATTCTTTCTACTAGACCAGAAATCATCCGCATCTTTTCTTCACAAAAAGCATTTCAGTTGACCAATCTAAAAGACCATCTAATTTGATGGAGCCTGAGATCAAGATCAAGGAGTAAGTCAAGCAAAGACACACTGAATCAGTGACGTAGGAACAGACCTGTTCCACAGTGCTCCATGTAGCACTGAAGACAGGCACTTATCCTTTGCCTCATTTACAAGTGTTGAATTTCTTAGCAGTCTACAAAAATATAACAGAACAGTTTCTATACCTCATCCATAGGCACCAATTTCTCCAGAGGAAAGAGAAGTTAAGAGCGGATCCAGTCCCCAGAGTCTGGGGACTCCTCTTGGTGTAAGCTGTCCACTCGCATGATAATTATCCCTCCCACAGTATCCACCATTCCCAAAGGAGGCAGAGGGTTTAGAGCCCAGGCAGATTAGCACTCAGGCTCAAGGGACTGGGCCCACATGGATAACCCAGGATAATTTTTCTATTTTAAGATACTTAGTCACATCTGCAAAGTTGCTTTTGCATGCAAATTCACGGGTTCCATGGGGTAGGATGTGGACATCTCCGCAGGTCATTGTTTGGGTCGCCACACAGCAGGCCAGGTGTTCAAGAGTGGCTTGGCTGGGTGGTTCGTGGCTTTCCCGCAAGATTGCAGCCAAGGTTTGACTGGGGCTGCGGTCATCTAGGCTGTAGTCGGGAGGGAGGATCTGCTCTAGAGGTCATTCACTCGCTTTGGAGATAAAGGCTTTACAGGGGTAATCAAATTAAAATGAGGTCATTAGGATGGGCCCTAACCCAATATGACTGGTGCCATTATAAAAGGGGAAATTTGGATTTAGAAATATGGACATGCATAGAGGGAAGACCATGTGAAGAGATACAGGGAGAAGATGGACACCTACAAGCCAGCGAGAGAGGCCTGGATCACCCCTATGCTCCCAGCCCTCAGGAGGAACCGGCCCTGCTGACACCTTGACCTCGGACTTGCAGCCTCCGGAACTGTGAGACAGCACATTCCTGTTGTATAAGCCACTCAGTCTGTGCTATTTTGCTATAGCAGTGCTAACAAACTAATGCAGTTTCCCATGATGGCATATATAATTGTGATTATATTAAGTATTACAATGTGTGCTCATTATATGAATTGATGTTATCACAACTTATTTAGCTTTTCCCAATTACAGGCATTTAAATGTTTTTAATGCTTCAACATTACATCTAATGCAGAAACATATTACTTCTTCAAGATTAATTTTCAGGAGTGGGATTTCTACTGTCCAAGAAAATTAATCATTTTGTCTTTGGAGGCATTTTGCCACTTTGTTTTCTCAAAGGACCACTCTGGGGGCCGATGTCTGAAACATGGCCATGGCAAGTCAAAGTTCTGTGTCATTACTCCTCTTGGTCCCAGGCCTCTCTGGGGCTTCGTGCACTTCCTAGTGCCCTCTGAGTATCTGTATGGTTTCCATGATAGTGCCCAGTGAAGAAATCGCCAGAGACTAATGAAAACTAGCAGTTTTATAAGCCATAGGATGTCAGTAATGACACATATATGATAACCAAAAACAGGTTCCTCTAGCCCCCCTTATCACCTAACGTCCGGCATGTTGCCTTGAGAGGTGACATGAAAGACACTGGCCTGCCAGGAAATGGCGTCTGCATCAGCCGATCGGTATGGGCCCCTGCGGCTTTCTGCGCACTGACGTCAGCAGTATGCCCTGTCCTGTCCTCCGCCCCACCTTGGCCAGAAGTTCTCTGGTGCAGGTGACTCCAAACTCGGGTTTCACAATGTCCCAGGGAAGGTAGTTGAGTGCAGTAGGCAGCCTTGGACCAGGGACGGTGGAGCTCTGATTCCAAGATCCAACTTCCAGTAAAATTTAAACGCAGACCAAGCGTGCTGATCACCACCTTCAAACCTCTCCATTCTGCATCTTCTTCTTTGGGGCACGTGTTACCCCCAGCAGGTTGCAATTTTCCCTCCGCATCACCCAAGAAAATCTGCTCAAAGTAAACTTTTACACAAGGGACAAATGATAACTGTCCCTCATAACGTCCCCCTGCCCCCACTGGAAGCTCCACAGGACCTGTGGTTTTTTCACTGTCATGACAGTGCCTGGAATGTAGCAAGTGCTCAATTAACCTTTGTTGCATAGCAGAATAAACTTCATTTTTTAAAAGTCAATATATTATTATTGTTTTAGATTAGTAGCAGTACTCAGAGTAGAAATATTTGAAAATAGAGAAAATTATACTGAAAAAGTTAGAATTATCCATAAAAAGATCACCTATAAATCTACCACCCCTTATTTCAACCAGTGTTCATGTTTTATATTTTTTTTTCCAGTAACTGCCATCCAATCCTTGGTACTTGCTATTATGAAAGTGCTTTGAAATAGTATAAGCTGCTGTTACACTATTATAAATAATAATTTGATTTATAATTTCCAAAAACTGTCCTTCGGGTGGTCCCAAGTATTTTCTCCACCAGCCCAGTGGCCATCTGCTTTAATTTACATCCTTGCCAGAAGGAATAAGATTATTTTTAGGGTCTGATGAAATTTGCAAGACCTAATTAATCTTTAAAAGTAAGTCCATGTTTGGCAGATCCTCTGGGCTAGGGCTGGGAGAGAGGGAAGCAGTAGGGAGGTGGAGGGTCACGGGCAGTGTCACAAAATCAAATAAACAACTATAACATGTTGGGTGTTGCAACTGCAGAAAGGTTGGGAATGATCACAGCCCGAAGGCAATGGTCCTGTGACACTGTACGTGTGAAGGCAACCCTTCTCGCAAACTAGTCCCCAGGGACCCTGTGTGCTGGGCCTCTTCCCACTAAGGTCTTCTCAAAAGGTCTGTCTTTTGAGTTGGGAGTTCATTTAAAATCCAAAATCTACTTCAAACTTTAAGTTTGAAGTCTTCTCATAGCAACACTATTTTGAGAACAGAACTAGGAGAGAAACTGATATCATCTGCAGGAGCTCCTTATTTTGCATGTGAGGAAACAGGCCCTATTTGCTTAAAGACCACATCTTGTTGCTAGACTAAGATAAGAACCCAAATTCTGTGATATCTTTCCTTTTTGTCATACCAACACTCTGTTTGCTCCCTGTTATGGGTGGAATTACGTCTCCTCAATGTCCATATCTTGAAGTCCTAACCCCCAATACCACAGAACGTGACTTTATTTGGAAATAGGGTCACTGCAGATGTAATTAGTTAAGTTACTGAAATACAGTGGGCCTCTAATCCCGTTTGACTCATGTCCTTATCAAAAGCGGAAATTTGGACACAGACATGCACACAGGGGAGTGACAATGTTAAGATGAAGGCAGAGATAAGTCAAGGAATGCCAAAGATTGCCAGCGAACCAGCAGAAGCTAGGAGAGAGGCATGGAGCACAAACTCCCTCCCAGCCCTCAGAAGGAACCAACCCCGTGGACACCTTGATCTTGGACTTCCGGCCTCCAGAACTGTGAGACAATAAACTTCTCTTGTTTAAGCCACCCAGTTATTGGTACTTTGTACCACAGCCCTGGGAAACATACAAGTCCACTCTCCCTTTGTGACCTTGAGAAGCTGTAGCATCTTGGAAAATCAATGATATCCTTAGGGTTTGGAGTCTTTTGGTAATTCTAGCTTCCTCTTTCCTCACTTTGGAAAGTGGCAGTACTCGGGCAGAGGTAAAGTTTCCCAAACATGTGTCAATAGTGTGAATTATTAATGTCATGAATACTCAGATTAAAATGAAATATGAAAGCATCCCATAAAAACACTTGGTAAATAGAATATAATGTCAGAATACATCTATACAAACTATGTAGATTCAAAAAACCTTCACAAATTATATCTATGTGTATGTGTGTATATGTGTATATATACACACAGATTATATTTATGTTTATGTATAAAAAATTAGGAATATAATGGACATCTATAAACTACTTCATCAACAGCAGCCGAGTACACCTCCTCTCAGGCTCACATAGAACATTCACCAAGATAGACTGCATTTTGGGCCATAATATATACCTTAGTGAATGTAAAAGAATAAAAAAATGACGCAGGGTCTGTTCTCAGACCACAGTGGAATTAAATGAGATATAAATAACCAAAAGATAGTTGGAAAATGTGAAAATACTTGGAAATTAAAGAAAACACTTCCAAATAACACATGGGTTAGAAAATAAGTCTCAAGAGAAATTTAAAAATATTTTAAAATGAAATAAATACAACTAAATTAAAATAAATACAACATCAAAATTTGTGGATGCAGTGAAAGCAGTGCTTAGAGGGAAATTTATATCAGTGAATATGTATACTAGAAAAGAAAGATCTAAAATCGATTATCTAAGCTCCCACCCTAGGAAACTAGAAAAAGAAGAGCAAAATGAAATCTAAAGTGTACAGTTTCTGATTTAAAAGACTTAACTGATTTGAAACATAATTGCATAAAACAATAATTATAAGTCTGTGCTGCTGGACTTACATGTAAAAATTGAACATATATAACACAATAACAGCACAAAGAAATGGCAAGAAAATAGAGCTACATAGAAGAAAAATTTCTATGTATTTGACACACCATATATGGAGGAGACAGTTGTAAGTTCCAGATGCTTGGAAGAAGCTGAAGAAATAGGTTGAGTATCACCAGAGGTCCCCAAGCTTTCAGGAGCTTCAATTCTTAGCTACTCTGTTATCAAAATGCACATGACATACACACCAACACATCCAATAACTTAAAGTAAGTTTTAAATACTTTGGAATTTTTATAGCTTTTTCCTTCACCAGTCTATGGTTTCACTGTGGCTTTTGAGAAGTTTGAAAGTCACTGTAGCAATCACTAAGAATCCAGGTCAAAACCACTCATGATAAAGATGATTGACAAATTCTTGCAGGGGTTCTTTCTGGTCATATATTAATGGGTTAAGATAGATCTGGGAGCTAGACTACCTGGGTTTGAATCCCAGATCCACTACCTGATAGATTTGTAAACTTGAGCAAGACATTCAATCTTTCTAAGTTTCTTTCTTCCGGTGAAGTGAAAAATTTTCCTCCACTGAAAATGAGCATAATGATAGAACTGACCCCATAGGGTGGGTATAAAAATTAAGTGAGTTAACAGGTAAGGGAAACAAAAGCAAAAATGAACAAATGGGACTACTTCAAACTAAAAAGCATCTGTACAGCAAAAGACAGCATCAGCAGAACAAAAAGGCATCCTATAGTATGGGAGAATATATTCGTAAAAATCTTATCTGACAAGGGGTTAATATCCAAAATAAATAAAGAGCTCACATGCCTCAATACCCAAAAAACAAATAAACTGGTTAAAAAATGGGCAGAGGATCTGAACAGATGCTTCTCCAAAGAAGAAATTCGGATAATCAATAGGCACATGAAAAGATGCTCCACATTGTTAATCATCAGGGAAATGCAAATTAAAACCACAATGAGATATCACCCACACCAGTAAGGATCACCACCATCCAAAAGATAGGAAACAACAAATGCTAGCGAGAATGCGGATAAAGGGGAACCCTCCTACACTGCTGGTGGAATGTAAATTAGTTCAACCTTTGTGGAAAGCAATATGGAGGTTCTTCAAAAAATTAATAATAGAAATATCATTTGACCCAGGAATTCCACTCCTAGAAATTTGCTCAAAGAAAACAAGATCCCTGATTCAAAAAGACATATGCACCCCTATGTCTATTGCAGCACTATTTACAATAGCCAAGAAATGGAAGCAACCTAAGTGTCCATCAGTAGATGAATGGATAAAGAAGATGTGGTACATATACAATGGCATATTATTCAGTCGTAAGAAGAAAACAAATCCTACCATTTGCAACAACATGGATGGAGCTAGAGGGTAGGTATTATGCTCAGTGAAATAAGCCAGGTGGAGAAAAACAAGTACCAAATGACTTCACTCATTTAGGGAGTATAAAAACAAAGCAAAAACTCAAGGAACAAAACAGCAGCAGAATCACAGAACCCAAGAAGGGACTAGAGGTTACCAAAGGGCAGGGGTGGGGGAGGGTGGGGAGGGAGGGAAGGAGAAGGGGATTAAGGGGCATTATAATTAGCACTCACTATATAAGTAGGTCACCAGAAAGGCAGTAGAGCATATAAAAGACGAGTAGTGACTCTATAGCATCTTAGTAGGCTGATGGGCAGTGACTGAAATGGGGTGGAGGGGAGGGTACTTGATAATATGGGTGAATGTTGAAGCCACAGTGTTGCTCATGTGAAACCTTCATAAGATCGTATATCAATGATACCTTAATTTAAAAAAAGTTAAGTGAGTTAATACATGTGAAACACCTAGAAACAGGACTGACATATAGTAAGTTCTATGTAAGTGTTAGCTATCATTTTTATTTTCTCTTGTATTGACTGTACACCTGAACCCACCCATATTTTGCACAGGAGGGAAAGCAGAAGCATGAAAAAAATTATTTTTTTTAAAGAGTGGGGAAAATGATAGACATGACTCAAGAGAAACATAGAGGACAGTTGGAAATCGGCTCTACTACTGTGCTGAAATTTTCTTTTACCCTGCCTACATCAGACCCAAGTTGTGGTCCCTTTTAGAATTGTCAATACTAAAAAGCCAAAATATATGGGCTTGCCTAAATTGTCATTTTTCTTAGTTAGGGTGTATATTTTGGTCTGATTTGTTTGATACCTGAAAATCATGTTTGTTTTATAAGTTTTAAGAAACTGAGATGTGTGTGGGTATATTGCCATTACTCTTTATCTTCTTGATAAGTAATTACAACAAGAAGATAATAAGGTTAACTGAAGATAGTACAAGTATAGAAAAAAGACCAGAGACAAAGGCATTTAGAAAGTTTACTTTCACATAGGTGTAAGGAAATAGTCAATAAACACTTGAAAATTTTCTCAGAATCTTTAGCCATTAGGAAAATGCAAATCAAAAATCACAATGGGATATCACTTCACACCTACTATGCTGGCTATAATAAAAAAAAGACAATAACAAGTGTTGACAAGGATGTGGAGAAATTTTGGAATGCTCTTACAACACTGGCGGGAATGTAAAATGATTCAGCCACTTTGAAAAACAGTTCAGTAGTTTCTCAAAAGGTTAAACATATAGTTACATAAGACCCATTAATTCCATTCCTAAAGAAATAAAAACTTGTGTCCACATAAAACTTTTACAAGCATGTGCATAGCAGCATTATTCATAACAGCACCATTCAAAATATGGAAACAACCAGCTTTATTTATCCATAAGCTGATGAATGAATAAATAAAATGTGATATATCCATTCCATGGAATATTGTTTGGCAGTATAAAGGAATGAACTACTGATGCATGCTGCAATATAGATGAACCTTGAAAACATTGTGCTAAGTGCATGAAGCCAGACACAAAAGATTAGTTCCCTCTTAGAGATAAACACCCATCTCTGGATTAAATTAAATACTCCCTTGTGCATGGAATTATCTAATAATGTATAAAATGAGTTCAACAAATACAGTCCTGTCCTAAAAATACACAAACATGAAAAGAAGCAGAGATACATACACTTTAAAGCCCAAAGTCCACACTTTGGCAAAAGCACAAGCCAGGAACACATCGATCAAATATTTATGAGATGCATAAAGATTACAGTAAATAATTTTCATGTTAAGACTCACTGATATTTAAGTGGGATCTATAAGTAGTTAAAGAATAAGTAGAGCAGTAAAATCAGCAAGTTTTGTAAGCAGATTCACTGGTCACCTTGATAGCTTGATTAATCAAAAAAAAAATCTCTTTAAGGAAACACTGGTGCATGTCCGTGTGTGTACTTTTAACTATTATTTTTTTAATTCAGTTTTGAAAGAAAGACTGGGGTTCCTGGGAGATCCCAGAACAGCTGGCATTTCTGTGCCTTGCTTGTAGTTACTGATTATTAATCTGACGTCAGGCAACATCCATCACCATCTCTGCATGCCCCGTGCCCTTCTATGCTGGAAACTTTGCAGGATTAATCCCTGGTCACTCTTCTTTGGTTCTTTCCTCACTGCCTGCATCCCTTGGCAGGCCCTAGTTATTCCCCACCCTCGTTTACCAGCATTTAGCTCTGCTTCAGCCACTTGATTCCCATTTTGGGGGCTGGGGGCAGGAGAACAGATGTATGCTGTGGCACACGCAATAACGCACAACTCTGAAGTCAACGGGCCTGACATTTCTCAATATTTGCTCTGGCAGAGATAGCGAGCAAGAGCTGATCTCTTGTTCCAGGGAACCAAAAACCGTTTTGTAAAGAGAGGGGAATGAATCCACCCAGCCTCAGGTCTGGAGGGCAGGAGGTTTGCAGGGCAGTCAGTCCATCCTTCTGAGCCACTCCACTTGGCAAACTCATTTCAAATGTCAGCTCAAGGCTGAAGATGTCCTCTCTGTGCCTCTGAACCTCCTACAAACCCCCAGCCTGTCTTATCTATCCATCCTCTGGGCCCAGTGCAGTGCTGTCACATCAAGGGCACCAACAAGTGTCAGTAAAACCAAAGGCAACCAGAGTAGGCTGGCTCTGTCTTCCTTTTACCATTTGATAATCACTGGCCAGAAAACAGAATGACCTAATTAACCAGGGATTAGGGTTGTAACCTTGGTCATAAAAGTTAATGATTTTTATCACTTTATTGATTTCTTTATCCCTTAAGTACCATCAACACAGGACAGGATGTTTTAGTGGCTATGAGGCAGTGTAGCCCAGGTGGGTAAACATGTGGATACTAGAGTAGGCTACCTTGGCTAAGTTTTGATTATGCCATTTGGCAGCTGTGTGACCTTTGGCAAGTTCCTTAACCTTTCTGTGCCTGGGTTTCCTCATCTGTGAAACAGGGCTTACATAGTTCCTACCCTGCATTGCTGTTGTGGGAATTAAATGACTTAACATTTGTAAAGTATTTAGAACTTGCAAAAGTGCCCAGAATATGGAGGTGCTCAATCAATACTTGTTGATGAATACAATTATCATGTTTAAATTCTTGGTTCACTTACACGCCTCAACGCCCAAAAAGCATGTAACCCAATTAACAAATGGGCAGAGGATATGAAGAGACAATTCTCCAAAGAAGAAATTCAGATGGCCAACAGACACATGAAAAGATGGATGGCCAACAGACACATGAAAAGATGCTCCACATCACTAATCATCAGGGAAATGCAAATTAAAACCACAATGAGATATCACCTCACACCAGTACAGATGGCCAGCATCGAAAAGACTAAGAACAACAAATGCTGGTGAGGATGTGGAGAAAGGGGAACCCTCCTACACTGCTGGTGGGAATGTAAGCTAGTTCAACCATTGTGGAAAGCAATATGGAGGTTCTTCAAAAAACTAAAAATAGAAATACCATTTGACCCAGGAATCCCACTCCTTGGAATTTACCGAAAGAATACAACTTCTCAGATTCAAAAAGACATATGCACCCCTATGTTTATCACAGCACTTTTTACAATAGCCAAGATATGGAAGCAACCTAAGTGTCCATCAATAGATGAATGGATAAAGAAGATGTGGTACATATACACAATGGAATACTATTCAGCCATAAGAAAGAAACAGATTCTACCATTTGCAACCACATGGATGGAGCTGGAGGACATTATGCTCAGTGAAGTAAGCCAGGTGGAAAAAGACAAATGCCAAATGATTTCCCTCATTTGTGGAGTATAACAATGAAGCAAAACTGAAGGAACAAAATAGCAGCAGACTCGGAGACTCCAAGAATGAACTATTGGTTACCAGAGAGGAGGGGTGTGGGAGAGTGGGTGGGGAGGGAGGGAGAAGGGGATTGAGGGGTATTATGTTTAGTATACATGGTGTGGGGGATCACAGTGAGAACAGTGTAGCACAGAGAAGGCACATAGTGGGTCTGTGGCATCTTACTACACTGATGGACAGTGACTGCATGGGGTATGGGTGGGGACTCGATGATGTGGGTAAATGTAGTACCCACATTGTTTTTCATGTGAAACCTTCATCAGAGTGTATATCAATCATACCTTAATAAAAAAATAATAATAAGCTTAAAAATGCAAAAAAAAATTCTTGGTTCATTTTAGAGAAAATACTTAAATACCCTTCCCCCAACCTTTTTTTGCTTAACTTTATGTTCTGATAAGGCTAGGTATTGAAAAATGTTACTGTCTTTGTTGTTGCTAATTTATGAAAAACCCATTCAGATAAAATAACCAACATAATCAGAAGAGTTAATCAGGTAAAGAGCTTTGAATGGCACCTGACACAGGTGCTCAATACATATTAGCTGTTACTATTTATTATTCATTTGCTCATTCAACAAATTTTTTAGCATCAGGTGGGGAAAAAAACAGACAAAATCCTGCCCTCATGGAATCAGCATTCTAATGAGGCCAACAGACAATAAATAGAACATGTGAAATGCATACCATGAATTTTATAAATATATTTTTTTCCATGTGTAAATATTTCAAAAATCAGGGTGCATCTTACAATGGATAGCATTTTGCAATTATCATTGCTGGCATTTTTTTCTTTTGTACATAAAATGATGATACAGATTTCAAAAATGGTCTCAGATTTGATGTAATATGGAAGCATGTTAATCATGTGATATGGAAATCAGTGATATGGAAAAAGTAAGATAGAACAGGTAGAGAGCTTGGGGAGGTTTGTAACTTAAATATGGTATTTAAATGTGTCCTTTTACATTCACATGTATTTTGGAAATCAAAGGCCACAATTTATTTAATAAAATCATAATTTAAAACATTATTAGTACTAAATGCGATGTGGAATCCTGGATGGGATTCTGAAACAGAAATAGACATTAGTGTAAAGATTGGTGAAATCAGAATGAAATCTGTAGAATAGCTAAGTGCTAAACCAATGTTAATTTCTTCATTTTGATAATTGTTCTATGGTTATGTAAGTTATTAACATTAGAAGCTGGGTGAAGGGTATATGGGAAGTCTCTGCACTATCTTTATGATTTTTTGGTACATCTAATATTATCCCCAAATAAAAAGTTTAACAAAAAATGTTATTAGTATAGCTGAGGCTACTCCAAGAAAAAATTGACTTGTTTAGGCATTGTTTCTATTTTTATTTTTTATTATTTATTTACTTATTTTTATTAAAGTATCATTGATATACAATCTTAGGAAGCTTTCACATGAACAACATTGTGGTTTTAACATTCACACATATTATCAAGTCCTCATACCCTCCACTGCGGACCCTGTCCATCAGCGCAGTAAGATGCTATAGAATCATTACTTGCCCTCTCCGTGCTATACTGCCTTCCCCGTAACTACTTACATTGTGGTTGCCAATTCTAGTTGGGCATAGTTTCTTTTACCGGTAAAAAGAAATTTTACCCCACAAGGCATACTCATGCATGCAAACAGGTCTGAATTTCAAAACCAAAAGTGTATGAAAGAGCTTCCAGAACTAGAAATAAGAGCTAATGTTTATTGAACATACAATGTGCCCAGAGTCATTTTAAGTGCTTAATGTGTGTTAATTTACCAAATCTCACCCCAACCATTGGTGTTGGTACTATTATCATTCCCATCTTTACCAATGAGGAAACTAAGACACAGGATTAAGCAATTTGCCTGATTTACACGGTTAGGAAACGGTGGCACTGATCCAAATCTAGCTGGGGCAATGATCTTCCAGCAGGGATGAGCTGGGCTTGCCCAAGGATCCTAAAGGCCTGTATGGCCCAGCTTGGAGAGTGGGGAGTGAGGGAGGACATGATATGCAAGTAGTTGTTGGGGGCCAGGTCACGTGGAGCCTTCTGAAGTTTAGATTTTCTTCCAAGTACAATGGTAAGCCATTCAAAGGTTGGGAGGAGGACTGTTGGAGTCTGAGATCTGTCTGGCTATGGAACAAGGAAAACAGGTTTTAAGGGCAGGCAATCCTGCTGAGGTTCCCTGCTTACCCTCGATAAGGATTTTGTACCCTCCAGCTCAGTTCTATTCCATGCTGCTTGCAAACATACCCTAATCAGGAGACTCTTAATGGAGAAACCACCCCAAGCCAGTATCCTCCTGATATTGGGTATGTTCTGTTCACAAAGGACACCTCTGCTTCCTGAGAGGAGCAATAGACATTCTCCAGGTGGTATCATCCCACTGCTCTCTGCAAAATCACTTTGGAGGACTGGGTGTGGGCCTGAGACTTAGCACACCTTCTCAGCACAGGTGTTTTTGGTTTGGTGTTGGGTTTTTTGTGGGTGACCTGTTATTCTTCATTTAAAAAAAATTTAGGTAAAATCACAAAGAGCATTCAATCTTTTTGGTGTACAGTTCTGCAGTCTTTGTCAAACGCATAGTCATATAACCAGCACCACGATGAAGATACAGAGCAATTCCTTTGTCCTCCAAAATTCCCACATGTAGCCATCCCTTCCCTCACTCCCAACCCCTAGGAAACCACTGATCTGTTTTCTATCCCCATAATTTTGACTTTTCCAGAATATCCTATAAATGAATTTACATTGTGTGTAGCCTTTTGAATATGGTTTCTTTCACTTGGTCTAGCGCCTTCAAGATTTATCTGTGTTGATGTGTGTATTGGTAGTTCATTCCTTTTTTGTTGCTGAGTGGTATTCCGTCATGTGAATGTACCACAATTTGTTTATTCATTCACTGATTGAATGACATCTTGGCTGTTCCCAGTTTTTGGCAATTAGAAATAAAGCTGCTATAAACATTCACATAGAGGTGTTCTTATGAAGGTTTGTATGAAGTTTTTCCTTTTCCTAAGAGTAGAATGTCTTCTTAGGGTTGTACGGCAAGTGTAAATGTAACTTTCTAAGAAAATTGTCTTCCAATCCACTGGACTCCCCTTAAAGGGGAACACCACAGAAAGCAGTTATTTTTGCAGTACTCTCCGGAAGTGGCCAGTAGAATCACAATAATAAGCAAATCTTGCTTAATGGATCATCAAATATTATCTCAGAGGGGCCCTGAGGTGCTTGCTTTTTCCTTCATCTATGATTCTCCTCTGCCATTCACTCAGAGGTACTCATTTCACAGAGAAGGTTAGGACTAAGACTGCAGACACAGAATCTGTACTTAGCTTCCGACTTCCAAAAGGAATTCTTGGAGTCCATTTTAGAGATAATAGCTCTCTAAAGCCAGAGCTTTTGGTTCTCTTTGCTTTATGAGAGAAAGGATGAAGTCTTTTGGCAAATCAAATGAAGGGGCATAGTTTATGCAATTGATTGAAAAAAGAGACTAGAGGAAGAGAGCACCGCTCTGCCCTGAGGAGGTTGGGGGGAGCGGGCGTACCGGGGAGAGGAGCCGGGATCTCTGGCCCTCTTTGCCTTTCCCTTACCCTTCTGCAGAAGACTTCCCACCTGGAGACTGAACTTGGAGGTCCACTGAAATGTCTTGTGTGGACAACCAGCCCTTCAACAACCAGGGGCCCTCACTAAGCCCTGGATAAAAGGTGGGCCGAGGACCTGGGACAGGGAGGGGGCAGGAAGAGAGAGAGAGGGTGGCTTAGCTTGGGTGGGAGAAGCCCAGCCGCAGCTCTTGGGTGGGATGTGGTCCGATTGGCAGGAGATGGTGTCCTTTCATGCAGTGTGTGACTGCCTTAAACAAGTTACACCTGCTTAAGAGAGGTCTCGTAATCCAGCTTCAGCTGTTCTAGAAATAACTCTACAGCAAAAGTGAGACATGGAAAAGACAGTAAGTTAACAGCTTTCGAATTCCTCATTAGTGTCCTACAGCCTTAACTATTGAGATCACTGTTGCCACAAACCATCTCTTTCACAGGACTCGCAGATAAGGGCCAAGGGAACAGCTGGATTTGAAGGCTCTTGGGGGAGATGAGCAGGTGTATGTAAAATCCCTGTGGGGTGGAACTGCTTGCTGGGGGCAGCTGCAGAGGCCTCCCCAGCAGAGCCCCAGTTCTGTACACTCAACCCAAAGGAAAGCCCCTTAATTCCCATTGGCATCTCTGTTTGTCCCTCTGGTCTGTGGCCAGCCACTGCGCACTACAGTGACCTCCCTGGGTCCACCGCTAACAGCACATGCCCTTTCTGGGTTTATTTCAGTTTCGAGTGGTGTCAGTGATGATGCAGACACGACGCCCCACCCCTTCATGTCCGAAGGCCTTCACAGATGACCAGTTGGGACTACAGACCCAGACGGGGGCGTTAAAGCAAACATTTCCCTTGTTAAACCAGTCCTACTGCGTCCTTTGGGTAGCGAGACGAAAGCACCTTCTTACCCCCGTCCTCTCCTGCCCCCGGTCTGCTTTGCCCACTGCAGCCCGCCGGCCTGGCTGTGCCTTCAAGACACGGAGGGCAGTCCCCCCTCAACGCTGTGCACTTTGCTGTCCCCTCTGTCTGGGTTGCTCGTTCTCCCAGTCACCTGCAGGACACGCCCTCCTCTCACTCCCACCGCCCCTTAAATGCCACTGCCTGGCGGGTGCGGGGTGGTGGGCGGGGCAGGGAGGTGGTCCTTCTAATGAGCATGCGCCAAATAGCAGCCACGTCTAATCCCTACCCTGTTGTATTTTCAATTGACGACGTTGATGCCCGCTAGTTTTTTTGTTCTTTGTCCATTGCTACTCTTCCCCCATGGAATGTCAGTTCCACGGAAGCAGGAACTTGGTTTGTTTTCCTTCACTTCTTTATCTTCACTGCTGTATCCCCAGCACTTAGAAGAGAGCCTGGCTCATAAGTACTTGTTGAATTAGTTGATTAATGAAACTTGATTGTAGGCCTCTTGTTATGGAAAAGCTCTAAGTGATGCACAGTCAGTGTTCCACTCTCCAGGTTCGACTTGGTTCAAAGCGGCATCCTGTTGTCTGGTCTCGTTCTCTCTCGTCTCGCTCCCAGCCCTCCCACTGGGAGAGACGTGTGCCCGCGGCCCTCTTCTCAGACCTCGGAGACCCCACTACGCCTCCTCTTTGTTTTGTCCAGTGTCTTGCGGGAACGTGATGTTCCCAGACTTGGGTAATTCATGTGGCTTGGCCCCTGCTGATGGCGTGCTCCCTTCAGTGGATCCCAGCAATGCATTGGGATAAAGTTTGCAGAGTTGCATCATCTCTGGCACAAGTTTCCAGGCAGAGTCGTGAAGGAGTGGCCTTGGGGCCTCAGTAGGGCCTGGCAGCAGCAAATCCTTTAACCTTTGGAAAATTCTGTGCTTCTTGGCTGACAGAATTCTTCAGAACTGCAGGCGCATGGAGCTCTGCCCAGGACTTCCTGCAGTATAGCAGCCAGGCGCAGCACCTGCCCTGTCTGGAAGGAAGACCCTGTGTCCCCCACGATGGCACAGGGTAGGGGGTGCTTAGTTTGTGCCATGCTACCAGGAGATGCTCCTTCCTCCTGCAAAGTCCTGTCTTTGTGCCTGGAGCTCTCACTGCGAGGGGAAATGCAGGGCTGAGGAAATGCTAAGGTCTGGGTGGCTTTAGGCCCTGGGGTCTCATTAAAGGTCAGCAAGAGAAAGTTTATGTAATTCATCTCATTATTTAAACTATTCCTTTAGTTGGTTGCTCAGAGATCAGACTTGGTGGGAAGAGAATCTCTTTCTCTTTGTATATGTATATATTACATGTATAGCTATATATCCTCCTCTTATTTACAGAACTAGTTAGACCTTTACAAGAGATACTGAACTCCATTTTGGCACCTTCACCTATGAAATCTTTCCAGAAAGGACAAAGAATAGAACGCAAGAGTTGGTCTTTGAGGAAACTATACAAACTCATTTTTTTTTTTTGGCCTGCAAAAGAACAAAACACTTTCATGAGAAGATGAATAATTCATTGTGCAGCAGAAAGGCCTGATCTGCTACATTTGTTCTTGAAAGCTTGTGAAAAGTCCTGAAGAGCATGACCGAGGTCCTGTGTTTAAAATTGGATAGATAGAGGCTCATGTGTGCAGGATGACTTCCTGCTGATGGCTTTCCCAGATCACGCCAATCCCTATTACTCATAGGATTCTGTGGTCCAGGTTAGACTTAAGAGTGGGATTTTTGTTGTTAGGTGCTTTTGGTGGTGGCCTATGGGATCCCAGCAGGAAACAGAAAGTGCGTGCAAACTAGGATATTTGAAGAGAGTTTAATAAAAGAACCATATGCAAAGGTGTTCTGAGAGTTGACTGGAAATAATGATTTGTTTTGGATCTCTGTGGTTCTGGGAGTTGACCGGAAATAGCTGGGTGGACCTTGCTTGGGATTTCTCATGTAGTCACAGTTATCTTGGTCCGGTGTAAGGTGATGGCTCAGATGGGCCATCCAAAATGGCTTCTTCACTTACCTGCCTGGCACCTTGGTGTTTACCTAGTTGTCCTCTCTCTCCAGCAGAGTAACTGGATTTTTACAGGGAGGCTCAGAATCCCAAGAGCAGGAAGCAGAAGCTAGTAGATCAATTAAGGACTATATCCAGAACTAGCACAGTGCATTTCCCCATTTTCCATTGGTCAAAACAGTCACAGGATATGCCCAGATTCAAGAGAGTGGAGAAATAAACTCCACCTCTCAGTGGAGAAATGGTACAGCCACATTGCCAAGCAGCGTGTGAAATGGGAGTAATGTTGCAGCCATTTGGGGGAACTAAAGTCTGCCATCAGAGGTGTGAATAGGAATCAGAGAAACCAAGGTGGGGAGCTGCCTGAAGGAGTGAAGGGAAGAAATGATGACAAGAACCCAGAGAGGGTAGCTGTGTGGAGATGGTCTCCTAGTAACAGCCATGGTCTTCAGAAGATGCAGCCCAACCAAAGGGGAGCTGGAGGATTAATTACCCAGCCTTATGCATTACCTTCAAATCTCCTGCCAGTGACCCACAATGGCCAAGGGTTCCACTGACACGATCCATGCAGGTCAGCCTCTTAGGGTACAGAGAAGGGTGGGCAAGGGCAAGGATGGATCTGAAGAGGCAAAGGGAAGATAGCCAGCATACCAGTGGATTACAAAGTATCTAGAATATTTTTACCCACAGGCAAGAATTGTTCTTCAGAGGACTAGAAGAAAAATTGCCTAATTTTGAGCAGCTGGAAGGATTTCTAAATGCCCTTGTGTGTTGGAAGACAGATAAAGCCTTTTCCTTTGGCCAGAAGATGCTGCCACGGCTATCAAAACCTTACCCATGGGCATAGTGAGCCCCTCCGTGCCTCCCTCGCCTCACTGTCTGCTACTCCCTTCTTACTCAGAAGGCCCGTCCACATTCTCTCAACCCCTAGCCCTTTGAGGCTTTTCAATGCTATTTTCACAGCTTAGAATCTCTCTCCCTCCTTTCCCTGGCCAAATCCTTATCTTCTCAACTCCACTCAAATGAACTCCCTCAGGGAAAGTTCCTTCAACTTCTCTCTTCACTGAAGTTCTTCTCTCTGCACTTCTCTGTAGCTCTCATCCTAGTAGCAATTTAAATGATTCTAAAAACTGCGTGATTGTTTGCTTCATATCGATCTCTGTCACTAGACTCTAGTTCATTGAGAATGGAATCTTCATCTTCTTGAACCCTATTCCATTAAACTTAGGACAGTACTTAACACATGGTATGTTCAGAGTAAGTATATGTGAATTAATTACTGCATGAATATGGTAGAGGTGGTCTTTTGGTGTTTTTTATGTGTTTGTTTTCAGCTATAGCCACTGTTTAGCTATATTTTGCTTGGCAGCTGGAGGTAAGACTTGGGTGGGGATTAAGAAATAAGAAGATAAGGAATGACTTCAGGAGCTGAGGCAATTAGTAAATATTGAGCAGCCATCAAAACATAATCATCTAAGGAACAACCTCAGTATTGGTCCATCAGCTGAGGAGTAGATAAACAAAATGTGCTAATCCGTACAATGAAATATTATTCAGCTATACAAAGAATGAAGTGCTGACACATGCTACAATGTGGATGAAACTTGAGGATATTATGCTAAGTGAAAGCAGTCAGACACAAAAGGCCACATGTTGTACAATTCCACTTGCAGGAAATGTCCAGAATAGGCAAATCTATAGAGATAAAAAGTGGATTAGTGGTTGCAAGGGGCAAGGTGGGGTGTGTGTGTCTAGTGGGAAGTGACTGCTAATAGGTAGAGAGTTTCTTTTGGGAGTGATGACAGTGTTCTAGAATTAGATAATGGTGATGATTGCACAACCCAGTGAAATACTAAAAACCAGTCAATTGTATGCTTGCAAAAGATAAATCATATGGTATGTGAAGTATATCTCAATTACAAAAACACAACCAGCTAATGTATTATTATAAAAATAAGGAGAAATCATGGTCTAGAGATAGGCTGAGGGATTGGAACATGGTTTAGACTGTAAATTATTCTGAACAGAAGAAAGGCTAGAACACAAGTTATTTCCCAAGAATCTAGGCTTATTTGCTTGATGGCTTCTCTCTGTAAATATACATGACACTCTTTCTTCATAAATGCTAAGATTTGAAGTGGCATTAAGGTTCTAGCCATCCACAAATGCAGGAACACCAAGTTCTGACTTAAAAAAAAAATGACTGAGTTAATGGGGAATGGTTTAAATGTTATGCAAAGCACAGAGCAAACAGGATGGTGTTATTTGCTATACTCCATGAAAGAAGTGGCCAGCAGACACTTCAATCAGCAAACAGATGAACATTTCATTTCCTTTTTAACCTTTAGAGCCCTGATGTGAAGGGAAGGGCTGTAACATTAAAAGCTCACTGGTCTTTCCTTCTAACCAGGAGAAAAAACATCAACCAAACCCAAATTGAGGAATGTTCTACTCAAACCTGCCAAGGTCATGAAAAATAAGGAGAGCCTGAGAAATGGCCACAGACCAGACGACGCTCTCAGATCAGACTAGATTCAGGAGATAGGAGGTGAAATGGTATCCTGGATGGGGTCCTTGAACGGCAAAAGGTATTCACGGACAAACTAATGAAATCTAACTAAAATGTGGAGTTTAGTTAATATTAATGGACCCGATGTTTCTTTCCTGGTCGTGACTATGAATGTACCATCTAGCATAAGATGTTCAGAAATAGAGGGCAATGTGGTAAAGGATGTAGGGACTCTCTGTACTGTCTTTGCAACTTTTCCATAAACCTATTCTAAACTTTAAGTTTAAAATTTGAAAAGCTCAACCAGATTCACTTCTCTGTTCCTACAGCCTTCTCTCTGTCTAGATCACAGGTTATGGGTTTTTTGGTTTTTTATTTATGGTAAAAAAATTACATGAGCTAATGAATGTGGGAACAAACCACCAAGCTCTCCCTATAACTGTAAGCTGGAATTATTAAATGATCGACGTCCAACCTAGCTACCAAGTCCCTCCTAAATTCCTCACTACCCCTGCTATAACTGTGAGGGTTTTCCCTCATTTACCACCCTTCTACCACTTTTTCCCCTCTGGTCTATGTACTCTTCATTGCCAATGGGCAAGCAAGTATTGGGCATGGCTTGTATCAAACGCCCTGCCAGAATTAAACGAGGACATGGAGAAGCACAAGGAATGCTCCGCATCTCATACTACTTGGCAAGTTTACAGTCCACTAGTGTGGATAAAATGAGAGTTCCTGTGGCCAGGATTCTCACCTGGCCCTGGTTGACTAGCTCACTGCACACCTGTGGGCATTACATGGCTGTTGACTCTATAAAAAGAGCTCCGCCCAGTGCTCTGGGCACGACATGGTGGCATAGCTGCAAGGCTGTAGGAGAGCAGAGCAGACTGGAATGGTGGCAGCGCCAAGGACAGAGGCCCAGAGGACGGCTGTGTGGGACGGCTGTGCGGACAGATGGGCCCAGAGGCAGAGACCGGCTTGCTGCCTGCAGACTCACTCTGAGTGAATGGGGTTCTAGTGACTGACCTGCCACCTGGAAATAAAGTTGGGTATAACCCTTTCACCCCAAGAACGTTTTGCTGTCGATTTCTTTGGTCACACTGAATCCATAGCGAACTTGCCTGGGGCCAAAACCCATTGGCAAGACAACTAGGTTTATCACAATATATGCTTTCCTCTGTACCCAACAGACGAGTGATCACTGATAATGGTCCAGGTGGAAAGATACAAAGTACTAATAAGAAAACAAGCAATAAAAGGCAGATGACTAGTCCCTACTTAGCTCACATAGTTAATTCATCACTTTCTGAAGGTCACCTCCACCTGATCCCCTCTCCAGGTTTTCCTTCTCCTCCCCCCCCACTGCCCCACCCCACGTTTATTTTTTTTCTATTTAGGGAAGAAAGGACTCTACTTCTCAACTCCCTTTGTTCTCTCAGGAGGGGCAGACTTGTGTTGTGGAACCTGGAGCCAGATAGAAAGACTGGAATGCCCACTCACCACTCACCACTCACCACTATGTGACCTCATTTTCATCTGTCAGGTGAGAGTGAAACAGGCCCTACTCCCGGTATTCATATGAGGAGTCAGGGAGACTGTGTCCAACGAGGCTTGGTCTGGGGTAGATGCCAAGTAAGCAGGAGCTCTTACACTGCTCTTCCTGGGTAGAGAAAGGAAAGATGTGGGAACCACGTGTATGAAAACAAAGGGTTTTAGGTGATCACCAAAAAAGCTGACAAACATTTTTATACTTTTGGGAAAATGCTCAGGAAATCATGTAAAATGAGACTCAACAGAACACAAAATTCTGATATATAAAGCCTATGGATATACACCTAGAATAAAATATGTATTTCAGAATGTTAATTATGGGCAAAATGGTTGACAGCAGTTATCTCTGGGTGCTGGAACCATTTAAAAAATACTATCAGAAAGTAGAAAGGTCGGGGGTTATTTGTAGAAAGTTATTTTCCAAGGGCTGGAAAAAAGAGAGAGGGAGGGTTAGGGTTTAGTGTGTACAGTGTTTCACCTTTGCAAGATGAAAAAGTTCACACAACAATGTGAATATACTTAACTCTACTGAACTGTACACTTAAAAGTGATAAAGATGGTAAATTTAATGTTCAGTGTTTTTGACCACAATTAAAAAAAATACTTTTACTAGGGCAGACACAGTAGTTTTAGGCTTAAGAAAAAAAAAATCGATGAAAGTGGTTGTTTGATTTTTCAGAGAAAGTCTTAACTATGGCTGGTTGGCGTATTTTTGTTTTATTTGGTTAGTATGTCTACAATTTATTATACCCTGACTACCCGTGGAGTTTACCTGGTAGCCGTAAAGCTTCCTAAGTAGAGTTGGGTCCCCTCATTTGTCCCCCTGCTTAGCTTTCTACTGAGAGAAAATATGAGTTCCAGAAGAGGGGAGGATCGCCAACACTTGTTTTGTCTGTTTTCCTTCTGATCTAGATTCAGTTGTCAGCTACCGAATGAGGGCATATCTAAGGGGATGACCTGATACAGAAGCCCCTGTCCCCTTCACACCCCTTGGGCCCTGAAGATCCTGCGTCAGCTGCACTATTTGCAGGACCATCTGCCCAGATCCTGTGCTGCTGGTTGGTCTTTGATCTGTAAACCCGAGTCTGAGCCAGCCAGGTTGAGACAGAGCCAGCTGGTGGGTGATCTCAGAGCAGCTGTTTCATTGTTCTGCAGTTGCTTCCTAGGCCCAGGCCTCCCCAAAGGACAGAATGGGCCCCCTTGACAGACAGGTGAGGTGCTTAAACAGACCATTCACAAAACTCCAAGAACTAATAAGTGCATGAAAAGAGACCATCCTCACTCAAATAATAAAAGAACAGAAATGACAGCAATACTTTAACACCACTTTTTTCCCCCTGTCAATCAATTTGGCAAAGATCGTTTTAGAAAATAATTCCCAGGGTTTGCAAACAATTACTGATAGGAAGGTAATCGGCCTTTCTGAAAGCAAGTTGGCCATGTGTATCAGAAACTGTAAAAATATGCATTCTAGAATAGAATATTCCATAAAAGGTTCAGGACAAAATAGGAATTTAGCACAGGGTAAAGGCGACATTTCAAATTAACAAATAGAGAATCTTCTATTTCTGACAATGCTGAGGTCAGGATGATCTGGAGAACATCTGGGAATGTTGGATAAAATATGACACAATGGCTGACAAAACTCCAAGGATAAAAAAGGAATGCCCCAGGAACAAAGAGAAAGAAGTGAGAACCAGAGCTAAGGGTGAGTTGACAGTGCTGCCCTAGAGGGAACTTTCTGAAGAATCTAAGGTTCCTGTTTTAATGTCCAAGTGGTGACAGAACACCAAGCCTATAGGATCCGTGGGTATGGGAAGAAAGTTGAATCTGAGTCCATGTAAAGGTGGGATCCTTCAAAGTCTACATCTTTCAAGTGGCAGAAATCAGTCACAATAGCTTCTAACTTCCAGAAAACCCCATCCTTGCTCGACTTAACTCTTGCAAAGGCCAACATCAAGAAGAAGGATCTTAACCTCTGAGATTCTGTCCACCTAGAGAACCCCTCCTGTAGCATTCAGTTGATTCAAGCAGGATATGCTGTCCTGACAGTCTGAAATCCAAGAAGTTGTCAAAACAAGACATATTTGTATTGTCTGTTTTTCCTATAGTCTATCACTGATCAATGTGGCAGGTCTATCAGTATTTGAAATGTGATTCTACTTCTAGGAAACTATCCACAAATTGCAGGATGCTCATAAAAATTCCCCCCCCCCCAAAAAAAAAATCCCAATCACAAATAAAAAGTGTGTTCCGTGTGCTTTATAGAAAACAAAAAAGAAGCTGCCTCATGTCCAAGAGTGGAATGGTTGAACGAACACTATGTAGCCATTTAAAGGAATGAAGTGGATCTTAAAGTATAAAAATGGAAATATGTCAGGACAAGGTGTTATTAAGGTTTTTTAGAAAGCAAGCTATAGAACAGCTTGTCTGTCCCTGTTTGACCAATAGAAACAGAATGCAAACCACAAGGTAATTTTGAATTTCCTGGAAAAATATTTTAAATATTTAAAATTAAAAAGAAATAGGTTGAATTAATATGCTTCATTTCACCCAATATATCCAAAATATTATCGAAGTATGTAGTCAACATAAAATTATTGGCGAGATATTTTACAATATTTTTATGTAAGTCTTCAAAATCTGATGTGTATTTTACACTAACACATGTCAATTCAGATAAACCCCATTTCAAGCACACAGTAGCCACTTATGACTAGTGGCTATAAGGGACAGTGCAGCTATAGAACAAATGTGTAGTATATATGTTTCTGAACAACTCCAAAACAAATGACATAGATATTACATAGACATAGAAAACACTTGGAAAAATACACAAGAAATGATTAAAGAGATCATCTCTATGGAGTAAGATTGTGGGGAAAGAAGGTGTTCAGGGTTTAGTTTATAAACACCTATGTTAGAATTTACTATATATTTAGTAACTTAATTTCTAAAGAAGGAAATGTAAAAGAAAAGTGTTTATCATCTTCAATACAGTAAGTCAATGTATCAGAAAAATTTATCTCAAGAAAATAATTAAATATATGAACCAATATTTATGTACAAGGATGGCCTTGCCAATATCACTTCCAAATGATAAAAACTAGACCCCACATCGGGTCCGACAACAGGCTAGTCAATAAATCATGATACTTCTCTATGATGGAATGTTTTCCATGGGAAAATATTCATGATGTCATTTCAAAATGCACGAGGCAAAAACTAAGAGAATTGAAAACATATGTTCACATAAAAACTTGTATACAAGTGTTCATAGCAGCGTTATTTGTAATAATCAAAAGGCGGAAACAGCCCAAACGTCCATCAGCTGGTGAATGGATAAACCACTGTGGTCTATCATGCAACAGAATTTTGTTCAACCACAAAAAGGAATGAAATATCGATACATGCCACAACATGGGTGAATCTTGAAACCGTTTTTGCTGAGTGAAAGATATCAGACACGAAAGGCCACCTATTGTATGATTCCATTTATATGAAATGTCCAGACTAGGCAAATCCATAGAGACAGAAAGTAGATGTATGGTTTCCGGGGCTTGGGGGAGGGAAATAGGTGGTGGCTCCTTAATGGGGATGGGGTGTCTCTCTGGAGTGATGAAAATGTGCGATTAGATGGGGGTGATGGTTAAACAAGGTTGTGAGTGTACTAAAAAAATCCCTGCATCTTGCACTTGGAGACGGTATAGATGGTGACTTTTTTATGTGAATTTTATCTCCATTTAAAAAATATGTATATAGGACAGGATCCCAACTTGGTGGGGAAAATAAGACTAATGTGTTAAGAGCAGTGGTGGGGCTATAAATGCTTTTAATTTTTTCTGATTGTCTCCAGCACACATAAATTATATTTCAAGTGGGGGTGGTGGTGGAATAAAAGCATTAAGAAAAGAATGGTCTTCTCTCTTGGCAAAATCTATGTGCTTTAGGAACAGTACCATGTTCTCACTCTGTTGGCAACTATCAGAGGGTAGCGCTATTCAGCCTATGAAGTGCACTGCTATGTATGCATGTTTAATGGAATTTAATGAAACAAACAAGCCGTTTGACTTTTGCCATAGGGTGTCAAATAGCAGAACTGGCTCAAGCCTTTCCTTTTCTGTCTTTGGTTGTTGTATGCACAGGGCTGTGCATTCGCCTTTTGAAACAGAGCAGCCCTGGCTGTCTAACTCAGGCTCAGGACCTCTGGCCTCAGAACTGACATTCTCTTTGATCCAACTGGCTTTCCGCCCTTGCCTGGGGCTTTTGCTGTTCCACAGACAAGGGGAGGTGATGAAGCCTTGCTTTGCTAGAATGGGGAAGAGAAGGCATTAGGTAAATTCTCCAAAGCACGAAGAGATGGGAGACCCAGAAAAATCAAAAGTTATTCAACCCCTCTGGAGACTTGAATCACCAAAAAGTAAATGGAGAAGAAGGAAATTATGTAACAACTCTTTGTCTCCCGATAAATAAACAGACAGGATCTGAGCTATGGGGTCACCGGGGCTTCTCTTAACCCTTGAGTGGGTGGTGGTTTCCATAGGCTCACCGCCAGGCTGAGATCCCTGCTGTATTGGCTACGTGAGGTTGTTTAGATCTCTTCCGACATCCTGTTCTTCCAGTAAGTCC
This sequence comes from Manis javanica, assembly GCF_040802235.1. NCBI lineage: Eukaryota > Metazoa > Chordata > Mammalia > Pholidota > Manidae > Manis > Manis javanica. Next base: position 51,935,641 of record NC_133172.1, read on the forward strand.
ACGGCAGGTAAATCAAAGAGAATTCACAGTATGAGGGTAAAATTGCCCAGGTGCCAGTGGCTTTTTCTGTACTCTTCAGATATTTGTTGAGTGGACCTTAATTTACTTCAACTGCCAGTTTCTTCTGCGTGCAATAGAACTTTGTAGAAGTCCACGAAGTGTTCCCGCCTTAGCATAAACATGTTGGCAAAGAAATTGGAAGGCATAATCCCATCTGCATTTTGAAAAATCTATAAAAGTATGTATCCGTGTATCATCTAGGTATCTGACATCTACTCACCTACCTACTTACCTACCTATCATCTATCTATCTTGGTGAATGGATAGAAATGGCCAAATCATTGCCACTGCCCACCCCCAGGAGTGAGAATGCAATGTCCAGAGAGCAAGGTGCAAAAAAGGCTTCTCGCTTTTTTACTTCACCCATTTCTGTACTGTTAACATTGTGATATGTTGCTCTGTAGCAAAAAAGACTGAGCAAAAATTACCAACTGTAGTCATAACTACATCTCTGACAGTCCCTCTCAGATATCTCCGAAAATGCTCAGAAAGAGTTAACACAGAGAATCCCAGATATTTGAAGTAAGGACAAATTCCTGACTTGGGGGTGGAGGTAGAGGTGGGGTTAGAGGTGAGAAGCAGCAAAAAAGTGAGGAGGGGAGGAAAGAGGAGGGCTGGCTGTCCGGGCCTCAGGCTGGCCAATAGCACAAACGGTCCAGGCCCAACGCCCATTTGGGGAGACTATTTCAGGGGTCAGGAATTGCATCTGAGTCCACTGACACTGTCACCATCAAAGAACTAAGAGAGCTTCCAGGTGCAGCTACTCGAAGGCTGCTTCTCCTCTACTTGGAAGGTAAAATCTGAAGCCTCAGCTAATCTGGGGGTTAGTGATTGGGCTGTATGCTGTTTTCTTTGTTGTTTATTCACTGTTTTATGCACAGGGCAGTAATTACAATGCTTATGGGCTAGAGCTTTATTTCTACTAATGATCATATGAATACTAAATTTCTGCCAATGTGGAATGGTTCTTCCTAGTTCTTTGCAGAGGACAAGACACAGTCTGTTGAAGTGTTAGGGATTCTCTGTCTTGACAAGGTTGTGCATAGAAAGAAGGGTACACATGTGCTGTGATTGTGTAAAGGTTTTTGTGTCATTTCCCCTCCGTTTCCCTGAGGGCACAGTTAAACTTCTACAGGGATTGTGGTTACAAATAGCAAATCTCACTGTAGGTAACTTCAACAGAGCACTCTGCTAACATTGTAGAATGGGTTCTTGCTTGATTTCCCATCTCAGCCAAAGGCTTAACATTCTCATTCATAACAAAGCTACGTTACATGAGAGAGCAGCAAAACAAAGGAGTTTGGAAAGAGACATCCAGAGAAATCCCCCTGATATTTAGGTCCGAATATGGCCCCTGGGTTGGTGCTCTGTTCTTAGTGTCACGGGGACCTCCTTCTTTTTTCCACAGGCCTCACTAGGGATGGACCCATACGTGATTCAGATGAAAGGCAACAACCTTCCCTCAGTTCTGGATGTGCACGTGAACATCAGTGGGAGAAGCTCCGTGCTGGGAAAAATGAGGGGCAGGAAGGCCAGATGGTCTGTGAGGCCCTCGGACATGTCCAACAAAACTTTCAATCCCATCCGGGCCATCGTGGACACCATGAAGGTGAAGCCAAACCCAAACAAAACCATAATTGCTCTGTCGATTGGTGAGTTGGGGAGACTCGGTGGAGGGGCCGTCCTGTTCCCTTTTGCCCCATCCTCACGGGCTGGCTGGGGAAGATGGAAATGGAGGGTGATTCTGAGCACTGGGTGTGGGAGAGTAACCTCTTGGGGCTCTTTTTTTTCCCTTCCATAAAAAGGGGACCCTACTGTGTTTGGAAACCTGCCTACAGACCCTGAAGTTACACAAGCAGTGAAAGATGCCCTGGACTCGGGGAAGTACAATGGCTATGCCCCTTCCATTGGTAAGCTCCTCCTGAGGCTCTGTCTGGTGGCTACCAAATATTTAGTGTTCTTCTAACAGGAATGAATTTCCCAGCAGTTCTCCTTACTGTCCTGATGCATAGCTCCTAAGGAGAGGCTAAAATAAAATGTCCATTTGGATTTGGGGAAAGGGGTCGCAAATGCTTAAACATAAGCCATCAAGATCCAGCTTCTCCCCTGGTTTCCTTTGGCAAAATGGCCCCTCCCTCCTGGCCCCATCCCATACTCATTTCTCAAATAATGCTTCTATCCTCCCACTGCCAATTCTAATAAGAAGGCCTTGAGTGTAACTGCAGCTGCTTGTTTACTGAGCCCTCTAAATCCCAAATTACTTACATAATTTAATTTATGTAAATAGCTCCTTGGCTTTATTTCTCCTCTGCACACTGAAAGCATATTTTAATTATGGTCCTGACCACATGCAAAGGTAGTAATTGTTTCAGATTAAAGAGGTAAAAACAAGCAAACGAACAAAAAACCCAAGAACGACAAATAATGAGCTGTGCTACTGAAGCAGGTTTCTGATAGAAATTATTCTTATTTAGGTTTATCTCTCTCCATCTATTAAACATTTCTACCCTAAACATTGGGGTAAAAAAGAAATTATTCTTATTTAGGTTTATCTCTCTCCATGTATTAAACATTTCTACCCTAAACATTGGGGTAAAAGAAGTGATTTGTTGACTTTGTTTCAGTGTTTCACATTTTCCCCCCTGTGCATACGTGCCGTAGAAACATATTCTTAATGCAGAATAAAAATCCAGTTTCATGCTAAAAGAGAATTTTAAAGGATATTTCAAAAAAGTTCTCAGAGATATGATTTTTAGGTTGATTATTCATATTTCTATGTCATAAAGTTGCATACAACAAAAATCGAAACAAAGTTAAATCAAAAGTTAGGTTCAAGTTTATATGACGTTTTTGTCTGAAATATCAGGGAACTGATTCAACCTGAAAAGCTAAAGCCAAGTGTCTGACAAATAATTAAAAGGATATGAACATTTCATGCCAAAAGAAATACAGAGAATAATATATTTCTAGGGAAATGCTTTTCCTTTTTTAAGGAAAATTAAGGAAGTGATAATTTATATAATTTCAGAATACCCATCTCTACTATTAAGTTAAGCATTAATGAAGTATTGTATTTGGCCTTTCTAACTGAAGACAATCATTTTGGAAAGCATTTTTGCAAAACATGATAACTGGCATTATACTATCTATACTTCAAGCTTGAAAGCCAACATTTGGAAAATATTGTACAAGAATATAATTTAAAAGAAAAACAGCTGTATAAAAACACTTACTAGGTATATTATGTAATATAAAAAACTTAAAGGACCCAATGTATTAAACGTATGGATTCCAACATTTCAAAAAACACAGTCCCTGGAAGGGATTTACAGATTACCTAATCCTGTGGTTTATGGAGAATAAAACATAATCACAGTAGCTTAGGTGGTACAGAGTATTTTATAGTTTGGGGAGCTTTCCTTGTTATTTATACATTTGTGCTTATTATAAAATTGTAAAATATAAAGTTGATCTCCTTTGTCTGCAGTGGTTGAGCCCTAAACTGAATAATGTGCCCTGAGCAGGAGCAGAAGGTAGCCCGGAGCCCTGTTGACCCAGCATAGCTGTCAGTTGCAGGATGAAAAATCCCAGCTTCCTCCTTCCACCCTTTCTTTCAGGCTACCTATCCAGTCGGGAGGAAGTCGCTTCTTATTATCACTGTCCTGAGGCGCCCCTGGAAGCTAAGGTGAGCCTTAGACAAGGTACCAGCTCTGAAGCAATGCTGGGCAAACTACATACATCTTTTTCCTTGCTTCTGTTTCACAAGGAATAAAGGTTTCAGGATGAACAAAAGCTGCGGATAATTTCCCTTTAACAGTCTGAGAACTTATGTAACAAGGCCACTGATCGGTGATTTTATTTAATGTCATTATGGTATGATAGCAATATTGCATGCAACATAGTTGTGTCCTGTCTCAAAGAGGCACAGAGAACTCAGAGGTCACCCTATATTTGGTGCTCTGTGAAAGACCATTGAAAAACAATAATTCATAAGCACTTATATTATTAACATTTTTAATTTTACCAATAGGATCTTTTTTTCATTTGTAGCTACCCTCATTCACCTTAAGGCCACTCTGCTGCAGGTATTGAGGTCTCGTGGCACACTGAATTGAGGGCAGTGCCAAGTTTAAATGTCAGCCTCCCCTCTACTGTCGTCTGTGTGGGGTCCACATGTCTTAACATAAGAGGTGCCTTTCATATTATTTCAGAGAAGAGACAGGCTTCAAATCTCAGGTCAAAAGTAAATAAATAACCAGATGAAAAAGTCCAAGGTCATGATGATCTCTCATGGGAGACCGCTGAGTCACAGCCAACTTGTCCTTTTTCAAATGATTTGCTTATTTCTTTTATGTTGTCCACATTTCCAACAACATTTACATGTAGACATATATAAACATGTTCACTTCTTTAGTTTTGGCTTAGTGCAGTCCCTATTAGTTTACTTAGAACTTGCTCCCATCTGACAATCTCTTTTCTCCTGCTGCCGTTGGAAGCCCTAACTAAATGAACATTTTATTTTCTTCACAGGATGTCATTCTGACGAGTGGCTGCAGTCAGGCTATTGAACTTTGTTTAGCTGTATTGGCCAACCCAGGGCAAAATATCCTAGTTCCAAGACCCGGCTTCTCTCTCTACAGGACTTTGGCTGAATCTATGGGAATTGAAGTCAAACTCTACAATTTATTGGTAAATGACTTTTTAATTTTAGACTCTAGTGCTCAATTATGACTTGATAAAAATACACGATCATCGTCTTAGGAGAGAAAGATCTGGCAGTGGGTGGTGGAGGCCACAGACACATTTTATTATTGACACTACACCATTAAGTATTACCCCTGAATTCTTCAGAATCATCTTAGTCTCACTCTGTCTTCCTCCCCAGCCAGAGAAGTCTTGGGAAGTTGACATAAAACACCTGGAATCTCTGATTGATGAAAAGACAGCTTGTCTCATTGTCAATAATCCATCAAACCCCTGTGGGGCAGTGTTCAGTAAAAGTCACCTCCAGAAAATTCTGGCTGGTAAGTCGAGCCAACTCCACTTGCCAGGGGAGAAGATGGGGACAGAATCGTTTGGCAATTTCCTGGAATAAGAGTCCTTCCCTAAGTTCCAAGCCTAGGATGGGGGTGGAGCGCTCCACTGGGCACTCTAGTGAATACTGTGCCACTGGAATGCAATGACTTGCCTAAAAAACGGAGAAAAAGGCAACAGTTGCCTCTTCACTACTCCCATGTACGGAAGAGAGGGTTTGAGACACCCAGTTAGTAAAATGGTAAATTTAGGCTCTGCAGCCTGGGAGAGTATAAGAAGAATTTGGCATTTTTAAAGAGTAAAATGGACACACAAACATGAAATGTGAAGTACAAATAAGTCCAGGTAAATAGTAAGTGTAAAGGCAATTCATGTTAAAAATGATTTCCTCATTGTTTCTCTTATTTTCAGTGGCTGCGAGGCAATGTGTCCCCATCTTAGCTGATGAGATCTATGGAGACATGGTGAGTCTTGGGCAGAATATACCACTGCAAGCTCAGTTCCAAATAATTTCATGGGCCCTTTAGCGGTGGCATTGAGAATAATCAGAAGCAGCTCCTAATTGTTTCAGTAGAGCAAATCAGCATTATTCCTGCACTCTAGCAAGCAGATAGCTCTATGACCCCTTAGCCAGTTTTCCAAAGTCCAAAAATCTATGAAAATCTGAAGATTTTTGGAATTCATTTGGTGGAAAACCTGACTTGACCTGATAGAAAGATTATTTGTGGATTTTAAAAATTTATTTCACTTACAGATCTGTCAAGAACATAGGGAAAGGGGCAGAAATGTTAATATGCTTGATTAGGTGTGAGGCCCCCAGCAGCTCTGGGGGTGTTGTGTAATGTTATGGTGTATATGCTAATAACATTTCTACCAAACAACCCTACATTCTGCAACATATCTATACCCAGGAATTTCAGATAAGGGATTGTGGACCCATATTTTATTTTTAAATCTCTGATTCCAGCAGGCATTCAGTTCCTAGAACTGGCTTCATCAGCTTGCACACAGTACTGGACTGGGGTCAGTTTCCTCATGTTAGGCTTCCTTTAATCCAGACCAGACACCAGGTTAGTGGCTTTGTATTATCCCCTCTGAAGCCTCGTGGGATCCCAGTCATGCTTCAGTTCAGGGATGAGCCTATGAACTCGAGACTCTGTCCATAGAAAAAAGGTAGAAGGCATGGGATTTGGACAAAAGTAGGCAATAAGACAACTATAACAAGCATCTCTTTGCCTCAGGTGTTTTCAGATTCCAAATTTGAGCCTCTGGCCACCCTCAGCAACAACGTCCCCATCCTGTCCTGTGGAGGGCTGGCCAAGCGCTGGCTGGTTCCAGGCTGGAGGCTAGGCTGGATCCTCATCCATGACCGCAGAGACATTTTTGGCAATGAGGTGATGCAATGTGGTGAAATAGTATGTCTAATTGAAGAAATATGTATTTACTTTGCATGCGCAGTGATGAGGAGGGTCTTCTTTCTTGGTTTTGTTCTTTCTTGTTGGCCCTGTAGCTCTGGGTGCAAGGAAAGATGCTGGACGAAGGTGGTACTAATCATTCCTTCCCCAAACTCAGTTTGCCTGCACCTGGCTCTGTGAAGAAATTCCATCTGCCTCCAATTTTAGGGCCCCAAAAAAGGAAACAATAGCAGTAATGACACCTAATCTTGTTTGTGGGCTTACAATGTGCCAGTGCTTTAGATGCATTATTTTGATTTAATCCTCTCTCTGAGGCTAGTGTTAGTTTTACCTCCATTTTACCCTTGAGAAAAATGAGGCACAGAGAAGTTGTATAATTTTTCCAGAGTCACAGAGCAGGTACTTGGCAGAGCTGGGCTACAACCCAGGTGGTCTGACCTAAGAATGCCACTAGGCACCATCACTTCCCCAGAGATTAAAAACCTGGTAGAAAGAATGGTCAGAACAAGAATCCTCAAAGTCAGGGTGCTTAAGAAATGCTAAATAGTGTGATTGCTGGTGGACTTTTAGATCCGAGATGGGCTGGTGAAGCTGAGTCAGCGGATCCTGGGCCCCTGTACCATTGTCCAGGGAGCTCTGAAGAGCATCCTGCGCCGCACCCCGCAAGAGTTCTACCGCAACACTCTAAGCTTCCTCAAGGTAAGGGTGCAAGGGTGTGGGGGTCAGAATGCTACCAGTGGGGTCAGGAGTGATGGGTCCTCATTTCTGGAGCCATGCTCCATCATGGGGCTCCCACATCAGGGGGCGACATCACTCTGAGTAAACACCCCTACATTTCTTTCATTCCTCGCCAAAATCTTCAAGTGAGAAGGCCTTTTGTTGTTGACCCCTTCTGCAAGCACAGCAAACTTAGGTTCCCCGCCTTAGATACAGGCTCTAATTCTAATGACTTGGTTTTTCTGTCACTTAAATTTTGATCCTTGATGTCTGTCTGCTCCTTCTTATAGTCCAATGCTGATCTCTGCTACGGGGCATTGGCTGCCATCCCTGGGCTCCGGCCAATCCGCCCTCTGGGGGCCATGTACCTCATGGTAAGTATGTGAGTGAGTGGCAGGCACTTGTAAGGCAAAGGGAGGCCGTTCTGCAGGACTGACTCACGAAGAAGCCACCCATTCTGAGCTGGTCAGGTTAGGAAGTGCCTCGTTCTGAATTCTCTCACTGATGTGACTTAACCTCAGTGTTAGAAATAACTCGAAGAACTTGATTCCTCAATACAGAAAACCATTTCATGTGTAGATATGGAGAAGATAAAAGAGACAAATAAGAGGCTTTCCACACCGTTGTAGTTCCCCACTAGGAGTGATGGTAATTCCCTAGGGGTGTTTGGGAATGTCTGGGAATTTTGTTGTTTTCAGAATGAATGGGGGTGCTATTGGCATTTTGTGGGCTAGGGGTGCTAAATATCTTGCAATGGGTGGAACACTTCCATGCAATCTAGAATTGCCTGGCTCATAATGCTAATAGTGCTCTTTTTTTTTTTTTTTAAAGAAACACTGGTATTCTATTTCCAGCTTTCTTTATCAGCATCCAGGAAGGAACTCTTCAATAAAGTATTACTGTAAACATATCCACTCTTCCCTATGAAAAATTCCATGAGAACCTAAGTGCTAGAGCTCTTACCAATAGTAGAGTTCCTAGATAATTTTTAGAGCAATCCTTAATTTCTGGCAGAGGGAGCTGGCCTGTTTTCCTATCTTCTGATAAATTCACCTCTCCCTATTATTGGTATAGGTTGGAATTGAGATGGAACATTTCCCAGAGTTTGAGAACGATGTGGAATTCACGGAGCGGTTAGTTGCTGAGCAATCTGTCTACTGCCTCCCAGCGGCGGTGAGTGCTACGTTTCTCTCAGGACGTGCTCAGCAGCTTCTAGAGCCTAAGCAGCTCTAGAAGTCATGCATGCCCTGACTTCTTCAGCCCAACTTGCTCTCCTCTAACAAAGTGTATTCTTATCTGATAAGATTCAAACTGATATGTCTCAGGGCTTGTATTAAGATTAGTTTCTCCCCCATCATTATCCCATCCATACCAGGAAGAAATGCTAGGTGAAGGGAAATCAAATTTGTTCTATTAGTCCCTTTTAAGGTGAACTAATTCAGTTACTGACTTAGCACCCCAATAATGGGAACTGAGGGAATCGATGGCCCTCAGTGAATGGCACCACTGATTCTTGCTGATTAGGACCCTGGCCATCTTAGGGTGGTCCGGTACCAGATTCAGTCGCTCTTGAGAGTCACAGGCTTTTCTGTTTACAGTGCTTCGAGTACCCGAATTTCTTGCGAGTGGTGATCACAGTCCCCAAAGTGATGCTGCTGGAAGCCTGCAGCCGGATCCAGGAGTTCTGCGAGCAGCACTACCACTGCGCGGAAGGGAGCCAGGAGGAGTGTGACAAATAGGCCAGAGGTCGCTCGCCTGCGTCTGTGTCCTATCAGGGAGGGCTGGCCTGGCCCTGTTGCCCCTCAGGGAGTCAGGTGCTCCTGCCGGGAGGGGCCTCAAAAACATGTCAAGGTTCAGAATTGCTCCTGTTTTCCCCCAGCTCTATCCACATATACACTCGGAATCCCAGATTCTCCTCTCTGCTCTGCCGGAGGGACTCACTAATTCACGAATTCGCCCCCTCTCACATGTCTCCCTCCTTTTTTCTGAGACGATCAGGGGAGAAAAGCTCATCAGAAAGCCTTAGATACATGAAAATCAAAAGTTCAGGATGAGAGAAACAAAAGATTGAGAGAACTTGTGCCTCTAACCATTTCCCCATCCTGGAAGTAAAAACACACTCTCCCCCGTTAAGTCTGAAGCCCAGCTCTGTTACTGCCTCACTTCAGGTATACCTCGCTTTATGCAATAGAGCTAAAACAAAAGAAGTATTTCGTTAATTATGTTCTAAATGTGTTAGAAAAATTTGCTAATTTGAAGATCCCTTACAGAAATCTTTCCGCTGATTTCTTTTGTAAAGAATTATTGATCATAAAGGTAACTGATCACCTTTCTAAATTTAGATATGTGTGTATCAGGCTATTTTAAAATGATCACAGATCTGTACTAAAAAAAGGAAGAATCAAAGGATCTTCCAAAAATACAGCCATGTAAGGACCAGAAATAGCCTCACTTGTCCTTGTTATGGAATCATATTACTTTTGCTGTAACACTGATATTGATTTATTGATATATATATTATATCTTTTCATATGTTTTCTAAGAAACATTTATATTGACAAAATATTTTGCCAAGGGCATAAATTATTGTTTTTCTTTCTTTTTTTTAAAAAAATAAATTTTACTAAGTATGTTCTCCTGTGGCGGTTTTTTTCCTCTCTGGGGAATTTCTATCCCCAGGTACTGCTCATTGCTCAGTCTGTTTGATGCATTACCCACTAGCTTTCATTTCTTTGTAGATGTACTGACATTTAGAGTTACTTAAGAAATACTATTCCTAAAATATTTTATTTGGGAGCTCAATTTCTGGCTTACTACTTACAAAAAAGGCAAATTAAGAAGCGTAATCTTCATACTTTCAACTTTGTGGATCCCCAGTGTCCGGTCCCAAATTCCCACTCTTGTCTGGATCCACTAAGCACTCACTGGGGACTAAAGGTGAACTGGTTCAGTTGACCCAGGGAATAACAAGAGTCCGGAATTTCCTCTCAGAATAGCTTTTTGTCTGCAAATCCTCTTAGGCACAAGTGTCTAATTTTTTCCTCACAACTTCCGTTAGAGGAGGAAGCCTGAAGTTATCCTGTGAGGTTGGGAGGAGAAATATACCATAATCAGTCTGGAGATGCCGCACTAAGGGAAGTTTTCCTTATCTAGAAGAGGAACTTCAGGTCTCAACCCCGCCAGTCACACCCGATTCATTTCCTTTACAAAAATAAACATCAAGTGTCCCCATTTACCGATCTCACACGCTAAAATTTACCTTTCAATTTTCTTCAGCAAGTCCAAAAGGGATATACAATGATTAAGGCGATAGAGATTTGTTTCCCATATACCACCGTTGCTTATTTTCCGAAAATGACTGGCTTCTCTTTTCCCGTACCCCGCCCTGCCCAAAGATCTCTGTACAGAAAAAAAAAAAAGAGGAAGTACTTGCTGGTTTACACAAGACGTTTTTCTCTTCGAGTTCATTATCATTCTATTCAGCTTTACTCAATTCGACTCAGATTTATTAAATTTCCTAATTTCCCTGGTGTCTACATTTTGATAAAGGAGTCACACATTCAGACATTTAAAAAATAATACATGCCCATGGGACAAAGTTCAAAAGATGTTTAAAAAAAAAACCCAAACACTCCTCAGGCCCGCCCTTCAGCCACCCAAGTCTCTTCTCCCCTAAACTGGTCACAGCCGTTGTTGCCAATTCATTATTCGGGAGTATTGTGTTCATGTAACCGTGTGTGCATGAATTTTTTCCCCATTTTTCTTTCTTTTATTCAAAGTAACTGGTACTCCATTTTACAATTCAGTTTCCTATGTAAATCGAAGGAGGGGTGACATTTTTGAGGTATCACGTCCCTGGTGTTTCTTAAAAAAAACAAAAAAAAAGCCCAATTGGGGCTGCTTCAAACACGATTAAGATTCCCCGAGAGACGGCAGCCGCATAAGAGATGGTGGCGTCGGGGTGTCTCCGAGCAGAACAGAACACGAAAAAGGAAGGAGACACGGGCTTTCAGCTGGAATTCGCCCTCCTTTGCGCAAGCAGCGCCTACGGGCACTCCACGAGTGCCACAGGCAGGGGCCCCCAAGCGACCGGCTCCCGCCGCGGCCGTAGGGACCCATTGCCGGGCTCGGGGGAGGAGCAGCTCGAGGCTGCGCGGGCGCGGGCGCCGTCACGTGACGCGGCACGGGGCAGGGCGCAGGCGCGAAACGTGAGCGGTCCGCGCGGATGTGTTTTTTCTCAGGAGTTTGGGTTTTGTCTAATCTTCCAGCCTTACTTGGACTCGCGCCCTGTCCAGATCGAGGGATTCTCTTCCTCCTTTACCCCTTATTTGGGCCACATCTGGCGGGAGGCTTCCAGGAAGTCGGCGGATCATCCGTATAGGTATTGTAAACACCTGTCGATCTTCTCTCACCTCAGGCCCAGGCCCAACATACTGACCCGAGTACCTGCATTACTGTGTTCGGGTCAGTACTCAGCCAGAAAAATGAACCGCTTACGCTCCACATAACGCCGCACATTACCACTACACAGGAAGGGGGATTAAAAAATACGTATATATACCCTAAAGGTTGAATTATGCATCCGTTGGAGAAAAACTGAGTTCTGGGTACATCTTACTCATTTAAATTTAGAACATTTTGCGTATATTCACAAAAGTTTCATATGGTGTCACAGAACCCGCACATCTGGCTCAAAGTGTTGCACAGCACTTCCCGAAGAAGCCGTCACTGGGTCGCTCTGACGTTCCAGGTGAGGTACGTTATGTAGGAGGTGATGCCATTTCTGCAGAAAAAACAGCAGGAGTAGCACGCCTTAATTTTTGTCAGTGTTTCAAGCACAGAACATAATTCTTGCTCCTTGAGACATTTACTCATTTGATAACAAATGCAGAGTGGTACATTAGGAAGCTCAAAGTATATTACGCCCCATTAAAAAAAATAAAGCCACAGGAGTTGGCAGCCCATGTACTAAAACTGCAACAATGCACAAAACATGAGCATGGCACTAGCAATCCAAATTAAACAGTACATTAAGAGGATTATTCCCCATGGTCAAGTGGGATTTATTCCTGTAATGGGAGAATATTCAATATAAGAAAAAAATCAATGCAATACATCACAATAACAAAATGAAAGACAGAAACAACATGATCATCTCAATTGGTGCAGACAAAGCATTTGACAAGATTCAACACCCCTTCATGATAAAAACACTCAAACTGGAAATAGAAGCTACGTCACCATTAAAAAGGCCATCTATGAAAAATCCATAGCTAACATCATACTCAAGGGTGAAAGACTGAAACAGTTTCCAAGGATACCACTCTCCTTTTATTAAACATAGTTTTGGAAGTCCTAGCCAGAGCAAATAGGTAGGAAAAAAAAATGAGGAAGAATTAAAACCATCTCTATTCTTAGATGACATAATCTTATACGTAGAAAACCCTAATTCCATTAAAAACTCCTAGAACTAATGACCGAATTCAGCAAAGTTGCAGGATACAAAATCAACACTGAAAATCAGTTGTGTTTATATGCATTAACAATGGACAATCTGAAAAGAACATTAAGAAAACAATTTCATTTACAGTAGCATCAAAAAGAGTAAAATACTTGGGAGTAAACCTAGTCAAGGAGGTGAAGGGTGAAAAGATGCTGAACATGACTAAGCAGCAGAGAAATGCAAATCAAAACCATAATGAGATACCACCCCATAGCCATTAGGGTAACTGCTATATATAAAAAAAGAAAAGAACAAGTGTTGGAGAGGACGTGGAGGAACTGGAACCCTTGTGCACTGTTGGTGAGCATGTAAAATGGTTCAGTCACTATGGAAAACAGTATGGCAATTCCTCAAAAAATTAAAAATTGAACTACTATATGATCCAGCAGTACTATTTCTGGGTAGATATCCAAAAGAACTAAAAGCAGGGTCTCAAAGAGATAGGTGTACAGCTATCTTGCTCATGGCAGCATTATTCACAATAGCCAAGAAATGGAAGCAACTCTAATGTTCCATTGATGGATGAATGAATAAACAAAGTTTGGTGTGTATATACAGTGGAACACTATTAATGGAACACTTAAAAAGGAAGGAAATGCTATAAGCTGGATGAACCTTGAGGATATTAAGTGAAATAAGGCAGTCACCAAATGACAAATAGTGTATGATTCCACTTATATGACCCACTTATATGAGTTGGTTAAATTTATAGAAACAGAAAGCAGAATGGTGGTTCCCAGGAGTTGCGGGGAGGAGGGAAGAGGGACCTGTTATTTAGTTGGTATAGAGATTCAGTTTTGCATGATGAAAAAGTTCTGGAGTTTAGTTTCACAACAGTTTGTGTATACTGAACTGTACACTTAAAAATGGTTAAGATGGTAAATTTTATGTTTTCCTTTTATTCAATAAAAAAGTAGATCCTAAGAGTTCTCATCACAGGGGGAAAAAATTTATGGAGTCTATATGAGGTGATGGATACTAACTAAACTTATTATGCTAATCATTTCACAATGTAGGTAAGTCAAGGCAGTATGCTGTACACCTTAAACTTACACAGTTCTGTATGTCCATTATGTTAACTGGGGACATAAAGTTTTATGTCCCCAAAATGAAAGCTTTATGAAAGCAAGCAATTTTTTATGTGTGTCTGTTTTATTTTCTTCTATATGCTCAGTGCCCAGAACAGCCTGTGGCACATGATAGGCACTCAATGCATGTTGGATGAGTGAGTGAATTAGAAAATACTAGTGTATTATCATTACTCTTTATCTTCTTGTTAAGTAACTACTTAAGGAGATTCTAAGGTTAACTGAAGATATTACAAGTATTGAAAGAAGACTCAGAGACAAAGACATTTAGAAAGTTTACTGTCACATAGGTGTAAGGAAATAGTCAATATAGTCAATAAGCACTTGAAAATTTGCTCAAAATATTTAGCCTTTAGGAAAATGCAAATCAAAAATCACAATGGGATATCACTTCACACCTACTATGCTGGCTGTCATAAAAAAAACAGACAATAACAAGTGTTGACAAAGACCTGGAGAAATTGGAATGTTCTTACAACGCTGGTAGGAATGTAAAATGATTTAGCCACTTTGGAAAACAGTTAGGTAGTTTCCCAAAAAGTTAAACATATAGTTACCGTAAGACCCATCAATTCCATTCCTAAAGAAATAAAAATTTGTGTCCATATAAAACTTCTACAAGAATGTCCATAGCATTATTATTCCTAACAGCATCATCCAAAAAATGTAAACAACCAATGTCCATAAGCTGATGAATGGATCAATAAAATGTGATATATCCATTCCATGGAATATTGTTTGGCAGTAAAAAGGAATGAACTACTGATGCATGCTGCAATATAGATGAACGTTGAAAACATTGTGCTAAGTGCAAGAAGCCAGACACAAAAGATGATGTTTTGTGTGATTCCATTTTTATACAATTGGCAAATTCATAGAGACAGAAAACAAATTAATGGTTGCCTAGAGTTGATGGTGAGGCTGTATGTAGGTGGGGGGTTGGGATGGATAGTGACTGCTTACGGTACAGGGTTTCTTTTTGGGGTGAAGAAAATCACATAAAATTGTATCAATGGTTACACACTGAATATACTAAAAACCATTGAATTGTACATTTAAATGGGTAAATTACATAACATGTCAATTGTATCTCAATAATACTTTTTTTAAAGGTATGAAGGAGTCAGACCAGTTCAAGGATTTGGGCATTTAAGTGAAGCTCAAGTTTTTAAAAGAAAGGTAAGAAGCCTGTGAAATTACTAGTTTGATTTATTGGTTCATGGTGGAAAACAGGAACTGTTTCTCAGTTAACCATATCCACAAGATTGTGACATTATTTTAGATGTTAGCACTCTCAGAGTTAAGAATAACACCATTTTTTATTACAGTGTCCACATTTGTAGGAATTACTTAGTTTTTAACTTTTTCTTGGGGCCTGGAACTAGATGGGGTGACGTCATCATTGTTGATTCATCTCAGTGCTCAGAGTGCTTATTTTTCCTGATTCTGGCATTTTAGAATGGAAGCAGGGCAAAGCATCAGTTGGGCTCCCACGCTTGGAAGAATAAGAAATTTCTAGAAAAACATCTGGGATATTTCTGTAAATAGCATAATTAGCTTGTATACTACACTAATGCTTTTTGAACTTTTTTGTTAACATGTTCTCTAAAATAATTTTGAATTCTGACTATGACTATTTTAAACATATATAAAATAGAAACAATGGTATAAATAACACCCATATACCCACCACCCATTATCAAGATTTTGCCATATTTTTTCTTAACCTCCTTTCTCTTGTTTTCTTTGTTGAAGGATTATAAGGCAAATCCTAGGCACATGTCATTTCCCATCATACACCTCAGTATGTGTCTCTAAAAACAGTTTTTCAACACAGCGCTACATCGCATCAAACAATCATCTCTTCTGTCTCCAAAATGTCTTTTTATAGTTGGCTCATTTGGGTTAGGATCCAAATAAGGTTCAGACATTACTTTCAGTTTTATGTATTTAAAGTCTATCTTAATCTTTTCATGCCACTAACTTGTTGCAGGAACAGTTGTCCTATGAAATGTCCCCCATTCTGGATGTGTTTGTTTTCTGCCATTTGGTGTCATTTAACTGGTTCTCCTAAACCCCAAACTTCCACTAAATGGAACTTAACACTCAGGTGATACTGGAAATGTTACATAATTCCTTTTCACTCTTGATCTTATGTTTCTATTCCATATTCCCCCCGACTTTACATTAATGTAATCCTTTATGATCCTTGAAAGTATTTTCTTGATCATGTTTCTCTGCAACAAAAATATGGACTCATGTGCCAGACTGCTCAATAGGCCCCAGTACCCATTCTCCTCTTCTTTTCTAGGATTAAAATTCCTGGACTAGGACCACTATTCACGTGAATTTTTCAATTTGGGGTCCCAGGCTGTTCAGGCAGAATACTTTGAACACCAAACCCACCTGAAGGAACACCTATGGCCACAAATTCTCATAGGGGAATTTTTTTCTTTCCCAGAAGCTAGACCAAGAAAGATTTCTTTTTGATTCATTCTTTCATTCAAGCTAAGTAAGCACTTGGAGGGTCCTGAATTCATGTAGAGTCTAAAATTCCAACTCCTTGCCTTACACAGGCTGAAGGGCTCCTCTCCTAGTGCTAAAACCCAAACCCCTTGGTTATTGGAGTAGCACCAGTGTAATAAGCATGCTCTTATTGTGCTAGTTTTTAGTACTCTCTTTAGTTGTGCCCCTTGGGAGATTCCCTTACTCTCTTGCAAGTTCAGGTCTGAAACCGAAAATATGTTTGTCAGATTTGATCCAGCCTATGTAGGTGTTTTGAAGGCCAGCCTGAAGTCTACTGTCACGTTACTTAGATTATGATATTCCTGTAGAAATGCCCATATTTTCAATTTCCTCCAAACTGATGCTTCCTCCTTCCATTCTTTCCCCCTGGAATCCTTGTTCCATGGCCAATTAAATTACCTACCATTCTCGAGGTTTCTAGAATAGTTCTTTCACCTCTTTTCCTTAACTGTAACTTGGATGTTTCCCCAAAGGCACTGCCCCACCACCCCACAGCCAGTTGGAAATTGCTTTTTTTCATATAGTGTAGGCTCTTAACCTCTTGTCATTTCAGGTTCTGTATTCTCTCAGAGCCATGCAATACCTGTCCTCCTTTAAAATATAGGCTATATTACTTTAATACCTTTTCTGTACACTCTCCTTTGTTTACTCAAGGCCTTTACATGTGAGAAATGTCCGTATTTCCGTGTATGACCCTGACGATGCCGACTCTCAGGGCTCCCTGCCTATCTCGAACCTGAGGAGCTGTAAATCCCTTTATGGACATCTACGCCCATGGCCACACCTTTGTTATTTATCATCATCCTGAACTAGACTGTTTTCAGTGTCTGAAACCATGATGTATGATTTACTTACCACAACCTGCTGACCTTCCAACTCCTTCACAAATTTATACCTAGGTTTTATCAGCTTATACTTTTTCCCTAAAACCATTAACTCCCTTGCATTGTCACTCTTTTATACCTTTCTAATGTACATCCCGTGATGCACTATTCACCTACATTGGCTAAAGCCAGCTACTTTTTAGCTTCCTTATCTTTCTACAGCATCTACCTTGGGAAGTCTCTACTTGCGATTAGTCTAACCCTGAACCCTCTCCGTTTCTACACTTAAAAATAAGATAAATTGGTACCATTTCCTCATGGTCTCCAGCCCCAGTGGTCACTGAGCACTGCTTCAACAGTCCTTTTACAAATACTGGACCGTGCCTCCTGAGAAGCCCTCAGGTGAAGAAGGCAAAACCACATAATGGAAGGAGCCTGAGGCCTGCTTTGCTGCCTGGAGGAGAGCCATTTACTGAATATGTTGGACTTTATTTGAGCAAGAAAGAAACTTCAGTTGTGTTTGAGCCATCAAACATTCGGGGATTTGTTTGTTATGACAGCTACCATTACCTTAACTAATGCAATTAGAAATTATTTGAAATTTTAATTTTTATCAGGAATAAGAGCAAATGCTATTCAGAAACAGTAATATAAAATTTAATCCCTTTGTTTTAAAATGCATTCATAGTGATACAATTAAAAAGAGCACTTGCTTGGTTATACATTTCTCAAAAAAAATATGCAGTGGCCAACAAGCTCATGAAAAGAAGTTCAACATCACTGGTCATTAAGGAAATGCATATCAAAACCGTAATGAGATATCAATTCGCAGCTATGAAGATGGTTATAGTAAAAATACAAATGACAAAGTGACAAGTGTTGGCAAGGCTATTGAGATATAGGAACTTCCTCCCATTGCTGATAGGAATGTGAAAATGCATAGCCATATGGAAAGTAGTTTGTTGATTCCTCGAAAAGATAAACATGCAATCACTAGCGATCCTAATTCTAGGCTTATATCCCAAATAATTGAAAACAGGAGTCCAAATAAAAACTTGTTCATGAATATTCTTGGCAGCACTATTTGTAACAGCCAAAATGTAGAAACAAGCCAAATGTCCATGAGTGGATGAATAGAGAAACAAATTGTAGTATATACATACAATAGAATATTATTTGGCCATAGAATGGAATGAAGTACTGATACACATTACGACTTGGATGAACTTTGAAAATATTTGCTAAGTAAAAGAAGCCAGACACAAAAGAAACCATAATTTCTTCTGTGTGGAATGTTTGGAATAGGCAAATCCATGGGGACAGAAAGCAGATTAGAGGTTGTCAGGGGAGGGGAGTCTAGGGATTTGGGGAGTGATTACTTAATGGATAGAGGGTATTCTGGGGGGATGGAAAAGTTTTGAAACTAAAGAGAGGTGGTTGCACAACATTGTAAATACACTAATTGCCAGTGAATTGTACAGGTTAAAATGGCAGTTGCGTGTTACGTGAGTTTCATCACAAAAAAGAAGAAAGAAAAGGAAAAGGAAACAGTATGAAAAAACGGTAGGAAAAAGGACAAAGTCAAACCAGCTGAAATCCTTATGCCCAGAGATGACTACTTTCCCGTTTTGCTGTGCTGGGTTTCCTACCCAAGTTTTTTAAATATGTGGGATCATATTACACACACCAATTTGTAAAACATGTTATTTCATTTCATAGCTCACACATCTTCAAGATTTAAAACTAGCACACAGTGGTGAAGGAAATTATATCTTGAGGACAGGGGGAGACTGAGTGGAGGATGTACTGGATCTCTTTATATTGTTTTTCACAACTGCTTATGAATATATAATTACCTAAAAAATTGTAAAATATCACACCAGGCAAAATCACTTCTATTAAAAAAATATAATGTACTCATGAAACTTATACTGGAAAACGACATTTTCTCCACATTTTTTAAATGAAATTTTTGAATAGGTGATATAGTCACAAGTTTGAGAAAATTTTAAAAAGTCATATAGTAAAACTCCCTTCCGTCCTTACTCCTCATCTCCGGCCCACCCTGCCTTATTCCCATAGGGTCACTGTTTTTAGTGTCCCATGCTTTCCAGGGTTTCTCTAGGCATATACAAGCAAACCCGAATACAGATCTATATTCCCGCCTTAATACAAAAGATAGCATGAAATCACAGTTTTGAACTTTGCTTTTTTTCTTTAACTGTATGTACATATAGGGATTGGGGGAGCTACCCATATATGCATACAGAGGAATTTCTCTCTCTCTCTTTCTCCTGCTACATAGTGTTCAATAGTATTGTTGTACCATATATTTGCCCAAGCAGCTTTCCCCGTGAAGCAGTGGCAGCTGACATGGAGGCTGTCAGCACAGCCTGCCTGGAGGGTGAGTGGTAGAGCCCACCAGGTAGAGAAGCCCAGGAACCATCCTTCAACACTAGTGGAGATGATGCCATTAAGCAGTGAGAATGACATTAAGGCTCTCCCCTGGCCTGCACTTCGCTTTCAGGCTCCTCACTCAGTGCCCTACCCCTACTGCTGCCCTCCCATACCTCTGCATCAATGCTTCTTTCTCTTTAATAACCATCCAATGCCAGAGGTTCCCATTGGCTGAACCTCCCCTTCTGAGGCCGTCTTACCCATACTTGAGTAACCATAAGTTGCCAGCTCCTAAATGTACATCTAGAAGTCTGGACTTTTCTTCTGACGTGCACATCCAGCTGCCTTCTCCCAACCTCTTGGAGGTCTCAAAAGCACCACTAATTCTTCATTTCCAAGTTCTCACTCGCATTCTACCTTCCCAAATTTGGCCTTTTTCCTTATTCCCTTTCAGGAAATGGCATCTCCATCCAGTTGCACAATCTAGAAACCTAAGAGTCATCTTCAACCCCTCCTCCTGTATTTCCCCATATCCAAAACTCCCCGGTGTTCCTTAGATATGGCCCCTTCCATCTCCACCACTCACTCTAACCCAAGTTATCCCTGGCTGTCATGATCTCTTAGCTGATGTAACAACATTTATGCTGCCTAGCCATCCTCTTGACATTGTAGTGAAAGTGTTTTTGTTTTTGTTCTGTTTTGCTTGAAATCTGATTATATCACCTGCTTAAACCCTTTAATAACTTTCTGTTGCTGTCAAAATTGAATGAAATTCCTAGCATGGGCTTCCAGGCTGTACATGGTCTGGCTCTGCCTCCTCCATTCTTACCTTGTACCATACACCTGCCAGCTCTTAAGGCTTTCTGTCTGCAAGATCCTGCTACCTCTTGCCAAAGATCTTTTGCTCACACTCTTCCCTGTCTGTATCATTAACTTCTATTCCTTCCTCAAAGCACAACTCATAGAAGTCTCCTGCTGACCCTCTGCTTTAGTCAGTTGCCTTTTCTTCTTTGCTCTTGTCTCCTTCACTAGACTGCGAGCAGCCTGAGTCCAGGGACTGCCTGTTGCTTCATCATTGTCATACAGCAATTAAGTTTTGAATAAATGAATTACTTTGGTGACAGACAATAGTGAGTGGTGCGTCTTTACTACCCTCAGCCACCACCACGCCTTCGGAGACACTGTAGATCAGCCCTGTCACTTCCTGGGGATGCGGCGGAGGAGGAAGCATTCACCAGCCACAGCCTCATGCTCTGAAGGCAGGGACATTTGGTCCTGTTTTGGTGCTGCCATTTGCCAGCTGTGGATTCTAGGGCAAGTTCTTTTCTCTCTCTGAATCTCAAGTTTCCTAGTGTCTAAAAGAGGGTTACCACTTACTTCATAATGTTGGCTTTTCTTTGGTCACACTCAATATATTTAATATATTTTTAAAAAATCATTTAATGTAGTATCCATTTTGAAAGTTTCCAATTGTCCCTACCATGGCCTTTTCAGCCTTTCTGTTTTGAATCTAAATTCCAATCAAAGTTCACCCATTGCATTTAGATGTCTTATCTCTTTAGTCTTTTTTAATTTAAAGCAGTATACTTACTTGGCTTAAAATTTTTTTCTGCCTTTCGTGATACTGACAGTTTTGAAGAGTCAAGGCCCATTGTCTGGTAGAATATCCATGTTCAGTACTTGACTTCTGCCTCATGATTAGATTCAGGATAAATAAACATTGTGAGCAAGAGGACCGTATCTGTGACGATGTGTACTCCCCATACTCTCCACCAGGAGGCATACGATGCCACTTTGTCCCATGATTGATGATGCTAAGGGCAGTCATTTCGTTACGGTGGTGTAACCTAACCACACCTAATGGTGTTAACCTAGTTGTAGTGGGACCAAATGAAGGAATGTACCGAGCAGTCTGGCCCATAAACCTTACTTCCAGTGCATTCCCCTTCAACCTTCACTTTGGGGCAAATACACAAAGTTCCTGACTGTACTCCCCACCACAAGTGCTTCTTGGTGGGACTGCTGGTCACCACAGACTCAAGACTTCTTTTAAAAAAATTTTTTTATTACAAAACTTTCAAACATACACAAAAGCAGAAAAAGTGGTATAATGAATCTCAGTGTTTTCATTACCCAGTCCCAAAAATTATCACCATTTTGCCAATTTGCTTCTTTTCCTTTTTTTTTTCCTGACATGTTTTAAAGCAAATCCAATATATATAAATTCTTCCATAAGTACTTCAGCATGGCTCATCATTGACCAACAGAGACTTAATTCATTTTTAAAGCACAGCCACAACACCATTGTAACACCTAGCAAAATTAAAAATGGTGTCTTAATGTTGTCTAAAACCATATTGAAAGCTTTGGAATTACTTTTGAGTTTTATCCTTTGAGCCACTGCTCTTTTTCCCAACACACAGATCCCTGAATTCTGCAGAGGCCATTTGGGAAAACATCTCCCCTAATGACTTCTGCTCCTTTGGTCCAGTTTGGCAGGTAAGTACTGATGATAAATTCACCTTCTTGGAGACAGTGGACACTGGTTCAGTGCGCCCAGAAACTGCTGCAGGGCTTCTCAGACTGCACACAGTTCACCTGGGGGCCATGGGTAATTTCAAATTCTGATTCTGTAGCTCTGAAATGAGTCCTGAAATCCTGCATTTCCTAACTTGTAGGTAATGCCAGTAATGCTGGTCTGCAGAAAATACTTTGAGCAGTCAGATGTTCCTCGAAGGTAAAATCTTGATGTTTTGGATATAGATAATAAGAAGGAAACATCTGATAAGAAGGAAACAAGCTAAGTAATGCCTGAAGTTCCTTCCAGCACTTAAATTCTTTGAATCTTTGATTCTAACCTCTAGCTTTTACAGACGTAACTAAGTACAGCCACTCCACCTCCACATCTGGGTAGAAGAAACACAAGCTTGGATTAAAAACTTGACAGCCCTTGAAAAGTTGCGGGAGGTTTTCCCGATTTTTCCTGTACAATCAACTACCCTAGTGACTAGTTTGTTGCAATGGAAATACTGCCCAGACTGTCACACAGACTTTGTTCCTGCTTTTTTTAATGTATTTGTTTCTTAAGAGAGGCAGATGTGTGGTTAAAGGCACAGACGAACTCGTCTGTGAAGGTGTGGCCCCAGAATTTGTAATTTTATTAAGTACCAGCCAAGGGATTATGTACATAGCCTTAGGAGATAGCTGTACTCTTGAGAAATGGGAGGGGTGGTTAGAAAGTTGCGAACAGTTTGCTAATGCTTTCATCTAGGATTATCATGTTGATGCATAATTTGGTCAGTCAGCCACCAACTCTTTATTGGGGATCTACTATGTAGAAAAAGAGGATAGAAACAACCTAGTGGTACGAGAGACAGAAAATAAACATAAAGAACTAAGACAATTTCAGGTACTGAGAAGTGTTATAAAGAGTTGTAAAACAATTAAAACAGACCCCAGTTTTCCTTGTTTCAATCTTTACTTCCTTTCCTTTTTTTTTCTCTTTCCTCTCCTTTCCTCTTTTCCCCCCTTTCTCTCTCCCCTTCTGCTGAACCTTGATTAGCATTAGATGACTGACAGGGCTTACAAGAATAGATCCTTGAAGAACTATTTCAACATCTACTGAAACAAGGTTACACCAACAATTATGAGAAAGAGGTATGAAAACACCATAGTCCGCCCATTTCAACTGCAAAGGTTTGCAGCAGTTACATATAAAGAAAATTACAACTTGGCCAGTATCATAACCATATCCCCTCTCTTCTCCTTGCCCTATAAAAACTCTAATCCTGCCTTAGTTCAGGGAGTTATCCATTTCTGAGGTGCTACCTGACACCCATCAGCTGAATATCTGAGTCACTTTAACTTCTGTGTGAAGTTAAACTTTAACTATTTTTTGTTCCTTGACAGAATATAAAAAAGACTATTTGAAGGGGGGAGAGACTGCTTTAGTTGGGACAATCAGGGAAAATGCCTCTGGGGAGGATTTATTTGAATTGAGACTAAGTAATGAAAAGGGTCAGCTTGAGATAATTTGGTAGAATGCACTATTGCTAAACTCCTTTCTTAGTTCTAATATTTTTTAGTGGATTCCTTAGGATTTTCTACATATATGATCATGTTGTCTGCAAATAGAGATTATTTTACTTCCTTTCCAATCTGAATGTCTTCTATTTCTTGCCCGGTTGCCCTGCATAGAACCTCCAAAACATTATTGAATAACAGGATGTGAATGGACATGGTTGTCTTGTTCCTGATCTTGGGGAAGTGGGGGAGGCATTCCTTTCTTCACCAGTAAGTATGTTAGCTATGGGTTTTTCATAGATTATCTTTTCTTGGTTTGAGGAAGTTCCCTTGTATTCTTAGTTTGTTGAGTATTTTTAATCAGGAAGGGTTTTGGATTCTGTCAAGTTTTTCTTTTTCACCTATTGAGATGATCAAATGGTTTTGTCCTTTCTTGTATAAATATGATGTATCACATTAATTGGTTTTCTGTTGCAAGATCAACCTTCCATTCCCAAGACAATTCCCCACTTGGTCATAGTGTATAATCCTTACGGTGCTGGATTCAGTTGGCTAGTATTTGTTGAGGCTTTTGCATCTATATTCATTAGATATTTAGATAAGTAGCATTTTTTTGTAATTTGGCTTTCTGCTTTTTGTTCAGAGTAATATGGGCCTCATAGAGGTGGGAAGTATTTCCTCCTCTTCTAGTTTTGGAAGTTTGAGAGGTTTCATATTAATTCTCTAAGTGTTTGGTGGAATCCACCAGTAAAGCCATCTGGGCTTGGGACTTTCTTTGTGGGGAGTTTTAAATCACTAATTCAATATCTTTACTTATTATACGTCTCTCCAGACTTTCTGTTTCTTCTTGAGACAGTTCTAGTGGTATGTTGTCTTTGCAGGACTTTGTCCATTTTGTCTGTTACCTAATTTGTTGGCATATGGTTGTTCATAATATTTTTTTATAACCATTTTTCTTTCTGTAAGGACAGTAGTAATTTTCCCACTTTCCTATCCCATTTTAGTGATTTTAATTTGTCACTTAAAAAAATTATTCCATCTGGCTAAAGGTTGGTCAGTTTTTCTACTTGGAGATTTGGCTAAAAACCAGTTGGAAGTCAATCATTAAGCAGCTATTTGCCAGATGCTTCCAGGTGGTGATTGATCAGTTCATAAGCCACACCCTGTGAAGACATGCAGTTATTTAGAAAACCAGCATAATTGTCAGCTTCTCTTGCCACAGTAATATCACTATTAGAAATACAAGTCACCTCAATTTTTGAATCTGTGCTTTATCTCCCCTCCCACCTACCACCCCACTTGACCCAGCACTTCTGAGCTGTTGGAAGTTAAGATTCAACTTCCCTTATTTCTCTTAAACAGGAAACTTTTAAAAGTTGGTTCTGTCTTATCTGAACCTTTAAACATGTCTTTGTGTTTCTCAGAATAGGAAGTTCTGTTATTGGCCTTTTTTCTAAGTATTTTAAGAGTGAGCCCTTTATATATAATGCAGATGAAATCAAGGTTTCATTCATTAGAAAATATTTATTGAGTGCCTACTATGTGCCAGGAACTGTGCTAGATTTTGGTTATACCACAGTGAATAAGACAGTTTTTGCCTTCAAAGAGCACAAACAACACCTAAATTGGATGGCTTTATTATAGTGTGATAAAAGCTGGTAGTAGAAAGCCTGTATAAGAGACACTCAACAGAGGCTTAGGTGTCAGGCCAGGAGAAACTCCCAGAGGAGATGTTTTCGTTGAGAACTGAATAATACTTAAAAAAAAAAAAAGCCAGAAAAGTTGTAGGTGGGACAGAAAAGTGTATTCCAGGTAGGAAAAATAGCATGATCCAAGATCCAGGGGCATATGTGGTATATTGCTAAAACTGCAAATTTGAGACAGAGGAAAAGTAAAGCTTAAGAGTGG
Organism: Manis javanica; assembly: GCF_040802235.1. NCBI lineage: Eukaryota > Metazoa > Chordata > Mammalia > Pholidota > Manidae > Manis > Manis javanica. Next base: position 51,961,136 of record NC_133172.1, read on the forward strand.
ATGATAAGAGATGGATGTAAGGATCAGATCATGAATGGCTTTCTAAACTATTTTTAAAATTTTGGACTTTCCGAACTTTTAATACAATGTAGCCTGTATAGAAGTGGTCAGGAAGACCAGTCAGTGGTTCAGGAAAGAGATGATGGGGTATAAACAAAGCAATGGGGGAGAAGTTTGGGGGGATAGAAGAGAAATAAATGAACTTATAAAATGTTGAAGTAAAATCCATAGCTGTTGGTGATGGACTTGTGGAAGAAGGCAGGGGCAAAGTCCAGGTTTTTGATTTGGCAGCAGGTTGAAAAGTTGGGGAAGAGGTTTCGTTGTTTGCCTTAAGGAGCTGAGAAGTCCATATCTGATGGCTTTCCTTTTCTTTGGGAAGGAGAGAAGGTACAACATGGTCAGAAGATGGTTGGGGAAAGTTCTCGTGGAGAGGAGAGGGTTGTAGATGGGGCTTGAAGTGATCACAAATTGACATAGGTGATCATAAAGTCCCTGTGAACTAAGCTGCCCTTGTGAGATTTTTTTCCATCCGACATCGGCCCACCTGGGCTTGGAAGGAGAGGAGAAACCAGAGTGTCGGCGCCGTCCCAGGCGCGGTTGCTGAAGACAGCTTAGCATTTCTCAAGCTGGTGTTTCTGAAACTTTCTCTGATAGATGCGAATAGGTATGTCGAGTTAAAAAAGACCTTGGTCAAAGAAGTTTGAGAGAACCACTGTACACTCTATTCCATTCTTAACATTCATATGAACATATTTGAAGTTCTGAGGGTGTTACATTTGAAAACCTGGTTAAATTTAGGATAGTTTTTTTTTTTGAAGCTTATTTGCATCCAGAATGCTGTGTGCTGTGTGTGTGTGTGCGTGTGTGCGTGTTGCATCTATTAAGATCTCATGGTTTGGTTTATTATGGATCATAAAATCAAGAGTTCACTCCATTCGTTTTACCCCTGTATCAAAGGACAGGAGCCTTCATTCCTATTCATTCAACGTGTTTACACAACCTGTGGTTAGTCATTTAAATCCACATTGATTCTGGGTGGAGCAATAGATAACTTTTTAAACGAACTGCATTCTTTATGAACAGTTGGGCTATGTACCTATTCTACTTGTTAATCAATTCTTATCATAAATTTAAAAAACAAACAATAAAACGAACTTCCTTATTCTTCCAGTACCATGGGAAGCCAGCTTGAGAGCTGGCAAGGGGAGCAGGGCCAGTGACCATCCCAGCTGGCTAGGATCAGGGCTGGTGCGGAGAGTGGCAAGCAGGGTCACTCATATTATTATTTTACTAGTAACCACCATTTTCATAGGTCTTCACAGTTTACAAACTTCTCTCATATGTGTAAGTTTATATAATCACATTTAATTATTGAGCAGGTACAACTCTCATGGGTGAGAGCAAGGAATATAGTTTGGGAGGATAACAAATAAGAAAGCATGTTGAGGAAAAGAGAGTAGCTGGGGAGGGGGCTAAAAAATATGTCAGGGACTGTGGCCTGGGTAATGCATTCTAAGTGGAGGTGGTTTTTCCACTAAGGGATAAAAAATGGTTCTTAGGAGCAAATTAAGTAGATATCACAGTGGTTTGTGGCCCTCCAAAGGGCCACAGTACAAACCCAGATAGACTGTGTATTTGTGGTATTAACAACTCATGAGGAGCGATTAGGGGAAAAAATGCTTATAAAGGCTTGTTGAGGATGAAGCATGATAATGAGAGAAAGGTTGAGGAGCCTGGTTTAAATCCTGTGGTGCCTGTGGAACTTTTTGACATTCAGAATGATCTTCTCTTCCCAGACTTGGTAGACAACTCATTTGTCTAGCACAGTGTCTGCTTCTGGCTTCACTTGTCCTGCCCATCTTCCCCAAGGCCCCGAGGGACCATGTTTTCCCCCTTTAACCTCTTCTCTCATGGCCACAGCTGACTGAATTAGGGTGGACATAAGCCAAGACCAGTTAAGGCATAGATTGGCCTGTGAGTGCCCGGTCCCCAGCAGCCTGGCTGCACTCACTTCCTCTCACCAGACTCCTGGGATGCTGCTCTGTATTTTCATAATGGCTGCTCCACTACCTCTGAACAAATGATGAGTGGGTACCAAAAGAGCCCTGGCTAGGACATCTGCCCAGTCAGGATGCTTGGTCTGGGGGTATACTGTTTGACTGAATGAGGTTGGGAGAGAAATCTACTTGAATCATCAGCTCTTCATCCTTCATATACTAATCATCTGATTAATGTAGAGTAGGTTTCTCAACAGCTTCACTGTTGACATTTTGGACCAGAGGATTCTTTGTTGGAGGGTGGCTCTCCTGTGCATTGTAAGAGGTTAAGCACCATCCCAGGCCTCTCCCCTTTAGATGCCAGGAACTCTCCACCTTCCAGTTGTGACAACCACAAATATCTCTAGACATTGCCAAATGTCCCTTGGTGTGTGTGAGCATTCGGGTTGGGGGTGGGGGTGGTGGTACAGAATTGCCTCTGGTTGAGAACTACTGATGCAGAGAAACTAAAGTATCAGAAAGTTACCAGTCTCCTAACCATATCAGTATGGTCAAAAATGCCATTATGCACGTGCTGTTAAGCATGACTTTAATGAAGATGTTACTAGAAATGATGGAAGACAGTCCTTGAGAGCCAAGGGCAGCATGGTTACCAGGATATCCGCAGCTGACATGGAGTGCTCGCTCACCAGCCAGATGCTCGCTCAGCACACTCCCTGTGTTCATTGGTCCTCTCAGCAGTTCTAGGGAGCTGGTGTTGCTATTCTTCTCCCCATCCTACAGTTGAGGGAACTGAGAGCCGGGTATGTTAGGAGACTTGCCTGGAGTCGCCCATGTGGCAGTAGTAGAGTCACGCAGTCAGCCCAGCCCCAGAGCCTAGGTGCCCTGAGCACACCACCCGTCTGCCACGTCCTCACTGTACATCTGCACTTCCTCATCCTCTGCAACACTCAGCGTGGTGCCAAGCACATGACGGGTTCTCACTAGACCCTTACTGATTCTGTCCCTGTTGACACTGGCATTTCCTGAGGTGTTTTGCCCCAGATCCCTGCCCCACAAGGGTCTCTGCTCAGATATCACCTCAGAAGGTGTCCCTTATCACCCTCCTTCGAACAGCGCTGTCCTTTCCTCCCAGCTCCTTACCCCGCTTCCTTCTTCCTCATAGTGCCGCCACCATCTGACATGTATTTATTGTCTGTCCCCCACTCTCCCAACAGACTAAAACACAAGCTGCATGAAAAGGGGGGTTTTGCCTTCTGTGTCTGCTACTGTATCAACAGGACCTAGAACATTCCTTGGCTTGTAGTAGATGCCCATTAAATGTATGGAATGACTGAAGAACCCCTTTAACTATCTGCTGTATTCAAATCTCACTCTGATTGTTTGTCACTACTTTACCCTTAATACTGCATTTAAAAAACAACATTCCGCTGAATGACTAGGAACATTTATGCAGAAGAGGGGCCCAGCCCTTGACAGAAATATTAGGGTACTGGGGATCCCCAACTAATGCCTATCAGAGGTTTATTGTTAACTGGCCTATGTCACTCACATATATTCATTTTTCATTTTTTCTCTGCCAGCCTGTGAAAGTAATTCAGTAGAAGTTGTGATAATATACATAGCCAATCATATCAATTTATAATTGGGTTTAAATCACATAGTAAGTTATAAACTTTTTTTTGAGAAACATATTACAGACAATAACAGTGACAGATTTTTGCACAAAAATGATCATAAGTTGATTCAACCTCCCTATCTCTTTCCATAACTACTGTTCATAAGTTGAAAGAATAGTTTAATTGTTAAACTATTAATTAATAGTTTAAATTAACATTTTCTAAAAGCTTAGCAACTGCTCTCATTATATAGAAAAGGAAGCCACATAGTAACAGTTAAACTATAGTGTTTGTTTCAAAGCTATCCCTTTCTCACCCTCCAAAAAAATTACTTAAAATTTTTGACTCCTTTCTCTCTCCAAAGTGAAGAGCTTAGGACAGTTGCCCAGTATGGCTTTTTATAAAAACATCAATTGCTGCCCTACAACTAGATAGTTTGGGCCATTATGTTTACTCTAGACATGAAAGAGCTTGTTCCCCAAACGTGAACACTAGCCCTGAGGAATTTCATCCCCAAATCATCCCTCATCTATATTTAAAAACAACCTTAAAGTCCATGCAGCTGAACAGGCTGAGGAGGGAACGAGATAACTTTCCATTGCTGGGGTTTAGGAATGGAACAGATGCCTCCCTGTTAGAAAGGCTGTTTGGCAGAACCCTGCCCTCCATTCTCATCGTGGGTCTCAGCTCCCCAAACTGCCCATATCCTATGATTGAGTGCAGTGCAACTCATTACTGAATTCCAGCACCAGCTACCTGAGCACGTAAATGGAAGACCGTTCCATTGCTCAGTAAGTCTTGCCGAACACTGGATCAGACTTTTAAAGAGGTTTTACAGCATGATTTTATACTACATTGCCTTATATAAAAATGCCATTATAGTATTATTATGTATTCTCCAAACTTTCTTTGTGTGTGTGGGGGTCAGGTTAAGGATAAGATGCTGTGCACTAATAAAAATTAATTTAGACCAGAGCTGTCCAATAGAACCTTTACAAGGATGAACTCTGTGCTGTCCACTTCAGTAGTCACTAGCCACCTCAGAAACATGAGTAGTGAGTACAACTGAGAAACTGAATTTTGATTGAGTTTGATTCTAAACAACTACCAGTGGCTCCTGCATAGGAAAGTTCAGATAGACTACTTCAAGAGCATGGCTGCTAGATGTCTGGACCTCACCTGACGTCTCAGATTTGGAATATAGGAAAGTAAAGCTGCTTTCAAGTCGGTCAGGAATAAGATCCTGAGATCTTTATGTGGCTTGTCTCTTTCCTTACATGTTGGGGGCAGTTCTTCTGGAGAGGGAAAAGCAAGCAGCTCCATACTCCAGCATCCCACAGAGGTGGGTGCTGAGGAAGTTGGCTAAGACTAAGACATTTAGGTCGAGGCTGAAATTTCTGAGGGGAAATCAGAGATGGTTGAGTCACTCTCTGCCCCCTCGCTGGCCTTCTTCACTGTATTTGCACCATCACTTACTGCCCTGGCCTTGTTTGCACTGTTGGGGAAATGTTACTCTTTCATAGTTTTGGAAGGCTTGTGGAGGCAAGAAGCATTTGCCTGGGAGATCCTAGGCTCTTGAGGAATGTCTAGAGTGGCGTGGGTTTGGATGTTAAAATAAATTCACTCCTTTAAAGCCACATATAGATTAACTTTGCCTGAGTCAGCTGGCTAGCTACTCAAGCATCTCTTGTGCTGGCCCAGCCCAGGAGCTAGTTGGCAGTGGAGTGGAACAATTCACCTCTGACAGTGAGAGAGATTTGAAGTGAGGATGTGAAAAGTGGGAGTGTCTCAGGTTTGGACAAAGTGAAATATTTAAAAAGTCAGGACTCAGAGGTCCATTGAGTTCCCTAAAGAGGCTTTCAACCTGTTCCCTCCAACCTGAGGGCAGCACCAGAGTCAGGAGTAAGGGGCACAGACAGTGGCATGCGCTCAAGAGTGACTTGGAGCGAGAAGTGAACAGTGCTGCTGCACAGGGCAGCTATACCATTTTCCAGCTGGCCGGGGTGGGGGGTCACCAGGATGGCTCGGTAAACACACAGAATCCCAGCCCCAACCCAGGGAGATTCCGGTTCTAGCGGATCTGAGGTAGGGCATAGCAAAATGAATTTTTAAGAGTCGATTCTGATGTACATCTAGATCTGGGTAATGCTGCAAAGTTTGGGAGAAACCATTTTTCTTGTGGGGAAAGGACCTGGGAAGAGCTAAACAGCACCAATCATTCTAGAACTGAGGGTGTCTGGCTAAGGAGTCAGATGAAAAGAACTCTCGGCCCAGACCCTGGAGTGATGATGCATATGGTATTTTTACAACTTAACACCTCACACAGGAAAGGGCTCAGTCACTGGTTGTCTGTCCTCTACAAATTCTTACGAGGGTGCTGTATTACTCAGTATTGATCAGTTTAGACTTATCTCATCATCTAACACCAAACATTGTCTCACCAATTTTTCTATGTGTGGGTGACAGGTAACAGCAAAAAATACTTAAAAAATCTATAAAGCTGATTATACTTTTAGGACCCCACAAGAATGAGCATTTACTACTAAATAATTAGAAAGCATAAAAGAGGACACTCCAAACAGAATCTTGTTTTGGAATTTTAGTATTAATGGATGGCTGCTTCACAGGTCAAAATCTTCTTTGTGAGAAGAAAACACTGAGAGGAAACGACACCCAAATCGGGCCCAGCCACCCCAGGAACTTAAGAGCTTGCTCTTTGGACAGAGATTTTGTCTCATATTTGTGATAACTGAGAGGCCAAGCTCACAGATAAGCATCCAGCTCTGCTCCCTGTTCCCTCTATGACTCTACTGGCAGCTCCAAGGGCTCAGAATGCACATCCCTGGGGAATGTGCTGGTGGGGTCTTCAGTGGAGGACCCCTTTCCCTGCTTCTTCCCATCTCTCTCCTTTCCCACTGAACAAGATATAGACAGAGAAGTTTATGGATTTACTCCACCGATACTGCATGGTGCCAGATAGGACCCCAGGCCACAAAGTCTCCAAGGTATACACACATAGGAAGGCCAAGACAAGAGGAAAGGTCGTGCTCCTCTTTCAGTAGCAGAATGTGTCACTCTCACAAAGTTTCTGAGTCTTGTTTCTGGACATGAGTAGAGACACAAAGATGTTTTGGCTTGAGCACGTGTGGGCACAACTTATGCTTCTGTGTATGCCAACAGAGACATCATTAAGGCATTATGCCTTCGGTTAACTTGGCCGAGGCCAGTGCCAAGTGGGGACAAAGCCTCCTCAACTCTCAATTTGTGTGGAGGGGGTCCAGGTAGACAGGAGGTCCAGGGACAGGTTTCTCTGCTCTTGCTCAGATCTGACAAGATGGTAGCCCAGCAAAGTCATGGTATCTCTGCAGACTTTCTGAAGTCGGGAGACCTTTTCATAAGGCAAGGACCAGCGCCAGGCCTGGGAGACGTTGAGGGCATTCCTGGCATTTGTGTGGAAGGCGTGCTGACCCATGCCTTGGCCTTGAGTGATGTTGAGCACCCAGGCCTGGAGCTGAGGCAAGAATTTCAACCCTGTGTATTCATACATTTGGGCTGTCTGGGCCAGGGGGTCCCGGACAAGGTCCTCATAGCGCATGAGAAGGTAGCGCTGCTTCAGGGCTTTGGGCAAGGACTTCACAGCCTTGTAGATCTCCAGCTGGCTTTGGCAGATGACCTGCATCACATAGTAGGGTTGGTCCTCCTCTTTGAGTTTCTGCCAACGCTGCCCCATCACAATGCGGCTATCAATCATAAGCTCCCCTGTGGTGCGCTCCCGGGAACGGAGCACAGCCCGGGGGTCCCGGACCAGGTGTATGATGTGCAGGTTGAGGGAAGGGTCTCTCAGCAGTGGGTAGAGCACCTGCAGGTTGAAGAAGCGCACTTCCTTGAGCACCACGTGACTGTAGGAGCGGCAGGCCTTCTCAATCACTTCAAAGGGCTGTTGACTACACAGAATCTTGCAGTGAGCCTGAGGTATGATCTTATCCCGAGGGAACATGTTGCAGGCAGGTGGGGAACACAGCGCCCGGCTGCCATCCCACTGGAAGAGGCTGGACTGACGTCGGGGACCAGGATTCATATAGGCATCAAAGACACTCATGTCACAGAGAAAAACAGCACGGATCAGATCCCGCACCGCCATATGCAGCCGCCAGGGGGTGCTTCTTGTGAAGGTCATCCAGACATGCCAGGCGGGTTCCATCAGGTAGAAGACATCTGGGTGCTGCCCAAAAAGCTGGCCCACAAAAGAGGAGCCAGAGCGCCATGAAGACAGGACCAACACATGCATAGGCTTGGGCTCCTCCTTTGCAGACAGGGAGTTGAAGTTGTGGCTGATCAAATGGAGGAACAGAGCGAAGATGGCCATCTGGGAAAACAGGAACAGCAGTGGCCTCGTTTTTTTGGGCAGCATCATTGTGCTGAAGTGGAAGACCTTTAAGGAGTAAGCAGGGTGTCTGTGTTAAGCTGCTTTTTGGTGTCTGCCTTCTATCCCCTTTCTAGCCAAAGCCACCTTCTCCTTGACCCCCACCAATGACCACAAAACCATCTTGCAACCAATTGCACAAATCCTCCAAATCAATTCCTTTCCCCTGTGTTAGTGTGTCAGTAAGTTTTGTTTATTTTAGGCTCTTTACTTCCTCCCTCCTGGTCTTGTCCATTGAGCCACCAGGAATGCCTGACTTAGCCGCATTTCATCAGTGTAGGAAAACAGCCCACCCCGGCACTGTGGTGACATGCTTGTCTTCACACAAGCCATCTAAGCAAAGCTTCACTTTCACTGCAGTCTGACCCAAGATTTGGTTGAATGCCCTGTGATTCCTTCTGAAACTGAGAGAGATAAACTGATTTGTGAGGAACTGCCTGAGGCCATTGTTCGCCTACCCCATCTGTCTTATGGGAAATGGCCACAGGCCATATCTCATTACCCTCCTTCATTTCAATTAAGTACAGGACTTCAGTCCCCTGCAGGATAAGGCTACAGGCTATAAAACTGCTTTGCTTTAGTTTGATGTTGTCTCCTCAGTGGTAGAGCCAAGTGCCTGCTGTACCTGTGGTCTGGTCCCCTGTGATTTGGTCTCCTCCTGTGGGATATGAGGAGCTGACCTACTGCTGCCCTCATGTCTGTATGGGTAACAAACTGTCTGAATCTGTTTAGGCTGAATTGTTGTCTCTTGAACAGCCAACTATGAAAGTACGGCAAGCCAATGTGAGAGCTACAGTAGTGATTATTTATTGGTTAGCCACTGTGCTGCTACTTGGGGGAATGCTTAACCACTGGACGCAACCTGCTCAGGGCTGCTCAATGCAGTTGGGCAGGTTGGGCAGTGCACAGCATACTGTTTCATCAAGAATTTAAAATATTTATTATAAAAATGTGTTCTAGTAGGTGACAATAAACTAAACTTTGTCAAACAGAGTAAGTATATTTGGATGATTGTCAGTTGTTAGATGTTAAATACCTAGAGAAACTTGTAGTTCACATTAAGACTCATACAGATTGTTTGGTGGTGGCCCTGAACTCGTTCGCTTCACAGCGAGGGTTCACTTTGCGTGGGAAGGCCATGGTTCCCAGTGTCATGCTGGAATGTTATTCTGAGGTAATGTTATTTCTTAAATAAGGTTACTTTGGGTGACGCTGGATCATTTTGGGTGATGTCCTGGCATAAATAACTATTAAGAGATATAATAGCTATTTCACAGAGTATAAAATATTAATAGTAGCAAGGTGGCTAATTTGTGTATCATTATATACCCAAGAAATTATTCCTTCCAGCTTTAATAAAGAAGAGAAAATATATTCCTAGATAGTAGCTAGAGCTGGACTTATTAGGGTTTGCAATTTTCCTGGTGACAGGTCTTATCACTAATTTTTAGTAAGTAATATTCACATGGTTCAAATTATTTTAAAAAGTATCATTATCATGGACATTAAATCTACAGACTCAGAATTTAAAAGAAGGCTTCCTCAGTACTGTTTACAATAGTCAAGATACAGAAGCAACCTAAGTGTCCGTCAGTAGATGAATGGATAAAGAAGATGTGGTACATACACACAATGGAATACTTATTCAGCCATAAGAAGAAAACAAATCCTACCATTTGTAACAGATTGGATGGAGCTGGAGGGTATTATGCTCAGTGAAATAAGTCAGGCAGAGAAAGACAAATACCAAGTGATTTCCCTTATTTGTGGAGTATAACAACGAAGCAAAACTGAAGGAACAAAACAGCAGCAGACTCACAGACTTCTAGAAGGGACTGGTGGTTACCAAAGGAGGGGATAGGGGAGGGAGAGAGACAGGGATTGTGGGGTATCATGATTGGTGCACATGGTATGTGTGGGGTCACAGGGGAAGACAGTGTAGCTCAGAGAAGACAAATAGAGACTCTGTGGCATCTTACTGCACTGATGGACAGTGTCTGCAATGTGGTATGGGGGAGACTCGATAATAGGGTGAATGTAACAACCACATTGTTTTTCTTGTGAAACCTTCATAAGAGTGTATATCAGTGATACCTTGATTAATAAAAAAATAAAAATAAAAACAAATAAAAGAAGGCTTCCTAAGATTCTGCATTCAGGAAGAAAACAAGGAGAATGCCTGTCACACTCCAGGTCTTCAATGTGTCGATGACAGGCAAGAGGAAGTCCTGTGCAAGCAGCTGTGTCTGGAGCCTATAGTCTTAAATTAGAAAACTGCTGGAGCTATTTGTAAACAGGAATAGCGACATACTTTTCTGGGAGGGGAAAGAACACCTAAGAATTTCACCAGCTACTGAGTCAGTAACCTCTTTTTTACTTACTAACAGCTAGCATTTATCTGTTAGCCAATGTTCTGTCATCACTATACAGTGAAAAGCCTGCTTCCGGTACCTGTGCGCCATCTGCTCATTTCCCAGCCTGCCTCCAGATAGCACTGTGTCCTTGCAGTTCCTTTATGCATACACAAGAAAATTCTAATGTATATGTATTCTTAATTTTTTGTCCTTTATATTACACAAAAATAGCACGTTGTACACACTGTGCTGTGCCTTGCTGTTTTAACTTCACAGTATGTCTTAGAGAGCTTTCCCATGCAGTACATGAAGTCGTTCCTCATTCCCTTTTACCACTACATAGAATCCTGTTCTATGGATGTGCACAATTTATTTAACCAGTTTCCTCCGTGATAGGCTTTTGGGTTGTTTGCAATCTTTTGCCATTTCAAGGACTTAAATAATTAAGTTTTTTTTTTTATGTCATACATCATCACAGATTTGTAAGCTAAATCCCCTGAATAGAATTGCTGAGTCAGAGAGCATGGATGGGGTTGCGTATCCTTGGTTGCCCAGCCAGCCTTCATACTGGTGGTAAACCGTTCTCTATGTCTAGAGCCGCAGTGATTCTAGGGAGTAGATTTTAGGGAAGGAATTGGGCAGCCACAGATGTGACTTAAGAGTTTATAGTTGGCTCCCTGAAGAGGTAGAACATGCTTTGCCAGCTCCTGGGCTTCCCTTGAAAGTCCCCTGAACGTTCTGGGAAACGTGTAATAACCCAAGCCAAACCTTGTATGGCGGTGACATTAAAACCCTTCTCTTCCATTCATCTCAACAGTGCATTTCCTCCAAACATGCCCCAAAAGGAATCTGGTGATCATCTCTCCTTGGTGGCCAAAAAGTGCTTTGATATATGTCAGGGAAATGTCAGGGAATTCCTGTCTTGGCTCTGAAGGTTAGAACAGGACCAGCTGAAATATGCTCCTAATTCTTTTAAACTTGAACCCAAAAGGAAATGATTAGAAACTAGGCCATTATTGATAATGGCCTAAGGATGGCCCTCCACCTCCCCCACCCACCTAAAGACTGAGGAAATGACTTCAGTAAAAGAGCTTCTCCCAAAGGCAACAGAAGTATGAGGAAAAGTTTGGAACAAAGATAGAAAACAATGGAGCAAAAGGAGGTACAGAAGACAAGAACTTGACCTGTGCACAATTATAAGAAAGCTGTGATAGAATTTTATATTCAGGGCCTATAATCAGGAAAAAGCTAACATTTCCTAGGGATTAGGAACATAGACCTTTTAAAGTCACACCCTTCCTCGCCCTATCTCGGCTTTGGGCCAACGCAGTGTCCTTCCACGGCTCAGAGCTCTCCTTGCCTGCCGGTAGCTCCTGGCCTCATGCCCATCCTCCTGCAGGCTGGAGCCAGGCCTCCTAACTGCATCCCCAGCAGTCCTCAGCCTTTAGCTGTCCATGGTTCTCAGGAATTCCCATGGAAACCCTCCGACTTCTTTATCTGCCTGTTTTTTCCATGAGCACTTTCCCTGGCCAGAAAGAATGTATGCTTTTGTAAAGTGAGTCCTAGCTCTTGTCCCTGGGATCTGCGCACTTCCTGGATGTAGGCAGTCTGTGGTGGGTCTGATCAGAACAGCCAGAGTGTATCTTGGGCAAAGCTTACTTCTGCAGAGATTTTAGTCAGGGGTAAAGGCAGAGGCTCTTGAGACTCTGGGGAAAGCAAAGAGATGCGGCTCCATGGAGAAGAGGAAAGCCCAGGTGGTTAACGGCAATCTCCTGCAACCTAATCACCACCTCTCCCTGGTGACTGTACACTAACTTCCTCTGTGGTCCTTGGGGTTGGCAAGCATTTGTGATAAGTCCATCTCAGAGTTCCGAGTCTACCTTCTGATTATTTTTTTTTCTGGCTATTCAGTTGCAGGTTTGAATCCTACCTTCCCTATTGCCAGAATCCCTGCCTGTTCATCTCTAACCTTAGTAAGTAGCCTCTCTGTCTCTCGGTTCTTACCACAATCCACTGCTGTCCAAAAACTCTTTTTAGAGCACAAGTCTATCACTCCTCTCCAAGAAATCCTTCACTAACTTTCCAACATGATACAGATCAAATTGAGATACCCCAAGTCTTCATAATCTAATATTTGATCTCATTTCACTTTCCTCCTTTTTGGCACCTTAGGCTTCAGACTTTACTTTCAGTTCTTCCCAACTTAGCCTGTATTTAGAAGTCCTGAGACCTTTTGCAAGAGGCTTCTGTTTCCTTAATATTCTGCCCACATGTTAGCTTTCTCCTTGAAAGGTTATTTCCCTTCCTTCCAGGATTTAGTTTTTCCCCAAACTTTCAATTAGCACACCCATTGTTCACTCTAGGAAATAGCTATAGATTTGACTGTCTCTCCCACTGGGCTGCTGTAACCTAAGGGTTAAAGGCTATGTCTTACCATACTTATAGGTGCATAAAACTTACAAGTGAGTAAGGCTTTTTAAATAGTTGAATAAATAAATGAATAGTTGAATATTGGAAGAGGCAGTCATTGCTAGAAAGAAGATTAAATGAGATCCCTCAAGAAACTGAACTTCATCTTTTTCTGCAGTGCACGTAGGTGTCTCATTATATCAGCTACTAAGTTAGGTGATGCTGTTGATTATTGAGCACAGAACCAGTACTGTCTCAACTGCAGGGAGGGAGAGATTAATAAAGTCAGAGGCATAGATTTGATGAGATTGGCACAGTTAACCTCACCCTCCCAAAAAAATTTCTACACTGAGCATGTACTAACTAAAACTAGAAAAAAAAGAACATGTGAAAAAAAATTTACTAATAAGAAACAAAAGCCCCATTTCAGGGCTACAGACTACCCAGACTACCTCCCTTGCTCTAACCAGCTCAGCTAGAAAAAGAAGGAAAAAACCCTCAGCACATCCTGTCTTCACCACGCAAAAAATAATTTAAAAAACATGTTGCCCAATGATGGGCAAGTGTTACCCACTTAGCACACAAAGCACAATCCATCACCGAAGTTGTGAGAACTTTAGGTTCTTGAAAGGGGTGGTAGTGAGGAAGCACCTCGGTCACACCCAGGGACTGTGAGGCGCGGGGACAGGTGACCTCAGCCAGCAGCCTCATTATAGGAGGCTGAATTATAGACGAGCCCCAAATTGGTACCATGGAGCCTTTTAGAAACAGAATGAGGAATTCTGAGAAAAAAACAGACATCAGTTTAAGAGCCCTTGATCCCAGCCACTGGCATATTCCTAACTTAGATTCCCCAGTGATAAGTCCCACATACAAAAATTAGAGATGGCGGAAAATATTGGTACAGAGAGAGGGAGAATGGAGCTGTGTTGGGGAGACCAGCATCCACACATACAGCCAAAGACGTGGGAATCCTGTGGAGAGAAGCAGCTGGGCAAAAGGTGTCTGTGTAATAACAAACTAACTAGACCCAAAGTGCCAGGAGGACTGGACCTGGGTCCTCACCACTGCTATCTCTGGTGACATCAGCAGTGCCTGGCACACAGTAGATATTCAAGAAACATCCATCGAATGAATGACCAAATGAACAAACATTTGTAGAGCAGTTTTTACCCCGGCCATTGCCACTGCTGTCCCCAGCTTAGCCACCCGAGGTTATGTGATACACAGCTCCATGGCCCTGGGGTGATGGCCCTCCTTTGGAGGTATATACAGAGAAGCTCTCTTCTTACCTTGTTAGTGACTGAGGCTTCCTCTGCTTTAAAGAGGCTCTCTGCTGGCCAAATTGTACAGCTTTTCTCCTCTGACTCACCAACTCCCCTCTTAGCTTCTTCCTCCTCCTTGCACTTTGCATAACCGCCCCTACTCAGAACAAATTCCTCTCCCTTCTGCCAGGAAAATAACCCACCTTCCCAGACGGGGTTGAGAAAGCACTCACTCCTAGGGAGCCTTGATACTATCAGCTTTTACCCTGAGAGACTCAAGGGGTGGGGAGCCTCTGCTTGAGGTCAGCGGGAGGAGCAACGCAGGAGGCATTCTCTCCCACAACTGGGAGAAGATCTTGGAATGTGGACAAAAAGGCAGCGGAGAAGGTTAACTCCCTTAGGGCACAGTGGTAAAAGAACAGAGACCCCTAGGAGACGAGGTTGATGGGGAAATCACTGACCATTACAACCAAAATGCTCCTAAGATCTGAAGCCCTGTTTTTATGTCTTATCTTTGATGCAAAAAACAGAAGAAAACATGAAAACTATTTCTGGATTGCAACTGCTTGCTCACTCCACTGGATTTAGGGAGATAATACTTCTTTTGGCCCCTGTGTCATATTCAAAAATTTCACCTATCTTTCAGGAAATAATTACTAGATGTATGGGAGGACATAATGTTTTAGTGTTTAGTTGGAGTACAGGGAAAAAAAATCACACAACTGCTTGAGCTAGTTTACATGATTGTTGTGAGTATAAAACAATAGGTGAGAAAACAGTTTACAAATGTGCACAAATAAATGTAAATTGTAGTGGAGTATAAAAGCCACTGACTTTGGAGTCAAACATCTGGGCAAATCTTTCCACCTTTCTGAGCCCTAGGATGTCAGTGTAAAATCTGTATCCACCTTATAGAATTCTTGCAAATGTTAGGATTCTATTAATGGAGATAACGCCCCTAACATAATATTATGACATAATGAGTTTAAAAGTGGTAGTTATTATTGAATCATAATAATGCCTCTTTTTTCTTACTCAAGCTGCTGGCTCATTTTCCAGGCTTTTGTAAGAAAGAGCGAGCTGGCAGAGTTGTATGAGTTCTGGGATAATCTAGGAAGTATCTTTGCTGGTTCCCACCCGCTGAGCCCCCAAGGCCTTGTCATTGGCACAGATGCCCAGACCTGTGGTGGTGCCTTGTATTGATCCCAGCGACAGGGCCCTCCCTCCCAGGGCCCTCCCTCCCCTCCCTCTCCTCCCTCCCCTCCCCTCCCTCCCCTCCCTGCCTATTTCTGTTTAGCAGGGGAAAGTCACTTTTCCTTGAAGTGACTCCACGCAGAGTTGTAAATTGTAGAGCCAGAAATGGGCTGGTGTGGTTCCGCTTTTATTCTGATTATAAAAGTACTGCTTGTTAGTAATAAAAAATGTGAAAAATACAAAATGTATACGGAAAGGCAATATAAATCCCTGTACATTTTGCTGCTCAGAGAAAACCACTGTTGATCTTTTTTCCCTTGCATGCAGAAAGTTGTATACTTGAGATCATATTGGAAAATGCAGGGTTTCTCTTTGTCCTTATTTATTTTAAATATTTTAAGTTATGAAATTAAAATTAGGGCATCAATGTACAATTTAACAAATAATATAAAGGAACTACCATTTAAAAAAAAACGTAGAACTTGGCCAAAGCTGCTTCAGTCCCTCCCCTCCCACAAGCTCCCCCCACCCTCATTACTCAGAGTTTACACTTTTATGGGAAGCAGTTCCTTCTTTGCTTTCCCTTATCTTTTATCACCTTAAGCAATACTATTAAATTCTCCTCAAGTTGACCTTTATGTAAATAGAATCATACCACAAGTAATCTTTTGCAGTTTGCTTTTTTTCATTTCATATTATCCTACAGTTCATCACTCATATAGTTATAGGGTTTTTAAAATATATAAATGTGTAATATTTCAAGTATGAATATGCCACAATTTGTTCATGATCTTGTTAATGGACATTTGAGGGTTTCTTGTTCGGAGTTATGACTTAACATTCTTAACATGTGTTTTGGCAGGCATTTGCACAAGTGCCTCTAGGAGATGCTGAGACAAGGGGGTGTCTGATTCAACAAGTATTTATGGGAGACGTTACTTTAAAAGGACTTACATATGCAGTATTCCAGTGCTCTCTTGTCAGACATTTAGATGGTTTCCAGTTTTTCTCTGTTACATATCACACTGGGATGCACACTGACTTCAGTGATTAATGGAGCACCTTGCACAGTCCTCAGTACAAGTAGCTGCCCCACCTCCCTCCTTACATGCATTACAATTAGGAAGGAAGGAAGGAGCTTGGCATGGTGTCACAGGGAAGTCAGATACAGTGAGATGTGAAACCAAAGTAAGTTTTAATGCACTCTGCATAGAGTAACAGAGCGGGCCGCTTAAGGTTAGACAGGCCCAGCTGCTTATTCTGAGGCTTCTTTTACGACATTTGTCAGGGCAGAGAAGTCCTTGATTGACAGCTGTTAGCCCTCTAGGCCTGTTCTGATTGGTGGCATGAGGACAGGGGCTGGGCTGTGCCTTGTGCTCCTGGTGTTTCTTATCTGGGGAGACTCTGGACTTTCCCTGAGTCACTCTTGGACCCTGTGGCTTCATGTGATTAACTCTCTGAGTCGTTTCTGGCTTCCTGGCTTTATCTGATTAACTCCCTGGGTCATTTTTGGTGGGCCCCCCTCTCACTTTCATCCTGCTCCTCTCTGTCTTTCTGCCTAACAATACCACAGATCTTAGCCTCTTTAGTTTGTGATTCCTAAATCAGATCAGTTAGGAAGTACTTTTGGAAAGGCTGGGCTGAAAGTAACCATTAAGAAATAGGTATTCACTTATTTCATCCCCCAACCCCTCCCTCCTAGTAACCACCAGACTCTCTTCTCTGTGTCTATGAGTCTATTTCTGTTTTGTTTGTTTTGTTTTTTAGATTCCACATATAAGTAAAATCATATGGTATTTCTCTTTTGGCACAAAATCTCAATTATATAAATTAGTCATGAAGATGAAAGTTCAGCATGGACAATATAGTCAATAATATAATATCTGTCTATGTTGACAGATAGTAACTACACTTATTGGGGTGGACACAGTGTAGATAACTGTCAGATCACTATGTTGTACACTTGAAACCAATTTAATGTTGTGTATCAACTATACTTCAATAAAAAATATATTTAAAAAAAGAAATATGCATTCCTGGTAATAAAAAAATCAGGGTGTCCAAAATAGAGGGCATTTCCAGTAACTATCAAGAGTAAAGACTATGAAAGAAGGTAAGTAGCTCCTGCTTGTTCAGAGCTTATTACAAGCCAGGTCCTGCACTTCACACTTACATGGGTGATCATATTCAACCATGTACCTTGGAAGGTACATTCCATATTTCCCAGATAATAGAATAGAGGCTTGAGGAGCTAAATAATGTCTTCACAATTACATGGCTTATAGTGACAAAGCCTAAACTCAACTGCAGGTCTGAGATCAAAGCCCAGGCTGAGGTGGACAGGGTGTTTTTTAAAAAAAAAGCCCAGCCTTACTCATCAGTCAATGCTACCTCTTTGCGTTATCATGGACCAGGACTGTTGGGTCTATGCCTTTGCACTGTACTCCTGAAAACAGTCAATATTCAGGGCCGAACTCTTTCAACAGTTGTAGGAATAGATATTTAACATTCACAAAGAGCAAAGAGATTCCCTGCACTACCATGTAATCCCCAGTCTTTGCAGACCTCATAGGGGATGCTACTGACCATATAAAAAGAAAAAAAGAGAGAAACTATATCTTTATCAATGGCTGACAAACACATAGTTTTAATCCAGCCCTTTCTACTGTTCTCATACTTTTCTGAAACCTTCCAAAGTATAGTGAGGTCATTCAAATACACCATATAACTCCTGAATAATTCCTATCACTTACCATCTTTTCCTTGATAGGAATTCATGCTAGTAGATGGCAATCAGTCAAAGAAAAACATTGTGCAGTTACTCATCTGGTGGTAGTCAGCGCATTCAGATGTTGAGCATCTAAGAAGAGTCCACAGTATTCCACAGCCCTGGGACGAAATTTGAATGCTGGTATCTGATATGCAAGTCTTCTCATGGAAATTTCACAGAGAAAACACCATTTCTCTAAGGCAGCACTGTCCATTAGAACTTTCTGTGATGAGGAAATGTTACATACCTGCACCGTCTAGTATAGTAGCCACATGTGGCTATTGAACACTTGAAATGTGGCTAATACTACTATATGGGAAAGTGCAGTTAAGGTTGTACAGATACAATCTCTTTCTTTTTGAGTCTCAGAAAATCTGATGAAAGACAAAGACCTTGTGTACTAGGATTGGAGTTTCTTCCCTGCTGTACTTGGCTGCATGTCTTTCCTATCCACTGCGACACTGAAAGAACAGTCAGGAGTTCTTTAAGCTTCATTTCATGTGGGGGTTCCAGCATTTCTCACTTTCCTGAGTATGCATCAGTCTTCGATATGGATATCAAGGCCTGAAACACGAATGACTGGTCACCAGTCCTGTGCTGCTTGCCCCAAATGGGGCTGACTGGCTAAGTGGTGGGTTTCAGGAAATGGATTCTGGAGGACTTTTGGCTTTGGCTTAGCGCCTGTGGGCAGTAGAGGTTGGACCTCAGCGTCCTCCGGAGCCAGCACCTTCTGAGGAAGTGTGTCAGGAAGGGAATCTTGGTTGCTTTAAATCCTATTATCAAATGGCAGTTGTCTTCAGTATAATTTGCATCCTTGAGCTGGGCCCTGTGGTTGAACATGTGCCTAGGGATCCCCTGGCAATAAGTTGGCCCTTATCTCAGTGTTAGAAGTATTAGTTTCAACAGTGGGAGAACAAGTTGGACTAGGGTAGTCATGGTAAGGGAAAAGGTGAACACAGTTTTAAGTTTCTCATTGGTTATTACTTTCTTGAAACCCCTTAGTAGGGCAGAAAGAGTGAGAAAATGGGGAATACCAGAGCCAGGAGTTCCTCATAAAAGCCCAATCTTGTATGTCTTTGGTGGTTCAGGAACATGACATTGTTGGACAATAATCTCTTATCTGGAATCAGGCCAGGATGTGATCTGAGAATTATCTCCAGACTGTCAAAAATCTCCAGAGCCTGCTGCAGGTGATCCATGATGGCCCAGTCCAGGAGTCTCTGGGGGTGAAATCTGGGGAGAATAAAAGGTATCTTCTGGTGGGCTGTAATCCCCTGTTCACATTAGTCACCAAGGTCCATCTATTGTACCCCTAAATAGCTGTCCGATTTGCTCCCCTTCTGTGTATATCCACAGCCACTGTCTTTACTCAGGCTCTCAGTTTGCTTTCTTGCACTTCTGCCAACAACCCCTTAACTATTCCCTTTGCCTCCAATCCTACCCCATCCAGTCTTTGCTTTACCCTGCAGCTAGTGTGATCTTTCATTATATGGATCTGATCCCTGTCACTTCTCTGATGAAAACACTGCTGTGGAGCTTATTGCAGACAAGGGGAAGACACCTTGGCATGTCATTAAGCATGTTTTAGAGCTGGTGTGTCTCTACTCTCCATCATAATCTCCTTCATATGATAAATCCCGAAAATATTTGTTGGGTACCTATTACATACCAGGCTCTGCTCTAGGCCCTAAAACCACAGTGTACAAAATGGACACGATTCTCCACCTTTGTGGAGCTAGCATTTAATTGGATGGGGGACAAACATATAGAAAAAAAATGTGTAGGATATGAGATTACAGCAAGTGTTGTGAAGAAAAATAAGGAAAGAAGAAGATAGAGATTGTGACTGGAGTTGAAGGGTTGTTCCAATTTTAAATAGAAAGGTCAGGGAAAGTAACATTTTTGGCAAGAACCTGAAGGAGGTGAGGGGGAAAAATGAAAATATCTGAGGGAAGACGATTCCAGGCAAAGGGAAAAGGCAAGTACAGAGGTACTAAGCTAGGAATCACAGGGAGAGCAGCATGACTAGTCAAAGTAAGGAGGGCAGCAATGAAAGAGAAAGTTAAGAGGTCACCAAGGATGAGGTTGAGCAGGAATATGTTGGTGCTTATGAGACACATGTGAAGCAGAGGTGAATCATCACAGCGAGGCCGCCCAGATCAGCCAACGGCAGCTAGCGCCCAGACACTTCAGAACACCCGACCAAAATCAGCAGAGTCATCTAGACAAGCACCCCAGATGCATGGGAAATGAACAGTTATTGTTGTATAGCACTGTAGTTATGTGGTCAGTTCTTACTCAGCATTATTGTGGCACTGAATCATTGACACAGAGTCTTTTGGGCATAACTCTGTTACAAGTCTTAGCCCTCCTATAGGACAGGGCCATCCATATTTTATCTGTGTATATCTAACACCTGGCATAGTGCTTGGCTCATAGAAGGTTTTAGGGTAAACTTGTGAAAGAAATCAATTAATGAATCTCTGTTCAACCTTTACAAATGAACTTACTGCTTTGCACACAACAGGTGTAAAAATCCCTGTAACTAAACAATGTAATCAAATGACTCCATCCACAAAAAACCTGGTTCAACAAAATACGTGAAGCTACAATATAAAATTCAACATCCACTTACAATAAAAACTCTCTACAAAGTGGGTATAGAGGGAACATACCTCAACATAATAGAGGCCATATGTGATAGACCCACAGCTAACATCATACTCAGTGGCAAAAAGCTAAAGGCTTTTCCTCTAAGATCAGGTACAAGACAAGGATACCCACTCCTACCGCTTTTATTCAACACAGTACTGGAAGTTCTGGCCACAGCAATCAGACAAGGAAAAGAGACAAAAGGCATCCAAATTGGTAAGGAAGCAGTAGAACTGTCACTATTTGCAAATGACATGATACTGTATATAGAAAACCCTAAAGACTCCATCAAAAAACTATTAGAACTAATAAATAGATTCAGCAAAGTTGCAGGATACAAAATGAATACACCAAAATCTGTTGCATTCCTATATACTAACAATGAACTAGCAGAAATAAACTCTTATCACAGGTTAAAGTGTTTTTCTATCTCAAGACAATGGTCATTTCTTAAACATTGGACACTTGATTTTATATTTTATTGTTCTGTGCAGATCAGTTTAAAGATAACCTAAATCCTGTAAGTATACTTTAAAGGATAGAGAATAAATAAGTGAATATGATTCAGTTTGGATATCCTGACTGTTATTTTCAGTACACAATACCAAATCATTGTAATTACTGACATTTCCTAAATAATGTCAGGAAACTTGACTTGTTTTTAAAAAATATTATTATTCGTATTAACATAATAAAAGAGAAAAGAGAGCATTTCCACTGGGGTCTGCAGAGGAAAATATATCTAGTAGACTGGTCAGGTATGGGTGTGAGAAGGAGATAATTTCATCCTTATGAAAGGTCAGCGATCACATGGTATGGCATATTTTGGGGACATTGAGCAAACTAGTTTTGCAAAGAAGAGGGTTTCTGCTAAGAAAAAGTAAAAAATGCTGTGAGCAAATGATGCAATGTTATACACCAATTGTACCTTTAAGGAAAAAAGAAAGATCAAGGCTGAGAGGGGCAGGGCAGGACTCCACAGGAGCCCAACTGTGGAATGTTGGTAAGACTGCTTCCTTACCAATTTGGATGCCTTTTGTTTCTTTTTCTTGTCTGATCGCTGTGGCTAGGACTTCTAGTACTGTGCTGAATAAAAGTGGTAAGACTGGGAATCTTTGTCTTGTATCTGATCTAAGAGGAAAAGCTTTCAGTAGAAATGATCGTTCTCTGGGTTGTACAAACTTCTGTAACTATGCACATTCCTTTACATGCCTGTCTCCCCTACTGGACTATGGGGCCCTTGAGGGTCTTCCCTAGTATGTCCCAGCACCAAGGATAGTATCCAGTTAGTGTTGTGGTGTCCAAAGAGAGAGAATCTAAAGGCAAAAAGGCAAATTTTAAACTCTTCTTACAGTCTAAGCAAAAGATTAAGAGGCAACATCTGAAATTAGCCCCTCTTAAATTCATTTTTTCTCTACAGTGATTGG
This sequence comes from Manis javanica, assembly GCF_040802235.1. Taxonomy (NCBI): domain Eukaryota; kingdom Metazoa; phylum Chordata; class Mammalia; order Pholidota; family Manidae; genus Manis; species Manis javanica. The sequence goes on from NC_133172.1 coordinate 51,983,246, forward strand.
GAAAGGAGCTTCTGCAGTCCTCCTGTAGTCATCAAGGCTCTGTCTGTGTGTCCTCTTAAGGGTGTGCACCCTGGGAGCTCCCACATGGAGTCCCTGCAGTGCAGCTGAGCTGTCCCGTGACAGCTTGACCCTCTGGGGAACCTCAGAACACAGTTGCTTTTCCTGCCTTGCTGTGTTCCCACTCTGATGCTCACTCTACTGTGTGCTTATGTTCTCACGTTTCCTCCACCCAGGAACTTTGTTTCTTCATCCGAGGAGATCTGCCTTCCTTGCCACATCCTCCTCCACCCTCTCCCTGCCTCCAGCCTAGGCCTCCCAGGAGAGCAGGGCAGAGTGGCTGGACAATGGGCCAGAGGCTTCCTTCTCTGGTCCCTGGGGTGTGTTCTTTTACACCGTGAATGTTCTAACTTTTCAAATCTGTAATCAGACAGGTGTGAAGTGTAATCAACAGTTGGTGAGGGCTGAATGAAACGAGCAAGACTTATTTTGGGGACCAGGAGGAAATTTACACTCGCAGGCAGGCTCTTGCAGCTTCTTCTATCTCCCTGTGCACAAAGTCACTGGTCCCACTGGCTTAGGGTTGAATCCGGCAGGTGGGTCTTGGGGAAGCCCTGAAGCCTCACTCACAGCCCAGTTCTCAGGACGCCAGAAGAACTGAGGAAGGAGCAGGCATGGTTCAGGGGCTGGGTGGGTGGCCAGGTAGGGGAGGCTAAGGGTGGACCATGGGGCAAAGGTGTGCTGTTGCTTCCTGTAATTCCTCAAGAATGTGACAAGCAAGACCCAGGTGGCCCCATGGCTCCAGCTGTAGGGTCTCCTTTCAAGCAGCTTCCCAAGTGACACAGGTAATTGCTCAGCCCTGCCCACCATCACTCCTGCGTGTCATTGAGGAAACAACTCAGGTTAAAGCTACCCTGGGCCTCAGGCTCCTGGCTAGAAATTGGTGGAAACAGAGATTTTGGCTTGTGAGAAGAAAGGGAAGCAGGGTTAACCAGTCCCCTGTAGCAGAGAAAGGAGCAAAGATATAAAAAGAACAAGTAATTTTTGCTTGTATTTTTCTCCAGCAAATCTACACGAGGCCATTTTAAGCTAGTATAGGGACAGTTTTCCTAAGCACATAATATAATTTCATAAAATGCATAATAATATCATCTTTATGGAGCCTTGCATTTGGCAAATATTTCCTTAAAAAATGCAGGTATCTTAGGCCTAAAACTCTGACAGTGGTTGTAACTGTCAAGATTCCTATAAGAAACAGAAGGCGCCTTAAGTTGGAATTCAGAAGGCAATTCCTTCCAGAGGGTCAGTTTACAGAAATATGGGCAGCATTAAGGAATCAAAAAGAGAATGTGAGGTACCCAGGGTCCAGCAAAAGCTGGAAGACATTACCATTTCTTGTCCTGAAGGGGGAAAGAGAGCTCTGGAAAAGCTGAAGGTATGGAAGAGAGGCCTCCTGACAAGAGGTGTTTGTGGAGGAGACAACCGTTGCCAGAACTTGCGTGATCAGAAGGAAGGGAGCGAGGGAAGAAAACCCTGCCTTCTGGTTTCCTACCGGCACCTCCCATTGACTGAGCGGCAGCTGGAAGCCAGAGGCAAAGAAGCCCACTGATTCTGTCCTCAGGGCCCAGAGAAGGGCAGAGAAGAATGGGGGAGGGGAGGGGGAGGGCAATATACAGGTATTTTTGCAATAATTTTGATTTTTTAAAAATATTACATTATGGAACTCTATCCCATGCTCATGGATAGGAAGATTTGTCAAAATGGCCATCCTGCCCAAAGCAATTTACACATTCAGTGTAAACCCTATCAAAATACTAATGGCATTTTTTTTTTGAGAAGGCATCTCTCATATTTATTGATCAAATGGTTGTTAACAACAATAAAATTCTGTATAGGGGACTCAGTGCACAATCATTAATCAACCCCAAGCCTAATTCTCATCAGTCTCCAATCTTCTGAAGCATAATGAACAAGTTCTTACATGGTGAACAAATTCTTACATAGTAAATAAGTTCTTACATGGTGAACAGTGCAAGGGCAGTCATCACAGAAACTTTTGGTTTTGATCACGCATTATGAACTATAAACAATCAGGTCAAATATGAATATTCGTTTGATTTTTATACTTGATATATATGTGAATCCCACATTTCTCCCTTATTATTATTGTTGTTGTTACTATTATTATTTTTAATAAAATGCTGAAGTGGTAGGTAGATGCAAGATAAAGGTAGAAAACATAATTTAGTGCTGTAAGAGGGCAAATGTAGATGATCCGGTGTGTGCCTGTAGACTAAGTATTAATCCAAGCTAGACAAGGGCAACAAAACATCCACGGATGCAGAAGATTTCTCTCAAAACAGGGGGGTGGGGTTCTAAGCCTCACCTCTGTTGATCCCCAATTTCTCACCTGATGGCCCCCCTGCGACTGTGCCTGTCTTAGGTTGTTCTTCCCTTGAGGAATCTTACCTGTCTCTGGCTAACCAGTCATCTTCCGGGGCCAAACAGGGAAATGTAAAATTGGCAAGTGAGAGAGAAGCAATATTGTTTGAAAAGGTTAGCTTTTTACTTCTTTGCCGATTTATGCCCTGTGGCTTTTATGCCCAGCATTTGTCTTGAGGTATCTTTACCACTTGGAAAAATTATGATACTCAGTAATTTCGTTATGAGGCACGAATTCTACTTAAGGGTTGTAATTAGGAAGGAAGAAGAAAAGCTATAGAAGTAGCAGATGGAAGAAAACATGGGAAGATTGATTATTTCTTTGAGACATATCTTCTTGTAGAGTAACATAAGCATGTATAGGTTTTAAACTACTAATTAAATTGTGCACACACATTAACGAAATAGGAATACAGCTACATAACCAAAGCAGACCTACAATTACCAGCCATCTCCAGTGAAACCAAGAAAACCAGTTAAGCACCCTAGGCATTTGTGAAAACTTATCAATGATATGATGGATATTGTGTAACTGAATTTGAATAGTTTGAGAAAAATCAGACAAATTAAAACAACACATTCCTGGGAACTGTTCACATCCCATATGTTCTTTTAACAGTAGATAGTCTGTAGTTGCAAGATTTTGGAGTGCTGCAACTTGCACTTCTCCTAATTTTTGGTTGAGTTCCAACAGTATAGATCCAGTCAAATTTGTTGTTTTACTGTATGCACAGGCCAGCTTAGATAGCTCCTTCTTCATTCCAATAGCAAGTCCAGGAACCGGTGGGATGAATGCAGCTACAACTGCAGCAGCACCAGGATCTTTGTTGAAGTTTTTTGATGTTCATCTTCTGGAATGACTCTTCCAGAGAATGTTGATGTTGGAAGTTCTTCTTCATATCATATCTTAATTCATTTTCTGGGTAGCCAAATTAGGCTTTGATCCTCTGTATAAACACAAACAAACCTTTTGCCCACACTTTGATATGCCCTTTATTTCATTGTGAAGAACTTATTGGAGATCACCACACAGGAACTGCTTTTTTTTTTTAAGAGAAAGGAATATAATCAGAAAAATGTTCTTCCATAGCTTATCATCTGACAACCTTGAAATGATCAAAATTAAGGATATTTAAAGCATGCTTTAATCATTGATTTACAGTTAGTTTTATCCTATCAGGGAGTAATCCCCCTTTTCTTTCCTTTTTTTTTTGTTATCATTAATCTACAATTACACGAAGAATATTATGTATACTAGGCTCTCCCCTATACCAGGTCTCCCCCACAAACCCTTTACAGTCACTGTCCATCAGCATAGCAAAATGTAGAATCACTACTTGTCTTCTCTGTGTTGTACAGCCCTCCCCTTTCTCCCACCCCCCCCATTATGCATGCTAATCATAATACCCCCTTTCTTCTTCACCCCCCTTATCCCTCCCTACCCACCCATCCTCCCAAGTCCCTTTCCCTTTGGTACCTGTTAGTCCATTCTTGGGTTCTGTGATTCTGCTGCTGTTTTGTTCCTTCAGTTTTTCCTTTGTTCTTATACTCCACAGATGAGTGAAATCATTTGGTATTTCTCTTTCTCCGCTTGGCTTATTTCACTGAGCATAATACCCTCTAGCTCCATCCATGTTGTTGCAAATGGTAGGATTTGTTTTCTTCTTATGGCTGAGTAATATTCCATTGTGTATATGTACCACATCTTCTTTATCCATTCATCTACTGATGGACACTTAGGTTGCTTCCAATTCTTGGCTATTGTAAATAGTGCTGTGATAAACATAGGGGTGCATCTGTCTTCAAACTTGAGTGCTGCGTTCTTAGGGTAAATTCCTAGGAGTGGTATTCCTGGGTCAAGTGGTAAGTCTATTTTGAGCATTTTGAGGAGCCTCCATACTGCTTTCCACAATGGTTGAACTAATTTACATTCCCACCAGCAGTGTAGGAAGGTTCCCCTTTCTCCACAACCTCGCCAATTTGTTGTTTGTCTTTTGGATGGCAGCCATCCTTACTGGTGTGAGGTGATACCTCATTGTGGTTTTAATTTGCATTTCTCTGATAATTAGCGATGTGGAGCATCTTTTCATGTGTCTGTTGGCCATCTGTATTTCTTTTTTGGAGAACTGTCTGTTCAGTTCCTCTGCCTATTTTTTAATTGGATTATTTGTTTTTTGTTTGTTGAGGTGTGTGAGCTCTTTATATATTTTGGACGTCAAGCCTTTATCGGATCTGTCATTTACAAATATATTCTCCCATACTGTAGGGTTCCTTTTTGTTCTATTGATGGTGTCTTTTGCTGTACAGAAGCATTTCAGCTTAATATAGTCCCACTTGTTCATTTTTGCTGTTGTTTTCCTTGCCTGGGGAGATATGTTCAAAAAGAGGTCACTCATGTTTATGTCTAAGAGGTTTTTGCCAATGTTTTTTTCTAAGAGTTTTATGGTTTCATGACTTACATTCAGGTCTTTGATCCATTTTGAATTTACTTTTGTGTATGGGGTTAGACAATGGTCCAGTTTCATTCTCCTACATGTAGCTGTCCAGTTTTGCCAGCACCACCTGTTGAAGAGACTGTCATTTTGCCTACTAATGGCATTTTTCAATGAACTAGAGCAAATAATCCTAAAATACATATAGACCCACAAAAGACCTCAAATAGCCAAAGTAATCCTGAGAAAGAAGAACAAAGCTGGGGGTATTAAGTTCCCTGGCTTCGAGTGTTACTACAAAGGTACTGTAATAAAAAGTGTAGTACTGGCACAAGAACAGATCCATAGATCAATGGAATGGAATAGAGAGCCCAGATATAAATGCATGTATATATGGTCAATTAATGTATGATAAAGGAGCCATGGACATACAATGGCGAAATGACAGCCTCTTCAACAGCTGGTATTGGCAAAACTGGACAGCTACATGTAAGAGAATGAAACTGGATTACTGTCTAACTTAATACACAAAAGTAAACTCAAAATGGATCAAAGATCTAAATGTAAGACATGAAACCATAAAACTCTTAGAAGGAAACCTAAGCAAAAATCTCTTAAACATAAGCATGAGCAGTTTTTTCTGGACATATCTCCTAGGACAAGGGAAACAAAATAAAAAATCAACAAGTGGGACTACATCAGATTAAAAAGCTTCTATACACCAAAGGACAGTATCAAAACAAAAAGGCAACCTACAGAATAGAAAAGTATATTCATAAATGATTTATATGATCAGGGGTTAACATCCAAAATATATAAAGAGCCCATATGACTTAACACCAAAAAAACAAATAACCTGATTAAAAAATGGGTGGAGGACCTGGACATACTTTTTTCCAAAGTAGAAATACAGATGGCCAACAGATTGTATATCAATTATACTTCAATTTTAAAAAATTACATTAAATATTGCTTATCTTGACTGGTTGTTTTAGTGCAGCCACTGTCACCATAAATTTGCACCTGAGGCAGATGTCTCCCTCACCTCATCGTAATCCTGGCCCTGAAGTGGTTCTCTCTGGATAGGGGGATTGTGGGTGGTTCTTACTTTCTCATTTTCGCTCACCTATGTTCTAAATTTTTAAAGTGAGCATGTGTTCCTTATGTAATAAAAAAAGTTAAATTTAAAAACATCTTCCTTGAAATCAGGGATCTTTTGTTCATATAATATCAAGCAAACAAAATCAAATGTTGGCTGAATGAGTGAATAAAAGACTGTACACATCAACTTAATCCCCAAATTCTACCTCTTCTCAAGTTCTAATTCAAATGCCACTTTCTCATGAAGCCTTTCCTTATATCCCTGATCACATTGGCCTACAAAGGCCCAACCCATGTGTGCGTGGGCGGCTGCCATCTCTTGGTACCCTACTCCCCTTACCCTTTGCTGCCCTTCCTCTTCTCACTTGACTCCATTACATCAGCCCCCTCCTGGCTGTTGCCCCTGGCACACAGGGGGCAATCAATGTTTGTTAAATGAATGAATAAATGTGACCTCTCTTGTATCATTCTTGACATAATCTGTTTTGCTCTATAGGTATATTTATCCCCTATTCTTGAGCAACTCAGACCATCTTTCTTTGATGTGATCCTCAGTGCCTGGCACAATGCTTGGTATGTAGTTAATAACAAGTACTAACAACAATAGTAGGAAAAGCCATCATTTGAGTGATTACTATGGGCCAAGCACTATAGTAAACATTTATAGGCATAACCATATATTTAAAAGACTGAGGATATCACATTTGCAGGAATTCTCACAGTCACCAAAGGGACCTTCTCCTGTTAGTCCACCTTGACAGCTTAAGGAAGCTGAGGCCTAGAAAGGCTAAGTAAGATGCTGAAGGTCACGCTGCTAATAAGTGGCATTACAGGAAGGTGCAATCCTTAATTACACCAGATTGGTGGTTCACAAAGTGTGGTCCAGGAACCACCGCGGTCTGCAGGACCCTATATAGTGATTTTTCCAAGACTACATGCCATGTGGTATCTTCTCACCTAATTATTTTCTGTTTTGAAAAATATAGTTATTTTTCATAAAAGCATAATATTTATAGTTAATGTGTAATTTAATATCTTAAAATAAATATTTTAAAAATTTATCAGTGTTAATTTCTAGTATGGTAAATATCAATAGATACAGCCCACATAAACAAAAACTCGGAGGTCCTCAGTATCTTTAAGAGTATTTTGGGGCCTTGGACCAAATTGCTTGAGAATAAACTCATTAGATAATATTTAAGTTTCTTCCCAGCTCTAAAATGTAAGGGCCGTCTGCTCAAGAAGCAGTCTGGATCATATACGACTTTTGGAGGGCAGGGGCAGGGGCTCAAGATCATTCATCAGTCTCTGGGTCAGCTCAGAGAAGAGGGGCAGTCTTGGAGTCTGACTCCATGCCCAGGTTCCACATTGATTGGTCTTAGTTGATGGGATTTATCCTGATTTCAGCTGCTCTATGGACTTCTGGAAATTCCCCTTCAGTCCTGGCCTCACACATAACTTCCAGCTATGATTCAATATTCCCAGGCTCATCATTTCATTCCTTTGTCCCTCATCCTTTTTTATGCTTCTGTGATGAGTGTCAATTTTTACCTTGACCTTTTGAGTAAGACCCTGCTTCCCACTTTCTATATTTAGTCTCTTGTAACAAAGGTATTATACAAACACTTCCTGGACTACAGATTAGCCTCAAATGGTTTCGTGTTGCCCACAGCATGTACAGGATTACTACAGACTTCATGTTTTAAATTCTTTCTCATTGGTTACTTCTGGGGAAGGAATAGGTGGCAGGAGGAAAGGGGTAGAAGAGAAGCTTACTCTTCTGTAATACTGTTTGTATTGGTAGTCAAAAAATAAACTAAAACTTTCCTTCAAATAAAGCAAAATTCTTTCCTGAAATGTAATTATGTCCAAGAACTTCCTTATTGGCTGGCGGCACTCTCTGCAGGAGGTGATCATTTTGCAGGATGGTTACAGAAGTAAGAAGTATGTCATAGACACTGGACAGTGAAGAATAAAAGGTGCATTTTAGGATGGAGACTGCCTTTGGGAGCTTCAGGTTTTGGGTTTTTTTCCCTTTCAGTTAACTGAGTCATAGTTTGGTGGAATAGGCTGAGAATCAAGTCCTCTGTTACTTCATGAAAATGGTGTTTTTTGTAGAATTTGGATGTACTATAAACTTAGATATACCATATGCTGTATATAGTATACATACTGGATATATTTCATACTTCCTTGTACTTGCTGGTGTTTAATTTAATTGGTGGTTTCTTTGTTCTCTGCTTTTGTTGTTTTCCCAGGCTGGTGTATTTGGAGAAAGGAGGTCAGTGTAGGTGTTGTTCCCAGCCAGGTCTCATTTGCTGTGAGACCTTTGGCAAGTCTTGCCCTGGGTCTCCATGACTCACACCTGTCCTACAAGGGTAAGACCTGTAGGACAACAAACTCTTTCGGAAAGTTATTCAAAATCTAGGGAGTATTATTGACTGTTACTTATGCCTAATTCTCAAAATACTATGAAAGGAAACAGGGAACTAAGTATTGGTTCCACTTTCCAGATAAGACAAATTTTTAAGGCCAGAGGATGTTCCCTGAGTTTCAAAACAAGTCAGTAGTCGCCTGCTGTATCCGCCTTTTCCCATTCCAAGAAAATACCCTCACAGCCAGAGGTCAGTGGTCAGTGGTCTTCTACGTGGGACCAGCAGCCTGGATAGTTGTAAGGGGACCCACTTCCAGACCCCCGGCTTCGTGTGCTTTCTTTGAAGGCTGGCCTGAGTGCTCATGTGGGTTCGACTTTCTGAACCCCCTTTGCTCATCTGTCCTCCTCCTGTCTTACAAAAGGAATGCACACTCTTAGCCAGTCCTGTCCTGCCCCAGGAAGTCAAAATCTCTGGGGCACCAAACAAAGGGACACTGAAATATAGATTTCTGAAAAGTCTCCTTTAACAATTCATCAAAGGGGAACCCCCCCCCCCAAAACCTGCCTACCATTCACCTTCCATTGGGAGGAATTGGCTTCTTGGGATATTCTGAATTCAGACACATCGAGTAGGATAGTGGGGTAGAACCGACTTCACCTCTTCTGTCTCTAGTTCACTATTAAAGACAACTTTGCTGCTAGCAACATCCCCATGAAAGCAAAGCAAATATTAAATACTCAAAATGCCTTTTTCCCTCCATATTTAAGATAAGCCATTCCATTCAAGACTCATCCCAGGACATGTCCTTTATGGAAAGACAACTACCTCCAAAAGGGTACCAGTTAATAATGCTGACTCTTTCAAGGGCACTTGGATGTGTTCCGGGGCTAACAAATTACTCAAAGTGTACTGTAAAAAACTGCCAACAGAAGTTTTATATGATTTCTTTCAGATTTTCTGTGCATTAATCAATATAGTAGTATTTTAATGTAATTTTATCAAAACATACCATGAAATATTTATTCCAATAGTCAGTCTTCATCTAACTTTTCTCATAAAATGTTTAATGATGCATGTGCTAGACCAATTAGCACAATATACCTTTCTTTCATAGGAAAAGTTCAGCCATGATGTCTAGCAAAATTAGTAAAGTTAATTCAAATTTTTAGACATCGTTTGATTTATTTTCAAAAGCTGAACACCTGATATTGATATATGCTCATGTACACATCAAAGAAATATCACAACTTCCTGAATATTTATTGCTTTGTACGTAACTTACAATGTTAGCTGCACATTACATTGGAGCATTATAATTAAGTGATGACAAATTGCCCAATTATTTTGTTTTTATAAATTTTTCTGAATTTAAATAACTTATTTAAGAGTTGCATTACTTGAATCTTAAATGCTTTCCATAATGCATATTAACAGATGTGTTCCATAATTTATTTCTCAGTAATTTTTATGATATTCCTCAAAAATTCCTATTAATACATTTATTTGAATTTTAAAGTAAGCCAGAAATTGGCTTTTATTTAGTTTATTAATCAGAGTTACAAATTAGGTTATATGGTTAGTATATTCCATAAGTGGAATGAGATAAATCTTTAAGACTTTTAATAAAAATGTGTTTGAAATATGGGATGAGATAAAATTATTTTCATTGAAAAAGTATTGAATTGGCTATGGTATACTGGAATTAATACTTTGGTTTTCCCAGTATTTTCTGAGTATATCAGATCAAACAAGATGTCTCTTAAGTGAAAGAGTAACAGGTATAATTCATCATAATTACACAATTCTTAACATTAATAATTATGTAATGTGATAGTAATTCTTGAAGTTTTTTGAGTATACTAGTTTTTAGAAATTAAAAAGTCATAACTAGGCAAGAAATTCTTTTGCAGGTTCCCAATGATTTGTTTTCACCAAAATGAAGGAGGACCTTGCAATGAAATGATGGGTGTAGGTAGTGATCGTTAATAGCTTCGAAAACCATTAGATAAAAAGCTGATTGGGTAATAGAATTTGTATGGTGACAGATGGTAACTATACCTGTCATGGTGAGCATTCTGTAATGCATATAATTGTCAAATCACTATGTTGTATACCTGTAACTAATATAATATTGAATGTCAACTACACTTCAGTAAAAAATTTAAGTAAAAAAATCTATGGGACCTTGATATTGAGTGGTTAACTGATAACACTGATCCCACTAATTAATCCTGGCACAAAGAAGAGGTATTTGGACTTTTTGTACCTCCAATTAAATAGAAAGTACACACACACCACCTATGAAGGATTCTTGACAAAGTATCAAATCTAAATCAACTAAGCCTTGAGATCTAACTATCAATTTTCAAGAAATACAGAGACCAAGGAGATGTAATCAGGAAAATCCAGAATGTGAGAAGGATAAATGACCCAGTTTTTCAACAAATCAATTGCAAGGGGAAAGAAAAACAAGAAGGAAGAATCTATTAGTGAAAAGGGACTTAAGAGAAATACTAGCCAGATGCGATTTATGGGCATTGTTAGGATCTTGAGTTGAAAAACCAATGCTAATGTCCAAACCAAATCAAAAGTGTGTATAAGATGTTCAGGGGAAACTCGAACATTCACTGGCTATTGGATGACTTACATTTTTTAGGTGTATTAGTCTGTTTTGAAAACCATCCTTGTAGAGCTATCTAAAGAAGCATTTACAGATGAAGTGGTATGATACCTGGGACTTGCTTCAGAATAATCCAGCAGTGGTGAGGAAGGACTGGAAAGTGGAGTGCAGAGAGTGGGGAAGGATAGACATGAAAGAAGACTGGCTATGGGTTGATAAAATTGTCTAAGCTGGATGGTGGCCACATGGATATTCATTTTATTATTATTCATTTTTATTATTATTCATTTGTATAGACTTGAACTTTAATGAAAATTAAAAGATAAATAATAAATCTAAAAAAGAAACGATGATATTTGTAAATGACATATCTGATAAGGAGTTAACATCCAAAATATATAGAGAACTCACACACCTCCGCACCCAAAAAGCAAATAACCTGATTTAAAAATGGGCAGAGGATCTGAACAGATACTTCTCCAAAGAAGAAATTCAAATGGCCAACAGGCACATGAAAAGATGCTCCACATTGCTAATTATCAGGGAAATGCAAATTAAAACCACAATGAGATATCACCTCACACTAGTTAGGATGGCCAACATCCAAAAGACAAGCAACAACAAATGCTGGTGAGGATGTGGAGAAAGGGGAACCCTCCTACACCATTGGTGGGAATGTAAATTAGTTCAACCTTTGTGGAAAGCAGTATGGAGGTTCCTCAAAAAATTAAAAATAGAAATACCATTTGACCCAGGAATTCCACTCCTAGGAATTTGCCCAAAGAAAACAAGATCCTTGATTCCAAAAGACATATGCACTCCTATGTTTATCACAGCACAATTTACAATAGCCAAGAAATGGAAGCAACCTAAGTGTCCATCAGTAGATGAATGGATAAAGAAGACGTGGTACAAATACACAATGGAATATTATTCAGCCATAAGAAAAAAATCTTACCATTTGCAACAACAAGGATGAAGCTGGAGAGTATTACGCTCAGTGAAATAAGTCAAGTGGAGAAAGACAAGTACCAAATGATTTCATTCATCTGTGGAGTATAACAACAAAGCGAAACTGAAGGAACAAAACAGCAGCAGACTCACAGAACCCAAGAAGGGACTAGCGGTTACCAAAGGGAAGGGGGTGGGGGGTGGGTCAGGTGGGTAGGGAGGGAGGGAGAAGGGGATTAAGGGGCATTATGATTAGCACACATAATATATGGGGGGCACGGGGAAGGCAGTACAGCACAGAGAAGACAAGTAGTGACTCTGTAGCAGCTTACTACGCTTATAGTGAACAGTGACTACAGTGAGGTATGTGGGGGGGACTTGATAATATGGGTGAATGTAATGACCACAGTGTTGCTCATGTGTAATGTTTAAAAGATTGTATATCAATGATACCTTAATAAAAAAAAAAGAAACTCAGTGAAGAGTATCTAATCTAGCTATCAGGTGATAGATTACTAAAACTAATTTTCGGATGATTCATCACTGTGTGATTTTTGGCATATATCTTGATAACAAGGGACTGCGTGACTAACATGGATATAACAAACTCTCCATTCCCATGTACTTATTTATTGAACAGTGCTTAAATGTATAGAAGCAAAATCAAGCAATGAGAGTTTATGCTGAACTCTTTAATTTAATATTTATCCATGAATATATGACCAAACAAGAAAAAAGGCCCCACCCATTCTATTAAAAAAATCAGTATTTTCAACAATATTTTTCTTTTTGTGTTTAATAATTATTTATATTATTTATCAAAATTTGTAATATTTATGTTGTTTTAACTAATTGTATACTAATACCAATTATAACAACCCAATCCAAAAGAAGTTCTTAGTATTTAGAGCTTTTAGAATCAGGAAACTAAAACAAAAACCTTAAAAAATTACACAAGGATAAAAATCTGTGGGGAAATGTAATGGAAATAGAATTTCAAGGAATGATTTAAGATCTGAAAAAGAAGAGGTTGCTTATATATTTTTAAAAATAGGTGATGGGATATCAAATAGAGCATTAAGATTGTATGGATATATTTAAAAGAATGATGTAACTGTTTTAGTTTAATATGTTATTTATGATACACCAGAGAGCTGCCCGCTTGGTGAAGCCAGCAGGGCTTCAGTGTCCTATAATACACATTGCAGCTCTTTCAACTTGTGCAAAATGCTAAATATTAGCTGAAAGTGTGTAGAGGGACCATTTAGTTTTTTTCTTTTATGGATTTTTATTGAGAAAAAATCATGTAACAAAATTAACCATTAACCATGTTAAAGTGTACAGTCTGTGTGGCCTTTGGCACATTTACAATACTGTGCAACCATCACTTCTATTTTTAAGACATCTCTTCAAAAGGGAACTCTGTACCCATAAAGCAGTAACTCCCTTTTCTCTCCTGCCAGCCCCTGGCACTAATCTGTTTTCTGTCTTCATTCATCCAAGTTGTAGCATGTATCTGTACTTCATTCCCTTTTATGACTGAATAATATTCCATTATATAGAGAGACTACCTTGTGCTTACTCATCAGCTGATGGACATTTGGGTTCTTTCTGGCTTTTGGCTGTTGTGAATAGTGCTGCTATGAATATGGGTGTGCAAGTATTTGTTTGAATACCTATTTTTAATTATTTTGGGTCACATATGTACCTGGGATACCTGATAATTCTGCTTAACTTTCTGAGGAACTGCCAAACTTTTCCACCATCACTGCACCATTTTACATTTCCAGCCATGTACAAGGGTGCCAATCTCTTCACATTCTGGATAATTTTTATCATTTTCCAGTTTTTTTAAAATTATGGCTAACTTAGTGAATATAAAATTATATCTCACTATGGTTTTGATTTGTATTTCCCTAATGACTCATGATGTTGAGCATATTTTCATGTGCTTGTTGGCTATGACTACTCAAGTTTTCACAAAATTATTTTAGGGGGTGTACAAGCAAAAATTTGTGATCCTTGACTGCAGGCCCCCATGTTTCTACAGATCCTGCTTAGACTGCCCCCCTGTTCCCCAGCAACATCCTGCTATGGCCCTGAGGCTTCAGGGGAATTTGTCTGAGGGACAGTTCTTCCTTCTCAAAGCACAGAAATAACAATTAAAAAAAAATTCTCAAGGTGACTTGAGAGTCTATGCAGACTGAAACTACTACTTATGAAACAAAGTCTTCTTTTCTCCAATCTGCCAAATTAGCCCTCTGTGTTTTGAAGACATTGTTATAAATGCTAAACTTTCAAGTCTCTGTGATGAAATTCAAATGCCAAAGTTAGCTAGCCCCTTGAACTAAGTGAACTTTTTCCAGCCTGTTTATTGGTTTGACATGACAGCCAGAAGGGCTGACTTGCTTCTCAACAGACCAAGTGGGAGCGCTCTGGAACAAGACATTTCTGTGTTAGGCTGGAAGGAAGTGAGGAAGTGAGGGGTCATCACAGAGAGACAGGGAGTTGTGACAGCATTAGCAGAGTCCAAGGACCCCTGTATCCATCCAAGGACAGGAGGGAGCTTCATGATCGGCAGTCCCCCTGGGTAATGGCTAGTTCTCTGAGGTCAAGAACAGTATCTTAGTCCTAGATCTTATATGCTCCCTAACCAAGAACTGGTGCATCTCAAGTACACACGGGACCTCTGCAGGATTGGAATGTGCACTGGACCTCTGTCCCAGGATGATCGATTCCCCTTGTCTACCTGGTGGGAATCAGGAAGTGGAGATCTTGGTTGCTGCTCCTAGTTCTTGTTCATTCCTGAGACCCTCAGTCTGACACCCTCCGACAGCCCCCAGTACCTCCACCACTCTGTTCCTAAGATCCCCACCTTTAACATAAAGTATCCCTTAGATCCGTGATCATTATTTCTAGAGTATTCCCTCCACTTCTGTTTTATTTCTATTACATTTCAGCTAGGCACAGACATGGCCATGTTTGGGGCCTTAGAACCACACCCAATCCTCTGTAGAAAAGGAGAATTCAAGAGTCTGTTGATTTTTTTGTTGATAGACCCTTACCCCAGAGGTCCTTATCTGAGGTTATTCATTGCGTCTAAAGAAGGTGCTTCCAGGCTCCTGTGTAGAGGGTATAAGCCTGGTTGATAGTATTTGAGAGCCAGGTGGGAGAACGGGGCTGGGGGTGGTGGTGAGGCGTGATGTTCCTCTGTTTGGCGTGCAGACTTTCAGTCATCTCCTCGTTTTAAAGCCATTACTTCAATCTGACCCTCTGCTATTATTTTTCCAGAGACTAAACCTCCTATGCTGCAGGGTTTGGGAGAAAAAGTCTGTGTACATAGGGATAGGATGTGTACGTCCAAGTTCTCCTTATACATCTGTCCTGCGGCCCAGTTCCACCTTGCAAAGCATCTGATGCCTGCCTCCCGAGCCTTCCTGTAGGTCAGCCAGCTTGCTTCATGGAGTTACCCGTGCGTCCTAGCCCCGCTCCTCCACAAGCCCCCTACTCCCATGCAGGCCTTCCAGTGTGCCCTGGTCGCCGCTTCTCTATCCCTTTCCATCTTCCCACATGTGTTGACATCTTTCATCTCTTTTCACCTCCTTTCTCATTCTCTTGCCCAGGTAGATTCTCCTCCTTTTTTGTACTCTTAGTGTCATGTTACAGGGTTCAGGAAATGCCTATGTTCAGTCTGCCCATATTTAATAAGCAACTGTTCTTTAAGGTCATCAGTTCCACACCATGTAATACTCTGAAGTTGTTAAATGGAGTAATGTATCTAAATGTCTGGACCTGTGAAGTGGGCAATATAGAGTTAATTTATAAATTTAAATTTTTATTTTTTACAGTAAAGCAAGTTGCAGGTTGGTATGTGTAATGTACATAAATATCAGAATAAATATTAGAGCTGGTTTGATATTTTCATTTGGCAAAAATATTTAAAAGGGTCCAATGTAAGGTCCAGGCAATCTGTTGAATGCAAAGGTTTACTTTGGGGGCCACAGAGCCAGAGAGCACCATGTACAATGTGCTCTGTGTGAGCAGGGGCCCTTGAAGTGGTGCGATCGCAATGGCCCTCTCTGGAGGTCCCCCCAAAGAAGAAGCTGTCACCCTCCAGAGCATCAGCAGGGGTTCGCTTGCAAAGGGATTGTTTCTCTGATATGTAAGCCCTAGTGGCCTGTTTCTGGGATATGACTGACTGTAATTAATGGTCATCCTGAACTCTGTTAGGGAGGCAACTCTTTTTTTATATATAAAAATGTCACCATTTATTAATTGTGGTGGTGGTTTTTTTTATTAAGGTATCATTGATATACAATCTTAATGAAGGTTTCACATGAGCAACATGTGATTATTACTTTCACCCATATTATCAAGTCCCCCCCACACACCCCACTGCAGTCACTGTCCATCAGTGTAGTAAGATATTATAGAGTCATTGTCTTCTACATGCTATGCTGCCTTCTCCATGATCTACCTATATTACGTGTGTGCTAATTATAATGCCCCTTAATCCCCTTCTCCCTCCCTCCCATCCCTTTCCCCTTGGTAACTGCCAGTCCCTTCTTGGAGTCTGTGATTCTGCTGCTGTTTTGTTCCTTCAGTTCTCCTTTGTTATACTCCACAAATGAGGGAAATCATTTTTTACTTGTCTTTCTCTGCCTGGCTTATTTCACTGAGCACAATACCTTCCAGCTTCATCCATGTTGCAAATGGTAGGATTTGTTTTCTTCTTATGGCTGAATAATATTCCATTGTGTATATGTACCACATCTTTATCCATTCATCTACTGATGGACACTTAGGTTGCTTCCATTTCTTGGCTATTGTAAATTGTGCTGTGATAAATATAAGGGTGCATCTGTCTTTTTGAATCAGGGATCTTGTTTTCTTAGGGTAAATTCCTAGGAGTGGAATTCCTGGGTCAAATGGTATTTCTATTTTTAATTTTTTGAGGAACCTCCATATTGCTTTCCACAAAGGTTGAACTAATTTACGTTCCCACCAATGGTGTAGGAGGGATCCCCTTTCTCGGCATCCTCACCGGCATTTGTCGTTCCTTGTCTTTTGGATGTTGGCCATCCTAACTGGTGTGATGTGATACCTCACTGTGGCTTTAATTTTCTTTTCCCTGATAACCAGCAATGTGGAGCATCTTTTCATGTGCTTCTTGGTCATCTGAATTTCTTCTTTGGAGAAGTATCTGTTCAGATTCTTCACTCATTTTTAAATTGGGTTATTTACTTTTTGGGTGTTGAAGCATATGATCTCTTGATATATTTTGGATGCTAAACTCTTGTGAGATAAGTTGTCTACGAATATATTCTCTCATACTGTAGGATGCCTTTTTGTTTTCCTGATGGTGACCTTTGCTGTACAGAAGCCTTTTAGTTTGAAATAATCCCATTTGTTTATTTTTGCTTTTGTTTCCCTTGCCCGAGCAGATGTGTTTAGAAAAAAGTTGCTCATTTTATATTCAAGAGGTTTTTGCCTATGTTTTCTTCTGTGAGTTTTATGGTTTCATGACTTACATTCAGGTCTTTGATTCATTTCGAGTTTAGTTTTGTGTATGGGGTTAGATAATAATCCAGTTTCATTCTCTTACATGTAGCTGTCTAGTTTTGCCAACATCAGTTGTTAAAGAGCCTGTCATTTCCCCATTGTATGTCCATGGCTCCTTTATCATATATTAATTGGCCGTATATGTGTGGGTTTATATCTGGACTCTATTCTATTCCATTTATCTATGGGTCTTTTCTTGTGCCAGTACCAAATTGTTTTGACTACTGTGGCTTTGTAGTAGAGCTTGAGGTTGGTGATTGTAATCCCCCCAGAGAGCCAACTCTTTAGTAAGGTCCATAATAAGCAGCGAAGCTTATATTTGTGGAGATGTCCACTTTAGCAAGTTGTGGGAAATCCAGGTTTCCTCAGAAAAGCCACTAACTCTTCCTCCTTACAACCACCTATAACCCCTAAGCCAACTCACAATCAAGTGGAAGATATGGAAATTTTCTAGTTTAAACTCAGTGTTTCAACTACAAGGCTGAAAGGAATTTAGCCACATAATTGAATATTCTATAGCAACAGGTCTCTAGTGTATTTCCCTATAACTTTGCTGCATATTAGAATCGCCTGGGCAGGTTTTAAAAATCCCATGTCCAGGCTGAACCCATACCTAAAGAGTCGAATCTTTTACAAGGTTTCTCAACCTTGGCCCAACCGATATTTGGGACCAGAGAATTCTTTGCTGTGGGCTTTCCTGTGCTCTGTGGGATGTTTTACACCATCCCGGGCTCCACCACCAGAGGCCAGTTGTACTCTCCCCAGTTAGAGCAAACAGAAGACATTGCCCAGTGTTCCCTGGTCGGGGAAGCAAATCACCCAACTGAGAACCACTGTTTTAAAGGGCGGAGACCTGCATAGCATATACTTAAAAAAAATTTCCCAGTTAATTCCAGTTTTGCAGCTAAGTTTGCAAACCAGTGCTCTGATGGAGTTTACTTTGGGAAGTGTATCCTAGTGGAAAGTCCCGGGACTTTTGGAGAACGCTTTTATAAACTGTTTTTTAACAATAATTCAGGAAGAATGGATATATTCCAAGCCAAACGAGCAGTTCCACTCATCCTAGCTAGTAAGCATCTGTTTCTTTTTCCTTTTTAAAAAAAATGTTATTGAAGTGTACTTTACACAATATTGTATTAGTTTCAGGTGTACAATATGGTGATTTGACATTTATGTACATTATATTAAATGTTCAGCATGGTAAGTGGAGTTACCATCTGTCACCATACAAAATTACTGTATTATTGACTATATTCCCTATGCAGTACTTTTCATCCCCATGAAAGCATCTGTTTCTTTCTATCAAAGGGAATTTGGAAAATAAAGAGGCTATGAACATCTTAAGAGTCTAGTAAAGCCAGCTGAGCCTGTCACTTAGAAAGAACCTTTACAGTGAGTTAATGAAGGGTTCAAGCAACTCTTTGAGGACCCATTGAGAACCTTGTTGGTGCCCAGATAGTATCTACCATTGACTGAAAGTCCCCTATGTGCCAGGAGATTTATTTACATGTCATTAAATAAGAAGGCATCTAATTTAATAACAATAAAGTAATCATCATAATAAATAGGACTGGCTTAAGTAGGCACATCAATATTTCCGGAATGTGTTTGGAGCCTAACTGGTGTACTTAGCATTCACACATTTTGGGTATGCTCCTCAGTCTCATTGTGGCAGGAACTGTAGATTTGCTAATGCAACACCCTATCCCTCCTCTTTCTACTATGGAAGCCAGGAAGCTAAACACTTGACTTCCAGATTCCTTCACTGTTGGGTGTAGCCATGTGACATAATTTTGGTCACTAAGAATGCAAGCTCTGTGAAGACAATTTTTATCTAT
This sequence comes from Manis javanica, assembly GCF_040802235.1. Classification (NCBI taxonomy): domain Eukaryota; kingdom Metazoa; phylum Chordata; class Mammalia; order Pholidota; family Manidae; genus Manis; species Manis javanica. The sequence goes on from NC_133172.1 coordinate 52,002,564, forward strand.
TTTGTTCTCTGCTGGTCAAAACTCACCAAATTGTATACTCTAAAACTTTTCATTTTGGGTGGGGAGATGAGACAGATGTTGTTTAAGGGTACAAACTTGCAACCAATAGTACATAAGTCCTAGAGATGTAATACACACAGTGTAGTGAATATAGACAACAATGTTGTATTATAATCATCAAACTTGCTAAGAGACTACAACTTAATTATTCCTACCACTAAAAAGAACTAATAATTGTGTAATGTGATACAGATGCTAATTATCACTACAATGGCAATCATATTACAATCATATAAATGTATCAAATCAACACATTATATACCTTAAATTTACGGTTATGTCAAATATATTTCAATAAAAGTGAAAACATCCAGTTTATTGTACATCAATTGTATTTCAATAATGTGAAAAATAAAGATCAGTTGTTAAGAAAATAAAAAAGCAAGTTAAAAAGTAGAAAAACAAAATCAGATTTCTTGCCTGTGCAGAAAGCTGAGGTGAGAAACCTGAGAAAGAAAGGCACTAAGACTGTTTCTCTAAATTTAAGAGCTGGATAAATCTCAGCTAACACTAGATGTCACCATTGTGCTGTGCAAATGCAGCCGACTCTCCGGAGTGCTATTAAATATTCAGGACAGGGTCAGGTTCTTTCAGATGTTTGAAGATTGTTCATTTCCCCCCTCCCGCCCCTGATGCCGGAACATGACTGCTGCGGCCTTATTGGAACCCCCTGAAACCTGGTTTTCTCTTAGGAGTCATTCTACATCCCTTGTGTCCGGTACTGCCTGGGGTCAAGCTCCAAGGAGGACAGGAAAGAGGGCGCCAGTCTCTGGGTGAAGGGTGTCCCCAAGCAGGGTCCCCGTCTACCAATCTCAGCCTGAGACTTAACGCTTACTTCTCTCCAGAGGCCTTAGAGCTGCAAGCTCCCTGCACCAACTGGAGCTGGAAAGAGAGCGGCCCAGGAATGGAGAGCAGGAGGGAAGTGCATACAGATGGCTCAGCCCCAGCTCAGAGGCTGCTGAGTGGGGGAAACTTCATGCTCTGGGAAACTGTACAGCTCCCCGGGGTTCTGCTACCGAAGGCTACAGCTTTAACCGAGGCTATTGTAGTGTCCAGCTGTTTTGGAGCATCCAAATCCACCAGTTTGATACAAGAGACCGCCTGTAACACACAGAAGTTACTGTCCCTGAAGTCTTTAATGATTCCTGGGCTTTGGCAAGAAATGCCAGGAAAGCACACCATATATATGCACTATAGGGAATGATTAGTGAGAAGAGAGCTCACTTATATTTAATTTGTTGCATTAGTAATTCAGGGTTTTCTGTTTAGGATCCTGTACCTTTGAGTATGTGAGGTCTTGTCCTAAGGGAAGAAAAGGGCATGGGTTCTTTAGATGCATTCAAAACAGGCCTTCCATATTGCGAGGGCTATGTAGGGAAAAGCAGTAGCCCTATTCACAGGCTTATTGATGGACTTAGGGAGAGTAACCCACACATCTAGGCAGAGTATGTCTCCTCCATTTGCTGTATTGATGCTTTTAGGAATATTTTAACCTATTTACATTTACTGTGATCAGTTTTGGTCTGACATCTGTCATCTTAAATGCTTTAGTCTTTAATGGCACTTGTGTCCTATTTTGTCCCTTTTGCTGTATGGACCCAGCTTTCTTTTTCCTTTTATCATCCCTTATTCTTTTGGAAGATATCTCTCCTGTTTTTATTCTACTAGTGGTACTATTGAGATTAAAAAAAATTCTTAGAAATATTCTAGGTATAGAGAAATATAGAGAATAATAAATCCCTATATACCTGCTCTCACCTTTATCATATATGAACATTTTGTCATGGTTTCATCTGTGTTTAAGAACCTAAGCATCAGAAATGGAATCAAAGTACCTTGTATTGAATTGAATTGCATTTCCTTCTCTCTGGCTCTAGAAGTAGTAACCATTTGAATTTGGTGTTAATGATGTCCGTAGATGATTTTAAACTTGATATATATGGTTATTTTCATAAACATCATAATGTTATTTTGTGTGTCTTGAATCTGTTTATAAATGGTATCCTTGATGTATCCTTCTGAAGCTTATTTTTTAAATTCAACATTGTGGGACTGAGATTTAACCACATAGCTCAAGTTCAGTAGTTTTCACGGATGTTTTGGAAAAGTATTTCATTGTGTAGTATATACCTCAGTTGATTTAGCTATTGTCTTAATAATGGATATTTAGGTTGTTTGATGTTTTTCATTTTGATTTACTGATGCAGCAAATGTTGGACATGATTCTTTGTGCACATGTGAAGTCATTTTTCTGTGACAGACTTAGAATTGTTGGGTCAAAATGAAGGATCAGGGAAAGGACATTGCTGATGATAGAAAGAACATGTAATTAGTGACAAGACCTGGTTTATTATTCTACCTTGGCTGTTTTCCTACTTAGAGATACTGTGCATTTCCTTTATGAATAACCTCAGCTTGTCATTGGTTAGTTGAAGTGATTGAACCAATGATATTTAATAGTCCTGTGATATTATCGTCCTGTTACCTTTTCAGTAGCAATGCTTAAGTGTGACTTTGCATTATAGATGGTGAAACCAAGACTGCAAATGAATTCATAATAACATGTCAAACGAAGAGATTATGATAGGTAGTAAACCAGGAAATTACCTTTCCAGAAGAATAGGAAGTGAAGAGGCAGCAGGAAATATCCATGGTGAGGAAGTATGAGGGGAATAAAAGTTTTTTCCAGTAGGTATGGGGAGGATGAGTCTCCACTGGGGAGGTTATTTTAATCCATTTACAAACATCAGTTTCAGAGCATTTCCACTGAAGAGAGGTCTTTTTGAATGTAAGGTATGTGGGAAGGTCTTCAGTTTTAACTGAAAATGGATTCAGCACTGAAAAGGGCACTGGAGTGAGACCTTCCAAGTGTATCGAGTGTGAGAGGACCTTTGGATGTCACTCCCAGCTGAGCACCAGAAAGTCCATGGGAGCGATCTGAAGTCGTCCCAATGTAAGGAATGCAGGGAAGCCTTCAATGTGACTGCAAAACGTATCTGGCATTAAAGAAGTCACACTAGGGAGAAACCCCTCAAATATATGTAGTGTGGAAAGATTTCAAGTGGAGTTCTTACTATGTTAAACATCAAAGAATCCATGCTGAAGAGAAGCCCTATGAATGTAGGAAAGCTTCAGTGTCAATGTAAATCTAGTCAGGCATCAAAGAGACCATAATGGGGATAAGCCTCATTTGTGTAAGGAATGTGGGGATGGTTTCCACTGTAGCTCTTTCTCCAACATCAGAGAATCCACACTGGCAAGAAACTCTTAAGTGTGGGGGAGCCTTCAGGTGTAGCTCCCAGTGTAGAAAGCATCAGCTCATTCACACTGGAGAGAAACCATTTCAATGTAAAGACTGTGGAAAAGCCTTTGGCATCAGTACAGGACTAATTCAGCATAAAATAATCGATGGTGGTGAGAAACCATGAATATGTTAAGTGTGAGATTTAAGAGATATAACTTCAGACTTTGTCAACATCAGAAAATCCACACTGCGGAGACCCTTATGAGTGAGGTGATTGCAGGCAAACCTTTAGGTATATCTTCCAAGTGAGTTAATATCAGATTACCTACATTAGAGAGGAGCCCTCCACGTTGTTAATGCAAAATTAACTGGGCATTCAGGAATCTGCCACAGGAAGGAACTTTTCAAATGCATGCAGAGGGCTTTAACTAGTTCTGAAAGTTACCTCCCAATTCCATATACAGCAGGGTATCTACACTAGAGAAAAACCCTACCAGCGTAAGTGCCACAGGTAAGTCTTCCATACTTGCTAATGCAAAATTAAATGGGCGTCAGGACAGGGAGAAAATCTTCATATATGTGAAGTGTGAGAAAAAGTTTCAACTATTGATTTGATGGTGTTAGGCATTACAGAGGTGAGAAATCCAGTGATTGTAAAGCATGGGAAAATTTCAGTAGTTACTTCCGATTTAGACAGCCTAGGGTACACCCTATGGAAACCATTTCTAATACTATATCTGGAAGGTCAGAGGCAGGCCACACCAGTGAACTACAACCCACATTGTCTTCTGCCCTGCATGCAACAAATGTTGATGTAACCATTGGGCCACATCAGAGGCAGGCTTTCCTTCTGGCCAACATTCCTGGGCCTGTTCATCTTCATTGTTTCCTTGGGATGCCAGCAGCAAGTGGCCTGTCACATGATATAATGTAACTGTTTTAGTCTGACCAGAGACCCATAAGTCTTGCCACAGCTCTTGCTTCCAAAGGGGTCAGTGACCAACCATCCATTTGGCATGATACCATGTTGGTAGCCACAGAGTCAAGCCTTGATAAGTGGCCCAGCTGTCAGTGCAGACAATTATTGGGGAGGGCTCCTGGGTGATCACGAGCCACTCTGCCCATTGACTGCTCTTCCCGTCACCATCTTCCATCCATATTGTCTCAGTCTTAGGATGGAAACCTACAGCCCTCCATTTGGGGGCTGCCCACAGCTGGAGCTGTCTGTGTATCATGCATCTTCAGGTATAGGGCTCTTCCCTCCCAATAAGGGCTGTCTGCTACTGATGGCTCTCAAGCAAATTCTTCCTGCCTTTCACTTGTATATGTCACTTGCCCCAATAAGTGTTTGAATTCTTCACTCAAGGGGCTAGCAGAGAGGGCACTACACTTCTGTAGGTATGCACCCCACTTGGCCAGTGTAGGTGTCCATGCCACACCACTCCACAGCTTTTGGGTCGAGTCTTATACCCACCCCACAATGGGATAGCCAGTTGTAACCTCTATCAGAGCCATTCCAGTGATGGGCTCTGTAGCCAGCAAGGCGTGGTACATGGCAGCCAGTTGTTTCTCTCTTAAGGTATACCTTACCTATGCTCCTTTCCAGGGATGTGACCAGAATCCAATATGTTGGCAAGTTCATTCAACTGCTGCCAGAGACTGTAGCCTTGACTGTCTTCAGTAACGTGGACATCCAGCTCCGGGCCTTGATGGGTCTATCACACAGAAGGCCTGCATGGTCTTGACTGCCTGTTTTGCAATAGTAAGAGCAGATGCACATGTCTCATCCAAGTCCCACCTTATGCTCTTTCATACCAAACGGTATAAGGGCTTCAGAATTTGTGCCAAGTGTATGATGAACACTCTCCAATAGCCTGAAAGACCTCAAAACTCATGTAATAATGCCACAGTTGTAGTGATAGGGAAGGCCTGTACTTTAACTATGACTGATTCTAGGATAACTTTAGTCCTACCTGACCAGACAACCCCCAAGAATTTGACTGAAAGACCAGGTCCCTGAAACTTGGTGCTGTTCATGGCCCACCCTTTCTCCTGTAGATGTTGCTGCAGTCTAGGTGCTATACTTTCTAGATCTGTAAGAGAAGCAGAAGCAAGCATGGTATCATCAAAATAATCTTACTACTGCACAGTTGGTGGTCTCTCCCATGCTTCCAAGTCCTGGGCTACAAATCTGTGACACATGGTGGGACTGTGGAGGTACCCCTGTGAATGGACAATGAAAGTCCATTGCTGTCCTTTCCACGTGAAGGCAAACTGTTCCTGACTTTCCTGTTCTATGTCAATGGAAAAGAAAGCATTAGCAAGCTATATAACATAATGGTATGTCCCTAGTTCATGACTGAGGGTGTCCATAGACCTGTAACAGAGGGGACAGCATGCAGAGGGGATATGACTTTATTCAATTCTCAGTAATCCATGGTCATTCACCAGGAGTCATTCAGCGTTTTTACTGGCCACACTGGGGAATTAAAAAGACTATGGGTGGGCTTTATAATACCTACCTTCTCCAGTTCCTGGAGGGTTTCTCCAATTTCTTTATGCCCTCCAGGAAATTTATATTGCTTATTATTAGTCACCCACCAAGGCACAAGCAAAGCTATGGGCAGGTGCTTGGCATATCCCCTCAGAACTGCCTTCACCACAGGTGTCCTCAGTCTGAAATCATCTGCAGTGGTCTGCAACCATATGCCTTGCAGGATATTTATCACCAAAAAATATTTGGGGAATGGGAGAATGATACACAGTATACTCCTTTGGGGGTAGATGCCCTATTCCCAAAGTGATTTGGACTTGTGTCACTCTGATAGCCTTACCCCTGTTTTCATCTATAACAGTGGGGGTTCCAGGAAACAGCTCAGGGTTGCCATAAATCAGTGAGCATTCAGCTCCTGTATCTACCAGAGCCAAGACACATTGTACATTCACTGGGGACCAATGAATTGATATTTTAACACATGGCCTCTGGTCCCCCAAGGCAGATGCCTTGACCCTCCCCTCAGTCAAACTGTATTGCCCAATCATCTTTCTGTGTGAGTTCAGGAGAGATTGGCTCACTCTCCAGCAGAAAGTCTTGCGGACGCATTGGCTGGGCTTGTGGCTCTGTCTCCAGCCTCTGCTTCTTGGTCCTCAGTGGCTGAAACCACTGCTACGTCTTCAATTGTTGCCACAGCTCCAGTAAGGTTCTACTTGACTTCCCATAGAATGTCTCTCTGCTCCTGTCCCTTTTAAATCAACCCACATCTGGGTCCTCGTGACCTTCATGGAGCCCTTTAGACCCTTCCTCTAGGAAGCAGATTGTACTCCCTTCCATGTTTTCATCACTTCCACCTCCCCCAAATCTGCCACAGAATGGGTAACTACATTTATGGGCTGCCCTAAGTGAGGGGCAAGAATGTTCACTAAGGGCCCAAAGAGGGACAAGGGAGTCATTTGCAGCACCATATCCCTCATCCCTGCCATAAACAGCTCCTCATCCAGGCCATAATTTACTGGGTTATAAATGGTATTTTTCATGCCTAACTCTCATAACGCCTGTTGTCTCGGTGTATGTCTGCCATCTATCAGGGGAAGGTGGCAAGTTTCCCTGATTGGGCCATACAGTGTGAGGTGTGGCCGTTACCCACTCAAGAAGTGAAATAATTCCCTGAAGTCTGATGTGCATTCTCCAGTAACTGCCACAAGGAAGGATGAGTTGTCAGGGAAGCCAACTTTCTCATCTGTGATCCAGACAGAATGATCCCAACCACTCCTACATCCCAGAGGCACAGGAGCCAGGCTGATGGTATCTGCTAAAACTGGGCACCCAAATCCACCAACTCTGCCTGTATGTAGAGGTCGAGCATAGAGTGCTCTGCGACCTGGGGAGAAGGCTGCACCTCGCCATGAGAAAACTGCAGTTGCTGTGTCTTTATTGTCTTGACTGCAGCTGGGTGGGATTTCAATAGAGGAGGGGGTGATGCCCCCAGCACCACTTCTACCTCCTTATTCTAGCTCTACGCCTCCACCATTTTGGGGGCTGATGGCAACTCTCTTGTTCCACAGAGCACTTCCTCTGATACATCCTTTACCTTTTCCACAGTTCCTTGCAGTGATGCAATCTTAGTCTTCAGCAGCTCTCTTACCTTTTCCTCAAAACCTCACAGCTAGCTTTCTCATGCTACCTGTTCTTGTGCTCCTTGCAGGAGTACATCCTTCTCCTTCATGACCTTTGTCTATTTCCACAGTGCCTTGCAGTGCCACTGGCTCATTCTGCAAGGCATCTTTTTTCTTTTATTTTAAGGTATCATTGATATACAATCTTATGCTCAGGTTTCACATGAGCAACATTGTGATTACTACATTCCCACCTATTATCAAGTCCCCATCACATACCATTATAGGGACTATCCTTCAGCATAGTGCTATAGAGTCACTACTTGTCTTCTCTGTCCTATGCTTCCTTCCCTGTGTCCCCCTATATTATGTGTGCTAATCATAACACCCCTTAATCCCCTTCTCCCTCCCTTTCAACCCACCCTCCCCAGTCCCTTTCCCTTTGGAGATCGTTAGTCCATTCTTTGGTTCTGTGAGTCTGCTGCTGTTTTGTTTCTTCAGTTTTGCTTTGTTATACTCCACAAATGAGTGAAATCATTTGGTACTTGTCTTTCTCTGCTTGGCTTATTTCACTGAGCATAATACTCTCCAGGTTCATCCATGTTGTTGCAAATGGTAGGATTTGTTTTTTTCTTATGGCTGAATAATATTCCATTGTGTATATGTACCACCTCTTCTTTATCCATTCATCTACTGATAGACACTTAGGTTGCTTATTCATCTTGGCTATTGTAAATAGTGCTGCCATAAACACAGGGGTGCATATGTCTTTTTGAATCTGTGATCCTGTTTTCTTAGGGTAAATTCCTAGGAGTGGAATTCCTAGGTCAAATGGTATTTCTATTTTTAGGTTTTTGAGGCATCTCCATACTGCTTTCCACAAAGGTTGAACTAATTTACATTCCCACCAACAGTGCAGGAGGGTTTCCCTTTCCCCATATCCTCACCAACATTTGTTGCTTGTCTTTTGAATGTTGGCCATCCTAACTGGTGTGAGGTGATATCTCATTGTGGTTTTAATTTGCATTTCTCTGATGATTAGCAATGTCAAGCATCTTCTCACGAGTCTATTGGCCACCTGAATTTCTTCTTTGGAGAAGTGTCTGTTCAGATCCTCTGCCCATTTCTTTAACTGGGTTATTTGCTTTTTGGGTGTTGAGGTGTGTGAGCTCTTCATATGTTTTGGATGTCAACCCCTTATTGGATATGTCATTTATGAATATATTCTCTCTCTTACTGTAGGATGATTTTTGTTCTACTGATAGTGTCTTTTGCTGTACAGAAGCTTTTTAGTTTGATATAGTCCCACTTGTTCATTTTTGCTTTTGTTTCCCTTGTCTAAGGAGATATGTTCATGAAAAAGTTGCTCATATTTATATTCAGGAGATTTTTGCCTGTTTTCTTCTAAGAGTTTTATGGTTTCATGACTTACATTCAGGTCTTTGATCTATTTTGAGTCTTCTTTTGTGTATAGAGTTACACAGTAATCCAATTTCATTCTCTTACATGTAGCTGTCCAGTTTTGCCAACACCAGTTGTTGAAGAGCCTGTCATTTCCCCATTGTATGTCCATGTCTCCTGTATCATTTATTAATTGGCTATATATGTGTGGGTTTATATCAGGGCTCTCATTTCTATTCCATTTATCTATTGGTCTGTTCTTGCGCCAGTACCAAATTGTCTTGGTTACTGTGGCTTTGTAGTAGAGCTTGAAGTTGAGGAGCGTAATCCCCCTGCTTTATTCTTCCTTCTCGGGGTTGCTTTGGCTGTTTGGGGTCTTCTGTGGTGCCATATGAATTTTAGAACTATTTGTTCTAGTTTGTTGAAGAATGCTGTTGATATTTTAATAGGGATTGCATTGAATCTGTAGATTGCTTTAGGCAGGACAACCATTTTGACAATATTAGTTCTTCCTACCTAAGAACATGGGATGTATTTCCATTTATTAGTGTCCTCTTTAATTTCTCTCAAGAGTGTCTTGTAGTTTTCAGGGTATAGGTCTTTCACTTCCTGCAAAGAATCTTTTACCTCTTCCATAACATTTTGCAGCTCGCGTTCTAGTGGGCCTCTTGTTGTGCTTCTTGCAGGGGTATGTCCTTCTCCTTCATAGCCTTTACCTCTTCCACAGTGCCTTGCAACAATGCTCTCTCATTTTTCAACAAATCTTTTTCTTCCTCCACAGCACCTTTCAGCCTGCATTCTTGTGTTTCCTCTTCTTGTGTTACCATTACATTATTTACCATCTCCATTGCATCTCACAGTGATGCCATCTTAATCATCAATATTTTTTTCTTCCTTCATGACCTTTACCTCTTGTGCTTCTTGCAGGAGCATGTTCCTCTCCTTTATGGCCCTTAACACTGTGAAGAATAGCCAACCCGCAGTTCCCACTGCCTCGTGAGCACTGTTTCTTTAAGGAATTCCCTGTTTTGCAGAGGACCTCCTCTACTTCCCTCAGGCATCACCTCCACCTTCCCCCGGTCCTGGGGAGAGGCCCAATCCTCTAGGAGGCAAGCCACCTTGGACCACATGCCCACTGCCCTGAGTGTCTCCCTATCCATAGGGGCAGCCTGCTGAAGTACCCCTCCCCTGAAGGCAGCTTACTCTATGTCAGCATTTGAATGTTTTTGTATAAGTAATGTTAGGGTTGAGGAGAATCTTGTGCACTTTCTCCCCTGCCTACCCAAACTGTGATAGAATCTTGGCTAGAATAATTTATTAAGTTTGTGGAACCTGATTTCTCAGTTCTTATTTCCTGTAGGGAATAAGCAGCAGTGCAGTGTAGCTTTGATTCTCTTTCTGTTGGTATTCCTGGTTTTATTTTATCATATGGCTGATCAAGAGTTAGATTATTCTTTCTTGCTTCACTGTCTTCAAGTTAGGGAACATAGCCATACCTGTTATCTTGACTGGAATTCACAAGAAGTAACTGTGATTTTAGTTTGTCAATAATAGTTTGTTGAAGTGACAGCTGTTCCTGTAGTTCATGTTTCTCTCCTCATAGTTCTCAGTCTTTTGCTGTAGTTCTTTACTGCAGAATCTCTGTCCATGCATACCTGTTGAAAGGCTTCATTAGCTTTGTTGAGTTGCTTGCCAATATTTTTATCCATTCCTCTTTGTCCTGTACCATCACTAAAAAAGGGTGAAGTAAATGACAGGTTGTTCAGAGATTCTGCACCAGCCTCTCACATCCCAGACTGAGGGCCCAGCCAGTCCTTCCAGTTCAGAGATTTGTTCATGTTGAAGCTCGTAGCTCTAGTTCATTTTAACTGATGAACAGAATTCTCTACAGCCTACTTACCTACTCTTATCATTTAAAAAATTGCCACAGTGGATATCCTTGCATGTGTTGAAGAAACTAACTCAAGGAGGTCTAGGGAGAAAGCCAAAGCAGAGTCTTAATGCTTAATATCAGGTAGCCTCGTGCCACTTATATAATAGGGTTGTTAGACAATGAAGGTAATGAGTCAGAGAGAGTAAGAAATCAATAGGGAGGTAGTATGCTCATTACATATTAAAAGAATAAACTCAGTTTCCTATAACAAGCATATTCTGACAAATGGGTTTTTATAGCAAATAGAGCATACTAGAACAATTTTCCACATCAAGTATGTAAAACAAGTTTGCAGTAATCATAATCTTGCCATTTAGATAAGTTCCCTAGAAGGTGACTATAAAACCTTTATAGTCAAAAGTGCTCTCTCTTTGGTAATGAATGCATTACACAAAAAACTCAAATTTATTGTCATAAGTACCATGTGTATTGTCTGGGTTTAGTCTAAGTAAACCAGGTGTGTTACAAAGTTTGAGAAACTGATAAAATCACTGGGAAGTAATGGATTCTGGCTGAACGTCCAGGAATGACCCCCATAGCAACATTGCTAACCTCTACCATCAAAGGAGCTATGATCTTTGCAATAGTTGTGAAACCACCTTCCAGATTACAGCTGGGGGCTTCTGAACTATGTTGCCTCTGTGGTAAGCTGCACAACTTGAAATCATGGAAGTTAGTCTTGCATGAATACTTACGATCAGTGGAGCCTAATTCATGTCCAGAAGCCTTTCCATAGGGAATAGGGGAAATCTGGTGTCCATCTTTACCGTACAGACAGGCACACAGAAGGGTGGAGATGTTCAGTAAGCCTCTCCATAGTATCTACCACATGGAGTATGCACTGACAGAGCTCAGGCTAGACTGGCGTTCCATGTGGCCAATGCTCCTCTTTTTAACGCCTTTAGGTAACTGGTATGTAAATATTTTTAAATCTTTCTTTAGAGAAGCTTAGGCATTGATTTCTCAAAAGCATCTATGTGAATATTCACCCTTTTCAAGGTTTCTCAGTAAATATCATTGCTACTTGTGACGACTCATGGTATTAATGAACATTTTACCATAACTGAATCAAAATTTTGGGGCTTATAATTTTATTTACACAAAATGACTCCTGTGGGTATGTGCAAGAGTTTATTAGCTTACAGTGTTACCGGAGAAAAAATTCAAGAATGGATACAAAAAGCCATTGAGCATTAAGAGTTTATTTGGAGAATAAAATTCAGAGGAACACAAGAGTACACTTCTGAGAGCTGGGGCCCAGGTAGACCCAGAGGGCATCATGCGGAGGGAACAATATCCCATTTTTATATGAAGGAAGATGAATATTCACTAAGTGAAATTAGGTTTCAAAGGGAACAGGTGGCGTCTTCCTCAGGTTTGAGCTTGCTCCACCCTCACGTTAGTGGTGGAATTTTTTTTACTATATTTGGTCCCCAACCAAACCATCATGGTGAGGGAAAATGTAATTTTTACTATGCTGATGACAGAAGGGCGTGATTTTTCTTATGTTAATGAATTCTGAGGTGAGGTTTGGGTCAATTTCTCCTCCATGTTGGAACCAGCCGGTTTGGGCCAGGCTGTTGTCTATTCTCATTCTACATCCCAAGGAAACAGCTTGTATAGAATGTGTAGAATGTAAGCAAGCATCCAACTCAAGTTCCCCTGCCTCTCCCCACTCTACATACTCTAACAATAACAATAGCAATATAACTTATAGGGTCATAGAGTATGCACATTTTCAGTTTCATGTGATATGCTGCCCAGTTGCTCTCCAGAACATTTATGTATTCACGCTCTTCAGATCCCTAAGAGATGTTAAGGCCTTCAGTGACTGAACTGAGGTAATAGGAACAGAGATAAAAGGCACGGTCATAGTACAAAAGCATGTGCAAGAAGTGTTCTACACCACTGTGGGATATCAGGTGTCTCATCTTTCTACAATTCAGTTTCCTCACTGGAAATGTTGAAAGCAGAAAGAGAGAGAGAGAGAGAGAAGGGGAAAGAGAGAGGAAGGGAGGAAAGGGAGGGGCCCAAATGGAGGTATTTGCCTCCTCCCTCCCCAACAAAGACTTACAGTTTCAACTTACTCCAGTAATGTGACCTTTTAACTGCCAATCAGGAGTTTTCTGGTAGCACCATTGAGGTCATCTGTCACATGGGTCCTCTCGACAGCCCACAAAAGATGAGGTGATCTACATGGTGAGACCGTCCCCCACCTGCTCTTCTTCCACTGGAGGGTGTCCTTAAACAATCTTTTCTTTTGCTAATAACGTCTTACCCCACTTCCTTCCTATAAAAACCTTCCATTTTGTACACTCCCTCCCAGCATCTCTCTTCTTGTTAGGTCACATGTTACCCTATTTATGAATTGCTTAATAATTAGATGTTCAGATTTACTCCACTGAATTTTGGGTTTTAGCAGAATGGAGTGATCCTGAAGTGAAGAATGCCTGTGTAACCCCGGGGAAAGGAAATCCCGGGGCAAAATACCTCTAAAACCAAAATCAATCAAAGGGAAACATAAAATTTAAAACCCGTTTATTGCTTACAGACTCTGGTCCTAGGGCCATTTCCCTTTCCTGCTCCTCAGATAAGCCCTTGGTCACCCAGGTAATTACCCACTGATACGGAGATGAACTACCTTTCCCACCCCTGAGGAATGCCTATTGATATGCAGATGCACTAAAGCCAGGCGAGATATTCTGGAAAAACTACAGTTTCACCTACAGCCTATCAGCCTATCTCCTAACATCTTGTTCTTTGTCAAGCCACACTCAGACAGAATTACACATTGGTTATTTTGGAGCCTTTTGGATGCAATTATGTGTAACTGGAAACCAAGAGTATCTGAAGATTAATTTCTAGCGAGGTGCCATCCAGAAGGCTAAGTGAATGTATACGTGGCACGTACGAACGTGCTTTTGGGATTCTGGTTACAGCCTGTTTCTCTTGTAGAATAGCTTGTGCGAAAGACCAATGGCAAAGACTTACCAGCCTTGAGCCAGCTCTTCATTACGGTGACTGGGCTTTTTTAATAGACTCCTAACTGCTCTCTTGTCCGACTTAAATCTACTCTTCACACTGCAGTTCTGACTGATCTGTAAGGAAATCTGATTTGATCCGAGGAGAAGAGCCAGCTGAGTGCAGTGATAAGAAGGGATCCTCCCAAACCAGCACTCAGCCGGTCAGCCTTTGGCTTCCTCCGCACCACGCGAAGGTTGAATGGCAGCGCCACCGCAGCCCTCGGAGAGACGAAGTGTCCGCTCGCACCGCTCGGCGGAGGGGAAAGTTGGGAGAAGCCTCGGGACGCGTGCGGGCACTGGCGCACTTCCCGGGCGCTGCCGCTGGCGAGGTGAGCGCGGGGCCGAGGTCAGTGTCCCGCGTCCCGGGCCAGGGGGAGGCTGACCAGGAGGGTGCTTGGCGGCGGTGCTGGCCGGGGGAGCAGGCGGTCTGCAGACAGTCCCGCCCGAACTCGGACTCCACTCCCTCCGCCACGGCTGTTGCGGGGAACCGGGACGGTGGAAGGTGTGGCCCGGTGGCCGACGCGCGCAGTTCAGTCCCTTACCCTATCCGGCGCCTTCCCAGTACAGTGTAGTCCCGGGGATGCGATTTTGAGTGAGCCAGACGCGGGGGACTTTCAGCTTTGTGGGAAATGCGATATTAATCAAGTCCGATTGTGACCGGACCCCAAAGACCCGGCTCTTGAGTTTAAATGTTACGGAAATGAGCACTGAACTCCCAAGAAAGAAAGAAAGCAGGGGAAGTTCATTAGAGATAATTGTACCGAGGGAGCCTAGCGAGGAACAGAGATGTTGCACTCTTTGAAAGGGCTGTGCATAGAGCCTATGCACTTTCAGAGGGTTTGGGGAGGAGTGGCTTTCAATTATTTCACGATATCTACGACATTTGCTTTCCACAGTGCCACTCCATGATCAGCACATGTTGATTCTTTAGTTTTCCCAAAATAAGGTCAGGACCTCCTTCGATGTTCCAAATAGGATAGACTAATATAAAAACAATTTTGTAAATTTTTCTTCCTCAAAGTAATGATTGTTGCAAAAACAAGGACTGGCTTCACATATCGTCTGTTGATTGTTGGTCTTGTGGTCATTTAATGAATTAACCATAAATTCTTTTCAAAAGACATGCTGGGAATTTTACGGTTGAACCTTTAAGCCCCAAGATGAAGGTCTGACTTAAAATGGAGTCCCTTTTGCTCCTCCCTGTGCTGGCTTGCCTTCATGATCATACCTCTGCTCCTAATCACAATGACCCCATTGCTTTTGGGTAGAAGACGGATGCTCTGGAAATTCTTGGGCCCACTTTGAAAGTTGGGACCCCTCTGGCTTCTTGCAGCTCCTTCACTCTCCATCTTACAGCACTCTATCCTTGACTCTGCTACAGGCTCCTTGTCCTTCTAGAACACATATTTCCTTAGGTACAAATGCCCTCTGTGGCCTAGTTAATTACACTTCTCCACTCTCTCTACCAGGGCAACTGCCTTGCTTTCTGTGGCACAGTTTACCATTTCACATATTTTCAGACCACCTCTTTACCAGCTCTTGACGGAGTTGTAAGCTCACACTTATTTTAGTGCAAGTTACAAAAGAATTTTTTTTCCCTCAGTGTTTAAATCCCTAGTTGAAAGGAAAGGAGTGACACACAGCAGCAATTCACCGGAGAATTCCTCTTTATTAGGAAATGGTGCTGGGTTATATAGGAAGGGGCATAGGGTGTTTGTGGTGTTACTTCTACGGGGCTGGTGGCTGTTGGCTAGGTGCTGGGATTGGGAGGGGGGCGAGAGGTGATTGGGCTTCAGGTGGCGCCGGTGGGAACCGAGGACCCCGAAGAGAAGCTGGAAGTTTGCCATCTTACTGGTGGGGACCCTTCATTCCCCCCTTTCTCCTCTATGGGGTTGTGGACGTTGCTTTCTCTCTGACTGCTTCCTGCTGAACAGGGGCGGAGAAGAGAGTGAGGGCTTGAGGATTGGGAGGAAAGGGTTGATAGGACTCCCCACAGTAAGGATGAGTAGATGTGGACTTCTTCACGTTGGAAATCAATGAAGGTTCCCTGTAACTATAGGTCGAGGACTTGTTGATTCTAATGGTGGTGCCAGGAGGATACGGGTGCCAGAAGCCAGGCGTCTGTGGCCATTGTTTCTAGGAACAGTTTCCAGCGGAGAGAGGGGTCCATCTCAGCGTGTGGTGAGGAGGTCATGTGATGGTGAGGGATCTTCTGTGGCCAGAAGCTGGTAGTTCCTGAGTAAAAGCTGGTTGAAAGCTTGATTAGAGATTTTTCCGACTTGGGATTTGATGAACTTTATTATACAGGGTAAGAAGAGACAGGCGAGAAGAATGATTATTATGGGGCCTGCGATGGGCCAGAGCCAGGTGAGGAGGGGGTTTGTTAGTATTGAAGAGAATGGGTTGGAATTGGAAGCAGAGTGGAGGCTGGAGGCAAGGTCAGTGAGTTTGGTGATGTCAGTTTCTACAATGCCGGATTCGTTGATGTAATAGCAGCACTCTTCTTGAAGGAAGATGCAGGTGCCACCCTTCTCGGCTGTAAGCAGATCTAAGGCCCCGCTGGTTTTGAAGGGTGACTTTAGCTAGCGAAGTGACCTGTCTTTGGAGAGAGGCTAGGGAATCGGCAGTGGATGTCAGGGCTCCCTCAAGTTTGGTGTTGAGATCTCTAACTGCCCATAGAGAGTGACCCAAGGCTTCTCCCGAAAACCCTGCCCCAATGGCTGAGGTGATCAAAGAGATACTGACCATGATGGGAAGGAAAGCAGCTCTTTTTGTGTGCGAGGGCAAGGGAGGTTGGAGCTCAAGAAATTCTGCCATGCTGTAAAGTGTAAGCTGTGGGATTAGGGTGACGAGAATGCAGGGTGTATCGGAGTTGAGAGGCAGTGAGTTGAAAAGACTGCCATTACACCAAAAGAAGTGTCCCGGTTGCATAAAAGTCTTAGAGCTGGAGGTAGGGGTGTAGATAGAGAGGCAGTGAAGTGCGCTGGAGGGGGGTGGAGTTGGGCCTACACAGTGGTGGATGGTGAGATTATCTGCGTATTCTGGTTCCCATAGGGGTATGTCTGCCAGGGGGCAGAGGGGTTGTCCTGCATGGAAGGAGTAGTTGGAAATATTAAGGGGCACGGCGGCCAGCAGTGGGCGCTGTAGTGATGCACACAAGAAACAACTGGCGGTGTTAAGGGTGTGGTTGAGAAAGATGGTGGTGTCCTGAATGAGCTGTAACGAAGAGTAGGAGAAATGGGAAGAGGGGCGGGGATAAGAAGATGAAGAAGCGCCGTCAAGAGTTTGGATAATGACTTTTTCGGAATGTCTGCTATCTGATGCAACTTGAGAGATCTGGGAATGAGAGGGAACATACTTTTGAGAGATATGAAGGGTACCGTGGAGGGTCGAGGACCCCCCCCCATAGTAAACTGAGGCTCTGACTCTGGCAGCTCATCAAGAGTCCCAGGGATCTGGGATTGATAAGGAGAATGAGCCGTTGGGATATTTCATGAAACGGTTGGAGGAGTAATACTGTGGGTACTGGAAGTTACCCATGTAGTGAATGGCGCAAGACCAGTAGGGACATCTCTTGTAGGTATCTGGCCATCGCCTGCAATAGGCTTGTCTTTGGTCATAGAGGAAGCAGAGGCAGGGAGAATAAGGGTAGCTGCTAGTGAACACTTCAGTGGAGGGAGGAAAGTGGAGGTATAAAGGCTCAGAGCAGCTTTTCAGAGGGCAGTCTGGTGTGGCAATGAGGGCAGTAACTTTTGTTTGATGCTGTGTGTAAGTCTCTCTGACTTTGAATCGCCATACAAAGGAGGCTGGGGTGGTGGGGAAGACAATAGGAATGAGGAAAAAAGCAAGAGAGCAGTAAAGGAGGAAAAAGTCATGATTCGGGTATGGATGGCAAAGGGGGTGAATGGGATTTTGGAGGAAAGAGGACAGTAAGGTGAGGAGTCTGGAGGGAGGGAGAGTCTGTAAACTTTTGTAGGTTAAGAGATCTTTTAGGTGATGTGGGGACAGAATGGTAAGGGGCGCCCTGAATGTCAGTTTATGAGCTTCCTTCTGCAAGAGCTGTCTAGCGGCTAATGCTCGTAGGCAGGGGGCCCATCTCTGAACTGTGGGGTCTAATTGCTTGGAGAGATAAGCTACCGGGGCAAAGGATGGGCCATAATATTGGCCTAGGACTCCTAGAGCTTGACTGGACCTCTCATGAATGTATAATGAGAAGGGTTTTGACAAATCAGGG
The DNA here is from genome assembly GCF_040802235.1 of Manis javanica. Taxonomy (NCBI): domain Eukaryota; kingdom Metazoa; phylum Chordata; class Mammalia; order Pholidota; family Manidae; genus Manis; species Manis javanica. The sequence goes on from NC_133172.1 coordinate 52,020,572, forward strand.
AGATGGAGAGCTGGAGCTTCCACAAGGGCTTGACGGAGCTTAATGAAGGAGTGTCGGGGTGAGGATGATAATGGTTCTTCAGGGGGGCCCTTGCTGAGGTCGTATAGGGGTCTTGCCAACAGGGAGAAGTTAGGGATCCACGCTCTAAAATACCCAGCCAGGCCCAGAAAGGAAAGGATTTCTGTCTTGGTTTTGGGAACCGGCAGGTCAGAGAGGAGTTGTTTTCTGTCTAAGGTAATGGACTTTTTTTGTTGAGACAGAAGGAATCCAAGGTAAGTGACAGAAGGGGAAGAGATTTGAGCTTTGACTGGGGATACCTGGTAACCTCTGGAAGCTAGAAGGTTAAGTAGGGAGGCAGTGTCAAGTTGAGACTGTTCCCACGAGGGACTGCAGAGTAGAAGATTGTCCATGTATTGTAATAAGGTGGACTCAGAGTGATCATGATGAAACTGTTTGAGGTCCTGAGCTAGGACCTGTCTAAAAATATGGGGACTATCTCGGAAGCTTTGTCACAAAACTGTCCAAGTGAGTTGTTCAGAATGTCTTGTGTATGGGTCCATCCAGGTGAAGGCGAAAAAATCTTGGGAGGAGGGGTCCAGAGGGATAGGAAAAATGCATCTTTGAGATCTAGGACTGAGAAGTGGGATGCTGAGGCAGGGATCTGCGATTAAAGGGTGTACAGATTTGGAACTAAGGGATGGATAGGGACAACGGCCATGTTGATGAGATGAAGGTCTTGGACAAGGCAGAAAGATCTGTTGGTTTTTTTAACAGCTAATATGGGGGTATTAAACGGGGAGTGAGTGGGTCTGAGGTAATTTTTGTTTAAGAGATCTTGAGTGATGGGTTGGAGGCCTATGAGGGCTGAAGTAGTTAGGGGGTATTGGGCCTGACAGATATACTGAGAGGGGTCACGTAATTTGATAGAGGAAGGGGGACATAGGGCCACGGAGGGGCTTGTAATGTCCCAAACTTTGGGATTTACAGGGTGTATGAGGGCGGAACCAGAGCTTTCATTGGGTAGAGGGGGGTCGTTGGCTATGAGGGCCATCAGAAAGGGAGTACTGGGGGTTGTGGGAGTGGATATAGTTATGGAAACGTGGAGGAGAGAAAGGATGTCCCGTCCTAGTAAAGGGATGGGACACTGGGGCATAACCAGGAAGGAGTGGGAGAAAGGTATGGGATTGTCTTGGATTGTGCATAAAAGGGGGGGGGTTTAATGGGAAAATCTGTTTACCTCCTACCCCGACTATAAGAGTAATGGCTGGCATGGTAGGGCCCCGGTATTCTCGGAAGACTGAGAAGGTGGCTCCTGTATCTAGGAGGAAGGAGATGGGGCAACCATCTACTGTTAAAGTAACCCTGGGCTCCTGTTTGGTGATGGAAATGGTCAGGTGAGAAGCCCCCGCGCCCTGTCAATCTTCTTCTGCCAGCCCCACTACGGCGGGCTTAGGATGGGGGTTGTTCGTCCAGCCTCCCCTTCGGATGGTTGGGCAATCAGACCCCCAGTGGCCCTTTTTGTGGCATCTGAGGCATGGGGTGGTAGGATATCTGGGGGAGGGGCACACCCTTGACCAATGTCCCTCTTTTCCGCACTTGAAACAAGCTCCTGGGGGGGTCTTGTTTGTAGAGGGGCGCCCAGGTTGTGGTTTTATCAGCTGGGCCAACATTTGGAAATTGGCCTGATCAGCCTTTTGTTTACGGCGTTCTTTCTCCTCTTCCCGGTTATGGAAGACTTTAAAGGCCACTGTTAGGATCTCAGTCTGTGGGGTAGCGGGGCCCTGTTCTAACTTTTTGAGTTTAGCTTTAATGTCGGGGTAGCTTTGAGCTAGGAAGTATGTCATAAGGACATGTCTTCCTTTAGGTGTTTCTGGATCTAGGCTGGTATACTGTAATAGGGCTTGAGTGAGTCTGTCTAAGAATTTGGGAGGGGGTTTCGTCTCTCTTTTGAATTATGTCTTGGAGCTTTTGAAAATTGACTACTTTACGAGCTGCCTTTTTCAGACCTGCTATTAAGCAGGAGGCAAAAATATCTCGAGAGCAGAGACCCATGGCGGTGTTATAATCCCAGTGTGGGTCTTGTTCAGGGACAGCAGTGGGGCCAGGGGGATAGGTGGGGTCAGTTCTGTGGGTTTCGGTAGTGTGCGTTTGGGTGAAGTCCCAAACTCGTCTACACTCTTCAGGGAGGAGAGTATTGGCCAAGAGCATGAAAATGTCATGATGTGTGAGGCTGTAAGACTGGAGGGTCCATTGAAACTCCCTGATGTATGTCGTGGAATCAGTGGAAAAGGAACCTAGGCGTTTCTCTAGTTGGGCTAAATCTCCTAAGGAGAAAGGGACGTGAACACGCACGATGCGTTTGGATTTTGCTACCTCCCGGAGGGGGGCAATAATTTTGGGAGGCCCTCTGGACCGAGTCTGAGGGGGACTGAAGGGTTCTGGCTCAGTCTGTGGGGGAGTGACGCGGTCTAGCCGCGCCTAGTCAAGCAGGTCCTGAAGTGTGGAAGGGGGGCAAAGAAAATAAAGAAAGATAGAATTGGACCCACGTGTTGCCAGCCAGCAGCCCAGCTGCTTGCCTCTGCCACTCTAGTTGGGCTTGAACTCATGACTCTGAGGTTGAGAGTCCCATGCTCTACTAACTGAGCTACAGCAGGGCTCCAGTTAATTGCTTATGGAATGCATAAACAGAATGTACTTTTTCTCCATTCCTGCCACATTGGCAAGTGGGGGAAGGGCATAGCTAGAAGCAGGGGCGGTGTTTCTACACATCTTCAAGGTCTCCCTATTTTCAGAGTGAGGAGTCTTGGCTCGTCTTCGAGGACAAGATATGTTTTTGTGGACAGATAACTTCCAAGGACTGCACTGTTTGTTCTCTAGCTTGTGCTTTACCATGCTGCGTTCAGACATGGGGGAAGGTGCTTTCCCATTCTCCCTACAAACATGTGAGAAGACAAAAGCGGTCCCTAACAGGGGAGAAACAGGTGATGAGGGCAAAGACAGAGGAGGCCCCCGGGACCTAGTTAAAGGGGGGGCTGAAAGGCTCAGCCTTAATCTGCAGGGGACTAAGGCGGAGGAGGTGAGATGGGGGAGGAGATGGTGGGGGAGGAAGGGAGAAGGGCTGTTGTGGGAGAAGAAGGGGAAGGGAGTGAACGGGAGGCTTCTGCGGGGGTGGCGGCTTGCAGGCTAGGAGAACTTGGGAGGGGGCGGGGGGAGGAGGAGGCGGAAAGCTTCCATATAGGGAATCTCCTTCCATTTTTTCAGGTGCTGGCAGTAGTTAAAGAGATTGCGAGTGATGTTAGGATCAAGAGTTCCCCCTGCGGGCCATTGGTTGTTATTGTCTAGGGGGTATGTCGGCCAATCTTGGGAGCAATATTTACGGAGAAGTTTTGGTTTTATATCAGGCGTCAGGGAGAGGGTAGCTAGATGCTTAAGCAGGCATTCAAGAGGTGAACTTTCAGGGAGGGATGAGGAGGCTCCCATGGCTAAAGGACAGAGAAGGAGACAAACAGGGGAAGATGAACGGAGATCCTCAGACTGGAGGCAGACCGCAAGGAGACAAAGGGCATCCCCGATGATCCCTGGTGGTCTGCGGAAACTCGTATACGAGTCGGAATTTCTTAGGAAGCGTGGGTCATCACCCAGACTTCCCTAAGAAGGCAGTTTGCCGGAGTCATGAGGTACCTAGCGCTAGGAATTTTTGGCAGACAGAACAGATTTCGGCGGACGGAACAGAAGGGGGGTGGGGGAGAAAGGGAGCGTTCTCATCTGCAAAGGAGTCACCTCGTTTATGGCTGTTGGAGGGGGGCCTGAGGGTCCGCTGCAGCCGTAAAGGCTTGAGGCGGGGATTTATGGCTGCCGGAGGAGGGGCCTGAGGGTCCGCCGCAGCCGTGAAGGCCTGAGGCGGGGATTTATGGCTCTCGGAGGAGGGGCCTGAGGGTCCGCCGCAGCCGTGAAGGCCTGAGGCGGGGAGAGTTCCCTCCTCATCCCTGAGTGTCAGGGCCTTGCCAGACGATCACGGTCAATGGCACTGCAATAGCTTGGGGAAGAGTGGCCCACCCCAGGGGGAAAACTTACCTAAAGGCCAGAGAGGAGTGGTGAGTGTGATGAGCCAGCGCCGGAAAAAGAGGACGAGGGCAAGCTGCTGCTGGTGTCGGGGGAAAGACGGGGCCCAGTTGGGGTGTCCCGTCTCCCGGGTTTCGGCACCAATGAAAGGAAAGGAGCGACACACAGCAGCAATTCACCGGAGAATTCCGCTTTATTAGGGAAAGGTGCTGGGTTATATAGGAAGGGGCATAGGGTGATTGTGGTGTTACTTCTATGGGGCTGGTGGCTGTTGGCTAGGTGCTGGGATTGGGAGGGGGGCGAGAGGTGATTGGGCTTCAGGTGGCACCGGCGGGAACCGAGGACCCCCGAAGAGAAGCCGGAAGTTTGCCATCTTACTGGTGGGGGTCCTTCACTAGTGCCAATCACGTTGTCCTGCACAAAGTATACCTCAATAAATATTGACTGAAAAGGCAAATATATTTGTAATTATGGTGTGAGTTAGTTGGTGTAAGAAAAGAGGCCATTCCTGGCAGATTTGACTTAATTTATATCTTCCTGGATATGACTTTGAAACTGAGATCTGAAGGATAAAAAGGAATAACCAGTTAAAAAAGGGGCAAGTTGGGAAAGCAGGGACACCTGCTAGGATCCTGAGTTGGGACCCTGTCAACCATTTAATACTTATGCAATGACATTTATTCTAATTCAAAAAGTAGTCATATATTTCCAGTAAGAACTGGGGAAGAAGTAATCAAAATGGCATGAAGAAAAAATAAAAAAACCATCACTCAGAGATAAATACTGAATTTTTAATTTATATCCATTGAGTAGGTTTGTAGATATGTAAAAGTACACACATATGATTATTATACAATTGAAGGTTGAAATGTAAGTTTTATAATTATTTTTCCTTCAATGCTTTTGAGTATTTTCTCATGTTGTGAAATGATTTCTAATGGCTGCCTTATTTTTTCTCATTTGTACCAAATTTTTGGATATTTAAGTTTGAATCATTTTCATATTAGAAAGAACTGTAATAAATGCTTATGAGCAGAAATCCTTGGGCACATCTCAGATAAATTCCTCAAGTTGGAATTTTTAAACTTGATTTTTAAAACTGCTTAAACAAATTTAAACAATACTATATGTTTGTGGTGAGAAAAAGAATTACCTGAGACTGTACAGTAAAAAAACAGATCTCCCTCTATTTGGACCCTCAAGACCATTCTCCAGAGGTAATTCCCACTCCTATGTAGAAAACTATTGGGAGCAAATCGTACACAACTGAACTTGGCACTTTATACATACAGTATAGATAGAATATTCTTAAGTAGGTGTTTGTCCTGAGGAAAAGATGTAACAATTTACACTCCTGCCAACAGATATGAGGAGGATATCATTCTCCAAACTTCCTCCAGTATAAAGAATTATCATTTCTTTTGTTTCCGATTTGATAGAGAATTATATTTTGTCATTTTCATTTGTTACCTTTATATACTAGCAAGTAAGCAGCATTTCATGTGTTTATTGGTCATTTCTAGGTGCATTGCCCATTAATGATATTTTCCCCTAAGGTGTTCAGCTTTTCCTTACAAGTTTTATAAGGATTTCAGATATTATCTATTTTTTTGCATATATTATAGTGATGCCAAGGTTCTTGTTTGTGGAGTTGAAGAATGAACTTAGCAAACACTCAAGGTAGGAGAGCCAGGGAGAGGCTTTTATTTAGAGAGTAAGTGAGAGGACAGAGCTCCTGGCTCACGCCAGGAGGGGACAAGAGAGTCCGTAGTTGTGTGTTGTTTAGGGGTTTTATAGGCAGTTGAGGATTTTGGGGACCGTGATAAAAGGCTTAGGGGTGTGGACCTGAATATTTAGAATTAACTTAACACAAGGAACTTCCAGCCCCCGAGGTGGGCTGAGGTATTGTCTCTTTGCTAAAGAGTAAGTTAAGAATTTAACTTCTTAACTTCCTGGGTATTAAAATGCAATCTTACCTTTAAGGTGGAATCCTCTCTGCCTTTTACTATGTTGTTTATGGCAGGGCTTCGTTGCCATTATTAATTACCCAGATTGCACATCACCTCATCAGGTCTGAAGGAGGAAAGACAGACAACACATAGGCCTGGGCCTTTTCATGCTAAAGTGAATCTTACACATGATTACAAATGATTAGCATAATAAAAACATGGGCTACTTTCCTTTATCTGGGGAATAGTAACTGATCTCACTGAAGAATGACTCAAGAGCTTAATGCTTAACACAGAGTTTGGGTAGGGGGTTTCCTTGCGTGTAGTTACATTGCTCTGACTGTAAATATCCTCCTGCCTTGCTTTTTCCCGAAGCCCTCACCCTACTCTGACTACACCCACCAGTCCCTGTCTCAATAGGTTTGGTTTCCTAATTTGCATTTGAGTTTTCCTTAATCTTTTAAGCCAGAAGTTTAAAAGTGCTTTGTCATTCTAAGAGTTTTCTCTTTGCTTCTTTATCATTTGGTTTGTGACCTCGCCATGAGGCTGGAACTGCTCTTAAAAGATGTCTCTGCACCCTGGGATAGAGACTTACCTTAATTTCTTTTACTTTTTGTTTGGTTTTGTTTTTCACACTGAAAATTTTAGTGCATATGTAATTTATTTCCATGCATAATAGGAAATAAAAAACCTAATTACATATTTTCTCCTTAGTTAACCAGTTGTTCCAGTGACATTCATCAAATAATCGATCCCTTTTCCTGACTGATTTGGAATGCCGTCTTATTACATACTGGATAATATAGTCTATCCTGGGTTTTACATCCTTTTTTATTGTTCTAGTGACCCGTTCTTGTACTAGCCTGCTTTATTTGTTATTTAGTTAGCATTGTTTAGTATTGCAAATTTTTCTTTCCGATTTTCCCTTTTTATTTAAATTTTCATTTTTTGCTTTTTTGACTTATTTATTCTTCCATATTAACTTTGGAATCACTTTATCAGAATCCTAAATGAATTCTGTTCAGAGTTTGCTTGAAAGTGATATTGGTCACCTGTTAATGAGTATAGCTTTTGGAATCTGGCAAACTAGGCTGGAAATCCACGTTTGACCACCGATTCTTTGTGCAAACTTAATAAAGTTTCTTAATCTCTTAGCCTCTGTATACTCATCTGTTTAGAGAGAGAGGAAAAAAACTAAAAACTTGAATCTCATTTAAAGGAATGTCATGAGCATTAAATGAGAAGATGTGTATAAAGAATTTAGCATAGTGCTGAGAACATACAAGCTTTTAATAAAAGGAAAGTATTGATTTTGTAGGTTAATTTGGAGGCAAGTTGACACAAAAATTTTAATTTTGATTGTTTCCATCCAGAATCATGTTTTGCCTTTTTCTTTATGTTCCTCAGCAATATTTTATAATTTTCTTTATATAAATTTGGGATTTATTCCTGGGTGGTTTTTGTTTATGTATATTTTTGCCCTTCATTGTTTTACCCAAGAGGGATAGCACTACCTAGTGGTTATGAACAGATCTTGTGGGCTAAGATAATTATTTAAACTTTGTAAGCCTCATTTCCTTGTTTTGGTATAATGAGGACAATCATATTACATGTCTCCTAGTACTACAATGACTGTAAGGTGCTGAGCTGAGCTCTGGCACATTGCAAGCCTTCAGTGAATGTCAGCTATGGTTATCAGCAGCTATAATACGGGTTTGCAGGCTTAAGCGAAAGTTATTGACTGGGGTGGTCTCTTGGTTCTCTTTGCTTCTTCCCCCAGCTCCTGCCCTTCCTGAGAGGGAGCCCAGGTGGTGGCAGCCATGCCCCTAAAAGCCTGGCACCAGGTGAGCTGTGGGTCCCTCAGGTCAGCCCTTGAGAGATCTGATTTGAAGGAAATGGGGGTGAGAGGGATGATTCTGGCAGAAGTCTTAGAGCCAAAGCAGCAGGAAGGCCCCTGCTTATCCTCCAGTGGGACTGGACGCCGGGCGGGGGGCGGAGAGAGCTGGCGGTGAGGCGGTGAGCAGCCAGAAGCCTGGCGAGCGGCGGCTGGAGAGAGTGTCCTGGAAGCAGAGGCCCAGCCTCCTGCTCTCTGAGGCTCTCGGCTGAGCTGGAGGGTCCCTGGGGTTCAGTAGCTGCCTCCAGAGCGGGATCCGTGAGAATGCAGGGCCCAGGCTGGTGGTGCAGGGATCCGGTATTCGGTGGGAGTGATGGAGATGATCAGGGTTCTTGCAGAGTGGGGGCAGAGGGACTGCAGGAGGAAGGTGGGAAAAAGGGGGCCTCTACCACTTGTCCTCCAAAAAGAGAGTGGAAGTTGGGGGCTCAGGATCAATGAGGGGAAGAATTGGCCCAGAAAGAGCACATAAATGTCTTTCGCAGGAGTCAGTACTTCTGGCTGAGGGAAGCAGCATGCTGCAGTGTGAAACCTGGTACTAGACGGCAGGAAATTTAATTTCAGATTAGATTGTCTGCCAGCCTCAGTGGCATTGTGGCCTTTAGCCAGTCACTTAAGCTTGTGCCTCAGCCGATTTCATCTGTCAGATGGCAGCAATACCATTCATTCCCAGGTTAGGGAGGAGGGTTTTGCCAAGTGCCTTTCAGCTCTGCAATCTCGTGGTTGTGAGTGCTGCTTGGTGGGCTGTCTTCCCAGGGCTTCTCTGCCTTGGCAACCCTGTCCCAAGTACTAACCGCCATGGTCCACTGTCTGCACTCCCTTCCCTTAATGTGCCTGGAAGCCTGATCTTGACACCTCAGAGACACAATTCATTGTCTTCCTTGCACCTCCCACTCACCCCTACACTTCCTGTCAATTGCTGGTGTCCCCATGTCACCATCCTGGTCACTGTGTTTAGATTTCCTAGTCATTATTGACTCTTCACTCTCCCAAGCCATCTTGTCCATTCAGTCCAAGTCCTCTTGTTCCCGTCTCAGCACCCATTTGTCCCTTCTTTGCAAAGCTCTCCTTCTGATTTTATCGGCAGAGCCCCCCTAGCTATTGCCTTTATCTCTTTCCTTAACCTCGGGCCTTCCTGTCATCTGGCATTTGTTGCCTATGAAGTTCAGGCTCAGGGTCTTGGGTTTAAGTGTGTTGTATGGTGGTCAATCCAAGTGCTTTCACTCAGAGTTGAGGTCAGGGTGGCATTTTATAAATATCTTTCTGTGCACTGGACAGAAGGTGGACTTGGAGGATGGGCCTGGAGTTAGGACTGCTGAAGTGGTTAAAGGACCATTGCTGAGGACTTAAGTTATGTGGTGACTAATGATGGTGAGGAGGAGTCAGATCCCAAAAGTATTTCAGAGATAAAATTGGCAGGATTTGATTACTGATTGCTTGGCAGAACTAAGCAGTGACTAGGGGGATGGTGAAGAATGAGTCTCAGATTTCCAGCATAGGCTGAAACAGGGAATCAAAATCAGAACCAACATCAGGTTTACGTGCTTAACATTTGTTTCTCCTTGTACTGAGCAGTTCCTATGAAGTAGAAGAAGCCAGTCAGAGAGGGAGACAAGTTCATAATTGGACATGTCAGGAATGCAACTGGTGAGAAGATCACTGGGGCATCTGAGGCAGCCATGTGAGTGGTGTCAGCAGTGAGGAGGTGGGAGGGTCATCACTGCACAGGGAGGGCACCAAGGAGACAAGAGGGGCATGATCATGGTGGGCTCTGGGAAGGGAGAGTTGGGGTGGCAGGAGGTTTGCCTGGAAGAGGACAGGTTGTCTAAGAGGTATAAAGGGGGACAACCGAAGAGCTGCCTACAGCAGGTAGAATCAGCAAGCACCTTCTCATAGGACGACTGAGTTGTGGAGGCTGTTCAGGCAGCTGAGTTCTCTCTACTGGAGGGGCTGGAACAGCAACAGCAGAGCCCCTTTTGTTTGGTGCGGGGGGTGGGGGGACTGGGTGCACAGCAGGGTTCAAGCAGCAGCAGAGGATCACCGGGGACAGAGGCCCGCTTGGACAAACCATGACTGTTCTTGGCCCGTCAGTGAAGTGCAGACGGAGCACGTCGGTCCTGGGCTGTCGCCAGTGGAAAGGGCAGTCAGAGGCCGGTCACCTGCTCTTGGAGAGTCTGAAGGACTGAAAGGTTATGTGCAATAATGAAGAGAAGTTGCCACAGGAAGGTGAATTCATGAAAGACTTTCTCTGTTGTGATTTTTCCAAGGTGTGACGTTGCCTTTTGTAATAGCATCTTGCTGGAAGTAGAAGCTGCCCTGAGAGTGGCAGGGGGTTCAGATTTGATGGTTGCAGGCGTGGTCATTCATCCTTAGCGCCGTGTCCTTTCCCACTTCCTGCATTTCCCACCCATCACAGGACTCTCCCTCAGACCCTCCTACCATCCCCTGTGCCCCACACTGTGGCCCTGAGCCAGCACGTTGGCTATGGGACAGCAGGAACCTCTTATTTGAGGAGGCCATGACCTTCGAGGACATGGACATGTCTGGGCACTTCACCTGGACAGAGAGGGCTGGCCTTTCCCCCATACAGAGGGCCCCGTACAGGGAGGTGGTGCTGACAGATCATGGTAACTTGACTTCCCTGGGTGAGGCCACTTTGCCTTTGGGACTCAGACTCACAGGACAAGGGTAGGGGTGGATGTGACATGAATCTCATAACCTTCCACATATTTAGGGGCAAAAACTTCTAACCCCCAGCTCCAGAGGCTAGCAGGCATGGAGGCAGGGGAAGCCTGAGGTCAGTCTGGGTCTCATGTGGATTCGGTTTTCTCTGGTGAGAGCACTTCCCTTGAGCTCAGTGGGAAGGAGGTGTCCCCTGCTGAAGTTCCCGCCTGCCTTCTTGCCCAGCGGTCTCGGGGAGATGTCCTTCACTCCCTGCCTGTGCTCGCATGTGTCTCACAGGGTCTCACTAACGAGCTCTCTGAGGCACCTTCTCAGAGGTCACACATGCTCTCACCCCTTGGGCTCCCTCACCCTCCAGGGCCTTATCATGCTGGGCTGCTTTGGGGCTTCCTCCTGTGACACTGCAGACACTGGGATAGGAAGTGCCCTAGGGACACTGGCACAAGACCCTCCATGCCATTTCCCTGCTCCTCCACAGGATGCCCAGCGTCCACACCTGCCCTGATCTCACTTCTGGAAGTGGGCGATTTGCCTTGGGGCCTGGAGGCAAACGACTGTCCACCAGCAGAGAGGACCAAAGACATCTCTAAAGGTAAGTGAGGCACATTTAGAAATGGCAGCCACAGTCCTTTGGTAGATCTATGGTTTGCAAGCTTTTGAGCTTTTACCAAATGCCAAAATGGCACTTTGTTGTTTAAGAAGCTCCAGAGGATACTAGTTATAGAGACAGATGTAAGGAGCTAAACTAAAAAAAAGTATGTTAAGTGCTGTTGTTGGCAAACAGGCAGTGACCGTGGGAGCCCAGTGGAAGGAGGGGTTGGAGGAATTCCCTTTTAGAAGCGCAAGTGACGCTCCTTCAGTGGCAGGCCACATGTTCTGAATTCAACAGGTAAGAATGGGCTGAAGATGGGGGAAAAAAGGAAGATAGTTTGGCTGGAGGAAGGGAATAAAAGATGCAGTATAATTTCTGGCAGAATATCTGACTAAGGACTAGTGTCTGGACTATGCAAACAACTCTCAAAACTCCCCAATAAAAACAAACAAACATTCCAGTTAGAACAGGTGCCAAAGGCCCAGACACTTCACCACAGAGAAGACACAGAGGGCAACTAAACATATGAAACGATGGCTGACATCAAATCCCATTAGGAGAATGCAATCTGAAGCCACAATGAGATAATCCGTACACACTAATCACATATATAACTATGTCATTATAAAGAGCTTCATGGTTTGATGTGCAGAAGAACCAGAAAATGAGCACATTTTAAAATGGATGTTTCTGGGGCCCACCTGCAAGCATTCATCCTTCTTTTTAGTGAGCATTCAAGGACATGAAGCTTAGGACTAAGAGCCTTAACAGGACTTTCTTTTCTCTACTTCTGTGCTGTCAGCGTGGTAGTCACCAGCCACATGTGCGTATTAGACTCATAAGCACTTGAAATGGGGCTGGTTAAATTGAAATGTGCTGTAATTATAAATACCGGACTTGGAAGACTTACTACAAAAAAAAGAAATAAATGATCTCATTAATAATGTTTACATTGATTCATGTTGAAATGATGTGTTGGGTTAAATAAAATATATTATTAAAATAAATTTCACCTTTTTTTTTTTACTTCTTAATGTAGCTACCAGGAAATTAAAATTACATATGTAGCTTGCACTTACGGCTGACATTATATTTCTTTTGAATATCCCTGCTCTTCTATAGAGCATATCCTTGAGCTGCTGTACTTAACCAGCTGTGCATAAACATCCCTGGTGCGTGTGGAAAGCCAACAAGAAGTTATGGCTGACCTGTGAAGACTTCTGCCCTGGGGCACTTACCACGTGGAAACAGGAAAGAGAGAACAGGCAAAGGACTGTGCAGCAGGAGCAGTGACCTTGCCCGCTGGTGGCCCAGGTCCACAGGTGGCTGTGTTTGTGAAATATTAACTCCACATGCAATTTTGTTGGGCCAGGAAGGAAACCCTGTTACATTATGTTGTTATGTTGGAGTTAATAACTTTGGAGGCAGACAGAAGGGTGGGGACAGCATGGTGTAGGGGTGGAAAGGACTGAGGAGTCATGGCAGCACTGATAAAGTGTAGCAACGAATGAGTCAGCTAACAGACGCGTCATGATACAACTTTTACAGCGAAGATGACCCTGGACTTTCCCATGAAGTCTGAGTTTCTTTGGGACACACAGCTCCTGGTATAGCAGGCTGCTGAGATGCAGCTCTGTAACGATGGGGCGAAGGCAGGTCTGGAGTGAATGCAGTGGGTCAGAGTCTGGAAACATAGGCATCACGAGGGTGTCAGGACGACTTCAGTCCATTACAAAATTATGTCTGTTATCACATTTTATGGTCACCTTGTATATGTGGGAATTCTCTACATCAGTGGTTCTCACCTGGAGTCACTTTCATCCCCCAAGGGGGAACATTTGGCAGTGTCTGGGGACATTTTGTTTGTGCAGACTGGAAGTACTACTTTATCAGGGGTCGTGCTAAATATCTACACTGCATGGCACAGCCCCCCAACAAAAAAGAATTAACTGGCCCCAAATTTCAGTAGTGCTGAGATTGAGAACCTTTGTTTTATATAAAGGACTCTATATATCTGAAATGTCCCCCGAATAAAGACAGAATCTTAAGGACTCCTTAGGGTTAAAGGAGGAGGAGGAATTAAAAATAATTAAAACTAGGAGCATCATGGGGAGAGAAGAGTGAGATTGAAGCTGAGGGTGGGAAGGTTTTCAGGGCAGATGGTGTACAGAAGGCCTTTGAGGGGTAAATGGGGGATGAACACTGTGAGGAAACAGACCCTTGCTTTTGTGAGGTTTAGGAATGAAAGACTAAATAGTAGCTTTAAGGCAATGTTTTGCAAAACTATGTCACAACCAAATATGTATGCTTCTATAAATAACTGAAACTAAACTTTCCGATGCAATGCTTAGCTTTCCAATTTGCTGTGACCTCTGGTATTTGCTATTAATTCTCTATTCAGATGTGGTCTGATCAATTTAACTGTTTTCCAAGTTTCTGCACCCAGTTGACTATGTTTATGTTGTTATCTACCAGTGGTTCTCAAGCAATCTTTTAAAAACTAGTGTAGGAAGGATTCTCCTCAAGTGGACCTGCATATCTAATGTAAGAGAAGCTCAGAGAGGAAGGGAGAGTGTCGGCAACAAAGTCGGCCTCCTAAAAGACGGGGTCTTTGCCTGTTCGGTGTCGTGAAGCCAGTGTAGGAAACCCAGTGAGTGCCGAGCGGTGCAGGTTTTATTCAGTGGCCAGAGAGTGGAGAAGCGGGAGTGGGCTCAAAATCAACATCTGGCTCGTGAGAGTTGGGAAGTTGTATATATAGGGTAAATTTAACAAAGGGATTTGGCATTAAACACAAGGGGAGGTATATTCATGTTTTTTTATGGGGATGAGCAGAGACATTCTGGAATCCAGACACTGCCTTTCTTTAGTCTTCTTACGGTTTCTTCAGGTCCTGGTTGTGGTCGTTGTCAACTGTCACAGCCCCTAGTGGGAGGTCATTTAGTATGGAAAGTACATTATAATGAAGTTAGAGGTTCTTCTGGGGACAAGTGAGCTGCCATCCGGATCCCTCTAGTCGCAGCTGAGAAGTCTGGTCCAGAGAGGAGACCGACGTTGGTATCCTGTGTCTTAGTCAAAGACGGGGGAAAGTTCAGCTAGGACACATGTATCCCGCTGGGTCACAAGAGGATGTACCTGATGGGACTGCATCCTAGGGGCAGGAGAAGAGCCGGCATCGCGGTGTGAGAGGGCGAGCCCTGAAGGGAAGGTGGGCGATGGGGCGTGCCTGTGTTGGGGTGCGCAGCAAGGAGGTCGGAGCACCTTCTGGGAAGCCTTGGTTTTCACACCAAGGTTGGGGACTGACTGGGAAAGAAGCGAGGGGCAACGGGGTCTAAGGGAAGCAGCAAGGATTTGGAAGAACTGCCGGGGGGACCCTGATCAATCCAAAGGATGGGGTTGTAGGGCAAAAGGGAGAGGGAATTTCTTTGTCACCTGTTATTGTCTTTCATACTTCGTGATACTGGCTTCTTGCCAACAGCAAGGGAAGAGGTATATGAAAACCGACCTCCTCAATGTTCTGGTCACTGTGTTTCAGATTATTTACTCTGTTTACTCAAAATTTCAGCGGTAGAGGGGAGGCGGGAAAATTTCAGCTATCTCTGCTTCTGTTTCCCAACCCTTCCCTTCTGAATAAGCCCACTCCTCTAATTCACACACGTGGAGAACTTGATAGATAACCCCCACCCTATATTAAAATAGAACTTATCAGCCATGATGTTATAGCATGGATCCAGTTATTTTTGTGCCAAAATAATTTTATTATTGCAGTAGATAAGTTGTATGCCTATGTATACAGAATAATCAAATATTATTCATATGTTTATCATATTTGTTTAGTGTCTGCTATGTGCCAGGAATTATTCAAGGCTCCCGTGATACAGCAGGAAAGAAAACAAGGCCCCTGCTCTCATGGAGTTTCACGTGGTTTAAGATCAAGAGCAGCTAATTTGTAAAGAAAAGGGAAAATAAACAGGCAATCAGCACATAGTTTTACTTTGCAAAAGGCAGAAAGTGCTGATATCTTGTTTTAGCATATAAATGTTTAACAAGACTACAAATTGATAAAGGTCAACACTTGAATATAAAATTAACTCAGTTTTAAAAAAATGATTTAAATAAACTAGTTAAATGTCATCCACTCTTTGGAAATACAAATGCCACCGAGTCTGTTTTGGTAGTCTCACCATAGGTTTTCATTGCCCTCATATGGAAAGGGGTGCCGGGCAGTGTCTTGGGTCTCCAGCAAACTGTGCTCTCCCCTTTCTAAGGAGTCGAGCGGATCCTCTTGAGTCCAACTACCGCACATAGACTCAACAATTTGTAGGAGTTACAGGGCATACCTTCGACCCTCGGAACCCCTTAGGGGTTGCCTCTTGCTCTTAAGTCCTGTGCCTCCTCCTCCAGGAGCATTTTTAAGCATTTAAGTGCTATGAAGGCACAAGTTATTGGGGATGCATAGGTCTGGAAAAGTTTAGGAAGCAATCTTTGCGACAGAAGCTATAGAAATGAGTTCAAAATCTCATTTCCTGTCACACAGCTTCTATTTTCTGCCTCTCATATTTGGCCCTTCCAGTTCAATAGATTTGTATTTCTAGCAGGCTACATGGAGGCTGGAATAGTAATCCCTAAAAGTCCCACAACTTCAGGGCTCTCTTGTTTCTAGCATAATTCTCAAGTGGCACGTGCCTTTTGCTTCTTATGTCAGATGCTGAGACGAACATCGCCAGAGTCCATGTCAAGACGGGGCATTTCTGAAGAAAGATGTGATGATATGTGGGCTGCCAAAGAGTGTTTCTCAGGAAACTGACTCCCCAGATAGACATGAAGTGGAGAAGCACCAGGAAATGCCACAGTGAAAAATATTAAACGAAAGGATGAGAGGATCCACTATGCAAGGGAACCCTTCAGATGCGAGAAGTGTAGGAGATGCTTCAGCTCTTTTCTTGCTGTGTTAAAACACCAGAAAATCCACAACGGGGGAGAAATCCTGTCCGTGTGAGGAGTGTGGGGAGCCTTTAATAATAATGCGAATTTGATCAGGCATCAGAGAATCCACAGTGGACACAGACTCCATCTCTGCACGGAGTGTGGGAATGGCGTCCCCCCTAGTTCTGAGTGGTTAGACACCAGAGAATCCACAGTGGGGAGAATCCTTATGTGTATAGTAAGTGTGGAAAAGTTTTCACTGTTAAGTCAGCACAGAGTCAACATCAGAGAATCCACAGTGGGGAGAAATCTTGTGAGTGTATCATGTGGGAAAACCTTTAGGACTTCCTCCCAGCTGTATCATCATGAGTATGTCCACCCTAGAGAGAATCCTGTGCTGGCCCTTGGTTCTTTTTACCCCCCTTTCAGGGTAATTATTGCCTTACGCCTTTTTTTGGAATGCCAACTCTGCCCCCATTCAGCGGTTCATGTGGTTTATGTGGAGCTTTATTCCTCACTGCAGGGGTGGAATTTACAGCCTAGTTTGGTCTACCTATGCTGTTTGTTCATGTGACCCAAGTTCATCCAATCAGAATGTACGCTTTCACTGTGCAAAACCTACCAGGATGTGAGATTATTTTCTGTTGAACTTGGATGTTAGCCTTGATGCATCATGTAGGCTCACTCAGAAGAAAGCCAACCCTGTGGATGACAGACTGAGAAACTGAGAGAAATAAATCTACCTCTGGGCTTTTCAGTGACATGATCAATAAATTCCTTTTTTTTTCTTTTTTTTCTTAAATAGTTTTGAGTTGGATTTTCTTTCCTTAACTGGTAGCGAGCTACGTCAATGTCTCATATGTTTCAAAGCATTCAAAGTTAACATAAACTTGACTTGGCATCATTCAGTTCATACTATGAAGAAACCTTTCACATATGCGATGTGCTGGAAACAATATAGCTCTGATTCTGATGGTTCACAGAAGGGCAAACACTCGAGTATGGTGAATGTGAGAAATCCACTAAGCTTCCGTTAAGCAGCTCCACATTCACGTATCCCAAATGGGTAGAAATTACAGCACTTTAAGCACTTGTAATGAAAATTTCAAGTTGTTATAAAAGCAAATCTCCATCAATGAATATTCTGTGGCTAAGATGACTGTATTAAGTAGAAAGCCTTTAAAAGAAGTGTTTATTTCCTCAGTTTCTAGTAGAAATGTATGCTGAATTTTATATCATATATCTTTCAAGATGTTTCTTTTTTAACCTATTTATATAATTAATGTTTGTGCAGTTTAAATGGGTGAGTTGTAAGGGATATGAACTATATTTTAATAAACCTTGTGTCTGTACATTCAGTATGTCTAAAATCAAATTCTGTAATCTCCCTGCCTGAAACCAGCTTCTCTTCCTGAATTCTTCAATTAACTGAATCTCAGTTAATGACACCTTCATCTGTCAGGCCACCCGAGCTTCATAGTTCTCATAGATTGCTCTCTCTCCCTCATATCTCTATAAAATTTTTAAAAATTCACTTTTCACTTCTTAAATAGTTCTTTAATGTATCCCTTCTTAGTCCTGGTCTTTTGTAATGTGAAGGACAGCTTTTTTTAATTTAAAAGCCTTTTTGTCAGGGTAATGACACCTGTGGGCACTTCCAAAACCAATTACATTAAAATGCAGTTAGTTTAAAAAATAAATTTGTGATACATTAATGTATGTGCATCTTTACCAATGTGATGGAATGAAATGCAAGATCTAAAGGTGAGCCTAACAACAAGGACGATAATTTTAAATTAGTAATGAGAATAGTTCATATTTTGAGTTTTTTAATCAATTATAGTGTGCTATGAAAATGTGTTATTTTTATTCGTCAGTAAAGTCACAGGTGCTACTGATACTGTGTTTCGTTGCCAACACATAATCGAAAGAAATGCCAAACTTCGGTTAAAGATTAACTAAACCACAATACTCCTTCTCCCCTAATCAAGGTCTCTGAGGACCCCAAATTGAAAAGCCCCCACTGGGGAGTGAAGGCAGAGAACCACTGAGAGGCTCCCTCTGGCATCCTAGAGAGGAAGCTCGTGAGGCTTGGGCAACGCGGCCAGCGTAATGACGCACTTCCGGGCACGCCGCGCATTGCGCCTTTCCCGAGGTGAGTGTTGGGGCTTGGCACCCGGGAGTCTATTCTGAGAGCGCGCCATTCGCCCCTAGAGAAGACTACCTACCGCCTTCGACCCTGACGTTGCGGTGCAACGATTCCAAGGCCATCAGCGAGCCAGTCTCGCCCTCCCTCACCTCGGTCCGCGGCGGCCACTTTGGACGCGGAGGCTGTGGATGAAAAGGAGATTCCCTACGTGTCCGACACAGCCACAAGTCCCCGTTCATGGGGCCAGCACCCACTTACTGAAAAGCTAAATGCCAGTTGCTGTGCTGGGTTCCCGGGATGCAGCTGGGAATGCGACGGGAGTGGGCCCCGCCCTCGGGGAGCTTCCGGTTTAATGGGAAAATCACATACTATCAAATCTGACCGTTTCAGTCCATCTGCTGATAACCAGGTAGCTGCGGCCTATTGCTTTTAGGTCAGAGACCAAGTTCTTAAAGTGCACAAGGCCCTGCGTGGCTTGGTCTCTTGCAACAACTCCCTTTGCAGCACGCTCCTCTTGGCTCTGTCACACAAACAGAACATGCTTATGCACTTGCTGATACCTTTGTAAAGATTTTCCTTTTGACCTAGTTAATTCTTACTCTTAAGTCTTTCCATCTTGTATAGATTAACGCTGGCACTAATCACAATAGTCTTAAAGTTATTTACAAGACTCTTTGATTATTGTGTGTGTTTACTTTAGACTGAGCTCCAGAATAGAAAGGGTCACACCTTTTTTTCCCCTCTCCACTGTATCTTACATTTGACCTGACGTCAAATTAATGTGCGATAAATGTTGCAGGAAGAAAGCACAAATCAGTGTATAATCGTAAATTGGGGGTGTGGCATACAGGAAAGCGAATACAGTGTTCCTGGGGTATGTAACATGGGGACCTGACCTCGTCTGTAGGGTATGAGAAGGATGAGCTGCCATTGGATAGGTGAAGAGGGGTCAGGCTGCTGGGGAGTATTGCAGGCAGAGAGTATCAGTTAAGAAGGCTATAAGGTTGGAGAACAGTGGTTCATATGGAGACATGTTTGTATAGATGTTGGTGAGTGCTGAATTAGCATTGTAGAGGAAACTGAATGAAGGCAGGAGTGGCTAAACTAAGAAGGGTGGCACAAGATGAGGCCAAGGGTAAATAACAGCATGCAGTGAGTTTCCTTAGGGAAGATGGTGTCTTTTTAGTGGAAGATGACTGTTCCACAAGAATACAGTGTCTTTAGGAAATGATACAGTTAAAGTAATGCCCAGACATTTTGGCATGTTGAGGTAGCCTTTGAGGGTCTTTTGCTAATCAGTTTTGGTTATCAGTGGGCCATAGAGTGGGGTGTTAAACAAAAAAGATGCCTGCCCCAAGGTCCAAGAAAAGGAAGACTTACTGAAATTCTGAATTGTCTTGGCTGCTTTCATCTGTTCTTCCATGTTAACCCTAGAATTACTTTATCAGGTTATAAAACAAATTCTGTTGGGATTTTGAGTGGAAGCAATTTAATGTAGTTACTAAAAGTCTAGTTTTGGAATCTGGGAGTTCTGGTTGGGATCCAAGTTCATCCATCCATCAGTTGAGTGACTGGTAGAGAAGTTGCTCTTACAGCCTTGTTTTCTCATTTGGGAAAAAAATAGTTTCAGAGGAAAAATGAAAAGGTTCATTGTGGGAACTAACTGGAGGGATGTATATTTTTCATCCAAAAGCGTATTTCTTTCTATTTAACTTTTTTAAGTTTCTGAGCAAAATTTTAGTTTTAAAAATAAAAGCCTAGGTTTCCTTTTGTTAAGTTTTTGCTTCAGGTTTTTTGGTGTCTTTTGCTTGTTTTGCTCTTTGTGTATTCATATTCCCCTGGTACTTATGTCTTACCTAGGATGGCATTGCTTGATGTTGGTGAGTACAGCCTCTGGTGCCCAAGGGCAAGTTATTTACCCTCTGAAAATCTTTTTCCTTAGGATTCAACAAAATATTTATACACAGCTTACCCAGTGGGCGTTCAGGAAATGATCGCTTTTATTGTTGTTGGCAGGTTTGTCAGTTTAAAGGAGACCTTTTGACTGGGCTGGTCTCACTCTTGGTTCTCTTTGCTTCTTCCCCCAGCTCTGCCCTTCCTGAGAGGGAGCCCAGGTGATGGCAGCCGTGCCCATGAAAGCCTGGCACCAGGTGAGCTGTGGGTCCCTCAGGTCAGCCCTCGAGAGATCTGATTTGAAGGAAATGGGGGTGAGAGGGATGATTCTGGCAGAAGTCTTAGAGCCAAAGCAGCAGGAAGGCCCCTGCTTATCCCCCAGTGGGACTGGACGCCGGGCGGGGGGCGGAGAGAGCTGGCGGTGAGGCGGTGAGCAGCCAGAAGCCTGGCGAGCGGCGGCTGGAGAGAGTGTCCTGGAAGCAGAGGCCCAGCCTCCTGCTCTCTGAGGCTCTCGGCTGAGCTGGAGGGTCCCTGGGGTTCAGTAGCTGCCTCCAGAGCGGGATCCGTGAGAATGCAGGGCCCAGGCTGGTGGTGCAGGGATCCGGTATTCGGTGGGAGTGATGGAGATGATCAGGGTTCTTGCAGAGTGGGGGCAGAGGGACTGCAGGAGGAAGGTGGGAAAAAGGGGATTTATATCATTTATCCTCCTAAAGAAAGAAGTTTGGGGTTCACAGTCAGGGAAAGTACATCCTTGAGGGCAGTGCTGCTGGCCAAGGTGAGGCAGCAGTTGTGATAGGAGCAATCTGCACTAGGACAGGACACTTGAAGTTAGGGATCCCGTTAGGCCTCAGTGGCCTTGTGCTAGTCACTTAAGCTCCGTAGATCTTGACTGACTTCATTTGTTAAATGACATTAAGTACCTTATATTTGTGGGACAGGGAAACGGATTTCTTGAGTTGTGTTTCGTTTTTTGAAACTGACGAGTTGCTGGTTGTTGCTTTACTGTTTCCTTCTTCCTGGGACTGACTTATCCGGTAACTTGCCATCCGCGAACCATATCCCAAGTACCAGTCCTGGATGTCTGACATCTGGCAGGTTCCTCTGCCCAACCATGTCAGCGATGCATTGTCTTCCTTGTAGCTCCCACCCTCTTTTGATCTCCTCTCAGTACTGGTAGGTCACTGTGTCACTGTGTCACGACCCTGACCACTCATTTCCTAGATTGCAGAGTAATTATTGACTCTGTTTTCCCTTGATGCCACTTCTAGAGAGGCACCAAGTCCCACTCCTTCTGCCTGCTTTCTCTTCCATTTGCCCATATATATATATTACCCTCATTTAGGGTTTGTCATTCATTCTCTGGGATTTTGTTAACAGAGCTTCCTAGCCAGTTTCTCTGTGTATAGTCTTGTGCCTCCCCCTGTGCATCTACTTGTCACCCGATGCAAGTAGTTTCCTGAGCTCAGATTTTATCCTCTAGTCCTGGGTTCTCAGCCTTGAGTGTGCATCAGAATCACCTGGAGGTCTCATTAATGCATAAATTGCTCTTGCATAGGGCCCACCAGTCTGCCTTTCCAAGTCTTCGCAGGGGCACACAGCTGCTCTGGGGACCACACTCTGAGAACCAGTGTTGGAGTTAGTGGTAACTCGTTAAGTTATTCAGTTGACTGGGTTGGTTGTCATTTTAAAGACACATTGTATGTGCTGGCAGAGGATAGATTCAGTGCAGGACAGCCTGGAATTGGAGCTACATGTCCCCAGCTGTTGAACTAGCATACTGACTGGTGAAGAAAAGCCAGATTCCAGAAATATTTAGGCAGTAAAATTGGCAGGATTTGATAACCAATTGCATGTGTATCAGAAATGAGCAGTACTGGGGTGAGTTAGTCTAAGATGAATCTCGAGTTTCTCATATAGATGACTAAGCTGAAACTGGTACTGTTCACTGCGATAGGGAAGCAAAGTTTTCACTCACCGTGCCAATTTGTTACCATGAATTAGAAGAGGATCATGTTGGCAAGAAGGTGAGTTTGGTGTTGGCTGGCGGATCAGACGGGTTGGGTTGGCAGTGCCAGGGCTTGTGGAAGGAGACTTGCAGACCCATCGAGGTGACGCGAGGTGGGAGGGTAATAGTCACTGTATGCTCAGGCAGCCAAATCTGATACCAGAGTCTGAGGAGGGAATAGAGGGCCTAACCAGAGGCTGAAGCTTTCTGGGAAAGTAATTTGGGGCCATTAGGGAGGGGAAGGGGTGGCTACTGAAAAAACATGAGGTTTGGTTGGCAGACGCTGTTACTGATTGTCTTGGAGGTATAAAGGAAAGCAGCTATAAGTGCTCCCCAGTGGAAATTTGATGGCAGAAGCAGTTCTCCCGGGAGGCCCATCCGGAAGCAGGAAGTGTAGACTTCCCCAGAGGCACTGACCTCCCTCTGCGGGACATTCTGGAGCAAAGGAAGCACAGCCCCTTTGGGCCCAGACGGGGCAGGACGAGTGGGCTCCTCAGGGCAAACCATGCCTGTTCAGTTATGTGGGCTTGCGGTTTGGGGCCAAGTGAGCACATGCGGGGAACAGGTGGATTAACTGGGGCAGTGAAGGACATTTTACGGGTCCTGAAATGCCTCCTGAGTGGGCATCTGGACAGACTGAAGCAACTTGTCCACTTGTACATATAACAGTAAAAGACTGAACATATTTACAGCATCAGAGATTTTGCTCTAGGGAGATTAGTGCCAGACTTTGCAGGGTTTTTGAAATGGTTTTTATCATGTTTTATAACAGTAAGTTTTATGTCCTAATAGAAGCTCTTTTGGTAGTGAGAGAAGTTCCAGATTTTTGTTTGTAGGAATAGTCACTTAATGGTTTTGACATCCATCTTTGTCACCTTGTCACATTAGCCATCTGTAATAGGACCCCTTTCTCATATTGTTCCTGTGCCCCACACTGCGGCCCTGAGCCAGAAGTTTGACTCTGGGACAATAGGAACCCTTGTTTTAGGAGGTGGTGATTTTCGAGGATGTGGCTGTGTATTTCACCCGGAGAGAATGGGCTTGCCTTTCACCTGCACAGAGGGCCCTTTACAGATGTGTGATGCTGGAGAATTATGGGAACTTGACATCCCTGGGTAAGACCACTTTCCTCCTGGGACTAAGATCTGTGCTTTCCTGTTTCCGTCTTTCCTTTTCTCTTTATGGCTGGGGATGTCGTATCTCTGGTATCCTCCAATGCATGGATCACTTAAGGGCCAAATGACTTCCTGCAGAGGTTCCTGGGTAGGGAGAAGTCTTGGGTCAGTTTGGTCCCATTGTACAGAATTGCTGTCCCCTGAGAAAAGTATATCCCATCCTCCAAGGGGCTCTGTAAAGTAATGAACAAGTAGTTTCTGAAGTCAGAGCTAAATTTCAGCTTGTTACTAACCTTTCCCCTACCCCCAGATTGTCTAGAAAAGGGTGTGACCCCTTCCCTGTGATTGCAAATGTCTTATAGGATTCCACTTACTTACTCTTAAGTAGGAAGAGGTCACAAATGTTCAGGTTCTTCTTGATCAAAATCTCCTTGGCTTTCCCCAGTCCAGAGCCCTCTTCTATAGATACAGTTCTGCTGAGGCTCATGGGACACAGAAGACACAGGCAGAGGGTCCCATTTTCTTCCCTTTTCAGGATATCAAGTTCCCAAACCCGCCCTGATCTCACATCTGGAGGGAGGGGATTTGCCTTGGGACCTGGAGGCACAGGACTGTCCACCTGCAGAGAGAACCAAAGGTGTCTGTAAAGGTAAGTGCGGCAGGTTTAGAACCGGCAACCATAGAGCTTTACAGAGCAGTGTGTTTTAAAATGAACAATTTCAACTCTAATTAAGATAATATATTTCTATGTATCATATTTAATATATCTCATATGCAATTCTCGAATGGGTTTCAGCATTGCCTGCCTGCCTTAGACAGATGGCCCTTCGTCCTTGGATGGGATGGATTTATTCAGGAGGAGTTTTCAGCACTTGACGTGTGCCAGGCTTTGTTTAGGAGGCTCTGGAGGATACAGGTTATGGAGCCAGATTGAAAGAGCTAAACAGAAAAAAATACTAAGTGCTGCTGTTGGTAAATAGACGGAGGCTATGGGAGCACAGCAAAAGGAAGGGTTAGAGGAACTCCCTTTTATAAGCCCAAGTAATGCTTCTTCACCGGCAGGCCATGTGTTCCAAATGTGACAGCTTACAATGGATTTTGTGTGGAGAAAAATGGTAGATTATCTGGCCTGAGGAAGGGAAAAGAGGATCCAGTGAATCACTGTGAAGAATTTGCCGTTAAGTGTGCAGAATAATCACCTGGGGAGCTTATTTAAAAATGGATATTTCTGGAGCTCACCTGCAAGTATTCTTGAAGGCATAAAATCCTGTTAAACTATCATGTATCAGGCCTGAGCTTTTGAGTGTGTGAATTGGGTAGGGGATAGTGATAATGCAAAAATGGAAGAGAAATGACTATGTAGAGCTAGAGTCAACCAGATCTTACCAGAACACCATAAAAAGAGAGAATTGAGTCAGACAACAGTCCGAAGTCACAACATAGTAGGAGCTTTTAAAGTCATATACAATCAGATCTGAGCACTGAGTCTGAGGTTCCTGTAGAATATGTAAGTGGATGGTTAGAACAGGCCATTGAGAGGGCAGGTGTGGAGTCTGAGGTAGATGTCTGGTCTACAAGTGCAAATGAAAGTGTACCAGAGTTTTAGTTGAAATGACCCCCAGAGAGAAAAAAGGAAGGCTGAATCTTAAATATTAAGGGATATTTAATTTTAGTGAGAGAGGAAAGAGAAAGTAGACAGAGGAGGGTCACCAAAAGGGAACAATGAAATGAAGCCCAGAGTAGAAATTTCCAGGTAGATGGTTTGCTGAGAGGGAATAAATGGGGGATGAAAAAGGTGAATCAACACTTTAGCCTCTTATTTTGATAAACTTGGAAGTGGAAGAAAGTACAGTAAACAGTAGCAAATGATTCTCAAACTTTTTAATTATGAGCCTGAGTAGGTATTACATTTTGCATCAAAACCCTGTATACGTATATGTACTCTGAAACTGGAGTACCAGGAAACAAAATTTACCCTGGTTATTGCAGTGTTGTGCATCCCATTCTCTTCCAGTAGAGACTAGTGTCATTTAAAAAATTGATAGTTATACACTATGTCAGTATCACAGCAGTTTGAAAAACACTACTATAAAGAAAAAGTTGGATGTGAAGTATTGATGGTTAAGCCCAAGAGGATTTGAGGAACTCAAGAAGGAGGCTGAAGGTGTAGGGAGTCTACAGCTGATAGAGCCCACTTGAAGGATGAGCTTGATTAACTGGCAGATGAGTCCCAGATAGCCCGAATTAATGCTAAAACAAATTAGTCCGACATTGTGTATAAAATAGATTGACTTAACTTAGGTAAAATGTTATCCAGTCTTTAGGAACACAATGCCATTTTACAGGTGGCTGTCTCCTTTTTGCTGTTATGAGAAGGCATACTCTGCATTCTTGGTGTATCTGAGTCAGCTGTGTTCTTTCCTTTCCAGATAGGCAGAGAGTCTAGGACAGTAGCTTCTGCATATTTGAGGTTCAGACTTTCTTGAGAGTCTGGTGATGAAACAGCAATTGCCAGTGTTGTAGGAGGTTCCATCATCGTTGTGGACCTGCAGTTAAGAACCCCTGCAGGTGATGCCTTCTAAGCACTTCTGTAGTTTTCTAGTCTCTTCGTTTCTGTCTTGTCAGAGTCATGTGCCCTTAATGCTTGTATCCCCAGTCTTTTGGTACATCTCAAGCATATGAAATTTTAAAGAAACAGCAATTCATTCATTTGTATTCCTTTGCATTCTTACTCAGTCTTGCCAGCCCCAATGTCACCACTAGCTCTTAGAGCCTGTGCCTTCTTTGGTATTTTATAGGCCAATAAATACCATAAGGTCAAAGGATACTTAGAACATACCAGGGAGAAGTTATTCAAATAGAGTCTGGAAAAGCTTAGGAAGCAGTGTGATGCATGGTGTGTACACTGATACCCTGTTCCACCTCAGCTATTCTCTGCTTATGTGATATTTGGCACTTTCACTTGAATAGCCTTGTCTTGCTAGCAGGCTGACGTGGAGGTCAGAATAGTAATCTCTGAAACCCCTATAATTTTTTATACTTTTTTGTTTCTAGTATAATTCTCAGGTGGCATTTGTGTTTTCTGTTTGCTATGTCAGATGCTGAGATCACATCAACACAGGGAATTTCTGAAGAAAGAGATGTGATGTTGTTACTTGGTCTGCAGAAGCTTGTTCCTCAGAGGACCAACTTCCTGGAAACGTGTAAACTGGAGAAGTGCCAGGATATCCCCACAGTGAAAAATATTAGAGGAAAGGTCCCAAGAATCCAATATGATAGCAAACCCTTTAGGTGTGAGGAATGTGGGAAATGCTTCAGCAATTTTTCTTACTATGTTAGACACCAGAGAATCCACACTGGGGAGAAACTCTTTGAGTGTAGACAATGTGGAAAAGCCTTTAATGGCAATTCTTCATTAATTCGGCATCAGAGAATCCACACTGGAGAGAAACCCTATCAGTGTGAGGAGTGTGGGAGAGCCTTTAATGATAATGCAAATCTGATCAGGCATCAGAGAATTCACAGTGGGGATAGACCCTATCTTTGCAAGGAGTGTGGAAATAGTTTCACGAGCAGTTCTGAATTTGTTATACATCCGAGAATCCACACTGGAGAGAAACCTTATGAGTGTAATGAGTGTGGAAAGGCTTTTGTTGGTAGTTCCCCACTACTTCGACAACAGAAAATCCATACTGGAGAGAAACCCTATGAATGTAATGAGTGTGGCAAAAGCTTCGGAAGGACTTCCCATCTTAGCCAACATCAGCGTATTCATACAGGGGAAAAGCCTTATTCTTGTAAAGTATGTGGACAAGCCTTCAATTTTCATACAAAACTAACTCGACACCAGAGAGTCCACAGTGAGGAGAAACCTTTTGACTGTGCAGATTGTGGGAAAGCCTTTAGTGCTCAGGAACAATTTAAAAAGCATCTAAGGATCCATATTCAGAGGCCTTCCTATGTATGTGATGAATGTGGGAAAGTCTTCACTAGCAAAAGAACCCTTCTTCAGCATCAAAGACTCCATACTGGAGAGAAACCCTATGAGTGTTTCAAGTATGAAAAAACCTTTAGGACGTCTTCCCAGCTAGTTCATCATGAGCACGCCCACCCCGGAGAGAAACCTGTGCTGGATATTTGTCACTTTGGCCTCCCAGAATTTTTTACCCCTTTTTACTGGTAGTACACGAAATATCCTTTTGGATTCCATCTTCCATTCAGGAATGGAATGTGTGACACAGGCCTGGCTGAGATGCAGATTCCTTCCACTAAGCCACAGTTGATGGCTCAGAGTCAGGTTACCCAGGATGGTCCAGTTAGTCCCAGGACTTGGCCACAGTTTCTGGAGAAATATTCTTCCTTTTTATGTAGTCTTAAAGCTGAGAGGATTTCCTGGATTCTTAGGGAAGCTGAGGATAAAGTCAACACAGCAAAAGAGAAATCAGACTTGGAGAGCAGCCTTGAAGTCTGCAGTCTTGAAGACTCTCTGAACAACTTCATGAAACCGTATGTGAAGGTAGAAATACATCTGGGTTTTTGAATTCCAGTAACCAATAAACTCCACTTTTGTTTCACTCAAGCAAGTTTGAGTTAAGTTTTTAGAACAGAGCCTTATGAGTGTAACAATTATTTTAAGTCTCCAGGGAAAACAAACATGATGGAGGAGAAATGTTTTGTTAATACGATGTGTGGGAAAATCTTTAGCTGTAGTCCTCGCAGTCCCTGTGATTGTAACAAAATTGGAAAGCCCTTTGTAGATCAAGCTACATCAGTACACCACCAATGGATGGAAGTTCTGACAACTTAAGCTCTGTGAGAAAAGTTTCAGTGTTACTATAAAACTATGTCTGCATTGTATCCATTCTCAAGAAACAACTATAAAACCAAAAGCCTGCATTCTTAAAACTCATTTTGTTTGCTCAGTTTTTATTTGGGATGACTGCTGTTCTAGGTGTGAAACTGGTAAATGCCAGACTACTGTAACTTTTACAGTTTGGCATTTACCAGTTTGTCTAGAAGACCATGCCCACCCTGCCCTTTGATCTTGTTAGTGGGCCAAAGAAGTGCTCTGGTTCTTCTAAGAGGTAGTGCTGAGATGTCTTGAAAAGCTGGCCCCCTTTTTTTTTTTGGATGATAAATGCAATCTGCACCCTCTTCTCTCCCATGTGCCCTTCTACTGCCAACCAGTGTAGCAGTCCCTACCTGACTGAACTTTACCTGCTCCCTGAAGTCTAGCATCTGCGTGGCTTCACCATCTCTTCCTTACTTGCCAACAGTTGGAGGAGTGGTTTTATCTAGTGCTTGGCCTGACCAAAGTAAACTTAAAACTATTGAAGTATAATATGCACAGAAAAAACACACATCATGGTTGTACAGCTTGAATTCTTATAAGAAAATAGCTTTATAACCACCAAGATCAGGAAAAAGTACATCCCAGCACCCTGTGTCACCCTGAACCCTGTTCCAGTCATAACTTTCTCATGGTAATCGCTGTTCTGACTACCGTCACCAAAAGTTTTTGTGTAAATGGGACTCATCAGTATAGATTGACTCTCACTGGTGCATGGTATTCCATTACATGAATATACCACATTTATTGCTTACTCTTTGTAGGCATTGGGTTACATCTAGAGGGATCATTTTGAGTACAAAATCTATAAGTCAGTCAGGGGAAAAAAATGATTAGAGCAATTTCATATGCTGCATCAGCTACAGCCTCCATTTAGTAAGTGCTCAGCAGTAATGCTGCTTTGGTACTCACCAGTACCAGGCATTTGCATAGTCACTGCACACAACACAACTTTATAAAGTATGTGCACTAATTGACTACATGTTATAGTTGAGGAAACATTCATTAGGTCGCCCAAAGACACAGGAAATAGAGTAGAATTCAAATGCAGGCAGGCTGGCTTCAGAGCCCACGTGCCATTACAGTGATGCCCTGTAGAAGTCGGAGGCAAGGTCTGTGACAACTCATTTCAGTAATAAAAGGGGTTTTGCTCCTTACAGGTGGCAGGGAATATTAGGGTCAAGTCAACACAATGGGAGACGGACTGACTACAGGGAAAGGGACGTGAATGGGGAATAGGCAATGATAATTTGCCTATAATGATACAGTGAGGGAAACAGGCTGAGATACAACCGTAAGTCGGGTCTAATACAGAGTGTCTTAATGCGGCTGCTGTGAGGGAGGTAGCCTGTCCTGGGAGGCAGAGGACCTCGTTCTTAGGTCCCCCACCCATAGTGGTGTGGCACTGGGAGTTTGTTAAACATCTATATGTATCAGTACCATTTGAAATGGCATTTTCTATCATGTACCTGAAAGAGAGAGCTGGCTTCTCTGAGGTTTTTCAGCTTTGAGATGTGGGGAGAGCTGACTGATGTTTAATCATTTCATTTTTCTGGACTTCTTTATCCAGTAAATAGCACCCATATTCTCTGAATCCAGTGCCGCTGTCAGGAAGCCTGCTCCAACTGAGTAACTATCCTTTAATCAGTTAAGGTTACCTATGGCTGCGTGACAAATTACCACAAATTAAGTGGTGTAAAACCACAGAAATTTATTCTCTTACTTCTGAAGGCCAGAAGTCTGAAATAAGGGTTCCTGGGCTGAAATCAAGGGACAGCAGAACCATTCTCTCGCTGGAGGCTCCAGGGCAGAATCCATGCCAGGTTCTGATGGCTGCCAGCAGGCCATAGCTTGTAATCACATTGCTTCAATCTCTGCTTTTGTCTTCACGGCACCTTCTCTTGGTCTGTAGTCTCCATTTGCTTCTCTCCTAAAGACACTTGTGATACAGGAGAAAGTTTAGGACCCACCCAGATAATCCAGGATAATCTTATCTAAAGGCCCTTAACATAATCACACCTGACTGTGATTTGCCTTACCTAAAATTTACCATTTAATATTTGCAGGTTCCAGGTATTAGGTCCTACCTTTGGTTGGCTATTCAGCCTAACAGTTAAGTAGGTTAATCTGTATATGACAGAAAACTCCAACCACAGACCCTAATACAAAGTAGAAATTTATTTCCCTCATAAAATAAGTCGACATAGGCAGTCCAGAGCTGGTAAGGCACTTGTACAATGTCAGTGGGGAGACCCAGTTCCCTTCCAAATTGCCTCTTGACTCTTCTCAGTGGACATCAATATCCTCATGGTCCAAGATGGCTGCTAGGGCTCCAACCATCAAGTGCTTATTTCACTCAACAGGTTGGAAGAAGGGGAAGAAAGGCATGTCACTGCTTTTAAGAAAACTCTATAAATTCCACGGAATACTTCCAGTTAAATGCTTTTGTCAATCACTTAGTCACGTGACCATACCAGGCTGCCAGAGTCACTGGGAGATGTCTTAGTTGAGTTCAGTGTGCTACCTTAAGTAAACTGGGGATTTTGTTGGGAGGAGGGGGAGAATGGATGTTTGGGCAGGCAACTAGCAACCTCTGCTACAGTCCATGTCTGCCATGTAAAAGCTTTGGAAATAGAAAAAAATGGTGGATAACTGGCTGTGTTCTATGAATTTAAATTTTCATAACTTGAGAGTGATGCTATGTTTATCCTTATCTTACAGTTTGAGAACAATGAAACCCATCAGACTGATGGGAAAATAAAGCAGACTTTGGGACACCCCTATTTTCAGCTGTAGTCTTCCAATCTGTGAATCTGGTATTTATCCTCATTTATTTAATCTTTGATTTCTTTCATCAGCATTTTATAGTTTTCAACATACAAGTCCTGTACATGTTTTCTTAATGTTCATTTAATTTTAATTTTATTTTCTCTACATGTTTCTTTTTTGGGTAGTCTTCAAGTTCATTAAGCTCTTTTCCTGCAATATCTAATCTGCTCTTAATCCTATCCAGTGTATGTATTTCATTGCACATTACAGTTTTCATCTCTAGAAGTTTGATTTAGATCATTTCTATAAATTCCATGTCTCTACTTAACTTTGAACCTAAGGCTATAGTTTTTAAATGCCATTGTCTCCAAATTCTAAAGTGACTATTTCAGAAGTTTTCCAGGATGAGTTTTCACTTAATTTCTTAGATTATAAATTACTGGTCCAACTAGGTAGTATTAATTTAAAACTATGTATAGAGTAATACAGATTATGATTATAAATTATAAGGCAAGAATCATAACCTTTAGTATCTCTTTTTATAGTATGAAGATTTTTTTTCTAATTTATACTTTCATGCATCCAGACATTTGGGTGGGTGTATGTGTGTGTGAAAAGTCCCCTTTCCCACCCTTTGCTTCATGAAGGCCTCTTGAATATGGTCATTCAACCTCAAATATCAAGATTTTCAAATCTCTACTATCCCCACTCATGTCGGCCAAAGCATCAACTCAGTTAATCTCTCTGGTTTCAGTTTCTGGTTCATTTCTGGTACCTGGTTCATTTTTGGTATACTTACCTATGAGCTAAGTATTTAAAATGATGTTGTAAATTAGCTCTTATCCTATATTTCTAGATATAGATACTAGTGTATATCATTCACTACCTAACCTGAAATGAAACCCTACCTAAAAATATTTTTTGTTTTAAAATCATTGCTATATCAACATAGCTATGCCATTTTTCTTTTAGCTTAATACTTTATCTTTCTTTACATTCTTTAACTTTCAATTCTTTTCATTCTTATATTTTAAAAAGTACCTTATGAATATGTAACATTTTTTTCTAGATGAACTTTAGAATCATTCTCACAAATCCTTTTGGGGTTTTATTTGAGTAGACTGATTCTCCCCATTTTCTTCTTCTTTTTCAAAATGTTTGAAATTGGACTTATAAATTACATCAAGAAGGATTCCCTTATATGAAAAAATTACCTGTGCCTTCCCATTTATACAAGCTTTGTTGTTGTTGGCTTAGTGAAGGCAAATTCTGGCCCGCTAAGACCCCCGCCCCTTAAGATCCAATCACCGCCAACCAGATGGTCGCCCACCCCGTAAGATCCAGTCATCAACGCAGAACACACCCTAACCCCTACTCCTTAAAAACGCACTTCCTCACCCACGAGCTGCTGCTTCCTCTCTCTGGGGGCAGCCGTTTTCTCTTTCACGTGATAAAATCTCTTGCGTGGGCCCGTGTCTCCTGAGTCATTTTGGGATAAGGAGGTTCGTGGTGAGATACCCTTTCACTTAGTCTTTGATATTTAAATTTTTCTTCATCTATATCTTAAACATTTACTTTTAAGTTTGTTCCTAAATATTTTTGGTTACTTTGTTGCTTTTTTGAATAAGACCTCTCCCTACCTTAGTATGTTTCTCCACATAGTAGGTTGAATGGTTTGTTCATTTAATTCACAATAAGTAAAGGAAGATTTTATCGCATTGAAATATCCTTGAATTACTGGAATGAGCCCCAACCAGACTCTTACTGTTTTCCCACAATTTTTAAGAAAAGAAGCAGGCAGAACAATATTTACTGTGTCATCTTAAAACTGGAAACACCAAAGAAGCTTTTAATGTGACAGTATTTGTCAGTTTCCAGTGGACAGGGAGGAAGGGTTTTGGGAGGCTCTGGGACTGTGAGGACAGAGGGTACACGAGAAGAAGCCCTAGAGCTGAGCAGGAGGAAATGGGGCTCCAGGCCCAGCATAGAGGTAGATTTCCTAAACACTGAAATATGAGAACCAGCCTAAATTTTTGAGTATGCTGTGTGATTTTTCCATCATCCCTCACTTAAAGGGGATTTAGTTAGCATATGGTCTTGGGTACTGATTTGATGAACTCAAATCAATGTGGTTTAAATATGATGAAAGCTTATTTCTCACTCATACATCATCTGAAGGTAAGCAGGCTAGGGCTGGTACAGGAGCTCCACAACTACTCCTAGATGCTCTGTCATTGCCAGGAGTCACATTCTCATCCACATGGTGCAAGATGTTTGCCCCCTTGTCAGCATTTCATCTAGTAGATGTGAGTACTGGGCCACGGAGGCACGTACCTTCTCTTTAAGGACATAATGTTGTTTTTTCCTATAGACTATTTGCCAGAAGTTGATCACATAGCCACATTTTGCTATAGTGGGCCAGGAAGGGTGTTATTTTTTCTGGAATGTCTTTGGCTTGTGAGAGATTTTGTTACCATATTAGAAGGGAAGAACAGGAATTGACAGAAGTGGTCCCTGCTGCTGCAGGCCTTCTGCAGAGCTTTAGTAACATGGCATGTACCTGTCCTAGCACTCTTAGGAGTAGGGGCTTCATGTTTACTTATTTTCTTGTTTTCTAAGGAGGTCTTATTTTCTCATCTATAAAATTTGATGACTGGTTTATGATCAAACATTTGGGGTATTTCTGTATGACACAGTTATTTCTGTATATCACAGTTGATACTGTGAGCTCCTAGTTTATTCCTAATTCTTTAGATAAGCCCTCATTTTTAGCTAAAGTTCTGCTTTCTGAGCCTAGGAAGACGTGGAAATAGCACTTATTGCCAAGAGCAATGTAATCCCCAGCTATCATTCTGCCCAGTCATGAAACCATTTTCCTATCTGGAAAAGAGAACCCATGTAAAGTGCTCATTTTGGGAAACAGTGATGATCAGGGTCAGGACGAAGCAGAGAAAGGCTCCTGGCAATGGTCAATGTCATGATCCCAGGCATAAGACATGTCCTACCTTCAGAAGCACAAAAGCAAAGAAGGGTTCTACCCTGGAGCTGGGGCTGGAGCCTTTGGGCCATGTCAACAACAAATGCTTACAGCATGCCTCCTTTGTGCCAGGCCTTGTGGTTTAGCTGAAGATAATGATATTGAACAAGACATAGTCCTTGCTCCCTGGAGTGGCCAGAGAAGACATGTATATAAATAAGCTGTCACTATTAAATAATAACAAGCATGCCAAGTACTGAAAAGTATGGAGTGCTGTGATGACACAAACTGGGAGGCCTGCCTTGTTCGGCGTGCCCAAGGGAGGCCTGCTTTCCAAGGGTAATGGGATTTGAGCTAGGGCTCCGAGTAAGAGTCCAGAGGGAGGGTGGGAATGGGGAGGGAAAGGTATTCTCCATTTGGAGAGCAGCATGTTCAGCAAGCGGTGCTGAAGTTGAGAGAGGGAGAATGGGAGCGCTGAGAGGCTGGAGAGGCCAGTAGGGGCAGGGACCACCCTTTGGGCCGCATCACAGCACAGAAGGATCAGCGCCGGAAGAACAAAGGCTGCATTACCAGGGTTGGAAGGGAACCTAAGGATGGTTGAATCCATTGAATTTTAGTGCTGTTCCCCTTCCTCCAGGACCCATTTTGGAATTTTATGGGAGTATTTTTATTACAATGTTAGGTGATGTTGGATGGAAGCCAGGAGTGCCACAAATCTTGCAATGCATAGTGTGCGTTTCACCGATTTAAAGTTTTCAGACTCGTATGTCTTGCTGGACATTCATGTAGGTAAAAACTGTTTATAAGTTACCTGAATCTAGAATCTGATTTTCAGATAAACACAATGTGTTTATGCACAGTCTTAAGGTACACTGATTCTTCAGGAATATAATTACTGTATTATCAAGAGAAGATTGTACTGGGTTTCATTTAAACTTTGCCAAAAGCGTTCACCGTTTTGTATCACACCTTGTGATTTTCGAAACACCAGTAAGGCTGTGGCATTCAGGCACATTCTGTGTGAAAAGGCAAGTATCTGACCACTTCGTTAGGTTTCCTACAGCAGTCACGACCAAACATTTACGTATTGAAATATGTATTTATAATTGCAAATTGTCTTCCTTTTATTTTTGCTTTGTTACTGTTAATGCATAACAGTTTTTAAAATACAGGTTGCTTATATTATCTATGATCTTTTCAGTCATTATATAGGAATTTAATGGCCGAAAAATAAAGTGGTCACCAGGAAATATGTGTTATAAAAATTTGATAGCGTGCGACCCACCGGTCCAGCCCGGAGACCAAATCTGGTTGCACCGGCAACTTTACTACGATACAGATTCCGAAGCCATCCTGAGATCTGAATGCTCCCCTGGAGCCCCGGGCTTCAGCCACCGCGGGCGGGGTCGCAGTACCACCGAGCAGGAGCAACGGCGTTCCTAGAGAGGAACTCCGCCTTGACCCGGTGACGCACTTCCTGCCGCGCCGCGGAGCCGCCCGCTGCTGAGGTGAGTGTGGGCTGCGGCAGCGGAGGCGGTGCCCTGGACATGCGGCGCCGGGTGTGGTTGGGAAGCGCCTAAGCCCTGGGTGGAGCTGGGCCTCCGACGCCTGCGGGAGGGAGCAGGGCGGCCGCCAGGGGTCTTTCGCTTTTCCTGGGCTCCCGCTTTGGACTTGGTGGCTGAATACGTTCCGTCCCGGGGACGGCGAAGCCTAGGTCACTTTCTCGTCCATGAAGCCGCGAGCACTCAGCAGTTTCTTTGGGGGAAGATGCTACCGGTCTCTGGGGAAGTTATATCGGAGCAGCCAGAGAGAGGAATATTTGCCGGGGTGAAGCGGCTTGAGGTGATATCAGCAGTCTTTAGGAATGTTGAGGTCGTGTAGTGGCCTTCACCTGTATGCGTTTCAAGTATGGATTGCATGCTCCCTGGCTCTAACGTAGCGTCGTGAATCAGGGCCCAGTGGGAGAGCAGAAAAAGCAGACCTGCGCCCAGCCACCAGAGGGAAGAAGCCCGACTTTTGGAGGGCGCTGTCTTCTGGAGCGGTGTCAGTTCCAAAGGGTAACGTGGCCCTACATTTCCCGGGCTGTGGGATGACAGTAACCTGGAGTGATTGTTACAGTGTAGTTACTGACATACTCAATCCTAAAATACACATGAAATAGTCCAGAGTTGCTTATGCATACCCTCATGAAAAGCATACTTATTAAAAATATACTATAAAAGTAGTACTGAAAACATGAAATATTAAAAAATCCTCTAGAATGTGGCTAATAGTGGTTTCAGAGGAAAATTTATGGCCTTTTTTTGTTAAGGTATCATTGATACACATGGGCAACATTGAGATTACTACATTCCCCCCTGTTACCAAGTTCCCCCCACATACTCCATTGCAGTCGCTGTCCATCAGCATACTAAGATGCTACAGAGTCACTACTTGTCTTCTCTGTGCTATACCGCCTTCCCTGTCCCCCCACCCCATATTATGTGTGCTAATCGTAAGCCCCTTAATCCCCTTCTCCCTCCCTTCCCACCCACCCTCCCCACCCCCTTTCCCTTTGGTAACTTAGTCCATTCTTGGGTTCTGTGAGTCTGCTGCTGTTTTGTTCCTTCAGTTTTTTTCTTTGTTCTTATACTCCACATATGAGTGAAATCATTTGGTATTTGTCTTTCTCTGCCTGGCTTATTTCACTGAGCATAATACCCTCTAGCTCCATCCATGTTGCTGCAAATGGTAGGATTTGTTTTCTTCTTATGGCTGAATAATATGCCATCGTGTGTATGTACCACATCTTCTTTATCCATTCATCTACTGATGGACACTTAGGTTGCTTCCGTATCTTGGCTATTGTAAATAGTGCTGCGATAAACATAGAGGTGCATGTCATTTTGAATCTGTGATCCTCTTTTCTTAGGGTAAATTCCTAGGAGTGGAATTTCTGGGTCAAATGGTATTTATGTTTTTAGTTTTTTGAGGAACCTCCATATTGCTTTCCACAATGATTGAACTAATTTACGTTCCCACCAGCAGTGTAGGAGGGCCCCCCCCCTTTCTCCTCATCCTCGTCAGCATGTGTTGTTGCTTCTTTTGAATGTTGGCCGTCCTAACTGGTGTGAAGTTGGCCTTTCTGATTTAATTGCCTAGCAGGAAAGAGTGAAAATGCAGTTGACCTTTGAACAACTGGTGTGTGTATGTGTGTGTGTGTGTGTAAGGGTCCTGACCTCCCGCTGCGCACCCCCCCCAATCTGCAATGACTTTGACCCCTCCAAAAAACTTAACTACTAATAGCTTATTGTTGACCCACACAGTCAGTTAACACATATGTTGTATGTTATGGATATTAAATGCTATATCTTTATAATGAAGTAAGCTAGAAAAAAGGAAATGTTTTTCAAATTGTCACAAATCTCCAAAATTTTTTCCAGTATATTTATGGGAAAAAATCCACACGTAAGTGGACCTGTGCAGTTAAATTCCATGTTGTTCAATGGTCAACTGTAAATGAACAAATTGTGAATTTAGAAAAAAAGCCATTTGTAGTCTGGTGTCCTCCAAAAGCACAAAACATACATTTTTGAGACTGATTCTGAGAGCAGGAAAAGTCAGAAAATAACTAGTCCACGTGTTTTGAATGTAATGAACAAAAGGCACTGGGTCACGGGGTCCTAGATGCAGTAGTCATACCTTCGTTTCAGTTTGCTGAGGCCTCAGCTTTGCTGTCAGAAGGCTGGGAAGTATGAGGGGCAACCTGGGACTTCACTCTAAGTCCAGCTTGGCTGACCTCAAGATCTCTACAGGGGCAACAGGACTCCTGAGGAACTCAGCTGTGTGGGAGCACAGGCAGGATGCGGGGGAGCAGCTAGGCCCTTTTGCAGGTGCTGCCTCCCTGGGGCCTGACTCCAAGGCCTCTGTGCTTGTGCTGGTGCCCTGCCAGCATGGCCTCTTTGGCAGTAAGTGGGAATGATGCTTGTTTGGAGAAAGAAAGAAGTCCAAGGTCCTGGTAATGTTCTATTTCTTGAGCTGAATTGTTGCTACATGAGTCTTTGTTTTATTATTCTTTAGGTTTTCCATATGTTTTGTGTACACTCTTTTATGTTTATGATATGTGTCAAAATTGTAAAATCTAGGGCTCCTGGCAGTGAGCATCAGTGTCATGACTGGGAGGAGTCCTGGGCCTGAGCCAGTGAACAGCTCCCTCCCTTCTTTCCGGACCACTGCCGCCAGCACTCCTATCTGGATTCAGGCTTGTCTGAGGACCTGGAGTGTCCTGGTCGGGGTGGCTTGCCTCACACTTGTCTCTCTTTTTCCTCAGCTTCAGCCCTTCTCTGAGAGGGAGACCAGTTGATGGCAGCCATGCTGCTGACGGCCTGGCCCCAGGTGAGCTGTGAGTCCCTCGGCTCTTCCTCTGAGCAGTGTCAAATTGAAGAAAACTGAGGAGGGAAGCTGGTGAGCCTTGCGATGAAAACCGGAGGGGCCCTCCATGCTTCCTCCTGCTGGCCTGAAGCTTGTGAGAAGAGTGGTGGTATGAAGGATGGCAGCACCAGGGGAGTGTGCCCAAAGACAGGAGTGGAGTCGTTTGCACTCTGAGGTTCTTTGCTTCTTTGGTGAATGGGCGACATGGAAGCTACCCATGTAGGATGTTGTGAACATGGAAATGAATAGAGGAGGATAGCAGAGGATTAGGATTTCCCGGGACCCGGATGTAGGTGAGGAGGAATAGCAGGACCAGATCAACGTAAAGGATGGCTGTTCCTTTAATTCAGGGGAAGGTAGGGAATAGAGTGGGGTCGAGAGGGGAAAAAGATAGGAAGTCTTTTGAAACAAGATGTCTCATTGTGTCCTGGAGAGGCTTTAGAGATTGGGGTGCAGGGGCTCAAATTTTAGGTCTCTGATAAGAGCACTGAACCCTCTCCCCCAGAAAAATAAACATGCAGACCAGTTTTTCCATACAATTTCCATATATTTACATGGGTCCCCTGAAGCTCATCCCTGGGCCTTCATGGACTGCAGGTGGGGTGTAATTATAATCATGGTAACTCCAGTAACGTAATTTGAGGCTTACTATGCTACAAGCACCACACTGAACATTTAACTGGATTGCTCAGTCCTGACAACCACCCTCTCAGATAGGTGTTGTGTTGTGCCCATTGTACCATGAAAGACCTGAAGGCAAAGGAAGTAGAGTGACTTACCCAAGGTCACACAGCCATTGTTTGATTCTTAGTTGCTCAACCCTACGACATGTATGCAAACAGTGAAGGTAAGGTGGTCAGATTTGTGATGACTAGGGAATAATTTTCAGGGGAGATTGAAAAGCAAGGTAACAACTTCAGAAAGAATTTCACTGGCCCAGGTGATGTGGGCTTCATCAGTGAAAGCAGATGTTAAAGAAGGGGGGATCCAATTCAAGTAATGCTTCACATAAAAATCTTTAGGATGTAGAGAGTCAAAGGACTGGGGCTGAAGCAAGGGGAGTGGGAGGAGTAAAAAATGATCCCCAGGATTCTAGCTGAGGTTTCTTGCATAGATGGTGGTGGGTGACACTGACATTTGGATTCAGGAGGAAGCACAACTTGGGGTAAAGGATGGTGGCAGCAGGTAGTAAAGGCATTTAATTTTGTGCAGAGAAGTTACTTGACCTGTCCAGGGTCATCTGACAAGTGACAGAGAAACACCCACAGGTTAGACTAGAATTGTTGATGGATGGAGGTCAGTAGAATCAAGACAGATCCTGGCAGAGGAACTGAGGGTAACTCTGTTGGTGCATCCCCTGGGTTGTTACAGAAGACTGAGGTGGGCAGAGGAAAAGCAGCTAGGGGCCACAGCCGCCCAGAAGGGAGGATTTGGGCCTGCTAGAGGCATGAGGCATCAGCCCTGAGTGGCAGAGCCTGTGCTGACCACAGAGCATAGTGGTTTGAAGAGGAGCAGCCAGAAGGGTGGCTGAGGAGCTGGCCGGCATGAAGGCTGATCTTCCCTCTTTCCAGATTCTTCTTGGAGAAATAGTGAATTCTTGGGTGAAATTGGAAAGGATGAAGCTTGAATGGGAGAGGGTAACAGAAAATGTTGGGTTTGCAGTGAGACCCATCTGGAAGCAGAATGGGCTGCTGCCCCCTACCTCCTGCCAATCTGGGCAGTGCTGAGCTGCTGGAGTGCTCGCCAGAGACTGCACGGCCCCTGTGGGGGTGGTCAGTGATAGGGGCTGAATGAGATGGGGGCCATGCTGTTCTTTGTGAGCGGCTTGAGGTTTGTGGGTGAGGGCAGGATGTGGGGAGAGGGATGGAAAAGCCAGACCTGAAAGGGATGAAGTGGGAATGCTGGTGGGTCGGTCCTGAGCCACGCCCTCCAGTGAGGAAGTGGCTTAACTGAAAGAATGGAGTTGCTTTACGGGACTTGATTGTGGGAATTTTTTTCTTTCATTCCAACTTATGGTATCTTTTGTAACTGTAAAAAAGGGCATGGTTTCTCTGCTGTGAGAGAAATCAGATATTCCATGGTTTACTCTCCAGGTGCTTTTCCTCAAATCTTTCCCCTTGTTATTAATTCTGTGCTTTTCACAAGCTCCCTCCCCAAGCCCTTATACTGCCCTCTGCCCCTCACTTAGGGCCTGAGCCATGGAATTGGCCCTAGGGCAGCAGGAACCTGTTGTTTCAGAAGTCGGTGACCTTCGAGGATGTGGCTGTGTACTTCACCCAGATGGAATGGGACAGCCTGTCCCCTGCACAGAGAGCCCTGTACAGGGATGTGATGCTGGAGAATTATGGGAATGTGTCCTCCTTGGGTAAGGCCTCTCTCCCCCTGGGACCCAAATTCTGCTAGTTGGGGTTTCCTGGCTTTCTGCAGATGAGGTCAGTGGTAATAGTAACCCTTTACTGAGTGGGAACCCCAGAGGTTGAAATTCCTAATCCCCTGCACTTGGGTTTCTGGGAAGGGTGAACCCTAAGCCCTTGTTGGACCAGTATAGGACTTTGCTGGGACTGGCATGCACTCTTGATCTACCCCTAGAAAAGCTGTATTTTGGACACAGTATGGAAAAAAGTAAATTCCTGTTCCATAGCATTATCTTCAGTTTCTTCCTCACCCTGCCTGCATCTCCTGAGGTCTCTTAGGCCCACAATCTAGGCCCTTTCCAACTGTTCCCACATCTTTTCAAGCACTGACCAACATACACCTTCGAGCCCCTCCCCCTGTCCCATAGTTCTTAGGTATGAGATCCCCTGGGGCTCCTAACATCCCTCCCCATTGCAGAGGTAATCTGAGAAGAGGTTTAGGAGCTCATCTGTGGGAGATTATTCACCTGTCTGTCCTGTTTCCTTTCCCCCAAACAGGGTTTCCACTTCTTAAACCTGCTGTGATTTCACAGCTGGAGGGAGGAGGTCATCTGGGGCACCCATCACCACTGGCTGCTGGAACAGAAAGAGGCCCCCAGGGCCTCTGGACTGGTAAGGAAGGCATATGTTGCCCGGTATGCTATGCTAGAGAGTTTAACTCTTTGGGAACAAAATCAATTTTAGCAACATACAAGTTATAACATTTATTGGCCAGCTATACAGAGTAAAATTTAAATAAATGTTGATGATTTATCAGTTGGGACCTTTCTATTTTTTCAGTTTGCTGATTCTAATTCCAAAAACATCTTTTTAAACTCTTCATTCCTAATTTTGGAATTCTGCCTTTCTCAGACAAAATGGATTCTGTAAATTTTTAGTTCTTGCTATTTTCTAAGCATTGTCCACTTAATGTAGAGGATGGAAAATGAACAATCTTTTTATGCAGAAAGACAGAATAGCCTGGTGGTTAAAAGTAGTCTTTGGAGTAGACTTTCCTAAGGTCCAGTCCCAACTGATGCTCCTAGTTATATGGCTTCCTAGTTATATGGCTTCCTAGTTATATGACTTCCTAGTTGTATGACTTCCTAGTTATATGGCTTCCTAGTTATATGGCTTCCTAGTTATATGACTTCCTAGTTGTATGACTTCCTAGTTATATGGCTTCCTAGTTATATGGCTTCCTAGTTATATGGCTTCCTAGTTATATGGCTTCCTAGTTATATGACTTCCTAGTTATATGACTTCCTAGTTATATGACTTCCTAGTTATATGACTTCCTAGTTGTATGACTTCCTAGTTGTATGACTTCCTAGTTATATGACTTCCTAGTTATATGACTTCCTAGTTATATGGCTTCCTAGTTATATGGCTTCCTAGTTATATGACTTCCTAGTTATATGACTTCCTAGTTATATGACTTCCTAGTTATATGACTTCCTAGTTATATGACTTCCTAGTTATATGACTTCCTAGTTTTTTGACTTCCTAGTTGTATGACTTTGACTAGGTCAGTTATTTGAGTTCTCTAAGATTCAGTGTTCTTATCCCTGAAATGGAATAATAATAAAACAAAGTAACAGTGCTAGTTTTGTGTTTTGAGGATTAAATGTAATAACATATATTAAGTCCCTAGCTTATAGTGTATGCTTGATGAAATAATAGTTTTTTTTTTTTTGGAGGGGACAACTGTGTGTAGTAAGTTGTACAAAATAAGGCAGAAGAGAGGAGGTGCTGTCAATTCTGTGCTTCTCAAGTGATGTGC
This sequence comes from Manis javanica, assembly GCF_040802235.1. Taxonomy (NCBI): domain Eukaryota; kingdom Metazoa; phylum Chordata; class Mammalia; order Pholidota; family Manidae; genus Manis; species Manis javanica. Next base: position 52,063,014 of record NC_133172.1, read on the forward strand.
AAATATATCACCTGGTTGTCTTGCAAATATGCATATTGTTATTCACTAAGCCTGGCATGGGGCCAGGATTCTGCGTTGCTGTTAGTTCTCAGGTTATGCCAGTGTTTCTTGTTCCCAGAACATATTTTTTTTTTGAGAAGGCATCTCATATTTATTGATCAAATGGTTGTTAACAACAAAAAATTCTGTATAGGGGAGTCAATGCTCAATGCACAATCATTAATCCATCTCAAGCCTAATTCTCATCAGTCTCCAATCTTCTGAAGCATAATGAACAAGTTCTTACATGGTGAACGAATTCTTACATAGTGAATAAGTTCTTACATGGTGAACAGTGCAAGGGCAGTCATCACAGAAACTTTCGGTTTTGATCACGCATTATGAACTATAAACAATCAGGTCAAATATGAATATTCGTTTGATTTTTATACTTGATTTATATGTGGATCCCACATTTCTCCCTTTATTATTATTATTATTTTTATTTTTAATAAAATGCTGAAGTGGTAGGTAGATGCAAGATAAAGGTAGAAAACATAGTTTAGTGTTGTAAGAGAGCAATTGTAGATGATCAGGTGTGTGCCTGTAGACTATGTGCCCAGAACATATTTGAGGTAGCAAACTTCTGATTGGCTCAAGCAGACTAGTGGCCAGATGATTTCCCATTTTCCGTGAGGCCCAGCTTTGCTTCCTGCATTGGGTCCTTAAGATTCTCCTGTATCCTTTCAATGAATCTTTTTTAAAGTATAGATTCAGTTGATTTATGTTCCTTGCAATCATTCAACCAGATGTTCCCTGATCAAGGAAGACACATTTTAGAACTGGAGAAGTTAAAGCGCTTGGCATATAGGGGAAAAATGATATTGTGCAGCTCTTCAGTCAGAGGAGTCTGGATTTCATTCTAAAGGCAACATACGGTCCTGAAGCCTTTCAAGTTTTTGAATAGCCCAGCGTGATGCTAACTGAAGTCAGAACATTAATTTAGTTGGTGTGTGTAGGTTGATTGGGGTGAGAAATCAAACGGGTTTTAGACAGGCAGAAGGGAGGACGCAGGGCACAAGGCCCATGTGAGCAGAAGGGGCTTTCTTTTAAAAAACTCTCAGAAGCCTCACCCAGTGACTTCTGTTCAAATCTCACTCACTGCAACTGTGTCAAATGGCCATCCCCACTGCAAGATAGGGTGGAAAATAGTTTTTAGCTGTAGTTTTTATTGCTCCCTCAGAAAAATAGGAAGATGTGCTAGTGAGGAAAGGGAGAGTGGACATAGGTTAAGCAGCCAGTAGCATGACCATGGGATTATGGTTAATGCCGTGTCATCAGGTTCTCCCTCACCCAAGGAATAGGAAGTTACTGCCACGTCATAGGGTTCAGTGAATGGAGTGTCACTAGTGTAGAAAAACTGGCAAAGAATGTAAGTGTTTGATGTACATAAGAAGTGCAGATTTCAATCAGCGTGGAGAATATTCAGTCTCAGTGGAAACCAATAAAATACAAATAATAACAATGATATTTCATCCATTATATTTTATTGAGAACAATAAAATTAGAGTAAGTGATGGTGAGAGTGAAGCAAAAAAGGAGTAGACTTCTGGGGATAAATGGGAATCATGTCCTTCTAGAAAGTACTTTAGTACATATCAAGACCCTTTTAAAAGTTTGTGCTTTATAACCTGGATATTCCCTTCTAGAGCTGTATCCTAATAGAGCAATGAGAGATACAAGGATGGACATGCACAAAAGTTCATTTTGGAAGTAACCTGAACTTTCAGTATAGAGAGAATGGTTAAATTAAGGTACCTCTGCAGAATAGAATACTATTTAGCAACTAAATATTTTTGTAGAATATCTAAAGATACTAGAAAATTATCATTATTAATGTTAAGGCAGAAAAAATTTCAATTTTGAAAAAATGTATGTTTTCAGAAGAATGGGGAAGGAATTACATTAGAAGGTCAGTAGTAGTTATTGTTATGTAGTTGTATTTCAGGTAATTTGATTGTCTTGTAAGTTCCTGAAATGAATATTGTTTTTATAACTGGGGAATAGTATTTTGAAAATGCTTGCTAGGGAAATCCAGGTCATTTGGGTCCATTGAGGGTGATTATAATGAAATACTGGGGCAGGAGGTATATTACACATGGTTGAAGAGAAATGAGAGATGAAACATAAAAGCAGTATTTGGGGGCCAATTTTGAGAAATTTGAGGGATTATAGGAAGAATTTCAGAGAATGACTGATTTTAGGATTGAGGGAAGAGGTAGAAGGAAAGACAAGGAGAATGCAGCAGCATTCTGAAATGGGTGGGAAGAGATGGATCCAAAGGGATCACATGGGCCTGAACAGAGCCTTCCTGAAGTAGAGAAAAAAGGAGTTGAAGGGGGAATTATGGAAAGTCTGAAGTTTTAAGTTCCAAGGAGAGAAACAAAATTCTTTCCCTTTTGCTTCCTGGTGCTTCTTACACTTGCCATCCTCAGTGCTGGTACATGGCGTTGGATCCTATGCCTTTTCCTTCTTATGCAATTCCCTTTTTAATAAGGGGCTCAGTGACAGAGCAATAACAGAAGAAACTGTAGAGTGTAGTAAAGTATGATGCAATGGGAAGAACACTGGTCTAACAGATATGACCTAGAATTTTGTTTCACTGCTGTCACATTTAATCTTCATGTCATTGGTTATTGGTTTAGAGACTAGTGACCTTATTGAATCATTACTTTAAAACTTATAATACTGGCAAATGCTTAAAACACTACAGAAAGTGCATAAAATGGGAAGAAAAGTCTGTCAAACTTCTTGTGCCAGTTTGCTCGGTTTCTGTGTATTCTTGCAGATGTTTTCTAGGTGTATACATACTAATATATACATATGTTGTATATATTATATATGTATACATACTAATATATACATATTTTTCTTCACACAAATGGAATCTACAAACCACTTCTCAACTTGTTTTTCCATTTAACAGTCTATCTTGGACATGTTTTCATGTTAGCATACATGCATCTATTTCATTGTTTTTACCTGCTATATATTATTCCATTGTATAGATGAAGATAGATTCTTTGACCTAGTCTGGTGATTTTCAAGAGCCCCTTGACTACTATGGTCCTTTATTCTTTCTAGCACAGTTCTTTTATTTTTCCTTACATGGTTCTTACATGACGTTTATGTTTTTTCTTTTCTTTTATAGTAAATATTGATATCCAGACTGACAGTAATTTGACAAAGGAAATGTGTGAAGAAAAAGATAACACATCATTTGAACTTCACAGGGACTTTTCCCAGGAAATAGACTTTTCAGAAGCCTGTATACTAGAGAAACAGCAGGAAGTCCACTCAGGAAATATGAAGAAAGAAAACAGCAGTGTCACTGATGGAATAGTGAAAGAAGAAACAAGCCCCAATGAAGAGTGTTTCGTTAGTCCAAGTCCAGACTTGTATCAGTGTCATATCATGTCCACTGAAGATCATCCCCCTAAATGTACAGGACTGGAGAAATCTTTCAGCTTTGACACAAAACTTATTCAGCACGAAGTAATTAATACTGGGGAAAGACCTTTCAAATGTGAAGAATTAGTGGAAACCTTTAGGTGTAACTCTCAATTTACCCAGCATCAAGGTGGGTACACTAGGGAGAAGCCCTATCAGTATAAGGAGTGTGTCAAAGCCTTTAGTGTTAATACAAAATTACTTTGTCATCAAAGATTTCATAGTGGGGAGAAACCCTTCAAATGTGTGGAATGTGGGAAAAGCTTCAGTTACAGTTCCCATTATATCACACATCAGACAATCCACAGTGGGGAGAAGCCCTATCAGTGTAAGGTGTGTGGGAAAGCCTTCAGTGTTAATGGGAGTCTAAGTAGACATCAGAGAATCCATACAGGAGAGAAGCCCTATCAGTGCAAGGATTGTGGGAATGGCTTCAGCTGCAGTTCTGCATATATCACACACCAGAGAGTGCACACTGGGGAGAAACCTTACGAGTGCAATGACTGTGGGAAAGCTTTCAATGTTAATGCAAAATTAATTCAACACCAGAGAATCCACACTGGAGAGAAACCTTATGAATGTAATGAGTGTGGGAAAGGCTTCAGGTGCAGCTCCCAGCTTAGGCAGCATCAGAGCATCCACACTGGAGAGAAGCCTTATCAGTGTAAGGAGTGTGGGAAAGCCTTTAATAATAATGCAAAACTCATTCAGCATCAAAGAATCCACACTGGTGAGAAGCCCTATGAGTGTACTGAATGTGGAAAAGCCTTTAGTGTCAAAGGAAAGCTAATCCAGCACCAGAGGATCCACACTGGTGAGAAGCCCTATGAGTGTACTGAATGTGGGAAGGCCTTCAGGTGTAACTCCCAGCTTCGGCAGCATCTGAGAATCCACACTGGGGAGAAGCCCTATGAATGCAATGAGTGTGGAAAGGCCTTCAATGTTAATGCAAAACTAATGCAGCATCAGAGGATTCACACGGGGGAGAAACCCTTTGAATGTAATGAGTGTGGGAAATGCTTTACTTCTAAAAGAAACCTACTTGATCATCACCGAATCCATACTGGAGAAAAGCCTTATCAATGTAAGGAATGTGGGAAGGCCTTCAGTATCAATGCCAAACTAACTAGGCATCAGAGAATACACACTGGGGAGAAACCTTTCAAATGTATGGAGTGTGAGAAAGCGTTTAGCTGTAGTTCTGACTATATTGTACATCAAAGAATCCATACTGGAGAGAAACCCTTTCAGTGTAAGGAGTGTGGAAAAGCCTTCCATGTTAATGCCCATTTAATTCGGCATCAGAGAAGCCACACTGGGGAGAAACCTTTCAGATGTGTGGAGTGTGGCAAAGGTTTCAGCTTTAGCTCTGACTGTATTATACATCAGACTGTCCATACTTGGAAGAAACCCTATGTGTGTAATCTATGTGGGAAAACCTTCAGGTTTAGCTTCCAACTTAGTCAGCATCAAAGTGTTCATGGTGAAGGAAAATCCTGATAAGAAGGATGTAGAAAGCTCTCAAGGTTAATGCTGAAATGGGTTATCACCAGATTCACCCTGGTGGAAAATCCTGAGAGGGAAGTGAGTATGGCAGAGTCTTTGCATGGAAACAAGTCTTTTCCATTTTATTCAACTATAATCGTGAATGATGACCAGTTAAAAGTAATTTTCAAAAATTAATGGTTTGTTTTATACCAAAAGCCAATCAGAAAATATGAGAGAAAATATCCCATTCCCAACACTGGCAAGAAAAGTAGATTTTCTAGGAATAAATTTAATTTGCAGACTCTATATGGAGAAAGTTTAAATATCTACTGAGGGCCTCCAAAGGAAACAAATAAATGGGGAGAGAGAAACCTTGGTCATGGATAAGGAAATTCATAGACATTCATTCTACCTAAATTAATTAACCTTTCATTGTTTATAATAAGCATGCATCACTTTTGTAAAGAGGAAAAACAATAAAGATTTTCTCTAAAAAAAAAGATGAGTAGACTTTTTATTTTCATGGAATAGAGAAAAACTAAGTATCAGTTGAAAGCTAGAAACTAGCCATAAGGGAAAATATTGACAAGTTATTCAAAATTAAATGTTTTTAAATATTTTGGAATCTGAACAGAATGACCAGCCCTGGACAGTAACAAACCCTAAGGGAACTCCTGGGTGGAATGGGCCTTGAGCCCTGGGACCAGCCCCCACCTTGTGCTGACCAGGAACCCGATATCCAGAGGGCCCAAGGTCATAGGACATTGGTGACAGATCCAGGACATCAGACTCTGACCTCAATGATTCTCAACCCTTTTACAGTCCCTGCCTTGGTTCTGCCACAGCAGATAAACTGCCAGACCCTGCTGGGAGGTGGAACTGCAGAATTTCCTGACACTACCCCCCATAACTGCTACAAGCAGAGACCATGTAGAGGCTATTCATGAACCAGGAGGATTTGGGTGAGCCATGGCCTTGTGACCTCCTCTTCATTATATGACCCGTCCTGGACGGTAACAGTAATAATTAAATGTTTTTAATTATTTTATTTTAAATAATCCCAAATAGGATTAAAAGATAAGGCATAAAAAGAAATAGTTTTGTAAAACTTGTGATATTAAAAGTGTACTACCTAATATACAAAAAGGTCTTAAAGTTTAGAGAAAGAGAACTAGGCTAATTAAATACAGCAAATGACACTAGCCGGAATTAAAAAGATACAAAAATGACATAAAAGTAAAAGATGTTCAGTCTTGGTAGTACTCTGAGGAGTGAAAATTAGAACAGATACACAGTCACACACAGGAAGCCCCCAAACCTTTTTCCCACAGACACAGATGTACACACAGATCCTCCCATAGACATGCACAAACATAGACATACACAGGCACACATAGAGACACAGTATACTCCCAAGACCACCTCCAACCCAGACATATCTGCCCGTGTTCTCTGTAGGTCAACCAACCAGTGTCTGTGGGCCATGCTTTCATATGCATCAAAGGAATCATTCCTGTCAACTAATGGTATAGGACATAAGTAGAGTGTCCCCGGGATGCTGTTGTGTAAGTGCCCCCTCCATGCCAGGCTCTTGGGGGCTGGGTTTGGATAGAGACCGACTCGGAACCCCAAGAACAGGGGGGGAGCAGGGCCCATCTTCACCTGATCATCTGGTCCTGCTCCTCTTGTTGCTGGACCCTCAAGGACCAGGTTCTTGAGTTTCAATGTTGCAGAAATGAACACTGAACTCCTAAAGCACACAGGCAGTCTATTAGAGATAGCTTGTAGCAAAGGAGCTGACAAGGGGAATGTCCCACTCCTGGAAGGGGTTGCTCTTATAAAGGCAATTTTAGAGGGTTTAGGGGTTTCAGGTGGAATGGCATTGGTAAATTAGTTCATGGTATTACCTCCATCATTTGCTTTTTGGTGCTTTTTGGTTATTCCACGGTCAGCAGACACTGATTCACTGGCTTTTATAGTGAAGGCCTCCTTTTTGATGTTTCTATAGGATAAGCCTAACAGAAGAATTTTGTCAGTTCTCTCAAGGTACTGATTTTTGTGTAATAGGGACTGGGAGTGTTTGTTCTTGCTTAAGGTATGGCTGATTGTTACTCATGTGGCCAGTTAATGGAAATTATTTGTTTTTAAAGACATTCTAGGAATTCTACCTTTTAACCTTGAACCCCCAAAATGGAGGTTCAGTGTAAAATGGGGTCCCTGTTGCTCTTCCTTACCCTGTTTCACTCTGAGCAGTTTCAGACCACACACTAAGACCCAGAAGTGCCCCCGGGTCATGGTGTCCAAGCTCTTAATTATAAAGAAGCTGAAGCACAGAGATGGATAGCGATCCCCCTGGTCACAGTAAATAAGCATCTGATGTCCCTTATATAGTCAAGAGGAGGTCACAAGGCCATGGCTCACCCAAATCCTCCTGGTTCATGAATAGCCTCTACATGGTCTCTGCTTGTAGCAGTTATGGGGGGTAGTGTCAGGAAATTCTGCAGTTCCACCTCCCAGCAGGGTCTGGCAGTTTATCTGCTGTGGCAGAACCACGGCAGGGACTGTAGAAGGGTTGAGAATCATTGAGGTCAGTCTGATGTCCTGGATCTGTCACCAATGTCCCCTTGGCCCCTCTGGATATCGGGTTCCTGGTCAGCACAAGGTGGGGATTGGTCCCAGGGCTCAAGGCCCATTCCACTCAGGAAGTTCCTTAGGGTTTGTTACTGTCCAGGGCTGGTCATTCTGTTCAGATTCCAAGGACACAAGGATGAAGAAGACAGACACCTGCAAAGCCTCATGAAGTCACATGGTCCCATGGCTCAGGAACCCTGATACACTGTAGCCTTGGTGTTCACTACTCCATCCCAGAGCTGCCTGGGCCCAGTGGAAGCCTCAAGTGGACAAAGAGGAGCCACGGCACTGGGGACACCATGCCCTCACAAAAGCGTTTCTACTTTTCAGACCTAGACTCATGGGTCTGGAAGGGCCCAGATTAAATAGTCTTTTTCCCTCAGCCCAGGTCAGTTGTGTTCTGTCCCTGCGATGCACAGCACTTTCCCACCTAGTCTGTCACAGTGGAAGGGCCCTTGGAGAACATCTGGTCCTGCCCTGCCTAGGTCAGGTGGGGAAACTGAGGCTCAGAGGAAAACATGGCCGCCCAGGGCACCCAACAGGTCACGGAAGAGCCTGGAGAGAGAAGCCCAAGCAGGGAAGGGCTCCACTGATACCCGGATGGGGAGAGAGGCTCAGCACAGCTCCCCCTGGGCTGGCGGCCTCTCCTCCTGGCAGTTCTGAGCTTTTGGACTTTCTGTCCTTTCTGTCACTTAAGTCCCCATTCTCCCCAGACCGCAGTCCCGCTCTGTCCGCTCTCCTCTCTCCTGACAAGGAACTAGGGACACCCTTATCCTTACACAGTCCATTCAATTCAACCCAGGCCAGGGTTCACCAATGCTGGAACCTGAGATGAATGAGCTCGGCTTTCTCCTCGGGAGCTCCCTGCAGATGCCTCCCAGCTTTCAGGCCCCATTTGCTCAACAGACCACGTGGTCTGCTGCAAATCCAACACTTCCCAGTACTCCGGGGTTACAGCCCTGGGTCTGGGCCCTCTCGGCCAGGCTCTGTGTGCTCCGCCTGCTCTAGCGCTACCCGTGGCCCGAGACGCCTCCTGCTCCAGCATTGCTTCCCACTGCTCACCAGCCTGTGCCTACGCAGGTTAGTTTCCCGGTGGCTCCAGTGATCCTTAAGTGTGGCTCCCACCCGCTTCTGGCCACTGAAATCCCACCCACGCTCAGCCCAAGCCCAGCCTCCAGGAAGTCCTCCCCGGGTGCACGGGCCTGCTTTCCAGGCCGATTTCCTCTAGCTCGCCACGGTAAGGGGTGGTTTCACCACTGGTTCCACTGTCTACAGCCCGTCTTTGTCCTGGAACCCAGAGCCCACGTGCTCCTAGGGTGGGGCCCCGAGGCTCTGGATTCAACCCGCCCGGGGCCGCAGGCTCGGCGCGCGGGGAGGCGGTGGGTGGCCTTATGCGGCCGCCTCACCCCCAGCTGGCCCTGGGCGCGCGCCCTTTCGCCCTGGCACTGTTCCGGCCACTCTGTGAGAAGGGGCAGGGACGTTGGTTCCAAGCGTCCAGGGCCTTGCAACCGGCACTACGTGCAGAGTAGCCATTAGGCGTCACGGGACGCCAGCCTGGCCTCCTGCTGCCCCCTGGCGGCCAGTGCGTTCACTGCAGGGCAGAGGCGCCCCGCGAAGCTCTCTTGTAGGGGTGGGAAGAAAAGAACGGCGACTGCAAGGCAGCCCGGGCTCCTCACGGGAGGACTAGAAGGCTCCTTCCTGCCCTGATCCTGAGGAGCATCCCGTGAGCAGCGTGCTGGGGCAGCCAGGTCTGAGCACTTGGTGGAAAACCTCCTGTGGGTCCCCCGGCGTTGGGGTTGGGGTAGAACATGAACCTACCGGGAGGGAGACCTGGCACCCTGCAGGCCACAGTCGGAAGGCCGCCCCGAACGGGTTAGCCCCGCACTTTGCAAACTTTTCTTAAAAGAAGCGTAACCTTTCCCCCACTCCCTAATGAAATCCTACTCAGAGGCCCATACTATGAACTCATGTAAGGAATGCTGCTGTGGAGGGCCGTGAGGAAGGGCCTGCTGCCAGGGGTCCCTAAGCGTGAAGGGCAGGGGGCTTTGCTTAAAGGCCCTTTGGGAGGTAGGAGGTGGATCCGGACCGAAACTGGAATGCAGTATTCAGAATCCAAGTGTCACACAGCTGGGCTGCGGGTGGGAAGTGGGAAGGAAGAATAATTAAAGATGGTGGACCCGCCACCATGCTCCTCTGGTAAGGGTGCATGATAAGGAATGGTGAGTTGGGGCCCGCATGACGGAGAGTGGAAGCCCAGGTGAGCGGTAAGGATGGGCCTGGCCGTGCCATGCAGTGACCCTCTACCTGGAGGGCTTCTGCACCGCCTTCACACCGATCTCAGCCAGGTGCCTTCTCCCTCTTGCTGGCCTCCCTGGTCTCCATGGCCAGCACTGGGGCCCTTGCTCTGTGGCCTTCACTAGCTCTCTGCCCTCACCTCCGCTTAATCTTTAGCACTCTGCCCTCTGTACTTGGAGCTGCTGGTGAGCGGCAGAGCTCACTGGGCCAGGCAGGACCTTGCTCATGAATAATTTCGATTGAATGGATGTCAGCGAAACAGTAAGGAAAGAAGTTGTTTTATGCCTGTGTTTATATGGTTTATACATTTTCATCAGCAGACATCCAGGTGCGTTCTAGTGCAGAAAGAGAAATTCCTTCAAATGCTGGGGGGCTTTGAGCGCCGTCTCAAGTAGAAGTTGGTTGCTCTCCAACTGCCCACCAGAGGGCGCTTCAGCCCCCCAACTATAAATCCGGGGGCTGGAGTTTGAGATCCGGCTCAGGGGATCAACCCTGGTCTCAGTATTGGTCCGAGTGCAGAGCTTCCCCTCCCCTCGGCGTGCCCCTCGGCCTCGGCGAAGAGCACTATAGATTTTGGTATTAGCTGGCCAGGGTCCCTGGGCTGGGGCACCTGCGGCTGTCTGGATCTTTTGGTGAAGCAAAGGTAGGAAAACCACCGGCTAAACTGCTTGGGGTTTGCGGGATGAAGAGGAAGAAGGAAATATGCCATTGGGACTTGCAGGGCCTCTGATTCATGATACAGTGTCTGATTTTGTTTATCTTTTATTTTGGTAGAATACACATAAAATTAACCCTTTAACGAAGTACATTCACAGTGTTGTGCGCCCATCACCGCTATCTGGCATCAGGACTTTTCATCACCCCCAAAGGACCCCTACCCATAAGCGGGCACTTCCCATTGCATCCCCCACCCCCAGCCCCCGGAAGCCACTCATCTGCCTTCTGTCTCTATGGATTTGTCTCTTTGGGATATTTCATGTAAACAGAATCATACAGTATGTGGCCTTTGTGTTTGGCTTCTTTCACCTAGTGTAATGTTTTCAAGGTGCATCCATGTTGTATGTATCAGTCAGCACTTCATTCCTTTTTATTGGCAACTAGAATTCCACTGTGGGTATAGCACATTTTGTTCACCCAGCTGCTAATGGACACTTTGGTTGTTTGCACCATTTGGCTTTTAGGACTAATGCTGCTGTGAACATTAGTGTTCAGAAATATCTGTTTAAACCTCTGTTTTCAATTTTCTCAGTTATATACCTAGGAGTGGAATTGTGGGGTCATATGGTAATGCTATATTTAACCTTTTGGCAAACTGCTGAATTGTTTTTCTACCATGGCCGGCACCATTTTCCATTGCTATCAGCAATAATTGAGGGTTCCAGTTTCTTCACACCCTCACCAACATTTATTATTTTCTGTGGGTTTGTTTTTGTTAGATCCGTATATGTGTGAAGTGGCATCTTACTATGGTTTTGGTTTTTATTTCCCTAATGAACACTGATGCTGAGCATCTTTCAGTTGGTCTCCCAGACTCCAGTCTTGCCCCCTTCCCCAGTCTGTCCACTGAGCAGCAGGCGGAGTCCTTCCAAAACGCAAGTGTGATCCTGTTTCCCTCACCACTGAGAACCCTCAGAACCCCCCCACCCACTCTGCCAGGACTAGAATTCATGTCTCTGCCCTCAGTGTCCCCACGACACACATTTAGGGGCTCCGGCCCCTAGAATATTCTCCCAATTGCTGAAATACACTTCTTCTCAAACCTTTGCAGCTGCGGTTCTCTCAGCCTAGAACGTCCTCCTCCGTGCTGCTCCACCCACTTCCCTCAGCAGTGCCTTCTCGTCTCAGACCTCACAGACCTCCCACTCTGTTCACACCTGGGTGGTGCGCCCCTCTCTCTGCTCCCCTGTCCCATTCCACTCTGATTTGTAGTGGCCAGTTCAACTGTCAGTTTAACCCAAAGACCCCGAAACCCACAAGGGTCAAGGTCAGGTCTGTCGGCTCAGCCTGGTAGCCTCAGAGCCCAGCACAGCCGGGACTCGTGATAGTTGATGGCTGGCCACTGGGAGGGAAAGGTGACGTGTGACTGGGTGGATGCATAGATACGTTTGATTTCTGGGCCCAGTTTGTTTCTTCTGCCTGAAGCTCCTTCACCCTGGTTCAAGCATTTTTGCTCCCTCCAGTTGGCCACATGCACCTGAATCTCAACCGTGGTGCGCGCAGCCGAGGACAGTGAGGCCAGACTGGCTTTCCCTATCTAGGCTATAAATTCCTTTCTATGTTGTGATCATTTCCTCTTCCCGACTTAAACTAAGTTCCTTCTTCTGTGTCCTTGGCCTCCACTGTTTGCAGAACCACAGGGGTCTTCCTTTGTCTCTTCGGGTCCCCCCATCCCCATCCTCTTGAGTATGTCCCGCCTGTTTCCCCTCTACCCTCTGCTAATCACGATGGCAGTTTCCCTTCTCTACAAACCTACGCCAGTGGTTTCTAACCTTAACTCCTGTTGGAATCACAGTGGGATCTCTGAAAAACCCGGATGCCCAGGCCACAATCCTACTGCTTAAACAGTAATCGGGGTGGGGGAGGGTGGGGCACAGATTCCTGAACATTGGTATTTTTTAAAGCACCCAGCTGACCTTACTCTGCCTCGGTGTTTGAGAACCAGTGTTCTTTCTCCCTGGCTCTGTGCCCAGCAGGCTGCCCCCAGGCTTGCTTCTGTTCCAGTGTCTCAGTTGAGTTCTCTACACCCGCACCTAATCTTTTCAGCACCCGACAATTCAATTCTCAGCGGTCTAGTGTCCTCTGCCTGTTTAATGAGATCTTGGGTGAGTCGCTGCAAGATTCTGACCCCCTGAGTTAATTCACGTATTTCCAAACTGGGGATGAAATCTATGCCCATATGCTTCCCTGTTGTTCCCTGTGATGATCAAAACAGGTAATTCATCAAACACAGTTCATGTGCCAGATGGGGAGTTATGTGTCTATCAGGACCACCCCTCTTTTTCCCCCTCTGAACTAGAGCTCCCCAAGGACTGGGGCCAGGTCTTAGCCTGATCTCTGGTCCCTGGCACCCTGCTGAGAGTACCTGGGAGCATATACTTGATACATAAGTGGGCAGGGAACAGCATCCTGAGAGAGGGAAGAGCATGAGTGAAGTGTGAGGGCAGAAGTACAGTCAAGTACATTGGGGGTTGGGTTTAGGTACAATCAGAGGAAAAGTGAACACATGCCGGGCCTGGGTAGGGGCAGATGTTAAATACCAGGCTAACGATAATATCAGGCATTATCTGGAAGGCCACCGGCAGCCGTAAAAGTTTTGGGGAGGAAGGGTATGTAAATGAGGGGGGAGACAGCTTTGGAGAGTAGAAGTCAGGTGGTAAAGGATTTCTCTAAGAGCAACTACCTCAGGACTTCTGCTTCAGATGAAGGAGGCCGGAGAAGAGAAGGGGCCCACAGCACAGAGGGGGTGTTCCGGGGGAGGGGCGGCTAGTGGCAGGCGAAGGGGGGTGAGCAGAGCAGGACAGGATCCAGTGTCGCCGCCCCTTCCCCTCCTGCCCCAGAGAGACCGCCACACAGACAGGTCAGCCAGTGCTTCCCAAATGGGGCGCAGACCGGCTGCAGCGGCCTGGCTCGCGCCCGGGACCTTGTTAGAAATACAAAATCTTGGGTCCCACCCCAGGCCTGCAGAATAGGATCTCTGGGGGTGGGCCCAGCACTGTTTTAATAAGGCCTCCAGGGGATTCTGACCAGGGCCCAAAGGGACGGACCACTGGTAAGTCAGCTGCAGGTAGAAGGGCTTCCCTGGTCTTCACCCCGAGAGATGAAAAGATCACCAAGCCAGGCTTGCTCCAGCCAGACCAGGGGCAAGAAACGGAAAAACAGCCCTTCCCCCCTCCCATAATCACCCCTACTGGCGTCAGCCCAAAGCCAGCCTTCATGAGCAAAGGGGATTCACCCGGAGGTGAGAATGTGGGTACAGGTCAACCCAGCTCTTCATCTTCAAACACTGGCTCTTGAGGGGCAGCCTGAACCCCATCCCAAGACTACTCCATTTTGCCTCCTGCCATGGCTTGGCTTGGCAGATCCCTGTCTTCGCCCTCACCCTAGGCGGAAGGGGTAATGGGAAATGGCAGCCCTGCAGGCTGTGTTGTGGCCACGCCCCAGACATCAACAGCTGTTCAGGAACAGACACCTCACCCAGCTTCTGACCCAGGACTTGATTATTCAATTTGGCTAAAGTTTAAAAATAGCAGCATTGGAGGGGGTGGGGGGGGGAACGGGGCAGCGCCTGGGTCTGGAGAGAGGGTCTAGGCTTGCAGGTGAGGCAGGATTCTTAGCACGCGCTGGCGCTCGGCTCTGCTGACTTACATCTCCAGGGTTTGGCCTGCCTTCAGAAGTGAGTTTCATGCCATGGCGGATGGGTGAGTGCTTATCTTGGTGGCACGGTGGACCCCCAGCTCTGGGGGTTGAGCAGAAGGGGATCTGTGATGTTGACTCTTAATTCTAGAAAGCCTTGTCTTGTTCTTGGGGTGAGAAGCTTTCCCCAACTCCCACGCAGGGGCCTGGGCATCTTGCCCATCCTCATCTGCCCGGGCTCTTCACTTGCGCCTTCACCAGGGCCCAGCAGACCCCGTGTCCCAGTTAAAGGAGATGATGCAGGTCGGGGAATTTGTTAAATTACTTAAGTAACTCGGAATCATGAGGGCGCTGAATTATCATTTGGGGGAAGGTGAGAAAGAAAGGACTTGGTTGAGAAAAAGGCTCAAACTCCACTAATTTTTAATTTAGGTTTAAATAGCCACAGATGTGCAAAAAATACCCAACTTATGCAGCGACAACTCTCCCATTCTTGCCTATTTTTTAATTTCCATTCCCAAAGGCAACTGCTCTTCCTAATTTCTTTTGTGCATACAAACATATGCAAAAATAAGTTCTAATTTCCACCCTTTTACACAAAAGCGGCATGTTATTATGCACATTGTTCTGGACCTTGAATCCACCTCTGACCCCAGTAACACTCCTTGGAATTTTCCATGTCTGTGTGTCTTTGTTATTTTCAACAGTTGCATAGTATTCCATGGTGTGCACATACTGTAACTTATCCACCAGCCCCCTTCAGTGGTCACTGGGTGTGTCCACTCACCTGTTATCACAAATAGTGCTCTAATACTTTAGCTTATACATGTATCATTTTGTATATGTTTAAGTAGGATCAGCTCCTAAAAGGGGAAGTACTGGGTCAGAATGATTGTGGTACATACTGTCTTCCTTCCTCTGATGGGGAGGTAGGAATAGAGACTGTTTAGAGCCAGATAGAGTGGGGTTTGAACCTAGTCTCTGCTTTCTAGTTATTTGCTTATGTGCTCTGACCTTCAATTTTTAAAATCTGTAAAATGTTGGCCCACACAGTTGAGAAGATGGAATGGGATCAGCTGTGTAAAGCATTCGGTTCAGAGCCAAACATAGTGAGAGCTCAGAGTGTCAGGAGTGGGGGACTCTCACCATACTGCCCTCGCACCTTCCCAAGGACGGGCAACCTGGGTTCTCCAGGCCGTCTCCGAGCCGAGGATTGAGCCTGGTGGTCGAGGTACTGGTTCCAGTTGGAAGATCCCTGCCCCAGCCTGCCACTGGTTTTGTCCCTGAGGCTCCTGGTAGGCCCTGATCACGGGACTCGGGCCCTCCGCAGGACCTTCCGAGGGCTAGCTGTTAAGCAGCCACTTGGTCTGCCTTAGGTCCTCAAAGCTCTGGGGCCCGGCACATCCACAAATAAACACCCTCTCTGCCATTTATTGAGTGTTTGCCACCAGCCATACCTAATTCTGAGTATGCTTCACATGTGGTTCCATTCTGTTCTCAGAACTGTCCCATAGCGTAGGAGAGATTGATTTCTCCCTGTCACCCTCTTCATCATCATGCGGTGTTGCCCCTCCCCAGGAGAACGTCCCCTTCCCTCTTCGAGTTCTTCCACACTGTCCCCTTAAGGGGGCGAGAGACCAGCATTGTGATTGGGGTTTCCGGTTTCTATGTTTTATTTACACTGGAGATGAGCCCTCGTTTGAGAAGTTTTTGGCTGGATTAAGGGGTGGGTGTGACTTTATAGGACTCGAAATGGAGTCTGTGTCTAGAGGGAAAAACATAACATCAGTACTAACATCTCAAAACACCTGTGTGAAATTCTCACCCTTACCACCATCTCTACCAACATTTAGTATGAAAAGTGAGTCGGCATCTGAGTTTTTGAATGTTTTCACCAAGAGGTGGTCTCTGACCCTCTTAAATGGACCCCAAACAATGCATCTGCATATCTACCTCTGTTCTCTCTCTCTTGCTACAGGGGAGCAGGACGATTCGGGAGCCCAGGATCTGTTTGCTGGGCTCATTTCTCAAGCTGTAGACCCAGGTGGCTCAGGCCCGCAGCCCATCCGAGAGCATGAGTAGAAGGAAAGAAGGGGACTCGTTCAGCATACTCAGAATCTACGATGAGCAGGAGGAGATGAGGAGTGTGCTGGAAAATGCTGGCATTTCCTTCCAACCTGAGCCTCAAGTGCAGCCCCAGCCAGAGGGAGCAAGCAGGGTGCACCAGCAGCCTGCAGGTTCCCCGAGGCAGCAAGGCCCGGTTTATCAGGAGATGAGCACCATGACTCCCCAGCAGTGGGCGCTGCAGGCCCTAGACAAGTCCACGCTCCAGGCCAGTTGGCTGTCTGAGGTGGAACCGGGAGAAGAGGCTGAGTTGGGCCCCAGGTGGGTCTTGCTTGAACAAGACTGGTGGGGGTGGTGCACAGTCCTGGGGCCAGGGCCGCACAATGAGCTCTCCATCTCATGTGCTGTCTCCTCCCTCTCCTCGTCACTCCTTTCCATGTGTCCTAGCCTCCTGCCAGGACCCAAGTTTGGTAAGTCCCAGCTGGGACAGGGTGCGTGGGGCGGGTGGTGACCCAAGCCTGGGCCTGAGATGGGGGACAAGGTAGGAGGCCTGGGGTGGGGGGAGCAGCCTGCTCCCTGCGTCCTGTGACCATGTTGCTACCAGATGCCCTGTCCGCAAGTGGGTGGGCATTGATGTTTCCCTGTAGGCCAGCCTTGCCCTTCGCCTCCTCGTCATGAAGATATCTGGGCATTCCTCAGAGCAGTTGTAAGTGTCTTGTTTTTTTAACTTGAGATCTTTCCCTTCCCCACTACCCCCAAACAAGAAGCTGGTAGGAAGAACATGAGAGCGTGTGACGTGTCCACACTCTCCTTCTCTCTCCTGTGGGTGATGGGCGGCCTGCAGCTCCCTGCTTCTTTGAACTAGACCGCCCTCCCTCCCCCGCCCAGTGGGTGGGGTCTTCAGCTCGCTGTCACATCTCCTAGAGCTGCATCCTAGGGGGCTCTGAGGCTGCTCTGCTCTCATTGCTGGCCCTCAGACTGTCCAGTGTGACTCTATTTATCAAGGAGGTGCCCTGGTGGGCACCATCTAGGCTGGTGCAGAAGGATGGCAGTGGTTGGGGGACCTCGCCCAAGGATGCAGTTCTGTAGGGTAGGGGTGGGAGTGGAGGGCAGCTGGTGGATGAATGGTTAGTTGGTCAGAGGACAGGGGCAGGCTGTCCCAGTGGGTGGTGGTCTTTCTTGGCACCCACCTTCTCCTGTCCCCAGCCTTCTGTGCCAGGTGTGGTCAGTCAGAGTACCCCACGTGAGTCCTGGAAAGTTGGCAGCCTCCACCATGGAAAGAAAGTCTATGCTGTAGCCATCAGCAACTCGACTCACCATGTGTACACCTGTGGCCACGGCTTTATCAAAGTGTGGGATAAGAGTGCTTGGCATGCCTGGGACAGGCCCCCTCAGGCCCAGCTGAACTTGCAGGTGAGAGCTGCTCAAGAAGGGCTTGGTGAACCCAAATGTGAGACGGAGCCTATGCCTCGAGGAGATGACAGGGAATGTAAACCGTTCCTGCAGGATCATCAGAACTGCATCCTCACCTGCAAGCTGTTCCCAGATGAGCAGCAGCTGATCACTGGGGGTCTGTCCCGGACCCTAACTCTTTGGGATCTGGCACCCACCCCCCGCATCAGGGCCCAGCTGGCCTCCACGGGCCTCATGTGCTATTCTCTGGCTATCTCCTCCAATGCCCAGATCTGTTTGGCATGTTTCAAAGGATTTGTTGAGATTTGGGATTTGCAGAACCAGATCTTGATCAGGTATGACCCCGGGGAGGGCTTGATGGTGAGGCCTTTGGGAAAGGCTATGTCCCCTTCTGGCCCTCACTTTCCCTTCTGTGCAGGAAGACTAGGTGAGTCAGCACAGAGAATATATCTGGGTCGTCCTATGGGCTTCCTGGGCCTGAAACTTGTGGGGTCCAACCAATGCATGAACCTTTGGGTTGTTTTCCTATCAGGAGGCACCAAGTCCCCACGTATGGGTCTCGATGTGTGGACATCGCAGGCAATAAGTTCTGGACAGGAGGTGAAGACGCCAGCTTGTATTCCTGGGACCTGAGGACCTACCAGAAGTTGCAGGAACAGTATTTACAGCATGAGGTGCCTGGCCAGCCACTGTGGGCTGAATACCATCCGCAGTCACTGGGAACGGGGGTGCCCGTGGGAGTGGGTCTGAGTTTGCAGAGGGGGCACAGGTGGGAGTGTTGGCAGCTCTGAGTGGTGACTCCAAACCTTCTGACAGATCCTCAGCATTGCCCACGACCCCAGTGAGGAGTACCTTTTAGTGGGCTTGAGCACAAGTGACATCGTGATGCTGCACACGCACCGGAGGGAGAAGTTCAAGGCTGTCATACACAAATACATCCACCACCACAACCTCAAGTTTGCCTCCTCTGGTGAGTGAGAAGCCAGGTGTGGCTTCTGGGCGTCCGGTCTGCTCACCTGCAGTCTGGGCCCAGCCTGGCTTCAGGCTGATTTCCCCTTGCTACCCCGTGCCGGCCACCCATACCCACCTCCTCCCACCCGGGGCAGAGGAGCCACCTTCCCTGCCCTTCTCCACACGCCCCTCCCCTTTCCTGCTTCTCTCTGTAATGGCTTCTTGCATGGCTTGTGGACAGGCAGACAGAGAGGTAGGAGGCCCAACTGATTGTCCCTCTGTGCTGTGATACAGTGATGTGGTGTGTGGCAGGAGGGTGGGGGCAGGTGAGAGGATGGTTTGGGTCTTGTCTCTGATTGTTATGGATGGGGAAACTGAGGCAGAGAAAAAGTCACCCTCTCCCTAGTCTAGTCAGGAACAGAGCTGGGACTAGAACACAGGCTCGGTCTCTCACCTCTCCACCTGTCTTTCCTTTGCCAGGGAGCTATTTTGTGACCACAATGGACGAGTCGATCCACTGCTTAGCAGCACCTTCTCTACAAAGATTGTTTCAGGTACCGGGAGCAGGGATGCACCACCCAGGCACCCGGAACTTATAGCCCCAGGTCCCGGTTGGTCGGGTCCCAGAGACAGTGCTAGAAAGTATGCTTGAGAGGGCATCTGGGGCCATTTAATAGTCCAGGGAGAATGGGGACTCTAGGTCCTGGGAACTCACGGCCTCCATCTTGAACCTGAGACCTGACGCTATCACCAAACAGCCTCAGGTGTACGCTGAGCCTTGAAACTGCTCTAAGGGAAGCCTTCCTCTGCGGCCATGCCCAGCCATGCTCACAGTCTCTCTGTGGCCTCTCTCCCTTAGATAGAGGAATCTACAGAAATCCTGTGTTGTGATGTGTCTTCTGACAACCAGTATCTGGTCACGGGCTCCAAGAACAGTGCCTCAGTTTACCAGCTCTTGTACTGAGACATGTGCACCACGGGCCTGCTGGTGAAAACCCAGAGGAGGCGAGTGTGCTGGGGAGATGACCGTGGTGCTGGACAGCGCCGACACCTCCCACACCCCTGCCTTACTGGTTGACTGGTTGTCTGTCCATCCTTCTCCCTGCCAACATGAACACCTAGCCTGCACTTCCCAAGTTTTTATTATATGGTTTAGGGAATTTTCCTTTGTTCTACCAGATTTTTTCCACCACTGATTTCTGGGTTTTGGTGGAGAAACTTGCCTTTATAATTAATAAAAGAGAAACGCAAAAACCAAAGTGACCTGGGTATGAATATGAGGTCAGTTTTTCAAAAGACATTCATTGTGATGGATTGCTTATTACCCTCATTCAGCCAATTCCAGGGTAGGGAAGGAATTTTAGACCAGCTTGGTTGTTTATAACTTTTTTGGGGTCAGGGCATTCTTGGAATCTAAAGAAAGCTCAAGAAGAAATGTCTGTACCTATACAAACTTTCAGGTTGTCTCAGGGAGTTAGTAAACCAACAGTGCTTAACTCCTGGCCCAGGAGCACCAGGAGCTGGTCTGACCGTATCCCAAAGGACACGCCCTCCTTCCAGCTCCCACCTCACGATGCTTTGCTTTATCGAGTCTTTTGAAGTTCCGATCCTAATTCTGCATTTGGTGCTAGTCAAAAGCTGCCCATCCCTGTCTCAGGGCAGCTCCCCCATATTTGAGGATGTGATGATCGACTCTTTTGTCTGGCTTCCAGGCTGAAAGAGCCCCAGCTCCTGAGATCAAGCCATAAGCCTGCTTTGCAGTCCTCTTCCGACCTGCCTCTTCTTTGCTTGGTGCTGGCGTGGCTGGGACAGCCAGCTGCTTGCTAAAGTTTGTAGCTTAGAGTTGACACTGGGAAGAGGCTGCAAAGCCTAAGACCAAGCAAGCCATCCTTTGCATAGAGATATTGTCGGGTAGCTCGTTCTTGTCAATGGATCATGTGTGAAGAATGGGTCTTATTTCTGGGCCAAGGCTAAAGCAGTAAGGGTGTCCCCTCCAGCTTCTGTGTCCCTGTCTACCAGCTCAAGGCAAATTATGTGGAGGCCCTAGGGAACTGCAGAACCAGGAGGTAGAAGCATCTTGTGTCCACAGATCAAACATGGAGAAAAGCTGCCTGCTTTGGACTATTGCGTGGGAGAGACATAAACTTGCATTCAATAGACATTTTGGAGTCTATTTGTTACTATAGCTGTGGAAAAACAAACTTTTTATTTAAAGGGCCAGATAGTAAGTCTTTTAGGTGTTGCCATATGATTTTCGCTCCAGTTAACTGCCATTTGTAGCATGAAATCAGCCATAGGCAATACACAAATGAACAAGTGTGACTGTGTGCCAGTAAAATTTTATTTATAAAAACAGGCATTGGTATACTTGAAACCAATATAATATTGTATATCAACTATACTTCAAAAATATATATATTAAAACAAAACAAAACAGGTAGTGGGCTGAAATTTGGTCTGCTAGCTGTAGTTTGCAGACCCCTGTTGTAGCTGGTATGCCTGAAAATAGACTCCAGAATTTATAACAAGTGTCCATTGATGGATGAATGGGTAAATGTGGCTTTATATAGTATATGTATATATATATATATATGGAATATTATTCAGCTTTTAAAAGGAAGGAAATTCTGACACTGCTACATCGTGAATGAACCTTGAAAACATTCTGCTAAGTGAAACAAGCCAGCCACAAAAGCATGAATACTGTGGTTCCATTCAGGAGGTGCTTAAATCATTCATAGAGACAGGACAGTAGAATCATGGTTAGGGGTTGAGGGGAGAGGGAAATGAAAGGTGGTTGTCTAATGGGTACAGTTTCAGTTTAGCAAGATCAAAAAAGTTCTGGAGGCAGATGGTGGTGATGGTTGCACAACAATGTGGATGTACTGAATGCCACTAAGCTGTACACTTCAGAATGGTTAAGACAGTAAATTTTTTGTTTTTAATTTTTTAAATTTTGGTATCATTAATATACAGTTACAAGAGCATGAGCAGCATTGTGGTTACTAGATTCCCCCCATTATCAAGTCCCCCCCACATATCCCATCACAGTCACTGTCCATCAGTGTAGTAAGACGCTATAGAGTCACTATTTGTCTTCTCTGTGCTACACCGCCTTCCCCGTGCCCCCTCTACATTATGTGTGCTAATCATAATACCCCTTATTCCCCTTATCCCTCCCTTTAAGATGGTAAATTTTGTAAAATGTATTTCACACAATTAGAAAAAGAGCTAGGGAATTATAAAGACCAAATTCAAAATAGTTGTAATCTCTGAGGAGGAAGGTAGAGAAATTGGATCATAAAGGGGTAAAAAGGGAGCTTCAACTTTATCTGCAACAATTATTTCTTCAAAAATGAAGTTCATCAAAATTAAAAATGAGTGCTTCAAGGAACATTATCACAAAGGTCAGCTCACAGAAGAGGAGAAAACATTTGCAAATTACATTTCTGATAAGGGGGTTATATTCAAAATGCATAAAGAATTCTGACAACAATAAAAAGAAATACTCATTTTAAAAAGGGCAAAGGATTTGAATAGCTGTTTCTCCAAAAAAGATAGACAAATGGCCAATTAGCACATGAAAGGATACTCAGCATTATCAGGGAAATGCAAATCAAGGTCTCAGTGAGGTATCACTTCACAGCTGCTAGGATGCCAGAATAAAAAAGACAGACAGTGACAAGTGTTGGTGACAAGATACTGGAACCCCTATTATACATTGCTGGTTGGATTGTAAAATGATGCAGCCACTTCGAAAAAACTGTTTGGTAGCTCTTCAAATGTAAAGGACAGAGTTATCACATGACCCAGCAATTCTACTCCTAGGTACATGTCCAAAAGATGTGAAAACAAAACACTTAATTTGAGAGGGTAATAATTGGGAGTGATTAAGCAGAACTGTAAAAATTTCCTGGAAGGTAAAAATCCCAGTTAATAGTCTTGATAAGTCAGGGAGTAGTGTAATTTCTAGGCTACTAAAAGAATATTAAACAAGGGTACTGCTTCCAAACTGATAGAGGGAAAATACTGGACCAACAGCATATAATAATATTAAATATTTATAATTATTATATAGTTAATAACATTTAGTTATATTATTAACTACTAATATTTTTAATTGATATTATTACTGTAAATACAATTATGTAAGAATAATAAAAGCAAAGAAAGGAAAGAAAAGCAACAAAACAGAACAAAAAGGAAAACCTTATTAAAATGGTAGATTTAACTCTAAGTACATCAGTAATTACATTGAATGTAAACAGTAAATATTCCTATTAGTCTGTAGAGATTATGATTTAAGAAAATCTCAAGTGTATGTGTTTAAAAGAGACATTAAAACATAAGGATACAGAAAGTATGAAAAAATAGATACTTTATGTACACACTAAATCAAAGCAAGCTGATGATATTACAATAATACTAGACCACATGTATTCCAAAAATTAAAAGCAATATTTGTAATCAAGATGAACACAAGTGTTGAATTCAGGTTAAATTCACCGGGAAGATACAAGAATTCTGTTTTATGCATTACCATAACCTCTAAAGAAAAATTGACAAATCTATCTCAGTAACTAGTGGTTCAAACAAAAATTAGTAAGAATATGGAAGATTTTTTTTAAAAGTATAGATTTGAATAACATGATTAGAAAACTTAGTACAATGCATAGAACAGCTACAGAATACATTTTTTCCCACAGAAACTTAAGAGGACTTAATTCTTGTACACTATATTCTTTGACCAGGAGGCAATTAAAATAGAAATGAATAATAAAAAGACTAGAAATTTTCCTATTTTGGAAATTAAGTAATATTTATAAGTAATTAATAGAGACGCAATCACAAAGTAATTGGAAGCTGTTATAAATCAAATAACCAAAACTTGGAAGATTCGACCAAAGCGATGGTTACATCTTGGCCGTTCCTGGGTAATCTTGCAGTCTGCGATTTTCACAGATGCTACAAAGGGGATGGAACCATTACTGCTAACGCCGCGCCAGCACTGTGGGTTTTCTCACTCACGGGTTTTACTCATGGGAGAGGGGTCAAAGGTCTCTCCTGTAGCTCCACCGGTTGCCGTTTTGTTAGGACTGGTGTTGAGGATCCACCCATTCACTGGGGTAGTCCTCCAGCAGTGCCCGCTGGGGACATGCGTACCTGCGCCGCCATCCCTTTACCCGCTCGGCCTCTAAGGGCTCACGGCCGAACACGTGTTCACCCTGAATAGTCACATTGCTCAGCAAAACAGCCGTGCCCTCTCTGAGGCTCGAACTCAGGACCTTCAGATTATGAGACTGACGCGCTGCCCACTGCGCCAAGAGGGCCCCTGGAAGAAGCATCTTCCTTATCACTAAAAGCAAAGTGCCCGCAGCCCCTAGCGCCGCCGGAGCCACCACTGGAGGGGAAGGGGGGCCTCTCCTGGCGGGTGCTCGGCTTTCCGCGGGCCCCAGGCCACCGGCCCGTGGGGCGGCGTGGAGAAGGAGGGTCGGCTTCCGGGAGAGGCGCCTGCCCGGAGCGCACGGAGCGTAGCCGTGCGGACCCAGGCCCGGCCCCCGCGGGTTTCCGGGGAGGGGTCTCCGGGGAGGGGGCGCGCCGCGTGGGGCTGGGAAGGGCGAGCTGGAGCCGGCGGGCCGGAAACGCGGGGCCCGGCGGGGGCGCAGGCTCCGAGGGCGGCTCGAGGGCGACCCCGCGGGCGCCCTCGGGAGCTCCGGAACCGCGGCGGGGCTTCGGAGGAGGGGCCGGGGCGGCGCGGACGCGAAGCGCACGGAGGAGGCGGTGCGAGGGGAGCCTGTCAGTCTGAGGGTGACCGTCGTGTGAGCAGGCTGGGGACGAGGAGGGAATCGGCGCCGCGGGGTGGACGCAGGTTGGGCGGCGACACCCCGCGGGCGGGCGTCAGGGGGCGCCCCCGAGCAAGGGGTGCGTAGGACCCCGGGAGCGGCGGTTGGGGTAGCGGAGCGGAGCTCGGACGGGTGCGGAACGTGGGGTAATCTCCAGGCCTGGTGGATTGCAGTGGGAGCGAGGGGGGAGACGGAAGAGAAGATTCTGGAAGACCCTTGGATGTGAATTAAATAGGAAGATGGCCGGAGGAAACCGTGGCTACCTTGGACTTGTCAGCTTGTTTGGACTTGTCAGCTTGTTTGTTTATTGAACCCCGTGTTTTAGTTTTCTCTTTCAAATAATTTTGCTTCCTTCTTATGCTTACGGGCATCTCACATTGAAAGGCAGAGGAGTAGCGCCATTCCATCTGCGCCAGGTTTTAAATTGTGTTGTTAAAAGAATGCAGGGTGGATGGGCACACATATTGTCACCGAAAACCGGACCTTGTCGATTCACAAAACAAAATGAAAAGGTTGTAAGGACGGGAAAGGAATAGTTTATTAATTTGCCAGCAAGTGAAGGAGTGGCAGGCTCGTGCCTTAAAAAACCACTCTCCCCACTGAAGCACAAGCGGTTAGGGCTTTTGAAGGGGAAATCGAGGGAGAGAGGCTGTGGTGTTCATGACCACAGGCCCATAAAGTAGCAGATTACGAGGATCCAAGCAGACATTCCTTGCGCCCATTCAATTGCTTTTGCTTTTCTTACCAGTTCCTCTGTTAGGCAGAAAAAAACATGAGTGGGTGGAGGGAGAGTAAGGCTAGTAAAGCTCCCTAAATGGGACTCAAAGAATTAGCCAGATAGAACCAGAGAGCCAGAAAAGACTCCCAGAGTCAACGCCCTTTGCAGTGTGAGTTCAATCCATACGCTCTCAATCTGGGCTGATCTTGAGACTTGCCCTAGCCAGTGCACTGAGATAGGGCAGAGACAAGAGCCAAGCATGGCAATTAGTTTTCCTAAAAATGCTGAGATGTGAATAACAGTGGGAACACAAGGACTTACCCTGAGGCTAAGAGCGGAGAGTTGGGGGCTTAGATACCTAACATTCTTAGGTAATCAGCCACCGTCTTAGTTTAAGGCAAGGCAAGCAGTCTTAACTGAGTGTTCCCAGTACTTGGGAATAGCCACTATTTTAGAAAAGAACAAAAGTTTGTCCTATAGAATTACCCAGAGGACTAGCTATAGATAATGACATACTGTCTCTCACCAGAGAGAGACATCATGAGATCGCCTAAAAAGCCTCCCCCTCTACCCCCCAACCCTTTACCTTTGTCCCATTCTTGAAACTCCTTTAAAGATAGAATCCCAGCTTTTGGGTGCACCTCTTCTTTGAGGTGGCCCACACTCCCCCTTCTTTAAGTGTGCATCTTTCTACTTTAAATAAACCTCTCACGGCTCAATTTACTGCATTTTCTCTGTGCTCTTCCAGTGGTAAGTGTCTTGTTACTTTGCTGTTTCAGTCTATTCTCTAGGCTTAAACACAAGCCCTCACTCTGTCTCTGTCGCACCTCAGATTAGTAGGGAGGGGCTGCTGAGAGCTCAGATTTGGGCTTGCAAATTACCGTCGCCTGGGTGACCCGGGATAGAGCAGAAGCTCTCCGTGGAGCTCTTAAGTAGCCCCGCCTGAAAATCTCCTTTCTTTGCCTTTGGGAAGTTCCCAGAACATAATCTCACTCCATCCAGTGCTCTGTGGCTCCCCCAAATCCTGGGGTGGTAGGGGCTTAGTTCCAATGCCATGCAGATCTAAGTGGACACTGGATGCCAGGTGACACTGGCTTTAAGAGTTGGCAGGGGAGGTGCCCTATGCCTAGAAGGAGTTCAGTGAATTTCCCTTATCTCCCCATTCTTCCTCACTCAGGCAGGTGCTGTTCCTTGCTGCTCTCACTTGAATGCATTCCTTCCTCACCTCCTACTCTGACTTCCCTGCCTTTCTGAACCGACTTCCTCCCCAACACCTCAGTGCCCTGGGACGGGATATTTTGGGTTCTGCAAAATCAGCTTTCTGCATTCTCTCTGACCCTAAGATTCAGAAAATAGGGAGAACAAAGAGAAACTGCCACCTGTTAATGGTTACAAGGTTTTGGGGGCTATATGAGTTTATTTTTCAGTTAATGTCAGTGTTGAATTTTAAGCCCAGGGATTTAATTCAGATTTCCTGTTACAATATGAACATCTCTAAGAAGGCAATCCTTCCTTACACCTTAGGGAAATTTCTGCTGCCAAGGCCAGAAGGAATGGCTACCGGGGATTCGTTGGCCCATCCCATTTCCCCAGTGGTTACTGTGGGGCAGGATGACTACCTTAGACTTGCCAGCTTATTCATTTTCTCAGTGCTCGTGGAGTT
This sequence comes from Manis javanica, assembly GCF_040802235.1. Lineage (NCBI taxonomy): Eukaryota > Metazoa > Chordata > Mammalia > Pholidota > Manidae > Manis > Manis javanica. Next base: position 52,089,922 of record NC_133172.1, read on the forward strand.
CTTGTTTTTACTATAATAACAATGTATTTCCTATCTGGTAGAATGAACCCCTTCGCCCCACCTGCCCCTTTCAGGGTTTTGGTGCTCAGTTGGAAACAGGTTTCAGGCCATCTCTTGTACAGCTGTTCACATGAATTCCCTCTTTCTTCAATTCCTGGGGCCACTGGTGACTGTCGCACAGCTTGTGGTTCAAGTCTGGTCTCAATTGTCCCCTGTGTGTCCGTCCTGTTTCCTTCACTGACTGGGCGCTCTGTGATCCAGGGACAGGATCTGAGCCACCCCTGGGCGCACCACATTCAGAAGAATGGACTGAGAGGCTGCTGCTTCTCCTCTACCTCTTTCCCCCATTAACAAAATTAAACTCCTCTGTGAGAGGCAGGAGTCTGGGTCCCAGCAAACTGCAAATTAGAGCTGGATGGGCACCTGTAGAGGGCATAATCCAGGGCCTCGACGTGTCTGTTTCAGTTTCTAAGGCTGTCTTCCACAAAAGCCCACAGTGTGAACCACAGGAACACAAAAGGTCTCTTACTGACTTTGACAGGCTGGAGTGGCTGTCAAAAGGCCTTGGAGGCTGAGAAGAGGCGGGTTTCCTAAAAGGTCTCTTAGTGGTTGAGTGGCAGATTCAGGGTAAAGATCCAGCTGCCTGGGCCCGCCATCCTGTGCCCCATCCTGGCTCCCTGTCCTTGGAGCCCTAAATTTATCATCAGGACAGACCCCCTGGCAAGGTCACTGGGGGCCTAGGGTCAGCCTGCCACTGCCCTCCAACCCCCCACCCCAGGAATTCTGCCCCAAGAACGGAGGCCAGCCCTGAGGGCAGAGGGGCAGTGACCCCAGCAGGGAGGGGTTCTGGGGCCAAGCCGGAGGCTCATGAAGGAATGAATGGCGGTGCCAGGCTGTCTCCACCCTCTCTGGCTGGAGTGCAGGTTGATCATAGATGCTGCAGAGAGACCAGGGCAACTTTGTCCTAGGAATTTTTATAAGTACTTTTTGTTATGTCCTATCCCACTTCCAACCTTGAATGACTCCCAGTTTTCGGCGGAGGAATATTCCTCCATGCACTGTCCCACGGAATCGTCCTGAGCCTTCCTGCTCCAAGCCTGTGCTCTCAAGTCCTCCTCCCCATCCTCACATGCAGGTCCTGCCACCACTGCCCGTGGAGTCCGCGTCCCTCCGTTCCCACCTCCTCTTGCCTCACAACGCAGCATGAATGTGCTCCTTCCTCTGAACTTGCAGAGAAACTTCCCGGTATGACTCCTTGTCACCTTTTCTCCTTCCTTGGGATGATTTCTCTTTCTTAGGGACAAAGGATGGTTTAGACTTTGCTGAATCCCCTGCATAAGAAATATTTCCTAGTTGTTGAATTCTCATGTCCAGAGAGTGGACATACTTGTGCCAGATTCAGGAAATCAAGCATTTGTTGGCAGGGTCAAGGTACGAGGCTGGGAGAGTCACAGGGATCCCAGCAGATACGGACTTGGCCACAACGGGGGGCTGCGTCAGGAGAGGTGGGTGGATTCTTGAGGAGGACGGCCACTGGGACCCAAAGGACGGAGAGGGGAAGAGGAGGCAGCTGGGACAAGGGACACATTGGGAGGGACACTGGCTGTGTCCTTTGCCGCCTCCAGAGATGCTCCTCCTGTCTCTTCACATCTGTCTCCCTCTAGTTCCTCTTTTCAGAGCTCACCATGCCTGCCATTAAAGCCCCCTGATCCATTTTCTTGTTCCTTGATCCTAGCTTGCTGCACTCACCTCCCTCAAATCTTTGGCTTATTGTGCTTCCTCGGTTTTCTGCCTCAGTCAAGAAGCTCCACGGAGGTTGGGATAGTGTCATTTCCACTCCCCAAAATACTGGACCCAGTGGCTGGCCCTCAGGAAGCCATCAATAGCTACTGCTGAGCAGACATATTTAGGGAGGCAGTAAAAGAGAAAATGTGTCTTGTGCATGATGGGTATAACTTCCCCATTGACAGGGATCCTGGGGGTCACCCTAGGGGGCCCAGAGAGAAAGGGGAAATGCTCTGAGAACGGTAGGCTCTGAACCCAAACCTTAGCTTCCCTAGGCAGGGACCACAAGACATTGGAGAGGCTGACCTAAGGGTTCGTTTAGCAATTAGACAGCAGGGGGCGCTCCGGCCCCACCTAGATTCCTACTTCTGGAGCCCTAGTCCTCTCCCTCCTGATAGGAATGCTGACCCCGTGGCAGGATGCCCACAAGCGGAACTGCAGCAGCTCAGGGCCTAGGGCAGCTGGCTGGCTCCCCTCCAGCTGGTTCAGGGGCGGGAAGGAGACTCTCACCCTCACAGCCTGCTCTCTGTGGGATGAGAAGACGGCCTGATGATGCCACTGGCTCGCAAATGCACTGTGGCTTGGGCCTAGAGCGTACCTACCTCATCACTGACTCGGTGGGCTTCCATTGCCCCCCTCTGGGCCTGTTTCTCCCCCATCAAATGGCGGGGTTCATCCCTTCCAGGCTGTTCTAGGATGCAGAGCATCCTCCAATCATTCTGGGCCGTGGTGCTGCTTTGTGGCCTCGAATACTGTCCTTAGGAGACCAGAGTCATGGACGTCAACCTTCTCCCACTGTGGGGACTCATCAAGTTGGGTATTTCCTTCCCCAAAGCAACCCATGCACAGTTGGGGGGTGAGATATATTCAGTCAAGGAGAGAGCTGGGGCTCCTTAAGAGATGAGCCCAAACAGGCAGGGCTCAGATATGGGCAGCCGATGCCTTCTCTGTAAGCTGTCAGAACCTGGGAGAGAGGACATGTTGAATCTGGCTACAGTGTTCTGTATCAATAAGAAATATCCAGAGAAGTGACGCTCTGATGACTCACAGTGCTTGTCCCAGAGGTGGGGTGGGGTGGGGTGACTGGCAGAGCACGGTGGTGGGGCAGGGAGCTTAGCTTTAAAGTTATGTTTACTCATTTAAAAAAATTGGTCTGGTTCACATAATGGCAAATGGGTAACATCTGTTAAATCTGGTTGACTTGTTTTCTGAAACCAAAACTTTACATTAGAGTGCGTGTATTTGCAAACTCAGAAAAATGTGCCTCTTGAGACAGTTTGCTTGAATGCAGTCTCTTGATTGCCTCAGGCCTCCAGGGATGTGACGGTGCAGGGCTGGGTGGCTCTCCACGGGGGACGGTGATCAGACTGCGGGGCGACCACCGGGAACTGAGGACAGAGGAGCTGCCCTGGGCGTGAATGTCAAGCCTGGGAGACAATCCCAGCCCGAGGAGGAAAGCGAGGTTGGTCCCCGCAGCACCTGCTGGCCGGCCAGCCCGCCTGGCGCACAAGCAGCCTCCTTCTGTGAAACAAAGCAGAGCCAGACTGAGGGAACCGGAGTGGCTTCATGGAGGCAACGCAAGGCAACGTCAGGGGCTCACCCGTCCTCATTAGCTTGCGGGGCGCAGAGGGGCGCCGGCGGGCCCCTGCGTGGGCAGGGTTGGCGTCCGTAACTGCACAGGCGGCGGGCTGGCGGGCTGGCGGGCTCGGCCCGGGAACGGGCTGCGGGGGCCGCTGTCCGGCTGGAGATGAGTTGTTGGCCCCGCCGGGAGGCTGCCGGCCCCGGCGGAGGCGCCCGAGCCGCCCCTGCGAGCGCACCTGGCGCCTGCAGGGAGTCCGGCCGCGGCCCGCGCGGCCGGCGGGGAGCTGCCTCCGCCCGCTGCTAGGGGCCGGGTGCGCTTGCACGCGGCGGCTGGGGAGCCGCAGTCCCCAGGAGGGTGGCGAGGCGGAGGGTGTGAGCCCCATGGAAAGCCTACTGGAGGCGGAGCGCCCCCATCCCAGGGGTCTCCGAGCCGGGAATGCCCCGGGCGATGGCCACTTGGGGCCGCCACTTGGGGGCTGTTCACCTTGAGAAAGTTATCTGTCCCCCAGTCCCCTTCGCTGTCAGATGGCGATCATAGCAGTCCCGAGCGGATCCGATGGCTGGGAGGTTTACATGAGGTAGTATGTGCCCACGTTTCTTTGAATCGCGGTTTCCTAAATTTAGAAGAAAAAAATGCTGGACCACTCCCTGAAAAGCATACCTGACTTTACCATCTTTGGGTGCCTGGCGTTAGCCTTGGTATTCATGCACAGGCACCAGGGATTGGTGAGCCACTCCTTCTGAAACTGCAAAGCCTTGTGTGTGTGGCGGGGGGGGGGGGGGTGTATAAATTTTTCCCTAGGGTCAGTCTACGGATTGAGATGCTCAGAGGGGTCTTGACTTAAAAGCCTGGGTGCCTAGGGGAGTTCAAGTGCCTTTATTCCAGACAGGAGTTTCTCAGCCTCGGCACTGCTGACGTTTGGGGCCAGAGGATTCTTTGTCATGGGGGCTGTGCTGTGCACGTAGGGTAATTAACAGCACCCCTGGCTCTTCCATGAGATGCCCATAGCATCCCCTCCAACTGGCAATCAAAGGTGTCTTCAAACATTGCCAGATGTTCCCTGCTAGGGGAGAGGGACACAAAATCTCCTCTGGTTGAGATCCCCTGCTTTGCTAAGTTCCCTGTTTGGCATGAGCCCTGGGTAAGTGGCTATTATTTGCTGTGTTGAAGTTTAGCAAGATGAGATGCTGACCGTTGGTGGTCTCTGCTGCTCTCTGTGCACTGTCTAGAGGGTCCGATGAAATCCCGGCAAAGGGTTTTTCAAAGTTGATGGGCCACAGACTTTGTAAAGCCTAGCTCCATGTGACACAGGCTGTTCCTTCCTGACCCTGTCCGGGCAGCTGGACCAAGTAGAACGTAGTTTTCATTGTATTTCTTTTTACTCAAACCTAAAAGATTTTCAGAGCATTAAGTGCAGCATAAATTGCACAGTCCTTTACTATTAATTAAAACCTAAGCTACAAATAAACAGTTAATTCTATGGGGAACAAGGTCTTGAGGTAAATTTTGTGGTGAATATATATATATTTTTTAACCACAGACTTCAGAATTGGTAGATCCTCATTCAGGGGACAGACCACATAAGGGTTTTAAGGAAAAGACCCAGTAGGAAACAGATGTGGAAGAAGAATTGGGAGCATTTGAGGTCCCTACTATTTAGGAGGTGGTCTCAAATTAGCCCTGCACTTGGGGCCTTCATGCTGGTGCATCTTGCCAGTGATGAGGGTCTTGCTCATCCCCCCACCCCTTCTTAATCCACAGATGAATCAGGTTCAGCTGCCCTCTTGCTTAACTCCTTATGTACTTGCTCTAATATCGCCCCAGGAATTCCAAATGACTCCAAGGTGTGTGGCTGTCCAGGGCGAAGAATGTTCCTCCAGACTTTGGAAGCTTTTTCCTGAATGCTGACGGAGCTTGCTTCTGGGCAGTCCTTCAGTTGTGGGTTTGCCAGCACGCTAGTCCCTCATTGTTGGGCTGAGATGCCTGGCAGCAGGCAGGAGAAATGAGCTGTGGAAATGCTCTGGGTGACAGGTTGTCTTAGACTAAGGGAACCAGATAGCTCTGCAGTGACCCCGGGTATGAGAATCAGCATGGAGTTGAGCTCTTCAACAGGCATGTCAGTAGAGTTGAGTGTGGCCATTTGAGTCCCCTTTGCAGTTATGCAGACCTGGACTGTCATCTGCACAGCTAGTCCTGTGAACTCGATAATTAGGATCCCAGTTAGCACTCTGTGACAGCACAGCTGCGCCATGACAGAGGCGGCACATGCTGAGACATCCCAAGTTGGCTAAGGTGAGTGCATCACAGCAGTGCTGCCAGCTGCCTTACAGGTGGTGAGCTGGCTCTCTGCAGAGCGAATGTGGCTGTTGTCACGGGAGTCAGGATGCCTCATGATATAGATCAAGTTGATGTTGGAAATTCGGTTTCCCATCGTGCTGAGGTATCAGGTTTGAAGTTAATTGCAAATGGCACCTCTAAGAATCCATCTCTTCAGTCCAATGATTGTGGTATAGATTGTCATAACAGCGTGGAGTCCTTTCATTCGCTATGTAGAGAGCAGAGCCCATGGTGGAGTATGTCCAGTCTCCCCAGGTGGGGCCACGTTCCCAGGATTCTCATTTGGAAGAGCCAGGGAGGATCGCTGAGGAAGGTGACTGGGCTGGCGCCTTTGTGGGAGCTGAATTCGGTCGTCTTTGACATTATGACACAGTGGCTCTTCGGAGCTTACCTGCCGGAGTGAAGGGCTTCAGCAAAGCACAGACAGGAGGTCAGGAGAGACCCCAGTTGTGCCTTCATCAGCAGGCACAGCCCCCAGGTTAGGCTGAGCTCCTCCAGGGATGGATGAGGAGGACCTTGCGGTTGGCTCCCTGTTAACGGTGGGAAGAAACGGTTTGGGGCTTGGTCTTCATTGTGGTCAGACAGTTTTTAAAACCGCAAACCTCAGATAATTTCCTGCATTTATCCTCTTGCGCAAAAGGAAGTTCTTACTTGGGGGAAGCATGAATTTGCATTTGCTCCGTAGGTCTAAGGGAAGGTGGAAGGACAGGAAGTCCTGGGTGGGGCAGTGCTGTCCGTGGTGGGCTAGGTGCCTAAGCCTTGGTGTGAGCATGGAACTCATGGACATGACAGCTGGCCTGTGACAGCCAGCTCTTTATAAGAGAAGAGTTTCCTGCATCTGTTGGAGGGACTCGAGCTGTACCAGCTGGGAGGCCTGCCAGCTGACCCCCAGGAACTGGTGTCATGGCTTCCAGACCAGTTTGGACGCCTTTGGCAAGAAAAGGAACACCCCCACAGGTTGGCTTTTTATTGGTGCTGGAAACAAGATTTCACCTGCTTTGGATTTGGGCCGGAGGAACTCTCTAGCTTTGAGGGCGTCTTCCATGAAGTTTCTGGTGCTTGCTTCTTGGAGCTGTTTGGAGGGACCTGAGGTGTTGAAGAATCTCTTTCTTGGTTCATTTATCCTAAAATATATCTCAAGTGGGCAGTTCCTACCTTCTCGATGGTAAGAGATCTTTCAACATCCTGTGCCATGAATTCTCATTCATGGCTTTCTTGTTTAGAATGCAAATAAACATTTTATAGGACCTTTCTTGTTTTTCTAACTTTTTCTCCTGCTCTTGGGTTTTCTGCCGGTTCATTTTCACTTCCTCAAGCAGCTTCTGCTCTTTCTCCTTCCTGATCCGCTGTCTGTGCACCTATGTGACTTGCTGACGATGGCAGTCATTAAGGCCTGCCCAGTTTTGCCTTCATTGTCCAGGTAAGCACTGCCCTCAGACGACCCCTCATCCCGACCTCATTGACCAAAGGCAAGGAGCACCTGCTCTTCACTGCTTTCCTTATGCTTCCACCTCTTGCTCACTGGACACACCGTCTCACGCGGGACTGGAAGGCTGCATCTTTTTCAAACTACTCTTTCTTCCTGCCTAGCTTGCATCGCCGAGCCGCGACTTGCTGCTGAGCGCCTTCTGATGGCTTCTGTGATGCCCTTCTGGAGCTTTCCGTAGAGCCCTTGTTTTCCCCACCATGGCAGAGTGAGGCCTCCTCTCCTTTTGGAAGGGACGGAGGCTGTCTGTTTTTAACCACTGTGGACAGTATTTTCTCCTGATCTCATCCTGGTCTGACTCGGCAGACTGCATATTTTCTCATCCTGGGATTCACCTGCTTTCTGCCTCGTGGCACATTGGATGCTGGGGGCTGGGGTGTGAGGTGTGGCTCGTGGACCAGGAAGCTGGGGTATTTACCCATCAACTCCAGTCTCTCCCTGGTTGAGGGATGCTCTGACGGCGTTAGCTCTCCAGAACTCTTGGCCCCCTGCCTTTTTGGAACCATTTCTTTTCCCCTTTATACTTTTGCCCGTGGCTCTTCAACTTCCTACCAAGTAACCCAGCTGTGGTTTCAGCTGCTTAGTCTTTGATAAAATAAATGTCTGTCTTCTGAGGGGGGTCTCCTGACTTTAGGGGTTCTTGTGAAACCAGAGGCTGAGAAAAGTGACACTGGGTGGGAGTTGTCAGCAGCAGCCCCTTCCTCAGGACTCACAAAGGCTGCCTTTGGGGTGAGGCGAGGAGTGTCTGTCTCTGCTGTGTGCTGTGCCTCTGGGACAGCTGGCACCCTGTCAGCCTCTCCTTTCCATGCACTGGCAGCAGTTCCTGGGGGGTACGCTGGCCTGTCCATGAAGCAGGGGCTTTTGTGATTTAGGGTGTAGTTTTGTGGCCAGGAAGTGTTCTTCAGACTTTTACTTTGGTTTTTAAAGTTAACATTCAGAAACTTTGAAATCTTGCATTTCCTTAAAGTTTAAGTTCTGTTTGCAACTTCTGCTCTAACAAGTTTTAGCAATCCCTTTTAAGGGGACTTGGTGAGATTCTGGGTCCTGCTGGGAGCAGTTAGTGATGAGGACCTGACCCCCGGCTCACGACAAGCTGGCGTGTCACAGGCTGGGCTGGTGGCTGGCAAGCTCATCCTCTCTCCCTCCACACCGAAGGGAGGGGGACTGGCTTCAGGGACGGGCACCTGTGCAGTCACACAGGGCCCTATGCGTGGTTTAATGCTCTGCTGTCATCGTCTTGAAATTGTAGACTGTTTGGAGGAGGCCCTGCATTTTCTTCTAGCCTGGGCCCTGCAGGTCATTTACCTGGATAGTCCTGACAAGGGGCAGTTACAGACCAGGGAGTGTCCCTGAAATGTTACTGAGGAGAAGGGGGCAGAGGGAGCAGCTCCCTGGAGGAGGAGCTGAGGAAGGAGGCGGGGGTTCAGGGGTTGTGCAGGGTGGGTGCAGAGGGAAGCGAGGGGACCACCTTCAGTTCAGCGGGATGAATAGGGTAAGAGATTTGGCATTTTGTACCAGACTCAAGAAAGCAAGAACATTGACCTGCTTACTTGCCCTCTGGAATTTTTGTCATCTCATCAGCCTGGGAGTCTTTTGCAGAACTTTTCTCAGTTGCTGGCCCTCCGGTGTGGATTCCTCGTGTCTCTGCTGGGTTCCATCCCCCACCTGCCCCCACCCTGGTGCTCCAACTCACACACCTTACAACTGTCCCCTCAAGAGGATGACAGCCTGCTTGGCCCCACCAGCCACTTCTGCCACTTCCTGCCTCTTTCCTCATTAGGGACGTACTTCCCACCCGGAGCACTGCCCCCTGTATCCCTGCCATTGAACTGGCCCTGTGGTCATGTAGGTGGTCTGTATAAGGTCCATATGCCTGCACTGCCTCTGCGGTATCTGCCAGCCCCGCCCCTTCCCTGTCTGGGAGCTGCCCCCTCCGACCTGCCCCTGCATAGTGTGCTGGAGATGACCCTGTGGGATGAGGCATCTCCAGGGAAATGGTGATGCCTCGAGCCCAGGGCAAGACCTGCGTATGCTGTCAGCTTGTCCTGGGCTGCTGTAGCTGGGTGGGGAGCCCGTGGGTATTTTTCTTTGGGAGAGGGTGTGGGGGACCCTCCAGTGCAAAGGGTGAATTGAAACACACTCTTCAGTTTGGGGCAGATCATTATTAATGGTTTATGCAAGGTCCCTTTCTTGTTTTAGCCCTTTGAACTGGATTTCCCCCTCCACGCTTCCCTCGCCATCTTTTGGCCTTTTTATGCTCTAACAAAGCATTGCTGCTGTCTTGTGTGTGAGCACTTTTAACTCACAGAGGTGGTGTTGTTAAGCTCTTTGTTTCCTTTCTCACTCAACACTGCGGTTTTAAGATATGATCTTCCCCTTTACACTCTTAAAATTTACTGAGATTACCCAGAGAGCTTTTGTTTATGTGTGTTAAAACTATCAACATGGGAAACCCACATGGGGATATTTAAAAATATTTGTTTATGGAGTCATTTGAAAGCAGCCACGATGAACACGCTGTATGTTAACATAAATGACATTTCAGCATTATTATGAAAATAGTTCTGACCCTGCAAACTCCCTGCCCTACAGTAAAGTGTCAGTTTGTTCCAGAAAGTGAAAGGGTGCTCTGAAGGGCAAAGTTTGGAAAGTGAGTTTTATTCATATTACCTTATCATACCTACCTCTGGAAAGAAGCTATGAAATATATGATATTTTAGCAAACTTTGCTCAGGTTTGATGAGCTTACCTTCTTGGTTTCCTGATTAAAAACCATTGCCTACAGTAGAGAAGGTTATTTTAGATGGCAGAGATTCTGTGTTTTACCATTTTTGGCACTTTATGTTGAATATGCCATGTCCTAGAGTAGATTATTTTAAAACACAAAGAACAAAAACACCTCACTTTTGAACAAGTTCTACGTATACTTTTCTGTTTATCTTTTTTCACAATCCATGCCTACATAGGCTTTTTACAAGAAAATTAAGATACTACTCACCTTTCCAGAGAGTAAGGTCAATGGATTTTAGTGTATTACTAGGTTGTGCAACCATTACCACTATCGAATTCTACCTAGGCTCAGGTAGAATTAATTCCTAATTTAAAAATGAAACCCTCTTCCCATCAGTAGTCATTCCTTACGACCCTCCCCACGCTCTCAACCTCTGGCCACCATTAATCTACTTTTGGTCTCAGTGAATTTGCCTATTCTGGACTCTTTATAAAATGAAATTACACAATATGTGGCCATTTTTTGTTTGGCTTCTTTTACTGAGCATAATGTTTTTGAGGTTCGTCCATGATGTATCAGTACTTTATTCCATTTTGTTTGTGGGTGATTAATATTCAATTGTATGATACACCGCATTATATTTACCAATCAGTTGATGGCATTTGGTGTTTCCACTTTTTCGTCATAAATGTTGCTGCTGTGAACATTTGTGTGCAAGTGTTTATGTGGACATATGTCTTTGACACTCTTGGGTCTGTCTACTTTTAAATGTCACTTCATTAAATGGGCAACCAATGATTGTTTCTCAGGCACCCATGATCATATTACATGTCCAAATCTCTTCTGACAACTCTAGATTTTGCCTTCCCAAGTAATTTAATAAATATAGAAAAAAAAAGGAAAGGGAATGTCAGGCCATCTTTTGCACCTGCATTGATCTATGAGATTTCCCAGAAGAGCTCTAGAAAATCACAAAGGCTTGTTTTTGCATCTTACTAAAAGAAAGATGCTAGAAGTAACTAAGCTTGTTTGATGCATTTTAGTATTTACTATTTGATGCAATCTGATTATCATAGAATTTGCACGAGAATAGCTGTCAGATCAGAAGACATATCTAGCCTTCCTGAGGTTAAGCTCATATGACTGAAATGTTAATGTAAGTATTTTAGAAATTGCAGGTTTTGTGGGAAGTTCCTGGTGGATTGTCAGTGTCCTCGCTGCACACATGCTTTTACCTTCAGGGGAAGTGCATCCCGTGTCTTATGAGATAGTTCCGTACTGGACCCTGGTGGAGAAGTCTGCTCTCCTCCATTCGGATGTTACGGGTTGGAGTAATAGATTAACCCCAGCTGTGAAGTCTCTGTCATCTTGCAGATGTGTTTGCTCGGATGCTGCCTGAAGGCTCTGCTCTAAGCAGCAGCAGCTTGGGTCTTCAGCAAGCAGGGACAGTCTAGAGCCTCGTGAAAAATGACTGTCCCAGGTACTTCAAACCATCCATACTTGGAAGAATAGACTCCTGGGTGGGTGCAGGCTTCTGAGCGGACGTCACTTAGGCAGCTCTCAGACTATATCCATGGACCAAGTCAGGGCTCTCAGGACTCTGGTCGAGACGCGACAGTGTAATGGAAGCAGACTGCCAATCCCAGGTCCGGCAGAACAGGAGTGAATTACAGAGGACTGCATGAGTTGGTGTGGGAACCGCATCATTATTTAGACTATTGGTAATGCTGTTTTGATGCTCCATTTTCTGGCTATGTGGAGCAGTCTTTTCTGTAACCCACAATTTAGTAGATTCTGCTTTTGCAAATGGAAACAAAACATTGAAAACTGGCACTTGGTTGTCACTGGTGTGCAGTGCTACGTCACTGTAGTCCTAATTTGCATCTAACAGCTGATGGTGTCAGTCACCTTTTAGGGGTCTGTCTGCCACTCACATATGCTCTTCAGTGACATGTCAGGGGTATGATTTTGAAGGACAGTTGCAGCCATCCATTCCAAGCTTCCCATTTGACAGATGGGAAACTTGAGACCTAGAAAGGGGGTGTCTGGCCACATTCTGCCCACAGACTGTGGCCTCTGATTGGAAACAAAGGACAGGGGGAAGGAGGGCTAAGTACCCTGATCCAGGCTTCTGGGCAGCTTCTGGGACCCTCATCTTCTTGGCATCTCCCCTGCTTCTGCCAGGATCAGTGTGTGCAGGTCAGCTCCTGGGTAAATTGTCCCCTTGGGGTGTCTGGCCAGGTAGAGGACTCATCTGCGCAGGAGGAGGCAGTGCACTAGCTGAGCATCTCCTCTGAAAGGAGAGTAGGACTTCCCAAATTTGGAACCCACAGCGTCCCTGTGAGTCCTGGGGCAGCCACAGAATGTCCAGCTGGAAGTAGAGGAAGCCCGTGGTCTATCACCTCCAGCACCCACAGTAAATATCGTCCCCACGGCTGCTGTTTAGTGGTACTGTGTGCCAGGCACTGTGTAAATTACGTATGCAATTGGGGTTATCTCAGTCCTCTCGGAAGTGCTCTGGGCAAGTTAGTTCTCACAGTTCATAAGGTGGCAGGAACAGATAGTAAGTCAGTGGGACTAGGTTTTTGCCTGTTTATTCACTTCATGCTGTTCCTGTAACCGAGTACCACAAACTTGGTGGCTGAAAACAACACAAGTTTATTATCTCACAGCTCTGGATGTCAGAAGTCCAGATGGGCTGGAATGAAGGTATCAGCAGGGCTGTAGGGCTTCTGCAGGCTCTGAGGGAGACTCTATTTTCCTGCCTTTCCTGGTTTCTAGGTGCTTCCTGCTTCCATCTCAAAAGCCAGCAATGGCTGGCTGAGAATTTCCCCCCTGCATCATCCTCTCACTCTTTGCCTCCCTCTTTCACATCTAAGGATCCTTGTGATTAGTTTGGCCACCCAGATAATCAGGGCTTATCTCCCTGAAGTCAGCTGATTAGCAGCCTTAATCCCCCTTTGCCACATGTGGGGATCAGGCCGCAGATGTGTTTAGGGGCTGTTATTCTGGGGAGCTGAGGGGTTAGGTTAGGGGTCTGGAAGGCATGGCCGCCCTAGCTGCGTGGGTTGGGCAGGTGTGGGCTGGAACTGCAGTGTGAGCACGCTGCCCTCGGGGACCCTCGTCCTAGACAGGGGAGCACCCACATCAGGTCACGTGGTCACAGCGCTGTGGAGAAAAATCCTGCTGGGGACGGCTGTGGAGTGCAGCGGGTGTGGTGGGCCCCCTGAGAAGGGGACACTTGAGTCAAGACCGGGAGGAGATGGGGAAGGGAGGAGCCACACAGCAGCCTGGGAAGAGAGTGAGGCCCGAAGGCCTCTGTGGCCCCAGGGCCCTGGAAGGGCTGGTCCTGTCTGCTCCTGGAGCCTTATTTCTCCTGCTCCCTCTGAGCTTCAAGCCCTCCCGGAGTGACCTGCAGCTCCAAATGAGCCTGGCCATCTCTGGCTTTGTTGCCGCTGTTGGCGGTATTTTTTTTTTCCTACCAGGAATTCACACCCCAGAAATTCACTCCACCAGTGTCTAGGTCTCGGGGTCTCTTCCTATGCTTTTTTCTGACCCGCCATTTCCCACATGGAGTGGACAGGAGATGCCCTTGCAGGATACCCAGGGATGGCAGGGGAATGGGCAGGAGGAAGTGCCGCAGGGCCTCACGGGAGCTCCTCGAGGGCTCCCCTCTGTTTGTCTCCCTCCTCCCTGAGTTTTCCTCTGCATGTTTTCTCTGGTGCTAAGACTGGCTTCCTCTCCCAGGCTCCTGGTTTCTGCGTGTCCGAGCGTCAGTTTGGGCTTGGTTTTGGATTGCCGTGGTGCCACCTCCTGCCCTGAAAGCTGTCTTACCACCCAGCCTTGATGCCACACAGACTCTCACTGGCCCTGCTTGGCCAAGATCTCCACTCCTGGCCAGCCAGATGTGGGCAGGCGGACAGAGGCCAGGTGGCTCCCTGGGCTGCCCGTCTAGGCCGTAAACAGGATGGATCCTCTCAGAAAGGGGTGTGGCTTATGCCTGATCCAGGTATACCCACCCCTTGGGGGTTTTGTGCTCCAGATGGCTTCCTGCTTATCACATAGAGGGACATTTCACCGGACCAGCTCGTATTTGAGTCCTAGCTCTGCCACTTAGAGGAGTTGTACCACCTTGAACAAGTTAATGTTTTTGAGCTTTAGTTTCATCTGAAAATAGTATCCACAACATATGATTGTTGTGGGATTAAATGAGGTAATGTCAAAGTGTATCATGTAGACAAAATACAAAATGATGGCATAATTTTAAAAAATCAGGTATCTCTCTATTCTAGGATCTCAAAGAGCTCTGTGGACCCCAAAGGCCAAGCTGGCCCTACAACAAGGGCATCCAATGAGTTGTTGAGGGGAAAATTGAATTTTGAGGAGGAGAAGTTAAGCTTGGGGTGGTCTAGAACTCCTATTTGGAGGCCCTCCAGCTGGGTGGAGAGCGCCCAGGCCCACTATTGCCACCCCTCATTGGCGGCAGCCCTACTGTAAAGAATGTGGACTCAGTCTGTGGGACTCATAGCCTGGCTCTGCCCCCAGCTGGCCATGAGATGTGGGGCTTGTTATTTAACTCTTTAACCTTGAGTTTCCTTGTCTTTACGGTGGGGATAATCACAGCACCTCTCAAAGGAGTAAGGGCAATACCTCTGGTAAACAGTCTGGTCTAATAACTGGTGCTCAGTAAGCTTCCAATGAACTGATTAACTGCTGTGATGATCTTGGAGATGTAGAAACAAACACAGAGAAAGAAGTGACATGCTGCTGAGGAGGACAGGCAGGGAATGGTGAGTGAAAGCCCAGAGTCCTGGGATCCCACACCCCTGCTTTTAGTGGTTGGGCCCTGGTTGGGTGGCCCGATGCCCTCCCCCAGCCCCACCCCTGTGAGAACAGTCTCTGTCCTTGTCAGGAAGACCGGCGCACTGCAGAGAAGTTGACCACCAACCAGACCCGGGGAGCTTCCACGGCAGGACGTTTCCACTTTATTGTCTGTAAACTCTTCTTTGGTAAACAAGAAGACAAGAAATAGAAAGAGAAAAGGAGCACGCTGAGTCAAGGAGACGAGGAAGGGGCCAGCGCCCCTCACAAAGAGGAACTCTGAGAAGACAGCTACACCACTGGCCAGGTGGTAGGTGGAACTTGGGAGATGAGGGTAGGTGGGGGCATGGGGGAGAGGCAGGGGAATGGGCGGGGAGAGGCCACTGCTGGACATAGAAGCATAAATCATACAGCAAATGAGCTCATGCATCACAGCGCAGAGAATCGGGGAACCTCCACCAGGCCCCACCCACGTCCATGCCCAGTAGGTCAGGGTCGGGTTGGAGGGGCTCCAGGGTCAGCAACCCATCCTTCATCTCTCCTGTCCTGCTCTGCAGGCCGGCGTGTGCAGGTTGCAGGGGCCAGGGAGGAGTGCTCACGATTGGGGGTCTGGGTTGAGGGGGCAGGGTTTGGGGGAGGTGGAGAAGCAGCTTCTGTCTCCTTTACATGGGGGTCTCACTGCAGAGGACAATCTCCAGGTCCTTGCGGTAGAGTTTCCCCGCCTCGGCCAGGGACATGACGCTCTTCCTGTAGTTGGTGAGCTGCTGGATATTCATTTCCTAGGAGACACGGGGAGGGGAAGAGCTGCTCACTGGACGGCCCCACCCAAACGGCCCACCTAGTTCACAAACACACCCACAGAAACTTTCTCGTACCCCAACCCAGTGCAGGTGGCTTAGAGGGATCAACAGCATGGGCTCTGGAGCCCGAAAGCCCTGGGTTAAAACCCTCCGTCTTTCACTTACTGACTGCATTGCTCTGGGGAAAGTACTCAACCTTGCTGAGTCCTGCCTCATCTGTAAAATGGGTACACTAATAGTA
Source organism: Manis javanica (assembly GCF_040802235.1). Classification (NCBI taxonomy): domain Eukaryota; kingdom Metazoa; phylum Chordata; class Mammalia; order Pholidota; family Manidae; genus Manis; species Manis javanica. The sequence continues at coordinate 52,105,705 of NC_133172.1, forward strand.
CCTGCCTCCCCGAGGTGTGTAATGATGATCAGATGAGGGAATGAATGCGAACAAACTTAGCACAGTACCCGATACACAGCACGCACTCCCGACACAGTAGCCTGCGGGATGACAGTCACTGCCTGTGCTCAACTCCTACAGATCCTTCTACCTCCCTGGGCCTCCATATACTCAATCTGGGTCCCTGCCGCCGAGGAAGAGAATGCCAGGGAAATGCTATGCCCACCCATTCAAACAAGGGACGCTGACTTCTGTCTCCTCCAGCAGCAAAGCTCACCAGCTTACTTCTTGTTCACTGGCTTCTCGTGGCCTTCAGAGGCCACTAAGGTGACCTAGGAACATACGCCCATGGTCTCATAAAACATGGAGGCCAACATCGGACAGAATACGAACATCTGATAGGCCTTGTGTTGGATATAAGGCTTTACAATAATTGCTTTAGGTGTAAATAGTGAATAGGTCTGAAATATAGCAAAGTCATCAACATGAGAAAATCACTTGAACTATCCTTTTCTTCCTTCCTCCCTCCCTCCCTTCCATGCCCCCTTCCTTCTCCCTCATTCCCTCCCTCCTCCCTTCTCCCCTCCCTTCCTGTCTGCCTTTCTTCCATATTGAAAAGATCTGTTTTGTTTTTTTAATGCATCCCCTTCGAGGCTGATGCATCATCATCCCCATTCAGCTAATGAGAAAACAGAGGTCTAAAGACGAAGGTATTTGCTAAAAGATCAGACCAACTCTATAGCTATAAATATTTTTGGGCCTGAGTCTTGAGGTCTAAGTATTCACCTGGCTGACCTGCCTTCAGTCACCTCTTCCGGCGCTCAGAGGTCAGTCTGTTACTGCATTGTTTCAGGACATGCCCTTGTTACTGATTTCAGGTTTTGTGTCACCACCCAGCCCAAACACACTTTGCAAGCATCTCTAGCTTGGGGGATGAGAGGGTTGGGGGGCACTGTCCCTAAACGTGTGAAGTCCATGGAAACGTCAGCTAGTTTATAACACTGGGGCATGTCTGAGCACTCAATTAGGAGCCAAGGAAGGGACCCCATATATCAACCTTGAGCTTGAGAAGCCCCCTGGCTCAGTGTGGCATCAAGAGTCTGAGCAGCAGAGGGAAGGGCCTGCTTGCTTTCTGTCTGGAAGTTTTGCTGGAAGCTGGGGAAGGCACTAGTGAGTTGCAATTGCCTTAGGAGTGCTAAGAAATACTGAAGTTTGATCCCAATAGCCTGGCCCCAGGAGCCTCTAACATTCATCTGCTCAGAAACCATATCACAGCCCATGCTGGCATCATTAAAATGGAATGTGCAACTGCCATTCACCAAAAATGGCCTTTCCCTTCCCAACTTGGGTGCTGTTATTTACAGCCACACAGCTCTCTCTTCCTGTTGATTCATTCTGTCCATCCCCAGGTGCCAAATCTTGAGGCGAAAAGCTCCCAGGTAAATAACTTTATTAATATCCTTGTTCCTTCACTTTCAGAGTTGCTTCCTAACTCCAACACCTGACTCTTTTTTTTTGTTTCCATATCATGAGTTGATCTACGCAGCTGCCAAAGCTATTTTACGTGATAATCAAGAAAGAGCCTAATTAGGTGATGACCAAGAAATTCTGGTCACTCCCTGGACCTAATGGCCGCCTGCAGGGTGGACCAGCTTCACGGGTAAGGCAGGGCCATATGGAGAACTAGAGTTAAAGAAAAGGCATATTCATTATGATGCCCAACACTCTTTGGATGTATAAAGGGGCATAAATAATTTTCTCCTAGAATTTGGTGCCAGGAAAAAGTTTGCTAAGTTGAAACACTTGGTGAGTCCTTCCTTTCTTCCTAGGAGATCTTTGCTTGCTTGTAATTTATTTTCTACCTCTTTCGAAACGCAATTGTAGGTAACATAAAGAAAAAAGATAAATTTAGGATGACAGAAATAAAGGACGACATTCAGGACAAAGATAAAGAGGTCAGGAAGCGATTGGAAAGGTAGACACAGACTCAGAGGCTGAAGTGACTTTTTTTCACTGAAATTGAGCAGTAAATTTAGCTCTTGCCTGGCAGCCAAGGCAGCTAGACAACGCCAGGAATTACAGAGTGTTCGCTGTCTAATTAAAGAAAGCAGTGAAACCATTTGCTTGGAGAAAGACATTTTCTGGGAGGTGAAGGAAGACAGCCGCAAAGGCTGGTCTCCTGGCTCTTGTCCCCCTGGCCCCCCCAACCCAGGCCACCGAGATGAGCCTGCAAGGCCTCCTCGGGTCCGCCCAACAGGCAACGCGACTCAGCAGTGACGGAGGTCAGTTCTCAGACGCTCCCAGGGCTGCTTTTAGCCTCTTGCCCAGCTGCAGATTCTGCAGTTCATCCATGCAGTATACCCTCCCCTCCTGCTGGACCTGCTCTCCAAATCTCACCTTGCGTAAAAAAGACCTTTTGGCTGGCAATCTGGCTGACCCTCTCATGAGCTGGGCCAGTCAGAACTGCCAGTGCCTTATCACAGTGTCATTCACAGCAGCCAACAGGCAGAAACAACGCAAGTGTCTGTCCACAAATAAACAAAATGTACAGACACACAATGGCATGCTATTCCGCTTTGCAAAAGAAATTCTGACCCCACTGCAACATGCATGAACTTTGAGGAAGAAATGAAATAAGCCAGACACAAAAAGACAAATACTGCATGCTTCCACTTAGGAAGTTCCTTAGAGCAGCCAGATTTGCAGATGCAGGAAGTGGAATGGTGGGTGCGAGGGGGCTGGGAGGAAGGGGATGTGGGGATCTGGTGTTTCATGGTGCAGAACTTCAGTTCTGCAGATGAAAACAGCTCTGGATGGGTGGTGGTGATGGTTGTACGATGTGGGTGTATTTAATACCACTGAACTCTAGCTAAAAGTGGTTAAGAGGGTAAACTTTGTGTTATGTGTCTTCTACTACAATTAAATAGTAAAAGAAACATAAGCCAATCAACCAGGAACAAAACAAAACAAAACAGTCACCCCACAACGGCCACTGTCTTGCTCTGGGTGATCCCAGGGCAGCGAAAGGCCCTCGCGGCACCCCTGTCCGCCCCCCATCAGAAGCCGCTGCTCCCCCCGGGGCCGCCACCCCAGGCCTCCGGGCCCAGCCACCTACCTTCCTGTTTTTGTCGTACAGATCCTTCAGAAGAGCGTCCAGCTCGTTCTCGTCAATGTAGCCGCTGCCGTCCTGGTCATGGGGAGCAGGGAGTTGGCACCGAGCTCAGGACTCAGGCCCTGTGACCCTCACCTCGCCCCCTGCTGCCCCCCGACCCACTCCAGGGAGGTCTCAGACTCCAACCTTCCATTTTCTCTGCCTAAAATGATGTGTCCAGACCGTGTGGTTGCCAACTACCACAGTCACCTCTGACTTTACCACTCAACACAGGAAAGGGACACCTTTTGTTATGTTTCATTCTGGCGTGTTTCATTTGCATTGAAAATACAAATGAGATTCAAGAAAAGTATTTAGCTAACTCCCTGAGTGCCAAATCCCATCAGATGTCAGGTTGAACACAGGAGCTATTTAAAGTTTACCCCCAACCCTTTAGTTCATAAGAAAGACCACTGGGGTCACATGGGCAAAGGTGGCAGCTGTTAAGGAGGTCCTCTTGCGCCCAGCTTCCTAGCAAGCACCTGGCTCTGGTGCCAACTTATGGCCAGGCTCCTAGAGCACCCTACGAGTACCTCCTCCCTCTGGCTCCCAACAGCCCAGTCACCCCAACTCTGAGTAAAACTCTCTCTTGTGAACTATTCTCTCCAGTGCTTTACAGGACCCCAAACCTGGGGCTTCACAGGCTATGGATTTCAAGTGCCATTTGTGTTCCCACACAGCAGAAGCTGCTGCAGGGCATCAAGAGGGACAGGAAGAAATGACACGGCCCGAGCCACCCCGCTGGCATCCGTGGGCTCCCCTGCTGGTGCGGCATCCTGCCTGCCCAGCCAAAGCTGTGCCCCTCTCACCTTGTCGTAAAACGTGAAGATCGCATTGAACTCCTCTGCAGTCAGCTTCATGCCCTGTAAGGCCCAAGGTATTAAAGAGAGAAGCGAAAGCCGAGAGAGTGTGTGTCTGTGTACATGTGTATGGGGGTGTATGTGCATGTATGTGTGTATATATGTATGTGTATGCATGTACATGTGTATGTGTGCAGGTGTATGTATTTGTGTATGTGTGTGCATACACATGTATGCAGGTATGTGTGTGTTGGACTGCTGGGCATCGGGGTGGGAGGGTGAAGCTCAGGGGGATAAGGGGACAGGAGGAAGCTAAGAAGTGCAAAGAGGCTCTTTTACCTGAAATTTAAGCAGGAAGTTTTCCTGTACAGGTAAGAGTCTGGAAAGAGAAGGTGAGACCAGAGATTAGGAGACAGTGCAGGAGAACGTCTCGGGCCTGGGGGGGACGCGGAGGCAGGCCTGCAGTTAGGGAGGTGGTCTTGGGCTCTCAGTACTCCGAGTTAGAGGAAAGCCCTACAAAGAGGGAGAAGACACTGAGGTGGCGATGTTTGTCTTGGCTTCTTGACACTGGACCTGTCACCCTTCCCTGGTTGCACTTAGGGATAGGAAAAGTAGCACAGGACTGGTCTGCAGGGGCCATGTAACAAGCGACCCCAGGGGTGAAGGTGGCACTTACCGGGACATCTCGGAGAGGCCCAACTTGCCGTCCCCGTTCAAGTCAAACATCCTCAGCTGTTGGGGACAGAAAGAGGTGCCTGGGTTATTTGCTCTGACCTTCTCTGTGGGACCTTGACCTGCCCTCCTCTTCTAGTGGAGAGGAAGGAAGATGGGTGGAGGGAGCTCGTGCCTCCTCTGAGGTCGTCTGGAGGCCAGAGCCAGCGTGGTCTGAATCAGTCACCGGGAAGACAGCAGGGACTTGGCCATTGCCCCTCCATCCCCTCCTCAGGGAGGGCTGCCGAGGAGCAGCAGGCCCGCCCTCCCCAGGCTTATCCTCTGTGGAGATTGTCATGGAGCAGGGCCTCCAGTCCAGGCGTCACCTCCCTACGGACCTTGGAGGGAGGGCGTGTGGGGCCACGAGCTAGCATCCCTTGTGCTGGCTGCTGTGGGAGTCACTTCACCCAGGCCTGAAGAAGCAGCCGACGAGAGACCCTGCAAACCCAGAGCCCCACCGGCAGGGGGCCCAAGCCCAAGCCCCCGGGGAGGGTCCCCTGCGGCCCACTCACTATGGTCTGGGTGTATTCCCGGAGCTTGGGCTCACCGCACGGCCGGTTCGCCTTCTTCAGCAAGTCAGACAGGAACCCCTGGAATACAAAGGGTCCCCTCAGAGCTCCCGACCCACTCAGTCAGTCCCTGTTCACTTGGGTGTTTATCCAGACAGGCGGTGGACATCCTCCTGGGGTCTGCCATGTGTACAGCTTACATCCCTCACAATTCCGTAGCTCCTTAGTGCCTGTGGAGGGACCTTGAGGGCTGGGAGGTGCTCCTGGGTGCAACCTCACCCCGCAGGATAGGTGGTAGAAACCGGCTCTGGCTCCGGCCCTGGGCTAAGCAGTGCCTGGGCATCACTGCTTCAGAGGAACTCAGGGGTGGACGTACAAGCCAGAGGCCAGCCTGCCGGAACTGCCGTGAGGATACCTGTGGTATGAAATGTGGCATGGTTGCCCTCTTTGGCCCTACAGCTCCGTGTTGCTGATCTTACATGGATGCCCTGAACATGTCCAGCAAGTTAGAGCCAGGCCGTATGTTCCCTGATATCCCTGATACTAATCCGCCAGGCCAAGCCGACCACAAGCCCATGTTCCTCACCCGGTGTCTCCTCTCCCCCCAGCTGCCTTAAACCCACCACCGCTCTGGCCTCAGTCTGATTCTCCATGCTCTCCCCAAGCCCATCCTACCTTGAGCTCGTTGGCTTCGATGTAGCCACTTCTGTCTGTGTCATACTTCCGCCAAGCCTGCAATGGCAATGTCAATCCGTTCACAAAAATCTATCCGCATCTGCAAGCCTCCTCCATTTACCTCTAATGAATCAGACCAGATCTTGAGATTCAAGAATATTACAGTGAGGTGGGTACATGGAGATGGTATGTCCCTCCGGGTTGCTGATGAAGAAATGAGGGAAAGTGTCTGGGCCGAGGTCACACAGAGAGGGAAAAGGCTTCTGGGAAAGGTCTCCCCACTCTAGCTGGCTACAGGCCTGGGTCTCTGTTTGGATCATCTTGTAACCAGGGGTAAGGTTTTCTGAGGTGCTAACCAGGCAGCTTCTACCAGGGCTAGCCATAGGGTCTGGTGGATCTGGTCTTCGCTGTGGGTATATGGGGTGTCCTTTCATTGCTCTTGAAGCTTCTCATTCCCTGATGGGGGCTGGGGCCAATGGTAAGAACCTTCTAGAAGGGGTAGAAACAGGCTTTGGTTAGTTTTCACTGTACGCCCCCCTCCATCCCTTCATCATGACACAAATGATGTCTGCAGGGGAGCAGAACTGGCAGTGTAATCAGATGGTTTAGACTATCCCGAGGCCACTCCCCACCTTTCCGATAAAAAAGCATGCTTCTTCCTTTCTTTTTTTAGGAAACCACTCCTTCCCATGCTTGGTTGCTCAGTCCATATCGTTCAAGAGGGGTTGACCCCATCTCCAAAGGTAGGCATGTGCCCTAGGTCAGGTCAATCGGTCACCCCCTGATCCCATCCCACACTGGTCTGGGCTCTGATCAGAGTGCCAATTATTCAGTGCATGGTTGAGCCCCTGCGAGGGACCAAGGCATAGCCTGCTGATCACAGCATCTAGGGCATCAAAGAGAAGCCGTGTTGCAGCAGGTCATGTGGGTCTGACCACCTCCTTCCTCTCTGTTCTGGCCATCTGAGCCACAACAGACAGTACATAGGAGAGACAAGGAAAAATAGCTGTAGTGGTTTTAAAATGTCCACAAAATTTTCACCTCCCTTCCAAAGGTAGAGCCTAATTCCCCTATCTTTGAATGTGGGCTGGACTTAGTGACTCCCTTCTAATGAGTAGAACATGACAATGTGTGACTTCTGAGACTAGGTCATAAGGGCATTGAGACTTGTTCTCTCTCTTGGATCTCATGCTCCAGAGGAAACCAACTGCCATGTTGTAAGGACGCTGAGCCAGCCCTTTGGAAAGACTTATGTGGGGAGGAACTGAGGCCTCTTGCCAACAGCCACGTGAATGCCTCCTCTTGGAAGTATATCAAGCCTTCAGATGACTATAGCCCAACTAACATCTTGACTTTGATCTCATGAGAAACTCAGAGTCAGACCTGCCTGGCTAAGTGCTGCCTTAGGCTGCAAAATTTTGGAGGTCGTTTGTTATGCAGCAGTGGTAATCGATACAGTGGTCCTGAGGAGATCTGGTCATTTGTACAACTGCCCTGGAACCCTAGCCTTTCACCCAAGCCATCTGGTGGCGAGGAGGGAATACCATGGTCGTGGGGGGAGAGGGTGCTGTCTGTGTCTGGGGCAAAAAGTCCCCAAGAACCTGTTTCCCCACCTCTTTGGTCTATTTTGGTGCCTGATCATATTTCTTAGATTTGCTTCCAAGTTTCCTTCCCTTCTCCATCAGCTCCAAATACATGCTGGACCCCAGTAACACTTGATTTACAGAGAGTCAGCAAACACTAATTATTTTCATGGATTCATATCTCTTGCCTGCCCACTTCTCCAGATCATGCCCGTGTTTATTGTCAGGAACATAAGAGCTTATAGATATTTTAGGATCTTTCTTTCATAACAGTAAACAAGGCTGTGAAATTCTCATGGTATAGTAATGGCTCAGAAAATTTGGTCTGGATTTTCTTTTGGTCCTGATTTTTTTAAAAGGGTAGCCTTATGCTACAGACCACTTGAGTAGATAGTATTTGATTGGCAGAATGTCTTTTCTCTGGGGAAAAAATGCAAAGCACCAGCTGCTTGGGAGTGGGACGCTCCCACAGGCCTGGCTTCCCTCTCCTCTCCCTCTCCGAACCCACCTCTGCTCCCACGCTCTCAGCTCAACTTCTCTTTCCCTTCAGCACTTTGGGTCAGTCCCAGTAGGTCATTATTCTCTTTCCATTCAAGGAAAAGACTTCAAGAGATCTGGGCTTTGTGGAATCTCAAAGTGAGGTGTCACTGCAATTAGGCATTCAAATGTTGTGCTGAGCAGTGCTATGGGGTCTCCAGCACAAGTGTTTCGGGGCTGCCGAGGGGCCGTTTGGTGTGGCCAGCTGATACAAATGGGACAGATGGACAACCCCAGGGGGGATGGCACTGTTGGATGCTGGGGTCCTGGGAAACTTGCGGGTTGTTGGGTCAGCACGTGTGCTGGGCATAAAGGATAAAGGCAGGTAAGAATGTGGAATCAAGTCACCTACACAAAGGAAAGCCACTGATTTTGAGAGAGTGAAGGGGAGAGAGATTTTCTGCTTCCCTGTAAGCATCTCTGACCCCTGCAAGCTATCATCAGCCCCGTTTGCCCAGTCAGTGGGGGAATAGAAGCCAGTCTTTGACTGCCTCCCTGTCAAGAAAGAAGCGTTAGGCATAACACTCCCTTTTCTAGACAGAAAACCTGACGCTCTGACACTCACGAAATCAGCTCTCTGACAAGTTCTAAGTATATGCAGACTCCCCCCGAGCCAGGCAAGGGAAGGCTAAGAACGGAATCCAGAATGTCAGTTACCAGCTTATGGAATCTTGCCACCTTGAAAAAACTGGAGAAAATCCTTTAAAGCACCATAAAATTAAACCCATATCTGATGCTTAGGCAGGCTGCCACTTAAAAAAATGACTCATCTGCTGTGAGATTCGGTTATTTCGAACTGACTTTCTATCCATGGGGGAAGCCCCAGGCCGTGTGGGTTTCTGGTCTCACTCGCCAGTGGCTTTAGGCAGTGAATCACGGAGAGGAGATTACCGGTGGCTGGAAACAGGTTTAACGCGATGACTGGCAGCTCAAGTGAAGCTGAAGGCCAGTCATGATTTATCACAGCAGGCAGTGTGTGTGGGGGATGGGTTGAGTTTACTCTGAGGCACACGTTGAACGGCTAGGGTGCAGAGTCCCAGGAAAATAACCAGAAATAACTGGTAGTTTGCTGGGCATCAGGATTAGTGATGTATTTGGTTGAACCATATGGAACTCCCAATTTTTGTCAATCAAAGATGGCAAAATACCAGCAATTTCACGTGGTTCAATCCATTGGTTGAATATTACTCAAAGACACTTGAGTTTGGATGTCCTATTTCACTGAGGATCTCAAAGAATTTCTATTGCAAAGATAGAATACCTGTTTTAAAGGGAGACACTGAAGCCCAGACCACAGTCAAAGATCAAACCTCGAAGATACTGGAAACCGAAATTCTCCCTGGGCTTTTCCAGCCTTGGGATGCACATAAAGCCATCCTTCCCAAATGTTCTCCTTGGAACTCTGATTTGAAGGACACTGAGGTTATTGAGTGAGAACAAAATATGGGAGATCTTGGAGCTAAATCATGTGAAACAGGTCACTTCATTGCAGGATTTCTCAGAGATCATACTATGCAAATGTCTGTGACGCATCTCCAGAGGTGAGATGGTGTGCTCACAGCATTTCCCACATGTCCTTGACCCATACTGACTCCTCTCCTTACTCCCCGCACTTTCATGTGCACACGCATCACCCAGGGTTCTAGTTAAACTATAGATTCTGATTCAGTGGGCCAGGAACTCTGCATTTCTAACAAGCACCCGGGTGATGGTGACGGTGCAGGTCCATGGACCACACCTGGAGTGGCAGAGCTCTGAGAGGTGTGGCATCTCCCAGGGACCATTCCCAGGCTTTCGGGTGGCCTGGCTCTGAACACGGGAGAAAAGCAGGTCCCTAGGTGTGGAGAGAAGGCAGTGCCTCGGCCTCACCTCCATAAATTCGGTGCTTGAGCCCACGTGCTGCCGGAAGCACAGAAGGAAGTTCTCCTCGGTCGGCAGGATCTGTGCCAGCTGTGAGGGTCAGAGAGTGACAGTTACATTAGGGAGGGCCCTGCAGGAACAGAGCAGACTTCCTGTAGGAGGGATGGAAAATGGCCAGTGGCGAGGCAGCATGGGGTTGCGTTTCACTCCATTTTGCTTCCTTCCTGAGAACAGCCCTTTGACGGGGAAGAAGGATGTTCTGAGAAGTGTATTTGGGTCACCCCAAACCTTAGGGTTTGAACAGCTGGAGGGAAAGAAAGTGGTGCCACTTTAAAATGCAAGTATCCGGACTTGAAAGAATACTTGGTAGGTTATTCCGTATATATAAAATTCTTATAAATGCACATTAATCTGAGATTGGTGGTTGCTTGGGTTGGGATGACCTGCACCAGGCAGAAGAACGTTTTGGGGGTGATAAAAATGCTGTATCTTGATTGTGGTGGTGATTACATGGTTGTATACAACTGTCTAAACTCATGTAATTTAAAAAACCAATAGTTTATTGTATATAAATTATACCTCAACAAATTTGATTTTTTAAAAACGTGAGTACTCTTGTGCAGGAAACACTGCTGGCTGCCCACCCCCTAGCCTTTCCCCACTTCTTTGTTACCTGTATCCTTGGCACCCTGGCAAATCCTGATTAGCCCAAGTCAGCTAAATGTGTCAATCCTCTTTCCCTTGCCAGTGATTGGCTTATGGGTAGGCATGTGACCTAGTTCTGGCCAATAAAATGCAAGGGGAGGTCTGCTAGTGTACTGAGAAACGTTTCCTTGTTGTATGAGGGACCAAATGAGATGGGTCCTTTCTGCATCTGGTGGTGGTTGTACGTAGATGTGATGCCTGGAACTGCTGTAGCCATACTGCTACCAGTTTAAGGATGAAGCTGCTTTGGGGGCAGACAACAGAACCAAGAGAACTACAGAAAAGCAGGGCCCTGCCTCCTTCACCTGGAGCCTCCTTACCTGTGCCTTTCCCATGAGGAGTCTCTCCTGGCTTAAGCCAGGAGTCGGTAAACTATGACCGATGAGCCAAATCTGGCCCAAGGCCTCTTTCTGTAAAAAAACTTGTATGGGAATATGGCCATACCCATTCGTTTACATACTGTCTACGCCTGTTTTTGTTCCACAAAGGCAGAATTGAAAACTTGTGACAGAGATTGTCTGGCCTACAAACCCTAAACCATTTAGCATAATCTGGATCTTTACAGAAAAAGTCTGTTGACCCCTGGTTTAAACCCACTTGCATCAGGATTTTCTGAGACTTGCAGCTTAGGTCAACTATAGTGGATGCTCTTGGTGCCTTTCCCTGACCCCCTTTCACTAGCGGGTGGACCATACCTCAGCTGCTGTGAAAGATGACTGTTACTGGCCTGTAGACATCCCCTGCAGAACTGCCCCCCACAAAACTAGGGCTGCCCCAGCCAGCCCCGCCCCCACCTGGAGGAGGCAGCTCACATCCAACAGCTGATTGACGTGGGGGTACAAAGGACCACCTCTCACCTCAAGGTGGGCCCAACACTGGGGCACACTCCACACCCCAGAGCTCCCCAAGGGCTCAGGTTAGGACAAGGTTCCAGCTGTGACTGCAGCCACAGCCTTGCGTAGCTCCTTTCTCTGCCTTTTCTCTGTCTCAGTCTCTGCTTCCAAGGCATTGGCCTGAGGTAGCACCCCAACCAGTCCACCCCTGGAGGGGCTACACTGCTGTCATCTGCCACCATCATTATTCTTGACCCCTTGGCCACAGGTCACAAACTATCTACCGGACGTGTCTGGTTAGGCCTGCACACACATGCATAGGTATATGTGTATGTATGAGTGTATGCACGTATATGCAGATTGTTAAGTTAATTAAACAAGGAGGCCATTAGACTGAAGGGGCCTTAGTGCCTTAGCAGCCTGTGTAAGCAAACCAAAACATATACAGTCAAAAGAGCCCAGCTGGCCTCCCCAGGTAAGGCGTCCACTTAGGCGATAACCAGTCACCCTTGCTCGGTTCTGGCCTCTCTTTACAGAAAGAAGTCTTCCCTCCGGCTCTGTTGATGGAGGGTTCTGACCACGTCTGGTTTGGAACTGCCCATTTGATTTTTGCACAAATAAACTCTTTAAAGTTTTGATATGCCTCAGTTTATCTTTTAACAATATGTATATTTGCATATATGAATGTATGTGGGTATATATGCAAATATATTTAAGATCTATATGTATATGTAAATTATATTTTGTATGTATATATATTTATTTAAGTATATATAAAATAACATATCTGGTGTGTATATATACATAAATATATATACATTTATTTATTTATTTTAAATTTTGCCTTTGGGTACCTTTGCATGAGACATGGACTCTCATGTTCCCCAGTCTTCACCTTCTCCTCTCCCTTAACTGGGCTCATCACACATTTATGTGTCTACTGGGGGGCGCATGTAAGGTCTCCATCCCTATCTGATTTGTTGCTTCCTCCTTCCTCGTGAGACACAGAAGTCCCACCTGTCCTCAGTTGGTTAGCCTAAGCACTGGGGAGAGGCCCTTCCCACGTGGCTCGTAGCCAGGACGACGGGACTCACCTCTGCCATCTCGATTTTCCCATCTGCATTCTTGTCATACTTCTGCATGAACTCTTTCATCTTCTCCCCAAAGTTGTCACTCTTTGACATCTATGGAAAGACGAAGGGGCTGGGTTTGCTGCTGGGTCCCAAGTGAACCATGGATGGACTCACATCAGTGGTGGGAATCATTTTGTGCCCCAGATAGCAGGCATGCAGCCAGGTTGAGCCGATGCTCGGAGGGATTTCCTTTCCAAGATCCTTCAAAATCCAAGTGGTCTCTTCTTTGAGGCTCAGTCACATAATTTTCAAAGGGGAACAGGGCATGTGGACATGCTCTGTCCCATGTAATTAAACAGGCCCCTTTGCCTTTGAGAGGGATTACACCACCATTCTATCAGAAGGGCCAGGACTTCTTCCCATCACTCAGATGTGAGAACTGAGAGCCCCACATTATGCTGAGCAGCTTATTCCAGTGGCCCCCACATGTCCTAAGTGCTCAACCAGAGCAAGGTGAAGGGCTCATTTTTCTTAAGGACTAAGCAGCAATTCCACGTTATTTTTCACTCTGATTTTATGCCATGAGGAATGTAGGAAGGAAGTTCTCCTGTAGCTGAGGGGGAACTTAAGTCATCTGCGGGATTATTGTGACACCCAGCACAGCAAAGGACATCAAAAGTCCCTGTAGCCCATTGTTGCCTGTCTTAAACTCCAAAGTTCTCTTAAGTTCTTAAATCTTACCCTGGTCTGGGTGCTGCTGATTAATTGTATGCATTAATGAACACCTCCTCACCTCCTAATCAATGATAGACCTGCTTGGGGAGGTGGTGTCTCTGCTTTGCTTATCTGATGACTTCCGGGTAGGCTGTGTGCTTCCTGGGATTGGGCCAAGGAGAATTCTACCAATTCATAGTCTTTTCTGAATCCCTCCTATTGTTTTTATTTTTTTTTTAATGTTTTAATCAAATGTACATCACAGGGGTTCAACAGCCCCCCTCCCACCACCCCTGTCCACTCCCCTCCCTCTTGGTAACCACTAGTCACTTCCCAGTGTCTATCAGTCTAATACTGTTTTGTTCCATCTGTTTTGCTTTGTTTTTATATTCCACAAATAAGTGAAATCATAGGGTATCTGTCTTTCTCTGCCTGGCTTGTTTCACCGAGACTGATACCTTCTAGATCCATCCATGTTGTTGCAAATGGCAGGATTTCTTTTCTTTTTGTGGCTGACCTCCTATTGTTTTTTGCCTTTGGAACCTGTCTCAATTTGCCAATAGGTACTTATCAATGTGTATTGTTTTACACTTACAAATGTGCCTGGAATGATCCTAGGCCCTATCGCAAATGTGGTCATCCTGTGGAATTTTTATAGCAGCCCCTGTGAGGTGAGCAGCCTGTCCATTTTACATGCAAATGCAGACTGAGATGAAGTGACTTCTCCCAAGGTCACCGCTTATTCAAATTTGAACTCATGGCTCTTGCTTCCAAGGCCAAAATTATTTCTACCACCTAACAGCTGCACTGAGAACCAGACCTGGATGCTGTCAGTTGAGACTGTTGTTGACAGACTTGAAAATCACCTCTGATGCCATCTGAGGAAGGGAATGACCAAGAGAAGGATTTCAGATTTGAAGCACTTCGTAAAAACACATTCCTCTACCAATCCCATGATCCTAGAGTCAGTGTTGAAGCCTGTGTTGTCTGTGATTCAGGCTTCATTATCCTAGTGATGAGGGGTGATGGGGGAACTGTTGGTAAACAAACCATGAATCATCTCCATTGCTTAAGCCCATTGCTTGGACCGCCTTACTGGGGCGCCCTGCCGAGCTTTGAGCCAGGAGCTCACCAGTGGATTTGTGACTCATCACCTGAACTGCTCCATGAAGATTGCTAATAAGAGGTGGATTGGCCAACAGACACGCAGTAGGGTGGAGTGGAGAGACCCCTCCAAAGGATGCATTGGGGGCTGGCAGTGGGGAGTGGGGCTGGCTCCATATATTTGATAACTGGATACGGGAATCACAGCAGACTAGCTCCAATTGCCTTAGCTATTCAATAATTCAGACACTCCTCCAAAGGCTTTAGTGCATTCAATACTGCCAGGTAGGCACCCAGGGAAACAACGTCCCTGCTCAGGGCTGCGGCGTGATTTGGAGTCACTTCGGGCAGGCGTGGACAGACGGTCTGACATCCCCATGAAGGAGGCCGGCTGTACCACCAGGTTCAGATACTGGTTTGGACCAAACCTCAGGTTTCTCTTAGGTGCTTTCTGAGGATTCCAGCCCCTGTCAGCTTAGAACAGCGCTCCTCCAGGGAGGACCATTCTGTACCCCTAGCAGGGAACGTCTGGCAATGTTTGAAGATATCTTTGATTGCCAGTTGGAGGGGATGCTATGGGCATTTCACGGAAGAGCGAGGGGTGCTGTTTATCGCCCTACATGCACAGCACAGCCCCCATGACAAAGAATCCTCTGGCTCCAAACGTCAACAGTGCGGAGGCTGAGAAACTCCCATCTGGAATAAAGGCTCTTGAACTCCCCTAGGCATCCAGCCTTGAGTCAAGACCCTTCTGAGCATCTTAGAAAGGATGTGGATTCTTCCCTAGGGAAAAATACTTTTATACACACACACACACAGACGCAAAGCTGTGTGCTTTCAGGGGGCTTCTCAACCCCTGGGGTCCATTCATGAAACCCCTCAATCCCAGACACTCTAAGAGGTAAGGCACTCTTTTTAAGGAAGTTTTCCAAAAAACTTAAAGACCTTTATAAATAGAAACTCCAAGGGCAAGACCAGAGATATCAGGGCCACTAATGGAAGGCAGACGTCAGGACAGTGGATGCTCAAAGCCCCAGTCAGGATGACAGAGACTCCCAAGCTGCAGGAGCAGGTGCCAGGCTTACCATGCCAGAGCCTTTTCTTGCCTTCTCCAGCTCTCGGAAAAAGTTTTCTAGCTCTTTACCTTCAATATACCCATTTCCTGTGAAGACAGCAAAGAGGAAAAAAAAGGTAATTAACCTCAGAGCTAAATAGTAAGACTGATTAAGGGGTGGGGGAGGTGTTGGAAAGCCGGGGCCTTCATGGGGAACTTCTCCTCACTGTCAACATGCAGGTGTCTGGGCCCACCTGGGCCTGCTCCGTGTTCCGGATGTGGGACTGGCCTCAGGGCGTTTGCATCTGTAGGGATGAAAGGTTAGCAAGGTCTTCGGGATATACATTCAGTATGTGTCAGTGGGAGGGACCAGCCTCTGGGTCAGGCCAGCAGAGGTGAGCAGGAGCTGGGAGCTGGCCGGGCGAGGGCAGGAGCTAGAGATCTGACAGGTCATCACCAGCCAGGTCTGTCAGCAGGTGGCAAGCCCTGGTCACCAGGTCGAATGAGGTCAGAGGCTGAACTTGGGTCTGTGGTGTCAGAGGGTGTCCTGAATTGAAGAGTGTCCCCCCAAATCCACGTCCACCTGAAACACTTCAGCATGTGACCTTATTTGGAAATAGGGTCTTTCCAGGTGGAATTAGTAAAATGAGATCATATTAGATCAGAGTAGGCCTTCATTCAACAACTGGTGTCCTTATAAGAAGGGCTCGTGAAGACAGAGACACGCAGGGAGGAGGGCCGTGTAGACAGAGGCGGAGGGCGTGATTCACCTCCAAGCTAAGGAGGGCCATGGGTTGCTGGCGATCACCAGAGACCCAGGGAACATGTTGTCCCTCAGCCCCCAGAGGAAGCAGGCCTGCCGACAGCTTGACTTTTGATGTCTGACCTCTAGAACTGTGAGAGACTAAATTTCTGTTGTTTTCAGCCACCAGATTATGGTATTTTTGTGGTACCAGCTTGTGGTACCAGCTTATGGTACATTTTTGTAGCAGCTCCAGAAAAATAATGTAAAGTGGAAAAGTGGAAAGAAAGGCAGGGCATCTGTCCTGTGGGTGGGGGCACCCAGAGCTGGTCACAGGCGTTAAGTGTAGGGGAGGCGCCCACTGCATGGTGCCGAGGAGGGGCTCCCAGGTCTGTGGGTGAGGACTCGATCCCTGGCTTTGCTGTGCTTCCCACTGTATGGCTTAGGGAATGTTGTTTAATCTGCCTCATCTGCAAAATGGGTTTTTATCATTAAATGGAATTTTGTATATAAACCCCAACACCCAAGCCATTATGAGTGTCTCGTAAATGTTGCTATTACTTTAGTCTAATTACAGGAATCTGAGTGTAAGATGGGAATGAACTTGGGTGAAAAGTGCAATCATCAGATGAGATTTCAAGGTCAATGCCTGACTTTTAAGATTGCCTAAGTAGTGAAAGGCCCTTTAGTTTCTCAAGTTTTGAATCCAGATGGACTAGAGGCTGGGAGAACTGAGTCCACAGCCAAGGGCCCCGACCTCTGCTGCGGTCAGGAGGAGGACCGCAGCCGGAAATCAGGCCTAGGGTGGTGCTCCCCAGACTCCCCCAAGCAGGACTCTCCGGGGACCTTTAAAGGACATGGATGTTGGCTCCAACCCCCACCTCCAGACATTCTGATGTAATTGGTTTGGGGTGTGAACTAAGCATTGTGATGTCTTTTAAAGCTCTGCAGGTGATTTCCATGTACAGCAAAGTTTGGAAACCATGGGCCTAAAAGTCAAGTTTCAAATCTGATCTAAAGCAGTTGAACAAGATTCCTGCAGAGAATATTCAATCTGAACAGGAAAGTCGGGCGGTAACTTTCTTCAAGGACAAGTGGAATTACATACTAAACACACAAAATAAAAAAAGAGTATTACCCTGGCCTCTGGAGGGGGTGGGGGGGATTCTTCCCAACCTCTCCCCACAGCGTCCCCTGAAAATGTAGATTCCAAGTAAATAACCTTAGAGGCTCCCTCTGGTGGACAAGATGCCACAATAGCTATTTTGGAGAAACTCAAGGGAGAGTTAAGCTCCGTGTATTTTTGTCTGCGGTGAAAGGATGCGGTTGTAATTGGAGGTGGGGGAATGGGACTTGGGTTCCCTGTTTCCCCTGGGATAGGGTGGCCATCTTTCTTTAGGATGTACTGTGGAGCTTCTTGGGGGGTTTGGGATGTCATGAGTGTGTGCCTAATGGCCTGTGAGGCCAGCTGGAGTGGGGGCGTGAGGGAGTGGAGGTGGGGGAACGGGAAGAGGGGGGCTTTCTAGGCAAAAAGACAGTCTGGTGGATGATGGCTCTGAGCTGGAGGAATGAGGAGTTTCTCCCTGGCCGCTCCCTGGAGGGGCTCTGGCTCTTCCTGTTTCTCGGCAGAAAGCTGAGGTCAGCTGTGGGCCCAGGTGCAGCTTCCAGAAGCCGGTGCTGGGCTGAATGGGGGGCTCAGAGCTGGCACGGTGAGCCCAGGTTGGGTTTGGATGGAGCAGGGGCCACTGAGATGGGCCCCGAGCCAAGCCAGGGCGGGGCGGACACTGGGTGTGGGAGTCCGTTTCCTGCGTGTGATGAACTCGGAGGGGCTGGCCTCTCAGTGCAGGAGCACGTGTTTCAAAGAGCATCTCCGCTCAGCTCTGAACAGCCCGTCCCAGCCTTGCTGTTGGGCCTGCTTTCCCAGTGGCCCTGCTGCTGCCCCCTCTCCTCTAGCCCCTCCCCCATGGCACAGGGGGTCGGGAAGTCCCTGGCCCTCTTGGGTAGGCACCAACCTGGTTCCTCTCCTGCCTCTCTCGCACTCACTGGCACTCTGGGATGCCACCTCCCTGAACCTCAGTTTCCTCACCTGTAAAATGGGGATCATGAGAGTGCCGTGTGGCACTGAAGATCAGCTGGGATAGTGAAGTGCTGGCCCATAGTGAGCCTCAAACACGCCAGTGGTCACTAGTGCCGTGGCTCGTGTTCTGCACGCTGCCTTGGCTGGGGAACACGCTGGCCTCGGGCTGCTTGAGTCAGGCTGGGAAGATGGCGGGGGTGCAGAGAGGGGCCATAGCAGGTGAGGCCAGCACCAAGCCTGCCCCCTCGAGCAGTCTGAACTGAAAGAAGAGTAGAAAAGTGCAGGCCCTTGGAACCCACCTTTTCCTTGGGGTATCTCTGAAACTTACAAAGAATAAATGTATTTGTTTGTTCTCTTGTTCTAGAGAGGTTTTAAGGTGCTTTACCAACCTCATGAAGCACACAGTTAGCCAGCACCTTGCCCAGAAGGAAAGAATGGGCCCTTGTGAACTTTGATAACTCCTCACAGACACACCACCTTCCATTTCTCAAAGCACACTTGCCTGTTTTCTTGGCGTCTGCAGACACTTTGAAGCCTCACTATGTGTAAGGCCCTGTGTGGGTTGCCATTGGGGATGTGACCATAGACAAGATCTAGTTCCTGTCCCCCGAGTGGTCACAATCCTTTCAGGCACACAGGATCACAACAGGGCAGAGTGAAATCCTCTCCTTGGGAAGGAAAAAACCTGAGGCAGGGAGAAGGTAAGCAATTTGCTCAGGATCACACAGCAAGGTGGGACCTAACTCCTGATCTAGGCTTCATTTGTTCATTCAGCATTTAGTGAGCATGCACTCCAGGCTCTTCTGTGTGCTAGGCACCAGGGGTGCAAAGGAGAGGTGGCCAAGGTCTGCCTGCTGGGGTAATTGGGTGGGGATGCGGTGGGGCAGACAATCAACAGGGAAGTGAATTCAAGAACGACACCTCCAGACACTGTCAGGTGCACTGAAGAGAGGATGTGATCGAATGGAGGCGGACTGCCTGGGCTACTTGGACGGTGTGGGTTCCGTGGACAGGACGCCTCTCTGAGAAGCCCCAGCTACTAGACGGAGGGAAGAAAGAGTAAGATCAGAGGCAGGGAAAGGGGCCAGGAGCTGGCACAGCACCACCGTGGAAAGGAAGCCCTCCCTGCATCCAGCCAGAGCAGCTGGCACCGCAGGAGGTTCCTAGAGGCGGGCAAGTCTCTCTTGCCTTGCTAGAAATTCCACCCCCATTCGCTCTCTGTACCCGCAACCAAGGGACAGAAAAGCAGTTCAACTCATCAAGCCTTGATTTTTTGAAGTAAATAGTAGTCCGACTTTGTGCCTGGTGCTCAGGGAGCTATGGCCACATTCCAGGTATGGGCCTGCTCCGCGAGGGCACTGATGTACGGGCTGCTGGGGTGAGGCGGCCAGACGAAGACTGGGATGGACCAGTTGAAGGCGGAGAGGAGCAGCTGAGAGCAGAGAGGCAGGCAGGGGCTGTGGCGCCCTGAGGGGCGTCCCCATCAGCGGGGCGAATGCCTTCGCTACGTCGCCTCCCTCAGAGCAGCTCCCTGCCCATCGCCCAGAAAGGACCTGTCACCCCACGCTGGGGCAGAGGACTGGTTGCCCGACACCCCTCAAGGGAGGACTTCAGCACGGGATGAGCGGCTTGCTTTTCCTCTTACAAGGTGTGGGCTGACTGGCCATTGAACCTCTCAGGGGCTGGACACCGATAGGCATGTGGTCACCATGGCAACCACCACGCCTTCCCTCGTCAGACCACATCCTCTGAGCATCAGGGGTACAGGACTGGGCGGAAGCCAGGGGCCCCGTATTCTGCCTTACTGTGCTCTGCTACCATTCTTCACCACCACCATGCCCTGGGGTCCCCCAGTTTAAAGTGGGACAATACTTTTGTGCAATTAACCTGACCACAGACACTTGGAGATCCACGAAGGATGCTCTGCTTCACCATGGAAAGTGGCCTACTTGTTTCTCACTGAGATGTGAGTATAGATTTTCCAAGGGTTGAACAGGTAAGAGCAACCCGAGTAAGAGGTATCATTCTGTCACCAGCTCTGTGACATCGAGCAGGTCCGTGTCTCTGAGCCTCAATTTCTTGATCTGTAAAAACAGGTATGACTATTCGTGCTTCTAGCTATTCCTGCATTTTCAGGCTATTGTGAGAGCCACAAAAGGTAATGTTGTGAAAGAATTCTGGAAAATGTAAACATCTCACACCAACAGAGACCATCATTTTTATACTCTGCGCCTTCCAGGTCTTCTGAACCAACGTGTGGCTGTTAAGCCCTTTGGCTCAGAGTTCTGGTGCGGCTGCTGTCTTTTGAATACTGGTTCTCAGCTCAGACTGGGTATTAGAATCACCTGGCAAGTTTTTAAAACACCATTGCCTGGGCCTGACCCCAGGGCGTCTGAGTTAACTGGTGGGGTGGGGACTTCTTTGAGGGCATGCTTGCCAATCTTGCCAGGTGATTCTGATGGGCAGTCAGGGTAAGACCTGCTTTAGAGAAGCGAGTCTCCGATGTTAAGGTGTGGGCCATTCCCTCCACCATCTATAACGAGTTTTCCACTCACCACCCCGTCTGATCTTCAAGACTGCCAGGTAAGCAGACGGGTTACCTGAGTTGGAGGGGGAAAGCGATTTAGTCACAGCTACCAGCCTGATTTCCTTCTCCTTATCCCAGGGACCTCTGTCATATCTGTTTTTGTCTTGGTCTCTCTGCCACACACACACTTCTCCCTGTGTCTCCTGGGAAGAAAACCACAGTGTAAATAGCCACTGGATGGATGTTCAGACATGATTTTTAATTTGCATTTCTGAGCTGTGCCGCTTCTCAACAGTGGTTCTGGACCTTGGCTGGGTTCCCTGAACCTGTGGACATCTGACAGCCTAATGCTGGGCCGATTCCCAGGCGTAGGGGAGGCCAGAAGGCTGGGGCAGATTGGGCGAGAGGGGAGGGGAGGTGGCAGAAGCCAAAGAGGAGGGGAGAGGGCTGAAGCCAGAGGCCCCAGATGGGACTGGCTGGGCGAAGGAGGGCAGATGATGCAATCATCTGGGAGAGCCGCCAGGGCCAGCGCTGGAGGGCACTGTTCTTGGAGAGCCTCACACCTGCTCTGTTAATTCTGGCTCCCTCGTATTGGAGGAGATTTCCCGGAGGGGTCTTCTTAACCCTGGAAACTCCCCTGGGGCACAGCTAGTGCCACCACCCAGGTCTAGAGGGGAATAAACAAGGCGAGCAGGCAGGCACGGGGGACGGCTGCGCTGGTGGCTGCCCTGGCCCAGCAAGCAGCCTGAAGCACCTTGTTTGTGAAAACGTGTCCCCGTGGCTGCCTCCCAGGGGAGCCTCAGCTCTTCACAGATGTGGCTACCTCGCCGGCTGGTGCAATCACCTTTTGAGAGGCAGGCCCCTGGGTCACGAGATGGCACAGAGGGTGCCCAGCACAAGGGTACATCATGGATGCCACACCAAAGAACTATGAGCGAAGCACCTGGTGACTGGGGGGTGAAAGTGCAGGTGAGGTGAGGGGGCTCACTCCTAGGACTTCCCCTGGTGGGGCTGCAGGCTGACCCCAAAGAACCATATCCTGACGTCACACCCAGTGAGACACAGGGACCCCACAGGTACACTGACAGGTTAGAAGAAAGCCCCCTCTGATGACTGACCTCAGCTCCCTGCATCGGACCACCTTCCCACTCCCACCCTGGCTTCAGTGTTCTGAGAAATATAATCATTTCTGTAAATCCTATAGTTACTTTAGGAATAGCAAAGCTATATTGCGTCTTAAACATATTCATAACATATTCATGTAAATAATAAGTATATGCCAGTTACCACAAGGTAACTGGTCTACCTTCCCCAGAGCCCTCCTTTAGCATCCAGTGCAAGTGCCCAGGCCTCTCCCCACCTCTGAGAAGCGCTGTTGCTTAGTTTTCCTCCCCATCTCCCACCAGGGACACAAATTTAGCAGTGACCAGTGCTCTGGAGAGCCTGCCTGGTACGAGCCCGTGGTGTGTGGGTTTGGGGGATGCTTCTGTCATTACCATTGGGTGTGGGAGAGACAAGGCAGGGTCTTCCTCAGTCCCTAGCGGTCCTTCCTGTTACTATTTCAAAGTTCCTGAGGCCCACACAGGTAAGGAACACGGCCCAATCCCTGGGAGAGGCTTTGGGGACCGCCTGCGTCACCAGGGCCATCTGGGTTCAGACGAACGCCCAGAAGAGTCTGGGCAGATTCCCACGCATGGAGATACAGATCTTTTCACATCTTTATTGTTTTGCTGATTACACAAGAAACACAAGCTCTTGTAAAATTGTCAGACACTACAGAAATTAACTTAGTAAAAGAAAATGCCTTTTACTTTTACTTCATGTACTCTGCAGAGAGAACCACTATTGTGATTTTAAATTCTTTCAAATATTTTCTAGCATTTGTGCTTCATTAATAACAAAAATGAGCTCATACTATACTAGTGTCTTGCTGCAATATTTTTTAATCTCGGTAGTACATCCTGGACGTTTTTCCAAGTCAGTACAAAAGCCCCGCCCTACCCTCAAGGTTGCATAATATTCCACCATAAAGATCAGCATAATTCATTTTTCTGGTCCCTAGTGAGCCACATTTCC
This sequence comes from Manis javanica, assembly GCF_040802235.1. NCBI lineage: Eukaryota > Metazoa > Chordata > Mammalia > Pholidota > Manidae > Manis > Manis javanica. The sequence continues at coordinate 52,128,436 of NC_133172.1, forward strand.
CCCCCAAATATTCAGTATTCCAAAGAACTCAGTAAGTAGACTTCCTCATTTAGGTAACTTCCTTGTTAGATAACTTTATATCTACTTAGGATAGATTCTTGAAGTGGGATTCCTTACTCAGAACAGAGAATGCCTGCCGGCCTCTGGGAGAGCACCCCTCTTATCTCTACATTCCAGTTACTTCTAAAGACTAAGGCATTTGTCTGATGAGCCACAACTTGGCTCTCCACGGACCTCCTGCTGGTTATCAGCAGAACAGAAGCCTGGTGGCTGGTCAGGATGGCAGAGAGAGGCCAGTGTGAGCTTGGAGCTGGGCACCCCTCAGCTGCCTGGATCTTGCAGACTGGGGAAGTTCCTGGCAAAGTGACCAGTCGCCACCAGAACGATGGATGCAGGCATGAAGGCCCTGTAAGGGTCACTAAGAACATGGAGGTGACGTGTGAGTCATAGAGTGGGCTTGGCTGCTCTCTTCCCTACTTCTGCCTTTGAGGGATGACATCTGGACCCTCCCAAATGCAGGACCTTAGCTGACTGCTGAAGGAGAGTCTGGGGATGGTAGAGGGAACTAGGAGACAGGATTTGTGCGTCTCCCGCCCTCCCACTTTGCTGTGTGATCTTGTGAAAAGAACTTTGCCTCTGTGTGCCCCGATCTCTGCCGCTGCAAAACCTGCTCCTTCCTTTCTGCACTGCAAGGCTGATGATAATTTAAAAAATAATCCATTGGGGTAAAGTCACCAGGATGATGATGACCTCTGGTTAGGGATGGGCTGAGTTAGGGCCAGAGCAGCTGCCCCCTCCCATTGTCCTGGGAATCCAGCTGCTTCTAAGGTCTCCTTGTCTATTCACTATGGGTTCTGGGTGGGGTGGGGTGGTGGCTCCTGCCCCATGGTGGCTGTGACTAATTGGGCTCCAGTGAGGTCACTCCAGGGAGCTGGTGAGCTGCAAAGGAGAGTCCTCCCAGGGCTCCTTCAATTTTGAGTGGCAGGAAGAAATCCCAAGACAAAAACAGAAGCCAGAGTTGGTAAAAGCGGGGCCTGATAGGGCAGGGGGTGCCCTGGGGGAGAAGTGCTGAGCTCCCCAGCAACCTCTGGGTGTTGGGGAGGGAAGGGAAGGGAAGGGAAGAGAAGGGAAGGGAAGGGAAGGGAAGGGAAGGGAAGGGTAAGGTGGCTCACAGCCTAATTCTGGGTCCTTGAGTAGAATTCCAGTGTGTCTATAGCCTCATTTTCCTATTCACTTCCTCTGTGCCATCTCTGGCATTTTAATCCTCTCTGCCTGCCTTCTCTGTTAGGTCCATGGCCCTCCTGGACTTCCCTGAGGCAGTGACCAGAGAGGGCACTGGGAAGTCTGGTGGACAAGGAAGCAAGTAGCAAGTATTTAGCTCCCCTTCACATCGGAGTGGGAGGGTCCCTGAGGCACAGTGCCCTTGGGGGTCTAGTTCTAGTTCAGCTAGGCTCTGGCCAAGCCAAGGTCCCCTCTCTGGGGTTAAAGGAACTGCTCGTCAACTCCAAGGCTGAGTTGGGGGCCTTTCTGTGGGCGAGGAGGAGGGACACTTGTATCTATCATCATGGAGACACCACTCTTCTACCCCAGGCAGGTGTTCAGAAACGAGTGGGGCAGTAAGCCCCAGCTGATGCCAGTGCCACCATAACCTTACTACACGGCCCTGGGCAAGCCACTCCTGTGTCTGTCTCTTCCACACCAGGAAAACTGTGAGCGGCCCAGCAGCCTCAGTGTGGGATTCAAGAAGGTGTGATTGTGTTTTGAAAAGCATGAAGTCTCAGATAAATATAAGGATTTGCATGATTATTGAGGGCACTACTGGTTGTCCCCATAAGAATGGGGATAGGAGAGCTGTGGCTGCCTCTGTTTATAGCTGACTCATCTGGCAGGAGGCCGGTGGTATAACCTTGACCACTTGGTGACTTTCCTTGAAGCATGAAAGTCTCTGATGCACGAATACTGGCAGAAGCATCATCAGGGGATGTGCATGTCACCTGGAATACTAAGGGGCTGCAATCTTCTCAGAGGCCTTTCACCAGGGGAGTTTTACGTCACAAGCTGGGGACTGGAAGTACAACCCTTCCTTAGCCCCATTTCACAGATTTAACCATCTACCCACCTCCTTCATTGATTCATGGGTGGGTCATGTTCCTAATGCAGGTATCACATGCCCAGTCCTCTGCTGCCCCCTGGCCCCCCAGCTTTCTCAGTTGACTCCACAGGAACAAAACTTCACTCATTAGTGTCCCCAGACATTAACTCCTGCTTCTCCAAGCCCTCTGGGCAGAGCGCCTCTGTTTAGCCACCTGCCCACGCTGCTGAGGTGAGGAAAGGAGAAGGGAAGGAAGCCAGCCACCGCCTGATCCTCTCTTTGGTTCCCAACCCCCTCAATCCCAGGATAAACACCCTGAGCCACCACCCTGCCAACAGCCTGAGATGCCAGAACATTTTGGGTGCCCACCCAGCAGGACCTCAGAGAAGGAAATCAGATCACTTCGTTTTTTTTGGAGTGGTAGAGAAAAAGTCTCCTGTGATATCAGAAGCCTCTAAAGGGGGCCTGGCTTCCCTTTATGCCTGAGTCAGACCATCATAGACTTTTGGAACCCCAGCACTGGGGCCACCTCCAAAGGTCTTTCAGTCCAGCCCTTGCTTTACGGGTAAGGCAATGTCAAGACCACCCAGGACAAAGCGTTGGTCACTGAGGCATTTGAGATTGTGCCTACCCCCCACGCAGAGGTGGTGTCACCCCTCACACCCAGGATTACCACCATGAGCGGATAAGTCAGGCTGGTGCCCCAATCCTGCCCCTCTCACACCCGCTGCTGCTGTGGGTGGGACCCACATGCCCCAGGGGGCGGGGGAATGGGCTGAGGAAGCCCACAGGGTGTGCAGGAGCCCGATGCCACTCTCCGCTCCTATTCGCCGCCAAGCAGCCTGGGGAGGCCAAGAGGTTCCCTTCAGGATCCCCCAGCTTGTCCAGCCCCCAGGACCCTGTTGGCGGCTAACCTGGTATTAAACAAAAGGGGAATCTGGGGAAGGAAAGGAGTGGGCTTCTGAGACCTGTGGCTGCAGCAGCTGACGGCAGGACCTTACCTTGAGGCTGAGGGCGGGGAGGATAAGATGGCAGGGGGAGTCAGGGGCGCCCTCCCCGCCCAGGCCTCCTCTCTGGGAAAGCTCCAACTTGCCCAGGATGAGGCTGCAAAAGCCAGTGGGCTCTCTGTTGTCTATGTCAGGGGAGAAAAGTTACTGACAGTTGTCACCAGAGTGGCCGCATGTCTCCCAAACTCAAGACCCCGACCTCACCGCCTTTGCGGCCAAACACCCTCTGGGGCAAACGTACAGCTGTCCGCATCAGCAGTGTCCCCCTTCCCTCCCCGCAGGTCCCTGGGGGCGAAGGGGCACAGAAGTTGGGAGCTTTACTGACCGTCTGCGTCAAAGTGCTTCCAGATTTCCAGGAACTGGGACGCCGTCAGCTCGGCCAAGTGCAGGTAAGGGGGCTGCTGCTGCGGGCCAGCCATGGCGAGCCGCTTCGAGACCTCAGGCAGCACCGCGCTCTCCCTGCGCACCGGCTTCGCTCCCGCACTCGTCCGGGTGCTGCGCGCCACGCCGCCTTTATATACGGTCCGAGGCTGCGCCGGCGCCCGGCCGCCAGCAGGGGGCGCGAGCGTTCAGGGAATAGGTCTGAGTCGAGCCGGGCGGCGGCCGCGCAGGATTCGCGGGTGGGGACCACTGGGCGCCAGGCCCGGGGAGCAGAGGCTCTTCGGTGCAAAGGGGAGCGAGGCTGCCCTTGTCTCTTCTGGCCGTCCTGCGTACAGCCACCATGTATTATTGTTAGCAGCAGCCGTAATACTACGGCGGTTACCGCCACCACCACCACTGGTAGCAATATTGATGTAAGTTTGTCAAGTATTCAGCACCTGCACGCTGCAGCTCTCTAGGTCTCTGCCATGCCTCGTCCCATCTGACTCCTCCATAGCTGGCAGAAGAGGAACCAGTTTTCTGATGAGGGGACTTGAGACTTCAAATGACTGACTTGCCCAGAAAATAAGGGGTAGAGCTTGACTTTGAACTCAGCTTTCTTTCCATGCTTTCATGGCCCCTTAATGGGGCCCAGTTTTGAGAAGAAGTCAAGGGTTCTCAAGGCTTTTCTGGAGGGTGGCTGGAATCCTCAACAGCCAGAGAAGCTCCAGATGGGGTGGAGGAGGCGCTCTCACTGTCCTTTTGGGTCTTGTCCCATGGGCCCCAGGCAGGTCCCTGCACATCTTGGCGCCTGCCTTGCTTGACAGGGTCTGGGGGCTTTTAGACATTTGCCCAGGAAGTGGCAGAAGCACCTCTCCCACCAGGTCTTAACCACACCCATCTAGGGAGATCCTGGGAATTTGCCAAGGCTGGTGGGCAGAGAACATTCTGTGCTGGTCTCAGAGAAAATGGAAGCTGCTGCTGAGAGCGCAGTCCAGAGGACAGCTGACATAACTCCCCAAGCTGGGATCTGGGCTCCCTCCCCATTCCCTTGGGTGGCCTAGGCCCTGGGGCCTATTGGGGCCTGCGCACTCTTGACCCCCAGAGTGACAGCTTCCAGCCTCTCTTCTCCCCTCTCCCGCTGAGTGACAGAGAAATGAATTGATGCTCATTAACACGTGCTAATGAGTGTTAGCTGAACTGCCTTCCAAAGGGAGAGCAGAAGGGAGGGAGGTGAGAATCAAAAGGAGGTCGCTAGGGCAGTGAGGAGGGCCAGGGATGGCAGGGAGAAAGGTTACCCCCTGGGGGCAAGGACAGGCTCAGAGTGAGACTGGAAGGGGCGATACAGGGTGAAGGTTCCAGAACCACTTGTTTTTTTGCCCAGAGCAAATGCGTTCAGAGTTTCTCACAGAACAGACTAGAAGAGAGGAGTCACAAAAAGCCAGTTTTTGAGGCCTTATATGCACACTCCTTCCCACTGTTGCCAGAGTAGAGTCCTGGGTTGAGAAATTCACCAAAGCCACTGGATCTCTGTTACCCTGCCTTCAGGAAGGCAGGATGGCCAAGGGGTTGAGAGCAGGTGCTCTAGAATTGGGCTGCTTGGGTTTGAATCCCAGAGTAAGCTGTGGGACCTTAGGCAAATTACATAACCTATCTGTGCCTCAGTTTTTCTCTTCTGCAAAATGGGAGTGTGGGTATTTACCTCTTAGGACTGTACTGAGGATTCAGTGAGTTGAGGCCGGAGTTGGGGAGTGGGGTATAGAGCCTTAGTCCTTCAGGGAGTACAGGATCTGTGACTCCTCTGAGGTTAAGTTTTGTTGGGGGGACCTCCAACCTCCAGCAGACCTCCCAGGTCATAGGGGATCCCTGCAGGAATGGGGACACTGACAAGCCCTCCGGATCCCTGGCAGATTTCTGGAGTCTAGGCCCCATGTGAGGGCAGAACTGGCGCTGTTTCCAACTGAGAGCTGTCTGAAGGCCCGCAGGCCCTGTCCTGTGCCTAGAAGGGAGATGGGAGGGATCACACCCCTTTCCAGTTCTCTGCAGCCCTTGGAGGTCGCTGCAGCACCTGGAAAAAGCTGCCCAGAGCATAAAGGAGGAGCAAAAGCCAAACACTTGCCGGGATCCTGGATGTGAAGGAGGTTAGGGTGGACACGGACCTGTCCCAAGGAAACCATCATTCCACTGCGTGGGGCCCTATCTCCCGGAGACCAGCTCCTACCACATGGTGACCAGAGACCTCCCCCGCCTCTCCCATCCCACCCCACCCCACCCCATGGCAGGGCATGTGTCAGAGCCAGGCTCCCCTTCCTGCTGCTTGGCCTGGGGGCCAAGGCCTGGCTCCAGTTCTCAATGGTGGAGGAGAGCTTTGAACTAGAGAAAGGACTGGAAGCTGGACTGCACCAAGTTTAAATAACTGAACATGAGAAGTAAAACTGACTCAGATCAAGAAATGGCTAAGGGATGGGAGAGAGAGGTTGAGCATGTTTAAAAGCAGTGACGATAAAAACAGAAACTCCTTTATGTTTACGTCTCAATGAATTGAGACTCTTGTAATTATTTTTATATGTTTGAGGTTTTGCTGCCTCTCCAAGATCTCCCCTCATGCTTTATAGTGACAATGATGATGCTGATGATGACAGTGACCATGGGATTCCTTTAGACGCCTTTTTAGAGGGCTTTAATATGTCTCATTCGGTTCGGTACTCAGAACTAGACTATCAGGTGTGCAATGGAAGGACTGGGCCCATTTTAAAGATAAGGAAACCAAAGCTCATGGAGATTAAACCACGACAAGGCAGGGGTGGGGTACTGAGAATACTCTGGCTCCTCTAGTTTCCAGTTTCTAGGGTGTATGGAGTCCTTAGGGGCTAGGTGCTAAACTAAGCCCCTGGGCCAAATGTACAAAGTTCTTCCTAGCCCCTGGCCCAGGGCACCTCCCCATGGTAAGAAGCGATGCCATGTCCACTATTTCCAGGATGCCCATGGGTTCAGCTGATGGCTGGATCCTCCCTTCTTCAGAGGGGAAGTTGGGTACCACCCTCCCTTTCTGCACCCCCCAGCCCACCAGTTGCATCCTGAGGGTTTCAACCCAACACCACAGATTGGCAAGAAGACTTGCCCAACTTGCCCTCTGCCTCAGTCCCCAGAATCGCTCCCCCGGAGGGAGGGAGCCTGCTGCCTGTGAAAGGGTCGGATGCCGGAGAGCAAGTGACAACCTTCCGGCCAGTATCCGCTGGGCTGAGGTAATTGGCAGAGCTCCTCAGAGCACTTGGTGTTATTTGGAGAACATCAAAATAAAAATCAGAATCCTGACCCGATTCCTCCCTCTGCCTGGAAATATTTCTTCCAGATATTGCTTTTTTGGTCTTTATCATCATCAGGCCTGGCTACCAGGGTGCCAGAAAGCTGGCCTCGCTTCCCAGAAAGGAGAATGAAAGGAATTCAGAGCCCAGCAGTTTCCATGGCAACATATCAGGTGGAGGAAGAATAGAGTCCAGAGGAACCCAGAGGTGGGAGCAGAACTTTTGAGTAAACCTGGTCTGAAGCCTGAGAATCTGTGGACAAAATACTTCCCATTGAGAAATAGATTTGGGATACCAGGGTGGCAGCAGGAGGTGGGATAACAGTAGCCGGGGCCTATCAAGTGACACCTTCTCCCAAAGGGTAGGGGCACTGGGGCCAAGAGCTCAGTCTCCAGAATCCCATAGGTCCTTTTCAGCTCTTGGTTCTGCTGCTCTTCAGTAGTTCTGCTATGTGATGGCTGTGTGACCCTGGGCAAGGTGTCTACCCTCTCTGAGCTTTCATTTCCTCATCAGTAAAATGAGGATAATTCTTGCGATTTAGTTGTGTAGATTTATGAACATTAAGAGTGGTAATGCCTCTAAAGGGTGATGTAGGGCCTGGGCCGTAAGAAACATCCAAATGTTATTACAGATGAGCAAATGGAAGGCAATTGATAAGGCCAATCCAGTGCAGCCCATTCCCCTGACCAAAGTGATTGGTTCAGAGATAGGCAGTGAGAGCTCATATCTCAGTATGAAGTAGCTCTTGCAAGGGAGTTCCTCTCCACTTGCAGTCTGGTATGAAGCTGTGAGGGCTGGAATTGCTGCAGCCATATTGACACTATGAGTGAAGAGCCTAGCATGGCCTGAGACGGGGAAGGGCACAGAGGAGATACTAGAGATGAAACCCATATTGCAAAAGGCAGGGCAGAGAGACTGCAGCAAATTAGTCACACGTGATATCATTTGAGCTGCCAGATCAAGCAAAGCCTGAAGTATGTTTGATTTTTCAGTTATATGAGTCAGTATATACCCATTAGTGTTTCAGCTCATTTATGTTAGATTTCCTTTCATTTGCAACCAAAAAGGCCTAAATGGTAATTCAAGAAGAGGGCAGTTGTTCTCATGGGAGCTGGACTTGGGAAACCTTTAGGAACCAAGGCTTCTCTCTTTCCGTTTTTCTTAGGGCAGCAGGGCCACTCTTTCACAGATTCTGTCTCATCTGCGCTGTCCTCCATTCTCTTCCCTCCCACAGCAAGCATTCCCACAACCTGCACTTTTCCTTGTCTGTCAGAGCCGCTTGGCCTCAACATGTCCTCAAGACTCATAGCTCCCATTTCCCCTAATGGCCTTGGCCTCTCTGTTTCCCTACTCTAAATTGGTCTAGTTCATCTTTTTATATCAGGCCATTCAAATCATAGGCTGCTATCTAGCTATGCATGGCACCCACCTCTTGATCCACTCAGTTGTGGCTGGGGGCAGGGGGTGAGAGGAGTGGTAGGCAGTGCAAAGAGGGGGCTTTTTCCCTTAGGGGAGCATGGTGGCCTTAATTGACACCCTTTGTCCTGGGTGTTCAGTGTGAAACTCAGACAGGCAGTGGGACATGCCTGCTGTAACCTGGGTAAAAAACACTTGACCAATGAGTCTAAATGTAAAACAGAAAGTGGTGGAGGGCAGGAGGGTAGGGAGGGTGTCAACTAGAACAGGGGTTGGCAAATTTTTTTTGTAAAGGGCCATATAGTACTTTTTTTGGCTTTGTGGGCCACAGGGTCTCTGTCTCAACTACTCAGTTTTGCTTCTGTAGCACAAAAGCAGCCATAGACAAAATATTAGCAAATGAATGGCTCTGTTTCAATAAAACTTTATTTATAAAAACATGTAGTGGGCCAGATTTGGCTATGGGACATTGTTTGCTGGCTCCTGATCTAGTAGAATGAATTATGGGTTCTCTCTAGCTTCTTCAATCCTCAGTTTCTTCTTCTACAGCATAGGAACAGTGATAGAGCCTATATAGAAGGATTGTTGTCATGATTCAGTAAAATGATGTGTGTGAATATTTACTCAGTACCAGTGTCTGGCACAGAGCAGACAGATATCAGCTGCTTTTATTCTCTTTATCATTGGGTGGAATCTCAGAATTAACTGAATTCTAAATCCACCAATTTGCTTTCTGAATCAAGAAGAGTCCGAATTGAGGTGGGAGCTGATAATCCCTCTCTCCAGAAGGTGAGACAGAATCACTAAAGGAAGGGGTGGAAGAAACAGAGAAGGACAAGGCTCAGGCAGGGAAGGTGAAGGGAAATATAGTTGCAAATGAATCCAGATCTGTGGAGTTCCCGTGAGAGGCTGGCTTGGCCTCTGCTGGGCAACCTGGCAGGGAGCCTTGGGCTCGATTTGCAAACAAACCTGCTCCATTTCCTGCCAGAGCAAGACTTCTTGGTGGCCAGGAATTTATTTGGATCCTTTTACCAGGGATGAGAAGAGGGTCCCTAAAGGAGCAGTGTCCCACTTCCAGGATTCCCCAGGATGCAGCTGGGATGTTGGACTGAGGTGCCTGTCTTTAGATAGGGGCTGCATTCCATTCATTTGCGAGATTGTTTAAAGTTTAATTCATTCATGCTATCAAAAAAGGATTGATTAGACTGCTGCTTCATGCCAGGCAGTGTACCAGGCCCTAGGGAGTCAATGGTTAGCAAAAGAGAAATAGTCCCTGCCCTCAGGAATCTAAATTCAAGTTTAGGAGGCAGACACTGATGAAACCACACAGCTGAACATAGAAGTGCAAACTTAGAGTATAACAGGAGTCCCTGAATTGACTAGGAAATGGGATGTGGTAAGCATTCCTGGGATTTAAACCCTGTGCCCAAAGGCTCGGTGGTAGAGGAGTTGTAAGAAGGACAGTGAGAATGGAGCATAGTGTGTGTGGGGGTGACCCTGGAGAGGTAGAGGTCAGCCAGGGTCATCTCCCAGAGTGGTGGGTACCTCCCTTCTGCCCCAGGCAATCCCCCGGGAGAAGGGTGTGTGACAAGTTAGCAGCTAACGCTTGCAGCAGCTGTGAACTAGGGGCCCTGGCCAGTGACGGGGATCAGACAGGGCCCCAGTAGTGGCCGCTCCACCCCCAACAGGCCCAGATGTGTCTGCATAGTGCAGGCAGGGAGAGACAAGGCCAGCCACTCAGAGCAGGGGCTGGTGGGGGGGACTCAGTGGTCCTCCAAGGGCCGTCCTCCCCCTACCCCTAGTTCCTGGTAATTCCCACCTCCCCTCACACTCAGACACCCTCTGAGCTGGAGGCCAGGAGGAGAGGAAAAAGACCTAGCAGTTATACCCAAGGAAACCAACGCCTCCTAGAGTGCCCTTCTAAGTGAAACAGCGTGGCGGCACCATCCACTGGCAGTTTTCAAGTGTGTCTCCCCATTTCTGCCCTCAGTTCCCAGCAGGAGGGGGCACTTGAGGAAGATTAGACCAATTATGGGAAACAAAGAACCTGGATTTTCCTTGCACATCTACCTGACTGATTTATGGCCCTGCTGCACTCCTTGCTCGTGGCCCACCCCCACTGGAATGGAGGTGGGGACCCTGTCTGTTTTGTTCCTCACTTTTTTCCAGTTTTCAGCACAGTCTGTGGCCCTTATGTGCTCACTGACCAATTGTGGAATGAATGAATGAATGAATGAATGAAAGAAAGAAAGAAAGACAGAAAGAAAGAAAGACAGAAAGAAAGAAAGAAAGAAAGAAAGAAAGAAAGAAAGAAAGAAAGAAAGAAAGAGAGAAAGAGAGAGAGAGAGAGAGAAAGAAAGAGAGAAAGAAAGAAAGAGAGAGAGAGAGAGAGAGAGAGAGAGAGAGAGAGAGAGAGAGAGAGAGAGAAAGAAAGAAAGGCAGCGGAGTGGAAGAGGATGTTTCTGCATAGAGAAGCAGGGCCCTAGAAATGAGCCCTTGCTCTGACCCGGCCAGCTCAACTCCTAGCAGTCAAGTGCCGGGCAGTGGGCCTGCTTGGGCTGCAGTCAGGAGGGCAGCTGCTCGCCTGCCGGGGGCTGCAGCACCCGCAGGTGAGGAGGAGCGGCCTGGCTCTCAGCTTCTCCCCTCATTCATTAATCCCCGGGCCTGGCCCGTGGCTGCTGCGCTGCCCTGCCTTCCTCATCATGTCAGTGGGAGACCCCTTACAGGCCGGCGGCCACAGGAGGGTCTCAGGGAGAGCAGGTCTAGGCCGGATCTTCAGCTTCAGCTGTGATTGCTGTCGGTCTGTTACAGGAGCCAGAAGCTCAGGCCAAGCCCAGCCCAGCCAGTGCTGGAGGCGGCCAAGCAAGGACAATGTCCAAAAGAAAGAGAGGAATGGGGGAGAAGGGTAAGGAAGGGAAGGAAATGGGGTTTTTCTAGGAGGTGCGGAGCCAGGTAGTGAGGTCCGAGCCTCCCAAGTCACCTGCTCATAGGAGACACCATGGTGCCCTGCTCAGGCCCCTCTAACACTCGGGCAGTGTGTCTCAGCCGCTGGGACAGTCCGCTGCCAGGGCTTGGAGCTGCACCGTCCCTGGAGAATTGCCGCCTTGCGCAGAGAGGCGCCCCGCAGCCCCGCCATGGGATGACCTACAGCCAGTGAGTGACAGGTACAGGGCACCACGGCCCTGCCCCTTGCTGCAAGGTGAGAGGACTCCATGGTACCGTTCTCGCTCCAGAGCTCCCTGTGGGATCAGGCTGAGGCCACACTCAGAGGCACCCACCCCTCTGTGTGGCTGCCCTCCCTGTACCCATTCCCCCTGCTCCTTGCAGGCTTCTCCCAGTGCCCTCACCTGCACAAGAATGCCCATCCTGGGCTCTATTTTTAAAGCAAATTGCAGACTAAAATTTCTCGGGCCACTTGTTGGAAAGCCCAGCTGTTGAGTCTAGTGCCACAGCTTCTGAGAGTGCCTAGAAGCGTGTGTGTTTTCACACGAGGGCAGGGTGGCTTCCAGCATTTCAACATGCCCATGGTCCTAACAAAGCGTTCTAGCACCACTGTGTATCAGCTGTGTGAGCTTGGGCCAAGACCATAACTTCTCAGAACCTCCATCTCTGCCTCTGAGGAATTGGGATCATAACACAATCTGGTGGGGTGCCTGTGAGATGGGGAGAACCAGGGACATAGAACCAGGCCTTTGGGTCAGACAGACCTACCCAGGTGTGTTGCTCATTGCTCTAGTCTCCGTTTTCTCATCCGTAAGATGAAGATCATCCTGGAACAGAAGCCCCAGGTTCCTCAGAGAGCTAAGTGGGTGTGAGGCAGTTAATACAAAGCTTGGCCCATTTAGTAACTATTAGCCTTAGAAAGTTAATATGGTGCCTGCACAGATTAAGTGCTCAATATGAATGGAATATTATTGTTTTATTAAGGTGGATGATATGTCTAAAGTCAGACGGTCATAATAATACAAATAATAATAAATGATATAAAGGAATAACAAATAAATTTGGGAGAGGCCCCTTAAGAGGTGGCCTGGAAGTGTGGCAGATGGAATCTTTGGGGCCCGATCCATAGGATATGGGCTGGAGAGGGGCAGATAGATGGAAGCCACCCGGGCTCGCTTCTCAGTCATCTGGCACGGACCCCGAGGCTCCTGTTCCACAGCCGACTGCTGCTGGGGCTTGCTGCACGCCGGCCTGTCATCTACTCCATACCTGAAAGCAGATTTGACGAGATGGGGAAGGTATACATTCTGTCTTTCCTGAAGAGCAAGTCTCAGTGAACTACGGCTCCCGGGTAAATCCAGACACCTCCTGGGTTTGCAAGACCTGCAAGCCGAGAATCGTTTTTACATTTGCAAATGAGTGGAAAAAATTAAAAGAAGAATAAATATTTTATGAATATTATGCAGAATTCAAATTTCACTGTCCGTAAGTAAAGTGTTACTGGGACACAGCCATGCTGTCTGTGGTGGCTTTCATGCTGTGATGGCCAAGTTGAGTGATGGCCAAACAGACCCTGTGGCCTGCAAAATGTTCACTATCTGGTCCTTGTCAGAAAACGTTTGCTGACCCCTGACTCAGAACGTCAGGTTGACCAAGACTGGGTAGAAAGGAAAGTCGCTTCTCTCCTGCTTACATTTCCCCCCACCCTCTGTTAATCCATCTCTTTTCAGTAACCTTTCCCTTCACATGCTTGGCACTTTCTTAACACCTGGCTAATGCAGGGGGAAGAATCTTATTAATAAAATCACACTGAGGTGTTGGTGACTTAATGTATTGCACCCTCTTTCTCCCAGGAGATTGGGCTAAAGTAATAAATCTTTGGTAGAATTTTAGGAACTGTAGACTTTGTGTGTGTGTGTGTGCATGAGAGAGAGAGAGAGAGAAATTCGTAATAAAAGATGGAAGCTGTACAGCCCTGGCCCAAAGCAAATAGATAAATCGATTCTTTGGGAATGAGCTGCCTGAACTCATTTTCTTGGCTCCTGGCACCTCCGAGGGCAGGGCAGAGAGGGCACTGGCCTCTCTGCTGTCAACTCGAAACCCAAAGGCATAGGCCCCTTTGATGACCAGACAGCCCTAGAATGGAATCTGTGACCAGGTCGGGACAATGAGGGCACCACGTGTCCTCCGAGGCACTGCCCAGGAGGTCAAACCCCATGGCTTGGCCAGAGGACAAGGGACAGCTGGCTTTATGCCTCCGTTGGCCTTGACACTTGCTCTGCAGGCCTCGGGGCTCTGGGTGCCAGCTGCGTGCCTGTGTCTTCTGCTTGTCTCTGCCGCCTGGTTCTGAAGGTCAGTCGCAGCTGGAAGGCAGGGCCAGTACCGCGGCTCAGACATCCCACATGGCGGCCCCAGCTCTCCTGACTTCTGGCTCGAATTGGCCGGACAGCTGTGGTGGGGTTTCACCCAGCCTACCACTGCTCGATTCCATTCTCCAGGTTGCCCTTCCTACCAGAACCGGGGTGAACTTCTGCAATGCCAGCTGTTCTGGGCTGAATTGTGTCCCTTCAAATTCCTATGTGGAAGTCCAAACCCCCAGGGGTAGACCTAACCCCGAGGGGATAGAACCTTTCAAGAGGTAATCAAGCTAAAATGAGGCTGTCAGGATGGGTGGGCTGTAAGCCAGTCTGACTGGAGTCCTTCTAAGAAGAGGAAGTTTGGACATAGTGAGACACCAGGGATGCGCCCCGGGGAAAGACCATGTGAGGGCTCAGCCAGGGGGGCGCCGCCCTCCGATGAAGCCCACCCTGCTGGCGCCTTCACCTCTGACTTCTAGCCTCCAAAACTACGAGAAAAAAAGTTCCTGCGCCTGTGGCATTTTGGTGTGGCAGCCCTAGACAATGAGCATACCAGCCTAAGTGCAGAAACCCCCCCTTAAAACCATCAACTGTCCAGCATCTAAGTCTCCTCTCTGTGTGGCTGTCATGTCCCCCAGCCTCATCTCCCACCAGCCCCTGCCCTTGGCCCCCTCCCGCCCACATCAAACTCCTTGCAGTTGCCAGAGTGTGACATGTCCTTCCCCATCATCAGGCCTTTGCACGTGCTGCGTCCCGTGTTGGAAAGCTCTCCCCTCAACTCAGTAACTCCCATCCTCCTTCAAGACCCCTTCCCAGAGCCGCCTCCTTTGACCTCCCAGATGGGGACACCAACTGGGGCTCTGGTGGGAGTGTCACGCTGGATTGCACAACAAGTGGCCCAGTTGCTCCTGGAAGACAAAGACTGCGCTGCATTTATGTCTGTGGCCCCGGAACTCAGCCCCCAGCCAGCCAGACCCGGGCTAGGCTGCTGCTCTTCTGCATGAATGCTTTCTCTGTGCTGAGCATCTCACCTGCCTGATGTCGTGTAACTGTCAGCTGTAAAGGGGGCCTTGTACACTTCCCACCTCGCAAGACTGCAGCATGGTGTAATGTAACGCACCTAAAGTGCTCGGCACAGTGACTTGTGCTTATAACCGCTTCTGGGGCCTTTGCTTCTATTGGCTCACACCTGCCCCCTTCTTCAGGGACCACCTGAGCTACTTCACCTGCAAGGGGACTGAAGTGCTCATGCGAGGTCAGGCTGAGGCTGAGACTCTACCTGAAGTCACACCCTGGCTTAGCCTCCTTCCCCTCTCTGTCCTGCTCTCTCCATACCCTTACTGGTTCCCCCTGGCATCATTTCCTTGATAAATCACTTGCCTCAAAATTCTTGTCTCAAATTCTGCTTCTGGGAGAGTCTGACCTAAGCTAGGTTCAGCAAGCTTTTTCTGAAAAAGGCCAGATTATAAATATTCAATAAATATTTTAGGCTTTGCAGGCCATATAGTGTCTGTTGCACCTACTCAACTCTGTCATTGCTGCAGGACAGCAGCCATAGACAATTTGTGAACGAATGTGCATAGTTGTGTTCCAATAAAACTTTATTTACAAAAACAGGAGGTGGGCCAGATTTAGTCTGGGGACCATATTTGCTGACTTTTGAAGGAAAACAACAGACCTGGAAGCTTGGAGCTCTGTCACATCTCCATTTTTACAGATGAGGAAACAGGGTACAGAGCAGTCAAGCAGCCTGTCCAGGGTCACGTGCTGTGGGTGCTAGGGCAGGCAGACTGGCTCTGAAATTTCTGTGCTGAACTGCTTCCTGCAGTGAGGCTCTAGTAAGTGAACAGTTCCAGGTGTCTTCCAGGGTGAAAGAAAACAGGGGTGCAGGAGAGAAAGTTCTGGTTGGCTTATCCCTACCCCCATCTCCAGAAGGAAGAGTAGCAAATGCATGCCTAAGGTGGGGTGGGGGATGCATCTCTCCCCTAAAATTCTGGGTGATTTCCATTAGATTATTAATCAGTTCATTTGTCTTCCTAAAGCACTGGGTGAAGTGAGGACTCCTGGAATCCTCTGTGAAACCTACATGTGGGAAAGATTTTAAAAATAGCACCAGGCCCTTTGACAAGCTGAGTGCTAATTACCCTGGTGCTCTGGCCCCCCAGCCGCTGTGCCACCACCTAGGCTTGGAGCCCTCCCCCCAGCCTTGAATCGTGACGTGTTTATTGAGAAGCGAGGTGAGGCTGCCAGTACGCCCTGAATTTTCCAGCTCAAACCCAGGAGCTGCTTCATTATAAGGCTCTCCAGCCTGAACGTGATTCTAATGGGAATGTGGCAGAACCCCGCTTTCTGCACATGTGAGGGAGTGGGTGAGAGGGCCTCAGTGACTGGCCAACCCAGGAAGTGGTCTGTGTGTGTGTGTGGAGGGGAGTGGTGGGGGTTGGGGGGGTGTTCACATTTTTTCTTAGCAAGAACAATTTGCATTCATTGTAGTAAATGCTGCTAAACAAAAGAAGAAAACCCACCTACAATCCCATCTCCTGGGTTAGCAATTTCATAACATTTTGATTTTATTCCTTCCAGTCTTCCACCAATGCTTATATTTATGGATTGTTTATTCATTACAAAAATGAGATCCTACTGGACATCTGGCTTAGTTTCAATAGTACGTTTTGACCATCTTTCCATGTCGGTGGTTATTCTTCTACCGTGTCTTTTTAAGTGGTCATATGTGCATTCTTTGCATGAATGTATTGAAACTTTACTCGTTCCCTATGATTATGGAGAAGGTATTGTTCTAGACATTTTGCTGTTGTACATGAAGTAGCTAAATCTTTGCTGGAGTCCTTGATGATCCCCTTACATTTTTAAGTGTGTAATCACTGGGGATTGGGGCACCCTTTGGGAAGGCCGGAATCTTATCGATATGTTCTGTTATCTACAGCTTCTTCTGACCAGACAGTCTAAGGGAGTAATTACATGCACATATCCCAGCTCTGTCTAGGAAAGGCTTGGGGCCCTGGGCGTATAATAGCCTCAACTTCTCTAACTATAATGTTGAAATAACAATAGTGCCCAACTTGGTCTTGTTACTGAGATAACGATCTGACTCTGCACTGCTCTTGCCTGGCCCCTTTCTGCTCTTGCCCAGCCTCACTGATGGAACGCATCAATGGCATGTCCACCCCAGGGCCTTTGCACGTGCTGTCCCTCAACATGATACAGTCTTCCCCCAGATTTCCACATGGTTCATGTCCTCACTTCCCTCAGGTCTTGATTCAGATGACTCCTTTCTGCCTATCCCCTCTCCATTATTCTCTGTTGCTTTACTGGGTTTTATTTTTCTTGGACCACTGTAACCTCCTGATACATGACATGTCTATTTGCTTTTTTCTGTTTCTCCCCACCTTGAGAATATAAGTTCCTCGAGGGCAAGGAGTTTGTCATTTTGTTCATGGCTAGGTTCCCCGCTATCTGAATTATATTGCCTGCTACATAGGAAGTGTTCAAATCAAATTTTTTGGAAAGGAGAAATTTTGTATATGAAGTACTGAGCACAATGTCAAGCCCAGGTTGGTGTGTTCAAAAAATTGTTATTTACCTACTAGTACTGCTGGGTGGAATGACTGGCAAGTTGGAATGGTGCGCTCTCGGGGGTCTGAGCAGCGGTGGCACTCTGAGAAGACAAGAGGCGGGAGGTAGGAGGGGTGTGCTATTCAGGTGCCCTGCAGTTCTTGAGGCTGGCTGGGTGACAGCACTGGGGAGGTGTAGCTGTGGGGCCCCCTTCTCCCCCATTGCAGCTCCCTTCTCCTGGGGGACACTGCCCCCCATTCCGCCAACAGAGCACCTCCTCTTAGCTAGTTTCTTCCTGGGCTAGTTGATTTTAAAGGGGAATCAGGCAGTTGGAAGTCTGTGAAGAACCTGCCTTCGTTTTCCTGCTGAGCTGTCCTCCCATTCAAAGTGCTTCCAGCACCCTGAAGGCTGGACTTCTGCAGATGCTGTTCTCTGCCTGGATGCTCTGCCCTCCTTTCCGTCCGCTCCCCCACCCCCACCCCATCCCAGCTCATTCTTGCTCATCCTTCAAGACTCAGCTTGGGTGCCATCTGGAAAGTATCTGTGACCCCCCGCCAAGTCTGGTGTCTCTGCAGCCCACACATTGCTCTTTGTTCCTTTTACACTGTTAGCATTCTCTGGTTTCTTGCTGGCCACCCCGATGAGACTGCCCAGGTGCACACAGGGACTCGGCAATGCTCACCGTTTATCCTCAGTGCCTGCCTGACACAGAGAAGGTGTTTGTGGGTATTGCCAGGTGAGTGAATTAATGAGGATGAATGAGGCACGGAGCGTGTCAGTGGGGGACATCTGGGTGGCACACCTGCTCACACTCACGTGGTGCCCTGGCGCCAGGGCCTGGCGTCTCGGATTCTGTCTCATGGGCTAGGCACTTCCACAGTTCCTGAGTAAGGCATCCTTATGCGCCTGAGGGAGCAACATTCTCCACTTGGTGTCCCAACCCTGTCAGATTCAAATGCTTCAGCCAGTTTCTATAAATGTGAACGTTTCAATTGGGCAGCAGCTGCCATGGTAACTGGCTGAATCTTAGAACTTGGGGACTGGGAACAGACCACAGACCAGGAAACTTCTAAGAGGCTCTCTTTGAATTGTGCTGGTGTCTGGACACCCACTAATGAGAATCGGCTTTGCCCAGGTGCCCCAGGATGCCAACACTCAGTGCTTCCCCCTCTCTGGGAAGGGATTCCCAGGGGCTTTCCCTGGTCACATCTGCGGTGTCTCCAGCTTACCCTGGATTCCAGACTGTCTGAGGCTTAGACGAGGCAGACGGAGATTTTCTTTGGCTGATTGCAGCGATATGACTGGGGAGGGGCACGGTAACTCGGAGAGAGGAAGGTCACACACGCTTTTAATATTCTGCTCCCGTCAAACTTCCAAATAACAATCCAGGCTATGGCATCTCCTCTTCCTGCAGCTTTCTTAAGAGCCAGGACAATGTCTTACAACGTTCACTAATGTTATTTCCCCTGTGGCATTTTTTTCTCCCCATTTAGACTGTATAGTTGTGTGGTCAGTATTTTGCTGCACAGACAGTTATGCACAGCATCCAGCTGTTCAGGTCATGCACTGCATAAGCCACCTAGGCTGTGTGCATGATGCTGCCTAAATTGTATAGTGTGTTAACCCTCAGAAGGGATGTAACGACAAAGAAAAGGGAGATGCTTCGGGGATTTTGCATTCAAAAGCCTTGGCCTTAGGGGAATGTACTCTAAGTACAGAAAAAGGATGAGAGAGTGTTGGATAACTAAGAGCAAGGATTCTTTCTTCAGCCCCAGTCTAAATAAAGAAAGATTCCTTGGGCTGTCAGGGGGAAGAGAGTGGTTCACTGTGAAGAGGACTCTGCACTCTGCAACCCGGGCCAAGTCTGGATTCGAGCAGGGGGATGTGGCAAAAACCTCCTCCGTTTGCAGGATGCAAGCATTTCAGTGACTCTGTTTCCCAGATGGAACTCCAGAAAAGAAAGAGCTGCAGGGTAATCTAGGGAGACAGGGCCTGAGAGGGTGAGGGGCAGCGGGCTGACTTCAGTGCAGTGGGCAGAGCGTTGGAGCTGGCCATGGAGCCGCAGAAACAGAGCTATCCTGTGGTCAGGCCTGGCCATGACTGAGCAGGCTGGCGTGCAGCCCAGCGATCAGGGCGGATGGGCAAGTAGGCCGAGGGGACCGGGATAGCACGAATCAGATCTGCTTCCACCCCCAGCCCTTGAAGGTCCTGGGAACTTCGATGCAAGTGCACGCGCAAGTGGAGTTATGGGTCCTCAGTTTGGCCCAGATTTAGTGTCTGTTTTCTGGTGGATGAGAGATCAGCAGAGTTGCATTAAGTGGCATTAAAGAAAAGTGAGGTGATGTTTCTTGTGGTCAATCCTGAACTGTGAGACAAGATTTATTCCCTGGAAAATACAGTGCTCTGAGACTCTTAAAAAGAAGCCCGATGGGCAGTCCCTGGCTTGTACGGGTGCTTTGTTGGCATCATCCGAGAAACTTGTGAAATACGTGTGTGTGCTTTTAGATTTAGAGAATCAGAATATCCTGAGCGGGTCCGGCCTGTGTCCTCCATTGGGTAGTGCCTGAAAAATAGCCAGTGGGGATCTTTCTTAGCTGAATTTGCTGGGTGTTTTCAGGAAAATGTCCTCACTTTTTTTTTTCTGTTTCTTTATCCTTAAAAATAGGTAGTGACTGAACACTCAGAGATTCTTGTGGAAAAGATCTTAAAAGGAACATAGAGCAATGTTGTTCATTAAAAAACATTCCATGACTATCATTTAATAAAGATTTTGCCACTTAGAATTTCATCCTTTAATATTCACAGATAAATAAAAAACAAAAATTAAAAACTACCTACCTACAGGGGGAGAGGGAACAGGTGGAGGGGATGGGAACTTAAGCTGAAGTTCATGGAATGTACCTTTTTTATAGACTTGACTTTGGTACAGTGTACATATTTTTCATGATTACCAAACAAAATTAACTCAACAGTAGAATAGTCTCTGAACACTGAAATAAACATGAAACATGGAAACCTAAATGTGTATCAAGTTGGAGGCACACAAAGAGAAATTATTTCGTCTGACTTTTAAAACACAGTAATTTAACAGGACGTAATCAGTGGAATGTAGCTTAAGGACAAAATAACTCAAAAATAGATCTTAAACAGTTTTCAGTAAATATATCATTAGAAAGAATATTGTTATTACTCAAAACTATTTCACACACACACGATAAACTAAAGTGAATACGTAATGATGTTATTAGATACCAAGATACGTGAGAGAAGATATATGAGAGAAGAGATACAAATAGAAAATGAAAGACTTCAAGTAAAATTTCTGCAATTTAACGTTTGAACTGGAAATACCAGTTTAAATTCATGATGTATTTTCTCTTTTAAAATACACACGTACTTTCTACATCTGTAAATCCCAAAAGCTCAGCACAATAACCAACTCCATAGCAACAAGAAGCCTAGGATCCAGTTTATGGTCTCCAAAACCGTTCCCTACTAGAAGGAGGACATTTCAACAAAACGCAGTGTATGGAACTTATTTAGATCCTGATTTGAACAGACTGATGATCGAGAAACATTTATGAAATGATTGGGAATATTTGAAGACCAATTTGATATATTCGATGAAATTAAGGAATTATGATCATTGTATTTTAGCTATGTTTTTAAAAAGAGGTCTGATCTTTTAAAGATATATACTGAAGCATTCGGTATATATTATTTCAGTATATATTCAGTTGACAGGTGACAACTCTTGGTTTGCTTTGAAATAACCCAGTAGGACTCGGGAAAAGTGTAGGTGGGGGTATAGAAGAAAAAAGACCAGACATGCGTGGGTCCTAAGTTACACGGGGGTTGATTGTACTCTTCAAGGGGGTTTTGCACATGTTTGGAAATTTCCATCAAAAAAATGTTAAGTAGAAAGTAAAGAAGAAGAAGGAAGAGAAGAAAAAGGACATTCCATAGATTCCCCAAGTTGAAGGAATCTTAGATTGTCCTCAGAGAAGTCCAAGGAGCCCAGCCACTGCCCTCTGTCCCCAAGGTCACAGTGCCTACTGTGCAGAGAGACACATGATGTGGGTGACCCAGGCAGAGATTCAGAAATCATGGCAGTGAATTGGATAATCCAGCTAGAGGCAGCTGGCCGAGCTGGCCTGGTGGGAGGGCATCTGTGAGCCTAAAAGCAGCAAGAACAGAAAAATGGGACCAGCTATGGACCCTGATCCCTCTTTTTCCTGGAGTGGCTTTTAAAGAAAATACATCCTACTTTTTAAGTTGACACAGTCTGGCTTAAAAGGCATCACTGGGAAGTCAGGCTTTGGAAGAACTTGTGTGATTCCAGGATTAAAATGTTTTATAGCACATTTTTATTTTAGATTATGAAGACGATCTTAATAATATATGTTTTAAAATAGCATATTATAAAGAGAGAGAATATTATGTGAAAGGAGCCAGGTATGACAGAATACAGACTGTTATTTCTTCTATATAAAATTCAAGAAAAACAGAATTAAACTATGTTATTTAGAGATACATGATCACGTGGTGATTTTAAGGAAAAGCAAGGATATGAACAAGACAGTGAGGAGGATGGCTATCATTAGTGGGGAAGGAGGAGGCTATGATTGAAAAGGACACAGGTGGGGCTTCTGAGGTCCCAGTATGGGTGGTGGTTACGTCGGTGTTCATGCTCCAATTTATGTTGTATGCAAGACATCCTACTTTACGTGCAAATTTATGTTTTATGCACATATTTATGTTTAAATGCATTATATTTTACAACTTAAATATAAGAACAATTACTTTGCCTGTAGAAAATTAGGAAGATAGGGACAAGGACAAAACAGAAAATGAAAAGTTACCTATGATCATTCCACCTTAAAAGTAATCAATGTTGACATTTTGGTGTGAATCATTTTGGAAAGAGTGGAGCTTGGTGGTTAGAAAGTGGACTTTGGCAATAAACAGACCAAGTAAATCTTGGCCTTGCCATGTGCTAAGTGCGAGACCTTGGGCAAGTAACTGTAGTTCTCATCTGCAGAATAAGGAAGGGTTGTCCTGGGGATCAAATTAAGTAACGCATAAAGAACACCCAGAATGTTTTAGATGTTCCATCAGCGTTAGCTCTTTTTAGCTGTATCAATCTTTACAAAAGCCTACATGTACATACATTATATCTAATCTGTATATTAGATATTATATATAATTTATATATTTTTATGAAATTGTGATTGAAATTCTTAAAGATTATGACTTGAGACGGTTAAAAAAAACAGCCATCCCTTACTGAGGTTCTTAGAGAGCCAATTCTACACAACCAAGCCCAGATAATCTGATATAACTTCTGTCTGTAACCTACACTAGTCTGTCATTTTCCAAAGATTCATTATTTGCCCATACTTGTGCTCACACCCTCCTTTTTCTAGCATCCCTTCTTTTTGGCTAGTTGAAATTATACTTATCCTTTGGGACCTAGCCTAACTGCTCCTCCATGAAGCCCTCCTTGGTTCCTCCGTCTGGGGCAGGAGAGAGTAATCTTCTACCTGGGGACTTCAAGGACCATGGAAGCCTTGCTGGAGAAGCTCATGCTATCGCTTACCTCCAAGGCACAGGTGGACCCTTAGTCAGGATCTACCTAGAAGGGTGATGAACAGGTCCCAAAGTTGCTTCCTGCTGATTTGAAAGCCATTGGAGTCTCAGGTCAGGGTTCAGGGTGGGAATAACCTACGCAGATACTAGGCCCTCGAACGGAGTTTTGAACAGTTCAGGCTAGAATGACTCCTTTCCATCATCTAAAAGCTGAAAAAAATTGCAGATTTTACAGGAGATTTTTTTCTTATGCAGAAAAAATCCAGAGTGTGGTGGTTTGGGCCTGATAATGGGGGCACCACGGTGCCATCAGGCTGACTCCCACCTCTCTGCCGCTCCAGTGCATAGCCATCCTTAAGTCACCTCATGGTCTAAAATGTCTACCAGTGTACCAGCCATTGCTATCTAGACCAGGTCACAGAGGGAAATAAAAGTGGGGTGTGGTGTTTTCCTTTTATAAAAGTCTTCCCAAAAATCCCATACAATACCTCCATTTACACCATATTGGTCAGAACTTCGTTACCTGGTCATACCTAGGCTCAAGGGAGTCTGGGAGATATTGCTGTCCAAGTGCAATTGGCATCCTGTTATAGAGGAGGAAGGTGAGGATGGTTGTTGGGATAAGCACCCAGCAGTCCCTTGCCTCGGCCGGCAGGCTCCGCAGACAGGCAGTGTCACCTGCATGGCTCTCGCCTGCTTGGGAGCTGGCACAGAATAAGTATGGGGGGTGACGGTGGGCTGAGGTGGGGAGTATTAATGTCGCAGTGTGATTCTCAGAAGCCTTTAGTTTTTTCCCCGTTTTTTGTGCTCTGTACTTTCCAAAGTGCTTTTGCACACAAGGTTCTACTTTATTCTTACCAAAACTCTCTGCGTAGTGATAGAGTGTTTATGGCTCTTGCCGTATACACGGAAATGCTGAGCACTTTTACACGCACATCCTGCTTCATTCACACAATGACCTGAGAGGCCAGAGCTGCTGGAAGCCCATTTTTCAGATGAAGAAATGGAAGCTCA
Organism: Manis javanica; assembly: GCF_040802235.1. Taxonomy (NCBI): domain Eukaryota; kingdom Metazoa; phylum Chordata; class Mammalia; order Pholidota; family Manidae; genus Manis; species Manis javanica. The sequence continues at coordinate 52,152,092 of NC_133172.1, forward strand.
GAGAGGGGAACTGACTCCTCCACAGTCACAGAGGACAACATTGGGGTTTGAATCCAGTTCTGTTTGATTCTGAAGCCCCTGCTCCCTAATCACAAGGCTAAGGTGGCTCATATTCCTATTGGATAGTTGAGGAAAAAAAACCCCAAAAAGCTAAAGGGACTTATAAAAGGTTATAAACCAAGCAGGCGTGCCCAGGATCCCACCCTCTCCTCACTGAGCTGCGTGGCCTCATGGCCCAGGACCTCAGAGCACCTTCCCAGCCAAGCTGATGCATGTGGCCCAGATCACCCCTCAGATCCCTGCCCCCTCCACACCCTTTCCAACCTAGAGGCATCCAGGCTAATCCAGACCAAGGAGGATTTGTGGGGTGTCTGGGAGAGGCTGCAGACCTAGCAGGAGGGAGCCTGAAGCACCTTTTGAATTGTAAACTGAACCTTTTGATCTGAAAATCAATAGCAGTAAATTGGTTAGCCCCACCGCAGCCTCGCCCTGCCATGCCCCGCATGCAGCTGCTCTTGAACTTGCCCCTGTTCCCCAGCACTTTGCCCCCCTCCAGGACAGCCCCTGCAGCGGCTCCTGTGGGAAAGCAGACATCAGGTGGGCTGGCTGATTCTGCCAGCACCAAACAGGCGTTTTGGGCTGGTTCCAGCCCTCGGTGTGACTTTGACATCTCTTGCCCCTGTTTGGCAGGCGTAGGGGTCCCAGAGTCTTAGCTGTAGAAGGAAGGCCTGGATTTAAGAGATCTTTATGGAAAATGCCAACTGGACCGTAGCAAAGCTTCCTGGAGATCCCACAGGGAGCATCATAGGGTGATCTCCCCAGCCTCATTCAGGGGCTGAACACTGTGGCCGGCCAGCGTGTGAGATGCATGGGCCACTGGTCTGTCTTGTTAGTCACTCTGAGGCTTTCGCTGGCCATCCCAGCAGTTTCAGCAACACCCGGGATCATCAGACCCAAAGATGGAAGGGTCCTCTCGTCCTCTCCTAGGTCTCTGGACTGAACCACAGCAAACTAGACCTACTGGGGATATTTCCCACCTGTAAATAACTCCACAGAGTCTTGTACTCTGCTTCAGTGCCTGGCACAGCCTAGGCCCTCAGTGGATAAACATGGAATGAATGAATACATGAATAAATTGCTCCGTAACTAATGACGTTCAAGCCAGGGAGTTAGGCAAGGAACCCTGAGGACTCACATGTAATCATCATCTGTACAGGAGTTTAGACAAGTGTGAGCTCAAGAAACTAGCACCTGGGTGTCCCCAGCACCCTCCTCACTGACCTGGTACTCGGTCCCTTGTACAGGCAACTCAAGGAGGTGGAGCAGCTATATAAATTATTTGAAATTCTTCTGCATTCAGCTAGTGTCCTCCAATTACTTATTTATTTGTTTATATCAGTGTGGATTCATGGAGATGTATTATAGGAAAACTATCTGGTCTTTTGGAGCCCACTTTGATGTAAACAGTAGGAGCGGAGGGACAGGACAACACAACTCAGAGACCTAGAACTGGGACAGGCAGTCTTTTACGTCTGGGTCACTGAACTAGATCCAGCCCAAGGCAAAGCTGTCTAAAATGCATCAGCGTGAATGGGTGCTCAGTGGTCCGTGTGAAAGGGACTTGGGATCTTGATTTGCTGTCCTATTTGGGATTTCTACACCACTTTGTGGCTCTGCTTAGGTGCCAACTTTGGTAACAAATACATGAGTATGACCAGCATCGTCATTCTCTGTTAAGTGTATTCGGAGACTGAAATAGAGGGACTAGGGGCTGCTCTGCTTAGAGAGGCTAAGAAGAAACCAAGATTCAAGTCCAGATCTTAAATTCAGGTTTACTCACCAGGTGTAACACGGTGTTTCCTCAGTGGCAGCTGTTCTTACATCGCCATGATGATTCTTACATTTCGTACCACGTCTTTGTACCACTTGTGCTCCTATTTACACAATTTAAAACATTCAACCCATATTTTGGCTTAAATTTATTTTATATAAGGAAACTTTATCACAGCATAGTTAATCTAAAAACCATTATTACTTGCTCTAAATAGAAGGTATGGTAAGTTCAATAGCCATTATAGTTTTACAAGCATTTACTTGTGTGTTAACTACATTTATCTTGCATCTGTGAGTTGAATGCATTAAGCCTAAATCCTTCTGTGAGGAAAGAAAAGCACATGCCTAGCTCTGGATTATACACAGATAATAGGTCAGGTTCACTGTTCTCCTACATCTTCTTCTGGGAGGCTGTTAATTCATCAATTCAATCATTGACTTGACACTCATTAGATCCCTACTCTGAGCTAGGCAGAGGTTCCCATGCCTGTGATCCGTCTTAGGTGAGATTATTTCTGTGGATCATGAATGCCGGGATATTTTGCCCTGGGTTTTGGCTGTGCTCTTGACTGTGAACTGGCCTGATCTAGGACACACCAGAACAGATGTACAAATTCATGGCTGAGGGCTGCTTTGTTGTTCAGTGTCTCTGTTAGGTGGTTTGGTTGTTAAAAATCTTGAATATCACTCTTAGTGGGAAGCAACAGAAACTGGTTCAAGATAATTTAAGCCAAGGGGAATTCTTTGGGAGGAGCTGAGATCTCACAGAAATTTTTGGAGGCTGAAGAACCAGGCTGGGAATTGGGTAGAAATAAGACCAATCTGGAATTCAGTGATGCAGGAGGCACTGGTGTGGCTAGGACCTCAAGCTGGTCGGGAGGGAACCCCACAAGGGTCAGTCTCTCCTCCGATTATAATTAACACCCAGAAAGGGAGTGTCTGACTGTGGCAGGCCTTGGTTACCTGGACACAACCTGAGGACAAAGGGCAAGACCCAGGTTATTGTATTCCAAAGAGGTGAATTCTCAAAAGGAAACAGAGGTGCTTTTAGAAAGGGAAGTGGATGCTGGGTGGTCAAAGGGCAACACATATCCAAACATATTGCCATTTCAGATCTGGGGGGAGAAAAACTTAGGTCTCTTGCTAATTAGTGGGTTAATTGTGGGTTAGGAAGAAAATGAGTTTTACCCTAAACAATAAAATTGGAAAATAATGGCAGTATTTGATGCCTAAGAATGGACCAACGTTTAGGTAGTACTCTCCAATGTATCAGCCTTGTGGGGGAAAATTGTTCAGTTGATTATTTAGCATCAAGTAGATCAAATCCCAGATGCCTAACTGAATTTTTGACTCAATATTTTTAGTATTTGGAGTGCTAGCCTAAGGTTCCCAGAGAGGTAAGTTGCTGGGCCATTGAGACTGTTTTATTCACCATGGTTAGACTGGGAGAATGTGTAACTGCAATCAAAGGGAGACACAAATAGTCAGTCAAGCCAGAAATAGTTTGAGAATAGATTTTTCTAGAGAAAAGTGATCTAATAGATCAGTGGTTTTCCAACTTTTGACGTATATACTTTTTTCTTTAATCTCAGCACACACAAACACACACACGAGGTGCATGAAACAATACTGCTGTGCAAATAAATACACTACGCACGTTTTCCATTCTTTTCTCCTTTTTAAAATGCTGCTCACAAGTTTCTATTGGTTTTGCATAGACCCACAATTTTAAGAGCACAATGTAGATGGTCCAATTGCAAAGCCAGCACTGTCTGCCCCATTTCCTGTTGGTAGAGCTGTCCATACTGCTGACTTCTGTCCACTAAATTGACTTGGTATACAGGGGGAAAACATCCTAAAAACCTCTTGAATCAGCCACCAGAAGATGCAGTTTCATTGTCAGCTTCTCCTCTTTCCCATCCTGAAAAATATTCTCTGGTTATAGGACTGGATGTATCAATGCAGAATCATATGCAAGGAAAACAGCCCTGGCTAGCAGTCAGCCACTGTCCTGAGCACTTGGCATATATTATCTCTCTTAATCCTTGTGAAAAACCCATTCCTAAGAGCTAGACACCATTCTTATCTCCATTTTCAGACAAATAAGTGGATTCTCAAGGAGATTTTATAACTTGCTTCAGTCACACAGTTACATAGATGTGGAGTTGAAATTTCTAGACCTCTCTGAGTTCAAAGATTTTTTAATAAAATTTTCTCATTAAGTGTGTGGGTAGGGAAGCTGCATAACGCAGATCAATTCCACAGTATAGTATTTACTTTTTCACAGAAGACCCAGATTACAATACTCACCCCGGGGCCCAGAGCTGTGCAGGATCGAAACCAAACACAAGTGTACATGGTGTTCAGTGTGTGTGACTGGCCAGCACTGGCAACCAGGTCTTGCTGACGGCCAAACCACATACCTCTGAACCCCAAACACCCTGCCACTGGAGAAATGCTTCTCCTACGTTTTGAGGGATTGCTAAGCACAGTAGCCCCCCTGCAGCAAACATACCTTCCACATGCCTTTGTGTTGGCTTAGAGCAAATCCAGCCAGAGGGCATGGCCAACTCAAAAGAGCAGGAAGAAGCCACGTGTTCCAAGCGCATTTCTATTTGCAGTCCACAGTAATACACTCCAGAGCTCACATCAGAGGACTTACACTATCTGCATAAATGGCTGATATCATACCAGTGCAAGCTTCCCCAAGGTCACCTGGGCATTGCAATATTGTACAGTCCAGACATCTGCCATGAAGCAGATGGCTCCCTTCTTTTTCATAATAACACATTTACCTCGGTTCATCCCTTGTCTGACATTTATGGAGTACCTGGTCAGAGGAGCAAAGAAAAATAAGATGAGGCTCATCTGCTATGAAGCTGATACAATCTTCTCCCTGACCCGACTGCCTGTTCCGCAGCTTTGTGCATCGCCCGAGGCCTCACCTGTCTCTTTTTGTTCTCCTTTTCTGTTTTGCAAAGTCCTCCCTACTTTCCCCAGAGGTGAGCACAAATTAATGTGTGCATTGGGGACCAATACATGGTGACATCAGGATTTTAAGGTAGACTGTTTCCCCTGTGTAAAAACAACAGCCTCAGCTCCCCATGATTCCCCAACTTCTAATCAAACATGCTAATTAAACTCCACAAGCAAGCAGAGTCAGAAGAGGGGAGTTTCAAAGAGGTTAAGTGTGGAAAGCTATTCCGAACCGGACTTGGGTTGCGGGCTAGTATTTCTTGCCCTTTGTTCTCCATCAGCAAGTATTGCTCTGCTCTCAAACTGCATTCTCTTACCTACTATAGAGGATTCCTGAGAATGTTTGCCATCATCTTTATCATAGCTCACAAGGAGCACTTACATAATTTTGGCATTTGATCACTTGATACACAGTAGGAATAGGTATTGGCATCTCTTTTGATCTTTTGACTGTACATGATAGGAGCTGAATACATATTTGTTGAATTAATTAATTAGAAAATTAACTAGAGAATGATGTGTTAGTCTTAGTGTTAAGATAAATAAAGTTCAGGTCCATCTAGAAAGGGTTTTCATTGTTCCTGGGTGGCACATGATGGAACATTTTCAAGAGAAAAAAAATACTTATAAAATGAGAACCTTAAGAGTCAACAAACATCTCTGGACCAGAGGCAAAGGGCACACCAGCCAGTGTCAACCACCATCTTTGCTGGTAGTGCCCTTTTGCTTGTCAGGGATGTGGTCATGGAGGTGTAGAAGAGATAAGAAGGCTAATGCTAAGAGAGTCTTAAAATACTAGTGAGAGAAGTTTGGGGGACATTTGGACAAAATGTGTCTTTCTGAGTTTACATGGAAGTTGATTAAAGCCTGTTCCCATGATTAGGCAAACAATAATTATCAATAACATCTCCTAGAATTCCACAGTCCAGACCTTTATCTCCTCTATACTGGCTTAGGACCCCAAGAAGCCCCGAGGTTCTAGAATTTTAGATCTGGAAAGAACTTCTGATATCACCGAATCCAAATGACCATGTTTCATAAATGTCTTGGGCTAACCGAATTCCTTCATGTAGTTATTCATTCAACCTCTCTGTCTTACAGATCTACTAATGCCAGGCCCTGAGCTCATGTTATTACAGGACCACAGTAGTAAACAAAACAGAAAAAGCCCTGCTAATGACACCCTTTGCTCTTATGTAATTTACATTGTGATGAAATGACAGAGAGAAAACCAGTCCAATAAATAAACAAGTGAGACAGTTTCTGATGATAGTGAGTGCTGGCAAGCAGATAAAAACACAGTGATTGAGAGAGAAGATGGACATGAGATTAAGGGAATATGCCTCTATAATGAATATTTGAATTGGGACCTCAGTGACAAGAAGGAATTGCAAAGTTCAAAGTGAAGAATTTTCTGGCTGCTTCTCTGGCAAATACCACAAGGAGAGAATAAGTCATTAGAACAGAAAGAAGGCCAGTGTGACTTATCACAGGGAACAGGGGAGGTGAGGCATAAGGAGGGAGATGTGGGCAGTGGTCATATCATGTTCTGTTTTGCAAGTCATGGCAAGTGTTTTAGATTTTGTTCTTTGTGCAATGGGAAACCACTGGGAAGCTTTAAGCAAGGAATCAATAGATTTGATATTATTTTTAGAGGACTATTCTACTTGTCTAAGGAAAACAGTCTATGGGAGGTGGTAGCAGAGAATCATGGAGAATGGGGAAGAGGCTTCTGCAATGAGCCAAATGGGTTTCAGTCATATGATGAGTTGATGGCAGAGCCAGGGGTAAACAATCAGGTTTCTACAAACAACAACTGGATTCAGGACCATTGAAAAAATATGTAAGTAAAAGGGTAGTTATTGTTTATTGAGTACCTAATGTTGCCAGGCTCCATGTGATGTGCTTTATATGCATCACTTTATTTAATATTTGTCATAATTTTCAGTTCTTCTATTTTAAAGAAGAGGAGACTGAAGCTTCAAGAATTTAAGTATAGTATTCAACTTCACACACATAGCAAATGACACAGAGGTCGAGTGGGGATTAAAACCCAAAGTAATTCCCAGAGTCTATAAACCACAAAGATCAATCTCACTACTTACAGTGAGAGGCAGTATTTCCTAGTGGTTAGGCAGGTGGGTGTTGGAGCCAGAGAGCCTATGTTCAAATCCCACCTCTCTTGCTTACTGACTCTGGGTAAGTCATTTCAACTTTTGTACCAGGGTTGAAATTTTTGCTATATTGTTTCCCTTCCCATCCCTGCACTGTGCCATTTCCCCATGATTAGTAACACAGCTCTGGACGGAAATATGACCCTTGGGCTTTGTCTCTGCAAAGAACAGTGAAGCTGGGAAGACTGGGTGCCATGGTATAGCCATAGCTTCGAGAGTGGATGGTGCCAGTACCTAAGGGAAGGGAACAGAGGCAGATTCTCTGGATCCCTGGCAAAAAAAGAAAAGTGCAGGGGAGGGGATTCTGAATGAGGTCTAGTAAGCAGCCGTGGGTCTGGGTAGGCAGAAAGTCCTCAGAGATGCCCTGGTACACCTGTGGTCTTGAGGGCTCTGAAACCCAAGTCCATTGTTTTCACTGGCTATTGTGTCTGTGCTGTTACACATGATGGTCAGCAGGCGGCAGTGTAGCCAACATATTACTTGTGAGTGAGGGGTTTATTTTTCATCCAAGGGTCTGGGGAAGAGCGTATGCAGCCTAAATCTGTGCCTGTGTGGGCAGGTTCTGGGCAGAGAACTTTACCCTTTCTCTTCTCCAGGGTCCTACTCTAGTTTCCTATCCCATTCTGCTTCCTTGCGTCTTCTGCTCTGCCTTTTAGCCCCAGGTCTCACCTTTTATCTTTGTAAAGCTTGCTCACAACCACTGCCTCCTCGGATCCTCCCAGATATTCTAAGACACAAGGTGAGGTTAAATATTTATGATTTGCAAATGAAGAAACAGAGGTAGAGAGAGGTGCCTGGGCCTTAGCCCCTGTTCTTAACCTCACATCCGTACTCAGGAGACATGAAAACCAATAGCTGGGCTTGTTTATCATTCTAGACCGGCTGTTATACCTCCAGGACACCATGCACACTTTGAAATGAGAGTAAAAGCTGCAAAAGCAATAGACCGAGAAGGTGTTCGTTGAGAGCCACGGACTCTGGGGTGCTGTCAAATTCATGGGGCCCCCCAGTGGGGGGATGAAAAGGCAAAGCACTAAGCCCTTTGAATACATGCTTGGGAACAGGTGGGTATAGATCGGCCTTTGTACTTTTTGAAAGAAGCCACCAGAGCACATGCTCAGGATACAGTTGGTTGGACTGAGCCAGCGAAAGCTAAGACCAGGTCCTTTGCGCAGAAGCATTGGACTGTGAGCAAGTTTCTTCATCTCTTTAAGCCTCAGTTTCCTCTCATCGAAGCAATGACTGTAACAGAGCAGTCGTGACAGAGTCCACACATACTCTGCATTGCTACTGGTGTCACAATAGGAGATTTACTGTTTTCATAGCTACTCATTGTGGAAGACTGATTACATCAATGGCCCCAGTTAATGACTCCCTATATCCACACCCTTTGCCATGAGATTTTCTAGTCCCTGCCCTCTCTGATTCCAGGCTAGCCTTGTGTCTCACTTGGGCCAGTAAAATGTGGCATCTGTTAATTTCAAGCCTGGGCCTCCAGGGGCCTAGTACTCTTCTGCCGTCTCTTGCTTGCTTTTGAAGCCTTGCCTCTACCATGTGAAAAAACCTGGGCTAGCTTGCTGGACGATGAGAACCACACAGAGCAGAGCCCAGCTATCCTAGCTGAGGCCATCACACCAGCCTACAGCCCATAGCCCTCCCACCCCCATCATGTGAAAGCCCAGCTATGATCAACAGGACTCTCTACCTGCCCCACAGCTGACCTCAGGCATGTGAGTAGGTTCAGCTGGGACCAGAAGAACTGCTCAGATGAGCCATATAGATCCGTGAGCAGTAATAACAAGTACTGATTGCTTAATGTTGCTTAACAGTTACTATGAGTACACGAGTGTACTATGCAGCAGTAGCTAACTGATACACATCTTAAGGTTTTACATTGGCTAACTGAAGAAGGAAGTAATGCTGGGTGAGACTATTTGGAAGGTTACTAACTCTATTACTGAATACTTAAGGCAGCGTGCTATTTCTAGAGATTGAAGTTCAGGAATAGTATATGGGGGTTCAGAGTAAGCACTGGTGTAAAACAGACCTCATTCCAATTCCCTGTTCTACTGCTTACTAAGTGTGCACCTTTGTCAAGCTTCTGAACCTCTCTAAGACTCAGTTTCCTCCTCTATAAAATGGGGGTGATAATAATAGTTACTGGGAGAGTTGTGAGGATAAACTGGGATAATGTATGTAGAGAGTATGGTGTCTGGCACATGGTGAGTACTCAATAATGTTAGGCATTCTTATTCATAATGATGAATTTGATCTCCACACATCTCTACATACAATCATGCTGCTACTGCATGTCTGATTGGTAAGCAAGGATAGGATTTTGCAATGAATTCATCTAAACCTTTGATTAAAGAAAAATTACAATTACATATATATTTTTTTCCTCCTTCCTTTAATTATAAAAGTAACATATGCTGTATACCTTAACCAAAATCTCTTCTAGGGAAAAATTCCTGATTCAAAGAAAATTTGTATTGTGAATTAAGACTTAATAATTATGAATATCGAACTCTACTACTGTGCATCATGTTAGACCTTACTAGAGAGGAAATGTGTGTATCATGCTCAATTATGAGATGGGGGCATAAATCTCTCTTTGTTGCAAGTTGTAACGATTTACCTCATATTTCCTTTAACAAGGAAGCAGAACAATTATCCGCAATATCTAAGGTGGAAAAAAACAGTCTTTCTGCATAGCTCCCATGCAAAGGTTTTACTCTGTGGAGATCTCGAAAGGAAACCAGATTTGTGTTTAATGTTCAGGGGGAAACTTCCTTCAGTGATCAGTTCCTCACTGGCTTTCAGATGGCACTCACTGAGGTTTATTCCTAGTGGAGACGGAAAATGGTGCAGGAGATTGGGAGCCTGGGTGGAAATTCCCCCCAGACTAGAGAGGGATGCTGTGTCACCCCTAGCACCAGGGGAGACCTGGGCTGCATGAACATTCACTGGCTTGGGATTCTCAGTTGATTTGACATAAAAAATAATACAATTAAACCTGGCCCTTCCCCTAAATACTGGCTCTTGGTTATTTGTTTTGTTTTGTCTCTGTCTTGTCTTTGGAGCAGCCGACATTAGTTACATCCTTGCGAATACCTGCAGTGCTTGGAGATCACAGTGAACGCATTGTACGTTATCACAAAAACGCATCTGTGAGTTGCCTGGCAGAGATACTGACTCTCCAGGGGGCTACAGAGGAAATCTGTGATCACACGGAGGTTCTGTGCTAGACGGCCACTGTGACTACCATGTGAGTGATCCCGAGGTTCCTGGGTCAGACTCCCCACCAACCTAACTCCCCGAGGGTGAGGGTGAGAGAGCGGTGTGTTTTGGGGTGCTGAACAGCTGGTGGTCACCCAGGGTCCAGCTGTGGGGCTGCACCAGATGTTTATGTTATGTTCCCTTCCAATTAGTTGGTGTTTGGGCCTTACTGGTTGTTAAATATTATGACTATCACCACTGGTTGCAGGTGACCAAAACATAGTTTTTATTGAACCTCTCCAAATTCAGGGGAGGAAGCCTGGCTGATCTCTTTTCCTCTCCCACCTCCTATCTGGTTCTCTCTACTTACCTTTGAGCACAGCAGAAGATGGCTACCTTATAGTTACATGTACCAGTTACACCCTCATTAATACCATTTCATTTCACGCCTCTGGCAAAATCCACCCATGGTCTCTGGATTACAGTTCAGAATTCCTGGGAGAGAGAATCTAGTTGGCCAGGTTTGGTTCAGGTCCGTCTCCAGTGAGCTGTGGCTAAGGGGGGGTTCACAGTCACATGATGCAATCGTACCTGCCCCTGTGAGTGAAGAGGAGAGAGCAGTTACCTGAGAAGGCGCCTTCTGAAATGGCTCTTGATGGTCCCTAGTTCCAGGTCTCCACAGCCTTGTGCTGTCCCCTCCCCTGGAGTGTGGGCCAGACCCAGCTTTGCTTCTACTGCCTGGAATATGCCAAACTTATTTGCAAAAGACTGGGACTTCCATCTCACTCAAACTCTCTCTCTAGTTCTTGTTTAATTGTTCTGATAAAGCAACGGCCATGTTGTGCCCTGTGGAGGGGTCCGGGTGGCAAGGAACTGGGGGCGGCAGCTGGCCAGATGCCAGCAGGGACCTAAATCCTGCCAACAACCTCAGGAGTTACCTGGGAAGTGGTTCCTTCCCCAGGCAAGCCTTGAGATGACTGCGGCCCCAGCTGACACCTTGACCATGGCCTTGTGAGGCACCCAGAGCCAGAGGCCATGTCAGGATTCTGGACCCACAGAAACCGAGAAAGCAGATGTTGTTTTAAGTCACTCAGTTTTACTCTACCATTCCAAAAGCTCCACCCCTGAATTACTAAATTTGGGGGTAGTTTTCTATGTAGCAATAGATAACTAATATATATACCTTGTGACTGAAGAGGCTTCTCAGTCAGATGAACTGTCTCTTGTCCTGACATCACCATGTGTCAGCCTGTGGTTTTGTGCAAGTTAATTGAACTCACTCAGGTCACATTCTCTTCAGTGAAAGAGAGATAATAGTAACAACACAATTGTTGTGAGGATTAAATGTGTAAACCCAGTGCCCACTCAGTTTATCTATTCTAATGTTAATTAACTAATTAATATTAGTTATATCAATGAGGTTTAGATACTGTTACTGAGTTTTTACAGCTCTGGTAACTCCATACCCATGGGTTGTTTATGCCTCAGTTTCTTCTTCAGAGTCTAGAGAATTCTATGCCCCTTATAGAAATGTTACAGAGAGGAACATAAAATATCCAAAAATTTCTTAGAAGCAAATGGTATTTAACTACTAAGTATAGAGAACTATTTCCATTTTATTTTGGTTTAAAGAACGATTTCATATCATGGAGAAGTCAAATAAAAACAGAATTCATGCTCTCAGATTCAAACTATCAAAAAAAATTGAGTTGGTAGAGTAGAATTTGTTTTTGCAGTTTCCTTCATACAAAGGTGTCCGACAGTGTTCTGCAGCCAATTATTTTGTGCATGGAAATGCCAGGGCACTATGCGGGGGGCAGTCCATCACAGAGGTGAAGCCTGAAGATGAAGGGCATGGGGCTAATCAATGGTGCTTAAAAGGTTTCTGCCAAAGCCCAGGGTGTCACAGGTTTGATGGGATTTGCTCATTAATTCCAAGTTTGAATGCTCAGTTACCATGTTTTAATTTCTCCTTGGGGACTCTGTTTTCTCCCACTGGGAGCTGTAGACCTTGTGTGGTGGTGGGAGACCCTGGATTTGCAGGACTCCCCCCTCCCTCCACATCTTTTCACTGTTGCTTCCCAAGCGCATTGCCCAAGCCCTGACTCCTACCTGCCTCCTTCTGCCGTGCTGTGTCCTATGGCACCAGGGGCTCAGCCTGCTGCCTGTCTTCTCTGCCTGAGCTGCTTCCTTCCTGAGCCTGGCTGCTGAGTGGGGGGCAGCTTCCAGAGCCTCCCCTACTTTTGCTGCCCTAAAGTCAAGCACACCAGAAGCCCTTTCTGTGTTCAGGGTGACCCTGCCCCTTACAGAGAAAAAAGTGTGGTCAGCAGAAAGAGTAAATAAGAAATGTGATAGCAAGATTCCCTCCACAAACCACGCCAGGCTCCGTTAGAGGTCCTGCCGCTGAGGCTGGGGGCTGCTAGGGCTGCTGGGCTCACCGCATTTCATTTCTTTCCCCACCCCACCTTATCCCAAAGGCTGGTAGGGTGAAGCTGCCGGTCTCCTCGTGATTACAAAACAACACTTGTCTTCCACAACCACCCACCCCCATCACTCAATGAAACAAACCAGCTAAAATTTTTTCCAGTAACAGCCAAACAAGGGAAGAGGCTATCCTCATGCTATAAACTGAAAAGCATCCAATGAGAAGAAACACAGAAGATTTTGGTGTGATTCCTATATCACTCTTTCCCCTAGAAGTGACCCAAGGGAAGGACGTGAACTGACCTTGAGAATTCTTAGTAATATCCCCTGATTTGGATAGAAGCTGATAAAGCTGGGAAAAGGGAGCTCAGAGAAAAGCCAAGGAAATTCCAGATTCTAAGAGACAACTGATGTGATCAACTTCTCTGAGAATAGAAAGACCTGGGACACAGAAGGGAAGGAGGCATTAGCCTCAGACACCTGCCGCCTTATGACAGGAAGGGTAAGAGACACTGTGTAGATGCAGATAAATTAGTGGTGAATGGCAGAATTCTGAATTCCACTTCTGGCGGCTTCTATTGCCTTTGTGAAGGAGGACGTGAGGTTATCTCCTGACAGTGAGTGAGAGGATGGTAGTGTAGGAAATATGAGATGCGATGCGTGGAGGAAGTTTGAAATAGTTTGCAAGAGGGAAAAACAGACTAATCATTTGTAAATGTAGAAAGGGAGTTGGGGAATAGGAGGGCGCTATTTGCTCTGCTTTCTCTTTTGTCTACTGCACCCAAGAAATGGACTCTTTTCTTTTTAAAATCTTAAAAGAGTGTTCATAAGGGATGCCCAAGAAGGAGGTGGCTCTTTAAATTCCCCCAGGTCTAAGAGCCAATGTCAGCAAACTCCTCTTACCCCCTCTGGTCTAGGCTTTTCAGCCAGTTCTTTTGTGAGACTTCTCCAACAACTTGGCTTAGAGATATGAGGGATTATAGACGTAATTCCAACAGGGACTGTGGAAACATTGGAATCAGGGTCCTGGAATTTGGGTTGAGGCAGAGGGTGTTCAATGAAGGAACTAGATGTGCAGGAGCATCTATTTGCCATCTTCTACAGCAAGGTCCACAGCCTATGGCCCACGGGCCAAATCCAGTCCTCTGCCTGTTTTTGTAATAAAGTTTTATTGCAATAGCTACGTCTATGGTTGTTTTCTAGCTACAATATCAGAGTTGAGTGGTTGTGTCAGAGACCGTGTAGCCCACAAGAGCTGAAAATATTTACTGTCTGGCCCTTTTACAGAAAATGTTTATCAATCCCTGTGCTGGAGGAAGGACAGGAAGGTTTCAGAGGAAGGATAACCTTGAAAACAACCCAACTTCTGAGTCTGTTTCCTTTTCTGCAAAATAAGGACACTGTTCATCAAAGCATTCTTTTATTCAACAAACATTTATTGATTATTTACTACGTGCCAGAGGCTGGGAGTGCAGAGATCAATAAGATCCAGCCCTGCCCTTTCAAAGCCCACAACAGAGATAGATGGGTAAACAAGTAGTTGGAATACTTAGAGATAAATGCTGTATGTGTGCCTTGGGGGAGAAGGGAAGGTTTCTCACCTGGTCCAGATGGTACTGGGAGGGCTTCACAGAAAAACAGAAAAGAAGGGACTCATGTGCATGTAGAGTTGCTGTGAATGAGAATGAAATCCATCAGGGATGGTTGTAGCATGAGTAACAAGAGTAAAGACCGAGGAGAATCAAGGTGGGGAAATTCTTGGAAGGATCAAGGTAGAAGGGGTAGGTGAAGGGAGATGAAGAAGGAACAGTGAGAGACGTAGAAGGAGAACCAGGAATATCAATGCGTCACATAGGGAACCATTCTACCACCTTCACACACCTCCCTAAGCTGATCATTGCTCTTCCAGTGGAGCCCAGATGTAGTTTCACAACTGTCTCAACAGAGCACTCCGGGCAGCCACCATCAATCAGGTGGAGTTTGCTCCTGAGGTGTGTGGGTAAAATTGTAGTATTTCCAGAATATCTCACCTGGCTTTAGTGCATCCTCAGGGGTGGAGAGAAGTATGGCTTCAGTGCATTTGCATATCAATAGGAGTTCCTCAGGGGTGGATGAAAGTTCATCTCCATATCAGTGGGTAATTGCCTGGGCAATGTAGGGCTTATCTGAACCTGAGAGGTGAGGGAGAGATCTTGCTTGCTTCTGCTGGAGTAGGAGAGAGGAATGGCTCAGGACTGCAGTTTGTAAGCAATAAATGGGTTTTAAACTTTATTTTTCCCTTTGACTGATTTTGGGTTTAGAGGCATTTTGCCCCAGGATTTCCTCTCCCCAGATTTACAGATGAAACCTACAAGTGATCTTAGATACACAAGCAATTTGTTAACTTCCAAACAACCCCAAAAATGTAATGTGGTAATATAAGAAAAACCTAATAATATGATAACATGTGTAATTGAACCCAGATATTACAATTTGAAATATATTTTGGTAATGCAAATATAACACAAAATATAACCTACTCTTAATATATTTATTATACACTTTTCAAATTGAATCTGAGAAGCATACTCATTCCTGAAAATCATTCATACATGTGATTTGGCTAAACAGATGGATTTCTAAAGGGTATGGGAATTTGTATGGATTTAGGAATGAGAGAGATAATCAGAAAAGTAAAGAGAATAAATGTAACAGTCATGAATGTACTATCTAGATTTTAAAAGTGCTAATATTTTGCCATTGCTTCAGAGCTCAGTAAAAAGAATCACAACATTACAGATATAATTGATGTACCTTTTGTGCCCCTTTCTGATCCCCCATATCTCGTCAGAGGTTATCACTCTCCAAAACTTAGTGTGTATTTTCCTCATCCATGTCTTTACATTTGTACTATGTTTGTATCAATAAACATTAAACAGAATTGTTTCATGTGTTCTTAAACATTGCATAAATGTAAACCTGTTCTGCAATTTGCCTCTATCATTCCATGTTATGTTTTTGAAATGCATCTATGGTGACTCAGGTATTCATTCATTTCACAGCCAGTCTTCTTTCTGCTCTTTGAAACCTGCCCAAATCACCAAAGACAGAAAACAGGTAGATACATCTGACAGCTTCTCAGTAGCCAATATGAAATAATTTGATCTCAACTGTCTTCTCTTTTTCCCCTTTCTTCTCCTTAGTCTCCCTCCCTTTTCCTTGTCTGCTCTATTGAGGATTTTGAACATAAAAAGAAATAGCAAGAGAACTCTCCAAAGAGGGTCTGAATTTAGCACCTTATCCTCCAGAAAAGAACTGACATTTCTCAAGAGCTGCTAACATCTATCAGATACTGGCAAGAACCTGTCCTAAGTACTTTATATTCATTTGGTAATCCTCAATGTGACCCTTGGAAGTCTTTGTTGCTCAAGGTCACATAGCTAGTAGGTGGAGACTTCAACCCAGGCACTCAGATGATTTGATGAGGCTCTCAGAGCTGACGGACTTAACCACTGCGAGAGGAGAGACCATATTGATACCATGGAGGGACAGCGTTAGGTGAGCTATTAATGGTAAGAGTCTCCAGGGCTGATGCTGTAACAACTTCTGGTATTGATTTCATTTCTAAATTAAGTATCATAATGATTGTTAAAGAAATAATAATAAAATAGGTACTTCAAAATTCAGAGTTGGACGGCACTTTAGTTCAGTTTTCTTACCTGAACTGCAGCCACCTATTATTTTCCATCTCCCTCCTGGGTATGTCTGCTTGACTGTATCGCTAACATCCCTAACTCCATAAGCAACAACTTTAGTTATTTTTTTCCTCTTGCTTAAAAATTGAATTTTTAATAGTTTTTCTTTAGTTTCTAAACAGTAAGAAGGAAGAGATTCCAGGTTGCTGTTTTCAAGCATGTTCCCACAGGTACTACAATGCAGATGCTCTCTGCCCAATAGTGGAATAGATAAATTGCTTAAAATTTTTACTATGTTTTCTTTTTTTAACATTGTATTTTAACTGCTTAGGGTGCTGTATGAGAATTTTGATCAGAATGCAATTTAAAGACCTAGCGAAGATCAGCATGAGGGAAATCGGAAGAACTATTCCCAGGTTTATAACCTTCGTTGACTTCCGGAATTTCAATGTCAGTGTTCCTTTAGTTTGCTGCCTTTAAACAATGGTCCATTCCATGAGGCAAGAAGCGAGTCCTTGAACATTATGTGACAAAGAATAGCAACAATTTAAGATTGTGTAATGGTCAAAATGAAACCTGAATGGTGTTCATCAAATCAGACAGGTGGATCAAGTGACTAAGCCATAAGAACATTCGTCTGTTCCCCTGTTCAGAGCTGTTCACTGGAAGCTCATTCAGGGCCTCTGGTTCCCGGGTTAATCAGAAATACTAGATACTCTTTGTATGTATGTGTTTATTTTTTTTTAATGGAAAGAGATGCCATTCACATTCGTGAATCCTTGTTCATTTTCCCCAATATTTTATTATAAAAAAATTTCAACAGAGAAAAGCTGAAAGAATTACATAGTGAATAGCCACATGTCCACCACCTCGATTCTACAATCATGAACCTTCTGCTATACTCACATTATCATCCTTCCACCCCTCTATCCATCCATCCATCCATCCATCTTAGGTGTGGTGCATTTCAAAGTCAGGTGCACTTTCTCCCGAGACCCTTCAGCATGCATAAGGTTAACTAGAGTTCAGTATTTGTTTATGGCTCTTTTTTTTTAATGAGGTAAAATTTGTGTTTAGCGAAATGGTCAAATCTTAATTGTACCATTTGATGAGTTTTGAGTTTTTCTAACCTAAATGCTCTATCAATAAAGAATACTTTCATCACCCAAGAAAACTCCTTCAGGGATTTTGGAACTGTGATTTGTACATTGTTGTCTCACAGAATCTGTCTGAAGATGTAATTAGAGACGCAGCAAGTTGGTTGGAGACAGATGACCACAGAAGCAGTTTAGTTTCTGTTTGCTTTGACAAAGAAATATAATCAGAGCAGAGGCTGGGGAGTGTGTTGTTTTAATTCTTGTATACTACTTATATTCTCATTGTCATGCCAATTGAATATAAAGAACACTCAAGAAATGGAAAGAATAACTGTAGCTAGCTTCCACTCTGATACTATGTATGTTTTCATTAAAATATATCTACTTAAAAGCTGGTATTAAATTCCTTCACACTGGATAAAAAAATCCATTTAAATCCAATTTGCAAATACATTAGTGGAGGGCTTTTTCTCTCAACTTTTTAAAGTCTCAGATACTAATTTCATTCATTCATAGCTTTGCATCTTCTCCGAAAACTTTGTAATAATCTGCCTGCCTGCTTTAGGACAAAATGAATGAAGCTCATATCATTTTTTCAAAATTACTGGCCTATTATAAGCATTTTGGGCCATGAAGGTGGATTATAAAGTTGTTTCTAATTACTGGAGGCCATTTCTTGGAATTCCCTGCCAAACAGATTGGCCTTGGACTCAGGCTGACTTAAGTCCAAACCCTGCCTCTGCTATTTACTGATGACATGATCTTCAGCAAATTGCTTAATCATTTTAATTTTTGATTTCTCTCTTTATAAAATGGGAAAATGCATGGATCTACCTCATGGAGTTTTTGAGATGATTAAATGAAAAAGAAAAAGGCAGTTTTAGTGATGAGAACATACTATATACTCAAAAACTGTTAATTGAAGTTGTGATTATTTTAGTAAAGACTGGCTCACCATAGCTCTGTTGTTTGGAATATTACTGAATATTTATAAGGCCCAGGGAACATAGCGATTGTGTCTAAGAGATCACATATCCTTTCATCTAGTCTATAGTCCCACAACAGAATAATATTGATGGCTTTTCATTTTTAATTAGTATTTATGAAGAATGACACATAAAAAGCAACCAAGTCCCATCAGTAGAGCAAATGGACAAGATTTACAACACCAAAAGTTGGTGAGGCTGTGAACAACCAGAATTCTTATGCATCGTGGGTAGGTATGTAAAATGGTGCAAGCACTTTGGAAAACTGTTTGGAGGTTTCTTGAGGAGTTACACGTACATCTACCTCAGTGATTCTCAAAATGATAATAATGCTGAGGTTGAGAAAGCTTGATCTGCCCCATGACCCCACCATTCCACACCTAGGTATTTACCCCAAAGTAAAGAAAACATATGCTCACAAAAATGTCTTGACCTTGAATGTTCATAGCAGGTTTAGTCGTAGTAGCCCCAAACTGGAAACAGAACTCAGGTGTCCATCAACAGGAGAAGAGAGAATTAAACTGTGGTCTATTCATACAATGGCAAGCTACTTAGCAATGAAAAGAAACACACTATAAATACATGAAACAACGTGGATGAATATTGACAAGTTTCAGAACATGCTACCTCAAAATGGGGCAAACTTTGACATATTGAGTATTTTAAGTTACAGGGATTTGAGAAATAACAGGTAAAGGAAGGACTCTGACCTTGGCTCTGAAGCAGGTCATAAGACCCTCGTGTGAGACAGGCCCTCCCTGTAGCTGAAGGAAAGGAACATCCTTATCTCTGAAGATGGAACGAGGCTGAATGAACAAGTTTCCCCCAGTTCACTACTTTTAGCTCATACTCGTTCGTCACATTTTCCTATGACCTTCTGTTCCTCATCAAACCTAGCATAAAAACGCTCAGGCTTCACGGGCCTCTCAGGTCTTCACTTCCTTGTGAAGGCTCCCATGTCATGTAAAACATACTAGTAAATTTATATCTTGTTCTGTTGCTAATCTGTCTTTTGTTACAGAGCCCCAGCCTAGAGCCTAGCTAAAAGGATAGAAGGAAAAGATTATTTCACCCTCCCCTACAATATAAACAAACTATTACACTGAGTGGAAAAGGGCTGGAAACAAAATATTATAAACTGTAATGACTGAATTTATGTGAAATTCTAGAATAGACAAAACTAAGCTCTGATGATAAAAAACAGATCAGTGGTTGCTTCTTGTGGGTAGGAGATTGGGAAGGGGCTTGAGGGAACTTTCTGAAGTATTTAAGACGTGTTTGGTAAAAGTGGATGAAGAGTACGCTTAAGACCTGAGCATTTGACTGCATATAAATTACATGTCAAAAAAGTTGGGGAAAATAAAAAAGGCAACCAACCTCAGAGTTTGGAAGATCTTTTTCTTCTAAACTGTTTTCCATTGGTTGCTCCTCATACTCTGCAACACTTATATTTTCTGTCTTTTTCATTTTAGCCAGTCTAATGTGCTAATTGTATCTCATTATGGGTTTAGTTTCCATGTCCCCAGAGACTAATGAAGCTGGTATCTTTTTCTATGTTTATTGGTCTTTTGGATATCTCATTTTTTTGAAGTGTTTGTTCCAGCCTTTTGTCCATTTTTTCCACTGGGACATCTTTCCTTATTTATTTGTAGGAGTTATAGATTCTGGAAACAAGTGTTTTGTCATAAATATGTATTGTGAATATTTTCTTCCACTCTCTTGATTGCCTTTTCACTCTCAATGGTGTTTTATGATGAATAGATATTCTTAATTTTAGTGCAATTTGATTTATATGTATTTCCTTTCTGTTTAGTGCTTTTTCTGTCCTTTTGTAAACTTTTTGCCTACTTCAGTGTCACAAAGATGTTTTCTGCTAAGAGTTATTGTTTTACTTTTAAAATATGAATTGGCAATCCAAATGAAATGTATTTTTGTTTATGATGTAAGAGTTCAAATAAAGTTTTTTTCCCCATGTGTAATTCCAAGTGACTTAATAACATTTTTTGAAAAGACAATTTTTTCTCCACTGATACATGTCCTGGAGGACTTATAAAGAATGTATTATATATATTTATTATAAAAATAAAAAAGAATTATAAGACTATTATATATATTTACATAAATGGCTCAAACTCTGCACATATCTTTACTCTGCTATTTTCATGCAATACTGTTGATACATCTAACCTATTAATGGCTGCATAGCATCCCTTTATACGGATGTAGCAGAGCTTAATTCCCTAAAATAGTCATTTAGAGTCTCCAGTTTTTGTAATTGTTGTTATTGAGGTGCTGAAATGAACATTTTGTCGAAAGTGGGCGCCAGTTGTTTGCCTTCTAAGTATAAATTGCTAGAAGAGGAATGGCTGGGATAAGAGCAAGGCCATTTTGAAATTTGTTTTTTGTAAGGTTTATGCTAATTTTTATTCCCACCCACAGTATATGAAGGGCCCCCACCCATAAGATGGTGAACTCACCCCTCGCCCCCCCTAATCCCAGCACCTAGCCAATAGCCACCAGCTCCGTAGAAGTGACATCTCAATCAGCGCATGCCCCTTCCTATATAACCCAGCACCTTTCCCTAATAAAGCGGAATTCTCTGGTGAATTGCTGCTGTGTGTCGCTCCTTTCCTTTCAGTATATAAACCTCTTTCTCCAGTCTCAGCAACAATGGCCATTATCGATTTTTTAAAATCTTTGCTAAATAGATGAAAATAATATTTATTGTTTTCGTTTCCAATTTTTTAATAGTACATTAAACAACTTTGTATATCCTTATTGTCTATTTATTTTTACTTTTTTTGGATGGCCTATTCAAATTTTCACTCATTTTTCTTCTGAGATTAACTTACTGGTGTGTGTATACACACACACACACATATATAAATAGTAATAACAGATGTTATCTTGCAATTTCCCTAGTTTGGCCTTTATCATCATATTGTCTTTTGAGCACCAGTTTGAACTCAGCCTGAACCAGAAGCTAACTTCTGACCAGGAGCTCTGGAAAGCTTCGGTGGTCCAGGGCCAAGTGGGCGGAGTCCTCCTGACAGGTTTGCCCCGCCCCACACGCCCCCTCCACCCGAGGGGGCGGGGCCAAAGGAGCTCCGTCTGCTCGCAGCTTCTGTTGTCAGATAGGCCGTGGGTAGGGAGGCTGGCATTTCCCAGCTTCTGCGCCCGGCGGGGAAACGAAACTTAGGGAGGGGAGGCCTCGGCGCCACGAAAGTCGCCGGCGCCCGTGAAGTTGACGCGTGACGCCAGCTCGGCCTCAAGGCGCGTGCGCAGTGCCTGTCAGTCCCCCTCGGGCCGGCGTTCGGCGGCGCAACCTGGCGTGGGCTCCTGCTCCCGGGGTCGCAGGGGTGCGTCTGTGTTTCCTTCCCAGCCTTTCGGCGCACCATCTCCGTCCCCAGCGACGGGGGGTGCCGCAGACCCAAAGGAGCGGCCCTCCCGGGAAGCAGCGCCGGGAGCGGAAGTGGAGAGTGAGGAGAGCGAGCGCAGTGCAGCCTCTCTAGACTTTGGGGGGCCGAGGTGGGCGTGAGCGAAGGTAATCTAGGCCCGGGTTCCGAGCCGGTCCTCCTGGGACTTTCCAGGCGGGGGCGGGAACCGAGGTGCGCCCAGGAGCTCGGGACTCACTCCCACAGATGAGGAGACCGTGGGTGCCCCTGGCTCAAAGTAAAGCGCCGTAGACACCGTAGGTACTGTTTTCACCCTTGCTGGAGGAGGAATTGGCGGAAACACTTCTTTGGAAGTGTTAATTGGAGAGTAACGACTGTTGATGAGATCTTGTGGTTTTTGCGTTAGGCCCACGAATTTGGCAGGCATTTCCTTTGTGGCTTTGGGCAGGGAGGGGCTGCAAGACTTCTTACTCGAGTCTGCAAAGCAGGAATGTAATACTGATCTTCCTAGCAGAATTGTGATGCCACAGAGCTCTTGGAGTGCTTAATGAAAGGGAAAGGAACACGTACTGGAAACATTTTCCTTATATTCTGTACCACATTTTTTATTTATTTTTTGTCATGCATTGAAGTGCTGGAGTGAAGTTGAAGTGCATTATTATGATTCATATTCAAAACCTAATTAGAGGACTGCCTTTTGTGCCAAGGATGATATCCATTCATTTATTTAATAAATCTTATAGAGGGCTTGCTGTGAACTGTTTTGACCTCTTGGGATGATAAATGAGTCAAGAAAGCAAAGATCCTTGTCCTGTGGAGCTTAGATTCTAGTTTGGAGAAGACAAATCATAAAACAGTGAACTTAAATAAATATGTCAGAAGGAAAAGAATGCCATGGGAAAAATACAGCCAGGCCTTACCTTTATCTCTACCACTGGTAGTGCAAGATGCAGTTTTAAATTAGGAGCCAGGGTAAGCGTCACAGAGAAATTACACTTGAGTAAATCCTTGCAGGAGATGAGAAAGTTATGGAGATGTCTGAGGGAGAAGCATTCTAGGCAGAAGGTCTGCCCACTGCAAAGACTTGCAGGTTGCAGTGTGCCTGGTGTCTTCAGTACACAGCAAGAAAGCTTGTGTGGCTGGAGCAGAGTGAGTAAAGTGGGTAGTAACAGATTAGAGACGGGATGGGGCTGAAGGGCAGAAATCTTCAAGGACTTTGTACCTACTGTAAGGACAATGGCATTTACTTTCAGTGAAATGGGGCGCTGATCCATAGTTCTGAGCAGAGCAGCAACACCATCTGACTTAGGTCTTACAAGGTCACTCTGGTCAGGGTGTTTCAGAATACACCGTAGGAGGCAAGATGGAAGTACAGAGACCAGTTAGAAGGCCATGGCAGTAACCCAGGAGAGAGGTGACTGTGTGTACAGTCAGGAGGCTGGTAGCTGGAAGGGAGTGGGAAGTGGTTGGATTCTGGGATTTGATAGTAGGAAACATAAGTTTGGATAAGCTGTGGATTATTGACCTGAACAGAATATAATAATATAATATATGTTACATTGTTTTGGTCTAATTACCACAGGTATAATCAGGAAAAACAATGGAGGGTTTGAATCACTTTAGTCCTCATATAAAGATGATTACCTATTAGCTTAGGTAAGATTTCAGAGCTGACCTACAGCTGTTAATTAGTATGTGAAGTTAATGACTTTTTCCAAAATAGAGTATAGTTGAGATCTAAATGTAGTTTCCAGTAAGCACAGTGTGAATTAAGACAGAATAACTTGTAATAAACTTTCCATTTGCTTTTATTTAAGATTTTAGTGAATGTGAAAATTCCTTTTTGCCTTCTTTCAGTAATGTGTCTAAATAAAGCTTCTAACAGTAAAAAAACAAATGATCTGAGGTAAGAAAAAGATTGACAGGTAATAGTGACTATTAGCCACACTTTTAACTATACTGTGGCAAATGACTAAGAAGATAACTTGAAACTTCAAAAAGCTTACAAGCTAGTGGAGTAGACAGACTTGCAAATAAAGAAAATATAAAAAGATGAAGAAAGTCCACTAAAAGAACAATACAAAGTAAATGCTAATAGAATAGTCTTCCAGATACTATTGTGTTTACTGGGCCACTAACCTTTATATCTCATTTTAATCAACAAATATTTCACTGGCTTTTTGTGGGATAGTGGTAGTACTCAGTTTTTTCATGTTTAGCAGATCTAGATTTCTTTTTAAAAACTGGTTATAGAATGCATTGAATATGCTAAACAACTGCATAATTCATGACTAAAGCACCTGTTGATTAACATTGCACTAATTGTAATACTGGCTGTGGTACTCATTGCTCTGCCTACTGGAATTTAGAACTTTTCCAGCACTGTCATTATGTCATTAAGCCACACTTGTTTCTCGTAGATTCCTTTCCCTCTCCAGTGGACAAATGCTTTGGTTTCTTAGGCAGTGTTAGGACATAATGTACGATGACTACTTGTAATTTGTATATTCAATAAGGATATTTCTTCAGTTTAAAATTCTCTCAAATTGTGTTCTTTTATTGGCAGAAATAAATAGTATTTTATAGTGTAAGCATGGAGCTTGTCTGATTAGGTGAGACAGGAATCTGTAGTTTATAGATAGGCCAGGGTGTAAACTAGATCAAATTCAACATTGAGCAGAAGGAGGATAACCAGTCAAGTCCACCAGAGTTAACAAGCAGTGTGGTGATGAATGTTAGTTGGTGGCTTGTGAAAGATGATTTGATACCATCAAAGTGCATGTCTTATCAAGAGAGTGAGATCTGGGCAGAGGACATATTTGGCAATCCTGGCAGGTGAATAAGTGGGTGGTACCTGGTAGCAGGACCACTACTGAATTCAGATACAGAATCCTCTCCTGGAAGGAGGTGAGATTTGGAGGGAGCTGAAAAAAAGAGTTAAAAGTCACTTGTTGGAGTGATCATGTTCAAGTTCAGGTATGCATCTTAGTCCAAGAGTGTGTTTGGGGCCCTGTGGGCAGTGTCTCAGCCATGGGTAGAGAACTTTGGCAAGGAGCTAGATAGGTTACTATTCTAAGGAGAGCTGACATTCACTAATGTATATTCTTTGGTATGTGTTCTTTATATGCTAGTGTGTTTTATCCTCATCTAAAGAAAGAATATCTCAATTTTTAAAATAATAAAGTGAAACTCAAAAATGTAATTTGCCCAAGGCCACTTACTAAGCTGTAAGTGGCAGAGCCGGAATTAGAGCCCAGGTCTGTTGGATATCAAAGCCTTTACTCTTTCTTTATTCCACATTGTCTCATTATTTAACAGAGTGTGCTGACATTAGCCTTCCTATTTTATTTATTTTGTCATGAGTGTAACCTGATGTGCTGTGGATAAAAATGTCACTCGCTAATAAACTTGATTCATTTGTGTCTTTTTTTTTCTAGATTTTAATTTAATTTGAAAATGAGTAAGTGCAGAAAGCCACCACAGGGTTCAAGTCCTGAGACATTCAGCCCAGATGTTCTTGCTGACATTTTTGAACTCTTTACCAAGAACTTTTCCTATGGCAGGGCACTTAATAATGAGTGGCAGTTACCTGATCCCAGTGAGATTTTCACCTGTGACCACACGGAATTTCACACGTTTCTTGATTTGAAGGAATCCCTAAATGAAGTGAAAAACCTACTGAGTGATAAGAAACTGGATGAGTGGCATGAGCACACTGCTTTCACTAATAAAGCTGGAAAAATAATTGCCCATGTGAGAAAATCTGTGAACGCTGAACTCTGTACTCAAGCATGGTGTAAGTTTCATGAAATTTTGTGCAGCTTTCCACTTATCCCACAGGAAGCTTTTCAGAATGGAAAACTGAATTCTCTACATCTTTGTGAAGCTCCTGGAGCTTTTATAGCTAGTCTCAATCACTACTTAAAATCCCATCGCTTCCCTTGTGATTGGAACTGGGTGGCTAATACTCTGAATCCGTACCATGAAGCAAATGACAATCTTATGATGATTATGGATGACCGACTTATTGTAAATACCTTGCAGTGGTGGTACTTTGGTCCCGATAACACTGGTGATATCATGACCTTGAAATACCTGACCGGACTTCAGAATTTCATAAGCGACATGGCTACCGTTCACTTGATCACTGCAGATGGGAGTTTTGACTGCCAAGGCAACCCAGGTGAACAAGAAGCCTTAGTCTCTTCTTTGCATTACTGTGAAGTTGTTACAGCTCTGACCACTCTTGGAAATGGTGGCTCTTTTGTTCTGAAGATGTTTACTTTGTTCGAACATTGTTCCATAAACCTGATGTACCTGCTAAACTGTTCCTTTGACGAAGTCCATGTTTTCAAACCTGCTACTAGCAAGGCAGGAAACTCCGAAGTCTATGTGGTATGTCTCCACTATAAGGGAAGAGAGGCAATCCAACCTCTGTTATCTAAGATGTTACTGAATTTTGGGACTGAAATGACCAGGAAGGCACTCTTTCCCAATCATGTGATTCCTGAATCTTTTCTTAAAAGGCATGAAGAATGTTGTGTGTTCTTTCATAAATACCAGCTCGAGACTATCTCTGAGAACATTCGTCTGTTTGAGTGCATGGGGAAAGGGGAACAGGCAAAGCTGAATCATTTAAGGGACTGTGCTGTTCAGTATTTTATGCAAAAGTTTCGACTGAAGCCTCTCTCCAGGAGTAATTGGCTAGTAAAAAAGTCTAATATTGGTTGTAGTACAAATACAAAATGGTTTGGGCACAGGAACAGGTATTTTAAAACCTATAATGAAAGGAAAATGCTGGAAACCCTTTCATGGAAAGATAAGGTGGCCAAAGGTTACTTTAATAGTTGGGCTGAAGAACATGCTGCTTATCATCCTGGGCAGCGTTCTCTTTTGGAAGGGACATCTAATCTTGAGTGCCACTCATGGCATATTTTAGAGGGAAAGAAACTGCCGAAGGTAAAGTGTTCTCCTTTCTGCGATGGGGAAATTTTAAAGGCTCTGAATGAAGTGATTGAAAAGTCATTAGGAGGAGCCTTGAATTTGGATTCCAAGTTGAGGCCAAAGCAGCAGTATTATTGTTCTTGCCACATTTTTTCTGAAGAACTGATATTTTCTGAGTTGTTTAGCCTTATCAGGTGCCTTCAGGATGAGCAGGTTGTAGAACCCAGCAAGCAAATCAAGTGCCTGATTGTGGGTTTTCCATCTGTCCGTGATGTCAAAATGCATATACCACTGGAAATTCAACTCCTAGAATCAGCTGAACTCATGGCTTTCAGCTGTTCATTACTTCATGATGGAGACCCAACTTACCAGCAGTTATTTTTGGACTGCCTGCTACGTTCATTGCAGCAGCTTCGTACAGGAGATGTTATGATTTTGCCTGTACTCTCTTGTCTCACAAGATTTATGGCTGGTTTGATTTTTGTACTCTACAGCTGTTTTAGGTTCATCACATTTTCTTGTCCAATTTCCTCTGAGTCCCTGAAAACCTGTGCAGTCCTGCTATGTGTTGGTTATCAGGACCTTCCGAATCCAGTTTTCCAGTATTTGCAGAACATGAATGAATTGTTGAGCTCTTTTCTTAACTCTGATGCACCCCACCAAGTTTTACAGTTTGTGCCAATGGAGGTGCTCCTTAAGGGGGCACTACTTGATTTTTTGTGGGATTTGAATGCTGCCATTGCTAAAAGGCATTTGCATTTGATTATTCAAGGGGAGCAAGATGGAATCAGCAGCAGCCTTCAGTTATGAAATTGAACTTGTCTGTCCTGAGACTTAGCTTTATGGCTCTTTAAACTTTCCATTGCTAACTGCAACCCTTTGCTGTTAATTTAAGACCTTTCATTTTGGGGAAAGGCCAACTTCTGCATCATTTAGTATGTCTATTTCTGGAAAACCATCAGCTAGTTCTGATCTCTAGGCTGTGTATATCTACAGGCATAGAGTTTTCCATGTGGTGGAATCTATGCAGTTGATGATATTCAACCTCAAACATGAGATATGTGGATGTGCTTGGGGTGGACACACCCACACTTGCATATGTAGTTCAGTTGGTCTTACCTATCTGCATAATATTTGTACCTGTGTGCCTTCATTCAGATTAGATATTTTTCCAACGAATTTTCTGTCAGTGGCTAATGGTGTTAATGAATTGATAGAGGTCTTTAATGGAAGGAGGTGAGCCACTCCAACAATACTGATTTCCTTTAACACTGACCACATCAGTTAGGGATTTGGGCTTTAACACTGACCACATCAGTTAGGGATTTGGGGAACTTATTTTGCCAGATCTTGATACATGCTATTCATTGCCTTTAGGCCATTGACCCAGTTTACTTTTATGGTTCAAATGAGTGTGCTGTTCTGTGAGTTTTGTAATAACCACAACCAAACCAGCTAGAAAGGATATCAGGACAGCTTCAAGCCAAAGATCAGGTATAAAACAAAGAACAATTATTGTGTCTAACACACTCCTGTGTCATGAAAAGCTTCATTTAGCAATGGTGTAGTACTTTTTAACTTCCAGGAAGTAATCTGTGACCTAAAAGATTTTCACAATTGCAAAATAGTGTTTATGGTCTCATATTGGGGCAGACGAACAGGATGAATGTAGTGAATACTGAAGGAAAAATTTTAATACTTTCAGAATGATGGTTCAGCATAAAATTTTTACTAACTTTTGGTACAATCTTTACTAATTCTTTTTTCAGTGTAAAGTAGCACTTTGCCGGGAAATTAACTAACTGAGATGATTATTTTATCAGTTATGTTGATTTCTTTTGAATTATATGTATTTGACAGTGTAAAAGAGCTTTTCTGACAGACTATTAAGCAAATCTTCATTACTTTGAAATTCCTCAAAGTGGAGAATACTTGTATTTTCATGTGCATTTTAGACATTTTTGTTATATGAAAAATATTTCTCTGATGTATTTGTTTGATAAATATTAATGTAAACTTTTTATCTTCCTTGCTGTTTTGAGTTTCATTATAGATTCATTAATAAAGTCATTAAAAGAGATTTTTGTGTTCGTCTTTTTTAAAGAGAATCACGGGAGGATTAAAAAATATGACTTGGAAACATTTTTTTAAAGGAAGGTTTGAATGGAAGTTAATATTCCTTCATTTCCTCTGATTTGTATTCATTAAAATTTAGTCCTTAATATTGTAATATTCGTGGAATCTCTACTTTGGGGAAACAAACTGATACTTAAAGGAGGGAGGAGAGGAGGTAGATTTAGTTCTTGTCGTGGAGGGTGTGGAGGCCTGGAGGTAGATTTCGGAAAGAAATACAATTCCCTGCTGATGACGTTATGGAAGCAGTTCCAGATGATAGAAATCTGATAGAAAATTGGTTACCAAGAGAAAATTAAAAACTGCTCTTGGAAATTTGCTTTGATTGGTTTGGTGTCCAATATAATGATGCAGTTTATTTTTACTTATTCTAACCATTCAATTACATGAAGTTGAAAGCCTGTGTCTAGGTTCTAGACCTATTAAAACTTTAAGCCCCCTCAAATTTCAGTCAATTATAGCTATTATTCTCACAATGCTAAAATTATCCTATTTTGGCTGGATGGGTGTGGGAGGAGCCCCTTCAATTTGATACCTATGCCATTTTCTACATAATTCGGTCATACTTTTTGGCACTATGTGAGCCAGTTTCATCTTGTATATTTCCTGCCCAGACCTGACATGATCTTGACCTTTGGAATGGGAATTGGGATTGTCTGTAGTGCACTGGTCCTCCAATTTTTTTGTCTCAAAGCTCATTTATGCTCTTAGAAATTATGGAGAATCCAAAGAGCTTTTTGTTATGTTGCTATATTCCATTATCAGAAATTAAAAGAGAAAAATTTTGGTTTTATTAACTTAAAAATGATAAAACCATTATGTGTTAACATAAATAATTGTTATGAAAAATAACTTCAAAACAAAATTTAGTGAGAAGCATGACATCTACATTTTTGCAAATCTTGTTCTTACAATAGAAGACAGATTCTCCTATCTGTTTTTACATTTAATCTGTTGAGATACATTGTTTTTGGCTGAAGTACTTCAGAAAATCTGGCCTTACACAGATAGGTAGTTGGAAAAGGGAGGAGTATTTTAATAACCTTTTCAGGTAATTATGGATATTCTTTGATGCTACTCCAAAACTTGACAAGTGATAGTTTCTTAGAAGTTGGTTGCAGTGAAGAATCTTAACTATATTAATTTTTGTACTCTGTTACACTAAACTATTAATTCTGTCTTGCACTTTGAATGGATCATTTACCCACATGTGATTTTGCAGCACCATAAATTTGTCATTTGGAAAATGTTCATATTTAGTTATGCAGATTTGCAAATGCTGAAGCATTTGATTATATGGTATCAAAAAGCAGTCACATTTTAAAACATCACTGCTGATCTCATCAGGAAAATCTAAGTATTGAGAAGCTGTCAAGCTCAGGGTGGTGGGCAAAATTTTCTAATATTTTACTTTTCACTTGAATACTTGAATTTTATCATGGCAACAAATGTTAGTTGTTTTTCTTAAGGTGACAGATCACTTTATTAGTTTTTTGAGAAATTGTATCAAATACTCAAGTCAGAACAACTGTAGTATGTCTGCCAGTTGTTCTCTCATGAAGACTTGGTGTTCCATGAAAAATGCACAGCTGAATTATAACTCAATTGCACAATGCTTTGCTTGGAGACATCCACGTCACATTTTCTTTATCCACTTGCCCATCAGTAGATACTTAGGTTGTTTCTGTGTCTTGGATACTGTAAATAATGCTGCAATGAACATGGTGCATATATCTTTTTGAGTCAGTGTTTTCATTTCCTTAGAATAAATACCCAAAAGTGGAGTTACTAGCCTGTGTGATAGTTCTCTTTTTTTAATAGACCCTTCATACTGTATAGACCCTTCATACTATTTCAGTGGAGCAAAACAGTTTACATTCCTACCAACCATACAGAACAGTCCTCTTTTCTCCACATTCTCACTAGCACTTATTTCTTGTCTTTTGGATAGTGGCCATTCTAACTGGTGTGAGGTGATATCTCCTTGTGGTGTTGATTTGCAATTCCCTGATGGTTAGTGATGTTGAGCACCTCTTCATGTACCTGTTGGCCATTTGTATGTCTTTTTTGGGAAAATGTCTATTCAGATCCTCTGCCCATTTTTAATTTGGCTTGGTTTTTTGTTATTGAGTTGTATGATTTCTTCATATATTTTAGATATTAACCCCTTATCAGATAATTAACAAATATTTTCTCCCACTCAGTATATTGCCTTTTAATTTTATTGGTGGTTTCCTCTGCTGTGCAGAGCTTTTTAGTTTGATGTAGTTCCATTTGTTTATTTTTGCTTGTGTTGCTTTTACTTGTGTCAAATTCCAAAAATCATCACAAAGACTGATGTCAGGGAGCTTTTCACCTGTTTTCTTCTAGGAGTCTTAATGGTTTCAGGTCTTACATTCAAATCTTTGATCCATTTTGAGTTGTGTTTTGTGTATGGGGTAAGACAAGTGGTCTGGTTTCATCCTTTTGTGTATGGCTGTCCAGTTTTCACAGCAACATTTGTTTATGAGACTCCTTTCCCTACTGCATATTCTTGGCTCCTTTGTCATAAGTTAATTGACCATATATGCAGGAACTTATTTCTGGCTCTCTATTCTGTTCCACTCATCTATGTGCTAGTTGCATACCATTTTGATTACTATAGCTTTGTAATATAGTTTGAAACCAGAAAATGTGGTGCTTCCAGTTTTATTCTTCTTTCTTGAGATCACTTCGGTTATTTGGGAGTCTTTGTGGTTTCCAAACCAATTTTAGTATTGTTTGTTCTATTTCTGTGAAAATGCCTTTGTTATTTTGATAGTGCTTGAACTGAATCTGCAGATTGCTTTGGATAGTATGGATATTTTAACAGTATTAATTCTTCCAAACCGTGAGCACAGAATGCCTTTCCATTTATTTGTGTCTTTAATGCTTTCATCAATATCTTATAACTTTCATTGCACATGTCTTTTACCTCCTTGGTTAAATTTGTTCCTAGGTTTTTATTCTTTTTGATACATTTGAAAATGGGATTGTTTTCTTAATTTCTCTTTCTGATAGTTTGTTATCAGTGTATAGAAACACAATAGATTTTTATATATTGTATATTGTGTATTTTGTATCCTGCAACTTTACTGAATTTGTTTCTTCTTATATATTTATATATATTTGGTGGAGTCCTCAGGATTTTCTATGTATAAGATCATATCATCCACAAATAGTGACAGTTTCTCCTACTAACTTTGGGCTTCATTTGTTCTTCTTTTTCTAGTTCCTTGAGGTGTAGTTACATTGTTTGTTTGAGATTTTTCTTGTTGAGGTTGTCATTTATAACTATGAACTTCCCTTTTGGAACTGCTTTTGCTTCATGCCATAATTGTACAGTATGTTGTATTTTTCATTTTCATTTATCTCAAGGTCTATTTTGATTTCTCTGTTGGCTGATTGTTCAGTAGCATGTTATTTAATCTCCACGTATTTGTGAATTTTCCAGTTTTTGTCTTGTAATTGATTTCTAGTTTCATATCATTGTAGTCAGAAAAGATGATATAGAAACTTGATATAGTTTCAACCTTAAATTTATTAAGACTTGTTTGTAGCCTAACATGATTTATCCTGGAGAATGTTCAATGTGCACTTGAGAAGAGTAAGTATTTGGTTGTTTTGGATGGAAAGTTCTGTATGTATCTGTTAACTCCATCTGGTCTACTGCATTAATGCCAATGTTTCCTTACTGGCTTTCTGTCTGGTGATCTATCCATTGATGAAAATGGAGTACCGAAGTCCCCTATTATTATTGTAATGCTATCTATTTCTCCCTTTGTTAATATTTGCTTTATGTATTTATGTGCTCTTATATTGGGTGCATAAATATGATCACTCTTCTCAAGGACAACTTAGCCTGGTAAAGTATTCTTGGTTGGCAGTTTTTTTCTTGCAGAACTTTGAATATATAATCACATTCTCTCCTGGATTGCACTGTTTCTGCTGAGATATATGGTGATAGTCTTATGGGAGTTTCCCTGTAAGTGCCAAGTTTCTTTTCTTTTACTACTTAAAAGATTTTCTCTTTGTCTTTTTTTTTTTTGTTGCAGTTTTATTACAATGTATCTTGGAAAAGATCTCTTTGTATTGAATTGGTTTGGGGACCTGTGAGCCTCAGGAACTTGATGTCCAAATGACTCCCCAGATTTGGAATGTTTTCATCCATTATTTCTGTAAATAAGCTTTCTGTTTCTGTCTCCCTCTCTTCTTCTTCTGGGACTCCCATAATGCACAGATTATTTCTTTTTTGATTTCCCTTAATTCTCATAGTCTTTCCTGATTTCTTTTCATCATAGTTTCTTTTTACTCCTCTGACTGGCTCATTTCAAGTAACCTGTTTCGAGCTCACTGATGTTTTCTTCTGCTTGATCAAGTCTGCTGTTGAAGCTCTCTATTGAATTATTTAGTGCAGTCATTGAATTCTTCACCTTCAAAATTCTGTTTGGTTGATTTTTATGTTTTCTATTTCTGTTTCAATTCTCATTTTGTTCTTACATTATTTTTCTGACTTCATTAAATTGTGGATCTGTATTCTTTTGTAGCAATCTGAGCATCTTTAGAACAATTATTTTGAATTCTTTTTTGGGCAATTTGTGGATCTTCATGGGGTAAATTACTGGAAGTTTACTGCATTTCTTTGGTGGTGTCATGTTTTCCTGATTCTTCATGATTCCTCTAGCCTTGTGTAGGTGTCTGCATATTTGAAGAGATAGTCACCTCTTCCAGACTTTATGGACTGACTTTAGTAAGGAAAGACCTTCACCTGTGGGTGGTGACATGCTGGAACATTTTGTGACCTCAGGTCTGGTGGTGTGGGACACCAAGTGTGGAGGTATGTAGTGGAGGAGGTATGTGGAGGAGTGCACTGTGTCTTGTCAGCTTAGGCAGCTGGAGTTTAGGACATCAACTACTGCATGATCCTTGACAAGAGTTGTGAGGGGTCTATAGTGACTGAAAGGGCTATTGGGTCATCAGTGGTACCTCTAGGTCCGTTGGCCCGGTCTGAGGCAGGTGATGGTGATATCCAGAACCAGGGTATGCATATACTTTGCAATGTGGGCAGCTGTAGGTTCCTGCATGGTGACAGGGGCTGGCTGTAGATACCCTTACAGTGGCAAGGGCCAGGACAAACTGTGGGCTCATGAGCAACTGTGGGAGCCCTAGCTGTCAATGTGTACTAGTCTACAGGGGCTAGCCTCAGGTGATTGCATGGCATTGGAGGTGGGTGATGGGAGATGGGATGGAAGAATGCACTTGTACACTTGCATGGGCTTGCTTCAGACTCATACATCAGTGTAGGCCAATGACAAGAGTCAGGACCACATCCGACCCACAGGAAGCTGTGAGAGCCTTGGCTGTCTATGTGTACTCATGTGGCTGTAGTAGCTGGCTACAGGTGCATGTACAGCAGTGGAGATTAGCTGTGGGGGCCTAGACTGTCATCTTACATGCACATAACTGCAGAGGCTTGGGCTGGTGCCTATGTGGACTCTGGGCTTTGGAGGGGAGGAAGTGTGGATTCTTTTGTGGAAGGCATCTGCATCTGTGAGCATGAAAACCTGTGGAATGAAAATCCCTGCAGTGAAATCTGCAGGGGTTCTGCAGTGGCTGTGCTGGCCATAGGTTTCCTCAGCAGCAAAAGCTGCTGGGGTCCTCTGAGCAGCAGTAGGCTGATGTGTGCAATGAGATTCTATGTGATGAGAGCTGGGGAAGAGGCCTGGAGCATGTGTAAGGGCTGTGGAGCTCCTCAGCAGTGAAGACTCCTGTGGTCCTCCATAGAGCAGAGCACTGGAAACTGCAGTAGCTCACACTATGTGGCTGATACTGGTAACCCCTGCCTTTCTTTGTTCCTAGCCATCTTTTTATTTTTATATTTTATTTTTTATTAAGGTATCATTGATATACACTCTTACGAAGTTTTCACATGAAAAACAATGTGGTTACTACATTCACCTATATTAATGAGTCCCCCCCCATACCCCATTGCAGTCACTGTCCATCAGTGTAGTAAGATGCCACCATGTGTACTAATCATAATACCCCTCAATCCCCTTCTCCCTCCCTTCCCCCAATCACCCTCCTGAGTCCCTTTCCCTTTGGTAACTGTTAGTCCATTCTTGGATTCTGTGAGCCTGCTGCTGTTTTGTTCCTTCAGTTTTGCTTTGTCCTTATACTCCACAAATGAGGGAAATCATTTGGTACTTGCCTTTCTCCACCTGGCTTATTTCACTGAGCATAATACCCTCTAGCTCCATCCATGTTGTTGCAAATGGCAGGATTTGTTTATTTCTTATAGCTAAATAGTATTCCACTGTGTATATGTACCACATCTTCTTTATCCATTCATCTACTGATGGACATTTAGGTTGCTTCCCTATCTTGGCTGTTGTAAACAGTGCTGTTATAAACATAGGAGTGCATATGTCTTTTTGATTCTGAGAACTTGTTTTCTTTTTTCTTTCTTTTTGCTATCATTAATCTACAATTACATGAAGAACACTATGTTTACCAGGCTCCCCACCCTCACCAAGTCCCCCCACCCACTACAGTTACTGTCCATCAGCGTAGCAAGATGCCGTATAATCACCACCTGTCTTCTCTGTGTTGTATAGCCCTCCCCATACCCCCCACAACACTATACATTCTAATCGTAATGCCCCCTTTCTTTTTCCCCGCCCTTATCCCTCCCTTCCCACCCATCATCCCCAGTCCCTTTCCCTTTGGTAACTGTTAGTCCATTCTTGGGTTCTGTGATTCTGCTGCTGTTTTGTTCCTTCATGAGAACTTGTTTTCTTTGGGTAAATTCCTAGGAGTGGAATTCCTGGGTCAAATGGTATTTCTATTTTGAGTTTTTTGAGGAACCTCCATACTGCTTTCCACATGGTTGAACTAATTTACATTCCCACCAGCAGTGTAGGAGGGTTCCCCTTTCTCTGCATCCTCACCCGCATTTGTTGTTCCTAGTCTTTTGGATGTTGGCCATCCTAACTGGTGTGAGGTGATATCTCGTGGTTTTACTTTGCATTTCCCTGATAATTAGTGATGTGGAGCATCTTTTGATGTGCCTGTTGGCCATCTGAATTTCTTCTTTGGAGAAGTGTTTGTTCATTTCCTCTGCTCATTTTTTTATTGGGTTATTTGCTTTTTGGTTGTTGAGGCATGTGAGTTCTTTGTATATTTTGGGTGTTAACCCCTTGTCAGATCTGTCATTTACAAATATATTCTCCCATATTGTAGGATGCCTTTTTGTTCTACTGATGGTGTCCTTTTGTGTACAGAAGCTTTTCAGTTTGATGTAGTCCCATTTGTTCACTTTGCTTTCGTTTCCCTTGCCTGAGGAGTTGTGTTCAGGAAAAAGTTGCTCATGTTTATATTCAAGAGATTTTTGCCTATGTTTTCTTCTCAGAGTTTTATGGTTTCACTACTTACATTCAGGTCTTTGATCCATTTTGAGTTCACTTTTGTGTTTGGTGTTAAACAATAATCCAGTTTCATTCTCTTACATGTAACTGTCCAGTTTTGCCAACACCAGTTGTTGAACAGGCTGTTTCCCCATTGTATGACCATGGCTCCTTTATCCTATGTTAATTGACCATATATGCTTGGGTTTATATGTTCCTAGCCATCTTAAGATGTCTCAGTTTTGTTGGTCTCTGTGTGGGGTAAAACTGAAGTGGCTTCTTCTTGAAGTGTTCCAGAAGTCTAGCGAAACTGGTCCCTCTCCTCAATTTCCTCTTACCAGTGAGGGGAAATCTCTCAGGCTGAGAAATTCCCTTTTGACACTGAGCAGTGACAACCTCGGGGATGCGATGATGAAGGCAAAATGAAACTGTTGTTCCTACCCTTTTTCTGTGGTTATTTTCAGGTTTTCTGCTCCACTGTGTTGCTGAAGCTTCTTAAGTGGACTTCCAAGCTCTCCCATAGCTATTTTTGTCCATGGATAGTTGTCAAATTGTTCCTTGTTGGGGATGGAGGCTAGATTCTCCTACTGTGCCATCTTGATGATGGCATTCTCTTGTGCAGTCCTTTAAAAATGTCACTCTATTGTCTTGTAGCTTGCATGGTTTCTAACAAGATGGCTGTTGTTTTTAAAAAATTTCTGGTAATGTGTCTTTTTTCCCTCTTTGGCTGCCTGTAAATTTTTTTCTTTGTTTTGTGTTTTCAGAAGTTGAATATAATATGTCTACCTCAGGCTTGGGTGTTTGTCTTGGTTTGTGGTTTGAATCTGTAGTTTGTTGTATGCCATTAATTTTGGAAACTCTTAGCCATTATCCCTTCAAATAATTATTCTACCCTGTTCTCTGTGTTTTTTCCTTCTGGAATACGAATTGTATATCTGTAAGATCAATTGATGTCCTACAATTCCTGGATGCTCTGCTCTTATTTTTTGAATATTTTCAAGTTTGAATATTTTCGAGTTCACTGATCTTTCCCTTAGCTCTGTGAAGTCTTCTGATAAGCTTGTCGATGACAATATTGATCTCCATTACTGTGTTTTCATTTATAGGTTGTTCATTTGATTTTTTATTACAGTTTCCATCTCTCTGCTGAAATTACCCATCTGACAATGAGTGTAGTCCAATTTTTCCATTAGTGCCCTTGACAGATTTTTCGTTTATTTTAAACTCCCTGTCTGATAACTCCAGCATCTGGGTTATATATGCATCTGGTTCTGTTGATTGTTTTGTCTCTTAGCATTATAGGTTGTTTTTATTTTACTCTTGCTTTTTCTACATTGCTTCCTCAATGACTTTTGTTTATTTTTGTTTCTTCATAGGGAAGATAGAGAAGAAGAATCTAGGCAGGGCTCCATGGCCTTCTTGCACCAGCTGCTCTTTACCATGTACCATGAGAGATGCTTTCTCAAGACTCTTGCCATCATTTTTTGTGAGTACCCATTGGAATCCATAGAGAGAAAAACCTGTGACTGGGTGAACTTACCTTACATCTCCCGCCTTTAAGGCTCCATAATGTCACCAGCCAATACTCTGCCTCCATCAATTTGTTAACAATTCTAGGTGAATCCTCTTACCAGTGTTCCATTCTCCTAGGTAAACACGTGCTTGCATTCCATATCTCCCTGTAGGCACGTGACTCTCCTCAGATGTGGGGTTAGTTGGCATTTCATCAACTTCAACTCTTTAGTAGAATCAGGAAAAGTTGTTAACTGAAGTTCAGCATTTTTTAAAACTATAAAGGTGGGAGGGACATCCTTTCTAGCTTTTTTCTAACTTTCTGCACCCAAGTAGAAACCAGAAATCTGATTCTCCTTTTTACTCCTAATCTCTCTGCTGGTAGGGTGACTATTTGTCCTGGTTTATAGCAGCTTAATTATTAATAGCATACTCCTTTCACTCAAAGAGTTTATTTACTTGAATGGTAAATTGTATAAATCATCCTGCCCTTGTAAATATTATATAATGAGGTTTTTCCAGGGGCATATATTAAGTTTGAATGGATTTGTTTGTCCTGGATAAAAACCAAATACTGAAGATCATTTTGGTGATATTCAAAAGGATATGGGGAGATAAGGTGTAAATCCAATGTGTAGACTTTATTTGGATCCTGTTTCAATCCAAATGGACTTTTTATTTAAGATAATCAGGGACATTTGAACATGGATTAGGTATTAGAAGATATTAAAGAATTATTGTTATTTTGTGAAGTATTAGAGTGATATTATAGTTATGTTTTAAAAGATCTTATTTGTCAGAGATAAACTCTAATATATTTGGAGATGAAATGATCTGACCATGGGGATTTACTTAAAAATACTCAAAAATAAAAAAAGGTAAAAGGAGAGAGCAATATGATTGATAAAAACAAGAAGGACAAAATGTTGATAATTGCTGAAGCTAGGAGATTGGCTCATGGGGGTTCATTATTTTATTATCTCATCTTTTTGTATTTTTGTCAATTTCATAATAAAAACTTTACAAAAGAGAGACAAGGATATAATCAAGAACCTATTTCTTAAAAAAAAAATAAGGTGATGGTTATCCTACAATTTAAACTGGTAAGGGTGAATTTTTCTTATGGCAGATTGGAGGCCAGGCAGCTATGCCTAAAAGTTCATTTGAAAACTTGCTATGCATCAGTGATTATTCAGCAAGCCAGATAATCTGTCATATAATGGGTACAGGGAGAAAAAAAGAGGTGAAATGCCATGGTTTCAATGCAGTTCAGTCCTACAGACCCACACTGGACCGGGAGGAGGGAATGCCCCTTGCAGATGTCTCATGAATCCTGACCCATTTTAGTGTCTCTTTTGTGCAAACTTATCTTAGAAGGGATACACTCTACTTTTCTTCTCTTTTATCCAGGTTCTCACTGTCCTTCCATTCTCTCCTCTTCATAATACGGGGGACAGTGGGTAACAAGGCTATAAAGTCTATGGGAGCAAGGGCAGTTCACTATTTTGATGGTGGATGGTACACCTAGTACCATTACTGGTACATAATAA
Organism: Manis javanica; assembly: GCF_040802235.1. Classification (NCBI taxonomy): domain Eukaryota; kingdom Metazoa; phylum Chordata; class Mammalia; order Pholidota; family Manidae; genus Manis; species Manis javanica. Next base: position 52,191,433 of record NC_133172.1, read on the forward strand.
AAGACATTAAATACCCATTTGGTAAAGAAATAGATGAATAAATGCACATTTGCTGCTTTCCCCAGAGGAGGAACTTAATAAATATTGTACTTCTTGAGTTGAGTTGTGAGTGGCAGAATTGAAAAGAGAAGTTTCGAGTTCGTGTACCCTTAGCACTGGACCTCTTCAAAGTCTTTGAAAGATGTCCAGATGAACAGAATCAGCCAATGTAATGTCTGTGAACAGACTAGGGAAGCTAAAAATGAAGTGTAGCTTCATTTAAAACTAAAAGAACAACATACAGTTATGTACATGCCGTCTTTCTTTCAAATATATTCATGGAAATGATCGCTAGAGGACAGTGATTCTTTCCTCCCTCTTAAAGGTCTTAGGCTATAATTCTGCAAAGAAATCAGGTGGCTTTGTAATATCTGTCCTCTTGGAATGACAGGTACCCTTAAATAAATAGGTGTCATTAATCATGGTGCTGGGCTTGTTTAATGAGCATGCAAGATTGACAAGTTAGTAATAAATCTCCAGCTCTTACAGGGAAGGTTGCTAAGGAGGTGCAGTGGCTTAATTTACATCTTTGGAAGGCACCAAAGATTTAATAATCTCCCTGCCTCATACATCAAACTAATACTCCTGAGGCAGAAAAGCAAAACATTTTTAACTGTTAATCTGAGAAGCAATAAAAGCCTGTCTCAGGTCACAAATAAATTGAGTTTCTGGTGGTCTCAGTGGACCCCTACTGTATGTGATTTACTCAGATTCCAAAGCCACTCAGGACCCCTGGAACATTGGCTGCAAAACCAGGCAAGCTGGGAACGCAATGGGGATTGCCAATCTAATAGAAGATCTAGACTGAGGGCAGTGATTGATTCTAATTTAGATGAACCCAATAATTTATTTCACCTTCCCATAAATAGACTATGGTCTACAAACATATATGAATTGAGATTCAGTTCTAAAGGATTGCTTTTAGTTGGCATTAGAACCATTTTATATTTGTTCTTAAAAGACCAAAAGCTGTTTTGAAGTTTTTACTTTCTAAGTGTAAGATTTAAGCTGCCCAGGTAACTGGGATGCAGAAAGGAGATACAGGCCTTCACAGAACAATGAGCCATTTGTGAAACCTAACCAATTTTCAGATTTCCAGTTGTTTGTTTCTTTAGCAACTGAGCCATGAGGTGTATTGAATTTATTAATTTGTAAAACTGTCCCCTATTGATGCTGATGTAGAAAATGTCATCCTCTTTATTTAAAGAATAGGCCATAATGGTCTCATAGAAAGAGGAGGGTAGAGTTATGTGCATTTGCAGTATGTATATGTGCATTCATTACTCTGATTTGTCATGAAATCATTTTTATAAAGGAACTAGCTTGTAAAATATGATCTTTGCTCATCTTTTACTAATGCTGCTTGTAATTTGAACAGAATCATTTTTGATGTGGAATGCTCTGTTACAGGAAATGGAAAAAAGAGCCTAAGCTGGTGATAAAAGATAGCCAATTCCCCTCGTCCACCTTCTTCCTTCTAACCGCTGTGGCTCTACATCGTAGCTGCGCATTAGGGCTGTATTTTGTCATGTGTTTTAAGGATGCACTGGCTGGCACAGAATGAGCTTCAGACTATTACTAGCACATCCATTCAACTTTAGTAATTAGGAAAACATACAACCCCAGATACACCTGGGCTGCTTCTGTCTGCCTGTCTCTGAGGAGGGCTAGATTCTCCCAGTCAGGAGTCCATGTTGGGACAGGTGGGAGAAGTCTTAGAGGAAAATCTCTTCTTCCTCTAGTAATTCGCTTAGCAAACATTCATTGATTACTTTTGGTCCTGGAGATGTAAAGCCATGTAAGGACAGACGTAAAGAGCGCTGTACCAATTTCCTGTTCCTTCCATAACAAATTACCACAATTTTAGTGGCTTAAAACAACACAAACTTACTATTTTCTTGTTCTGAAGATCAGAAGTCTAAAATCAAGGAGTGGGCAGGGCTGGGCTCGTCCCGAGGCTTTGGGGGAGTCTGCCTCCTTGCCTCTTCCAGCTTCTGGAGGCCGTGGCGTTCCTTGGTCCACAGCCCTATCCTTGAATCACTTCAACCTGCGCTTCTGCTGTCACATTTCCTGCTTCTCAGTGTGATCTCTCACCTCCCTCGTATGGGGATTCTTGATTACACTGAGCCCACCTGGATAAGCCAGGCTAATCTTCCCACCTCAAAACTCTTTATTTAATCACACCAGCAAAGTTTTATTTTCTATATAAGCTAATGTTCACAGGTTCCAGGAATTAGGATGTGGGCATCCTTGGAGGGGCCATTACTCAGCAGTCTCACGTAGGTTGCTCAGGCCCAAGGATTACCTTTGACTCCTCTCTCCTTTTGTTCCTATGTCTGGTCCTTCAGCAAATCCTTGTGGCTCCCTTTTTAAAGCTATCCATCATGGGACCACTTTTCACCTCCTTCACTGCTATCACCCTGTCTCAGCCACCATCACCTCCCATGTAGATTGTTAAAATATCTTCCTAACTGGTCTCTGTGTCTATGCTTGGTCTCTCCATTCTGTGTGCAACTCAGCAGCCAGAGCAATCCCATTCCAACATAAATTGGATAAAGTCATGACTCTTTCCAAAAATCACAGATGAACTCCCTTGTCATTCAGAGTAAAAGCCCAAGTCCTTAAAAGAGCCTACAAATCCTAGATGCTCTGTCCCGTCTGACCTTCACATTACTTCTTTGACCTTCTCTCCCCTCTTCCCCTTGCTCATTCCACTCCAGCCACAGTAGTCTTCTTACTGTTTCGCAAATATTCAAAGCACATTCACATCTCAGGATCTTCCCACAAGCTGCTTCCTCTGCCTGGAAGTCTCTTCCCGTAGAAAACCACATGGCTTGCTCTCTTACCTCCTTCACATGTTTGCTCAAATGTCACTTTCTTAGTGTGGCCCACCTGAAATCCTTTATTTGAAATGGTATGTCCCTCTACACTGGCCTTTTCTGCTTTGTTTTTCTTGTACTTTGTAGTTTGCTTATTTATCTTGTTGTGGTAGATTCCTCCCCACTTTAAAAAAGACTCCACAAAGCCAGGAATTTATTCCTGTTGTGTTCACTGTTGTATCTTCAGTACCAAGAACAGTGTTTGGCCCATAGTAGGTACTCAATAAGATTTGTTTAATGAATTCATGAGTTCCTTATAGCATCGGTGGGTGGTTTTTAGGTCAGCCTTCCCTACATTAGAAGAAAGGAGATCAAACCTGAATGTTGGGAGACTAGAATAAACAATACAACATTGGCCAACTCTAGCTTTAGGAAAAGATGCTTCTAGAAATTGACCTACCTACTTCTTGTAAATATTTCTGTTAAAAAAATAAAATAAGTACATTCACAGATCTGTCTGTTCCTGGGATGAAAAAGTTGAAATAAATTTAATCATTGTGATATTGTGACATAATAATAAAAAAAATTTTTGACCATATTCCCTGGTTCCTGGTACAGAGCTCCTAAAAGCCTTGGGATTTCCTGAGTAATAGGGATGAGAGGAGCATCTTTTGTTATTCATAATGAGCCCCTTTCAACCACTTATGTTAATGAAAATTAATAAAGGTACAGAATCAAGCAAATATTCTTTCCTATATGAACTGTGTTCAAAGAAAAATTGCCGAGGAGGAAAGTCATTCTTTTCTTTTTGCATAATTTTTTCTTATATTGAAACAATCTCGAAGTTACCAAAATAGTCAAATATAGATGCAACAAGCCACTTTTTTCCCCAAGCCATCTGAGAGTAAGTTACCGACCTGATGTCCTATCATGCCTAGATACTGAATACCTGAAAAACCTTTTTCTCCCCAGAGAGAAGGACACTGTCTTAGATAAACATAATGCAGTCATCAAAATCAGGAAATTAACATTGATGTCCACTTGTCCTCATAACACCCTTTATAGCAAAAGGGTCCTGTGCAGGATCACGTGTTGCATTTAATTCTCATGATTCTTTCGTCTCTTTCATTCTGGAACAGCTCCTCCAGCTCTGACTGTCATGACTGGGACATTTTCGAAGACTGCAGGTCAGTTATTTTGTTTTCTGCCTTTCCAATGGATTTGCCTGGTGTTCCCTCGTGAATAGAGCCAAGTCACGCATTTTCGGGAGGAATATCACAGTACTGGAGCTGAGGTCTTCCTTTTGCACCTCCTTGTCAGGTGGTGCAAGATGATTTTGATTTCGTCCCATTATTGATGGGTTCACTGATCACTTGATTAAGGTGGGGTCTACCGGCCTTCCTCACTGTGAAGTTACTCTTTTCTCTTTGTAATTAATCAGTATTTTATGAGGAGCTACTTTGAGTATATTTAAATATCCTGTTCTTCAACAAACATTCATTTTATTCATTTACTTATATAAATAAACTCATGGGTTTTCATTTTATTCAGTGGGTTATAATAATTACACTATCATTATTTATTTTGATACTCAGATTTCTCAGTTTAGTAATGTCAGAGCCCCATCAGTCTGGCCTTTGTGTCTTTCGCTATGTCCTGTCATTTTTGAGAACCTCCTTACTTTCCTGGCACAAGATGTCCCGAGTAAATCTTGTACTTTCCTTGCTCTAACCTTTGGATCAGCACTTCTCCCTGGTTCCTTTTAGTGGAGAATGATATTCAGAAACTAGGATCTGGTGGTCTAGCTGTTGGGTATCATTGCTCCCAACCCCTCTCACTTTCCAGTGGAGACAGCTGGAAATATGCGCGCACGCGTGCGTTTGTGTGTGTAATGCAACATGTGCACTGTGTATTTGGATTCAAATTAGCCAATTGTAAAAAGACATTTTGAGGCATGTCTTTTATAGGGGAGATTTTATAGGAACTGGTAAGTAGATGGACTTATTAATTTTGTTATGCATGGTAAACACATTGATTATGTTAAAAAACTCAGAGATTGGCAGTTGACATACAGGTGAACCCTTAACTTCAAGAGGTTTAAGTGAGATAATATAAGTGGACATGGCTATCTAAATAATTCACTATTCCATGTATATCTATCTATCTATCTATCTATCTATCTATCTATCTATCTATATACACACATACACTCTATATTTGTGCACATACACATATGTGTGTGTATATATATATATATATACATATATATGTATATACACATACATGCATGCACATATATAATTTTTTATTAAATTGAGTTTGGTATATAAGTATCCGGAATCTCAACCCTCTATATCCAATGTCTAGAGCTTATATAATCCTACAACTCCTGTTAAAATAAACTTGTCTCACAAGCCTCATTTTATAAGACCCAGAAAGGTTTTGACCATGTCCGGAGGAGAAGACTTGTCACCCCTGAGCTTCAGCTTGGTACATGGTATACATCTTACTCCAAAGATAGACGTGGTAAGTTGAGATGTCATAATGTACTCTTGGCTTTGGTTCAGTTTTCGAGACATTAAAATGTTATTTAGGACAAATGCAAAACCTGTCCTTCATAATCCTGTCTGTGAACTGTCACTGGTATGGCAGGAGAGGTTGATGCAGACATAAGGACTTTTGTCCCTCACTGGATAGGGGAGCTGGCCTCTCTCCCCCACAGCTGTTCCCTGCTGGAACAGTCATGGTTCCTGGGTGCTCTTTGACATCCTGAGTGGCTGCAACAGCAGGCAATTTAGTGCAAAATTATCCATCAATTAATCTCTTTGTTATTGGGTGTTTCAGATGCGTGTGCTTTGGCTCATCCTATAAATGAGATGAAAGGTGGCATGACTCCTGATTGTTATAGGCATCTCCCAAAATTATGGTTGTCTTGCCTACCCTGCCCCTGACCCATGGGGAGCTCCAGAGCCCAGAGAAGAAGAGCCATAGTGCTGGGAGGTGGTGAGACAAGTAGTCTGTGGGTCACACAAAACTCCGTCCACACCGGCAGAAACCCACCCTCTGTCTCCCACCCCAAGAAGCATATCAGAATGCCAGTGAGAGGGTTAACTTCAGCTCCTCTTAAGCCATAAAAAAAATTAAATTATTTGAAAACCTAAATACTTGGAGTATCGGTAACAGAGTAGTATCAGGATACGATGGTTCAGAGCTACTGCTCTAGTGGAATACTTTTAATAAAGAAGAGAAATATAAAGCAATGTGTACACACTTCAGCAGCACTGCCCTGAGGCCTGACTCTTGCCAAAGCTGAAAAATCCCTTGGAAATCTTCAGCTTCACACTTAATTACCACCTCCTTTGGCTGTTTCTCTTTTACTGCTTTTCTCTCCTTCCCCTGTGATTTTCCCTTCTAGTTGCCAAACACGCTTTCTCTTCCAGATACCATCTGTTTTCAGAATACATTTGCATTTCCTTTTTCCTTCCCAAAGTGGCCCTACTTTGGGGTCTGTGTTTTCCCATCACAGGACTGCTTCTACAGCGTTACCAAAGGCACAGGTGGGAAGGAAACCTGGGGCTTACAGAACTGAAATACAACCAGGAGTCCAGCAGGGATCTTCTTTGTGGACTTGGAAGTATGCTTTAGGTTCCTGGTGCACCCACCATTTTGAGGACCTTGGGGCACAGGGATTAGTTTGTGATATGTCTTTAAAATATCTTATTTGTTACAAAACTTCAAAGAATCTCAGTGTACAAAAGAGAAAGTGAAAGTCGTTCTCTGCAACACCACTCACATTCCTCATAGGGACATGACGTCCTCAGGCGCACACAGTGAGTGACCCCAGGGACTGCTATCAACAGTACAGCCCATATCCTCTTAGTCTTCTTGCTATTCATGTATCAAAAGGTGAAATATGAATATACAGAAGTTTAAAACAGAAATTGGATCATAGTATATTTTTTTTGCAACTTATTATTCTTTTACATAAATATCATGGATATCTTTTTATGTTGTATATTCTACATATAAATTTTATTTATATATATATATAAATATATTTATTTTTCCTTATTATTATCAGTGCCTTACAAGTTTATCTTTATGCTTGTGTGAGTCTCTGTAAAGCAGTTGGAATTACTTCATCAAGGGCATGTGCGTTTTGATCATTGATAAGGGTAAAGTGTATGTTTAAAAGGTGTGTGTATTTAAAAAGTTGGTACGTACAGTATTTTCCCCTTTCAATTATCAGAGATTATAAGGAGATAAGTGATAATGACTTATAGAATGCAAAAAGTATTTTACAAACTATTTTTATTATTTAACACTCACAGATATTCTCTAGGGAGGTAATTTACAGGTGAAGAAATGGAGACTCATGGAAATAAATGATTTGCCCAAGGTAGACGAGGAAGTGACAAGGTTGGGCCTGAGTCCCTTTTATCTCTAAGCCTAAAATCTTTGTCCTGCACGGCTACTGGCCTCTCCTGGGGGAGCACCAAATCTTCTGTTGTGATGGACTGACTGGACATAGGAGAGGGAGGGTGGAGGGGTTATTGGCCAGCCAACTTCATCCTAACGTGGCACATCCGTGGACAGACAGATGTTTCTCTCTCTGCCTGCTCACTCCCTTGGTGATCTCATCTGATTATAGCTTTAAATACCATCTGTAAGGCAGTGACCCCCAAACATGTATTTCCAGTGTGGAAGTCTCTCCTTAGAACATCCTATACTGAACTCCTGGTATTTCTTCCTAAGCCTGTTCTCCCTACAGCCTTTGCCATCTCAGTTGGCTCTTAGCTCATCCTTTTAGTTCTTCAGGCCCAAATCTTCGATCCTCTCTCTCTCTTTCAGACCCCTCATTCACAGGGAATCTGACCAAGGCCATATGCAACTTCCTGCCAGGTTTGGAATTAAAATCCAGGCGTGTCTTGTTCTAAAACACATTGAGGTGATTTGTTTTTTATTCTAATCCCATTAGCATGAATTCTGACCTGATGTTTGGAATTTGTACCCAAATTTAGGAGACCATGAACTGTGTCAGTGGTTAAGATGAGACTACATTCTTAATACATTGATTCCTACTTGTTTCTAAGATTATAAAAATTGAAAGTCTGAGTTGCATTTATTGAAAGCCTTATTTAATCTTAGCTGAGGAGATCAGCGGGCCCAGGTTTTGAAAACACACAGTCCTCCCTAGATCAGTTCTTCCATATCGTGTGCATGTGGGTAGAGGGAAGAAGAGAGGAGCCGAGAGGAGTCCAGCAGGAGCCTCTTGCTCTGCTGCTTATTCTGCCCCTCGCCCAGGGTCAGGACGGATATCCTCCAACAGAAAGGCGGCTGATGTAGGGGTTTAAACAGGAGCCCAGGCGAAGCTGTGGATCCTCCTCAGCGCACAAAGGAAAGCAAGCTCTTAAGTGAACCATGATGAAAAACTTAAATTATTGATCAGAAAGGGGATGTAACTTGTCAGGAAGCATTTATATTAATTTTGGCACATACTTTTGGATTTGTGTGTTTGTGTATATGTGTATGGAAAGTTGTCATACTCAGAAACCGAAAGTTGGACAGTCTGTGTACTATTTCATGTATAATTCAGTTGTCAGCTGGGGCCTCCCTGGACCTAGGAAAGTTAGATAAACTTGAATCTTCAATTTTACAGCTGCCTAGAGTTTGCTTGGGCTGGAGAGGCTCCTTAAAATGTGAACTTTAGTCCATGGGGATATACCAAGAAATTTTGTCAACAGAAGACAAAGTCCTGCATAAACTGTGACAAATTGGTTACTCTAAGCTTGAATCAGTCAAGAGTTCTTACCACAACTGTGGTTCCTATATGCAGGCTTTCCCAATTCCACCCCAGTTTACCTGCACGTACAGCTCAGTTCTTTTACATATTTCTGCAAAAAGAGTTCACTTCACATTATCCATTTAATGAAGTGAAGCAGCTCTCTTGAAGACGTAAGGGGGCACATAGGCTGCTGAACAACTTTTAACTATCTCTTTGGCTTCTTAGCATCCCTCTTTTTATTTCTCTTCCCTTCAATTGGTGTTGCAATCAGCAAATTTGTTCTCTTGTCTATCCAGAGTATTTCTCCCTCTCAAGGTCCTTAGTGGCAGAGGTTCCACATTTTAGTCCATGAGGATATACCAAGAAATTTTGTCAACAGAAGACAAAATCTTAACTCAGTTACTTGGAGAATAAAACTGTGTATATTACATTATATAATGAAGAATATTTTATACAGTCATGGATGAAAATGTTTGATGTGGTTTGAGAATTACTAAGCTACCTTCCTTTTCTTTCTTTCCCGAGATCTTGTAAGATGCAGCTCCACCCCCAATTACACAATGCAGTTTCCTCCCTTTTCTCCTGGAGCTTACCAGTAGGGCTAACCCGAGGGTAGAGCTTATCTTCTTGTTTTAGGGATATCATGGAATTTTCCTCATGCATATGTGGCTTGATGCATTAACAAACACCTCAGGATACTGGCTTTGCAAGGGGAATTGTATGTGCATCTTAAAAACCAAGTGATGCATCTTTCCTAATGAAAAACATTAAAGATTCAAGTCTGACTCTAGACCAGAGTCCATAATAATGAGAAAGTTGTCAAAGCCATTCATTAGAAAAGAGCTAGAGGGAGAACAGGTCTGATAGATGAGTCTCTGGGTGATCTAGGGCCTCTGAGGAAGGATTCTTTCTATTCCTCTCGAAACTGACACATCTGAGCAAGGGTGGGAACCTGTTCGGGGTGCAGGTCACAAGTCTCACCTGCCTTTCAGTTCCTCTTACTCAGCATGTCTGGGCTCTAGGAGAGTCGAGACATGTTTATAGGGAAGTTAACCAGGAGAAGAGGGAAGCACTGGAAGCACATGTGGGAGATAGAAGGTAGGTCAAGAGAGTATAAAATGTTTAGAAGCTTCCGGAAGTCTCTGTCCATGTCCCCACATGCTTTGGTGACCAGAGAACAATAGCAGTGATAATGGCTAGCATTTATTTCATGCTTACATATGCCACACACAGTGTTTAATGCACACGTGAAAAGGTGATCAACTTTATTAAGTCACCAGGGAGATGCAAATTGAAACTACAACGTAGTAAAGCTACAAACCCACTAGAATAACTAAAATTAAAGTGGCAGAAAATACCAAGTGTTGATGAGTATGTGGGGCAACTGAACTCTCATTCACTGCTAATAGGGATTTAAATTGGAACAACCACTTTGGAAAACTAGCAGTATCTACCAAAGCTGATACCCTGTGACTGAGAAATTCTACTTGACCCAGAAATTGAATACATACATTTACCAAAAGATATGTCCAAGAATTTCAAAGCAGCACAACTTGTGGTAGTTAAGTGTTTCAACAACTGGAAACAAAATCTCCTTCAAGAGTAGACTGGATAAATAAATCATTGAATATTCACAAAATTATACAGCAACAACAATGAATGAACACCATCTACATGCAATACTGTGGATGAATCTCATTTACTTCTCATAGTAACTCTAAGAGGCAGTTCTTATTATTACTCCTATTTTGTAGATGAGAAAATTGAGCACAGAGAGGGTACATTATTGCCTAAGACTGCAAAGCTAGCAAGTGGAGTAGCTGGGATTCAAAACCCTAGCAGTTGAGTTCCAGCCCTTACCCATGATGCACCACTATCCCCCAGCCCCTAGCCATACAGGCAGCAGGTATTTACTGTGTGCTGCTTTGATGTAACACACCGAGGCACAGGGTGGAGCTGGTGCAGGGCTGCCTTGCAAAAGGTGTCTACCAGCTAACTCTGATTACCATGTGCCAGGCTGTGTACAGATGCTTCACCCAGAGTATAATGTTTATTCCTCACAGTGACCCTTTATAGTGGGTACTATTATTGTGCCCATTTTTGCAAATGGGGAAACAGAGACAGGGAGGTCAAGTAATTGACTAAGGTCATATGACTAGTATGTAATGAAGCCAGGATTCGAAGCCAAGTCTCTGTGCTCCAGAGTCCGTGCCCTTCACCATACCGCCACGTACCTGTCCTCAGCACACCCACAGGGACAAAGTCTTAACAGAAACCACTGCTCCTGTCATAGAGCTTGAGTTCTTTAAACCATATCGATTGTCAAAAACAATGAGAATTTGATCTCTGAGGTTTCATGGGATCAACTGGCTTCTGAGCAAAGTATCTGCCATCGGTTAGGTTGTCTTCATCCACTTTCAAAGGAAGAAGCAGATGCATTTTCATAGCCTTGACCACAACTTCTTGTGATTGCTGCAGCTTTTGAAGCCATGGCAAAGTTTTCCCAGACAGGCTGTGAGCATAACTCCCTTCTTAGAACCAGAGGCGAGAGGACCGGTACTGGGAAGAAAAGGAGAGTTACTTAGCAGATGGCAGGGGTGTGTGGGAGTTCCCCAGGGTTCTCTAATGAGAGGAGGTCTGAACACTGGCAACCTCTAGCCCCTGGCTGCACAAGAAACAGATGCTGGACCTTCCTGCATTGCCAAGAGTAGAAGACTTTGGGGACTCAAGATACTTTTGCTTGAATGTGTTGATGGAGAAATGAGAAGGTAGGAGAGATGGGGCATTTTCACATTTCCTCCTGAGTATAGCATTTCATCATCTCCAGCTGAATTATTACAATAGCCTCCTGCTTGGTCTCTCTAACTCCAGCCTTTCATCTCCTGATTGACCTTATCATGGCCCATAGGTAGTAAGTTCATACCAAAAGCTCTGGCCACTTCCACAAGCACACCATGCTGTTGAATGTTGCCATGTCTTTGCAAATGCTGAATTCTCCCACTTATCTTGGCAGGGGTTTACTTATCTTTGAAGGCCCAGTTCAAAGCTCTCCCTTTGGTGTTGCCCTCCCTGACCACCTCCCTAGGGAGAATTCATTGTTCCCTCCTCAGCACTCCCAAAACAGTTCTTTTTTCTTTTTAACACATAACATCCTTGTTCTAACAATGTACTATAATTATTTGCCATCCTGTGTCTAGAGTAGACTGAGCTTCTTATGGGCAGGAGCTGTGGAGTATTCATCCTCATATCCCTGGCATCCAGCAGCACCCAACTTGTCTAGGTGCCAAGTGAACATTTATTAGACAAAATCCAAAAGCACAAAGGTTGGAGGTATAAGATCATAGTGTCTTTGCAACCCAACATGGCCACTGAAAAAAGATACTCTTCTCAGGCCAGCTTTCCCTGTGTTGTCACATTGCTGTCTCATTCACATGTGCCCCTTCCTGCCATTTCAATGCTAGTATCAGAAATTCTAGCCTGAGGGTTTTGCCACGGTGGCTCTCCCCCATCGCGGCTTTCTCATTCAAGTGGCTGGTAGGGAGGTGATAGAGTCATCAGTGATGTGGTCTAATATGTAATGGGTTATTGCTGGATAGGAAATTATTTGTTCTCTGTGCCCCCCAGCTTCCATGATGGGTTAGCAGATATCAAAAGTTTAACAAGCAAACTTTTAAAAAATAAATTTTATTTTTAGAACAGTTAACTTAAGTTTATCACTTATTCAGATGTCCTTAGTTTTTACCTACTGTCCTTTTCCATTCCAGGATCCCGTCCAGGACAACAGATTACACTTAGTCATCATGTTGCTTAGGCTCCTCTCTGCTGTAACAGTTCCTCCGATTTCCTCCGGTTTGGATGACCTTGACAGTACTGAGTACTGACCAGGTGTACTGTATTGGAATTTGAGGTTTTCCTCATGATCAGACTGGGGGTATGGGTTTGGGGGAGGGAGATCACAGAGGTGAAGTGTCATTTTCATCGTGTCATGTCAAGAGTATAAGCAAACTTTTAAAAAATGTGAGTGTATAATCACCCTTCCCTCTCCCCAAATTTGTATTCCTTTCTATATTTTCTATCTCTATTAATGCCCCAGTAACTTTGTATTTTTCCTTGACTCTCATTCACATCGCCTCTGGTCAACTCTACTGGTTTTTCCATAAACTAATATCATAGTCCCCTAACTAGCGCCCCAGATCCCACTTCCTTACCTCTGCATTTCATTCTTCCTTGTACCGTTAGTTAACTATTGCTTTAACATCAGCTTCACCTTCAGAAATCTCAGAATGGTTCTTCATCACATGTAGAATATTTTTCTTGGTGTGGAATTCAAAGCTCTTCTGGTGCTAGCTCCAAAATAGCCTCCTTTATCATGATGAGTATTAGTTCCTTTACTCTACATTTGATGTCTTTTTGGAATTTACTTGTGTCCAAAAAAAAAATAGGTGTTTTCTTAAAGTAATTTCCCCTGCAGAAGAAGAGTAAATGAAATGGTGTGTGTGTGTGTGTGTGTGTGTGTGTGTGTGTGTGTGTGTGTGTGTGTGTGTGTGTGTGTGAGATATGCGTACCTCATTGGGGATGTGTACTTCTCCAGTCGTCTTTAGCCAGTACAAAGGGCTACCCATGGCTTCAAGTCTGGTGTGAATGGGAACAGTCCACTTGCTGCATAGTTAGAAAGGATGAGAGGGAAAAAGAAGGTAAGGAGAAAATACACTTGTCTAGAAGTGTGAGGGGATGTTCAGCACAATCTCCACTCATTTTCCTTTTTTAGTGGCTTGAGACAACAGCATCTGTTATCGCACACTTTCTGTGGGTCAGGATCCTGGCGTAGCTGAGCTGTCTTTTCTGGCTCAGGGTTTCTCACAAGGCTGCAATAAAGGTATTAGCTGCTCCACTCATTTTTTCCACTTTAAACACAAACACTTTCTAAAATTTGCTTCTAATCCTCAACCACTTCAAACTTCTATGAGGCAAGAGCTTTGTCCCATGCCAGGAATGGCATTTTAAATGTAAATTGAATTCTTCTTGCATGGATAGCCAGTTAGTTGTCTATGTCACAGGATGTGAAATGAGTCCATTGGCTGGACTGCATAATATGGCTGTCCCAAATTTTAATGAGCAAAAGAAATTGGCTTTCAAATTCATGTCTGTCCACAGTCTTCATTATTAAAGTTTAAAAGTGCGTAAGGAATTTGTGAAAGTCCCTTAGGCAGCCTGCTGAGGAATGCGTAAGCAGTCCGGACCAGGACCATTTCTACACCCAACACCAAATGAAGAGAAGGGCTGACAGAGATGGGGGAGCAAGAGTGGAGAGAACAGGAACCAAGGGTCCGTGAGGGCTTGCAGGCAAGGCTTTGGGTATGTCATTGGATTAATTAATCGTGAAGATTAGTGCTTTCCTTGCATACTTAGGAATATTGAGCTGTTAGCAACTCATTGAAGCCGTGTCATTGGAGAAGGCAGAGAATACAAAAGTAGTCACAACTGATTTGGACACTTTCATTTCCTGAGCTCTTAAATAATGAAACTATTTGCTGAGATTGGGAAAATAATTGTTTTTCTGGGATAGGCAACATCCACAGATCACCTGATAAAAGCTGCAACAAACCAAACCACTGGAGTTTTCTTGGCGTTCTTTGGCGACCTATTTACCCATGGCCTAGAATACTTCAATCTGGCACAACTCTTGATAACTGTGTTGCCAGCAGCAGAAGTAAAGACTATTTATTAAGGCTTTAGGTGGCAAGGTGCAGATATTAACAGACCAAGATAGTTGGTCAGAAGTAGGAAGAACACATGGACAGAACACATCATACAATTCTTCTATATCCATGCGGACTTAGACTTTATATTTTCATCTTTATCTGGACTCTCAGGAAACACACACAGCACGATCCACCCATGTATGTTAGCCAGGTGCCTGCGCCAGGCTCCCACCTTTAATCTCATGAATAGAGTAGCTAAGAATATTTTGAAATACTCCTTTTGGTATATTATCCATGCCTTTATTAGTGCAGATAGGCAATATTTGATTTGATAAAAGGTCAGTAACATTGCTACTGCCCTATTTTATTTTTTATTTCTCCCCCCCCCATTTATGGGGGAGGATTATTTTTCTTAGATCCTGACATAATTTTAGATTTTCACCTTATGGTTCATTCCTCACTAAAAGTCATTGCCCTCAGTTTTCAAGGTCATAACTATCTCTAGAGGGTCAGCAGCTAGGACCAAATCATATCAGGGTCATCCCTGGCTGCCAATAACCCCTCTGATACATCCATCTGCTTTTCTAATGAGGCCAGGGACCCATGGACTCTCCAAAGCTTCAGGGTTGGTCCGATGGGAAGACAAGGGCAATGGGATGTTTTTGAATTTGATGATTTTGTTTCCTTCTAACATGCAGCCTGGTCAGCTTATGAAAAATCATATCTCCATGACTTCCTCCTTCTGGCTCCCTTCCCATGTCATTATTGCAGAGGCTGTACCCTTTCTGTTTAATCTAGCTGGGAAACAAACTGAGAATTTCCCTCTCTACATCCTTAATATCTGACACAGTTGATGCAGTCTTAAATACCTAGGTGTCAGAGAAATGTGTGCTTAACTGAATGAATGGTTGAGTTCTGATAAAGTTCCCTCCATTTCTGTAACAGGGTATTACATTTATCAGAGCCAAATTTTTATATGGACTCAAATACAAAACTTCTTTCTTCTTTCCTAAGTCATCTGGGCATTTCACCAATCCTTCCTCATTTTGCCAGAAAGAGAAAAGAAACTCAAATTTGTTGTATCCCCTTCCCTTTGAGTCAAGGTGGGAGCCCATCTCCACTTCCTCCTCTGTGTAGTTCCTGGCTGTCACTCTCCAGCCTTTATTCCCAATTGTCTAAGGTAAAATTTTATCTCAGAAATTGTTGTCCTCACCTTGCATAAGTCTGATGAGCTGTTTACAGGGTCGTTTATCCGGAAGCCTTACCCTCCTGCCCTCTGCTTTCTCAGGCTTTTGCTTGTTCACAGTGGCATCTCTAATTGCTTGCTCTCACATTGCTTGTTCGCCGGGCATGGAGGAAGTGCTCATGAACAGCTGCTGAATATGCTAAATAAATAAATGAAGGGGGCTGTGAGCTGTCAGTGGCCCCTCTCCAGTGACTGGCCCAATCTGCTCTAGAGGAAGGATTCAGTACAATATTTGATGAATCTATCACAGGACATATTAATAAGTGGATCAAAATTTTACTGGTCCTTCAATGGCTACTTCAAGCTCAGCCTCCCCTGGAGGTTTTCTGACAACTTCAGCTAACCACTGTCTGCCCCTTCTTAACCACCCTTGTGTTTATTCAGTGTTTTTATAGATTATTACAATGCAGTTTATTTTGTGATGTTTTGCACATTAATATTTGTCTGTATGCCTCTTCTCCCCTTGATTGCAAGCTCCACCAAGGTGCTAATTTTTGTGGGGTTTGAAGCCTACACAGTTTTGGAAGTCCTTTATTACAAATACAAATCAGAATCAAAAGTGACTTTTTTAAGGGTGTATTTTAACAAATTATAACTTTAAAAAAGCTGGAGAATACCACACACATCACAAAATCAAAATAACAAGTTTTTAATCATTTTTGCCAGAAAGAGAAAAGGGACTCTTGAGATTTGTTGTTACTGTGGCACTCCATCCCCTCTGCCTGTCCCTCTGCTACCAGTGATTTATATTTGTTCAGTTTGTAGAACTGAACTTTCTTCTGCTAGGACATCAGACTCAGCTCAGTAATTTAAAGACTAATCATAATGCTCTTCCAGGGTGTAGGTAGTTGCTATGACCCTAAGAATATCTATTATATACATATCTATGTACACATATATATACATATAGGTATATAATAAAAATCTCATTATTTTGATTCATTAACTGCCTGCCACACTTCTGTAATAATTTTCTCCTACACATTTGTCTGCAGAATCTTTGCTTATGTCCCTTCATATAACAATTATTTGTGGTATCATTTTCTAGAGTGAATGGAAAGATATTTTGGTCTTTTCTCTCACATGGTTGATGTAAATTGGTGTTTTTATTATTGATAGTGGCATATGTATCTGTGTGTCACCTCACACACAGACATATTCACTCTTTGTAGTACTGCTACACCTTTGAGCCCTGTAAACACAGGGATTCTATTTTGTGAAACTTTCATCAAGAAAAGGAAAAAAACATAGTACACCCATAATTGTGTACAGTGCATTATCAAGTACTTTCCTAACAAGACAATTTTGATTTTGCTTGGGTATTGACAAGAACCACACCCTTTGTTTATAACTGTAACGTGCCTGGTGATTGGAAGAATTTTTCACAGACTGGCTCCGGCTCCACCCCTTTTAAACCATAGGTCTTCTCTACTACATGCATTTGGTTCCAGAGCCATATGACACTTTCATAGTATGAACCAATCCCTGATCCTAGGTGTTCACATCTACTATTCCTTAAATTATGTCTCATGGCCACCAGACTCAGCAAGTGACTCATGTCTCCTCTTTACAAGTGTTTCTCTGTGGGTCTCCTGACAGTTAATCACTGGCAGCATAGTCCTGTTGGCAGTTTTTGGATTTGCATTTTTAGGAAGTCCAAAACAGAATAAAATCTGCATTTAGATTTTCTTCTAACACAGTCACAGTCTATATTGACTAATCCTCTGGATATGAAGTAAGATACATCTTTTCTCTACAAGCAAGACAGTGGGTATTTAATGTGGTGCTGACAGTTTGTATCCCTAGGCTCTGTAAGAGCATTATAATTAGTCTTTTAATTGCTGAGCTGAGTCTGATGTCCAAGCAGGAGATAGTCCAATTCTACAAATTGAGTAAACAGAAATCGCTGATAGCAGAGGGGCAGGCATAGAGATGGAGTGCCACAGAGAACTAGCTGGGGAACTGGGGGTTGTCCTTTTGCTAAGACACCAGGCTCAAGTCAGACAGACCTAACTCCTGCCACTTGCTGCCAGTGTGACTTTGGGCAGTTCACTTAAGCATTTAGCCTCACTTCCTCATTTGAGATGAAGAGCATAACCTCATGGAGTTATGGAGTTAATAATTCAGAAATGTTAGGTGTCTTTTCTTCTAACATTTTTCTCTCTTCTAGGTCTATATAGATATTGAGATATCTGATATCTTTGGTTGTCTGAACCTTTTCCCAGAATCCACCTTCTTTAGCTGTTTTTCAGAAACAACTCTTTTTAACAGCAGGGTCCAGAGCTTAGTCATTTCCTGCCCATAATGCCTAAAAGAGCATTTTGCACATAATAATCCTTTCCATTCATTTAGCAATTAACTGTTTAACAAAGTCTTTTTCTATGCTGTATTACCCAGTCTTTGAAATGACTCTCTAATGGTGGGGTCACCTGAACTCACCAGCTCTGCCCTAGCTGTTCCTCCCCTGCAGATGCCCAGCTGTCCCTGCTTGTCACTAACATCTTGCCATTGGGGTCACCTCTTCAGAGAGGCCTCTGGCTCATCCCCTCAGTCATTCTGCAACATACATCCTATTTTACTATTTCATGGCACTTTTTGCATCTGATATTTTACTGCTGGTTTTTTTTTTAATCCAACTTCTTATGCTGAAATTCAGGCTTTAGGAGAGAAATGTTGTCCTTTCTGTCTCCTTAGGGTGCACATTCTCAGTAGGGGCAATATTATCCCAGGAGTCAAAAACTGGTTCAAGAGGGGGTAAAACATTTCACTCTTTTTATGTATAAAGCACAGATTTATATGTGTTCTATCTATATGTGTATATATATACATATATAATTATAGTATATATATACACTATGCATATCTATACAGTGTATAGTATATAGATATATAGTATATACATGGCATTAAAATTTGGGAGGCATAATTATGACGAAAATGTCTAAAAGTCTCCTTTGGGGAGCAATAATGAAAAAATGTTTGAGAACACTGCTTTATAGTATAGAACAATGCTGAGCACATAAATAATGTTTTTTGAATGACTGAACCATGTCCTTTAAAAGCTATAGAAGCTGAGGTGAAATAGCTAGCCTCAGGACATAAGGCTGATAGATAATAGAATTGCCTCCAAACTAAGTTTCCTGGGTCTCATGTTTTAATTCTAAGCCACCCATTAAATGCTCGATATATGCTTTTTGAGTTGACTTGAGCACAGTGAGCATTCCTGCAAGAGGAAGCAAAGCAAACTGCTTCAGGGACACTGTCTTCTTGCCCTATCTAACCTTACATGGTGAAAGGGCACCAGGAGCTGCCTGGGGTCTCTTTTATAAGGGCATGAATCCCAATCATGAGGGCTCCACCCTATGATCTAATCACCTCACAAAGGCCCCCATCTCCTAATACCATCACACTGGGGGTTAGTGAGTTTTGGATTTTGAATAAAGATGCAAACATTCGGTCTCTATCACTGGGCCACTATGTGGAGGTGATGTGGAAGAGACAGAAGACAGGACTGAAGGATGGTGATGATAGTAATAAGAATAATAATGTTCATTTATTAAGCTCTTGTTTTATGTTACTATCTTATTTAATCTTCAACGATTCTATGCAGCAGTTGCTCCTGTTTTATAGATGTGGGAACTGCAGCACAGAGAGTTTAAGTAGCAAACTCCACACAGAGTGAGTTCAGACCTGGGGTCATCTTGTGGTAGCACAAAAAATCACTGCCCAATGTATTGAGCAATTACTATGTACTAAGCATTTTATACACATTGATCTCTAAGGTGCTTTACAGTGGTGAGTCCCTGATTTCTGGGTATCTTCCCCCTAAGTTCTTGCTCTTGACCCTCCTTTCTGGGTCCCTGGGCCAGGATTGCTGAGGCAGGTTGGGCGGCTTGGAGTCCTCCAGGCAACTGCCCCACTTAACTACTCTGAAGTCTGAAGAAGGCTCTGTCTTCACACTCTTCACTGCTTATTGACCCAATTATCTGCTCACACCTGAGAAAGAACAGGCCCTGGCCATGTCTCTTACCTAGTCCACATGTGAGGTTCTTTAGGGGTCAGGCCATTTAAGAATGGAGAAGTCTGCGTCCTTCCTGTTAGCCTTTTTGCTTGAAGTGTAGTGTAAGTTAACAAAAAGCTTCCCAAATTCAACCTATGTTTTAATTCTATCATTTGTCTTCAGTGGGATATCCATTTTCAGATGCGCGGCTTTTTCGTTTTTGCATCTGTTTTCCCTGTGTTTGCCTGCCTGCCCATCTATCTGGCACTGAGAACAAATCAGGCTTCCATCACTGTGCAGCGGCTGCAGATGGACCTGAGGAAGCAGCGGACCTGGTCACTAGCTGCAGCTCTCAGAAGTGCCAGCAAGGCCTCAGGAGCGGTCAGATTGGATGCCAGTCTTACGTTTGAGGCTGAGGTGCTGTGTGACTTTATTTTTCTCCCTGTAATAATATGCATTTTAATCCTTAACTTTATACACCTTCTACTGTTCTGTTTACTTCAAGAATAACACACGCTTCTGCCTACATTTATAGGCTGTCTCATATTTCTTAGTAACCCTCAAATCAACCAAGCATGACTGGGCTGCAGTCATAAAGAGCAGCTTGATTTTGTCTTCTAATTTCTCTTTAAAATGTCTCTGTGAGGCACATTGTTTTCCTGCCCATGAGTGAGCTCAGGTGCCAGGACATTAATGGAGCCTTTTGGGTGTCAAAATACAGTCTCAGTACCGTTGCTAAAATGTTCTGTCTGAGGTGATAATCACAATTTTTAAAGTTGTGACTTCTCTCCTTTTTTAGCTTGGCCCTGCTGCAAGGAGGAAGCCCACTGTAGGGGAAGGAAAGCACACTCCCCTTCTTTCTTTCCTATTGTCTTCACCTTGGGTCCATTGCCAGCCTCTACAGCCGTACCCCCAGCTGGACAACTGTTTTCTGACCCCTCTGGGCTTAGAGCATGAAGGAGGAGAGGAAAAGAGAGCACGAAGGTTTCTACTTGTCAGATGCTGCTGGGAGAATGCTGGCACTTCCTTTGGCGGGGCACTTTCAAGGGTCTTTCAAAAACTTACCCTCTCACAGGGCATCTGCCCCTGCCGTTCTCTTAGTGGGGCTTAGAACGTCTCTCTTTTGGCTGGTTTGTTGTCTTCCCTTGGCCCTTAGGAACTTAACAATACCCACAGCTCCCCTTTGCTGAGGTCCCATTGTCCCACTCGATTTCCCTCTCAGAAAGTACCCAGAATGACCAGACACACCCTTCTTGAGTGGCCCACATCTGCTCCATAGAAAACACCCACACGTTTTTTACTGTGATAAATCCTGGGTGAAGAGGAACAAAACTCTTTGTTCCCAAACAGTTCTTCCTGTGCTCTGCTGTTTGCTGACTAGCCTGCCCATCTCTTGCCCCTTAGCACTTGCAGGTAGGATTCCGTCACAAGCGCACTGTGCCCCCTTATATATTAAAATAACCTAGGGGTCCCCTCAGAGTCACTCTTTGCTGAAGGTTAGGAGGTAGGCCTCACAGCCCAGCTCCCTCTGAAGAAATCCTCCCTAATCACCTACTCCTGACCCTTTTAGACACTCAGTGTGTGGAAGGCTTAAGAGTGGAGGCTGTTTTCTGTGCAAATTCTTGGTCTGGTTCCTTGATTTGATGTTTGCTACCTATTGTACCTCAGCTAAAATGTTTATTTTCACATCTGTAATAAGATACCACTTTTTAAATTCAATTAGAATTAAGCTCCTTCTAGACCAGTGCTGTCCAATAGAAATATAATGCAAGCCACATATGTATCGAACATTTTCTAGGACTCAGATGACAAACAGTGAAATTAATTTTAATAATAATCTTCTTAACCCAATATTTCAAAATGTTGTAATTTCAATATGAAATAAATATTAAGAATTGTTAATGAGATATTTTACATTCTAGTTTGGCATTAAGTCTTTGCAATCTGGAGTTTCCCCTATTCCAGTTTGAGCCAGTCACATACCAAGTACTCAATGGTGACAAGTGTCTAGTGGCTACTGTAATGGACTGCCTGGCAGTAGACTGGGAGCTCTCTCCATAGGCAAGATCGGGTTCTTTTGGTCCTTGCTGTATACCACAGTGCTTGGAATATAGTAAGCATTCGATATTTGTGGAATTGAACTGAATGAACTTGAAATAGAATAAGAAGTTGTCAAGGAAATTGTTCAGCAGCTTCCCATAAGAACTTTAATTCTACACACATTTAGTTTGCCCACATAATCTGTAATTCACTTACTCCAGGGCATTTAAATTCCATGAAGGTGGGGGGTCTTTGTCTTGTCCCTACAATTTATCATAGTTTCAAGTGTTATGATGTGGGGATTCATGCTATCAACAAATATTTATTTAGTGTCCATGTGAGGTTGGATATTTTAGGTGCTGGGGATCCTGTGTTGAACACTGCAGACAAGTCTCTGTCTTCGTGGAGCTTACTTACAGACAATAAAAAATAGCAGGGGCTATGAAGGAAGTCACTGGGGTGATGTGACAGGGTGTGACTGGGAATGGGGGAGCAAGGTCACATGGAGGAGCAGCCAGGCCTTCAAGAGCTAGGGGAAGGACAATTGACTGTGTCTTTCTACAGTCCTACAGGCTTCCTCCTTTTCAGCCACATTGGCCTTTTATTTCTTTAACACCAAAATTCATTTCTTTGAACTTTGTATTTCCTTTGCCTGTGTCGCTGTCTTCCTGGTTGGTGCCTCTCGCGTCTCAACTAATCTCAGTGTGAATTTCCCTGACCATCTTATCTATCGGGTTCATTTCCTTAGATGCTCTCCATCATATAGCCACATTTTGTTTATTATCACGATCTTAAATGATCTTATTTATTAATCTGTTGTCTCCCACTCCATAAGGAAAGCTCTAAGAAATTAGTAACTCTGTCTTGAGTTCCTACCTTCCAGTGTAGAAAAGTGCCTCTCTGACAGATGTATGATCCGTAACTAGTGGTCAATAGGCATTTATTGATTGAATGAATGAAAATCAAGAGGAGATGTCTTTGGGAGATGTCGCAATATTTGAATGAGGCCACAGTCTAAAGGAAGTCTGGGAAGCACTATTTTTATCTGCTTTCTCTGAGAAGGAAGATAGAGTTTAATGCATATAAAAGCTATGCCCTTGTACTGTCTTGGGTTCTCGTTCTGGCCCCTTCGGGTGATGGACCATGTTACTGCGCAAACAGGCGTAAACTTTTGCATATAACTTAGGGGTTGGGAGGAGGCAGCGAATGGGATTCCTGAAGCGGTAAACGGACCTCAAGTTAAAAATTCTTGTAGAAATGAGAACCCTCACAGCAACGCGGGGAAACAAATGTTAAATGAGATAATGCATGAAATAGCTTAAAAGAACTAGGACAGGTGCCTGGAGAAGGATGTCTTTGGGAAGAGAGGGTGTCAGAAGAATCCCTGAAATTCAAAATCTTTCCCACCAAGCACCGCTGCCGGCGGTTGCTATGGACGCTCGCCTCCTCCAATCATCGAGCATCTTGCTAGGCTGTGTTGCGCTCAGGGGTTGCTGCGGCAACGGATGGTAACAGCTCCGGGACGCAGGTAGCTCTGCAGGAGTGAGGCTGGCTTGGAGCTGGGTGGGGAGCCCCCTCGGCTGCTGCGGCGTGAGTTAGACTTGGGTCTTGGCGGGGAAATGCGGCCCAGAATTGGCATGGGGTCGGGGGTGCACCAGTGTTGGAGGTGCTCACAGTGATCATTGTGAGGGGCCTGGGACTGGCCCGGCCATCCCCTCCTCTCATTCCTGCCATAGGTCCCAAGGGATCCCCAAACTTTCCAGACCCACCCCTCCCCAGCCTCTCCTGGCCCTCTTCTCACCCCCATTAAAACAGCTAACCTCCTATTTCTGTCTTGGGATTCCCCAGACAAACAGGTAGTGAGAGGCAGGCGTTGGCCTGAAGGACAGAAGACCGGGGTGTTCACTTTGCTTCTCACTTCTAATGAGCCATGAGGCCTTGAACAAATCATTTTTGATATTTCCCCACCAGGAAAATAGGGTGCCACACCCCCACTCTTACCCCCCGCCCCTCCCCTGTTACTTCTCAGAACTGCCGGGAGGATCAAATGCATGACCAGTATATCCTCAGATATACTTTCCCTATATGGTCTCATTTCACAGCCACAAGGGTCCTGTGAAGCGACGGTAACGATTAACCTGCCATTTCGGTTGAGCAGTCTGTGCTCAGAAAGTGCCCCATGACCAAGGCTGGGGGAGGGGGCAGTTGGTGTGACTCTTACCCACCACCTATGCTACCTGGTGTCCTGTCCCCTGTGCGCGTCACCTGTTTTCCTTAGGTTTGTTTCCTGCTCCCTGCCTCTATTGGATTTTGTCCTTTTCACTCCATAATATTTGAGTCAGTACACATTTTATCAAGATGGCTCTTCCCCACTCTCCTTTTCCTTACTCCTTAAAGCAATTGAAATGCTACTTCACGTCTAGTATTAGCGCAGCTGTTTTGCTGGAAAAAAAAATATTGTTGACAGAATCTGTGCCTTCGGTTAGGTAATACAGCGGAATAATGTTTTACTCTGTTAGGTTCAGAAGCCAGTGCTAAGTTGAACGCAGTCAGAAATATCCCTGGAAAAAATCTCTTAAGTAATCTGGGAGCAACCCGATTCAGAAATCAAACCATTGAAAAGCTTTAATTTGGGGAATATTTAAATACATTTCAGGAAATTCTAATCTATAGACTCTATTTGTCACCATAAATTAGTAGAAGGATAAATATATCGGTTCCATTAAGTCTTTGTGCTTCTAAAGTTTGCCGTAATCCTCATTTTACACTTGAATTTCTTCTTTGAGAATGTTGAGAAGGCTGTCACCATCTGAGTGGTTGGTCCCCTGGACATCACTCTGCTTGGTGGGCTGATAAATCCTTGGAACCATTCATGCATACCTGCCATGGCCCCCCAGTCTTCATGGGACCAAGGGTTGTTGAATGAAACTGACCCTCTCATTTTCAGGACTACATCTCACCTCATTCTACAGCCCACTGATTGGGAGGACAAAGACAATCACCCATCTACTTTAAAGGTTATTTTCTGTCTTTTGATTTAACTAAATAGTATGCTTATAGTTGAAATCCCATCATCCCCATTGATGTAACTCATTTGGGGTCTTACTGTAGAGATTGTACTCACCCTGCATGGGCATCGATACTTGCTATTATCATTCTTTTAAAACTTTGTGTTTCTGATGGGAAAATAATGGTTATTATCATTTTGTTATAATTTACATTTGTCAAATTACTAGTGAGATTGAGCTGTTTATGATTATTGATTATTGATAATTGATCTGTGGATTGCCTCTCTTTATCTTTGCCTAATTTAAATTTGACTGTCCTTTTTGTATTGATTTATAGTACTGTACATGCTGTGGATATTGACACTTTGTATGCTGTGTTGACATATAACTTAAATTAGTATTTTCTCTCCATATGCTCTTAGCTAATTTTTTAGGTCAGATGATGTATAATTTACATGCTTTGAAACCATCCCTTTTAGGTGTAGAGTTCCATGAGTTTTGAAAAATGAATAGTCAAGTAACCACATTTATGTGTAGACTGAGTCCATTAGCTCAAAATGTTCCCTTGTACCTGGTTGTAGTCAATCTCCTTTCCCTACCACCAGCCCCTGGCAACCAATTATCCAATGTCTGTTTCTGCATTTTCCAGAATGTCATATAAATGGAAACTTAAAATACATAGCACTCTTTTTCCTGGCTTCCTTTATTTAACACATTGCTTTGGAGATTCATCCATGTTGTTGCATGTGACAGTAGTTTATTTCTTATTATTGCTGAGTATTACTCATTTGAATGGATATACCATCAGTGAATGGGCATTTGGGTTGCTTCTAGTATTTGGTGATTAGAAATAAAGTTGCTATAAATATTCACATACAGATTTTTGTATCAACATAATTTTTTGATAAATACCTGAAAGTGGGATTGCTAGGGTTTATGGTTAATGTATGTTTAACTTTATAAGAATACCACCACACTGCTTTCCAAAGTGACTGTACCATTTGCATTTCCACCAGCATGAGAGTTTCACTTGTTCCATGCCCTTGCCAGTAGGTTGCAATTTTGCTAATTTTAATTACTTTGTAGGTGTTTAATAGTCCTATCAGAAAATGCCTGTATTGCAATTTAATTAGAAAAACTACACAGTCAGTCTTTAATTTCTTTGAGGATTTAAAGTGCTTTAGATCTCTGATTTTTTTTAAGGGTCAGATTTATCCCTTGCAGTGGTGGGGGAAAAGGTGGGCTTTTAAAAAATGTTCTGTGCTTCACTGAAAGTCTTGTCAAAAAGTATATGATATTGTCAAAGTGGCAATCTTTATCTTCAAATGAATACCAAAAAGTCAACTTGGTTGACTTTAAAGAAAAATTAGTTTGAAATGACTAAGAAAGGAATCACTTGTAATTTCACTGGCAGTTCATAAATCTCCTGCATTTTATTTTAAATGGCATCTCCTTGCTTTAATAGGGTATCTAAAATGTCCTGAATGTAAGATTGCTCTAATAACATCTGAGTGCACCTGAGTCTTTTAGTTTTTTATGCTATGATTATAAGCCCAAGCTAAATAACTTTGCCTAATTCTATGTTCTGTTCAACTATATTGTTGATGCTTGATTCTATTATAAACAGTCCACCCAAGTGTGCAGCAATGGCTTTAAAAATCTCTAATTAAAATAAATGTCAAGGTTAAGCTATTTTTATTCATGCCTGAAAACAATTACCAATACTTGAGACTTTTAAAATAATAACAGTGTGGTAAGCATATTTCAAAACCAGGAAGGCAGAAATTTGTGTTTATGATACCCAAAACTTAGTTTTGCTATTCTTTGGAATGCCCCTAGTAATCAACTATAGGTGACGTACATTATATGAAACCTCAAAGATTTCAGTGGGAGGTGGAAAAAAGAGTCCTTATGTCTTTCACTTCTGATATAATTCTTGTCACTCTCAGAAGGAATTAAAATGTAATAAAGAGGCATAACAGGGATTGTAATCTAAGAATACTAATTAATAACTGTAGTTCCACCAGAATGAAATTGTGTGATAAATGATAGGCTGTCAGTTGCTAAATCATGAACTATTCCAGAGAGAGAAAAAGCAACATAGTCTTCCACAATATGGCTCCTTATGTTAAAACTGTGACTGGTAGGGAAGTTTTGTACTTGTTAATCATTTGTGTTTTTATATTGCTGTTTGCAATTACAATTAAACAGATGGTTCCTAAAAAGATAGTGTGTTCTTAGCAATTAAAACCATGGCAAGCAGCTTTTCCTCTTCCCCAACATACAATTAAACTGAATAGAATCTCACACCCTGTGGGTTCTTCAGAGGAAAGGTTCTGTACAGATTCAGGCAGATTAGTATTCTGTTCCCCAGCCCTGTCATCTTGACCCCTGCAAACTGAGAGCGTTGCAGCTGGCAGAGGACTTCCAAACGTGGGTTTTAGGAAGTACTTGCCCCCTTCTCTGCCTTCTCCCCAGCTCCTATTCTTGCCGTATGTAGATTAATAGAGTACATTTTTAAATGGGGTCTTTGTAACAGTCTCTAACAACCATTGGATGTATCTAATATAGCTTTCGAAATTCTGGTTGATCAGGTAGTCCATGAAATTTCTCAAGGGAACTGGAAAATTAGTCTTTTTTAAAATTCTTTTTCATGACACCTCATGTTAACATGTTTGCTTGTGAAAAAAATCTTTCAGAGTTTTTATCTAAAGAATATGGAATTTATTTGGGTTCTAGGGAAACCAAATTTTTACCTTATTTTTGATTCCTATTACAACAAATAAACTTTAGATATTTCAACAAAGACTCAGCACCCAGTGATATTTCACTAGTTGAAATATGGCTTTGTGGCTAGTGATTCCTCCTTTGAACCAGAACACAGCAGCCTTAGTGGGTCTCCCCAGAGAAGTAGAGTTGAAGCATGTGGTGGACGGTTCACTGATGAAACCTTGGAAATAAGTGTTTTGTTTGCATGAGCATAAATAGGCCCAAGTATACCATTGATGATTTTAGGTACAGGCTTTTGTGCCCACAAGTAAGCAGTTATTTGCTGGTGTAATTAACCATCTGCACCTTATTATGAGGGTGCAGCTGGCTAATTATGCCCAGTGCCACAGGGCAGGTTAAACATCTCATCTGCATAAGAAGTGGATTTGCAACAAAGAATACTGACCTTTACAAATGAGTCCCTAAATTCAAGTTCTGCTTGAGGTCAACACTTTTGTTTTGTTTTGTTGAGAAGTAAAATTTATATATGGGTAATGGTATTTCTGTTTGTAAAGTAATTAGTATAGAATCATAGGACAGACATACATTGAGTCAGAGACAAATAGATCCCTACTGAGTTCAAATTATTTTGGTTCCTCAATGTGGAAAAGTGGCACATCAGTATGGATGTACATGTATTCATGAACTTGCACGAATGACAACTTGGAGCATCACTGAGACTTCAAATGGGGTAAATTTGTGGACTGACCATTTCAAAATTACTTTTAGCAATAGTCATACATTATTCTTGTGACTCACTGGACGGATCATTGGAGAGAACAGCAGAATACTGGCAAGCAGAAACTTAAATTTCAGTGTAGGTTAAATTCATTGTCAATGCTAACTGACTAAGTGTGAAGGAAGTCTGCTAGAGTGAATCTTCCCCTATTTGTTTGTCAAAAACTGTCTTTAATTTGCCCTTACTCTTGAAAGTTATCTTTGTTGGTTATAGAATTAAAAGATAGCAGTTTTTTTCTTCCAGCACATTGGAATGCACCATTCTACCATCTTCTGGTTTCCACTATATTGGGAAATTGGCTCTCAGTCTAACCATGTCTCTTTTGAAAATAATCCACCTTTTTTATTGGCTCTTTTAATGATTTTTCTCTGTATTTTTCATTTTCTTCACCCTTTCTAAGATGACTCTAGGTATGGATTTTTTCCCTAGCTAATAGTTTGGGGTTTGTTGGGCTTCTTGAATCTATATATTGGTCTTTTTCAACAATTTGGTAAAATTCTCAGCTATTATTTTTTAGATATTGCCTCTGATTCATCTCTCTCCTCTCATTCAAGGCTCCAATGATGTCAGATCTGTTTTCCATGTCTCTTAACCTCACTTGTGTATTTTCTATTTTTTTGTCACTCATGTGCTTTTTTCTTTGTATTCTCTTCAGCTATTTTAAATATGAATTTACTTATCCAAGAAATTTCTAAATTGAGTTACTGTATCTTTCATTGCTTGATGTTCTTTTTCAGACTTTTTCAAATCTGTTATGCCATTTTTCCCTACAACATTGTGCTTTTAAAAATCTTCGACCCTGAACACCCTTAAGGTCACCAGTTATTAACATTCTGTCACATTTGCCTTTGCTTTATCTTTTTTTCTTGAACTATTTGAAAGTAAGTTTATGACTTACAGAAGGGAGATGCCACAACAGCTCCATAATAGGTGTTAGCAGGTATTTGCTAAGAATAAGAACATTGTTTTACATAACCACAGTACTGTTATCACAGTCCATAAACTTAAAATCAATACAGTGTTATCTAATATACCCTCCATATTCATATTTCCCCAATTATTCAATAATGTCTCATAGGTTTTTAAAATTAGATCCAGAATCCAGTCAAGGACCATGTACAGCATTGAGCTGTTAAGCTTTTTAGCCTCCTGTTGTGTAGAACATCCCTTGACATTTGGGGGGGTTTTATTGGTTATTGTTTTTTGGGACATTATTTTTGAAGAGTCCAGCTGTTTTACAGAATTACAGTATCTTTTTTAAAAAAAAGATTCCTGTGCCATGAAGATATCTTCAGACTTGTCTGTCAGTACTTCAAACATAGTAAACAAAGTATTTTATAGTCTCTGTCTAATGAGTTCCTGTGCGAAGCCTGGAATGGTCTTCTGCTGTCTGTAGTTTCTGCTAACTTTGTTCATGTGTCTTGTTTTCTTGCTTGCTCATTTCTGTTCTTCATTGTCCTTGAAATACTATTTGTAGGGATTTTTATTTTTTGAGGTCTGGTATCACTTTTTGATGATGATGCCTTCCTCCACAGGAGATTTATATTTGCTTCTACCAGGCACCTCAGGATCTACTAATCTGGGTCCACCCAAACCGAGCTCATGGTTTGAGGTTCTCTGGACAATTTGAGTGATACAGACCTGGGCTGCAAATTTGAGTCAGAAGTGACACCAACTTCTGGGAGATTTTTTTCCCTTCTCTTTCTTTTTCTTCTCTTTCTCTGCCTAGCACCTTAACAAGTTTTACTATGGCTTTCTAGGGATGGTGGTAGAGTAGCCAGTAGTAGTAGTAGTGGTTTCTGAGTCCCAGCCTGAAGTGAAAAGGAACTCTCATTGTACTTCCCGTCTTGAGCAGACTCTAATTATTCATTGACTTCTGTCTCATTGCCCAGCAAGGCCACCAAACAAAGCCCAAATTTGTCTAGATTAACGAATATCCTGGGAAAAGTGGCTATCGAGTTCTAGGGCTTCACTCACTTCTTGAGTGTTCGATTTCTTTTATAGACTTTGGTTTGGTAACTGCATACTATCTTGACAGCTCTTTAATACCTTTAAGGAGACTAAATTTTTTTTTTCACTTAGAGCTTTTAATTGTGCTTATATGAATGGTTAGTTCAACTAACTGTTACCTGCCATTACTAGAAAGGGAAGCCCTCTTTAATTTTAGGAGAAACTTTTATTATTGTTCTTATTAGAGAGAGAGGCTGCGTACAGGTATTTTTCATACTTTTCATGGGAATTGATCTGGCTAAGCCCTGTGAGAGCAACACATTAAGAATCTGCTAGTCAATATTTACCATTGTGATAACTGAAAGAAGAGAAATGGCCCTTTTATATGTCAGGCAGCTCAAGTATAATCTTATGGTATGTAACTAATCTCTGTCCTTGGTTTTCATTATGAATTCTGTTATGACAGCCATCCAATATGAATTAAAAGGATTACATTTGGCATTTTAATAAAAGATAGACATATAGCATTTAACAAGGAGCTGCTAGTGAAGGTGTATGAGACAATGGTCAGCGCTGAGAGTTCTCAGCCGAGCAGGGTTGAGCTAGTTTGCTGTTCACCTGGTTCTGGGATTTGCTAAATGACTGGTGGGGACGGATGAAAGCGCCGGTTCCTTTTTTCACTGATGTCAGTTGGAGCCATGGAAGGGTCAGTGAGGAAGTCCAGATTTGCTCTTATGTGTATGGCTGACTTTATTAAAGGGATTCTAAACATTTTTCTATGAAAGGAAGTCTGGTTCCTGGCATTATTTTTGTCAGAAGAATTTGGTTAATGGATAATACTGACCACTTTTAAATAACGTTTGCAAATAACTCTGAGTTGTTAGTAGTGGAAAAAAATGCATGTAAAATATATTAGTTTTCTATAAAGGATTTTCTCTGTAATGATCTATAGACTTTCATCTTTAAAGTATAAAAATGAAATATTTCCAGTTATCTCTTTTGGGCTTATACATACTGGATGACCCAGAATTTTTGGTCCATGTGAGCTTAAGCAGAGACCTTGCTACATGCTGGCAATAATCAAATGTGGGCTTGGTAGAGTGGAATAATTTGTGTTTGGAATTACCTGTCCTGAATCACCTAATCCAAATATCCGATGATTTTCCATAATTTCCAGATTTCATTTTGGATGGTACATAAACTCCTAATAAACTTCAGGAGTAGATTTCAGGTAAATGGAAGATTCCTTAAATATAACAATTACCATTAGAGCATGCTACATTTCAAGTGACAGACACTTCCAACTTCAATACAGCTTAATTAAAATAAGGACTTTATTTGCCCATTTAGTTAGGGTACCAGGAGAGTTCATAGGATCAAAAGATAAGCTGCAGATACCAGAATCTCAACGTTTAGAATTGCTTTCAATACCACTATTATTCACGCATATTCATCTTCCCTCCTGTCATCCATCCACTTTGCTCACATTTCTGCTTTTTTATCTTTAGCTTTTTCTGCAGAAAGCTCTCTCTCTTTGGTGGGAGAGATGGCTGCCGATAGCTTTAAATTCATTTTAAGCTCAGCAAATCCAGAGAAAGGGCCTTTCTCACTGTCCAGCTATTATTCAAGGGAAGGATTCTGACTGGCATTATTACAGTCACCTGCTGTCACCCAAGACTAATCAGAGCATAAGAGAACAGGTATACTGTGATTGGCGAGGTCGGCCTCTCCCTTCTGGTCAGGGCAGTGGGCTCCTACTTCTTACAGGAAGAAGAAGAAGAACAGGAAGGCAAAATTATACTGAACAACCAAAAGAACTCTACAAGGGTAGGTGTTAAAAAGGGATAAAAGCTATTAAAGGGTATTCCTGAGTATGCATTCTTGAGTCCAACAGATTTGATTATTCTTGAGATAAATAGATTTGAGAAAATGATCTACTAAACCCATTATAGACAAATAACAAGATATGTTTGCATGTTAGAAAATTCCATAGATTAGAAGAACTGATATAACAGATATAACACGAGGAAAGGACAAATGAATTGTTTTAAGTGGCAGGGAAATTAATTAATAACCAAATAATTTCCTTTGCTTAAATTTCTTCCACAAAGGAATCACTAAGAAATGATAGACTTCAGCTTTTTAAAAAAAATTATTTTTATTTTCGCTAAACCAGCAGGAGTAAGCCATTTTACATCTGTTGCTGATATTAAATATGAATAACCCCTCATTGATCTGATGGTTGGATCCAAAATAAGGAATTTTTAGTGAATGGTAATTTTAATATTTCTTCTTCATTGCAGCAGATTCATAAATAAATATGCATTTGTTTAGGAATTCACTGCAATGAAAATAATATGAATTGCCTAGCATTTGCAAGAGGCTTATAAAACAGATTACCTTTAGTGATGTGTGCGTATGAGTCGAAGCAAATTGTCCAAGTGAACATTCATCATGTGTGATAGCTGTTGAAGCCAAAGGTATTCTCACTGTGTGTTTCTGCAAGCCTACCAATCTTTATACTCTGCTGGAAACAGAATCAATAGCATATAAAGTAGAAATAATTATATTTCAGCAAGGCAAACATTGATTTTTTTTCATGAAAAATAACAATATTTAATAAGAGGCTCAGAATTCTGAAGGGATCAGGTAGGAAAAAAGGGTAA
The DNA here is from genome assembly GCF_040802235.1 of Manis javanica. Classification (NCBI taxonomy): domain Eukaryota; kingdom Metazoa; phylum Chordata; class Mammalia; order Pholidota; family Manidae; genus Manis; species Manis javanica. The sequence goes on from NC_133172.1 coordinate 52,224,196, forward strand.
ATACTTCAATCTTTGTTGCATAGATATCCTTTACCAAACAGTTGTAAATTACAGATAGCTTAAAAGGAGGCGAGAAAATAAGGTGGGAAGTCCTTTAAATCAGTAAAACAAAACATTAAAGCAATCAGTCTGCCATAAGAGTTTCAGAAATCCTTACCCAGCCCAGTGTTATGATCTTAAAGTTATAAAAATAACCCTGTAGGCCAGTACTTGTCAAATTCCTTTTTCATGAATCTCTTTGAAGATGAAGCACTTTTGTAGAAACATTTGTTGTAAAGCATCAGGATAAGACAAATAGCTATAGATGTCAAAAGATCTGATGAGAGTTCATATGTACATACAAAAAAACTGATGCACATACTATGTTGATGGACAGTGACTGTAAACAGGTATGTGGGGGGGACTTGGTGAAGGGGGGAGCCTAGTAAACATAATGTCCTTCATGTAATTGTAGATTAATGATACCAAAATAAAACTAATAAAAAGAACCGGATTCAATTGACAAGTGAATTTGTTTTTATGACACATTTTAAAACCATGACTTACGACATTATACCAGGACATACCAGAATTTTCAGAATTTCATATAATTTTTGAACACTTATATTAACACTTAGTTAACATTTATATTTATGTTTATATGCATACAATGTAAAGTAAGCTTAGTTTTATTTCTTGGCAATGCATCCCATATAATTTAACATATTAAATAAGCCTAATTAGTATAGCATCTTTCTTTTTATAAGGACAGAGAACAAATCTTTTGAGATGTTCTAGAAACCCTCTGGAAATTCTGTTAGTTTGAGGTCAAAAAGACTTCATTTAGAATTTGAATTTGGGGAAGTTAGTCAAGAATAACTTAAGGTTTGGACACTTGGCTAAATAGGATCACAGAAAGTTATGAAACAGTTCTTAATTATCTATATAACCGAAGTGACAAAAATATTTCAAGGACAAATATTGAAGAGTACATACCTACAAAAGCCTTAGCTCTTTTTCAGTTGAGAAGACTCAGCTTTTCTAAGTAATCAGAGATCTGATAAAGACAAAACACAGAATTTTTGCATCCTAGGCAAATAACATTAAAAGTAAAGAAACTTTGTTTACAATTTCTTATTAAGAACAAACCAATAATCTAAGAAAACTTTGTCTTTATAACAGAAAGGAAAACCAAATTCTAATTTTGCACTAGAGTACTTTTGATAAAAAACCCCATTTTTAAATAAATGCATTTTAATCTTAGCTAGTTTGATTACACATAAATTTCCTTTCCCAAAATTCCTTCTCCATAAAACTTATACAACTTTCTCTCTTTTTTCTTATTAAGGTGTTATTGATATGCAATCTTATGCTCAGGTTTCATATGAGCAACATTGTGGTTACTACATTCCCCCCTATTATCAAGTCCCCACCACATACCCCATTACAGTCACTGTCCATCAGCGTAGTAAGATGCTATAGAGTCACTACTTGTCTTCTCTGTGCTATACTGCCTTCCCCGTGCCCCCCCTATATTCTGTGCTCTAATCATAATACCTCTTAATTCCCTTATCCCTCCTCAGCTCCTTCCCTTTGGTAACCGTTAGTCCATTCTTTGGCTCTAAGTGAGTTTGCTGCTGTTTTGTTCCTTCAGTTTTTGCTTTGTTCTTATTCTCCACAGATAAGTGAAATCATGTGGTACTTGTCTTTCTCCGCCTGGCTTATTTCACTGAGCTTAATACCCTCTAGCTCCATCCATGTTGTTGCAAGTGGTAGGATTTATTTTTTTCTTATGGCTGAATAATATTCCATTGTGTATATGTACCATATCTTCTTTATCCATTCATCTACTGATGGACACTTAGGTTGATTGCATTTCTTCGCTATTATAAATAGTGCTGCGATAAACCTAGGGGTGCATATGTCTTTTTGAATCTGTGATACTATTTTCTTCAGGTAAATTCCTAGGAATGGAATTCCTGGGTCAAATGGTATTTCTATTTTTATTTTTTTGAGGAACCTCCATACTGCTTTCCACAATGGTTGAATTAATTTATATTCCCACCAGCAGTGTAGGAGGGTTCCCCTTTCTCCACATCCTCACCAGCATTTGTTGTTGCTTGTCTGTTTGATGCTGGCCATCCTAACTGGTGTGAGGTGATATCTCATTGTGGTTTTAATTTGTATTTCTCTGATGATTAGCGATGTGGAGCATCTTTTCAGTGCCTGTTGATCATCTGAATTTCTTCTGTGGAGAAATGTCTGTTCAAATCCTCTGCCCATTTTTTAATTGGGGTTATTTGCTTTTTTGGCTGTTGCGGTGCATGAGCTCTTTATATATTTTGGATGTCAACCCCTTATTAGATATGTCATTTATGAATGTATTCTCCCCTACTTTAGGACGCCTTTTTGTTCTACTGATGGTGTCCTTTGCTGTACAGAAGCTTTCTAGTTTGATGTAGTCCCACTTGTTCATTTTTGCTTTTGTTTCCCTTGCCTGAGGAGATGTGTTCATGAAAAAGTTGCTCATGTTTATATTCAAGAGAGTTTTGCCTATGTTTTCTTCTAAGAGTTTTATGGTTTCATGACTTACATTCAAGTCTTTGATCTATTTTGAGTTTACTTTTGTATGTGGAGTTAGACAATAATCCAGTTTCCTTCTCTTGCATGTAGCTGTCCAGTTTTGCCAACACCAGCTGTTGAAGAGGCTGTCATTTCCCCATTGTATGTCCATGTCTCCTTTATCATATATTAATTGGCCACATATGTGTGTGTTTATATCTGGGTCTGTTCTTGTGCAAGTACCAAATTGTCTTGATTACCTGTGGCTTTGTAGTAGAGCTTGAAGTTGGGGAGCATAATCCCCCCACTTTATTCTTCCTTCTCATGATTGCTTTGGTTATTCAGGGTCATTTGTGGTTCCATATGAATTTTAGAACTATTTGTCCTAGTTCATTGAAGAATCTATTGGTATTTTGATAGGGATTGCTTTGAATCTGTAGACTGCTTTAGGCAGGAAGGTCATTTTGACAATATTCATTCTTCCTACCCAAGAGCATAGGATGTATTTCCATTTATTAGTGTCTTCTTTAATTTCTCTCAAGAGTGTCTTGTAGTTTTCAGGGTATAGGTCTTTCACTTCCTTGGTTAGGTTTATTCCTAGGTATTTTGTTCTTCTTGATGCAGTTGTGAATGGAATTGTTTTCCTGATTTCTTTCTGCTAGTTCATCATTAGTGTATAGGAATGCAACAGATTTCTGTGTATTAATTTTGTATCCTGCAACTTTGCTGAATTCAGATATTACTTCTAGTAGTTTTGGAGTGGATTCTTTAGAGTTTTTTATATACAATATCATGTCATCTGCAAACAGTGACAGTTTAACTTCTTCCTTACCAATCTGGATGCCTTTTATTTCTTTGTGTTGTCTGATTGCCGTGGTGAGGACCTCCAGAACCATGTTGAATAAAAGCGGGGAGAGTGTGCATCCTTGTCTTGTTCTCGATCTTAGAGGAAAAGCTTTCAGCTTTTCACTGTTTACTATGATGTTGGCTGTGGGTTTGTCGTATATGGCCTTTATTATGTTGAGGTAATTTGCCTTCTACACCCATTTTTTGAGTTTTTATTATGAATGGGTGTTGAATTTTGTCAAATGCTTTTTCAGCATCTATGGAGATGATTGTGTGATTTTTGTTCTTCTTTTTGTTGATGTGGTGGATGATGTTGATGGATTTTCAAATGTTGTATTGTCCTTGTATGCCTAAGATGAATCCCACTTGATCATGGTGTATGATCCTCTTGATGTATTTTTGAATTTGGTTTGCTAATGTATTGTTGAGTATTTTTGCATCTATGTTCATCAGGGCTATTGGTCTGTAATTTTCTTTTTTTGTTGGGCCTTTGCCTGGTTTTGGTATTAGAGTGATGCTGGCTTCATAGAATGAATTTGGAAGTATTCCCTCCTCTTCTGTTTTTTGGAAAACTTTAAAGAGAATGGGTATTTGGAGAAAAGGGAACCCTTGTTTGGTTGGTATGTAAAATGGTACAGCCATTATGGAAAACAGTATGGAGGTTCCTCAAAAAGTTACAAATGGAAATACCATATTACCAGTAATTCCATTTCCTGGTATTTACCCAAAGAGAACAAAATCACTAATTTCAAAGTATATATGCATCCCTATATTATAGTGCAGTATTATTTATAATAGCCAAGATATAGAAACAACCTAAATGTCCATCAATAGATGAATGGATACAGAAGATGTGGTAATATATGAAATGGAATATTAGCCATAAAAAAGAATGAAATCTTGGCATTTGTGACACCCTGTATAGACCTAGAAGTATTATCCTAAGTGATATAAGGCAGAGAAAGACAAATACCATATGATTTCACTTATACATGGAATCCTAAAAACAGAATAAATGAACAAATAAAACGTAAATAGACTCATAGACACAGAGAAGAGACTGGTAGTTAACATAGGGAAGAGGGTGAGAAAATGGGTAAATAGGTAAAAGGGGAAAAAAAGTTAGTAAGAATGGTCTCTTGATTTGGGTGATGGTTACATGAGTGTGTAGATGTTAAAATTCATCGAGCTATGCAATAAGATTTGTGTGTTTTATTGTATGTACCTCAATTTAAAAAAAGAGAAAGGTGAAGGGGTTAAATTATAAAATAAGTAAGGCCTGGGAATGAAAAGTGCGGCCGAGGGGATCTAGTCAATAATATTGTATAACTTCATGCAGCGGCGGATGGTAACTGCACTCAGTATGGTGAGCACTTCATAATGTCCTTAACTGTCCAGCCACTACGTTGTGTACCTGAAACTAATATAATATTTTCTATCAACTGTATTTAAACTAAAAAAAAAAAAAAGCAACTTCCATTTTGTGTAGCTCCTTGGAGTTCCTTTTTATTTGTTAGAAATCATTTTGTACAGCTCCTTGGAGTTCCTTTTTATTTGTTAGCTAGGATGCTTTTTATTTATTTGATTGATGGATCATTGAAACAAACCAATTTAATCTTCACATTTACTCAGTTGAATTTTGTTTTATCACATTACCTTCCTCCTGTGTGGCCTGTAGTTGGCTGTTGACTTTTCCCTGCCTGTGTCTGGTGTGGAAGCTTCTGCAGTTTCAACAAACTTCCAACCTCCAACATATTCCTTTGGACAAGCAGTTCTTTTTGTAATCTGAGGCCTACAAAAATTAGTTTTCACTGTACATCTCATTGTTGTCATTTATAATAAGAAATCATATATTTGGTCTTCATCCCAGTTTCTGACACAGAGCTCCTGTATCCCTTGGACTTTCCTAAGTGGTGAGAGCAATACAAGTGTCTTTTGTTCCTTGAATGAAGTGACTTCTGGACCCCACCTCAAGGGGGGGCTGGTTCCCAGGGGAACAACCACGTGATTAGAGGATTGGAACTTTCAACTCCACCCCTGACCTCCAGGAGTGGGAGAGGGGCCAGAGGTTGAGTCAGTTGCCAATGGCCAATGATTTAATCAATTGGGCCAATGTAAATGAAGCTTCCATTAGAAAACCCTAAAGGACAGGGTTCAAAGAGCTTCCAGGTTGGTGAACAAACACATGGAGATTTCGGGAGAAGACACCCCTGGAGAGGGCCTGGAAGCTCTGCACCATTTCCCACATACCTGACCCTATGTGTCTATCCCGTCTGGCTGTTCCTGAGATACCCTTTTACAGTCAACCAGTGATCTAGTAAGTAACATGTTTCTCTGAGTTCTGGGACCTGCTCTAGCAATAATCCAAGCCGAGGAGGGAGTCTTGGGGACCTCTGATTTCTAGCCAGTTGATCAGAAATACAGATAACCACCTAGGCTTGTTATTGCTGTTGGGGAGAAAGAAATTTCCTTCACCCTTCAAGTTCTTCTAGCTGGTCTACAAATCAAATTGAAATGATATCAACAGGATAAAAAGCGACAATGTTTAATTAGGTTCATATGGAGTCCCAATAATATAATTGAGACCAAAAGAAATGGCCAAGGCATGCAGCTTTTATGCATTTTAGACAAGGAAACATAAATCTGTGAGGAATTGACAGGACAAAGAAAACATTTGGGAGCGTCAATTTGTAAGGAATTCTAAACAGCATTTGGGCTGGGGGTGGGGGTAACAAATTCGTTTGTGTAGGCTTCTCCACTCTAAAGTCCTTGTCTCTGGTGATAAGGATGCTTTCTATGTTCCCGGTGTACGGAGGGTAACTTTCAAATGGGAGATTTATTTCCTGGTTTCAAGGAGATGGGGACAGAAGGCGGTCAGAGAGTCCCTCCTGCTTCTGCTGTTTCTGTTTCAATTCAAAGTAATCTATATACCAAAGTGGCCCATTTGGGGGCAGCCTGCCCTTGGTCTACTACACTGGTGTCTGGGAGGCAGGTGGGGTGGGGATGATCTTCTAAGACTGAATCATTAACCTGTAGGACCCGGTGCTGTCTCTGGGTTGATAGTGTCAGAACTGAGTTGTTATAGGACACCCAGTGTCCCAAGGATTGTTTGTTGGTGTGGGGAAACCCCCCACCACATGCACACACCGGAATGGAATTGGCAACTAGAACTTAATATATCTTCTTTTCCTTTTCTCCAGCATGGGTCAAATAAGAGGATTCTTTCTGAAATTGGTTTCTTTTTACCTAGCTCAGATACACATCCTGCAGAGACAGATTATTTTCAGGAAGTATTTCAAGGGGAAGAGAGCAGAGGCCAATGTGAGACCTGCGGAATCTGAAGTAATCCGATTTAAAAGCGGTCAAACAAATAAAAAATCCAAGGAGTACAACAGCTTCAGAAACAGTAGGAAAACAGAGGAGGAAGTAGTATTTTAAAAATGAAAATTAATCCCTTTATTCTGAGTGCCTGGAGAACTCCTCACTGACAACAAAAGTCGTGTTGCATTTACTTAAGCATTTTCCCTAATCTTTTCCGTTGACATTTTCCTGTTAAAATGGTGTTTTGGGCGTAAAGAAATATTGACCAACACCCCAGACTGTAATTGCCCCGGCCTGCACCACAACAGCAGCAGGAGCTGGAGATGTGCAGACAGGTGCTTAGGCTCTTTTTCATTTCCAGGCAGCAAGGCTTCAGTTCAATTTCTATCTTCTCAGTCTTTTTTTAACCAAACTTTTTGCTAATAATAACACTAAGAGCAATTAGATGACAGATACTGTGCAAAGTGAAGTACTTTGCAAATGTTCTTTCATTTAACCCCCATAATCAACGTAAGTGGGATGTGGTAGCTGACTTCCAAGATGGCTCCCAACCCTCGGGGTGCTCATGATGGCCTTGTGCGACCTCTCCCGCCCTGAACAGTGCTGCTCTGTGTGACCAGAAGATGGCCAGTGAATGGTGGTGTGTGACCTCGGGTCGCAAAGGGCACTGCAGCTTCTCCCGTGGTTTCTGGGACTTCTTTCTCTAGAGGTAGCCAGTCATCCCGTGAGGATAGTACCTTCTGAGAGAAAAGAATTTCTTTTTTTCAAAACTGTAGGAAAGCATTTCTATGAATCAGTCTACATATTTATTTAATGTGTTAAAGGCCTGTGAGCTTCTGCATTGCATATATGAACATGAAATACAGTGTTTGGCATTGAAGTTCCCTGAGATTTGTTTTCATCTTACACATTGCTCACTGGGTAGAAAAGATTTTAAATTGTCCTGAGACTGAAACTGGGAGCACGAATGTCAACTTTTGTTTGGCTTTTCAGCTAAAGAGGGACTTGGACATGGAAGAATAAGGCAGAAGAAAAAAATCAAGGACCTGTCTTTGATACATTTGGGGTGAAAAGAAAGCAAGGGGAGATGGATAGAGGCGAGGGATGGGGTATGATTATGGTGATCATGATCGTTATTTTTGTGACGTGTACACGTCCCCGCTACATCTGGGGGCATTCACTAATTTAATAATATACATTATGAAATTCTGCCTTACCAGGCAGCAGCCCACTCTAAATTTGAACTCTTTTAGACTCAGCTTCCTAGAGGTGACAGAACTTAACTCCCTGCAGAAAATTAGTTTTGTGCTTAAGAGTATTTACTCTAAAACATTTTAAAAAAGAAATCCAATGGTGCAAATCTGTAAAGGCAGAGCTTTAATGTAAACCCCATCCTGTCAGTTTTTCCTTCCCAAAAGTTAGCTGAGAAATACATTTTTCTCTTTTCTCTGAAAGAAGATATTGTATCATAGAAACTTAGGTTAAGTTTACTTAACCTAAACTCTGTTACATAGAAACACTAGAAAGAGCTGAAGGTTGACATTTAAATTAAGGAAAACAGAACAAAAGAAGGAAACATGTCCTCTGAGAAATATTTTAGCCCTGTAAAAATTATCCTCTAATGAGTACAATTTAATATTCCATTGAATTCAACAAATGTTAGCTGAGCCTCTTCTATGTGCCAATCACACATGATCCCTACAATCAAGCAGCTTACATTCTGGAGGTAGAGACAGGCTTGTAAGCAAACAACTTCAGTGCAATATATTACATTCAATAATAGAGGCATATGTAAAGGACTGAGTGATTGGCACTCTGTGTGCATTAAGGAAAGCCTTGCTTCTAGGGACCCTTACAATGGGTTTTGTAGGGTGAATAGAAGTTTGATAGACAGATGGGGGTAGGGATCTGAGAAGAAAGGATGAGCCTATGCAACAGTATAGAGGTATGAAATAGCCTGGCACATTTAGGGATTGTGGAAATTAATATGTATGGGTGAATTTATCTAACACATTTATTCAATAAGCATATGTTATGAGGCAGTATACTGGGCTCCTGGTGTCCCACAAGCACATCATTATTTCTGTCCCCCATCTTTTCTGTCTCAAAGATAGAACCCATAGTGAGCAAAAAGACAAAGTTTCTGTCCTCAAGAAACATAGTTTAGAGGCAGAGGGGGATGAATAAATTGCCACGATAGGGTTGAGTGTGAGATCATTAAAAAGGGGTCAGCTTCAGAGAGTCAGAGAAGACTCAGAAGGTAGAAGGTGTCATCTGAGCCCAGAAAGACAAATGGAAGTTAGCTGGGGAGGGGTGGGGAAGAACAGCATTCCAGGCAGTATGTACAAGTGTGGAGGTGCATGAGCACTTGCGAGATTATTGAACTGCAAGTTGACCATAAAGTGCGAGAAGGGCAGGTTCCTGGGATGCATGTCATGCTGAGGTGCATACAGAATATTCTGGACTAAAGGATTTTAGGCAGGGAAATGACATGACTAAAAATTCCCCATAGAAAGGTTGCTGTGACTGCAGGGTAGAGAATGGCTAGGGTGTGGGGGTTTGTGAGAGTGGGATGCAATTCTGGAGTCAGGAAGATCAGTTAAGAAGTTGTGGTCACCCAGGCAAGAAATGAGAGTGACAGTAGTGGAGGGCAGCAGGTCTGAAAAGGATTGGATGGATTTCTGAGATACCAAGGGAATAGAGTCACAAGGTATAGGCAGAATAGTGTCATGATTTAGAGTGTGGACTCTGGAAATGGAGTGACTGGTTCTCCCAGCTCTACCCTGTAAGTGTGGGACCTGGGGCAGGGTACTTACCTTTTCTGTGCCTCTGTTTCCTTATCTGAGATATGGGGAGAATAATAGTACATACATCTAGGGTTGTTGTGGTAATTAAGTTAATTAATACATGTAATGCTGGGAACACTGGCACATAGTAAGTGTTCAGCAAATATTTAGTTACATGATACACTGGAGGAGAGAAGTCATAGATAACACCTGAATTTGGAGTGTGGACAGTTGTGTGAAAGAGGATTCCTTTCACAAAGGAATACAGGTGAGAGCAGGTCTGGGGTGCAAGCTGGGCTTGAGGTGTCTATGGACACCTAGGTGGAGAAATCTGGTAGGCAGTGGGGTCAATGGAGTAGAACTCAAAAGGGATCTGGGTGGGATAAAGCCTCTACAACTGCAGGAGGGCATGGGCAGGGATGTGAGAAGTAGAGACAAGGCCTGGAGTAGCTGCCAGGAAGAGAACTGATGGGGAACCAGGTTGGGAGGTATAGGGGGCCCAGTGGAGGGTGGAGACTCTGAATTTGGGGTGATACGATCTGAGTTGTGTGGTTTCCTCCAACAGTCCTAACAGCCTGGGTGTGGGAGTAAAGGACAGCTGGATTGAGCCAATATTGGGGGGTTACTGGCTGTGAGGGCATGACTTGGAATCAGGACCTTGACAGTATTGCTAAGAGGCTGGGGCAGGATGAACAGTGAGTCCTAGAGGGAGGAGCAAAGACAGGAGAGGGCTGAGGGAGCTAAGGAGAGGTCAGCAGATGAAAGGGTATACGGAGGCTGAGACTAGGCACAGTGGAAGTCCTAGAGGAGGAGAGTTCAAGGAAGTGCTGTTTATGAACATACAGAGCCTGGCAGCCACCACCCCAGGGAGTGAGCTATTGAAACTGTTACTAAGATACCGAGCAGTATCGGGTGATGATAAGTTCTGGAAGGGCATCAGGAATGCAGATTGAAGTATAGTGGAGGTGAGAGAGGTTTTGAGCTCTGTGGAAGCAGCAGTCACCCTAGATAATGGAGAAGGGCCAGTGACCCAGATGGCAGAATCCTCAGTGGGTCAGTGTGAGGATGTGAACAGCCAGAAGAGGTGAAGGCAGGGCAGTAGCAGTAGAGGCGGGTGGCATGAGCTGTGTGGAATAGCGTGGGTGACGCTGTAAGTAGACAGGCACCAGTCGGGGAGTGTGGACTTTATTCCAGAGGGAATGGGGAGGAGGGAGGATAAAGATGAAATTTATATAATTTAAAGATAATTCTTTGGTCAGAATCTGGAAGACTGGAGGCAGGCAACACAACTGGGAGCCTATTGTAGTGGTCTGGGGAAAGAATATCAGAGATTGGGGCTATGGATAGATAGATGTTCAAGAGGACAACCGGACAGGATCTGGTCACTGGTTGGGGACAGGACCTACTGAGCGGGAGGAGTTGAGGATGATTCTCAGAGTGCGTGCATGCATGCGCGTCTGTGCGTGCTTACATGCAGGCCATACAGGGGAACAGGGCGGAAAGAAATATAAAGCTCTTTAATTATAATTCTAGGAGCTTGTGAACTTACTTAAAAAAGCTTACTCTAGATGGAAAATTAATATTTTTAGATATACCTAGCTAGTACAGTGAAAGTACTATTAAAAATATTGTTATCCAGATCTCTTTAACTTAAAAAGTTCTTTGATTCATGGCCATTTTACCATATTTTGACCAGAGGGAGGTCTTTAAAAGCAAGGTATTAAGGTAAGCTGTGGATTGTGTGAATCAAGGCATTCCTGGGACATTAATGCATTTGGCCTATTTGGATGAATTCAGTCCCGTGTTAGACAGTGGAGCAGAGGGCTAGGGGGATGTCATTTTAAATCCACTTCTGAATATTGACTCTGTCTAATTGACTGGTAGATGGTTCATTGGAAATACACATGCATCCATTATATACAAGGCATTATGCATTACAGCCTCTATCTCAAGGAACTTACAGTCTATTAAGATTAGAATAAGCACACGCATATAACTGCAAAGCAGAACAGTTTAGTTGTCATCAAAGAGGGGAAAAGTAAGGTGCTGAGAGGCCAAAGAGGCTGAGCAATCATTTCCAGCTGGTAGGATCAGAAATTGCTTTGATAAGGAAATGACAGTTGAATTAGGAAGGGATCTGTGCAGAGGTAAAGAAAGACATTGCAGTTAAAAGGAACAGTGAGCAGATTTTTAGGGAAAAAATACCTTAACCGTTGTAGATACAGAGCTACAAAAGCATAATCCAAAAACTACAGACTGGAATTGTAACAGTGTTAGTGACCAGAAACAAACAAAAGAGGTCAAGATTTTTAGAGTATTTAAGAAATCAGTTATAGAATAATGGGTTTTAATCAAAAATGAATCATCAGATTTTAACAAGATAACTGCTTTGTATTTTGGCTTGGTAAGAGGAGGACATTCTATTTTGTTGAATTGGAGTGGTCTCTTTGAGTTACAGCGTAGCTTATGAGTACATCTTTTCATACGTGGGGCAAATCCTTCTGCAGAAAATACCTATGCATCAAAGGATATGCACAGTTTTAAAAATTGCCAAAATGAAGTTACTGATTTATATTCCACCTGTAGCGTATGAGAATGACCACTTTCACAACATCCTCATCAACAATGAGTTTCACTAGTCTTTCTCCCTTTTTCTTGAATGTTAAGATATTTTATTTTAAAATAACTATGATTCACAGGAAGTGTCCAAAAAAAATAAAGAGCGGTCTCATATAGCCTTAATCTCCTATTTCCCCCAGTGGTTACATCTTTATAACTGTGGCATGTCAAAACCAGAAAAGTGTCATTGTATGTGTATAGTGTATGTGTATAGTTCTGTCACTTTATTGTATGCGTAGATTTGCATAACTTTCACCACAGGCAAGAGACCAAAAATTCCTTTATTAGGTTCAGTGATTCATAGCTAATGAGAAGTGAAAATCTTGCTGTTAACAAATTTTTTCTTATGTTCTTACCCTAACCGTATAAGCCTCAAGATTTTGCCTATCATTTTATTTCTTCTTTATGTGTCTATTCTATCACCACAAACATTTCCTTTATATTCATCCCCCCGACCCCTGCAGTTCATAACCCCTGGAAACCAATGATTTGTTCTTCATCAATGCAATTTTGTCATTTGAGAATATTATATACATGGAACCACACAGTATGTGACCCTTTGAGATTGTCTTTTTTCACTTCTTTTTGTCCCTGAGATACATCCGAGTTGCTGTGTTATCAACAGTCTGTTCCTTTTTATTGCTGAGTAACATCTGAGGTATATTTCACATCCACCCACTGAGGGGCATTTTGGTTGTTCAAGCGGCTATGAATAATCATCATGCAGGTTTTTATGTAGACATAAGTTTTCTCTGGGATAAATGCCCAAGAATATGATTGTTGGGGTCATATGACAAGTGTATATTTAGTTTTCCAAGAAACTGTCAATCTATTTTCTCAGGTGGCTATACTGTTTTATGTTCCTATCAGCAATAAGAAAACCAGTTTCTCTGTATCTTTGCCAGCATTTGATATTATCATTATTTTTTAAATTCCTAGAACATTGAATTAGATATGCACATAATACCCATTTCAAAATATCTCAATGTAAACCTTAAGTTTATAACAGGTAAACAAGTTTTACAAAATTTAGGTCAACACATTATCATTAATTTTAAGAACTGCTTGCTGGATGTTTTTGTCAAGTTAGAGGTCTGATTATATTAAGAAAAATTTGATGTTACTAATACTATTTTGATCCATATACCTTTTAAGAGGATAGAAATTCTATGATATAGTTTTAACAGCTTTATTGAGGTATAATTGATAAACAAAAACTGCACATGTTGACTGTATACAATTTGATGAGTTTGGACGTATGTATATACCCAGATTACCATCACAACTGCTGCTTCTGGAAGTTTCCTTGTATCCCACATTTAACGTGAGATATACCCTCTTCACAAATTTCTGAGGGCACAATACCATATTGCTAATTATAGGCACCATGTTGTACAGAAGATCTCTAGAACTTATTCATCTCGCATACAGTTTTTATTTTAGCTGGCTTGGTAGATGTGTGGTATTAATTTGTATTTCCCTAATGGCTAGTGATGTTGAGCATCTTTTTATATGCCTTTTGCCATTGGTATGTCTTCATTGGTGAAATGTCTCCTTGTCCTTTATCCATTTTCTAATTGGATTGTGTGTTAGCCAGAATAACATCACCTCACCCCCAAATATGTCCAAGTCCTAATTCCCAAACCTATGGATATGTTAATGAGGAAGGAGAATTTAGGTTGCAAGTGGAATTAACATTGCTAATCGGGTGACTTTATTGAATTGTTTTATTGAATTGCTTCCCATGTGGCCTCCACCAACATTGCAGTGTGGTGGTGGTGGGGGCGATATTCTTGTTTCTTATGGACAATGCTGAACATCTTGACTTTCCAGTAGGCCTCTTCCTTTACTACCCCAGTGGGGAGAGGGGAGGTCACCTCATTAACCCTGGGTGGAATGGAAGTTCAGGCTCCCCACATGTCCTCACTGATGCCATGGTGCAGGTAGTGCGTTGTGGGGAGAGTTCTCATTATTGTCTAGCAGGGATGAAAATCTGCATTCCTCACTTGGCCTTCTCGGACATGCTGCTGGCACCTTGGGGATTGGGGCAACCTGGTGAGAGTGGAATTCTAGGTCCCCACTTTGTTTTTGTTGATGAGACTTCAATTTTCCCTCCTGTAGCTAGAGTAGAGTGGTCTAGCTTAAAATTTTTGTCTTCTTGGGCTGTCACTTTCCTGGTTCTCTGGCTGGAAAGAGCATATTTTGCCTGGGCTCCTTTTTTTCTGTTCCTGTTGGCCTTCCCAGTTATTGGCTTCTCCAGCGCCTATTCTGGGATGCAAAAGAAAACTAAGGGAAATCACTAATCTGTGATTCCTTGAGTTCTGAGGTTCCTAGTTGTTCTACATTCTTTTCTCGACTTTTCAGTCTTCGTTTACTTATTGTGTGTATATAATGGCCAAGGCTTCTATCTGTATTTGGTGAAGAAATAAGGAAAAGTATATATACTCTATTTTATCAGTAGTAGAAGTCCCTTGCCAGTTTTAAAAATTGATTTAACATAATTTTTAATAATGAAAATTTAAAAAAATACACAAAAGTAGAGAGAATAGTATAACCCAGCCTCAACAGTTCAACCAATATTCTCCCATTCTTGTTTCTTCTGTCCTCCTCTCTTATACTCCTACACCCCCGCGCCCACTCTCATGCCCCCACACACATTTTTTCCTGGACTGTTTTAAAGTAAATCTCAGATGTAATTTCTCTTTACCTATAAATGCTAAGTATCTCTAATAGGTAAGAACTTTCTCTTAAAAAATCATGCCCACAGCACCAATACCCTACAAAAAATAATCAAATAATCATCTTATATCATTTATTATTAATTTGCTTGAATCATGGTCCAAATAAGGTTCACCCTTGCATTTGGTTGGCATAAGACTTTTAATTCATAGCTTTTCTTCCCCTCTTTCTCTCTCATGTTATTTATTTGTTGAGTAAACTAGGTAATTTTCCTATAACATTTACCACATTCTGTATTTGGCTTAATTGTATTCTTACAGAATATGCATGTTCCTTTATTCCCTGTGTCTCCTGTAATCTGGCTAGTAGGTCTAGAGTCTTAATTAAATTTAAGTTTAGATTTTTGTTAATAGTTCTGCATAGGTGGTGCTGTGTAGTGCATCAAGTCAGGAGGCACATTGTATGTCTGGTTTTCACTCTTGGTGTTAAGGCTAAGGTATTGTCAGCTTGACTGAGCCATTCCAGAGTTCTTCAGCAACATCTTTCCTAATGGTTTTAGTATTGATGATCCTTTGCTTCATTAGGAGCTGCAAAATGGTGATGATTTTTCTGTCATTTCTTCTGCATTCATTAGCTGGAATTCTGTGATTAATGATTTTCCCTCATGAAATATCTGGTTAACTTGCAGTGCAATTTGTACCAAAAATATGCCGAATAAATGGTTGATTCTTCACTTTGATTACTTCCAAAATAATTAGTTTGGTGTCCTAGCAACTTGCAAAGGTGACCAATTATTTTTTTAGTATCATTTGAACTCAGATTTTTACAGACTAATCCATTGCAGACTTTTCGTTTTCATGCTTGAATTATTCTATTATCCTTAGTGAAGTCCTTCAAGTTGCTGTGGGTCCCTTGGATGCAACCCTAGTAGCCTTTGATAATGTCTTTGTTTTATAGTATAATGGAATATTCCAAAATCATCTTATACATTTCATGCCCCAGACCTCAAATTACTCATTTCTCCAAGGAGCTGTGGTTCCTTCTGTGGGAAATGGTATCTAGAGACCACAGTATGTCCCTGGACTGTCATTGCTTACTGGGCTTTTATTGTTTCTGGAATCTTTCAGTAGGCAGGTTATTTAAAGGAAAAAATAATCATGAGCTCATTCATATTTTCTATTTAAATTTAAGATTATAAGGTTTCTTAACATACAAATTTATTTCATTTTATACTTTTTAAAATGGTGAAATGCTCAGCTCTTAACAATATTGATATAACTGTTTGATTCTAAAATATTATTACTAATATTATGACCAGTAATAAGACTACTATCCATTGAAGATATATAGATGTTATATATTAAGGTCAGTTGGAACACTTGTTTTCTCTTTGTGGTTATGACAACAGCTTGATGTACAAGATTCATTTGCTTTAGTTTGTTTTCAGTTTTTAAAGATTGATTTTTTAAATGTTTTAAAATTTATTTTTAATGACTTTATTGAGATACAATTCACATACCATACAATCATCCATTTAAAGTATATATACAGTTCAGTAGGTTTTGACATAGTCACAAATACGTTCAGTCATCACCTCAATTTTAGAACATTTTCATCATCTCAAAAAGAAATCCTACCACGAGCAATTTTTTCCTGAGCGCATCTCCTCGGGAAAGGGAAACAAAATAAAAAAATGAACAAATGGGATTACATCAAAGTAAAAAGCTTCTTTACAACAAAGGACATCATCAGCAGAACAAAAACGCATCCTACAGTATGGGAGAATATATTTGTAAATGACATATCTGACAAGGGATTAACATCAAAAATATATAAAGAACTCACCCGCCTCAAGACCCAAAAGCAAATAACCCAATTAAAAAATGGGTGGAGGATATGAATGGACATTCCTCCAAAGAAGAAATTCAGATGGCCAACAGGCACATAAAAAGATGGTCCACATCGCTGATTATCAGGGAAATGCAAATTAAAACCACAATGAGATATCACCTCACACCAGTTAGGATGGCCAATATAGAAAAGACTAGGAACAACAAATGCTGGCAAGAATGCGGAGAAAGGGGAACCGTCCTACACTGCTGGTGGGAATGTACACTAGTTCAACCATTGTGGAAAGCAGTATGGAGGTTCCTCAAAAAACTAAAAATAGAAATACCATTTGACCTGGGAATCCCACTCCTTGGAGTTTACCCAAAGAAACCAACTTCTCAGATTCAAAAAGACATATGCACCCCTGTGTTTATTGTAGCACCATTTACAATAGCCAAGCTATGGAAGCAACCTAATTGTCCATCAGTAGATTAATGGATAAAGATGAGGTACATATACACAATGGAATACTATTCAGCCATAAGAAACAAATTCTACCATTTGCAACAACATGAATGGAGCTAGAGGGTATTACGCTCAGTGAAATAAGTCAGGCGGAGAAAGACAAATACCAAATGATTTCCCTCATTTGTGGAGTATAACAACGAAGCAAAACTGAAGGAACAAAATAGCAGAAGACTCACAGACTCCAAGAAGGGACTAATATTTACCAAAGGGGAGGGGTGGGGGATGGCGGGTGGGGAGAGAGAGAGAAGGGGATTGTGGAGTATCATGATTGGTGCACATGGTGTGTGTGGGGTCACGGGGAAGACAGTGTAGCTCAGAGAAGATAAATAGGGACTCTGTGGCATCTTACTACACTGATGGACAGTGACTGCAATGGGGTATGGGAGGAGACTTGATAATAAGGGTGAATGTAATAACCACATTGCTTTTCTTGTGAAACCTTCGTAAGAGTGTATATCAATGATACCTTAATAAAAAAAAAAAAATCCTACACCTCCCAATCCCGTCATCCCCCCCATCTCTGAACAAACACTAATTTACTTTCTATCTAGAGATCTTCCTGTTAAGGACTCTATGTAAATGGACTCATATGATATGTGGTCTCTATGGGAATAGACTCATATAATATGCAGTCTTTTGTGACCAGCTTATTTTACTCAGCACAATGTTGTTGAGGTTTTTCTACGTCTCTATGATCCAAGGGGGTGCCTCAGCTTCTCCGCTGGGTTCTGGGATTTTCACAAAGGTGTCTTATCTATGGATAGTTCCTGGTTGGTCATTTTGTGATAGAGACTGAAATTGGCAACCAAATATTCCACCATGTTGGTGACATCATGTCCCATGTTATTTTATATTGTAATAACTGTGTGTATTACATTTCATTTATTGTCTTTCTCTATTTAGTATGTTTTTGCTTTTTCTAAAATTTATTGTGATATTTAGGAAGGGTTATCTTTATATTCAGTAGTTTTTTTTTATATATAAACCCTTTAGAGTACCTACATTAGTTATCTATTGCTGTATAACAAGTTACCCCAAAATTAGTAACTTAAAAAGATTAATACTTTTTTCTCACAGTTTGCGTGGGTGTGGTTTATTAGCTGGGTGCCTTCTACTCAGCATCTCTAATGCATGTCCAGTTAAGCTGTTGGCCAGGACTGCAGTCATCTCAAGGCTCAACTGTGGTTGGCAAATCTGCCTTCCAGCTTGTTCACATAGCTCTTGGGAGGCCTCAGGACATCCACACGCATGCCCTCGCATGTCACTGCTGGCTCACCTTGATTCCTCACCCCATGGGCCACTGTATAGGTTTCCTGAGAGTTCTCACAATGTGACAGCTGGTGATCTAAAAAGAAAAAGAGCCAGACAGTGCCTAAGATGGAAACAAGTCTCTTTATAACTAATCTCAGAAGTCACATCCATCACTTGTGCTATATTATATTTGTTAGAATTCCTAAGTCTAGGAGATGGGATGGCACAAATACATGAATGTTTGGAAACAGGTTTCACTGACTGCTGTCATAGGGGGCTTTCTAGTATAATTCCCTTAATCCTCTTTTATTTTATCTGGTTAAATGGTTTGATGCTACCTATTACTTATACAGTTGTAATGATCTTATTCTACTTTTGGCTACTTATTCTACTTACCCTTTTTTCCTTTGATTTTAAAATTGCATTCTTTCTACTTTGCCAGAAAACATAATATTTAAATTATATTGTTCTCCCCATGTACTCAACTGCGTTTTAATCTTAGCCCCACAATTACATGCATAACTGTTCATTGTAAGTCTTTTTGCTGAAGTTCCCCAGTCATCTTGTTGTTGGATGAAGCCCATCCTCTAGTAGATTCCTCAGGAAGGGAACATGTTTACAATATTCCCTGATTTTTTGCATGTTCCAAACTCTTTTTCTGTAACTTCAACAATTGAAGGAGAGCTTGGCTGCATATAAAATCCTTGGCTCATGCTTTTTAAAGTTTTTGGAAAATGTTGCTTCTCTGTTTTCCCATTTTAAAGGTTGCTGTTCCAAAGTCCAGTGACATTTAATTGTCTTGCCCTTGAAAGTTATTTTTATCTTTTTATTTACCTTTTTGCCTATAGGTTATGAGGAGTCTTAAAAATTCTTTTAAGTCTAGTAATTCTGCTTAAATATGACTTAGATTTGGTCATTCTGAGTAAGTTTTCCTGGTATCTACCGGTCCCTTTTGATTACGTTTTATTCCTGGAAAATTTTCTTGGATTGTAGTTTTAGATATTAGTTATACTCTAGTGCTTTACTTTTCTTCTCCATGGGCTCCAATTATATATAGCATATTGGGCCTTCTTTGTCTTCTATTTCAACACTTGTTGTTTGATTTTTTTTTTCCTTAAAAAATTTTTCATGTTAATTTCCATGGTGTTTTACTGCTTTATCTCAGTGTACCTTATTGCATCTTCATTCAAGTCTATTTTACTTTATGCACCTCTTTCCCCTCCATTTTGGTGTAGTGAAGCTTTACTGTCTTGTGAATTTTTTAATGATTTTAGGGTTTTTTTATTTTACATTGTAGTAAGCATTTTTAGTGTTTTTCCCTTGGAGGGGGAGGGCACAGAATTGAATAAACTAGGCTATTACTGAAAATAGAAATTCCTACTTAGTCATAAATGGGCCCCCACAGTTGCTACAAGTATAAGGAAGGATATACAAAGGGGTGATGTCATATTTATTTGATTTGGAGATATTAGCTGGCTGTTTAATGTCTTATTTATGACTGTAAACTTCAAAACTTTTCCAAGAACTTCCTCTTTCCCATCTCATTTCATGCTGCCTTCTTTGAATCTGCCCAGCTGTGAACGCCTGAAGCCTTATATTTTTTCTGTTTGAAGGGTGTTATGAAAGAGAATTGTCAAACAAGCAGATAAAGTAGCAACCTGTGTAGTATATTTATTGGGCAGTGTTTATTTGTTTACTGGAGAAAATAAAACTGCCAAAATGTAGGAACTGCTTGAATTTCCATGTCTTCCCTGAGCTTAGCCTAGAATCACTTGGTTTGTCTAAAATGGATCCTAGACTTTGGGGTAAGGCTCAATCTAGATTAGTTCCATGGAATAGACTCATTTAGTTTAGGTATTTTTTCTAAGCATTTGATGTATTTTTGAAGATCAGTATTTTCTAAACCTTCCTATTTATGAAAGAGCTTTTTTTTTTTTAATGTGACCTGTGTTCAAGAATTAACTCTGTTCTCAAACTTCTTTTCACTCCTAGGTGAGCAAAAGAAATAACTAAAAATGACAAGTAGAAGACTTGAGGAGTCCATGGGAGCTGTTCAGATGGGGTTAGTTGGAATGTTTAAAGGATTCCAAAGCAAGGTTTTGCCACCCCTGAATCCAAAAGTGGTTACAGAAGAAGAAGTAAATCAAATGGTAATATATCAGAGAATTTCACTGTAAAATGCTTAATGTAGGCTTCTTAGGAGAATGAAGCTGCTATTTGATATTCTCAAAATATCAGAGAATTACTGACTTATAATATCAATTTAGTTAAAATAGTAGCTTATTGCAAAGGATAGTTACTTTTTAAAGCCTGAGAAGTTTTTGAAATTACATATATCAATATAGAGGTTTGAATTGCTTGAATAATCACTTGAAGTAAGACTATTCAAGCAAATTTTCAAGATTTTCTAAGTATTATGTTAAATCTTCTGTGACTATCATTTGTGTGGTTCAAAAGTAAATATGAATTTCATAGGGTTTAACCTAAATAATCTATCACCTGATGATTGGCAAGAGTTATTTTTATTTGCAGATCATAGAGCATTAAAATAATGAATATATGATTTAGGAAAAATACTTAATTTTGTCTGGCTTTTAAAATAAAAACTATTAATTTCTTAATGAACTATAATGATTTGGTGAGAATTGAATTGCAAACTACAGAAAATACCAATAATAATTAACAGTGTTAGAGACAGTATTCACTGCATTTTAAAAACTACTCTAAAGTTTTGTTCCAATTTGAAGAACAACAATCTATTATTTTTCTCTTTTGTGATGGTTATGTTTCATACTTAAAGTAACTCCTGACTTTTGCTTTTAAGATTTCATCATTTAAATCACAACACAACTGATACTTCTTAACATTTTAATATTCTAATCTGGGTTCCAATAAAAAAGAACCTAACAAACCAAGTTGGAAGCTGTATTAGAAATAGTGTCTTCATTTAAATGGAACAGAAATTAATTTTGTAGGGAATGAAGAGCATTGATTTGAACCCAAGGTGAAGGGAATGAAGAATATTGATTTTAACCCAAGGTGAAATGAATCAGTTAAATTCTGTATCTCTGAAGGTTTTTGGCGCATACTTAAGCATTATGTTGCTGTCAGTGATCATAATCTCCTTGCATAAAAAGTAGGCCCTGGAACTATGTGAACACCCCAGAACTAAATAATAGTGATTGGTCCCAGGTAACTAAGCCCTTGTTGGGTTGTTTAAATGATAGGTTACATATTTTTCTCTTAACATTAGAATGTATTAAGCATTTTGTGCTCTTATTTGGGTGTGTGAATATGACTGGCTGCCAGATCTGACGACTGGCTAAGTGCTCTTTTAAAACAAGATCTAAATGTGCACTTGTCCTTTTTAAGTCCAAACTCATTCCTAGGCAGTACATTCACACTTCCTAGATCCTTTACGTTTTATGAGATTTCTCTTTAACTTCGTATAACATGATAATTACACACTCAAAAGCTTTGCTGGCATGTTGTAACTTAAATTGAAGAAGAGAAGTATTTCAAATGCCTTAGCTCCGAAGTCTGTAAGTGATTTTGGAAACTTAAGAGTTTTATGCTCAGATGCTTCTTCTGAGCATAAATGTTAAACTCTTTGAATGTGTTCCTGTGCAATTTCTTGACTCCTCCCTCCCCCAGGTTCTTGTGCATGATTCCCTCAAAATCATAAGGAAACAGTAGCTACATGTCATTTGAAATTACTGTGCAAAGAGCTCACAAGTGCACAGGTACTTACTTCTCTTGTATTAGTCAGTTCCTTTAAATATTTTATGAGGGAACTTAGTGGCTTTCCAAATTATTAATTACTGGCACTTTTGAAAACATTTCAGTATAACCATTTATGAATCTTTGGCTCCTGTTGTTTTAAATTCCAGCTGACACCCTCGGAGTTCCTGAAAGAGATGTCCCTCACCACAGAGCAGAGACTGGCCAATACACGTTTGATGTGCCGACCACAGATTATTGAACTTTTAGATATGGGGAAAACAACACATCAAAAGGTAGCTGCTTTCTGTCATACTTGCATATAAAGTAGGCCCTGGAATAATGTGAACATTCTAGACCAAGAGTAACTAAATAATAGTTATTTTTATTTATTTATTTATTTTATTGAAGTATAGTTGATATACAGTCTTATATTGGTTTCAAACACACTACACAGTAGTTCAACAGTTACCCATATTATTAAATCCTCACTCTCACCAGTGCAGTTATTATCTGTCAACATAGGAAGGTATTACAGAATCACTGGCTATACTCCCCGTGCTGTACCACCATCCCGGTGGCCAAGTTATACTATGATCGAGAATTTTTGTGCCCCTTTATGCCCCTCACCCTCCTCACCTACCCACCCATATTAGTTTTCTTCTGGGCTAACTAATCTCTTATTGAGTTTGTTTTATACATTCTTTTTCTATCTGTGTTGATTTTGATATCTTTGATATGACATGGAATGAACTGCAAGTAATAAATACAAATAACTTTTGATAGTCGCATTTCTTTCTTAGCTACTTCTGGACACTACTGTTTACAGGTTAGGAGTAATTCCAAGAATTATACTAGCCAAGTCAGGCTCACTTCGCCTTGTACACTCTGTAAGAGGCTTTGATCAATGTACAGTGACGTGTAGCCACCATTATCGTATCACACAGAATAGTTTCACTGCCCTGAAATCACGTGCTCTCCCTGTTCTTCTCTCCCTCCTTTCTGCTGTCATTGACAATCACTCGTGTTTTTGTTTTCTTCTTCATTTCACCTTTTCCAGGATGTCATATATCTGGGATCAGATATATAATTTTCAGAGTGGCTTCTTTCTATTAGTGATATGCTTTTAAGGTTCTTTTCTATCTTAATTTTGTATATATTTCACTTGCTCCTCTGAATTTACTACTATTTCCAGCAGAATGCTGAATAAAAGTTATGACTGAAGGCATCCCTGTCTTATTTCCTAAAGGAAAAGAAAAAAAAAATCTCATTATTTTGCCACTAAGTGTAATATAATGTTTTCTTTGTGAAGAGCTAGATACTCTTTGTGAGATTAAGGAAGTTATCTGTTTTTCCTAGTTTGCTGGGAGGTTTTTACTGTGAAGAGGTATTTAATTTTATCAAATATTTTCCTGTATCTATTGAAGTGATTGTAGTAATTTTCTCCTTTATTCTCTTGTGTCAAAACTACATTTATTTTTAAATAAAATTTTTATTTAATTTGTGTGTGTGCTGTGTGTGTGTGTGTATTATAATCATATAGCTTGATGAATTTTAACATAGTGACATACTCATATACTACCACCTCAGATCAAGCAATGTAGAATATAACATTGTCCCCATTCTCGAAGCCTGCTTATGCCTGTTTCCCAGTCATTACCATTCCCTCTTCTCCAGAAGAACCACTAATCTTAAATTAGTTTTTCCTTTATTTGACATTTATTAAGTGGAATACTACAGGATGTGCTCTTTAGTTTCTGGCTAATTTCACTCAATATACTATGTTATTGAGATTTATTTGTGTTACTGTGTTTAGCAATGGTTCCCTCATTCATTTTTATTGCTCTGTACTATTCCATTGTATGCAAACCACAATTTGTATATCCATTTTCCTGTTGATGAGCATTTGCTTTTTGCATGTTTGGACTATTATAAATGATGCTGTTATAAACACTCTTGTACATATCTTTTAGTGTACATGTTCACATTTCTATTGGTCATATACATAAAAGAGGAATTTCTGGGTTATAAACTATACATATATTTAGCTTTGGTAGATAATTACCAGTTTTCTAAAGTGTTTATACCTATTTACACTCCCAGTAGCTGTGTGTGAGAATTCCAGTTGCACTTACTCCTTGCTAAAACAATATTGTCAATCTCTTTAATTTAAATAATTCTATTGGGTCAGTAGTATTGTCATACTCTGATTTATTTTGCAATTTATTGATTGCTAATGAGGTTGAGCACCTTTTCATATGTTCATTAGCCATTGGGATATCATCTTTTATACATTGTATGTTTGTTTTTGCCTATTTCATATGGAGTTATAAAAGTTCTTCATATATTTTGGAGACTAGTCCTTTATCAATTATATGTATACAAATAATTTCCCATTCTATGGCTTTCTTTTTCATTCCTTAAAGGGTATTTTTTGATGAGCTTTAGTTTTTAATTTCAATATGATTTAATTTACCAATTTTTTCACTTGTGTTTTGTATTTGCTTTGTCCCATTAAAGAAAATTCTGCATTTTCAACATCATGAAGATATTCTTCTTTGTTTTCTTCTGAAAACTTTGTGGTTTTATCATTCATATTGGTAGATTTGATGCACTTGGAATGGTGTACAATAGGGTTAAATTAACGTTCAGTTAACTGAGCACAATTTATTGAAGAGAACATATCCCTTCCCCAATGCTTTTTAGTGTTACCTTTGTTATTAATCAAGTGTCCATATATTTAAGGACTTGTTTTTGGGCTTTCCAACCTGTTACATTTGTTTTTATGATAAATCTTGTGTTAACATTTCATTATTTTAATTTCCAGGGTAAGTACAGTATATGATATGTAAGAATATAATTATAGTAAGTCTTGGTATTTGATAGAGCAGTTCCTCCTATCTTGTTCTTCAAATATATCTGGTCTATTCTTGGTCTTTTGCTTTTCTATATAAATTTTATAATCAGCTTTTCAAAAAAATTCTGCTAGGGTTTTGAAAATTGGATTGCATTGAATTTTTAGATCAAATGGGGAAGTATTCGACGTGCTTAAAATATTGAGTGCTTCAATTCATGAACATGATATATTGTTGTATTTATGTGGGTCTTCTTAAATTCCTTTCAATAATCTTTTGTAGTTTTTCTGGATAAAGGTCTTGCACATCTTTCATAGGCTTTATTCCTGTATATTTTATGTTTTGGGTGCTGCTTTAAATGATATTGTTTATACATCTCTTTTCCTGAATGTTCATTGCTAGTACATAGAAATATAATGGATTTTTGTATGTTGACCTTGTACGTAGTGACCTAATAAATCACTTGCTGACTCTAATAGTTTATCTATAGGTTCCTTACAATTTTATAAATAAACAATTTTTTCTTCTGGGGAACATGACAATTTTGTTTCCTCTTGATCAATTTCTAATGTTAAAACAACTTTAAGTTTCTGAGATAAATTCAACTGGGTCATGATGTATTATCCTTTTAATATATTGTGGATGGCAGTTTGCTAATGTTTCATTACTTTTTTCAGATCTACAGTTCATGAGTAAGATTGGCCTATAGTATTCCTTTCTTCTACAGTCTTTTTTGGGTATATGAAAGCTATCCCAACATCATCAGTTGAGTTAGTAGATATTTAATATGTTGTTTCTCTTTGGGAGAGTTTCTGTAATATTTGAATGTATCATATATGAATGTTTGCTAGAATTTTCTCTATGAGAGGTTTTTATTTACAGATTCAATTTCTCAAATAGTTATAGAATGACTTGTATTTCTTTTTTGTAGTTGTTCTCAGTATCTTTAGTTTGTTCTTACAAATTTATAGGAAACTTATATTCCTTTGCTTTTCCTTGAATTAATTTTATTTATGTATTTATTTATTTATTTTTTAATTAAGGTATCATGGATATACACTCTTATGAAGGTTTCATATGAGTGACATTGTGGTTACTACATTCACCCGTATTATCAAGTCCCACCACACCCCACTGCAGTCACTGTCCATCAGTGTAGTAAGATGCCACAGTCACTACTTGTCTTCTCTGTGCTACACTGTCTTCCCTGTGAGCTCCCCACACACCATGTGTGCCAATCATAATACCCCTCAATCCCCTTCTCCCTCCCTCCCCACCCACCCTCCCCCACCCTTCCCTTTGGTAACCACTAGTCCCTTCTTGGGTTCTGTGAGTCTGTTGCTGTTTTGTTCCTTCAGTTTTGCTTCATCGTTATACTCCACAAATGACTGATATCATTTGGTATTTGTCTTTCTCCGCCTGGCTTATTTCACTGAGCATAATATCCTCCAGCTCCATCCATGTTGTTGCAAATGGTAGGATTTGTTTCTTTCTTATGGCTGAATAGTATTCCATTGTGTATATGTACCACATCTTCTTTATCCATTCATCTACTGATGGGCAGAACTACTTGCATTTCTATTTCTTCTAATGCTAGTTTTGATCAATTTTATCTTTTAGGAATTTGTACTTTCTATCTAAATTTTCATATTTATCAACATAATATCCATTTATTATCTTTTTGCTTAGTTCAGATTCTGTAGTAATGACCCCATTTTCATTCTTTATAATCATTCTCTGTGCATTCTGTCTTATTTTCTTGATCAAACTGCGTATTTTACAAATTTTCTGGTCTTTTTAAAGACTCACCTTTTGGCTCTGTTGATTCTATAGTATGGTTACCTTCTATATCATCAATGTCTGCTATTGTCTTTGTTTTGTCATTTTTCTAGCTGTTTGGGTTTTTTTATGTTTGTATTGTTTTTCTAAATTATTGAGATGGATGCTTACACTGTCAGTTTCCAAACTGTGTGCCAAGGTGCCCCAATGTACAACTACAAACTTACAGGGCATCATGGGATATTCTGAATTTTTAGGGAAACATGGCATACTCAAAACATGTTGAATACTTTACAAGTTACTAGCCTGATGTAATTCAAGCTTCAACATTAGATCATTAGATCTTGTTAACTGTTCAGGTATTTGTTTATACAACTTTTCTTGTTATTCTCATAGGGGTATTAGTTCAAATTACCTTATACACCATTACTGGAAATGGAAGTATTGGATTGGTGTGCTAATTAGCCTGTATTTTTTAAGGCGAGGATCAAAACATCTTTCTTCTGTATTGAAGAAGTTGGTGATAATAACTTTACTAATTGTAACAATTGCTTATAGTAGTTACCCCTCTTTGAGTGTTTCTTGTGTTGGTAGTATTAATATCCATCAGTCTGGGTAGTATTATCTTACCAGTCATTTCTTTCAGTGTATGACTCTATGATTAATTTACTCTTTAAACTACAGTTTTCAGGAATTGACCTGGATCAGGCATTATTCCAGCCCTTCCCATCAGAAATTGTATTTCAGAACTACACTCCCTGTGAAGTCTATGAAGTTCCACTGATTTTGAGGAACAATGACAAAGTGAGTATGTTCACTGGGATGGCTGTACCCTTTATGGATATTTAAGAAAGGATTAAATAAAATGGGATTCTGTAGGATCTTAGATAAATTCCTTAATTTGATAAGCCTAGGAAAACAGATGAACACACACACTTTGACTTTAAGTTTAATGAAGACAAGGCTATGTTGATTTTTTTTGTTGTTGCTATATGTTCAATCCCCGGGCAGTGCCCAACATGGTAAACTCCCAACATGTGCACTAACATTTCGTTAAATAAAATATTGTCTGTATGAATGTCATGAAGTTCTCATGTGTGAACAGTTGGGCTAGGTTTTCAATTAAGACCAGACAATTACTATTTGTGTTTATATGCCTTGTATTATAGTCACCATTTCCCCAATTGAAGATATAAGCTCTGCTCATATGAATTATGATTGTTGAGCCAATTCATATGTATTCTACAACTGTATATATATTTTTTAAAACTTAAAAAAAATGGAGATCCCTTTCCCCACTTTCTATCTTTTCCCTTCTATCTGAGAAAGCTTTCAGATTTTGTCCACAGATAGTTTTGGACAGCTTCTCCCACTGTCTGTACCTTTTCTCTTTGTGGTTGCAATTGAAGATTTCTTCTCCATCCTTATGCATTTTTCTTCCCAGATGAATTAGGGTTTATTTCAAGAAAAAATATTAAATGCCTGAAGATATCCTTGACATCAAACAATAATGAACGCAAGAGTAATGTGGGAGGTCAGCATGAAGCAGTTAAGTGTGAAAAGTAATCAGATGGGAAGGAGGGCATCTGAACAATGTTAAATTGAGTATAAGGGCAAGAGGAACACTTACAGAGAATGTGGAGGCAAAAAATTCTAGCTGTAAGGAAAAGGGGCAAATAAGTGAAGACTGCGCAAGAATCCAAGGCAAATGGGAAGCTGTGCAGTTCTGTACGGTATCAGTGCAGTATTGTATTCAGCTCATTAAGGGAATCAGTGATGCCTTTTAGAGGTCGGTGGGGGTGACTGAGTGACAGTAAAGTCAGACTGTGGAGGAAATGGCCCATTGTGTTCTCAGCTGCTGGAGTGCTAGCAAGAGAAGCTCATGAAGCAGAAGCTAGAAGGATAGGCAGAGAGAAGAATTTTCTCACTTCCGTTCTCTTTTTCCCTTTCTCCACTAATTTTTGACCCTTGCTTAGGTATTTTTAGGCTATTAAAGACAGAAAGGAGCTAGAGAAAGGGTACTTTGGTCACTCCTCCCTGGCCCCAAACGAGAAACAATTGTCAGTGGGCGTACATGAGGAAGTCAAGGGTGCAGGGCGTGTGTAAGTTTTGTCTGCCAAAGGGCACTCAGTTCTCAAGGACAACCCAACATGTCTTGATACGATGCTGCTATAGTTTTGGACCTCATGAAAGGAAGGTCCCCATCCAGGGAAAGTCCAGCTACCAACAAGCAGACAGATTTCTTTAGGCTAGGCAGGCTTGTCCTTGGGTGAGTTATTCCTAGAACCGTTGTAGCAGTTGGCTTGTATGTCTGCTTCTCTGCTTCCTTGTCATGGATTCATAAGGAACCACTGGGATAGATTTGGGGCACTGAGAAATGCTTCCTGTGACATTTATCTTCTATTTGTTTCCTCATGAGCATGGAATGCAAAAGACAGAGACTGTTGAGTCATAATTTCTCTCACACACACAAGGTGAGAATATGTCATTAATACTCTATGAGCCACGACATGATTCTCCTTGGGATACAGTTATAAGCACCCAGACTCTGAGTCAGACTAATCTGTGTTCAGATTCCAGCTCGGCAGTCTCCCATCTTCAGACCTTGGCTAAGTCTTTTACTTCTCCAAGCCATGGTGGTAATAGCGGTACCCATTTCAATAGGCTGTTTGGAATAATAAATGAGATGATGAATTTAAAGTGTTTAGCTCAATGCCTATCACATAGTAAGCACTAAACCAATATATTATCATAAGTGTTGCTGGCTGGTGTTTTCCTTTCTAG
This sequence comes from Manis javanica, assembly GCF_040802235.1. Taxonomy (NCBI): domain Eukaryota; kingdom Metazoa; phylum Chordata; class Mammalia; order Pholidota; family Manidae; genus Manis; species Manis javanica. Next base: position 52,253,735 of record NC_133172.1, read on the forward strand.
TGTTTAATCCATAATTATGCTCTTACTGAAAGTTTCCCAACAATCTTATATAGTGCATTCCACACAGCATAAATGCCACTGCACATTCCCCTTACAGCAAAGCTAAATCTATCGCCATCAGACTTGCACACCCTTCTTCCTTGCCGCCCCTCTCCCAAGTCTTGAGATCTGTCTGAATTCTCTCTGCTTTTCTTCTTCCCTCACCCACTTGGGTTTCAGCTTCAAGAGGTTATGGGAGTTATTTTTCCTTCACTTCCACCTGGGACTTCTAGGTCAAGCTTGACTATGGTTAACTTTCTTCTGCCCCCTTTGAGTCTTTAAAAAATTAATCTTCTCCTTTTCCTTATGCCCCTGAGGCCTTCAACCCTATTCTCCTCACGATTTCATTTCTTTTATCGCTCGGCGCCTCTCTGTGCTCTGGGCAAGGCAAGCAGAGCAGAGGAAGATTTTAGAAGAATGTAAGTATCTGAAGCTGCTGTGACACTGGCCTTAGGGATACTGTACAGCTCTTTGTTCTTGCTTCAGGTGGTGTTTCCTTAGAACAGCCCCATAGAAAGGGTAAGTGGAATTAGGCAGGGACTCGACTCCCAGCACTGTGGCTCGGTGAGGCTGTAGCACTTGGGGCACGCGTCTGTTTCCACATCTGTGGAATGGGAGTCATAGTGAGGCCTGGAGGCTATTGTGATGATCAGGTGGTGCAGCTTGTATAGTGGATGGCCCATAGCAGAGCACAGTGTGACTTCTCCCAGAGCAGTTCTCAACTGTTGGGAAATCCACCTTACGTGCACTGTGTGGGTGAGGTTTTAGATGATGAAACAGTTCATCCTTGAAGATAGTCACATTTAAATAATAAAATGAACAGAGACTAGTAACAATAAAAATGAGTGATAATAGTAGTGTTAAGAAAAATTAAAGCTAAAATGCATTGAGTGTTTACTTCGTGTGAGGCTCTGGGATAAAGAGATACTGTCACTTCCTTTTATAGTTGAGGAAACTGAAGTTCAGAGCTGACCCAGGTCTCATGGCTCCTAAGTAGTACGTGGAGATTTCATGTTGAACTGCAAAGCCTATACGTTTTCTTCTGCTTTTTCACATACACATTGTCCACCATTGTGTGTTTTTCTTGCAGATTCCAAGGATGGTGAAAGTTGTCGAGGAAAGTTCACCTTACTTTAAAGTAATCAGCCCCAAAGATATCGGCCACAAAATAGCTCCGGGAGTGCCAGCTGTATTCCGAGTCCTGTTCACTCCAGAGGAGAACAAGGTAACAGCACCACTGGCAAGAAGCTGGTTGAGTGCTTGTCACTGGCAGTTTGCAATTCTGAATATTCATGGGGGTGGGGGTGGCAGTGCTGTTGGTTATGGTGTTGGTAGTAGCGGTGTAGGTTCAATGATGGCAGTTGTGTTACTGATGGTGGTGTTGATGGTGTTGGTGGTGTCCGTAGTGCGGTGGTGGTGAGAGGAGTGATAAGGATCGGGGAGGACAGGGGATGTCCTACCACTGGGAATGGGTAGAAGATTAGCACGCAGTGCTGAGGGCTTATATGAGCTGTAAGGAGCCAGGGTGTAAAGAAGAGTAATCCTTCTGGAAGCTTCCCACCCCTGGCACTGACCTAGCATATTTATATCTGACTGCATGGCTAGAGGAGCACCAAAAAGGAAAAGGTATGGTCCAAATGCAATGAGCTGAGACAGAGCGTAAAGACTACGGCTTCCTGGCAGTTTGGATGCTAGTTAGATATATCCCTCCTCTCTGGATTCCAACTATTTTAGGAAAGAGGCCCAAAATCTGAATATTGGCCAAGTATCACTCTCATTAACAACAAAAAATGTGGCCGGGATCTGAGGCCCAGAGTGGGCCTCCTCCTGCTCCCCAGGGACTGGTAGGTAGCTAGTCCTCTGGAAAGGGCTGACGGAGCTGTCTGCACGCATGCGCACAACGTGGCCGAGAGCAGAGACCTGCCTGGAGTGCCTACTCCTGTCTGCACGCAGGCGGGCTGGGAAGAGCCTGAGTTCAAAGAGAGGCCATGGTGGTGCTGAGGGGCATCGAGCCCATTCTCAGGCTCTCCCCAGTCGTAGAAATTTCATCTCCTCCTGGAAGGAAGGGCCATCTAAGGGGGACTGCTGGGGGAGGCTTCTGTCCCAGTGCTTCTCCAAGAGCATAAAATCACGGTTTTGCTAGCCTGCTTGAAGGCATGAGACAAAAAACACGGCTTAACGAAATGTCGGGTTGCGTACAGTGTTACCAACGTGTGTGCTTATCTGTATTGTGCCATTATGATTGGAGTCAAAAGACCATAATAGAAACAGAGAGAACTACCTTTAAATCTCTGCTTCTCTGTCGCTAATGCTTGTTGGCTGTTGTTAATGCCCATTACCAGTATTCCTGTGGTTAATTGTTAGTGTTTCTGCTTTTCTGGAGAGCAGGGATAGAGAATTGAATGTGGTCAGCCAAACATGTATTCTAACCACTGTAGTGAGTGGTCAGAAATTCCATCGTAATCATACTGTCGTTATTATCTTTCCACTTTGTGGTATTGCTGTTTATTTTCTGAGTTGCATTTATGCACCTGTAATTTTGTTTGGACACTGTTGAAATAAATGAAAGGATAAATAGCTCCAAAGGCAGTTTTTTGTCTTTTTTTGTCATGTGTTGCTGAAATCCTTGTTTTTTTCTCAAGACTGTATCTGAATACTATCTGTGAAGAGAATGGCACCTGGACTTAGTTTGGGTGTCAAATTCCCACAGTCATTTCTGGAGGAAGCTGATTATAAGCCTTTGTGCATCTTGAAATATAAAGGTTGCTGGATTTGAGGAGTTGGAATCTCTTGATTATTTTGCGTGCTGGAGAAATATGTCTCCTATTGGATAAGTAGGTAGTCTGCAGGTGGTCTTTCGGAAAAACGGAACTTTCTGAGGATGTGGAATGTTCTGTATCATTGATGTGTGGGTTATTTGGATGAATTCATTTGTCAAAATTGTTCATTTAGTATTTATGCTTTACAACATATCTAAATTTTATCTTAAAAAAGCTGTAAAAATACAGTAACAGTGTAGATGAAGCCAGAATGACAGAATGTTAATAATTGTTGAATCTGGGTGACAAGTACATGGGGTTTTATGCTATGTTTTTGTTGTATAGTTTAAATTTTTCCCTCATCAAAAGCTAAAAGTCAATCTCAAACCTTTGATTTTTCCTAAAATAAATCTGGCTCTAGTTATTCCTCTGCTGCATTCTGGAGCAGCACGTCAGGAGGGGGAGCCGACTGAGAAAGGATGACTGCAAGGTGCTGAAATTGGGATTCTCCAGCATGTCCAAGCATCCTCTCCCAGTTTTTCAAAGCTAAGAAAGAGAAAAAGGTTATATTACTGCTTACCTATACTGCAAACAAATAATCAAAATGTATTTTAGGTATGTATGTTAGGTGTTACTTTATAAATAAGCAATGCTAACATTCCTATTGAGGATTATTACCTGGTTATATTTTGTGGCTGCTTGTCTTACTCCTAGCTTTTTCATTCCCTTACCATTTTTCTTTTTCTTACCATATTTGAAAGTCAACAAAGGCTACATGCATGAATGAGTAGACAGAGTGAGAATGACTACCTCTGAGATGTGTATCCAGTTTTGGTGACATTAGTTTTTGTGTTGGATTTGGGCTCTAAGCTATAATAGAATTTACAGAATCACTTTTCTAAGGACATAGTGATTTCTCCTTTTGCTGACAGTCCAAGAGTGATGGTGGGTATTTAGGGAAGCCCCTGCTGCTCGTCTTGGTCCCTTTTCTGCAATGTTCCTGATACCTTGGCACTATCAGCAGGCCCTACTCTCGGTAGTTCTTCCCGTTGTCTGGGTATCTCCATACACTCTTTCTGTTGGGAAGCCAACAGGACCATTCACAGGATGACCAGCTAGAGTCATGCCGTCTTTAGTGCTGTTCCAGAATGCTGCAGAGCAGTAACTTGAACTGGATTTATTTTAGGAAAAATGAAAGTCAATCTTTTCACTGTGTCACTTTTTCTTCCGCTGGCCCAATTGATAGCCGATGTACATATGTATTATTTTTTTCTCCTTATCCCCTGCTGATCTGAGCACACTCCATTCTCATTTACCCTCCTCACATCTGCAGGGTGAGATATGGAAATTGCAGCATGCCACAGCTTAATAAACCAGTCCCCTTTCAATTGGATTTTCAGCACCCGTGTATATTAGCATGTCCAAGATGATAATGTAATTTACATTTTTCCTGTCATCTATTAATCTGGCTTCCTGGGGGTTTAACTCATTAAGAATGCCAAGTAACAGGTGCAGCGAATTCACTTTGGCTTTCCTTATCTCTGCTTTTCATACAGGCTTTGAACAAAAAAGTTTGGATATATTATAAATCTAATAATTCTAGTGAATATGTCATGTGTGGTAGAAATATCATAGTCAATGTTATCATCACACTATGAAATTCTGGAACCTGGCATTTTTCTTGACCTCTTAAATTTGTATTTTTACTATTAAAAGGAGTATGAAAAATATTAGGCTTTTGTAGGAAAACAAAACTGGATACTTCGTTGGATTGAGAAAGCATCCCTTTACTAGAGAGTTGTCATATGGAAATGGCAGCAGTGGTTTGAAGGAAATAAGAAGTGATACACTCTGCCACATGAGGTGACATTGAGGATGGAAGGTACGTTAGAACGGGAAAGCAGAGGTTTAGGAATTTGGGTCTTTCGTAACACTGTGGAGCCACCATACCAACCTGGCATGCCTACCTCTGGACTTCTTTCTGGAAGAGAAATAAGCTTCTATCTACCTAGTTTAAGTTGTTTTTATTTTGTTCTGTTCCCTGTTACATGTAGCAGGACCAAAGGGACAAGAGGCTACTATAATGGTTTGGGTAAAAGACTAGGATGAATTGGACTAGGGTGGTGACAGTGAAGGTGATGAGAGTGGTTGGATTGGGACATGTATTTTTATGGTAGAGCTGTCAGAATTCAGAATTCGCTGATGGATTGGATAAAGCATGCGAGAAAGAAAGGAGTCTAGTTTGATTCATGGTCTTTGGCCAGCAACTGACCAAGTGTTATCACCATTTACTGAGGTAGGGAACAGAGGAAGAAAAGCGGATTTGTGAGGCTGGGGGGTGGGCAAGGTAGGGAATCCAGAGGCCTTTTTTTCGTACGTTAAGTTTGAATTTCCCTTTAGATATCCACATAGAAATGTCAAGTAGCAGTTAGACACAATTATCTGTTGTAAAAGGGAAATACTGGGGCTAGAGACAGATACTGGAAACCATTAAAGATGGCACTTTCCACCAGGGGGTAAAGGAGATGATGTTGGGAGCATGTGTGGATAAAGAGGAGGTTGGGCAGAGGAAGAGATGCCAGCAGAGGATGACACTAAGAGAGGGTCTTCAGGAAGTGGGAGGAGATCTGGAGATGGCTGTGCTCTGGGATCCAAATGGATGAAGTGTTTCAAAAAGGAGGGAGAGATCAACAGTGTGCAAAGCTATGGAAAGTAGAATAAAATGAAGATGTGGAATTAGCCACTGGATTTGGCAAAGCCATTAGCGACTTTGGTGAGAAGAGTTTTTGTGGAATGTTGGGTACGGAAGCGTGATGGGTGGGTTGAAGGGAGAATGAAAGTGTGGGGGTGGTGACTGATCAGTTGTGTTTCAGATCTGATTAAGACTTCAGTGCTCATACTTCCCACTGAGGCGCAAATTTCAGATTGAGAAGATACTGTATAATAAATACTTTCAACTGGTTAGGGAATTGATAACATTTTTCAGGAGCACTGAGTATTAAATTCACTGACTCCCTAATCAGATCAAGTTTTATTCTGTTAGCCATTTCTCCATCAAGTTTAGGAGTGGAGAAAAGGCAGAAAGAGGGCTTCCCACCTTGGCCAGCTTGCCCTTGAATGCCTTGAAAAGTATTTGCTGCAGTAGAAGGTATAATTTTCCTTCGCTTCAGACTTGAAAGGATAGAATTATTGCCATGTTTGCTTTCTATCATGGAGCTGGTGTAAAATCAAGATTCATTCTTTTCACTTTTCAGAAAGACAAATCTACCATTTTCATATTCTACTTTTTCTTTTTCTAAGTTTGCAAGGAAGGCTAAAGGGACAAAAAATGGATTGGAGGTTTCATCTGGAGAGCATTGTCATAGGGGATAACATTATAGCTATATAATTCATATAGATATAATTCATAGCTAAAATTCTGATAGAAGAGGGGAAAAGTCTCCAAATAAATATCTGGGCTCTGAACAGTGGCTTGCCTACTCTGAATCTAAGTAGTCTGAAGGGAGTATATTGCTTAGCTGACAAAGCCTCCCCAGTTGTAACATCTGAACTAATTTTAAGCCCGTGAGCAATACATAATTTTTTATTGAATAATCTAATATAGTCATTAAATCCAGAGCTTCGGAGATTAGAATATGTTGTTAGGGAGTTGTTTAAAGAACTTCTTCATATTCTTTTATGAATTTGTGAATTTATTATGAAAAAAATATATAATTCTGATCAAACTTCAAATCTTCCCAGTATGGAAATTTGAATAGGTTTGAAAGTATCCCTGTGAATATTTCCATCAGCCTCCTAAACTATTTTAAGCTGTTTGCAACTCCTTATAGAACAAGGCAGAGAGTATGTAAATCTAGAATAAAGACAAATTTCTCTTGGCCTGGATTCAGCAGCATCTTTTGTTCTTTCTCTGAAAGCCTCAGCTAACAGTGAGCCCCCACACGTGCGGGAGCCCCCCAGGTTCTCATTCCCAACAAAACCTTTGCTTGCTGGGTTCAATCTCCTAAGAAAACATGAAAATAGTACTTATCTCTTTAGGATTCTGATATAATCAGACTAGACTGTTTCATTGTTGAATTCTGTGGGGTTTTCTAGGATCAAATATGCTTAGTGTAATTTATACTTCCTTATGTCTGAGTAGTCTGATTTTTGAGCCTGGCGATACCATCTAGAAACTAGAATCAATCAGAGAGCTGAGTCTAACAACTCAGTTTTAATGAATTTCATGAATATTGTCCATGAAGTTTTATTATTTGTTCTGACCTTAGGACTTTTACCTTTGTAATCCCCCTTGCCAGAACACTCCATTCCCAGGTCTGGCCTGACTAGCTCCTTATGCAGTTCAGGTCTCCATGCACAAAGGTCACCTCCTCAGGGAGGCCTCCTTGGCTGTTCTGACCTAAAGCAGCCCCTGCCTGCATTAGCACTTTACCGTGTTTTATTTTCTTCAAAGCCCTGTTGTTTTCTGAAATTGTCTTATTCTATTGTTATCATTATCGGGTTTATCATTATTAGTATTCCAACAATACGAGTAAGCACAAGTTGAGTTTTTCCTATATGCCTTACCCAAATCATTGAATTTAATACAACATTTTAATAATGACAGCTAACACACTGATTGAGGGTTTTTTGCTTGCAAATCCTAGGCTCAGCATTTACCGTCCTAGGCAAGTTGATGTCATCTCTTGCCTGGACTACTGCAATGGTTTCCTAACTGGCTTCCCTTTTCCCATTTTAGCCTCCTTACAGTTTTTTGCCCCCATAGCAGCTAGTGATTTTCCTAAAACATAAATCAACTGCATCGTGATCACCTTTTGGCATCATGAATGCTTTTGGCCAGTTTAGCCTAACAATGGCTTACAAGATGCTGTGTGATCTGGCCTCCCACAATATCCCTGCTGTAGCTCTAATCTCTCCTTAACTTGTTCCTCTCTGTCCACGGGTTCCAAATCACACTTCCCCAGATTGCCACCCACCCACATGGCTTCCCTTTTTACTTCCCTCAGGTCTCTGCTGAAACGTCACCTCCTCAGAGAGGCCTTTCCCAGCCACCCTATGTGAAAGAGCACCCCACTCACTCTCTTTCCCCTTGTCAGGCTTTATTTTTCTTCACTCACCACCACCCAACATTACATCACTCATTTTCCTGCATTCAGCAACTATTTTGGGAATGTTTGCTAAGTACTAGGTCCTGTTCTCGGCACTGGATATACGGAGCAGACCTTGGGCAGAATCTCTGCTGACTGGGAGCTATTGACGGAGGCATGTGATAGACGGAGTAAAAAGGTGAATACATGCCATTATTTGCTGGCTTTGGAGAAAACTAAAGAAGGACCAAAGGCTAGGGAGTGATGGGAGGAGCTACGTTTAAAATAGGGCATTTGGGGGAGGTGTCAGAGAGAGTAGGACTGTGCAATGTCCTAAGGGAGGCGAGCGAGCTATGGGAATGACTAGAGGGAAGCATGTGCTGGGCAGATGGAACATCCTGTTTGAGGCCTCTGAAGCAGGAGCAGTTCCAGCATGCTCAGGGGGTAGCAAGGACGCCGGCACCTGGAGCAGATGAGTTAGCTGGAGAGGAAATGTGGCCAGAGAAATGACAGGGTACCAGACCACAGCACTCATGAGCCGCCCAGCTCTCAGCTTGTAGGATTTTGAACAGAGGAGCAACCTGAGCTGACTTACATTTTAACTGGATCCCTTTGGCCCTTGTGTGGAGAACAGACTTTAGGGGGCCAAGGGTTCAACTAGAGTCCGGTTAGCCTGGAAAAATTGGAGTGCCAGGGTGGCAGGGTGGAAATGGCGAGAAGTGATCAGGGTCTGGATGTATTTTGGAGGTCAGTCCTACAGGATTTACTAACAAATTGGGAAATTAAGCAATCGAGGATGCCTCCTTCCAAGGTTTTCCATCCAGGCCACTGAAAAGATGGAGATGCCAGTACCAAGACCGGGAAGCAGTAAGGAACAGATTTGGGGGGAAGAGTAGGTCATCTGCAGGGCCACGGCCGGCATTCCAGAGCCTTTGTGGGCATGAAGACAAAGCTCCCACTCTGGGCTGATGCTGTTGGAACCAGCAGAGCGGGCTGAGCTTTAGCCCCATTCCTTCCCCTCCACGGGGCATTCTTTATGCACAGCTACAGGCAGTGGCATTACCCAGGGCTTAGGTTTGGGATGTGGTAAGTTTGTCTGCAGTGAGATGCTGACTGGGCAGCTGAGTCTCAGCATGGAGTTCAGGGAGGCAGAGAGACTACAGGTGTACAGACTCTGTCCTGGGATCGTTCCTGCTGTTGTATTTTAATGCCTATTTATATATGTTTTACATTGTATATTAGATATACTTTATTTACCTTTTCATTGCATTCTCCATCATTATGCAACATCATTAAAGAACTCCTTATGTAAACTCGAAGTGGTCCACGTCTGTGTTTCTTACTCGTTCGCATTCCCAGACCTAGGTCAGTGCCTGGCATCTGAATACTTAATGAACATGGTTGAATGAATAAACGAATGCGGGTTACCACCGCTTTGTACCTGCCTTGCGGGTTTCATAAAATTGAGTGCATGGCCAGGTCTGTATGACATTCTGTGTGTCAGACATCCCCATTCCTTTGTATGCCTAGAGCCCAAAGAGTTTTTTTAAATCTCCATCTCTTAATACTGTTTACTATACAATTGTCAAAAGGAAATTTAAGTTCAAAGTGCACTTTACATTTATCAAGACTGCCTTGCAGCTAAAATGATGGGAAAACTTAAAATGAAGAAAAATAAACCTGTTTTAAATAACAAATTCTCTTCATAGCAACTTCTGGGCTCCTGGCCTATTGTATAGGGACTGTTAATACTTTCCTTTTACATTTAGCTTTGCTTGTTAGTGAGGGTTTTATTTTTTTTTTAAGATTTTCTTTGCTACGTTGAGGAACTCTTTCAAATTCTATTTTCCTATCTTATGAAAAGACATAAAGAGTGACTTAATTCAGCATTTCCTTGCATTTAGACTGGGGGAGTCTAGGACCTCATAATTTCTACTTAAAATGGCTTTGTGATTCTAATATCTAATGTAAAGTGATGGCTTTGCCCAGGAGGTGAGCTTTAAAGTGGGCTCTGTATCAACTAGCTATTGTTGTATAATAACAGACCAAATTAAATGACTTAAAATAATAAACATATGGCTCTACAGACTCTGGCTCCTCTGGTCTTGTTTGGGCCCGCTCACGCATCAGGCTGGCACCTCTGCTCATCTTGGCTGGGCTTGCTCACATGTGTGGGACTGCAGGCCGGTCTGGCGTGGTGCTGGCTGGGACATCTGGGCTCTCATCCTGCAGTAATCTAGACAAGGCTTATTCACATGGCAGTGGCAGGGTTCAAAGAGCAATACCAGAAATGTCCAAGGCTTCTCAAGGCCTCAGGTTGGCACTGGCATAGCTTAACTTCTGCTGCATTCTATTGGGCAGAGCATGGGATGGAGAAGTAGACTCCACTCAGGATGGGGAAACTGCAAGGGCACATTACAAAGATGGTGGCCACAGAGAGACCACTGATTGGAGCCATCAATCTAACACATGGGCTTGAAGGATCGATAGGTAGGGTTTAGAAGGAGGAGGTGAAGGAATTGGTGTGAACCTCTGATCTAAAGGAAAATATACCTTGACTGTCCCCCATCCCACCTCCCCTAATATCTGGGAAACACATGAAGCATCAGTGTCACTACTGGCTTGTAGGTTTTAACATGAGAAGTGTTCTCTCTCTCTCAGAAAAGAGTATCCCATTCAAAGTACATCTATAATTGTCTTGAGATGGTTTTATGGAATACTTCAGGTTGTTTTGCAAGACATCTGGTGTATGGCCATATTTCTTGCACAGTTATCTTCATCATGTTGGTGTTGCCACAAATAACGATTGCGCCCCTCTCTTGTAGGATTACGCCCATATGTTGACCTGCGTAACTGAGAGAGAAAAGTTCATTGTCCCTATCAGAGCCAGAGGTGCACGAGCCATCCTAGATTTTCCCGACAAGCTGAATTTTTCTACCTGTCCTGTCAAATACAGCACTCAGAAGATTCTGCTGGTGCGCAACATTGGCAACAAAGACGCTGTGTTTCGCAGCCAAACTGATAGGTATGTGTTCCTTTGGCTCTTGTGTTTGATGGATTATAGCTAAATCTAGTCAGCATAGTTGACTAGAATACCTGTCAGGGTGGAGCTTCTTGTTACAATATTCAGTTGTGAAACTAAGAAACCCCACTAGTGTGGGGCAGACTCCCTCTTCATCCCAAGAGGAAACCAAAACTCAAGGTTGCCTGAGTAACCTTGTGTTTGGAAGTGGCTGGTTTGGGTATGGATGGTTTCCTGAAATGCTGGATAAAATTCTATTGAGCAAAAAGAATGGCCCATGGGAATCTATTAATAAATACATTTGTTTTGACTGAGACTTTTATAACTGGCTATATTCATTTTCTGTTGCTATTGTAACAAATTACCATGAGCTTCGTGGCTTAAAACAACACAAACCTATTATTCGACATTTTAGTAGGTCAGAAACCTCACTGGGCTAAAATCAAAGCGTCAGCAAGGCGGTGTTCACTTCTGGAGGCTTGAGGGAGAGGCCATTTCTTTGCCTTTTGTAGCATCTAGGGGCTGCCCACATTTCTTGCCTCGTGTACCACATTCCTTGGCTGAAAAATGGGAAAAAGTATAGCAGCCACTTTATAAGGTTGTTGTGAGGAATAAATTAATTAATAGATGTAAACTGCTGGTATGTTGCAAGTACTATATAATAAGTGGAGTTTTTTGTTTGTTTCTTCAGATAAGCCACTGCCAGTGTGGTAGGCAGAATAACGTCTCCCCAAGTATGCCCACGTCCTAACCCCTAGAACCTGTGAATGTGTAATGTTACCAGGCAAAGGGAGGCAAAGGGAGGTGAGGGTTGCCGATCAGTTGACCTTAAAATAGGGAGATTATCCTGGATTATCTGGTGGGCCCAATGTAATCACAAAGGCCTTTAAAAATAGAAGAGGGAGGAAAATTAGATTTCAGAGTGGCAAGATATGAGTGGATAGAATTCAACCTGCTATTTCTGGCTCTGAATATGTGAAAATCGAGCCATAGAGAGGTTGTATAACTTCTCAAGAGCATGTAGCTGATGGAGTGAGTGGCTACAGCATAGTAGACACATGGGGTAATATAAAGGATGATGAGACAGTCCTTGCTTTCAAGGAGCTCTCTTACCATATGAGAAATGGCTGTTACAGGCCATGAGAATGGTGGCTGATGGGAGGGGCCATAACAAGAATGACCAGCTTGGGAAGACAGGAAGCAGAGTGTCAGGTTCTTTTCTATGGTTTCTTCAAAACTAGTGTGTATATATCTGTCTGGATTGTGAACTCATTTTCAGAAGGGTTTATCTGTGGAATCCTTTGCTGGCTTAAAGATACATCCATCCAGAAAAGATTCGCACTTGCTTCTGGCTGGTTCCCAAAGGTTAGACGGCATAGACTACTCTTCTGGTAATTTCTTGGCTTTGGAGTTCCCAGACTGAGAGTGTATATTCAAACCCCAAACCTGCATAAGACACACGTCTGAAGTTGTGAGCAACTGAAAAGCAACACAGACATTTTTCCTTGTGCTGATGGAACAATGTTGGGTAGCCCTTCAAGGTTCCTGGGTTCATATGGGGGTTTTATTGCCAGTGCCCTAACTTGAGAATCCCAAGGTCTTGTCTCTTGTTCTGACAGGGCTGTTAAAACCCAGGCTTCAGGGTTATCGAGAATCCAGTGCAGACCCAGCATTAGCTTAGGCTTGCTGCTCTGGTTCCTCTTTGTTTTTAAATCCCAGGGCTTTGCCCCCTACCCTTTTTTTTTTTTGGCATGCTCAGCTGTACATTTATGTTAAGTTATATTTTATCCAGTCTTTCTAGGTATTTTCTGGTGGAAGAGTTTTCCACCAAAAATAATATAATATTGTCTGTCATATTATAGGTAGTAGGACTGCCATAATGCAGGGTGAGGGCACATCCCTTGGGATTTGTGTTTATTCTCCCCAAGAATGTCCCAGGAACATCTCTCTCAACCATTTCATGGAGATCCAGGTTTCTGTCGGGTATTTTATTTCTCCTGGCTGAATATGTACTATTTCTTGTAGCACTGTTCTACTGGAAATTCTCTTAGTTTTGTGTATTTGAAAAAAAGTATTTTGCCTTTATTTTTGAAAGTTATTTTCTCTACAGTATAGAATTCTGGATTGGTAGTTGTATATGTACATATTTTTCCAGTACTTGAAAGATGTCACATCACTGTCTTTGGCTTTTCTTTTTCTTATGAGAATGCTGCTGTAGCTCTTCTCTTTGTCCCTCAGTATGTCTTTTTCTTGGGCTGCCTTTAAGATTTTGTCTTTATATTTGTTTGGCTTTTAGGAATTTGAGTAAGATGTGTCTAGGTGTGGGTTTTGTTTTGCCTTTCTTTAGTATTGGTTTTAATCCTGCATGAGGCTCTGAGCTTCCTAGATTTTCCATTATTTTTGGAAAATCTCAGCCTTTATCTCTTCAAACATTTCTTCTGCTCCATCCTCTCTCACTGTTTCTTCTACCCGTGGGGAGATTGTCTGCTGCACGTGAAGCGGTCTGCACGTTTCCCATTTCTCTTGGGAGCAGGGGGATTATCCATCTTTGGACTGCAGGCTACTTGCTTACCCTACAACCCTAGCTCTCTAGGTGGGTTCGAGAAAAGTTATGATTTTGTTGTTTATCTGACTTCTTTTCATTGGTAGGATGGGAGAGACACTTTCCAGCTTTCTGCATCCCAGATAGAAGTAAAACTCTTGGAACTAATTTAGCTGAGTCACCCATCAAAGGCAAAGAGCAAGTTCTTTGGAAAATCGTGTCTCCTGACGTGGCCCACGAGTGCCTAGGCAGCCTTTGTTTGTTATCTTGTGGTGAGATGACAATGTTTTGACTGAAGGAGAAGGAAGCAGGCTGTTCAACTGCCTTACCATGACTTAGAAAGAGCCAGGCTTTTTTATTTAAAAAAGGTGTCCCACAACACTATCCATAATATACATTAAAAACTTCCTGTTACATTTTTGTTTTTTCTATGAAAAAGATAGTCCACCTAAGGTGAAACAGCAAGTACAGGGAGCATATCTTCCTGGACTATTTGGCCAAGTCTTAAAAACTACACTTAAATGGCTATTTCTTACATATTACAGTCATGTAAAAGTGAAACAAAATCACTTTACAGATTTAACAGTGTGAAGTTGAAGGAAAAGATCTAAAACTTTTCTCTCCATGTAACTATAAATGTGAGCCATCTTCTCCTAACAGAGAAATACTTCTAGGGCTAACTGGTGGGCCAACTCAAGGACTAGCCAGGAATCATAAAGACATTAGAAACTAGTCCAACATTCCCATTTTACAGAAGAAGGAAATAAGGTCTGAGAGGAGAAATGGCTTCTCCAAGTTCCCCTAGGTAAGTTAATAGCAAAAGTTGGATTAAAACCAACAAGGGCCAGTTCTGGGCTTGCTTAGCTTCAGACCCATTCATTGCCCTTCCCCTGCTCTGCTCAGTATCTCCGTGTGGTTTGTTAGTCTTCCTGCCTCCAGGTCGGCTGAATTCCAGCTGGGTTTGATGGTGGGGGCACTGGAGGAAGATGAGGGGGCAGCAAGAAGCCAGGGCATTTCTCCTCCTTCCTCTTTGACTTCAGTAGAGTCCCCAGTAGTGGCTCCATCTCCTCTGTGGTTCTAACTCCTGTCGGACTAACCTGCCCTTGCTCCACCAGGTCCCCAGGATCTGATACCACTTCCTCTCCTTGTGTCTCTAGCCCAGGAATGGAAATGGCTTCCTGAGCCATTTTCTATTCTCTGAGCTCTCTCTCTCTTAAATTGGGTTTCTCATCTCTCATCTTCCCATTATCTGTGTAATCAAGTCTCTTAATTAAATTCCCAGTTTGCAAATATTTTTGTTTTCCTGTTTAGACTCTGCACGAAAAGTAGTTTTATATTCCTTCCACAAAAATTCATGTTTTCCAAACATGCCACCAATTCTTTGAGCCAGATCCTTCCCAAAATATCCTTTTCTGTTTAAGTTAGCCAGAGTTGGTTTTGGTCATACAATTGCTACAATGAGAAAGGATATGATTGAATTTGTGGTTACATTGTATTGAGTCAGAATCTTTGGGGAGTCAGAATCTTTGGGGAGATCCCCTGACATGTATCCATTCTAAAAAATGTGCAGCTTGTTGTGTTGCCCAGACAGGGTTGAGGACTAAAATGATTGTCAATAGACCAGGTAGAGCAATGGAAATATTTTGAGAATTTGGAGGAAAAAACCCAGTGTCTACTCTTGGTCTTCCCACTTTTAGAGTCAATATACAGTTAGGAACAATATCACACAAGAAAATGTTTTAAAACACAAATCATATTCTTTTCACTGAAATGATGATTAATGGTTAAGTTTATAAATGGTCAATTTCATATAAATTATAAAAATTAAAACGTTCTGTACGTGTTCCCCCCATTAGAATGTGAGCTTCTCAAATGCAATGACTGCATCTAACTCTTCATTTGTGTGTCCCCAGCATCTAGCAAAGTGTCTAGAATAAATAAGTGCTCAATAAATGTTTATGGGATGCTTAACCAACAATATATCACAAAGGCAAAGCTACAGCTCTAAGCCACTACAATAATTTAAAATAAAAAGACATGCTCAGAATACTGTAAAATAGGCATAATGTTTTTTACACTAATGAAAGGAACCACAATGTGCTATAAAGTCTACAGAGAACATAAACAATTATACTTCAACTATATTACAGATTTGACCTAAAACTCTGGTAGGTACCAAATAACTAACTATGAAAGTAGGATTAATTTTGGAAGATGAAAAAGATGAGATTAAGAAGCAATTTCAAAATCTAAAACCTCAAGTTAGGAATCAATTAATAAGAAAGATTATCTGAACAAAAATACTAATATTATGTTCAGTATTTAATATTTCAATATTTAATATAACAGAACCAATATTTAGTCTTCTGGTAAAATATTGAATTATATGGATGGAATAGTTTTAGTCCTTAAGAACCATCTGCAGTGGATTGAACAAAACCCCAAAATCCCTCTTCGTGCCTCATGATTTTCCACAAACCGGAGTTCCTTCCCTAATCAAGTATTCGGTATTAGCAAGGATGTAATATCAAAACCAAACATTTTGGCAGACAGAGCCAGCCTTATACCCTTGAGGAATAATACCTTTTGCTTCTCTGGAAGAGCATTTTCTGCTACTTGATATTTTCTTGCCTCTTCAGCCTGTCTGACTTTAGTAAAATGAAGTACAAAATCAAATTATAGGCAGTGTTTAAGCACCCGAACTTAACATACTCTGCCCAATTAATGTCTGATTTATTGAGAAAGCTTAGGCATCTCTAAGCAGCAATGGCTATTCCAAGCAATTTTCTAACTACTGAAGAAATTTAATGTAATATAAACCCAGCAATTAGCACAATAGGAAAGTATCAGTTACCTCTGAGTGGAATTTGGATTTTCAGAGGTCCTAGAGAAGGGTCACTTTGTCCACAGAAAATTGGCTTAGGTTTTGCAATTTAATACTATCCAATTCATTTAAAACCTGTTCTTTTGCT
Source organism: Manis javanica (assembly GCF_040802235.1). Taxonomy (NCBI): domain Eukaryota; kingdom Metazoa; phylum Chordata; class Mammalia; order Pholidota; family Manidae; genus Manis; species Manis javanica. The sequence goes on from NC_133172.1 coordinate 52,270,156, forward strand.
ACCAGGAAATGTTTGAAAAGAAAAATGAAAGCACAGTGTAGGAAGAAAAATATTTGGAGCTAAGGAGTCAAAGATAGAAGAAAATATTACAGCGTTGTTCCCAAAGCTAGGGAACTGGGCCTGGTTCTCAGCTCTTCAGATTATTACTGAGACCATTAGCAGGAAGGGTCTTCTAAGGCTGGGAGACTCATCTTCGTCTCCCACGCAGCAGAGATTCTTGAGATACTGAAAAGTCTGCTCCTTTTCTGTTCCTCCAGGATGTTACAAAGATTAATTAGTGATTACAGATATTTTTATTTCCCTCTGAAAATGGATTGTAATTCAACAGCCTCTTCTGAGAGGCTCCTGTGAGATGCAGAGAGGGAGAGTCATTGGCTTCCACCCTCAGGGGTGATTTGGGGTTGGCAGAAAGAACCTGAACTTGAAGGCAGGCTTCCATCCCCGCTCCACTTCTACCTAGTCGGGTAACTTTGGGCCAGTTGCCTGCCCTTTTGGAGCATCTGTTTTCTCATGTCTAAAATGCAAATAACAATACCTACTCTCTCAAGGATTTTTCAAGGATTAAAATAATTGACACATGTCAAGCAGCCGTCACAGAGTACACGCTCGTGCAAGTTTGTTTGCTTTCCCTTCCTTTCATCTCAAGAGAGTCTCTAGCTATTGAGAGAGGCAGGCATGAAAACTAACTATAGTCCAAGGCGAACCAGAGTGAGAAGTAAAAAGAAAGTTGTAGCCTCTGAGAGGAAGGAGACATTTTTATTAACAAGAGGGAGGATCGGCAAAGCCCCTGTTGAGGTGACACTGAGTCTGGGTTGTGACAGATGACTTTGGAAGGAGTGCGACATGGAGAAAGTGGTGAGTATTCCTGTGCAAGCCTAGCAATTTTGGGATGTCTGCGGGGCGAGGGGCACGGTCTAGTTGGAAGGGAAAAGTGCAGTGCTAGGGGGACTATGAGTGGGAGATGAAAGCCCTCCCTCCCCCCCTCCCACGCCCCTGCCCAACTTGGACTGTGACAGGAGTATGGGACATTTGGACAGATATATGTGTTTAATGAGAATGCAAAACTGGTTGGGAGCAGACTGTGTGGGACCTCGAATACCTAGAACTTGGAACTTAATTACACAGATTATGAGGATCTCTGAAGGTGTTTCAACAAGATTGTGTTATGACCTGTGTGTGGTTTTTACAGTATCTCTAGAGCCATGTGAAAGATTGAGAGGAGAATGATAAAACCTTAAACTCCTCTAAACGCCCAAGAGCATCCTCAGGCTTGTCTTCTACCTACAGGCTGCCAGTGCAGGGGATACCGTAATGATAACAAAAACAGTAATAAACACTTTTTGAGCACTTCCTGTGTGCCAGGCATTATTTTAAGCACTTTAGCTATATCGACTCTTGTAGTCCTCACTACAATTCTGTGATGTAGGTGCTGTCATTGCCCTCATTTTACAGATGAGACTGAAGTTTCACTGACTTGCCCAAGGTCATGGCAGAGCTGGGCTTTGAACTTAGTCAGCTGGCACCAGGCTCATAAGCCCTGCCCCATGGTGGACGTACAGCAATGCCAGAGGTTCGTTGGAGGATTGGTACTGTAGGTATGGGAGAAGGACAGACAAAGGAATAGGAAATCAAGAGGTGAAAGGAGAGGGAGGTCCAGATAGCACCACAGAAAATGAACAATTGCCCATGGCAGGATGCGCTAAAGATCGTGCGGCAACATTCTCAGGCACCACCCAGTGCAACCCTTGTCATAAGCTTGGTACCCTCACAAGAGAAAGCTTAGGTTTTCTGGAATTATGTTCATTATCTAAAGGAAGATTTAAGAAATGAAGACTCTACAAATGGTTGTGATATAAGTAAATAATCAGAAACAGCTTAGCCTGCCAGATACATTGTACAATGCATTACTTTGAAAAACTGGTGATTCAAAAAAGTGAAATGGGCCATGAAAATAATTGAATGGGCTGGGTTTCCTCTTTAGAAGGAAGAACTCTACAAGTTACTTAAGGTGCTTCATGATCAGATCCAACTTCTCTCTTATTACTCCCTTCCAGGGTAACAAAATGAAACTAAAGCTACCCTGTCTCCCCGTAATGTCTATGTACCCAAATTCTATTTTCAAGAGACAGAACTTGAACCCAGTTTGCCTTTCTAAATGCTCTCCACCCTTCTCCTACTTGCTCCTGCCCTGGAGGCTGACCTTGTGGCATAGGACAACAGGCTCCCATGCCTTTGGCTTCTGGTTGGGTTCAGCCAAAAGGAGACGCAGCGGGCAATCAGATAGGGAGATGTGAGGGCAGAACACTTGTCTTCCCTGCGAGGCCACCTAGGTTAGCTTTCTCTCTTGACTAAAGCTCCCTGCCCCTCATAAGGCAGCGTTTTCTTAGGATTCTTGTGGGTTTCAAAACCACTCCTTCTCCTTGGCTCTTTGGGCCTAGAAATGGTAACAGCTCCACTGTTAATAACCCTTGGCTTTTGTATTATCTCTTGTAGTTCCCTTATTGCCCCTTCTTCCCCCTTCTAAAAAGACCCTCAAATTATTTGTTTAATTGCCCTCAAATTATCCTCATGTGATTGTGCAATCACTTTCCTTTTGGGACTCATATATTTTTCTCTTCTTCTCTAAACTCCCCAAAAACTTGATTTTTATCCTTGCAAAGGTACTGTTCTTTTGCAAATTACAGTATTTGCATACATGTTGTTAAGTCCATCCCTTACTGGAGTCACTCAATGGATGTTAAAAGAAGGGCTAAATGTCAAGGACACAAACAAGAATATTATTGCATCATTTAAGTTCCTCCTACACTTGCTGATCTATTTCTGTTTTTGTAACATTAAAACTGAAGTTCTTTCACATTACGGGAAAGTAAACTTTACTCCTGAATCTCTGGATTGTAGTGTCAGGTCTGAGCTGTTTGCAGAACTAGAACTCATGTAACCTCTCCTCCCTCACAATAGTCGGGAATATGTTCTGATAATGTGTCTCCACGTGTTTTACAGGCCTTTCTCTGTAGAGCCACCTGTTGGAACTCTCAGTGTGGGAGAGTCCATGCAACTGGAAGTGGAGTTTGAACCACAGACTGTGGGCAACCACAGCAAAAGACTTATTGTGTACTATGACACAGGTATGCATTATTCTTTGTTGAGAAAGGTCAGATGGAAACTATGATGAGCAAAACAGGAAATGATTTTTTTGACTGCATAAGATCCACAAGATAAAGAACCAAAGAATGAATGCCTCCAAAAGAAATAACGTTGAGGCAGATATAAATCCCTCCAGTGCTTGAAAGCCTGAGAAATACAGAGTTCAGTAAGGAACCTGTACCCAGAAGACACACTGGTCATTTGAGGTTATTTATATGTAAATGCAACTTGAAGGTAACTTAATACCCATAGGTTTTCCATTTTGATTTATTACTGCATTCACCTAACATTTTAAAAATGTTAACCCCAGTTCAGAATATTCTTGTGTGTGCCCACTAGGCCATTAAAGACCCAGCTACTTTAATCCTTAGAATGTGCAAACATCTTACTTAAATATAGGACAGTGTCTATTGCCACTAGCATTTTCTTGAAGGCCATTCCCTGAATAATCATGAAAATTATACAGTGTTTTTACAAATACTTAATTTGTAGTCATGTAGACTGCATGTACATTATACAAGTCTCTGAACTTGGTTTTTAAATTAGTATTTACTGTTGCCATTTATTATTTCATGATTTTTCTCATTTCCTTCTCACTTCTTTTTTACCTATTCATGCTGATTGGCCCAGATTACCTGCATTATGAGAGCATTAGAGGTTCCCAGCCAGGAAAAGAACAGCAAATCACACTAGGTCACAGTTCAGAGTTGCTGGCTTTGTGGATGTGTATCTGAGCAGGACAATTCAAGCCATGCCTAAGGACTGTGTGAAGTGGGCCCAGCTCCACATTGCCCAGACTGACAGCAGTACAAAACTGGTGGCACAGTCTGTGTTTCTTATCTTTTAATATTGATCATAATTCACTGGCTGCTACCTGCCTTAGCTTAGCAAAGTGGGGAGAAGTTTTGGCCCACATAACACAACAGTGGGAGATAAAAGCACAGCTTGTAACACGTCAATTTTCCAAAATAGTTGTGCCATTTTATACAACTTTTCAAGACACAGTATCTGATAATTCAAATATATTAAGTCTGCTTATTTATTAATTTAGTTAGTTTGCTGTTTATTATTTTGGATGGTTTTCAACATTGGTATTTGTAGGGCAGGAACCATATCTTTCTGTCCTCTGTCTTTCTAGTCTCTTGGCTGGGGCTCCTGTAATAAAAGACAGATTAAAAAGAGAGAAACACATTTATTTAATATAAGTTTTATGTGACCCAGGAGCCTTCATAAAGAAATGAAGACCTGAAGAAGTGATTAAACCTGAGAGTTTTTATGCTAGGTTTGATGAAAAGTGGGGAGTCGTGGAGGAACGTGATAGGGCATGAAAGGGTGCGAGCTGAGTGCAGCACAATGCAGGAAACAGCAAGGCCTGTTCCTTCACCTCCCTCAGTGCCCCTCCATCTTTGCAAATAAGGAAGCTCCTTTGACCAAGTAGAGGAGGGCACCTCGCACATGAGGGTCTTACGACCCACTTCAGGGGAAGGTCAGAAAATACTTCTTGCATCTGCCATTTCTCAAATCCCTTCAGCTTTAAATATTCATTATGCCAATGTGCTGTATTTTGGGGTAGTATGTCCTGAATCCCATCTTTTCTTATGCCCGTCTGTCTTTTGTAAATTTTGGGTTTAGCATCCCCACTTTGGGTGGGTCCTGGACTTGATCTTCTATTCTAGACACACAATGTAATCACTGAAGCAAAATTTCAAGGGTTAACAAAAGCCACTAGCACAAAAGACAGCCTTAGCACTACACTATTCCCTCCTATTCTTCACTTCACTTTTATGTCCTTATTTTCCTGTATTAGTGATGAATTTAAAAGTAATCTAAAAATATTTTATTGAGTACCTTAGTTATTTCAATCTCCGTTTAATTTGCTGACTCTAACTTGTCATTTTCTCATTGTTCAGCATCATTTTTTAGAATAGTTCATCCTTTGCCACAACTTTATAATCCTCTCTACATGTCATATCATAAAATATAGCTTATCCTTCCACGTATTTAGATTTTCTTTAATTTCTCTCACCAGTAGTTTTCTGAGTAGCAGCCTTTAACATTGTAGTTAGATGTATTCCTGTATACACTTGGACAAGTGTAAGCTGCCACCCTGCTCCAAGTATAGAACATCTTTTATCTCAGGAAGTTCTTCAGGTCCCTTTCCAGTCAATCCCTCCATCCCCCATCCTAGAGAGTCTATCGCCCTGTATTTCTTCGTTCTTGGACTTCAACTAAATGTATTCATACAGTATATACTCAGTGTCTGGCTTCTTTCACTCAGCATAATGTTTTTGAGATGTATTCATTTTGTTATCTGTATCAATAATTCCTTTTTCACTCCTGAGCAGTATCCCATGTGTGGTTATACATAGTTTATTCATTCTCCTGTTAATGTAACTTTGGATTGTTTAAATTTGGGGCTATTATGAGTGAAGCTTTAATAACCATTCTTGTACAAGTTGTGTGTGTGTGTGTGTGTGTGTTTATTTCACCCAGGTAAATATTCAGGAATAGAGTGACTGGATCATAAGGTTGTTATATCTTAACTTTATAAGAAGCTTCCCAACAATCTTCCAAGTGGTTGAAGCATTTTACATTCCCACCAGCAGCGGATGGGTGCTCCAGCTACTCTCCATTCTCATCAACTCTTGGTTATTGTCAGTCTTTTAATTTTAGTTATCCTTATGGGTGCAGAGTGTCTCTGTATTGTTTTACCTTGCCATTTCCCTAGTGACCAGTAATGTTGAGTATGTTTTCATGTGCTTTAAACCATTCTTGTGTCTTCTACTCTCAAGTATGTGTTCAAGTTTTTTTGCCCATTTTTTATTGGGTTTTTTGTCCTTTGTTATTGGCTTATAGTTTTTTGTGTATTCTCAGCACAAGCCCTTCAGAAATAATTACTGTGAATATTTTCTCAAAGTCAGTGAATTATCTTTCTAGTTTTCTTAAAGTGTCTTTTCATTAGCAAAAACAACTTAATTTTGATCAAGTACAGTTCACCATTTTTTTCTTTTATAGCTAATGTATTTTCTAAATTTTTCAGGGTATATTAAAATACAATTGAATTTTGTATATTGATCTTTTATCTACAAATGCTGATAAATTAACTTATTAGCTCATGGTATATCTGAGGATGATTTTGTATTTTGTATATACACAATCAGGTCATCTGCAAGTAATGATAGTTTTATTCTTTTTCAATCCTGATGTTTTTATTTCTTATTCTTTCTTACACAGCTAGGCCTTTAGTACAATGTTCAATAGAAATGATGATCTTTCTTTTGTTCTTAATCTCAGATGGAAATGCTCAATGTCTCATCATTTGCTGTGATGTTTTTAGTGGGTATGCTCTATCAGATTAAGAAAACTATCTTCTACTACAAGGTTTCAAAGACTTAGTTTTGAATGGGTGTTGAATTTCATTATTACTTCTGCAGTTGTTAAGATAATTAAATATGATTTCACATTTATTCTTTGAAGGCAGTGAATGATTTTCAAATGCTAAATCCTTACTATATTCTGGGATAAACCTAAGTTTTAAATGATTGAGTATTTTTATAGTACAGCAGCTTTTTTTGATTAGTTTGTGCATAGTATATTCTGTTCCTCCTTTTTTCACCTTTTGTGTGTCCTCATATTTAAAGTGTGACATTTGGAAGGGTCACCAAGTTGTTGTTTTTAATCTACTGTGAGAATCTTTGTCCTTTAATTTTACTATTCAGTCCTTGATGTTGAATGTAATTAATGACATATTTGGGTTTGAATCTTCTGTCTGACTGTGGAGTAATTGTTACCATATGGGAAAATTATGAGCTGACTTTCCACAAAAGCCTTTGTGTCCATTAGTGGTGGTAGTGGATGAAAGTGAAACAAATATGAGTGTTAGTACACTCAGTCAGTGATACATTTACTCCATCTGCATCTATCTTTGTGAGGTAGCATTTTTGTTTCTGTCAGCTGCTAAAATTAAGTATTGGAAAAAATGTGGCCTTAGAATTACATTTGGGACACAAGGTTTTAAACCAGAAGTTTAAAAGAAAATGAAGCATAGTCAATCTTTTTGCTGCAGTAAAATGCTTGTTAGTGGACATATCAAATAAATTATCTTCAACATATTGTTCATGTTTAGCTCATTCTTTTTAATATTTTGGGTCATATTTTTAATACATATGAAATATGAACACTTGTTTGTGGGTATAGTTTATAAACAAACAAGTCTACATAAGTTTTGAGACCAAGAGGCTTAGAGTGCTCAGAGATCAATAGAATCAAAACTTGAGAGGAGACTTCTGTATACTCTAATCCAGTCCTTAGATTTTACAAGTGGAAACTAAAGCCTTAAGAAATTAATGGCTTATCCAACAACATGAAAGTAGTTAGAAAGCATAATTAGAGCCCAAACTGAGATTCTCAACTCCTGTTTTACACCATAGCGGATCATCTCCCTAATCTCTTGTATTACCACCTACTGCGTTTTTTTTCCCCTTCATCTGTTGATTTTGAAATGAAATGCAGCTGCATTTTCCCAGTGGACCCTCAGTCTGGATTTTACTTTTATCTAAGTATTTGGATTGACACTCATACAGAAATTTATAGTCCTGTGCTGTAGGAAATAAATATTTGTATATTAAAAATTAATCATACATGGAAAAGTTGGTATCTACACCCTGAGGTTCTGATGTCAACTTTGGTTCATGAATAAAATCGTTTTCTAAAGATTGCAGACAGAAGTAAACTGTCATGTGGCATTTTTCCTTACATGAAATGAGCTGCTGAGAAGAATATTCTTTCATGTTTATTATGGGTTATCAATGACCAGAACCTATAACCTTTCATTAGTGAAAAACAGTAATGACTGCCTAAACACAATGACGGAGCTTTTCTAAGCATCCATGATCATTTCGCTAAATAATCGTCTGATTGAACTTTCTGCAGCTGTTTGAAGTATGAATTGATTTGAGGATGGAAATTTAGCGTGCATTTTTTTCGTTCTTCCTCATACAATGTTCCAGAAGGAGGAGCGCTGGTACTCCACAGCAGGAAGTACTCTGTTACATTTCAACAATTGTGTTTATGCCCTTCAGTCACTGCTCCTCCACTGAATATATTCTTGATTAAATGCTGCTAGGAGAATTTGCTTTTCTGACAATCAGCATTTGACCCAGTGCTCTAGCAATTAAGGAGGTCAAGTGTGAATTTCACCGATATCTAAATTTTACTCATTAAAAGTTATCCTGAATCAGACATCTTCCCTCCTCCTTCCTTCCTGTGTATGTCTTTCTGTGGTGAAATCACGTTTGTTTAGGCAACCCATTTCATCTTAGAAATGACTTAGTTACCTTTTTATTATAGTCTAAAATGGAGAATGAACCGAAGTAACTCGATACCTTTTACCAATTAATCCCTCGAAGAGATTAAGAATACATTGGTAACAACAAAACAAAAACCAAACCAAATGAAACAGATGAGTAAACTAGTTTTATCATTTCAGTAAAATTGAGAAGTGAAAATATTTGCCTACAAAGAGACAAATGGTTAATTGCTTAACTTTGGCACTGTTCAACTGAGTACTAGGAAACTGTAATCTAAGGGTTCAAGGAGATACTAGTATTCAAAACAGGCTTGAAAAAGATACTCCTTTGAGAGAAATCTTCTGCATCCGTGGATGTCTTGCTGCCCTTGTCTAGCCTGGATTAATACTTAGTCCATAGGCACACACCTGATCATCTGATCATCTACATTTGCCCTCTTACAGCACTAAACTATGTTTTCTACCTTTATCTTGCATCTACCTACCACTTCAGCATTTTATTAAAAATAAAAAAAATAATAATAATAAAGGGAGAAATGTGGGATCAACATATAAATCAAGTACAAAAATCAAACGAATATTCATATTTGACCTGATTGTTTATAGGTCATAATGCGTGATCAAAACCGAAAGTTTCTGTGATGAATGCCCTTGTACTGCTCACCATGTAAGAATTTATTCACTATGTAAGAATTCGTTCACCATGTAAGAACTTGTTCGTTATGCTTCAGAAGATTGGAGACTGACGAGAGTTAGGCTTGAGATGGATTAATGATTGTACATTGAGCATTGACCCCCCTATACTGAATTTTATTGTTGTTAACAACCATTTGATCAATAAATATGAGAGATGCCCTCTCAAAAAAAAAAAAAAAGATACTCTTATTGAACCTTGGCTATTTGAATGAGCACTGCAAGTAGGAGCCCAGCAGTGTTTTTTCTTCAGCGCCTGGTAACACCGCTGTTATCCTAGAGGTAACGTTAACCACTGATGTAATCAGGAAATAGAGGTGATGCACTTATTCAGCATTTTTTAAAAGTATGTATATCTTACTGAAGAGGAGATATTTCAATTTAGGAGTCAGAAGTTGGCAAATAGGCTCTTTACTTCCAAGGTGTGGTGATAATTTTTTAACAATAATTTTTATTATTAAATGTACAAGCAGTCACAATAATAGTACTTCACAGGATAGCTTTTCAGTCGTTTATGTATTTTACTCTAATGAACCATAAATTCTTTTCTTTCTCCTAAAGGCCAGTAAAGGAATACCAAAATAGAACATAATATAACATGATATCTTGCAGTTGAAATTACTAAATAACATCTATCAGAATATATCTATGCAGGCTTTTCCTGCATAACCTTTGTTTCAGTTGTGCGATGATTATAGTTATAAATGTGTGCTGATACAATTAGAAATGTAGCAAACTATAGTTATTGTGAAAGAAGCAAAGGATTTAATATGACTTTCAAGGCAACGGAAGCACTCCTTGACCTAGTTTTCTCCTCTTCATTTCCTATTTCATAGTTTAGGATATGGAATAGCAGAAGTTGGACACATGGATGGTCAGGGATTGTTTAGGGAAGTGAAATGAGGTTTCTGTAAATTACATAGCAAGTGAAGACTCTCAAGTCATTAGGTGTTTGTATGTAAAGACACCTTAGAGGACATCTTCATTTCAGAGATGAGAAAACTGAGGCCCAGAGAGGTTAAATAACTGTACACCCAAGTAAAGCTGGAACTTGAACCAAGGCTTTGGCACCTTCCGAGGCTAGCACACTTTCTCTACTACCTTCCAAGTAGATGAAGAATACCAGTTGTGCCGTTGCCTCCTATGTGCCGAGAGAACTCAGTCAAGTCACGTAATTTGCTTCCTGCCATCAAAGAGAAGTTTGATCAGCAATCCACTTGATGGTGAATTTGACCCTGCTGTGACAAAGAGATGAGAAACACTCTTTCCATCAACTTATTAGTTCCCTAGAGTCTATGGCTTCACACATAGATTTTATTTACTGCCTTCTGTTGTCTACAAGTACTGAAACCACTGTATGAAATGTATTGTGTATATAGCTAGCTTCACATATTTTTTGTAAAATTAGTTTTGTTCATATTTGTTTTTGCTGGATTGATAGTAGCAAAACTGGCAAGAGGTAATGAAACTTTTCACAAAATACATTTTTACTAGGACATAATAAATGATGGTGGCTAACCTCATCTGTAGTGATTGCAGCATTCAACCTCGGAAACCAAAAAAGAACCAGAGTGCGAACGGGCACTCCAAGGGCACAAAAAGTACTAATGCTGACGCACAGCAACTTTGCCCATTCTCACCCCTTCCACCCTGTCAGTCTTCTGAGTAGCTGGAGGGTGGGGTTGTCTTCATGAAAGTGGATGTAAAAAGCTAGTAAAGTCCCCAAAGCTGTGGGCACAAAATAAGAGGTATTGCTTCCTTCACTTTGTGGATGTGATGATTTTTGAAAGACAGTGGTAAAAAAAATCAATGTTAGGTGGTTCTCAAAAAGAATGTAGTGGCTTTTGCTGTGTTTCTGGGAAGAAACAGTTTTGAAGTGAGCAACTCAAATTGATGGCATTAGTTTCTCTGACCCCTGGATTTGTATGAAACAAGTAAGCCCTTGGATCTTTTTCTTTGATTAGTCTTTTAAACAATGAAATATTGCAAATAACCTCAAAAACACTGAAAATATAATCACCAGCATTATAATGAACACATCTCAACATTTTGCTGTCCACATTTCTTTCAGATGTTTTATTTTACAGATAACTGAACTGATTATAGATTTGAAGTCACCTTGTTTCTCATTCCTGATCAAATTCCCACGTCTTAGTCCTCAGAAGAGCTGTACTGGGTACATCTTTATGCTACTCCTGCATATTTACTTACCGATAAACAATATATACTGTTGACTTAAGTAGTTTCAAACTTAACATGAATGGCATCATACCTTACACACCATTTCCCAGCTTGACTTTTTCATTCAACATTAAACACTTTGATTATGCATTCTCAGGTCATCTGCCTTGTCTTTTATCCATTCACTGCATGTTTTCCATGTGTTTTATTTTTCATATTACCTTTTGTATTTTTGGAACAATCTTCAATTTCACTAATTTTTTCATAAAATTGGCAAAATTGTCTTAAGTATATTCTTGGAGTTTTAAAATTTAGGTGATTTTATTTTATTTTATTTTTATAAGAGCCTAGAGTATAGCTCTTCTTCAAAATTTCTAAATCTTTTTTGATTTCCTATTCCTTGGATTTAACTTCAAGCTCATCCTCTGTTTCTTTAAACTGCTAAGCATAGTTGGTTCATAGTCTATATATGATGATTCTAGTATCTGATGCTTTGTGGATCTGTTTCTGTTTTTCTAGTATCTGCTGGTTCTAGCAAATGGAGTCTTGTTTCTTTGCATGCTTGGTTATGTTTGGCTATGTCCTCTATAAAAGCGCTGTTGAAAAATCTGGAATTTTGGATGCAGGCACCTTCCTCCAAAAAGAAATGAGTTGCTTCCTCCAGGGAACAGAGCAGAAGTGTTTGCTCCCAAAAAGAAGGTGCAAGTGATTATGCCTATTGGGTTCTGATTAAAATGTTAACACAGGATCGACAGAACATTCATAGTGTTTAAATATTTCCTTTTTCAACTTTGTTGTCAGAGTGATGCACTTGCTGTGACATTACATGGATCAGATAGAATGTAGTTTGTATGTTTGAGTCTTAGAAGCACAAGGGGCCTCATTTATACACCAAGGCAATTGCTGCATCATGAATGTAGTCAGGGACTTAAACTACTATGCTTAATTAATGTTCTTAACATTAAAAATTTTTAATTTTAAGCTTTTTTCTTTCTATTTTTGTTTCCTTCCTATGTAACCACTGCCTAGACATAGTCTGCTTGCAGTCATATGTGTGTGTGTGTGTGTGTTTCATTTTTTGTTTTGTTTTAATTGCTGTTGTTAGGGAAGTGGTTATTTTTAAACAGTCAATTTTCTATTACCATCTTCTTTCATGGTCTCCTGTGACTGGACTTAGATTCTCTCATGCTGAGCAGCTCTTCCCAGATATACTTGGTACAGTTTCTTTACAAATCAGAAATCTAGCTCGTGCCTGGGATAAAGACAAGGCATGTGGTTCTAATTCTAGAACTCAGGTGCCCTCATGGTCTAGGATTTAAAACAATTGCAAAGAAGAAAATGTCTTGTAGCACTACAACAATTTATATTTTGTGTTTTTTACAGTGACCAAGCAAAATAGTTTGATTCTCTGTAAGAGCACCGAACATAATAGCTTAAGTTTTCTGATCATGTCGGATCTCTAGATTGATGGGGGAAAAAAATAGTACAAAATGTCTAATGCCTGTACTATATTCCCTAACTTCACCTTGGGGGAAAAAATGCCTAGCAGCTTCTTTGTAGACTAAATCTCAAAGTGTGTTTATACTTTGCTAAATTCTAGGTGAAAAAGTGTCTGTATCTCTGTATGGAGCTGCCATAGATATGAACATAAGGCTGGACAAGAATTCCTTGATCATTGAGAAAACCTACATATCGCTGGCCAATCAGAGAACTCTAACTATTCACAACCGCAGTAACATCATTGCTCATTTCCAGTGGAAGATGTTTGCTACCCAAGAAGAGGAAGACAGAGAAAAATATAGGTTTGTAGGAAAAATTACCTACTTGCTAATTTTGGTTATGAAAATTTGGTTATGAAAGATCAGTGACTTTTGTCATCAGTTTTTAACCAATTTAAACACTGTCAAATTTTTATAACTTGGTTCCAGTGTATGATGATCCTTTTTGCATTTAAAAACTTGAGTCATGTGGAACATAATGTTGTTCATCCTCTGTTAATCTTAACCTGGCTATAATTTATCAGTAGTTAACCCCCTGGAATTTAAATACCAAATACAACATTCTTCACCATTTCCTCAAAATGAATCTACATGTCTAATTCTAAAACCAGAGTGGTCAGGTTTCCTAGAGTTTCTAAAAATAATCTCTTTGGGATTAGGATAAACTGGAATTTTTTTTCCCAGTGAAAAGATATTTTCAGAAAATATGAAAAATGAGGAAAAAGAAGGTCTTAGACATAATGGCTTTTATATGCTCAGTTTAAGTAGCATTGCTCAATCTCTACTAACCATGTAACTTAATAATGATTTCTTGTTGGTATCTTTAATCTTCTGCTTTTTAAAATGATATACTTCAGGCAGTGGAGCAAATTAATAAAATGGAAAACTAAACTCTTTTAACTAATCTCATTACAGTTAAATTTTGGCTATTTCTTTTCACCGAATCTATCCTTGCCTCTTTTAAACTCCATTTTCGTCTTATCTCCTTCCGTTCTCCCTGAATTAGTGCTTCTGCTACTTTCATTGGAATTTATCTCAGCCTTTTTTATTTGCCTCTCCATTTTCATTAAAGATTAGCCCTAGGAAGCTTCAAAGCTCTCTTAAAAACCAAGTTAGTCTGTGATAAAAATAAAAGTCAGGCCCATGGAAACCAGGCAGAAATCCCCCAGTGTGCTGCCCCTAATTGAATCAGGAGCTGTGACAATGACGGGATACAGTGGACCAGAAGCTTGGTCATTCAGACAGTGAGCTTTAATCACTGGATTGCCACTGTGCCATGTTTAAAAAGTGAGAAAAGAAAAGCCTTTCCTGCCTAAAGACTTCAGTTTATCTTGTGGTATAGAAATACCAGTAGTTTAAAAAGGCAAGAGGGAACTGCCCAGTCACTGCTTCAGTTGTCCTCATTACCCAGCTGACACGTACAAGTGTACCAACCATCAGAATGTTCCAAGCATGTTTCAAGAATAAATGGGAGAGCAGACACAAACAAACAATAGTAAACATAGTGTTTCAATATCCTGTGTGTCCTGTAGGCATAATCTTTGGGGGGAGGAATGAGTATATACCATCCAGGGAAAGCCAGCTTTAATTTCAGCTATGTCTGTGTTTTTGGCTATATGTAAAAGACATGAGTGATGCCATGCCTATGTCCAAAAAGTATTTAAGGAAGTTAATTTCAACAATGAAACTCAAGAAAAATTCAAACCAATTGCTATCAGAGATGCCAGGATATAGAGAATAGAATTTCAACTACACATGGATGGACATTTTCTTCCCCCACCCCCTCTATCTCCCATGACACTCACACCACATCTTTTTAATGTTACCCTTGAGTCTTGTCCTTTCTTTTTTCTTGCACTTTCTTGCACTATCTCTCTAGCTCTTTCTGTTAGTTCCTATAGCAGTTTTTTGGTAGGAAGGGAATAACATGGGATAGCATTTAATAACCATGATTAGAAGCCTATTTTTATCACCTGGGAATATGACCCCTCCCTTAATCAATGAATTTGAAAAGTAACTTCTGATGACTAAATAAGAATACCTTCCTTTTCACTTTTAATCACACATAGCTATATAACTTGTGCTTCCTCAACTGGATTGGTTGATCTCCGTGGGAGTCTATTGAATGTGCCATCCCTTACCCTCACCCTGCCCTTCTCTGAGGGCCAGATGCCTAGGGCAGGAGGGGAAATGGATTTAGAGGAGAAATAGGCCATTTATACCTTATCTGTTATTTGACCAAGGTGTCTCTTCTCTCTCATCTTCCTCTTGTTCCTTGATGCGTCCCCAAGCCTACCATGACTTTCATATTTAGTCATGGTTTCTTGTCCTGGACACACCTAGTTACCATCCTCTCCAAAAGCAAGACAAATACAGAGAGGTTTGCCCTTTACTGAACATTTAGTTCCTGTCTCTGGATAGTTGCCCCTCTTTGGGTGGTGGTGTTGCTGGACAGCTGTATCTGGGAGGTCTCTCCATGCTCACTATGTGAAACCTCCACCAGGATGGGGGAGGTTCTTGACTCTGAACGAGAAAGAATTCTCAAACAGGTCAGAAGAGTGTTGGCAAGGAAGGAACTCATTAGAGCAAGCGTAGCAGAGAATGGCCACTGCCTTGCAAGCAGCCAAGAGAAAGGAGGTTGAAGTAGGTTGAAGTAGCACAGAGAGAGTGAAGACTTGTGCTGAAGTCTAGAAAATGGAATGAAATAACGAACTAACAAAGACTCTTACTACTGGAAGAGTGCAGATAGACAAAATGCAATTAAGTTGAGCAGTGAGAAACCTTTATTTAAAGTTACGCACTTGAAGAGAGGAAAAGTGCGGTCACAGAGAGGAGAGGCTCACTGGAAGGATTAATTACATCACTGGGGATTCTGCCTTTCAAGGCTTTCAAGAACGGAGCAAAGGGCAGAGGGGGGCTGTTGGGCATAGGCTTGACTTGTGGTCTCATAATGTCTCTCTCTGGTGAGAGAAATTATGTTGCTATCCAGTCAGTCCTCTAGATAATTCTCTGAGATAAACTTAACACAAGGAATTTATTGATGCAGTTCCTCTCCGAAATAGTGGTTACCTTCACGCAGTGGGGACATACCAGTTAAGACTGCTTGCTGTGACTTAAGATTGGGTGGGTTATTATTGTCTGATAACCAAAGAATATGTTAGAAATTTTACCTCCTAACTCCCTGGTTTTTAAAATGGGATCTTAGCCTTAAGATGGGGTCCCTCTTGTTCTTACTATACTGTTTATATCTCAGCATTTTTCATCATAGGCAGGAAAAGCTAATCATGATGCTTGTCCCAGGTCCCTGCCGTACCTCAGTGGTACTCTTACTGTGGGTGTGGGTCCCTCCTCCTCTGTGTCACAGATCCTCAGGCTGTTTCAGGCCACACTTCAATGGCAGGTAAAGCCAAATGTTCTCTTGTCGCTGCTGGTGGCAGAGGTTCGTTCATCCCTGAGGGGCGGCAGTGAGATCTTTAGCTAATGGTGTGAATCCTCTTATGAGCTTCCCAGCCAGGCCAGCAGAGGCATCTCTAGAATGATCCTTTTTATGTTTGACTCTCCTGCTCATGGTGGTGTGCAACCTCTTCTTCTTCTCCTCTTCCTTCAGCACCTCTTTGCTTAAAAATGTAGTGAGAAAGTTACACTTTGGTCCTGAATGTGGAATAGAGAAGATTTATTCTAAATGGGCTCATGCCTACTTTGAGAGACTACACTTTCCAGTTACAGCACCCCAAGCCCTAAGATGAAAACTTCAGAGTGGATCTTTATGTGAGACTCAAGTGTCTGCCCATTGCTGTCCAGTTATAACAAAGCTTAAAGCTTGTCCTTAAGGCATTCATCTTACAGAGAGGGGCTGAAAGTTGCTGCTCAGTGGTCACTTTTAGAGTGCTAATTGCTTTAACAGATGCCCTCAAGATCCTATACCATCTGGTTTCTTGTCCTACAGCATCCTGGTGATAGGCCTGAGTATCAAAGAGTTGGACATGGCTTCTCCCAATGGAGGAATTTCAGCCCTACTCAGGGATAGGAAGCCCTACTCCTTCCTGGAAGTTTACCAATTCCATTCTGGGAAGGATGACTTTCTCTCCACATACTGCAATATGTTGGTTCAACCTCAGGATACATATACACATTTGGGGACCTTGGGCTAATCCCAGGCTCCAGAGTCTGACAATGAAGATGTCATTCCCCCTAGGAAGAAGTTCCAGGCCTTAGATTTTCTCTTCCATTTTTTTTTAAACCTTCAGAATGAGATATAGGAACCTTTAAAAAATTACCTTTTGGGTCTTTTTCTTTTTTGATGTTTTTAAGGGACTTACCAAGAAATTAATCTCTTCAGAAAAGGAGGCTGCATTCATAACTCCTTACTTCCTCCACCTTGTCCTGAGGGATTACAAAACATCCTACAAGATTCTTTCATACTCATTCTCATCACAGTTTATTATTTTCAGAGACTCAGCACAAGCTTTTAAGGATTTCAGCTCCCCATTTCTCCATGAAGGTCATGGCCATTGTCTGAATAGCAGCTGGCCCTAATTCTAGATTTGCTCTGTACAAAAACTCCTAGAATCCCCAGAGTAACCCCCACAAAGTGGTCAGCATGGATTTATTCCACAACGTTCAGGTACAGGGCAACATATTTCTCTAGATAGATAGTTTTAATTAGGCTTTGAGACTGCCACCCAGGTAGTAATAAATTTAATTTTAGTTATGTTTGGAGGGCCCTTCTCTTTCCCAGGCCCATACAAGAATCTGAAGACTTGTCTAGTACTTGGTAAACAGGAAGGGGACCTCTAGCCCTTAGTTTATAACAGTCATCACAGAGTTGCTCAGTGGCCAGGGTCACATGGTCCCTTTGAAGGTACATGGTTTCATCTTTTCTGTGCCAAGCATGGACAGGGGAATATTTCTCCCCATTGTAAAGGCCATGGCTCTTAGCTTTTAATCTCCTCAGCATTCAGTTAGCACCTCGTGGAGGTGCTGCACCTCAGAATGAGACATGTTTTCCCCACTGGCTCTCATCCATCAGCCGGACTGTACTTGATGCCTGAAGATAATGGACGTTTGTGGCTACCAGCCCATTTGTAAAATGGGTTAAAGCCATGGTTTTACAGGGAGAGAAGCCTGGTGTGTTGTTACGCTCTCTGATGAGAGGTCTCCTCACCTGTAAAACAGAACCACCGCTGAGTGTAGGAGAGCATGAGTGTCAGCAGAACAAGAGAGCCAGGCAACAGACTGAGGTGCATAGAGGCCCTTGCGGGGGTCATCCCGGCTCACAGTGTTGTTGCACTTTCTCTTCTTGGAGTCCTAGCTACAGCTCCCGTTCTCCGTCAGAGGGCAAAGAGGAAGACATCAGTCCCCACCTCTGACCTTTGCCTTGCATGGCTGTTAGTGATTCAGGAGTCCCAGTGTGTGGGAGAAGAATAGCATTTGGGAGTTTTTGTTTTGTTGTCTTTTGTTTCTGGTGTAAGTGTTGAGTTAATCATATTCCTCAATTCATGGAGTGTTATCCTCATGCCCCACTCCTATTAGCCCCCTAAATAAATGTTATGTTTATGATTGCCACTATTTGTTTCATCAACCCTTCAATCTCTTGCATTAAATTCACCCACATTTTTTTTGTATTATCGCTAGCACATTGATGAACATCTTTGTCTATATCCATGATTGTTTCTTTAGGACTTATTTCTACAGATAGGTATCATAAATTCCACTTTTAGGAACAAATGGTTTGCTTTCCTTCTGTGGACCGAGCTCTCTTCAATTGGCCCTGCTCTGCCCAGCGGTACAGAATTGCTGCTCTGGTTACCTTGGACACTGCTTCCCAACTGGCACGGAATGCTTTCTTCCTTGGGACTAGAACACAATGAACCCATTTTTTTTTTTACATCTTTATGCTGTGCACCCAAAAGACCCTGAATGCTAAGTTGATAAAAAGAATTATTTGACATTGCTGAGTATTTGGTTTGCTTGAAGTCATTTAGAAAACAGTTGGGGCTGAGACAGGACTTCAGTGACCCTAAGTTCTCACTGCGTACTTGCATTGCTAAATAATTTGTCTGTCACCATTGTAACACCAGTAAAAGGCAGAGAAAATGGTCCTATGTTGTGGAAGGAGATAAAATTGAGTCTTTAAAGTTCAGGGGAAATAACTGATACTAGGAACAATGTGAACGCAGCTTTGGTGAGGACAATGAGTAGAGGGTTAGGGAAGGCTATTTTTTGACTTGTTATGATGGATACTAAGAGCTGGAGAGAGAAAAAGGAGGTTTCTCTAGATACAGTTTGAGCACTTTATAAGCTTGACAAGCTTAGTAATCCTAAGGTTGACACAGGGAGAAAACTGGTATTTATCGAAAACCTGCTTAGTCTCAGGAACTGCCCCAGGTCCTTAATCACATTTAATCCTCAACACATCTTTAAGATGAGAGGACCTCCTAGTGTCTCCACTTTCTCGGTGAAGGCAGTGAAGCTCAGAGGACTTAGGTAACTCCCGAAGTCACAGAGCCAGTGAATGGTTGGAAGAGTCAGGACCCAAACCTTGTCCTTGCTCACTCCAGATTCTGTTCTCTAGGTAACTAACAGCTAAGAAAGAATGAAAGTTAAGTGAGTTGAAAAGAAACTAAATTGTCCTTAAAAATGGCAGAGGCAGGGTAGATGTTAAATATCTTAAAAACTGTCTGGAAAATACAATTACCTAAAAGAAAATATTTGTCTAAATATGTATAAGGGCTGAGGACTAAGCAAGTGGTCACTGAGTAGGACAGGAAGCCCAGTCTTCTTGAAGAAAGAGACTAAAGATGAGCAAGCTGACACTCTTGAGAGGTTACAATACAAGGTCACTCAGCTGACATGTTATAGACTTGGGACAAGGAGGGGCCACTCCCAGGTGATGCGTGAGATCATTTCCGAGAGGACAGACAAGAGAGGAGCCCTTTACAGTGTCTTTCATGGAATACCAGAATGAATCTCATATTTCCTATATTTTCTTTAGGGTCTGTGATGGTCTGATTAAAGAGGAAAAGAATGAGAAGGACGAGTTACTTGAAGAGTGCGTCATTGATCCCTCCCTCCGAGAACGTCTTTCCATTCTCTCCCGCACCTTTGAGAATCAGAGAAATCTGGTTCAGACAGACAGCATGCTCTTCTTGGATACCATTTTCACTATTGAGCCCCTGGTGAGCACATAAATAAAACCTGATCATACAGTGGGAATACAAGTGGGAATGCGTGGCTTATTTTGATCAGAGTACTTACTCTGAGACAGAGAGTGAGAGCATAAAGAATCTATCTGAAGAGCTTTATCATCATTGTACAGCAATGAATGAAGTTTAATGGTAAGGGTGCTCATAGGTCACATTTAAAAGTCATACTTTCCATGTACCAACCACTGTGTTAGACACTTCGTATCATTACCCAATTTACCTTTTTTGTGTATATGTTATCTTACAACAACCTTATAAACTAGAATCAGTTCCCCATTCTACAGCTGAGAAACTTAAGACTTGGAAAAATCCGACAAACTTGCTCAAGGTCAAACAGTGTCAGTAGTGAGAAATTTATCCCTGATTAGCCTGACTCTCAACCTCTGCCCTATTGGCATTTGGGGCTGGATAATTCTATGTTCCGTACATTGTAGGATGTTTAGTAGCATACCTGAGCTTTACCCACCAGGTGCTGATTGGGACAACCAAAACTGTCTCTGCACATTGCCAGTAGCCCCTGGGGAGCAGATTTGCTGGGGTTGAGAACTGCTTTGTCCTTAGTTCACTTACTGACTGCATGTTCTGTGTAAGGCACTGTGTGTGTACGAGGTGTTGATGAACAAAATAGACATAGTCCTTGACTTCACTGTCTGTCTAGTGAGAGCTGAGCCAGACTTAGAACAGTCTGTCTGATTCCATAGACCAAACTCTTGATCACTCTGCCCTATTGCCTCAGAAGTGAAAGTAGCTAGCATCTTCTCTGTTTACTATGTGCTAGGCACTGTACATTCCCTACACTCAGCAAGTGTAGAGTGAAATGCTGGAAAAGACAGCAACAGGAGTTGAGAAAGATGCTGGGTTGTTCTTTTCAAATGAGTTGGAGAGAAGACACAGGTACAAGGGTGCATTAGAATATAAGGTCACTTCTGGCAAATACCACTGACTTGTGTAGACATATTGTCCTTATGTCTGCACTTCAAAATTGTTATTAAGGATACAGCATTGAAAGGGGATTCCGCAGCTAAGTAAGTTTCAGAAACACAGAGTTCAATATTGTTTGAAAGGTTTCTTTGCTGTAAGACTTCGAAAAGTCTTTGATATGATAAACATGCATTGTAAATCTCCAAGGGGGAGTCTTCCCCTTGGAAACGTCCTTTGAAGCATTCTTTTGTGAATGCTGCTGTGTGGATCACTGGTGAAGATAGTCGGTACATTAGTTCCGAAGCTAAGGTGATTATCAGAGCCTAAGAAACTAGACAAGGCTTCTTGAGACCTGAGACTGGAGCTCGGTCTTGCAGGATGACACTTGTGAAAAAGAAAATTGGGAATGTGAATGGCATGGCTCATTCAAGGCTCCGTGAGTGGATCATCTTGTTTGAAGTAAAGAGTTCACGGAGGGGAGGAGCCAAGATGGCAGCATGAGTAGGGCAGCAGAAATCTCCTCCCAAAACCGTATGTATTTTTGAAAATACAACAAATACAACTATGCCTAACAGAGAGACCAGAAGACATGGTACAACAGCCAGGCTACATCTGCATCTGCAAGAACTCAGCATCTCATGAAGGGGGTAAGATACAAAGCCACGACCTGGTGGGACCTGAGTGCTCCCCCAACTCCAGCTCACCGGCAGGAGAAAAGGAGTTGGAGTAGGGAGGGAGTGGAAGTACAGGACTGCTAAATATCCAGCCCTAGTAATCTGCACCAGGAGCGCAGGCACACATTGCATGGTGTACTGGATATTAGAGAAACGGAAAAGTAAAATCTGCGAGCAGGTCCCCACAGCTGGCTCCCCCAGGACAAAATAAAAGTGGGTGCTTTTTGAAAGTCTTAAAGGGACAGGGGCTCCATAGCTGGACGGAATCGTCCCGGCACAATCAGCCCAGCAGGCTGAGAATCCTGAGGAACTTCAGGTGCCCCAACCCCCTGGGAGGCAATGCAGCTCTGAAGCCCCTCACGGCAATAAGCAGCCTGCCAGTTGTTCCCCCATGCCAGCGCTGCCCCACCACAGCGGCCAAGCAACTGGAGAGTGGCCCTGCCCACAGCAGCTGCCCAGAGTCTCCTCCCCATGTGCAGCCATCTGAGCCAGACCCAGTGGTGGCCACTGGCGCCCAGCTACCTGGTGCAGACAGAGGAAGCTGGGGCAAGGCGCAAAGGGGCACCATTCTCACAGGAGAGCACACGTAGCATGCCTGCCACTCCCCACAGGGCTCTAGGCTACCCTGAGGGCTGCCCCACCCACAGCAACTCAGGGAATTAACCCAGAGGCTGCTCCCAGTGTGGGGGTAACCCACTCAGGCAGCAGAGAAGGGCAAGGTGACCAGCAAGCAGGAAGGGGCTTTGTTCTCCCATCTGACACATGTACCACCTGCCTACAACTACCTCTATTACCATGAAAAGGCAGAAGAATTTGGTCCAGTCCAGAATCACCCAGACAACCCCTGAGAGAGGGCCTGGGGAGATAGATATAACCAATATTCCTGAAAAAGAATTCAAAATACAGGTCATAACCATGCTGATGGACCTTCAGAGAAATATGCAAGAGCTAAGGGATGAATTCAGGAGGGAAATTACAGAAATTAAACAATCTGTGTAAGGACTTAGGAGCAGACTAGATAAGGTGCAAAAGACTGTTAATGGAATAGAAATAAGAGAACAGGAATATAGAGAAGCTGAGGCAGAGAGAGATAAAAGGATCTCCAGGAATGAAAGAATATTAAGAAAACTGTGTGACCAATCAAAATGGAACAATATCCACATTATAGGGGTACCACAAGAAGAAGAAAGAGAAAAAGGGATAGAAAGTGTCCTTGAAGAAATAATTGCTGAAAACTTCCCCAAACTAGGGGAGGAAATAGCCTCTCAGACTACAGAAGCACACAGAACTCCCAAAACAAGGGACCCAAGGAGGAAACACCAAGACACACAATAATTAAAATGGCAAAGATCAAGGACAAGGATAGGGTATTAAAGGCAGCCAGAGAGAGAAAAAGGTCACCTACAAAGGAAAACATCAGGTTATGATCAGACTTCTCAACAGAAACCTTATAGGCCAAAAGAGAATGGCATGATATATTTACTTAAATGAAACAGAAGGGCTTTGAACCAAGAATACTGTATCCAGCATGATTATAATTTAAATATGAAGGAGGGATTAAACAATTCCCAGACAAGCAAAAGTTGAGGGAATTTGTCTCCCACAAACCACCTCTACAGGGTATTTTAGAGGGACTGCTCTACATGGGAGCACTCCTAAGACTAAACAGATGTCACCAGAGAAAATAAAATCACAGCAAAGAAAGCAGAACAATTAAATACTAACTAATAAAATCAACTACTCACAAAAGCAGTCAAAGGAAACACAAAAGAGCACACACACATAAAAAAGCACCTAACATACAAAGAATGAAGGAGGAATAAGAAGGGAGAGAAATAAAGAATCATCAGACTATGTTTATAATAGTTCAATAAGTGAGTTAAGTTAGACAGTAAGATAGTAAATAAGCTAACCTTGAACCTTTGGTAAACATGAACCTAAAGCCTGCAATGGCAATAAGTACATACCTTTCAATAATCACCCCAAATGTAAATGGACTGAATGCACCAATCAAAAGACACAGAGTAATAGAATGGATAAAAAAGCAAGATCCATCTATATTGCTGCTTATAAGAGACTCACCTCAAACCCAAAGACATACACAGACTAAAAGTGAAAGGATGGAAAAAGAGATTTCATGCAAACAATAGGGAGAAAAAAGCAGGTGGTGTAGTACTTGTATCTTACAAAATAGATTTCAAAACAAAGAAAGTAACAAGAGATAAAGAAGGACATTACATAATGATAAAGGGCTCAGTCCAACAAGAGGATATAACCATTATAAATATATATGCACCCAATATAGGAACACTGATATATGTGAAACAAATACTAATAGAATTAAAGGAGAAAATAGACTGCAATGCATTCATTCTAGGAGACTTCAACACACCACTCACTCCAAAGGACAGATCCACCAGACAGAAAATAAGGGCACAGAGGCAATGAACATCACCTTGGAACAGATGGACCTAACAGACATCTACAGAACTCTAAACCCAAAAGCAGCAGGATACACATTCTTCTCAAGTGCACAAGGAACATTTTCTAGAATAGACCACATACTAGGCCACAAAAAAGCCTCAGTAAATTCAAAAAGATTAAAATTCTACCAACCAACTTCTCAGACCACAAAGGTATAAAACTAGAAATAAATTGTACAAAGAAAACAAAAAGGCTCACAAACATATGGAGGCTTAACAACATGCTCCTAAATAATCACTGGATCAATGACCAAATTAAAATAGAGATCAAGCAATATATGGAGACAAATGACAATAGCACAAAGCCCCAACTTCTGTGGGATGCAGTGAAGACAGTTCTAAGTGGAAAGTATATAGCAATCCAGGCCTGTTTAAAGAAGGAAGAACAATCCCAAATGAATAGTCTAAAGTCACAATTATTGAGATTGGAAAAAGAAGAACAAATGAGATCCAAAGTCAGCAGAAGGAGGAACATAAAAAGATCAGAGAAGAAATAAATAAAATTGAGAAAAATAAAACAATAGAAAAAATCAGTGAAACCAAGAGCTGGCTTTTTGAGAAAATAAACAAAATAGATAAACTCCTAGCCAGACTTATTAAGAGAAAAAAGAGAATCTACACATATCAACAGAATCAGAAATGAGAAAGGAAAAATCATGATGGACCCCACAGAAATACAAATAATTATTAGAGAATACTATGAAAATGTATATGCTAACAAGCTGGAAAACCTAGAAGAAATGGACAACTTCCTAGAAAAATACAACCTTCTAAGACTGACCAAGAAAGAAACAGAAAATCTAAACAGATCAATTACCAGCAACAAATTGAAGTGGTAATCAAAAAACTATGCAAGAGAAAACCCCCCGGGCCAGATGGATTTACCATGGAATTTTTTTTTGGGGGGGTGGGGGGAATGGAATATATATATATATATTTTCCTTCTTTTTTTAAAAAATTTTTTTTAAATTTTATTTTTATTTTGTTATCATTAATCTACAATTACATGAATAACATTATGTTTACTAGGCTCTCCCTTACCCCAAGTCCCCCCCACAAACCCCATTACAGTCACTGTACATCAGCATCATAAGATGTTGTAGAATCACTACTTGTCTCCTCTGTGTTGCACAGCCCTCCCCTCCCCCCCACCACATTATACATGCTAATCATAATACCCCCTTTCTTCTTCCCTGCCCTTATCCCTCCCTTCCCACCCATTCTCCCCAGTCTCTTTTCCTTTGGTAACTGTTAGTCCATTCTTGGGTTCTGTGATTCTGCTGCTGTTTTGTTCCTTCAGTTTTTCCTTTGTTCTTATACTCCACAGATGAGTGAAATCATTTGGTATTTCTCTTTCTCTGCTTGGCTTATTTCACTGAGCATAATACCCTCTAGCTCCATCCATGTTGTTGCAAATTGTAGGATTTGTTTTCTTCTTATGGCTGAATAATTTTCCATTGTGTATATGTACCACATTTTCTTGATCCATTCATCTACTGATGGACAGTTAGGTTGCTTCCATTTCTTGGCTATTGTGAATAGTGCTTCAATAAACATAGGGGTGCATCTGTCTTTTTCAAACTGGAGTGCTGCATTCTTAGGGTAAATTCCTAGAAGTGGAATTCCTGGATCAAATGGTATTTCTATTTTGAGTATTTTGAGGAACCTCCATACTGCTTTCCACAATGGTTGAACTAATTTACATTTCCACCAGCAGTGTAGGAGGGTTCCCCTTTCTCCACAACCTTGCCAATATTTGTTGTTGTTTGTCTTTTGGATGGTGGCCATCCTTACTGGTGTGAGGTGATATCTCATTGTGGTCTTAATTTGCATTTCTCTGATGACTAGCGATGTGGAGCATCTTTTCATGTGTCTGTTGGCCATCTGAATTTCTTCTTTGGAGAACTGTCTGTTCAGCTCCTATACCCATTTTTTAATTGTATTATTTTCTTTTTGTTTGTTGAGGTGCATGAGCTCTTTATATATTTTGGATGTCAACCCTTTATCAGATCTGTCATTTACGAATATATTCTCCCATACTGCAGGGTACCTTTTTGTTCTATTGATGGTGTCCTTTGTTGTACAGAAGGTTTTCAGCTTGATATAGTCCCACTTGTTCATTTTTGCTTTTGTTTTCCTTGCCCAGGGAGATATGTTCATGAAGAAGTGACTAATGTTTATGTCCAAGAGATTTTTGCCTATGTTTTTTTCTAAGAATTTTATGGTTTCAGGACTTACATTCAGGTCTTTGATCCATTTTGAATTTACTTTTGTGTATGGGGTTAGACAGTGATCCAGTTTCATTCTCTTACATGTAGCTGTCCAGTTTTGCCAGCACCATCTGTTGAAGAGACTGTCATTTCCCCATTGTATGTCCATGGCTCCTTTATCGAATATTAATTGACCATATATGTTTGGGTTAATGTTTGGAGTCTCTAATCTGTTGCACTGGTCTGTGGGTCTGTTTTTGTGCCAGTACCAAATTGTCTTGATTACTGTGGCTTTGTAGTAGATCTTGACGTTGGGGAGTGAGATGCCCCCCCCCACTTTATTCTTCTTTCTCAGGATTGCTTTGGCTATTCGGGGTCTTTGGTGTTTCCATATGAAATTTTGAACTATTTGTTTCAGTTCATTGAAGAATGTTGTTGGTAATTTGATAGGGATTGCATCAAATCTGTATATTGCTTTGGGCAAGATAGCCATTTTGACTGTATTAATTCTTCCTAGCCAAGAGCATGAGATGAGTTTCCATTTGTTAGTGTCCTCTTTAATTTCTCTTGAGAGTGTCTTATAGTTTTCAGGGTATAGGTCTTTCACTTCTTTGGTTAGATTTATTCCTAGGTATTTTATTCTTTTTGATGCAATTGTGAGTGGAATTGTTTTCCTGATTTCTCTTTCTATTGGTTCACTGTTAGTGTATAGGAAAGCCACAGATTTCTGTGTGTTAATTTTGTATTCTGCTACTTTTCTGTATTCTGATATCAGTTCTAGTAGTTTGGGAGTGTAGTCTTTAGGGTGTTTTATGTACAATATCATGTCATCTGCAAATAGTGACAGTTTAACTTCTTCTTTACCAATCTGGATTCCTTGTATTTCTTTGTTTTGTCTGATTGCTGTGGCTAGGACCTCCAGTAATATGTTGAATAACAGTGGGGAGAGTGGGCATCCCTGTCTTATTCCCTCCCAATCTCAGAGGAAAAGCATTCAGCTTCTCACTGTTCAGTATGACGTTGGCTGTGAGTTTATCATATATGGCCTTTATTATGTTGAGGTACTTGCCTTCTATACCCATTGAGTTGAGAGTTTTTATCATGAATGGATGTTGAATTTTGTCAAAAGCTTTTTCAGCATCTATGGAGATGATCATGTGGTTTTTGTCTTTCTTTTTCTTTATATGGTGGATGATGTTGATGGATTTTCGAATGTTGTACCATCCTTGCATGCCTGGGATGAATCCCACTTGGTCGTGGTGTATGATCCTTTTGATGTATTTTTAAATTCGGTTTGCTAATATTTTATTGAGTATTTTTGCATCTACGTTCATCAGGGATATTGGTCTGTAATTTTCTTTTTTGGTGGGATCTTTGCCTGGTTTTGGTATTAGGGTGATGTTGGCTTCATAGAATGAGTTTGGGAGTATTCCCTCTTCTTCTATTTTTTGGAAAACTTTAAGGAGAATGGGTATTATATCTTCTTTGTATGTCTGATAAAATTCCGGGGTAAATCCATCTGGCCCAGGGATTTTGTTCTTGGGTAGTTTTTTGATTACTGCTTCAATTTCTTTGCTGGTAATTGGTTTGTTTAGATTTTGTGTTTCTTCCTTGGTCAGTCTTGGAAGGTTGTATTTTTCTAGGAAGTTGTCCATTTCTTCTAGGTTTTCCAGCTTCTTAGCATATAAGTTTTCATAGTAGTCTGTATTAATTCTTTGTATTTCTGTTGGGTCCATTGTGATGTTTCCATTCTCATTTCTGATTCTGTTGATGTGCGTTGATTCTCTTTTTCTCTTAGTAAGTCTGGCTAGAGACTTATCTATTTTGTTTATTTTCTCAAAGAACCAGCTCTTGGTTTCATTGATTTTTTTCTATTGTTTTATTCTTCTCAATTTTGTTTATTTCTTCTCTGATCTTTATTGTGTCCCTCCTTCTGCTGACTTTAGGCCTCATTTGTTCTTCTTTTTTCAATTTTGATAATTGTGATGTTAGACTATTCATTTAGGTTTGTTCTTCCTTCTTTAAATATGCCTGGATTGCTATATACTTTCCTCTTAAGACTGCTTTCACTGCATCCCACAGAAGTTGGGGCTTTGTGTTGTTGTTCTCTTTTATTTCCATAAATTGCTGGATCTCCATTTTAATTTTGTCATTGATCCATTGACTATTTAGAAGTGTGTTGTTAAGCCTCCATGTGTTTGTGAGCCTTTTTGCTTTCTTTGTACAATTTATTTCTAGTTTTATACCTTTGTGGTCTGAAAAGTTGGTTGGTAGAATTTCAATCTTTTTTAATTTACTGAGGCTTTTTTTGTGGCCTAATATGTGGTCTATTCTGGAGAATGTCCCATGTGCACTTGAGAAGAATGTGTATCCTGTTGCTTTTGGGTGTAGAGTTCTATAGATGTCTATTAGGTCCATCTGTTCTAGTGTGTTGTTCAGTGCCTCTGTGTCCTTACTTATTTTCTGTCTGGTGGATCTGTCCTTTGGAGGGAATGGTGTGTTGAAGTCTCCTAAAATGAATGCATTGCATTCTATTTCCTCCTTTAGATCTGTTAGTATTTGTTTCACATATGCTGGTGCTCCTGTGTTGGGTGCATATATATTTATTATGGTTATATCCTCTTGTTGGACTGAGCCCTTTATCATTATGTAATGTCCTTCTTTATCTCTTGTTACTTTCTTTGTTTTGAAGTCTATTTTGTCTGATACTAGTACTGCAACACCTGCTTTTTTCTCTGTATTGTTTGCATGAAATCTCTTTTTCCATCCCTTGACTTTTAGTCTGTGCATGTCTTTGGGTTTGAGGTGAGTCTCTTGGAGGCAGCATATAGATGGGTCTTGTTTTTTTTATCCATTCAGTGACTCTGTGTCTTTTGATTGGTGCATTCAGTCCATTTACATTTAGGGTGATTATCAATAGGTATGTACTTATTGCCATTTCAGGCTTTAGATTCGTGGTTACCAAAGGTTCCAGGTTACTTTCCTTACTATCTAAGAGTCTAACTTAACTCACTTAGTATGCTGTTACAAACATAATCTAAAGGTTCTTTACTATTTCTCCTCCTTTTTCTTCCTCCTTCATTCTTTATATATTAGGTATCAAATTCTGTATTTTTTGTCTATCCCTTCATTGACTTTGGGGATAGTCAATTTAACTTTGCATTTGCCTCACAATCAGCTGCTTCACCCTCCCCATCATGGTTTTACTACCTCTGGTGACAGCTATCCAACCCTAGGAACACTTCCATCTATAGCAGTCCCTCCAAAATAGACTGCAGAGATGGTTTGTGGGAGGTAAATTCTCTCAGCTTTTGCTTATCTGGAAATTGTTTAATCCCTCCTTCAAATTTAAATGATAATCTTGCCAGATAAAGTAATCTTGGTTCCAGGCCCTTCTGCTTCATGGCATTAAATACATCATGCCACTCCCTTCTGGCCTGTAAGGTTTCTGCTGAGAAGTCTAATGTTAGCCTCATGGGCTTTCCTTTGTGTGTGATCTTATTTCTGCCTCTGGCTGCTTTTAACAGTCTGTCCTTATCCTTGATCTTTCCCATTTTAATTACTATGTGTCTTGGTGTTGTCTTCCTTGGGTCCCTTGTGTTGGGAGATCTGTGGATCTCCATGGCCTGAGAGACTATCTCCTTCCCCAGCTTGGGGAAGTTTTCAGCAACTACCTCCTCAAAGACACTTTCTATCCCTTTCTCTCTCTCTTCTTCTTCTTCTGGTATCCCTATAATGCGAATATTGTTCCGCTTGAATTGGTCACACAGTTCTCTCAATATTCTTTCATTTTTAGAGATCCTTTTTTCTCTCTGTGCCTCAGCTTCTTTGTATTCCTCTTCTCTAGTTTTTATTTCATTTATTGTCTCCTCCACCATATCCAACCTGCTTTTAATACCCTCCATTGTGCTCTTCAATGATTGGATCTCCAACCTGAATTCATTCCTGAGTTCTTGGATGTCTTTTCGTACCTCCATTAGAATGTTGATGATTTTTATTTTGAACTCCCTTTCAGGAAGAGTCACGAGGTCCATATCATTTAAATCTTTCTTGGGAGTTGTATTAATAATTTTACTCTGGACAAGGTTCCTTTGGCATTTCATGTTTGTATATGGCCCCCTCTAGTGTCCAAAAGCTCTATTCTGGAGCTGCTCAGCCTCAGAAGCAATGTCGGGGGTCACAGGGGAGTGGTATTGGTGCCTGGTGGGGAGGAAGAAGCTGTTCCCTGCCTCCCGTCTTCTGTGCCTGTCTCCACTGCTTGAGCCAGTAGGCCGGTCACACAGATGTAAGTTTTTGTTCCAGAGCAGCCGAATATGGATCCCTGCTTTCCACAAGCAGCCGGAATCCCAGTCTCCCCAGGAACTCTGCCTGTATTAACTTTCCGACCCGGTAGTCGTGCGAGTCTCATGAAATCACCATGAAATGTAGGTTTGTGCTCCCAGCACAGATCTCCGGAGCTAGGTATTCAGCAGTCCCAACCCTTCCACTCCCTCCCTGCTCCGTTTCTCTTCCTGCCACCAGTGAGCTTGGGTGGGGGAGGGGCTCGGGTCCTGTGGAGCCACAGCTCTGGTACGTTACCCTGTTCTGTGAGGTCTGCTCTTTTCTCCCGGTGTGTGCAGTCTGATGCCATCCTCTTTTCTGTTGCTCTCTCAGGATTAGTTGCACCAATTATATTTTCTAATTGTATCCAGTTTTAGGAGGAAGCCTCTGTCTCTCCTCTCATGCCACCGTCTTTTGGGAATATATCTTTACCATGGAATTTTATCAGACATACAGAGAAGACATAATACCCATTCTCCTTAAAGTTTTCCAACAAATAGAAGAGGAGGGAATACTCCCAAACTCATTCTCTGAAGCCAGCATCACCCTAATACCAAAACCAGACAAAGACCCCACCAAAAAAGAAAATTACAGACCAATATCCCTGATGAACATAGATGCAAAAATACTCAACAAAATATTAGCAAACCGAATTCAAAAATACATCAAGAGGATCATACACAATGACCAAGTGGGATTAATCTCAGGGATGAAAGGATGGTACAACATTTGAAAATCCATCAACATCATCCACCACATTAACAAAAAGGACAAAAACCACATGATCATCTCCATAGATGCTGAGAAAGCTTTTGACAAAATTCAACATCCATTCATGATAAAAACTCTCAACAAAATGGGTATAGAGGGCAAGTACCTCAACATAATAAAGGCTATATATGATAAACCCACAGCCAACATTATACTGAACAGCAAGAAGCTGAAAGCTTTTCCTCTAAGATTGGGAACAAGACAGAGATGCCCACTTTCCCCACTGTTATTCAACATAATAGTACTGGAGGTCCTAGCCATGTCAATTAGACAAAACAAAGAAATACAAGGAATTCAGATTGGTAAAGAAGAAGTCAAACTGTCACTATTTGCAGATGACATGATATTGTACATAAAAAACACTGAAGACTTCACACCAAAACTACTAGAACTAATATCAGAATTCAGCAAAGTTGCAGGATAAAAAATTATACACAGAAATCTGTTGCTTTCCTATACACTAACCTAGCAGAAAGAGAAATCAGGAAAACAATTCCATTTAGAATTGCATCAAAAAGAATAAAATACCTAGGAATAAACCTAAGTGAAAGGCCTATACCCTGAAAACTACAAGAAACTCTTAAGAGAAATTAAAGAGGACACTAACAAATGGAAACTCATCTCATGCTCTTGGCTAGGAAGAATTAATATAGTCAAAATGGCTATCTTGCCCAAAGCAATATACAGATTTGATGCAATCCCTATCAAATTACCAGCAACATTCTTCAACGAACTGGAACAAAAAGTTCAAAAATTCATATGGAAACACCAAAGACCCCGAATAGCCAAAGCAATCCTGAGAAAGGAGAATAAAGTGGGGGGGGGGATCTCACTCCCCAGCTTCAAGCTCTACTACAAAGCCATAGTAATCAAGACAATTTGGTACTGGCACAAGAACAGACCCACAGACCAGTGGAACAGATTAGAGACTCTAGACATTAACCCAAACATATATGGTCAATTAATATTTGATAAAGGAGCCATGGACATACAATGGGGAAATGACAGCCTCTTCAACAGCTGGTGTTGGTAAAACTAGACAGCTACATGCAGGAGAATGAAACTGGATCATTGTCTATCCCCATACACAAAAGTAAATTCGAAATGGATCAAAGACCTGACTGTATGTCATGAAACCATAGAACTCTTAGAAAAAAAACATAGGCAAAAATCTCTTGGACATAAACATTGTTGTGTGCTGCATGTTTTCTTTGAGTGAAATGAGAGAAGAAAAAACACAGACAACACAGACAGACAGACAATGGCTGCAGCCCCGATGTGGCACAGCACCTTTATTTTTATACTGCCTTTCTCGGACCTCAGCCAAGTGCTATGCTCCTCTTTCCCTTCTCAGTGGGGACAGGCCAGAGCACCTTGTTTATTTTCTTTAAGTCTTCCCAGTAAGCAGGGGTGGTGTTTTCCCACCTCCTCAACGTCTCACTGTTTTCAGAGTGAGGCTACTTGGCTTGTTTTCGAAGATAAGATATGCTTCAGTGGGCAGATAATGTCCAAGGACTGCACCAGTTGTTCTCAAGCTGGTGCTTTCCCATACTGTATTCAGACATGGAGGAGGGTGCTTTCCCATTCTGCATTCAGACATGTGAGAAGACAAAGGCAGTCCCCATCAAACATGAGCAACTTCTTCATGAACATATGTCCCCAGGCAACAGAAACAAAAGCACAAATGAACAAGTGGGACTATGTCAAGCTGAAAAGCTTCTGTACAGCAAAGGACACCACCCATAGACCAAAAATTCATCCTAGGAGAATAGATTCATAAATAACAGATCCAATGAAGGGTTGACATCCAACATATATAAAGAGCTCATGCACCTCAACAAAAAAAAGAAAATAATCCAATTAAAAAATGGGCAGAGGATCTGAACAGACAGTTCTCCAAAGAAGAAATTCAGATGGCCAACAGGCCCATGAAAAGATGCTCCACATCGCTAGTCATCAGAGAAATGCAAATTAAAACCACAGTGAGATATCACCTCACACCAGTAAGGATGGCCACCATTCAAAAGACAAACAACAACAAATGTTGGTGAGGTTGTGGAGAAAGGGGAACCCTCCTACACTGCTGGTGGGAATGTAAATTAGTTCAACCATTGTGGAAAGCAGTATGAAGTTTCCTCAAAATACTCAAAATAGAAATACCATTTGACCCCGGAATCCCACTTCTAGGAATTTATCCTAAGAATGCAGCAACCCAGTTTGAAAAAGACATATGCACCCCTATGTTTATCGCAGCACTATTTACAATAGTCAAGAAATGGAAGCAACCTAAGTGTCCATCAGTAGATGAATGGATAAAGAAGATGTGGTACATATACACAACAGAATATCATTCAGCCACAGGAAGAAAACAAATCCTACCATTTGCAACAACATGGATGGAGCTAGAGGCGATTATGCTCAGTGAAATAAGCCAGGTAGAAAAAGACAAGTACCAAATGATTTCACTCATCTGGGGAGTATAAGAACAAAGAAAAAAATTGAAGGAGCAAAATAGCAGCAGACTCACAGAACCCAAGAATGGACTAACAGTTACCAAAGGGAAAGGGACTAGGGAGGATGGGTGGGAAGGGAGGGAGAAGGGGAAAAAAAGAGGGGGCATTACTATTAGGAGACATAATGTAGAGGGGGACATGGGGAGGGCTGTACAACACAGAGAAGACAAGTAGAGATTCGATAGCATCTTACTACACTGATAGTGACTATAATGGGGTATGTGGGAGGGACTTGGTGACTGGGGGAGTCTAGTAAGCATAATGTTCCTCAGGTAATTGTAGATTAATGATACCAAAATAATTTTTTAAAAAAAGAGTTTACGGAGAAAAATAAGGTTGTAGATGTGGTTTGAGGCTGAATCTTCTCTCCCATTAGGAAATTGTCCAGGGCTCTGTTCAGCAAAGGGAGCTTCAGATGTGATCAGTTAGACTAGCAAAATGTTAAATCAAGGTGAGCATGCAGTTTTGGCAGGACAGGTCAGGTACATGTGAAAATAGGTCAAGTCTAATAGTGTTGAAAAGGTCAGGATGGCATTACAAGTGTAAGTAAGCAAGTGGCTGAGGTGTCAGTCATGGCAATCTTGGACATGCTGGCAAGGTCAAGTGTTGACAGTGCAAGATTCTTCCCCGGTGGTACTGGAGACTCAGGCTGATGACTACTGTCCTGATTCTCACAGTCTTCTGGGAGTGGATGGCTCTGGAAATGGCAAATACTGGTGGTCAGGAGGAGGTGGGAGGCCCGCAGGTGAGTCTTTCTGGTTCAGAAATAGAAAGCCTAGGGTTTCCTCAAGTTTTCTTCCCCTTACACTTTCCTCCTTAACCCAAAGCTTCTTGACGGAGATGTATGTGTGTTAAAATATAGCATTTAGTCTGATTACTTTTGTATTCTAGATAGGAACTGAACTGGGCATTCTTATCACAAGGCATCTTTTCACCACTAGGAAGAAAAAGATTTTTAAAAATAGCAATACATAGAAATAGGACCTTTAAACAAATGCAATTAATTTTGTTTATATTGTATGAAAAAAATTAACAGAAACAGGAAGGAGATAATATTCACTTAGAGTATAGGTGGTGGTTATGGAATCTGTAATGATTTCATCTTTTCTGTACCTAGTTCCTGACAATTTTTATAAAATGGAAAGGAAGGCACAAAACGTTCCTAGTACCTTCCTAAAGTCATTCTAGTTAAAACAGCAGAACTCAGTGTCTGTTGCAATGAATTATTTATGGATATTAAATCTCATTTTTTTCTCTAAAGATCCCGATAGTTTTATAGAAATACAGTTCTTGTGAGTATAATATAATCTTACCTTGTAAATTACTTTTTGAAGGTATTTGATGGGAAAATTCTGCCATTTCATTAGTTTCTTGACCCAAATGGGAACTATGGGTTTTTCCACTGTTGAGATTTTGGTTTTCTGATACAGGTAAATAAATGTTGTGGTAGTCTTGGATGACAGAGTTGGGCAAGGGTTTACAAGTGATGAGATCTGAACTGAATTTTGGAGAAAGGGTGAAATCTAATTAAGTGGAGAGGGAGAAGGAGAATGTCTCCAGTTGGAGAAATTATAAAAATAAAGAGAAACTATAGGTTCCTGGCATATTAAATAACAATGAATAGACCAGTTTTAATAGAGCAGGCAAGTCATAGAAAATAGAAGAAATAAGATTGGCAAGAGAGTGGAAAAAATCTGGATTGCCTGGCCAACCTGCTGCACTGCAGTCTACAGGCTGTTGTTGCCCGCACTGTGTTCCTGCAAACACTGGATCTGAGAGGTAGTAATATGTGTTCCTTGCAAAAAGAAAGTTTTGTGGTCAAATAAGTTTGGGGAATACTGGCCCAAGAGAAGCTGCTTCTCCAAGTGGTAGAAAGCAAGCAGAATTTCCCTATGACCACAGACCCCTGTTCCTACATTGTAAACTGAGGGTGTCTGAGACTCACTGCAGAGCTCAGAGCATCAGCATGATGTGTTCAAGGCATTTTAGAAATATTACCCTAGTAGCCCTGTGTGGATCAAATTGGAGGAGGGTGGGAAGAGGGTTGGAGGGAGGGGCAGCCTAGGCAGGGGACCACGCTAGTGCAGAAAGAGTCAGGGGGGCTGAACATCTCTGCAGGCAAGTTCAGGTTGACTTGTGAGGGTGACGCTGACCTGGATGGTCAGCCTGCTGATGGTGGAAAGCAAACGAAATGGCGTGTGTGAGATGTTCAGAAGAAAGACAGGTCATGATGTTGAGATGTGCTGAGGCATCATGTGTCTCCTTATATCTGAACTAGAGTGGCTGGGAGAACTATGTGACTTTAGTAGAAATTAGCAAATCGGGAGTCCTGGGTTTAACTCCTAACTTTGCTGATAGCAAATGTGACCTTAAACAGGCCCTTTGATCTTTCTTGGATTCACAAAATAAGGATATTCTGTATGCAAAGTAAGGATTTGGGGGTAGGACACTTTGATCCTTTTCAGTTAATAAGTTTTGATTCTCCAATTTAGGAAAAGACTCAGAGCTCTAAGTTCAGAGTGTCTCATACTCCTCAGTGCCCAGGCCTACCACAGTGCCAATGGAGGAAGGGAAGAAGGGAGGAAGGGAGAAAGAAATGGAAATCAGTTAATGGTGATGGTTTTTGTTGCAAACATGTTGAATTTGAGATAGCAATAGACGTCCAAAAAGTTTTGAAAATGCAGTAAATCCTAAATTTGGGGGAAGGCAATCAGGAATGGAGGCAAAAATTGTGAGTATCCCATAGAGGTCTTCACTTAAGGCATGAAAAGCAGATGGAAGTTCTAAGAGCAGGGTGAAGAAGGAAAACCACAGAAGATCCAAGACAGCCCCCAAGACGCTCACCTTTAGAGACCCTGCAAAGAGAGGCGAGGCTGGGAATTCCCAGAGCAGGATGGCGGGAGGAGAACCAGCCCGCCGAGAGCTCATCTGCCGATCTTACATGTCTTCCTACCCTCTTGTGGTTGATTCATCACCATTTTCTACAGCAGGTCTCTTCTGAATCTTGCCCGTGTATCAGATCGGTTAGGCCAAATGGCCACCATTTAATTTCTTACAGCTGGGCTAAGCAGCAGCAATTAGTTTTTTATTATGGTGTGATTCCTTTTAATTAGCATCTCCATGTTAGTTGAGTTCACAGTAGAAGCAGAGATTAAAACCACAGAGTCACCTATCGATCTAAAAATTGATCTCTAATTGATATCCTGTTCATAAAAAAAAAATCGAAAGGTTGATTCGGGGCCTTAGAGAGCACCTTGCTTTCTGATGGCCTCTTCAGCCTATGTCTCCTGAGGAAGGGCATTATCTTCAAAAGAGGTAAACTTTAAAAGGAGAAAAGCTTGTTAACTTAGGGTCTGAAAGGAAATAAACAATATGCTTATTTTCTCAGATCTTAGTTCTTCAAATGCACCAGCTAAAACCAAGGTTAGTTTTAGCCCCTACTGAGTTTTCTGCATATTGAGGTTTTATGGGAGCACTGTTCCCATTCTGGAGGCTCTGTCAATTTAGAGCAAGTAGATTCAAGATCCAGAGATCAGTCACTGTCCCTGCAATGCCCAGAGGTGGTGATGGGTTTGAACTCAATCAAATTTTATTAATATGATCACATGAGAAATAGTTTAACTCAGTGCTGAAGAATGATTGACCACCGTTCTAGACCTGCAAGTTCTTACTCTGTCTATCATCTGTTTACCACTTGGCCATTGGTTAGTTCCATTGTCCTGGCTCGCTTTCTTCTCATCATGCTCATTACATAATGTTGCCATAAGATCTGTCCAAACCTGGAGGAGTTATGCTGGGTGTCTTGGGTACTGATTACGTTTGCAGAATACAGAGGAGGGAATTTTGAGAGAGCTCAGACGTGTTCCCTGGTGGAGGAAGGTGCTAGGCAAGGGCCCAGAGTGATCCCAGGGAAGGCAGTCCTGGGCAGACACAGCTCAGAGGTCTGGAAGGGTTTTTTTTAGCTTTACTTGGTAATTTATTGATATTTCAATAGTAACTGTAATTGTTATTCTAGTCATTAAAATGTGCTGTATTACTACTATTTATGTCAAGTTCCTCATGTCAATTATTTTGATAATGTCTTAGAATATTAATGCAACTGGCCTAAATTTTTCCATCAACTCCCTACCTAGGGAAGGTACTGGGTTCTGTAGAATATTGATCATTTCTCAAGCCACTTGCTTCAATCTAGCTTTTTTCCACTTTGGAAACCATTGCAAAATTGAGTCATTATGCATGTTTTGTGCCTTCCAGAAAAGCAAGTGGAATTGACCACTTTTAGAAATATAATATCCTATTTTACTAGACGGACTCTGGCTGTTTAGAATTTTGACAGTCTCATTCTGTTATATCCTCTGCTTATGTCTCTTGGGTACCCTGATTGAGAGAGATTCAAAGACAAAAGCCACAATTCTGAGCACTGAGAGGCAGAAGTGCATCACAGGGCAAAAAGAGAGAATTAAGCTTTCGATTTCCATGGTTGTCTGGGAGGTCCTCTGAGAAATCACAGCACAGATGTGCCGGCCTTGTTTCTGATCTCAGGTACTGCTGGCCCAGGTCACGCTTTTAAGATGCAGCAGTTCCTGAATGTTGAACACTCGATGTTTTCTCAAAAAGAAAGGTCTGGGAATTTAAAGGTTTTTGCCCAAACTGGTCCTAATTGATTGGCTGACATCAGTGAGCAGGGAAAACGTTTCTGCTTCTGATAGCAGGTGTCTTTTCTATCAAAGAAAACTTCATCCAGTTTCCCTAGGGAAGCTTTAACCTAACTTAACTAAGCCTTGAAAAGGGAGAGAAACTTGATAGTGTCTTTATTACAATGTAAGTAATAGTAAACCATGCTTTGTCGTCACCTAAGCCTACAGAAAACATGCTCTTCAGCAATTCAGACTTTGAGAGCACAGCTCAAATTTACTTTACTTTATTTAGCCCACATCTACACAGCACATAAACTCGGCAGAACCAGGTTGGGTGGAAGCCCAGATGGCTACCAAAGAGGAAAGTTCTAGCTTTTTACTGCAAACCCCTTCCACTTTTTGTACCATTAGCCATGAGTCACGTTGCAAACATGCGGGAGCTGACTCCTTGGAAATGGACACCAGAAAGGAGGACAGGGATCTGCTGAGAGCAGACCGTCCTTGACAAGTCACAGCTCTTCCGTCAGTATGGTTTTCCCATTCTTAGACCTCCTTTCAGATCTTTGTGCTCAGGCAAACCTTTTCCAATTGCGCTGGCATATTCACTGTTGGAGAACCAGTGTAGGTAGGTGGAGAGAGGCCTAGGGAAGTGTAGAAACAGCAGGGTTCCTTGTGGCTCATTAAATAAGTTAACCCCCTTCCTTGCTGGAAGAGACACACATCTCTTCCCTCTAGAGAAAAGCATGAACATCGCACACAACCACCTCAGCTCTATAAAACCCCAGTGGAATTTTCACTGTAAATGGCCTGGAATATCTTACCCAAGATAGAACATACCTTTTGTGAAACTGACTCTGACAGCTGGCCTAATCTTAGACTCCCTTCTCTTAGAAACTTTTCTGGTCATTATTTTGAGGATCAAAACTTTACTGAATCCAGTTTTTCTTGTGGCAGGAGATATAACGGAGTAGAAAAATCTCTTTGCCTGTCATGTGTCAATGTGATCTTTTCTCTCAGTGATAATTAGCATAGTTTACCTTCAAAATCTTAGCTTCTATTTTTTTTCCTCTTTCTCTTTGAGACAACTTCTGTTTGCCCCATGTGATGATAAAGACAGCCGTGATTTCTCTTATTGATCTAGAAAGTTCTAGAAGAGCAAATGTGGGTAACGAAGCATATTATAGCTTTTCATCAGTGCTGTTTTTTTTCTTATTGATTGATAGAAATTTGACTTTAAGAGATGTTTTTATTTTCCAAGAGAATAATTTCCTTAAATACAAGATAGCTGAAATATTTGTTTATGTCAAGAACATGCCCATTTTGGAGGAATTCATCACACATTATAGCTACTCTTGAAGTCATTATTCATTAACCTTGTTCTGACTAGACACTGGCTCAAACAGGGTGGCTTGATAAAGATTTCTCCCAGTGCATTTCTCAAAAGCTACAAATACTAGTGCTGACTTTGTCTTCCAAACAACCTCCTGTGAGTCACCTTCTCTGGTACTTGAACCTATACATATTCAGGGTGTGCCCGTGTTTTTGCCAGACAGAAATACCCAGTTGTAAAGTGGGGTCTTTTTAGGCAGATTGCCTATTTCTGGAGGTTATTCTCTCTGATCTGCTATGAAGTACTATACTGAGGTTTTGCTATAAATAAATAGAAATTCTTTAACTTTTATTAATTCCCAACTGAAAAATAAAAGTGTCCTACATGTTCCTAACTCCTTCACATGACCTAATATTGAAAGTATCCCTCTGGGAGAGGAAGCTGAATGACCAGACCTCTGTTTTCACAGATGCACACACAGCCCTCTTGGTGCACATTACCTGCTGCACGCCCAGAAGAGGGTTTTAGAATGGGATTTGTCCTCGACTTATCTGCCAGGGACATCTGCAGATGTCACAGGCACAACGAACAGCTGCCGCCAGGATAAGAGCACAGAGCCCGCAGGCCCGTTCGCTCAGGCGGAGCCCTGTCGACTCAGATTCCCTCACCAAGCAGCAGGGTGTCTCAGCGTCCAGGGAGCACCCTGTCAGACCCTCTCCTGGGCCACATCCCGACATCAGCACTCCCTCCCCTGCGGAGGTTCTGGTCGCCTCTCTGGAGTGTGTCTTGCCATTATTTTCCAACCCACCAGTTCTGATAATCAGGCTTCTTTGCTGACGGGGTGTTCAGGAGCGCTCCCGGTATAGAACTTAAGTGTGTTGCCTTGTATGCTTGTGGACCTGGGTTCTCTTGCTGGGATAATGCTTTTGAAAGTGTTCTGGCCCACCACAAGCCTTGACTATGCCCACATGTACTGAGCTTATCTGATTTCCAGCGTCTCCTTTTTGGGGCCACTTGGTACCATTCTGATGAGACTTCTCTAGCATAGCTGTGTCCATTCTATATCCCCAAACAAAATAGAGTGTAAACCCCTGAGGGGGCTACATGTGTCTCTTAGGTTAGGAGGAAGCCCTGGTCTTCAGTTCTGAGATGGAGTACCCGCCGGTGCACCAGTGAACAGATGAGCCTCCCCTCCTGCCTGGCCTCACTGCCTGTTCCAGCCTTGAGTGTTCCTAGCACCCATTTCACTAAAACCCCCATAAATCAAAAGGGGCCAGGTACTTGCCATTTATCAAAAGAAACAGATACTTCAAAGTTTGCAAAAACACGGGCATGCCCTGAATACGTATAGGTTCAAGTACCAGAGAAGGTGACTCACAGGAGGTTGCTTGGAAGACAAAGTCAGCACTAGTATATTTGCAGCTCTTGAGAAATGCATTGGGAGAAATTTTTATCAAGCCACCCTGTTTGAGCCAGTGTCTAGTCAGAACAAGGCTAATAAATAATGACTTCAAGAGCAGCCATAATGTGTGACATCCCTAAATAAGTGCAAGTTCTTAGAACTTCCCTATTTCCTGCATGACCTCAAAGGCCCCTGTCAGCTGTGAACATGTATGTCTTTTGTGGTTCCAGTTGAGGAGAAAATGGCAGAAACAGGCTGCAAAGATGAACAGGAATTTGCCAAGAACTACTCAGTGTGCAAACTGAGCAGATAGGACTGATTCAACACGTATGTTCAGCACCGACTCTGCACAGCCTCTGATTTAGGTGCTGAGGATAAAACAGTACCACCCTCACGGAGCCGTCCTTCTAGCCACAGCCCTGTGGTGTGAGCACTCCCAGCACCCCCGTGACACCACAGCCCTCACTGCTGCTTCTTGGAGGCTCTGTGCCCTTCACAGTCCGAAGTCAGGGGACACTGCCTGAGAAATACACTGATCAGATTCTTCCCTTCAAATATAAACCCAAATTGGCTCTAGTTCTCTATTTCTCCCTCGTGTTTGATGTCTGCATTTTAAATCATTTTGTTCTCCACTCATCTCTTTATTCTAGCACTATGTTCATTTCTAGCCAGACTGGAAATAGAATATGCATTGAAGGGCCTAATTACTTACTGAGTATCTTTCCTTAGATTTCTATTTAGCTGGTGGGATCATTTCTAGATTTTTGGGTGTTTTATCACTTAACCCCTATTTGGCCCTATTTAGAAAAACCCTA
Source organism: Manis javanica (assembly GCF_040802235.1). Lineage (NCBI taxonomy): Eukaryota > Metazoa > Chordata > Mammalia > Pholidota > Manidae > Manis > Manis javanica. Next base: position 52,312,262 of record NC_133172.1, read on the forward strand.
GGAAAACACGTACTTCCTCCCTGATTTTTTCAATACTTTCATCTTAGTCTATCCAAATAGCACAAAAATAACATCAATCATAGTAAAGTTATTGTCTGAGCTCTTACTACGAACTGAGCGTGGGCAAAGCATTTGCTCTGGGTGACTTGGTCAGACCTTAGAAATCCTTTGAGGCTAGTGCTATTAGCATCGCCTTTTACAGCTTTGGCTAGTTAATCAAGAGGCCCCAGGTTACATGGTTTATACAGAAGTATCTTTCAAAGAATACCTCAAGAAGATTCTGATATGTGGCATGTTGCATTATAATTTCAAAACTCAGTTTCATTATTACATTATTTGGGTGGTTTAAATTAAAGCAAGAAATATCATACTGGATTAGAACCAGGGTTTTATCTCGTCACTGTTCTGCTATTTTTTTCACAGAGTAAGAGTATTTACTTGTGTTGTTATCTCAAAGTTAGGAATGTGGTCCATACATCAAGTAAGTTAGCCCATCTGAATCTTATATGAATAAAGTATAGCACTTATCATGTACATTATAAAATATCTACATACATATTTATCATTCCTCTAAGATGTGAGCTCCATGCAGACGCAGACCACACCTTTATTCATCTCTGAAGCCTGGTGCTGGGCACACATTGGCATACAATGAATGTTCATTGAATACACAAACTTTAAAAAATGCTCCAAACATACTATTTTCCTTTATTCACTAATTATGTATTCATGGATTCACTGAAATTATCTTGGAAGCTTATATCCAACTTACACCACCTCTTAATAAGTAGCATAAATTTACTCTCTGTTGGGTAACATGGTGCTTTCTTTTGTTCATTGTGAAAATATTTCCTTCAAATTTCCTGGAGTTATAATAACAGCATAAAAAGCAGTGCCTTCCCTTCATCACGTTGTTTTTCATGGTTCCTTCATGTTTTTCAGGAAGGTGATGTCTGGCCCAACTCATCGGCTAAAATAACTGTGTACTTTAACCCCCTGGAAGCCAAGCTCTACCAACAGACAGTTTACTGTGACATTTCAGGTAAAGACTTGCTCTGTGTGGTCAACTCAGATTCCCAGGTGCCCAGAGCATAAAGTGGGGTGCCTGAGTGTGTGTGTGTGTGTGTGTGTGTGTGTGCATGTTCAGGCTATAGGCACTGTACATCAATAGAGGAATAATGGAGTCAAGCTATGAACTCACTTCTTTCTAAAACAGATCAGACTTTGAAGCACATTATCCGTGTGGTGCAGCGGGAGGATGGGAAACTGGATCTGGGCTTCCCCTTGATTTTTAGAGAAGTATGAATATTACTTGAGAAAAATTTAATTTTTTATTCTTTCTATAGTAGTTGGCTACTTAATTTTGCTCTTTTAAAATTTTATCCATATAATGCATGCCAAGGGAAGGAAGCTAGGCAGTGGGCTGGGCAGTGGCCAGAAGCCACGAGAAGGGCATGCAAGTAGGGAGGCAACCTGGTGACATCAGGAGTTGGAATACAGATTGAAGAATTAGGCAAAAAAGTAAATATCTGGAAGATAACAAGAGGCAGTATTTTTTCATCCTTGGAGGAGGGATATGCAAATAGGAAAAGGAGGAAGGCTAGATATGCCCTTTGGCACTAGAATGGAAATGGAGTTATCATTATGAACTCATGGTTGTTGATATGCATCGATATAGAAATAAATATATGTGTAATATGTGTAAGCATGTGTATATGTTTGTGTACATACATGTACATATTTCCTAGCTATGTTCATTGAGAGATCCTGGCCACTTTGAAAGCCTAAAAGTACACCTGTAGCCAATGCCTGGTTTCTAAATCCCACCCTCCACTAAGAGGGACCTTAGAGAATTGGCTGATTCCAGGACTGAGGCAGTGGAAGAACAAGATAAGCCTGAATCATCCTTTTGTGCTGGGAAGTAAGGAAATGCTCAAAGAATGACCGGGATATGTTAAATGACACAGAAGCCAGCAAAGGGACTCCCAGTGACCAAATTTGGAACAAGTTGAAAATCAAGATAAATAATGACACTAATAGGTTATAATCAGTTGAATACATAGGAATCTATGAATCCACTTAATAAAAACTTACCATTCGACACTCAAAGTAACAACCATTTCAGGTAAAAAGCATCAGTGGATCTTAAAACTAATGGGTGAAAGCAGGGTGTGGAACAGGATTTTATGTGGTCTCAAAATACCCTTTTCAGATATTAATTAGAAAGAGGAGACAACTAATTTTATAGTGAAAAGGCCTGGTAGATATTATCTTTGTTAATACCAGCAGTAACAGAGCAAATCAACCTCATGGACAACCCTCTAGGATGTAATGAGAACACAGCATATCTTCAATGGTATTAGGGCAAAATACCTAATTGGATCCAAAATACCTTGGATCCTAATCATGAGGAGTCATCAGACTAACCAAAATTGACAAAAAAAAAAAATTGCCAGCCTGTAATCAGCAAAAACATAAAGTTCATGAAAGTCAAGAAAAGATTGGAGAACTGTTCCAGGTTGAGGGAGACTGAAAGACATGACATCTGTGACATCTGACACATGACATCTTTGCTCTAAAGGAGATCATTGAGTAATGGATGCACAGACATACTTTGTACTACTCTGGAAACTTCTGTATTTTACAAATGACTCAGAATTTTTAAAAAAATGATGCCCGTAAATAAGTAAAACATGCACATAGATTATAAAGCTAAATAGTAGTCTATTTCTCCAGTATTACTTCCAAGACACACTTTTAGCTGTCTCTTGTGGTGGTAATTTTCTTTGCTAATTTTATACTCGTGTTTGCTATTTGTTGATTTATCAACTTCACAAATTATCTTTTAAGTCCTCAATATGAAAGATGAGGATTTAGTTCACTTATATCTCCTAATCCCCTTCCTGGCCTTATTGAATTATAACTTAAACACAACGAAATTTACCCTTTTGTGTTACACAGTTCTGTGAACTTTGACAAACCTCAGCAGTCATGTAACCACCACCAAAATAAAAATATAGAATATCTCCATCATCCCATAAACTTCCCTCATACCCCTCCAGCTCAACCCCTGGCAAACCAATGTTTAAAATTATATTTATTTTATTTTATCTTTTATTTATAGCCTTAAATAATATACTTGAAACTACATATTTTTGTCCCATCAATCCTACAATATCTTTTGACATATAGGGATATTGGGACCCCTAACCTGTCTACCATCATTCCACACTATTTCTTCCTCCCATCTTTTGTGAGTTGTTCTTTTATATTATCATGATTGATAACCAATGTAAGTTTTCTATTTTGTCTATATAAATTTTTATATGCTAGAGGGCCAAATTATATTCTGGAATTACATTCTGTCCTCTGTTGGTTGAGTGTTCTGACCTTTCATCACTCAAAACTGTCAATAAGATCTATATCAAGTTGATTCTCTTTCTTTACTGTCTATCAGTTTCTCACAGTTATGCCTCATTTTGGCTTACTTCATAATTTAATTTGACTCTTCTGTACACTTTTGGGTTTTTTCTTCCTGAGTTTTTGAATTTCTCATTTCTTCATGCCTATCTAATTTTAGAATTCATGCTCTTCTTCTTGAAGATATTTTTCTCAGAGCCCACCAACTTCTTATTCAAATTCAGATGAGTCACCTCCTGCACAGTAGTTATCCAGGAATTTTTAAATATTTTTTTTCCCATGTATGTTCCATCGTATCTTTGCACTATCACTTTGTTCAAGTAACTTCTTCAGAAAGGGTATATAGAAGGGAAACTTTGATCCTTGAATGCCTGATAATGTCTTATTCTGCCTCCATACACACTGGATAGTTTAGCTGAGTATAGAATTCTACATTCAGAATAATTTCTCCTCAGAAGTTTGAGTAATGGATGCACAGACATACTTTGTACTTTTAAGTATCTTTTAAGTCCTCAATACAGGAAGACATTGTGCCAACTGTACTGTAAAAATCCAGAAATCTGAAGGTCACATAATTCTTATTCCTTTATAGTTAGCTTATTATTTCTCTCTCAATATTTTCTAGGGTTTTCCTTTCTGTACTTGGGATCTGAAAGGTCATGAAGCTGGTTCCAGGAGTGAGTTTTTCTGTCATTCTCCTAGCTTTCTATGAACCAATTGAATCTATTACTCATGTGTCACTTCAGCTCTGGGATATTCTATTTTATTGTCTTTTAACATACTTTCCTCCATTTTTTTTCATTTTATCCTTTTGGAAATCTTACAGCCCAATGTTAGACCTATAGGATTGATCATCTGTTGTCAAAGAACAAGATTTTAATCATCAAACTGAGTAATAAATGGCATTAAATGCCATTCAAAATTATTAAATAAAGATGCCCAGAGGAATACTGATATTAGTCAAAAAATTCCAGGGTAGCAAGTATCAAGAATTTGTAGGCTTCCTTCCAATGTCTTCTAGCCCATGGTTGTACATTTGTATAGAAAAATAAGCAAATGGGTTTAATTTTCAGGGTAGCTAATGCTGCTTATCTCTGCTATCTAGTGTCTAGGTCTTCCAAGAATATGGCTGTGATGGTTATTTTAAACTTGGGGGCAGAGTAATAGAGTGCACAATCATTAATATCTTCAAGTGCAAAAATTCCCTCTTGTACTATACTCAGCATGTTTTCAGTCTGTGTCTATGCAATCACTTTTCTTTGTGTATAAAGGGGTCAGGCAGTCTAAGAATGGTGCAGAAGGATGAGTTGCCTAACCCAAAACTGTGCCACCCTGCACCTACAGCCAGGTGTGGGTCCCTTCCTGATGATGTTTCCCTCACCCTGGATGTAACCATCACCTTGACTTTAATGATAGCCATATTTTTGTTTTCATGCATAATTTTACTGCCTATGTATTGATCTGTAAGCAACATAGTCTGGTTTTTGCCTGTTTTAAAAATTTATATATTGAAGTCATACTCTCTGTTTTAATGCTGTTAACACCAGGAAGATAAAGTCAAATCAATAAATATTGATTAAATGAACAAGCAAATACATTTTTTAAATGAATGAATGAGTGAATGAATCCTAGTTTGATCTGGTCTCTTCCTTGCTCATGATTGTGGATTCTCAGGACAACTCCAATATGAATGCAGAATAGACTAGGAGTTTCTGGATTGACGTACATCTATTTCCATACTTCACACCAGCATCATTTACCCCAGACTTCTTAATGGGCCTGGAAGAAATGCTGGTATCAGACACAGGCTGAAAAATGCTCCAGTGGCCCCCTGGGCCACAGGTGGTGGGACGTCCCTCCCATCTCTGACGCCCCTGGGATGTCGTGCTTGGCCATATTCCAGGGGGTTGGCTGCTCTCCAGGAGGTTCCCAAACATTGCATAACTCGTTGTATTTATCTATTGTTTCATTTGTAATTCTGTATTCTGCCAGAGAATTCACATCCTGGGTAAACTGAACAGTATAATTTTCCATCTGCATGACATTCTTCTTTATTTTGTTAGCAGTTTATTAAAAGACATGCTTGCCAGAGAAGTGTTTTGTTTACATGGTAATTCCATATTATCTTCCCTGTAAATTCCATGTAATTCTTTGTATCTTTACAAGGGCTGGTGATGATTCCTTACTATTATCTTCAGAGTTGGTAAAACCTCCTGGTTTTAGGTCACTAACAAATACTCTTTCGGCAGATAGAAAAGCCCCTTCCTTTGTTTCATTTGTTTTGCTTTGCTTTTGCTTTCCTATATACTTTGAGCATATAGAAGCAAATGCACATAGATTCACTTCCCCCTCACCTTTTTACATAAATGATAACATACCTTACACAGTGGTTCTAACATTGTTTTTTAAATATTTCTTGTGGTTATTCCATTACACTAAATAAAAAGTATCATTCTTTGTCATAGTCTTTTGTAATTGTTTGTATTTACATGCCATAATTTAATTTTTAACCTTTTATCACCAAGAAATAGAACATAGTTCATAAATGTATATAAAACTTGCTGTGATAGGCAGGATAATGGCCCTCAAAGATGTCCATGTCCAAATCTCCAGACTCTGTGACTATGTTACTGTGAATACATTATATTACAACAGGAAATTAAGGTAGAAAATGGAATTTATGTACTAATGGGCTGAATTTAAGGTAGGCAGATTACCTAGATTATATGAATGGCTCATAATAATCAGAAGGTCCTTAAATGCTGACAGGGGAGGCAAAAATGTCAGTCTCAGAGTGAAAGCGGTATGACGTGAGAAGGACTGGACCAGCCATTTTTAGCTCGAAAGTTGGAAGGGCCAAGGAATCTGGGAAGCCTCTAGAAACTGGAGAAGACAAGAAAACGGGGTTTTCCCTAGACCTTCCAGAAGGGCAAGCCCTGCCAACCTCTTGATTTTAGCCCAGTGAGCCCATTTTATACTGCTGATCCCCATAACTTTTAAGATAATAAATTTGTACATTAAACCACTGTTTGTGGTAATTTGTTGTAGTAGCAATGGGGAACTAATGCACATGTATACATTATAACAAATAATTATTTTAAAAATGTTATGTAAGTGCTACTAAGATCAGTAATAGGATATTTCCAGCCCCAAGGAGCACCCTGTGTATTTCTTCCTAATCACACTCCTCTCAACCTAACCATCCCAGGAGATAATCACCATTCCATCCTTTATCATCTTTATTTCCTTGCTCTCACCATTTTTCTCTCTATCTATACCTAAACTATACAATTTTGTACTACTTTTTGAATTGTATATAGTTTGAATCAATCTGCATGCCTCATCTATGTTGTTGCTTTTAATTCTAGTTCTATCTCCTTTTCATTGTTGTATAGTGTTCCATCATGTAAATATATATGGTCAGAGATAGGAAACAGCAGGAAGGCCAGTGCCATTGGCTACGGGAGGCCTCTTGGGATGTATGAAATTTAACCCACATCTCCAATTGCAATGTTTTCTCTCGTTTGAAGCTTTTATATCTAAGCACCAGCAGTCCAAAGATACACAAAGCCACAGTTTCTGCCCTCAGAAAGCATAGAAATGAATGGAGGAAACTGACACACAAGCCAACAATTATATTGCAGCGCTATGTAGTGAATGAATGAATGGTAGCAGAGAATACAGGGCACACAGTTCAGTCTTGGGGTTTTCAAAGGAGGCTCCTTAGAGAAAGTGACCCTTGAAGTATTTGTTAGTCAAGTAAAACGAATAAAAATAAAAGAGGTGGGAGTTGGGCATATCAAGCAGGGAAACGCTTGGTGAAAATATATCACAAGAGTAGAAATGGCTAAGAATCACAAATTCCTAGGATAAGGCTGCTGGGGAGACAGACAGAGACAGAGAGAAGAGAGAGATTTGGGAGGAGAGAAGTGGGGGCCGGAAATGAAGCTGGAGGCTGGGGTGGGTAACATGAAGAATCCAGTTGATGGGAGGCTAGCTCGACTGGCAGAGTAAGGACTTTGGGCCTCATCCTGAATGCAGTGCAGCATCACAGAAAACCTCTAAGCAGGGGAGTGACCTGAATACAGCAAATATAACATCATTAAAATCTTTTCATTTAATCTGAATATGAAATTTTTTTCTTCATTTAAAATTTTCATATTTTCTTAGCAGTATCTAAATCTGTACATTAGATATTTATGAAGACTTGCTGATGGTTTGATCTATGTCTTGAAACTGATCTTTCATCTATCTTGACTTTCTGATGGAATGCAGAAATTCCTAATTTAATCATGAAGATTACCTTTAAAAAAAAAAACTCGACCGGAAACTACACATATTTGGTTTGGATCACCATATGGGGACTTCAAAGGAAGCAACACTTGCTGATTTAAACTGTGAAATATATTGCTAGATAACATCGTCAATGGGCGCTTCAGAGCCAAACGCAGACAAGCGGCATGGTGGAAATGCTTCCAGAGGTACCCTCTCCCTTGACAGACCCAATTAAAAGGAAACCTCGTTGTCCATTTTCATTCTGCACATTGTAAGAGAGAAATATTTGAATTTTTAGCACAGTTTAGGGCTTTTGATTTTTAACCTAATTGACCTAAAGAATGGAGATATAAGAAAAAGAAAGCTGCATCACCCAATCATTAAAAACATTTTTGGGTTTTCAGGATAATGAATCATACTCCACTATTTATAGGTTTTTTCCCCTCAAAACTCATCAGACGGCAACTTCATAATGATAAAAGTTTTTTCAATCCTATGAAAATAAATTATTCTCTTGATCAGCTACTCTGTTTACATTTTCCATTATTATCAAATATTTCAAACAAAAATACAGGGAATAATATATAAATATCTATATATACATACCAAGATTTAGGAAACTTGAACAAATTGGAAAGGTATGCCTGTGATTTTGGTTAGAAAGATCAACGTCATAAATAGGTCAATTCTCCCTATAAATGTAATGTGATCCCAGGGATAATCAATAAAGTTTTTTTTTAATTGCATTGATTCCAAAGCTCTTTTGGAGGGAATAAATGGACTAGGATTACCTAGAAAGTTCAGGAAAACAAGAATAATGTGGAGGGACTACCCCACCATATGTTAAAACTTATTTAAAAGCTACATTAAATACAATTGTATGGTTTGGGAACATGAAGTCAAAGTAGTTACTGGATCAATGTTTGTTTTCATCCTTACCACTCAATTCCCTAATTCCCTAAACCCTCCCCTCCCCCAAATCCTCATTTCCCAATGCCCTTTATATGTGAGCAAAATAAAAGCCCTAATTTTTAAAAAAATTTTTATTAAGGTATGATTGATATACACTCTTATGAAGGTTTTACATGAAAAAACAATGTGGTTACTACATTTACCCTTATTATCAAGTCCCCACACATACCCCAATGCAGTCACTGTCCGTCAGTGTAGTAAGATGCCACAGATTCACTATATCCCTTCTCTGTGATACACTGTTCTCCCCGTGACCCCCACACCATGTGTACTAAACATAATACCCCTCAATCCCCTTCTCCCTCCCTCCCCATCCGCCCTCCCACACCCCTCCCCTTTGGTAACCACTAGTTCATTCTTGGATTCTCTGAGTCTGCTGCCATTTTCTTTCTTCAGTTTTGAATAAAAGCCTTAATTTAAGCCACTTTGTTCCACTTACCTTTTGCTACGTAACCACCCACCCTAAATTTAGTGTCATAAAACAACTAGCAATCATCATTTTGTTCACAGATGTGCAATTTGGTCAGGATTCAGCAAGGACAGCTACTCTTTGCTCCACATGGAGACAGCTGGATAAGCTTGAAGGAAGAGACTGCCATTTTTTAGCTCATCCACCTATGTGTCTGGCAGTTGATCCTGGCTGTTGACAGGGACGTCACCTCAGGTTCTGTTTGCCTGAACCCCTGTCCATGGCCTCTCCATGTGGACCAAACTTCTGATATAAGAAATCTACTGCAGTCTAATTGTCATTTCTTCAGGTTATCTGTCTTTTCTATCAGATCAATAGTAAGAATTACTTTATGCTTTGGTGTTGTACCGTTTCACTGTGACGGCTTTCCCTCTATTTAACCTCCTTGGTATTTGATATACTTCTTCACTTTAAGAACCTTTCATCAATTCTGGAAAATTCTCAGCAATTATCTCTTTAATGTTGTTTTCATCTCATCTCAATTTTCTCCTTCTGGAAATTATTTTAGATATATGTCTTAACTGTGGAAGCACCATGTCTTTTAACTTCTCTACATTTTTTCCATCTTTGTCTCTTTATGATATATTCTGGGTATTTTCCTAAGATCTTTCTTCTAGTTGAATAATTCTTCATTTCTATTCTTTGGTGGATTCATCTATACAGCATTTAATTTCAACAACTTGGTTTTTCAGTTTTAGAAGTTCTATATAGTTCTAATGTTTTCTCCTTTCATTTTTTTCTCCTTTATTATGATGTCTACTTCTTCACTACCTCTTTAAAGATTTTAAGAACGCTGTGTTTGAGTTTCTTTAAGAGTTACCTATTATCTCCAACTCTTGGGGTACTAATTTGCATGTTGTGGTAACCACTGATTTTCCTCATAGTCAGTTGTTTCTTCAGAATATTTGAAATATTTGTATTGTGAGCTCATCTTTAGCATGTGCAGTGGAAAATTCATATGTTGAAATTGAATCCTCAATGTGACGGTATTTGGAGACGGGACCTCTGGGAGTGATTAGGTTATGAGGGCAGAACCCTCATGAATGGGACTAGTGCCCTTATAAGAGAAACCCCAGAGAGATCCCTCATCCCATCTTCCTCATGAGGAAGCAGTGAGAGGACAGCATCTATGAAGCAGGAGGTGGGCTCTTACCAGACACTGAATCTGCCGGTGTCTTGAGCTTAGATGTCCCAGCCTCCTAAACTGTAAGAAATAAATGTTTGTGGTTGAAGCCACTCGGTCTGTGTTGTTTTTGTTATAGAAGTGCACACAGACTAAGACAGCATGAGTACTGGATCATGAAAGTTTTCCTTCAGAGCAATTTTTTCATTTCTTCTGCCAAGGAAAATATAACTTTCGTTTTGTCAGCTTCTGATCCTTTCGCCTATAACATAGTGTAAACTCAGATCCCACACTTGTACACAGGACTTTGGTGTCTCACAGGAGCTTCTTTCCCTATTCAGGGTGCCAGGCAGAGGACAAGCTTCATCACTGTTTCCCTAGACCAACAGATAGAATTTGTCTCGTTTCCTTTTGGGAAAGAGGTATCCTTTTCAAGGTCCTGGATTTATGTAAAGATCTAAGTTCAATTCCTCATTCCTAGATAGGAACAAAGCCATGTAACCTGTTTCTGTGAGGGTGTTAACAACTGAAGCCCCTCATCTATAAGGCCTATATGTACTTTACAAATCTCTGAGTTCCCTTCTTATTTCTAGCACCTGGCATTTTCCTTTCTTTCTTTTGGACTTGGATAAATATTTAAAATGTATATTTATCCTATTTTTAATAAGCTTTTCTTTGGTATTTGAAGTGGAAAGATGGACCGAGTTAGCTTACTCTGTCATGTTGTCTGCAGCTAACATAATTAACAATGTTCATATATTTCTCAAGGTAATATCCTTAGAGGGTCTGCATAGAATCACTCTGGCTGCTTATTGAAAATGTAGATTCTTTGGTTTCATCAATATTTTATTGAATCAAAATCTGTGGAGATGGTGCTAGAGAATATCTATTTTAAATGAAGACTAAAAAAGCAAGTGTATAGCAAAGTTGTAGGATACTAAAGAAATACGGAGGGAAATCATTGTATTTCTGTACAATGAACAATAGGAAATTGAAATTTTAAAAAGTAGTTTCACAATAGCATTAAGAAATGTGAAATAGTTAGAGATTAATTTGACAAAAGATGTGTAAGACCTGTATGCTGAAAACTACAAAACATTGCCAAGAGAAATTAAAGACCTAAATAAATGGAGAACTATACCTTGTTAATAAGTGGGTAAACTCATTACCATTAAGATGCCATTTCTCCCCCAAATTCATCCGTAGATTCATTGCAATCCAAATCAAAACCCTACTTGCTTTTTCTGTGGAAATTGGCAAGCTGATTTCTAAAATTCATATGGAAATACAAAGAACCTAGAATAGCTAAGACAATTTTGGAAAAGAAGAATAAAATTGGAAGACAACTACTACCTGATTTCGAGACAACTTTACAACTATAGTCATCAAAATAATCCAAGATAACCTCTGCATCTTAAAAACCTTAATCACACCTTTCGCCATATATGGTAATATTCATAGATTTAGGAAGTGGATATCTTGGGGTCATTTCTCAGCCTGCCACGTCAGACCCCATTGAATGCCGTTGTTTAGTTCTTTATACTATAGAGTCCATCTTCCCTTACAATTTTCAATCTTCTCGGTCACAAACCAAATAAACATTTATGTAAATTTATTCTGAGTTTTGTATTGTTTCCTTCATCATTTTGTACTTTCTGCCCCCAAAACACATTATTTTAATTACAATAGATTTATAATCGATTTTAATATATGAAAGGGCAAGTTCCCTCAACTTATTCTTCTTTAGGAATGTCTTGGTTATTATTGCCCCTTTGATTTTACATTTATAATCAACCCATCAAATTCTGCCCAATTCTACCTGCTGGCATTTTGTTCAGTAGAGCATTAAGATTATAGATATATATCAGTTGGAAAAAAAATTGATAACTTTATGATTTGAATCTTCTTTTCAAGAACATAGCCTTGTTCTTTTTTCTAGATCTTTGTTATCTTTCAATAATGTTTTGCAGTTTGCTTTTTGAAGGTTTTGAGTATATTTTGTTAGATTTATTTCTATGTACTTTATATTTTTATTGCTATTGTAAATAGAATCTTAATTTTTCTGATTGTTCCTGTGTATAGAAATGCTGTTGGCTTTTGTATATTGATTTGATAATCATCAATCGTACTCTGTCTCATTAATTTTAAAAAATTACTTCTTTAGGATTTCTCAGGTAGAGTCCTAAATGATGTGCATAATGGCAGTTTGTCCTTCCTATTTACACTTTTTTACCATTTTTCTTGTCTTTCTGCACAGAAATGGAGCTCAAGTATAATATTGGACATCTAGGATAGATTGAAAGCCAATAGTTACATTTTCTGATACTCAATTCATTGTAATCTATTGCATTCAGGGACTTCAAGGCTGTTAAAGGAGCTCTGTAGTACATCTCTCTGCTTCTTGTGTGAAATCAAGACACTGTAACCATAGAAGAGAAACTGCCTTATTTTAAAAAACGTTTTAATGTTTTGCTCTTCTAATATGGAATCCGTCCTTAGAGCTTTCTAGTTCCTTCAAGCTTGTCTCTCTTGCTGCTTTTTGCCAAGGCAAGAAAATTCCCTGCTTCCACATGTTGTGGAGAAGTAGCATTTGTAATGTAACCCTAAAATTCACACTAACTCTTGCAAATGCAAAGCTGGGTGTTACTTGCACTCCCATTCTATCCTGGGTGAGGGAAGTGGCTAGCTACAATTAAGACAAACTCCTTTGAAGTAATTAGTAATGTCCAATGAGACATTGGCTCACTGCTTTATTACAACACATCTCACTCTCTTTTATTAAGGAAGACAGTCAAGGAAACAGATGGAGAAAGCTTTAAGCCTGACAGCTATAAATAGGGTTGCTGTTTATTCCACACTATATTTGCAGTTCTCTTTCTTTGCCATTCTGAAAGTTGGATCTCTGTCAAAATGCTTTTTACTTGACCAAGGAGTACAGACCATTACCAATAGATTAGAATTCTAAAATAATGGAGTGGGCTCTCTCAAAGTTTTACTTATGTTCTAGAGTATTTTCAATACTAATGCCTGATACCTTGAGGGACCTCTTTTCCAGGGATCAAATTGATTGGGGGAATCCTTTGAATGAATCAGCTATCTGAAATATTTGCACAATTGCTCTTGATTCTTATAATCAAAGTAATACTTGCCTAATGACCATTGTGTTGCCAGGCACCACAGGGTACACAGAGACAAGCATTCCTGTCTTTAAAATGAGGAGAAAGCATTAAAGATGCAGAAGCTAAATAACAACAAAAGACAGTTGAACATAAAATGCTACAAGACATTATAACGATGATAATAAATTAGAAATACGACCTGGTTGTTCAATCTGTTTTCTGTAATGCTGAAAATTAAATCGAACAGTGCATCAAAAGTATTTTCAATGTTCAAAATGTCACACACAAAGAAAATATATTTTTTCCTAAAGAACTTGAACTTTAATTGGTGTAAATTTAAGGATAATCTATCAAACCATCAAAGATTTTTGAAAATGGCGATACCACCCCTACCAGGGAGTAGGTGGAGAGACAGAAAAACCCTTAAATGCTGTTGATGTTTGTCTGCAAATTAGTACAACCATTCTAGAGGGCAGGATGGCCGTAGCTGTCAAAATGTCAAATGTGTATTATTTGCTCTGGCTATTACTTCCAGTGATGGTGGGCTAGGTAATTTGGATCGACTCTCTCTCCAAAAACAACTGAAAAACAAGGTACAGTATTTTTTTAAGACTATTCTGAAGGTAAAAGGGAACTACAAGGACAATGGAAAATTAAGGGACCAGGATCCAGGTGAAAGAACCCAAGACAGTCAGTCTTCGGCAGCCACTTCATGCTCAGTGACACTGCCGTTTTGGTGGGTATTGCAGAGGCTGAAAAGTTAAGTAGAGTTAGGGACGAAAACACCAAAGCTCATGGGCAGCCCAAGGAGAAAGAGCCCTTGCAATCTCACAGGCTTTAGGATGGGGCCCGGTCAAGTGGGCACTGGAAACGGATCAGCCCTGACAATGACTGAAGCTCAGCTTTGAATCATTTTTTAATTATTGATTTGATTAAGACAGTTCTTATTCACTCAGTTTTTGAAAATATTTCATTCATTATCCAGTCAGAGGATAAGACTATAAGCTGACTTCTCGACTAAAACAGTTAAAGGCAAGAAACAATAGGATGATACCTTTCAGGTGAAGAAAATACAGGAAAATTGTTCATAACTGTGTTCAAGAATATTAATTACATTGTAATTTGTTGTAGTAAAAGGTTGGAAACCACTTGAATATCCAACAAAAGGGACTGGATAAGAATATTTACCTCATCTTTAGGTTATGATATATAATAATGTTCCAGATGTACTGTTAAGTGAAAAAAGCAGGTTACAAAATAGTATATAGCATATGCTCTCATTTACATGAACAGTATTTAAATATGATTAGGTAATGAAGGACAGGCACCCAAACACTAATAGTGGTTATCTTTGGGTGATGGAACTGTATGAGAATTTCTACTTTCTTTAGAATATTTTTTAAATGATTGTGTATTACCCAATGAAGTTATATCCATTTTTAAAAAGGATCAAAACCAGTCAATACTTGAAAGCTTATGTTCTCTACTTACCCTGGGTCCCTTGTGGATGTGTAATAGTGGATATTGTTTAGGGTATTCCATTACCTGCCCATTAAAGAAACTCTGCAAAGTAAGGGTAAGACTACTAGACTCAGACCCCTTAAACTGGATCTTCCTAAATTTAGGGACTCCTGATGAGAACAATGTTCCTAGAAGCCCCATGGTGACTTTCATCTTATGAGAAGTATCACTCAGTTGTCCCCCTTCTTTGATTTAAAGAAATTACTTTCCTTTGTAAGGAACTTAAGAGTACTGCTGTGATTGGGTTACATTTTTTTAATTGTTTTCTTTTCCTGCTAAAATACCAGCCTAAATTGCAATATAGGCTGTTCCCTAAAGATGAGAAACTAACAATATTCCTGTTTCCTAAAGATAAGCTAAATTTTCAGCACTGGCTCAACTGCAGTTCCCTGGGTCCAGTGCAGAGAGGTGGTGCAATAATCTTAATTGCTTACATTGGTAACAAGTTGTGGGTAGTTTGGGGTAATAAGACATCATTTCAGTTCATAAAGTCTGAATTGTTTTTCTAGGCCGAGAGCTCCGTCTGCCCCTCCGAATCAAAGGGGAAGGAATGGGACCAAAGATTCACTTCAATTTTGAATCGCTGGATATTGGAAAAATTTTCGTTGGTTCTGTACATTGTTACGAGGTAAGCACTGGAATTGTTCATTGAGACTCAAACAGTACTTGGCTTTATTGATTTGTTTTACTCTGTGTGTGCATGTGTCTTCATTGGTAGAAAATTTGTATGGTGGCACCCATTTGCTATTGCTCACACTTACTCAGACTCCGGGACCGTCTGACTCTTCCTCCACTCTCCCAGCTTTGAGGGTTTCCAACCTCGTCATCCCGCTCTAACTTCACTAAAAGCAACAAAGCTGTAATTTAACTGCTTTTATCCTCATCATCTTATAGATTGCAAAAGGGAAAATCATAAATAGATCTCCCCATCTGTTTAATGCTTGTTCTCTGACAACATAAATCTTGCAGATCAGAGAATAGAGAACCTTTTACATTTTCCAGAATGTCCTAATGAGGATAGCTGTTTTCACACTTCAGAATTTTGTCTGAATGCACTTGTTTCCAGTCCATGACTTAAAAACCAATCATCATAGATTCTTGAAGAAATTTCCCTGCTTTGTTTTTCCAGTTAAATAGGAAATGGTTCTTTAACAAGATGTACTCCTGGATTCTTCGGAATCAAAGTTATTCAGTGTCACTGCATCAGTGAATTTCTATCTAGGGCACTCTTTTTATACTATATCAAGCTATAACTATTGAAACTTCATTTTAGAAAAGATTCCCAAATTGTAAAGGTAATAATACCTTTACAGGTATTATTATCTATAAGTATATCTACAGGTATTATATCTATAAAGGTAATAATAAAAGCAGTTAAGTAATGAGTGAACAAATATGTGTCAATTTCCATGCTTTATTGTGTGTGGGTTTCTACTATGTGTGTGCAGTATCTAATCCTTGCAAAACTGTGAGGGTAGGTTTTATTGTACCTATTTTGCAAATGAAAACTCTGAGACATTAGTGCTTAATAATATCAATGACGTTGACCTTCAGGTGGATTGAGCATGATACTAGTACCTTTACATGCATTAGTTCATTTAGTCCTCACGAAAACCCTGCGGACTAGGTTCAGTGACTGTTCCCATCGTATATCTGAGGAACCTGAGAGAAGTCTCACCAGTTAACATAATGCTAGGTAGTGTAACTAACAAATACAAAAATACATCCTACCTCAGGCATGGTGGAGGTCAATCTTGTTGCTTCCCTGAAGTCCCAGACAAGTTGCTCATCAGCAGATGGTTCTCTCCCATCAGATACTCAGGAACCCAGATTCCTTCCATCTCATGGCTCTGCTGCCCCTACCACATGACCTGCAAGATGGCAGTCTCACCTGTGCCATGCTGGCAGAAGGGGAAAGAGCATGGAGAGATGCACAGGGAAGATTTTTTTAATAGTAGGTGGCACCAGAGATGGCACCTCTCACTTTCACTCCCATCTCATTAGATGTCTGTAACTGCAGGGTAGCAGAGAGGGTTTTCTATTCACTGAACCCATTTCCTATTCTTCTGTGTTTACAACTAGACCTCATTTCCCAGACCCCCTTGCAGTTACAGTCAAGGTCACACAGCTTATAAATGTTAGTGAGCACCAAGGGACTAGGGCCCCATAACCTGTGGGGAGAGAAGGCCCTTTGCTGGCCTTTCAATCCTTTGAGCTCTGACCGCTGAGAAATCCAGCTTCCAGCCAACTCAGCCCTAAGCCCAGCCTAACCTGGCGCGGGAGGCCAATGCCTGGTTGCTGTTGAGAGCTTCTTACCATGTCATTTGTCCCCACATTCACTAGAGTAACTATGGCCTAAATGGGATAATGTGAAAAGTAAATAGAGATGTTAATGTCATGGTGAAATGGAACAAACATAAGAGCGCCATTTCAATGAAGAAATCAGTCACATGACTTTCATAAAATGAAGAGACACAGCTACTATGTTGGATTTGTCTTATATTGCATTCTGAAAAAAGGAAAAACAGGGAGGAAGAAAAGGTACAATAGTTCCTAGTAAATTGATATTCTATCTGTAATTTATCTGGTGTGAATGTCCCTTACATCTTACAGACTGGGTCTTATGGATGCCACATCAGAAAAGAACCTTTAGTTCTGATACAGAATGGAGAGGGCTTCCCTTAGTGTAATGATAATTTCTTACAAATCTAACAGAAGTGTCCTTAAGGCCACCACTTCCCACGCTCCCAGATTTGAACAGTAAAGCAAACCGCAGCCAACTAAATAAGTGTTAAATGAGGTGCTGCATCAGATGGGACTAGTTTGAGAGTCTCGCATGGTAAAGTGCTTTGCATGGGAATATTTTGCATTCTCTGTGTATTTAATGCCAATGCCTCACTGCATCTCTCTTTCAGTTTATTACATTACCTAGTCAAGATGAATTTGAATAACCAGCTATTGCCCTTAGTCATTGTTGAGTTCAGCAGATACATAAGGAACAAACCATAATCCCAGGAGTATACACTGTCCCCAGTGCAACTAGAATAAAAACAAATGAGAGTGAAGTTCTATTACAAATTTTCTCCTCTCCAAGGACTTGGACTGCAAGGGTGAGGGTATTAGTGGAAAGCAAAAGGCTTCAGAATTGCCCCAAATGACTTGCTGGGTTCTGTGTACATAAATAGGTGCTCCTTTGTCAAGAGGATGAGAAGGACATGCATATTCTCGAAAATGGAAGAGCTCGCACCTTATAGAAAATCTGAGTAAAACATTACTGTTAATCAAAAAATAAAAAGGCAATCCATGTGTCTTCTCAGAGAGACAAACAAGGGTCCACTAAGTAACGCTAACAGCTTTCACTTATGTTCAAGTCGCCACTAGTACATGTCAGTCACTTCTTAAGCAGAGGTAAATCTTAACTCCATACCCACTCAGGTGTGAGTGGCAGCCACTGTTTAAGCACTGTTATAAGCACTCTTTGCCAGGCACTGTTCTAAGAGTTACATAAATTAATAAATTCATTCTTCATAGCAATCTGAGAAATTAGTAGTACTTACATTTTATAGTTAGGGAACCTTGGACACAGAGATGCTAAGCAGGTTTTCCGAGATCCCACAGTGAGGAAGTCGGTGGCAAAGCCGGGCTTTGAGCCCCAGGAGTGTGGCCTCTGAGCCTTTGGACCTGATCGCTTTCCTACAGGGAAATGAAGGGGGAAGCATGACTCCTGTGACCAGGGAACTTAGAGCAAAGGAGATGGGAAACAAATGTAAAAAGATGAATAAAATATCAAGTAGCAATTTGTTTGGTATCTCTTTCGGTGCCTGACCCATCTTCTCTTGGCAGGAGTGGTTGTCTTCCTCTGCAGGTGCCCCTGGCTTCATCCTGCGTGTGCTCTTGATTCCTCCTTCACTTCTCAGGAGGCAACCTGAGCCGGTGGACACGCCACTTCCACCCAGACTCCCTTCCCTCGGTTCCCTAGCCTCCTCCTCTCATTCCAATAGCAAACCTCTAGGACAGGCACTGAGTATGTTTTATCTCATTTAATACAAACATACTGGGTTTCCTCCGCCATACCACCGCTCAGCTTTGCCCCCCCATTCTCACTTTCCACCGCTAATCTTAAAACAAGAACCTAGAGTAGTCAACCATTATTTCCTTTGTACCTACTTCCTAAACATTTGTACCCTGGATTCTGCAATCATACTCCATTAGAGTTCTTCTCTTCTTCAAGGGCAGGGGTGACCTCTAATTAAAATTTTTTAAATTTGCAACATTTTCTCAGAACTTATTCTCCTTAACTTTCGTCCACATTTCCCTTCTAGAAATTCTCCTCCCTTGACATGGCCTACATACCTTTCTGAATGTTTCTTCATGATCTCCTGTGCTTTTTCCTCCAATGCCGTGAGAGTAGGTCAAGGGCAATTCCTACATAAAAAGAGAGAACATGCTGTTTACCCATTCAGGTGTAAGCATTAGCAAGGAATAAAGATTGTGTCTTGGAAACCCAGGAATGGAACTGTGTGGCTATCGCACAGGTTCACGGACAGGAAGGGTGGGAGGTGGGAGTGGGGGCAGTAGCCAGCCAGCTGTGGAGGACTCTGAATGCCAGGCATGAGTGTTGTACGTACACACTAGTGTGCATCAAATAATGGGCAATAATACGGTTCCATAACACTAGTATATAGGAATAAAACTTTTCTATAGTAAAACAGTTGTTTATATAAGTATCCCCAATTATTTGTCCAATAAGAGTTTGAAATGAAAATATCCTAATAGGATGAAATCTAATAGCACAACAAAGAGAATCCTTATTATCTGGAATTGGCAATGATGTCTCAGTCATGTTCTTCAAGCACCATTACGAACATAGGCTTAGGGAGTTCTTGCTCTTCTACTCTGATTTTCTTTTTATTTTTCTGTATGCCACTTAATCTCAACCTTCTCATGCATATTAGAGAAATACATATCTTCCCTCAGTTACTTGCTAGAAAGTATCAGAAAAAGATCCTTATGGCTCTTCTTCAGTAGCTGTGATTATGATCAGCCTTTATAGCATGAGTATAATACATATGACCAACCCCATTTTAAAAAAGAGACTAAAAGCAAAATTACTTTCTGGTTTGGGATTTCTATCTTCAAACATTCACGTCAGAAGACTATTCATTTCTCCCCTCGAGTTTTTCTTTGATTCTAATTCCTACGGCTGTTTCTGTGTTAGTACTAAACAATATAGCCACATGCTTGTGTGAAAGTAAGTCAGATGCCCCTTGTCTCCCTTGGCAATTTTACCTCTGTATTGGTACAGGCAATACTGTCCAACCAAGGCAGCATTGATGCCCTCTTCAACGTGAACCCTCCAACTTCGGCTTCGGGGGCCTGCTTCATTTTCAATCCCAAGGAAGGAATCATTGAACCAGGTGGAGTCCAGGCTGTCCAGATCTCCTTCAGTTCTGCCATCCTGGGGCACTTCGAACAAGAGTTCCTCGTCAGTGTCAATGGGTCACCTGAGCCTGTGAAGTTGACCGTCAGGTAAGACACATCTCTAACTAAGGTGGAAACTAAGTGAAGATTTTCCCTACTGCTCTCTTAACTTCAAAACTAGGTCATGTGCTGGCTCATAACTGTCTTTGTGGATATGAACACATCAACAGAATGGGGCGATTAAATTCCCACTAGTGTTTCCCTACTGAACATGTGTAACTTGTAATATGGATACAGATGCTATTTTAGGATCTAGTTTTTCTGTAAGCTATAACCTTATAAAATAAGGATTTAAACATTAAACTAGCTTCTAGTTATTCTCTCTCTTTTAGGATGTTTGGGGAAAATAACCTATTATATTAACACCTGGATAGAATAATCTTCTTGACTAAGTTTTAGCTATTATCAGAATTTTTCTCCAAACCATCATCTTTCATTTTTATTTCAAGGAAATTCTTTAAATGCACTTACCTATAATGCCTCCAGGTATTGTAAAAAGAGTCTACTTATAGTGTCAGTCAGCCAAGGCTAGACAGCTGCAGCTTTTGTGCTAGAATTCTTTTGATGGCTCCTCCAGCTGCTTGTGATAATTGAAAGTCATTAATAGCAGAGTTCTCTTCAGGTATTAAAAGACGTTCTCTGTGACCAGCCCATTGGGCAGATCTGTAACTTTGGTTCCTGATGCTTAGAAAGATGGTGTCTTCAGAACACACTACAGATTCTATTTGGATTCCCACAGCAACAGGTTGTTAATTACCATGGCTGTCTCTCTCTTATTATGATTATACTAGCAGGACCTCCTTCCATCTACAGCTGAGGTCTCCCTCACGGTCTTGGGATAACGTAGAAAAGAGATAGACATATATGGCCTGAAGGATCCTAGGAAAATTTATTGATCTCATGATATGATCTACTGGAGATTCAGAATCTCAAGATCAACTCAGAGATGATGACCATTTTTTTTTCAATTCTTCCGCCTACATATCCCCCTTATGGGTGAACCGTGTCCTCCAAAAATCCATATCTTATAATCCTAACATTCAGTACCTAAGAAGGTGACTGCACCTTGAGATTGGACTTTTAAAGAACTAATTAAGGTAAATGAGCTCATGTGGGTAGGCCCTAATCTAATATGATTGGTATCCTTATAAGAAAAGGACTTAGGACATACACATAGGTAGGAAAAGAGCCTGTGAAGACATAGAAGATGACCATCTACAAGCTGAGGAGGGAGGCACTCAGAAGAAACCAATCCTGCTGATACATGGATCTTGGACTTCCAGCCTACAGAACTGTGAGAAAGTGAATTTCTATTGTTTAAGCCACACAGTCTGTGGTACTTTGATATGGCAGCCTTGGCCACCTCATCCAGACCCTAGCTAGTAAGGAGAGTGAATGCATGTGCCTTGGGGGATCTGTGGCATGGCTAACACAGACTGCCATAATCATAAACTTTTTCTTTTTCTTTTTTTTTGAGAGGGCATCTCTCATATTTATTGATCAAATGGTTGTTAACAGTTAACAACAATAAAATTCTGTAGAGGGGACTCAATGCACAATCACTAATCCACCCCAAGCCTAATTCTCATCAGTCTCCGATCTTCTGAAGCACAATGAACAAGTTCTTACATGGTGAACAAATTCTTACATAGTGAATAAGTTCTTACATGGTGAACAGTACAAGGGCAGTCATCACAGAAACTTTTGGTTTTGATCACACATTATGAACTATAAACAATCAGGTCAGATATGAATATTCGTTTGATTTTTATACTTGATTTATATGTGAATCCCACATTTCTCCCTTATTATTATTATTATTATTTTTTAATAAAATGCTGAAGTGGTAGGTAGATGCAAGATAAAGGTAGAAAACATAGTTTAGTGCTGTAAGAAAGCAAATGTAGATGATCAGGTGTGTGCCTATAGGCTAAGTATTAGTCCAAGCTAGACAAGGGCAACGAAACATCCACGGATGCAGAAGATTTCTCTCAAAACACGGGGGGTGAGATTCTAAGCCTCACCTCGCAAACTTTTTCTTTTTTAAGTCTCAATATTTATCTTGAAGCATTTACAAGGTATTTATATTCTCTTTCACAATACATATGTGTTTGCAATAATAGAAAAAAATTGCGGTTCCTTTCCAAATATTTGATTAACATTGACTCTTCAAGAAGATGTACCATGCTTATTCTGGCCCATGATTGGCATCTTTCAGGGATGTGCAGAATATGAGAAGGACAGGAGTACTTTTTCACATTATATGAACTTTGCCTCACTTCCTGCCTCCATAACAACTCACATCTCAGACAAGCAGTGGAGGTGGTTATCTGAAGAAGCAGGAAGAACAAACCTGTAAATGCAATCTTTGTATTTCATTCAGAGCTCATCCAGCCCCTTGAAGGCCCTTGACAAGCTCCAAAAGATCAGCTTTTCAAAGCCCATTTGAATCCCACAAATGCAAGGGGTCTTAACATACAAAAACCAATCAATGTTATCAAATGTATTAACAGAATAAAGGACCCCAAATACGTGGGCACCTCAATAAACATAGAAAAAGTGTTCACCAAATTTAAACACCCTATGACATAAAGCAAAAACAAAACAAAAAACCTCAACAAACTATGTATAGAAAGGAACTCCCTCAACGTAATAAAGGGTGTTTATGAAAAACCCACATCTAATATACTTCATGGTGAAAGACAGGCTGTTTACCCACTGATATCAGGAACAAGACAAGGATTGCTCTTGCCACTTGGATGTTGTTCTAGAGTTTCTATCCAAGGCAATTAGGCAAGAAAAAGAGATAAAAGGCACTTGGATTGGAAAGAAAGAAGTAAAATGCTCTCTCTTTGCAGATGATGGGATTTTGTATGTAGAAAGTCCTAAGGAATCAAGAAAAAAAATCTATAGAGCTAATAAACTAGTTCAGAAAAGTAGCAAGATATAGGATTAATATGTAAAATCATTGTGTTTCTAGACCAGAGCATGAAAATTTGAAAGTGAAATTAAGAAAACAATTCAACTTATAATAGGTTAAAAAAGGATAATATACTTGGGAATAAAGTTAACAAAAAAGTGCAAGACTTGTACATTGAAAACTACAAAATATCATTGAAAGAAATTTAAAAGAAGACCTACATAAATGAAAGGCATCTGTGTTCATGAATTGGAAAACTTAATATTAACTAAGATGGAACAATTGCCAAAATGATTAACATCATCCCTATCAAACATGATTCAAGATGATCCCTACTAAAATTCAATCTTCCCTTTTTGCAGTAATTGGCAAGCTGACCCTAAAATTCTTATGGAAATGAAAGGAACCCAGAATAGCCAAAACAATTTTGAAAAATAAGAACAAAGTTGAAGGACTAACACTTCCCATTTCAAAGCTTTCTACATGGATACAATTATTAGAACTCTGTGTACTGGCATAAAGACAGACATATAAATCAATCGCATAGAACTGAGAGTCCAAAAGAAAATTCTTACATTTATGGTCGATTTATTTTTATCAAGGGTATTAAGACATTTCAATGGAAGAAACTGATAGTCTCTTCAGCAAATGATGCTGAAGCAACTGGATATTCATGTGCAAAAGAATGAAGTTGGACCCCTACCTCATACCATATACAAAAGCAACATAAAATTGATCAAAGACCCAAATGTAATAACTAAAACTATAAACTGTTAGAAGGAAATATAGGTATAAATGTGCATGACCTTGTATTGGCATAGGTTTATTAAATATGACACCTAAATACAAGCAAAGAAAAAATAAATAAGACTTCATCAAAATGTAAAAAAAATTATGCTTCAAAGGGCACTATGAAGAAAGTGAAAAGACAGCCTGCAGAATGTGAGGAAGTATTTGCAAAGCATATAATTAAAAAGGGACTTTTTTCTAAGACATATAAAGAACACTTATAACTCAATAATAAAAAGACAAATAACCTGATTTTAAAAATTGACAAATCATCTGGACAAACATTTCTCCAAAGAGGATAATACAAATGGCCAATAACACATGAAAAGACTCTCAATATCATTAATAATCAGATGCAATTCAAAATCACAGTGAAATACTATTTCACACGCCCATGTGGATGGCTATAATTTTTTAAATGGAAAATAACAAGCATTATTGAGAATGTAGAGAAATACTGACTTTTCTTATACCTTTGCCAGGAACATTTTCTTGGGCCTTGTGGCCCAGGAAATCTCTGTAAAGTTAGTATTATGGGTTCTGGGATTTTGTTTCTTATTCTTTCATTGTTAGGTTCTCTTCTTTCCTCAGTACCACATTATTAGGGCTACTATGCCTTGAAAGATCAGAACAGTTATCGTACTTTGGCTGTTTCTGTTTACCCCTCCAACTATGTGATACAGTATTTTATGAGGTCAGATAAGCAACACTATAAATTCATGTGATTTTAAAAATTACCCATGAGCATTTTTGTTTCCTCCTATGTTTACATTTATAATTTTATAAAGTTTTTACTGTAGCATAGATATATTTTGTATTCAACTTGTCTTACTTAACATATCATAATTCACTCCATCTCTTAGACTTAAAATTATAATTTTAACAGTCCACTGTGTTGATGGAAGGCACAATCTTGGCCAAGATCATCCTAATATTCAGAATCCCCGTTAAAATGAACGTGATTATATCTAAGTCCAAACGGTATTTCAACAATTTTCTTAGTTATATGAGCCTCCAAACAAATGGGATTTAACTGTTTCTTTCTACTTCTGTGCTGATTAAATGAGTGCTTTGTGCAGTTTTGTGAGCTGCTTTCTTTCTTTAGTCTTTTGTGCATTTCAGACATTTTTTTCTCTATTTGTTCTTTTACGAGTAGCTAACCTATAGGCTTATTTGACTTCATCCCAACTGGATCTTAGCTCTTTGCTGAGCACCAGCCACTCCTTCTGAGACCTCTTTGGCTCCTTAGCATGAAACAGGACAGATGGTCCTGAGAAAGGCTTTTAGAATTGAAACCTGCTGCCCTGAGTCTTTGCTGTGACGGCTTCCCCAGGCTTGCGACACCTCTCACTGCACTGTGGGCACGTCTGTTGCAGGGGCGTCAGTGCACTCAGCAAGGTGTGACACACCCCTGCCACCAGCATCTAGAGCTGGGGGAATTTGGAGATTCATACTGACTGTGTTTTCTGGTATCTGTGTGTCTATAACTCTTAGAAGCTTGGCAATTATTTCAGTTTTAAGTTTGGTCTAGAGATTTTAGGAACATGAATCAGGGAGAAAAACAAGAATAAACAGTTATGGGATACATTACTTTTCTATTGCTGCTGTGACAGTAGCTTAAAACAATACAAATGTACTATTTTACAGTTCCATAGATCTGAAGTCCAACACGGGTCTTGTTGGTCTAAAATCAAGGTGTTGGCTGGGCTGTGTTTCTTTCTGGAGGCTCCAGGGGAGAATTATTTCCTAACCATTTGCAGCTTCTTGAAGCCTCCCACAGTCTTTTTCTCATGGTCCCCTCCTCTGTCTCCAAAGCCAGCAACAGCGGGTTCAGGGCTTCTCACATGGATCACCCAACCTCCTGTTCTGCCTCCCTCTTATTTTTAAAGACCCTAGTGATTATGTTGGGCCCACCCAGATAATCTAGGATAATCTCCCTATTTTAAGATGAGCTACTTAACAACCTTAATTCCTTCTGCTAACGTTCCCTTTACCATGTAACCTGATAATCACAGATTCTGAGGAGTAGCGCACAGTCATCTTTGGGGACCATTATGCTATCTGTTGTACCTGAAGTCAGCTAGAAGCTCCAGAATCTATTATTTTAAGCTAGAACATCACTCCAAGATCATGAGGACTTGCACTGAGACAGAAATAGATCAACAGGTAGAGAAGGTCTCCTGTTGCAGTCCTTACTTTTGTACATGAGGAAAAGAAACTAAGGCCTATAGAGGTAAAGGAGCCAAAAATCAAACTAGCTGGTGGTAGGAACTGGATTTAAAAAGTTTTATAAATATGTGGGACAATGCTGCTATCATTGATAGCCTTTGATGTTTATTGTTTGATTAGACTTACAATTTTTTTTTCTTGCCTGAGTTAATAACTTTTCATGATATGTGTCTCATCCATGTTAATGTTTGGTGGTGTGTCAGCTCTGCCTCATTCATTGGTGCAAATATGGCTCTAAATTAACCACAGCATCATTTGCTAAACCCAATGGCTTAAGTCTTGAAAAAGAATTTTAAGAGCCACCATGCAGACCATCATCTCCTATCTTTAAGTCCCGGGTTCTGTAATTGATCTAATGCCAAATTATGGTTGTCAGTGTTTACCCTCTGCCCAGTTCCTGACTGTCACCTGAATTCACTGGATGCTCTTGCCACTCTCCTAACTTACATTCCCACTTCCAGAGGCTGTGTCATTGGACCTACTTTCCATTTTAATGTTCCTGCTCTACACTTTGGTGATATTTCCTTTGGTGAGTATTTTTCCATTTTAAACTAGAAATTGAGTAGAATTACTTTTCTCTCTACATGGGAGGAAGAATGTTTACAAAGAACCTAATTTAAATCATATTTGATTGATTGATTTGATTTGATTTAAAACGAATTTCTAAGAGTGGTTCTTTTTAGGAGGTGATAATAAAAAGTTTGCAAAACCCTGGATTAAATCCGTATCCCACAGTCCTTCCCGTTTTGCTCTGTTGCGTCCCCTTTCACCTTGAAGTTCTCTCGTTTCAAGTAGGCCGATCTACTCGGGGAAAAATAGTTCTTTGGGAGACCCAACTTCATAATGCCTTTATCAACTGCTTTAACATTTGGGGGATATGATAGCTTTATTTATCCAGGACACATTTATTTATACATCATGTTATATTGTGATGGATAAATCTACATTTTATTGGATAAGGTACATCCTATAGGAGACTAATAAATGAAATTGAATATCTACTTGTTTCTATAGAATATGAAAAAGGCTAGAGAGATTTTTATAAATGTATAGGGCATGTTTGAGTGACAGACTATTTTGAAGGAGAATAGAAGTTATCTGCAGCTTGAAAGTCATCTAGTGGCCAGTGAAGAGAGGCATACTCTCTCAAGGGTACCGGTGACCACTGCCCAAGAACAGGTGAATTCATACACCCAGAGACCTATGAGGTCATCCTCCAAACAGCTCAAGCCAATCCACAGAGCAGGCTGGGCAACTGGTTCCTGATAGCAGCCTACCCTTCCATGGGCATTTAAACATGAAGCCCAGCAAAAGGCCGTTTGGAAGGTGTGCCCTGTATCATGTTGCCTGGAGGGAGAAAGCAGAGTCCAAATAAACACCTCAAATCCATTACTCCAAGAAATCTCACACTGATTCATTGTCCAGAATCTGCCCTATTGCTCAGCTCTGCAGTGTTAATGTAAATGCTGTACCAATAGAAAGCTAATTATTGAGTCCCCAAGATATGTGAAATACTTTTATCTAGAATCCAAACATTTAAAAACATCAGGATCCCTAACTGCACATTTAAGTGGATATGGCAAATAGAAAGTGTACAATTATGTACGTGCTCCCAAGATGTACATACATTCCCAAGATGTTATTGATATACTCAAATGCTGCATTTGATATTGGCAAGCTCTGGGTCACACAATGGGTAAAACCAGAAGGCTAGGTAGCTATTTCCATGAGCAGTTTTCAATTTGTTACTTTCCTATCCATAAGGATAAGGAATGACCTCATTGGGTAATTTATTCAGAGTTTCCTTGAGCTATAGAGATAATAATCAATATCTGTCCCTAATAGTTGGCCCAACTAGAAGTTTTGGCCAACTAGCTTAAGTGAAAATTAGAAACAATTTTTCTTTTGTTGTGTAATATCTTAGTGAACCAGTTGTTGATACAGCAGCTAGACAAGAGGCTGGAAGACACCAGAGTCACGACCCAAGATTCCCCAAGCCTAAAATATGAAAACTAATCCCCTCCCAAGTCCACCTTCAAAACCCAAGTTACCATTTCTTTTAGTTTGGATTTAGATTCCTTAATCTTCTCCTTAATGGGGCAGGAAATGTTACCAAAAACATACTTTTTTGCTCGCTGACAGGGAATCAAGGGTTTATTGGGTTTCAAAACCATTTGGGTCAGTTAATCCAAGCTACTTCTGGATTCTGCACTTTAATGGATGAAGTTAGGGACAGTTTTGTATGATAATCTTTCAAAATTATTTTGTGATGATATGTTTAAATACAAAAGTGGGGGGTAGAGTCTTCATGACTCTGAAACAATCATTATTTCTCCAGGTAGACTGGCCTCCCATTCCAAAGAAACATGGTTCATTGGAGAGTTATTTATTGGAAATGTTCTTCCTATTTTCCTACATGAGCAAGTAGGGCTTTGATGAGGCAGATGAAAGTAAATATGTTATTGGCTCAGGAATGAAAGACCAGCAGGGGTGCATATAGTTCCAGATGTAAAAGAGAAATTAACTGTTATAAGAGCAAGCCAGGAATTGAAAGAATTTTTTAGTGTTTTTAGGATGACAGGTGTTTTGTATGGAGTTAAGCAAGGTATGCAGAGACGGTTGTAGGGCTGGGGAGTACATTAGGCTAAGTAAAGTCAGTAATATTGTCCCTTTATTGGCACTAAGGCCTATCCCTGAGGACATGTCTGTTATAGGTTAGATTATTAATCTTTCTACTTCATGTAAAGTCTGCTTCTTTTGAGGAACTTGGAATAGCAATCTATTTCTGAAAGTCATTCATTTCTGGAAGCATTTTAGCAAAATTCCATCTAAGACCTCCAGTAAGAATAGTTTCCAACATGTTTTCAGTCAATATTTCAGTTTCTTTGGGCATCTTTTTACCCGAAGGTCTACCTCATAATTAACAGCAGGGATGGTGAAGGCTCTAAAGAAGACTGTTGGTGTATTTTTCAGAGTACTAATTGTTGAGGTTGAAATTGAAGGCAGAGCTGCTGAGGGTGAGTTTTTAGGGTAGGCTTCTTGACCTTATAGATGAGTTGGTTCTTGACAATATTTACTCATGTCTGCATGAAGCAGGCTTTATTCAGATTGATAAGAGACTTGTAGTCACACAGATCTTCTAGTTATTGTTTCCTAAGGTGAAGAGTCTGAGTTCCAGGTGGAGCTAACCTGGTGATGGACGTTGGACCTAGGGGTAAAACTCTTCACCAGGAAACTCCAAAGAGCCTCAGAGAGCTTGGCCAGTTTAAGATCGGTAATACTATTTTTACGCTCTACATTTCCAAAGGACTGTGGATTGTGAAATTTTTGGTCAAATGGTTAATAAGTTATAAGATTCTTTCTAACTCTTCAATGTAAGGCTGGTATTTCCCAAGAAGGAAAGTTATAATGTATAATTTCTTAGTCACATTTATGGCAGTGCCTTTCTGTATAAGAATTCAAATCCATCTAAGGAATTTATGGACAATTACAAGTGCATATTCTTGACTGGGTGGTTTGGGCACAGCCCACTTGTATTTGAAAGGTATGCTGGCATATAATTCAGATCCATGTCCCACTGCACAGTTTTCCTGGAATATGAGAGCAGGTTGTAAGGCAGGAGCCAGCCACTCCCCTAGCTACAGAGGAGAAATTTTCTCATCAACTCTTATTCAGAGATTATCTTGTTTCTTCTATAATGGGGTCTGTGTTATAAAATTTTTGTCGAAGCTCAGCTCAGACTTGGGGCACACTGTAGTTGGTATGCCAGAGACCACTGAAGTGGGTAGAGGATCCCAATTTTATGTACTGTTTGATTTCTAAGTCTGAGGCTGAATTTTTTGTGTCCAACGTAGATTGTGCAGATATATTTATTGATGCCCCCATTCTGAATTATTTCCATAGACAACTATAAAAATGCCACCTCCTTTGCACATTTCCCTTTGCTTTGTGGAGATTTTTAAACTTACTAGAAAAATTAGGAATCCATTGTCTAAAATATCCCATAAATCCCTAAAAGTATATCAGTTGTAATTTAATTTTTGGTCTTGGATATTGCTGGATCAATTTAATACTCCCATCTTCTTAGGGGCTTCCTAGGTTAGAAAATACACATATTGAATGAGAATCATATTTCTTGAGAATATTGTCTTCTAAATCATTATTTAAGTACTGGAAGAGATATGAAGGTGCCTCTGTGCTTTCAAGGCGTTCTGGCCAACCACATTGTTAATTATTCCGGGAAAAGGCACATAAATGTTGAGTTTTCATGTACTAGTTGCTAAAGAAGGGAGAACAGAAGTCTTCACTATAAAGGATTTGCATTCAGTTGAAACTATAGATAAAATAGTATTAGGATTTGGTACAATCAGAAACCTTGGAATAACATTTGTATTAATGACCTTTTAGTCTTTAGTATAATAATATCCCTTTCCTTTAGGCTTCTTGACAAGCAGTATATGGGGCATTACAGGTAGTTGGTTGTACAAGGAATTGTTCTATTTAGGAAGCTGTAATTGGCTTTGTTCTCAGTCTTCTAGCTTCAGGGAAGTAGTCTGAGCAATGATTTGGAAGGGTCCACTTCCATAATGCACCCTGCACTTAAGAGTGTTTATCCCATAAATGGGCAGGTCAAATAAGGTTAAGGGATATACAGTTTCAAGAATTATTGTATGGGAAGTTCAGAGAAGTCAAATGTAGCAATGGATTTTGTCAAATATACATGATTTTGAAGCTGACTTTCTAGCAGTTCTTATGGAATTTCCAAGAATCATCCTTCAGGTGCACTTAACAGACAATTCTTTTCCCATAAAAGATCTCTTCCAAGTTGATTGGTAGGTGTGGTATCACAAAGGAGATAGGAACGTGTTTCTTCCAACAGTCTTAATGTGTAGACAAAGGCTCAGAAATGGGGAAAGAAGTGGATCAGTTCAAAATATCCCCTTGAGTAATTACTCCAAGAGACCAATTGTATTTTACTGCAGGAATGTTCAGGATAGAAAGGGCAGTGTCTGCTTCCAGTAGAAATATGCATATTTGTTCTCCCATCATTGTAGATAGTTCTTGTTCTGAAAGTGACAGCAGGTGCAACGACCGTCTAAGGGAACTCAAAATCAGAGCTCAGTTTGTTTGCCAGGAAAGGAGGATCCACACCTCTTAGGAAAGGCACATGAGTCTCACCGAACTGAATGGAGGAGGACTTAGACCTAACATGGGAAAGCCGCTTTCCCTAAGGGACATAAAAGCTGATGTATTGTCTCTGGCTGGCTCTGCCTCATAAAGTCTCTCAGGAGAGGCTATGATTCGATTTTCTGTCCTCAGCCCCGAGGCCGCGAGCCACAGACAGATCCAGGATGAGCTATGCAATGTCTTGGCAGGCTCAGGTCGCACAGAGGCCACAACTGCCCAGGCTTCTCCTTTGACACATTGGCAGATAAAAAGAGCAAAAGTGATTCTGTTTTGGGAGGAAAAAAATCTATGTATCTATGCAAAAATTAAATGCAAAATAGCCTCTGGAAGACTACTCAGCAAACTGATAATTGAAGCTGCTTCTTGAGGGGGGCCTGGATGACTATCAAAGGGTTATTTTATGTCTATTCCCACAAAGTAAATGCATAATAAGTGTTCACTGAATGAATAAATGAGATGTGTTTATTCACTGTACCATAGAAAACAATAGCAGGGGGAGGTGGGGTTAAGTGAGCAGTGATGTACTGCACAGACAGTCACCTAAGAGGTTTGGCAGTGCTTGGCTTTGAAATTAAAAGGAGGCTTTGGTGGGAGGGGGAAGGGGGTTTTATTTCTGTCTTCATATTTTGTTTTCCAGGGTTTCCTCATACCTTGATATGTTCCCTCAATAATACTTCCTTGGTCCCCATGACCTTCAAACTACGTATCCCTGGGGATGGCGTTGGTCATAAAAGCATTTCAAGTTGTGAGCAGTATTCAGACAACAGAAGACCAATTTGGAACAAGGATGAAATACCCGTAATAAAACCACAAGAATTCACCATCACCCCTGACCGCGGCACCATTCGCCCCCAAGGATTTGCTCCTATCAGGGTAAAGTGCACAGCCTTCCAGCACACACAGCCACACAGCCCAACTCTCCAGCGTGGGGCCACGTGTAGGGTTTGCACTGAATGCTCGGTGTCAGGGAGAGGGAGTGCCTCTAATTCATGTAGAAAGGTGGCCCAGGAAGGAAATAAACTACTGTGGCAAAAGAAACCGAATACAAACGTATCGGGCAAAATAACTGAGAGTGTCCCCTGGACCTCCATCAGTCTACATATATTGCTTCACCAGAACAGTGCATTCTAGCAATTTCTAGTGGAACCCTGTTCTATACAGATAGTATACCCATCAATATTAATATGAAAAGATTTAAGACCTCGTTGGTAATTAGGTCCTCCCTTCCTTCAGAGTCAAATCATTCTTAGCAGTAAATGTCCAGATTTATGCTACAGCTGGTAGCCAGTTTATTCAGATTTTTTATCCGAATCCGGACTTCAAGGTGATTGTGGATGAGATGTTCCCAACAGAGCTTTCTGTTCAAGTCCACGGGGTCATGTTCTGGTCATGGCCTTGTGGTCCCACCAGCGTGATCGTTTCATGTCCGGCAAGAAAGGTTTGTGGTCTTCCCTCCTTTGCTTTTGCTTCTCCAGGCAGTTAGGCCCAGCAATATGGAAGGCTGCTAAATTGAAATGATTTTATCTTTTCTGGGAAAGAAAAAGATAAGACTTCACAGCTAAGGTTGGTAATTTTGTTTTTCATCACTATCTTTGAATATTCAATTCAGCTATGGTTTTATTTGTTTTAAATGCTTCAGAATGTCTTGCCATGCATCCACTCATCCTAAATCTTTTCTGGAAGTTTCAGCTCTTCCAAGTGCTTCTCCACAGGCCCAGTGAGGTTTGGCATCACTTCTTAGGGTTGCTATCTTCGTTTGTTTAGGCTGCTAGTACAAATAGCAGAGACTGGGTGGCTTATAAGCAACAGAAGTTCTTTTCTTATGATCTGACGTCTGGAAGTCTGAGATCAGGGTGCCAGCATGGCCGGACTCTGGTGAAGGTCCCCTTCCAGGTTAGACCTCAGACTTCTCCTTGTATCCTCACATGGGGAGAGGAGCGAGGGAGCCCTTCTAAGGGCACTAATCCTGTTCATGAGGGCTCCACCCTCATGACCTAATCACCTCCCAGGAGCCCCACCTCCTACAACCATCACATTGGGGGTTAGGATGGCAACACATGAATGTGGGGGTGACACAGACATCCAGATAGACACTCACAGAGCAGTTGCTCACTGACTTTCCAGGAGAAGTGCTGCTGCAAAGAACTGATTTATTTTTTTTTCCTTAGTAAGTAATACTCAGCCTACATGTCACCTACCTTTCCTTTTTCTTTTCTTTTTTTGCAGCCTTCTGCTAGAACCCCTTGCTTGTTTTTCTGCCTTCTACCATAGCTCAGAAATAAGGGTTAAAGTCACTCCAGGAACCTGTACACACTGGGGCAGCAGCTTTGCTCCAAATCTGAGAAGTTTTCTTTCCAAATCAATGATTCCATCTTCATTTTATTTTTCCTATTTGGAAAATCTTCCTCCAACTCTCAATTTTCCTACCTGGTCTGCACTTCAGCCACATCTGTGTGGACTCAAATTTGCATCCAATGATTCCCTTTGCAACCAAAAATTTTTTTAATTAGTACCTGATACATAATTTATAGATAGAAAAGCTTGAACCTATTCCTGAAGTTCTCTTCTTCACTTATAAGTATCTCTTCCAGTATAAATCATTTTAAAGCAATTAAAAATTGTAATAAGGCTTCAAAAGCCTAAAGATAAAGTTTCACAACAGCAAATAAATACATGGGGTAAAAAGTACTGGCCAGATAATATCCTTGGTTAGACCTTTCTTTAGAGCTTCCTGTTTTCTGCTCTAATAAAGAATATTGCAGGTGGAGGGTAGGGAACAAGATTTTGGTATTAAAAAAAAAAGACTAGTTGATTTCTTATGCAATTTTCTGAAACAGACATGGTTATGTTAATTTATTTTGCTGTAAGAGAAGTGTTGATAATTTATATAGCCCAGGGGTGGAGGGAGCAATTTAAATTGCAATAATTAAAAATTTGTTTGATATTGCTCATCCTTCACGGTCATTTTTCACCTTATGCATTTATCCCCTTCTTTGATCCAGCCTCCTCAGAAATGAGCGAATCTATTGTACTAAAAACCGTTTGGGTTCTAACCTGGCCTTTGAAAAAGCTCAGCATGCCCTGACCCCAAAATGTAACTTGTTCAACTAAAAGTGTACACATCCCCTAATGAAGTACTCAGAAGCCACACTCTCCAGTGTGACCCTCCCCATGGCTCCTTTCTCCCTGTGCAAAGGAGAGTCAACCTTTTAGAAGAGCAGCTTTTCTCCTTTTCTTTCCAGGTAACATTATGCTCCAACACTGTGCAGAAATATGAGCTGGCCCTGGTGGTAGATGTGGAGGGCATCGGGGAGGAAGTGCTGGCGCTCTTAATCACAGCAAGGTAGCACGCTCACCTGCTTTCCCTCTGCTGCGTTTCCCCTGAGCCACCAGTTTCTGCCTGGCCAGAAGGCCGCGGGCCCGCAATGGGCTCACACTACATTTGCTCTGCTTTCCTGGCAAGGGAAGCTGAATAGGCTTTTCAAACGACAGACCTTTAAAACAGCAAACATACCTGTGGTGGAGATAAGAGAAGGGTATGTGTTTTGTGGTATTAAGAATAGTGTTCTCAGGTTTGTTGGTATAGTGGTATGATTCTCGCTTTGGGTGCGAGAAGTCCTGGGTTCAAGAATAGTGTTCTCCAGTGAGTCTAACTTTCCAGGTACATAGCTAAGAAGGTTTTGTCAGGAAGAGGCGAATAGTTGCTGTTTTCTGTTTTTGACTTTAAATGTAGTACCCCAGAGTTATGCTGCAGAGAGAGCGGTGCTCACAGTCCTGCAGTGGGGGGTCCATCAGAAAGACTGTCCAGCTCCAGGACACTGTTAGTACAACTTGAATGCAGGCTGCACGTGGGTCCCCCAGATAAGGCCCTCTCTAACAAGATAAGCCCAGGATCATCCCCAGTGTCTCCCTTTTTTAATAGAGGCAACAGTGGGCTCTGGAGTGAGGTTAAGATGTGGCTCTGCCATTTGCCGACCGTGTCACCTTGACCAAGTTCCAGTCCTTCTGAGAGCGGTGTGTCACCTGTGATGACAGTGATCCTGAACAAAATCATGAGCCACACTCTTGCCCAAGCAAGCCAGCATCCAGATCCAGGAACTCGCAGTGTGTGCATGAAAAATGCCTTCTAAGGAAAGAGAGATAATTACTTAGCAAAACGCCAATAACATATCAGTCCCTTGGACTTAGGTCTCTTAGGATCTTAGGAAGATGCACCTTAAAGGAGGTGCAGATGTGCTGGCTGGTGGGGCATCTGAACTGCCCCATTTTGTGTGTCCTGGGCTTGGCTGAAGTCAAAGAGCAGCCCTAGAAGAACTTGAAGGGCATCTACTTAGTATTCCTTCCAAAGACCTCGCTGATTCTATTTGTTTAAAAATAGCAACAACTCTTTCATCTGGCCCTCTTTCTACCCATCTTTGCCTTTTTGTTTAGGCTTGCATCTCTTTACTATGTGGGTTTGTTCTGACACCCTCCAGCCCCTTTTCCCTGCAGCTATTAATAGAGAATCATGAGTTTAAAAGGGGGGGAAAAAAGCTCTAAGAGGCTGTGAGTTCCCTGCCCTGTGTACTCCATGACCCAAGTCAAGTGCTATAAACTCTATCAGCCACAGGGGTGCAGGGAGCGAAGGATTAGCTTTACTAAAGTCACTGGGTCACCTGACAGCTTCCATTGTAGCTAAAAATGAACACTCATCCCATGCTAGCTTCTCAGTTGCGGGGTTAACAAGCATCTGTCCTGCCGTCACTTAGGGTGTCATCTATAGGAAGTGCTTGCACACTCCCAAAAAGAGAGTTTCCTAGGCAGCGGCGGTGGCCCGCTGGGCTCTGCAGCACAGCTATCCATCTCTCATGGAGCCCTCGGGGGCGCTGCCCTCTGCCCTGCTTTCCCGTTATCTCCTGCATTTCCCAGAGCGCCCTAAGAAGAGTTAATGATGCGGATGTCAGTCCTAGAATTACCTTCATTTGCCTATGAGCAAATGGGACTCCAGGAGGGAAAGCAACCTGCTCAGGGCTGCACTCCGTAAGGTCGCACCTGGCGCTGACTGATTCAAGCTCCCGCGCTCCTCAGCAGTGCACTGTATTGTCACATGCAGCAGGGTGACACAGACACACAGTGACACCTGCGTCATCTAATCAGGGAGCACCGTACACGCAGGGCTTCAATGCCTCCCTCCCCTCAGACAGCTGCCCTTCCTCTCCCCACCACACCCTCGTGTTGAGCACCTCTGTCAGTGCCCGCACTGGGGCCAGCAGCTGCCTGAGCCTGCTGATCCAAGACAGCCACTCAGCACAGGAATCAGGACCATCCCCATTGCCTAGGTGGCACGTGTTGGGGCCAGTCCATAGGGGACGCTGACTGGTCCAGAGTGCCACAGCTGGTTAGGGCCCCATGCTGGTGGCGCGGGTCCTGTCTGCCATGGAAACAGATCCTCTACCCGAAGGAACTTGCACTGGGGGGCGGGGGGGCCTCTGCCAAAGGACGGCCAAATATGAAAAACAGTGGAAATGTTTGTCATTACTCACGGAAGACAGCTGTTTAAGGAGTCCCGCTTCTAGCACATTTTTTTATTAAAATGTGGTGACAGGGGGCTAAGGGACAAGGATAACAGGAGCGAAGATTTGAAAACAATTGATGTTGTTATTAGAGAAAAACTACTATGTGACCGTGATAAATGTGCTTAATGCAGGGCTCTGCGTGCTCCCTACGTGAGCAGGCGCCCTGTCCCCGTGCATTCTGGCACGGGCTCCTTCCTTCGGCAGGTGTATTGTACCTGTCCTCCAGCTGGGTAATGCAGAGGTGGACTTCGGGCACTGCTTCCTGAAGTACCCATATGAGAAAATGGTCCAGCTTGTCAATCATGATGACCTCCCAGGATTCTACGAGGTCCTGCCTCAGGTGAGTTACTTTATCCTTTTTCAGTGTTCATTTTTCTTCATTTGGCATCCCTCTATGAGAGAGAGAAATCCTTCTAAAGAGCCATATTCCTGAACACATGACCTTATGTTATTCTGATTTTTAATCCTGGGATAAAGTGCCTCATCTAGGAATGGGGTTATAGAGCCACAGCTGGATTGCCACCTGTGTGCATGAGCAGCTGCAGGTGTAGACACTTGTTAGTTTCCCAGGGAAACTGTCTTTGATAAAGAAAGGAAAGTGTCAAAATTTTTTTAAGCCAACATGTAGAAGTTGCACCTGCAAATAATTGCCTGTGAATTAACCTTGCATGGATGAAATGAGGCAGAGCTCGGAGCAGCATCACTAAGACACAGTAATGAATATTTATAAGCGGGTTGTTGAACCAGAACACCAGAGATAATACCAGAATGAGAAAGAGGAATTATCTCAATGTTTTATGAAGTAGATTTGTCCATATGCCACTACACCTAGCTAGGTGGGAGATGGAGCAATTAAATACATGCAGATAAAAGATTCCAAAAGATCTGTTCAGTCTAGTTTAATAGAAGCTTGCTAATGAGATGCAGTTTACCAAGAATGCACTTGGGTTTAAAATACAGTTCTATCAGTGCAATACTCTGGTAAACATTCATGCAAAAAGAAAACCAAATGGAGGTCGTATTTGACTACAAGTTCAAAATGAGTTAAAAGACCAGTATGGGAGTTACAAAACCAAGAAGATTTAGGCTGCATAAGAAAAACAGTGTTCAGCTAAAGGAAGGAGATAGCCACAGGGCAAAGCAGTGCCAGAATTTTGTCCTCAGATCTTGACATTGTATTTTATTTCTTAATGGAAGCTTGAAAAGAAACAAAACAAAACATTGTATTTCACATTTGCAGTAACCAGAATGGCAGTCTACGTCATCTGGAAATTCAAGTCATATGAGGAGCAGGCACAGTGTTTAATCTGGAACAGAGAAGACACAGCTGGGATGAAATTCTGCTCTGCATTAGCCAAAGGGCTGTTACTTAAACGAGGGAATAAGAATGAGTCTATGGGCTTGTCTGAGACAAAACCAGAAGCCAAACACTGGGCAACAAGAAACAACTTTTCTAACCCCACAGGCAGGTTGGGTGAGATCAGGCCATGTTATACCAGACCAGGCACAGGGACCCCCGGGGTTCTCCAGGCAGGTGAAATCTGCACACCCTGCCCTCTCTGGGAGCTGAGGCTCTGCACAGCATTCCCCAGAATTACCCAAACTTACATTTCTTTTGGCATTTTTAAACTTTTATTTGTTGTTATTTCGATAAAAGCTAATAATATACTGCAGAGCAGGGGTCCTGAAGACCATACATTGGTGAACACTTGATGTCATTCATTCATTCCCCTACATGTTCCCCATTTAAAAACAGGCACTGAGAATACTTTCTGGGCCAGAAAGTAGGCATGTATGGAGGAGAGGCCTATGAAGTTTACAGCCTGTGGAGAGGATGGACACATAGGTAGTACAAGCTTGGAAAGGTGCAGGTGCTCCCTGGGGACAGAGGCTGAGCCCCGACTCTAGAGCACCGGGCCTACCTGGGGGTGTGCAGGATGAGTGTGCACGTAAGATGAAGGGAGTGGGCATTCCAGGAAGAGTAACCACTAGTGCAAAGGGCTGGAGGTGTGAGGCAGTATCATGTGTTCAGGAAACACCAGTGGCCTCAATTGACAAAGTGCAAAGGGACGAGGGGGCGGGGAATGAGGAGGGAGGTGTGGAGGGCCAGCCTACGGAATCTGGTCCAGGGAAGCTATAGTCCTGCACTGGCTCCTGGTGTGGATAACGCTGCATCTTGCTGAGTTGTGCACTTTGGATTTGGGGACATTATGCACACACACCCTTAACTAAACTTCCTTTCAACAGAACTGGGGTGCTCATCCCCACTTAGTTGAACGATGACACATTTCCAAAGAACCCCCATGGACTCAGGACAGCACTTGTTTGGAAATCATCTACCATGTTATTAATTTCATACCACGTGGGGGACTTACTTCTCCCCACATGTCTCTCCCTCTAGGTCCATGAAGACACACCCGCCGTGTTGCTGTCCTGTCCCACCCCCTGTGGGATCATCCCTCCCCACAGCACCATTTACATACCGTTAGCTTTGGAGACCCAAGTCACTGGGAAACACAGAGCCACAATTTACATCTCAGCCTTTGGGAGCCCGGACCCCCCAATGGTGAGAGCCAATTTTCAGAACTGCAGTCAAAATTGCTATACTTCTTGCCAGACATTTGAAGCCTCCACATGTAAGGCACATGCCATATTCGCATGTTTTATGTGTCCCCTCAGCAGGGGTGAAATACGAAACCTGTGTTACTTTGGGGGTCGGTTTGTGGACATGCTTAAATAGCGGTGTTTTCCAGCAGGAGTTTCTCACCACATACGGGCATGAGTGACTCCTGCTGCAGCCCTGCCCAGTCAGGCCTCTGCGGGGAGAGGACACCTGTTTGCTAACCATCCTCCTCGGTGCTGCTGGGGCAAAGCTGGGCTTCACTAGCTTGCTGCACATGGGCTCTGAGCCTGGTTTCCCTCACTTCTCATGGGATCTTTTCCTGTGTATCGACTGTACACACAGCCCAAATTAACCTACTGAAGCTGTTAAGGGAAGCAGCCCCTCTCCAAGCGTGGGAAGAGGGAGGCAGCTCTCTGCTCCTTGAGCTGAACTGAAGGATGAATCATGAATCTGGAAGGAAATTGCCCAACAGGCTATGAATCTCTAGACATTTTGTTTACTTGGGAGCTGGGGGATGTCAGGTTTGAAGATTCTGAATGCTTAGAGAGTAGAATAAACTACGATTTTGCTTTTATCCCTTCCATGGAAGATGCCGTAGATAAGCCACCTGACTTATAAAGCAGCATCACAAAGGCAGGCCAACCTGAAAGGTGACAGCGGTCCAGGTCCCCTGCTCACCTGCACTGTGTCTACCCCGCACAGATGCAGCCTGTGAGAGGGTTGCTTGCTGAGCAGGCCACACTGTATGAAAGAAAAGGTCCCTCTTCCTCGGGTAGACACAGTGCCTGGCTGGAGGCACGGGGTAAAGGGAGCAGAGCAAGGTGGATTTCAGTCCCCAGCCTGCACGACTGTGTGCAGTGGACGGCTCTGTCATGCCCCTAGTAAAACAACAGAACAGGGACTCAGTCCAGCTGCTTCCGACTCTGAAGTGCTTTCCTTAGCTGCAGTTTAAGTGTTTTGGGGGCTGGAGTGCTGGCTGGCACATAGAGGGCCATTATTCTGGTTTTCCCTTGGTCCTTGGCTCTGGCTGGCCCAGGGGGCAGATCATCCTTCCTGGGGAGGAATTCCATGCTGGATTCACAGGTCTGACCAGGATGGCCATCCCTCTGTCCCTCTGACTGCCGAGTACAGGAGAAGGGATGTCAGTTCTAGTAGGTACCCTTTTGTGTCTCAGCTTTTATTAAAGGGTTTCTAGAAGTTGTTTCCATTGATATTAAAGGCCAACTACTTTCAGCTATTCCCATGTTCTTCCTCTCACACGGATCACAGGTATGTCTCCTAAAGAGCATCGGAGAAGGCCCGGTTATCTACATACATCCCACTCAAGTTGATTTTGGCAATATCTATGTCCTAAAGGACTCCTCCAGGATTCTCAACCTGTCAAACCAGTCCTTCATCCCCGCTTTATTCCAGGCACGCATGGTGAGTAGACTGTGGGACTGCTGTGGGATGAAATCAGCCTTGCCTATATCTTGTAGGCAGTGGCTCTATTTTTGCAATGTGCCTTAGAAAATGATCACCAGAAAGAGAAATTTACATGGTTCAACTGCATTAAACCATGCCATTCTCATCCCTGGTTCCTCTTTATTATAATCCTTTTGTTGACTAAGAAGCACAACATGCATGTAGTGTGGTAAATAAGCAAATATATTCACTATGGTCCAATTCAAAAAGATGCTTTAGATACCTCCTTACTGAGCTCAATCTAACCCCAGCCCCACACCTCCAGAAAACACTATTTAAATGTCTCTGTAATGGAAAATGCTTTATTACATTTAATTTGAACCCTTTAGGCTACAAATTTGTTCATATACTTATTCTATTTTCATCCTCTTTTCTTTCAAGGAACACTTTAACATAGTTTATAAGAATGTATGAAAAACAAGAGAGTATTTGCTAAAAATAGAAATTAAAGAAAACTATGAAACAAAGATAGATACAAAGATATAAAATGGTTCTAGAAATGAGTCCATCTTGTATCTGTATATTTTACAATGATATTTAGATCATTAGCTCTGCTAATCTTCTGTAAGTTAATTTTTAAAAGAGATAATTCCATTTTTTGTAGAACTTGGAAATTTCTAATCCAGTAATTCAAAGCATTCTTGGTTTTAGAAAAAGGTTTCTAAATATAAATATTAATTTTTATAGTATAGCCCTTCTCCTATCCCCAAATTATTGACATTTGAATGAACATGAACATTTGGTCTCAGCATTTGTTAGGTGTTTCTGAAAAAACAAATATTATGTGTATTACCAAAGTCACTAACAGAAGGAACAGGATCATATTTTTCTGCTGACTTAACAACTCCTCAGAGTCCTTGGCCCCAATTAGCACCCATTCTAGTGTGATCATAATCCTTATTACCATTTGTCATTGCTCCTTATAAAAGCAGCTGTTTCTTGTACACCTCCTTCCCTATTGTAACTGATAGTCTGTTGTCTATATTTGTGGGTCTATTTCCTTTTTGTTTGTTCGTTTGTTTTGTTTTTTAGATTTCATATATAAGTGAAATCATTGGTATTTGTCTTTCTCTGCTTGGCTTATTTCACTTAGCATGATACCCTCTTCATCCATCCATGTTGTCACAAATGGCTAGATTTCTATCCTTTTTATGGCTGAGTAATATTCTATTGTGTGTATGTTCCACATCTTCTTTATTTGTTCATCTGTCGATGGGCACTTGGGTTGCTTCCATATCTTTGCTGTTGTAAATAGTGCTGCAGTGAACACAGGTGTGCCTATATCTGTGTCAATTAATATATGACAGAGGAGTCAAGAATATACAATGGGGGAAAGACAGTGTCTTTAATAAGTACTGTTGGGAAAACAAGACAGCTACATGTAAGAGAATGAAACTAGATCATTGTCTTACACTGTCTACAAACGTAAACTAGAAATGGATTAAACATCTAAATGTAAGACATTAAAATGTAAAACTCGTGGAAGAAAACATAAGCAAGAATCTCTTGAACATCAGCGTGAGAAATTTCTTTATGGATATGTCTCCCTGGGCAAGAGAAACAAAAGCAAAAATAAACAAGTGGGACATCAAACTAAAAAGCTTCTGCACAGCAAAGGAAACCTTCAATGAAACAAAAAAGCAGCCTACAGTATGGGAGAATATATTTGCAAATGATATATCTGATAAGGGGCTAATATCCATACATAAAGAACTCGACAACTCAACACCAAAATCCAAATAATCCAACTAAAAAATGGACAGAAGACCTGAACAGACATTTTTACAAGGAAGACAATGTAGATGGTCAACAGACACATGAAAAGATGCTCCACTTCCCACCACTCAGAATGACCACTATCCAAAAGACAAGAAATAACAAACACTGGCAAGAATGGGGAGAAAAGGGAACCTTCCTGTCCTGTTGGTGGGAGGACCTTGTTTTTTTCCTAATGTAGTATATATACTGAGTGACCCAGCTAGTTGTTGCAAAGGGACTCTTCCTTTTCAACAAAAGGTTTCATGATTCCATCTTTTGATTCTTTAATGTCATCTTAAATTTACAAGCTCTAGTTCCCAGGAGCCAATTGAGTGGTATATGTGATCTACTATAGAATGCGATTCCCCTCTATCCTCACTTGGGAAACTGTTTATTGAGTTGATTACCCTTATAGTATTAAAGTTAGTTTCAG
Source organism: Manis javanica (assembly GCF_040802235.1). Taxonomy (NCBI): domain Eukaryota; kingdom Metazoa; phylum Chordata; class Mammalia; order Pholidota; family Manidae; genus Manis; species Manis javanica. The sequence continues at coordinate 52,355,600 of NC_133172.1, forward strand.
CTATAATTCTCATAGGTGAAAATTAAACTCCTTTCGTATTTCAGCTGGGAATATTTTATGGATATCCTAGTACATACTATATGATAATATTATAGGACTTGAACTACAATAACTTAGAAATTAACTACAGTGAGAAGAAATACCATTTATTAATTTCAACTTGATATATAGTACTGAACTTGAAAATTCATTCTTACAGAAATTACCAAGCATTAGGAAAGAGTTTCAATTTATGGTTGTTTGTTCCCTAACTAAACCTAGAGTTCAGTGGTGTTGAGATATTTATTGCATTGAATTTCTCACTCACTCAGAAGTAAGTAGGGCCAGGGACACATTCTTCACTTCTGACACTACAAATTCACGTCTGGAAGCTCTCTTTTCCTGCTGGACGCCCTGACAGGAGGGGACATCCTCTCTTCTCAGGCTGTCAGTGCATGTCAGCCCTCCCCAGAGGCGGTACCCTCTCCCAGCACTTGTCACGCTCAGCCTGGGGCATGACCTGCACATCACAGTGACCCCTGTGAGCAGATTCTCCCTTAGCAAGACACATCTGTCTGTTATTAGCTACAGGGCTCAGGAGATGGGAAGCTGGAAACCTCTTCCTGTGATGTTGGGAAGATAAAGACAGAGCAATTTTGAATTTCTCAGAAATAAATGCTACATAAAAAAATGATTGAAAACAACCCAGATAACTCTTAGTATCATACGGCATGAAGAAAGAGGGAATATTGTATTTTTTCTGTTCCATGAAAGCTTAATTTATCTTGAATGTACAAAAACGGATGAGTGAAAGTAGAATGTTCTGTGACCTGGAGCAGCAGTTCTCCTTTGCTTTGGAATGCCTGCAATTCCAGCTTTCCCTACAGGTCCCCCGTGGGTGACTCACTCAAGCTAAACAACTTACAGAGCAAGTCGCCCCCTGTTTGGAGGGGCAAGACACATCAGGACGTGAGAGCAGAGCGCAGCAAGGCCCTTTTAGGGAGGGGACATGGGCTCTGCTTGTGCACTCAGTGCTCCTTTGGGGTGATAGGTTCCCTGTCCCTGGTAACAGCAGACAAGGACGAGAATATGGTGGTCTTCCCCAGACCCTGGGACCTCAGACTGGGCAGAAGAGGGATGTCTTCTTTGTGTGGAGGCCCCCTGCTAGGCAGAGCAAGTGCATCACTCAGCACTTGTTTGGAAACAGCACTTGTTTTCCTTTTACTCTTGTCTTTAATTCAGCCGCAGGTACCATTAACTCGAGAACTTGTACACAGATGTCAGCGATTCCTTAGGATTCAGCTGGCACTAAAGCATCTTACAGCGGCCTTCTGTCTCTGTGATCTGTGGGAGATGCCACTGTAGTTAGATCTTTAGATTTCCAGGATCCAGGAAACAGAAATTCTGATGCCTCCTCATTCGAGCATGATTCTCTTCAAGCATTTATTTTCTTGGTCACTTGCCAGCACCACCCACAGTGAGGTGGCATCAAGGGAATCAATGGGCTTTCACATCTCCTTCAGGTCCCAAGCCACTGGACAATTTCCTCATTTAACAGGAATTTATATATTTACTTGTTTATATGCCTGTCTCCTTCAAATGGCAAGGCTCTCTGCCTTCAATTCCCAGCACCGCGCAATTGGCCTTTGAATTATGATGATGACAATATGTTATTAATTATAACTAACGTTTATTTAGTTCTATCCGCCACTTTATATGCAGTATTTCATTTATTACAACTCTGTGAAAGAAATACTGTTATAATGCCCATTTTAACGAGGTAGAAACAGAGGTACAGACAGGTTAAGTAAATTACCATAACCTCTAAGGGGCAGAGCCTAGTTCCAACCCTGGCGGTCTGACTTCAGACCCATGCTCTGTTCCACTGTGCTGTGTACTGTGAACTTTGCCAAATCAGTGGCTACTAAATAGACTTAGAAATGTGAAAGGATTTTGGTTTCATGTTTATAAAAGACCCTTAAAGTTAGACCTAGAAGAGCAGGTTTAACCTAAAGGGCAGAAGAGGAAATTAAGGAGCATTTCTGTAATAGATAAAAGGACCAGATACTTTATTCAGAGAAGTGTTGAAGCATATATATGCAAGTCATCTTCCATATGTCATTTTCAACCAACCATAATTCCTTCATTTGTATATCTGAAATAAAGACACTTAATGTACTTTCCTACTTTTTTTGATCCTTAGCAATGCAGTATGACAAAGCATTCAGTTCACATATGTAGGCCTATGTAAAAATTATTCACTACTAAAGCTCTTAAAAGAGACTTAAACACAAAGTTATGATCTATTTTAACAAAGTAAATCGACAAACCCAGAAGGAGATTGGCAGGGGTTTTACATGCACTGAGACTTTGGTACTGAACCCTGTTTATTTAGGAGATAGTGAAGTTGTAACCATTCCAGAGAACTCATTTTTAACTTGTACCAACTACTTGGTCAAAATCTGTAGCTATACCCCCCACACTACCCTATCCATACACACTGGCAGCTCACACTATAGATCTAGAACTTAGCCCTCCCTTTGGGGCACTTACTGTATTAGGGAATTCATGCAGAGAGATTTCTATTGGGCAAGCAATAATTCTCTAAGGCTTTTTGATAGATGATATTATTAAGTTGCTACACCCCAGAATGTGTGTGAAGAGAAAACAGAATGAGCTACTTCTCAGCCTTAAATGGGTTGATTATCTCTGCCCTCAAAAGGAACCATTACTTCTATGGAAGGAAACAGGGGAGAAAAAAAGGCATAAGGAAAATGGGGGAAAATGGGCATGAATCAGAGACCAGCTGCAGTCATTACAGCTCTTTAAATTTTGTTTCTTGTGAGTTGTGCAAAATAGTAGCCCATTTACTAAGACCTTCACAATATAATATTTGGTTTCTAGCTCACAGGTGAGCTCTTCCATTGAGTGTGACTCACACCATAGCTTTCTGCGTTCTCACCGCCCCTCCCTGTAGGGTTTGCAGTGTCCCCATTTAGGAGACCAGATGACTGAGGTTCTCTTGGTTGAGAGAGTACCCAAGGTTACACAGTGAAAGAGTGGCAGCCCTCCTGCTAGGACTCTGGATTCTCTGAATTTCAGGCCAGTCTTTTTCTCTTTTGCCACAGAAACATTTGATTCTAGAGGTAAGGAATGGTGTGTTTTTAGCATTTTTTAATATGGAGAAATTCAAGAGATACGCTTGACACTAAAATCTAACACTAGTTAGCGTTTTCCTGCATTTACCTCAGATCCTTTATTTTCAAGAAATTAAATAGTAATGTTAAAGTTGTAGTCCCATATTTCTCCTTGCCAGTCCCATTTTTTCTTTTCCCAGCGGTAACTTTATGATGAGTTCAATGTACATACAAGCCACGTTTTTTTATATTTTATTACAGATGTATACATATTCATAAATACAATCAAGTGGCATTTTGTTGCTTTTTAAATGTATATAAATTGTACCATTGCATGTAACATCTTGGTTAGACTCAAGACTATGCTCCCAATGTCTATCCATGTCAATACATATAAATATATTTAATTCATTTTAGATGCACATAGTCTTTGAATTTGTGTTTTGGGGACATATATGACTGGTTTTTATAAATTCTTCATGTGACTTTAAAAAAAGAATATAGATTCTCTAATTATTGAGTGTAACCAATTAATCATCTATCTATATGTTTGTAGTAGATCAAGGTTTTTGTAGTGGATCAAATCTTTTACAACCTTACTAATTATTGTTATGATGAAACAGTTTCTGACAGAATTTTGTCAAAATCTCCAAGTTTTCCATTTCACCTTGTGCTTATGTCAATTTTTGCTCCGTATATTTCAAAGTTATGTGAATAGGTGCAAATAAATTCATGACTTTTATTTCCCCTTGGTATATTATTCCTTTTTTCATAATATATTGTCCATTTTAATCCCTGTTTATGCTTTCTGACTTAAGTTCTGTTTTGCCTAATAATAATATTGCTGCACCAGCTTTCTTTTGATTAGCATTTGCCTAGTATATTTTTTCATTCCTTTATTTTTGGATTTTATGCATGTGTTGATTTTGTTTAAAGTCTATTTTGAACAGCATATGACTGGATTTTTTCAAAATAAACTTTGTGTTTTAGAACAGTTTGTTTGCAGAAAAACTGTAAAGACAGTGCAGAGTTCCCATATACCCTACATCAAGTTTCCTTAATTAGTAACATCTTATGTTAGTGTGGTGACTGGATTTTTAAAAAATCTTATGATGGACTCTGTCTTTTAATTTAAAATATATTCATTTCCTAATGCTGCTGTAACAAATTTCTTTTCTTATAGTTCTGGAGGTCAGTGATCTAAAATATGTCTATAAGCTTGCATACCTTTTTGAAAGTGGAAGAGAATCTAATTCCTTGCTTTTTCCAGCTTCCGGAGACCACCTGAGTTCTTTGGCTCATGGCCCCTTCACCATCTTTAAAGCAAGCAGCATAGTATCTTTAAGGCTCTCTGACCTCTGCTTCCATCCTTTTATCTCCTTCTCTGACTCTGACCCTCCTGCCTCCTTCATATTAAGAACCTTTGTGATCACACTGGGCCACACCAATAATCCAGGATCATCTCTTCATCTCAGGATCCTTAATCACATCTGAAGGTCCCTTTTTGACATGTAAGCCAACACAGTCACAGATATTAGGAATTAGGAGATGGACATCTTTGAGGGGCTATTATTCAACCTACTATATCAAGGCTAACCTTTTAAAATTTATTGTGATTATTGATGTATATGAACCCACTTCTACTATGTCATTTTCTATATAATATGCTGTTTTCTTCCTTTCCAATTTTTCTCCTTTTCTCCTTTGTATTGGATTGATAAATTTTCTCAAAGCTCTCTCCAACCACTACTACTTCCTCTCATGCATTTTTCCTGTAATGTTTGGAAGCTATAGATTTTGTTTTTCTTTAATTTATATTTGTTGTTATTTACATTGTTGACAAATAAATTATGTCTTCTAACAATAATGAAAAAATTTAGTACATTGGTCCTCCTCAAGGATAAGGCAAGGACCCTATCATTTCTTTTATTATTTTATATTTTCAAAACTTTATCTCTTTTTTCTATGTGCTAGAGTAAAAGCATGTTTTAAAGCTTAAATTAATTGATTTATGGTGAGTCCTCGTCACTACTATTTTCTGTTATCAGAGAACACTTACAAAAGGATGGGAAAGTGTGTCTTCAGTTGGCATAAAAGCACTTATATCTTTGCCTTAATTGTTGAAAAGCTATAAAATAAACTCACAGGAATAAGGAAATAAGAAGAGAATAACATAATAACATTTTATTTTATCATGGTATCATGGTGGGTAGCTTTTCTTTTACCACAGAAAAGTCATAACCATTCCAAAATGGATTATGCTCTTCCTGAGCCAGTCCAAGTGACTCACTCAGTGACAAAAGAATACCAGTGGCAGTAATATCAAGATATTTCCAGAAGCAAACATTTGTGCTTGACAGAGAGCTGTGAGCCTCTTATCCCCACCCCCACTTGAGACCTCTTTTACTTTTGCAAAGCTTAAATGGGAAACCTGAAACAAAACACAAATTCCAGTAGGTCATATTGATTACAAACCACATGAGGGAAGGAAAGTTATTGATTGGATGTTAAGTAATATGATGGGTCAACACCTTACCTGAATTTACAACGAAGGCTCTTCTGATTGAATCTGATTATTCTGAATAAAAGGTAAAGTCAAAATGAAAGGAGGAATTCTGGTTCCCTTGTCACTAAAAAGCCATCCAGAAAATAAAAGAAACATATATTGGTTTCTTGCACGCTTTGCAAACTTTTTCATCTTTATTCTGCCTGTCCCAGCTCTTAATTAACTTTAGCTAATTGTTTTTTTAACTTTATCAGCTGTACAGTTAATACTTGCCACTACAAAGGAATAATAAGGATAAAACTTCTTTTGTATTGATCAAATGTGTTTTATTTCCACCATCCTGACTTCCCACCTCCATAAAAATTTTTAATGTCTTCCCCATTACCAGCATCATCCCTGTTACCAACCCAATTGTTATGAACATATATTGAAATCCTTACTCCCAGTGTGCTGGTATAAGGAGGTAAGGCCTTTGGGGAGTAATTAGGTCATGAGGGCAGAGTTCTCGTGAGTGGGATTAGTGCCCTCATAACAGACACCCTGGAGAGATCTTTTGCTCTCTCTGTTCATGTGAGGATACAATGAGAAAAATCCCTGCCTGCAGCCCAGAGAACTCTCACTAGGACCTGACCATGTTAGCATTCTGATCTCAGCCTTCTACCCTCTAGAAGTGTGAGAAATAAATTTTTGATGTTCATAAACTATCCAGTTTATGGTGTACTGTCTCATGTCACTTTTGAGGGGTGGCTATCAATTAAAGAATTTATACTGCCTGTGTGTACACTGACAATAGACAGTCATATTCAGTAATAAGCTATTAAAAAATGAAATAAATATTTTTTAATTAAAGTATCATTGATATACAATCTTAGGATGGTTTCACATACACAAAAGAGTGGTTCACCATTCACCCATGTTATCAAGCCCTCACCCCCTCCACTGCAGTCACTATCAACATAGTAAGATGTTACAGAGTCACTAATTGTGTCCTTCACGCTACACTACCATCCTAGTAACCTACCTATGTTCTGACTGTGCAGTATAGTGCCCCTTAATCCCCTTCTCCCTCTCCACCCACCCTCCCCAACCCTTCCCCTTTGGTAACCACTAGTCCCTTCTTGGTGTTTATGAACTGCTTTTTTTTTTGTTCCTTCTGTTTCACTTTGTTTTTCGTTTTGTTTTGTTTTTATTAAAGTGTCATTGATATACAATCTGATGAAACAACATTGTGGTTTCAGCATTCACCCACGTAATCGAGTCCTCACCACCACCCCCACTGCGGTCATTGTCTACCAGCGTAGTAAGGAGCTATACAGTCATTACTTGTCTTCTCCATGCTATACTGCTTTCCCCATGATCTGCTTATATTGTGATTATAAATTATATAGTACCCCTATATAATTCCCTAACTCCTCCCCTTTGGCAACCACTAGTCCCTTCTCAGAGTCTGTGAGTCTGCTGCTGTTTTGTTCCTTCAGTTTTGTTTTGTTGTTATACTTAACAAATGAGGGAAATCATTTGGTACTTGTCTTTCTCCACCTGGCTTATTTCACTGAGCATGATACCCTCTAGTTCCATCCATGTTGTTGCAAATGGTAGGATTTCTTGAAATAAACAGTTTTATATAATGGACAGAGGCAAGAAGAGATGCATTAAGTAGAATGGTGTAAAGGTTGATTTGTGGTATGAAATCCCCAACACTATATCAAGATTATATGATATTTATCAAGGAGTGGATCATACTCTTTTTCAGTTTCATTTCCTCTTCCCTGCCATAAGCTAAAGGACAGGGTCTGGAGAGGGGAGTATAGACGTGGTAGAGCTCTCCATGGGTTGGCACTTGGGTATATCTTTTTAAATGTCAGTTGTGATGAAACTGTTGTATGCCACATTGTTTCATACTTTGGAAGGAACAAAAATCCCCTCTAGAAGGACAGGACATTAAATTGGGATGCATCTAGGAGAGAAGGACAATGTTGTCCAGGGGCAGGTATGGTCATGTGTCTACACGGTGGTCTTACATATGGTAGTCACTCTGGAAAGTGTTGTTGAGCAGATGAGTGCTGAAGTAGTGTTCCGTATGACTGACGGTAAGGGTGTTGTATTCAGGCAGACCCGGAAGAAAGTCCTAACTCTGCATGTACGAACTCTGGGGAAGTTAGCCGGCCTTTCTGAGCCTTTGGCTCCTTGTCTTTAAATGGAACTAACAATAGCCTCTAGAAGACTGAACATGAGTACACAGGAGGAAGTGCCTGGTGAAAAATAAGCATTCAGCATTCAGTAAATGATATCTTTGATTATTAGTGCTGACAGACAAAAAAAATCTAGGTGAAATGGCTTGTGGAAAGACTTAAATTTTTATGATGCTATATGTTAAGATCTTTTGTGTTCCTTTCTTAGATAAGAAAAAAAAAAGAAAGAAGGCACACCATGCCCTAAGGTTTGAAGCTAAGCAATCCACATAGTACAGACTCTGGGAAACGGGAGCTCTATTGCTGCCTTTGTCCTCATTCGTCACTTATTTATCTAAATGTTTGTCAGTGAAGCCAACCTTTTGTTCGTTTGTGCCAAATCTGGCAGAAGAAAAAACATTGTGTTGTTAGTTTTGGTACTTTGGCTTACTGATGAAGCTGAACATCTTTTATATATTTATTGACCAACAAATGATTTTTGAGCCCCTGTCCCGTGCCTGATGATGTACTGACTGGATGGAGTTCAGAGGCATGCAAGTAAACAGAATGGTCTCTTCAGAGAGGTTACAACCTCAAAAAAAAATAATGAGTGCATGACCAATACAGTATTACAGGGTGTTATGTTATGATCGTAAGCACAGAGGAAGAGGTGATTAATTCTTTTATAAAGTTAAAAACACTCATCAACCATTTGAGTGGAGATTTGGAGGATAAGAGGGAAGAGACCAGGGAAATGGGGTGCCCGTCTCGAGAGAATAGCATAGTTAAATGCAGGGTTGATGTGCAGCACACTTGGGAAGGGTGGATGATTGAGTGTGGCCAAAGCCAAGGGTGCATGTTGGAAACTGGCAGTGCCTAGAAAGTGCGCCTGGAAATGTGCACTGCGGCGCTCTCACGAGGGATTCGGAACAGATCCCCCAGACCAAGGCCTTGATAGCGAGCGAAGTTATACCAGTCTTGCATCGCAAGGCTTTCATGTTTAAAACAGAAAAGTTGACAAATATCCACCATGTTTAGGGTCCCTGGATCCTGGAAATTATATTTAAAACTTGGTGTGTGTGTGTGTGTGTGTGTGTGTGTGTGTGTGCATGTGTGTGTGTGTGTGTGTGTGTTCTAGACAGGTGTGTGTGTGTGTGTGTGTGTGTGTGTGTGTGTGTGTGTGTGTGTGTTCTAGACAGGTTCCATAGCATTCTCAAAGGGGACTCCACTGGTCCAGACCTTGGAGAAGCCTCTAGTATCTTCAGCTGGAGTGGAACAGGATCATGTTTGTGAAAAAAAGCCCTGTCAACAATGTGGACTGGGGAGGGTGCAGGCAGCAAGCCCTGGACAGGAAGTTTTGAAAGATAATGTTAATAACCACCACTGATTATTTACTCTGTGGTACACAAAGCGCTGGATGGTTGACACCCATTTTATTTCAAGTTAAATGAGGTTTCACAGATGAGGAAACTGAAACCTAGATCTTAAAACTAGTCCAAGTTGGCCTTGCTGCCAATGGCCGAGTCTGCAGTTAACTGCCAGGTCGTGTGACCCTAAAGCCCGCTCTCTTAATCATGACCCTCTGCTGCCTCCCTTATAAAGCGCTGACACCATTTCTTTTGTGCTTCATCTCCTAATCTTCAGTTAATTATTTAAACAGCAGAGTGACTCACTGCAGGGAAGAGAGCCGTAGGACTCACAATACGAGATACCGTTTAGATAACAAAAAGGAGAAAGGCCTTGGTGACGATTCATTGTTCTTGTTCCACACACACAAAAATGATCATCTGCTGAGCTAATGGTATAAATCTGAAGAAACCCTTCACTTTGCATGTTGGTTCCTGTTATTTGTGTTCTCTCATTCCATGGAAGGAAATTGGAAATTCTTGCAGAATTCAACCAACAAATGAGTCATTTTGAAGAAAAGTGCACAGTGCTATTTTCTTCAAGCTTTGTCGTCAGTAGCACTATGGCCTCGGGGGTCTGCCTGAGCACAGCCACTTTCACTGATTGTTGAAATGACATGTGCAAACAATAGTGTGCACTTCTGTCTTTCATGGCAAATATTAAATTCATAAGGAAAGTTATAAAAGCTCTGGCTGTTTTACCTGGGGGTCTGAGCTCTGCCTGAGAAGTGTGCTGAATACATTTTGTCAAATAAAAAGCAGACGCTATCTTAGGATATGTGAAACTTCCTGGGGAAGGGCTTAACACTAAACACCTGTGGGCATGGAATTCTGACTCACAAAAGATGACAATTTTTCCACCTCTCACGTGGTTGTATACACATGCACGTACAAACCTCCGGTACATGTTTTTCATGGGCTGCTGTAATGACTCTGGCTTTCCAGCCCCAATCATAGAAAACAGAGGCAGATGTTGCTAAAGTTTTGATGGAAGCCTTAAAAAGCTAATTTTTGTCATCTTTGGAACAAATATGTGAAGCCCTGTATTAGTTTCCTATCGCTGCTTAAAACAACACGAGTTTATTATCTTAGCTTCCGTGGGTCAGAAGTCCAGTAATGATTTGCCTGGATCATATCCTCAGGATCTCAAAAGGCGAATCAAGGTGTTGGCTAAGCTGCATTTCTTCCAGGAGGCTTGACTAGGACAAGATCCACCTCTAGGCCCCCCACCCTAGGTTTTTGGCAATCCTTCCCTTGCAACTGAATGACTGAGGCCCCTGTTTTCTTGCTAGCTGTCAGCCAGTGACTGCTCCCAGTTGCTCTCAAGCCACCCACAGCTCCCTACCGTGTGGCCCCTTCCACAGGCTCTCTCGCACTTATTAGGAAGTTCCCAGTCCCTTCTAAGGGCTCACCTGACCCCCTAAGGGTCATCTCCACACCTGAGAGTGAATTGACTTAGACCTTAACTCCACTTGCAAATACCTTCACAGCAGCACCTAGATTAAGTGTTTGTTTACAAAACTGGGAGGAGATAACTGTCCACCAGGAGATGGACATCTTGGAGTACCATCTTAGAATTCTGTCCACCATAAGCCCTTACAAGCTGCTTCCCTCCTGGCAAGAGTATTGTATGTTGAACGCTTTTGCAGCATCCATCTTTGTTCTCTCAGTTTTATAATCTGCTTTTTTTTTTAGCAAATACTATTGAGCCCATAATTATGTGTCATTTCAGATTTTGGTAAAATGATGACAAAGCTGTTATTTGTGAGGACTTACTACATGCCAGACACAATGTACATTCCCTCATTTAGCCACTACCACTACTGTGTGCAGAAGATGCAGTCAGTATCGTGAGCTCCATGTGACAAAACTGAGCCAGGCACTGTTAAGTGATGTGCCTGCCCAATGTCCAAAGCAGCAGAGCTAGGATGTATGTGCAAATCCACGTCACTTTTCCTTCAGAGCCCTCCTTCCTATTTCCATCAGTTGTTGTCTTGAATATTGTGGTTTTGAAAAGGTTCCAGAATGTCCTCCATAGCTCCAATGATTATCATTCATCTATGCTTTCTTCAGTCAAATTTGCCATGGAATAACAGAAAATGTCACATATGTCAAGTCCTCCCTAAAAACAAAGGACGCTCCTAACAGTCAAATATCAAAGAGACACAAGGGTGTCAGAGCAGTTTAGAGCCCGACTTTTGGTAAGGATAGTTCAGTATCTTAGCTGCTGGCATTTTAATGTGCTTGGTTTGTGGATCCTGTGATATACTTTGGTGCCTGGTTTCATGCTGAATATTGATTAATAAGCTTCATCAGGAAAAAAATAACTCACCAATTCGGCCCTGGAGAGCAACTTCAGGTCTTCTTTCGAGAGCAGCTAACCTGTGTCAGCAGGAATCAAAATAGAAAAGGGACCCATCCGTGGAAAACAAATGTCCCCTGACTTGAAACAGCACTACGCTGGTGACGCTGTATCTTCATTGTGAACAGTGGACTGACCTGTGCTGCACAGAGGAGGGAAATAAATGGTTATAACAGGAAAGGTGACATTGACAATACCCTCTTCTGAAAGGCTTTTGCTTTTTGACAAAAGAAGGGCAAACATGGCATTGATTTATGTTTTAATTGTAAGCTGAGTCTCATAAACTATTAAAACTACATAGAGTGCTCTGAAGGCCACAGGTTTGGGAAGAAGTGCCAGTAGAGTGAGATGATCTTGCCTAGAACTTTCTTCTTTTCTAGCTCCCCCTCCATTTGTCCTGACATGGATATGAACTTCAGGCCTACAATTCCCTTAAGAGTTGAAATTTTGTTATGTTCCCACTTCTCTGTTCTGATGGAGTGAACTCTTCATCTTCCAAAATCTGAGCTCCAGGGCAGATGGGGGGAGACCTGAGGATGTGACAGACTAAACCAACAGGGCAGCGTTGGCAGAAGCCAGCGGGCAGTTCCCCACAGCCGCCCGCCCCTTTACTCTTGCACCCAGAACCAGATGACATTTCCTGGCCTCCTCTGCGGTCAGGTGAGGCTCAGTGACTGGGTTCTGCTCAGTGGAAGTGGACTGATGGGATGTGTACCATTTCCAGGCTAGGTGCATAAAATCTTAGCATGCAGCCCTGTATTCTCCTTCTCTCATTGGCCAGTTGCCCAGAGTGACTGAAAGGATACAAATTAAACAGGTCAGAATGTGTTTAGGTGGGATCCTTGAATGGCTAAACAGAATAGAAGCCCCTCTTCATCCCTGCCATTCACTGGAAATCATGTGAACCAGAAATAAGCTTCCCGTGTATTAAGCCATCGAGCATCAGGGATCTTTCTGTAAAAGCAGTCAGCATTACTTTATCTAAAACAGCAGCCTGGAATCTAAAAATTGAAACTAAGACAAAAGTAGTTCTAAGTAAGGAAAAGGGCTGGTTACTTGAGCATGAAAAGTCTGTTTCCATATATTACTTTGTTGTGTAGGTCAGACTGAAAAAAATAAAAGTCAAAGACTCCTATCTACTGTAATAGAAACTCTGATGAAATGAGTTTTGAAGTGAATACTGGAAGAAGCCTACATTGCTGCAAATGGATGAAGACAGTCTGTTAAAAAATTATTGTGGATAAATTAAGAGATGCAAAGAAAGCATTTCTTTGAACCTAACCATGAGCAGAATACAATGACATCCAATCTTTGTAGTCTCTCATGCCAATAACAATTAATCTATAATTCTAATATTAAATTTATGAGGATTATTATCTTATTGTTACTAATACTTTAGGATAATGTTAAAAACAAATGCAGGTTAATGTTCTGGAAAGAGACTTTGCTTACTGTGTTCTTAATATTTCAGTTGTCTACTGGGGCTAATTTACTATGAGTAGTAAATTTAGAGAGAAAATTTTAGAAAAACAGATTAAGTCATACAAGAGTAACATTTTCTTATGTGGGTGTCCTTTGATTGGAAATAATTATCATAAATATCCGGTCTCAGCCCTAGTTTACCTAGTGTGGTATTTGATGTTTAATTGTTTTCTCTTATATCTGTGTCTCTGAGATGTCCTATATTAAAAGATTGTGAGTAATAAGAGGACTCACTTTATTTAGAGTTAAATCTATAATTTCTATTAATACCAAAATTAAAATAAAATTTCCTCCTCATCTTTCATATCCATTCTCATTATAAACAATTTATAATCTTGAGAACTGTTCTTTGCTTCATTTAATCTATTTAAATTTTAAAATGCAATTTATTTATTAGCTCCCATGTAGACTTTCAAACCAGGAGGAAATGTAACTGGCATTCGGGTCTGACAGAATTTTCCTCAGTTAATTGGGAAATTGGCATTTGGGTTTAAAAATTAGATTCTCCTTATTTAAGTACCCGTGAGGCTCTTCCTAAGATGTGACCATTCAGGACCCACTGGCCGAATCCACTTTTCTAATCTGCAGTGGGGTTACACCGGCTTTTGGTGACACTCCAAGACACCGCCACCCTGTGAGATTCTGAAATTTCTAACTCCTGCCTGAAAATTACCATGTACATTCTCGTTATTTACAATGACCACCGGTGCAACTCTGTTCCAAACCTGACCTGCCTTTGTTGGGGAATTTCTGAATCGTAGCCTCTCCTTGTACCTGTGCCCTCATAGAGCTACATGTGTTTTTACATTTCTCTCTTTTTCTTTGTGTTAGGGGAGTACACCATAGAAACTAAATGGAAGGAAGATAATTTTGGACTGGAATGTCCTCTCAAATCCAGCCTACAGAGTATATTTCACATTTGTTTTTAAGTTCTTGTTTTCCTCTACGTGCTTTTCTTTGGAGAGTTTCTGAGCTTCCATATTCAGAAGAGCCATGAGGAGCCAAAGAAAATCCATTATTCAAACTCTTCCTCAGCGAAGTATAGAATTTGACCTTGCTTCTCAGTTATTAACCTGAAAGTTTGTTTCTTTCTTTTTTTGCTTTAAATTTGTTTTTTTTAATGTATTATTTCCTTTACCAGAATATGCTTAGTAGTTAGTTTACCAACTGGTTTCAATGAAAAATATTTTTGAAGTGTCGTTGACATGTATGTTAGATGTACAACATAGTGATTCAACACTTAGATACACTACAAAGTGATCACCACCATAAATCTAACTACCCTTTGTCACCATTCAAAGTTGTTACAGTGTTGTTAACTGTGTTAGCTATGTTGTACGTTACATCCCATCTTATTTACTTTAAATCTGGAGGTTTGTACCTTTCCATTCCCTACTCTTTTTTCCTCATATCCAAACTTCCCTCCGCTCTGGAAGCACCAGATTGTTCCCTGTATCTCTGGGTCCGTTTCTGCTTTGTTTGTTTTGTTTTGTTTTATCTTTTAGATTCCACATGTAAGGAAATCATGTGGTATTTATCTTTCTATCTGACTTATTTTACTTAGCATACTACTCTCTCTTTATCCACCCATGTTGTCACAAATGGAAAAGTTTCCTTCTTTTTTATGCCTGAGTAATATCCCATTTCAAAAAAACCCATATATTTTTATTCATTCATCTATCAACAGACACTTAGGTTGCTTCCTTATCTTGGCTATTGAAAATAATGCTTCAGTGAACATAGGGTACATACATCTTTTCAATTTAGTGCTTTCATTTTCTTCAGACAAATATTAGAAGTGGAATTGCTAGATAGTATGATAGTTCTATTTTTAATTTTTTTAGGAACCTCCATACTGTTTTCCATACTGGCTGCACCAGTTTACATTCCCACCAACAGTGCATGGGGGTTCCTTTTCTCCACGTCCTCACCAACACTTGTTATTTCTTGTCTTTTTGATACTAGCCGTTCTGACTGGTGGGAGGTAATATCTCCTATGGTTTTGATTTACGTTTCCCTGATGATTAGTGATGCTGAGCATCTTTTCATGTGTCTGTTGGCCATCTGCATGTTTTCTTTGAAGAAATGTTTATTCAGGTACTCTACCTGTTTTTAAATTGGATTGTTCATTTGTTTTTCGGTATTGAGTTGTGTGAGTTCTCTATATATTTTGGATATTAACCTTTATCACTTATATCATTTGCAAATATCTTCTTCCATTCAGTAGACTGCCTTTTCATTTTGTTGATGTTTCCCTTCTCTGTGCAAAAGTTTTTTAGTTTGATGTAGCCCCATGTGTTTGTTTTGCTTTTGTTGCCCTGAGGAGACAGATACAAAAAAATATTGCTCAGACTGATGTCCAAGAGCTTACTGCCATAGTTTTATGGTTTCCACTCTTATATTTAAATCCTTAATCCATTTTGAGTTTATTTTTGTGTATGATGTAAGAAAGTGGTCCGGTTTCATTATTTTGCATGTAGATGTCCCCTTTTCCTAACACCATATATGGAAGAGATTGTCTTTTCCCCATTGTTTATTTTTGCTACCTATATTGAAGATAAGTTGACCATATAAGCATGTGTTTATTTCTGAGCTCTCTCTTATGTTGCATTGATCTGTGTCTGTTTTTGTGCCAGTACTATACTGTTTTGATTACTATAGGTTTGTAGTATAGTTTGAAATTAGGGAATATGATACCTCCAGCTCTGTTCTTTTTTCTCAAGATTACTTTGACTATTTGGGGTCTTCTGTGGTTCCATACAAGTTTTAGGATTATTTGTTCTAGTTCTATGAAAAGGGCCATTGGTATTTTGATAACAGTTGCATTGAATCTGTAGATTGCTTTGAGTAATATGGACATTTTAACAATACTAATTCTTCTAATTCATGAGCATGGGATAGCTTTCCATTTGCATTATTGTGGAAGTTGCTGAATGATCTCTATATGTCTTCTTTTTTCAGCCTTTTCCCAATGTATTATTGGTCATCACTAATTATTTTCTATGAATATATTAATCCATATAAGTATCTCTGAGCAATTTCTTCCCCAAAATAAAACAGGACTGTCAGGATTGATTTAAATGATAGAGAATGGAAAATGCAGATGTGAGGTTAAGATACAGAGAGGATACATTAGGGAAGTCTTACCCATATGTAAGTAGAGTAATACAAGAATAGAAAGAAAGAGAATGAGACAGAAACAATATTTAAACAGATAATGGCTAAGAATTTTCCAGAAAAAGTAGATACCAGACTACAGATTCTAGAAGTGTAGCAAATTTCAAGCAGGATACGCAGATAAACCCATAACTAGACATATTATAGTGAACCTGCTCTACAAACAAACACAAGGGGAAAATCTTAAAAACAGCCTGAGAAAATAGATTACCATCAAGGAAGCAGACTTTATACTTTTAGATTAAATAAGAGGCTTATAGCATGAGTCACTGAGATTTGACATCTTTATCAAATTTTCAGCTTACTTTGGAAACTGGTTGTGCTATTGAGGTTTTCTTCTGAAGCTGAATTTGAGGGACTGTTAAGCAAAAGAAGATTAAATTTATTCTATTTAGCTCCATGGGAGTGGACCAAATACCAGTGTATTGAGGGTACAAAAAAAATCTATGTAGCATAAGCAAGAGATATCTAACTGCTAAATTGTTAAAACCTGGGGCAGGTTGTCTTAGATGAGAAATGAGATCTCTAATATTAAAGGGTTTAACTAAAAGGCAGATACATAATTCATGATCAAACATTTATTAAGCACCTACCATGTACAAGGCATAATTATAGATTCTAGGTATATATCAATGAATATCCAGTAAGAACATAAAACATAGACATGCCTTCTATGGAGAGCTTATATCCTAGTGCAGGGAGACAGACAGCAAGGTAAATAAGTCAATCATGTGCTATGTTAGAAGATGATAAGTGCTAAGAGGAAAAACTGAATAAGACAAAGGGGATCAGGGGTACCAGGGGAAGGTTTGCAATTTAAAATATGATGCTCAGAGTAGGCTACATTGAGAGGTATTGTTTGGCCAGTTTGAGAGGAAAGAGAGTGAGCTGTGAGGATCCAGCAGTTAAAGGGAACAGATAGGAATCACTTCCGGCTCTATAATTTAGTCGTTATCATATATTTCAAAGTAAGTTTGGAATCTTACCAAGTGAAATTCTATTGATTATTATAAAATAGTAGAAATAAAGATGAACTTCCTATATTGTTTTTATTAATGAAAGCTATTCATCCTCATTATAACATCATAGAAAATTTGCACTTGAAAACCATTTATTCTAAACATTCAAATTCCAGGAAGGATGTTGTACTTTCTGTTGGTGTCTCCAAATTTAGAGATGAGAGCATATAGTTAGTATAAGCTTATTAGAGAACTAGACTGTCATCTTGAGAAGGAGATGTGAAGAATCTTCACAGAGCATTCAGAAGTAGAATTGTAAGTTTATTTTTCAGAATCAGAATGCTTCTCTAAAAAAAGAAAAGCCTACAAACACCTAGATGCTTTGATTCAAAAAAGTCATGTTTGTTTCTGATGTTGAGTTCTGCAGTGCCAGCCATTTGAAGTATAGAGGGCTTTGACATGTGTAGAATGAAAAGCCAAGAATATCTTCCCTGTTAACCTGTAGTTTTGTGTTGCAGGCACACAAAAAGTCCCTTTGGACAATTGAACCCAGTGAAGGCATGGTTGCCCCGGATACTGATGTTCAACTGACACTGACCGCCAACCTGAATGACATACTGACATTCAAAGACACAGTCATTTTGGACATTGAAAATAGTAACACCTACCGGATTCCTGTCCAGGCTTCAGGAATTGGTTCCACCATTGTTTCAGATAAGCCCTTTGCTCCAGAACTCAATTTGGGGGCACATTTTAGGTAGGGAAATATCATGGACCAAGTGTTATAGAAATCACCTATATTGCCTAAGTTGAGCATCACCTCTACTTTGGAAAATTATTTTTTAAGTAAATAGAACTAATCCCCATATTCCCATCTTTACTTTTTCCCCCTCTCGATAGGTACATCAGCCACAAGAAGACATTTCCTGGCCGTAGCTTGGCTTCATTCTCTAAGTGTGTCCCTCTACACGGAAGAGTTAGTTCATAGGAAGTGCATTCTTTTCTCAAACTTACAGTAGCTTCTCTGTGACAGATTTAAAATCACAACCATGATTTCTCCTCTTTGATTCCAATCCACTGCTAATCCCTGTCCATGAATGCAGAAAATCGGATTCATCTTAGTGGTAACCTAAGTAGAGTATAACTAGGAAGATAAAAATTTATTGCCAATGCATATGATCAGGTATTTCAGGGCCAGGAATTTTTTGGTATTATGTCCTCTGCTTACTTCTGCACCATAGCACCAACAATTGAGGTGATTGCAACTGGTTTCACCTGAAGAGCTAGAGAGTCTAAGTATTTAAATGAAAGGTGGTATAGGATAGACACCTCTGAGCAGAATGATGGAAATGTGACTCTAAGATTGTTTGAGGTTGGATGCTAACAGTGAAGGCTATGCATGGGTATTTATTCATGGTTCCTCAGAAGAGTCACCTGGCTGTCACTAGTCAACTCTTGGGGACCAGTTGAATTTGGCCTGTCCATTGCAATACTGTGAACGGACCTCAAAGGCACGCTCCTGCCTTCTAGTCTAACAGGTCCTGAAATTAAGATGTGATAAACTGTGCTAAGAGAAGATGTGCCTGACAAAAATCAGTCAGGAGCCCTCCCCACAAGCCCATCCACACTTGCTTGTTTCTCTTCCATCTACAAAACATGGCACTTGATTGAAAATACCGTAAGCCAATAGGAATGAAGTAATAGGCAAGTCAGATAGTTGAATTGCATATATTGTTAAAGAAGTATCCAATTATAGTTTTTCTGTCAACTAAATATAAAAATTCTCCTCTCTGCCTGTCTATTGGCTATAAGCTAGGGCATTTTGTAATGCATACTGTGCTTCTATTTCCAAATTTCTTTGTTAAATGCACTTGAATATAATTATAGAAAACAATACACTGCAAACCAGACTTAATTACATGTTCCCCATATCAAATAGCCCAAAGGATATTCTAATGCTTGCCTGGAATTGGAAGGTTAGCTAATAGTTTTCTATGAAATATAGAAGCAAACTGTAGCTTTTAGGTGCCAATTTCTCCTCTGTCTAAATCCTATCATTATTCCCTTTGACATAAATCACGATGCCAATAATCTCCAGAAGAACCATCAAAAGCAAGTGTAGGTGTACTGCAGCCCACTGGCTGTTTATACAAAGTTTTATTGGCCCACAACCATGCCCTTTGGGGTACATATATTTACTGTGGCTTCTTTCACACTACAATGCAGAGTTGAATAGTTGTGATAGACCATATGGCCCAAAAGTTCTAAAATATTTATTATTCAGCCCTTTACATAAAAACTTTGCCAACTTTTTGGGCATAAGGGTCTAAAGAAATACCCATATGCCACTTCTTATGATTGCATATTTTGGGGCAGCTTCCTTAAAATGTCAGGGTTTCTGTTTCTTCAGTATATCATGGGAATAAGTATACTTATTACTGGTTTTCTGTGATGATTGAAAGATATACTGTGAATAAGTGACAGAAACCCTGTCTAGTTTATGAACAGTTTATATTGCTCATTATTTCCCCCCAATGCCTACTCTTGGCCAATGAATCATACTACTAAGTACAGAATCCAATAAGCATGTCCTGTGAGCACATATTTAGGTAGAAATGGTTACACCTGACAACTGGCAAATTCTTATTATTTATCTGATGCTTCAGCTTACTTATTAGATATGATGTCATTTCCTAATGAGGGACAGGGTGATGAAATCTTAAAGCCTAATGAAATTTAAAACATAAAAAAACAGTTCTGAGATGAGTTTCCTCCCTGGAAAATCCTAAACAAAAACCCATTTGAACCACCTCCAAGATCTTAGAAATCCCAGTGTTTATCAAAGAGTAAAACAATCAGGAAGTCCTTAATAAATATTTGTGGAATAGAAGAATGAATGAACAAATGAATGAATGCATGAGATAGCTGTATCCTATAAAACACACTAGTCTGAGGAAAATGACCAGTTCAGCTGGTGTCCCAGTCCATTATAGTCCCCTTGACCTCTAGTAAAGCTTAGAGGATATGTGTCATTTCTCTTTGAACTTCCCTTCAAATGGAGCCCACCACAAGACATTTCACTCAGTCAGTAGAAATGTACTCAACACAATTTGAAATGTATTTCTCCTCTAGTAGGTATTTTGTTTTCCTTTCACTCCTCAGAGCCATTTCTTGTAAGTTAGAGTGGTTTTCACATGAACTGTGAGTGTGTATCCTGGGGTATGCTTGACCTTCTGGGAAAGAGTGGGGCCTGGTGGAGCTGCTTTCCCACAGCCCCGTCCCTGGTGATGACAACTCCAGGACCAAACCCAGGTGCCTGACTCAAGTCTGTGGACCCTGAAAGTAGATGCTGCCTTGTCCTGTTACTGTGGTAACTCCTGGTAGTACTGCGATTTAGCTGTCCTAATTTTTTTTTATGTCTATTTCATTGCTCACTTTTTAAATATTTGCAGAGTAGTAAATCCCAAGGGTAAGAAGCTGAGCAGAGCATCCCAAAGTTGAGTCCCCTCCATCCCTGTCTCCTCTTTTTCAGCCTGGACACCTATTATTACCCCTTCAAGTTGACCAACAAGGGACGTCGAGTCCAACAGTTGTTCTGGATGAATGAAAATTTTCATCCCGAGGACAAGCTGAGCAAGAAAGGACTGGCTAAGAACAGACCTGCTAAGAACCAGCCCCAGCCCCAGGGCTCCCAGGGCTCCCAGGGCCCGGTGTTCCAGCTCCACCCCTTCAAGATGGAAATTCACCCGGGCCAGACCATCGCTGTAATACTCGAAGGCTATTCTGCTACTCCCAGGGTAAGAGGACAGCACATTTAGAAGCTGTCTTTCTATTAAATAAATCTTAGCTTTACCTATTTCTTAAGTGAGTCCCTTGACATTTATTTGTAGAAAGGATGCGGTTTCTTAAGGATTTTGTACAGCACTGAGTTACCATGGCAGCACCCACTGCCTTCAAGGTTCAGCCCTGCTCAGTTTTCTGTTTGTTTCTAATGCTACTGTGAACTCAACCTTAAAATGCTATTTGAGGCAGGTTCCCCCTCCAGGGTCGACAGTGACCAACCAGCAACACCCTGGTACAGGGACATCCAGCATTCAGCCAAGGCTAAGCCTCCTATTAACGCCTACCAGTATTCATTTCATATTTATTCAGAAAGGATGTTTTTATAGACACTCTCAGCTGCCTCTTCTACACAGGTATCAGGCCATCCTTGGCTCCTTCTCTCTCCGCCTGACAACACAGCAGCACATTTATAGTCATCGTCTTTCTGTGTATCAATAAAAAGGCTGGGTTTATATTCAGCAACTCTGATGTTCCGATCTTATTTCCATTTTTTATATTTAAATTATCACCATTCTGCTTAAAACATTTAAACAGATCCAAACCATTTGTCTGTTTATTCCTGCTCCCTCTTGGAGATCGGAAACCATCAAAAACCTGCAGGAAACTTCCAAAAGCATTTATGAGCCTCTTCTACCTCCTAAGTGCAGACTTTGTGAATGAGAAATGATGCTTACTTGAGCTCCTGCTGGTATCATTAAATTAGGAAGTGAAACTGAACTTTCTCTTCATGAAATAGGAAACAAGAAATTTGTCTCCCAGAAGAGAAGAGGGGGAAGCTGACCCATTTCTTAGTTTCTCTAGGCTCACAGATCACACGTTATCTCACTTACATTGTTCCTCACAGAGCATTTTCAGGTAAAACACATCCTTAGTGCAAAAAAATCAAAGAAAGCTTATTTCCCATTATAGGTATAAATGTGTTCTTTCTCTTTGTTGTTAAGGGATTCAGCCAACTTTCATTGAGTATGCACCACATGACTAACACTGGTAGGCACTAAAGATGCGAAGATGAATAGAAAGCAGCCCCTCATCTCAGGGCACTGACAGCCGGGTGCACATACGCAATGTTATTATCAAGAGTCGACCATGTTTTTAAAGGCATTAACTGAGCTGCTGGGGTTCTAAATTCAGTTTAAGCTTTACGAAAAGCTTCCCTGAATGTTCTTACATATCATGCTACATAACTGAGAAGAGACTTACATTCATTAACATCTGAAACCTGAGCACTCCTCAAAACAAGCTATTCATAGTATAACTTCACTTTGGGTCCTTTCTACTTTATAGAAATGTCATCCCCTTAGGTCCAAGAAATATTTGTTTCTATGGTATGATTTTTAAATATTCAGGTATAGAAGGCAAAATTTTTCCAGCCACAGTTTATGACTGGCTTGGTAAGAAATCATCTACATACCATTTAACTGTAAGCCCATGAAGGGCTTTATCTGCCTTGTCCATCACTGTTTTGTACATCCAGTTCCTAAGTCCTAATGCATAATGCTAATACTATATTAGTATTAAACATAATACTATATATATATATATGATAATATAGCTGAAGAAAAAATATATATATATATAAATTTAAATTGATTGCATCCTTACAAGCAGTCAAAAACAAGCCCGTGATTTATCCAGGCATGTTTAACCCATAAGATTTTAATTGCATGGCAAAGAGTGATCCCTGAAATACACTATTTGGAAAAGCGTCCTCTTCCCTGATGTCCCCAGGCTAGTTGTTCAGAATCAGTTTTCTAATTGCTGAAAATTAAGTTTTTTGAGCCATGGCTGTTCCGAAAAGGCTGGTGTCTCTCGTCTACAGATAGTCAAAGAAAGGCTGGTGTGCCACGCCATCATCGGGGCACAAAAGAGAAAAAGCCTGGTGCTAACTGTGAATATCATCTGTGAGTTTATAGCACCACTAATCCAGCTCTCCACCAAGCAGCTTGTATACCGACTGGAGAAGGTCAGTGGCTGTACTGGGAAGGGCTGGGTGTTCAGACTAGGGCTTGGGATGTCCACATTTTCATTTTGGAAGCTCAATTAATGAGAAGCCTGTTACACCCACACCCCCACCAATGTTTTTAAGCTTCAGAAGCCAATATACACTCAACCAAAAAATCTGAATCTAGGCCTAAATTCCTTTGAAATGTAAATTGCTATAGAAATTCTACTTCCATCATTCCTGATGTATAAGACAAAAGTAAAGGGTATTCCAGTGCACTGAAAATGCATTTTAGTCAATCATTTTGCTCTAACTAGGTAAAATAAACATCTCAGTATAGAAAGGGAGAAGAAGGGTAGAGGGAGAAGAAGTATAGAAAGGGTAGAATCACTGATAATTATACTAATCCAAAAAATAGCTACCACTTATTAATTGGTATGTGTAGGCATCAAGCCATGTTCATTGCATGTATTTTCCCAGTTGTTAAGCTACTATATAGATTCCCTAACACTACTTGAGATGATAAACTTAAACTATTTGACCCACACTCTTTAATTTCTGTAGTTATAACATCTACTCCTTTATATGGACATTAAGGGCAAGCCACAAATGGAGGTGGCAGAGGACAGGGGAGAGATGGGAGTGACTGCTGCTTAGGGCAGGGGATTGGGATGGTGATAAGGTAGGGGAGACACCACAGTAGGATTTTACCTACTCCGCAGCAGACTTCCTTCATAGAATTATTTAG
Organism: Manis javanica; assembly: GCF_040802235.1. Lineage (NCBI taxonomy): Eukaryota > Metazoa > Chordata > Mammalia > Pholidota > Manidae > Manis > Manis javanica. The sequence goes on from NC_133172.1 coordinate 52,379,312, forward strand.
CATTCGAAACAGGTATGTATGGAATTCCTCTTCTAAGTCGAGAACTGTCTTGATGCTGCAAATCTGGTGAAACAGCCAGACATAGTCAAAGCTGAGAGACCCACTGAGGTTACAGACTGTAAGCAAACTCTCAAAATTTAGTTGTTTAAAGCATGATTCTAAACAGTGATGTGAAGAAGAGGTATAAAGTGCTGTCAGAGCATCTCTCAGGAGACATGGCCTCATTTGTAAATGTGGTCATAGATGGCCCCCTTGAGCATGTGCCTTGAGTTGAGCCTTGAAGGAAAAATGGAAGTTAGTCTGGTGATAAGGGAGGGGAGCAAACTCTAGGCAGAGGGACCAGCACAGGCAAAGAGCCAAGTTAGGAAAGAGCTTGCACAGAATTGAAAGGCCATCTCAGATAGAATATGCCACGAATGACATGAGGCCCACCTAGAGAAGTGGGCAGGGGCCAGATGAGCAATCGGGACGCCTGTTCTGGCCTCTGAGCTTTGTTCTGGGTGGCTATTGAAGGGCTTCAGGGAGGGAGGGGAGTGACATGATCAGACTTACTCCCTCAAACAGTCACGTTGGCTGCCAAGTGGAATATTTATTAAGGCCTACCACATGCCAGGCGCTGTGTCAAGTGCTAGAGATACAACAGTGAGAATGAATGATTAGCCTCACAGTCAACTGGGAAGACCAAGCACTGAGTAAGCCCAGGACATACAGAGTCAAAGCTAAGTCCTGACGTGGTGTCCAGTCATACGACCAGTCTGGGTGTGCACGTGCTGAACCAGTCACGAGGGAATCAACCAGGACTCCTTTCATCACCTGAAGGCCTGCAGGAGAACCATCAAGACCACTCATTCTAGAAGGGGGCTCCATCATATTTTGTTCTTATTAAATATCTACTGAGCACCACCATGGATAAGGTATTCTGCTGGGAGACAAATAAGGGAGCTTATAGTCAAGTAGGGGAGGTGAGATGTTCAAGTTCACTTCAAATCACAAATAATTTTTGAGCAATTACAGTGTATTATGCAGCAAAGAAACAGCAAAACCCTAGCTTAACAGGCCAGTGGGGAAAGTAGACATTGAATAAGTAGAGTAAGGGTCTCGGTTCCAGGCTGCTGAACCGGCTGTGACAGCTCCAGGGACATGTAAGACCACGCACTGCAAGAGTTCCTGCTACAGTTATTAAGCTTGCATTGCTCTCTTTTAAATTCTTCCTTTTTCAAGTAATCTGGAAAAATATTTACTGGCGGCATCTGCACCGAATTTGGTAGCATTATATTTTCTCTAAATGTAGCTATTTGGAAAAAATTCAGTGAATATTTATTAAATACCTGATCTGTGCAAGACATTAGTATATGTTAAATATGCAACTTAATTTCTTATTCAGTTTTTTTTCCTGAGCCCATAAACACTGATAAACATGTGTGGGTAGTGTTCCTTTTCTTCTCTTTATATCCTTAAGCCTTGTTACTATTTTTTTAAAGCAGATTTTAGTTTAAATGTCTATTGTTTGAGTTTATCACTAAAATAAAACAGCAAATATTTGTATTATGGCAATGACTTTTTTTTTAAGGTGCAGGAATATTTAATTTGGGGATAAAAACATTGTTCTCTATGATATTTAAAAGGGGCTTTTTACAACAGTGTTTTGAATTTCCGCAAAGAGAATTTAGCTTTGCAAATGACTTCTCAACTTTGCCTGTGGTGTGAAAGTCAGCTCACATCTACTTTAAGCACATGGGCTGGGCACATAAAGTTCTTCAGCAGGCATCAAAGAACATTTGTTCCTCTTATTACTCCTGAGAAGAGGCAATAAATAAGGAAGGAGGTGGTTTGGAGAGCAAATGGTTATTGGCAAGAATCCTATGAAAGATCCAGTAGATGTTAAAATGGAAGGGATGTTAGTGTCAGGGTTATTAACCAGACATCTACTTACAGTCTTGATTGTCTTATCCATCATACCTGGTGCACGAGTAAGTAAATATAGCCCATTATTATATTATTAATGGGAGAGATCTATATATTTTGGAAGACTCTTCATTTTCTAGGACTGCTACAACAAATTACAATATTATCACACATTTGGTGGCTTATCACAACAGAAGTTAGTTTTCTTACAGTTCAGGAAGCCAGAAGTCCCAAATCAAGGTGTGAACAGGATTGGTTCCTTCTAGAAGCTCCAAGGGTGGACCTATCCCATGCTTCTCTACTAACTTCTGGTAGCTGTTGGCAATGTTTATTGCGCCTTGACTTGTAGATCCGTGACTCCATTCCCTTCTTCTTCAGTTGCCTTCTCCTTTGTGTTTGTCTTCTTTTCTTATTATAAAAATATTTGTTATTGGTTATAAGGCCCACCCAATAATCTAGGATGATCTCATTTCAACATCATCAACGTAATTACATCTGAAAGTACCTTTTTCCAAATAGAGTCACATTCACGGGTTTCAATGGACATATCTTTTGGAGAGTCACTATTCAACCTACTGTAGGCTCAAAAAATGTGTTAAAATCATGTCCGAATTTCTTAGCAAACTAGATCTAAAATTGTTATGTGAATGCAAATAACTTGGATCTCTTATTCAAAATTAAGTCTCTGGGCCATTTCCCAGAGATCTGATTGAGTAACTGTAGGCACAGGTATGTGCATGTTCAGGAAGCACCATGAATGTGTCTGATGTAAATAAATATGGCAATGACTTTTTGAGTTAAAAAGTGAATTAAGTCGAAACTCCCTGTTGATTTGTTTTTACCCTTCTTTCTTTCCCACCAAATACCACAATTTGAAATCTGTCCAACTACTGTATTTTTCATTATTCATTTCCTTCTCACATTTAAGCCGTATCAGGGACAATGAAGAAATGCAGCTTTATTACCAGCATGTGCAAGAGACCTGTTAGGTGTCAGCATTCAGATTTAGTTACATAACACCAATTATCTATTCTGTCTCCTTGTTTTTGGCTTAAGGCAGTGGATTCGACTGATTTAGTGCATTAGACTATAATGATACCCACTCTGCCTATGGGAAGAACGTTTCTATAACCATTTTCTCACATTGGATCTACTTTATAACTATTGTACCTTTCATAAGCCACAGAGATGAAACCACATCTCTGTGGAATTGAAAAGGTCAATTGAAACTAGCAGCCAGTTTGCTTCATGAAGTCCAGTCCTGCCTCCTGTTATTTGGAAGACAAACAACCCAGAGAGAAGGGGTCATTTTAAAATAGAACAGGCTTTCTGCACATCAACACCTTCTCATCACTAACCTCTAATGGCCTCTTGCCAAAACCAACCAAGCGCGGCTTCTTCACATCAAAGCTCCCTGCAGTGACACAGCAGCCTAGGGGAGGGTCACTGGGTGCTCAGGTCTCCATGCAGCCTTTGTATGGCCCCAAATTGCTGCTTCATCCCTCAGAGTGTCTATGCCATCTGCAAGTGCAAGGTGAATCCAGGACCCATATCACCGTGTTAGAGGGAGGGTGGCAGTGGCTGGCAGCTTGCGGTAAGTGCTGGGCCAAACCCCTGAGAGAACTCTGGGAGTGCACAGGGGCTGGCGGAGCACCACCGAGGCAGGAGGCACAGGCCAACTCTTCTGGACCGAATGTTTGCGTCCCTCCAAAACTCATATTTTGAAGCCCTAACTTCCAGTGTGATGCTGTTGGAAGTGGGGCCTTTGGGAGGTATTAGGTCCTGAGGGTGGAGCCCTGATGTGCGGCATCAGTGCCCTTAAAAGGCAAGAGAGATGACCTCTCTTTCTCAGCCATATGTGGACAGTGAGGAGACGGCCACCAGCAAGGCAGGAAGCGGGCTCTCACCAGACGCCAGATCTACTGGCATCTTGATCCTGGACTCCCCAGACTCCAGACCTGTGAGGCATAAATGCCTGTTGTTTAAACCACCTAGTCTGTGATATTTGTTGTAGCAGCCTGAACTGACTAGACATGATGGAGACCAGTCACCCACGCTCGCTCAGAGCCAGGAATCCAGGAACAACAGTAGAAGAAAGACTACGGTGGACAAAGAAGCAGAGACAGAATCAGATCAAAATATGGAATTGAGTGGATTTCACTGAACAAGGAAAAATCAAATCAAACAAAGGTGCCTGGGTACAACAGGCTCGAGCTGTTGAAAGAGCCAGGAAATGATTGGAGGGAGGTTTCTTGGAGGCCACAGATTGAGGTTTCTGGCCACCTCCTGCTGATATGAAAGGACCCCCTTCCCAGAGCACATGAGAAATAACGTGGATCCCAACATCAGAGTGAAAAAAAATCCCATCTGTCCAAAAACTCCAGCTTGAGATCCATTTCTGATGCTTTCTCCAGTTGTAAATTAAATTTTCTATGTCTAACAGAGTGCAAAGATGCTTCTAAATCAACCGTCCCAGTGTTATCGGGAAAAATTTACAGGAAATAGTTAGGAACTTTTGTCAATATAAAAATATAAATGTACGTATTTTTACAAATTTGACATTTCAAACATGGAAAAAAGCATTGTATAAGAAAAAATGTTTTATTCATTATAATGATACATGGGCTTCTCTACATGGTATCACTAATTTATTAGACTTTGTTTGATGACACTAGAAGCTTCTATGGGAAGAGTTTTATCCAGAGGAATGGCTTATATAGGTTTTTAAACCAGACAACAGGAGAGGAAGAAATCTAATCTGTTTCCTGGCTTCTGTAGGCTCACTCTTCAGTAGTCCACCAGACATTCCAAATGATTTATCAAAATCTCTACAAGTGAAATATATATATAAACAGACAGACAGAGACAGAATCTAACACTAATTCTGCTGTTAACAATAAATGTGAGATTTTTGTTGCTACAGGTTTACAAGGTTTACCTTAACTTGGTTTGTCCCTTCTTTTTCCTTTTTTGCAGAAACCTAATTCTATCCTAGAACCGGATTACCAGCCTTTGGTCGTGAAGAACATTTCCACCCTGCCCGTGAGCATGTTGCTCTCAGCAAGCGGACCCTTCTTTGTCTGTGAGACTGATAAATCTCTGCTGCCATTAACTCCTGAGGTAATTTGACAGAAGGCTGTCCTAACAGGCTCCTAGCTGTGCTGCATATGTGGTAAAGGAAAAGAGTGATACCTGTACCTAATGTCAGCCCAGAAAGATATAAAGAGTCCAGGAAACAAAGAGGAAAGAACACAGAAAATTTTAAATGAATTATAAATAAATTCCAAGACTGATCAGTAGCAAAGCTATTTTTAATGGTGTAAAGAACTTCCCTTTTACTCCTGCCCATGAAAATGAAGCTTATCCTTAGAAAACAGTAATTTTCCACTAATGATAGTAAAGATCTTTTAATTCCCTTCTCTCACATCTGACCAAAACTCCATACTCAAGGAAATGAGGAAATAACTAAATCCCCATCCCTTAACCAGCTAGCCCATCTCCAGATACTGAGAAATTTGAACTGGGATGAGGGAGGAGGCAGTGAGATTATCAGGCCACCAGTCCAGGGCAAGGTGCCATGTTCTGTAAACACCCCGTAAGATCATCGCCATGATCTTTTGCTGGGCATGAGGATGCCAGTGGTGATAACTGGGCAATGGAGCGAGTGGCACTGCAGAGCTATAGAAAAGGAGCTTTAAAGGAGACACCAGCTCTGCACACCTTCATGTTCAACCTCCCAGTCTAGGGAGACATGGTACAAAGGAGGAAGGCTAGGCAGGCAGCAATCAGGAGCTCTCAGAAGAGGGAGCCCATGACTAAGGAGATTTGCTGTGAGCCACGCAGGGAGATGGGCTTTGGAGGAAAGTGGGGACAGAGCCACTTGGTGAGAGGGTGTTGTAGGCAGTACCTGAATGGTGGCTGTCAGACTGCACTGTGCCCTCCCCTGCCCCTCTCCACGGATTCTTTAGTGGGTCTCACTCAAGCATGAACTGGGAAAAAATCAGCCAAGATCTTTGAACAGAGGAATAAAAGGAGGAAATGATCATAAACCAAGAGTCAGATGAAATCCTACCTCAAGGGAACCTACACAAGCAAGATGACCAAAAATATAAGCACATAGTTCTCTATATTCTCAGATTATAGATCATATGACCTGCCTTTAAAAAGAGCTCAGAGATGGGATGTAAGTGTTTAAAGAGTAGATAAAAAGTGAACTCACAGAGCAGAGGAAAATAAATGGATGAGAAAATGAAAATTCAGACATGAGCAGCTTTCTCCATCTGGGTGGTAGATAAGACCCACTCTTGTCCTTTCTGAAATCTTAATAAGATAAAAGTAAAATGTTAAGAAGGAAAAAATCCCAGAGCAATAAAATAAAATAAATAAGATAAAAGATGGGTATAACCAAGTAATGAGAGACTTAACAAACTCTAGAAGATAGAATGAAGATGGAGTAAGTTGACAAAAAAGCACAAAAACTGGCTTGTTTTTGTCCCAAGACATAAATATAAGTGCTCTTACCCACCGAAATTAATCAAAATGTCTAGGGAAATTTAATATTTCTAATATCAGTGTTGGCACCCCAGAGTAACCCCTGGTATCTGGGATGTGTCCACCACCTAATTATCATTCTCTGCCCAAAGAAGCTGTAGACCAGCCCTACTAAAAGAATTAAGAAATGGTGGCTTCTGGGTTTTTGGGGTGCCAGGTTGGGTCAGGAACTGTTGTTTCTTAGAATAAGTTTTAGTGCAGTTTGACTTTTTACAATATTTGCATGTATAACTTTAATAAAAAGCATGCATGTTTTTTAAAAAATAAAGAGCTTCTACAAATCAACAAGAAAAACACCAACAGCCCAATAGAAAAATAGGCAAGGAAAATGAACAGTTTGCAGAAAGAAATAAAATGCCTCTTAAATATATGAAAATATGTTCAACTCTAATCATATTAGAGGAAATGCAAATTAAAATTAGTGTGAAACATATTTTTCCCCTATCAGATTGGCAAAAATTAGCTAGTGCTCTGTGTTAGGGAAGGAATGTGAAAAAAGGTGCTCCCCTATAGCGCTGGAGATGTATACATTGGAAAGCAGTGTGGCAATAGCTATCAGCATTTTAAATACCCACACCCTTTGGCTTAGTGTTCTATCCTATAAATTTATCTTACAGACATAGACACAATTTACAAGGTAACACATATACAAGTATATTCCTTTCAATGTTGATTTTAAGAGCCAAAGATTGGGAGCTAATATCCACCAACAGGAGACTGGTTAAATAGGTGATGGCAGAATTATGTGATGGGATCAAATGCAGCTATTAAAAGAAGGAGACAGCTTCAGATGCACTGATGAGTGATCTCCCAGCGTAAAAAGCAAACTGCAGAGCAAGAGTGTACAGTACACTACCTCTCACATGTGTAAAGAATAAAAGAGTGCACATATGAACATGATTTTGTATCCACACAATATCCTCACAAGGATAAACAAGACGCTTGTAACCCTGGTTGCCTCAGGGGAGGGGAATAGTTGGCTTGGCTAAGAGGAGAGGAGATGGGCACAATGGGGTCTTGCCTTCCATTGTCCTATCTATTCAAAAATAAAAAAGATTTTTTAAAATAAGGCCATACTTGCCCTAGGACAAAATAATACAGGATATTCAGCTTATATTACTGAAGGTACTCTCATGTAACCAAAGAATTCTGTGACTTCTAAGCAAAAAAGAAGAGACGCATCAAAGGAAGATTTTAGACTAACCTCAGACTTCACAACAGTACTCAATGCAAGATGATAACAGAGCAGTGGCTGCAAAGTCTTGAGGGAAAGAGTGATCCAGGAATTTTACCACCAGCCAAACTGTCCTTTGAGTGTGAAGGTAACAGGCAGACATTCTCAGGCCACCAGGGGCCAATGAATGAAGCACTCATGCCGCCTTGTTGAAAAACTGATTTGCCAGTGAATGACAACCACTCAGGGAAGAAGAAGATTGGTCGGAAGCCCTGGATCCGTTTGGCTGTAGAACTGAGACTACACAACTGTGGTGGTTATGATTTCAGAACAGAATGTTTCAAACCTCAGCTTTTAAAAACTAGCACTCTAACCAATAAAAACCTGGAGGTGAGGGAAGCATAACTGCTGATTTCATCTCCTTTTCCAGCTGGGTGTCAGTAGGATGCTGTCTCAATCTGAAACTGATTAATACATAACCATCTTTTTTCTTAATCATAGAAGAATAATAGCAGTAATTGGCATTTCTCTACCATACCCTATGTACCAGGCACTGCCCTGCACACATCACATATATATTAACTCATTTTATCCTCTTAAAAAGAGATAGGTATTCTCATTAACCCTACTTTACAGATGGAGAGACTGAGGGCTAGGAAGGTTAAGCAATGTTGCCCAAACTCATAGAGCTGGTAACTGGCAGAGGCAGGATTTGGATTCAATCAGCCTGGCTCCAGAGTCTATGATCTTAGGATTAATATCTCTTGTATAAGAATTTTTTTCAGGGTTTTTTTTTTGAGAAAAATTGCAAACGTGACATTTTTAAATAAATTAGTATAGTCTAATTCCATTTTTGTAAAGTTGTAGCCATCCACTATGTCTGAACTAATGTTTACAAAATGTTAACTCTGAGAAATAATATAGGGTGAAATTTGGGGTGATTTTCTAATTTCTTCTTTGTGCTTTTATACATGATGTCAATCTTTATGAATGTGTATCATTTCGACAAAACAACAAAGTCATTCTTCTGGGGGAAAAAATGTTTAGGTCAATCTTGCAAGATATGTCAAACATCAAGCACGGCAAAACCCAGCTGCTACAGAAGCCACGGTTGTCAAGAAAGGGTTTTAAATTGTGCCCAGCCTCCTGAACCAAGCACCAGCCAGACTTTCAGATGGAATTAGCCAACTCAAGAGTCACTGCTCGCTTTCCCATTCGGGAAGCAGGGGCTTGGCTTTATCAGCTGAAATCATCTTATCATGTCACCGAAGTGCAGTCAAATCCCTGAACCTTAAAACTCAGTGGAGAGGGAAGTGCTCTGTAAAGGACTCATTCCTGTGTGCATTCCTCCCAAACGCCTCACGAGCACTTTCTGCAAAACCAAGAGGTTGGCTGTCATGTGATTAAATATGGGGATTAGGCAATTCCTAAAAAAACACCAACTCACAGCCAGGCTTTCTATTGGAAGGTGTTACAGTGGCCTTGACATCAAGGAACACATGGGGATTTGACTCAAAGAGAGAAAGAATAAACAAAATCTACTGAGCAAACCCTGTATAGCTCAGGAGTGTCATTTCAAGTTCAATAGAAAACAGTGGAAAGTGGATAACAGTGTGCTTCAGAGTTAGAATCACAGACATTAGAAAAGACATTAAATTTAAATTACCTAATCCGTCCCTTTCTGGGTCAGCCTCTACAGATCCCTGCCCCCAGTACTTTAGAAGGCTTTTTTAAACATTTCTTAGGCAAAGAACTCTTCCCACTTGTCTAGGAAGAATGTTTTACAATCTAATTTATTTTCAGTTAATACTATTTTATAATATTTATTGTAGACTTTCCTTTTACAATTTCTTAATCCTTATTACCTCAAAATTATTACCAAATCTCTTCCTTCAAATGATTCCTCTCTGGATTTTCCTCGCTTTCATTTTCAACTAATAGAATATAAATGTGTACATATATATTATGTGGTGATATATATATATATGTAGATACAGATACACCTGCTATTTAATTATGCCAAAGTGTAGATACATAATTAGGGATAAATAAAGTGTGTGGATATGATGCCCCAGAAAGGGCTGGATTGGGCAATTTAGTCTGTTGGTGTGTGTGCATCTGTGTGTGTGTATATATACATAAGTAGATATAAATAACTTCAGCTGTCCTGTTTCATATATCAGGTCGGAGGTTGGTAATTCCCCCTTATCTTGTTTGTAGCCCATTAAACTGGAGATTGGGGGAGAAAAAAACCTGCTGGTCAAATTTGACCCTTACTACAGAAATGATTTGAACAACTGGACAGCAGAAGAAATTCTAGCCATCAAGTATGTGGAGCACCCTCAGGTAGACAGCCTGGCCCTGCGTGGAGAAGTGCACTACCCCAACCTCGGCTTTGAGACTATGGAGCTGGATTTTGGCTGCATCCTGAATGATACCGAGGTGATCCGGTACATTACAGTCACCAACTACAGCCCCTTGATTGTGAAGTTCCGCTGGTTCTTCCTGGTAGATGATGAGGAAAATCAGATCAGGTAACACCCACATGCCATCTGCAGAGCCCTTCTCTGCTGTTCATCCTCCTCTCCTTTGGGCTTCTCACCGGGTTTCCTGTGTTCTGTGCTCACCTTTTTCATGAATACTTTCAGTCCTGACAACTCACTGTCGACACAAGGAACAAGGAGCCTGAAACCATCATTCACCCTAGATTTCCAAACAGGACAAGCAGATAAAACATCTTTGAAAGCCACAGTCACTACCAGATGAGCCATAAGCCCCCTTTAATTTTGAATCTGGTGGTTGAATCATTAGAAATTTGTCACTAAAAAATAGTCTTTGTAGAGTTTTCCTAGTAAGCATCTCAAACCCAACACATGACATGAGTGTTACACTCTATTGAGTAAGTGCTACACTGAGCTCTGTGTTCTGCATATTCGGGTGGCTTTCGTTCTGACCCATGCATGCCCTGGGTACCAATGTATCCATATGCACAAAATGGTGGGAGGTGGTGAGAGCTAAAAGGGAAGAGCTGTCTTCCCAATATTGGGTTTAGAAGTGTCTCTCTTGTTCAATTAGAAGCTAAATCCTAACTTAGTTTGGAAAATACTCCTTTAAAATATATATATATATATATATACATATATACACAGAGAGAGAGAGAGGCAGCCTGATTTAGTCAGGCCTCGGTAACGTTTTCATCTGGGTCAAAGCCTCTTTGGCAACCAGGACAAGCAGGCTTCTGTGCATTTCCTTACTGGATGTCTGGACAGCTGGCTCCGTTGTCAGCACCTGAACATTGAGTGGTCATTCTGAATAGGGGAGCCTCCTGTTGTTTCCCCGGCTTGTCGGTACTTCCCGTTGGCAGCCCTATTGTACATGACAGCCGCCCTATCTTCCCCTCGCTTGTTACCACGGTAACGACAGCTTGCTCGGGATGTCTTCCATAGACATCCAATGATAACCCAGCACAGCACCAAAGCCAGGTCTCAGCCTGGGCAGTGGAGCCTGTTCATTAGGTGCCAGAGACTGTTAGGTTTGGGGTGAAATTCTGCAGATGGTGAACATTTAAAATCATTATGGAAAAATTAGCCAACCTGGTCTAATGAGCTTCGAACACCAGATTCTGTGAAGTTATTCTAATGTAACATAGCTAAATGAATTTATTCCATCTAGGGGCAAGGGAATGCTTTATTTATTTTTCATTTTTGAGACTCCATTTCTGCAGTTAAAATAACGACACCTGGAAAACATACTTGTACAATACTGGAGATGATACACTTAAGTTTTCATTGGTTTAAGCATTTGTTTAACCACTGTTTTCCTTTCTCCAGTATCTTTCTGTATCTTGACATTGAGCTCCTGCTTATAATTCCTTCATTCATTTAGAAAACATTTGGTAAGTGACTCTCATGCACCAGATAATGTGTGAGGCGTCAGAAATGGAAAAGTGAGTAAGACGTGACCCCTGGCCTGCAGCTCTTGGGGAAGCAGATGTGTAAACCAGGTGATAATGCCAGGCTCCGAGGAAGGACAGAGGGGGATGCCTGCTCAGAGGAATCACAGAAGGGCTGCATGAGAAACACAGTTAGACGTCCCAGACGGAGGAGCAGGGCAACACCCCAAGCAACAGGAATAGCATGTATGTATTCGTTAGGACTCAGGGATTCAACTCTGTTGCAAGTGACAGGAAACCTGACCCTAAGCAAAAATGAAAAAGAAAGGACATTCCCTGGTTCCCACAGTTCAGAAGTCCAGTTTCCGTCTGGTTTCTGGCTGGCTTACAGCAAGGACACAAACTGTCCCTGGAGTCAGTATCTCAGCCTCTCAGGTCTGCTCTCTTTCATTTGTTAGCTGAGTTCTCAGACCAGCTTTTCTCCCATGGCCCCCAGTGGCTGTGGCCCGTCCTTGCAGATTCTGAGTCTCCGTACCAGAGCTATCCTGAGATTCACTCTGGTCCTACCAACTCAGCCACGTTTCTCTTCCCCTCCCCGGCCAGTCCCTGTGAGGGGAGGGCGAAGCGCTGATGGGCGTTGACCTGGCCACGTGCCCCCCACCCCAGTGATGCCAGGGTTCTTGTTTGCAGAGCCGAAGAATGAGCTTCACAAACACTCAAGGTAGGAGAACAAGGTACAGGCTTTTATTTAGAGATAAAGTGAAAGGACAGAGCTCCCGGCTCACGCCAGGAGGGGACAAGAGAGTCTGGGGTGGTGCGTTGTCTAGGGGTTTTATAGGCAGTTGAGGATTTTTCGAGAACGTGAAAAAGAGTTTAGGGGTGTGGACTTGTTAAGTGGCCCCTGAATATTAAAAATTAACTTAACATAGGAATTTCCTGCCTTGATTTCTCTCTGGGACACCGCGCCTGGGTCTGGGAGCATATCGAAAAGCTGCCTGCCCAGCCCTCAAGGAGGGCCGAGGTATTGTCTACTTGCTAAAGAATCTTGCCTCTTGAACTTCCTGGGTGTTAAAATGCAATCTTATCTTCGAGATGGAATTCTTCCTGCGCTTTACTATGCCGTCTGCAGCTGGGTCTGCAGCTAAGTCAGTTGCTCAGTTTGCAGATTCACCTCCTCAGATCCGGAGGAGGAAAGACAGCACCTAGGCCCGGGCCTTTCAGTGCCAAAGTGAATCTTACACATGGTTACAAATGTTTAGCATAATAAACGTGTGCTACTCTTCTTTATCTGGGGAACATGAACTGATTTCACTGAAGAATGATTCTAGAGCTCAATGTTAAACATAGAGTTTTAGCAGGGGGGGTTTCCTTGCATGTAGTTGCATTGCTCTGACTGCAAATATCCCTCCCTGCCCCCTCCAGAGGCCCTCACCCTACTCTGACTACATCCATGGTCCCTGTCTCACCAGGCCGCAGTGGTGACCGCAGAACCCTGTGGACTGAAAGTGATGGGAGTGGGGCTGGTCTCCGGACAAACATTGACGAGTGAGGGAATGAATGCTGGTGTGGCAGATGGCACACATCCACCCGTGTCCACGGAAGCTGCGTCAGCAGGGCTACAACGTGGACTTCGCTGGTGGGGGAGAAGCCAGGGAGCAGTGTAAGGGGTAGATGGCAGCAGGGTGAGAAGCCTGATATCCATGACAAGGGTACAGACCCTTGGAAGCAGTAGTGAGATGCGTCATCTAGACAACGACAGAGGCAGGTTTTTTCAGAAAGACAGCTTAGCAGCATTCAACAGAGGTGCCCAGTCCCTCCTTCCCAAAACCCTCTCTTTTGTTGCCGTGAATAGCGCTGTGCTCTCCTGCTTGTGCTCTTACCCCCTCCACTGATGGCCCCTCCTCAGCGCTCGGCCAGCAGCTGTGCTGGTGCAGTCGGACACGGTTCTGTCCTGGGCCTCTGCTCTTCCTGGCGATTGCACTCACCCCACAGCTTTCAGTCAGCCCTAAACTCAGCCTTTCCCCCTGCCCCCTCCCTGCCTCTCCTCCAGGGCCCCCTGTCCCAGCAAAAGGCACCCCGAGTCCCTCCTGTCCCTGACCCCACCCATCAAACCCATCACCAAGTTCTACCTATTCTGCCTTCTATAAACCTCTCATCACCATTCCTACGTTTGTTACCTAATTCAGGTCACCCTTGCCTCTTGCCAGCACCATTGTGACAGCCTCTCACTGGGTTCTCTGCTTTCCCTGACGTGCCACAGTCCATCATCCACGCAGTAGGCAAATACTGAGCGTGTCACTGCCCCGGTTTGCAGCCTCGCTTCTTGGGAGAAAGTCCAAACTGCAGTCTCTGTTCCGCAAGGCACAGCACGGGCTGGTCCCACACTCCTCCCCAGTCACTTCTCACCTCCCTGTCCCCTCGCCACACCGGGCTCCTTCCTGTTTCCCTGCCATGCTGGCCTCTTTCCTGCTGCCGCTCTCTGTGCTGGAGGCACTTCCCCACTCCTCACCTAGCTAGCCCCCTGCTCCTCACCAAGTCTCAGTGGACGTGTCCTTCCCGAGAGCCTTCCCCTGCCCCCTGCACCAAGAGCCCCTGTCTAGGCACTGTAGCCTGTCTCTCGGTGGCTCGTCACACCCATGGTGATGGCTCAGGGTCCAGCTCCCCAGCCTCATGAGGCCCGGGAGCATGCTGGTCATGTTGCCTCTGTATCCCAGAGCCCAGGACAGCCCATTGCACAGAGTAGGTCCTCCAGGGGCATTTTCTAGCTGGTCCACTGCTCCCTCACTGGGCATTTGTAGTGAGAGGAGAACTGTTTCATAACTGGTTTAAGATTCTTTTCGGTCAGCTTCCTGGCACCTGCCAAATGGAAAGATTCATAAATGTCACCTTGAATAGAAAAAAAAAATGTCACTTGCATTCCAGATAGGCTCTTTCTGTGCAGGCCATCAGAAACACAGAAACTGCTCATTGGCTAAAGGTCACTTTTATCAGATATACCAACACTAACCTTTCTTTTCCAATTAGAATTCTTCTAAGTCTTCCAGTTACTCAAAGCAAAAAAAAGCATAAAAGAGGGTTTTCTTCTTCTTTTCTTAGGCAGGATATGAGGATGTCTAGCCATTCAACAGTCCTGCTGGCATACACTTGTCTGTCTGCCAGATGTGTGCGCATGTGTGTATGGGAGTGACTGCCTGTGTATGTGTGTGGCTTTGTAGGCAATTCTGACTCCAATGTTTAGAGTATCTCCCTCATTTGAGCATTATTTTTTTTCCAGTTTGGCCTTCATGTCACATACAAGAAAGAAGTAGAATGGGCAAGCATGTTCAATTAGCACTCTGCAAGGAATTGCCTTAGAAACCTGCTCAGCTTTGAGCACTCACGGGCATGACAGGGTTCTAGACTGACTTCACAGATGACAGACTGCGCCACTCATGCACAACATGTAAGGAGGAGGCTGGGTTGAGATCTAAGTGCCGGCCCCACTGGAATCTGCTCTTTCCTGGGTCTGTCTCTGGCCCGACTGCTCAGCTGGGTAAGAACACGATGCTTCATGGCATGTGTGTGAAAGAGGAACCTGGGGAGCCCTCCCCTAAACCAGCCTTTACTTGTAAGAGGCCAGAGGAGGCAAGCGGATGCTGGCGTACCCGGCGTCTCTGCCCAGGCACGTGGGCCTCCAAGGACAGCTTTGCCCTTTCATTTCCAAATCCGGTTACAGGTAAATGGAGTATGAGGGGCTGGGGAGCCCAGCCCTGCAGCAAAGGAACATGTGTTGTCCTCACACTGAGTTTTCTGTGATGAGCATCAGTCGTCCAATACTGTGTTTGGAAGAGGAGGGTGGAGGGACTGGAGGAAGGGTAGAGGAAGCCTCGTTTTCTGGCTGCTTCCATCTGTCTCTTCATCTTCCCTCAATTTCTGCTGCCTTGAAAGTGGAACTCTTCTGAGATGTGATGACTTAGCAGTAGTTGAGGTCCTGGGCTGTGGAGTCGGGCGTGGCTGGTTAGAATCCACGCTCTGTGCTCCTCGGCACATGACCCTGTGCCCCGGTTTACTCACCTGTAAAATGGGCATAATAGAGAAACCTAAGAGTTGATGTGAGGATTAAATGAGGTATGTCTCTGAGATCTGAGAGCAAACCTGAGATGGGTGACTGACTGTAGGCTCCCCAAGGGTCCCTTCCTCTCCACCCTTCGTACCAAGTGCTGCTAAGTGAAGCAGTCCCCAGGATCCTGGAGTGGTGGAGCTGTAGGGCCCTTAGACACCAAGATGAGGGACCCAGACCCCTTTTCCTTCTGACAAAAGACAGAAAATCCTTTTCCTATGCCAGGTCGCGTTCACCAAGGCTGAAGCCAGGCCAGAGTGGGCCATGGCCTGCATGTGGTTGGAGGGCCGGGTTGGGTGCACCTCCCTGTCCTCCCCACCACTCTTCCCTGCAGCCAGATGCACCTGGACCCATGATCGAGGGCAGGCCTTGCTGTGCCCAAGAGCCAAGCAAGAAAATAGAAGGATTTAGGGTGACGGGTTATTCTTTATTTTTCTTTCAAAACAAAAATAGCTTTATTAACCCCTGCGGGGGCAGGCCCTCTCTGTGCACCCCAGCTGCCCCAGGCTGCTCAGGGTGCTGGCTAAGAGCCTGGCTTCTCTTGCCCTCGGCTGCCTGCCCCCATGTGACTTTGACAAGTGGCTGAGCATCACAGCCTCGGCTTCCTCCTCTGAAATGAGGGGGTGATGACGGGACCTCCCACATGTGGACGGGGTGAGGACTGAATCAGCCCTTACCTGCAGGGCTCCTGGAACTGGGCCTGCTGTGTAGCACAAGCCTGGTCAATGCCAGCTGTCACAGCCGTACCTTTGTTGAGGAAACTGAAGAGATTGGCCCCTTCATAATGTGAGTGCCAGGCCCCATCTGAGCAGCAGCATCCCAGAGGCAGCTTTGAGGCATTTTCTCCTGAAATCAGTCCGAAGCCTTCCAGGGCACAGGAAGGCCCCATGGGGTCTGATGGCCGCAGGTGCCTCTGGCTGGCCTACACTTTGGTCCCTTTCCTAAATATCCCTCTCTCCCCATGGGCCCTGTGTGGCTCAGAGCCCTTTAGGCTTCTCCAACTCATGTTTTTTCTTGCCCACCTCCCAGAGAAGTTCGGAGAAGAGACAAAAGCAAGCATGGAGGCGTGCGGGTAGAGGAAGGCAGCTCTGTTGAAGAAGAGAAAGGGGCCCTAGAGGGAAGCGAAGCCTGGGAACCCAGGGCTACCCCTGAGCCAGGCTGACTCCAGATAGGCCAGTTCCCAGAGGGAGGCAGGAGGCACCTGAGAAAGGATGGACGCCAGGTGGCAGGGTCACAGTGCCCACCACAAAGACTGAGAAAACCCACTGTGTTTCCCTGGCTAGTCCCAAGCCAAAGAAATGGACATCTAATTATCAGTTTAGGTGCCAGCTTCTTAGGAGGGAATTTGAAGGACAAGACCACCTTAGCAGCGCCCCAGGACGTGAGAAGCTGGTAGGCCCCTCCAACACCTGGGAAAGCAGCTCAGTATGAGACCTTCCCACCCACTCCCAGCACTGCCGCCCTGTCCCCACAGAGCCCGGAACCCCAGCACTGTGGACACCTTCTCATTGTCTAGTTTTGCCGCTTTTGATCTTTCATGTGAAAGATAATGTCCCTATCTGTGAAGGCTTAGGGTAAGACACACCAATACAAAGGGACAAATGCACACCTTTGCCATGGGGTAGACCTCTCCTAACAGTTTTCCAGAGCAACATATGCCTCAAGTTGGAAATATTTCCTATGGACAGCTGCGTAAGGCCAAATCTTCAGTAAAGAGAGAACATTAGGAGCCCAAGAGGGAGATCTGTCATTTTGACCAATAACTCTAATTGTGTGTTTATCACATGCCAGGTATGATTCTAACACCATCACGTATCTTAGCTCATGGCAAACAACAACCTGGAAAGTAAATATTAGTATCTCCCCTTGAAACTGAGGCCCCAGGTACCTGAGCCCACACGACTGGCTCCAAGACCCCAGGTCTGCACTGACAGCACACCCCCTACCTCACTACTGCCCTCTACTGACACCTCTACTGACACCTCAAAGCCACTTCCTGTATATCCCATCTTGTTACTGTATACCCGTCTCTCATGTAAATGAGCCTTCTGTGAACACTCTATCCGAAAGTTGTGATGGGTGCTGTGGAGACTACGAAGATCAGTGAGGCCCATGCCTGTCCATGAGAACTAACAAACCATCAGTGGTGGTGATGGTGGTGGTCGGGGTGGTCGTCTTAGTATTTGTCCCATTCATTCTTGCACATTCTCATTCCCAGCCACTATCAAAGCTCTGAGAGACGTGAATGTGCAGAGAAGTGTTTCACAGTGGGTTACCACAGTGCAAACCCAGTGAACCATTGCAGATCCTCCCTTTAAAACCTTTTGTTTTGAGTTTTTAAACCTTCAAAGGAAACCAGGTTGGCCTCTTTAAGAATCAAGTGGGGCTGAGCAGTTTGACAGCAAACAAGTTGGAGTAGCTGTCGGGCTTGTTCAGGAGAAAGAATGGGAAGGAGAAATTGACAAGTATGGTCCTGAAAATGAGCCAGGGATGTACAACATACAAGGCTCTGCACCACCGGGGACCTTGGTAACTTATGAGAACTGTGGCGGTCTGGAGCCAGGAGGGAGGTACTTAGAGGAGGAATGAATGGGACTCACTGAGGGGTTGTGTGTGGAGGGTAGGAAAGGGATGCCAGGGCTGGTGCCTGGACTCTCAGGTCATGGAAGTAGGTAGATAGTGCCGATAGGTGAGGAGGAGAACACTCCAAATTCGGAGTTGGAAGGAAAAAGAGGGTCTGTGACTAGAAGAGATTATAATAAAGCTCCATGAATATTTAACTCCCACCCTGATTAAGAATCAATGTAGAAATTAGTTGGGCTCCTTCAGCACAAGGCATGGTGAGTAGGAAGGTGCTGTGTGGCACCAGATTAACAATAGAACTAGCTTCCAGGAAACAGGACTTCAGGGGTGCTTTTTTTTTCAATGTAACACAGATTTGTAAATTCCCTCCTAAGAAGCTGGCACCTAAACTGATAATTAGATGTCCATTTCTTTGGCTTGGGACTAGCCAGGGAAACACAGTGGGTTTTCTCAGTCTTTGTGGTGGGCACTGTGACCCTGCCACCTGGCATCCATGCTTTCTCAGGTGCCTCCCGCCTCCCTCTGGGAACTGGCCTATCTGGAGTGTCAGCCTGGCTCAGGGGTAGCCCTGGGTTCCCAGGCTTCGCTTCCCTCTAGGGCCCCTTTCTCTTCTTCAGAAACTTAGCTCTTCACAACACATTACGGCCATGTGGCCCTTTGCCCCATCTGTTCATCTAAGAACTTCTACATAGAAAAGAACAGGAAATGGCAAAGATGAGGATGAAAGTCTGAGTCCTTCTTAGTCCGATGACAACATGCAAGGATTTGGGTGGCTGTGTGCTTTTATCTTCCAGTCTTTATTCTCTGCAGAGGAGGCACCGGGGGACCAGGGGAACGAGCTTTCTCGTGATAGCATTCTTTGATTCTAAGACAAGAAGCAAGAAGGGAACTTCTTTGTAAAGAGTAGGCAAAATTAGAGGACGCAGCAAAGAAAGCTGAGAAATACACTGTATGGAAATCAGAAAAAAGTGGCCCATAAACCAAAAGGAAGGGACTTTCTTTTTAAAAAGAGGGAGGGAGATGGCAGGGTGAACAGTTCCATTTCCGCTACTGTGGTGGATTGAAATACCAGTAAAGAAATTTTTTTTAATGTTTAAGGTACAGATGAGCTCACCAGAATTCCCACAGGTAAAGTTCCAGGGAACGCGAGTGTGTGTGTTACTAGGCTAAGGCCACCACACCACAGTAGCTCAGACTGGGAGGCTTCAACAACCAGAAAACTGCAATGTATATTCTCACGGTTAGAAACTGGAGAGCAAGGTGCCAGCGGGGTTGGGTCCCTCTGAGGGCCATGAGGGAGGGCTCTGTGCCAGGACTCTCTCTTTGGCGTGTAGGTTAACGATCTTCTCCTGCCTCTTCCCTCCGTACGTGTCGTGACCGTATTCCTCTTCTTACCAGGACATCAGTCATATTGGATTAGAGCCCACCCTGGAGGCCTCATTTTGACTGATTTACTTCTATAAAGACCCTATCTCCAAATATAGTTATTTTCTGCAGTACTAGAGGTTAGGACTTCAACCTATATATTTTGAGGGGGGACCAATTCAACCCTTAACAGTGTTTATTAAGAAAATTTCTTAATCAGTAGATACATGAGGAAACATCTGAAGTGTAAAAAGTCCATGATAATAGAAACCCATAATTCAGGGGCAGTTTACCAAAACTGACCCCTCTCTCCCCCAAAAAAAGAAAATCCAAATGGTCTTATAACCATTGAAGAAATTGAATAGTTTCAGATTTTCTATAATAAAACATGAAGTCCTGATAGTTATAGGCAAGTTCTTCTAAGCATTCAAGGAATGAATAGTTTCAAACCTACACAAACTTTTTTCAGAGAAAAATATTACCCAACTCATTTTGTGAAACGAATTGAATCTTCATACCAAAATCCATTAAGCCAAGTCAAAGACATAAATATTTCAGGCCATTCTTACTTACTAATTCAAAAATATGAATGCAAAATATTAGCAAACTGAATCCAGCAAAGGATAAAAATATAAACTGTTGTGAGCAAGTTGGATTTATTCCAGGAACCCAACCAACTACATTGGTTCCACATTAGAAAAATCTAATAATGTGATTTACCACATTACTGCATTGAAGAAGAAAAACTATATGGCCATCTCAATAGATTAAGGAGAAAACATTCAATAAAACTGAACAACTGTTCATGGGAAAATTCCCTAACCTGATCAAGGATAATTTGAAAAAACAATAAAATGTTGAAGGCATTTCCTTTAAAATCAGAAACAGGATGAAATTTCATTTCTTCTCATCCATTTACTAAAGACCCCAGCCAGTGCAGGAAGATATGAAAATAAATAAAAGGGACTAGATTTGGAAAGGAAGAAATAAAACTGTCATGTTATAGTTATCTCCATAGGAAACACAAAATAATCTATGGGGAAATTATTAGAATTAGCAAAAGAATTTAGTGAGGATGATGGATGGATATAAGTTGCAAAAGTCAATTACATTTCTGTATAGCAGCAACAAATAGAAAATAGAGTGCAATTGAAAATTATACATAGTAATAAATCTAACCAAAAAACTGCAAAATCTTTATGTATAAAATGATTTTATTAAAAGCCATTAATGAAGGCAGAAATAAATGGTGAGATATACTATGCTCCTTGATTTAAAAGACTCAGTTTGGTAAAGATGTTGTGGCTCCCCAAAATGATCTCTAGCTTCAGTGCAATTCCAGTCAAAATCCCAACAGAATGATTATAAAATTTATATGGAGCAAATTTATAAGAGAAAAGCAATGAGACTACCAAGCACCTCCACACTGGAAAGTCCTTTACCAGATTTTGCCTTCTTATAAAAACAGAATTATGTTAAAAGAATGGTATTGGTGTACAGATCTATGCATGCATGGAAATATAACAGAGTGAGTTGAAATTGTAGAACAAAGAAGGGGTGGCCTATTCAGTAAATTATCCAGGAACAATTAGTTATCTATAAAGAAAAAAGCAAAACTGGATCCCCGGTGTGTTTAGACACACTATATAAAAAATTAATTCATATGGGCCAAGGATATAAATGTGAGTCAGTTTTTTAAATATGAAGAAAATGTAGGATAATGCCTTGATGATCTCTGAATAAGGAAGCATTTCTTAAACAAGATACAAAAAAACACAAAACCATAATGAAACTATTCATAATTTCTGCATTAAATTTCTGTACATTTATTCATCAAATGCACCATAAAAAATTTAAGACAATTCACAAGCCGAAAGAAGGTTTTAGCATACATATTACCTTCAAATTATTAGTATACACAACATCTTAAGTATGACTTTGAAGGAAAATCACATAACTCAATTTAAAAATGGAAGAAAATGAGCAGCTGTTTCACAGAAGAGGAAATGTGAATGGCCAATAAAGATATAAAAATATGTTCCACTTCATTAGTAATCTTAAAAATGGAAATTAAAACAACTGGACACCATTGCATATCTGCCAAATTGGATAAGATGAAATATGACCATATTTGTAAACAGGACCACAAATGTTGCAGAGGAATAGAAGCTTGTACACTGCTAATGGGAGTGTATGAATTGATGCAACCACTTTGGAAAGCAATTTGTCCTTTGCTGGTGAAGTTGATCAGGAACATTCCCAAGGCCATACCCACCTTAGAGCCTGTCTGGTTTGGGTCATTCTTTTCTGCTTAACCCAGCCCACAGCTGGTCGATGTCTTCTACAGGTTTTCTTCAGATGGTCCTTCCTTCCAGCCCTCCCAGCCAGCTTCTTGCTCAGGCGTACCTCCCTCCCACTTCTCCCCTCACACTCTGCTAGGGGCTGGCGTCCTCTGGTTTCCGGCCCACACCAGAGATCACTTTTCTCCAGGCTCCACTTCCACCATCTCATTTCCTCCCCAGCCTTCCTGTCTGTGTTCCTAACCATCAATAATCTTTCACTCTTTCTGTCTCCAAGCTCTCTGTGCCTTTGCCCTCAGAACACATGCTCCACATCTTAGAAAGCCCTACTCGTAATCCTCTTGTTGAATTAAGGGTACTATGTGTGAATGTGAGAAACAATACACTAGTCACTGACCCCCAGATTCAATGTAAGCTTCTTTTGGCCCCCACTTCATTGCAGTGCCTGTCCGGAAGATCAGAAGATCAGCCATGGTTCTTTACCCATCTGTGGCCCTTTCTTACTCTACACATTCCTTGACATACACTCTCTTTTTGTTGTGAAATTATATATGCAAAAGTACATATAACAGATATTCATGGTTCAAGAATGATAATGAAATGGACAACTGTGTGCCATCACCCCCATTTTAAATGACATTCTTAGTAAATTTGAAGCCCCTCGTGAAAGAGCAGTGCAAGGTCAGAGCCTCCAGCCACCCCGCGTGTAGTCCGTGCTGATGTCCCTAGAAGCCTCATAGGCCTCCGTCACCCAGGCCACCCATAGCCCATCCATCTGGATCTCCTCTCCTGCTGAGATGGGGCAACTAATTTGTCTGGCCAGGGGATCAGATTCGCTTCTGGGGCTAATGGAGAGCTACAGCCCTCTCTCAAGTCTGAGCTTCCAGAAACAAGTTTCTGCCTTTGTCATCAGGCCAAGCCTTTGAGGGAGACTTTTGGGAGGAGAGGCGCTTTCTCTCTTGCTTAACTGAAAGGGCATCACCATGCTGGGTATCAGAGCCGCTGCTGCAATTTGCAATTCAGTTTAGTCCAATTTCCTGAGATACCATATCTGTTACCCCATAGAAAAATGAATTGAGCTGTTTTTCTTCATTCCAATTTTGTGTTATAAATTTTTTGTCCAGCTTCTATGTTGTTACAGAAGAACTCTAGTTACCTCATTATAAACTCATTCTTTTTAAGGCATCCTCTCAGTGTCTCCGGGATCAGTGGAGGGCATCAGCCTTTTAGACACTGTGAGCTAAGCTGGCTTCTAGAGAAACCAGTGGAATGGATCAGTACGTATCTGAACCTGAGTTAGTATTATGTCTGCTTGGTTCATTTAGTGGTCTTCTTAAAAAGAATCCATTTGATTTATCTGCACGTTCATATTAATTAAAATCTCCCCAAATGCCAGCTGCATCTACTGAAGACCAGACATTAAAAGAAATTGACTTTAAAAACCATCCTGTTTTGAAAGTCTTTCTAAAGAGCTTTGAAGGTGATTATAAGGGACATTTCACAGCCTACCTGTTTAGCAGCCTTTCTAAGAGCATGTAGCAGTGGGGACACCTTCTGGAGCTTCTATAGAAGTGGCCAATTCCCACAGAGATACCGCTGGAGAGTTTCAAGGAGATTCTGAATACATTCCTCCCCTACTCGGCTCACAGCAGAACCCTTTGTGGGCAGTCACTTCAAGGGCAAGGCCAACATTGGTTTGCTTTCTGTTATCTAGATTACAATCGGCGTGGATCCCTTGTCTTCCAAAGAAAGGTTCTAGATAGTGCATTGCCTCTTCTTTATGTTGTGGGTTCCAACTGCTTTTAAAATAGAAAGGCCCATTTTGAGAGTCTCTGCCATGGGCATAGCATGGCATGGCCCAAAGTGGCCAACGGGAGGCCCTCACCTTGATCAGGTAGACTGTCCAGCTAAGTTGTTAGCAGCATGAGCTTTGGAGCCAGGCCAGCTTAGCTCAGCCACATGCTGCGCTCTGAGCCGGTTCTGTCATCTGAAGATTGAGGACCATCATAGCACCTACCTCGTCGAGCTGTTGTGAGATTTTATTAGGCAGTCCTTATTAAGTGCCTAAAATAGTACCTGGTGAAGAGTAAGTAACGAGTAAGTACTGGCTACAGTTACTTTATAAGGGCCTGTCTTAATCCATTTGGGCTGATGTAACAAAATACAAGAGACTGGGTGGCATATAAACAACCAACATTTCTTTCTCACTTAGGAAGTCCAAGATCATGGTACAAACAGATTTGGTGTACAGTGAAGCCTCCCCACCTTGTTCATAGATGGAGTCTTTTCGCTGTGTGCTCACATGGCAAGTGGGACAAACTAGCTTTCTGGGGTCTCCTTTATAAAAGCACTAATCCCACTCACGAGGGCCCCCAAGGGCCCCGCCTCCTAACACCATCACTTTAATGGCTTAGGACTCAACATATGAAATCTGGGAGGACGCAAACATTCAGATCCTAGCAGGGCTCTTGTTTTACCACCGTTCTTTGTGACCTTCTTGTCACGGTCTTCCAAATCAGCAGTTCCTGCATCACAGGTGGATCAGTCTCTGCAGTCAGGACGCCAGCATCAGTTAGTTCCACCGGTGATTCTCATGGACAGCTGCAGTGAGAAGCTCTGCTCTAGAAGCTCCAGTTGCAACTCTTTTTGAGAATCTTTAAAAACATGGTTTTCACCCCCTAGGATCTGAATAACTTGAGTTTCAGCTACTCAGTATGTCCCACCTCCTTCTGCCTTAGCACAGGTGGCCAGCTGGGAGCATTGAGGGACATAATAAAGGCAGAGGGCTAAGGCAGACTGCTGTCCATAAGGGGTATGTGTCTGCAGTTCACTTCCCCTTCTTGTGTGGCAGAGCTAGAATGCTCTGGTAGGAAAGGCACGGAGCCAGCCCCATCTGTTGTCTGTCGTTTGCTTCCCAATGTGGGAGGAGCAGCAATTGTAAGACCACAAGGCCAGGCAATAAATATGGAAACGTGGCTGGGACTTTGTGTTTGTGCCCAGGAGGCCTCAGGAATTTGCCCACTTTTGACATGATTTGAAGCAATGGTTATAATCTGCTCCCCTTAGAAATAGGAACCAGAGGCCTATCTAATCTGGAGCAGGTTCCTGATGTATAATCAGAGAAAGGAAGGAAAGGAAAGAGAGGCTGGGAGGAAATTCATTTGAATTCCGATAGACTCTTATCTCATCTGAATTCCAAAAAAAGGAGGGTGATCCCCACCCACCCCTGCATCACAGCAGCTCACTTGCACTAGGCATTTGCTGTGACCCAGCACCCTGCTGGGTCTGTTACAGAAACTAAGCCTCACAAAGAGGACATGGAGCGGGTGCTGTGACTAACACGGTAACCAGGACATAGTGCGTAAATGGAGAAGCCAGATTGCAAGCCCAGGCCTTGTGACCCCGTGGCCCTGCCCGGAACCACTGTGCCCTCTGCACATCTTGCCCTTGGAGCACTTGTACCCTGATTTATACCCATTCCTATGTCTCTTACTGACCCACTGGCCTCTGAGTCCCTTGATGCAAGAAGTGGCTTCCTTATCTCTGGAATCATATGGCCCTGCAGTGGATTCTGTAGAAACGGAACCTGATATGGTTGTTCTTGGGCTGGTGATCTGTTGAGGGAGGATTTTCAGGACAAACTATAAGAGAGAAAAACAAGAGATGGTTGGGGGAAGGGGGAAGCTCGGGGCAGATAGGATTTCAGCAGAAGGTTTGCTGACCCCATGGCAGGCTCTGGAGTGTGGGTTGCTTCAGGGTTTGTCCCACTCAGAGACAAGGAGGCTGGGCTCTTGCAGCCCTCACCCTCACGCAACCATCCTTTCCTACAGCTCACACCCTGATGGGACATAACCCCCCAGGGAGCTCAGGGTGGGTGAGGCAGCACCCACCGAACCAAGGCAATGCTCCAGAGACAGGTGCAGCCAACAGCCACAGCCCCCAGGAAATGGATACATCGTCCCAGTGAAGGAGATGGAGACAGTGCACCAACAGCATCTGCTGTGGTCATGGATTAAAAAACAAAACATGTCAAATGCCATATGAGCCAAGCAAAGCACACCTGCAAACCTGTGTAGCCACGGCTCTGTGCACCCTTTGTAGTGCATGCTGCCAGAATCCAGGTCCAGTGATCAGCTGAGTTAGAAGTCATTGCGCCAGGTACAGGAGACCATGGCCGCCTGCACAGCCCTCAGCAGATGGCTGGTTTGTACCAATCCACCTCCAAATATCTGAACCAGAACGCAAAACATTCACTGAAACACACACACATGCTTTGTTTTTTTACTTGGATGCAACACTACTTCCAGTGAAGGGAGAACAGGAAATAAGACTGGTGGACTTTTTAATTTGCAGCACAAAAGGGTTGTATTGATCCTAACTGACCCAAGAGTTGAAAATAAAATGTGAAGAAGGAAACTGCTGAGCCCAAAGCAGGGTGGCTGATTGACAGCGTGTCAACATTCACGCGATGCCACAGCTAAAGGAAGGGTTTCTTTCCGTGATTCCAATATGGGCAGCTGTGCAATTGGACCAATATTGATTTTCCCTGTTTGCTGCGCACTCTTTTTTAAAAATAACTGGGTCTGATCCTGTTTGGGTGAGCATAACAGGAAAGTGATCATCTATCCATGAGGGTAAAAGGAAATCTGATCCAAAAAGCTCTGCCGACATTCTATTTCAATTTTTTGGAGCCAGTTTTCGATTTCAGTAATAAGCCACAGTCTTCCTTGTGATAAGGTTCCGCTGCCCATGCAGCTCAGCTGGTCGGCAGTTGGACGCCTTTACCAGCCTCCCTTGTTTCCAAAGGCCTCTCACTTCCCCGTTGTCCAGGTATCATCAACTGAGGTGTTGTTTTTCCTCAGGTCTGCAGATGCTCTGCAGCTTTGTATTTTTCCTTTACAGCTATTCGCATATGCTCTTTTTTCTTTTTTCATTCAGCACAGCATCCTGGGGGTGCAAATGCTGGATGATAGTGTGGCATTATGTGGGGCAGCCATCCGGCAGAATCTCCCCAGGCATCTCTGCCAACCTGGGGTGATTTAATAAGTACTCCGATTCATCCTCCGCTGATTTTCACTGTCCCTGGCCGGTAAGGCCGAGTGAGAGCCCCACGTTAATTATCAGCTCCGGCCCTCAGGTGTCGTGTGGCCATTCCTCCCCATGGTGGGTCCCATTTCTGGTTGTACGTTAGAATCACCTGGGAAGACTTAAAAAAATCGAACTCCTAGGTCCTACCTGAGACCTTCCAAGTCAAAATTTACCCAAGGATGAGCTACGGAATCTTTATTTTTTTATGAGCTTCCCAGCACCCACCCTAACATGAGCCCTCTGCCCAGAACAGTGTGGTTTTAGCTTAAGATAATGTCAACAAGGGACATCTGGCCTGGAATAAGCCAAATGGGAGCTTCTGGAGGAAGATGAAATGAGCTTTTCCACTCTTATTCAAGGCCATCCCAGAATGGGATGGAGTGGGGATGGGTCGAGGTAGAGATGCAGAATAGCCTGGCTACCCTGCATGCTGCTTACCTGTTCCCAGGTAAGCCATCCATCCGTCCATCCAACAGACACATACAGAACTCACGCTCTATATCTAAGACTCTGGGCTGTGGGGGCTGTAAAGAGGCAACACCTTAGCTCCTGCCCTCCAAGAGTCCGCAGTTCTCAGCGTGGTGCAAGCCCCGTGTTTCCCCAGGGGAAGCTGAACTCATCTCTCGTCTTAAAAAGAGCAAGCAGGGCTCAGCTTAGAGCCTTGACCAGGCAAGAAAATAATGACTGCTTTTTTCCCACTGTATGGATTTTTCTAAATCAATGGTAGGTTAAACTGGTTCTTAATTTATGGCAATGATATAAAACTTCCCTTTAAAATAAGCCTACTAATGAACGCTACAAAGTGGTATTACTACGTATGCATTTGAATGGTTAAAATGAGAAAGACTGACTATCAAGTGTGGCTGAGGATATAAACCAATGGGAGCTCCCATACACTGTGGTTGGTAGTGTAAATTGGTGTAAAACCACTCTGGAAAACCAGCAGTTTCCTATAATGTTAAACATATATAAATCATACAATCCAGTAGTTCCCTTCCTAGGAATTTACCCAAGAGAAATAAATGATGTTCTTAACAACTTTATTCATAGTATTAAAAGCTGGAAAGGTGTCCATCACCAGGAAGATGGATAAACACACTAGTCGTCCATACTGTGGAAAACTGTTCAGTGATAAAAAAAAAAAGAACAGACCCCTTGCAATCACACAGATGAATCTAAAAAAAAAAATGCTGAGTGAAGGAAATCAGAGCCAAAAGAGTACCTATTTATTATTCCTTTTATATGAAACTGTAGGCATATCCAATCTATGTGATATAGAGCAAATGAGTGTCTGGAGCTGGGGTCAGTGAGTTGACTATAGGGGCACAAAGGAACTTTCTAGGATTATATTATAGACATGTTCTGTGTACTAATATAGTAGTGGTTATAGTTGTATATGAACTCCTCAAACTCTATGCTTAAAATGAGTGCATTGTGTATATAAATTATACTTCAATAAAACCAATTGATTACATGATACTCAATTTGGCAGAAATCTTGAAGTTGGTAGTGGAATGCCTGAGGTTTAGGAAGTGGCATTTGGGTACGTGGTAGCAAGCAGACAATATCCTAAAAGACGTACCAATGAAATGCTGTGTAACTTCAGAGGGGGAAACATTTCTTTCTATGGGAAGATGGGACAGTGGTAAAAGTTTCATATAGTAAATGACATTTCTGTTGAGCTTCTGAGAAAAAGTAGAGCACGTATGGAGCCAAAATGAATATGTAAGTGAAATTAACATTGAGGGTTTGAGACGGGGGTGGGGGAGGGAGTCATAGAAAGCCACATGTACCCTGAGGGGAACAGGAAGAATGGGGGTGACCCCTCCACTTTGGCACGTGACCAACACCTTTCGAGTCAGTGCAGCCTGGACAGAGGGCTTGAGCAGCAGCACCCAGTAACCGATCTCCCCCTCTGTCCTCTACTTGAGCACTTGAGCAATAGCAAAGCAAACCAGCAGGGCCAGCACCGGGGTGAAGCTGTTGAGGCCTGCAGAGCAAACGGGTAGGTGGCAGGGTCAGGCAAAAGCCATGCGCACATACAGCGCCTGAGAGTGAGGTGGCCTGTGCCTCGCTGTGGTCCCCGCCTTGCTCTCTGTTATCTGGCTCATTCATAACCATGCCTGAGTGCCTACTCCAGGCCAGGCACTGTATGAGACACCAGGTAGGTGCAGGTCCTCAGGGGCTCACAGTCTAGCAGAGTCAGGAAAAATCAGTGTGGGAGAAGCCCCGAGGCTGCCGGTACTCAGAGGAAAGTCACTGGACCCAGACTGGGAGGGAGAGTCGGGAAACATTGTAGGAGAAAGTGAAACCTCAGCTAAGATTTAAACAAGGTAAGTCCAGGGTATGGGATCCCTGTCTCAAACCCTCAGTGTTAATTTCATTTACATATTCATTTTGGCCCCATATGCGCTTCTAGATCTCCCTGATCCGGGATTTGGAGGTTGGGCTTAGGAACTGAGAGCCCATCTGGGTACCGACTTGCAAACATCCATGTGTACCGTGTCTCCCCACACCTTTTTAGGTTTGTGCCATGGCTGAGGAAGCCCTACAGTGCCCCTCAGTCCCAGGTGGAGTCCATCCCTGTGACCTCAGCATCGGCCAGCTCACCAGCAGTCCCAGTAATAGAATCTCCCAAGATTGAACTAAATGATTGTGTTAAGTAAGTGAAGGTGCAAAGCCAGATTGTTTTTTTTTTTAAATAGCACTCTTCTCTACACTGACTTACGTTCCCAAACTCATCCCTCATTTATTTATCCAGCCGTTCACCTGTCAACAGCTTAATGAGTACCTTCTACGTTTGAGGCTCTGGATTATGCATATGGGATACAAAGTTGAAAGTCATCTCTGCTCTTAGGAAGGTCATAATAGCCTCCTAAATCCTGGGGGACTGAGCCCCTCCGTCTGTCTAAGGCCTATAGCCAAAGTCAGGTCAAGGGCAGCAAGCAGAAAAGGATGTGACAATTGGCCAAACATTATATCCTCATAGTAAAATGCTCTGATAAACGAGGAAGCTTACCACTGAGCACTGGGGACACATCCAATAGTCTGAAGAATTGCTAGAGAGCCAGAACTTCCCAGAACTTTCTGTAAGTTGGACATGGGTTTGATAGGCCAGGAAAGAACGGCTGGAGCTCACAGAAAATTGACCAGCTTCAGTTCCGGGGCTGTATGCTTGGGGGCGGGAGTAGTAGAGCACAGAGCAGCTGCCCTCTTGAGAAAGGCAGCCTTTGAGTGAGAGCCCCACTTACTCTTTGTGGAGAGAAAGACAGGGCTGCTATGTACTGAAGACCATGTTACGATGCTGCTGAGTGAGTGATTCTCCATATTCCCCAGGACGATCCTTGGGGATGAAGGCGTTGGGTCAGAAGAAAGAGAACACAGAAGAGCACAGGTGCCCACTGTGGACATCTCAGAAGTACTGTCTCCCTTCCTTGGGCGGGTTGGCAAGCCTAGGTCCTTCCGGTAAAATAAAGGCAGAGCCAGGAGTGAAGTGGCAGGTGCAGCACCCGGGTTTGGCTGGGATGAGGCTGCGGAACCTCATTCAGGTCACTTCCCAGCCAAGCACCCTCAGTGGGAGCACGGGCACCCCCGCAGATAGATTTTCTCTGTAATGGAAAAGCCATTCACTTCTAAACCTTTGTGAGCTTGTGCTCTTCCCCATCCCTGGATAGAGGCTACAAAAGGAGAAAGGTTTTCCTCAATAATTCCATAGTAAAAACAAAGGGGAGATCAAAAAAGTTTAAAAAGACACACCCTTAAATTCTCCTAGAATGATGGCCTATGAAAATAATCAGAAATACAAAGATTTATGTGCAAAGATGTTCGT
The DNA here is from genome assembly GCF_040802235.1 of Manis javanica. Classification (NCBI taxonomy): domain Eukaryota; kingdom Metazoa; phylum Chordata; class Mammalia; order Pholidota; family Manidae; genus Manis; species Manis javanica. Next base: position 52,410,098 of record NC_133172.1, read on the forward strand.
TGCGACACTTTAGAAATAGTAAAACATTGGCAAAATAAATCTGTCGATGACATACAATCTTTTAAAATAGGGTTTGTCTCAGTAGCGGCAGAGTGGGGGCACACAAGCATTTTCATACTTTGTAGGTAGGAGTGTGGATTGGCACAGCCTCTGTGAAATACAGTTCGGCAAGTGTGTCAGAATTGAAACTGCACAGTTCCTCTGTCAGGATATCACTCTCCAGATACACCTTTATATTTACATAAAGACCTGTAACTATCTTTGTACACTGCAGATTTGCTGGTAAAAGCAAGAACAATTGGAAACAACTCCACCCATGGGAGACAGCTTGAATAAACTAAATTACACCTGTGCAAAAACAGTGCTGTGAAATTCTTTTTAAAAAATGAAACTGTTCTCTATATACTGATTTGAAGCTCTCTTGGCTATATGAAGTAAAAAAAATACTTCATATTCTGTTTTTTAAAGCACTTTACATGATGCTTGTGAAGAATATTTAGTCATGGGAAGATGGCATTCATGTAAACTAAAAATTCAGAATACATATGCATATACATAGACACATGAATACACATTACAGACACACGTGCATGTATCTACAGGAAGACCTGATGATTGATTTTATATTTCTCTCTTTGAAGCTTTCTGCATTCCAAATTGTTCAGAATGCGTATGTATATAAAACACTTGTCTTTTAAATGTTCATTCTTTTCTTTTTTTCTGTTTTCAAAGAGATTCAAGAAAACTCAAGAATACAGAAAAATGAAAGCAAAAATCCTCAAAATCCCACCATCCGTAGAGAAATTTTAGCAAACCTCCCAGACATCTCTGTTTGTGTATACAAATCTCTAAATGAATTTACACAATGCTTACACCTTCAGGTGTGATACACGGGCATATGTAATTTTACATAAGTAGAACTGCTTTTTCACTCAATCGTATGTTATGCACATCATTCCTGATCCATAAAAATACATTGCATCCTCCTGCATGGATAGAGGTACCACACACACTTCATTTAAGTGATCCCCTCTTGTTAGATACTAAATTTGCTTCCAGTCATGCTATTATAAATAATGCTGCAGTAAACATCCTGGTTGCATACATTTGGGGCACTTGTCCAGTTTTTTTCCATAGGAAAAAAAATGTACTGTTTTAAAAATTTAAGCCACATACTTCATTTTTTTTTCAGTGATAGGGAAGAACACATTGATGACGCATTATGAATATTTGCTAGCCTTTCTTCACACCTCTAATTTCTAGGGATTAAAAATTAACTCTGCTGAAACAGAAAGAATAACTGCAAACCAGAGCCAGGTGGAGTTTCAGGAATGCCCATGGGTCTTTGAACAGGAAGAACTGCTTTCCATTGGGATAGAAGAGGTAAGAAACACCTCGGAGGCCCCAAAGGCATCTGATTCTAACTCTCCTTACTGAGCACCTGCGACAAGTTAGAAATTTAAATCTTGCCAGAGCACTACTACCACCATTACCATCGTAAATTTTCAGGGTGCTGGGCAAGTCATTTTTCCTGGAGTCAAACAAGTCAAAGTCAGGAACTGATCCGTGTAAATTGACTGAACTTGAACTTACCCTTTGCAGGTCCTTCATCCTGATAGATGCTCTCATACAGAATGACTTTCTCTACAGGTATTTGATATTTTGCCCCTCTTTGGAGTGCTGCAGCCACACAGTAGCCGCCAGGTATCTTTCACCTTCTATGGACACTGTGACATCATTGCACAGGCTAAAGCTCTGTGCGAAGTGGAAGGGGGTCCCACCTATGAGATAATACTCAGAGGAGAGGCATCCCTGATCAACTACTCCTTTGACACCAAGGATATCAACTGTGGATTACAGGTATTGCCAGCCATTGGGGGAGTTTGTCTAGTTTTACCTTAAGCATCATTGTAGTCCTTGTGCTCTAAGCCCTCCCAGAACCCCCAGGCATCACAGTCTCACAGGTTCCCCTTCCCTGATCCCTAATCTGCCTCCCCAGCTCTCATAATCCTCCCACTGCCAACTGTTTGCCAGACATTCTCACTTGGTTTTCTCACCATGTTCTGAAATGCGGCATGTTAGATGCTAACATTTGCATCTTCCCTCTTCAGCCAGAAACCCATTCCAACCTGTCCATTTTTTTATTGGCAGCACTATGGCCTCAGTCCCTTGAGTTTACAATCTCAAGGGTGTTTTCCACGCATTCTGTCCTTTGCTGCCCCACATCCTTCAGCAGCCAGAGTTGGCTAGTTCACTGAGCAGGATACCCCTGCATCAGTTTTCCCTTCCCGCTGCCACTGTAGTTATCATGCTGCAGGGTCTCTTCAAGCCATGCCTAAGTTATTTCAGCAGTTCTCAAACTGTAATATGCATACACCTCACCTGGGAATCTTGTTCAAGTGCAGATTCTGATGGAGTAGGTCCAGGGTGGAGCCTGAGAGTTTGAATTTCTAACAAGTCCCAGGTGATGCCAGGGCTGCTAGTCCACGGACCCCACGGAAGCAAGGGATTACCACACACTCATAGCTTCTACTGCTAACCCATCTAAACATCACTGCCATACAGATTTTCCCAAGATTGCAATTTTGTCTTGTCAGTCCCTGAACAGTTAACCCCAGCAGCATTTGGGAAGAGAACATGGTATTGAGAAAAGAGCATGGTTCTGTAGTCAGAAGAACTGGGCTGTTATCCTGGTTTTCTGCTGACCGTAACCTTGCACATCACCTAACCAGCCTCCCCAGGCCTCAGTATCCCTCATCCATAAAATGGGAATGGCTATCCCCCCAGGTGGTTGTGGTTACTTAAGGAGAGTGTCTGCTCAGTACTGTGCCTGGGTCACCCAGTGGATCAGAGCTAGGTTCCTCCACCTGGTGAGGTTATCCTAAGTCCCTCTATTAACTGATGCTCCTTACACATTTAACTTTGTTTCACACAATTCCCCATTGTAGCCCATTTATTTATATGTGGCCAAGCTGGTTTACCCACTGGCTCTAATGCACCACAGCACTTCCTGCCTCCATACTCTCTCTTATATTGTCCCTCCTGGCCTCCCCTCTGCCAACCCCAAACTACACATACTGTGAGACCCAGCTCAGCTCCACCCCTCAGCTATCTTTCTCTTACTTTACATTCATTTGGCATTTAAGTACAGTCTTTGCTATAATATAATGTACTTTCTAATTTTTGCTTTGGAGTAATTGCCAGTTTATTCTGTCTGTACATCTTCTAGTCCCAATTAGATTTTGTGTTAGGTACTCAGAGACCATACCCTCTACCAAATTTTAATGGGAATTAGACCCTTATTATATAGCCCTGCATATATAATTGCTGAATTGTGTGTGTGCATGTTTGTTTAAAGATTGTATCTAAAATCAAATTCACCCAACATGTATCGAGACCTTGTCCATTGCATTGACCAAATAGAATTCTCTATCGTTCCTTATCTCCAGGGTCCTCTGGATAAATGGTTCTGGTTCAACTCAGACTGTATGCTTTGAAGCAGCTAGTCCTTGCCCTAAGAAGCCCTAAAATAGCCTCAGTTTGTGATTATTGGACCTGCTGGTTAGCTGCTGAATATATTAGCAAAATCTGAGGAAAAAGAACATGTCTGGCCTATTATTCCTATGTCTACTTAAATAGAAAAATTCATTCTAATTCTGAACTCAAATCTTACCCAAAAAAAAAACAAAAACAAAAAAGCAGACCTTAGCAAAGGAAAACTTGCTTTAAGGCCCCTCTAATATGAGTTCTTTGTGGTGAAAAGCTGAGGTACAGGGAGGTTAGATGCTCACCCCACAGCCATACTAAACACAGGTGTTAGAACAGCTGAGCTACAGCCAGGTTTCTGGGGTCTGGCACTCCTCCGCCCGAGGAGGCACCTTTCTGTGATACTGAAATGTGGATTGGCCAGCGTCTACATCGCAAGAAATAATGTCTGTGAGGCACGTCTGTCTGCCCGCCTTTGTCAGGGTGATAGCAGCACCTCGAAGGCGGGGGCAGAGGAGTCACTGTTCTCCTTCTCCCCTGAAGCTGTTTGACCACATCACGGAGAATGAAATCACGCTGAAGAACACTGGGAAAGTTGGCTTTGAGTTCAAGGTTCTGACTGACCACCAGTCTTCAACAGACAGCCTTCTGCCCGGAGTGCCACTAATCCTGCCTCTCTCTGTAAGTAGCCTTCCTGCCTGTGAGGGACGCGTCATAACGGCAGGGGGGCCCAAATTCAGGTCCGCAAGCACACCCCAGAGGCATGTGAGATGATGCTAAGTACTGCAAGGATTAGGGGTGTGACTTATTGTTGTTTAATTAAAACTAAACAGCTCTCAGAAGCAAGAAAAATCAACAAACCCAAGAGCTTCATTCACTTACTAGCCAAGTATTTCAGGAGTCCTGTATGAATCAGGCACTGTTCAGGCACGTGGCCTTCAACGACAAGGTTCTTTTTTTCACAAGTATTAAGAACAGCTTAGTTCCACTCTGTCCTCATACTTCCCTGTAACTCCTTGAAGCTGAAGGTCTCTTCTCCACTGACTACAATAAATACAAGAAAATTTTCATTAGGTATGACAACACCAGTAGACTGTGATGAGTCTAGTTGGCTTTAGCAGAAATGGAGGAGGTGGTGCCTTGTCCATATTATATTAATCTATCATAAAGGACCTTATGTTGAATTTTTCTCATGAAAATAATACGTGATTGTTATTTAAACATTGAAAAACGTGAAAAAGAATAAAGAATGAAATTATAATTATTCATGAACCAAGATCCAAAGATAAGAGTTCTTGGAAGACAGAATCCATTCTTCCTCTAAATTGTCACATTTATTTATGTATTTGTTTATTTAATAATCACATCTATTGCTAGTCTCTATTGCTATTGATCTGTTTGCCTGTCCCTACATTTATACTATACTATTTTAATTGCCGTAGCTTTAAAATGCATCTTAATATCTGTTAAGTCAACTCCCTTTTTATTCTTTTTCCGAATTCTTAACTATTCTTTCTAATTTAATCTCACATTTCTTTAACTTCCTAAGTGGAGTTGCAACTTTTTTCTTCCTTTCTTAATTAATAATGAAGAAAATGTAAGACTAGGTGTTTGCCTGAGTACACATTTAACCTTATCCCATAATTTTAAAGAAAATTATAGATTTAAATTACAGAAGTCAAACTTGCATATTTTATACATTTTAATGTCTACTATTATAATTTCCATTATTTTCTAAGCTAGAATTGTAGTTTTATATACAAGTATAATTTTAAAATATATTTTTCTTTTGTCAAATTTCCAAATGACTAAGAATTTTTTTTTGTTATTTAAAATCTTATTAATGTGGAGTTAATATTGAGTTTTTTTTGTATCATGGCCATATATCATGAAATATATGACCCTCTCAATACCTACTTTATTAGTTTATCAATATATTTTAGTGGCCCAAAATGATTTTTGTAATACCAATGAGTATTTGAAAATAATGTTATCTGAGTCACAGAAAACAGATTATGATGAATACCTACTAAATTAACCTCTTTTAAATATATTATTTAAATTTGTATAATTTTGTTTATTTTTTCTAAGACTAAGAATGGTACATAAAATATTTTCATTTGTCTATTGTTTCTACAAATATATAAAAATTTTTGTTTTATACATTTTCATTTCTGTTATTTGACACACAAGATTTCATGACTATTATACATTCATCACATCTTCCCTTTTAATGCTTTCTACTTTAAATTTACTTTGTTTGGCATTAACATTATGATTCCTCCTTCTTTTTGCCTTATATTACTTGTGCATGTTCTATTTCATTTTGTTTTAGGTTTAGCCCTCATAAAACAAAGTTGGATTTTATTTTTTCATCTTATCTGAAAGTCTCAAATTTCAATAGAGAGACTTCAGAGATTCATATCATTATATAATTAAAATGGTATTATTTCTTTCATTGTATTTCATTTCTCCTATGTTTAAAATTTGTTTTCTTTCTATTCTTTTTATCATAATTGCTGTTTTCCTTGCCCTTTTTTTCTTTAGTTTTTTTAAAGCATTTGAACTTCCATTGCTGCTGTTTGTATAAATTGGTACAGTTGTACAATTGTATAGAAGGCAGTTTGGCAATATCTATCACAATGAGCCTTTTGACCCAGAAATTCCATTTCTAGGAATTTATCCTACCTACATGTTCCCACATTTGCAAAATGATAAGTATTTAAGAATATTTCCTATATAATAGGTAACAGCAACAGCAAAAAGCCAAGAGAAACAAACTGAAATGTCAATCACTAGGGAACTCATTTTTTAATGTATTAAAACTGTACAGCAGAATAATGCGCAGCAGTTAAAAGGGATGAGGCAGCTCTAGATATACTGAGTTAGTTCTAAGCTCATTAAGTAAAAATCAGAGAAAAGGAAGTTGAAAAATACTGGGTAATTATATAAATATTAAAATATTTATAAATAAAAAATTTTTAACATATCTAATATCTGAATTCAGTTAGCTAATATTATTTTATTTACTATTTTTGTATCTTTGTTAATAATTGACAGCTGGGCCATAAATTTCCTTCTTCACGCTGTCCTTGATCAGTCTGCATATTGTGAGAAGAATTGGGCATTTCTCTTTTTTCTCTTCTCTGGAATGGTGATCATCTGTTTTTTGAAGGATTAGCAGGCTCACTCCAGATATTCCTTTTTGGGGGGTAATTTTTTCACTTATTAAACTTCTATATATTCCTTTTTGGGGGTAATTTTTTCACTTATTCAACTTCTGTATAGGATATAAATCATTAAGGCTTTTTTAAGTTTTGGTTATTCATATTTTTCTAGAAAATTGTTAATTTCACAAAGATGTTTCAGTATATCAGCATAAAGTTTTCTCATAAGCATATGATTTATAGATTATTTTGCTGTGTCTATATGAACCTCTTTTTTTCTTTTTAATTTTTTGTTTTTTGCTGCCTTTTCTCCTTAATCAGTCTTGACAAGTTTTGTATATCTTATTAGTCTTTTTTTAAAAAAAACAGTTTTGGTTTTATGAACCTCTTTTATTTCTTTGTTCTCTATTTCAATAATTTCTTATTTTCTTCTCCAGGTTTATTTTGTTGTTTGAACTAATTTAGTGAGTTGAACCTATAGAATGTTGGTTTTCACTCTTTTTTCTTTTTTAATATATATATTTAAGCCTATAAATGTTTTTCTGTGTATTAGCTGTCCTTCATAAGGTGTGGTATGTTGTGTTTTTACTGTGGTTCAGTTTTAAACATTTCATAATAATTAAATATTAAACATTACATAATAATTGCTAGTATATCTTCTTCCTTGGCCATGAGTTCTCTCCTCTACTCTGAATATTTATGTCTTTCATCTATTACATCTTCAAGGATTTCTTCTCTCCTATTCTCTCCCATCTTTTCTGCTACAGCAACTATTTGACATATGTTGGACCTTCTCATTCTGTCCTCTGTGTTTTTAACTTACATTTCACAAGTGCATCTCTTTATCTCTCTATGCTTCATTCTGGATAACTTAGCTCCATCTTTCAGTTAACTAATTTTCTCATCAGTTGAGTATAATCTACTGTTTAACCTCACTCAGCATTCTCAACTTCAGTAACCATATTTTTCATTTCAAAAAATTCCAAATTCCACTCATTACGTCTTTCATTGTGACTTTAATTACTTTATTTATCTCTAATCATTCTGCAGATTCTTTTAAGTTATCCCAATCAAGTTATTAGGGGCACCATTCTTCCTATTTGTATGACTGTGAACTCTCCTTCATGATCAGTGATTTCCTTATATGATCTTTAATTTTTGACTTGGGCTCTTATTCAGCTGAGACTCTCCTCTCTTTGAGAGTCTCATTCACCCTATGTTGTACTGGTGATTCTACAAAGTACTGTTTTATTTATTTTTGCCAGGTGCCCCAGTGGCTAGACTTTTGAGTTCATTCTTTGGCTTGGATTAACCACAGTAATGCGTCAGTGTACCTTAAGACTCCATGTGTATGCATGATACAGGCTTGGACATTCTATTTTTCCTGGGATACACTTTCTTCCCACCTACGAGCCCAGAGAGATAAAAGCTTCTTTGATTCTTCCCTGAAGAGCAGAGAAAGAGCTGGGTTTCTCTTGTTCCCCTTTCCGGAGGGGCAGCACATCATGGCTCCAGCCTTGCGCAGGGATCTGCGCTAGGTCCCCACCTCATATGGTCCAGGCTGCCTCCTCCCTATTTGAGCCTCTGAATATTAGGGATCTGCTATCACCCAGGGCCACCAAGGTAAAGGCTCTGAACGTAACCACACTGACAAGGTTCCCTCTGTTTCTTTTCACAGTGGGGTATTTATCTTCTTTCAGCTCAGCTATATATTAAAGAGAGTTTTGTTGTCTTTGCTGTCATTGTGCCTTACACAGAACTTCTGTGCACTTGTGGCATGAGAGGGAGCTATCACAACGCAGTCCTCAGCATTGCCGGAGCCAGAAGTGGGAGGATTTCTCATCCCCATATACTTTCCTGCTTGGGGTTACTCCTCCTCCCTGGCTCTCTGTTCCTGCTGTTTAGATACAGTGGTTTCTTGAATCTCATTGGGAACATGGGTTAGATATTTTCTTCTTTCTTAGAGGAACTCATAGAAAATGTTTGCTCTTATTCCTCAGAATAACCCTTATGTCAGAGGTCCTCAGCATCATCTCCCTTTAATGATTCTCTAGGACAACTCCTAGGACTTACCAATAAGTTGTACTCATGACTACAATTTATTGCAACCAAAAGTAGCAAAGTAAAATCAGCAAAGGGAAAAGACATGGGGCAAAGTCTCAGAAGAAACCAGGCGCTGGCTTCTAAGAATCCTCTATCAGTGGACTCATGCAGAATGCTCTTAATTCCCCCAGCAATGAGTTGTGACAACCCAGTATGATAACTACCAGGGAAGCTCATTAGAGACTCAGTGCCAGAGTTTTATTGGGGTTCAGTGACATAGGCACCTGCTGCCAGCACATACCAAAATTCCAGACTCCCAGAAGGAAAACAGGTGTTCAGCATAAACCATATTGTTTGCACAAACAGTTTAGGCACAATGAGCCATCCTTGGAATGATGAAAACCCTCCCAAAATCTAAGTGCCCAGACACCAGCCAAGAGCCAGCCTTGCAAGCAGGCATTTCTAAGAGTAGCAGTTTCAGGACGGCTATGCTAACTTCTTCTCACTTCCCTCTTCTTTTGAACTGGACCCTGCTTTTTTGTGTCTAAGTGGGATTTTTCTCCATAGTTTCTCCCTTTCTATATTTACCAAATTTCCTATTATGAAACCAATTCTTGTGATGGAAGCAGATGTTTATAGCATCCCACAGTATATGTGAATGCTTGAACATATAACAAAATAGAAAAAAATTTCCTCCTCAGAATTCCATGAGAGAACTATGTTTGTTGGAAAAACACATTGGCAAGTGCCTGACATGAAAGCTGAGACCTGCTCCCCTCCCACCTCCCACCCCCACAGCATTGGGTACAGGAAGACCTGCTTCATGGGAAACAAGTCTTTTTTGTGTGGGCTGCTCAAGATGGGGTGAGGAGAAAAGAGAGTGAGGGTGGGAGGGGGAATCCTGGAGACCACAGACCATTACACACTCTGCAGTTTGACTCACCTTGTGACCCCTGCACACACACACATCCTCTCACACATTCCAGAGAATATGTGAAATTCCGTAAGTTGCTTCATGTGAGTGAATGCTTTGTGGAATTTGGTGACAAGGCTCAGTTCTGTGCTGTGAGACAGGCATACAAGGAACAGAGAGTGGAGGGGAGGGAAACAAGAGAATTAAGCTCTGGCTTCTCATAGACACCGTGCAATGACATTTAACTGTGCCAGACGATTTGGGGTTTGAGATAAGTTTATTAACTTTAGTGGGGCTAGAAGGCCCCCAGTGTGTGTGTGTATGTGGTTAAATAGACTCTGGATTGATATACATGGCTATGTTATCATTATTTCCATGTCAGTGGTAACAACTGGTGATGAATTCACTTTTTTCTTATTTTCATTCTCTAATTGTTCTTCAAAGAGTATGTGTCACTTATGACATCAAAAAAATAATAGATATGTTCAAATATTTTAAGGGGTCCATTTCAAAAATGACTTTTAAAACACCTCTAAATAACTTGAACTCATACTGACATCATCTTTCCCCAGTTCAGATTCCAGCCTGATTTGCCTTTTCTGGCAATTTATAGCCATGAGGTTCTCTCACCTTTTCTTTTCTGATTACTGACCTAGAGGTTATAGTTTGTGACCTTAGTCATATATTTTTAAGTTTTCTTGTATGATACTTGGTTTATACAAAAGAAATCTATGTAGCAAATATTTAACTTAAGCACAATAATAAAATGAACCTACCACCCGTCTTTAAACCCAGAACATTTGAAGCCATTAGTATGTTGGCTTGCATGCAATCTAATATACTGCAACCCACCTGGGCTCCTTTTCTGTATGTCCCTACTTGCTACCCTCCAGCCAGGAACCGCTAGTCCAAGTTTTGTGTTTATCATTCCCTTTTCAAAATACAGTTTTATTACATATACATGCATCCTCAAAGTACTTTTGGTTTGTTAATTTATCAAAACTTTCAAGTACCTACCATGACCAGGCCTCTTTCTAGCACTAGTAAACAAAACAGACAAATAGACTCACCCTCGTGGAAATCATGTTTGGGGTGTTACTTTATCTTGAGGCTTTATAAAAATGGCATCAGAAAATGTAACCTCATGCAATTTGCTTTCCCCCCCCCACCGATATTCTGTTTCTAAGTCTAGTCCACATTGTTGCACATAGCTATGGTCCATTTCTTTTCACTACTTAATAGTGAAACTTTTGTAACTGTATTGAAAGTAATTTCCTTTTTCCTGTGAGAGCACATTTGTGTTTGTTCCCTCAAAACTTTTGCTATTAGAAACCATCCTACCACGAATATGCTTGTACCTGCCTCCTGGTCCACAGGTAGAAGAATTTTCCTGGTGAATTTTCCTGGGAGTGAAATTTCTCGTCATGGGCTTTGCATATATATTCAACTTCATAAGATGGTAGAAAGCATTTGTCACAGTGGCTTTTCCCATCGACATTCCCACCAGATGTATTAAGGATTGCTTTTGACACACTGTCACCAAAATTTGCTAAGTTTTGCCAATTTTGTGGTTTAAAAAAATTTCATTCTGATCTCCGTTTGCATTTCCCTGATTACTTATGAGGATGAACATCTTTCACTGAGCTTATTTGCCTCTCATGCTTCCTCCTTTTGAAATGCCTGTTTACATGAGTAGCCTATTTCTCTGCTTACTTTCCATTTTATTACAGCTTTGTAGGAATGAATCCTGGGGGAGTAGTGTGAGCAGAGAATAAGCAGCACAGTACTGGGATTATCTAGTTCATCAAACTGCCGGAAGAAGGGGTCCATTGTAAATGTTAAAGCTCTCCTCTGTCTTTCTTCTGTGTAGGGTTTTATCAGTTCACATGAAGAGCAGGTATTGAAGGTTTACTACTTACCTGGAGTACCTGAGGTCTTTCAAAGGAGTTTCCAGATACAGATCGCCCACCTGGACCCAGAAAATATCACTCTGAATGGAGAGGGAATCTTTCCCCGAATCTGCCTCGATCTTCCCAGGAACCTCAAAGGTACTACCACCCACTATAGCATTTCCCTGCTGGGGGACAAAAGACGCGTTTTAACTTTGCTTGTTTAAATGCTGATGGCTACTCCCAGTATTTGCTTGGTAGACCCCACTAGTTCACTTCTGCATTGTTCCTCAACTGCAAAAAAAACTCAAGAGTTGAAATTGACTTGGTGACCTAAGATCAGCGAGACAAGATTTGGTCCACGGCAGTCCCCAACTAATTTTGCCATCGCTGAATTATTCATAGGGGGATCAGGACATTACAGTTCCAAAGGCCTCTCCCTCCAGCACACATTCCTTCCACCTCCCGTCTCCCCCTGGGTTGTCCTTTCCCAGCAGCACCCTCACAGATGGCCCCTGAGAAGGTGAAAGCTGATTTTACTGCAAGAAGTAGAATTCCCAAAATATGAACTGCACAGAAAGGCAACCGAGGTTCTGACCCCTTATTTTGGCATTATCCAGTTTGGAGGCTTTGAGTTGTTTATTAGTTGTCTGCCACATACCTAGCCAAAGCTTTTCTGGTAACATCTGGTCCCTGGAGCCGTCCCTCTGCACCAAAATAGTTCAGTCTTGGCAGATTCCAAAGCTCAGCTGAGCAGCTCTTTTAGCCAGACTCCCTCTGGCTCTTCTTCTGAACATGGGGTACGGGAACCCCATGAACCTCTCTTCTTCATGAACCTCTCTTCAAGCCCCTTGAAGTCCATGTTCCCTCAACAGCTTCAGACTAAGCCCTCCCACCTCGGCCTTTCTTTCTACTCTGCTCCGCAAAGGCGGTAACTTGCCTGTTGATGATCATCCATTAAGTCTAATTTCTGCTCCCTGAACATATGAGCACAAGTATTAGTGAATCTAAGGCCATCTAAGGAACCTTTAGAGTCCCAGCCAGACAGAAGTTAGTCCGCCTCCACATAAAATTTTCAAGAAGGAAAGTCTTTGCCACATGGTTGAAAACTGGGTGCCCAGCTGGTCTCATTAAGGAAGTAGACATATTTGGCCTATACACAGCTTTAAAATAATTTAGATCTGAGTACCTTTAGTTGGGTCTTTGGTGCTCCATTCCACCCCAGTTGGCACTTTCTATGTTTCCTGGTAAGCACTTTCATTACTTTGCCTACCTTGTCCCTCAAATTTTTTAATTTACCTTGACTTACTGGTGAATTTGGGTGTCTGAAACCTCTCCACCCATTGACTACCTTGCCTGATTTAGGGGATTCTATCTTATTTAGTTGTAGCTAAAGCAACTTGACCCAAATATACTGTTATTGTTCCTTAAGATTTAATAAACATGAAAACTGATCTAAAAGATGACCCGCCATCTGGGTATGTCCAGCTTGGAGAGGTTGCCAGGTAATGTGGCTTTTAGAGCTAGAACCAGGAAAGCACCAAAGAAGCTGGGATCCCATGACTTAGGATGACTTAGGATATTACAAGTGGCTTAGGATGTCACTGCCCTCAAGTTCTTGAGAATCAGCTGACGGCTCACTAAAGCATCTCATTAACCTCGGAAATCTCTGATACAAATTCCATCCTCTATCAAATTACCTCGTCCTCTGAAGCAGAGAGGACGTAGCAAGTGAAGGAGCAGCTCACTTCCCTTCTCACTTTCTTGACTGAGCCTGGAGTCTGTGCTTTAGACATAAATCATATATTTCTAACCATCCAGATTTCCTTCTCCTTCCAACTCCCACAGGAAATGAAAAGTATGAAACTTTCTTGAATCAGGCCAGAGAAAACCTAGAAAAGGAGTACAACAAATACGAAACATTTGTTCACTCAGATGTGACCGAGGAAGTGCCTGAGGATGAATCTCCTGAGGTACCATTAGCTTCACCCTGTGCAGAATGAATGTGACAGGATGACATGTGTGAAGGCCCAGAGGCAAGGAGGACATAGTATCCTGAGGAACAGGAAGGGGGAGAGGATGCGGGAAAGCAAAGAAGGGGGTGGGGGAGGAAGGGAGCCAAAACAAGCCTGATGGTTTGGACCTTCTAAAACAGTATTTCTCAAGTCCTTTCACTATTACCCCCAAGCCATTTTTCCCCTAATACTCCATGAAATATTTTATCATATGTAAAATGCAATCTCTTTGAATGTTTGATAATAAATTTTTTTAGCTTTTTTATTTTGAAATAGAGATTCACAGAAGGTTGCAAAAAAAGTTTTCCCCCATGATAACATCTTTTATAAGTATAGTAAGATATCAAAACCAAGAAATTAACATGATACAAGCCACAGAGCTTATTCAGATTTCACCGGTGTTTATATGTACTCATGTGCATGGTTCTGTGCAATGTTTTCACATGCGTACCTTTGTGCAACCACCACCATAATAAGCCACAGAACTATTCCATCACCGTGAGGGTCCCTGTGCTTGTTGGAGAGATAGAATTTAAAAAAACAAAATCTCCCTCCAAGCCAGAAAAATCTGTGCACAAAGGTAGAAGAGAAAGAAAATAACTTCATAATTGAATAAGCATTAAACCAGAATGTGATCCATGTGACAGGAGTCTGCTAAGAGACTATGAAGACAGAAAGAAATCTCAGCCTTTTATATAGCCAAGTAAATGCAATCCATTATATACATGTTCTCAAGGTAAACAGTAACTAGTCCTTAAACAGGAGCTATAACTAGCCCTCAAGTAAGAGGACTTGACAGTGCCATTTGTCACGCCTGGTTCATCCTAAATTCACATGGTGATTGGCGTGACCATCCGTGTTAGCTAAGTGGTTATATCCAAAGGAAAAACAGGCCTCTTACATTTTCATGACCGGGTCCTCTGACGTTCAGCACCTATCCTCCCACAGAAACTGGGAGATACGGGCTCTGTCTTCCCTGATGGTCCCGCTTCGAAGAAAAGGTTCCCAAGGCCTTGAGAAAGACACTCCTGTGTTCTGAAGCTGACAGGAGGCGTGTTTAGCTTGTAAAAAGATGCACGGACATTTCAAAGAGACAGAGGAGTAGTTTACAAGCTTTCTAAAGGAAATGCTCCAAGAAAATGGAGCAGGGAGAAATCTTCCCTTATTTTCAACAGGGAGAATGAGGCCTCTTATTTTTAATTGTGCTTACCCTTACATGCTACCCCTTTACAGTCACACCCAATCTCCCCATCCCTTACCCCCAGCAACCACTATCATCCTCCATCTCTATATTTCTGTCATTTCAAGAATGTTGTGTAAATGGAATCATGGAGTATATGACCTTTCAAAATTGGCTTTTCTCATTCAGTGTAACACCCTTGAGATCCAGCCATATCAATAGTTTATTCCTTTGTATTACTGAGTAGTATTCCATGGTATAGATGCACCAGTTTGTTGACCCCACCCTATGAAAATTTTAATGCCACAGTTATACTGTATATCTGCGTATGTACTGTGGCCCTTGGGAAATCCACAAACCATTATAATAGTTAAGATATTTTCACCCTCCACCCCCACCATAAAGCAGTTTCCCTCTCTTAGGTGTGATATTGCCCCCATCGAGAATGCATGTTCTAGAAGAATTTGCTCACTTGCTCTCTCTCTTGCTCCAGTTAAGTGCTCAGCTCCAGATGGAAGTAGAGCGACTTATAGTCCAAGGCTATGCCATAGAACATCAGAAAACAGTTATCCCTGATCCCACGGACGACTTCTGCCATCGTAGTCACTGCAGACTGGCCAAGTAAGCGTCCTTCCACGTCGTGCTTGTTTCAGAGTACAGCAGAGCCAGCAGCGCTGCCTGCCAGGGCGCTCCCCGGACTAATGGCTGACCATCTAGGAACGAAAGCCCTGCGCCTCATGTATCTGCCATCCTCTAGCATTCAACCATCCAGCCAGGTCTCTGCCTCTTAGAGTCAGAAACCTCTGGCTCTGTCTAATGGATGAATCTGGTTCCAGGTTCATGAGGGGCCAAGCTGAATGTGTCCTGGGATAGGCATCTGGAGGATGTATCTTGTTCTAGTCTCCATTCTGGACAGTGGTTGTCTTCCACTCCAGAGACTAGAACTGTACAGAGAGATAGAGTGTCACAATCTCACTTTTGGAAGAAACTGGTAAGGAGAGCTCGTTAATCATTTCAGAGTCCAGCTGCCAGAGTATATCCTGGACTTTGGCTACATCGTCTTTGGTGACGTCCGAACCCACATCATCAAGATCACCAACACCAGTCACTTCCCAGTGTCCTTCTACGCAGAAAAGCGCATCCTTCATGACACGGGTAACCATGCTGGGGAGACCCTTTCCGCACTTTGTTGTTTCCACCAAGGGGCCCATCTGTTCTGTCCTGGAGTAGTGCTAATGCTTCTTCTGGAAGCCAAAAGAATCTCTGTGCCATAACCGATATTTGAATGGTCATCCTTCCTCCGAGGCACTCTATCTAAGCATCTCTGTTTGTTATTTCTCTTTCATACAAAGAAATTTTGTCTTGGTCCAGGCTTCAGTACTGAGCTAGATCGTGTAAAGAATCTGCCTTACTGTGAAACAGAAACATTTGAAGTGAGATTTGACCCACAAGGGGCCAACCTTTCTGTTGGGAACAAAGAGCTCCTCCTGCCCATTAAGGTAAGGTGCCCACTGGGCCCAGCCAATCCCCCCAGCTCACAGCTCTGCTTGATGATCACCCCTGGGATGATGCAGTTACTATTTTCAGAGCTGTGATGCTCTCCCCAACGCCATGCCATGTAGTAACAGCAATTTTATGCCTGCTCTAGGTGGTTGGAGGGCCAACAGTTCATATCCATCTCCAAGCCAAGGTGACCATTCCCACCATGACACTGTCTTCTGAGCAAGTGGAGTTTGCCCCAATTCAGTGTGGACAGTGCCTCGTGGAAACTATTCAGCTTTCCAATCATCTCCAAGTCCCTTGTGAATGGTTTGTCCACAGCTATAAGCCAGTTAACAAGGTAAATGAGCATTGGCACCTTTGGTCCCCCTTTTTCCATGTTCATTTCAGCCAGATTCATAATTCTAGACCTTTACTCTCCTCATTTCACAATCCTGCTCAAAGACTTTCAGTGACAACCACTGTCTCCCGCATACAATCTCAGCCCTTAGCCCAGCCGCACACAAGGACCTGTCAGGCCATGCTGTCTGGCGAATGTCTTATTCATCTTTGTGTGCCTGATATCTACGCATTCCCTGACACCTGGAAGGTAGTCACTTAATAAATATAGGTTGAGTGCGTGGAGAAGAGAATAGGTTCATTTTCCATAGAAGATGATCTAATTGTCTAATATCTATTCACTAGCTGGAGAAACACATGCCAAAGTACTTAAGACGGAAACTACATACTGAATTAAATCCAAAGACACGGATCTTTGAGATCCAGCCCACTTCCGGGGTCTTGGATCCTGGTGAGAGATCCAATGTACAGGTGAAATTCATGCCCAAAGAAGAGGTAAGCTTTAAAGAAATGTGGTTTCATTCAGACTCTATCTCTTTGAGCTTTACTCAAAGTCCATGCTTAATTGGGTCTCCAGGGAACCTTTGAGTGACCCATGCCTCACTATTCTGAATATGATATCAGGTGCTTCTGGCCATCAGTAGCATGGCCTGGCAGCTGAGAGCACCAGCTCTGGAATCAGCACAGCTTTCTAACCTATTGCTTTTTAACAGCAGACCTAGGTTAGTGGCCTCCTACCACTGCACTTAGAGGCTGAATGGCTTTGAGTAAATTCCTCAGCCTCACTAAACCACAGTGTGCTCAGAAAGAAAATGAAAAATAATAATATCACATGTTGAATCCCTGAGTGCAATTCCCAATAAGCTCCAAAAACTGGAAAAAAAATTCACAAGTTGCAGACCCAAACTCATCTGGCAGAAAACCCTCATTGGAACTGACAGGAGACGCTTAACCTTTATTTACCTCACTTCGTCTGCAGTCAGAAATTGCCACTGTGGAAATACTGAGGTGTTCAGTTACAGGGGACCTGTGCCAGACCCTGCTGAAGATACTATGTAATATGGGGTATATGCATTGTGTTTATCTTTTTAAAAAACCTGAATTTGAAAGTGTCTGTTTCTAGGGTGTCATGTTAGATATTGTCAACTTGCAATGGCTACCTTCTAGGAATATTTTGAGGATTAAATGAATTAATGTGAGCAAAATGCACAGCATACTATTCTGTATGTAGTAAGAGTTACTATTTTACTCTTATAAATAAATAGTAACTATTTACTATTAGTTGTGACACATTCCTGGTAGACATATTCCTTGGGCCTCACAAGCAATTCTTTTGTGAACAACGCATCAGCACAAAGCTACTCCTGACAAAGAACACAGTAAAGATAAGATCCTAGAACCAGAGACAATCTCAAGATGTTACACTGTAAAGAGTTTTGTTCAGTGCTTAAGGCATTTGGGAGATGTTTTCCTCTATTCTTTTAAAAGAAAAAGTCAATGTGATTTTTATAGAATACCTATAGTTAACCCCCATTTTCCTGGTAATGGCCTTGAGAAATGCTTAGAATCTGCAGTGAGAAAGAAAATAAGAAGTGAATTACTTCATATCTGATTCTAAAATAAAGCCTTTATTTTTATCTCAACTCTTTTAAAGCACAAGAGAATTAATATGTTTCTCATTCTTAAAGAGCCTTAAGACTGTCAGAATTTACTCAAGATTTTGGAGGTCTTACTGAATGAGGGACATATCAACAAATATAGTACAAAAAATAGATTTGTTCAGGCAGTTCCATAAATGTTGAGCTGGAATCAGTCGAAGTTAACAAAATGTTTCCATCAGTTGGGAGAGGAATTTATTGGCTGCGTACAAGAACTAGGTGAGCCTTTCAACCCATATGATCCATGCCTCTATCTCCATCAGCCTCAGCAGCACAGAGAGATCACTGTTGTCCACACCAATAACTCCTAGACATTATCATAACATGTGTTCTGAATACTCTGTGTTAGAAAACAAGGGAATGAGTGAAATGTTTTAAAAATAATTCCTTAAAAAGCAATTAAAATACAGAGTTTGGGTCATAAGGTACCAGCCCTCTTAGCCAGTAATTCGTTCCGTGTGTGTCTATATGTCTATACATCTGATTTTCCTCTTTGAGCTAAGACAGATAGGAGCTTTTAAAATCATGAAACCAATCATGGCCTCCAAACCCAAGCCATGAATCCAACTATATCAGAATCACCTGGACATCTGGCTAAAAATGCAGAATCCCTAGCATTACCCTGCACCTACTAAGTCAGGCTGTCTAGGGATGGGGCCTGCAAAGCCCCATTTTTAATAGGCTCCCCAGTGAAACCAGATCAGGATAGTCAGTATCATGATCAACTGGTATTTGGAGTATAATTGTATCAATGAACTGAATGCCCTGACTGATCATCCCAGACCTGCTGTTTAACTGTATCTTCAAATAATGCAAACAGGTTCATTCATATTCTCTTAAGAAAAAGCCCTGGAGACAAGATTTGAGTGCAAGCAGATTACTTGGGAAGTATAGGGAGCACTGATAGAAAAGTAGAATGTGACAAGAGAAAGGAAGGCAGCTAATCGGGTGTGCAAGGAAGCCAGCTGCCTTGGAGCCTGGAACTTAATCCCACCAGGAAACTGAGCAAACAGACAAAATGCACTTTCAGAACTATTCCTCCCAAGGACTATGGGACATGGGTGTTTATGCAGTAACTCCTGAGAGTCATTGGTTGAGGACCGCTCCCAGAAGGCACTACTTCCTCAGCATGTCTGTCCTGCCCTGCCCTGCCCACGGACAGCAGAACTCCAGAAATGAGAGCCCAGAGGTGCAGATCTGAGCACACTGTGGGGTCTGAGGTATATGATCACAGCAGTCAGAGGCCTTCTACAACTGATGAAATACTTGGTACATACAGTGCCTGGAATGCTAGTAATATCAATTGCTTTTATATGAAAAGTTTTCTCTCTTAATCTAAGTAAGATCGATTTTGTCCCCCCAGTGGTTTTCAGTTTTACATGGCATGTAACAGAAAAAAATTAAGATGCTTGTTTTGTTTTTATATTTTCCAGAAACTTTACAAACAAACCCTAGTGTTCCAGATTTCCCAGAGTTCTCAGAAGCTTATCCTGCTGGCCCAGGGGCAAGGCCTAGAGCCACACTTGGAATTTAGTCCTTCGGTTCTGGAGCTGGGGCCACTGCTGCCTTACGCACCTGGAGATGAGGCGGAGGTGGTGGTAAAGAATCCCTGCGACTTTCCCATTGAGATTTACTCCTTGGAATTTGATCAGCAATATCTCATAGAAGAGAAGGTAAACAGAAGCCAAAACCAAACTCCATTTCCTGCCCATGCTAGGCCCTACCATGTACTCATCCTCTTGTCTCTGCATGGGCACCTGCCACTCCTTCCTCTTAAGCCTGTCCTTGTCAGTTTAAAGATCACTTTGTAGCCTTTCCTGACCTATTTCCTTTCCAAAGCAGCAGAATTCATTGCTGCTTTGTGTTCTCATTATATAGTTTAAACACTGAATGGAGAAACTTAA
This sequence comes from Manis javanica, assembly GCF_040802235.1. NCBI lineage: Eukaryota > Metazoa > Chordata > Mammalia > Pholidota > Manidae > Manis > Manis javanica. The sequence continues at coordinate 52,430,192 of NC_133172.1, forward strand.
TACATGCTCATGGTTAAAACTCAAACAGTAAAGAAGACATGCAGTCATTATATTTGAAGTGACTTTCTTATAGACAGACTATATTGGGTCATTTTTTTAATACACCAGTAGTCTCTGTCTTTCATTTGTGTATTTAAACCATTTAGATTTAAAGTAGTTATGTTAGGGCTTAAATCTGCCCTTTTCTCTGTAATTTTTTCTAGTAGGTGTGTGGTGGTATCTCGTTTCATTTGCATTTCCCTGATGACATATGATGTGGAGCATCTATTCATATGCTTATTTTCTATCTGTGTATCTTCTTTGGTGAGTTGTCTGTTATGGTCTTCAGCTCATTTTTTAATCAAGTTGTTTTCTTATTCTTGAATTTTAAGAGTTTTTTGCATATTTTGGATAACAGCATTTTATCAGAAATAAAATGTATCAGAAAATATTTTGCAAATATTGTCTGTAACAGATATTTTGCAAATATTTTCTCCCAAGTGTTTTGCAAATATTCGCCCAATATTTCTGGCTTATCTTCTCATTCTCTTGACATTCTCTTTCATAGCACAGAACTTAAAAAAAAATTTTAACTAAAACTCTTTTTAAAAATTTTTTATTGAGGTACATACAATAAAATATGCAAATCTTAGTGTACAGCTCAATGAATTTGATATGTGTATACACTCATGTTAACTATCATCCAGATCAAAATATCAAACATTCTCACTAATATTTTCCCTTTCACTTATCTCACCCATCTCCTTTATAACAACCACTAGTCTGTTCCCTGTATCCATGACTCTATTTTGATTTTGTTTGTTTCTTTATAAACTTTTTATTTTAATGAAGTTCAGCTTATCAATTGTTTTTTCACAGACTGTATCTAAAAAGTCATCACCCTACTCTAGGTAGCTTTCTCTTATGTTATCTTCTAAGAGTTTTATAGTTTCATGTTTTTCATTTAGACCTATGATCCATTTTGAATTAACTTCTATGAAAGGTATAAGATCCATCTGGGTTTGGGGGTTTTTACACGTGGATGTCCAGTTCCAGCACCATTTTGTTGAAAAAACTATAGCTTGTTATATTGCTTTTGCTCCTTTGTCAAAGATCAGTTGACTATGTTTATTTGGATCTATTTCTAAGATTTCTATTCTACAACATTGATCCATCCAGGTCCATTTTTACTGTCTTTAACCCGCTATCCTACCTTGAGACCGAGCTGTATGAACTACCCCTTTATCTAATACCCTAAATACCCTACCTTTTAGAAACTGCCTCTTAGTCCTCTACTATGAGCAATAATGAAATTGTCCAGTCGTCTTTTTCCTTCTCCCCACCACCCTCTAATTTAAAATATTTTCTTACTTCCAGCTAGTGCCTGCTAAGAAATCATCTCATCTACACTTCCTCCATGTTTTGCTTTTTGCATTATATCTGTAGGGTCAGAGCTTATATTAATATGTCAGAAAGTAATTCTATCATGTAATCATAACTCTACACTTAAATGAACTCAATGCTAACTACCAGTCCTGGTGATGAAGCCTTTCCAGTCACTACTGGGTTGTCTGAAACTCATTCTCTAGTGGATTCCTCAGGAAGGGATCATAGGAACAATATTCCCAGAGTACTCACATGTTAGTAACTGTTTATCTGTGGCTTTATGCTTGAAGATCAGTTTGACTGGATATAATATCCTTGGGTTGCACTTTCTGCACTTGAGTATCTTAAATGCATTGCTCCATTGTTTGCCCATAAGGTTTTGCTGTTCCTGAAGTCTGACGCTTAGTAATCCATGGCTTATTCGTTGTCTATTGCAGTAAAACAAATTACCCCCAAGCTTAGCAACTTAAAACAATAAACAATTGTTATCTCATGTTTTCTGTGAGTCAGCAATTTGGGGATGGCTCAGCTAATGTGATCTGCTCCTTCTGGACCGTCCCCCAGCTTAGCCTTGGAATCTTCCATCGTCTGTACATCCAGTGTTTATGTTCTGCCAATTTGGGTTCTGTATCCAGAAGTTTCTCTTCAGAATGGGAATCTGGAAATTAGTTGGCCAGACCTTTGTGTCTCTGCATCAACCAATATTAGGAAAACTCCTTCCTTTCCCCACTGGTCTGACATGCCATCTCTGTCCTATATCAAGCTCCGCATATGAATGGGTCTATTCTAAGGTCTCTCTTCTATTTCATTGGTCAGTTTGTCTGTCCAACATCAATCCCAACCTGTCTATTACTCCAGTTTCGTAAGCGCTGATATCTAGTAGAGAAGTCCTCTCTCTTTATTCTTCTTCATTAGTGTTTTAACTATTCTTGGCCCTTTATTCTTCCATATAACTTCTAGAATGAGCTTATTAACAGTGGTTTTCAAACAACTAAAAACGGTAATCCTGGAAATGAGTTATCTAACAAAAGAGATTTTTCACACCAGTAAATTAGGTCATATAGGAAGTGATAGTTTTTTAGGACTTTATTTTTTATTGTGTTTTATAAATATAATACACACTAGGGTTTCCATATTTAGTAGAAAGAAAAACAGATTGCCCAGTTAAATTTTAATTTCAGATAAACAACATAGGACATTTAAACTAAGAAAAGTACTCATAGTTTATCTGAAGTTCAGATTTAACTGGGCATCTCATACTTCCCCTGACAACCCTGATACATGTTTCCTCCCCACCCCCCACACTCCCCCACCCACACATACTTAATAGCATTTCACCTGTTTTTCCCTGAATCCTCTATTTATGAGACAACCACCTTACCTAGTATAATATTGCTAAGCACACTATTTCTTAAGAACGTGTCACTGTGTTGTTTTTAAAACAAGAAGAAAGTTCTCTTCCCCATGTGAGACGCCCAGGCTCAAATGGGGCAAAATAAAGATCCTACGTGCTGAGATTCAGAGCGCAGCCTACCTTTTAGACCTCTGCAAAAGACCCTGCCCTTGTGCACACCCCAGCCTCAGGCCAGAGCAGGGGTTTTACAGATGGGTGAACAGACCCTCCCTGGGGCTTGGGAAGGAAGCTTCCATCGAGACCCACAACAGTTCCTGCTTTCCTTGAGCAGATCTTGCGAATGCTGAAGGGCTATGATTCCTACAACACCCTGCTGCTGCCTCCCCGCCTTGCAGGGGAGAAACTGCCCCCAGAGGTGTACGAGTACTTTAAGGAGATGCAGCGGTCCAAAGAGGAGCAGATGAAGGTGAAACACCTGGAGAACCTGGCTCAGGAGAATGGTGAGAACTCAACGTGGAGAGCCCTCCACTCCAGCCTTGGCTTCTGTGAATTACCCCTGCTGGGAGTTAAATCAGTTATTGAGCACCTGCCAGGAGCCAGGCAGGTGCTAGACACCTTTGTCTTTTATTTCTAACCCTTACCAATGGTCCCATTGTCCCCATTTTATGGATGCAGAGACAGGGACACATTCTGCTCTCACTGGAGTCTAGGGAGGACGTAAGACTTCTCGTGTGGCTTGTCGTGTTGCGTGCTTCTCCTCCCTGCTTCTCCGTGCCCTCATCCTGTTCTTACTGCTCCCTTCTTCTGTGTAAACCACAGGTCCAGTTATTTTCTTCATGCCCATTTCCTGCCCTAGACAAGAAACTCCCATAAAGGCAGGGACTGCATATTCCCCACTTGTAAACCCAGTGCTTGGAACAGCACCTGATACGTTGTAGTGCTCAATAAATATGTGCTATTTATTAAAAATAAAGAGTGAATGAATGAGCGAATAGTGTCTGTTCCTCCCGCCCTGTGCTTGTTTCACCTCCCAGGGAATCTAGTGGAGAATACTAGTTTGCCATCAAAGGAGAAGAGGAGAGGAGAATGCCTCTCTGCCCAATCTCCTGGTCATGTTCATTGAGCCCTGTTAGTCTGCTAGAACTGCCATCACAAACACCACAAACTAAGTGGCCAGCAGAGATTTCTATCCTCACAATTCTGGAGGCTACGATTCCAAGGTCAAGGTGTCATCAGGGTTGTCTCCTTCCGAACCTTCCTCGTTGGTGTGTTGATGGCTGTCCACGTGGGCTCACAGGGTTTTCCCTGTGTGCGTGTATCCTAACCTCTTCTTAGAAGAACACCAGATTATGGATGGATGGGACACCTATAGGACTCATTTTAACTCACCTGCCTCTTTGAAGGCACTATCCCCAAATACAGTCACAGTCTGAGATACTGGGAGTTAGGACTTCAACATATGAATTTTAGGGGAAACGAGTAAGCCCACAACAAACACCCACTGTGTTCCAAGCATTGAGTTGAAGTGCTGAGGAAAGATCAGTGAAGCAAGTCCCTGCCTTGGAGGGCTCGCAGTTGGGTAAGGGATGGGGATGGGTAGACATTTAAATTCAGGACTGCCTAGCACCCAAGGCAGAGAGCTACAAGGGGCTGCCGGGTACAAAGGGCCTCATGACATCAGGGAAGGCCCTTGTCGTTCTCGTCCCCAGCTTTCTATCCCATCCTTACACACTGTCGTGGGTTCGTTTTCCATTTGGCCCTTTGAAAGGCCGTCTGGAGCCAGGACCTGAGGGTCTGGAGGGGGCCAGGAAGGCGTACGCTCTGCGTGCACCAGTGCTTCTCTGAGCACCGGCTCCCTCTGCTCCCGCTGTAGACCATCCTTCTCTGCTTCCACACCTTGTCCCGGGAGGCCCAGCAGGCCCACGTCGCGGTGCCACCACACACAGGAGAGCTGCCACCTCTCCAGCTCAAATCCAAATCCTAGATCGAGAGGATGTCCTGGCCCTGGGATGGGGAGGGGGGGGTCATTCTGTATAGTCACAGCCCTACATGCCCACAAAAACTCTGTGGGATCGGGGCAATGAGGAGGGCGCTGGGCAGACAGTAGCAGATGTGCTTCATAATGGCTTGGAGAAATGTTTGTGATAAAGGGGAAAGCAGGCTATAGATTGGCATGTACAATAGGACCCCAAGTAGAGTCTGGAAAAAACTAAAAATTAAAAATCAGAAAGGTTGCAGCTCTCACATACAGCTGTCATAAAACTAAGCTCCAATTCCTCTGTCACCCATCCTTTGTCTGTCTATATCTCTTTCTGCAGCTAAATTTTATCATTTTTTGCTTTTCTGAATTTTCCTAATTTTCTGGTGCAAGTGTATAAGTTTTTTTTTTTTTAATATTAAAATGCAGAAACACTCTGGGCAGTGGAACTTCTTAAACAGCTGACTGATTGCAGTTCTTGTTAATTGGGTTTGGGGGGGAGGGGGTGTGGCAACCAATTCAGTGATTCTTTCTTCTGTCTCTCTTTCCTTTCCTGCCCCGTCTCCCTCCCCTGTTCCCAACAATTCCCTGTGTGTTTTCTTTCACCCTTTGCTCCCTGGCAGATGAGGAAGATATGCCCTTGTCAGAACAGGGAACCTCCACCAGCACGAAGAGGACCTCGCTCAGCCGAGGCATCTCTGTTACATCCAACCTGGAGGAGCGGCATGTCCCTGTGGTTGAGACCAAGACCCACCCAGATGAAGAGGAGAGCCTGGAAAAAACAGTGTCTCAAGGTAATCAAGCACTTTAATGTTTTGGTACCAGTTCTCTCTCAGTGGAAGTGGGAAAACTGTCCAATGCCTTTACACCTTTCCCCATAAAACGCTTCCTCCAAGCCTCCTAGCACTACTCTGTATTAATTCTAGAATATGAATATGCCATCGTTTATTTAGCCCTTTCTCTTAATGTTGCAAGTTCAACTAGTCTCCAGTATTAATTTCTCAGCAGGAGATTCCAAAAGTGGAATTAAAGAGTCAAAGAGTATCTGAATAGTCAGTGCTAATAGCTAGTACAAATGATCAGTCCCAAAGGGCCCGTACACTCCAGGGGGAAACAAGGGCTGCTTGTCATTTTAAAACAATGTTTATAAAGAAAGAGTTACTCCCGTTTCCATCAGAGCCCATGTGCGTGCTGGGTGTGTCCACGTGCACACACACGCCCACACACACACCTATATCTCCAATTTGCAGCTGACAAGACGCAGAGCATAGACAACCACTCCACGGAGGAAGTTGGAGAAGTAGATGACAACCCGGTGAGCAGGGCGATCGCCCGCCACCTGGGCATCGATATCTCCGCCGAAGGCCGCCTGGCCAAGAACCGGAGAGGCATCGCCATTATTGTCCATGGGACACCTTTGTCAGGTAGGCCACAGCTCTGTGGGGTCGCCCTTTTGGGGTTTCTGCAGTTTGCACTTGTAATTTTTGAGACAATATAAATTCTGCTTGAACTTTAGGTACCAAAGGATTATCCCCAACCTGTTAAAACTCTAAAACCTTCAGAGATACAGGGTGAGAGAAAAAACAGAGACACCTCATTTTTAATCAATACCACTCTGAATTGTTTGAGCTTGTTTTCTTCCAATAATTTTAAAGCATTAAAATATTAAAGAAGATCCAAGACATTAAATTATTTAAAAAGAGAAGAAAAATATGTGGAAACCCTCTGGCCTGGCAATATTATTTCTAAAAATTTATCTTAAGAAAATAATAATGTGGACAAAGATTAACTGCATGACTATTCACTACATCATTGTTTACCATTAAAAAAATGGGAGCAACAGAAATGTTCAATATGGAGTTAATTAAGCCATAGTGCATTCATAGAGTGAATTACGTAGGCATTTAAAACTGTGTCTTGTACACCCATGTTCATTGTAACATTATTCACAGAAGCTAAAAGCTAGAAATAGTCCAACTGTCCATTGACGTATGAGTAGATATACACAGTGTGGTAGAGTGGGGTATTATTCAGCCTTAAAACACTAGAAAGTTCCGACATGCTTTCTGACAACATGGGTGAACCTTGAAGACATGATGTTAAGTGAAGTAAGTCAGACACAAAAGGACAAGTACTGTAAGATACCATTTTATATGAGGTACTTAGAGTAGCCAAACTCATAAAGAAAGAAAGTAGAATGGAGTTATTAGGGGCTGTGGGGAGAGAGGAATAGGGGGCTTACTGTTAATGGCGACAGAGTTATCAGGCTCAACCAGATATTCCAGGATAATCTCCCATATCAATATCCTTAACTTAATCACACTTGCAAAGTCCCTTTACTATATAAACTAACATATTCACAGGTCCCAGGGATTAGAATATGACATCTTTGGGGGGCCATTTTTCGGCCTGCTATATAACCCATTTCTTTTTATAAGAAATATAAGTAAAATGGTTATATACACATACTTAGCAGCCATATGCTAACTGTAATTTCTCTGGATGAGCAAACTGTGGATCACTTTTTCTTTTCTCCTGTCTGTTGTTCCTAAGTTTCTTCTTTCTTTTAATGAATATATATTTTAAAAATAAGGGGAAAAACTCAACACAAGTTATTCTTTAAACCAAAAACCTCTCCCCATTAGAATCAGAGCCAGTTTGAGCTACAAGATTTTTAAAGTTCGTCTGATAGAACCACGTTAAACTGAGAAGATCCAGAGAGGATGTGGGTCGCCATCACATTGCACATGGCAGATCGGTGGTAGAATTGGACCAGAATCCAACTTCCTGACTCCTGGCTCAGTTCTCTCCCCTCTTTTCTGCTGCCACCTCTGGCAACATGACAGACTTAGAGGCAGAACACTTGGAGAGATCGCTTTACAAGGGCCTCAGTTCTAGAAGCTTCTTCTGCCTAGGACACTGAACAAATGAAAGCCAGGAAATTCAGCTCCCTGACCTTTTTTATAGGAAAGTCAGCCACTGCAGTCAGCCTGGCCAAGTACTACAGTGCAGCCTGCTTGAGCATCGACTCCATAGTGCTGGAAGCCATCCTGGACAGCAGTAACGCCCCAGGGCTCCGGGCCCGCGAGCTCTGCATCAGGGCTGCCATAGAGCAGTCCACGAAGGAAGGGGAGGAGTCTGGTAAGAGGTGTTCTCCCTGACTTTGTATGCACAAGTGGCCAGCACGCCCACTGCTAAAGCCCATCTGCTCTGTTTCTCCCACTGAACTTTGCCCCCACAGCCCCAGTGAAGGCTGCCTTGTAATACGCTGCTGGCTTAGTAGCTCAGGGAAGAATCGCCAGTTTTAGCAGCTCTCCTGGCTGCCTAAGGCAGGCACACACTTGGCTGTGCAGGGAACAGGACCATGGATAAGACACGTCCCACATCTCTGGGGGTCGGCATGCGACATGGGCTTGTTCAGAGCAGAGAAAAATTATGTAGCAGAAGTCCTGGCTTCTGGGAAAGAGCAAGTTTGGGATCCTTGGGATCCAACAAGCGTAATTTGGGAAGTTTTCATGGAAATGAGCTTCGAAGTAGCAGGAGAATGTTGATAGGTAAAGATGGCGGCCAGAACACGCCAGACCAAGACAGCAGGGAAGCTGACAGTAGATTAGAGACGGGAAGGCAGGCTGAGGCCAATTGCAGTTAACCTGGATGCCAAGATTAGGAACTTGGATTTCATTTTGGAGGAAAAGAGGAGCTGGGCTGGAAGAGAAAGCAGGGCAGACTAACTTGGGATCCACGGGGAAGATGAGCAGCGAGGAGCCCTGGACTCCAAGCCAGGCTCCGCTGACCCACCTTCATCCAGCCTCCGAAGGTGGGGCCTCTTCTCCAGCCCCACTCAGCCAGCTGCAGGTGGAAGGCTTTTGTATTCCTCAGGAGAATCACACTAGGTTTCAGCACACCGTCTCCACTGTTGTTTCTTTATTACCCTCCAGTGACTCTTACTGTAAACTCACTCTCTCTGTTGTAGTCCAGGAGGCTGCTTCGGGCCAAAGTGCCGTAGGACAACTACGACTGAGCAGTGAGACCCTGAGCAAGTTAACCTTGGAAAGTAATCTGGCTACCCCTGAAGCGAAACCTGCAAAGGCTTTGCGTGGAAGCATGCTGCTCCCCAAAAGCAAGGCAGAGAGCCACGCCTCTGGGTCTCAGAAGCAGCATCACCAGCACTCCTCTGAAACACCTCAGGTACAAGCCTGGGCTCCCTGGGACGAGGGCTGGGATCCTTCCTCCTCTTCCTCTGGGGCAGCATGACTTCATTCCTATGGGTGCCCTTCCTCGCCAGGCAGGCCCGAGCACTGTCCCCGCACCGCTTCTCCTGAGAGGAGTGCCCATCCAGCAGGTGTCCAGCAGGTGCATTCAATGCTACAGACACTAGGCTGGGGGCTGGCAAAGTAAAGCCCCTGCCCTCAAGCTGCACCAAGAGTCTGATGAAGGAGATAACCACACATTCATATTTGTAATAAAATGAAACTGATGACAAAAGAGGTGTGTAAAAGCATTAGGTTCGCCATATGAAATCGCCAATATTTAGCCATTTGGAAACTCCGTAACAGCAATTTCGTATGGATCAACCTAATGCTAAAAGAACACTAAGGATGAAACCACTAATACAAGTTGTGGGAGGGCTTCAGGGGAGACTTGGGGAGTCATAAAGTAGTCAGGGAGTTTGAACCGTGATCCGTGGGCCACAGGACTTCAAGAACAATCTCAGCAGAATAGTAGGTGCTATAGCCAGAGACAGTTGATGGTGCTGGGAGAGACAGGTGGGTGAAGAGTTGTCGAAAGCAGTCAAGTGAGTGTAGGCTTCTAAGACTTAGGAAGGAAAGGAAAAGAGAACAGGCACTGAAGGAGCAAACCCAGGGTCAAGAGATTTCTTTCTCCAAAAGGAGGTGGAGGCATAAGCAGGTGTATAAAGAAAGTTGCTCCTTGGAAAGTATAATGTAATGATCCACCCAAGAGGGAATAAGATGCCAGGAGGAGACAGGGAAAGCAGGATTAAGCAGAGTCAAAAGAGATGGAAGCCAGCTTCCTGTAGAGCCAGTAAAGGTGAAAACAGATACAGCTGCATGTGGGAGAAGCAGGGTGGAGAACGGAGGTTGGAGAAAGTCTAGCTGAGTGGCTCTAGGATGCGCATGGGACATGAGGTCTTTGTGGAGAGTGTTGAGGAGATTGAGGTTGCAGATCATGGCCAAGAGAGTGGCAGAGCACTGATGTGTCCCCTCTCAGGGAAAGAGCCAGAAATTGGTGGTGCACCAGAATAAAGATAATTGAGAATTCTGATGGCTCAGCCAAGATGGGAAGTCATGACTTCACAGTTGGGAGATTTCTCTAAGCACCTCCTGGCAGCCCTCAAGCAGAGCTCGAAAGAGCAGTTGTCATCATTGCAGGGGCTGGATGTGCTCAGAACAAGGGGCAAGGGAGTTGAACGTGGCATCAGCATCTGGGAGGTCCAGCCTGGATAGATGAGGAATTAAGAGGAGGGCAATAGAATGTGAGAACAGGAGGAATGAAAGGGCCTGTGGACCTTGTTACAGTCTGAGAGTGCCATAGGGGGCGGAGGAGAGGTGGGTATTCCAGAGAAGGCTGCTGAGGCAGACAGAGTGGAGGTAAAAGACTTGCAGGAGAGGATGCCCACATGTCGGATGGGGCAGGTGAATGGAGGGTTGAATAGGGCAAGCAAATGGAGTGGAGGCAAAGGTCTTCCTGTGAGAGGAGGTGTGCAGGTTGGGTGGGGCGTCCACCAGGCTGACTCTGTGCCAGGGGATATCTCTGATCTTCGCTTTAGCTGTACATTCTTCTAACACCTTGAAAATTGAAATAATTGACTCAGTTTCTCTTAGAGCATCATCATTGTAACACTCTTTTCCAAGATCTATGATATTCTTTACATAGATATTTATGGATGAACTAAAACTCATATATTCATATTAAATAGGTTGTCATGGGAATCATTTTCTTTAGTTTGGTTCCACCCATCTGGACACTGAAGTAAGGCTCTTTACAGTATATCAAAGGCAGCAGGAAGTCCAAATCCTGACTCCAATAAGCTCCCTGGCAATAAATAGGTAACTTAAAACCCATTTAGGATCATAGTACAAATCAGAGCTCATAGACCCCCACATGTGGCTGCCTGCACTGCTTTGGTGTGACAGGAATCAAGTGGTTTGGACAATAGCCACCCTGTAGCAGTGCTTTACCCAGAGATGGCTGTTGGGTCTCCTACCACAAAAACTCTGCAATAACTGACACTATAATTGCAAATGGGAAGAAATGTGTTGTCTGTAATATAATGAAGATATGATCTGTAATGTAAGGTCATTGAATTATAAATCACTTGTTCCAGGAAAGCACCAGATAAAAATCCTGATCTTGGGAATATTTAATCCAACACTCTTGCTTCTCAGTTCCATGGCCCCCCTGGCTACCCACTACCATGATCATTTCTGGACCTTGCCCATCATCACCCATCAGCTCCAACACCTCTGTATCACATGGCCTACTTTCTGACAACCATCTTCTAGCTTCCCGTGGTTTATTTCCCGTGGGAAATAACTGGGCACACTGAAACCTCCAGTCCACGTCTTTGGTGCCTACCACCCTTTCACTTCCTTTCTCCTCCAGTTTGGATTCCGTGCTCCGTCTGCCTTGCCCATCCCCCTCTGTTGTTCTCTCCAAGTAAAACTTCACGCAGCCCAGGTAAACCCAGTTCTGTGCCTCCTCTATGCAGGGTAGCCGAACATTGCTGGAGAAAACCCTCATCTCTCCTGAGTGGTCTTAATTTTCATTTAAGACCACCCACCTCAAGTGGGCCCTTTGGTCTGTCCTAGTGAACTTGCCCTCCATTTCTTCAAGTGAACTGTTTCACTGCTCTCATGACCCTCCAAACCCCTAAGACGCTTTCCTCTTCCACCTTCTTAGCTACTGATCTCTCCTCTGACTTCACGGAGACAGAAGACATCCACCCTATCCTAACTCTCCCAGCCAGCCTTCATCCTAACCCAGCACCACGCCTTCCCTGCAGCTGAGCAGGGCTGCCCCAGCTCTTATCCAGGGCCCTGCATGCACGCACGGACCCCACCCCTTCCTCCCTTACAAGGGCTGAACGCCTGCAGCTGTCCGCTAGCTCCCAAGTGTGTTTTTCCCTACGCATTGGATCGGCCAGTGAGCACCTGTGCATGCCGTATTACCTCCCATCTTTAAAAATACTTCCCCAGGACCCCCGATCTGCCTCCAGCTGTTGCCCCAGCTCTGAAATCCTCTCCACAGCTATTCCTCCGAAGAATTGCTGCACGACTGCCTCGCCACCCTCACCACTGTTCTCTCTCCGCCTGTCCAGCGAGGCCTTTCTCCTCACCACTCCACCGCTACTCTTCGCATTCATCCTGCCCAGTCCAGCGTCCAGTTGTCTGTCCTCAGCTGGCAACCCCTCCTCCAGCAAGGCTCTCTCCACTGCTTTCAGGACCCCACGCTCTCCTCCTCATCGGGGGCTCCCTCCACTCCTCCAGCTTCTCCGTCTGCCCCAGATCACTCGCTTTGGGAGGTAGGCTAGAACTGAGACGCCTCATTCCTTTTTCTTTATAGGTGACCTCGTCCAGTTGATTACTTAAATATTTTCAGTTTGCTTATGACCCTCAGATTTCTTTCTCCAGCCCTAACTCCTCCCCATGCTCAGTTCATATATCCAAACTCACATTTAATATCTCTGTTGAATGGCTTAGAGACATCTCAGAATTTGTATGTCTGAAAAGAGATTCTCACTCCCTCCCCCCAAACCAAACAAGACAAAAAAAAAATCATTCTTCCCTTAGTTTTTCCTTTCTTAATAAGTAATTTCACCATTTTCCAACTTGATCAAGTCAAAACCCAGGGATTCTAGATGTGTATCTTTCTCTCACATCCCATCCCAAATCCTATCAGCTCTACTTCCAAAATAGATCCTGTATCAGCCACTTCTCACCCCTCCCACCACGGCCACCCTTGTCCCTGCCTTGGCCATGGGCATATCTAACTAACTAGTCTTCCTGCTTCCACTCTTGTCACCTCATACAGCAGGTAGAGTGACCTTTAAAAATAAAAATCAGATCATTTATCTGCCTTAAACATGCCAACAACTCCCCCTTATACTTGGAATAAAATCCACATTCCTTACCATGGCCTACAAGCCCTGCATATTCTAGCCTGGCCATGTTCCCCATTGCTCACACTGAGAAGGCTCTCTTTTCAGGATCCTGTCTCATTCTTTCACACCATCCAGGTAATGCGGCCAGTCTCTCTAACAGCCAGTGTCCAACCCTGTCATTGCCCCTTATTCCTCCACCTGATTCTCTTCACCAGCACTGAACAGTCTCTGTAATCAATTACTGATGCATGTCTTTGTGCGCTTCTTTTCTGTCTCCCCATTTGAATGAAAGGCCCACACAGGCAGCAAGATCACCAACCTTATTTGTTGCATCCCAAGGACTACTGGGGTCCCTGGTGCATAAAAGGTGCTCAATAACTATTTGCTGAATGAATGAACAAATGTGTGCTTTTCAGTACATATACAAAGCACTTTTCACAGTGTTCCTGCTCAAAGCTTCCAGCAGTTCTCTAAGGAAAATAGAAATCTTCCATTTTACAATGCCATCCCCACTTTACAGATGAGGAAATGAAGCCCAGAAAGATTAGGTGATTTTCCCGAAGTCACGTGGCATGCAAGTGTAGGAGTTGTTGGGATACCAAGTCGTATTCTAACTGCTGATCCTTCTCCCGCTCAACAGGTTTTCTCCAGCCCTCTCCCCTTGGGGCCTGAGCAGCGCAGGCTCAGTGTCGGCACCAGTATTGGAGGTGAGACCGGGCTCATGAGCTGTGTGCTCCCTGAGGAATTACTGGTTCAGATCCTGGCCGAGCGCATACAGGTGCGTCCCCACCCACCTGCACAGAGCTGCAGAGCTGCGGGGGTGAGCTGAGATTCTGGGCCATCACCCACCTACAGCAGCTCAAAACCCCAGAGCCCTGGAGAGGAACGATGGATTTCTTCACCCCCAGCAGTCATTTACTTGTCCTTTTGCTGCCCTTGGCAGCCCCTGACCCTGTCTTCAGTCTGCTGAAGCCACTCACCTTAAAGGACCAGTGAGCAGAAGGTTATACACACTCCCAAAAAAATAAGAGTCATGGTACAGACCTACAGTGGTATGTTAAAAAGTATAACATGGAGCCATTAAAGTTAGAGTCTGAAGCTATCCATGTTCATTGCTGTAAAACTGTATTTTCAATATATTATTGAGTGAGAAAGGCAGATTATGAAATCCTATGTAAGGCACAATTACATTTCTAAAAAATATTTATAAATATCATACACAGTAAAAGTTCTCCAAGTACATGTTCACTGGTTATCTTTGGATAGCAGGATTACAGATTTTTAGTCTTCTTCATATATTTTTTGGTTATTTTACAATGCCATATTGCTTTTAAAGTCAGAAACACAATAGCTGTTTCCCTTTTTTTTTTTTAATTTTATAAGTGTTGTGCAGTTAAAGAAAAGAAAATAAGACCAGCAGGATTTGGGAGGGGATCACTAAATTGCTAAATTACTCACCAGGTCCTGGAGTTGTGCGTTTGCTTTAGTTTTTCAAACTGAACCACATTTAAATATAACACAATTAGACTTGAGGTTCCCAGATGTGGAGGAATGTCATCACTGGAAATGAGTCACTTCATTCGTGCTACTCTGTAAAGGTACTAGCACTCCCCGCTGATTTGAGCAAGGCGGTCTTATAAGTAATTGTGCAGGTGTTTCATGCATCCGATCAAAGGCTGGGAATCGTGAGTAAAGTCCAGAGTAAACTGGTAGAGCTGGGCCACTCAAACTGTTGGTCTCTGAGATAACGAGTTCCCACTGCTTCCTTCATTTCCTACAAAGGGGAAAAACACAGCAGCTGAACTAGTAGCGTATTTAGTGATGTAACTGATTTACATTCTGGCACAAGGTTCTTGTCTCATCAGACACTGGTAGTAATCAGTTCCTGGCCAGCGGCGGCCGGTCTGACTCTGAGTAACTGCGGTACGGCACGGGCTGCTCAGTTGCTAATGTTCACAAAATCATTACACTCCACTAAGAAAGCTACACAGGGCCCGCCAGGCACTGCTGTCCATGCCGTCTGCTGTTCTACACGTGGAACATCGTTCCTTTGTACCTCCCTTCCCTGCACCTCGGGGGCCTTCCCAGACCCTCACTTTAGAATTACTTGTCTTTCTTTATTTCTACAGAGACAGAATAAATCCTTTATTCTACATATATATATGACACAGACCTTTCATGATTGATAAAACATTCTTGTTTTTCTCTTATACTTTGTGGCAGCACCTTGAATGTAGCAGGCAGAAGGGCAGGGTAATGGTGTCTGCACTGGGGCCAGGTAGGTCTGCAGAACCAGTTGCAGCAGCAGGGAAAGAGCCAGAGGACAGAGCCACCCCCGGGTAAAGAACAGATGACCTTGCGGCCGTGGTAACATCTGCACCCTCTCGGGTTTCAGCTGAGTGACTGCTACCGCGGGGTGGTGTTCGATAGCCTGGAGACGCTCTTTGCTCGGACTGTTCCTGCCGCTCTGCTCTGCCTGCTGAAGGCCATCGGCAACCGCGAGCACATCTACGTTCTCAACATGGCCCAGGATTACACAGCCATGAAGGCCCAGGAGAAGGCCAAACAGGAGCAAGAAGGCAAGGCCCCATTCCCTGGGCTGCCTTCCCAAGCCCCGCCAGGTCTTTCCTTTCCACAGAGCTTCGGGCTCTCTGAAACGCTTCCCCAGGGCCACTGCCCATGGGCCTTACTGACACGATTACATTTCCCGTTTCACTGGTGCCCCACCTCTGCCCTGTAAGGTGGCTGGGAGTTCTTATTTCCCACTCTGCATGTGAGGGAAGTGAGACACTGGCTTGTTGAGAGACTGAAGAATGAAGGGGGACCCCAGCTCTTCCCACAGCAGGCCCATCCCCTTTCCCGCGGTATCACAGTGCATCGCTCCACATCTCTGGGATACCGCCGGTGTGAGGGGGGCACATGACTGACTCAGGTGACCAGTTAGCTTGTTGGTTTTATGTAAGCCAATTGTTAATGTCCTATAAAACTAGAGGTGCTGATAAACTTTACAGAACAACATCTATATTTTAGCCTTCTACGTACAGGCATTGCAGCAAACGTTTTGTACACTTTAAATGTCTTTACATGGCCCTTCAGGTTGTTTAATCTTCACAGTAACCTTGTGAAGATGGTTGTGCCCATTTTTCAGATGAGGAAAATGAGGCTCTGAGCTATCAAGTGTTATGTAAGATCACATAACAAAGTAGTTGCAAATTATAACTCTAAAACCTTTACTTTTTCTGTCATTACACCTGTAGCCTGGAAAAAATATTCAGTGTTTGAAAAAAAGATACATGCAGTGTAATGATGGCTTAAGTTTCCAGTTTAGTCAGAAGCAGGCCTAGCAAATCCTGGCGCCCAAGGGAGGAGGTGACACTGTCCCTGGGAGGCAAAATCCTGCTCTTGCCCCAGCTCTGACCACGTACTGCCCTTCCTTACCTCTCTCTTCTGGAACAATCTTAATAGACCAGTGTTTTTCTATTTGGCACATTTACAAACACTGAGCTCTCTTAGTTCTTAAACAGACCTCAAAGACTGCTTCCTCGTATTCTCACCCAGGGAAAAATTAGGAAGAATGACCAGGCACCTCCCGCAGTATTTTCACCTCCAGCTTCCTGGTTCTCTGGAAGGCTCATTTCCCCACAGTGATCAACTTGAAAGAATGAATCTCCTTTCATTTTCTCAGTTTTCTATGGATGGAAGTCTTCCACGGTGGCATTACTGGGCCCCTCTTCCCTACATCATCTGCATTTGAAAAAGCCCTGGGGCTGCGTACAGTAACCATACTATTACATTAACATCTAATTTCTATTGAATACTTAAGGCTACGCCAGGCACCGGGCTAGGTGCTTTACATGATTGCCTATGTGATCCCCACAACAGCCCCATGGAGGAGTCATTCTTCCTTAGCACTACCCCTTGCTAAGTGTACGAAAAAGAACTCAGACACAGATCTCTGAGCCCTCAGCTCAAACCTACAAAAATGTAAGGTGAGCGTGTTGCGCCAGTGAGGTGTGAAAAAGAAACCAAGAGCCTTTGTGCTGAATGTGAGCCACACTTCTGGACCCGGAGTCTGTAGGGCATGGAAGATGACTCCCCTTGGGCTGCAAGTGGTCCTGTCACCCTGAGCAGTTGGGTGGCATGTGCTCGTAATGGGTAACATCAATAGGTGATGTATTACTTCCCTATTACTGCCGTAACAAACAACCACAAACCTGGGGACTCAAAACAACCCAGATTGATTATCGGACGGTTCTGGAGATCAGAAATCCTAAAATCGAGGTGTCAGCAGGGCTACATTCCTTTAGCAGCTCTAGAGAAGAATCCTTTTCCTTGTCTTTTCCAGCTTCTAAAGGCCACCTGCATTCCTTGGCTTGTGGTCCCTCCCTCACAGCCCTCTGACCTCTGCTTGCATTGTCACATCTCTCTCCCTCTGCTTCATCATCACGTCACCTTCTCTGACTCTGACCCTCCTGCCTCCCCCTTATGAGGACCTTTGGGATTATATTGGGCTCACTCAGATAATCCAGGATCATCTCCCCAGCTCAAGGTCTTGGGCTTAGTCACAGCTGCAAAGTCCTTTCTGCTACCTAAGGGAAGCAGAGGTTCCAGGGATTGGGACATAGACATCTTTGGGGCCACTGTTCAGCCTACCGCAGATGGAGACCAATTTTGAATCTGTGTGAATGAAGGAAAGCGCAGCAGAGATTGGGAACTCAGGCTGCTGCACGAGCCGTCTCTTATTGGCACTGACCTTCTGCACCTGGCTAGGCTGAGAACTAAGCTACTGGGGGACCCTGCAGCCCAAGCTGGTGAGTGACTTCTCGCCTTCCTGTGTCTGTTCCCCCCACAGAGTGCAAACGCAGGGAAGCACTTAAGAAAGAGGAGGAACGTCTCCAATACATGGATGAGGAAGAATATGATGCCTTGGCAGAGGAGGAGAAAATCACATTTGATCGGGAGGTTCAGCAGGCCCTCTGGGAGAGGCAGAAGAGGTGGGAATGAAGGGCTGGCCAGAGTGGAAGTGGTTCCCCTGAAAGCAATTTCCACTGGGCACACAGCCCATCCTGGATCCCAGGGTCATCCTCCAGGGACCGGGGGAGGCATGGCAATGGCCGCAGGAGGCCCAGGAGGATGACCTGCTAAGAGCAGGAAAACGGATGTTGCCACCCAGGGTTCTGGTCACTGCAGCCCTTCAGGGCTTCTCCCATTCTCCTCTCCTCCTTCTCTCTGGAAGGCGTTTGGGCCTGGGCAGAAGGTGACGTAATGTGGTGGGGCAAGGGCTTCTGGCCCCTGTGCTGTCCTGGAGCAACCCAGGGGCCCCTCTCTGCACATGGGCATGGTGGGTGCTCCCCAGAACTCAGCCATTTCGCCTTCCTGGACCACCATCTGGGCCTTCAGCGGTGCTCACCGTCCCCTGAGATCTGACTGCCTCTCCCACTTGGTCCTCAGCCTGGCATTTCACCAGAAACCCTGGTGAGGCTTGGGCAGGCTCCGAAGCCAGAGCTCCTGGCCACACAGCAATACCTGGGCCCACGACTGGATGCCCTCCTCATCACCTAGGGCCCAGGAGACTCATGCTGTCAGATAAGGGGGCAGGGGCAGCAGAACATGTGGCTCTTCTTCCCTCAGATCTTCCAACATTCTGGGGGATGGAGGCTCCATTGCCTACCCCTCCCTAGAATTGCAAACATTGGAGGGGACAGAGCCAAGATACTTGCCTACAGTATACCCCCCTCTCTCCTCTCCCTCTACCTCCAGACTCCCTCTACTGACCCCAAGGAGCTCTCATGTCCTCTGCCCCTGCAGCGTGCCCTCATCACTTCTCCCACATGGTCTGTTATAAACATGCCCGGTCCTCCCAGGGTATGAAAAGCTGCTGGATTCCAAAGGAATCTCTTTTCAATGACCTCATTGCATTCAAGCATTCATCTCAGGGTAGACTTAGAAAATGCAAATCTGATCCTCAAAGCTCAGCAGTGAGTTATTTGTGTGTCACACACACACACACACATTAATGAAGTAATAATGGGTCAGCTTCAGTGAGTACAGAGCCACAGCACCCAAAGCAACTATGAATTCCTGGAGCTGAAAAATTTCAGGGGTGCTATCCCCTCCATATTTGTTTGCACTTGGTGCCCTCTCTGCCATTAGCAGCAGGGCAGACATGACTGAATTCCCAGCAGGAAGGGAAAGAAAGAGAGAGGAGGAGAGGAATGTGGCTTTCAGATCCAGCGACGTGGCTCCAAGCTGGCCATGGTAAGGACTGCTATTAAAAACACCATTTCTAACAAGAAATGAGTATCAAAGGTGACAGTGTAGGAAGCTGGGTCTCATCTGTACTGCCATCAGAACAATCTTTGAAAGTTGTTTTTTTTTTTTAATGCTAACCTCAAGCTTATTTTCAGCCTTGCCTTATTCTCCTATGCAAGATTAGAATAGAAATACAGATTGAGAATTCCTCTTAGTTGGTTTTCAGTTCATCAGTTTTGCTCAATGACCATTCAGAGACAGATGAGAGCCACCCTTTCTTCTTTCTTTGCCTCTTTCCTTCTTGTCCCTCCCTCCTTTCCTCTCTCCCTCCTTCCTTTCTTCCTATTTGCCCAGCTTTCTTTTGTTCCTTCTCTCTTTTTATGCTCAAGAAAGCTCTGCCCCATGTCTCCCCACCAAGCAACCCCAGGCAGAGGAAGGGCTCGGGCAGGAGGGTTTAGGGTTTTCTCTGCTCCTCTGATACAGGAAGCTGAAGAGACTAGCAAAGGAGACGCATGAAAAGAAGCTACAGCAGCAGCTTGAGCGGCAAAAGGAAGAAGATGAGCTGAAACGGAAGGTCAGAAAGCTAAAGCAAGTACCAGTCAAGGAGGAGCTCCCCCCGAAGAAATCTCAAACACCAAGCGGGCAGGTAGCAACCTTCACATGCTTTTTCCCAGAGGCAGAAGCAGAGAATCAGCACTGCAACGAGCCAGTCAGTCTGGCACATTTCCCCTCCAGCAAACTCCCCTAATGCTGTTTGATTTTGTAGGAGAGCAGAATACAGGCGGAAAGGGAGCAGCACTTGGTGAACACTGGCTGTGTGCCCAGTGCCGTGCTTGTGATTTCCCTAATCCTGGCCTTTGGGCATCTCCCCGACCCTGCCAGGCTGAGACATGAACCCCACCTCGCTTGGAGAGAGATGAAATCACAGGTCCAGAACCTCACCCAGTTATGTCTGACCATAGGCCTTGCTCTTTCCACTGTCCCTTGCCGTCCCCTGAATGGTGCTAAATAGGTTTGTATGAAAGACTTGCCTCCGGTAAGCCACATAGCAAAGCCCCTGTGCTCAGTCCAGAGCTCATCCTTGACTGGAGTCAAGGAAGACGCTCCAGGATAAGCTTGTCCTTGCAAACAAGTACCAAGAGTTTGTCCACCTGTCGAGCACAGCAGTCACGTCCTGCCCCCGGGATGCGGGAAAGGCAGAGCAGCCAGAGCAGGGCCCAGGTGGGGATGACAGCCGAGCAGCGTAGCTGGTGTGCACGTGGCTGTTTTCACACCGTGAGTCCTGAGGATGGAGCTACAACCAGACTTCCAGACAAGGTGCAGACTGGTCCCAGCAGGTGGATGGGAGACAGTGGCCACATCTGGGGAGATGTAGGGCATAGGAGTCAGTGTCCGGGGGTCCCAGTCAGGTAGAGCTTGGGAAAGAGTGTGTTCTGAGCATACAGCGCTGGGCACAGAGTTGGGATCCAAAACACGCAGACCTGGAGTTCAGATGGAGACCTGGCCTCCAGCCTCTGCTGGGCTTCCACATCCTCCAAATACAAGTCGTTCCCTCACGGGGCCCTCCTGCCACACAAAATCCACATGTTAGGACATGGGACAGGACGTCCTAACAGAACTCTGGGTGTCCTGGCAGTGACTACAGACGGTGAATGATACCGTAGGAGCTAAGGCCCCCCTCCCTATACAAATGAGGTGAGTGAACCCGCTCCCCCAAGACTGGCCTGTCAGCTCTCTCCGGCCTCTGTTAGGGATCAACAAGTGGAGCAGGGGTCAGTGCACTGAGGTGGAGGAAAGGCCAGCCTTGGGCCACTCGTGCCTCCAGGCCTGACCTTAGGGAGAAGAGCTCTCAGTGCGAAAGGGGACACGGGCTGACTACAGACAGTGAGCGTTAGACTGAGCTGGGTTCTGTGTCACCAAAGAATAACCTCAAACCTATGGAGCCTCCCCAAGGAGGAAATTGGAGCCCACAAAGTAAGTTTAAAAAGGGTAACAAAGAGAATAAAATCGGTTTTTCTATACCAGGTTCATTAAATAAATACATATTTTAAAAAGCCTGGGGCACAGCCAGATTCTAAACTCCCATTGTACCCCCCAATACCCATTAAATACATAATCTATGTGATTTCAGTACCTTGATACTAACAGACACTTTACTCTCCAGCAGATACTGTTTTGTGTTTTTACATGTATTCATGCATTTAATCTTTTTTTTTTTTCGCTTTTTTTAAATTGAGGTACATTCAATAAAATGCACAAATCTTAGTAAATAGCTTAATGACTTTTGGTATGTGTGCACTCATGCAATCATCATCCAGATGAAGATAGCAAACATTCTCACTAATTTTTCCCCCTTTAACTATTCACCCTCCCACTCTTTTCTCCTATGGTAACCACCAGTCTGTTCTCTGTATCTATGAATCTATTTCAATTTGGCTTCTTTGTTCATTTGTTTCATTTTTTAGGTTCCACATGTAAGGGAAATTATATGGTATGTGGCTTTCTCTGTCTGACTTATTTCAGCTAGCAAATACCATCTAGATCCATCTATGTTGTTGCCAATGGCAGTATTTCACTCTTTTTATGGCTGAGTAATATTCCATTGTGTATATGAACCACATCTTCTTTACCCATTGATTTATCAGTAGACACTTAGGTTGCTTCCATATCTTGGCTATTGCAAATAATGCTGTGATAAACGTCAGAGTGTATATATCTTTTAGAATTAGTGATTTTGTTTTTGGGGGGGTAAATTCCCAGAAGTGGAATTACTAGGTCCTTGTGGTATTTCTGTTTTTAGATTTTTGAGAAGCCTCCATACCCATGCATTTAGTCTTTGATAGTCCTCGGGGGTAGTTATTGAAATTACTATCCCCCTTATACGGTGGGAAAGGGATGCAAAACGCTCCCCCAGGGCCCCACAGTAGCAAGGGTGCTGCCGGGATCGGACTGCTGCCCTCTGTGGCCTCTCCCAAAGCACGTAAAAGCAAGAGCGGAAGGAGGATTCCTGGGGCTCTGCTCTTGTGGACCCTTCAGAGCTACAGCTCTCAGCCAGGAGTGCATATCACAGGCACTAAGCATCTTTTTCAGAATGCACAATGCCAGGCCCCAACCAGATCTACAGCAAAGAAGGACCCAGAAAAGATGGTCTGATAAGGGCCCCCCAGCTGATTCTTCAGCACAAGCCTAGTGTTTATAAGAGGTGCATGGAATCCTGGGAGGCTTTCTTACAAAACAGAATGTCCTCTTGTTCTTCCTTCTGACTTGCTTTCCCTTCGAGAACTTTTAAAGCATATTTTGTATGTTTTGCCTTCTAGATTCTTACTTTTCCCAAACTAGACATCAAGATGGACACAGCAGAAAAGAAAGTATCTGTTAGGGAGCAGGTGGCATCCGAGAAGGACGAACTAAGCAAGAAGAGAAAGCACCAGCTGGCAGATACAAACATGCTTGGGTTTCCTCTTGTCCAGGAACGAGAGGACAGTGAAGGGGACCTTCCAAAGGACACTGACAAGCCTATGGCCCAGAAGTTTAAGACCTATGAGTTGACTCTGAAGGATATCCAGAACACCCTCATGTACTGGGACCGGAAGCAAGGGCTCCAGCTGCCTCACGGCGGGGCGGATGACACGCCACGCGAGCCCGAAGACCAGCGCCAGGTGCCCTCGGGCGGGCGCAGGGGCCGCAAGGAGCGGGAGCGTGCGGAGAAGGAGCGCCTGGAGCGGGAGCGTGCCAAGAGGGAGCGTCTGGAGAAGCTCCGGGCGCTGGAGGACCGGAGTGATGGAGGAGAGGGCGACACAGAGGAGGAGCACGAAGGGAAGAAGGATCTGGGTGTGCCACTCATAAACATCCAGACGCCCGACTTCGAAGGCCTGAGCTGGAAGCAAGCCCTGGAGAATGACAGGCTTCCCCAGGAGGATCAGGTACAGACTCTCCCTCAGCGTGAAGACGTGGCATCAGGTAGCAGCCGTTGCGCTAATGTTGGTAAAAGGGTTTCTTGGCTATATTCCCTTCATGCTATGAAGCTCTGATGCCCCTTGAATTAAGATATTCTTGGTTTAAAGGGCCTTTTTCCAGTTGGCAAAATTCACAGAAAGTTCCACAGATCTAAATTATTCAGTCTGACTTTCTAAAAAACCACCTGTACGTTTGATTTTTTTTATACTGACACTGGTGTTAAGGGCTGGCAAGGCACGTATACTCTGCAGGGTGAAGCAAGAGTCTCAAATATACTTAGAACTTTTCACACAAGCTTCCCACAATGTCATAAATTATGCCATGAGAAAGCTTTCTGTTCCTAGAAACAAAAGCTTTGCATATGCAGCAGTGGTTTGGAGGGATGACAGGTACAGCCCTTGTGCAGGGACAGACTTTTTCTGCAAAATACCAGTAAGCAACTGCTTTGGGCTGCGGACGATGCCCTCTCTGTTGCAACCACTGATAATATGTAAATGGCTGGGCGTGGCCGTGCTCCACGACAGCTTGGTTTACAAAAGCGGGTGGCTGGTCAGACAGTTTGCTGACCTCTGGTTTAGTTTATTCAGAAACTAGATTCAGCCTTAAGAACAGCCGGAGGGGTATGTCACAGGTAAGGGTTGATGGGAGGAGAAGAGTATTTCCACAAGAGGGCGGACTTTGGTGTGATGTGGCCTCACAGTGAGAATCTTGCCACAGCGGCCAGAGGTGGGCTAAAGCAGGAAGAGACACCAGCCAACTCCGCAGTCACCCTGTCTCTCCATTCTGCCCCTGCTGGACTTGGAGAAGGAATCATGGGTGGTGGGGAGGGGTTCTTTTTTGTTTTTTGTTTTTTTCAGAAATCTGTTCATTGAAAAAGAACATCAAGTCTTGCTTTATACTCCACTACTGTAGCCAAGATACCTTCTTGCCTTGTTTCATTCTCCCCGCATTCCAAGCCACAGGTCAGACGGACTATTGCTGAAAGAACTCCCTGGCTGTTAATATCATAATTGATACAATTTATTCATCCCTTTCCTCACAGCCATTCTAAACCCTGGAAGTGAACTCTAGCTACACATTATTAGTCAGGAGATGTCTTTAGCTGCTTGACCCCCGGGTTAGAAACACAAGGTTACGTGAAGACAGTTCCCTGCTAGGCCTACCAGCCCATTTGGTCCACAGGATGGGCGCTCAGGTAGGCTAGAACACTGCTGTTCTAATCCATTAATCCAGAGCTAGTGTGCTTATACTGGGGGTTTTACAAGCTGAAAAGGAAGTTGCTACTACATTTTCAAGCCATCTGCTCTGGAGAATGCTCACTCATACATCAGAGCCAAATGGAAGAACACTCCAGAAATAACCTGTCACTCTTGAGTATCTCTTTCACTTCTCCCTTCATTCCCATCCTCTACCCCATTCCCAGAACCATTGCTTTCTCTCTTTGCTATATTTGACCTGCTCCAATCCAAACTCTCTTTCGTCTTTGGAAAGAAAGAACACTTAAAGGTAAGAGAAAAAAGTAACATGGGATCTGAAAATAGATGGAATGACTCTGTACTAAAGACATCAGAACCTTAATAGTTGGTCTCTTAAAACTAAATAGATTTTCTGAGTGCCTACTATGTGTTAGTTCTTATACTGTGTCAGTCTGGTTCCTGTCCTAATGGAGGTTACAGTCCAGTTGCAGGGACAGGCAATTAAGCAGCCACAGTAAAGTAACAGGAGCTATGATCAGAGAGGTACAGAGAGCGTCAGCCTGGTCTGGGGGCGAGGTTCTGGAAAGACTTGCAGAGCTGTGCCAGAGGCCTTCACACTCCTTCCCTGACATGGGCCCACAGCAGGGGCATCTCCCAAGAGTCTTGATGGGGAGGCGGGAGGGTCTGAAGGCCCCTGGGCTCACTAGGGGAGATGGTGAGAGGCAGCCCACTGTGCACAGGAAATTAACCACGGGCTTCTCCTTTAGATCCTGGACATCTTGGGTCTGGGTGCCTCTGGCCCACCCATCCCGCCTCCCGCCTTATTTTCAATCATCTCCTACCCTGCGAAGCGACTGCCTTTGGCCACGACAGAAATCCTGAAGCACTTTGTGTTTGTGGTCCCACCATCTGAGGAGCGCCCCCTGCTGGAGGAGAAAAGAGAAGCACAAGCAGAAGCAGAGATTTCAGCCCCTGCAGCCGCTGTGAAGGTAAAGAGCCGGCGGCAATTTGTCTTCTTGACCGTGGCGCAGAGACAAGGTCAGCCTCCACGTGGCCACACTTGAGTATGGTATTGGGTATCCTGATCACTGAGTTTTCCCTCAACGTTTCAGGAGGACCTGCCTAAGGACCCCACAGGAGCTGCTCCAAACTCCCCCTTCCCCAGGACTGACTTTTCCTGCTTCCTAAAAGGAGACCAAAAATGACTGATTCTCATCTTCCAACCTTTCCGATCCCATGGGTGGTTTAGGGAACTTGTCAAATTATTCTGAAGCTCATTTGCAAGAAAAAAATAAGTAGAGCAAGCTCCTTTTTAAAGAAAGATACAAGAATGTATTATGAGGCTAAGGCAACTCACACAGTGCCTGAGAAGACAAGAATCAACGGACACAAGTCGGGGGAACACACCCCACTGGTGAAAGGGCAGGTCATTAAAGAGACTGAGGGGGAAGATTGGATATTTGGGGTAAAGTCATTTTTTTTATCTCCTCACCTAACACAATATAGTAAAATTCATTCTGCTGGGTTAAAAGTACAAGCTATCAAAATGAAATCATATAAAAGTAAAAAAAAACAAGCAATTAATAGAATAAATTTTACAGGAAAAGTAGATTTGACCAATAATATGCAGAAGGCATGTTTATTAAAAATTATAGAGGAGCTTTTTACCCCCAGAGAAGTCTAGTGGCCCAAAATTTGAATTTCTCTACTCAGCCTCCTACAAGCCATGCATATTAGCAAAGAAATAAAATCAGAGGCAAAGGCACTGTCTGCAGCTCAGCTTACAACTGGGTCAGTTTACAACCGGGTAGGAAATCAGCATCAGAGGTCAGCAGCGTCAGTGGGCAGGCCTCACTACAGCAGAGTCCAAATAAACAGATAAAGACAAAAAACTGCCGCCATCGGAGGTGACTACCACACCAACCTCCTTTCTGGAAATTGGTCAATAACAGGAAAGAGTTAAGTCTTTAACTTGTCATTTTTTAGGAGGAACTCTAGTTTATTAGGGAATTGACAAAGGAAAGTTTTTCATTCCAGAAGAATGGCAGCTAAAATTATGAAAAGAATGGTGGACTTAGAAAAGCACTATTCTCTTAACCCTAGTGAAATAGTTACTAAGGAGCACCAGTCAATAGAAAAAGCAGTGATTTGTTGGGGAACAAAGCTCTCAGTCTGAGCCACAGCATCACCCCAGGGTCAGCTGCAAAGGGGAGAGGCTGTGTCTTCATGGCCAGATGTGACGGGCCCCACTCCAGCTGCGTGAACACACTTTACACCTATAATTGTCTGTCAATCTGACATTATTTGTCCCCGTTTGTGACAGAGTGTAATACACACCATCCACTGTGAGTCTAATCAAACTTGGAAACCCAATTTTCAGTTTAGAGGAAATACAGGGAAGAAAGGAGTAAGTTAAACGGCACTCTGAGAATAGTCAGAAAATTTCAGGCTGTAAAGGACACAGATCTGGTCTCTTCAAAAAGCCAATGTGCTTGGGATGGGGGGATCGGTCTAGATTAAAAGATACTAAAGAAACACAACAAAATGCAGTAGAGGGACACGCTCCCTGCTAGCGTCAAGCTTTCCATAGGGGTTCAGCCTCCTTCCCAGGGAGTGGGGAGCCACGGAAAGTGGTAGACCCCTCTGCACTTAACCTCCTTGCTACT
The DNA here is from genome assembly GCF_040802235.1 of Manis javanica. Classification (NCBI taxonomy): domain Eukaryota; kingdom Metazoa; phylum Chordata; class Mammalia; order Pholidota; family Manidae; genus Manis; species Manis javanica. The sequence continues at coordinate 52,457,082 of NC_133172.1, forward strand.
CTGGTGCAGCAGGACTGCCCAGCTGGGCTCTCAGCCACCGCCCGTCCCAAGCCTGCCGCGCAGTCACCCCAGCCCGCGGGCATGCTGTAGGCCTCTGTGACTCCGGAGTGTGTGCGTGTAAGAAGAGTATTTACAACCTTGTGCTTATTTCTAATTAAGGCCCAGGAAGAGCAGCCTCTCTCCTCTAAGGTGAGCAAACAGAAAGGGAGAGAAAAAACGGATCAGGCCCGAGAGAGTCAGAAGGACAAACGTCGCACGGCCTTCAACAGGAAGGGCCTTCCTGGGCCAGCCCCTGGAACCATTGCTCTCCTCTCAGACTTGGACCTGAACAACTTCTCTGCGCAGAGCTCCCAGGAGAAGTTCACCAGGTGGGCCGCCGAGCAGCCCAGGGAAGGGAACGCTGAAGGCCCACATGGTGGGGTGGCCGTCACCACCCCGGACGGGAACAGAGCTGTCCCGTTGCGGGGCCCCACGGTCCACCATGCCTAACCCCAGCTCGACAGGACTTCTCCTGGGCTGCGGTCCTGTCTTCTCCCGGCGCAAAGACACCGTTCTCACTTCAAACCCCACGTGGTCACTTGCAGGCTGAAGCACTTCCGGTGGATCGTGCCGGCCCACGGTGAGGTGACGCTGAGGGTGCACTTCTCTTCTGCTGACCTCGGGAACTTTGACCAAACGTTCAACTTCGAGATCCTCGGGACTCGCCGCCAGTACCAGCTTTATTGCCGAGGCACCTGCACTTACCCATACATTTGCCGAGACCCAAAGTAAGTGTGCTTCCCTCTAAAAGAACAGGTGGATAGACACCTACCAGGCCTCCCCATGGTACTTTGAACAAGGCAGCTCTTAACACTGATGTGAGCAGGGTCGGCATCCCAGCCTCTTGTCTGTTGGGCTGCAAGGTCTTGAGCATTGACCAAGCCACGGGAATGCCTGCGGTGAGACTGAGGAAAAGAGAATGGCAGAGAATGAAGAAGGGAAAGTAGTACTTCCTTTTACTGTAGTACTTCGTATCCTATAATATCAATACAGGTGACCCTTGAACAACATGGGTTTGAACTGCATGCATCCACTGACATGTAGATTTTTTTTTCAATAAATACATTGGAAACTTTTTGGAGATTTGCAACCATTTAGAAAAAAAAATTTCCTTTTCTCTAGCTTACTTTACTGTAAGAATATACTATAAAATACATACAACATAGAAAATATATGTAACCTGACTGTTTCTGTTATCTGTAAGGCTTGCAGTCAATAGTAGACTATTAGTAGTTAAGTTTTGTGGGGATAGGATCAAAAGTTATGCATGGATTTTCTACTGCACAGGGGGTCGACACCCCTAGCCCCCAAGTTGTTTGAAGGTCAGCTCTGCAATCTCCACAGGTGGGCCTCATAGTTCTGAGCTACTGAACACTGCTGTGCCCCTTATACACTGCACAAAGGCACCTGGCCAAGCAAGCTAGTGGGGCAACGCCCCTGGGGAACAACCCCTTTTACAGCTTGTCCACCAAGAGGAGCTTTTTTGCAGTTCTCACCATAGAGACCACATTGGACAAGGAACTCAGAAGCTAGCTGATGTCCACCAGACTAGTTTTCCATAGGGATCCTCAGGAATTTTTCTAGCTGGGTGCACTAGAACAGGAAATCCAACTCAACTCTGTCATAAGCCTCTCATGATGAAGGCCACCACTGGGAATCTTCTTACTTGAGTTTAAACCATCGCTACTGTGGGTAGGGAGAGAGGAGGAGTGAGAATAAAGACTCAGCAAAGGTCCTCCAATTATGAGTCATTCTGTCTCCAGACCCCTGGACCGTTTGCTGAACGGGGAGTGTGGGGCTCATGTAAACATCAAGCAGTGGCAGTGAACTTCCTTTCAGACAACCTCTCCTCCTCTTCTCTGCCTCCCCTGTGTTCAGAGTGGTATTCCCTCAGTGGAAGATGGACATGAAGGAAAATGAGGTTATCTTTAAGAAGTATGTTATAAGCTTGGAGACGTTTCACTTTGGGCCACTGCTTTGTGGAAAGTCAAGAGATAAGTAAGTGTTCCATTATTTCAAAGCAGATTTGAGATTCCTGGGTTGGACTCATGAATAGGGTTCCTGTGTTGATGTAGCTTTTACTAATGCTGCCTCAGTTAGCCCTGGGCCACAGGTCAGGAGAACTAAGTTCTCATGTCCTGAGTTTCTGCTAAGTACACAGGTGAATGGGGGTGCCATTTTCCCAGATGGGGAAGCCTGGAAGAGGGCCAGGTTTTGGTGGGGGAAGGGTAAGATCAAGAGCTCACCTTGAGATGCTTGAGAAATATAGCTAGTAGCCACGGAAGGCGGGAAATAGGCTCCATGTTTGGGTTCTCAGAGGAGAGTCTGTCTTTGAGACAACAGAAGCCACGGGCGTAGATGAGATCAGCTGAGAGTTCACAGTAAGGAGAGAAGGACCAAGGATGGAGCCCTGAATGCCTCCGCCACTCAGAAGAGGAGCCAGCAAAGGAGACATGAAAGAGGGCCAGAGCTGTGGAAACCAGGAAAGAGGCTGTGGTCATTCAGAGAGGCATGTATTCAGGGAAGCACCAGAATTAACCAGGGTTTGGGGCCACACAGAACTTGTCCCAGAGGAGAGGGATGACTGGCCCAGAAACAAGGCCCAGTGCAATGGGTATTATTCATGTATTCTTAAAAGACCTTTATAACCTTGTTGAGCTTCAATGTCTTCATCTGCAACCACCCACAGATTTATGAGACTGAACTGGATAATGCACACGGAACTTAGCACAGTGCTGGATGGTGACTACAGTCAGATACAAAGGCCACCACCCCTACAGAAGTTACGCAGAGAACGCTCTCTCTCTCTGACTCTAGTGTGGTCTCTTCCATTTGTTCTCATTCATCTTCCATCAGAGCCTGTCTAAAGAGTTTCCCAGATTATTTCTGAGCACTACGGTGCCCTTTCCCAACCTGGGCAGTGATCTCTGATGAGTGCGTCCTCATTGACATTCCTTGAGCCTTCTGTCGTTCCTTTTCTGTTCAGTACCATTAACTGAGGAGCTTTCAATACCCACAGTGCTCAACTCTGGGGCTCTGTCGCTAAGGTACTAAGGAACAGAAACAATCTGTAACTGTAAACAATGCCAAGCGAATCCACGCCAGAACAGTAATATCCTGCATGTGTCTAGGAGGGCAGGTGAATGAGGAAATCAGATGTGAAATAAGACAGTTACTCAAATGATCAACTTTCCTGAGAATAAATACACTGGAGAGGATAGAGCTGAATATTTCTTAGTTAGAATTCTTTGCAATAATAGAAACTACCATTCATTGGGCATTTGACATCTGCAGCTGTCCTAAGAACATCAAGTATACTAGTTCATTTAATAGTCACAGAAATCCTAAGAGGTATTATCATCCCATCTTAGAGATGAAGACAACAAAGACTCAGGGTGGGTCAAGCCACAAATACACCCAAGTACAGAGCGTGCGTTCTTAGCCACCACGCCTCTGCGTCAGGGTAACCACACTCCCTTCGGCATTGCTTTCCATCTCGCAGTCTTCTTCTCCACCCGAACTCTCCATCAGTCCTCACATCTGAGTTTTGTTCTTGTCCAGGTACAAGTCATCCTTGTTCCCAGGCAACATGGAGACGCTGACAATCCTGAACAATTCCCCTATGGTCGCAGAGATGTTTTTCTGTTTTCAAAATGATGTCAAAGCAAGCACCTACTTCCTGGAGCCCATCAATATGCTTCTGAAACCCAATGAGAAGCAGGTACAGTCACATGGGGATAAGTCCACCAGGGCAAGGCTTCCTTGGGGAGTTTGAGGCCTTGGCATCCTTGGTGTAAACGTACTTTGTTTTGACTCCTGCATTAGCTGTTGAACATATGGGCCTACCCTACCGCAGTTGGTGTCTTTGAAGACAGCATTGTCTGCTGCATCAAGGAGAACCCAGAGCCAACCATCTTCAAATTAAGCTGCCAGGGGATCCGCCCAGAACTGGAGCTGGACCCCAGGCAACTGCATTTTGACCGACTCTTGCTGCACAGGTCAGAATTCTGGATGACACCGGGACTGAAATGGAATTTAAAGAACATTTAGTCCTAGCCCACCCAATTCATCCTGATTTGCTGGGGACTTTTCCTAGTTTTAGCACTGAAAGTTCTGCCCTGTGGGAAGCTTCTGGTCCTGCGCAAACCAGGATGGTTAGTAGCCCCGTTGAGTTCACAGGTTGTTACCATGGGTTCAGTGGCTGGCCTTCCGCAGAGCTGAGGACCACCCGCACTAAGATGAACTGCCCAAGCTGTGCGTATTGGTCTTTTTCTCAGAACTAGTTTTTTCCAGATTCTCAAAGCAGTCCATTACCCTAAAAGGTTAAGACTCTTCACTAGAAATTAGAGTACGAACATAGAACTTATATGTTCATTTGCTGGAGTTATTCAAAATAGAGAATGTTTATTTCTAGGCTGCAGGGAGAGAACATTGTTATGATATCCTGCATTCCTTGATTATTATCACCAAGCCCCATTCCCCGGTACATACTGATCAGTGAACTAAGCAGTAATTGAAATAGCCAAAGGTGCTTCTGCTCACCTGCCATACAAAACAAAATCATTTGAAACTGATAAAGCTTCTTTTGGTCTCTGCAGAAAAGAATCCAAGATAGTTTCTCTCCGTAATGTCACACCCCTGCCCGTGGCCTGGAGGATTACCAGCCTAGAGCACTTGGGTGACGACTTCACCATGTCCATGATGCAGGGGATCATCCCCCCCAAGGCTGAGCATGGCCTGCAAGTGCACTTCCAGCCCTCCAAACCCGTCAACATCAAGAAAGCAATCCGGTTGGAGGTCAGGTTTCACATATCTACAGATGTGGTCATGAAAATGTGTACACATTGAGTCCCATAACACATAGACTACCAAGACACACACACACACACACACACACAGGAGGTCAGGTTTCACATATCTACAGATGTGGTCATGAAAATGTGTACATATTGAGTCCCATAACATATAGACTACCAAGACACACACACACACACACACACACACACACACACACACACACACACACACACTGTAAGCCAGGTCTCCATATTACATGTTCCCATCTGGTCCCCATTTGACAGTCCTCACCCTACAACAGCCTGCTCTGCACACTATTTTAGCTCCATGAAGGTAGTCTTGTCCATGGCTGATTTCGCAGTACCAAGAACAGAGCACTCAACCAGTACAGAGTGAATGAGTGAGTGAGTGAGTGAATGAATGAATGAATGAATGAATGAATGGTGTTCTATCCCTTAAGCTGGCATTAGATTCCTGATTCAAGCCCAGTGACCCCTCAGATTCCTGTCTCAGTAAATGTCACCCTTCACCCAGTTGCTCCCGACAGACACCTGGGAGTCATCCTAGATTCTCCCTTTCTCTGACACCTCCCCTCCACCCTCCTCCAACAGGTCTTGTCATTTGTGTCTCAGTCTGTCTCCTGCCCATCTACTTCTCTGTCTACACTGCCACTGCCACCTGCATCAGGCTCCTGCAGTGTCTCTCACCTGGTTTTTGAACTGGTTTCCCTCTTTGCATTCCCCATAAGAGGGATCTGTACCGTGTCAGGCACATCAGGTCACCCTCCATCCTGAGGTGCTCTGCTGGTTTCCGGTTGCAGTGAGAGTGGCCCCGGGGTCTCGCCTGCTTCAGAGGCCCTGCCTGCCTTGGTCGCACATCTCACTCCACCCTGGCTGTCAGTCACTGGCTCCCGCCACATGGTCTCTTGGCTTTTCCCTGCTGCAGGCTCCTGGCCTTGCCACTCCCTGCCAGGAAGGTCGTCCCTGGGTTCTGCGGGGTCCGCTAAACAGCACTGCTTCAACGGGGCTCACCTTATCCTCCCAAGGAGAGAACCCCATTAAGTGAGTCACTCTCTTATGTGTCTTCCATCCTTCAGAGCACCTCCCGCTGTCAGATACCCTGTTTCTTTACTTTCTCATGTGACTCCTTTGGGGTAGGTCTCACCTGACTTGCTCATCATCCACGTTAGCTTCCTAGGGCTGCTATTACAAATAACCACAAACTGAGTGGTTTCAAACAGCAGACATTTATTCTCTTACAAGTCTAGAGGCCAGAAGTCTGAAACCAAGGTGTGCACAAGGCCCCACTGCCTGGAAAGGCAGTAGGGAGGAATACTCCTCGCTTCTCTCAGCTTCTGGTGCTGCAGGCGGTCCTTGGCGTGTGGCTGCACCGCTCCAGCCACTGCCTCCATCTTCACCTGGCCTTCTACTCTGTCTGCATCTGTGCCTTTTCTGTCCCTCATAAGGACACTTGTCATTGGAGTTAGAGCACACCTGGATAATCCAGGGTATCTCATCTCAAGATCTCTAACTTAATTACATCTACAAAGACTCTTTTCCAAATAGTTACATTCCCAGGTTTCAAGTGTTAGGACATGGATGTACTTTTTTGGGGGGCCACCATTTAACCCACTGCCCCATCACATCCCTGGGGACTAGCACAGGCCTTGATGTAGAAGGCACTCAGTAGAATCTATAAATGGATGAATGAATGAATGTATAAGTAAATGAGTGTCACTGATTTTTGATGCCTCAACCGATTCTGTAACAATTAAGAGGCCATTCAAGCTTCTCTTTGACTTCCTGCAGGGACAGAAAACAGGAACATCCAAGCAGCCTGACCTTGCTTTGGACAGGTCTGACTGCTAATTAATCCTTGGGCTGAGTTCAGATTTCTCCCTATTGCTTACACAAATCAACCCTGTTTCTACCTTTTGGGACCTGTCCATGGATCTCATCTCTCTTATCACCTGTCTGTGATGGTCCTTCAGAGAGCTGACAACAGATTCATTCAATCCACAAATGTAGACGAATCCCAGGGGTGCTCATCCATGTTTTTCACACCAGCCTCTCCACAGACACAGATCTCTGTGTGTTGAACCCAGGCCACATGGTCGTCTGTGTCAGCTTCACCTCCTTGTTGCTGGAATATGGAGAGTTCAGGGCTTCCCATGTTGTGGGTGGTGTGGGGGGAAGGCAGCAAGGGGAGGCTTGGAGAGGTCACTGTGACAGCTCTTTGCCAACTGGCATGGAAACATTTCCTTATTTCAGGGATGAAACGGCATTCCTATGTGTTCCAGCCAAACCTGACACAGCTGGCCCCCCCTCAGGCTCCCCAGCGTGGACTAGAACTTCTCTTCCCCAGATTCTCTTCCTTTAACATCTGCACAAGGAAATGCTGCCCTTCCTCATCCCTTTGGGAGGCACTCTGGTGACCTCATCGCACTTTATCTGTGTACCTCTTCAGCTGTGCTCCCTAGTTCCCTCAGCTACAAAGTCTGATCCCACCCTCCCCTCAGCGGGGAGCCAAGGGAAGCAGAAGGCTCTGGGTACCTGGCATCTCCCAGTAGGAGAGAACCATGTAAATTCGGGAGCTGGTGAGGCAAGTCCTTTGTCCTCTCTTCCCTCCTGCTCGCGGCCTGTGCTTCTTGGCATCTCGGCCAAAGGGCGAGCAGCAAACGAAAGAAGGTAACACTGAAGTCGGTCCAGTTTTCTCTGTGAACATTGTCAGAATGCTGGATGAAAGCAAAGATGGAAACTGAACGGAACTCGAGTGTGGTGACAACTACAGACTTCTCCCCGGCACCCAAAACACAAATAATGGGAGTCAGTGACTTCGTTTTTCAACTTGAGGCTTCAGCAGGGAGGCAGGTGGCCTCCAGACAGACACAGGGGGGCTGCACCCAGGGCCTAGGGGCTCTTCCCTTTATCACCCCCTCGCTAGTCTCAAGAGCTGACAGTCGGGTCCAGCTGACCGGTGACACCAGTTCAGATGCTCCTCAGGACAGTGAGCCTGTAGACCCTGGGGATCTCATCGGGGTTTCTTTCCACATTTCCAACTTTAATAGTAATGAAGCTCACACACAGAAAACATTTGAAATTTCCAAAAGAGAAACCCTAAACACTAATTTTACATGAACAAATCTAGCACTTTTTCCACAGGTTGAACTGGAAACAGAACAATCAGATTTGTAAAATCAGTAGAGTAAGGATGATTAGGGGCAGATCAGTTTTCCATGTCAACCGTCAGGAACATGCTCTTCAGGTCTACTTTATCAAAAAGTTCCAAAGAATACTTTTCTGGAATATATACTTGCTGCCCAAACTTCAGTAACGTAGGGACAGTCATGCAAATAACTTAAACCCCCGCAAATGGACAAGACGGAAAATGCAACCCCTTGTCCCCATTCCTATATTGATCGTCCACACCAGCATTCCCCAAAGGGAACTGTGAGACACACCGATCCTACCAGTGACGACAAAAGCTAACTGCATTTCACAGACATTCCATATATCTGCCCTTCTTCATGATTCCCACTACGTGTTACTTAGTTCCGACTCCAGGCACCTCGCAGGTCTTGATTTTACTGAAGAATTTTTCTTACCCTGACAGGTTTCGGATGCAGACAATCTTGTTGGTATTGTTCAGATCGAAAACATCATGGTCTTTGCAGAGTCCTACGACGTTGCCTTGGACATCACCTTCCCCAAAGGTCTGTTGGCCCCTTCTACGCAAGGGTGTTTAGAAGCCACATCTTTTAGGGCTCCACATTTTTTTAGGAATTTTGGTAAATAGCAATGCAAAGCCCAGAGTGATGTTAGTAACACGACTACAAGTCTTCATTCTTCCAACTGGAGCCCAACAAGGGATGGTCGTAAATATAAAATTTGCAGAGGTCTTTTCTGAACAGTCATCTGAGATTAAGTGTCTTCTCGGTTGCATTAGTTTTCTATCACTGCTGTAACCAATTACCACAAACTTACGGTTTAAAACAACCCAGATGTATTATCTTAGAGTTCTGGAGGTCAGAAGTCCAAAATGGATCTCACTGGGCTAAAACTAAGATGTTGGCAGGGCGCTCCTTTCTGGAAGCTCTGGGAGAGGATACATTCCTTGCCTTTTCCAGCTTCTAGAAGCCACCCACATTCCTTGGCCTAGGGTGCCCTTCCTCCATCTTCAAAGCCAAGTCCCTCACGCTCATGCTACAATCTCTCTGGTTCTCCCATTTTCTTCTCCCTGTTCTACTTCTAAGGACCCTGTGTCCACCCAGACATTCCAGGATAATCCCCCTATGTTGCAGTCAGATTCCCTTAATTCCCTTTGCTGTGTAAACTAGCATATTCGCAGGTTCCAGGGACTAGGACCCAGACATCTTTCCGGGGTGACAGGGTATCAGCTGCCTGCCACACTGTCCTGACACCCAGATTCCATCCCTCCCAAGAGCATGCAGTTCTCCATTATCCCTCCCTTGTCTGATAGGTCTTCTCGGCAAGATTTATAGAAGGTTACAGCTACATGTTTGCCTAGATGTCATCAGTCTTATGTACAAAGATATTTATTGCTGCATTATTTATAATATGGGAAGATTGGAAATAACCTGAATGTCTATCAATAATAGAATTTATGTTTGTCTGAATAAAATTGCAAATTACAAAACAGCCATACTGTGATATATTATGCAGCCATTATGATAACATTTATGAGGAGTTTTCAATTATATGGGGAAAGGCTTATGGTATAATGCTAAATAAAACAATGTAAGTTTATATGTAATATCCCAACTCTGTATATTTATATACTTGATATACTTTTTTCTTCAAATAATGGGAGTTTCAGCTAATAGAGACATGAAAAGAAGGGCAGGGGTCCTAGGATGGAAGCCAGAAGGAGCTGCCCCATTGAACTGGGAGCAAAGAGCAGTACCTGTGGTTTGTTTGCTAAGACTCAAATCCAGGAAGCTTTTCTAGCCACAGTGTTTTCAGAAACCAAATTCTATGAAACTGTCACCAGATTTTCCATGTGAAGTTTCTTGCTGCCACGCCCACTCACCCCTTTCCCCACTCTGGCCCCTGGCTGTTGCAGGAGCTGAAGGAGGCCTCGATTTTGGGATCGTGAGGGTCATGGAGGAGGTAAAGCAGCCCCTGCAACTGAAGAACCGTGGGAAATACGAGATCATGTACAGGTAACCTGAAAGCCATGGGCACATGGCCATCCACATCCACTCGTGGGGAGAAGAGTGTTTTCTGGGAGATTTTTCAAAATTGATCAAGAAATAATAAGATCCATTTCTGCTTTTAGCCTCTCTTGGCTTCAGGTGAACGGAATTCCAACTGCTAAGAAAGCACCCTTTCCAAGTGCCTCTATTGTGTGGCTCCTGCCCCCGTTTTCTCCCTTTCCTTTGATCCCCAGCTTCTGCATAACTGTTCCCGTATGTGAACTGCATTCAGTCTCAGAGAGGGGAGGGAAGAAGGGGACAGAGAATGAGAGAGACAGAGACAGACAGAGAGGTGAATGAATTGGGTAGATCCTTATCCAGCACCAAGTGCCCCTGTTAGACAGAGACCTCCTGCTAAGGCACCTCTGGACCATGGGCTAGAGATGGCTACCTTTGCTCAAGCTCTATCCCTGGCACAGCCATTCCTGGCTCTGGAGGGGTGATCACAGTATAACGCACAGTGGATGCTGCTAGGCATAGTGGTTAAACAGGGCCAGAACATGGCAGATACTCAACAGGTCTCCTCTCTAGTATCTTGGGCTCCCTGGATAATCACTTAAACTTTTTATTCTTATCTTTCAGCTTTTCCGTGGACTCCTTAGGAATTTTGGCTACCAATGTAAATTCTATGATCTCAGTCCAGCCTAAGAAGGGCTCACTGACCACAACGGAAAAATCCACAAATGTCCAGGTATTCTTTCATGCAAAAAAGGAAGTGAAGATCGAACACAAGCCAATTCTACGCTGTCAGGTAAGAGAGCTCAAAGGGAGGCCTCACTCAGCAGCAAGATTGTGGAACTTGTGTCGAAGAGAAGAGTACAGAGTCAAACATACACTGCAAGGGAAAAGAAGAGGGCTGGGCTGGTTGGCAACCAGAGATGATACACCAGGTCCCCAACTAGCAGGCACAGGTAGGTCAGGTGGGAGGTGGGCAAAGTCATCAGAAATTGAGAGTGCCAGAGAGGACCTGTGGCCCCTGAGGGAACATCAGAGGTAAGGAAGCTGAATTCAGTTATCAAGTGCCAAAGAAGGATGGGGAAGTGAAAACACCATGTAAAGCTGGTCTGTGTTGATCCATGGCAGATACATAAGTTTTGTGGTAGTGTTTGCTAATATTGATGCAATAATATAGAGTGGTACAATAATTACAATAATAAAGGAATGAAATAAAGAAGTTGACTTCACATCAGTGATGAAAACAGGAAATGAAGCAGACAGTCACGGGAATTCTGGAGTTATGCCAGTGACTGACATCTTTCCTGGTGCTTCTCCCCTTTCTAGATTATTGAGCCCAATACCACGGAAGGAGGTGAAATCATTGCCAGCATCCCAATTAAGTTTTCTGTGAATGCAGTATACTCCAAATACAACATCAGCCCCTCCTCCATCATCAACTTTGGGGCTTTGATCTGTGGCACTCGTAAAAGCACCACCTTCACCATAGAAAATCAAGGTGTTACTGACTTCAAGTATGCCCTTTATAGGATGACAGGGGAGAGCCCCATTCAGCAAAAGAAAATGTAAGACAAGTATTTACTTAATTCATGCCATTCCCTTATTAATTATTGCTTCATGTTTTACAAAGAGCTTTCATGCATCTTACCTAAATTCACCCAATCCCCTTTTGTGGGTGAGGTCACTAAGGTTTAGAAATGGTTCATCTGTCAGTATGCAAGAAATCACCAGTAGATCTCAGTTCCAAACCCACATCTCTGACTCCAGATTCCATATATTTTCTACCTGCTATCAAATATATGATCAATTTTAACTGAATGAAGGTAAGGTCTTCTGCTTAGGACTGTGACTGTTGTCCTGGTGCTTCCAGTGCTACAACACTTACTAGTAAGTCACTGCCCTATATATCTTTCTGGGAGGTCAAGAGACTATTGCAACAGTAAACTAAATCAAAAGAAATCATAGCTGTGTCTCATGATGGGGGATGACAGAAAGTACCCTGGAAATGCTGACTGGAGAATGCACGGTGACTTACATGCTGGGACTGCTTGTACCTTCTCCCCATGAGGACACTTTATGACAATAGTTAATAGTTGTTGCAACAGAAAAACTCTGTACTCTTCAAAATGTGGCTCTCAGTTCACCAAAACAATTTACCTTTTTGAGTGTAAAGCTTTTATTTGATTGTCATGTTCTGTTTTGGTAAATTAGGGATGGTTTTACCAATGTCCAAGGCACTTTGTCTTGACTTCTTAATTAATTGACTTTCTAGTTAATTATTAACTTAAAATTGACTTTCTAAGTAATTGTTTTAAATGAGACATACAGATTTACATTGTTTATAATTGTTTTATATTTCTGTGTCTATCTTCTTCCATTTTGGCAAAGTTTGAACATATTGAAAAATTTGTGGTTAAACTGTCTAAAGTCTTTTTCTTCCAAATTTAATTTCAATCTAATTTTGAATCATTTATTTTATAATAATTTAATAATGTTCATTATAGGTATTATAACAAAATTGTGTTTTGCTTTAAATTGTTTTTATAACTTTATTTTTCATTTTAGCATGCACAAGTTCATGCAAACCCTCAAAAGGGGGTTGAACTTCAGTTCTGATTATAAGCAAGTGAATGCTCAGATATATAAAATTCTCAAGAGTTTAAGATCACACCTCAAATACATTTGAATATTTTAGGTGAACTGGACTGTAGACAAACTAATTTTGGGGTAAACTAGCTTCAAGTGAAGTGAACAACTACCAAAACCTGTATTTGAGCTATTGCTTACAGTCACTCTTAAAAACACTATGTCTATAAATGTGAAGAAGGGGACAGAATTTAATCCATTTGCCATTTCATTTTTTTCTGTGAGATCAGGTATAAAAGATTTGATGTTTACCAATAATTTCCACACACTGCTTTACAGTGAATTCAAACATTTAAAAATTATTATTTTCTTGCAGTAGTTTTCAATGTCCTTATGAATCATATTTAATAAGGACAGTTACCATATAGTTTTCCTACAGTTGTTAAATGAGTTTGCTATTGATGAACAGCTGACTGCGCTACTCCACTACCCTCCTGGGTCTCTCCCCGCTCCTAGGAGAGCGAACAGACAGGTGGTGTTTACCGTCGCCACGCCGGCCTGAGGGTGTCCTCTTGCTTCTTTCATCAGAGGCAGCCACATCGAACAGGCAGGGTCCCAGGAAAGCGAGAGCTTCTTCAAGACTGGCCCTTCCAAAGGAGCTAAGCTTTCTGATTCTGTGCAGAAAGAAGTAAACATCCCAAGCCAGGTGAGCACCTTTTCCTTGTTCACAGAAACCCCGTAAGGCTACCTCCCAACCAGTTCTGGCAACGAATACCTCCCTAGGACAGCAGGATTGAATCTACTGTGGCAGGAATCCTGAATAGTTATGTGGAAATAGCACTTACATTAGGACAAAAGTGTCATGACTTCTAATTTGGATATCCTCTTTTGCTTTATAACTTTCATTGGCTCCTCACTGCCCTAAAATTAAGTTCCAACTTTTCATATGTAGTTTAATCAAGACTCCTGCTTCCGAATCCTTGATTGCTAAGGTGCCTTTCTCTGACCACCACGTCCCTTTCTCCCAGATCACCAGGTCAAGTCTGCCCATTTCAGCCATTCTTTGCCCTTACTGTGACCTTGCCCCTTGGCGACCACACCCAACCATATCTTATTATCCAAACCTCCTCCCTCACCTCAATTTATATTCCCACCAACTTTTTCTCCACAGCTGCACCAAAGCTTGTTACCGCCTGTCTTTGTGATAATGGCCATTCTAAATGGTGTGAGGTGTTATCACTGTGATTTTGATTTGCATTTCCCTCATAATCAGTGATAAACTTTGCTGACCTGATTAAATTAAGAACCTTAAGTGGGGAGATTATCCCAGGAGCAATGTAATCACAGGGGGCCAGCAGTGGTGGGGAAATAAATAGGATGTTGGGCAAAGGGTACCAACTTCTAGTTATATGGTGAATATGTTCTGGGGAGCTAATGTTCTCATGGAGACCCTAGTTAACATGCTGTATTACATACTATATACTTGAAAGTTGCTTAAAAAGTAGATTTAAATGTTCTCATCACAAAAAAATTTCTTAGTTTAAGGTGATGGATGTGTTAACTAACCTTATTGCAGTAATCATTTTGCAATAAATACAGATATCACATCATCATGTTGTACACCTTAAGTTTATATAATGTTATATGTCAATTATATTTCAATAAAACTGAGGGACAGAACAAGGAAGGGACCTCCTAAGAACCAGAAGAGTGCATAATCACACCCCCTTCTTTGGTCACTAATTCTGTGCCAGATGCCATACCAAGTGCTTCATACAAATTGTTTTGTTGAAGCCTCCAACGGTCTCAGGGTAGGGGCTTTACCCCATTTTATGGATAAACTGAGACTCAAAGAAGTCACTTGTCCAAGGTCAAACAGTAATATGTAACAGGGCTGGGATTCACAATCTTAACCATTGCTCCATCTGCACCCCTCTGCTGGGGGATTCCCACCTACGTAAGTGTTGTGAGATAGAGAATATTTCGATTCCCTTAAACCCCAACTCAACCGTGACTGGTTAGAAGCAATGTTCATAGAAGGAAGCTCTGAGAGAGCCCTTCCCCCAAGGCCCCCAAAGACCCCCAGGCCCTCCCTGCCTGTAGAGGAGCGCTGGGGGCCAGAGAGAGCCTGCGGCGAGAGGCCCCTCTTGAGACTCTGGTGGAAGAGCTCAGACTCTGCCACCCACTCTGCCTCCACGCCTCCCACCCCCCACCCTCTCTGCAGGCTCGCTTCGCCCACGGCATGTTCACCGTGTACCCCGTCTCTGGCGCCATCCCTTCCGGAGGAGCGCAGGTCATCACCGTGGACTGTGTGGCTGACCCCGTAGGCAGGTGTGAGGAGTTCATAGCTATCCATATCTCCGACCGCGACCCAAGAGACCAGCCTGGTGGCATTCCTTACAGCCTGCTGGCTGAAGCCTGTCTGCCAGGTACTGGGCGCTCAGATTGGACGATGCCCCTTGGAAGACCTTCCTCTGTGACACTTCCCCCCACCCAGTGTCTAGCATCTGGATGGTGTGGCTGCACCGCCTCCTCTGGGGCCTTACAGCTCCCTCTGCTCCTTTCAGCCATGTTGTTCCTTTGAGGCTTACAGGCATGCACCTCTAGAAGAGGATGCTCCGCTTTAAACTCGTAGTCTTCCTGAGTTCAGCCCGGGATTCGCAGATGAATAATGCTATCTGGGAATCCCAGTGCCATGGGATGTGGTGCAGGACCCAGAAACACTGACTCCTGCTGGGGCCAGGCACTCCCTGGGGCAACAAGCACAGAGAACAACGGTCAGGGACTGCACACTGTAACTAACCCAGCAAGCTCGCACACGAAGCACAGGACTCCTCTCACTGTGGCTGTAGGCACGCTGTGGCCTCACCCCAAAAGTGGACCAGATGCCTCCTTCCTTCCCAAGCTCTCCCCAGGTCCCAGCTCCTACCCCTCCTCCCACTGGGAGAAGGTGTTGGCGTCTGGTGACCCACAAGAGCAATATAAGAAAGGAAAAGAAGGCGGAATTTGCCCACCACTCCCATGGCCATGTGTGATTCCCCCTCCTCTCCTCTGTGGTTGTTACTTGCCGAAATCCCAGCCTCCAAATTAGGAATTGCAGACAGCAGGCATGGGCTCCCAGGCTTTGTCTCACGGCCTTCCCTCCACTCCCCAGCCTTCGTGACTGACAACACTGCCTTAATATTTGAGGAGCACCAGATCTGCAGCAGCCCCAACCTTCTCAGCTTCCTGCAGACCATCGAGAGCGGGGGGCTGTTCGTGGAGGATGAGAACAAGTTCGTCTTCTGCAATGTCCTGGTGGGCCATCAGGCCAAGGCTCGATTCAAGATTGTCAACACAGGAAAGATCGCCTGTGATGTGAACATCACAGTTAAACCTGCCTCCAGCAAGGTAAGCAGCCCCAAGTGGCGCTGGCTCGCCATGGGTGGCATACAGCCACAGGAAGAGCTCTTAGAAACCCCTGCTGTGGAGCCTCTGTACGTGAGTGGGGATTATGTGGCTCTCAGGCCCTGCTGGGAGTGGTGGGAGGTCACTGGACCGTTTCCCCCAGGCCGAGAGCCCTACATTTGTCCCAGTGGGTGTCTCCTCTGGGTACCTCTATGCTGAACTGGCATACATGAATGAGCATGTCATTCATCCCTCACACACTCACTGTGTGCCTCCATTAGACAGGGCACTGTGGGGAGGGCCAAAGAGGAGTGCCAGCTCGGCAGGCAGCCTCACATTCCACATGCACCTAGTGAGGCGTCTTTGGGGAGGGCAGGTTATAAGGGAAAGGTGGAATGGTGAGCATTCAGTGAGCCCCTGATGCAGGGTAGGCACTGTGCTAAATGCTTTACATTTATTACCTCATTTTGTCCTTACAGGCTTACAATTGCCTTATCAAACTCTGTGTTATTGTCCTCGTGTTACAGTCAAGGAAATGGAGGCTCAGAAAGGCTAAATTCTTCCCCTAGGAGTCCCCTAAATTCTTCCCCAGAGCCTGCCAGACTCAAAGCCGCTTTCCTCTCTGAGTCAGACCATCCTGAGATACTTTTTCCTCACAGCAGAACAGAAAATGCAGGGTACTAAGAGGATGGGCTTAGTCGGTGTCTTTCACTCACCCTTAACCTCCAATCAGATGTGCTACTATTATCGCCCATCTCAGCTCAGCTGCTCCAGTTCTCCCCTCAGAGGAGGAATCTTGGCCCACGTGGTCCTTGTGCCCAGAACTGGCATTGTTCCCATGGCTGATGGTGGTGACAAGATACCCAGGAGGGTTGGCCCAGCCTGGAATGGAGAACAGAGTGCACATTCCCAGGAGGCTGTCACCGCAGAGGGGAGGGCCCAAGAGACTACTCCCTTTTATGACATCCCGCAGGTCCTGGTGACCTCCAGCCATTACTCTCCGACCTTATTTTGGACATGAAGTGGCAACTTTCTCCCTATTCTGTACTAACAACATGAAAAATGAACAAGCCTGATTTCTAAACAAAGATAGGCCTTTCACCAGGGATTTGCAGGCGTTGCATGTTCTCCTCCTCCCTGTTTGCAGACTGTCCCTTGGAAAGAGCAAAGAAACCTTAGTGCCCTCGTCCCTCTTAAAAACAAGAGGGAATAGTCTTGAATTCTAGCTGCCTCCCATGAGAATAAAAAACCTTTTGAGACCATGCCAAGGGCCCCTACACTCCCTGCAGTCTTCCCAAAATGCTGCCAAAGGTGGGAACAGGTAAAGTGCTGTGGGACGCTGCTCCATGGAGCTAAAGCTCTCAGAGTTGCATGGAGCAGAAGCTCAGGGTAGCCCAGACAAGTGAGGCTTGCTTCAGAGACTGCAGGCAGAGGTCAGAACACGCCACACAGCCAGAGGGCTATGGGACTCAAGATGTCACCTGAAATCCAGCTTTGAGAAGACCAGCAGAGGCTTGGTTCATCTTCCAAGGGTTACATGTCTCTCACTCATGGTATCTTCATTGTTCCAGTCTCTAGTCTGGCTTCCAGTTCAGCTTCTCATCAGCAGCCACCAATGATCTCTGGGCTTCTTAATTTAGATGAGCCAGAAAGACAGAATTCTGGCTCTCTGGGATCTGGTTTAGTTCATCTATTTGAGTCAAAGATCACAAGTCTAGCCAAGTCCAGCTAGTTATTGCTCAGGGCTGGGTCCCAGGGTATCAAAGCTGCTCCTTCTAGGGCCAAACCATGCGGGCAAGGGACATGTCCACCACAGAGCTTAGATGAGGGAGACTTCCCAACAAGGGCAATAGAGACAAGAGGCAGGCCTGGTGTAAATGCAAAGTAGCTAACACATGCTGGCTCCTGTCCCCCTTCCCCAGGCCGTTGCTCGCATCATTGACATCTTTGAAGTGGAACCCAACAAGATGTGTGTTGCCGGCCGCTCACACGCCTTTGCCACAGTGTCCTTCACCCCACAGACCATGCAGACCTACCAGTGCGTCTTCGAGGCCACTGTGGATGGCTTGCCCAGGTACAGCTCCTCAGTTCCTCTCCTGTGCAGCAGTTCTGCAGGCCACAGTCTTGGAGGCTGACAGACCACAATCTTCCTGTCTCCTGCAGTAACCTGACCAAGAACCGAAGCCTTGTGTTTGACATTGTTGGAGAAGGGAACCTCCCTCGGGTGACTGTTGTGCGGCCAATTCTCCACAACCAAAATGGGAACCCCTTGCTCCTCTTTAAGAGGCTTCTGCTTGGGCAATCAGAGAAGCTGCCTCTCATCCTCAAGAACAATGGCACCATCCCCAGCCAGGTACTGCAGGAGGTGGAGCATAGGGTGGGAAGGGAGAAGAATCATTCAGAAGTAAGACTTGTGACACTGAGGTCTCTGCCATCCCTAACTTTTGAGAACTTCTTCTTTGATGTTCCTCATACATTAATTTGTGTAAGACATGCAACATGAAGAGGGAACTAGGTGTGGTCCCTGCCATCAGGAATGTAAGAAAGCAGATTACGTAGCACACTAATAATTACTAGATGAGTCAGTGTGCCATGATATACACCAATCCGAGTGGGTAGGATTATGGGTATTCTTGGTGTTTTCTTTATTTTTTTCTCTTTTTTCTATAATGAACATTACATTTGTAATAAAGGAAAAACAAAACAAATATCCTTAGGGGTGAGAGATGCAACATCTGAAAGGACTTTTGGTTCAGCAATTAAATTGTCTTTATTTTATCAAAAACAAGGAGCTAAATTGTGTAAATAGGATTTTTGAAAATGATCTACTCCCACCTAGGGGAATCAAGGAAAATTTCCCTACAAAATGACATTTGAGCCAGGCATTGAAAGATAGTTGGGTTTCAGTAAGTGTGTGTGGCAGTGAATGCATCCCTTGTGGAGACAGAATACTACAGAGTAAAAGGCACAGAAGCAAAAAAAAAAAAAAAAAAATGTAAGCCACAAACAGGAAGTCGCAAGCAGCACCCAGCCTCATGGGAGCGTGGCATTCAGGTAGAAGAGCAACAGGAGATAAAAGAGAAGGGGAGAGTAAGGGGATGACTTGTGGAGGGCTTTGGATTCTGTATCTATTTTAAACCCTGTAAGATATTTTTCCTATTGTTTTATTGTCTACACAGTTAAGGCTCATTTAGATTTACCCACATAGTTGTCATTTTTATTGCTATTCACTTCTGCATCTCCAACTTTCCGGCTGAGATCCTGTCCTACCTACTGAAGGATTCTCTCTAGTATTCCCTTAATGCAGGTCTGCTTGTGGTGAATTCTGTTTTTATTTGAAAATTCTCATTTCTCCTTCATTTTTAATGTAATTTTTTACTGGCTATCAAACTCTAAGCTGACAGTTGCTTTCTTTCAGCATATGAGAGATATTATTCCTTTGGATTTCCAGTGTTATTTCTGAGACATCAGCTATAAATCTAACATGTGCCATTAAGGCAGTCTTTTTCCTGTGGCTGTATTTAACATTTTTACCATTTTCTACAGTTTCACTATGATGTGTCAACATACAGATTTTTTTTTTTTTGTCTTTGGAATTCACCAGACTTCTTGATTCTGCAATTGGTGTCTTAAATCAATTTTGGAAAATTCCAAGATATGTCTTCAAATATTGCTTCTATTCCATTCTGTCTCATCTCTCCTTCTGGGGGCCAATTAAATGTATGAAAGAACTTTTCACTACATCCCCTATCTCACAACATCACTGTGTTTTCCATCCATATTTCTCTGAGCTTTATTCTGTGTAATTTCTTTTAACCTGTCTTCAGTTCATTAACTCTCCCTTTAGCAGTATCTAACCTTCCATCAAGTTCTTAAGTTATTATATTTTCAGTTCTAGAATTTCTATTGGATTGTTTTTCAAATATACATAATTCATTTTTGTGATTACTAGTTTCATGCTGAAATTGCCAGACTTGGCTTTTATTTCTTGAACACAGTAATCACAGCATTTTGCAGTCTATACCTAATAATTCCAAAATATGAAGTCCTGTGGATCTGTTTCTGATATCTGCTATTTCTGCTTATGTTTGCCCATGTTGTCCTGTCTCCTTACGTGCCTGGTCACCTTTGAGCATGTGCTGGGTATTATATTTGAAAAGTCATTTAGAAGTAATTAGACTAAGGGTGAAGTTATTTTTATTCACAGACAATGTTCATTTGCTTCTGTCCAGCATTTGGGGGCCCTAGAAACACAAGATTACCTTAAACTGGTTTTAGGCCTTGAGATTTTCTCAATTATATAGATGGCTCAGAGTAGGATTGCTATCCTTGGGAAAACTAGTTTATATCCAGCCCCCCTTTTGTCTTACTGTGCAGACCTTGTTGGGGGATGGGGGGGTTCAAGTCTAGAGCAAAGAAAGTGCTCCCACCCTTCAAGGGACTTTTGCCCCCTTAGCACCAAGAGACCATCAAAAGTACAATTCACCCTCCCATCTACCTCCTCCAGATTGGTAAATGCCCCAGGTCACAAACAGCCCAGGGATTTAGGCTGGCCTGTCTGGATGTCCATGCTCTTCCAGGTCTTGGTGTGGTTACCCCTCATTATCTTCTTATGTCTGTGAATTAAAAAATAATAATTTTGTTGTTCTTATTATTGTTGTCTTACTTTTTTGTTGTTGTCTTGAGTCCACATCACCTAGTTTACCATTACCCTGCATTGTTTCCATTATTGTATTTTTATAAAATGTTTTAGCCTCCAGTTCAGTGTATTCCTGCCCTCCCTCCCACTCCCTGTTTTTCTAATTTTTCTTAACAACTTTTGCACATCTAATCTCTCAGATTAACTTTAGACATCCTTTTATAATGTTCCTTTAAAAATCCCATTAGGAATCCCATGCGTTATTTGGGAAAAATTCCTGCTTTTGGGGTATTTAGGCTTTCTACCAAGAGCAACATTTAGGATTCCCACCCATTTATGTAAATCTTCTTTCTATCAATATGTACTTTTCATATAATTTCTCTGTATAGTATCTTATTAAGATTATTTATAAATATATAATTTTTATGTCAGAATTTTCCTGTGTGATATCACTATTTCTTCCTTCTTCTTGCTTCATTTTTTAAACTGTTCAATCTTGTGCATGTTGGTGCCAGCTTTACTCTCTTCTTAAAATGTCTGCTTATTTCTCCTATCTAAAATCAGATATATGCCTTTAGTTTTTTTTAATAGAATATCTTGCTTCTAGTAGGATTGAAAACATCCCTTCTCTCCCAGTAAGCTGGATAACCACCTTGGTTTTCCTCTCACTTGGCAGGATGCTCAACATGACGCTATCAAGTAACCAGTGCATGATTTCCTAGGAGATAGTGGCTTTTAGGAACTCACAGTCATGCAAGCCCTCCTAGAATAACGGGCACTCATTTCCATTGTATTAGTCTAGTGTACATTTTACAACTGCCTCTGTCAGGAACAGAGGCCTTGCCAACCCCATTCGACACTACTTAACTGGATGATCTGGAAAGTCACCCATGCCCTCTGGACCTCCAGTTCCTCACTTGGATAACAAGAGCTGAACTAAATTTTCACTTGTCCTTTCCAGGTCTAATATTTATTATATCTCCCTTTTAATAAGAAACTCAAGAAAAGCAAACACTAGTTATGATGACTTTTTGGTTACTTCCTGAAGAGCATCTCATGGTTCTCACTCCAATCTCAAAATCCACAAGCAGCCTGTAAGCTTAACACTCAATCCTGCTTTCCTTCTGCCAGCTGCATGTTGACCTACAGGACCAACTAGGAGTCTTCTCTCTGAAAGGGAAGCTCAATACCTCCTACATCTACATCACGGAGGGAAAAAAAACATATGCAAAAGGTAAGCAGGGGGAGTACAGCTTGTAGAGGTAGTGGGTCCCAGGAGCTGGTTTGTTGGGGGACTGATGAGGACCCAGCCCGCGTAAGATGCCCAGCCTATCACCAATGACATCTCAATGCAGGGCTCATTCCCTCACTGGGGCTGGCTTCCCTTGGGTCAGGGTCTTTATGGACACACCTTCCTTTACACTGGTTCTAAATCATGGCTTTCTTTTCTCTTTGCAGCACAGAAAGCCCACACAGCCTGCCTGGTTGTTCCTCCTGGAGACACAGCTGGATTTGATGTCGTTTTCCACTCTCAGGAGGTTGGGAGAATGACAGGCACCATCCACTTGTCTGTGATCAACAACCAGTATGAGGAGACAACCATCCACATGGTGGGAGAGGGCTATGAGGATGACATCACGTTGGACAACATCCATGGGCTGGTGACTTCCACCAGCCAGGAGGCCTCAGACATCTCTGAGGTCATGGGGGAAAACACTGTGGAAGACTTGGTGGCAGGTGAGAGAAGCAGCAGTGAAGTATTGACAACTGTTGGCTCTTGGGCCACTTTCAATAGTATGAAATTTGAATCACAGATCACCTGGCTTTCTGGGGATTCGAGAATGAGCCTCCTCTTCATTAATGTTTGCTCCGTCGTGACTGGCTTAGTCACCTCAGTCAGTCACGTGTTCCTTCAAGGAGCAGTGTACGTGTACACTGAGCATCAGTGTACACGTACCAGGCACTATCCTGAGCCCTGGGGTTCCAAAGAGTAGTAAGAGAACCTCTGCTTTAGGAGCTTATAGCCTGAGCTCAAATTCCAGTGTAGCTAATAAGTAAAATTCAAAATCCAAATTCCAGATGAGCTAAGAAGTGAGCACACGTCTCTCTGTACTCTTCCCTATCCATATCTTTCAGCTGGCTCCTACCTGTATTGTCTGTTTCAGCTGAACCATGTACCCTAGACGTTCTCGGTGGCTTGTCTAATTAGAGAGGGTGTAGGTTGATGCCCCCTCTAGAACATTGTTCTCCAGAGCCCCCCTGCTCAGCGCACTGTCTGAGAACCTACAGCATCAGCATCATCTGGGAGCTTGTCAGAAATGGGAATTTCAGACCCCATCCCAGCCACTCACACCTACTCAGTCAGAATCTGCATTTTATCAAGATTCCTAGGTGACCTGTGTATAATATGTTAAAGCTTAAAATGGGCTCCTCTACAGCCCGATAAGTACTACAGCTTCATTTGGTTGACTTTTCTTTGGGATAGGAGAAAATTTACTTCAACATTATTGTCAAAAGGCATTGTTTAGCACCCCAATTGTGTGACTAATTGTTGTGAAGTGCATTATAAACACAGTCTCACAGTTTTTCTGGAAGTTGAATTACAGCCCTGGAATGTAGCACTGGGCAGTCTATATAAGATGGGTTAAAACCAGCATTCATCTCGTATCTGGTGTTTCACCCCTGTTTGTGGCTACCGGGTGACATCCCTCTGGTCAGAGGGTAAGCAGGACCAGCAGTGAACCCTAGTTCAGAAATCAGATTACCTATTTATAATAGGGTGACCAGGTTTAAGAAATCAGAATACAGGAGTCCATGTTAAATTTGAATTTCAGATAGATGAAGAATAATTTTATAGTTTAAGTGTATCTAAAAACACCACATGAGACATGCTTATACTAAAACTTATTCATATATCTAAAATTCAAATTTAATGGGACTCCCTTATTTTACCTGGCAACCCTAGCCCTTAATTGTATTGTTTCAGTAAACAAATGGAGTTGGGAACTTGTGTCTTCTCTTGCAGGTGAGGGCTAAGGTGGGAGGGTGGGTGGATGGACAGACGGACAGACAGGCTAAGTAGATTCCCCAAGGAAGGAAAGCTGCTGCTCAGGGACTCCAGGTTTTTCCAATGTAACTGTCCAAGGAGGGAGGGGTTGCCTGAGGGGGAGGCACAGCGTCTTTAAAGTGCTGCCTCCTCAGGGAAGCGAGGCACTGGGGAGGACTCACTGGCCTTCTGCTTCTGTCCCTTAGCTGCCCTGGTGGACCACATCCAGTTTGGGGACTGCCACATTGGCAACAGCTATGATGTGAGCTTCACAGTCACTAACCACGGCAAAGTGAATGTGATACGGTTTGAATGGCCCCTTTTAGCTGCAGTTTCCTTTTCCCCACGGGTGAGTGAAAGCCATTCACTGTTTTCTGGACTCCCTTACACCTAAGCCAACCCTGATTTGATTGACAATCTGTTCCCATGGATACATGGGATGGGATGGATCGATCTCAAACTGAGAGACAGCCCAGGAGCCATCCCTCCCTCAGACCTGTCACTTGAGGACACTTTCAAGTCCCCTCTGGTCTAAGAGCAGAGAATGAGGTCTGCCAAGACTGTTGGTAGGCTGATGTTGAGGGATTCCATGGAAGCCTGTGTGGATAAAAACAGGGCCCAGTCTTCCTATCCCAGAATCTAGACCAGTGTCCCCGTAGGTGTGTGTTCTGTAAAGCACTAGTCCTGCAAAACTGGTTCACTTAAAGCTAAAATGGGAGTGGTAGGTTCCGTGAACAGCTGAGATCTAGAAAATGTTGCAAGTCACATCATAAAGATTCCCAGTGCCATTCAGCAAACTAAAACCTAGTTAACTTTGTTTCAGCTGGAATCTTTTAACCCCTTCTTTTAGCACCTCATAGCAAACATTTTAAGAATTGCTGACCAAACTTAACATGAAACAGGGCCTGGGACAATGCAGTAGCAGATCCCAGCCTCTGACCAGCAGTTGCTTTTCACAGACAATTCACTTCTGAGTACCCAGGACACTGGATACACCCAGATGTTTCTACCACCTCCTTTTCTGTTTCAGCCACCAAGTCTGAACCTTTCAGCCACCAAGCAAGGGGGGCTGGGGGCCCTACTTTGTCACCTTTAAATCTTTGAATGCTATCAGAAAGAATTTTTGCTTCCTGGAGGGATGTAGAGTGCAGTCAAAGCAGGCAGAGATAAGCCTCTTATCGTCCACTTAACACCCACATACTCAGACACTGGTGCACACCTCCACGCGCACACACATTTGTGGTGAAGTGCATTTAATTGTGGAGAAGAGAGCTTCATCTTCTCCCTTCAGTCCCAAGAAGAGGGAAGATTTTATCTTTTAGAAACATGAGAAGGCTATCATACATATAGTGTATATGTGGGTACATGTTTGTATGTGTTTATGCATGCTAAATCATAAATGATCTTATTCTACAGACCAGATTGGATTTCCCATATTCCCATATACTTCAGCGAATCTCAGTCTTTTTGATCTCAAGACTCTTTTACACCCTTAAATAATTGTTGAGGAACCCCAAAAAGCTATTATTTATGTGGATTATGTCTATCAATATTTATGATATTACGGTTTTGCAAACCTCTTCAATATCTGGCTTAACAAAATACAGCTGGATTCTCATATTTGCTTCTCTCTTTGATCTGATGCATTATCACATGTCATGTAACCTCTAGAAAGCTCCAATGTATACTCATGAGAAAATGAGAGTGAAAAGATCAAATAACATCTTAATATTATGATGAAAATAGATTTGACCTGATGGACTCCTGAAAAGGTCTTGGGAACCCAAAGGTCAGCAGATCACACTCTAAGAACTGCTAATAAGCCATGCACATCTATCCATAATCTTTATAGATCATATTAAGAAGCACGGTTGGTTAAGTGTGTGGTACCTGGAGACATACTGCCTGGGTCTGAATCCAGCTCTTCCAATATTAATGGTATGACCTGGAGCAAGTTACAAGTTTCCTGGTCTATAAAATAGAGGTAATAACTGGACCTCTCATAAAGCTGTTGTGGGGATTAGTAGAATTGTGTAAAGGTTTAGAATAGTGCCTGAAGCAAGTGACAGTTTGATAAACACTAGCTACCCTTGTTTTATGATTATATTTCTATCTAAGAACCTCTTGTATATATTTAAGACAATCCTCAGATCCAAGCTTGAATAATACACTTTTTTCCAAGACTTCCTGGCTCTACCCTTTCTCTAGAATGTCATCATCAGATATCAAGAATCCTCAGGATGTGATTCCCAAAAACACTAATACCAGGCTTTTCTCTAGATCGGCCACCTCCACCCTGGGTGTGCCAAGGACATAATGGTGACCATGAAGTCAGATGTGCCTATCAACCTGAAGAAGATGGGGGTCAAGTGCAAGCTCTCCAAGATCATGTTTCAGCAACCTACAGACCAGGTCCCCGACTGGGATGACCGCATGCACACAGTCAAGTGGGT
The DNA here is from genome assembly GCF_040802235.1 of Manis javanica. NCBI lineage: Eukaryota > Metazoa > Chordata > Mammalia > Pholidota > Manidae > Manis > Manis javanica. Next base: position 52,483,199 of record NC_133172.1, read on the forward strand.
GGACATGATCAGAAACACACCTGGGACCTTCCCTACAAAACGAAAGGTAAGTAGGGACATCAAGCACAAATCTGAGCAGGTCTGCCATGCTTTGATGCTCACTGCCCTCACATTTGGTATCTCATTATTTCCTTCTTTCATGGAAAGAAAAGATTCCCCTTCTACTTGACCTTGATTTCAAAAGTGACAAGCTGAACGTCCAAACATGCTGCCTGTGATTTGTACTGCATGTGCCACACGAACCATACATCTTAACTGGTAGAGCTTTAGTTTCAGTCTTGATATCTAATTGACTGAGGCTTCCCACCTTTGTCTTCTTCAAAAGTATCATGGCTAGTCTTTTGTTTACTTCTTCCCTCCAATGTCTAGAATTAGAGTAGTTACAACCGTTGGTTCATAAGAGTCCATCTTTGGTCCCTGCATGCCGTCCGTTTAATTATTCATTTGGTTTCTTTAATAACATAATACACAGAGATGAACCCACACCCAACACAGAGAACAGAGCATGGACTACCTGTGTGGTTCTCAGCCATTTCACCCCTTGGTTCCCTCCTGGAGTATTCGCTATCTTGAATCTTGTTTGCTCACTCCCTTGATTTTTATATTTTGTTTCTTTTTTAACCTATGCACCCTAAAAGACACACCATTGAGTTGTAGTTTTTAACTTTATTTAAAGGTTGTTGCATGTGATCTTCCATATTGTTGCTTGTGGTTATAATAAACCCATTTCACCACTATATGAAATTCCACTATTATTATCGTCCATTCTTGTTTCAAAAATTATTTAGGGTTTTGCTGTTACAGACAGTGTTTCTGTGAGCATTAGTGCCCCAGGCACATGGTGTTCATTTGGAAGAGTTTGAATTCCTACAAGTGTAATTGCTGAGTCATAGGACCTGTGATGTTCAGTTTTCCAAGGTTATGCCCAAGTGTTTTCCAAAGTGGCTGCACAATGGACACTCCTACTAGCAAAGAGATTTTATAGACCCACATTCTCTCCAATACTTGGTACTGTCAGACTTCTTGATTTTTGTCATTTCAATGACTGGAAATGGTCTCACTTTGGGCCTACTTTGCATTTCCCTAATCACTAATAAAGCTGAATATTTCTTCATATGATTATTCACTGTGCAAGTTATCTCCTATGTAAATGCCTTTTGCCCATTTTTCAATTATGATGCTTGTCCTTTGTATGAGTTACTTTATTTTTTATAAACTCTGCTGTTCCTATTATTCATCTGCAAATGTGCTCACCCAATTTATAGCTTATCTTTTCACTTTCTTTAGTGTATCTCTTAATGAACAATAATGTTCTTCATTTTATTATAGTCAAATTTATTCACCTCTTCTTTTACATTCATTACTTTTTGAGTCTTATTTTTAAAACGCTTCCCTACCAGGGAAGAACATATTCATTTTTTTACCTTTTTTACATTTAAGGGCTTTGCTTTTTATATTTGAGCCATTGGCCCACCTGGATTTCATGGATAATATGAAGCAAGGATCCAGTTTCATATTTTTCCATCTAAATGACTAATCATGCTAAATCCCTCTTTTGTTTTTAGCTCTTCTGTTCCCCCGTGATCTGCCCTGACTCCCTTGTCATCTAAGTTTCATAAATATCAAGAATTTTTCTTCCTCTATATTCTACTCCATTGTCAGTCTGTCCATCCTTGTGCCAGTCTTATGCTGCTTTAATTTCTTTAGCTTCATAATCAGCCTTAATATCTGGAAGGGAAGTCTTTCCTCTATACTGTTTTATTCTGAAGTGTTTTTGTTATTCTTGGCCCTTTATTTTTCTCTGTGATTTTGGAATCCACTCACTAAGAACTATGAAATCCCTGGTGGAAACTTGATTGGAATTGGATTGCATCCATAAGTAACTGAGGAAGAATTAACGGTTTTATAATATTAATGTGTCCTGTCCATTAACAAGGTATATCTCTCTATTTATTTAGGTCTTCTTTAAGATTTTATTTTACTATCATCCAGTTTCCTTAATAGGATTAGACTACAGGGTTCTTCATCTGTTCTTGAGTCAATTTTATTAAATTATTTTCCTAGGAATTTGCCCTTCAACTAAGTTTTCATGTGTATTCTCATAAAGTTATTCATAATATTTTCTTCTCATCCATTTAAATATGGAAGATTGGTGGTCATGTCCCCCTTCTCGTTTCTGATATGGGTTATTTTTATTTTCTCTTTTTTTCTTGAGCTGTTTCTCCAAAGGCTTTTTAAACCATTTCAAATAAATAACTTTTGGCTTTGTTGGTCCTCTCTGTTTTAGATTTATTTTCTATTTCATTCATACCTCTTCCTATCCTAATGATTTCCTTTCTCCTACCTTCTTTGGAATCCATCTGACCCCAAAACTCATGTCTATGAAGTCCTAATGCAGTCAGCAATCTCTGTGTCCTTTCCCATTTAGGAGACATTTTAGGTTTGCCTTAATCAATTATTCTGGAACTTGAGTTTGTGAGTTGTTGTTGATTTGCATGGGTAAAATGTAGTCCTCTGTCATCCTCCCTTTATTCCTGCGAAGCAGCTGGCTCTGAGTCACTGAGGACATGGCTGCCTTTGTTACAGGTGATAGAGACAGACCTTGAGCCCGCTCACTCGGTACTGGAGGAAAACTACCGGGAACTGCAGCTTCAGATCAGCGCCAGTGTGGATTTTGCCTCATACCAGTGCCCAGTGACCAACGTGCACTTTAAGGAAACGCTGGTTTACCAGACCCGAGTGTTTGAGTGAGTCATCCAGAGCCCCTAACGCTCATCAGAGAAGCTCTGTCTTTTCATCATTGACTCATTCCTTCATCAAACATTTATTCAGTGTCTAAGACAACACATACCAGACATCATATCTGTGTGGCACCCAAGAGTGTCTTCCTGGGTCCAGAGAAGCATTCAGCCCCATGAAGGTATTTAAGCTCACATTTGAAATCAAGACATAGTCCAGGAAACAGTCTGTCAGGAGGATGGCATCAGGTGATCAGCTTCAGTGGGAATAGCCCTTGCAGCAGTCCACATTACCACCCCGGGCTGGTCCTTTCTGGCCCCCCTAGGTGACAGCTCAGGCAATATCCACACTAGTGAGGATGGAATGCATCTTAGCTTAGGAGGCGACATTTCTCATAACCACTCCACAGGTTTAGCTTCCAGGATCCCTGCAGGGGACTTGCCCAGTTACAGGAGTCACCGCACTCAGAGAACCCCATGGCTGTGACCTCCCTAGGGGTAATCAGAGCTCCTCCCAGGCCAGGTGTGCTTTTCCAATCAATCAGGGGTCACTTTAACTATGACTAATGTTGCCTAATAATGCAGCTGACATATCTCCTTCATCAGGTGTCCAGGAAACAGAGCTAGAAAGTTAATGAAAAGTCAGATTGTCCTTAAAAGGAGAAAGGGTTATATTAACTCTCACCCACGCTCAGATAGGAATACAAGGATCTGCAGGTCTTGCTCTCCAAGGGCTCATTGCAGTTCGGGGGGAATGGGTGAAAACAGGTGAGCTGACAGTTTCCCTATGGTGTCGGGCATGTGCCATTAGGGGTACCTAAAGTGGACCATGGGGAGAGACAGGGAGTTAGGGAAGGCTTCTCAGACAAAGTGGCGCCCCAGCTGAATTGTGGAGGACAAGTAGGAGGTGGCCAGAAGTGAAGAAGTGAGAAAAAGGGCCTTCTAGGCAGGAAGAGCAACATATACCAAGATAGATAAAAAGAGAAGGCCTGTGACTATTCTTTGAGAATTTCAAACACAAAAATGTAAACTGCTGACACTTCTGCTTTGTAAAAATTAGTCAATAACTTGTTCAACTCATTTTGTATTTGCTGCACTTAAAGCGTCCTCTCAAAATATCACAGAACCAAAAGATAGAAGGTGGGCAGTGCAACCCTCTGCCGATGGCCTAAAGCAGGGGTCGGCAAACTGTGGCCTGCAGACCACATCCCATCACCTGCCTCTTTTGTAAATAAAGTTTGGGCGCACAAGCACACCACCTGTTCATGTATCGTCTGTGGCTGCTTTTACACTGAAACAGCAGAGTGAGTGATATGGCACACAAAGCCAGAAAACATACTAACTGGCCCTTTATTAAGAAGTTTGCCAACCCCTGACCTAAGCCAAGAACTCTTTTCTGTGCCACAGAGGTTTCTCCACTTTCTAACAATTTTCTTTCAGGTAACAACCAGGGCTCATAAGTTTACACAATAAACATAAGCCCCTGACGTCAAAGCACTTGACTTCAAGCACATCTGCGTGGTCTTCCTGGAGGAGATAATGGAAATTGAATCCCCACACCCCACCCAAGGCCTACGCTCCCCACAGCTCTCAACTCTCACTGCTCCCCTAAAACCAGGAAGAGCATGTGTGTTTCTTTCTCTGACACAGTCATTTTCTTGCCTCAAGGCTTCATCCTTCTGCCATGTTTGTGATCAAATTTAGTAGTGATTCCAGAAAAAGCTTCTGTCTCCTGGTTCTTAGCAAGAAAACTTGAAAGCTCATTGCGTAGGGTGCTGGTGGTATGCAAGATGATTTTAAATGCTCAACAGTGTGTATATTTTTGCTTTTAATAGCTTTGTGCATATTTATGTGTTTTAGAAGAAAATATGGCTAACACATCAAATTATGATATCAGATAAAATTGCTTAAAACTTGCCTTTAAAAGAAATATTTAAGAAAAAAAGTGGTGACATAAAGGAGAAAGTAGCAGGGTAGATGATGTGCAGCAGGACAAAAATCATCTGCAGCCCATTTCTAAAACCCATTCCCTGACCTGTTTGCAGGCTTGAACTGATTAATTCAGGAAATGTGCAGCTGCAGTTCAACTGGATCTCCAACGAGACCTCAAAGGCTGAAATGCCAGATAACCAAGGTAAATGTGATGACAGGTGAAACTCAGGGCTCGAATTTCCGTGATTAGTAGAAGAGCCTTGTTCATGGAGAAGTGCGCACTACTAGGACAACCCCCTCAGTAGCTAAGGGGGAGCACAGCAGAGATCTGGTGGTATCTTTAGAGCCAAATGGGCCTGAGAAACTCAAGAGCTGACCTCCACCCTCCTGGAGCCCAAGCCCTGGGCCCCTACCAGGTCAGCACCCTGCTCTCACAAATCCCTGGGAATACTGTCTTTTAGATCTTAACCTCTCGGAGATTACAGAGCCTTGGAGAAACTGATGGAAGCTATGAAGTGTCTCCCCAAGAAAATACACACCAGTGCCCAATTTGCAGTTGATACATATGAAGCACATAGAGAAGGGCCCAGCACTTGGTGGACACATATTCACTACTATTGTTGTAACTTTGGAAATTCACAGACCCTCATCCTTGGGAACCCCCACTTTTTAAAACAATGATTCTCTGAAAATTATATTCACAGTCTATTATTGTTGAGACAGAAGACCCACAGACATCTCCTTGACCCACCCCCTTGAACCAAAAGAAAACAAATTTGAAAACTCAATGCAATTAATAGAATTATTTTTTGAGTCTCCTGTGAGAGATATGAGCCAATTCCTTACTCCTGGTGCCCAAAGCTAAGTATACCTACTAGAAGAGGTGAGCCCACAGACCTAAGTCCCTAAGGACCTGTGAGTGGGCTGCCTTCCACCTGCCTTCCCACTGCAAATAAAGAATTTCACTGGTTCTCTGTCTGCCCCCAGGTTCTCAAACAGACCAGCTGAGCCAGAGTACACTGCACACAGCCAGCACCCTGGACAGTGCTACAGACCACAGGAATGACGCCTCCCCACCTCCTTTCTCTGTGGAGCCCTCCTCAGGCATCGTGCCTGTGGGGAAGATTCAGAAAGTTAAAGTGAAATTCTCCCCGCTGGAGGTTGGAGACTTCGAGAGCAATCTTTTCTGCCAGTAAGGAGATGTGCTTCCCAGAGCAAACCTCTGTGGTTCCGATCCCTTCTGTCCCACCACTGCCACCATTCTTTCCTGCCCTGGGCCCCTCCACAGCCCCTAACTGTCATATTTCTCTTTGGAAAGGTTCAAAGGGTCCAGGCTTTGGAGAGCAAGGAGAATTTGGTCTTTTGTTTTGCTCATCAACCCTCTCTAGATATTTCCTCCTGCCCACCACCCCCTTCCCAGCCACATACAGGATCCCACTGGGCAACAGAATGGTTGACAGCCGGGTGGGTTCCAGTCTTTGGGCAAGCATGAACTTAGGAAGGCTTTCTTGTACCTTTTCTGAGTCTTGATTTCCCCCATATGTAAAATGCAAGTAACAGTACCTACCTTGTAAAGTGGTCATGCAGATTAAATGAGTTAATTCAAGTGAAGAGCTTAGAACAGTGCCTGGCATGCAATAAGCATAGTAGACATTAGACGGTGGTGATGGTGGGAGAGGTAGACCTGGTCCATAGTTGGTGAGGAATAGAGGAGGCCAGGCCCAGGTAGAGAAAAGCCAATCTGATAGTATCTGTCAGTGAAACTCCCTGATATGGTACCCACTCCCAGGAGGGCTCTGTGGAGAATACCCACCTTCCAGAAGAATTCTGTGAACCACATGGCCTAAGGCGGTAGAAACCTATGTGGAAAGCCTTCTGGAGTCCCTGCAGTCACGCGGCAGAGGACCCTCCCACACCCGAGCCACCTAAGCTCAGTGCCGGGGCTAGAAGTCTGCCCACACCCAGTCACCCTCTCCAAGGAGCTCAGGATACTTTTTAAGGAATTCTGGGTCACTTTTCGGATCCCACTAGATGCCTATGAGAGGGCCCAGACGGTAAGACTGCTCATTTTACAGCAGGGATGTGCCGCTGAGCACTGATGGAGGAAGCGACTTTAGGCCATACTTGGATCCACAAAAGGAACCAGAATTCAAGCTCCTTGTACTCAGCCTATTAATGCATTCATCTCCTCAACAACTAATTAATGAACACTATATATTAGCCACTATTCAGAGCACTGAGATTTTGTCCTTGACGAAGACAGACCCAGCCTCTGCTCTCATGGAGCTCACATTCTGGTGAATTCATTTCCAACCAAGAGGGCAACATTGGATTTTTTAAATATATAAATAAATAAAAACAAAAACAACCTTCTCCTCTCAGGATTCCCAACCTGCCACCTGGAGAGCAAGGTCCAGTATTATCAGCAAAGGGGCGGAGCTCCTTGCCCATCTGCCATTTTGATCTGCAAGACTCAGACTACCTCAGCAGTCATCGGCGCCACCCAGACCTCCGAGGGCCTGGTGGTGGGGCTCTGGACCCAAACACCCGGGTGATTGAGTTCAGCAGTGTGGGCATAGGAGGCAAGAACCTCCGGTGAGTCCCTCAGGTTTGCATTGGTTGTGTTCATATGAGTCAACCCTTCTAAAGAGCTCAGAGGAGGAAATCAGAGAAGTGAGCTAGTGTGGTTCCTAGGAACAGGCTTGATATGCTGGGTTTGACTTTATAGAGAACTGCTACAGAAAGGAAGCTGAGTTCTCTCTATTTAGTTCTGACACTAAACATGTGGAAGTCATGAAAACATAACCTCTCACCACCAGCTTGACTACAGAGGATCCCTGGGACAGAGGGACCCTGGGTATCATTATCATTCAAAGTGGAGAACTCGAGCCATATTTTTGGATTCCCAAATGAGATGCACCTCTCATCTCTATAGTAACAAAGTGCCCAGGGAAGTTCCAATTCCCAGAGAGGGGAACTGTGCTGGAGCAGGTCCTAAGAGAGTTTCCTTTAATCTGCACCCCCTCCTCACTCTCTACCATCAATTCTTCCCCCTTGGCCAGGACTTTTACGATTCTGAACCCAACCAGCAGCACCTACTCCTTCTGCTGGATCTCTGAAGAAACAGAAAGTCTCCAGAACCTGCCAGCTTTCACATGTCTCACAGAGAAGGGCTCCATCCACCCTGAAAAGAAAGCTGAGGTGTGTGTGTGAATGAGGGCCATCAACCCAGGGCTGTAATTATCCTGTCTCTCTGCATAGCAAGTGTGCCGTAGACCATAGGTAGAGTTAGGGAGAACGGCCCGAAGTTACATCAGTCAGCAAATACTTCTTGAGGGGCCTCCATAGATATTAGGCAATCCTCATGAACAAGACAGACCTGAGCTCTCTTGGTTGGCCATGGAGAAATATATTTGCAGTTTTAAAAACTGGAATTATAAAAGCAGGCAAGTAGGGCTGGACACCAGTACCCGAGAACCCTAGGACTCGTACCATAAGATGAAATAAGGAGTTATTTTTGTCCAAGGGACTAACAGCAGTGAAAAGGCACAGATAATGCTTCACTTGGTCAGGCCAAAGGGCAGAAGAGTAAAGTGGAGTCATGGCCCATGGCTTAGTCCTCATGTTTACACAATGATAGAGGGTAGGGAATTAGACTTAAAGAAATAGGAGCTCACTGGCCAAAACCGATCTGTGCGCCCTATGCCCTATAACTTCTACAGAGAATCTTGGAGGCAGACATTAATCCATGAAACAGAAATTATGGATTCAGATATCTTCAAGAAGGTCGCACAGGTGAATGAAGCAGGCCAGGGGGATAATGATAGGAATGCTGTGTACCAGGGCTGGCTGGCCAAAGTGCTGCTCTGGCAGATGACAGTCACACAGACCAGTGGGCCCAGGGTTGCCATTTCTCCCAAACATTCTGGGAAAAGCCACAGTTGCATATTTCTAGCTGAATCTCCCCATTTTCACATGCATCCAAGACTGGGCATGAGACATGATAGCCTTGCCAGCAGAGACCATGGCTTGGGTGGACCCCTGAAGAGGGCCTGTGGGCAGGGCAGACAGACATTGATGTTGCTGCACACAAACTTGCAGAGCTTTACCGAGAGGGCAGAAAGGCAGTGATGACCTGGTACCGTCAGCCCTCATAACCCCAGGGCTGATAAGCCTCCAAGGGCACGCAGAGTAATGAACAGAAGTGCCTCTTACCACTGTGTCCCAAAATGTCTTCTTAGGTGGTCTTCCAGTTCATACCCTCCCATCTTGACATCACAGAAGCGTTCTGGACTTTCTCAATCCCTGAACACAACATCACAGTCCCTTTCCTGCTGGTAGGCAAAGCCACTGACCCTCTTATCCATCTGGACAAGCCACACCTCCACTTCAGTTGTCTCCTCATCGGTAAGGCTGCTGTGTCGGTTTTTAGAGATGGCACGACCTTTGGGGGAGGGGAGCGGGATCCACGCAGCAGTGCTCTCCAGGCGCAGACGTGGGCGGGGACTTTTCCCGGGGCCTTCCAGGAAGGAGCCTGCCGCCATCGCTGTTCACAAGCCGCAGAATAGTCACCTCGCAATCTCGTTTCCATCAAGTATCTTCTTAGCACACAAACTAATAACCCAAGGAAATGTAGGAGCCTTACTACAGATCTCACTTGGAAGAGTCCTTTAGGGCCTGGACTGACTTATGTTCATTTCCAGAGCCTCCTGTCGGCCCCTTCCGACTTGTGCCCCCAGATTATGGGCTGTATTGGCTTGTCTCTTGGCCTTTGCCAAAGATTTCTCTGCCTTTCAGGTTTTTCTTCAGTTCAACTGAGCCCTTTGTATGCCCCAGGCATTCCCTGTGAGCTGGGAATGCAATGGATAAAGCCAAAGTCTCTACACGTAGGAAGGTTACACTCAGCAAACGGACTACCAAAAAATAAAAAAGTAAAATGTATAGCATGTCAGCTGTTGATAAGTGTTCTAGAGAAGAATAAAGCAAGGTAGAGGGAATAAGGAGTGCCAGTGGGCAGTGGGAAGGTGACATTTGATCAGAGCCCTGAAGGAAATAGAGGAACTGATTGCCAGGCCACTTACCACATGCATGTGAGGTGTGTGTGTGTGTGTGTGTGTGTGTGTGTGTGTGTGTGTGTGTGTGTGTGTGTGTGTGTGTGTAAAACATAACTAAAGCTAGAGGATTTTTTTTTTAGTAATTCATTAGAGTTTTTTAATTTATGTAAGAAATATTCTTTATAATAACTCAATGTGTTATTATATTGAGTGTTGTATAAGGAAAAATTTAATTATCTCTCCCCACGCATCCTATCTCATCCTCTCCTTTCCATCAAAGGAAACCAGTGTTAACAGTTTGAAGCATATTATTTCCATACATTTCTTATACTTATACATATAAGTAGGTGGAAGGAGATTATGGTGTTTAGTAGGGTTTTGAACACATAAATGAACAATGTAGCATAAGAATAATAACAGCAAGACAAACAGAATTTAATTTAGGAATGCAAAGGTGGTGCATTTCAATATAATATTACATCAACAGGATTAAAGAATAGCCATTAGCTCATATTACTATACACTGAAAAATCATTGCTAAAATTCAGCACTTTGAACAAAAACTCTAATAGTAGAACAGGAACAGAGGAAAAAATTAGGGTTAACCAAAATCAGGAGGGAAATATTTTCTTGTAATAAACCACTAAAACCGCTTCAAGTAAAATCATGGATTAAGCAAAGATGCTCATTATCACCATTATGATTGAGCATTTTCTTAGTGATTTTAGCAAATAAAGTAGAACAAGAAAATTAAATGATTGGCACAAACATTGAGAAAAAGAGACAAAACCATCTCATTTTTATGACTTCACACATAGAAAACCTCAAGAGGCTCTAGAGAAAAGGAACACAAACTTCTAGAATCAACAAGATAATTTAGTAAGTGGCTGATGTAAGAAAAGTATGCAAAAATCTGTAGTTCCTCTTTCTTTTAGCAACAAGCAGCTAGTAACATAAACAAAAAAAATCCATTCAAAAGTAACAAAACTATGTAGTATCTAAGGATAAATGTAACAAGAAAAGCACAGGACTTAATATGAAGAAAACTCTAAAATCTTGTTAAAATGACCCCAACCAAGATCCGAGTATCTGCCAAATCTCTCAATCAAATGCAAATTTAATCAAGTTCTAATTAGAATCCCAACTAGGGTTGCCAGGCAAAATACAGGATGTACAATTAAATTTGAATTTCAGATAACAATGAATAATTTTTTAGTATAATATTTGAAACCTACTATATACTAAAAAATGATTTGTTAAATCTAGCAATCTTAATCCCAAAAAGATCGGAGGTGGGGGGAACTGGCTGAAATGATTCTAAAGTTTATGTGGAAAAACAAATGCTCTGCAATAATCAATGACGATAAGAAAAAGCAAAACAGTGATAGGAGATGTATTAGTTGGGGCCCTATTAGGACACTCATGACATATCCCGGGTCTGACTCGGAAGAGTTCAGTGCAAGGATTATTCACAGAGATGTGGGTGGAATGATAATGCGTGAAGCCCCCGTTAACAAAAGCAGGAAGGCACTGGACCTGGAGGACCAGGAGAGAAAAGGGTGCCACCAGAGTCACAGGAGAGCTGTGCCTGAGGAGGAAGAGCCACCCAGCAGGAGCAGGCAACAGGTAAAGTCCTAGAAGGAAGAGGTGGGGTCCCCTGGGGGAGCAAGGTCACTTGGAAAGAAAAGGAAGGAAAAAAGATTAAATTAAAGGCCAAGAATCTTGGAAGAGGAGAGAAAAGAAGTCGGAGAAGCCCTTCTAAGAAGGCTTCCTGTCGCCTGCGGAGCAGTATCTGCTGAGGTACTTGCGGAGCAGGCACGAGCACCCCACCGAGGGCCGGTGTTTCCTCCCCAGGCAGAGAAGCCCGGAGGACCGTGCAGATCATCAACAAGGAGGAGCAGGGGTTCCACTTTGCCTTCCAGGATGACTCCCGATACTCCGAAGGCTTCAGCAACAGCCTGGTCATATGTCCCATGGAAGGCTGGGTCCCACCGCTGTCAAGGTAAAGAAGGAAGGCCTGCAGGACTGCACTCTCCCAGCATGGCAGGGGCCCCAGCCCTACCAGCCAGGAGAATCAGTTTCTCTTAGAGCGCCCCACTTATGAAGTCCCTTCCAACTCTAAAATTTAGATATTAACAATCCCATCTCTATCCTACTTTCTCCCTGTTGTTCATTTGCTGATGAATTGTGGAGCACTGAGAATTTTAAACCTTTGTTCCCAATACTTTGTCTTATATTTCTATCCTTTTCCTTGTTATCTACTGTATTTGTGAATCCATAAAGCGATGTCCTGCCTTGCTTGGCAAATCCTCAAAACTCATCATAATTTGGAGCTGTAATGCCCTTTCCTCATAATATATCTGCTAATCCACTAGGCTCATATATTCTTTAGCAGGTTGTAACTGGCTGGTGCAACAGGTTGTAATCTGCTGTTTTTGTTCCCCAACCAGCTTCCCAATTGATATTTTCTTCACACCAAAGGAGGAAGGAGATGTGAACTTTAATTTGATCTGTAATGTGGAAAAGAAAGCCCAGCCTCTGACCTTAAATGTCAAGGCTGAGGGCTACACCATGAATGCAGAGGTCAAGTGCAAGGACAGGACTGGCTTAGTCACTCTCTTGACTCCCAACGAGACCACCATCATCAGCTTCTATGAGGTAAAGGTGTGAGAGGGCCTTGCGTTCTCTCTCTCTCTCTCTCCGTTTCTTCATTGGCTGGCAAAGATAATATAAGTGATTATTAGCTGCTGTCTCTGTTTCAAATGCCAGGGAGACCTGGAGAGCACACCATGCCAGGAGCAATGCCATCCCCAGACATGTATAGTTTTGATGAGACAACTTTTATTTTTTAGGGGGTGGAAAAATAATTGGGAAAAGGAAGAATGTTTGTATTAAAGATATAGGAAGAATGTTTGGCCACTAAAGGAGGTCTAAGAATTAAATTGTCATCTTATTTTCCAAATATGAGGGGCCCCCAACACCTTGTAGCTCTTGATGGAATATCTGACTACATTAAACTATTAATACTCAATTCACTAACATCACGTACCATCCGTTTCCTATGGGATATTTCCCCCCAACATGTTACATATCCTGACCCCAGAGAAGGTCATAGTTGCATCCACTGACCATACCGCTCTCTTCTCTGTCTCTCAGGTGGAGTTGAATGAATGCGTCCAGTGTGAGTTCAACTTTATCAACACTGGAAAGTTCAACTTCAGCTTCCAGACAGAGCTGTCTGGCCCCAAAGCCCTGCTGCAGTACATGGGGTTTTCACCCACTGATGGCACTGTGGATGTGGGGCAGAGCACCCAGGCCTCCTTGTCATTCCAACCATTTAAGAAGTGTGTCTTAAAGGGCCTGGAACTCAGAATCAAGGTGAGACCGTTTAACATTGTCTGACACTGAAAGTACTCATAGCATCCTCTCTTGAGAGATTAATTCTCACCCTACCATAAGTCTCTGGAGAGTAGTTGTGTTGGGAATAGCCCCACAGTCTCTAGTGTAAAGGCCTCATCCAGACTGAGGTGCTCAGTGAGTGTCAATAGGAAACTGACCATCCAGGCACTGGAATATCATGTAGCCATTAAAATGGATAAGAGCGATAGATGGGAAGGAGAGAGAGAGAAAGATAACATATACATTTTCCAAGATAAGTTATTGAATGAAAAACCAAGGAATTGTGATGCCAGCAAGAATGGCAGGGAAGGGCCTCCAAAAATCTACTCTTCCATAGTGCTGCAGAATCTATCAAAATCAATTTTTTTCAGAATTCTTGAAATTAACCAAAGGTTTATAACACTCCTAGGAGAACTTATTCAAGAAAAATGGCTAAATATCCATAAGAACAGTGAACTTTGTGGTATTTTTAACTTGCCTAGACCCACACCCTTCCCCCAGCTCTGCAGTAGCCTTGAAAACCAACAACTCTGTAATCAAAGTGAAAACCAGCATATGTCACACTACCATCAGACAAAATAGCCTGTCAGACAAAAATTAATACTAGAGACAAATAAGAACATTTTATAATAATAAAAGAGTCAACCCATCAGGAAAACATAACAATTGTAAACATGTACACACATAGCAACAGAGCCCACAAAGATATGAAGCAAAACTGACAGAATTGAATGGAGAAATAGACAATTCAGCAATCATAGTTGGAGATTTCAGTTCACATTTTAATGGGCAGAACACTGGGCAGAAGATCAATAAGGAAATAGAAGACTTGGACAGTACGATAAATGAACTATACCTAAAAGACATCTACAGAACATTACATCTAACAACAGCAGAATACACATTCTTCTTAGGTGCCCCTGGAACATTCTCCAGGCTAGACCATATATTAGACCGTAAGACACACTTTATCAAACTTAAAAGGATTGAAATCATCCAAAGTATGTTCTTCAACAATGATGGTATGAAATAGAGAATTAACAACAAAAGGAAATTTGGGATGCCCAGCCTAAGACACTTTCTTTAAGTGATCAATTTATTTAAAAAAAAGCACATTTAATTATCAGAGATGATGTAACATTCAGCTTCTCTCAGTCTTTACCAATATTGTTAAATATATGCTACCAATAAGAATTTGAAAAAGCTGTTTACCGGTAATTATTTTCTTTGAAGGAGATATGTTCAAGATCTTTTAAAAATAATTCTGAAGGAAATAGTTTGTTTCTGTGTTTACATAAAATTAATAGATTTTTAAAATATTTTCTAAGACTACTTTGGGTCATAGATAGCATATATAATAATGAAGTTTTACTCTTGTGTTGAAATAAACAAAACAAATACAAATACCAAGCCAAAAAAATCATAACAAAATCCCAGTTACTAAAGTTAGAGTACTTTTCATGATGCACTGATTTTTGTTTTTGTTTTCCAGATTCTAGGTTTTATTATCCTATTATTTATTATATATTGAAATATAAATTTATTTTATTATTTTATTTATTGTTTATTATTTTTCCTCATTACAGTTTTGTCATAGTAAAAACACTTAACCATGAGATCTACTCTTTTAATAAATTTTTAAGGGTACAATGCATTATTGTTGACTATAGGTGCAATGTTGTGTAGAAGCTCTCCAGAGCTTATTCACCTTGCTTAACTAAAACTTTCGTAACTCCCTGTTTTCCCTTCTGCCTAGCCCCTGGAAACCACCATTCCACTCTTTGATTCTATGAATTTGACTAATTTAGCTACCTCACTTAAGTGGAATTATACCCTATTAATCTTCCTATGACTGGCTTATTTCACTTAGCATACTGTCCTCAAGGTTCATCCATGCTGTCACATACTGCAGAATATTTTTTTATTTTCTAAAGCCAAACAGTATTCCATTTATGCACATAGCACATTTTCTTTTTCTATTCATCTGTCAATGGACATTTAGGTTATTTCCACATCTTGACTATTTTGCATAGCACTGCAGTGAGCATAGGAGCGTTAATATTTCTTCAAGATCCTGATTTCAGGTCTTTTGGATACCAAAGCCAAGCAAAGACACCACAAGAAAAAACTGCAAGCCAATACCCCTGATGAATATTGATGTAAAAATCCTCAATAAAATACTAGCAAACCAAATCCAGCGGCATTAAAAGGATCATACACTATGACTAACTGGTGTTTATCCCTAGGATGCAAGGATGGTTCAACATATGAAAATCAAATAATGTGATACATTACATTAACAGAATAAAGAATAAAATTCACATGATCATCTCAGTAGATGCAGAAAAAGCATCTGACAAAATTCAACACCCTGTCATGATAAAACTCTCAATGAAGGAGGCGGAGCCAAGATGGCGGCGTGAGTAGAGCAGTGGAAATCTCCTCCCAAAAACACATAGAGCTATGAAAATATAACAAAGAAAAATCTTCCTAAAATAGAGACCACAGGACACAGGACAACATCCAGACCACATCCACACCTGCAAGAACCCAGCGCCTTGTGAAGGGGGTAAGATACAAGCCCCAGTCCGGCGGGACCCGAGCGCCCCTCCCCCCGGCTCCCGGCGGGTGGAGAGAAACCGGAGCGGTTTTTTTTTTCTTTTTTTTTGGCGAGCGCTTTTTGGAAGCTTTAGAGGGATGGGCCCCCGTTGCTGGGGAGGCAGGGTGGCGGGACCGGTGAGGAGGTGCCTGGGAACGGCGCCGGAGGACAAAGAATATCCCGCGTTTCTCCCTGCGAGACCTGGGGGCGGGTGCCTGAGACCGGTGCCTGAGGACGGAGGAGGTCGCGCGTTTTTCCCCTTTTTTTTTTCTCTCTTTTTGGCGAGCGCTTTTTGGAAGCCTTGAAGGGACGGGGACCCCAGTGCTAGGGAGGCACGGTGGCGGGACTGGTGAGCGGGTGGCTGGGACCGGCGCCTGAGGACAAAGAATATCCCCCGTTTTTCCCTGCGGGACCGGTGGGTGGGTGCCTGAGACCGGCACTTGAGGACAGAGGAAATCGCGCGTTTTTCCCCTTTTTTTTTTCTCTTTTCTGCGAGTGCTTTTTGGAAGCCTAAAAGGGACAGGGACCCCGGTGCTAGGGAGGCAGGGCGGCGGGACTGGTGAGCGGGTGCCTGGGACCGGCACCTGAGGACAAAGAATATCCCGCATTTTTCCCTGTGGGACCGGTGGGTGGGTGCCTGAGACCAGCACCTGAGGACGGAAGAAATCGTGCGTTTTTCCCCTTTTTTTTTCTCTCTTTTTGCCGAGTGCTTTTTGGAAGCCTTGAAGGGACAGGGACCCCGGTGCTAGGGAGGCAGGGCGGCGGGACTGGTGAGCGGGTGCGTGGGACCAGTGCCTGAGGACAAAGAATATTGAGCGTTCCTTCCCTGCGGGACCGGTGGGTGGGTGCTTTTTGGAAGCCTTGAAAGGACAGGGACCCTGGTGCTAGGGAGACAGGGCAGCAGGACCAGAGAGCGGGTGCCTGGGACCGGCACCTGAGGACAAAAAAAAAAAAAAAAAAATCGCTTGTTTTTTCCTTTTTTTTCCTTTTTTTTTTCTCTTTCTTTCTGTTCCCTCTCTCATTGTTGCTGCTGTTGTTTTGGTTTGGAGAGTGCTTTTTGGAAATCTTAAAGGGGCAGGACAGGTCACTTAGACCAGAAGCAGGGAATCTGGGGATCTCTGGGCACTCTAACCCCCTGGGCAGCAGGGAGCACAGAGGCCCCTTACGGAGATAAATAGTCTCCTGGCTGCTCCCCCTCCAACGGGGCTCCACCATTTTGGAGGAACAGCCCCAGCCAGGCCAAGCCCACAGCAACAGCGGAGATAAACCCCAAAGCAACTGGGCAGGAAGCAGAAGCCCTGTCTGCGCACAGCTGCCCAGCACAAGCCACTAGAGGTCGCTATTCTCCCAGGAAAAGGCTACAAACCAACAAGAAGGGAAGCTCTTCCAGCGGTCACTTGTACCAGCTCTGCAAACTATCTCTATCACCATGAAAAGGCAAAACTACAGGCAGACAAAGATCACAGAGACAACACCTGAGAAGGAGACAGACCTAACTAGTCCTCCTGAAAAAGAATTCAAAATAAAAATCATGAACATGCTGACAGAGATGCAGAAAAAAATGCAAGAGCAATGGGATGAGATGCAGAGAAAAATGCAAGAGCAGTGGGATGAGATGCAGAGAAAAATGCAAGAGCAGTGGGATGAAGTCCGGAAGGAGATCACAGATGTCAGGAAAGAGATCACAGAAGTGAAACAATCCCTGGAAGGATTTATAAGCAGAATGGATAAGATGCAAGAGGCCATTGAAGGAATAGAAGCCAGAGAACAGGAACGTATAGAAGCTGACATAGAGAGAGATAAAAGGATCTCCAGGAATGAAACAACACTAAGAGAAATATGTGACCAATACAAAAGGAAAAACATTCGTATTATAGGGATACCAGAAGAGGAAGAAAGAGGAAAAGGGATAGAAAGTGTCTTTGAAGAAATAATTGCTGAAAACTTCCCCAAACTGGGGGAGGAAATAATCGAACAGACCATGGAATTATACAGAACCCCCAACAGAAAGGATCCAAGGAGGACAACACCAAGACACATAATAATTAAAATGGCAAGGATCAAGGACAAGGAAAGAGTTTTAAAGGCAGCTAGAGAGAAAAAGGTCACCTATAAAGGAAAACCAATCAGGCTAACATCAGACTTCTCAACAGAAACCCTACAGGCCAGAAGAGAATGGCATGATATACTTAATGCAATGAAACAGAAGGGCCTTGAACCAAGGATACTGTATCCAGCACGACTATCATTTAAATATGATGGTGGGATCAAACAATTCCCAGACAAGCAAAAGCTGAGGGAATTTGCTTCCCACAAACCACCTCTACAGGGCATCCTACAGGGACTGCTCTAGATGGGAGCACCCCTAAAAAGAGCACAGAACAAAACACACAACATATGAAGAATGGAGGAGGAGGAATAAGAAGGGAGAGAAGAAAAGACTCTCCAGACAGTGTATATAACAGCTCAATAAGCGAGCTAAGTTAGGCAGTAAGATACTAAAGAAGCTAACCTTGAACCTTTGGTAACCACGAATCTAAAGCCTGCAATGGCAATAAGTACATATCTTTCAATAGTCACCCTAAATGTAAATGGACTTAATGCACCAATCAAAAGACATAGAGTAATAGAATGGATAAAAAAGCAAGACCCATCTATATGCTGCTTACAAGAAACTCACCTTAAACCCAAAGATAAGCATAGACTAAAAGTCAAGGGATGGAAAAACATATTTCAGGCAAACAACAGTGAGAAGAAAGCAGGGGTTGCAGTACTAATATCAGACAAAATAGACTTCAAAACAAAGAAAGTAACAAGAGATAAAGAAGGCCACTACATAATGATAAAGGGCTTAGTCCAACAAGAGGATATAACCATTCTAAATATATATGCACCCAATACAGGAGCACCAGCATATGTGAAGCAAATACTAACAGAACTAAAGAGGGAAATAGACTGCAATGCATTCATTGTAGGAGACTTCAACACACCACTCACCCCAAAGGATAGATCCACCGGGCAGAAAATAAGTAAAGACACACAGGCACTGAACAACACACTAGAACAGATGGACCTAATAGACATCTATAGAACTTTACATCCAAAAGCAACAGGATATACATTCTTCTCAAGTGCACATGGAACATTCTCCAGAATAGACCACATACTAGCTCACAAAAAGAGCCTCAGTAAATTCCACAATATTGAAATTCTACCAACCAATTTTTCAGACCACAAAGGTATGAAAGTAGAAATAAATTCTACAAAGAAAACAAAAAGGCTCACAAACACATGGAGGCTTAACAACATGCTACTAAATAATCAATGGATCAATGAACAAATCAAAATAGAGATCAAGGAATATATAGAAACAAATGACAACAACAACACTAAGCCCCAACTTCTGTGGGATGCAGCGAAAGCAGTCTTAAGAGGAAAGTATATAGCAATCCAGGCACACTTGAAGAAGGAAGAACAATCCCAAATGAATAGTCTAACATCACAATTATTAAAACTGGAAAAAGAAGAACAAATGAGGCCTAAAGTCAGCAGAAGGAGGGACATAATAAAGATCAGAGAAGAAATAAACAAAATTGAGAAGAATAAAACAATAGCAAAAATCAACGAAACCAAGAGCTGGTTATTTGAGAAAATAAACAAAATAGATAAGCCTCTAGCCCAACTTATTAAGAGAAAAAGAGAGTCAACACAAATCAACATAATCAGAAATGAGAATGGAAAAATCACGACAGACTCCACAGAAATACAAAGAATTATTAAAGACTACTATGAAAACCTATATGCCAACAAGCTGGAAAACCTAGAAGAAATGGACAACTTCCTAGAAAAATACAACCTCCCAAGACTGACCAAGGAAGAAACACAAAAGTTAAACAAACCAATTACAAGCAAAGAAATTGAAACAGTAATCAAAAAACTACCCAAGAACAAAACCCCGGGGCCGGACGGATTTACCTCGGAATTTTATCAGACACACAGAGAAGACATAATACCCATTCTCCTTAAAGTGTTCCACAAAATAGAAGAAGAGGGAATACTCCCAAACTAATTCTATGAAGCCAACATCACCCTAATACCAAAACCAGGAAAAGACCCCACCAAAAAAGAAAATTACAGACCAATATCCCTGATGAATGTAGATGCAAAAATACTCAACAAAATATTAGCAAACAGAATTCAACAGTATATCAAAAGGATCATACACCATGACCAAGTGGGGTTCATCCCAGGGATGCAAGGATGGTACAACATTCGAAAATCCATCAACATCATCCACCACATCAACAAAAAGAAAGACAAAAACCACATGATCATCTCCATAGATGCTGAAAAAGCATTTGACAAAATTCAACATCCATTCATGATAAAAACTCTCAGCAAAATGGGAATAGAGGGCAAGTACCTCAACATAATAAAGGCCATATATGATAAACCCACAGCCAGCATTATACTGAACAGCGAGAAGCTGAAAGCATTTCCACTGAGATCGGGAACCAGACAGGGATGCCCACTCTCCCCACTGTTATTTAACATAGTACTGGAGGTCCTAGCCACGGCAATCAGACAAAACAAAGAAATACAAGGAATCCAGATTGGTAAAGAAGAAGTTAAACTGTCACTATTTGCAGATGATATGATACTGTACATAAAAAACCCTAAAGACTCCACTCCAAAACTACTAGAACTGATATCGGAATACAGCAAAGTTGCAGGATACAAAATCAACACACAGAAATCTGTAGCTTTCCTATACACTAACAACGAATCAATAGAAAGAGAAATCAGGAAAACAATTCCATTCACCATTGCATCAAAAAGAATAAAATACCTAGGAATAAACCTAACCAAGGAAGTGAAAGACTTATACTCTGAAAACTACAAGTCACTCTTAAGAGAAATTAAAGGGGACACTAATAAATGGAAACTCATCCCATGCTCATGGCTAGGAAGAATTAATATCGTCAAAATGGCCATCCTGCCGAAAGCAATATACAAATTTGATGCAATCCCTCTCAAATTACCAGCAACATTCTTCAATGAATTGGAACAAATAATTCAAAAATTCATATGGAAACACCAAAGACCCCGAATAGCCAAAGCAATCCTGAAAAAGAAGAATAAAGTAGGGGGGATCTCACTCCCCAACTTCAAGCTCTACTACAAAGCCATAGTAATCAAGACAATTTGGTACTGGCACAAGAACAGAGCCACAGACCAGTGGAACAGATTAGAGACCCCAGAAATTAACCCAAACATATATGGTCAATTAATATTTGATAAAGGAGCCATGGACATACAATGGGGAAATGACAGTCTCTTCAACAGATGTTGCTGGCAAAACTGGACAGCTACATGTAGGAGAATGAAACTGGACCATTGTCTAACCCCATATACAAAGGTAAACTCAAAATGGATCAAAGACCTGAATGTAAGTCACGAAACCATTAAACTCTTGGAAAAAAACATAGGCAAAAACCTCTTAGACATAAACATGAGTGATCTCTTCTTGAACATATCTCCCCGGGCAAGGAAAACAACAGCAAAAATGAGCAAGTGGGACTACATTAAGCTGAAAAGCTTCTGTACAGCGAAAGACACCATCAATAGAACAAAAAGGAACCCTACAGAATGGGAGAATATATTTGAAAATGACAGATCTGATAAAGGCTTGACGTCCAGAATATATAAAGAGCTCACACGCCTCAACAAACAAAAAACAAATAACCCAATTAAAAAATGGGCAGAGGAACTGAACAGACAGTTCTCCAAAAAAGAAATACAGATGGCCAAGAGACACATGAAAAGATGCTCCACATCGCTAATTATCAGAGAAATGCAAATTAAAACTACAATGAGGTATCACCTAACACCAGTAAGGATAGCTGCCATCCAAAAGACAAACAACAACAAATGTTGGCGAGGCTGTGGAGAAAGGGGAACCCTCCTACACTGCTGGTGGGAATGTAAATTAGTTCAACCATTGTGGAAAGCAGTATGGAGGTGCATCAAAATGCTCAAAACAGACCTACCATTTGACCCAGGAATTCCACTCCTAGGAATTTACCCTAAGAACGCGGCAATCAAGTTTGAGAAAGACAGATGCACTCCTATGTTTATCGCAGCACTATTTACAATAGCCAAGAATTGGAAGCAACCTAAATGTCCATCTGTAGATGAATGGATAAAGAAGATGTGGTACATATACACAATGGAATACTACTCAGCCATAAGAAGTGGAAAAATCCAACCATTTGCAGCAACATGGATGGAGCTGGAGAGTATTATGCTCAGTGAAATAAGCCAAGCGGAGAAAGAGAAATACCAAATGATTTCACTCATCTGAGGAGTATAGGAACAAAGGAAAAACTGACGGAACAAAACAGCAGCAGAATTACAGAACCCAAAAATGGACTAACAGGTACCAAAGGGAAAGGAACTGGGGAGGATGGGTGGGCAGGGAGGGATAAGGGGGGGGAAGAAGAAGGGGGGTATTAAGATTAGCATGCATGGGGGGGAGGGAGAAAGGGGAGGGTGGGCTGCACAACACAGAGAGGACAAGTAGTGACTCTACCACATTTTGCTAAGCTGATGGACAGTAACCGTAATGTGGTTGTTAGGGGGGACCTGATATAGGGGAGAGCATAGTAAACATAGTATTCTTCAGGTAAGTGTAGATTAAAAATTTAAAAAAAAAAAGAAAGAAAGAAAGAAAAGGGGGATTACTCCTTAACAGGATAAAACTATTGGTAAATCAAAGATCAACGCATGCTTTAAATATCCTTAATGTTGATCACTTAAAGGGTGTCAGATGATCAGCTATGGAGGTACTCTTTTCTGATAATATTCCTTTCTCTTAATTAAAAAAAAAAAAAAAAGCAGTTACTGTGTGCTGACCTCCAATGAGTTCTGCACAGTGGTATAGAGGGCATGTCAAAGTGTGGGCAAAGGGTCTGTTTGTTTCTACGCAGAAGATCAAGGCCTAGCTTGGATACCCAGAAAATGAACTAAGATACGATATGAGGAGGAGCTTCCGGCATCAGCACTCTCTGGAGGACTCGTGCCGGGGGATGATCATCAAAAAGCCTCCACAGGGATCCGGACGATGCTGCGGTTGTGGCTGCATCCAGCCCACCGTCTCCTGGACTTGCCATAAGAAGGAGGAGGGAGATGTCTAGGCTGGCATGTGCATACAGTGAGACAACGAATTTGACTGGATCTCTACTGTTGGAACTCAACCAGGAGTTGGGAGGGGTGCAAGTTGTAGCACCCCAAAATCTCATGACTATAGACTATCTATGGTTAAAAGAACATATGGGATGTGAACAGATCCCAGAAATGGGCTGCTTTAATTTGTCTGATGGTTCAAGTACAGTTGGAAAATATCCATCATATCATAGATAAATTTTCACAAATGCCTAGGGTGCCTAAATGGTTTTCTTGGCTTTACTGGAGATGGCTGGTAATTATAGATTTGCTTTGTTTATGTCACCGTATTCCTATTATGTTAATATGTGTGTGCAAATTAGTTAGTAGTTTAAAACCTA
Source organism: Manis javanica (assembly GCF_040802235.1). Taxonomy (NCBI): domain Eukaryota; kingdom Metazoa; phylum Chordata; class Mammalia; order Pholidota; family Manidae; genus Manis; species Manis javanica. Next base: position 52,506,486 of record NC_133172.1, read on the forward strand.
TACATACTTAAGGTACTATACAAGAAGATATGTCAAAGAAATAATCAATCCTCCCAAGTTTCCTTCATATGCTACATCTATAGCTTTTCTTCTTCCTTCCTAATTACAAACCTTAAATAGAATTCGTGCCTCATATAGAATTTACCGAGTATCATAATTCCTCCAGGTGGTAAAGATACCTCGAGACAAGTGCTGGGCATAGAAGCCACAGGGCATAAATCTGCAAAGAAGTAAAAAGCTAACCTTTGCAAACAATATGGCTTCTCTCTCACTTACCAACTTTACATTTCCCTGTATGGCCCCAGAAGATGACTGGTTAGCCAGAGACGGGTAAGATTCCTCAAGGGAGGAACAACCTAAGACAGGCACAGTCGCAGGGGGGCCATCAGGTGAGAATTTGGGGATCAACAGAGGTGAGGCTCAGAACCTCACCCCCCCTGCTTTGAGAGAAATCTTCTGCATCCGTGGATGTCTTGCTGCCCTTGTCTAGCCTGGATTAATACTTAGTCCATAGGCACACACCTGATCATCTGATCATCTACATTTGCCTTCTTACAGCACTAAACTATGTTTTCTACCTTTATCTTGCATCTATCTACCACTTCAGCATTTTATTAAAAATAAAAATAATAATAATAATAGGAGAAATGTGGGATCAACATATAAATCAAGTACAAAAATCAAATGAATATTCATATTTGACCTGATGGTTTATAGGTCATATTGCATGATCAAAACCGAAAGTTTCTGTGATGAATGCCCTTGTACTGTTCACCATGTAAGAATTTATTCACTCTGTAAGAATTCGTTCACCATGTAAGAACTTGTTCGTTATGCTTCAGAAGATTGGAGACTGACGAGAATTAGGCTTGAGATGGATTAATGATTGTACATTGAGCATTGACCCCCCTATACTGAATTTTATTGTTGTTAACAACCATTTGATCAATAAATATGAGAGATGCCCTCTCAAAAAAAAAAAAAAAAAAAAAAAAAAAAAAACTCTCAATGAAGTAGAAATAGAAGGAAACCACTTTAATGTAATAAAGGCCATATATGAAAAACTCACAGCTAACATCATACTCAACAGTGAAAAACTGAAAGCTTTTCCTCTAAGATCAGAAACAAAGCAAGGATACCCACCCTCACCACTTCTATTCAACATAGTACTACATTCAGCTAGGCAAGAAAAAGAAATAAAAGACATCCAAATCTGAAAGGAAGAAATGAAATTATGCCTGTTTGCAGACAACATAATCTTACATCTAGAAAACCATAAGATTCCATTAAAAAATCTGTTAGTACAATAAACTAATTCAGTAAAGTTGCAGGATACAAAACCAACAAAAGATAAGTTGCTTTTCTGTACACTAACAATGTACTATCTGAAAAAGAAATTAGTAGAACAATCCCATTTACAATACCACCAAAAAAGAATAAAATACTTAGGAATACCCATAAAAAGGAGGAGAAAGACTTATATAATGAAAACTACAAAACTACAAAACATTGAAGAAAGAAATTAAAGATACAAACAAATGGAAAGATGCCGCCCTATGTTCATGGATTGGAAGACTTGATATTATTAAAATGTCCAACGCCATCTGTAGATTCAATGCAATCTCTATCAAAACCCCAATGCCATTTTTTTTTACAGATATAAGAAAAACAATTCTATAATTCATACCGAACCACAGAAGACCACAAGCAGCCAAATCAATCCTGAGAAAGAAAAACAAGGCTAGAGGTATCACACTTCCTGAATTTCAAAATATAGTACAAAGCTACAGCAATCAAAATAGTATAGTGCCAACATAAAGACAGACATACAGACCAATGTAACAGAATACGGAGCCCAGAAACAATTCCATACATATAGTCAACTGCTCTTTGACAACGGTGCCAAGCATACACATGGGGAAAGATTAAACTCTTCAGCAAATGGTGTTGGGAAAACTGGAAAAGAATGAAATTGAACCCTTTTACATGATACACAAAAATCAGCTCAAACTGGATTAAAGAGTTAAATGTAAGATCTAAAACTGTAAAATTCCTAGAAGAAAAGAGGGAAAAACTTCATGATGTTGGTCTTGGCAATGGTTCCATGGATTTGACACCAAAGCACAGGCAAAATAAGGTAAGTTAATAGAATAAACAAGTAGGACTACCTCAAACTAAAAAGCTCCTGCACAGCAGTAGAAGCAGTCAGTAGAGTAAATAGACATTATCTTTATACAAATCCTTAAGAAGAAGGTGACTGACAGGGAAATGGGGGTAAAGCAATTAGAACCTAGGGTGAGTTGCTGACTGTTCCATGATTTAGATGGCAATTAAATAATAGCACAATATAAAACAAAACAAAACACAAAACTGTAAAACTCCTAGCCTGGCATTCAGCAACAGAGAAGTGCCAGGCCTGTGGCCACAGAAGGGCCCATCCCTTTTGAGAACTGTCTTTTTCAAAACTGTTATTTCTTACAGCAAAAAGAAACATCACATATAGACCTTCCTACTCTGGCAGAGAAATTCAAGCTGGTAAACTTTAATCCTTTTCAGGGAATCAGTCACAAAAATGTAAAAACTTAAGAAGCCTTAAATAAAAAAATGTTTTTTAAATGCATAAGGTTGTTTGTGAAAAACTTGTACCAACGTTTGTTATAATATTTATTCTAATATATTGAATGAATATTGGATATTTTGTTTCAAATCAATTATCAATTTATGAAATTTCTTATTATAAAAAGGTTTGGAAGAGCAAATTAAGTTCACATACCCATGGTGCATGGTTTACCTTGTTGGTGAGAGTCCAGGCGATGACCCATATTCTTTTTGTCTTCCTACGCTTTCATCCTTGGTGTATTGGCCTTTGACCTCAGTCTTGTTCTCTCCTGGTCACAAGATGACCATCCCACCTTCAGCCCTATGTCTGCATTTCGGAATAGAAATAAGAGAAGAACCTGAAGGCAAAATAACTTCCCCAGCAAGACTTTGCCCCTCTTGAGATAGGACACCCTCTTGTCCTCTTCTGTTTACATCCTGATGACCAGAACTATGTGTAAGGACCACCCTTTGTGGCAAGGGAAGATGCAAGATCAGATGTTTCCACCTGGGTACGTTGGCAACCAGAGCTCTGCCAGTAAGGAAGCACTGGGACGCAGCTGTTGGGTAGTAACCACCAGGCTCTGCCACAGCCCTCCGCCTTCAAGCGAATCACTGGGGCAGGAGCAAAGCAAGGGCCTGACTGCAGAACATCCCACTTCACTTTTCCTAAATAAACAAATGTCTAAATGAATCAGAAGCTCTGCAGATGGAGCCCTGGGACCTGTATTTTAGAGCCCCCAACTGCCTGCGTCCTTCACGGGAGGACTTCAGGGGCCCTTCTCTCCCACTTCTGGTCTCATCCCACCTGCCATTCCCTCCCCACAGATCAGCCATGGCCCAACCTTTACGTGCAGCATCGCAGGCTGCGCCATGAGCCCGGCCATCCATTTCTCCTTCACCAGCTACAACTTCGGCACCTGCTTCATCTACCAAGCTGGGATGCCCCCATACAAACAAATCCTGGTCGCCACCAACAAGGAAGAAGCATCCGTGAGGTGAGCACACTGCCCAGAGCTCCCGGGTGATTCTGCAGCTCCTCGGGAGTCACACAGCCTCCACACAGGAGGGGTCCTGCCAGGACAGGAAAAGGAGGGCAGTGGGAAAGAGTCAGACACAGACGGGCACGAACCCTGAGTCTCTTTTCCCCACCACTGGAACTGATGCTTGGATAGCCACGAGCTACTCTGCTAAAATCCTCATCCTGGGGTGAGGAGGGTAATGCCAAATGGCCTGATGAGAGGTTGATGGCTTCCGTTTACTTTCCCCATGTAAAAGATGTGGAAAAAGTGAATTTCTCAGGCCGTTATTTTGCAGTAAATGATAGATCTACTGAACCTAAGCCTTCTGAGTCAAACCCAGCCTCCCTGCACCACCCCGTGTAGAATGTTACAGTCCCATTTCCTGGGCTCTATGCCATACTAACAAAACAATCTCCAGAGACTGGCCCAGAGATCTGTGTTTCCTGAAAGCTCTCTAGATTAATACTGTGCGAGAGAACTTTCCTCAAAGATGGAAATGCTCTGTGTCTATACTGTCCAATACAGTAGCAGACAACTGTGTGTGTCTATGGAGCACATGACGTGCCTAGTGCATCTGAGGAATTGAATTTTTTTATTTGATTTCATTTTAATAAATTTTAATTTTAATAGTCACATGTATATCTAGTGGCTATGATATTGGATAGCATAGGTCTAGGTTCAAATCCCAGCTTTTCCCTAGCTATGGGACCTTGGGCAAATTTTTGAAACCCTCTGTGCCTCTGTCTCCTCACCGGAAGTAGGGGATAAACAGTGTCTCCCCTACAGAGCTATTAGGAGGATTAAATTAGTTCACAGAGTCCTTAGAACATTGCCTGGAACACAGGAAATGCTCGCTGCCTCTCTCTGCAGCTCCTGATGATCTTGATGATCCTGAATGTTGAGTTACAAGAACGTCATGTATTTTTAAATACTAATTTAAAATCTTACGTATTCATACTCATTCTTGCATGATTTGATTTAATCTGAGTCTATAAGGTATTAAGCTCTGTTATTGGCCTAGCTGGATGCCTTCGCTAAATACCTAAAGGCAGACGAGATGTAGTTGAGAAAGAAGTCTAGGTGCCCTCCTACTCACAGCTGGAATAGGATGGACGTGATCTTTGAAGATCGCTTATAGTCAAAGCAATTAGTGATAATAACAAGAGCTCACCTTAATGGAACGTTTCCTCTGTGGCTGATTTAGTAATGTTATGTCAGTTAATCTTCACAGCAAGTTTATGAGGTACTTATCACTACCCCCATTTTACAGATAAGGACATAGAGATCCAAATGGGCTAATGAACTTTGATGAGGTCTCTTGGCTACTTAGCAACAGAACCTGGATCCACACCCCTCTGTCTGACTCCAGAGCACATATTCCTCTCCACTGTGCTTTGCCACCGAATTACTTAGGAAGCACTTCCTTCTTATGAGAAGGCAGAAGGAACCATGTGCAAATTAACAAGAAAGAGGGGATAGAGTGAGAAGAGCCGTGGGCAGGGGCCATGGGACTTGGAGTTTGAGGCCTGGTTCTGACAGGGGTCCAGGGTGTGATTTGGGCTAAGTAACCTGACTGTGCCCAGGAAGGTGTGGGCTGGACCATTTGCTGATGTCCCTCCAGCCCTTGACTTCTATGACTCCAGGACAACAGGGCAGGACATCCATCAGTACCCGGCTCAGAGACAAAGGGACAAACCAGTTCCTCTGGGCCGGCCTTCTTAGAGCTGACACACCTGCCTCCTGATTTTCTCTAGCATTGATTGTTTGTATACCAATACCACCCACCTTGAGGTGAACTTCCGTGCGGATGTAATAAAGCCAGGAAAGACACTGGAGATTCCAATTACCTTTTATCCTCGGGAAAGCATCAGTTACTGTGAAGTCATCCCCTTTGAAATCAATGGGCTCTCACAACAAGTCGTTGAAATCAAAGGAAAAGGCACAGAAATGAAGGTAAGAGACGGCTGGGGAGATCGTTGGGCTTGGCAGCCTTCTTGCCTTTCCAGCCGCCTTTGCCCACTGAGCCCACATCCTTTCTCCCCTGGCCGTGTGCCCTGCCCACAGCTGCTCTGTCAGAGGTCAGCCAGTCCCACTGAAGGGTGACCCGTCAGATCAGACTCAAGGGAGTCACAGATCTTATTCAATACCAAAGTTCACTGTGTCCTAGGATACGAGTAATTCAGACACTAGCCTTTTCCTTGTAGAAATTTGAGGCTCTCAGATTCAGCAGCCCAAGCATGTCCTTCTTCTCTCACATTAAGGCATGTTTTGATTTCAGGTTTAATAAGCAAGATTTGTTTTGGATTTGTATGCAGACATGTTTCAATTATGGAACATCTTTCCTTAATGCTGCATTGACTCACATTCTCCAGCCAGCCACAGATCCCAGGATTATATTTGATGGAGGGCATTCCTTCTAACTAGGGGCTCCTAATGAAAAGGAATGGTCGGGTCCTGCTGCTAATCCCTTTCTCCCCTGTGTCTGGTAAACATTTAAGGTGTCTGTCTGGTGGGAGTATTTGCATTTTAATACGAGGTTTTGGAAGACAGGAAGCTTCCAAGCTTTTCAGGAATGCACTGAACATTTTCAGCAACCGAGGGAAAAATGGGAGGGGTGTATTCCTAGCAGCCTTCCATCCAGCCAGAGGAGCAACAAGATATTGCCATCTGGTGTGTCTGCCCCCAAATCAGAGACGGGGTGTCTTCTGATGTCACTGAATCATTCATTTGTTCATTCTTTCTGCACCCATGTGTGTTAGGTACTTTGGGGAAGTCCAGGAGTGACTTAAACATGTTCTCTGACCACAGGCAGGTGCTAGAGACTCTCTTTTGCCTTTTTAGGAAAAATGGAAACATGTGGGCTGGATATCAAGACAGTTGGGGGACAGGTGTTGTGTAGGTCAGTGACCGATTACATGACTGGCCAGTGGGTGCTGCTTGGTGCGCATCAGTGCCACCCTGGGCGGCCAGGCCCAGCCTGACCTTGATCCCATCTGGGCCAGCACTGTGACCAGAGCTCTCGATGAAGAGTCTGAAGGGCAGCTGCCTCTCCCACCTCTGTGCCACCAGTCCAGGCCATGCCGCCATCGTTTCACACTCCTCAGGGCTCTCCGCCATGCCCCTTGCCGTCCAACTCCACAGAGCCCCAGGCCGAGCACCCTCACAGGGCTGGGTCACTCTGTGCTTCGCTGGCTTCCCAATTCTCCCAGAACAAAACCCCACCACCCCTCCACACTTCCCAGGCTGCCCCCTGGCTCCCAGCCAGTTTTTGGCAGAGCCACTCCCTCCAGCCCAGGGCCTCTGTCTCACCTGAGGGTTTTAGCCCCAGGAAAGTTCTTTCTGGTTCAGTGAGACTGAATAACAACAACAGAACGATGGGGATATAAAGAGGCTCATACCAAGCTTTATTCTCACTGCCATAGGTCTAGTGTTAGAACACGCCTGCACCCAGCAGTCTACAGGTAGCAAGCCTGTCTCGGTCTCTGCCTCGGCTCAGCCTCTGCCCCAGGCACTGCCTCTGCTCCTGGCCTCTCCTCCCCTCTCTCCTGTTCTCTTGCTCTCTTCTCTAGGCTGTGTTCTTAGCACAAGGGGAGCTCTTTTTATAGGAATACAGGCAGTGATGGCTTATTGCCAACAGGAATACAAGTGTGCACCTGTTCGGTAGGCTAAGTATTACATCACTGTGCGTGTATAATGGGTAGATGAGATTAGGGTCAGGTGAGGATCCTGGCCATGGACCTTCCATTTTCCCTACAGGTAGTCTTCTCCTGCTGGGCTGCTCTCCAATCCCAGGTCCACCCCAAGTCAAACCAACTAGACCTGACCCTTTCTTCAGTTATCAGTGTAAACATGCCTTCCTCAGGGAGGCCTCCCCAGACACCAGCCCCTTGGGCCCCTCCAATGTGCTGTCAAGGCACCCTGAGCTTCCTTCACATCTCTTAACCCAGTTGTAATTATGTAATTGTGTAACAAGTTGTTCAGTGGGCATATTACGCACGTGAATGTTTTTATTGAGTGAGGGAGTGAGTGCCCATCCAGTATGAAAAAGACAGGCCTGGAAGAGAGCGGCCACCATTGCCTCATCAGATAGATGTATCATAATATTTCTTTTTCTCAGTAACTGACGGACCCTCCCTCCCTCCTTCTCTCTTTCTTGTCCCACAGATTTCAGTCCTAGATCCAGCCAACAGGGTTGTGAAGTTAGGAGCTGTCCTGCCAGGACAGATTGTGAAAAAGACAGTTTCCATCATGAACAGCAGCCACGCCCAGCTCACATTTAGCCTGTCAGTCCTGTTCTCAGTCCCAGAACTCCAGGAGCCCAAGGTTAGTGCCGGGGCTCCCAGTGGCCTCTCGTGCTTCCCGATGATACAGGTGACAGACAGCATGCTGGCAACACCAGCAGCTCACAGTTCTCGTGCACCTCCGACGTGTCTGATCCCTCCGAGAGCTTTCCCTGTGCCTCCTCCGCTCACTTCACCGCAAGGGTATAAGGCCGGTGCTTTTATTATTCTTATTTTCATGTAAAGAAACCCAGGCTCAAAGAAGCAACACACCTCTACAGGGCAACAGAGGGAAATAGAAAGAGACCTGGATTTGATGGGATTTGGTAGATCTGGATAATATATATACTCATTGTAGAAATTTTGAAAAATATGGAAAATCATAAAGAAAAACATTTTACCCATAATCTTACACCCAGACATAATCACTTAATATATTTGGTGCCTCTCTTTCCAGTGTTTTTCCTACAAAATTTTCTACAGAAATAAAATTATGATGTTCATATTGTTTTGAAACCTTTCATGATCTTGTAGTATATCAGAAACATTTTCCATGTCATTCAATGTCATCTGTTTATTTATGTGTAATGAGGTGTGTAATGAGATCATGTAGATGGATCAGTTCTCTCTTTCTGCTTATTGTTCAGGTGTTTCTGACTTTTAATCTTATAAACAATATTGTATTGTTCATGTAAATAAACTTTGTGTGCATCCATGACTCTGCTTAAAACAAATTCCTAGAAGTAGGCTAATTGGGCCAAAAGGAAGGGTAGGTTTCAATACATATCACTGGTCTGCCCCCTGAAAGGTTGTCCCCCTTTCCACTCCCATCAACAGTGTGAAAGAAGCTTGCTTGCTGATAAATCCACATCCTTGAGTTCCCTGGAGAGAGAAGCCACCAGTGCTGGCTGCCTGCTACCCATCTCATAGTCAACAGTGTTTAGATGGCCTTGGGAAATGGACCAAATGGTTTCATTCCAAGGATGGACTGTTATTTATTCCTTTATTCGGTTCATTCATTTATTCACCCAGTGAACATGTGCTCGGTGCTGGAAATGTAAAGGGTTGTCTAAGGTATCGTGAGAGGAGAGGTTATTTGCAAGAGGGTCGGAAGGAGAATTAACACTTAGTAAATGCCTGTTAGGTACCATGCCTTTTATACAGATGATCTGAATCTTCACCTAGAGTAAGGTGCAGGAAGTTTAAGTAACTTACCAAAGATGATGCAGCTGGTAAGGAAGAGCGGAAGTGCGGTGGCCCCTGGAGCAGCAAGACCTCCGGGAGGGGAGTCTCAGAAGGTCCCTGTCCTCAGCTGCTGAATCTCGTTGTCATTTTTCAGGTCATCACCTTGATACCATTCCACAACATCAGTCTGAAGCCCAAAGAAGTCCGTAAGCTGGAAGTCACCTTTGCCCCGAAGAAGCGTGTCGCTCCCTTCTCTGAGGAGGTGTACATGGAATGCATGGGGCTGCTGCGCCCCCTCTTTCTCCTCAGCGGCTGCTGCCAGGCCCTGGAGATCTCCCTCGACCAGAAGCATATTCCCTTTGGACCAGTCGTGCATCAGACACAAGCCATGCGTCGCATCGTCATGTTGAACACGGGTGACGTGGGTGCAAGGTAGGAATGTGGTACCCCGACCTGGGGTTGGAGCAGAGCTCTCCCACCCTGAGTTGGCCTAGATTTGGATTAGATGTTAGTTTTAGGAGTATGGCTACTTTTATTTCCTTCCCCTCCCTTTTACATCCCCTCTCTTCCCCCAAGATGTGACAGAGGTGGCCTCACCAGGTAATTGCTGCTTCCATGATACTAAAATGCATATGATGGAGAACATTTGCTCAGTGCCTGTCAAATGCCCTGTATGTGGTTTATCTCATTTAATCCCAACAACAATTATATGACTGATCCATTTTACAGATGAGAAAACTGAGGTATAAAGAGATTAAGTGACTTCCAAAATTGTGTGTTTGGTAAGGACTTAGAACGTGCAGGTGCAATGTTGAGCATTCTTACATTTAAGACCCCGTTTAATCATCCCTACAGGGGATCCCTACAGGACCCTCTAAGTTAAGTACTGTAGGGTCCCCATTTCACAGATGAGGTTGAGGCTCAAAGAGGTTAGGTGACTTGCCCAAGGTCACTCAGCCAGGAACTGGAAAATTCAGGATTGGACCCCAAGTGTACCTAAGGCAGCTCTGCTCTCCAGGCTCTTCCCTCATGGTAGAGGTGCCCACCCCAGTCACTGCCCAGGCAGACCACCTCAGCTGTGCAGGCTACACACCGCACTCCTGCAGTGGGCACCTCTCACAGAGCCCGGTGTGAGCAGTGCCCCAGGGGTGCAGCGTGGCAGTTCTGGCACTGGAAACAGATCTGCACCGTCCACCTCCATCTCCCGCCTGGACCTCAGAGGGGTGACCACACAGTGCCATATGATCCTGATGCCACCAGAAGCATGTGCAACTGTTACATGAAGGGATCATCTCCTCCTTCCTGGACCAGACTAAGAGGCGGTGCAGCAGTGGTGATGGCTATGGTCTCAGAAGGGTTCTGGTCCTGGCCTGGCCACTTCCTAGCTGTGCAATCCTGGGCACTGATCTGTAAGCCTGTGCACGTGGGTGTTCCCAAAAATATCATTTGTGGGCAATAAGATAAGAAGGCAGTCCCCTCCCCGCCGCTCAGCTCTGAGAGGGAGGTGAGCCGACTTACCTGGTGACCTTGGCCCCTGGCCACACTTGCCTCTACTCAACTCTGAGAGGGAGCTGAGTTATACCCAGGAGTGACCTGACCCTCTTCCCCACCTGCCTCTGTGCTCAGCAATGTTCTCCTCCCAAGTCCCAGGGGGAAGCCAAGGGGACAGACCTCCCAGCTAGAAGCCCAGGCAAGTCTCTTGTTCTCACTAATATCCTGAGGATATCCCCAAGAATATTAGTAAACTATCTTCCTTGCTTTTTTTTTGTCTTGGAAAAGGTTTAAATGGGATGTCAGAAAATTTGAACCTCATTTCTCCATCAGCCCAGAAGAAGGCTATATCACTGCAGGCATGGAGGTTTCTTTCCAAGTGACCTACCATCCCACTGAAGTGGGCAAGGAGAGTCTTTATAAAAACTTGCTCTGCTTCATCCAAGGGGGCAGTCCTCTGAACCTCACCCTGTCTGGAGTCTGCGTGGGACCACCTGCAGTAAAAGAGGTCAGTAGGTGCTGCCCACCAACAGGCCAGTAGCTGCAGTGGACCCAGCAAGCCCCGCAGCTGAGCTCAGCAAGGTCTTCTAGAAAAAAAAGGCTCTGCTCAGACAATCCTCAGTGCTGACATCAGACATTGAGCCCTGCTCCCTCCCACCACAGGGTATTCCTGCTAGTTGGAATATTCCTTTTTCCCTCTTCATTTAGTTAATTCCTATTTGTTCTTCAGCTCTCAACTCAAACATCACATTCTCAAGGATCTGACATCACTGAGAATGCACTGACATCTGTGGTTATATCAAAGTCTGTTATAAGCTCTGTGAGTAAGGGGTAAACACCTTTCTCCTCTATCGTTAAAAGAAGGGCCTTAGGCCCGGTGGAGAAAGGTAAATACTAAATGACTTAACTCATTTGTGGAATATAAAGCAAAGCAAAACTGAAGGAAGAAAATAGCAGCAGACTCCCAGACACTGAGAAGGGACTAGTGGTTACCAAAGGCGAGGGGTTGGGGACGATGGTGGGGAGGGAGAAGGGACTTAAGAGGCACTATAATCCTCAGTCACAGCATAGGTAAGTCACAGGGAAGGCAGTACAGCACAGAGAAGACAATTAGTGACTCTATAACATCTTACTATGCTGATGGACAGTGACCGCAGTAGAGGTGGGGAGGACTTGATAATATGGGTGAATGTTGAAACCACTGTGTTGTTTATGTGAAACCATCATAAGATTGTGTATCAATGATACTTTAATTTTTTTAAAAAAAGAAAGGCCTTTGGTTAATCCTCTGCTAGCCCTTTTTCTAGAAACCTAACAGGGGACTGTCAGCTGTGTTCCTGGTAACAATGTTTATCATAAATATGACACCCAATCTCTACCTCATAATTTTGTTTATTTCAAAAATTTTATGAAAATGGTATCAAACAGTATGCTATAAGCATCACATTCTCAAGGATTTCACATCCTTGCAAGTCCTGGCAAGAATATAGGCTTTGATTTTTTGAGCAAATACCTAGGAGCAAAATGGCTGGGTCATAGGGGAGGTATATATTTACCTTTTCAAGAATCTACAAAACTATTTTCCATAGTTGGTGTGTAATTTAACATTCCCACCAGTAAAGTCTGACATTTCCACTTGAGTCACATCCTCATCAACCCTTGATACAGCCAGTTTCTTAAATTTTAGCCATTCTCATAGGTACAAAAGGGTATCAGATTATGATTTCTAACTCGCATTTCCCTAATGACTAATGAAGTTGAGCATCTTTTCAGGTACTTATTTGCCATCCATATGCCTTCTTTGTTGAGTTTCAAGTCAAATATTTTGTCTATTTTTATTTGGGCTATTTGTTTTATTATTGCGTTTTAAGAGCCCTTTATATATTCAGGACACAAGTTTTACACTTAGATCTTCAGTCTGTTTAGAGTTAATTTTTAAGTGTAATACAAGATAAGGATCAGAATTCATTTTATTTTATTTTATTTTTTATATGGATATTGAATTGTTCTAGCAATTGTTGAAAAGATCATCCTCTATTCACTGAACTGCCTTTCTGCTTCAGTCAAAAACTAATCGATCATAGATGTGTGTGTCTACTGCTGAATTGTATTCTTGTCTATTGACTTATCTGACTCCCTCTACACCAGTACCACACTGTCCACATTGCCAAATTCAATGGCCAGTTCTCACCCTCATCTTACTTGACCTGTTGATAGCATTTGACACCTTGAGCAGGTCCCTCCTCCTTTAAACACTTCCTTCACCTGGCTTCCTGGATACCACCCTCTCCTTTTTCTAAATACACTTACTTCTTGATAACCTAATCCAATTTCTTGACCTTAAAAAAAAAACATTCCTTTACTGACAACCTTTCTTTGAATTCCAGATTTGAAATTCCATCGCCTATTTAAGGTGCCCATTTCTTCCAGGTGGTGAATTTCACCTGCCAGGTGCGCTCCAAGCACACACAGACCATCCTGCTTTCAAACCGTACCAACCAGACATGGAATCTGCACCCCATCTTTGAGGGTGAGCACTGGGAGGGGCCCGAGTTCATTACCCTGGAGCCTTATCAGCAAAACAAGCCCTATGAGATTACCTACAAGCCATGCACCATGAACTTGGAGAATCGCAAGCATCAGGTAGGCTGGACCCCCACCCCACTGGTGTCTAGGCATGGTTGGAAGGAGGGGTTGTGCGAGAGAAGTAAGGAGACAGTTTGTGAACTCAGAGAATGTCAGCACAAGAGGGGACCCCACAACTCATGCTGGAACAAATGGGAATCAGGCAGATCATCAAGTCTGAAGCTTCTCCTCCTGTCCACATGTTTTCATGTATAGGGGACCCTCTTGGAGTCGGGCTCAGCTCTGAAACAGAATCCTGGACTAATAAGCATCAAGCAATTAATATTTAGCTTAACTATACAAATAACATAAGAGCGAGTAAGAAAATTCATAAAAGAAATGAAGCCATAGTCTTCCCAAAAAGAAAAATGAACTATTTTCTTCTTTCTTCACTACCAGTCTATCCAGAAACAGCCATAGCTGCCATCAGAGCATACTCAATTTCACATTGTTTATTTTCACTTTACATCATAACATAAGCTTTTTTTTATTTAACTGGGTTACCTTTTTGGTAATCATTTTTAATAATAGCCTAATATTTCATTGAATGAAAGTTTCCATATTTTATTTAACGTTCCCCAGTTGTGAATGTTTAAATTATCTCCAAATTTTCACCAATATTGTAAATGGTACTGATATATATGTATGTGTGTGTATGTATGTATCTTTTCCTCTGAAGGTATTTTTCTTCAGTAAGTTCCCAGGGGTTGGATTCCTAGTTCAAATGAACTAGTACATATGAACATTTTTATGACTCTTGAAACATTACAAAGCTACTTTCCAAAGTGCAATGTTCCATTCATGTTCCAGAGCTTCCATTAATCTTGTGTTACTACCACGCCCGTGAGATACCTAATAAGGACCCTCTGTGTCATTCTGACCACATTTCTCCTTCTCCTTAGGGCACCCTCTTCTTCCCCCTCCCAGATGGGACAGGCTGGCTGTATGCACTGCTTGGGACTTCTGAGCCCCCCAAAGCTGTGGCCAGTATCTACCGTGAAGTGCCGTGTAAGACACCCTACACTGAACTCCTGCCCGTTACCAACTGGCTAAACAAGTCCCAGAGGTGAGAGAGTCGGGCAAGAGGTTAGGGTGGGAGGATGGAGGGAGGACTTCCACTGTCCAGCCTGGCCCTTCCACTGGCCAGCGTCTCTGGAGGACACGGGGTCAGGGGGTAGTAGTGAGGGCAGAGGACTGAGAGTCAAAAACAAAACTCCCCGATGCAGCCAGGCACTGCTTGAACTCAAAGCCTCCAAAGAGATGCTCCTGTTCAGTGCTCTCTGTGGACAGTGGGTTACCATGACCCTCCTGGAACGGTGCCTGGCACAAAATAATTGCTCAATGAATGTTAACTGTTACTATTTTTATCAAATGATAATCACGTTTGTTATGGAGTGCTCTGTCTTATTACCCAAGCCACTGTCCAGAGAAGGATGTCCCTTGGATTTTGTACTGCTGTTGGAGTAGAATAGAATGCAAGGACTGGAGGAACTTGAGGCCAACCAGCCTGGATGCTTCTTTTACACAGAAGGAGCCAGAAGCTGGGGGCAGAGGCATACCTTACCGAAGGCCACCTACTTAACATGGTAGATAGAGGCCCAGACCTAAGCTTGAATCTAGTTCTGCCAATAAGTAGTCATGTTAACTGAGCACATTATCTTCCTTCTCTTGGCCTCTGCTTCCTCACTAGTAAAATGGAGATGATAATGATACGTACCCCCTACAGGAATCATGAGGAATAAATGCCTGTAACATATGTAGAGCCCTGATTCAGTGTCTGGCACATAATAGACAGTCAATAAATAAATGGTCAATAGACAGTCAATAAATACTGTTATTGTTAGTGATTAAGTGAAGATCAGAACTCTCAACCTGTGTTCTTTCTGCAAAATCAAGAGTAAAGATATCACCTTTCTTCTTTTCCTTTGGGCATATGGTCTCACTTTCTCAGTCTTCTCCTCATGTCCTCCTGTGCTCCCCCAGATTCCGGGTCATTGTGGAAATGATGAAACCAGAGAAGCCAGACCTAAGTGTCACCTTAAAAGGACTTGATTACATTGATGTACTCTCTGGCTCCAAGAAAGACTACAAGTTGAACTTCTTTTCCCACAAGGAGGGACTATACAGTGCTAAGGTATCCCCATGCGAAAATCCCTGCCCTGGAACCCTGGAGGTTTGGCCCTGAAGTCACCGATCTGGCATTAGGGAGTGAAGATGACCTCCCACAGCCATCCTGTCCTTCTCCTGCTGGGCTGACCATTTCAAGTGACCTGGTGAAGGCATTCAAAATCCCCAGTCTCTTTACTGTAAGACCAGATTGCAGGGCCAACCTGCCATCGTAGAGGCCCATGCCAAGCCCGCAAGGCAGCAGAGTTATGAAAATCCTTAAAAGCAGGTAACACTGAACCAGCGAACTCCAGACCACAGTAACAGAGTCCATTTTCTGGGTGCTTACAGAGAGTCCGGCATCGTATTGAACACTCAACACGTACAGTTAGTAATGTCAGAACCAGGGCTCACCCAGGGCCATCTATTTCCAGGGCATCAGAGGGGCTTTCACACATGAGCTGTTTATCCTAATTCATTCACTAGTTCAACAAGTATCTACTAAGCGTTAAATGTTGGTAACACAGCAATGAGCAAAGATAGGTACAGTCTCTGTTCTCATGGGACACACAGCCCAGTGAAGGGAGACAGACATTAATCAAATAATTGAATTGAGTATATAATTACAAAATGAGATAAATGCTTTGAAGAAAAGGACTATATATGAATCAGTAGATTAAAGGGAAGGTCAGGGCTGAAAACAATATACGGACATTACCCCTACATACATAGTGTTTGAAGCAATGGTGGAAGATGGTATGACCTAGAGAAGGAAAAAATGAATCTAGGAACACATCTCCCCCCGCCAGGCCACCTCTGCCCCCTGGCCAGCATCTCATGCGACCCACCTGGCAGCGTGACATCTCCTGCCCTACAGGCCCTGAGGTAGGCCGCTCTGCTCAGACCACACTCACAGACGGGCTGACAGACCCTGCAAATCAAGGAAGCTGGAAACATCTGAAGGAAAAAAAGAAGCCTCTATAAAATAGAAATGCTAGCTCACCAAATACAAGCCCCTGCGATTAAGGAGTTAGTAAAGCAAACAAAAGATTTTTAGTGAATATTATTAATATTCTCAAAGGAATAAGGGAAGATAATCAACCCATGAAATAAGAACAGGCTATTGTGGAAGAGAATCAATTAGACACAGAAAACAAAAAATAGAATATTTGGAGTAGAAAAACATACCAGAAGGTTGAATAGTGTAATGGAGTCTGAGGAAGAGGTTAGTGGTGAGGAGACAGAGCTAAGTACTATCAACAGACTTTAGCAACATGAGCAGAAAGACATTGCAAGAATGAAAGGAAGTAATGACAAGTGTTGGTGAGGATGTGGAGAAATTGGATCCCTCACACGCTGCTGGTGGGAGTGTAATGGTGCAGCTGCTTTGGAAAACAGTCTGGCAGTTCTTCAAATTTTTAAACATAGAGTTACCGTATGATTCAGCAATTTCATGCCTGCATATATACCCAAGATAAATGAAAACACGTCTTCCTCCAGAAACCTGTGCATAAATGTTCATAGCAGCACTATTCATAACAGCCAAAAAAGGGAAACAACTAAATGTCCATCAAACGGTGAATGGATAAATACAATGGAATAGTATCTGGCAAGAAAAAGAAGTTCCAATACATGCAACACATGAATAAACCATGGAAACATTATGCTAAGTGAATGAGCAGTCATAAGAGGCCACAGATTGTATGGCTTGATTTATATGAAAAGTCCAGAATAAGCAAGTCTATAGAAATAGAAAGTAGATTAGTGATGCTCAGGGCTGGAGGGTACAGGTTAGGAGGAAATAGGGAGTGATTGTTAACGGGCACAGTGTTTCTTTTTAGGATGGTGAAAATGTGCAAAGATTGTGGTGATGATTGCACCACTCTGTGAATATACTAAAAACCATTAAACTGTACACTTTAAATGAGTGAATTGTATCTCAATAAAGCTGTTTCAAAAAAAAAGAATGGAAGGAAATATGAGACATAAATTAAAAATCAAGAAGTTCTAATATCTCTCTAGTAGGAGCTCCTGAAATAGAAAAACAAAATAATAGAAGGAAGAAAATACTCTACAAAGTTACTGGAGAAAGATTCCCAGGGCTATTTAAGAAAGATTGTCTTCTCACTGAAGGGACCTACCAAGTTGCCAAAGAAGGCAAATGAAGAAAGCCTCCCATCTAAATACATGAGAACAAAATTTCAGACAATTCAGAGGAGGGAGAAAGTCCCAACATGATTCTAGAGAAAATGAAAGGAAATAATAATCACAAAAACATCAAATTTCATGTGGCAACACTGAATACAAGAGGTAATGGAATAAGCTGTTCAAACTACTTAGAATGATTTTCAACCTAGACTTCTTTTTCTGGACAAAACTATTATGAGGATAAAATATAGACATTTTTTAAATTGCAAGGACTCAAAGTAACCCACCCATATACACAAGTCCAGATGAAGTACACACAAGTTTTTAAATTAGCAGTTTTTTAAATAACTAAATGAATCCAAGAAGAAAGTACAAAGATATAATGAACAACGATTCAAAATTAAATTGATAGGTAATTTCAAATAATTGTTGAAAAGCAATCTGAAATGAATATTTCATGTGACCTCAATATAAGAAATATCAAGGAGAAGAATAAATAAAACAATGGAAAAAATTTCTCATTCAGTTGGAAGCAAATGGGGAACTAAGAGATGTTTTCTCGCTCATAGAGAAGGGAAGGGAGAGAATAGAGATACTTGTAAACTGTAGTTGTGAACAGAAAAATATAAATATATGTATTAAAATTTAAGTGTAAAGACTTTTGCGTAACAATGACAGTGAAATCAGATCACAGAATCTTTTTACAGTAGTATGTATTAAAATAAGCAAGAAAAAGTTATTTTTAAACAAAAGCACTTCTGCTTCTGGTTATGAAGTAACTAGTCCTCCCACCACGACCATATAACTGGACAAAATACCTGAGGTAAGCCGCCTCAGGCATTGGACAAAGCACAGCAACCCCAGTGAACTGAGGAGGAAGAAATCAGAGTTTGGTGCAGCTCAAACAGCTGGTCTCTGCAGGGTAGGGTACAGGAGAGGAGGGAGCCCTGCACGGAGGGGGAGGAGCATAGAAGTCTGCACGGAGTTCCCCTCACAGGTCTCGGCTGAGGGTGGGACTGCACATGCACAGGATGAAACTAGGTGGGATTTACCAGAGAGCACCTGCTAAAAGAGGTTGATAAAGGAACAAAGGTACAATAATACATAATCAGTGCTAGGGAATGTTGGCGGTCTGGCCCAGCCAGAATGGAAAGGTTACATTAACACCCATTAACATCCTAAGAACCCAGCTGAAATACCAGAAAGGCAAGAAAAGACCCATGCCCTTAGAATAAGACCCTCTGTGGACCAGCCCTTAAAAAGCCTAAAACCAAGCACCTGTAAGATATGCAAGGGAGGACAACATTTGGAGATCAAATCCCATCAACTCAGAAGTTCTTGGGAAGCACCTTGACCCTTCCACAGATCTGCTTTAACAAAACATAAAACCAAACCTACACAGTTTAAGATGCTAAATCAGTGATTGAACTTCGTCCTACAATAAAATCAACACCCTCTTATAAGGAAGATAACAGAATCCAGAATCATCTACAATGATCATTAACAGTGTCCAGTACACAAACAAAAATTGTGGAGCAAGAAAATGTGACCCATAGTCAAGAAAAGAACAGACAATGGGAACTGACTCCAAGATGGACCCGATGTTGGATTTAGCAGGCAAGGATTTCAAAACAGCTACCTTAAACATGTTCAAGAACTAAAAGAAAATATTTCAAATAATTAAATAAAATTGGGTGAGTAAGTGAGTCTTAATGAGTAAATAAGGAATCTCAGCAAGAAATGGAAACTATAAAAAAGAACCAAATGGCTGTTCTAGAACAGAAAAATATAATACTCTGAAATGAAAATTCATCAATGTGCTTCACAGTAGATCGGAGATGTGAGAAGATGCAGTGAACTTGAAACAAATCAATAGAAAGTTTCCTATCTGAAGAACAGAGAAAAATTATTGAAGAAAAATAGCCAGAGCCTCAGGAACCTCTGAGAAAATAGAAAATGGTCAGTACATGAGTAATATGGGCCCCAGAGCAGAAGTGAGAATGGGACAGAAAATTATTTGAAACAGTAATTGCTGAAATTTCCCTGATTTGATTTTCTAAATGATTTACAGATCCAACAAACTTAGGAAACCTCAAGCAGGAAAAAAAAAATGCACACATCACAGTGGAATTGCTGAAAACCAAAGATATACAGAAAAGCATAAAACAATCAGATAAAAAAAGATTGTTACATACAGGGGGACAATGAAAATGACCACTGACTTCTCTTCAGCAGTAATGCAAGCCATGTACAAAGTGCTGACAGAAAAAAAGACTATTACCCAGAATTCCTCATTCACTGAACATGTCCTTTCAGATGGAATAGATATTTTCAGATAAAAGAACATGAGAGGATTCATTACCAGCAGCTTTGCATTACTGCACATGCTAATAGGTGTTCCTCAGTCTGAAAGGAAATGATGTTTTAGGGAAACTCGAGTCTACTGGAAGGAAAGATGAGAGCACCAGAAGTAATAAATAAGTTCATAAGTATCATTTATATACTAATAAATGTGTGTTAATTATATAAATGTGTATTATGTGTAATAAACTAAATAGTATATGTATACATCTTAGCACTTCCTTAAAAAGACAACTGATAGTTTATAGCACAATACTATTATAGTATAATACCTTTGTAAGGTTGGTGTTCTTATGTATGGAGAGGTACAAGATATGAGAACAGAAGCACCAAAGACGGGGTGGTGGGTGAACGAAATTATACTTCAGTGAGGTTCATAGCCTCAAAGGTGAGAAGTGCGAGGAGGCTGCAGTAAGGGTCAGTTGTAAAGTGGGAATCAATAAAATAAACAAATTTTGACAAGTTAAGAATTCACGTTGTCAGCTCTAGAGCAACCACTAAAAATCCATTATTCAAAAATACATCTAAGGAGCCAGTAGAGGAAATAAAACATATTCCAAAAGAGTACATATTGATCCAAAGAAAGGCAGTAAAGTAGCAACAGAGGAACAAAAAATAAATAAAAGGGACAAATGGAAACAAAATAGCAAGAGGGCAGACCTCAACCCAAACAGATAAATAATTATTTGAAGTGTCAGAGCGTGAACACTCGTATTTAAAGACAGAGAGTGTCAGCAGCAATGACGGGAAAAGGTTAAAGTATAAAGTATAAAGCCAGCTAAGTGCTATTACTCCTACTAACAATAAGATCAATAGCCCAAAGTATTAGAAAGGGCAAAAGACTTGAAAAGACTCTACTTCCCAGAACTAGGTGTGTGAATGACTAACGAGCACATGAGGAGAGCTCAAGATCATCAGTCATCTGGGAAAAGAACATACAAAGGTGAACAGCTTGTCACCTAGTCACTTGCAGAGCTGAGGGGACAACATGCTGTAGTTGGAAGTGTGAATTTTGAAGTCAGTCCAACCTGGGTTCCAATCCTGGTTCTGACACTTCTCTGCAAGATACTTCACTTTGCTAAGCCACAGTTTCTTCACCCTTAAAAATAAGCGGGAAGGGAATAATAATGATGCCTACAAATTATGTGAATTAAATAAACAAGTATTTCCAGGGCCTGGCACACAGTAATCATTCATTAAACATTAGATACTGCCATTATTATTATTACCATTAACTACTCTGGCCAACAGCGTGAATAGGAGCAAAGCCCACTACAACATGTGCCTCCTGAGTTCTTGCTTGTTCTCCAGGGCCAGCCAGCCGTCCCCAGTGGGGACACCATCACCTTCAGCCTAGACAGTGCTACTTGAGCCCCTTCAAGCAAACCCAGGCTATTTAATCAGATCTCACCTGGGAGGAGCCAGACAGAATCCTAGAGAAAGACTGGCAGGGATTCAGAGAGGCTGTGGGTGGCCGTGGCAGCCTGGTACCTGTGCTTCCTGCGCCCAGGCACTGCTAATGTAAGGATTTCCTGTCATCCAGAGAACCCTCAGCTCACCCCTCTGCTCTGCCCTCCTTCCTCCCCCTCTCCCTGTGTACTCAGGTGATCTTCCGAAACGAGGTGACCAATGAGTTCTTATACTACATGGTGAGTTTCAGGGTGACCCCTCCAGGCATCCTCAAAACCATCGAGATGGTGAGCCTGGTCCGGCAGAGCACGTCCGCCTCTGTCAAGGTGGAGAACCCCCTGCCCTATTCAGTGACCTTCTCCACGGAATGCAGGATGCCCGACATCAGCCTGCCCTCCCAGTTCGTGGTGCCAGCCAACTCCGAGGTACAGCCTATGCCAGGGGCCCCCTGATAGCTGAGAGAGGAGCCTCTGGACCCACGTCCTGATCCCTGAGTTTGGGCCCACCCTGGCGGTGGGAAGAGAGGCAGGGCTGATGGCTCAGTCACACTCCTGTTCTCTCCTTTCCTCTACTGTCCAGGTCCTCACAGAAACTACAGGCACTTTGGAGCTCTGGTTCAGACATGTAAAGGGAACTTTTTATTATGAACCCTTGCCTCTTTTTATGTGTTTGCCTTTTCAAATTTTCTTGTCTTTAGCTAATTATTAAAGTATTATAGAATGTATGTGATGAAAAGGT
Organism: Manis javanica; assembly: GCF_040802235.1. Classification (NCBI taxonomy): domain Eukaryota; kingdom Metazoa; phylum Chordata; class Mammalia; order Pholidota; family Manidae; genus Manis; species Manis javanica. Next base: position 52,528,450 of record NC_133172.1, read on the forward strand.
AAGCAAGAGGCACAACAGTGCATCAAGTGTACAACACACACACAGACTCACACACTCATACATATGCTTGTTTATGCATAGACTATTCAGGGAGGACTCACAAGAAACCTTAGACTTGTTGGGAGGATGTGACCTGGAGAAATGAATTTTCTTTTGATTCTTTTCATTAACTTACCATTCCAAACTCTCACTGTGCAGATTTCATCAAAATCTCTTCCGTTTCTCCAACTCCAGCCCCCTGCTTATTCCGTGCTTCCCACTCCAGCTCGCCTTCCCCTGCAGAATCTAGAATCCATTTGTTCTTCAGAAAGTCTCCACGCCCTTTATTTTGTTTTTATATTTTTTATTGTGAATTGTCAAAGCTACACAGAAAAGTATGTAAAATATATATATTTATATAACGTATTAACACACATTCACTTAAACAATTATGAAATAAATCTCTATATAACTAATACTCAGGCCATGAAATAAAAAGTTGCCACCATCCCAGAAATCTCTCTCCCACGACAATACCTCCCCCTCTTCACCCCTGAAAGTTATGACTATCCTTATTTTGTAATCATCATTTCTTGCTTTTAAGCAGTGTAAATATGCCTGTTCTTGAACTTTCTGCAAAAGAGATCATACCATATACATCCTTTAATGTTTCATTGCTTTTGCTCAGTCTTGTGCATTGTAACAATCATCCATGCTGTTGCACACAGCTGAGGTTCACTCATCTTTTCGCTGCTGTCACTCCATTATATGACAATACCACCATTTAGATGTCCAGGCTCTGGTGGCCAGGTGGCCAGCCATTTGTGGTGGTTTCAGCGTTTGCTGTGGTGAAACTGCTGCCATGGATCTTACTGCACAAGTGCCCTCTTGATGGCCTCGTGCATATATTCCTCCACAGTGGGCACCAGCGGAGCATCACTGGGTCACAGGGTGAGCACACCTTTAATTGCCAATCAGTAAGGAGAGTTCACCAACCCTCGGGATTGTCAGATTTTTTTAAGGTCTCCCAATCCGATAAACTCTTGATAAACTGGAGCTCCTTGTGATCTTAATTCTCCTTTTAATAAACACCGATTTCAGTTGGGCCATAATCTGTGTAGGAGCTTTGTGTCTGTGTTCGTGAGGGAGAATGGACCACCGGTTTCCTGTCTCATGCTCTGTCCAACTTCAGTGTCAGTTCTGCTAACCATATAAAAAGAGTCAAGGGTTTTCTTGTGTTCTCAGTTCTGTGAAAGTTCATGAAAGATTGAAATTATGTCTTCCTGGAACTCACAGATGAAGTCACTGGGACCTGGTGTTTTCTTTGTGGGAAGATGGTCTACGACTCACTGTATTCCTTTAATGGGCTTAGATTTTCTGTTTCTTCTTGAATCAGGAATGAGAGCATGTCTATTTCATCCACATATTCAGAATATTGGTATAATGCTGCTGATACCCTCTTATTACCTTTTTTATATGATGTCTCTTTTTCATTTCTAATGGTTACTGTGCCTTCTGTTTCTTGATCAGTCTTGCTAGAGGTTTCTCAGCATTGTATCTTATTATCCAAAAAGCATGTTTGGCTTTGTTGGTACTCGCTATTGTGTGGTTTTCTAGTTTCTTAATTTCTACTCTTTTTAGTATTTCTTTCTTTCTGCTTCCTTTGGGTTATTTACTGGTACTTTGTCTTATTTCTAAGCTGATACTCTCTTTTTACTCTATTTTTCAATAAGAAGACCTTGTTCTTTTTTTAAAGAAACAATACCTACTCGTGATAAAAACAAAATTTTAGCTGTACATATGTATATGAAATAGAAAGTGAAAGTCCCCACAGTCCCATTTCCTCATCCCTAAGATAACTACTGGTAACAATTAAATATTTATCTTTGCTATCTCTTTTCTATACATACATTGACCTATCCTTGTATGTCATGTATCCTTGCATGTCACAAAAATGAGCTCATGCTTTATATATATTTCTGGAACCTCCTTTCTTTCACTTACAAAGTCATCAATACCTTTCAGATCAGTGCTAATAGCTCTGCCTCCTCCTTTTTAATGGCTGCATAATATTCCATAGATGTGGCTAAACTATCAATGATTTCATCAGTCTCTCAGTGCTGATGCATTTGAATTGTTTCCCTTCTTTTGCTATTATGACCAATACTCTTTGGTCATTGTTTTGTTTTGCTATGGTTGACAATGAAAGAAGAAAACCTCCCCTAAATGAAAGCAGAACCCAGGAAGCAGTTGTGAGATTGGCTGCTGCCCTTCAGCCTCCTGCTCCCAGCACCCACCCCCTGTCTATTAGCATGCTTCTTAAGAGAGGATCCAATACCTATTTTTAGATTTGAAGAGATTCCAGATATAGAAATACCTGGAAAGCTAGAAGGGATGCAGGGGAGGGAACATGGACTGGTTTGGACAGAGGTGCCACAGGCTCAAGATTGGTGTGAGCGTTTGCTTGTGAATCACCCTTTCTGCCACCAAGCTGCTCTGAGGTCACAGGACAACAGAGGGTTGGTGGGACTTCCAGCATCACCAAAGCCTCTGTCTTCTCTTGCAGGGCATTTTCTCCTTTGAATTCCAGCCTTTTAGAGCCGGAGAAACCTTTGGGAGACTAACAATGCACAACAATGATTTGGGTTACTACTTATATGAGCTCAAGTTGAAGGCCTTGCCAGCCCTGCCTGAAAAGCCCATCCACTTCCAGACTGTTCTGGGCAGTGGCCAGACCATCTTTGCCAAGTTCACCAATTATACACGGCAGAGGACAGAATACTACTGCAGGGTGAGCAGCCCCTGCCCCACCCTCTGCCCTTCCCTAGCCAGAAGTCTGAGCTCAAATATAATAGGAGGAGGACACAGTGGGTGCAAAAATGTGAGGTTCAGAGAGGTGCTTCATCTAGCCTGGGAACTCTCAGCCGGAAACACACCGTGCCAGGTCTGGGTTCTTCCTTACAGACTTCCTGTCTTAGCAAGCTGGGGCAGGAGTGGGGCAAGTTTTGCCTCCCAAAGCAGGCCCAGTACTCAACAGAGGGAGACGGTAGAGCTTAATGGTCATGAAGATAGCAGAATCCAGCAGACCTGGATTTGAATCCTGGTTTCTCCATTTACTCTTTGTATGAATAATTTACTAAAACTCTCTAAGCTTATCTATAAACAGCAATAATACCTCAACCTCCCAGGATTTCTGTGAGGATTTTAAGATATGTATGTAAAGCCATTTTCATAGAGCCTTGCTCATAGGAAATGCTCATATGTGTGATCTATTGTATCAGTTGGAATATAGGTTTAACTACAGAAACAGAAACCCAAAATAACAAAATAGAAATTTATTCCTCCCTCAGATAACAGTGTGGGCACAAGCAGTTTGAGCTGGAATGGTAATCGGGCACCCAGACTCCTTCGATGCCGATGCTCGTCCCCCTGTAGAGAGTTACTTTGATCCACAGGGACCAAGATGGCTTCCAGGGACACAGCTGCAAGGGGAGACGTGTAGCCCCCACACTAGATGGCCATGTGCCCAGCTAACACCAGGACTCCCATGGCTACAGTCAAAGGGCATAGGCTCTTGACCAGTCACGTCAGTCAGGAGAAGCTAGGTTATGTTGTAGTAACACCCTGGATATCTTGGTGGCTTAAAACAACAAAGGCATGTCTCTCATCTGTGCTGTCTATCCGGTGAGGGTCAGCAGGGAGCTCTGCTCATCACAGCCACTTGGGGATTCAGGCTGAAGGGCAACCACCATCCCAAACGTTTCCAGTCAAAGTACCAGAGGGGCGAAAAGACCCCAAGGGACTTGCATGGGCAACTGCTGTGGAAATGACACCTTCTGCTCATGATTAATTGTTCAGAACTAGTCCCACCCATCCATGAGGAACCAGAATGTCCAGTCTTCCATGTGCATGGCAGGAAGGAAGAGCTGGACCCGGGGACTCCATTGTCTGCCGTGCCCACATAATCCAGCTGTGTGTGTGGGCAAGTTATTTAATACCTCTTGGCCTCAGTTTCTTTGTAGTAAAATAGGGGTAATAATTAGTAATACCTACTCTTCAAGGGGGTTATAAGGGCAGGGCCCTTTTATAACCTGCCCGACCTCACACAAATGTGGGTAGCCTAACACCCGAGAGCGCGGGGGCGGGGGCGGACCCGGGCTGCGGTATGCTCTTCAGGGCTTCGTGTGAGCTGAGCGCGTTTGTTCCCTTTCAGACCGACTGTCCAGACTTCCACACGGAAAAGGCCATTAATGCAGCCCCAGGGGCTCAAGGAGGCACCGAAGTCAGTGTGGAGGTCTACTTTGAGCCCAGCCACCTGGGTGAGACCAAGGGCATCCTGATCCTGTCTTCGCTTTCAGGGGGGGAGTACCTCATCCCCCTCTTCGGAATGGCTCTGCCCCCCAAGCCCCAAGGGCCCCTCCTGATCCGAGCTGGGCACAGCATAATCATCCCCTTCAAGAATGTTTTCTCCCATACGGCCACCTTCTCCTTCACGGTGGAGAACCCCGCCTTCTCCGTGCGCGCTGTAGACTCGGTGCGGCCCAAGAAGATCAACAACATTACAGTCCACTTTGAAGGAAACCCGTCGGGCAGCAAAACGCCCATCACCAGCAAGCTGATTGTGGCCTGCCCTCCCGGCCAAGGCAGCGAAACAGCAATTAAATGGGTTTACTATCTGAAGGGGATCACCCCGTAGTGGGAACCGGGTCAGCTGCATCAGCAAAAAGCCGTCTCCTCCGCCTTAATACCTGTGTATTGCTCTAGCCTGGCAAAGAATCGAGAAAACAATCAGAATTCTAATGGTATTGTTTTATCTTCCTCACTCAATTACAGACACTGATTTCCATATTATATGTATTCCAAAGATTATATGAAACATATATATATATATATATCCCGTGTTAAACATGGTAACTACAAATAATACAGCTATATTTTACTTCACAAGGACAAGTCTCTGAATTTAGTTTCTTAACATAACCCCAGAGCTCAAATACTAAGTAAACATCCCCTTTCTGCCGCACAGCACCAAGCAGTGCATGACGCCAGGGCGCCACAGTTCCTTTTCGGAACCTGTAATGGCTGAAAGAGCCCTTAGACATGACTACCTTGATGGGGTATTTCATTCTGCTTTCATATAAAAGCCAAATAAGTCACTATTTTCAAAGTGATGAGCATTAATGACATTAGGGCAGTCATTGCAGCAACAGGGACCACGATGCTTCCTCCATCTCTGAATCCCACTACTGTTCCCCACAGAAGGTGCTCGCGGAAGGCCAGGTCCTGGAGAAAAGCTACCTGAGACCCCGGGTCCTCACCCCCACCCCCAGCCCTGTGCACTGCCATCAGCCTGTAGATCAGATCCCCTGCCTCAGCTCCTGCCCCCTTCTGAGCCCCTACAGCCTACCTGCCCTGCAGGGAGGAGGAGGTGTGAAAGAAATGGCCATTTGGAAATGAATGCTCCAAAAAAGTGGTTCTCAAAAACAGTCCTTGGACCGGCTGCAACGACAGCACCTGGGAATTTATTCGAAATGCATATTTTCTTGGGCAGAACCTCCAGAGGTGTGGCCCAGCAGTCTGCATGTTTTAACAAACCCTTAGAGCTATTAGAGGTGTTTTTTAATGGAGAGAATCTTCTACTTCTTTTTTACTTCCCCACAACCCTCAGCTCAGTACACTCTACACACAGCTAGAACCAGAAGAAATTTTTCCTAAAATACTTGCAGACCTACATTTAAGACAGTTTGGTTTTGTAACCCTTAAAGGTGCTCCTAATGGGCATAAAGGCAAAGAACTAGATGACAGGTTGCTCCAGTGGTTAAATGAGCAAAGAACGCACTATGCAGTCTGAAAGGATGCAGAAATGAACAAGCACGTGCTGACTAGCAAATACAGAGTCTGCAATAAACCTGTGGTTCTCAAATTTTCATATCTATCAGAATCACCCAGGTGGCTTGCTAACCCACAGACTGCCGGGCCCCATCCTCAGAGAGTCTGATTTAGTAGCTTTGTGTGGGCTCGAGAATTTGCATGGCTGCCAAGTTCCCGGCGGCGAGGCCTTGCTGGTGATCTGAGGACCGCACTGGGCTCAGAACGGTTTTGAAGCTGCAGCCTCCTCGCAGAAGCAGCGGCCGCTGCTGGGAACTGTTAGGAATGCAGGATCTCAGGCCCCGCCCCAGACCTGCTGAATAATAATCTGCATATTAATCACATCGCCGCGGGATGACGGGCAAATTGCCACGAGTCGCTGCTTACAGGCTACTGGCAGAACGGGCACTTTAGTTCAAGCCCTGGCCCCAAAGCTCTTCATTAGACGGTGGAGAGGAGTCGCACCAACTCGGCGTGGTTACTTGGTGGAATCGGCTCTCCTCCCGCCCACTCACCAGAGGCGCAACCGCGCGCAGGGAAACAATTGCCCACCACCACCTTCTTCTAAAGGAGGCACCCCTTTTCAGGAGTTTTAAGCCTTGTGTTATAAGTGATTGAGAAGAGTAAAGAAAGACAGAGGAAGCTGTGTGAAAGTTGACCGAAACACCAGCTGTCAAAGCATGGTGAGACTCAGAGATTCCTCTGTCACGAAGGTCAGCACTTTGATATGTTCCCTTGAGTCTAGAGGGCCCCCAGCCACCACCTCAGACACAGGCTCCTACAAACTAGTCACTCCCAGTTAACACCACCGGCAAAATGGTGCCTTCAGGTGGCCAAGGGCAATTCCCCCTTCCTCAGCCCTGCTCCAGCCCCCAAGCTACTGAGGCCATAGCCCAAAGCCTCACAAGCCCAGAGAGCAGGCAGACCCTTCTCCCTAGGACCAGGGGCCAGACCTGCCCCAGGACGAACTGCCTCCAGGATAAATTGAGATGGGGTACAGATCTTCCCTTGACGGGGTTCTCATGCTTCCTTGCCCTCAGACAATAATAAAATCCTTTCATACTGGCAAATTTGAAATGGCAAAGCAGTTCAACGGCTGGGAGAGAGGCTTGGTGAAAATGAGCATGCTGACACAAGCTAGTGGAAGTTAGCTTTGAAAGAACACATTCCCAGCAGAGCAGACCAGGAAACATCTCACTGGGGGCAGGGTGGGGGTGTTCAGTAAACTTCAGGGCCACCAGAGGCCACAACTCCACGGAGCATTGTGCACAGAAATTATGTGAATGGGGCCCTCTGACATCCGACGCAGAGGCCCTGGTGAGTATGGCATCTTAAGTCTAACCATTTCTTTGGGGGGGAGACATGCCTCAGGTCAGATGATACTGTGACATCATGAGGACCTGCCAAATCTCAAAAAATTCCAAGTGTGGAATTTCCCAAGCCTCTTATACCTTCAATATGTTGCCCTGAAACTTCAACAAAACTACATTGTTGTTAGAGAAACTGCTTTGCCCAGTTTGAGATTTAGAAACAGTTTTTGACAGTATCACCAGCATCCTCTTGCTACAATGTCCGTAAGTTATGTATCAGCCATCACAGAGATGCAGATTAGTTACAACTGTGAAACTGGCCAGTTCGCAACCAGAAGAATCAATTTTCTACTAGTCTAGAAGAGTCTGAGCATGGCAGGCCTGGCCAGGACTGGCCATTAGAAGTCAGAGAAGAAGTGAGGACAGTAGAGAAGGTAATGGTGGCCCTTGGACTTTATTCTCAGCACCCCTGCCAGTCCAAGGGTACATAAATAACCTCAACTAATTGGCATTTTCTAAGATATCAGATAAAAGAAACCACTTCTTTACAGGAACTTCTGAACTAAAGGTAGGACAAAGCATTGGTTTGGACATTGACTAAGAAACTGGTTTCTTGCAACTTCGTCCAGAATGTGATAGTCCTTTGCTGTTTCAATGATTAAAAACTGATTCACATTATAACCCTTGGGAAATTCAGTTCACCTTTTAAGAAAAAGCCAAACAGCTAAAGGAAACAGATGAAATATTATATTAGATATGAGTCCAGATATGTTCAACATCAAATATCATCAAAGTCCTAAAAACATAACATTGCAAGACATTTAGAAATGTCCGTATCAGTGCTACTTTATATCAATAAGAGTAGGAAACTGTTAAGCAATACATTTTCTCTGAAGACGAATCTATATTTGGGGCAGTTTTCAGATCGTTGGTGCATTCACTTTCATTCATCAGATAGTGTTGGCAAAGGTTTTTAAAGCTGTGAAAAACCCACCAGTAAAGGTGTGGGTAAAATTGTAATATTTCCAGAATATCTCACCTGGCTAGTGTATTTGCATATTAACAGGCATTACTCGGGGGTAGAGAGCTGTTTATCTCCATATAAATGGGTAATTACCTGGGCAACCAAGGGCTTATCTGTATGTGAGAGGTCAGGGAGAGGCCCTTGCTTGCCTCTGCCTGAGCAGGAGAGACACGGCCCTGGACTGCAGTTTGTAAGCAATAAACGGGCTTTAAACTTTATTTCTCCCTTTGACTGATTTCAGTTTTAGAGGTATTTTGCCCCAGGATTTCCTCTCCCGGATTTACAAAAGAAAAACACATTTCTTGCAGATTTTTCCTAGACACAATTCCTACATGACTTACTGAGTTTGGGGATAGTTTCTATATTTGTTTTCTATGGCTGCATGACTAATTACCACAAATTTAACAGCTTAAAATAACACAAATTTCTTATCTCATGGGTCTCCATGGGTTTCCGTGGGTCAGGAGTCCAGGATGGATTGAACTGGATTCTTGGCTCAGGGTCCCACAGGCTGAAATCAAGATGCCAGCCAGCTGCACCCACATCTGGAGGTTCAGCTAGGGGAAGATGCGTCTCCATCTCCCTCATGTGCTGACAAAATTCATTTCCCTGCATCCGTAGGACTGAAATCCCCATTTTCTTGGCAACTGACAACAGGGACAACTCTCAGCCCTAAAGACCACCACAAGATCTTTACCAGGTGGTCCATATAGAGAGTTCACTGTTCAAGTCCAGAAGCCCTCTCCATCTTCAAATTTCTTCTAACTTCTTTTAAAACCTCATCTGATTAGGTCAGACCCACTCAGGATAATCTTGCTTTTTATTAACTTAGAGTCAACTGATTAGGGATCTTAATTCTATCTTCAAAATCCCATCTGCTATATAACATAATATAATAATTGTTAGAATGACAGTTGATTATATTACATGTCTTGTTCACACTCACAGGGAGGGGAGGGGAAATATACAAGGTATGTACCGACGGCAATCCTGAGGGCCATCTTGGACTATTGTCTATCATAACCCCTTACTGGTTCTGTCCCACAGATTCTGATCTTTGGATTGAGGATAATGCTCCATTTTCAAGATTGTTAACAACTTTACATGCATACTTTTCACTCAGTGAAAAGTACCATCAAGTGCTAATGCTCATTGGGCTCCACGGTGGTCTAGGCCCTGTCCTAAGTCCCTGTCCACTATGGAAGCTTACCATAAGGAACTCTGATGCATTTCCCTATTACTTATCTCTAATCACACTATATCTATCAAGTGCTTTTTAAAATTTGACCCCATGGCTTCAATTTCTGTTCCACCTTTTAGTGTGAGACTCAATGCACTTGAAGAGTGTGCATTACAGTGGAACCATCTGGAGACCTGCGCTCGTTAGATTTGGGGCATCTGCTGTCTGTACCCCAGCAGGGCAAGGCGCCAGGGCATGGTAAACACATCCCAGGTCCAGATGGTGGGTTGACAGCCACTGTTGGTACCTAAGATTTTAGGTGGTAGACAGGTAGTACTGCTCCTAATTGAGAATTTGTATGTTTTAGAAAAATATATAACTGTTCACACCTATGATTTTAGGACATAAGCAAGGCTAAATAGGAATTTAAGATTATTTTAAGTGAGTTGATTTGAGAAAAGTATTTTTTTAATAATAGTACTAGTGGCTAGGATATGGCAAAAATCATATTGGTGTTACTCCAATGGGAAACACTAGCATGTGAGAAATTGGTGACTAAGTAGTAAATGAACTAGATTCGGTTAGTATTGAATAAATTATGCTAAGTGAGTCAGCCTCCAACGACCCCCTTCGTTCTCCTGAGCGGCTACAGAAGCCCACCAAGCGCCAAGCCTGAGGGCCTGCAATACTGGCCCAAACGCCTCCCCAATAGGATTCCAGAGGTGCGCGGCTGAAGGCGGAGAGAGGAGGAGGAGCCTTGCGGGGGGCGTGACCAGTTCACCTGCGGCCCTGAGAGGGGCGAGGCTATCAGGGGCGGGGACTCGCGGCGGAAGGCGGACGCTGCTGTGGGGTCACGTGATCCGAGTAACATGGCCGCTACTTCCTGAGCGCCGGCGGTGCCGGTCTGAAGCAGCTCGCGTGAGCCTTTGTGCGGCCAGAAGCAGGTGTGCAGGGGCGGGGTCCAGCCCCGGGTTCCGAGGCTGCACGCGGCGGCCGAGCGAGGCTGGCGGGCCCCGGGCGGCGTGGTCCATGAGCCGGCGCCGGAGGCAGCGCGGAGCCGCAGACTCCCCTGGTCCCGGCGCGGCCCTGGCAGCCGCGGGCTGAGGAGCGGGGCTCTGGGGAGCGCCCCGACCTGCCACCATGAACCCCGAGAAGGACTTCGCGCCGCTTACACCCAACATCGTGCGCGCCCTGAATGACAAGCTCTACGAAAAGCGGAAGGTGGCAGCGCTGGAGATCGAGAAGTAAGAGCGGCCGGCACCCGGGGTTGGGAGTGGGGAGCGGAGCCGGGACCCCGCTCTGGCTTTGCTGGGTTCCCGCGCAGCGCGGGGCCTCCCCATGCCTTCCCAGCCAGTATTACTTCCCCAGGTTTCAGGCCCTTGTCGCAGTGCTTTAGAGCGGAGATTGGGAGTCACAGCGTTGCGTCTGACTGGCCGCGTGACTTCAGCCAAGTTCATTAACCTCTTGGGGCTGCCTTGAGTATGAAGTGACTTAATTGTTTGTGTAATTCTAGGGCTGCGTGAATCGACATAATGTATGTAGGGCTTAGCACAGTGCCTAGCACATGGTGCGTCCTCGTTGTGGTCTCCATGAAAACCAGTAAATCAGAGAGTGGCCTCTGATGGGAGAGAGGTAGGAACCGTGAGAATTCGGTAGTGATCTTGACCTGCCTCATCTCTTACCCAGCTTCTGAGAAGTGACTGTTAAGTGACCAAGTGGAGAAATTTACTCGTAACCTCAAAATCTCAAGGCTTAGAGGACTATTTGTTTTATCTCTGTCATATCCCCCTTCCCTGGAAGTGAAAGTAGGAATAATCTGACCTTTCTTGGCTTCTGCGGTCTTATTACATGTATATGTAACCATGGCCTAATATTTTGCTTTATTTCCCAGTGTACAAAATACGGTGTTTCACTGGAATATTTTACTGAGATTTTTCTCCCATTATTTTACATTTATATTTTTTACAGTTAAATCTTTATGATCAAGTCAGGTGGGTGGGTGATTTCAGAAGATGCAAAGAAGTAAGCTGTGAAACTAGAGAAAAGCCAGTCTGAGAGGCGATACGGATCGTATTTCTGCCCTGTCCAGTAGGGTAGTCGCTGGCCATGTGTGGCTGTGTAGATTTAAATTGTTAAAGATGAAATAAAAATATTAAGTTCAGTTCCTCGGTCTCACTATCCCATATTGCAAGTGTTCAGCTATTGGCTGCCATGCTGGACAGTGTGGATTTTAGAACATGGCCTTGGGCAAATTCCTTACCTCAGGGTTTCTTAACATCAGCACTATTGACATTTTGGAACAGATCATTCTTGGTTGTGATGGGCTGTCCTGGGCATTATAGGGTTTTTAGCAGCATCCCTGGTCTCTGCCCACTAGCCCTCCATCAGTTGTAACAACCCAGAGTGTCTCCCAACATTTTCAGATGTCCTCTTGGGATGCAAATCACCCCGATTGAGAACTACTACCTTAACTGCTTGAGTTAAAACTCATCAACTAAAGGGTTTGGACCTTGCGAAGAGGTCCCTCCCATTCAATCTTATGTTCAGTATATCCAAAACCACCTAGCTGCGTCTCTCATCAAGCACAGCTTTCCTGACTGCTCTCTTTCCATACTGCTCCTTGCTGGTACCCATGCTCTCACTGATGCTAGGAAGTCTTAATGATGAGTAGTGCTGTACTGAATGGAGACCCCGAGCTGATGTATACATGTGGCCCCACGTCAATGAGTTTTACTGACTTTGAAGCTACGTGGACACGCAGTCTTGTCCATCACCCACTCCACTTCTCTGTCTGGTTTTATCATAGCATGAGTCATCTGTTGAGCCCTTAAATATAGAAATAATCATCTCAGCATTATTGTTGCCTCCAGCAGGACCTGTATAAGTCCTTTCACTATGCAAGCTGTTTTCTATGGGTTTTGTCTTCAATGAGATTCATTTTGCATTCAGCATGGCCCTGGGTTAGTGGAATTCAGAAAAAACCCTAAGGCCTTAACTGGTCTGTGAACTCCGTAAGAGCAGAGACCCTGTTTTATTTACCCTCAGCACTTGGCACAGTGCCTAGTGGCATTTGACAGTTGGTGTCTAAATGAATGAATTACCAAATATTTTTGGTGGGGAAATAACATTGCAGTCTAAGGACACTGCAACTCAAAGAGTACAGCCCACAGACCAGCAGCATCAGGATCCCACAGGGGTTTGTTACAAGAGATTCTCCAGCTTCACCCCAAACCTGTGAATTAGAATCTGCAATTCAGCCATATCTCTCGGTGGTGTGTGTGCACATTGAAGTTGGAGAAGCACTGGCCTCAGTGACCCTGCAGTCAATTTCCTTAATTACCCCCATATAGGCTGTTTCTCCAAATACAGTCATGGTGGGATTGAGGACTTCAACATATGAATTAGGGGGTCAGGGACACAATTCAGTTCATAACAGTGATCTTTTTTTAAATGATCACGTGTAAAGTGCTGTCCGCCCGATTTGTGGGGAGGAAGATAGAGACGCTTCCCCTTGTTTCCCTTGTCTCATTTATTTTGCACAGTTGCACTGTGAGCTAGGTAGTGTTACCCATTTCACAGATGAGGAAACAGAGGCTCCTGCAGGTTAGGTAATCTTCTCAAGGTTTCACGTTTAGAACCTGGATGAAAAACCCAGGTTCTTCTGTCTCAAGAGGCTTCTCCACTGCAGCAAATGGTTTTCCATACCAAAAACAGACTCTTTATTTAATGAAAGAAATTTCATACTTGAATACCTCCATGGTTGTTCTAAACTGCCACTTTCAGTTTTACAGAGTCCATCTGCTCAGGTGACAGGGCTGGTTCTGCCTGTGGTGTTTCAAGGAGGGATTAAAATTCCTAATAAGAGGAGGGTGTTTTGTCTTGATGACAGGCCTCTCAGACACTGAAAATACAGAAATAAGGGTGCTTGGCTCAACTGAGGGACCCCTGCACTCTCATATCTCAAGACCAGGCTGTAAGTAACCAGGATCTGATAGCTAAATGTGTGAGCCTGTTGTGCACAGTCCCCCGCAGCCTCACTCCTATGTGCCCACACAATTTTGTATAGGATAAGGCACTTCAGTTAAGATTTTTAAATATTATTTTCAAGTTTTTTTGGCTTTTAGTGTCAGGGGCTATAGTCATTGATCAGTCCTGACAAAAAGGCAGGTGAGCCCCCAGGCTCTGCTCTCCAGAAGAGTCTAGTGTGGGAGAGAAATGCCAGCAGGCGCTCTGATAAATACAGCGGATGCTCTCTCTGCTGCAGGAGCCCAGCCTCACTGCAGGCTGCGGAGACACGCCCTTCATGCTGACCTGGTGGGCTCAGGGTCAAGTCTCTAGTGCTCCAGAACTTTTGAGTTCTAAAAACCAGTAAACGTAGGTCCCCAGGCCATGCCCTCTGGGAGCATCAAAGCCAAGAGAGGGCTTGTGGGATTAGAGCTCCTGAATGATGCATCCTTTTGGTGGAGGGGAGTGGGTGGAGGAGGTGGGGGAGACAACGCTTTGTGATCAGGTAAAGGTTGAACTGTTGAGTTTGACCTGGCTCTTTGGAGCCCACCACCTCTGTGGGGAGCCACTGTTCATTACCCAGTGGCTAAAGACATTTTTGGCATATGGGTCAGAATTCCACCCTTCTCTGCTCTTTATCAGCAGTGGGACCCTCAGCAAATTGCTTCATCCAGGTGTCACAGACTGGCCACCTGTTTGGTTTGGCCTGGATCACAGGGCATCCTCAGTTGAGAAATTTCACAGTGAAGTTCAGGTTTCTCGCTTCTCTTAAGAAATTAGAAGATATGGCTCTGGGGGGGCCACATTCCCACATAGCAGGACAGGGTACTAGGGGCCTGACCTCCCACCTGGGACAACACGGGCCCCCCAGTTTGCTTCCTGTATGGGCAAGTCCATCCCAGCCCATCTCACCTCCCTTGGCCTTCTCACTTGTGTCTCCTGCCTAGCCTGCCCCCCTAAGCATCTGAGTTTGTGACATGTCTCCGTGCCTCAGTTTCACCATCTTTAAAAAAATGCACTTTGAAAACATTGAACTAAGTGAAGGAAGTTAGTGGAAAAGGCCCTGTATTGTATGATTTCATTTATATGAAATGTCTAGAGCTGGCAAATTTAGGAACAGAAAGCATTAGTGGTTGCCTGGGACTTAGGAAGGGGTTAGGGGAAATTGGGGAGCAGCTACTAATGGGCCAGGGTTTCTTTTTAGGGTGATAAAAATGGGCCTACATTGATTGTGGTGATGATTGCACAACTTGGTGAACATACTGAAAACCACTGACTTGTACATGTTAAAAGGGTAAATTTGTGATGTGTGAATTCGTTCCCAGTTTTTTCCAATAATGTCTGTAGTGTTCAGTTACAGTGTGAGGGAAGCACTCATTAAGTGGTCACAACGTTGTCACCTGAGATCCCAACCTGCCTCTGACTCCCTGACTCATTTCTCCTTTATAGTTTTCCCACTGATCTTATCCAGTGGACACAAGGCATATGTTGTCAGCTAATTCTGAGGCCTTTGCCAAAGGTATTGGCCTTGCTCAGAGGCAGAAATCCTGCTTTTCCCATTCAATTATTGGACACTAGTGAGCAAGTAGAGCTTAAATACTCAGCAAAACAGATGGAGGCGATGTTTACCCAGATCCTCTTTGGGAATTGCTGCCTGGATATGCTATCTGGATACAGCATGTGACACAGAGACCTGGGGCGGGTAATTGGACTCTCCAGGGAAAAAAAAGGCAGCAGCCCCAAGTCCATGCTGCAAGTCTTACAACACAGGATGCCACAGCTGGGCATGTATCTTACCCAGTGGCTTAATTTCTGGAACCAGGAGAATAGCAGGTGTTCAGTCAACATTTAGTGAATGAACGTGATCTCTTGGTGTATGTAAGATCCCAGTTTGTCTTTCTGGTGCTGACTGTACACCAATACTGTTATATGAACATGTGCAATGCAGAGCATGTTACATGCTTATTTAATTCTCTAAAAACATAAAGTCACCGAAATTACTAGCCCCACCCTACGGCCAAGGATGTCTCCTCTGAAGACATAGGAGCATGAGTGCAGGGGCTAAAGCCTCTGCCACCTTCCAGCTGGGGCATTGGGACATTAACCAGCTGAGATGGGATTGGGAGTAAGTGCAATGGTAAATGTAAAGTGCATCCTACAGGTGGTAGCTATATTTGAGGAGGGGCTTAGGTAACATAGTGGATAAGATTTTAGATCTTGAACTCAGAAGAGCCTAGGTTCAGTTTCTGCACCCCCCCTGCCGTAAGTTGTATGACCTTGTGTGATAAAACATCTCTGAACTTCAGTTTCCCCCATCTGTAAAACGGTTATTGTAGTACTTAATTCAGTTGTTCGTTTTCACGTTTAAATTTGATCATGCATGTTAAGTGTCCTGCACATTGCCTGACATAGAGTAAGTGCTTAGCAAATGTAACTTATTTCCTGCCTTCACAGTAGAAGACCAGGTCTAGAACTTCATTTCAAAACATCTCAAGTACACACATCATCTGTACTCCCTGTGTGTGGTGGAAGAGGGCTTCAGGGATGTCCACACTGAGTAGGGAGGGAAAGTGTACCGAGAAAGCCACGTTTCACGTGGGGCCTCAGTTCTACATGAGGGAAATATCCTCTGAAATTGGGTGTGCTCACTTCGCAGCCAACGTGGCTTAAGAAGATGGAAGACAAGCCCACTGGGGTACAGTTGAAAGGGCGTGGGGTTCATAGGTGCATCAGGGATTCAGATTATCTATGAGCTTGGCAAGGGGTCCTGGTTTCCCTGAGGTTGTTTCAAAACTGGCAGATGAGAGAATGATAACCACAGAGGTGGTCATCTCGAGGCAGAACTGAAACACATAGCATAGAGATGTGCTAAGGAAGTGGGCATCTCACCAGTCATCGTGCAGCCGGCGATTGTCACCAGGCTGTGTACAGAGGCCGAGCGGTCCGGTGGGGGGCTGTAGCTGTGTTGCTGAGACCATGGCCCCACGTTCTCCTTTGGCAGATGATGATTACAAATGTACCCGCCTGTCTGTGGCTTCTCCTCTTGGGAAGAGGGTGGTCAGTGTGGCACTTGGAGCTGTTGGCCGTGCCACATGCTTGGAGTTGGTCAGTGGGGGGGTTTGTGCCTTTTGGGGAAAGGGTGTTTCAGCCACCCTGCAACCCCTCTGATTGTGAGGTGGGAGGTCTGAGCAGACTCTAGAGGGCACTTGGTCAGGCAGGGTTTTCAGTGCTTTATAGAGGAAACCAGGCAGAAGCAGATTCTCATCTCATGCACACAGAACAGTAATGCCTGTGACCTTTATGTCAGTGAAAGTCCTGGGGATTTGTGATCGTGAGAGTGTCTGGGCCAAATACTAACTTCAAAACTAGTTCAGCCTCAGATGCCCCCACCTGTGGCTCTCAACCTGCAGATGAAAGAGGAGACGGTGTGGTCCTTTGAAGAGAGACCAGGCCTGGAACCAGGGGCACCCAGATTTTAAACTCTACTTCCTCTGCCTCCCTCTGTAGTCTCCTTTTTCTCCCTCGCATGTGTCCTGTGAAGTGGAGAGGCCAAGTCCTGTTGACTGGGGCTGTGTTGGAGCACCTAGAGGGGTGAGAGCACTTGTTTACCCCTCAGCAGGTGCCCTTCAGGTCACATCCTGGCATCCACATCTTTCCCTTGCCATCAGCCACAGCTCTGCTGACCTGGGCCCTTCTCATTATGCATTTTGGGACCCTGGTAATGGTACCCTTTGCTCTTACTAACTTGAATTATGACACTAGGGGCATAGGACCCTCCAAATAGTATCTTGATGAACCTAGCAGGTCAGGTTTAGGTTAGTAGACCGCCCCGTAACACTGATATGGCAGTGTGGGGCTTCACCCATGTTTGCCCCACACCTCTGCTGTCCTTCAGCTCTGCCAGCCTCACAGATCCAATCCCTAGGTGAAAGTTTACTGATCCCCACTTTCTGTATGCAGAACACTAGACTCAGAGAGAGGGTTGGCACCGGAGAGCAGAGAAGTATGGCCCCAGGATGTCCTCAGGACTTTAGCAAGATGCTAGAGATAGAAATGTGCATGAGAAGGAAAGGGAGATGCTCACAGTGCGTTGCCAAGCACAGAATGAAGGGTCACCGAGCCCTCCAGCATCCAAAGACTGACCACTTCTAGGATGGTCTGGAAAAGCAGGAGGCTGCGTTTGAGCTTCCTAGACTGGAGAGGAAGTGAAGCAGGAGCTTTCCCCGACACTGGGGCAGGTGGGAAGTGTATAGGGAGTGGAAGGAGCTGGGCCCAGTAAAAAGGTGGGTCTGGCTGGAGTGAAAGGTGATTCCGGGCAGCCGGGCAGTGATTCTAGCAAGAGTCAGTGTGGCCCTGTTTCTGTCCCCCCAAGTGCCAGGTAGGCTTGATCTGTGAGACAGCTTTTCCTGCTGTATCCCCAGGGTGACCCACTGGACCAGGCCCAGTGCTCACCGAGCTGATGGTGTCAGTGAGAGCATGTTCTCATGCTTTCCCCTCCAGAGGGAACCAGTGATTGTCATGTTTCCCTGCACGTGAAGAATGTTCTACCCCTAAGTGCAAAGGTGCAGACAAAAGAAATTTGGGGTTCCAGGGCCTCAGGACTCAAACAGGCTGTCATTTTTGCAGTGGCCTGGGGTGCCCTGAGTTGAGCCCAGGACTCAAGGTGCTGGAAGCCTCCCAGCAGCTGGTGTTGAGCAAATGCGAAAGGTCCTGCTGGGCCTTCAGAGTCGCAGAGTGGAACACAAATGTCCCTTGCCTGTCTCCTCCCTTCAGGCAGCCCTGTTATTATTGCAAACGTTAACCCAACATTAGAATCCCATTTCTCATACTCTTTGCCCAGTCAGTCTCTGTAAGCCTTCGTAGTCTTCAGAGCTCCCTACACACCACTCAAAATCCATACCACCCCCCACGGCAGATTATGCTTAACCGTCAGTGGCTCCTCACTGCAACCAGAATTGAATCCAGTCCCTTTCCCAAGCACATGCCTGGGAGCAGCTTCTCCAGCCTTGTCACCCACCTCTCCTCCACCTGCGTCCTTCACTCTGCCAAGCCAGGCGCCTCTCCTTCTGAGCCGGTGATCATGCTCCCCCCTCTCTCCGGGCTGCCTTGTCCAGAACAGCTCCAGAAAGAGCACACACTCATTCTTTAGCACCCTCACAGATGCTGACCCTTGTGAAGCTACACCTGCTCTCTCCCCACCAAAGCTGCTGTCATGCTCTTTCTCGCCTCCCCCTCCTCGCTTTGTACTCTGCTCAGATATTTTTTCTGTGCCTTGCATGGAAGTCCATAAGGACTTTCTTGTTTCCTCTTCCACCTACTTTGGCAGAGAGCTCCGCAAGGGCAAGGAATGCACCCTGTCTGCTGGCTCTGGGACAGGAAAGAGTGTCCTTCCCAGTTAGTTGCTCAGGGACCATTTATAACCTGAAACAAGGGGACAGGTGAGGAGATGGTTCCAAAATGGCCTGTGCTGTTGGCCGGGCTGGATCTGATCTTTGGACCCTGTAGAAGCCTTGTGGACGTCCCTACCCTCACTCCAGGTGCTGCTCTAACTTGTACCCAGCAGAAATGTGGCCTGGCTTCCCCCAGGAGTACTGTGAGCAGCCAGAGTTCCCAGGCAGGCCGTTGGAGTAGGAGTGGGGGGGCATAGCTGCTCTCAGTGGCTTTGGTGATCCCCACTTCCTGGGCTCCTCAAGAACAAGAGGACACAGGTTCTAGATCTTTGTGGAATTCAAGAAACTGCATTTTCATCAAGGGTGTTTAAAAATCACACTGGAAACAGGTTATTCACAGTTCTCAGACTGTATTCATAGTTTCCTTAGGCAGTGTGAAATCTTAAATTCAGTGTCTTAGAATTGAAAAGTTTTTATGTTGCTGCTGCATTGGCCGGGAATCGAACCCGGGCCTCCCGCGTGGCAGGCGAGAATTCTACCACTGAACCACCAATGCTCCAGCTGTCAGCAGCTGTCTGAGCACCTCCCTTTAACCTTAGTCTTCAGCTCCCTACTCCCCCCCCCATTACATGCTGAGTTAAAGATACATGTGGCCAGGCTCCAGTGCCACCACATTAGTACAGCTGCAAGGACAGAGAGCTTAGACTACAAAGCATGAGAGAGAAGGCAGGAGGCAGGTGTGTGTGAAGTTGATCTGCCCTCCTTCAGACCTCAGGAGAGAAACTAGAGCTCAAGTCCCTTCTTCTCAGTAGCAAAAAGCACCTTGAGACTTTGGGTGGCTTGTCTCGCCTTGGATGTGTGGGTCCTTCCAGTCCACATTCACATGTGTGTTAAGCTGTTTTACCATTCTCAGGTTTCACCACAGTTTCTGCTGAAGACTGGCCGAGACTGGGGGGGGCAAAGCAGGAGTCCCTTCACGTGTGAGGGGCATGAAGGCCTTGGTCTCACAGCCAGTTGTGCCTCTCTGGAGGCCCCAGCTGCTGTGGTTACCCTTCACTAAGCAGGGAAGTGTGGTTAGAGATTCATAGCACCCCTGACTACTACAGGCCAGGGTGGTGGTTGAGGGTGCCAGCTTCTACCCCAGGATCTCTGTGAGGGGAAGCCTGCCAGGAAAAAGCAGAAAAACAACACTACCATGGCCGGGAATCAAACCCAGGCCTCCTGTGTGACAGGCAAGAATTCCACCACTGAACCACCAGTGCTCCAGCTGTTCTTTGGCACATCTGCAGGGCTTTCGTCAAGGAGCTGCATCTGTTAGTCCTCAGAATTGTGCTCTGGCCAATTACTGAGCCTTACCTGGCTGGTTTGTCCAGTTTCGGAAACCAGACGGGTTTATACAGAACCATCCTTGCTGGGCCTTATTACACTGCTTTGGGACTGGGGCCTGTGGAACTGGTGTTGAGCTTCCACCTGTAAGCCTGGGTGGTGGGCTTGGTGGAATCCACCCTATAAAGATCAAAGGAAAAGGTATCTTACAGGCCATTTGTGCAGCCCCTTCCTGGTTCCCATCTTTGCTCCCACATCAGCCAACTCAGGAGCCAGGCCTGTTCACTTCTGTGCACCTAATACCTAACACAGAATAGCCGCCCCATAGGACTTGCCGCATTGAATCTTTGTTAAGCCATGTCAACTGAAAGACCTTTTTTGCAGGTGTTGTCACTGCCTCATAGGACAGCACATTTATTTTTGAACAGCTGTAATTCCTAGCTGGTTCCTGACACTGAGCTGGAACTACACACACTAATTGATACCCATTGGACTTGAATGTTCTTAAAACTCTTTGAGCTGACTTGAGAGCCCTATTTATGCACAAGGTAAGCAGTGAACCTGCGATGACTGGACAAAAATCGATCAGACACTGAGTCCAGGCACTCCTTTGAAAAGTCCATAATCTCTAGACTGCCATCAAAACCCCTTCAGCTGCTACACTGGTTCATCACACCTGGATGATGGACCGGGTCTTTCCCTCCCCATCCATCTCTCAGCCTCTTAAGACGTTCTTCAAAACGCTGCTCTTCAAAAACCATAAGAAGCTTCCCTGTTACTCATGATGTGAAATCCATTCTCCCAAATCTGAGATGCTAGAATGCCAGAGCCAGTGCATCCTGGTTGATTTCCCTCAGCCCTCTGTTGTTTAGGGCCCAGACCAGCCTGGCTAGTCGCCTCTCTGTGTTTTGGTAACACATTCCTCTTGCCTGAAACACCTCTGTTTCCTTCTCTCTCCCTGCCTCCTCAAGGTCCGGCTGAAATCCACTTCTGGGAAGACATCAGGCCGCCGCTCCCCTCGGTTTATCTGGGTCATTTATGCCACCATTTTCCCCCGTGAGGCATCTCACCACAGAGACACTGTGAGCTTCTGAAGGGCAGAGTGTCTCGGCCTTTGTGTCTACTGCGCTCAGAAACAGAGCCTGGTCCCTGATGGAACCAGGCTCCACTCTGCTCTCCTCCCCTTCGGGCAGGGCCTGCCTTGAGGTCATGCCCCTGGGTGACCACGGGTCACCTCCCTCCCGTAAAAGTGGCCCCCCTCAGACCTCCCTCCTCCCTGTTGGCATCATTCCCCAGCCGGACACCTCGGAGGCATATCTATACCTCTTCCCCTCCCTCCCTCCTGCGGTACGTGGGCTGCGAATGCATTCTTTCCCACCACCTCAGCCATGTCCACACCCTTCTTCCTGCCCCTGAGAGCTGTTGTGTTCTCCTGTGGGGATTTACCAGTCCCGCCTCTCCAGGCTCCCACCAGAAGTGCCTGGTTAACACATAGGTTTGAGCGTGTTACCCCATTGCTGGAAAACTGGCCCTGGATTCTCTTTTCCTTGAACTGTCCGTAGCCACTCCTTCCACATGCCAAACTCCTCCTGCTTCCCTAAATAAGCCATCTTTTCAGAGCTCCTTGCCTTTAGCCAGCTTTCCCTGCGCCTGGAATGCCAGTCCCTGCCTTCCTTTTTCTTGACCTGGAAAATGCCTGTGGGTCGTTTTAAAATCTGACTCACATGGCACCTCCCAATCGGCCTAAGGAAATTACTAGCTTATGGCATTTTTCTGGCTTCTGTGATCTCACTTCTGCAAAGTTGCTGCAATTTCCCTGTGTGTCGATCTTGCCTATTGAACTGGGGCCCAATTCAACACCATCCCTGGAAATAATGACACAGATGCAGAGACCCTCTTGGGTGCAAGAATGGAGGGTTGAACAAGTGTTGAATCAAGACAGTTGATCACCTGATAATGCGCTGCAGGCTTTGGTCCCCAGGAAGTCATTCACTTGCATTCTCCCAGATTCCCAGAAGTGAGAGAGCTCCACTGTTCCTCATTCTGTTGTATACAAAGGGAAACTGAGACCCAGAATAGGGAAATAATCGTGACCCAGCAAGCCCCTCCCAGCTGGCGACAGAACTGGGGGAGGCTGACCCTGAAATGCCTGACTCCCCATTCCTCTCTCCAAACGTCATCTCCCTCCCTCATCCCAGCCCCAGGCCCTGGAGCTGGCAGCAGGGGTAGCCTGATTCCACTGTCCTGCAGCCCCTCTGTCCTCTCTCTCCAGGTTGGTCCGGGAGTTCGTGGCCCAGAACAACACCATGCAAATCAAGCATGTGATCCAGACCCTGTCTCAGGAGTTTGCCCTGTCTCAGCACCCCCACAGCCGGAAAGGGGGCCTCATCGGCCTGGCCGCCTGCTCCATTGCACTAGGCAAGGTGGGCCTTTCTCCTGGAGGGACACATACACTGGTGGTGGCCTTGACTCTGACCCCTGAGACCCAGCAGGGTGTTGCAGACTGGTGCTTATTTCATTATCTCCACGCTAAGACCAGTGAGGCTGGTGTTGCAGCCTTGCAGCCTGGATCCCTGGCATGGCCCCTGTCCTGGGAGGCTGACTTGCAAAGAATCTCTAAGTTCAGCCCACACAAAGGCTTGAGCGTCTATGAGGGAGCTGAGATGTGAGCTGGCACTGGGGGCTGGGGACCTGCTGTCTGGCCCATTCTGAGCTGTTTCTCTGCCCCATCGCAGGACTCAGGGCTGTACCTGAAGGAACTGATTGAGCCAGTGCTGACCTGCTTCAGTGACGCAGACAGCAGGCTGCGCTACTACGCCTGTGAGGCTCTCTACAACATCGTCAAGGTGGCCCGAGGGGCCGTGCTGCCCCACTTCAACGTGCTCTTTGACGGGCTGAGTAAGGTGACCACCCCTCCCTCCAGCTGGCTGAGCTCACTCCACCCGTCTCCTTGACCGTCCAGGTCCTTGAGGTCCTGGGTCCCTTTTCCCAGATGCAAGAGGAGCAGTTAAACATGTGGCAGCAGGGGCACTTGTCTGTTCAATATAGTAATAATTTCTTTAATGGGCTTATATTTACATTTGTGGGGTTTTTTTTTCATTTCTCTATTAATTCATTTTGAATGTGTTTTATGAAATGATCAGTCCACCACAAACTGGAGGGAAACATAGTTTGGAAAGCACTAAGCTCCCTTACAGGAGGTGAAGGTGGTGAGCCCATAGCACAGGCTGTATTTTCCCTGGCAGGAGAGCACTAGCCCATCAGCTCTGGAAGAAGCTCTTGGAAACGCTTTGGTCCTTCGCACACCTCCTCAGTGCCTCTGTGGGCCTCACAGAGCTCCACCCCCCGGCCGCAGAGCTGCTCGGCGTTTCTAGAGTGTCAGCCTTGCGGCTGCCTCAGTCCCCTCCTACGGGAGTAGAAAGACAACCCAGCATTTTAAGATGGGAAACCCCTGAGGGAGGCCAAGGGGAAGCGACCACCAAACCCAGTGGCAGCAGGTCACAAGGTCCCCAGCAGATCCCAAGGTCCCCGGACAGAACGGGAAGTCGACTGCATCTCAATTTTTGGGCCGACTTCCATTTTGCCCATCCCACCTCCCCTACCTTTCCTTGATTTAGTCACCGAAAGAGGTACCCTTCACTGTTCCAGGCTGTACTGGGGCTGCAGCCGTGGGTTTTCAGGAGATTCCTGGTCTTAGATATGGACTGTGACCATTTTTCTACCTCTGTGCCTCTCGCAGTTGGCTGCTGACCCAGACCCCAATGTGAAAAGCGGATCTGAGCTCTTAGACCGCCTTTTAAAGGTATTTGTACTTGGTCCCCACTTTTATTTTTAGAATCTGTTTCTTCCATCTTTACGGCTTACAAATTCATTCACTGGAGATGCTCTCCCTAATTTTAAAAATGCCTTCATTTACATACAGTAAAATTGACTCTCTGGCTTATAGTTAGTTCTGTGGCGAACGTATAGTGTTGTACCACCAGCACAATCAAAATGCAGATCCATTCTGTCACCCCATAAACATCTCCTGGGGTTAGCCCCCCACGGCAAAGGAGACTGCCCATTGCCTCCTACACCACCTTGCCCCCAGTGACAGGGGTCTGCTTATGCTAAGCTCACCAGGGCATTCAGTCCAGACCACACAGATGTATGGTTTTATCATTATTAGTTCTCTTAACTTTGATTCCTACTTTTAATCCATCATATTTTCTTGTCCTTTGGCCTGTGAGAGGGTGGGTGCTTCAGGGGACCTCTCCTGCCTGGCTCGGGCTCTGCCATTTCCCTCTGTGGCCACCTGACCCCGGAGCCAGCCCCAGGCCAGTAGTTCAGCCAGCTGAGGCAGCCCCTGGCCTCTGGCTCTGAGCAGCTCACATGTCTTTGACCCACAGGACATTGTGACGGAAAGTAACAAGTTTGACCTGGTGGGCTTCATCCCCTTGCTGCGGGAGAGAATTTACTCCAACAACCAGTATGCCCGGCAGTTCATCATCTCCTGGGTAAGGTCCAGCTGGAACAAACCTGTAGTTTAGTAAAATCTGTTCTCTGGCACACCTGGGCAGTTCCTGTGGCTGCAGAGGCCTCGTTGTTATCCCTTCAATAGCCAGTGACACCAGATAATCCAAACACATTTATTCAGCTTTGTCCCCCAAGCCCATCATGTTAGCCCCTGACAAGGGTCCAATTCTTCCCTTTTCCTGGGAAACACCCTGATTTCTCTTGGCTTTGGAGCCAGTAGTGCCACTTCTAGCAGTCCCACCTCTTCCAGCTTATCTGTCCTTTCCCGGGCATTCCCTTCTCCCCATGACTTCTGAATCTCCTGGAGTTAAGTTACTGTTCCTTCTCTCATTTAACAAAAGCAAAAGCTGCTAGCACCCCCTGTGCCCTGGGCCACCTGCAGAGCCTTGAAGGGCTGCCTCAGTCGGGCCCCTTCTCACAGCCCACAGGGTTGGTGAGGAGGAGGTAAGGGTTCTCGGGCTGGTATAACTTCCCTTCCTGGTTTCTTCCCCTGGGTCAGATCCTGGTTCTGGAGTCCGTGCCAGACATCAACCTGCTGGATTATTTGCCAGAGGTCCTGGATGGACTCTTCCAGATCCTGGGTGACAATGGCAAAGAGATTCGGAAAATGTAAGTTGGGCGAGAGGGCAGGCAGCTGCCACTGCCAGGGCCCCTCAGTGTGTATGCATACCCCACACCCAACTGATGAGCAGCCACGGGAGAACAAGAAATTTATGCTTTTCCTCCTGGCTCGTGTGCTTCTAGCTCTGAGAAGCTAAGCACTGGTCAACCCCAGCTCTGAAAAATGTCCATCTGACAAATTCAAAGTATAGTCCCCCCCTTTGGGTGGCTTCTTGCCCGGAGCAATAATGGGCACCAGTAGTGGCTCCTCCAGCCCCAGCTGGCATATACTATTTCCCTTCTCCTTCTCTCACTGGTAGGTGTGAGGTGGTCCTTGGAGAATTCCTGAAAGAAATTAAGAAGAACCCTTCCAGTGTTAAGTTTGCCGAGATGGCCAACATCCTGGTGATCCACTGTCAGACCACGGGTGAGTGTGAAGGCCCCAAGGGCACCGCCACCTCAGAAGCACCTTTCTCTCTCACCAGCTCAGAAAGAGTCCTGGTAGGAGTGTAAACCGGTGTGATACCGGATCCTGGAGCAGTGGAGCGCTGGGTCCTTAGGAGAGAGATTCGGGTTCTCCAGCAACGTGGAGGCCCTCTCACTTGGTCTGACTCTGGGGGGAGTAAGATCTGGAGGCCCTCTTGCTGCAGGCTCAGCACCAGCACTAGGAATTGAGAAGCTTGGAGGTTAGTTTCTGTTGAGTACCCAACCACAGCAGAGCATAATTGCTCAACACAGCAGTCACTTACTGTTGGTCAGGAGGCTGTAGGTCAGCTGGTCAGTTCTGCTTACCTGCTCCAGGCTTGGCTGGGCTTAATCATGCCCCTGCAGTCAACTAGAAGGTTAGCTGAGGCTGGATGGTCTAGGATGGCCTCACTCGTGTCTGGCAGTTGGCTGGCTGTCACCTGGGGCAACAGGGACAATTGGTCCATGTATCCCATCATCCAGAAGGCTGGCCCAGGTGCATTCATATGGCATCAGCGAGGTCCCAAGAGATAGGCCTTTTGAGGCCTAGGCTTGAACCAGCTACACCATCACTTCTACCACCTTCTGTTGGCCACAGTTGGCCAGCCCAGGTTCAAGGACTGGGGAAATGAGCCCCACCCCACGATGTGAGGACCTGCAGGGCCCCATTACCAGGGACAGGGACCCAGGGAGGGTAGAGAACCGTGGCTGCTCATACAGTTTGCCATAAAACTGTTGCTTTGTCCTGGCACGGTACCGCCTAGGAAGCCAAAGGCAAGGAAGGGCAAGGGAGTGTTGGTGAGGCCAGAAGCAGTACAACCGTCGGGCCCCCTCCAGTCCCATTCTTTAGGCAGGGCCAGGGAGAGAGAGCATTCCAGCTGGTCCTGCTGGCCCTCCTCGGACCCTCTAATTTCTCTTCCAGATGACCTGATCCAGCTGACAGCCATGTGCTGGATGCGGGAGTTCATCCAGCTGGCCGGCCGGGTGATGCTGCCCTACTCTTCTGGGATTCTCACTGCCGTGCTGCCATGCCTGGCCTATGATGACCGCAAGAAAAGTATCCTTCACTCTGGACACAAGGAAAAAGAGCAGCCCAAAAGGGGGTGTGAAGCTGTAGGACCCTGGAGTGGGAGGGGTGGGGGCTCCCTCAGGACCCATCACACCTCCAGAAAGCCCCTAGCACCTAAGGAGCAAGCAGTGGAGCTGAACACGGGCTGGGAGAGCAAGGGCAGCACCAGAGACAGAGTTAATGCCCACCCCCAACGCCCACCCCGGTCTCCAGAACCTATCTGGAGCAGCTCTTCTGGGTCCATGGTTCCAAAACCCTCAGCTCCCACTGCCCTGCCTTGGGTAAGGGAAATCCTGTTGGTGGGAGGTCCACAGGAAAGGGCCCTACAAGAAAACATAGGAGCGTCTTGAGGGGACTTGGTCCAGACTGCCTGGCTGTCTGCTAGCATATCTCTGGGGAGGGCCAAGCCCCTGACCAATGCCAGTGACCTCAGGGTCAGGGAAGGCTCCCTGGCGGGGCGGCTCCTTACATCAGTGGACTCAGGCATCAAGGAGGTGGCCAATGTGTGCAACCAGAGCCTGATGAAG
This sequence comes from Manis javanica, assembly GCF_040802235.1. Taxonomy (NCBI): domain Eukaryota; kingdom Metazoa; phylum Chordata; class Mammalia; order Pholidota; family Manidae; genus Manis; species Manis javanica. The sequence continues at coordinate 52,555,708 of NC_133172.1, forward strand.
CTGGTCACCCCTGAGGATGATGAGCCTGATGACCCAAAGCCAGGGGTGCAGAGGCAGGCAGATCCCAGCCCCGAGGACTCCCTGGCAAAGCAGGAGGGAACAGCCGGTGGTGAGTAGGCTCTGCTTCCTGCTCCTTGACTCTGAGGGGCCTCACTTAACCCACCAGGGCTCCTCTCCATATGGTAACTCCCTGAATTCTGGTAACAACAACCCAATGAGGTATAAACTGCTATTATCCCCATTCTACACATGGGCACAGAGAAAACAGTAACACAGCCAGGATCTGGTGACTGCTAAGTGGTGGATTTTGGATTTGAACCCCAGCAGCCTTCCTCCAGAACCCATGCTCTTAACCCTTACTGCCGCAAAGACCATTAAGCCTTTCCCAAATCTTTCTCTAGGTTCAGCCACAGTAAACAATTGTTTTCAGTGTAGGAAAGTTTGGAGCATGGCAGGAGTACAGGCTGCAGGGCTCTCTTGAATCTTGGCTGTAGACATCCAACCACCCAGAAGCTGGTTCCTTTACCAGTTATAGCAGTGGGGCATGGGCGGGGGGGGGGGAGGGTAAGAAAGCTCTAGCCACAGCTTACTTGGCTCTCGGGAATTCTGCCAAAAACCGTATCTTTAAAAAATGAAATGGCTCTACTCTCCTTTCATACCCCTCCTTTAACATTATTGTCTTTTTTATCTGTAACATGAAGAAAACCCCTTTTATGCTGGTTGGAGTCTGGAGTTTGACTCTGTAAGTGTTATCTAGAACTAAGTCTTTTGTTTAATCTCTTTGGGCCACTATCCACACTGAGAGTTCACTTATCAGTTTTGGTGTGATGTTGCAATCAACCAGTGAGTAAATTGATAGAGAACCTAGTCAAATCTTTAAGGCTAACAGATTAAAGTGTGGAACCTGCCCCTAAGAAGCCAAAAGAATTTCTAAAGCACTTTCTCCCATTACCTTCTTGTGCTTTTTTTTTTTTTGAATATCTGTGTAGAATATCAGGCACGTGTGCCCCATGGGCCCCCTTCTGTGGGTCTGACTGATAGAATCTAGCATCATTCCATGCTCCACTGTCTCGGGCATTAGGTTACAAGCCTCTGTGAGCTACAGCAGCAAAACAGCTGGAAGCAGAATTGTTCTCAGCTGGAGCATTGGTGGTTCAGTGGTAGAATTCTCGCCTGCCACGCGGGAGGCCCGGGTTCGATTCCCGGCCAATGCAGCAGTGAGAAGCTTTTTGGCACTAATTTGAAAAGGAAAACTTGGGGAAACAAGCTAGCTACTGTGGGGAGAAAAGTTAGTGTGGACCTCCCAAGGCAGGAGCTTTCTTAATGAGAGAAACTGGAAGAACCTTAGGGATAGACATATTTTGTCAACTTTAACTGATGTATGACTATTTTATTTTACTATCTTTTCATTTTTTGATTCTCATTTTAGACAATTTGAAAAGTAGAGAAAAATATAAAGCAAGACTATCCCTACCAAAGTCAATCAGTATAATTGTGGCATATTTTTTCCATGGCATATGTATTTCAGATCATACAATTTAATTCCACAACCTGCTTTTTTTGGCTTCAGTAATCTTAGTTTTTCTTTTAGTTTGCTCTGTTTTGTTTTGGGCTTGACAAGTCACAGCACACAGAAGCTTTGAATTTTTTTATACTGACTTAAAAAGTTAACACTTCTTATTATGTAGAGTCAAAAGGTAGAATAATAGTTTCCGAGTTGGAGGGAAAGAGGAAATTGGGACTGGCTGCCCATGGATGCGTAGTTTCTTGGGGGTGATGGAAATGCCCTGGAATTAAGTGGTGATACTTGCATAACTGGATGTACAAAAAAATCACACAGTTGTACACTTAAAAATGATGAACTTTGTGTCATGAAATTTTATGTTATATGGATTATATCTTAATTGTAAAAAAAAAAAAAGTGGTTCTTCCTCCAAAGTGTAACCCAACAGTAGCAGTCCCAGCCCCACCCTTTCTGCTTATGTGGCAACGAGTCAAGCTGTGTGGGATGGAACTGCTTTATTCTGTGGGTGGTGGCAGCTGCTGAAAAGAACTTGCCAACACTAGCATTGGTGGTTCAGTGGTAGAATTCTCGCCTGCCACGCGGGAGGCCCGGGTTCGATTCCCGGCCAATGCAGCATGTTAAATATTTTAGATAGTTTTTCTAAGTATTTTTTAAACAACTCCCTTCTCAGGAGAATCTTATCGTAAACCAGGATACTTGCAGGCAGCTTGATTTCGGATTTTATTGCCTCATAAAGAGCATTCATCAGATGCAAACTTACTTTATAGTGGTTCCCAGAGATAGCAACCGCTAATTTTGGGTTTCCACACACGCTCTAGATGCACTCAGCTTATAACTAATTAGCACTTTACCAAGGTACCGGGAGAAGGTCCCAGCAAGCCAAGACAATGATGATTTAGCTGCCCAGGCTGCAAGTCCATCCCAGCACCACTGCTTATTCTGCTCCCATTCAACCCGGGAGGACCACGTAGCCTAAGGCAAGAACTTCCTGCCTGGTCTCCCTCACCTAGTGTCTCCCTCCATGACTCAGGCTGTGTTGCTGCATCCCACCTGCCTCAGTGCACCACCCCAGGGAGGCTCGTCCGCCAGGCCCTGTGTGCGCAAATGTGTGCCCACCCGCGCTGCCCCTCACCTCTCAGCAGCGGGCTGTGGTCCGGGCGGGCCCTCAGTTATGCCATGCTGCCCCCAGCCCGTCTCCACCTCGCCCCGCCATTTGGGGGATCCACAGCAGTGCCCTTTTCCGATTCTGGGTTCCTGGGGCACTCCATGTGTCCTCCCTGTTCCCCCCATGACATCCCCTGATTCTCTCAGGTGTCATGGCCTCGATACTGGCGTCAGTATGGCCTGCCAGCAAGTCCTGGCCCTGCTAACTTCTATCTGCTGCCCTAGGACAAGCCTCTTAAGCCTTTCTGAGTCTCCAATTTCTTATTTATTAATAGGTAACAACAATAATACCAAAACTATAGTGTGGTGGTGAGTTCCACACAGGAGATTTGCATATAAAGTTCTTAGCACATGGTGCAGGCCAAACACCCTGTAACAGGTGCTTTAGTGTCAAGTCGTTGGAATCCACTTAGCAAGGTGCTCAGGGGCAGGGCCTCTGCTCCCTTCTTTTTTATCATCAGTATTGCCCAGGTGGTAATGGCCCCCCTGGTGGGTTCTAAGCAGGGGGCCATAGAGGGTCAGGGATGGCAGTTCATGGGACAAGTGAGGAGCAGAGCCATAAATGGTTTTCAGTGGAGGGCTTGCCACTGCCACTGGCATGTGTGTAATGGCATCCATCCATTTGCAAAGCTTTGATGGGAGTGGGTATGTCAGCACCTTCTGTACACACTCCAGATGAAGATGTATCAGACCCCGGACCTGCCTGCACTGATCGGGGACAGATCCACAGATGAATAATCACGTGACACTGGGTGTGGTCACAGGACTGGACACCAGGCCAGGCTTCGGGCAGGTTATTTGAGCTGGGTCTTTTCTTTCTCCTTGGCTTCCACTCTCCCCCTACTCCTACCCCTGTTTTTTACCCTGGTTTTAAAGGACATACATGCTCCCTGTAGGGATCTGGGGGTGGGGGGTGGGGGGACAGCGGAGACATTCCTAGCCAGGCAAGGTAAAGGAAACAAGTTACATCCATTGTCTGACAGGTAGATTTGGCAGCATGTGTCAGAAGCTTTAAACATTTCAGGATTCATCCTTAGGAAATAAATACAGGTGTAAGTAAAGTTTTTCATTGCAAACAGCTAACAAACATTAGCTTACTTATTGTCGACACAAGCCTATGGTGGAACTCTGGGGTTACCCCATTATACATACAGGGGAAGAAATGGAGGTGAAGTGAAGTAACCTGCCCAAGGTCGCACAGCTAGTGAGAAGGGGAGCCAGGGCTCAAGACAGTTCCAGGGGCTCCTGAGTCTGCTCACAGTGCTGTTCACACTGCAGTTCTCTGAGGAGGGAATTAATAGGAAGGGCAGCCGCAGGTGTGCAGCTTGGCTGGGAATCCAGAATTGCAAAGTAAAACAATGTGTCATCTTTACTCCTCAATGTGGCAGTCACGTAAAAGATCACTAATACTCCTGTGTGAGGCTTTAGGGGGTTGACTACACTTCCCTTCTCCTGTTCTTGAAGTGCATATATGTTGGTACCACCTTCCTAAAAGGCGACTTGTCAGTACCTATTAAAATATAAAATGTATGATCTTTCCACTCAGCAGACCCTTTACATAGGGTGTTGGAGACATGTTTGCAATCCTGCACAAGGAGGCGGGGGAGAGAGATGAGAGAGGATTAGGAAGCAATTGAAATTAATTAGAAGCCAGTTTCTGACATCACATCATTTCATCTATAAATGTGTGTGTTTCTAACATTAAAAAGGGAGAGAGGCCATGGGGGAGTAAGGGGGAACATGGAGTCCTGGATGCCCTCCCAGGATGGCCTGCCCAGCCTCCCTACATGTCCTCCCTGCCTTTCCCAGGCCTGTTCCAGCGGACACCAGGCTGCTCAGCAAGCCGAGCCCACACCTGCTCCCACCAAGCTCTGCCCCATTCCCCAAGGGCCTCTGGGACTAGAGAGGACAGGCAGCAGCTTGGAGCTTTTCCGTTCATCGTGGGAATTCAAGGCCCCATTTACTGGTGGGGAAAAAAAGGGTTCATGGCCCACAAGGAATAGCACTGCTCTAAGACAGTATGAAGTAGAAAGAGGAAATTGCAGAAAATATACTCTGATTCCACTTATATTTACAAAACAAAAACTAGGGTAGCAAAAGATGGAGAGGGATACTTGCCTAACTTTTAAAATAGTTACCTACACAAGAGTGAAGTAACTTTGAAGTTAAAATTACTTTTCTTTGTTTTGTTTGTAAAGTTTTAGAATGAGAACATAAGTGTATAATTTGAGACTTTCAACAGGCCAAGGCTGGTACCATTTGAACAATATAAATAATGACAGTTTTAATCTGTAACCCACAGAATATAAGTATCCATAGATCTATAATGATATAAATGAGTGGATGGATGGATGGATGGATGGATGGATGGATGAATAGCTAAATAGGTAGGTAGATAGGTAGATAGATTAAATAAATAGCAGAGAAGAGACAGCTCTTCCTTACAGAAGAATTTCAGTTGAGATAGGAGGAAAGAGGAAAATAGAAAATCACCATTAGGCAAACTCCACAGTAGTAATTATTATAGGCAAGACCCACCTCCAGTAGATGCTAATATTAGTAGAGAAATGTTTGAGGAAAAAAACTGGATATTTGTCTAGTTTCAAATACCTTACCTAAGATATTTACTAATAACAAAAAAGAAAGATGGGAACTTTATAGGACAGAAACCTGACAGACACCACTATAATCAGGTGATCCACTTACCAGCACCAGTAATGAGACACACATTGTGTATCCCTGATGTGATGCATGGAGAAGGCACATCACTTCCATGGCATTCTTCTAGAAATGCCCAACCTCAACCTAATCATAAAAAAAATGGGACAAACCCAGTCGGAGAGACATGCTATGAAGTAACTGTGGATAAAATGAAGAGTTCCTGTGGCCAGGATTCTCACCTGGCCCTGGTTGACTAGCTCACTGCCCACCTGTGGGCATTACATGGCTGTTGGCTCTATAAAAAGAGCTCCACCCAGTGCTCTGGGCACAACACGGTGGCAGGGCTGCAAGGCTGCAGGCGAGCAGAGCAGAGGCTGGAATGGTGGCAGTGCCGAGGACAGAGGCCCAGAGGACAGCTGTGCAGAGAGGCCTAGAAGCAGAGACTGGCTTGCTGCATGCAGACTCGCTCTGAGTGAACGGGATTCTAGTGACTGACCTGACACCTGGAAATAAAGTTTTGGTATAACCCTTTCACCCCAAAGAGCATTCTGCTGTCCATTTCTTTGGTCACATTGAATCCATAGCGAACTTGCCTGGGGCGGAAACCCATTGGCAAGACAGTAACTGACCAGGGCTTCAAAAGTTTCATGTTCATCAAAGACTGAGGAACTGTCCTAGATTGGAGGGGACTAAGGAAACAGGACGTTTATGCAGTGGGGGTCCCACACTTGATCTGGAATAAAGGACATGAATGGGAAAATGGGTGGAATCCAGTTAGGTCTGTAGTTAAATAGTATGGTATGAATGTTACTTTCCTGGTTTGATAGTTGCACAGTGGATGTGTTTGATGTTAACATTATAGGCAGTGGGGTGAAGGGTAGACAGAATTCTGTACTATTTTTGAAACTTTTCCATAAATCTAAAATTACTTCAAAATAAAAAATTTTTTAATGTAAGAAAATAGCCATCACACCATATTCCCCCATCCTCTAGGCCTCAGCAACCTCTGTTTTACTTTCTGTCTCTATAGATCTGCCTGCTCTGGACGTTTTCTGTAAATGAACTCATACAACATGTGGTCCTTTGCAACGAGCTTCTTTGCCTTAGTATAATGTTTTCAAGTTTCATCCATGTTGTCGCACACATCAACACTTCATTGCTTTTTATTGCTGAATAATAGTTCATCGTGTGGCTCCAACACATTTTGTTTATCCATTCCTTGGTTAATAGACATTTGGATTGTTTCTTTTTGGCTGTTGTAAATAATGCTGTCGTAAACATGGTGTGCAAGTTTTGGTGTGGACATAAGTTTTGGGTTCTTTTGGGTATATACCTACGAGTGGAATTGCTGGGTCATGTGTTAACTGTTGAGCCTTTTAAGGAACTGCCAGACTGTTTTCCAGAGCAGTTGTACCATCTTATATTCCCACCAGCAAAGTCTAAGGGTTCCAGTTTCTCCACACTCTCGTCACCACTTTTTATTATCTCTTTTTTATTTTAGCCATCCTAGTGGGTATGAAATAGTATCTCAATTGCAGTTTTGATTTACTTCCCTGATGGCTAACAATGTTGAATATCCCAGAAGTCATTTTTAACATCCATTGCCCTCTGGCCAACAGTCACTTGTGAGATTCCTCAAGTGTGTTCAGCCTTGGGTCCGTCTCCTTATGAGATCACTTGCCTAAAAACTACAGTGGGGATCAGTACCGGAGAGGAGAGAGGAGGGCTGGTTTTGCTTTTGCTGGAGCAGGAAAGAGAAACAACTCGACTGCAGTTTGTAAGCAATAAATGGATTTTAAACTTAAAAAAAAAAAAACTACAATGAGTACTATTCCAAAGCTTTGGGGAATGAGTGAGCATTGGGTCCTCAGGGTTCCACATACCTTTATAAGAGCTGGAATCAAGGTGTTGGGGACTAGAGAGTCTGTGTGTCCTTCTAACAGGGATCTTGTTCATTCAGAAGACCCCAGCAGCCTTCAGAATGATGCCTTGTCCCTCTTACTCTCCACAGGAGGCCCTGAGGGTTCTTGTGACTCCAGCTTCAGTAGCAGCATCAGTGTCTTCACTACAGCTAGGTAAGTGGTTTGTTTCAGCAAGAGGTATTTATGGAAAGTGAGCAGCCTGGAACTTTCCTGGGTGCAGCAGACTGCAGTGAAGACCCAAAGCAAACTCTGCTTAGGGCCACCACAGATGGCACAGGAGGTGCCTGATGAAGGAATCTAGAGGACACTGAGCCAGCTGAGCCCACCCAGTTCCGCTGGACTGGTAGCTTTAGGGAGGGATTAGAAGCTCCTGAAGATCCGTAAATACAAGTTGTAGAAGTATAACAGTGCATGGTGACTGCAGGGAGATACTTACAGACTCCTTTGCCCAGAACCCTTTGTTTATCAGGATAGCGTGAGGCTGACAGGACTGACAAGGGGAAGGCTGTTCTAGGCGGTCCGAAGCAGTCAGTAATCGAATCTGATAGCGCATAGAGCTCTCGAGGTGCCCCGGTCGACTGTAATTGCGCAGCCTTCCACGGGGGGGCAGTGCAGGCCAAGCAGCGAGATAGTTCCCTTGCTTTCCATCCCCCTCCGTGCCTGCAGGGTGATGCCCTACCCCCAGGAGGGAATTGTCTCCATTGTGTCCCTGTCTGAGGCACCCAGGGGGTGAAATGGATGGTGGTTCTCCTACAGAGTGTTTCTTCTCCCTGAACTCACCCCTGACCCTGGGCCCTGGGGAATCCGTCACTCCTGAAGAAAAAAATTTGCTTAACCCCAAGAGGCTCTTTTCGACCCAGACCCTTAGGATTTTTCCTCCCTTCATACCATTTTTTAGTTTATTCTTATCTCTGAAGAACCTATTGGTATTTTCAAAGAATGCCAGTTCTGACTATAAACATGGACTACTCCTAGAACCTCTCCCAAGTTTTTTGAACAAGCCAGGAAACATCATTCATTCATTTGTTTTCAGTTAGTTGTCACTTACACTGGAGCACCTGCCTGCATTCAGCCCTACAGGTTCCAAGATAAAGATCCGGCCCCTGGGTGTGATCCCTGACCCCAAGGTTCTCTCGTGGGGAGCCAGAAAGGCCATGATTGTTAGCATGGGGGCCTCAGCGTGGGTCGGCGCTAGCTTGGTGAAGCTCACTGGAATAAAGGCTAATGATGTGTGCTTCCTGTGCCAGATTCTCTGTGTCACATCACTGGATTTCGCTGATGTTTAAGTCCCACAGGGTCAGTGGTACTAGTATCTCCTCAGTTGTCTAGGGCCGAGGAGCAGCAGGGGGCTGCCACACAGAGAACAGACCTGGGAGGGACTCCACTGAGTGCAGGTGGGCTAGGGGCCTCCCCAACCATCCTGGTGTGATGGAGCAAGGCTCAGCCTGAATAGGGGGCAGAACGCTGGATAGACTTGAGATCTGTTTTGAAGGGAGAATTGACAGGATTTGCTGATGGATGGGATGGAGTGGGAGGAGAGAAATGAGGGAAATAAAACTTTTAGGTTTTTGGCTTGAGCCAACTCAGGACATCCTGAGTCATTTTCCCACACTGGGTGGAATGGGTGTGTGAGTGGCCAGTCAAGAGCTCTGTTCAGGCTGGTTCTGAGTGTGACCCCAAGAGTGGCTAAGGAGACAGGTTTGGGTCCTGGACTCTGGAACTCAGGGGAGAGATCTGGATGGAGATACAAGGAGACTAGTGTGTCCTGCCCTCTGCCTGGTTCTGAAGGCTGCATAAGCCAGGGTTGTAAGTGAGAGTGATAGGAGCAGACTTGTGATTTAGAAGACCTTCGGGTAGCCCCGGAGAGGGTAGAGGAGGGAGAGGCCCAGAATGCAGCGGGAAAGCCTGCTGCAGGTTTGTCCCTATACTCCAGGCTGCAGGGAATTGTCCCACTCCAGGGAGCAGCCGTGGGAGGGGAGGGGAGGGGAGGTCTCAGAGGAGGCAGAAATCGGACGGAACTGCCCGGCTGCGGAGGCCTGTCTGACTCCACTCCCTCCCTTGGGAGCTGGAGGTGCTATTTGCCCAGAGAGGCCTGTTCCCATGCTCACACCAGGAACCACCTGACTGGAGCCCGTGCCATCCTTGGTGTGTATTTGTCACTCAGGAGCCAATGCCAAATCCTACTGTATTCAGATTTAAAGATCAAACAAGAGCAAACTATCTAGTGCTTTGTCTCCCACAAATGGAGGCTTCCTCATGGCAGTCGTGCCCACTCAGTTAAGCTTTATTAGTCGAAGTTGGAGAGCTGAAGGAGCTTGCATATCGGCCTCCCTAACTCACCTGACACGGGAGCCCTGGACAGGTGTTGCCATGTGCACAGGCTTCCACTCTGAGGCCCTGGGCTTCCCAAGGGCCATGGTGTCGTCAGTGAGGGAGGTTCAGTACAGGTCTCCAGGTAGTGCTGGCTGGCTGCATAAGGCCACCAGAAAGATCTAGAATTCAGTGCTTCCCAACTGTTAGCGTCTGCTGATTGAAAAAAAGTAGTAAAGATTTTTTATAAAAAACAACTTTGAATTCAGAAACAATTTTTTTTTAGATTTACCTTTCTTCTAATTTGATTAGAGATGTAACATAGGAATACCATGAAGAGTTAGACGTTACAGATATGAAGTGCTGTCCCCCAGGAGCACCACTGGGACTTACCATTATTTATTGGTAGTATCAGAAGCATTATTCAATAAATTGGTATTTTAATAGCCACAGGAGTGCCATGCATTGAAAACTATAGTATGTATACATGTAAGACATTCATTATGAATGCTTTATGAGAAAATGCTCAGTGGAAATGGTGTTTTGCAGACACCTTGAAATAAGTCAGAAACCCCCAAGAGTGATGTCTAGACTTCTTGGAACTGATGGAGAAATGTATTTTAAAATGTGGTGAGCCCCCTTCTGTTCTCTAGGGAAGGTATGCCAGGGCAAAGGATACCCCATCTCAGGGTTCAGACCTGCAGCTCAGGAACTGAGCAGGCCATGCAGCATGCCCTCTGTGGGAAGGCCTGGGTTCTGAGACCCGGCTCCCCACTGAGCATGCCCAGAGCCCAGCACACAGCAGCTGGCCCCACCCAGCAGAGCAGCCAAAAGCTGCCCTTTCAAAGGTGTGTGAGGTCTTTCCTAGGCATCAAGATCAGTCTTAGTTTTCTGAGGTGTGTCTGCTTCCCATGACCTTCACCTCCAACCAGCCAAGGGAAGTGAGACCCGGGGTGAGCATCTCTGGCTAAGGGAATGAGTTCTCCACACATGGCCCCATGGCCTTGGATGGGTCCCATACTGTCTCATCTGCATTGAAGGATTGAATTATGTGAAACATGGGGATCCCTTTCAGCTATGAAACTCTTGGTTGTTTGAAGATGACATCTGCGTCTCCAGCAGTCTTTAGGTACCCATGTCTGGAGAGATTTGCTGGGGGGGAAAGTCAGAGAATGTTAGTGCACAAAATGCTGATAGATTGCACACCAGGATTTCACTAAGAAATCCTTCCTTTGTTATTCGGCCCTGACACGGTGCTACCCGAGAGAGGTGCCAAATGGACTGGCCCTTGCTTTCTCCCCCAGTAGAGACACTGAGCTGGCCAGAAGCATCTTGGGGCTCTGTGACTTAAGGAGCCCAGCTGGCCAAGGGACTGTGTAGCCTGTCATCTTGGGGCCCTGTTTGGGGCCATGGGATTTGGAGTGCCCCTGGCACAGATCTGCACTAGGCTTCCCTGGTGTCCTCTCCCACCCCACGTGGAGACTTTGACCTACTGACCAGAAACTGCATTGACAGGTGTGTATGACAGCCTCTTTCTTCCTCCAGTGCACCGGATGCCGGGTCTGCCCTAGGCAGAGAGTGGCCGGTCTCCACAGGGGCTGCCGTTCAGCTGTCCCTGCCAGGGGACAGCTGGAAATGCTGCTGCCCTAGACTCTCCTGAGCCCGGCCCGAGAGGAGGCAGTGCTCTGCAGGGCTGAGGCCACTCTAGACTCAGGCTGCTCGCAGTCGTATCGCCAGCCCACCACTCCATGACTGTGACCCCGCACAGGCTCACAACGCCACTGGGCCTGACCCGCACAGTGGACTGCAGGGAGCTGGGCTTGGCACTGCTTTCCTGCCCACCAGCAGCTCAGGACGTGGTGATTGCTAGGCCAGGGCAGTCCAGGGTCCCCCAGGGAGATAAAAACAATGTGGCGGTGACCTGCCAGGCACAGGGTACTCGTGGCACCTGGAACACTGCACAGCTCCTGCTGGGAAAAGGGACTCGCCGTGGATCTCAGGCTCACTGGGTTAGGAAAGCTGGGCAGGAAGTGGGGCAGCCTCCGCTTGTTCCCCTGCCTTCTGAGCTCCTGCTCTGTGGAGGCCTCGGGCTGCAGGTGGCTGGCCCCGGGAGAGTGACAATGGAGCGTGCCAGAGGGGGCCCAAAGGAGGCCAGCAGGATGGGGAAAGAAGGCCTTGGAGCTAAGACAGTAAATCCTGGCCACTGGCAGGGGAGAGAGAGTGCCTAGCAAACGGTCAGAGAAGAAAAGTAAATGTTCTGGAAGCCCTGGGGCGGATTGCCAGCCGGATGCTGTAGACCTGCTCTTTGTGGGGCGGCCGCCATCATGTGGCTGCTGAGCACAGGCGATGTGGCGAGTGAACCACTACGCTCTGGGGGGCATGAAATACACGCTGGGTTTCAAAGACTTGGGACACAAAAAAGAACAGAGTATCTTACTAGTGACTCATGTGTTGATTTTTATATTGGTTATATGTTAAAATTATACTTTGGGTATGTTGGGTTAATTCTAATTAAAACTCATTTCACCTGTTACATTTTACTTTTTAACACAAAACTAGAAAATGTAAAGCTCCATATTTGGCTCATGTTATGTTTCTATTAGACAGTGAGAGAGAGATTAAGAGATTGACTGGGAGCCCAGGTTTGCCGCCCTGGACTTGCCTGTCTCAGGCCACCGGAGAACCCAGCTGTTCGCATATCCTTGGAAGACCCAGAACTTCCAGCCACTTGGCTCCCGGGGAAATCTCAGCAGCAACCCTGCCCAGAGGCTCAGGTCTTCTGGGCCCTGTCACTCTCAGGCCCAGCCCTCCTGGCCAGCAGAGGATAGAAGTGCCCACTCTCACCCCCAAAATGAGCACCATAGGGAATCATCAAACTGTACTAAACAGTAGTTCCGTTTAGCCGGTAAAGAGCCCAGAATCCGGCTCTTTAGGAATCGACATCAAATGAGCTTCAGAGGCTGCAGGCTAATTAGGAAAACATGGGCTTCGAGTTCCTGATGCAAATGAATAATTGAGCAGCCTGGAAATACCCTGGAAGACCGCTTTGTACAGAGCGGCCACTGGTCTGCACCCATTGTGGTGTCTTTGGGCGAATACATGTGATGCATAGGCAGGAAGGGAGCCCCTCCCTGACATCCTGAGGCTCTGCCCATGCCGTCCCCATCCCTGAAGGCTGCAGCCTCTGCCTGGGAACCATGCTCTGGGCAGAGGACTTGTCAGTGTCCCAGCTGTGCCCAGCCTCCTCAGGGCTGCTTGGCAGGAGTTTTCTTTGCCTAGAGACCAGCAAGACTTTGGTCCAGGAGGCCTGTGCCCTACGGAGCAAAGCACATTCTGAATAAGCTCGTATCTCAGAGGCAGAGGCTGTGTTGCCTCTTCCCAGCTCAGTGTTACAGCTTCAGGGGCAACTCTCAAGGCTTCTCAACCAGGGGCCACACCATGCTAAGTGCCCTGGAGTATGGCAAGGTGGAAAGCCACCTCCCTGTCCTCACTCAAGAAATATTCTCAGCTGCCTGGTGAAGGACCTGTTGGGTGTTGCAGGTGCTACCAGGGCCATCCCCTGGACTCTCAGCAATTGGTAGTTTTATCAGCAGAGGGTCTAGACTTAGTCCTGAGGATGCTAAACAGCCTTTCAGCTCTGAGGTCTTCTGGGGCCCAGCTTGGTGACATCACAGAGGTGTTCTCCAGCACAAACCAGGCTAGTGCTGGAAAAAGAAAAGGGAAAGTAAGTGGGCACCTAGCAGACTGGCCCTCCTCCCCCAAATGTGGTTGTCATGGCTCCAACCTTGGAAAGGGAGGAGGGAAGCTGAGGGAGAGAAACTAGTCCTCCACAAGCCATGCGAGGGTGTGTGCTATCTGCCCCCTCCCAGGACAGTGTGTGTGGTTCTGCCCGCGGGTGGTGGGGCAGGGTGGTACTGCGGCTCGGTGGGAGGGGCTGCAACCTGCTTCAGCTCGGCTCTCTTCTCTGGTCTTGCCCACAGCACCGAAAGGGCCCCTGTGACCCTCCACCTCGATGGGATTGTGCAGGTCCTAAACTGCCACCTCAGTGACATGGCCATCGGGATGATGACCAGGATTGCCGTCCTGAAATGGCTCTACCACCTCTACATCAAGACTCCTCGGAAGGTAGGTGAGCCCTCAGGTCCATCGGCCTGGTAGTCCTCTAAGCCAGCATCTTCTTCCAGGTTCACTTTTGTTTTTGAGGACCTACCTTTGCCGGATAGGGTTTCTGTCACTGCAGTTCTGGAGAAACCCTGGCAGGCAAAGTGACAGGTGCCTGAGGAGCCCTTGGTGTTGTGGGGAGGTCCATGCAATGGGACCCTGTCCAGGCTGAACCTAGTCTCTTGAAGCAAGAGAAAGCTCACAGGTGCCTCGCATGGCTCTTCTCTACCCCGCAGATGTTCCGGCACACAGACAGCCTCTTCCCCATCCTACTGCAGACGCTCTCGGACGAGTCTGACGAGGTAGGTCAGCAGCCCCTTCCATTGGTGCTGGGCCACCCAGCCTCCCCGCTGGACTGGCTGATGGGATCTCAAAGCCGGCAGGCTCTTGCTTGGTTGCTCTCTTAGTCACCACCCAAAAAATTGCCCTCTTCTTCCAAATTAGTAAGGTGCTTCCTTTCAGACTGAAGCTGTGTTTAATGCTCTTGGCTTTGGGAATATGGACTTATCCTCTGTCAGCCCTCCTGAGGAGCACGCTGGGTCAGCATGTGGCGAGGAAGCCAGCGTGTGCGGGAACTCACTCACTTGTCCCTGCAGAGCAGGGGTAGTGCGGGTCAGCGCCCGAGGGCAAGGTCTCACTCCGCTTAGCAACCTGAACTGAGCAAGTCCCTTCACAACTGCGTCTGTTCCCTTCTCTGTTCAATGCAGTAGTAACAGGACATCGCGCGATAAGAATGAAACGACTCACAGAAAATGCTAAGTACCAGGTTGGCCCTGCCAGGCCCTCTGTGAGCATCAGTGGTATTCTGTTCGCTCAGCTGGACTCCATTTTGACGTCTAGTTTAAAGTTGGACCCTTAAGCTTTGCTTTGTCCGGGTCACCAAGAGCAAAAGGGAGAGACCGGCCCCGATGTTGGGCAGCAGGAGTAACCCCAGCCGGGAGGCTTACCCGGGAGGGGGAGGGAGAGCTGCACCCTCCGTCCTGCAGCTCTCTGGGGCAGGGGCACTGCTGTGCCGGCTCCGCTCTCAGCAGCACTCCATTCCATAGAGTTCGGGTGAGGTAGCTCTTCTCAGGGCTCCCTGTCCTCCCTGCCAAGGGCAGGTTTTGAAGCTGGGCACTGCCGTCTGCCAAGGGGCATCCCTTCCCTCCACCCACACAGCCACAAGCCGCACCTTGACCGGCCCCTCTCCTTCCCTCCTCCGGCTAGTAAATCTACAGACCTCCCGAACTGCCCAAAGGGAACATGGGAGTAGACAAGGGCCAGGGATTGGGGGAGAAGATAAGGGGGGATGTGGCTCACAACTTCCAGTAGCATGAGGCAATTCGATCTTCACTGGGCTGGTACCAGGCTTGTGTGGGGCGCAGGGCAGCTGCCCTGCAGCCTGAATTTGCCTTCCTGACCTTAAGCTAAAAGAGATGCAGACAGGCAGGTCAGTGTCTATTTCTAGGTCTTCTAAGGTACTCTGCATTTCCAGAAAAATCCAACACAGATGGTCTGGGAATGTGCCCTCGGCCGCTCCATGCACACACACTGCCTTCTCTTTCTCTTTCCCCACCACCCTGGCTGCAGCGTAAGGCCCAGGTGGACATGGCCCAGTTCTGCCTGAGTTGGGAATGACTCGCTGCACAGTCACGGCCCTCATTTCAATACAAAAAGGAAGAGAAGAACTTTGCCGATTGGTTCCTTCCCTAGGACTTTACTGGAAGCAGCTGAGTTTTCAGTCCTTTAAATTCCGCCTTTTAATCCCATCCAGCTCTGTCGGCTTGTGATTGGTTTTTGCGTGCGTGTGCATTTAAAGGGAGCAGGAGGAGACGCAGTCCATTAAACAGCTCTGTTCAGGTTGCGGCTGTGGGAATGCGATTTGCTGAAGTGCCAAATGTTGCCGGGGCTTTGGGACACATTTGTGGGCCTGCAATGGGGAGAGGAGGATTACAGCTGCTGGTGGGGACGGAGCGGAGGCATCATCACAACACAGTGACGAGTCCCTGCCTTCCCATCCCTCCAGGGGGGGGGGATTTGGGGGCCTCAGTAATCAGTGGGGAGTCCTGATTCTGCCACATGCTGCTTCATCATCAGGTCACCTTCTTAAGTGTCCCCTCCTGAATCTCTTCGGTGACCTTGAGGACATACTGTGTACTTAGCAGTAGAAATACAGCCATGAACAAGACAAAGTCCTTCTTCTCTTGGAGCTTCCTTTCTAGAACTCCTCTCGCGTTTTCCAAGTATTTCCAACCAAAGCCCTACCTCAACTGGGGGCTCCCTAAGGTTCAAGACTCTAAAAGCCGATCAGTCAGATCAGACCACAGCCAGAAGGCCCCTTCCTATTGTGGCTTTGTGGAGCCTCCTTTGCTAATAGAATTTAACCAGACACTAAGCCTGGAGGGTTTTACATCCAGCCTGGGGCCTCGGGGCACAGGTCATCCATTGTCTTGGATACTACTAATAACACCGAACTTACATAAAGTAATTACTGTGCCAGGAGCTATGCTAGACCCTTGGTTTGTAGTATCCAGAGAACCTTCAACAAGTCTACAGGGATGTAACATTATTATTTCCATTTTGCAGTTCAGAAAACTCAGCCTAGGGACATAAAGTACTTTGCACACAAAGTTGTGAGGCCAAACTCAAAACCAGATCTTTTTGACTCCAAAGCTCATCTTCCTAATCACTTGACCATCATGCCTGTGTTTCAGCTGGTGTTATCCCAGCTACCCCAATCAGAGCCAGCTGGGCAAGTGGGGAGCTTGTGTGTCTCATTGTATCATCATTCCCATGTCTGGCCTTCATCTCTTGTCCCACATATTCTTGAGAAGAGTTCTCCATTTTTAGAGAGGTGTGTATATTCTGCAAAAGCTCTCCTGTCAGCCCCCAGGCCCTTTGTCCACTTTTCTTACTGATTTGTGGAAGATCTTTGTATATTGGGGACATAAGATTTGTCATCTGTGTTACAAATGTGTTTCTCTCACAGTATGATTATGATAAGCCCATGTGCTTCTCACCCTTGCTGAGCACCACTGGTCCCAGGGGACAGTGTACCCAGGTGTTAATGATGTAAGAGATGGGCACAGGCACTTCCAGCTCTGCCCACCACCATGTTCTGCAGTCTCATTGTTCGTCAGTTCTACCCCAGTGACAGCTTGGTAGTCCATGCCTTTCTGGCATCCTTTATTCAGGATAAGTGGCTATTTCCTGAGTACCGCCTTCTTGCAGACTTTATCTGAAAATCCCTTTTGTCAGAAAGAATTTGCAGGTGTCAAATTAATATTCCTGGCACCAGAGTAGAAATCCTCCCATTAGCTAGAGGTCCAATTACTTGTTTTTAAGTGAAAATGTGACCCTGATTTCAACAGCATGGAATGTAGAGCACATGCTCAGAGCTTCCCCGGGGGAATCTGTTGGGGAGGTGAGACTGCTTCTTCCCCTGTCCAGGAAACGCTGTTTGTCAGCTGCCCTCTAAGCCTGCAGCTGCCTGAGTGAGCGCTACCCACGAGCACCAGGAGACAGGGCCTCTCAGTGGTCTAATGGTGTGGCTGGCCCTGGAGGGGCCTCGGGGTGATTCCTTAACCCCATCCCGCTCTCAAGCACAGCTGCCGTCAACCTGCATTTAAACCCTCGGAGCGGAATGGTGGGTATATGTCCTTATCCATCTGTCTAGCCCTGTGGGATGTACAACCCCAGGCGCAAATGCTGACGTGAACTGCAGGCTCGGGCTGCTGATGTGCCAGCGTAGGTTCACCGACTGTAACGGATGTCCCTCCGTGCTGGGGGAGGTTATGGGGGCTGGGGGGTGGGGCCAGGAGCTGCACGTGTGCTGGGCAGGGGCTCTGCAGGCAATCCCTGTACTTTCTGTTTAGTATTGCTCTGAGCCTGAAACTTCCCTAAGAAATAAAGTCTATTCAAAACAAACAAAAAACATGTAGAACTTTTTTTAAAAATCTCAGTCTCAGAGGAGACTTGGAAGGACATCTGGTGCCCCTCTCAGAGCACATAGCACCCAGACAGCAGATCACCAGACCTGAGACTGAATCCCAGCTCCAAGCCCTCCTCACCAGGGACCTGGAGCAGAGTCTAACCTGCCTAACCTATGAAGTGGGGCTAATGACGTCTACGCTTGCCTCACAGACTGTTTAAAGAGACAGTGTAACGCTCCTGACCAGATCCTGGCCCATCGTATCAACCTGTCTGTCATGACAAGTTCATGAGGCATTTTCCTGTGTTAAAAATGTCCCACTCAGGAGCGAGGCTTATCCCCGTACATGTGAGTCATCTTGTAAAGCTTTAGAGTCCTTCTTGCAGGGCTTATTCACTATGAAGTTTACTTCCGGTATTTCAGATGTTGTGATACTGAGTGGTGTCCCTTCCCAATACTATTTTCTCTCCAGATCATAGAGCAGCCTGTGGTTAAGAGCACAAGCTTTGGAGTCAGGCAGTCCAAGAGTCTGGTCCTGGCTTTGTCACTTAGTAGTCGATTGACCTTGAGCAAATAACCTGGCTTCTCTGAGCCCCAGTTGCCTTATCTGAAAACTGAGAATAATAGTGGACCCATTCTCCAAGGCTTGTAGTGAGGATTGAATGAAATCAGGAATGTACATGCAGTAAATGCTAACTCCTCTGATGCTGGCAATAATTTCTATAAAAATGTCCAAGACACACACTGAAGTCAGGAAGATGGGCTCCCTGTTTGCCCCGTGTGCTTCCTGCCTCAGCTCCAGCAGCCAAAGCAGGACAGAGGCCGCTGCCGTCCCGTTGCCCTGCCATCCTCAGGATCCCAGAGGCCTGCGTGGGTGGCCAGCACAGGCGGCAGTCTGAGCCTCGTCGTCCATCTCTGGGTCGCAGAAAGGCTGAGGGGAAGATAGCGGGCTGCAGGAGCGGCCCCCTCACGGCATGCCGTCCCCTTCTCGGCCCCGCCTCAGCGCCCCCAGGCTCCTGAGGAAGAGCTGCCCAGAGCAGCATGGGGGTGCATCAGGGCTGGGTCTGCGCTTCGCAGGGGGAAGGGTCCCGGCTGGCTGCACTGGGTCCCAGGAAGGGGCGAGCAGCGGCGTCAATGGGAGCTGCACTGGGAACTCTCGCTCAGAAGCAAGCCCTTCAGGCGCTCACTCCTGGGGCCTCCAGGGGCAGCCTCCCCATCTTCAGAACATTCCGGAGCTGGGGTATCCTGAACACTTCAGAGCAGAGGTTCTAAACCCAGAAGAAGCCCTCTCTTTCCCTCCCCTAGTTTCAGAGTAATTATGAGGAGAAATTGCTGACGGGAGCTCCTTGCTTATGTGACTGATGTAGAAGCAGAAAAAAAAGAATGAAAACCACCTTTCTGGGAAATCCAGGCAGGATTGTGAGGGCATTATTCATGGCAATGGTAGAGTTTCTGGCTCAGGAACCCATTAACTGCATGAAAAGTGTGGCCCAGCGTGACATTCAACGTGACATAGGAGGCTGGGATGGTGGGCGGCTGGTGGGGTAGGTCTAAGGAGTGGTTTGGGGGCGTCTAACAATGGTACTTAAACCACCGTGGGAGCAGTGGTGTACCCCAGCGCAGGGCGGCTGGGTACCTTCCCTGGCCTCGACCCCATGGCACATCTCAGAAGTGTCTGGACCCATAGGGCAGGGGCCCACAGGCCATCCCAGGTTTTGCTGAGTCCTGAGGGAAGGGCGGCCATCAGCTGTTCTCTTTGGTGCAAGATTAGCCTACCAACCCACATGTCAGGGCACTCAGCCCTCATCAGCATGGGGTCACTGGGGAGCGACATAGCTATATTTGAGGGATCGTTGGCTTTCCCTTTAGAAACCACAGCAGTGCTCTGTGCTGGACCCCACATGTCTGTGGCAGGAGACCAGGAAGAGAAACCCAGAGTTTATGGGGTCACTGCTCTGTTTGGGGTTCAGTGCGTCAATTGTCTTAACAAATCTGTCTGGTGGTCTTCGAATAGTTTTAATTATCCCTAGTCTGACATACGAGGAAATTCAGGCATGAGGAGGAGAACTTGCCCACTGTGAACACCACCAAGAGCAAGAAGTTAGGCCTCTGATTCCAGAGCACCCAAAGTGCCACCCAAGGTCTGACCTCGCTGCAGAGTGGGGTTCCAGCCGGGCTGAGGACACCACTTCATGCAGGCCAGCCCCCTCTCCCATTTTAGATGCCCCTTTTCTCCAGGCATCTACCTTTGACCTGCCCCTAGGCTGCCCACCATCCGCAGGAGTGGGGCCAGAGGCTGGGCCAGCTGCAGGGCAGTGTGGGAAGTGGCCCAGGTGAGGAACAGGAAGGCAGGCCTCTGCCCACTGCCTCGCTCTCCGTGGGACCAGGCAAGGCCACAGAATCTCCTCGCCTCAGTTTCATCCCTAAAATGCCGTTGGACTAGGCCGTGTTCGTCTCGTCCAGCTCTGACTCTGTGTGGTCCTGACTCCACTCCCTGGAATACTAATGCTGCCTGCTCAGAAGGGGACAGTCTTCCCGAAGAATGGGACTTGTTTTTCCTTCTCATATCCTTGCCTCAGTTTTTTTATTCCACTCCAATTTTCATTCCACCCACTTTCCAAAACAAACAAAAACAACCCCTCCAACCCTTGCCTCAGTTTCAAAGATTTCTTTACAGGCAGATCACGTGATCAGGTCAGCCGCTAGCCAGGGAACCAAACGGTAAGATGTCAGGGCCCCAGAACTTGGTTCCTCCTGCCGAGAGCCCACCCCGTGTGAGAGATGAGCTGGGCCCCAGTGCAGACAGCCTGAAAGAGAAAGGTGCCGGCCTTTCCCTGCCAGAGCCCTCCGTGGGCCCCACCAAGGACACGGGGCACTTGTCCACTCAGCTCTTCCTGCGGCTGACCCTGCAGTGTCCCTCAGGGGCCTTGGAGAGAAAGTAAGACGAATACCCGCCAGCAAGGAAAGGGCAGTGGGCTCCAGTCACAGTCCCCAGGGACAGCCGGCCGCAGGACCCAACAGGCCCCACGGAGGCACAGGCAGTCACCACTAGGGGTCCCAGGAGGACTTTGGTCTTTTGAAATGAGCCCTTGGCTTTATTTTTTATTTTTTGATATTTTTTTTAACTGAAGTATAGTTGATTTACAATATTATATTGGTTTCAATTATACAACACAATGATTTGACAGTTGCATGCATTATTAAATCCCCACCCCAATAGTGTAGTTACTGTCTGTCAGCATGGAAAGATGTTGTAGAACTGAGCCTTTTAAGTCATCGCTGGGGAGGAGAGAGATGGCATGGAGACAGCCCCAGAACTGCCTGGAAGGCAGGCCTCTAACCGCTCTCACTGCCCAGGGCCTCTCCGTTCTGTGCTTTCAGCGCCCACATCAGCCACCCTCTGGTACGGGACCTGCGTAACGGCAGTGGGCCTGGCAGCATTCGGCTCGAGGAGGCAGGTCTATGTGCCGGGTGGGTTTGTAGTATTTATTTCTGGATTCCTTCCCCTAATGGGCAAGTAAGGATGCAAGATTCCAGATGTACGTGTGTTGAGCAGGGGGCTGCTGCCTGAGCTCCTGAGGAAGGCAGAAAGTGGGCTGAGAAGGGTGGGAAAAGGGTGCTTTCCCAAAGTAGGGCCCAGCAGTAGAGGAGGAATTCGATGGAGGGGGGCCAGTTGGGGACCACCTTCCCCTGGGTCAAGCTGGGGGCTCTTGCAGAGGCAAGCTTCAGGGCCCAGGGGCAGCAGGGGCCGTTCTAGTCCTGACGACCTATGTCTCCCTGAACTCAGGAAATGATGGGTAACCTAACCTAGGAAGGCTGAAGTGCAGCAGCCTAGGCAGAACCCCCACAACAGAGCCATCCAGGCCAGGACTGCTGTGCGAACCCTCTGGAGCTTTTAAATCCAGCTGCCTGGGTCTCAGCCCAGACCTCCCGAATGGTTCTCTCAAAGCGGGCCTTGCTGCGTGGGGCCGGTGTTTTCCACAAACTTCGTGTGATTCTGATGCACATCTCAGCCTAAGATCCTACTGGGGTGCTGTGAGCCATGCTCCTAGCTCTCAGCTCTGATGCCCCCTCTCTCTGTAGCCTGTGGGATGGTGGCCAGTCCCAGGGCCCCTATTTTCACTCCCCACCCACTCGTGGCATCTTCAGAAGCCAAAATTTCTCCCAATATGTGTGTCAGTTTTTCCTCCTATGGAGATGGACAAAGCTGAATTTCCCTGACATCTTCCTGTTGGCAGTTCACAAGGCCCACAGGCCGAGAGAGGAGTCTGAGCCTAGAGATGCTGAGGACACCCCCAGCCCCACCCCCACTGCTCGTGGGAAAAGCTAACACCTAACAGTTTGCTGCATGCCAGTGCCAGGCCCCATGCTAGGCACCATGTGTGTCTGGTCTTAGTTCATCTCCACAACAACCCTTGGAGGGTAGGTTCTTTCCTGTTCCCACTTTTCCCAAGCAGAAACTGAGACTCAGAGACATGAAGGAACTTGGTCAAGAGCTCTGCTTAGATGCTCCGTGAACCCCATTTGTCACACACCACCCACCCACTCCTCTCGCATGTCAGGGCTGGCCAGGGCCCTGTGCATTCAGACCTTATAACTGTCACACGATATGAGGACAGGCTGTGGCTAGCACATAGTAGGTGCTCAGAAACATTTTATGAGAAAGTGAACAAATAGGAGGTGGGGTGGGTGCTGAGTGAGCGCACTCGGGCCTGCCAGGCCAACCCCAGGGCCGGGGCTGGGTGTTGCTTGCAGGGATGCAGGGGTTAAGCAGACCTGGAGGCGGCCAGGAGACCAGGGAGCCCTGTGCTGCTCTCCCGGTTGCCATGGCCAGTGCCCCAGAGACAGCAGGCCGTCGGCTCCTCGCCTGGTAACCACACTATAATGGTGTGTGCACTGCTCCCATGCTGCCCTCAGCGTTCCTACGTGGCTCTCAGGGAGAATTTATCATGCTGAGAGTGCAGCTTGCTGCTTGGGGCCTGGCATGATGCCCTGAGCAGTGGCTGCCATCAGCAGGAAGGACACACTGGGGGCTCAGGGGGCTGGGTTCCAAGCTGTCTTACCTCAGGCTGGCCTTTCTGTACCCTCAAGAGGGATGACTGGTGGAATGGTTTAAGCTGCCGGCCCCTGCACTGCGCTGTGGCTGTTAGTGGAACTTAGGACAGCAGTAGGTGCTGGCCCTTTGCATATGAGAGAACTACCACTTAGGGAAGGATTTCAAAGTTTATTAAAAGTGAGAAAAGAACAAAGCAATCCTGATCCCTCAGGCATGCTTTCAAGGTCGGACAGCAAATGGAGATGAAATTTTTTTTTAACTTGATTTTGCTTTATTAAGACCTAAAAGGATTTTAATTTAAGCAGGGTGGTTTTCTCAATGGGAAATAAAATAGATCACAGCCTAAAAAACCCTCCTCTCCTGCCCCCATCTAAGGTTCTTCTCTGTGGCCAGTGCTTTGCCTGCCGCGGAAGGCAGGGCTGTGGGACCCGTCCCTTCCCCATTGTAGCCCAAAGCTTTCCTAGGAAAGTAAGCACTCCTTTCCCGGGTTGGGCTGGGGCATGATTGCTGCCTGGTGCCGATCAGATTTACTCTTGCCAGAGTGGGGGCCTCTGGCCCGGGTGCTGGCTGGTGCTGGGTGCCTTCTTCCAAAGCGCCCTAAGGTGACTGCTTGGGGGCCTGTGGCAGTTCTGTGGCCCTCCTCCAGCTCCCCCAGGGGACGCTTCCTGGGAATGGCAGCCAGGCTTCCTAGGGTCAACTCTCTGGCCAAGTCCATAGGCCACAAGAGCCATTCAGTTATGTGCTGAGGGACTCAAGAGGCCTGACCCGCTGGGCTGCACCCATTGCAAGGGAAGGGGACAGGCTTCTGGTGGAAGGCAGCAGAAGGCCCCACGGCTCCCTGTGGACGCCTGCCCTCGGTGCCTCTGTGCTGCTTACTCTTAGCTCTACTTCCCAAAAGTAAGGAGCAGCATGACCTGACTCAGATCTCAGGCACGACCGCGGGCCCCACTGCTCTGGGCAGAGGCATCAGGTAGCCTTGGCAGCGGCCCTCATGAGCCAGACCTCAGCCTCAAGGGCCTTTAGCCCGAATTCACCTCCCCTGCCAGCACCTCATGTGTCCCTTGGAAACATTCTTGTGGCTTTTTGCTGGCCGGGACTGGAGAGGACCCAGCTTGGGGATTTCCTTCCCTCCTTGGAGGCCTGGAAGGCTGAACCAGTTGACATCTGGGGCCCAATCAGCTGACCAGCAGCCTAGCCAAACTTTTGACGAAAATTTCTTAGAGATAAGTGGGTAGAGTGGGAGGCCTCCCCATCCATCCCCCTGGCAGAAGTTATTCAGAACCATCCATCTTCCATTTCCTGCCTGGTGCTGTAGGTCAGCAAGTATTTATTCACTATCTGCCTAGTGCCCCACCCTGGGACTTCATATTCAGAAGTCTTGGTAGGAGGCAAGGACAGGCCAGGCCCCCAGCCTAGGGAGTTGGCCTCGAGAAGCTCTGGGGCCCCAGCTGTTCCCAGGGTGGTAAAGGAGCAGTTACCAAACACCTTAGAGACAGTGAAAGAAGGAAGCCTCCCACTGCGAGGGGTTGTCCAGGGCTGGTCTGCAGACAAGGTGCTGGGACAGAGAGCGTCTGGATGCACAGACAGAAGAAGGGAGGGAACATCCACCATCCCAGAGACAGTCTGTGGCCTGCTGGAATGCAGTGGGTGACAGCCTGCAGCAGCTCCCCCGGATGATGATTCCTTTCCCACCCTGAAATCTGCCCTTTGCTCCCAAAAGGAGGGGCTTTTTCAGGAATCATCTGGCTTCCTCCACTTTGCTCCCCCAGCCTGGGAGGGTGTGGACCCCCCCACCCCTGTGGCCTTTCCCTCAGACTTGGTTTGTCAGATGTTTTCCACACCCAGCTGTCGTGACCTTTTCACTCCACCCCTGGCCAGCTCACTCCAGGACCAGGGACCAGCCGATGTGCCTTCCCCACCCCCAGCCTGTTGCCCTAGTAACGGCAGGCACTCCTGCTTCTGCAGAATATTGCTTTCTTGTAACCTTCCTCCCTCCCTCTTTCCCCCCTCTTTTTCTCACATAAAAAGAAAGCACAAGTGTTTTATATTCATTTTGCAAAAAGCTACGTTGTGCATACTAATTGGTGTGGCTTCCTCTGCTTTCTTTGAGCCTCTCCCCGTTCTCAGAGCCCATGCTCGCTGGAAGGGCGACTAGAAGCCCAGCAGCACATCTGTAGCTTGGGCCCTTTCGTCCAGGCCTTGAGTGGGTGGCCTGTGAGCAAGGCAGCTAAGATCACAGTGTCCTTGTCCCAGAGGCTCCTGCCCACAGGCTGTAGGGTCTCCGGTGGGGTAGAGCACCAGAACCCTGGCCTGATACAGAGACGCAGAGCCAAGTCCAGCCCGTGGCCTCTGTTGCTCTGGCCCAGGCCTACTATTGACATTGCCTCCCAAGCCTCCCTCACTCCCTGGGTGGAGGCAGAGGCCTTGCCTCGGCCTGTGTCAGGATTATTGCTCCATAACCCCATGTCCAGCCCCTGGGCTGAGTGGGTTTGCTGGTCAGCTGGGGGAGCTAGCACCTGGGCTGGATGGGCACAGAGCCTCAGAGCCCCGGAGTGGCTCCCCACACACTCAGTATTCCCCTCTGCAGCCATTCCTTGCCTTCATTTTGGCAGCCCCTTCCCCTACTTGCCTCTGGGAGGCTGGCAGAGACAGTCACGCTGTTCCCTGACTCCCACTTTAAGGGACTGAAACAGTGCTGTAGGTGTGTACGTGTGTGCGGGTGCACGCGGTCCTGCCCCAAGCAGTGGTGTCTGTCACTTTTGCCAGTCCCTGGAGACCAGAGACAAATTTTTTGATATGTCAGCGTAAGAGGAGTGGTTGGGATTATTGAAGGAACCTGTACACATTTCCGGCTTTAATTGTGCAGTGGAAGTGTAATTTGCATTCATTTGCCATTTGGTGTTAAACTTTCTAAAATAAGAGCATTTGAAATGTACAGTATGCACTCTGCGGACTGGTGCTCCAGTGAGACAGGAAGAGATGGTACAGAGAGAGGCAGTGCAGATTCTCTGGTGGAGAATGAACTCTGAAGCCCTCTGTGTGCCCACTGCCATCCCTGCCCAATCCCTAAACCAGGGCCACTGACCAAGCTCAGATGTGGTACCAAAACCTAACAGAAGTGGTACATAGAGTATCTCCTGTAATCTTATGACAACCTTGCACAGGTGAATCTCCATTGCATTGGCCCATGCAAGGAAACCGAGGCTCCCCATCACCTGCAAAACCACCTTCAGACTTCTTTGGCTCATAGCTGTTGAGGAGCTTCCCCAATTTAACAGCTTCTACCTGGTTTCTGTCCTGCCCCCTGTAAAATAACAAAAATTCACTTAAACAAATTCAAGGATCATATTGGCTCTATTCACCAGTTGATGAAACAGCCAGCATCCACCTGGAAATAGAAGCTCCCCCAAACTGTAGAAAAGGGAAGGTTTTTAAAGGGGAAGTGGGGGCAGAAAAAGGAAATTATTAGCAAAGAATGCATTGTTTCAGGCAAGGTGCCCTTCCTAAGGTAGTGGAAGGAGTCTTTGGGGCAGGTTATCTCACTGTTGCTGACCGGGTAAGTTCCATGTTGACTAGTTAAGGTTACATTCCTGGAGCTGAAACTGCACTTGGGTTGGGTATTAAATCTTGGTGTGCTGGTATGGGGTTTAGCACAAGCAATTGCATTTTGGGCCCACTCTCCTTTTTAATACCCACAGCAGACCCACACCCCACTCCACTCTAGACCAAAGCCTCGTTTCCTGGAATGTGCCACATGGTTCTGGTTCTGTGTCCATGAAAGGCTCATACTAGTTAATAGAATGCTTTGCATGCCTTCCTCTACCTACTGGTTCCCCGGCAAACATGCTCAGGTACACTTCTGGACCTCCTGTCCGGCCAAGTTGCTGGTCCCCCATTGCACATGCGCTTCATTATCAGTGTCACTGTCACTACCACCTGTCTCTCCTGAGGTCACTCTCGTGGGAGGCAGAGCCTGGCCTGTCCAACCTTGTGTCTTCTCCAACCAACACAGGCTATACATGGCCCATTCTGGGTTCTCAGTACGTGCTGGGGGAGGGGTTTGTACAGGCCAAGGTAACTGGTCCAGGGTCAGCCAACTAAATGGCAGGATCAAGGTGACAAGTCAGGACTGTCTGACCACAGAGCCCCGCATAGCTTACCAGGGGACTCCAGCCTTGGGACCAGAGCCCTGTTCAAAGTGGACTCTCTTAGCTTGCGCCTGTGACTGTGTAAGGTGACAGAACAAGTGACAGCATTAATTCTGGCAGGGAAATAGGCACCCCCCGGAAGCCTGGTGTGGGTTTTGTGGCCCTCCTGGGGCCAGGATCCAGCCAAGTGCTGACATGACCCCAGCAGCCTTGTGCTTTTCTCACTTGCTCTGTTTGACTGCCAGGATTTGCTGCCTCAAGGATGTGTGCCCCTGGCCCCCTGGCCCCCATCCACCGCCTGTGTTCTCGGTAGTGCGTGTCCTTTATGGAACATTCTAAGCCCTGTTACAGCCACAGTCTGGCGGCTCTCACCAGCCCGTCATCCTCTGCAGCCGCCTCCCCACCCCCTGGAGGCGCTATCTGGCCACAGCTCTCCCAGGAGCTCCTTGACCCTCATCTGCTTTTCTCCCCCAGGTTGTCCTGAAGGATCTGGAGGTATTGGCAGAAATTGCCTCCTCTCCCGCAGGCCAGGCGGATGACGCAGGCCCTCTTGATGGCCCTGATCTCCAGGTCAGCCACTCAGAGCTCCAGCTGCCCACGCCTGGCAGAGCTGGCCTGCTGAGTGCCCCTGGTGAGTAGTCCCCTTTCGGTTGCAGCCTCGGGGACCCTGGGAATGTGCCAGGTCTGATACTGGGCTAGGGGCCCTTTGGGCTGTCGCTCTTGAGCCCTGGATCTCTGCTGGGTGTGAGGGGTCAGTAAGTTTCCTCCTAGTGACCTGTCACTCTCCGGGAGGCAGGAAGACCTGCCTCCAGGAGCCTCCCACCCCCCATGAGAGATGCTCCTGTACCTCTTCCCCATCTTCCCGCACTTCTCAGGCTCTGAGCCACGGGCTCACTATTAGCCCTGCGATCAGCTGGCGGTCTCTCTCCCTGCAGCAGCATCTCCCCACTCAGGAATCAGGGCGCTCCGGATCTTAGGTCTCACCGGTGGGCAACTCGGCAGCCATTCCCTTCCTCATCAGGAAGCTAAAACTAGCAAGCAGCGTAGCAGGCAGCCCAGGCAGGAGAGGGGATAATTCAAACAGGGTGTTTCCAGGCAGCCCTCGGCTGTGAAAGTAGCTGTGTGGCCTTCCTGGTCCTCACCCTTCAGGGTTCTTCAGGCAGCAGGCGGCTTTTCTTCCCAGGCCAGTGCCTCCCTCCCCAGCAGACACAAGAGCTCCCCAGTGACGAGGTCCTGGACATGCCCAGGGATACAGGTTGGTAGGAAAGTACGCAGCAAATCTTGGGTGTTTGCCTGGGATGTCTATTCCTTGAGTGGCTCTTGACATCCAGATTCAAGGTCCTAGACAGTTCCTTCCTCCTTGGTGCAGAAGTCAAGCATCAAATAAATAGGGGACCTTCCAGCAGCAGCTTCCCTCTTGCAGCCCTACTGGGCAGGGCCTGGGAGGCATTCTGGTACCAGCCCCAAGAACACCCGTTGGGAAAGGCCGTGGGAGCCCTGCAGGCCTGACAGCACCCCGCGCTGCCACGTCAGGGCGCAGAGGGCCCATGCCACGAAGGCGTCTCCCCAGTGATACTTGACGTCTCGGGCTCCCCCGCCCCTGCAGCAGGGTGTCATGAAGGACCCCAGGCTTCAGGCCACCGCCACTGTACGTGCTCTCCCTGCAGCTGCTCCCAAGCTTCGGACTGAAGCAAGGAAGGAGCGAGAGGCACCAGCAGCGGCCCAGCTTCCTTGTCCTGCTTCCCCAGGATGCAGGGCTTTCCTGTCCCTGGGCCCAGTTTCCTCTGGGTAGTCAGAGGCTGTGGTCCAGAGGCTCCCACATCCTGACCCCAAGACCCCTGCTGGGGCTCCCCCCCCCTCTGCCCACAGGAATCCACTCTCCATCCTGTGTCCCCAAGTGGCAGTCAGAGTCAACCTGAAGTCCCCAGGACAGGTGACAGGAATGAAGGTTGGGTGTGGGGCAGGCCCCAGTATGGGGATGGGGGACCTGGAGCGGGGCAGTGCGAGCCGACTGGAGGAGGGGCAGCAGCCAGGACAAGGCCCCAGCCTGCAGGCCTCTCCCCAGGAAGCAGCCGCCAAGCACCTCCTCTCCCGTCCAAGGGGCAGAGGCAGAAAGCTGAGGCGGCGCAACCTGGCAGGGGAAGGACACCTTGACTCCAGGACCTGGAGACCTGTCTCCGTCTGTAAGGTGTCTTTTCTCTTCCTCCCAGACACAGAGAGGTTTGTGGCTGTGAAATGCTTACTCACAAGTGAAGAGATGGGCCAGAAAATGGCTGTGGGCAGCCCAGGTCTCCTGGGGTTGGGGGGGCCCTGAGGCCTGGCCCAGGGAGCTCCAGGAGGTACCCCAGGCAGCAGGCCCTTTCAGCTTGGGGCAAGGGTTGTTGGGGACTTGGGGGGCAAGGGCTGTGAACCCCAGCTCCTAGCCCCACCAAGATGAATGGACTGCTAATGAGACTAAGGTGGTGAGACTTGTCCCAGCTCAGCAAAGCTGTCAGACTGCTGCTCGTCAGCCAGGGACTCACCCTGAATTCACAGAAAAACAACCAAATATGCCAGATGGGAAGAAATTCCATCCTGGAAAGAACACCAAGGAAGTGCCTGCAGCCAGTAACACTTCTTGCCTTAGGATACACAGCACCGTGGGCCACCAGGCACTTAGCCTGCAAGGAGTATGGGAACCACATGTGGGCATGTCCACAGCTGGCACTAGATTTTTGAAATGACTCCATGATTTTGAAAGTTCAAGGTCAAGGTCAAGCTCAAACCAGTAATAGAAAAGCACAGGAAGCCAGAGCTGGGCCCTGGGCCCTCTCCCACCTCTCAGCTGCCTCAGGCCAAGCACCAAGGATGGCTGTGGGGGGTGGCTGTGTAGGTCAGAAAGCATGCAGGAAGTGCACACTCATCCCTCTGTGGGCTGCTCTTTCTCCCATCACTCCTCAAGCATGCGAGAGAGTCGTTCCGTTTCCATCTGGCCATGCACGTGGCCAGAGGCTGCAAGGCCAGGCCCTCTTCCTGCTTGGCTTCTGCTTCCCTCTGGCTGTGCAGGGCACAGCTCTGAGAACTAACAGACTGCAGTGCTGTGTCCTTTTAGGGTAGACCACCCCACCTACCACCCAGTCCCCCTCCCCGCTAAAGGGATTTTCTGGAAGGCCAAGGAGGCAGGGAACCTAGTAACGATGAAACCAGTGGCGTTTGTGGGGAACTAAGTGGCCCAGCCTATGCGGTGGGTCTGTGAAGTCAAGTGGTGCAGACTGAATGCAGCGTGAGGAGGCAAGGCCTGTCGCCTGCCCGGGGAGCTGCTGTGCGGCCAACGTGCCCCCCGGCAGTGGTCCCCAGGGCCCGCAGGGCACACCTGCCCACACAGTATCTTCCTCTCGCCTGGCCTGCCACACACGTCTCTCCCTCCAGCGCACAGCCATGGGGGCAGAGGGAATGGTTGTGCCTCTCCGCCCACCTCACTTCGCTCCTGACCCTCCCAGAGCTGCAGGCTGGGAGGAAGGCCACCTTTGGGGCAGTCAGGAAGGGAGCTGCCTGGGTGGGCAGCCCTCAGGGAGGCCGGTGGAAGGATACCATGTTTCCCTGTCTCCCTAGATGGTGATTTGGCAGAAGGAAATGAAAATAACCACTTGGGTCTCCTGTGACTTGGCGACCTTCATACTTTCTCTGCCTGTCTGCACTCGGGCAGACATCAGCCAAGGCCCCGCAATGCTCTGGGGAGGGGCTGATGAGCCCCCTTAAACTGACCTGAAGGGCCTGAGCCCGAGCAGAAAGCTCAGCAGAAGCAGGAGGCCCTCGGGGTCAGTCCCTGGCTGGAGACGGTGGGGCGTCCCCCCTGCAGGAGTGGCACAGCCTTGGCCACCAGCAGTCGGTGTGGCAGGCTGGCCAAGGGTCACCCCAGGACTGATACTCGCCCTTAAGACCCAGTCTTCCCTGTCCTTGCCTTCCGGCCACGTGCCCATCCCTAGTGAGACCAAATTGCTGGTGTCAGTGTGCCCTGCAGGGCTCTCTGGTCCAAGGTGAGTGTGACCCAGCTCCAAACACGTGGCAAAAATGAAATGTTCAGGAAGCTTTGTTCCTTATAACCCAGGCTGGTGTGGCCAAATGCAGAAACAAGTTCTAGAAGAAACCCAGAAAGCCATCCCTGGCGTATTCCCAATAATAACAGTGACTAATATGTTGAGCTCTCGTTAAGACTGGGCACTGCTCTCAGCGCTTTCCAGTGTCAGCTCACAGAACTTCGCACCGGGTTGGCCCCTGGACTTCTCACGACAGCTCTGAGCAGAGGGCACTGTTGCCCTTCCTGCCTGCTGGCAGCAGGTGCTAGTGCAGACGCGGGAGCGTAGCCTGAGAGCCTGTGCTCTTCCCGCACGCTTTAGAGGGCGGGAGCACGCATGAGCCCGCCCTGACCTAGCACCAGGAGCTTCCCCCGCCCAAGGGGAGGGCCGAAACAGCAGAGGCTGGGCCAGTGCTCCGCGATGGGTGCTGGGCCATGGCTCCAGCCTGGCAGTTCTTGGGGGTGTCCCTCCTCTTCACACTGACTTCAGGGACCCCATTCTGCCTTAGGCCACCTCCGCACCTCATTTCTTGCCCTTCTGCTGCCTCCACTGCAGCCACACCAGCCCATTTCCCAGCCCCAAAAGCCTTGCCTGTTGCTCTTTGGGCCTTAAAACCCCTTCTTCCCACACACCCTTTTTAGGCAGAGCAAAAGAACACAGGCACTGGGCTCAGGAAGGTCCAAGTTCCCAGCGCAGCTCCAACCCCACCTGTCCTGTGGCCTCAGGCAAGTTCCCTGCCTAGTGCCACCTCTCCCTCCTCTGCAAGAGAGACTCCTCTCTCCTGCGTCTGTCCCTCCTGCCCGTCACACTAGTGTGGGTGGTGGGGTCACATCTGTATTCCTCCTGTCCATGACCTCTTAGACCCTTGCTACTCAAAAGGCAGGTTGTGGTGGCCTTCGAATCACCTGGGAGCTTCTCAGACATGGGGACACTCAGGCCCACCCCAGACTCAGAATTGCATTTTATCAGGAATGGCAGGTGACTGTGGGCTCCTTAGAGTTTGAGAAACACCATCTCAGACCATAGAGGCCTGTTAGACTAACCCCTGAACCCCAGCGTCAGGTGCCCAGTACGGGTCAGTACCCACCTTTCAGAGTTTGTTGTAACATAATGAGGGGAGGTGGGGCACCGAGGCCCATCACCCAGGTCGGAGGCCCCCCGCAGCACCTCTGCCCAGGCCTTCACCTGTCTCCAGACGGAGAGGCTAGCCCCCCGAACCTAGGCCAAGCTGTCGGTTGTTTGAGGCCCCTTCCTGTGCTCTCTCTCTGGGCTGCCCTTGGCCCCCCAGCCCCTCCCCCGGTGGCAGCTGGAAACCTCACGGCCCTGCTGTGGCCCGTTAGCTTATCTCTTGCTCTGAGTCAGGCAGCTGGGAAGCCTCCTGAATTTGCACTGGGCAGAGGGCTCCCCACCGCAGCTGGGCCAGCCCGCAGAGGAGAAGACGCTGGATCAGTCCCACGGGCGCTGTTGCTGCATTATAACTGCCCTCTTGTCCCAGGAGCCATGCATTTGGACCCCATGATTCAACAGATTCCACACCCCGTGAGACCCTGCTTCCCCAAAGGCCTTGACCCCCTTTCTCCCAGCCCCTTGATTCTATGGAAAGCTATCCCTTCCCTGCCTGTCCCCCTTGTATGATACCAGCCCCCCAATCACGCAGCCCCCTTGCTCAGAGCACTTCCTGTGCCAGGCACAGCATTACACTCCTTTTTCCTGAAAGGGTCCCAGGCAGGAACCAGCCCCAGAGAAGGTGTTACTTCCTCAGGACTGCCCTGCCAGGCAGCGCCAGGATCTGGATCCAATCCAGGTCCTCTGACACGCCCCCCCCACCCCCCGCATTCTCGGGACATTGGGTCCTGATGGCCGCTCGGGGCTGGCCAGCCACGTGGGCCCCAATCCATAGGGGCTGTAGACAAGAGGTGGGGAGCAGAGCAGGGACCCTGCCAGGCCTGGGCCGGGCCACTAATGTTTTCCCATCTGGTTTTGTTGAACTGTAACTCGTGTTGTGTATTGAGGCCAGAGCTATTTTTAGCCTGACATGTGGGGCTCCTTCACGTCATAGCCACAAAACTCAATCTAAAACATCCCAGGGAAGGTTGTTTGTGAGACATTCTGCAGTTTCTCATGTCACCACATCAGCTTTCACTTAGGAACATCTGCAGGCTGGCTCCCCGGCCACCCACCCCACCAGCCTGGTTCTGTATGCGAAGTGCTCCCGACTGCGTCTGTCTGCCCCTCGGCCAGCCTGTGGGCATGTGAATCCTGCCAGGGCCTTCTCCTCCACACCAGAAAGGCCAGGCAAGCAGCATTTGGCTGAGAGACTCGTCCTCAGCAGGACCGGGTAAGGGAAGTCCCTCTCCACCTGGCCCCTCAAAGGACGACTCTCTCCTGAGACCCTCGGCCAGGTTGTTCCCAGCCCTCTCCTCTCCTCCCCACCTGGGCCACAGCCAGAAGCTTGCCCACCCTCGTCAGTGGGCCTGGGAGACTGCTGTCAGTCATGCTGCCTGAGAGAAAGCACACTGTCCTCTCAGCCCACCGTGCCAGCAGATCCTCAGCGCAGTGCTGGAGGTCATGTCCCGAAGCAGGACACCGGGCTCCTGTCCTGGCTCTGCCCCACCCTAATGGGCCAGCAGCCCCCATCCCAGGGCCCCACATGGCGGGAGAGCTCAGCAGAACTGGCCTTTATCACAGCTGCTGAGGAAGGAGGCTGATTCCCAGCCAGCCATTTCAAGCGTGCGGATGAGCAAGAGCCGGCCATGGCCAGTGGAGGTGCCAGGCGCTCCCCGTGGGGAGAAGCAGGCTGCATCAGCAGAACTTAGTCCCTTTAGGAGAGGCCTGCCGTTCCCTGCATCACACTTCCGAGTTCGTGCTCCTTCCGCCCTGTCTCCCGTGCCTGCAGCCCTGCCTCAGGTTCTCTCAGGTTCTGTCTCTAGCAAACTGGGCCGAAGGGCTAGTTGGTCAGAGAAATAGCTGGTGGGCCAGTGGGGAACTGAGGCTGGGAGAGCTCACATAGCCCCCCACCCGGTCCACGGCAAGCTCAGAGATGCACCCCATCCTTGACCAGCCCACCCAGGAAATGCTGCCCTCCCCTGGCTGCTAAGGACTGCCCTGCCCAGACCTGTTGTCTACCCAGTGTGGCCGGGATCTCAGCAGAGCCCTCCAGGACTCCCAGCCGTGGCCTACAGAGGCTCCTCCTCTCAAGGGCAGCAGCCCTGACCACAGCAAGGGGTTCTGGGGGAGCCTGAAGGGCAGACAGCCCCACCCCAGCAGTTGCAGGCCTCAAGCAGGCCCGGCCCCAGGCAGCTCCCCCACAGCCCCCGTCAGCAAGTCTCAAGCCTTGGGAAAAGCGCCTGGCCCCGACTCAGGTTGCACCCAGCCTCCTAGTCTTTGGAGTCTGGAAGCAGGGGGAGCCCTGGGAGGGCTGAGCTCCAGAAGCTTTCCCAGCACCCACTGCACTGTGAGAACGGGAGTCATTTGCCATGGCTTCTCCCAGATGTGACTCTGCCCTCCTCTTCTCTCCTACAAGGGCCTCAGTTTCAGGGGCCCCCATGCAGGCCTGGACATTGAGAATTGATTATGTGGCCCAGAGGGGGCTGTAGCTAAGGAGACCAAAGATGTGTCCAGAGCAGTCTGGGTCTTCTCTTCTGCCATCTTTGGCCAGTCTGTCAGCTGAAAGGTGGGCAGATCTCCCTCCCTGAATGTGGGTCTAGGGGGCAGAGGTGATCTTCTCTTTTTCTCACTACCTCCAAGTAGGGCACTGTAACATGGACCCAGATCTGAAGTCTCCCCACTCAGAGACATTCCAGACTGTCCCCCAACCCTTAGTCTTCCATTCCAAGACTCAGACAATGGGAACATGTTACCACATGCAGTGCTCTGGGTTATGGCATGTCTGCTAATAACTGCATCCCCCACTTACTGAGCACAGAGTGTGTGGCAGGCCCCAGGCCCCATACGTTACATATTTTGTCTCAGTAAGGGCTCTTAATTTCTCCCACCTTATGGATGAGGAGACGGGCTTAGAGAGGGTAAGAGGCTTGCCCACATTGCATGGCTAGTAGTGGAAGGGTGACAATCTGATCTAAACCCCAGTCTGATGGACATCAAAGCGCAGCTCTGAAATGCCACACTGGATGCTTCCCACTGCCCCTATGGGGCCAGAACCACCTGGGTCTCTCCCCAGTGCTGCCCAAGGCACCCAGCCTCTTGGGAATGGAGACCATGGCCTCAGTTAGGTAGGATTTCCTTATAGTCAGTCTCTGTTTCAGTCTCTTTATCCTTTGGAACCTAACTGTCTCTAAGCCTGGAAATGGGGCAGGACTGGAGTGCACACAGAGAAGCAAGAAGGGAGCAGGGACCCCAGACGCCATCACGAATAAGCACCCAGGAGAAGGCTGCAGCCAGCTGGGTCCCAGTGCACACACACCTCTTATGTAGGAAGTATGCAGCCTGTGCCCTCCACCCAGGCCACCACAGGAGCAGCCAAATTCATATCCTGAGTGTGGGGACAGGGAGGGGGCACTGAGAAGCAGATGGGCTGCCTCAGCGGCTGTATGAGCAGCCACCTCTTCACAGATCAGCCCCAGCTGGGCGTAGAGTAACTCCATCTCTAAGAATTTGACACTCAGTTCTGCAAATAGCCCCTCTGGGCCAGGGAGCAGAGACTATTTGCCATTCCAGAGTCATTCAGGACTTCCCAGGCCAGGCCATTCTGGGCAGGGACCCAGAACAACACACTGCAAACAAGAAGTTCAGTGAGGCCTTTCCTGGAATTGGGCATCTCACTCAGGGCTCGCCCCTTGCACAGTTCATGGGAACTGTCTGGGAGGTTCTCAGGAGAGAGGACAGTAGTTTGAAGGTGTGGCTCCTGGAAGAAATCCTCAGAGCAATTCACACCTGGGAGAAACAGAACAGAAAACACCTTTTCCAGTTCCCAGCCACCTCCCCATAAGGACCATATGAGGATGTAAGGGAAGTTGTGTTCAGCAAAAAGACAGAACTCCTGGCAGGAGGGTTTTAACTGCTGCTTCCTGGCCACTGGTGTCTAAGGAAGTCAGCCCATCGGCACTCCTATATGAGACTCACTAGTAGTATTCTGGATGGTTCCACACATTCTTGTTTTGTGATTTGGGCTGATGCTTCTAGTAGCTGATACTCCCCTCGCACAGCCACGCTTGATTTCCAGAGACCCCACACCTTTCCTGTTTCATGCAGGCCATCCTCTCCCCAGTCTGGGAAGGAAGTCATGCCTCTTACAGGGCTTCAGGGCCAGAGAGGATCCACCTTCAAAAGTGGTGGCCCCAAATGCCTGTATACACCGCAGTGCTTCCCCAGTGTCCTCCCTGAGCACCCAGGGAGTGGCAGCCAGGTGTTTCCTCCACAGCCCTTGACACTGTCATTGTCCCTGTGTCCTCAGTCTCGGTAGGACCTTGGCTTTAGTCTTTATGCCATCTTCTGCCCTCCTGCCTAGGCAGGTACCACCTCCTAACCCACAAACCTCAGACCTGCCCAATACCAGTGCCCAAGAAATGGGCAGCATGGCAGAACTGCTGGGAATGTGGACTCCAGTGCCTGGGATCAGAGATGCCACCACTCACCAGCTTTGTGACTTTAGATAATTTTCATCCTAATTAGTAGCTTCTCCATGTGCACAATAAGAGTAGTAATAGCACATATTTTCAAGGATTATTCTGAGGATCAATTAGATACTGTGTGTAAGGGGCTTAGATACGCTTAGTACATAGTCCTCAACAAGTGGTAGCCAAGGTCAGCTATTAAGGTATCATGTTGGAGAGAGGTTGGTCAAAGGGTACAAACTTACAGCTAGAAGATGGAAAAGCCCTGAGATCTATTGAACAGCATGATGATTATAGTGAATAATACTGCAGTATATATTTGAAAGTTGCTAAGAGAGTGTATCTTAAATGTTCTCACCACAAACAAGAAATGGTAATTATTTGAGATGATGGAGGTGTTAGCTACCACCATGGTGGTAATCATTTCACAATACCTAAGAATAGCAGGCCACCACACTGCATACCTTAAACTTATACAGTGTTTATGCCAATTATATCTGAATAAAGCTGGAAAAACTACAGTATAAAACATCTATAAAATTATACACACATACATACATATATATAAATAAAATGTTATACTGGGACAAGTGGTTATCCATCCACATGCAAAGGAATTTGGACTCTTTCTTCACACCATATTCAAAAATTAAAATGGGTCACAGACCTAAATTGAAGAGCTCTAAAAAAATTGAGGAGCCCTTGTATTAGGTAATAGTTTCTTAGATACGACACCAAAAGCACAAGCAACCAAATTAAAAATAAATAAATTGGGCTTTATCAAGGGGTGTGTGAATATACGAGATCAGGGTCGTCCAGGAGTTTCATGAGCTCTGCCCTCATCCCCTCCATGCTGGCTGCCTTTCGGAGGGGAGTGTGTGTGGAGTGGGGCTGGGAGGTGGGCTGCATCTTGCCCTCAGGGTATTTGCAGCAGGGACACATATCAGAGGGAGATCTCGAATGTGCTTCTGGTTCTAAGCCAACTTGGGCTTTGATAGTCTTCAGAGCACTGCTTTAAAAGAGCATCTTTAGAGGCAACTCTCCACTTGTCAGAGATCCCACTTGTGCAACCAATTTCCTCACATACACAGTCAGTACCCACAGTGCCCACTCGATATCTAGGTAGCAGTGCATCTGCTAGTAGGGACATAGATGTTGGAGACAGAGGCTGGAGCCCTTTGTCAGCTGAATGCACTTACCGAGCCCAGGAATTGGGAGAAGCTGAAGGAGGCACTAAGGGAACATAGAGAATGCTGACCAGCCACTCCTCACTCCAAGGAGGAAATCCAGCCAGATGAATAAAAGATAGTATTTTTGTGAAATAAAAAGTTATAAAAAACCTGGAGATCTGGCTCAAGATGGCAGCATGAGTAGGGCAGTGGAAATCTCCCAAAACCATATATATTTTTGAAAATACAACTATTCCTACAAGAGAGACCAGAAGATACAGTATAACAGCCAGGCTACATCTACATCTGCGAGAACTCAGCATCTCACAAAAAGGGAAAGATACAAAGCCGTGACCCAGTGGGACCTGAGCACTCCCCCTACCCCAGCTCACTGGCGGGAGGAAAAGAATCAGAATGGGGAGGGAGTGGAAGCACAGGACTCTCCCAACTGACACACATGCCGCCTGCCTGCAACCACTTCTATCACCATGAAAAGCCAGAAGAATCTGGTCCAGTCAAAAATCACTCATACAACCCCAGACAGAGGGCCTAGTGAGATAGATATAACCAATCTTCCTGAAAAAGAATTTAAAATAAAAGTCATAACCATGCTGATGGACTTGCAGAGAAATATACAAGAGCTAAGGGATGAAGTCCGTAGGGAGATAACAGAAATGAAACAATTGATAGGTCTTAAGAGCAGACTGGACAAGGTGCAAGAGACTGTTAATGGAACAGAAATCAGAGAACAGGAATGCATAGAAGCTGAGGCAGAGAGAGATAAAAGGATCTCTAGGAATGAAAGAATATTAAGAGAACTGTGTGACCAATCCAAACAGAACAATATTCAAATTATAGGGGTACCAAAAGAAGAAGAGAGAGAAAAAGGGATAGAAAATGTCTTTGAAGAAATAATTGCTGAAAACTGCTGCAAGCTGGGGAAGAAAATAGTCTCTCAGACCATGGAAGCCCACAGATCTCCCAATAGAAGGGACCCAAGGAGGACAACATCAAGACACATAATAATTAAAATGGCAAAGATCAAAGACAAGGACAGAGTATTAAAGGCAGCCAGAGAGAGAGAAAAAATCACCTACAAAGGAAAACCCATCAGGCTATCATCAGACTTCTCAACAGAAACTTCAGAAGAGAATGGCATGATATATTTAATGCAATGAAACAGAAGGGCCTTGAACCAAGAATACTGTATCCAGCATGATTATCATTTAAATTTGAAAGAGGGATTAAACAATTTCCAGACAAGCAAAAGTTGAGGGAATTTGCCTCCCACAAACCACCTCTACAGGGTATTTTAGAGGGACTGCTCTTAATGGGAGCACTCCTAAGGCAAAACAGATGTCACCAGAGAAAATAAAATCACAGGAAAGAAAGCAGACCAACCAAATACTAAGTAAAGGCAAAAAATAAAATCAACTATCCACAAAAACAGTCAAAGGAAACTCAACAACATACATAATAAAACATCTAATATATAAAGATTGGAGGAGGAAGAATGAGAGAGAAATGAATCATCAGACTGTGTTTATAATAGCTTAATAAGAGACTTAAGTTAGACAGATACTAAAGAAGCTACTCTTGAACCTTTGGTAACCATGAATCCAAAGCCTCCAATGGCAGGAACTACATATCTATCGATAATCACCCTAAATGTAAATGGGCTGAATGCACCAATCAAAAGACACAGAGTAATAGAATGGAAAAAAAAGCAAGTCTAAAGTCACAATTATATGCTGCTTACAAGAGACCTCAAACCCAAAGATATGCACAGACTAATAGTGAAGGGATGGAAAAAGATATTTCATGGAAACAATAGGGAGAAAAAAGCAGGTGTTGCAGTACTTGTATCAGACAAATAGACTTCAAAACAAAGAAAGTAACAATAGATAAAGAAGGAGATTACATAATGATAAAGGGATCATTCCAACGAGATGATATAACCATTATAAATATCTATGCACCAAATACAGGAGCACCAACATATGTGAAACAAATACCAACAGAATTAAAGGAGGAAATAGAATGCAATGCATTCATTTTAGGACAACATACCACTTCAAAGGACAGATCACCCAGACAGAAAATAAGTAAGGGCACAGAGGCATTCAACAACACACTAGAACAGATGGACCTAACAGACATCTACAGAATTGTACACCCAAAAGCGGCAGGATACACATTCTTCTCAAGTGCACATGGAACATTTTCCAGAACAGACCACATACTAGGCCACAAAAAGAACCTCAGTAAATTCAAAAAGATTGAAATTCTACCAACCAACTTCTCAGATCACAAAGGTATAAAACTAGAAATAAATTGTACAAAGAAAACAAAAAGGCTCACAAACACATGGAGGCTTAACAACATGCTCCTAAATAATCAGTGGATCAATGACCAGATTAAAATGGAGATCAAGCAATATATGGAGACAAACGACAGCAACAGCACAAAGCCCCAACTCTGTGGGATGCAGTGAAGGCAGTTCTAAGAGGAAAGTATATAGCAGTCCAGGCCTATTTAAAGAAGGAAGAACACCCAAAGTCACAATTATTGAAACTGGAAAAAGAAGAACAAATGATGCCCAAAGTCAGCAGAAGGAGGGACATAATAAAGATCAGAGAAGAAATAAGTAAAATTGAGAAGAATAAAACAATAGAAAAAAATCAATGAAATCAAGAGCTGGTTCTTTGAGAAAATAAACAAAATAGATAAACCCCTAGCCAGACTTATTAAGAGAAAAAGAGAATCTACACACAAACAGAATCAGAAATGAGAAAGGAAAAATCACTGGACCCCACAGAAATATGAAGAATTATTAGAGAATACTATGAAAACCTATATGCTAACAAGCTGGAAAACCTAGAAGAAATGGACAACTTCCTAGAAAAATACAACCTTCCAAGACTGACCAGGGAAGAAACAGAAAATCTGAACAGACCAATTATCAGCAATGAAATTGAATCGGTAATGAAAAACCTACCCAAGAACAAAACCCCCGGGCCAGATGGATTCACCACTGAATTTTATCAGGCATACAGAGAAAACATAATACCCATTCTCCATTAAGTGTTCCAGAAAATAGAAGAGGAGCGAATACTTCCAAACTCATTCTATGAAGCCAGCATCATTCTAATACCAAAACCAGGCAAAGACCCCACCAAAAAAAATTACAGACCAATATCCCTGATGAACGTAGATGCAAAAATACTCAACAAAATATTAGCAAACTGAATTAAAAAATACATCAAGAGGATCATACACCATGATCAAGTGGGATTCATTTCAGGGATGCAAGGATGGTACAACATTTGAAAATCCATCAACATCATCCACCACACCAACAAAAAGAAGGACAAAAACCACATGATCATCTCCACAGATGCTGAAAAAGCATTCGACAAAATTCAGCATCCATTCATGATAAAAACTCAACAAAATGAGTACAGAGGGCAAGTACCTCAACATAATAAAGGTCATATATGACAAACCCACAGCCAACATTATACTTAACAGCGAGAAGCTGACAGCTTTTCACCTAAGATTGGGAACAAGACAGGGATACCCACTCGCCCCACTGTTATTCAGCATAGTGCTGGAGGTCCTAGCCATGGCAATCAGACAAAACAAAGAAGTACAAGGCATCCAGATTGATAAAGAAGAAGTCAAACTGTCACTATTTGCAGATGACATGATACTGTACATAAAAAACCCTGAAGACTCCACCCAAAACTACTAGAACTAATATCTGAATTCAGCAAAGTTGCAGGGTACAAAATTAATACACACAAATCTGTGGCTTTCCTATACACTAACGATGAACTAACAGAAAGAGAAATCAGGAAAACAATTCCATTCACAATTGCATCAAAAAGAATAAAATACCTCAGAATAAACCTAACCAAGTAAGTGAAAGACCTATACCCTGAAAACTATAAGACACTCTTAAGAGAAATTAAAGAGGACACTAACATGGAAACTCATCCCATGCTCATGGATAGGAAGAATTAATATTGTCAAAATGGCCATCCTGCCTAAAGCAATCTACAGATTCAGTGCAATTCCTATCAAAACACCAACAGCATTCTTCAACAAACTGGAACAAATAGTTCTAAAATTCATATGGAACCACAAAAGACCCCAAATAGCCAAAACAACCCTGAGAAGGAAGAGTAAAGCAGGGGGGATCTCGCTTCCCAATTTCGAGCTCTACTACAAAGCCACAGTAATCAAGACAGTTTGTTACTGGCACAAGAACAGACCCACAGACCAGTAGAACAGAATAGAGAAGTATTAAGCCAAACATATACAGTCAATTAATATACAATAAAGGAGCCGTGGACATACAATGGGGAAATGACAACCTCTTCAACAGCTGGTATTGGCAAAACTGGACAGCTGCATGTAAGAGAATGAAACTGGATCATTGTCTAACCCCATACACAAAAGTAAATTCTAAATGGACCAAAGACCTGAATGTAAGTCATGAAACCATAAAGCTCTTAGAAAAAAACATAGGCAAAAATTTCTTGGACATTAACATGAGCAACTTCTTCATGAACATATCTCCCCGGGCAAGGGAAACTAAAGCAAAAATGAACAAGTGGGACTATATCAAGCTGAAAAGCTTCTGTACAGCAAAGGACACCATCAATAGAACAAAAAGACATCCTACAGTATGAGAGAATATATTCATAAATGACATATCCGTAAAGGGTTGACATCCAAAATATATAAAGAGCTCACGCACCTCAACAAACAAAAAGCAAATAATCCAATTAAAAAATGGGCAAAGGAGCTGAACAGACACTTCTCCAAAGAAGAAATTCAGATGGCCAGCAGGCCCATGAAAAGATGCTCCACGTCACTAGTCATCAGAGAAATGCAGATCAAAAGCACAATGAGATATCACCTCACACCAGTAAGGATGCCCACCATCCAAAAGACAAACAACAACAAATGTTGGCAAGGATGTGGAGAAAGGGGAACCCTCCTGCACTGTGGGTGGAAATGTAAATTAGTTCAACCATTGTGTAAAGCAGTATAGAGGTTCCTCAAAAAACTCAAAACAGAAATACCATTTGACCTAGGAATTTCACACCTAGGAATTTACCCTAAGAATGCAGCACTCCAGTTTGAAAAAGACATATGCACCCCTATGTTTATCGCAGCACTATTCACAATAGCCAAGAAATGGAAGCAACCTAAGTGTCCATCAGTAGATGAATGGATAAAGAAGATGTGGTGCATATACACAATGGAATATTATTCAGCCATAAGAAGAAACAAAACCTACCATTTGCAACGACATGGGTGGAGCTAGAGGGTATTATGCTCAGTGAAATAAGCCAGGCAGAAAAAGACGAGTCTCATATGATTTTGCTCATCTGTGGAGTATATGAACAAAGAAAAAAACTGAAGGAACAAAACAGCAGCAGACTCGCAGAACTCGAGAATGGACTAACAGTTACCAAAGGGAAAGGGACTTGGGGGGATGGGTGGAAAAGGAGGGATAAGGGGGAAAAAAGGGGTCAGTACTATTAGCAGACATAATGTGGGGGGGGCACAGGGAGAGCTGCACAACAGAGAAGACAAGTAGTGACTCTAGCATCTCACTATGCTGACAGACAGTGACTGTAATGGGGTATGTGGTGGGGACTTGATGATGGGGGGAGTCTAGTAACCGTAATGTTACTCATGTAATTGTAGATTAATGATACCAAAGTAAAAATAAATAAAAAATAAAACACCTCAACACCCCACACACAAAAAGAGGAGCATCTTTGCCTAAAGATGAGGAGGAACGTCTGCATTTAAAACATCAGGTGAAGATTACAACACTTCCTAACATTTGTCAGTGTGTGCTGTCTTTAATCTAGTGGGTGTGTGCATAATTTAATTTTTTCTTAAACAGCGTTGGGAAAGGAGCATAGTTTTACCTCTCAGGTTTTGTTGACCTTTGGGTTGTGTGCCTATCTTTTACCCTTTTTGCCCTTTGACTAACCATTTGTATTAAACTGGCCAAAATAAAGCCCAAGTATAGTTTGCGTATCGGGGTAATGTGTAAAAGTTTTTCTTACAAAAATTCAGAGCACCTGGCAGCAGGTCTAACACACAGGATGTTCACTGAGGGACAGGGGTTAGCTGGGGTAGTGGGCAGGTAAATGGGTATGTTTGCACTGTGCTGAGTTTGGGTGAACATACTTACATAGTCCTTGCATTTTAGCTGTTGACCTAAGGCTCTTAATTGAAGATGTCCTGCGTCTTGCACAGACTGTGCGACCCCAACCACCACCACTTGTTGGTGTTTACAGTTATTGATGTTCTGTAGGGTCCCATCACCCTATGGACACATAGTCAGGATAAATTGCCAGCTCTGTCCCTTTCTCTACAGGTACCAAAGGCTTGGAATGTTCTCCTTCCACTCCCACCATGAACTCCTACTTCTACAAGTTCATGATCAACCTACTCAAGAGGTTCAGCAGTGAGCGTAAGCTCCTGGAGGCCAGAGGCGCTTTCATCATCAGGTCAGCCGCGGCGCGCCG
Source organism: Manis javanica (assembly GCF_040802235.1). NCBI lineage: Eukaryota > Metazoa > Chordata > Mammalia > Pholidota > Manidae > Manis > Manis javanica. Next base: position 52,599,922 of record NC_133172.1, read on the forward strand.
TCTCTTCCCCACCCAGCCCTGGTTTCCATTCAGCTCCATGGTGGGGCTTCGGAGCAACCATTTTCTCTTGCATTCCTCCTCCTTTTCTTGACCTTTTGTGTTTGTTCTTAAGAGAAACAGACGGTTTCCCCTTCACTGACCAGCACAAGGCAGGTTAGTGTCACCATTTTTCAAACAAATGAGTTAGTCTTTTACTTGTTAAGACGCTGTTTTCCCCTGAGGTTAAATATCCTCTGATCAGCTATTGTTGTCAGAGTCTTGGGAGAGAAGCAGACGAGCCGAGTGGAACATAAAATGGGGCTGCACTCAGAGCCGGCCACCAGCGTGGGCCTCGGCCAGGAATTGGGGGTGCCAGTGGCTCTGGCACAGCTGGGCTCTTGAGTCCTGTGAGCCTCGCCCTGGACAGCCCAAGGGCCCAGCACCAGCCCCTCGAGGCCCCCAGAATTGTCACCACCAGCAGGTCTGGCCCTGCCTGCTGCTCTGCTCCATGGACCAGTATCACCAGAAGAGCGGCCTTCAGGCCACCAAAACCTAGATGGGGCACAGACCCCTCCAGGCTCCCCAACAAAGCCAGGCAGAGAAGTTTTCCGGGATAGCCTGAGTGACTCCAGATGCTTCCCGGCAGTGGTTCTCAGCCCTGGCTGCGTGTTAGGTCACTGAGGGTTTTCACCCCGACCGGTGGAATCTCCAGGGCAATGAGGGTTAGGAAAGCCATCCAGGGTGCTGGGGAGCAGGCATGGCCACTGTGGTCCCAGGAGTCAGGAGCACCCCTAAGACCATCTCGGGGGTCTGAGAATTGAAAGAGGATTCCTGGCAGAGGGTCCATCCTGTACAGAGGCTTCAAGAAGGAAAGAGCATGGACAGCTCATTTTGCTGCAGACCAAGAAAGGCTCAGCTTTGTGGGCCACACCAAGGATTGGGGCCTTCCCCAGAGGTCAGGGGAAGCCACCAGAAGGGTTTGGGTAGGGTAGTGGTGTGATCAAACTTCTGCTTTTAAAGATTACTGTGTGCTGGGGGAGAATGGACGGAGGGGGGCAAGATGGACATGCGAGAGACCAGTTAAAAGGCTGTTTTCCCTATTAGAGATGGTGGCAGCTTAGTAGGTGACAGCAGAATCCAAGAATTATTAGGATGTGTAATTTGATTGGTGATTGATTGCATGAGGGAGTAAGGGGGGGAGGTTGGGAATGACACCCTGGACCTGGGACGTGAGCAGCAGAGTGGGCGGTGGTAGCGGTCCCTGAGATGGGGGCCCTGGCGGAGGAGCCGGGAGGGAAGAGTCCGTGTTTGAGTTTAAATTGCCTTGGGGACATCAAAGAGATGGTGAAGAAGCAGTTTGCTAGACCCACCTCTCAAAAGAGGGATGCAGGCCTGAGATACAAATCTGGACATTGATGGCAGAGTCATTCATTCATTCAGCAGTTATTACTGAGTACTGACTCTGAGGTGCTCTTCTAGATAGTTCTGTCCTTGTGGAGCTTTCATTCTTAGAACAGTCAGTGGCAAGAGCGGCAGAGAGGGAAGGGAAGGGGCCTGAGGCCAAGTCCTAAGGAGCTCCAGTGGGTAATGGTTGAGGGAGAAAGGAAGGCTGAGCAGAAGGGCCTGAAGGGCAGGAAGAAGCAGAGGAAAGGTGGGGAGGCAGGAGGCAGTGAGGGGAAATGAGGCCCCAAGAGAATCCACAGGAGCCATGGCAGGAGGCTGCCCAGCCACGGGGCGAGCTGAAATAGTGGGAGAAAGGAGATGGAGGGCGCAGGCCCAGACAGCTTCACCCAGATCTGTCTGCCGGACAAGGAGAGCCCCGGGGCCTAGCTTGAGGGCCAAGGGTGCCTTGAGAAAGGACTGAGTCCCAGGAGGGTAAAGGGCTGCCTGGCCAGGACAAATAGCGGGACCGCAGTTGGGAGGAAGGGAATTCTGATGGTCTAGACTACCAAAGGTGTCCCTGCAGCGGTGGGAGGATGTCAGCACCCTCTTGCTTTTCCGAGCCCTCACAGAGCAGGGTTTCTCAGCCTGGGCACTGGTGGCATCTGGCAATAGGCAGGCCTTTGTGGTGGGCGCTGTCCTGTGCACTGTTGGTTGTGGGGCAGCACCCTGGCCACTACCCAGTAGATGTCAGTAGCACACACACACCCGACACACCCAGCTGGGACAATCAAAAATGTCTCCACACATTGCCAAATGTCCTCCCAGAAGCAAAATCATTCCGGGTGAAAACCACCATTACAGAGGGACAGAAATGGGTTCTTAACCTCACTGGCCAAAAGAAGATTCCATGGTTTGCTTCACACTGAGTTGGACAAGTCATTCAAGGATTGAAGTAAAGATTAGAAGTGATATGAGAGATGTCCCCACACCAGTAAAATGGGCTACTCCCACATGAGTGACAGTTAACTTTATGTGGTTTTCCAGATTGCAGGGGTGTCGGCTCTCTTGACGAGTCCACCCTGCCTGGAAGACTTTCAGGGAAGCAGCGGAGAGACAGGCCTTTAACAAAGGAATTTGTAGTTAGTCTCCTCTCCAGAGAGCCAGGCTCTAATGGGTTTTTTCATCCTCTATCAGCCTCACGTACCCTATCAGAGGCTTGGGGACGGGGAGCTCAGAGGAGTAAGCTGCGTTCCCAGACGCGCCAAGAAGTGGCAGGTGTGGGTGTCTCCCCCATCCCTCCCCAGGGCCCCAGGCTCCATGAAGCTGGTGGCCCTGCAGCCACTCCATGTTCCCATTTACAGCCTCTAGGGCAGTGGAGTTTTACTTGCTTTGCAGCATCTGCGGAGCTGGGCTACAGACCCCTGCCCTCTGCAGATTCCGCAGCCACCACTTTATCCCCTCTGTGAGAGCGCAGAGCCAGGGGCCTTGAAGGCCCTGCACAACCTGCGGGCCGAGACCACCTGGACCCAGCTCCTCCGAGGGTCCTCTGGGCCTGTGGGGTCCTCCCTCCTTGTATACCCAGCATGGTGGTCGCTTGCTGTTCCAGGGCTCACACCCCTCGTGGACCACACTGGGGCCTCAGTGGCCATCAAGCCTGGCCTCTGCTCCACTCCAGACCGCCCTCCTGCCCGCCTCCTAGCCCTTGGCATGAGCACAGAGAACCAGTGGGCTGGGACAGAAGACAGCTGTGGCAGGGCCCCCATACACATCCTTTACTGTGTTTGTTCAGCTTGCCATCTCACCAGAAGCAGCCCTGGCACTTGTCTTTACATGTTACGGCGATAGCCACCTCGCCAGCTTCCTCTGGGCCACACCGGACTGTGGACCTGCTGCCTGCCGAGCCAGCACACCAGGTTACTGCCGACCAGCCCAGGTCACAGTCCAGCCACCCATTCTAGGGTCTCAGGGCGCACACAGCAGTGTCGGATGTGGGGGGGTGGGGGGGCCTTGGAGACTTGAGCTTTCCTCTTCCTTCCCGGGGCCCGAGGGGGCTGAGGCGCTTCAGCAGAGGTCTTCTGGGGAGCAGCCCTCAGCATTGTCAGCCTGCTTCTCATTTCATTTACTCATTTTCTGCTGACAGCTTTAAAGAGGAGCATAACATACATGCAGACTGCTGAGACGAAGCCACAGGCCTGATAAAAAAACACAGTAAATGATTTAACCCTCTCCTTCAAGTATAACACGTGCTGTCCATACAGGACAAAGGCATCCGGAAGTTCCTGAAGAGGCAAACCTCTGGCAGCGGGTCTTGGTGTTGAGGGATATGCATGATTTCCTCCCCCGCACACCCTTCCCAGGCTGTACCTCCCTGGGGGTGGGAGTGAGCCCCTGTACTCCAGCCCGGTCCCAGGAGGCAGGGGGGTGGACAGCCTGCGTCCAACTGGCCTTGGTGTCTGGTAGAACAGTGGAGGTGTGTGTTGAGGTCGGGAAAGCCAATGGCCCCAAACCTCATCCCAGCCGGACTCGCAGCAACCTGCTCTGGCCCAGGCCCTTTACTGCATGGCCGTCGAGGCCATACCCGCATACGGAGGGAAGAGGAGGACATGGGCAGAGGCTGCGATGGGGCTGGTGCCGAGCACCCCCCAGCCTACCCACACCCACAGCACCTCCTCAGGACTGTACAGGAGGCAGGTAGAAGGCCCCCCACAGGCCCTTGGGGCCAGACTAAAACTGGAGCCTCTGCAGGCAGACACACTTGGGTTCGAATCCCAGTTCCTCCAGTTTTTAGCCGCCTGACCTGTTTCCATCCTCTCTTGCTTCTACTGTAAGATGAAGATAATAGCGCCTTGGCGTTTGCGGAGAGGGTTACATAAGACTGAGCGTTACAGCTCTCAGCGCAGCTTGGCAAAGGGGAGCCGCTGTTCCGCCTCGTGATGCAGCCTCGGCCTCCCACGGTGGTCTGTGGGGAGGGGAAATCAGACTCAAGAGGGAGAATAATTGAAGCTTCTGTGCGGAGAGCTGGCTCCAGGGGCTGGGCCCACAGCCCCAGCGCCCAGGGCACACAGCAGCAGCCCAGCCCCGACCCCACTAAAACAACTCTGCCCAGAGTAGGTGTTCGTGTACATTCCCTCCCCGGCCCCTCCCACCCTCCGGCCAGCGCTGGCGGAACAAGCACAGCGCTTGTTTTCCCATGAACTAGTCCACTTATTCTCGGTAGAAAAGGAAAGGAGGGAGAAAACGCAGCCTCTTTGATAAACTATGATATGAACCCAGCATCGTCCAGCAGCTGTGATCTGTACAAGGCCTGCTTCTGTGCCAGGAAGCGAGCGAGTCTGAGGATGCTCCTCTCTGCCGGCCAAGGTGGCCGTCCAGCCCAGGGTCCTTTGGCTTAATCAACTGTGCCTCTCCCCCGCCTCTTCCTGCTGCCTTGCAAAGAGGACTCGCCAGAGAGGGCTTTCCTTTTAACAAGTGCCTGTGCTGTGAGCCCCATGGCTCCAACCCCAGCCAGCCCTGTTGGTGGCTGTGGTCCCGAGCACCCTCCCATGGGAAATGAGTTGCCCCTAAGGTGAGGTGGGCTCTTGAAGAGGTTGGGCTGGGGGCCCCAAATGCGGGGAGGGGAAGCAGTCATGAGACTTCTTCCTTGAGACTCTGACCCAGAGAAGCCCCGAGACAAGGCTTCGGTTCATTCTGGCGCTCCCCTCACCTCTGGATCAGGCAGACATGACAGCTTCTCCAATAAATGCTTGGAGTCCCTAATACACACCCCTATTTATCCTGCCTCCCCCTTCCCTGTGTCCCAGGTTTGCCTGTGAACCCTGTGTCGGCAGGGGGTTGGGGAATTGACTGGACAGTGAGGTGGGTGGTGGGAGCCCTGGTCTAGGAAGCCACTGGAAACTGGACTTGTTTTTAATTGCAGTTCCCAGGCGGGAGCAGGAGGGGGGTCCCCAAGAGAAGCAGCTCTCTTTCATGTCGTAATTGGGAAATTCCATTTTGCTGCTCTTGTAAAGTTCTTCCTGTGAGACAGGCCCTCAGCTGGGGCCAAATTGCCAGTGTCTGGGGCAGCTGCACCAGCTGACCCCTCCTCACCCAGCTGCCCTCCTCACCCTGTGCAGCCTCCCAGGCCTTCCCGGCTTCTGGAGTCCCTTGCCTTCAGGTTCACCCCCATTACTCTGTCTTCATACATGTCACCTTACCTGCCAGGGGGCATTGGCTAGTCCCCCCAAGTCCCATTGTGCCGGGGCTAATGAAAGATGAATCTCAGTCAAGTGGCGAGACTCAGAGACCCCGGGTTCAAAAGGCCTTTAGAAAGGGTGCTTTACTTCAGGACCTCAGCCTGCAGGGAAGCTTCTAAGAAGTCCCCCTGGTTTTATTCCTCTCTCCCTTTTAATGCATTGTGCTCATTTACGCAGAGTAAAAGTAAATTGCCTTGACAAACATGTGACAACCTAAGTCTGTCTACTAGAAGAGGCCCCGATCCACCTACCCAGAATGCAGATGGGTTTTGATCTTCTATTGTTTGTCGCCATGTTGATTGGGTTTCCAGCTGAGGGGAAGGGACAGGACATTGAACCAGGGCTGGAGGAATTCTTCTAAGTAATTTCCTGCTTCCCTCTCAGAAGGAGCTTCTCTTCTTGCTGCTGACTTTTAAGTAATTCTGCCCAGCCCGTGTGTGAATCTTCTGGACCTTTCCAGTCATTCCTCCCTCCCGGGGGCCAGAGCTGGGGTACTTTTGTTGAGATGCAGGAGAGCAAAGGGAATGTGTGGCAGAAGCTGTTTTGCACAGCCAGCTCTTGGCCCTGATCTTCTAATTGGAGACAACGCTGAGGGAATGTGAATGGCGGGGAAGCATGATCTGACGTGCCAGAGAAGGTGGCCTGGAAGAAAAGAATCCTGCCCTCAGAGGTAAAAAGATATCCCTTGTGAAGGGCAAAATTCAGGCATCCCAGAGAGCCTGACTCAGTCTGTTTTCCATGTTCCCCAACCCTTGGAAAAGTGCCAGCATCCCAGCACTTCACAGAACCATCTGTGACGTGGTGCTGACAGGGAGGGCTGGGGATCTGGGGGGCAGGCCAGTGGCTTAGCTCTGCCTCCCCTAAGCAGTCCCTGCACTGTCCCTGAGAACTCACTGTCATACACACTGGTGCTCCCTGTAAGAAGTGATGTGTTTTCTTCTGGAAAATGGAAACTACTAGTCATGAGCCTTGTTAGGCCAGGCTGGGATTAATTAGGTCTGCCAGTGGGGTGGCGGGAGGAGAGGAAGTGCTGGCCAGAGGAGCCCTGCTCAGTGTGCTGCAAGCATGAGCACTTCCGGTGGAAGTGTGTCCCCGTGTTCCAAGGGTCCACTAGCTTTGATCAGGCCTTATGGGAGGTTAGAGGTCACAGGTGAACTGGGCAGGGGGAGGCCACATGACCCAATCAGCTCTGCTCTCACAGAGCCAGTCATTCACCCTGTGCCTAGAAGCCCCTGTGGAGGGGGTGAGGGTCCATGGATGGACCAGTGGGAAAGCTCATTCCGTGTCCACTGTGCAGTCGTGCCTTGTGGGATCTTGGCACCTCCTGCATTCCCCAGCCTCTAGTTAAAGGCACTTCCCTGTAGTCTGCACACATGAGAGGCATCAGCGCCCCAGCCCATGGCTCAGGCAGTCAGCAGGGCTGCAGGGTGACTGTCAAGAACCGTTGCTGGGGGCTGAGAACTTGGTAGTGAATTTCTCTCTAAAGCTTGAGAGGTTGTTTCTAGATGGAATCTGCAGTACTCACTGGATCTGTTTATACTTTACCTAAGGATGCCAGTTGACCTTGGTAAGTCAGACAGCTCCGTTAATTAATTAGCATGTAGCTGATGGGTATCCTAATGTAGCATCTTAACAAAACAGCACAGGTTTGGAATTGGCCCCTGGAAGCCATTTCCTTCCTCCTTCCTCTTGGGATAAGGCTGCATCTCTTAGGCAGGACAGACAAGTGGGTGTCCTTAGTTTTAAAAGTGCTTTTAAACTCCTGCTCAGCATCAGTCACTGGGTGTCCTCTGGTCATCCATTGTAGGGTGAGGTTCTTGGGAAGCTTGTTCTTTCATCCTGGGCTGGCCGCAGGATCACAGACACACCTACACTCCCACCCACCCCCACACACACACGCTCGCTCTCTCTCTCTCTCTCGCTCTCTCTCTGTCTTAAGAAAAGTACACAGAAGGGTTTCTGTCACTTGCGGTTTGTGAGAGGCCATCCAGACCAGCTGTCCCTCCTGCATGGAAGGGGTGGCCCCGACTGAGCACAGAAGATGGTTGCACCTTGGAGGACCTTGGGGGTCCTGGGCACTAAATTCAGCCTCAGACGAGGAGCACAGCCCATGTGAAGTGGCGTACAGTCCACGGGGAAGGGTGCCCTGGGACCCAGGTCTGGTGGCCTACTGAAGACACTCTTGGGATCTGAAGTGGATGGTGGAACTTTCTTTAAAGCTCCCAGGAGAGCGTAGGCTCTGAGTCTGCTGGTGTTGTCATTGTATCTTTGAGTGCCCCCGGAGCACCAGAGCATTCCCGCCCAACCCCTCCCCAAGTCTTGGGATGTGACCACAGCACTGGTATGTGCTCCGTGAGGTGCTCCAGAGCCGCCTAGAAACCCCAGACTGAGGTTCTTGCTTGTCTTCCAGACTGGGTGGTAGGAAAACCGCCCGATTTCCAGCCTGGACTTGGCTTTTCCTCAGCCCTCGTTGGAAAGAAACTGTTCCTTGTGGCATCTCCCATTCATTCAGGGCCACTGACCCACAGAAAATCCTGTGGGTTACCCAGTACCTGTCCTGATGTCACCTCCCCGCCCTCTGCCAGGGCTCTCATCCTGCCGGCCACCACCTCTCAAGCAGAAGTGAACCACTGCGTAAATCTGCATGTCCTTCCCTGTCTTCCTTGTAGGCCCCCAGCCTCCTCCAGGCTCCTGCCCGTCGTTATGCTGCCTGCTTCCGGTCTGTACTGAGATGACATCATCTCACTGGAACTGCCTGGCACTTGGACAGCAAGTGTCTTGTCTTGGTGCAAACCTCTGTTCTAACTGTTGCTCAAGAGGACACGTCTCACCCCCTCCCCGTTCCCGGAGTACTGGTGTCTCATCGCCCGTGCCCGCCTGCTCTCCCTGAAGGAGAGCTGGCGTGGTTTCCGGTGCCTTCCAGAGTTCTCTCTCCTTCTGCGCTGATCCTCTGTCACGCATCCTGTGCTGTTGGGAGCCCTGCCTCCCGCTCTTTCCTTTCGGAAGCTGCTGTCCCAAGTGCTGAGTTTTGCATCTCTTTCTCCATTTCCCCAGAAAAGGTGCCACAGGCCCAGCCCCAGCTCTCCCACGTGACCAGTTTCCCGTACTTGGGGCCTTCTCAGCCTTCTTGTTTTGCTCCCCCAGGAGCTTCCTCTTTAGCCTGAATTTAATGGCACCCTGGCTCCCTGCCCCACTCAACCTTGTCTTCAGTGAACCCATGGCAGTGGGCAGGTCCTTCTGGCCCCGACTGCTGTCTGCAGAGGCAGTGCCTTCCCTGGGGTGGAAGAACACTTGTGCAGACTGGAGGCTCCCAGGCCTTCATGTGGCTTCAGAGAAGAACATGTCTCAGAAGCTCTGCTGTGTCCACAGAAGTTGCGACTTGTTTTCTGCTCAATTTTGCCGCCCCTGGCAAAGCTCTCCTGTTTCTGACCCACCTGATGCTCTTTGCTTCCTCACCCCGATCTGTCATCTCTCCTGCTTCTGATCAGGACTACATGTCAGCCTTACTTCCCCTGATACCTTGATGCCCCTAATGCCTTTTGTAATAAAGAGCAGCATACTACTTAAAAGTGCACAAATTGTAAGCACACTACAGCTCAGTTGATTTTTGCTAATTGTGTACACCCATGTAACAAGCACTCAGAACAGAAAGTAGAGCATTGCTAGTGCCTGGAAGGTTCCTTTCATGTCTCTCAGCATTACCCTTGTTCCCAAAGTAGCCACCATTCTGACTTCTACCACCATAGGTTCTTTTTACCTGGTTTTGAACTCTATGTAAGTGGAGTCCTACAGTCTGTGCTCTTTTACAGTCTGGCTTCTTTTGATCCCCCTGATGTCTGTAAGATCCATCTGTGTTAGATGTGGCAGTCGTTCCGTTTGTGTAGAATATGCCACTGTATGAAGATACCATGATTCATTTACCCAGTCTGCTGCTGATGGGCATTTGGTTACTTTCAGTCTGGCATTACTGTGAATAATGCTGCTGTGAACATATGCATTGCATTACTCTTAGATATACACCTAGAAATTGCTGGATCAGAGATCACACTAGCAGATACCGTCTCAAGTGGCTGTACCAGTTTCCACTCTCATCAGCCATCTGTAAGAGTTTCATTTGCTCACAGCCTCATCTACACTTGGTAATAATGTCAGTCTTTGCTTTTAGCCATTCTGGTACATGTATGGTGGTATCACCTTGTGGTTTAATTTGCACTTTCCAGAAGACTAATGAAGTTGAAGAACTGCTCGTCACTTATTGGCCTTTTAGACACCCTCTTTTGTGATGAGCCTTTTCAAGTCATTTCTCCATTGGATCTTCAGTGCTTTTCTTACTGATTTGTGGAGGTTTTTATATATTTTTGATTCAAGTCTTTCTCAGATGTATACAGTGTAATTATCTTCTACTCTATGGCATGCCTAATCGCTCCCTTAAAAGAAGTTCTGTATTTTTAATGTAGTCCAAGTGATCAGTCTTTCTTCTCAATTAGCATTTTTTTATATTTTGTGGTGCTTTCAGGGGATTAGGAGCTCACGAGTAAAGCTGCCTGTTTCTGGTTGATGTTTGGTAAGCATTCCCAGCGGGCCGGACGCAGAGTGCAATCCACCTAGAGCCCAGAGGTGTTATTGCTTAGCTCTGAACAGTGTCTTGGAGGCCACCCAGTCCGGTCTGCTTGTGCTTTGTGAAAACAGATTCCTAGCCACCCTCCATCCTGCCACCCAGCCGAATCCTGGGGGTTTCTGGTACAGCCAGGCCAGCAGTGGTCTTCAGTCTGGAGTTGGGAACCACTGATATGACTGTATTGGTCAGCACTCTTGAGTGGCAGGGGGCAGGAGCCCAGGTCAGAGGCACCCGGGCTTGACGAACCTGTGTAACCAGACAAGATTCAGAGGCTCAGCATTTCCCTGTGGTGCGTCCCTTCTTGGTCCATCTGGAGTCGGCCTTGTTTTTGTCCCTTTGAGTGGCAGAGGCACAGCCACCACGTCCTTGCAGTCTAGGCTCTGACAGGGGGATGCTGAGTGGCTCACAAGGGGTCATGTGCCCCCCGAGGTGGGGGCAGCAGCCTTAACAGAAGGCTCTCCAGAGGAAGGGGCTGCTCTTCCCAGGAGGAAGGGGGAGACCCAGAGCAGTGGGAACCACGGGCCCGCTGCGTGGCTGCTTCCTGAGCAGTTTTATTACCTGAAAAGTGAGGCCAGCGGTCATCGAGACCTCCTAATCCTTCAGAGGATTAAATGACGGAACCAAAAAGTGCCTAGAAGAGTGTCTGGCACCTGGTAACCGTGCAGTAAGTGCCAGCAGTGACCATGACGGCCGCCAGGAGAAGAATCCACCTTCTCGTGCACCTCAAGAGACAGGGCCAGGGGGCGGACGGGGTGGAGTTGAGAGCTGGGCTGCACCATCTCCCCGTTTCCATCCCCTTGACCCCTCGGATGCAGCACACTGCCACTCCCTCGGGCCAGGCTCCTGAAAGTGGTGTTCTTCTGAGTTGACTCACTTTCTCTTATTTTCTAGGTTAGAGTAAGAGAGCCACTGAGCAAACTGAGACCTGACCCCAGGCGTCCTCCCATCCTGTGCCCCCACCCTGTTCAGAGCTGCCCGGTCAGGACCCTCGATTGCACGTGACAGAAAACCACTTCTCACCCTTGTGTTGATAAAAGTGAAGGTAGCATGCAGTCAGGGACAGGGATCAGCTCATTAAAAACTAGAAGTCTGTGACTAGAGCCCTCCTCGTGTGCCCAGGACTCCGTCTTCCCCTGTCACCTCCACGGCCGGCTCTCCTTCCTCCTCTTCTGGCCCCATCCTGGGCAACCCGTCCGTCCTGTGGCACGATGGCCCCCAGCAGCTCTTGGCTCACCCGCGGTCTCCTCGTGCCCCAGCCATCAGCCGTCCTGGGCTTGAGTCTCACTGGGCCTGGCACCGTGGCCAGGAAAGCCTGTGCCCAAGTTGTGCAACCACCCTCAGACCCAGGAGCAGGAGCAATTCCTAAATCACAGCTCTGGCACAGAATCCCGGGCCGTGGGCGCTGAGGAGGCAAGTCTGTGGTTTAAGCTCAAAGGCTGACTGCAGTGGGGTGTGCAGCAGGCCCCACCGAGGGCCCACTGTGATGGCAGTGGAAGGAGTGGCTCTCCCCTCCACCCTCCTTGCAGCCAAGTCCACCATCCCTCCAGGGAGGAGGGCAGGGGAAGGGTGGGGCGGTGCGTGGGACCGGGGGCAGTGGGGTGGCATCGAGGAATTGGGCCTCCTGTATGGCTTCCTTCCTTTTGCAACACTGCAGCTTGTCAGAGACTAGAAGTCATCTGTGCTGTTGTCAGGTGTGGAGTTGGGGTTAGACACAAACCCAGCACCTTCCAGTCCTGGCCGGCCACTCCCTGCCCTCCCCCCGCACGCATGCTCCCAGAATGGTAGTTCCGGGCCATGACTGGAGAGAGTGGGAGTCTCAGTCTGGATTTTAGGTTCAGTTCAGAGTGGCCAGAGGCATTAAGAGCTGAGTCCTTTCACACGGGAGGAGCCACGGCTCTACTTTCCCCGCGACCTCTCACCACCTTTGTGTGCGGCCTGGGCCAGGCGGCCGGGGCCCTACAGCTGCAGCACACGGGCCGGGCAGGTGTGCAGGAGTGCTGTGGGGGTAGGCAAGAGCTGGGGGCAAGGGTCAAAGGTTCACCCCCACAGGCTCCTTCCCGTGACTCTTCCTGGAGCGCCAGTGGTGTGCCTGCCAGGCCCCATGCCAGCCCTGGACACACACAGGACTGAGAGCAGGTTCCTGCCCTCACTGGGGTAGCACTCTAGTGTCACAGGCAGATGAGCAACAAAGGACTAAGTGTGCCCCGGTGTTGTGAATCATGCTCTGGAGGAAACGAGGTGGGGGGTCCTCAAGGTCGAGCCTGTGGGAAGCGGGCACCGTGGCCTCAGCGGGCCTGGAAGCTGTGACCTGGATCCGGTGTTTCTCAGAGCATTAAGTGCCCTAGTTTTCCCTCTCCTCAGGCTCAGCTGAAGCTACGCCAAGAATTGGCTTTTAAAGGCTGCCTGGAACGTGGTTTGGAGCCAAAAATCTATAGAGCCAGTGCATTTGTGACCTTGTAGAAAACGCTTACTGAGGAGAGGCAAAAGGATAGGATTTGGAAATTTTTTTTTTCCTTTTCAAAATTAAAAAAAAAAACAAAAAACAGTTGGCCTCCTCGCCGCAACCCCTTGCCCTCCTGGCACATTCCCTCCCCAGGGTCCCCCCTCCAGCCCTCACGCTCCTCTCTTCCATTTGGCCACACCTCCCCCACCCCCAGTCCTTCCCCATCCCCTGTGCTTCAGGAATAAAAAATACCAAGTGGGCTAAAATAAGGAGCCTGGGTATATAGCCCTGGAAATTAGGCCACAGCTGTCAGGCCAGGCAAGAGTCCTGGTCTCTGAGAATGCAACTGCCAGGAGCAAGCACGCAGCCCCTCCCCAGTGAGGATGGATACGTGGCTCCGGCTCCGTGGCTCCCCAGCAGCCTCCCCCACCCCAGGGGCTCTGCTATGCAGGCCAGGGAGGGCCAGGAAATGCCATCAGTCATTGAGCAGACCTGTCCCAGTCAGTGCCCACTGGCGGGGCACCTCAGTGGGCAGAGCAGGGATCATCTCTGCCAGGGATCTTCGCAAACCAAAGCAGGGATGGTGGTCTATAGGAAGGGATGGGGTGTCAGGGGGTGCCTGGCCCCAATGGAGGGGCCCAGGAGAGCCTCAAGAAAGACGAACTGTCTCCCTGAGCCATGAAACATAAGTGGGATCTAGCTGGGGGTTGGGGGAGATGGTGTTTCTATCTCCCAGCCTGCTCAGAAGCCCAGAGGCCAGTACTCAGGCATCCCAGGAAACTGAGAGTGGGCCTGGGATTAGGCCCCTGGTTGTCTCATGAGCAGCCCTGAGGTGCCCAGTGAGCCACTAGAGAGCCTGCGCAGGTTCAGAAAGGTCACTGTACCCACTGTGGGTGTGCACAGGGCCCTGAGAAGAGAAACTGCTGAGATATGGCCAACCTGGAATATTCAGGATGGCACTGAGCCCCCGTCTCCCCCAGCCAAGGAGGGACTGCGGGTCTGCACGAGGCCACACCTGGGGGGGCTGGCCCCCAGAGCGCCGAGCTGAGGTGTGTTCCCAGGACTTGCAGTGGACAGAAGGGCAGTGGGGCCAGGGGCCCATGGGCTGGGAGAACACTCCCTCATCTATAACAGCTGTGGCCCTGCAGTCCCGCTCCTGCCATAAGCTTCATAAAACACCAAAGGCTACTAAAGGAGTGAATCAGGAACCTTGCTTGACAGGGGATCAGGCTGCTACATCGTTCTAGAAGGATCAGTGCTGCTGGGACCAGAAAGTTGAGCAGATAACCTGGACTGAGTTTAAACTTTTCTTGACTCCCCAGACATCCCTGCCCTGACTTGTTTGGCTCTTCAGGGAACACTGCTTTCAGCCAGTTAATTCCAGATGCCCGTGAATTCCACCTATTTGCCTTATCCTTTGCTTTCCCTGAAGAGGAGTCAGCTTTTCCTTCCTCCCATGGGAGCTGAGCCCTTCCCTCCGTGACACATGAAGGCCTGCTTCCTTTGAGCCCCTTTGCTGAAGGAGACCCCGCCCACCTCTGTAGGTAGCCTGGCCCTAACTGGTGGCAGGTTCCTGTGTCACCTCCTTTCCTGTCTACCTTAAAGCCTGAGCACCTGCCCATGGCAGTTCCTTCTGCCTCTCCTGTCCTCCCAGTAGCCTGGTAATTGGTTTCTCAGGTCTTCAGCTGTGCACCCTGTCTGTGAGTGTTTCCCAGTCCCCTGACCCTCCGCAGGAAGATCTGTAATCTTACTGCCATGGGAACCCTGAGGGGAAGGAGATGCAGAGAAATGGCTGCTCTGTCATTTCTCCAGCCCTCCAATCTCACTGCTGCAGCCCAAGGTCACACTCCCCCACAGGTTGGGGCTCTGGGTCTGGTATGGCAGAGCAGCCGCCCAGAGATATCTGTCCCCAGCTCGCCTCCCAAGATGAGCATCTATAATTATAGCTCTTGGAAGGTTGCAGCTTTCATTTTCGAGACGTTTGAAGAAAAGTTCAAGTCCCTCTTCACATGTTCAGTCTTCCCAAGCCAGCTACAGAACTCTAGTGGAGAAAAGACAACCATCAAAGATGTGCGCACAGGCAGGGGGCAGGGGAGGCAGGCCCGAAGAAAGGAAGATAGACCCCGTCAGGCGTGAGCACCCGAAGGGCATGAGGGGAGGGGAGGGTGGCACCGAGCTTCAGTGCTGGCAGCCCCACACTCGTGCCACCTCTCAAGGGCCCACACCTCCCGGGGATTTCCTCAGAGTCCCCTGCTGCAACTGTCCCTGCCTGCCATCCCCCAAGTCCATCCCTCTTCCTCAGCCTTGACTTGGCTCTGTCGTGCCCCTCAGAAAGGACATCTGGAAAGGCAGCCCCAAGATCCTGTGTGCTTAAAATTGGAAGAAGGCGGTTGCACAAGACAATAGTGATTTAAATAGGAGCCCAGAAGGTGCACAGCTAGGGTCCTACAGAGACTCTCGGATCTCCCTGCATGGCATGGCTGCATCGCACATGTAAGACCCAGGCCATTTGTGTGAGGTGGCCTTCTTGCTCTGATTGAAGACAGAGGCTTCATCTCCATTGATAAGATTTCCTTTCCTCGTGATTCTATTTCAGGAAACAGCCTCCCCTGTAGTAGGCACTCCTGCCTCAGAGTGGAGCCCGGCCTTTTCTCCTGCTCCTATTATGCTAATCACTCCTTGCAAACAGGCCGACTTTGTAGGAGGTTTGCCTGGTTTTAGATGAAACCTACGCCTTTGAAGCAAAGAGCCACAGAAGCTAAAAATATCATTTCCCGGCTGTTGATCCTCTCATTTGTAAAATGCATGTTTCCATTGTTAAATCTGCAAGTCTGCAGCAGCCGCCACTCCAGAGTGGGAAGCACTGCGTGCCTGGAGCACTGATGCCCACTGGGGAGACGCCATCTTCCCAGAGCCCTGCTCCCCTGCTCTGCCTCTGAGGACCTCCATGGAGGAGTCAAGACAGTCCCCAAATGTATAGGATTCTACACACCTTCTTATTTATTGTTCAAGAAAAAGCTTAAGCCAGTAAGATAAAAATTGAGATAATACAGAAGAATATAGCGTAGCATGTGAAAGACTGTCCAGTGCCACTGCCCCCACAGCAGGAGCCTGTTTGCAGTTTCACACATTTCCTCTCAGAACATTCTTGGCATGTGTAAATACCCAGCTCCGTGTGGTGTGTGGTAGTGGTTTTCTGGCCGTGGACCGTAGACTCGAGATAGTTCGGCAGCTCACGTGGCCTTCCCTCACCCCTGCTTTTGGCAAAGCCCTTCTCTCCCAGCATCCTGAACCCGTCTGGTCACGGCATTCGAGTCTCTAGCCGTAAGTTCAGCAGCTCAGGGCCACTGTCCCTTGTCAGGGCCACCACATCACAGCGTCAGCTCTGTCCTGGTTCTCTCTGGGTCATGGCGTGCTGCTGGGGGAGGACAGGGTGGCTGTTCCCCAGCAGCCCCCTTGCCTGGACAGCTCTGCTGAGGGTGCCTTGTCTGTACCCGGCACCTGGGGTTGTGCAGGTGCCCACAGGACTCTCTCCCCAGAGGGCCCTCCATGGACACCTCACATCTGGGGCCCTTTCTTATTCTCATGTACTTAATTCAGTGGAGATTTCCTGGGCTAGAAAGGAACATCTGGATGAAAAGCCCATTTCATGCATCTTTGAATTCCCTAAAGATGACTGATCACAAAAGGAGTTTGTTCAGCCTCCTGGCGGGGGGTTGAGGAGAACACAAATAAAAATGCCCTTCCATTTGGCCACGAGGGACTGCTTTGTCCCATCACTTCTGCAGTGGGCCTTCTGTCCTTCCAGCCCCTTCACTCATCTTTTTACCATTTTCCGAGAGACTCAGCATTGAGGCTGCTCTGATATTCGCCCTTTGCTATCAGCAGTGGATATTCGTGTTCTGCCTCGCATTCAGCTTTCTGATGTTTATCCCCATGCCCTTTAAGTGGGCATTTTTAAGGAGCTGCAGAAAACAATCTCAGTTCGCAGAATGTCATAAAACCCCAGACTAAAGAGTTGAAGGCCAGAAAGGCATTAACCGTTCTAGCTCTGGAATCTTCTCTGGAAGCCAAATGTTAACCAGAAAGGCCAGAGTGGCATATGTCAAACACAGCAGCTGGCAAGTATGTCCAAGGCTGGGGAGCCGAGCCCAGACATGTTGCCACCAGAGGGGCCACGCCTGAGCAGAGGGTGATGGCAGCACAGGTCTGGCCTGAGAGCTGATCTCCTTCGGTTTGAGTGGGGCAAATCGGGCTGGGCACAGCAGGCTTGGGAGCATAAGGCGGAGGCCAGCAGGCGTGTAACAACGCCAGGTGGAACAGGAACACTGGGACTAGGCTGTGGAGAGGTGAGGGCTTGGTCACGAGAAGGAAAGCACCTGGAGCCTTCTGCCCAAAACCCCGAGCGCACCCTTGGGGACTGCTGGTAAGATCTCCCCGCCCCTGCCGGCGAGCGGCATCACCAGGCTTGTAGCGGGAGCTCGGAGGCAGATCGGGGGCAGTAGTTCTGTCCTGACTGTGAGGCCTGTTAACAGTACAGATCGCCGACTTCCTGGAATGGGCCTGAGTGAGGTCTTGGTGTCCCAAATGACTCACGGGAATCCAGCGTACGGTAGCTTCAGGAGTCTTGGTGAGGGGCTGTTCCTGGCTTGGAGGGCCCTCCTGGTTCTGGAGGGTGATCGTACAACCCCTGGGTGGGAGAGGACACTGATGGGAGAAGGGGTGGTGCCTCCCTCTGTGTATGGAGCTCAAGGGCGGAAAGCAAAATGTCAGCCCCTGCTTGACACCCTTCCAGGACACATTAAATCCCTTGGAGGGAAGTCAGCGTGGAAATGTGAGAAGGAGATTGCTGTGACCCCCCGGGACACACAGCCACCAGGACGGCCCATCTGAATGAAGAATTTGGGAGGGAGACACTCTGGCCTCGGTGCAGTGACCACCCAAGTCAGACACATGGCTTCAAGGTTACAGGGACAGGGCTGTGGGTCCTGCCGAGGCCTCGGCAGTGGAAGGAGGTGCTCGCCAGCTCTAAGTGTTTGTGGTTGGCCAAGCAGCAGGAGAGAGCGGTCCCTTGGCCTGGAACAAAGGACTAGTTCAGGGGAAATGGGATGAAGTAAAGGAAAATGTGAACAGAGAGACTTGCTAAAGACAGTCGGGACAAGGAGTGTCCCTAAGCCATTCCTGGATGCGGTGGAGCAGCCCGGCCAGGCCCCCCGGCTCCCGACACTTCTGTTAACTTGCCTGCCTTGTTTCTCAGCAGGTCACCCCAGTAGTTTGAAGGGGGAAATGGCAGAGATGAGGGCGAGTCTTTCCCCTACCTGTCCCAAGGCAGATTCTCTACCCCAAGGGTCCCAACGTGAGGTCACGTGCCATGGGATAAATGGGACCTCTGCCCGGGGCATTGGAGTGTCGGGGAATTGGAGCCTGCAGTCTGGTGGGAGAGGGGCTGGGCCAGGGAGGAGAGGCCTGTGTCCTCCTGCAGGTGGCACACAGCATGGACTGTCTGACAGGGGGAACTTGAACTCTGGGTCAGGGACTTGAGTTGGTTATGGCCCTGGCTGTGTCACCTTGGACTGGTCCTTGGCTTCAGTTTCTTCCTCTATCCCAAGAGCCCAAGATCTCTGAGGGCCTCTGTGCGCCTGGTTGAAAATTGGCAGGGTCCTGGATGAGCAGGCAGGGCTGGGGCCAGGAAACAGTTTGCCAGGCTGTTTGTTGGCATTAAGGCAGGGTGCAGCCTCTGCATAGATAGGGGCCACCTCAGCGGGAGGGCTGAGCATGTCCTCGGAAGGAAATCCCACTGGGCAGGGCAGGAGCTCCGAGGGTTTCAAAGGGGAGGACAGGTTCCATCCGTGGTTCTCTAACAGTCAACCCAGGGGACTCCCAGGCATGTGGGACTCAGGGATGCTGTTTCTGCAGCCGTGTCAGACTAGACACAGAGTGCCAGCAGCCATTGCATTGAAATTCCACCACCACCACCCACACCCAGCCTCAGGCCGCAGCTGGCCCGGGACTTGCACTCAGGAGCTGTGGCTCCTAGCAGAGGTTTCTGGGTACCTGCTAATGGAGTCACACACACACTAGATTTCTACCCCAACCCAGCTCTGTTTGGGTCCTGGCCTCAGAGCTGTGGGTGCAGCTCCCAGACTCTGCCTCCTGCCGAACCCCTTGGAGACGAGCCATCACCCAGCAGGGCACAGCTAAGTGTGTGCCCAGATCAGCACCGTCCTGGCCAGGTGTGGCCAGTGCCTGTCACCCAGAGAGGTAGCCCCAGGCTGAAGGGGGTGGTGGAAGGAGCTGGTTTACATATAAACTGGCCCAGAGTCACAGTAAGTTTCTGGAGAAACTCTGGCTGTGATCCATCAGAGGGCCCAGTGATGTCTGTAGCCAGAGTGCCCCCAGACCACCTGGGGCACACACACAGGGCATAAGAGCCCCTGTGCCAGCTGGACCTGGACCTGCAAGCCAGGTACCTAGGCAGGCAGCAGCCAAGAGCTTGGGGTGCTGGGTTGGGCCTGACCAGGTGGGGAGCAAAGCTCTAATCTGTGCTTCACTTTCCTTCTCTGCTAAGAGGGGAGGGTTGAGATAACACCTGTCCATGTTAGAAGGATTTAAGGTACATAACATGCCTAGTGTAGAGAAAACACTCACAAATAGTTGGTACACGTGTGGCCCTTGCTAAGAAGGAACCCCTGTTCCCGGGGGCGGGAGTCAGCTGTTCTCAAGGGCAGAGTTCCTTGGAATTGGTTGTCATGGAGACAGGAGGATTTCCTTCAGTGTCCCATCCCTTGTTTCCCTTTGCTCTGAGTGTTCAAGAGCTGAAACGCTCAGAGGCCATGGACTTCCCTGCGAGGGGGTGAGGCTTGAAGAGGTGGTCCCCAGCGCCCTGCCTGCTTACCTTGATCTTGTCCTCCCACCTCTGCCTTGTCCCCCGGCACCAGCACACCTCAGCCGAGTCCCCAGAGTCCCCTGCTTATGCCGTGGTGTCCCCAGAACCTCCTGCACAGGTCATGCCCCTGCCATCTGACCTGCATCCAGCCATACTCAGGGAGGGGTGCCTCTGTGTGGGACAGAACATGCACCCTTTCAGCAAGTCAGAACCCTGTTGTGCCCCCTCAGAGGCCTGTCCTTGCAAATTCTGCAAGTGCTTCATCCAGAAGCAAAGACTGGACAAAAAGCCCTGACACAGGGTTCTGAATCCACCTGTCTCCCTGGACCCCTGGGCGTGGAGGTCCGTGCACAGGCTGCATCCCATGCCCCACCCCATGGTGATTAACTTTCTATAAGTATCCATCCCTCTGTTGCCTGTGGGTCTCAGCTGTCCAACACATTGTGCCTTGGGAAGCCTGGGTCCAGGAAGGAGAGCCACACAAGTGAGACCAGCCGGTGGAGCTCAGGAGGGTGGAGGGCCATGCATAGCGTGGGGAAGGAGATCGTGGGGGACTGGCAAGGCTGAAGCAGGAGAGGGGTAAAAGCCCCCGACCCCAGGGGATGGGGCAGGGCCAGCTTAGCAAAGGCTGGAGAGATGCCTGGGGAGGATGGGTGTTCAGCCAGTTGGAAAATGGAAAATGAAGCCAAGTAGGTCAGTTGAGCCGTGCAGGTGGCTTCTGTCCTGGGTAGCAGGTGGAGCCCCTCATGTGGCAGGAAGGGTCACCTGACCACCCTGGGCAGTGGAGGAAGTGGGAGTCACATATCCTGGCTCTGTCCCACTCTCATCTTAGTCCCTAGAATAAACACCGAACCCAAAGAGAGGGCCTGGCTGGCCCAGGGGGTGCTGAGCCCCAGCTGCCTCCACAGGCCGGTTTGGTTTTCTTGGCGGCTCCACCCAAATGAGGCCTCCCCTGGAGGTCCCCGGAGGAGCCCAGCCTGGTGTTTGTGGGCCCCAGGGTCTGGCCGTGCCTTTCTTGAGCAGAGGGACAGGGAGCGAAATGGACAGAACACCCCTTTGCCTCTTCCTCTGCCCCTCTCCCGGTGTGCCTCACCCCTCCCTCCATCCCCTTCCACCAGCTCCCGGCAAGACCCAGAAAAACAAGTCCCGGGCCTCCTGCCGCCCCAACCTCCTACCCCCAAGAAGCGTGTAAGTGTATCGGACATCAGCTGCATCAAACACGATGCGTTTTTAAGGCATGAGTTGGCAGCATTGTGGCTGCCTCTGCCCTGAGGGGCAGCCTTCTGAGGATTGATTGAAATAAATAAGACAAATTTACAATTTCCATACTTGGGAAGCAGGGAGCCGGAAGGGAAGAGGGGCAAGAGGGACGAAGGGAGGTGGGAGCAGTGAAATTCTGGAGCTTTCTGAACTTAAGATGAGAGGCCAGTCCTTCCTCCCCATTCTAATGTTACACTGACCCGAAAGCTGCTTTCTCTTTAAATTCCTAAAGGATCCCAGCTGTTGGGCCAGGACAAGGTGGGAGGGCCCTTTCTGGTGGGAATGGCTAAGGGCCCCTGTGCTTTTTATACTTGACATTTGGCTGCACTTAAGAGCTACAGCCGTGAGACGCCGGGCATCTCCAGGGAAGCCCGTGGCCTGTTGGCCTTGGACCCCTGAGGGGAACGTGGACACCAGCTAGTGGTCAAAGTGGAGAGGAAACTCGGGCCTGTCCCTCGTGCTTGGTGCCAGCCTGGTCAGGCCTGAGCAGCTGGTGTGGAGGTGAAGGAAGGAAGCCCGAGCTAGAGGGACAGGGGAGGCGAGGCCTGCTGTCGGGCACCTGGACGATAGGCGCCTGAGCTCACTGGCCCTCCTGCCGGTTGGCCATGGCCCGAGGTGGCTTGCAGAGGGCTGTGGGCTCCACCCCACCCTGAGCTCTCCTCAAAGGCAGCTCCAGGGCCAACCTCTGAGAGGGAGCTTGTGCCAGTCACCCTTCAGAACAGCATTCTCTCCCCACAGAGCTGGCACCACCTTGTGCCCTCCCCACAGCCCACACCCTCCCAGAGAGCTAAGCTCAGGGGCCAGCTTTGCCTGGCCTGGGGGCTGGAGAGCTGGACCTGCCTGGGTGGGAGATGGACGCGCCCAGTGGTCCTGAGGCCAGAGCACAGAGGCATGAAGGACCCTGGGTGGGGGTGCTTAAGGGGCTTCTGTGAACATTTCGGGCAGGTCGGGAGACGGAAGACAGGCCTTCCTGTACCAGGGAGCCATTTGTTGGGCCCAGATGTGAAACCATCCACGTCACCTGCCCTCCTGATGTACTAACGCCACACAGTTCCCCGGGGTCCGGACAGGTGCAGGAAGGACGCTTCCCCTTGGTTACAGGAGATGGGGCATTAAAGACCCGGGGCGCACCCCAGCCTGGAACTTGACAGCTGAGGCTCGTTCTGAGCCCTCTGTTCTTCACGGCGCAGACAGCGCCGAGAGGTGAGAGGCCTGAGGCACGCATGGCTGTGTTAATGGCAGCAGGGAGGTAGGGGCAGGAGATTGAGGCTCCCTGTGTCTCTTTCCACTCAACTGGGTGGGAGTCCGGGTCGCTCCCCAGCAGGCCAGCTGTTCTGTGCCCTGTGCTAGCAGCCATCCCATCAGTCGGCCAGCTTGTTGTATGCTCACTGCAGGCATCCCCTCCGTGGGTCACTCCTCATCCGCTTCTGCCTTTTGTCCGTCTTCAGCCAGGCCTGAGGAAGGAGGGGGCCAGGGAGAGTATCAGCTCACTTCACTTCCCCAGTCGGCCCTCGGCTCTGGGCTCCGTGTCAGAACAGTCGGGTGGAGGCGGTGGGGCATCAGCATGTCCTTACTTGGTGACAGAGCCGGAGAGCCCCAGAAGGGAGCCAGCACAGCCTCTCCAGCCTCTCACATGTGGCCCAGGGTCCTGGGGAGGATCGCCTGATGGTGAGGTGGGGGAGGCTGTTTCTGGCCAGGGCAACTTTGCTGGTCCTGTTCTCAGAGGGTGCAGGGAAGCAGGGTCATGGGAAGAAGCCTCCCATCTCTCCAAAGCCCCATGGCAGGGTTGAGATTCCCCAGAGCGCAGCGGGGCCGGGAGCCAGAATGCTGCCTCCCCAGAATGCCCGCGCTCAGGCCTCTCCCGCAAGGGCCCACGCCCCGGTGTGCAGCCACTGCTCCTACTGACGGGCCTGGCCCTAGAGCACATTCCCCGCTTCTCCCCCTGGAGGCTCCCTGCTGTCCCGCCCTTCTCCTCCATGCCAGGCCGTGCCCACCCCCCCAAGCCTCCTGTGGCCTCTCTCCTGAAAGGAACCGCTCACACTCCCCCTGTCACCATTCCTACTCCTGGGTGGGCCTCCTTGACCCTGAACCCTGTCCCCGTGACAGCAGAGACTGACCGGGTGGGAGGAGGTATCTGGCCACAGAAGCAGCCCCACCCCACACCCATGCAGAGGGCCTCTTCTCTCCTGCTGCGCACACAGCCCAAGGCCAGGGGGAGGGTGGGCTCCAAGGCACCGGGCAGGCTTTGTCCTCCGAACCAAGGCTCGGCCTTGCCTGTCCAGGGCTCTAGAGGAAAAGCAGTCCATGGCCCCTTTCCCACGTCCCAGGGCAGAGTGAAGGGCTGCAGCAGCCTCCTTCTTCGCCTGGTGTGGGGCCAGCCTCTGCCCTCACCTTCCTCCCATGAGGCAGGCCTCCTCCTGTCCAGCCCCACGTGGCTCAGGGCATGGCTGGCCGGCTAGAGCCACCTGCGCCACGTGCAAGGCCGATGGCCACCTTCCTCCTCCCTCCCACTGGCCCCTGGGCCATCTGAAATGGGCTGTGCCGTGTAGCCTGGGGACCCGAGCAGGGCTCAGGAGAACAGCTTCCATCATGGGCCACCTCTGAGGCTGGTGGCCCTTCAGGGGCAGATGCTTGGGCCAGTGTTGGTGTTGAGGGGACAGTGATGGGAAGCACACACCAGCCCGGCAGGTGCAGTGAGGCCGCCTCACAGGACACAGCTCCGCAGGCAAGGCAGCAGGCCTGCTCTGGGGTCTCGGGAGCTTCAGAGCAAGCCTGAGGCAGGTTGCTCCCCTGAGGGCTCCTGGTATGTGACAGAAGGACCAGAAAGATCTACTCCCTCCCTGACGTGAGCCCAGACCCAGAAGTAGGAGACCAACCAGCTGTCCAGGCAATGCAGCAGGAGGCTGGGCGAGGGGAAAGCAGAGCCCCGTCCACAGGCTCTGTCTGAGTGTGATGGCCACGGGCCCCCAGGCTGCACAGCAGAGGCCATCCCAGGTGCATCCACGGGGCCCCTGCCCTCCTCCAGCCTGAGTGGGCCTCCAGGATGCGCCCTCCCAGCCCACCTCTCTACCTCGTCCCCAAGCATCCTCCAAGCCATTGTCTCATGATGAACAGCACTTTAATGTGGGTATTAAAAATACAGGCAAATGTTTAATGCTCGCAAGCTGTGTTCCATTATGGATGCTATGCTTGAGAGCCAGGCAGGCAGCTCCAGCCAGGCTGGGGCTCAGCCGAGAAGTGATGACACGGCAACTCTGCGAGCAGCCATCTGCCAGGCCCTGGCGAGTGAGGATGGCACTGAGAAGGCAGTGAGGTGGAAGGAACCCGGGCTCTGGAAGTCGGCCCTCCTGGTCTGGACCCTCCCGTCCTCCCATCAGTTCTGTGACTGGAGGTGTGGGTCCTCTCTGCTTGGGGGTGATGGTTGTACCCCCTGCCCGGAGTCGGGTGAGCTCTCAGCAGAATGTTGCCGGAGGACCCCGGGGGGCAGACGATGGAGACCCCGAGGCCACCATGCAGGCCATGTCACGGGCTCAGGGCCAAAGTGCAAATAGGGCCCCCTTCCACCCTCACCCCCACCTTGCTTGACTCGGGGAGGAATTGTCCGGGGCAGGTATTCAGAGCTCCCCAGGATGCGGCCCCGCACACCTGCCCAGACTCACCTGCCCCTCTCCCCTCAGCCACCCGGGGCAGGTGAGCCTTGGATGAGCACCGGCTTTCCTGTCACCCCTCCCGCGTCCCGAGCACCCTGTAGCACCCTCAGCATGGGGCCAGGCGTGCGGCGAAGGCTCCCTGGGACCTTACTAGCGCTTTACTGCTCTGCCTTCTAGAGGCTTTGTGACGCAGCAGCCTGGGCGACGTTTCCCTTCTCTCCACACCTTGGCTGACCCTGCGGTGACCCAGTATGGTCTGGCTAAGTGGTTGAGGTGAGGCAAGATGCACACCGCCTCCACCTCCCTGCCTTGGGCCCTGAGTGGGGGGTGCCCAGAGCGGCCCCTCCAGGCTGTGCCCAGCAGCCCCTTGTGGGAGGGAAGGTGAGCCCACCAGGGCAGGTATAGTGGCGAACACGCGGGGCCCAGCTGGGCCACAGGCTAGGAGCGACTGCACCCTGCTGCTGCTCTTCTCTGTGGCACCTCTTCCTGGCCTCTCTCCCCTTCCGCCCTGTGGGGGTTTAATGAGCAGTGCTGGGGAGACTCCTTGGTGCAGCACAGACTCCCAGCCACCCTGGCAGCCGGGCCTAGGAGCCTTCTGGGCTGCTCCGGCCTCCTGGGTTACCCTGGGCAAGGCGGCCAGGCCAGGGGTGATAAGGGTGAAAACGACCCATCAGGGAAGCTGCTCTCTGCAGACCAGGGTGTGCACAGTGTGCAGGGGCCTGCCAGGATGACGGGGGCGGGAGGCGGGGGTGCCAGCGCAGGGCACAGGAATTGCTCCAGGCCTGTCCGTGGAACCTGTGGTGGAGGTGAGCATGGCTCTGTGTGCAGTGGTGCTCGCTGGGGATTGCCAAGCAGCTGCTGAGTACCAGGCCCACCTCTGGGTGTGCAGGCCACAGGGTCACTGGCAAGGCCCTGACCCTCACAGCTCATGTTCTGGTGGGAGCGATAGCCAGGACCCCAGACACAAGTCCATCAACCAGGTGATTGGGGTAGTGACAAATTGTTGCAAAGAAACAGGACTTCCCTTAGAAAGGGTTGGTGGGAGGAGGGTGAGCTCCAGACAGAGGCCTGGTCCAAGGCCTCATCGGCCCAAGTGAGTCGGCCACTTGCCAGTTCCTGGGCAGAGCTTTCCAGGCTGGGACAGAGGTCAGGAACCAGAGGAAAGCATGAGAGGCCATCTCGTTATGAGTGAAGGAGGAATCATGAGAGCTGAAGTTGGGGAGAACTGACCAGAAAGTACAAGATCCTGGAAGCCATGGTGAGAAGCTGGGTTTTGTTTAGATCCAGTTGGAAGCCGCTGGGGAGTAACATGCTCTGATAAGCACTTTGTAAGGATTGCCCCAGTTGGTTCATGGAGGGTGAATTGTAGGGGCTGAGAGAAACAGGGAGCCAGACTAGGAGACGGCCAGGCAAGAGGGGGCTGGTGCCTGCCCCGGGGTGGGGGTGGCTAAGCCAGGGCCAGGAGGGGGCAGGATGGGCTGAAGGCAGAGCTCCAGGCTCACTGGTACAGCAAATCAGGGGTGACCCCTGGGTTTGGGCTGGAGCAGCCTGGGGGCAGTGACACCATTTCCTGAGATGGGGAAGGCAGGGGTCATGCTGTGGCCCTGCCAAGTGTGAAGTGCCTATTGTGCAGAGACACTTTGAAAATACCCATGGGGCCAGAGAGAGCACAGGAGGGCTACTGCACCCCAGAGGAGAGGAGCCATCACCAAGGCGACAGGAAGACCAGGACATAGTGTCCCTGGTAGCTGGAGAAGTTTCCAGAAAACTGCCGTCTCTGACCTTCTGCAGGGCCATTGGTATTCCCAGGTTGTGAACACCAGGAGGCCTAGCAGGCACCTGTCCTCAGCACCACCACCCCTGCCTGTCCCTCCACACTCTCACCAGAGACCCTTACGTGGGCGCGCCACCCCGCCCTCTGGCTGCTTCAGGTCCCCAGGGCCCATAGACCCTGGAGAGCGCTGCCTGGCAGCAGCCTCAGCTGTTGGCCTCTGTCATGGAGATGGCAGCAGCTGCAGGCGACGAGCATTTGTGACCATTTGTCAGAATGCTCCCCTTCCTCCCCAGCCTGGCCTTCTGGAGCATTGCTGTCCCACGGCCCTGGAGACAGGGCTCATCTAGGGGTGGGAGGGCCGGAGGGGGACAGGAAGTGCTGTCTGTGCTCTGCAGAAAGGCCAGGCTTCCTCCTGTCGGCTGGCTATCATTCCCACCATGGTGCCAACAGGATGCCCCACCTGGGGTCCCATCTGCCATACACTGTGCATCCCACACATGTTGTCACTGGTCTTGGGGGCTGGTCTCCCAGGAGCCCTTTTTCTGTGGGCACATAGTCCCCTGATGAGGAGGTGAAGAACTGGCTGCACAGAGAAGGTGGGCCACACAGCTGGTGGGAGCACAAGGCCCAGGGGCCTTTGCCCACCCCCCAGCACAGCAGGCGAGCAGGGAGCCTCCTGGGCGGTGGGGGAGCCCTCGCCACACCACCCTCCAGCCCCGTCCCCCCAACAGTCTTGTTTCCATTCCTCTGGTGGGTTCTTGCCCAAATCTACTAGTTCCAGCTGAGCCTGCGCTGGAGACGGCCTGCCCACTGTTTGCGCTTCGTGGTTTGGCCTCTCTGTTACCATATGCTCTGGGATTTCCCCGGAGCCAGGGGTAGGGAAGAATTTTCTGCAGTCTGGCCCCAAGGCATGGCTGGTATTCGGCGGGAAGCAGGAAACCAGACCCTGATAAATGCTGAGTTTAGTTCAAGTTCAGTGACCTCTGATGGACACGTTTCAGGCACACTGGCTTCCAGTGTGGTTCGTGCTATTCAGCACATGGGGCCTGGTCTGTGGGGTGTTCCCTGGGGCAGAGACTAGGAGTCAGACAGAGACATCAGCCCAGACAGGAGACGGGGCAGGGTGTCATGCTGACAGTCCAGAGCCCGGAGCCAGCCGCCCGCTCCTTGCCAGCCACTTGCTGCGCCTCGGTTTCTCTTCTTGGTTGGTATGACCTTGGGATCACTGACTCCTGAGGAAAGGGTGTGCTTGTTGCCTCCAGGCCAGGCCTCCAGGGGCATGGTGGCAGACCGAAAGTCAACAGGCTTCCACGCCTGACCTCGAGACCTGCCTGTCACTGCTGATGTCACCTTGGACCCTGGAAAAACTGCTTTTCTCCATTCTCTGGGTTCCCTGTTTTCCTTTTTATAAAGTAGAGAGTCCTTTCCCCAAAGCCCAAGCCTCATTCCCCCAAGACTCTTGGGGTAAGAGAAATGCCCCAACTAGGCCCATGGCCTTGGGCAAGTCACTTTGCCTCCCTGTGGCAGCATTTATCTGAACAGTGAACAGGGTCGTCACAGGGTCATTCACCCCCTGCCACCTGCAGACGCACTCCAGGCTGGGGTGGGCAGCCCGAACAGCACAAGCTCCTGCTGCCGGGGGAAGGGCAGGGCAGTCCCCAGGTGACCAGTGTGTGTGTTACGTGTCACATGAAGGTAATCTCTCTCCAGGAGAGGAAAGCCAGGAAGAGGTGGGGACGTGTACCTTGGCCCACGTGGGGTGGGTGGGCAGCTTGGTGGTAACTCGGGGCTCCCGTGACAAGTTGGTGGCCAGAGGCCCACTGTGTCTCTCAGAATTCCATTTTCTGAACTGGGGCAAGGTGGGGGTATGAACGCAGCCGGTGGGGCTCCGGAGCTGCTGGCCCAGAGTGAGCATGGAGCCGGGCCACTGTGAATCCCGGTGTCCCCGCACAGGCCTCGGAGCCGGCGTCCCACACCAGGCCCAGTATGGACCTTGCTTCCTCAGGACGCATGGCCAGGGAGTGGGCTTCTGAGTTGAGGCTCTGGTCTCCGTAACCCTTGTTTTGTGCCTGTCCTCCAGGCAGCTCTGCCTCCTACTGAATGCGGAGAACATCTTCCACTCGATGGCCGACATCCTGCTGCGAGAAGAGGACCTCAAGTTTGCCTCGACCATGGTCCACACCCTCAACACCATCCTGCTCACCTCCACAGAGCTCTTCCAGCTGCGAAACCAGCTCAAGGACCTGAAGACACTGGTACTCCGTGCGCGCGCTTGGGCCCCGGGTTCGGGCCAGCATGCACACGGCACGCGCCGTGCCGGCCCACCCCTAGGCCCCAGGAGGTTTGCGGGGAGAAGATAGGATCAGTCCGAGAGCTCCCTGGTCTGGTGTTGAATACAGACACCCCTGGCTTGGCTTCTTGTCAGCGCCAGCTGTGGAGTGAGTCACAGCTGGGGGCCTTGTGGAGGCCCTGGGCTCTCCTCCCAGACCTGCCAACAGCAGTCTGTTTCTACACGCTGACACCCTACTCGCCCGCCCACACTGCCCCCACGTACCCAGGGTGGGTTGGGTTCTGGGAGTGCCTTGCGGGACCTGGCGGCATCGTGCCCACTGAGCCATACCACCCTGTCTGGGTCAGTCTTCTGGATTAGACGCTCCCAGACATGAGCGGTTATTGGTTCCTCACCCTCTTCCTTGGCCCTGGCTCCTCTCCCCATAGCCGACATACCTGTCTTGAAAGGGGCTCTGTCCTAAGCCAGGGTGTCACAGTGCTGCCTGGCCCAGGCTGTGGGTGGGGACCCACCGGGGCTGGGAGGTGCTCACCATCCTCCTGGCCGGCTCCGGGGGCCATGGGTCAGATGCCCCACTCAGGCCAAGGGGTGGGAGGCTGAGCTGCATGTGCTTGCCGGTGGCTCCAGGGGTTTTGTTTCCCAATCGGGGTTGTGGTCACCACTGCCAAACCCCTTTCCCGGCTTAGACCCTGCCTCCACCCGCCTCAGGGAGTCTCAAGCCAGTGTCAGGGCATCTGGGGCCAAGCAGCCCAAGTGATCCAGGCCACACCCCTGCCTTCTTCCTGTGGTTCCTTCCAGACATTCGCAGAGGCCTTAAGAATTTTCCTCAGGGCAAGGATTCCCCCCGAGTGTGAGTTCAGCTCATGGGCCAATTCCCAAGTGCAAGGTGGGCTGCAGAGCTGGGGGCGGACGGTGGCTGAGGACGTGAGCAGGGTGCTGCTGGGGAGAGCCCAGGCGCTGAGGAGGCTTCCTCCCCGCCCGCACGCAAGCCCCCTCCGGTCATACCCCCAACCCCACCGACTCCAGGACCACAGGGTTCTGGAGAAGAGTTACTGGTGTTTGCCCAGGGCGGAAACACCGGTACAGAGAACAGGCGCGTGCCCCACCGCTGTCGCAGCCACCACCACGGGTTCTGTGGGACCCGGGGGGAATGACAAGGTCTGAGGAAGAGCTGTCAGCATTTCCTGGGTGACAGCTCGCCCCCAGCTGGGCCACCACACTGCCCCATGCTGAGCTGGCAGGGAGGGAGCAGGGGCCTCCGTGAACTGCTCACACCTCTCGTCCCCTCAGGAGAGCCAGAGCCTGTTCTGCTGCCTGTACCGCTCCTGGTGTCACAACCCAGTCACGACAGTGTCCCTCTGCTTCCTCACCCAGAACTACCGGCATGCCTATGACCTCATCCAGAAGTTGTATCCTTCACGTGCCCTCTTCTGCCAGCTGCTGAGGGGCAGGCAGGGGCCCAAGGCTCCCTTCCTGCCCAGGTGGTGGCCCAGCTGCCATGCTCCGTCCCTGTCCCTCCACTCTGCATCTGGGCCTCAGGGCATCAGAACCCATAAGGGCACGGTGTGGGGTGTACCTGAGAGGGTGCTGTTGACAGCAGAAGACAGGGTTATGTGGGGCCTCTGGAGGGGTGCTGCCTGGAGAAACCGCATGAGTTGGGGATCAGGACTGGGCAGACCCAGCCCAAGGGTGCTGGTGGTGCCGTGTAGAGGCAGATGCTCTGGGGAAGAGACAGGGTACACTCTGCTCGCTGCAGATGGTGCCACTGGGGGCTGGTGCTGGGGAGGGGGAGAGGGCCTGGGAGCCAGGGAGGCAGGCAGACCACAGCGGGAGGACGTAGGCGAGGCCCCGCGTGCTTGCAGCCCCGGGTCGGCGGGATTGCTGGTGAGGAGCTCAGAGACATTCCAGGGCCCGCATGCTCTGCCGGTGACATGGTGGGGAGAAGCGGCTTGAATAGGAGGCCCCAGGAAGAGGGAAGACCCCCAGCATGCCTCAGGGCCTGCCTCAGCAACAGGCATCCGGGTCAGATTTGCTTAAAACGCTGAAGCCAACCAGCCTCCTCTGTGAATGTTGGGTGGGTGGCCCTGGATTGGAGAGCCACTTAGGACATGCAGTTCGTGTCCCTCGCTGAGGGGCCAGAAGTTAGGGATAAGAAAGAGTGGCCTGAGGGGCCACCCGCCAGGCAGCTGTGGCCCTGCCTTATAGCAGCGTGCCTGCTCTCCTTCCACAGCCTAGACTTCTGTCAGGCGCTGGTGTGACCCCAGATCCAGGCCACAGGCTCGCCACAGCCCTGACCTTGGCCCTGCTGACAGATGTCCAGTTGGTCAGGAGCAGGCCCTGTGCTGCCCAGCCCACCCCCACAGGCCTCAGTGAGATCCTTTCAGAGCCCAGGGAGCAGAGAGGAGAGAGCTGCCAGAGCAGAGGCCGAGTGCCCTGCCCATGCGGGGGACAGCCATGCTGCTTGTCATTCAGAGGGACAGGAAGGCAAAGGCGAGGAGACAACGTCCTTTGTATATCAGTCGCACTTCAGCAACAGCTGTGCCTGGGATGCCAGGGCCCGTGCAAGGAAGGTGTGCTCTGAGCCCCCAGGTCAGGCCCCTGGGCCCCAGCTCTCCGTGGCTCCACCCCCAGCCAGGGCCCCCACAGAGACAGGCCATCCTGGCCCAGTGGTCAGACTTTCCTTGACTGCACTCCCAGCGGGGACCTGGAGGTCACCGTGGATTTCCTCACAGAGGTGGACAAGCTGGTGCAGCTGATCGAGTGTCCCATCTTCACATGTAAGGGCCCTGCCGCTGGCCTTGGCTGGCCTGGAGTGCAGCGGGGTGGGACCAACTCAGAGCAACTCCTGGCTGCCTCTGGGGAGCGAGGGCAGCCGTCCCAGGGATGCCTCTGTAGTGTCCAGACTGTGAGACTGGGGGTGACAGGGTGAAGTGACCGGCTAGAGCAAGGTTTGGACAACATGGCATCAGAGCATATGCCTCAAGGTGGGCCTTGTGGACACGGGCTAGCACCAGTGGCCACACCCACCTGAAAGTCAGGCTCCCCCAGAGCTGTCCCTGCCCGCTCCTCCCATACGCTGCCCTCTATCCTGGCTCTTGGGAGCAGTGGGGCAGCCTGGGCCTTCCTGCAGGTGCTCCTGGGTGCCCAGGAGCCACGCCCTCCCCTCGCTGCAAAGCAGAGTTGGCATTTGCTGGGAACTGCCTGATTGTAACACCCAGGCAGAGTGTGCAAAAGCGGCAGCTGGCTGGGGTGGCCACAGCTCCTGGCGTCTCAACACACACAGTGCCTGCTCCCCAAAGCAAGCAGCTCTCTGAATGAAACGCGTGTGTCTAGTGTGGTAGGGAGACCGGGAGGCAGCCCTGCCAGTGACCACCTCCCTGCCACCCTGCTTGCCCAGGCCTCCTGCTGTCTGGCAGCACCTGTGACCCACCCAGGTCTCTACTGACAGCCAGCACCACAGTGCTGGAGGCCAGGGAGACACAGGAGCGGGACGGAGTCCATGTTTGCAGCAGAGTGGATCAAAGCCTGTCCCACACAGTCCCCTGGCCTGACATCTCACTACCATAAGGGCTTCCCAGGGCCTAGCTGCTCTTCCAGCATCAACCCAGACGCTGGCGAGGCTGCGGCTGGGTGACATGGCTGCTCCAGAAATTGTTTCCTCTTTCACAAAGGATGTGCCAGACTGGGCCTTAGAGAAACAAGAAACCATAAGTCAGTGATTCCTCTGAGGGTCTCAGAGGAGAGAAGCATGAGCCTGTTTAGTTGGGATGCGTGCTAGGCAGGACCAGGGGTGTCCTCTCATTTGGGGGGTGCGGTGACAGAGCTGGGATCTGAAGTGGATTTCCAAAAGCACCTACCAGAGACCTCTAGGCCTGGTGTGTGTTTAGCCACATGCAAAAAAATGTTCCCCCTTACTACCCCCACCCCTTAAAGCTGCCCTAATCTGGTCTTTCTCTCCAACTCACCCTATTTATAGCTCTCTTGTGCTGGCACGTGCAGAGCAGACCAGGGAATCTGTTACACTACAAGCCACAAGCCCCCTCATTACCAGGGAGACAGCATCCGGGGAGAGGCCAGGCCCAGCCCAGGTTGGAGGTCACAGGCTGAGGTGACTGTTGGGGAGGTAGCAAGAAAGAACAATGAAATCAGAGTGGCCTAAGGCACTCCCAGAGGAGGGGCAGGTGGTCTGAGTGTGGTGGAGCCCCACTTCACTCTATCCCATGGCCGCCTGACTGGCCGTCTCCCAGCCAAGCTAAGGTGTAAGTCCAGGGCAGTGCCTGACCTGTGACCTCTGCCCTCTGCCCCACCACAGATCTGCGCCTGCAGCTACTGGACGTGAAGAACAACCCGTACCTGATCAAGGCCCTCTACGGCCTACTCATGCTGCTGCCCCAGAGCAGCGCCTTCCAGCTGCTCTCCCACCGGCTGCAGTGCGTGCCCAACCCCGAGCTGCTGCAGACCGAGTGAGTGCCAGCCTGGGGACAGCTGCCCTCCGCCTCCATGTCCTTTGCCTCTGTCACTGAGCAAATTTGGAGCCAGAGAGACCTGTCCCGAAAGGGATGTCTAAGGGGGCTGCCAAGGGCGTCCCTTGCCTTAGCATCACCCCCTCTGCGACGGCAGACCCTGCCTTCCCCATAGCCACTGCCCGTGGGCCTCTCGTTTCCACAAAAGAGCCCCAGACTTGGAGTTCTGGGAATATTTACGTGGTGCCAGGTGGTGGCAATACCTTCTCTAAGCAATCAGGGTTGAGTTAATCTAAAAAATCAGAGAGCATGCGGTGTCACCCAGAAGTCCCTGGAGAGAAACTCCCGGAAGTGGAGTTTGTGACCCAGGTCAGAGATGGTGTCAGGTCACGTGACAGGCCTGAGCTGGATAGCGCTTCAGCCAGCCTGTGGCAGAGGCTTGACCCGGGGTCCCTGAGAGATCCCAACATCGCAGTCACCTTGCTCAGGTTGTGCCTGCAGGAAGAAACAGGGCCCAGCATACCTCCGCCAAGAGGCCCAGCATGGCAGCAGAGCAGCCGCTCAGGGGGGTCCAGGCACCCACCCTGAACCCACTTCTGGCCCAGCCCCCGGAGCCTGTTGGGCCGTGTCTATATTTGGTAACCCTTGGAGGCTTTGCCTCATCCACAGGCATTTGGCATCCGAGATGGAAAATTTCACTTGTCAGGTCACCATGGAAACAAGCAGAGCCACTGAGAAGATTTACACTGAATGGAACACGCCCAGCTTGCATCAGATGCCCTGGGTGGCTAGAATTCCCTCCCAAGCTGTTAGAGCCACTCGGCGGGCCTGGCACCTCGCTCCTGAGAAGGCCTTGGGTCTTTGCCCTTGGGACAGATGCAGGCAGCCTTGAGACAGGCCTGCTTGGCACTCTGGGTCCCTGACCCAAACGCCTGTGCCCTCTGTATCACTGGGTTTGTGCATCCACAACCCCTCCCTCCAGCCTGGCCTCTCAAGAGGCAAGGTGTGGGCCACCTGACAGGTTGTCTGCCCCAAGCCTGCTGGAAGGATTTGAGCGCCCCAAGTGTGGTCCCCAGGCCAACTCTCAGCTCCTGCCCAGCCTGCCCCTTTTCCCAGACAGCCATGCTCTGGAGTAGCAGGGGTAGGCACTGTCCCAGCTGCTCAGGGTGCCTCCCGGTTAATCTCAGGGAAGCAGGGAGCAGCCGTGGAGTTGGGTTTGCACTCGGAGGCCCTGACATCACACTGCCCCACTTGCCCGGCCTCTGCACTAGCGCCTCATGGTTTGCCCAGCAGGCACTTTGGAGGGGAGGAGGCAGGAAGGTCTGCTTCCCTGTGACCTGATTTCCCTCCGGGAACCAGCCTGCCTTCCTGAAGGAGACTGGGCCGGACCACAGACCCTACATTGCCGAGAGCCACCCCCTCTCAGAACTCTGCAGCTACATCTTGTCTGGAGAGGCGAGGGGATGCTCAGAGCAATCAGACCCCTCCCTGCATGCCCCAAGCCAGGGGGAGCACATTTGCTGAGGTGAGCTCAGGGAAAAGGATCCCCTCAGGCTCTCCCACCGTCAGAGTCAAGGAAGCTTGGGCCAAGGGTTAAGGCCTCTGGATAGGGGATTCTGCCGGTCAGCGGATGGTTCACAGGTCTAGACTAGGATTCAGTCTGAACTCTGCAGAGGGTTTGCTTGCAACTCCAGGCGAGCACCCTGCCTCTTGGGCTCTTGGCTTCTTCGTTCATAGATGAGCATTTGGACTAAATGAATGCTTGAGACTCTGCCCACCCTTCAAGGCCCTGGGTCCCAGCCTTTTTTTGCAAGGACCTAGGAAGGGGCCTCAGGAACAGCTGGGATGGGTCGGATTGCAGGGCTGGGCACAGAGGGACAGCGCACGCCCTGAGGGGGCTGAGGAGGGTCTCAGCTCTGGGAGGGGCTGGCAGCTGGAAGACAGCGTCGAGTTGCCCGACAGGACTGCAAGCCAGGAACAGCTGGGCAAGTTTCTGTGCTCCTCGCCCATCCCTCCTCTGTGCTCAAGGCGCCGGCAGGGCTAGGGGACCCTGGCCCCCCTCAGGCTGCCCGGCCACTCCTCAGTGAGGCAGGAGGGAACCTCTGAAGGGAGAGCTGGTGACACGCATCAGCATTAGCCTGGTGACAGGTGCATGGTGGGGCAGCGGGAGAGAGAGCTCCCTTAGGGTTCTGGAGCCCTAGCTTTGTGCTGCTGGCCGGGATCCCCCAGTCACTCACTGCCTGAGCTGTGAACGTACAGAGAATGTGAAGGGCCTGAGCAGTGGCCATGCCCACTAGGATGGGCAGAGGGAGGAGCCCTGGCCTCTGCTCAGAGAAGACGCTCCCAGCCCCGTGGGACACCTCCCTCCCTGCTCCCTGAGACCTCAGGCGAGAAGGGTCTGCCCACAGGGAGGCCGAGTCATGGGGGCAGCACCTCTCGCCACCACGAGGGCCCGAGACAGGGTGCATTGCACTCTTTCCCCCTGCCCACTCTCACCCTAGCTACATCTATGCACATTACCCTTGCTTGCCACCCATCACTGGCATCCCCATGGAAACCCTAATCTCAGTGCCTCCTCTGGACCTAATGTCTCTGCTTGCCAGGAGTGTGGGGCAGAGCAGCATGTCAGAACAACATACTTGTCATCTGTGGCCTCACGTTTCCAGGCCTGCACATCTCTCCCCAGTCCTAGCCTGTGCAGGTTGGGGTAGCATCTGGCCACCAGCTGGAGTTAGAGCTCCAAGGTCTAGGGTGTCCCTCAGACTCTCAGAAGCACAGATTGCTGTCCTGAGGAAGGGGCACCTGGACCACGAGGTTACTAGGGGCCCCCAGCTCGGTTGTCCCAGGGGGATTAAATGGAGCAGCCAGGGTCCGGAATGCCGCCCACAGTCTGAGCCCCCAGAGCAGGCCCCACCTGGCCGCTTTGATCTTTGTTGGACTAATGTTGTCTGAGCCCCAGCTCAGGAGGCAGGACCTGAGGCTCAGGAAACAAGTAGCCACAGCCACCACCCAAGGTGTTTCAGGTGGTACATCTTCAGTAGGAAGGCACAAAGGGAACAGGCCAAGTAGGGGTTCAGGGGATCCACCTCCAGGCTCCAGGTGGCATCCTGACCGTGGGAAGGGTTCCCACTGTCCCTGGTTCTGCCCCAGCACCTGGTGGATGGTTAGAGGGGCCTGTCAGGTTCTGACCATTGGTCACCTATGCTTTACCAGGGACCAAGGGTTCTGCTTGGGTGAAGGACTGTTGTGTTTTCCTCAAAATGGACTGAGTAGCTGATGTAGGCCCTGGCTGGTCTCACCTCAGAGAGAGAGAGAGTTGTAGCCACTGCAGCTGCCTTTTGAATACCTAGGCTGGGGCTGGCCACCAAGCTGTGGTCTTATGTGTCAAGCCTGGAGGTCCCCTCACGACCACCCTGTGGCATGGCTCCTGTGGCAACCACCCTCTACAGAGGAAAAAATAGCCATATATCCAAGGTCAAATGTCTAGGAAGGGGTTGTGTTACAGTTTGGTCCAGATCTGTTTAAATCCTGTGCTTAGCTGCTATCTGAACCCCCCATATTAGGGTCTCTTCATGAACTCAGAGCCCAGGGGTTCTCATTAACAGCCAGCAGCCTTCATGAGAC
Source organism: Manis javanica (assembly GCF_040802235.1). Lineage (NCBI taxonomy): Eukaryota > Metazoa > Chordata > Mammalia > Pholidota > Manidae > Manis > Manis javanica. Next base: position 52,636,524 of record NC_133172.1, read on the forward strand.
TCCCTGCCAGATAACTTGGCTTGAGGGGCTAGATGAACTTCCCAGCCCACACAGATGGGCTTCCCAAGCCAGTGAGTCTAAAATGAGGAAGCAGCAGACTCTTTTGTGAAACTACCAGAAGGATGGTCACAAATGGGACAGGGGACCAAGGGGATCTAGTCCCAGGGGCAAGCTAAACACCAGGCTTGAAGGGGACAGCAGGGCTACTACACTATACAACTATAGGGAGCTTTGGGCACATTGCAGTTGTGCAGTGCACAACCTGTGCTGCTGTGCACAGCATCTGGGAAGGCGATAGCAACAGGAGTTTAAGAGCCATCAGCATGACCAGTGGTGAAACCTGCTTTCCTTCCCTGGGGACTGGGAGTGACTGCAGGCCTCTGGGCCCCAACACTCAAAAATAGATGTTCTGCCAAGTTGAGGGCCCAGTAGCAACTCTTAAGCCATCCCTTTGTCCCTGGCCCTAGCCCTGCCCCAGACAAAGGGCCAGACTGCCTCCTCCCCCCTCCCTGGACCATGTTCAGGGCCCAGCTGGCTTCCTGGCTGGCTGCTAGCCCTGGCTTTCACCCCAAAGGGAGCCACTCATAAACAGGAAATGCTTCCCAATGCAATGCCTGCTCTGGGCCCCAGTGGCCAGCACACAGGCTGAAGGCCATATCCAAGCAGCAGTGGTGACCGGTCCCACCAACTGCGGGAAGGGCATGTTCACGGGCTCCCCAGCTCTTTGCGGCTGACTGTTGTGGAAGGTTGCTGGGCCTGAGGCAGACCGATTCCCCAGGGTCCAGCTCTACCAGCCTGTGGCCCTGCACGGACCCCACCGCCTGTGCCATGTGCTGCTCCCATGTATGCTGAGACACTGACGCTGAGCCCTCTGCTCCCTCTCCCTAGAGACAGTCTGAAGGCAGCCCCCAAGTTGCAGAAAGCAGACTCCCCCAGCATCGACTATGCAGAGCTGCTGCAGCACTTTGAGAAGGTCCAGAAGAAGCACCTGGAAGTGAGGCACCAGCGGAGTGGGCGCGGGGACCACCTGGACCGGAGGGTTGTCCTCTGACAGGCCTGAGGAGAAGGGCCCAAGGAGTGGTCCCATGGAGCACTCGGGGTCTTCAGGCCCCTCCCTGCAGAGCCCAACGACCTGTCTCGGGCAGGGTTGGGCCTGGCCACCAGCCCAGGGCACGGTGTGGGGACAAAGGCTGTCCTCCCAAGCTCCTCTCAGCCCAGACCCCTGGGTCCCCAGCGCTGTCATCTGTACCCTGGCATTCAGACAGAGCTGGCTTCCCACCACTGGGGGGCCACAGCCTCAGACACCACCCATTCTTTGGAATCGTCTCTTTCTAAAACCTTTTGTCAAAGAGCTTGACCTCCCTGACCTGCCAGAGCTCTGGCTTCTTGCTGGTATTTGTGCACATAGGAGAACACATACCTGTGTGCACATAGCCAGCACAGAGGTCCAAATGAATGATGCACCCCCCTGCCGAATAAAGAAATGACAGACAACTCTCAGCCGCACCTGCCTGCTCCTTCCCACTGGCATCTTCCCCAGGACCTTGCCTGTCCTGGAGACCTTGTCTCTTGGTGGCCCCAAGGAGTGCTGGCAGCACCCAGTGACTGGTCACTGTACACTTGCCTGATGGGTGTCGGCCTGGGGTCCACCTCACACCTCTAGGACCCACCCCTTCTAACTGAAGACCAACAACCACTGACCTGGCCTGGGACTCTGAACCCCTACCTTCCAAGACACCTCATCCAACTTTTCCATCCTGATTCCTGACTCCCCACCCTGGGGGCCATCGGACAGATGACCTGAGCCTCGGGAGTTTCTGAGTGGAAGGGCAGATCACGGAATGGCAGGCCCAGACCCGTGGGGGGAGATTTCCCAGTGCCCACTGCTGGATTTGGCTAAGTGAACCTCAGTGCACCCCATCTGTAGGCCAGGCTTCAGGAAGCCCCGGACTGCCCTAATGAGCTCCCAAGTTGCTCTGGGGGCGGGGGGCCGAAGTGGTGGAGGAGCTTGTGCTTTTTGCCGAGAGCCCCAGTGTCGCTCAGGGAGGGTGGGTTCCCTCCCTAGAGTCCCCAGGACAGCTGGCTGTACTCGCCAACGCCCCGGAAACAGGAGCGCGCCCCCACACACGTGTACCAGGCAGCAGGCACTGGGAGCGGCGGGGCACCTCTGCTCTGACGGGCCCTCAGGGCCAGCACATCACCATCCCCAAACGCTTAGCTTCTGGCACCCCATCCGGGAGTCATCGGCACCGCTTGGAAAAGGAGCCAGAGAACTGGAGGAGGGAGCGAACTCGTCCTTGCCTGGGACCAAGCGGCCGGGGACACCCCGCGCCCCCCTGCGTGTTGTGTGTGGGTCTCGCGTAAGGCACGCGGAGGACCCCCGCCCGTCGGCTGAAAGCGCGGGAAGACCCCCGGGCGGCGCCGAGGCTGGAAGTCTGTGCTGAGCCCCCTCTCGGGCGGGCACTCAGCCGCCGGTCCCGTCCCGCGGGGGGGCCGGGGGAGCCCCGCCCAGCACCGCCGGGACCCGCCGACCCCCGCCCGCCCTACCAGCCCGGCCGCGCCGCTCTCGGATTTCAAAGCCGGGCCTGCGCTCGCCGGCCTCCCCACAGCCCCGCCCGCCGCGCCGGCCCCGCCCCGCCGCCGCGCGCACGTGACGCCCGGGCCTCGGCGGCTCCGATTACCGCCGCCGCTCCAGTGCCCGCGCCTCGGCTGCGCCGCCGGCCGCCCGCGCCGCGCCCCCCGCGCCGCCTGCCAGCCCCGCCGCGACATGGCCCGCGCCGTTCCGCGGCGGTCCGCGACCCCCGAGCGCGGCGCGGCCGGCCGCTGAGCGCGGCCCCAGACGGCAAGCCCAGCCCGGCCCAGCCCGGAGCGAACGCCCGCCGCTGCCGGCTGCCCGCGCCCCGCCGCCGCCGCCGCGGCCCGGCCCGAGCATGGAGACGGCGGAGAAGGAGTGCGGCGCCCTGGGTGGGCTCTTCCAGGCCATCGTCAACGACATGAAGGTAACGGGGCGCGGTGGGGCTGGCCGGCCGTGCGGGTGCGGGTGCGTGACCCCTCTGGGGACGAGTGGCGGCGGGTAGCCGTGCCCCGCTGTGTCCGCGCGCCGCGGTGTCTGCGCGTCCTTTTCTGAGCGTGGCCGGCCTGCGCCTGCTGTGCGTCCGGGTGTCCGGGTGCCCGTCTGTGGGGTATGGGTGCCCGTGTGTCGGGGTGTCCGTGCGGTGGCCGGTCGCCCGGGTCGCAGCGCCCCCTTTGGGTCCCGACCTGAGCCTGCGTATACACGGGCTCCCTGCGCCCTAGATCCCCAAACCATGAATGGGGTTTAGCTCTGGGGGCGACTCTGTGGCCCTTTAACGGGTCTGAGGTCCCTCGGCCTCCGCCCCCTACCACCACCATCTCGCAGGCCTCCGCCCCCTACCAGCACCGCACCCCCAACCCCCAGCCCAGACAATGCTGTCACCGCCAAAGCAGGGAAAATAATAAAGCGGAGAACCGTTAACTCCTTCCCCGCCAGCCTCGGCCTCTGCGCCCGACCCTGCAACTACCGTCCACAGCCCCGGCCCTCGCTGCAAGCCCCAAACGCTGCAGGACACCACGTTTCCCGGCCGAGTGCCTGCAGCCCAAGGCCCCCATCCCCACCTTGGGAGGAGCCGGGTGGAGGCTGGGGTTGGTGGAGTGAACCCTAGGAAGGGCCTACCGCCACCTCAGGCCCCATGACACCCAAGGTCAGGCAGAGCAGGCCATCCACTCCTGGCCTACCACTGGCTCACCTGGACGGGAAACTGAGGCTTGGGAATGGCTCAAGGTCATTAAGGAGACTGCTGGACGCTGCCCCTGACCTCACTCCTCATGGCTGCTCTAGGGAGCGAGGGGGATCCGTTCCCCCAGAGAGGCAGGGCTTGGCAGGGCTGGCCTAGGCTGCCTGGGCAGAAGAGGTCCAGCTCCAGGGGCAGGATGGGGACCAGAACCAGTGTTCCTACCCTTCTCCTCCTGGGCAGGACTGTGAGGTGGGGAAAGGGCAGGGGAAGAAAACTGGGCTCCTCACAGGAACTCCTCGGGGTCCCCACCCTCAGGGCCTATCACACACTCCCAAGTACACAACGCAGAGTCCCACAGGGACATGGCAGGCCCAGGAGGAAACACCACACACCACGGTGCCACACAGTGCCCAGGCAGGCCCTTCAGGGAGCTCCTGCTGCTCCAGGGCAGCTGCCAGATCCCTGCCCCCAGAAGAAGCCTAACGCCATCCTCACCTGAGACCTCCATTCCTTGTAACCCCTCCTCCAGGCCCCCTGCCAACCCTCAGAAATCCTGGCCTCTCTCTGCCCTCTGCAGCCCCCACCCCCCAAACCCTGTGGACATCACAGCCCTGGTGCTGGAGTCCCTTCCTGGGACCAGGCAGCTGGGTCCGCCCTCCCCAGCCGCCCCTGGGGCAGGGGGACAGCAGGACCCTGGGCAGCCCCGCACCCCGCTTCTGTTGGCAGCCTCTCGCTAACACTGCAGAGAGCAGCGGCTTCACTTAGGGGAGCAGGGTGTCTCGCTCCCTCTCCAGGCAGTTACAGGGAACTTTGGGATGGGGCAGGAGGACATGGGCCCAGATTTTAGTGAGAGATTCAGGCAGGATTTTCCAAGTGGAGATACACTGGGAGAGGTGTCACCTGGTTTGATGACAAATAGCAATATTCCCCTACCTGTGACATATGTGCATCCAGGCCAGAGACAGCAGGGGACTGGGCCACTTGGAGGGCGATCACCTGGATGTGGGGGCAGCTTTTGGCTGTATTCCTCAGTGGCCTGAGGCACAGGAGCAGCAGGGCTTACACAGAGGAGGGCGGCCAGGAGGAGGAGACCAATCATGCCCCAGGCGGCCTCTCCGCAGCCCTCCTGCAGGCCCACACCCTGGCCTGGGTGGCAGTGCGGGGAACGGGGAGCTTCTGAGCTGCACCTGGAGCTGGAGGGCCCAGGGGAGGGTACCAGCCTAGTAGGGGAGAGGGCAACCTCAGGCGCCCACCCTTCCTTCTGTGCCTTGTTTACTCAGATGCCCACCGGGTGCCAGGCTGCCCATGGAAGCCCAGAGAGGGGCAGGGACTTGCCCAAGACACAGGACTGGCCCAGCACCTGGGGTCCATAGCCCAGGCTGTTTCTTTAGCAGCCTCCACCCAGCACTGGCCCCTCCAGAAAATGGGATCATAATCTTTGTTTGCCCTCTGAAGAGTGGAGTGCATCACTCAGACACATGGGCACTGGTTGGGCGGAGGGCTCCTAGCAGAGGCAGGGACCCTGTGTCCTGCCTTCCTGGCCAGCATTAACTGAACGCTTCCTATGTGCTGGGCACCGTGCCATGTGCTTTCCTTCCATGCGGTGCCTCCTTGGGTCACCACACTGATCGGTGACACAGGCATAGTTCCCACCCTGGCTTTGCAAGTTAGGAAACTGAGGCTTGGAGAGTGGTGCCAGGCCCAGGGTCACCCAGAAAGCCTTCTCTCTGGGACTGCAGCCTGCACTGCTCACCTGCACAACCCACGTCTGAACACAACCACCACCAGCAGCTTGGGCGGCCTCCACATCTGCCTCGTCCCATCGCCTTGAGCACCTCTAGTCTCTCCAGGGCAAAGTGCTGTGTGGGTAGAGCCGGTTGCCTCTCCCATCCCTGCAGTCCCCATCACCTCCTCACCGTTGGTGCCCAGATACTCTTCTCCCTGAACCCCCAGAAGTAGGGGGTCCCTATCCTCTGATATGTAGTGACCAATGAGGTCCGATCATGACCCTGCCACATGGTGGCCTTGGACAAGATAATTAATTTCTCTGAGCCTCAGGTCCAGGGCCCTGATCTGTGTAGTGGGGTGACACTTGTAAGGACTCAGTGTGATCCATCTTAAAAGAGCTGAGTGTGTAGCAATCATTAGTGAAAATCCCCCAGTCTTAAAAGCCTGGCAGCCTGGGCCACTGGGTGCTCTAGGCCCCCAGCCTCGTGGTCCCTGAGGCCCTTTCTGAGTTACCAATTGGGGGGTACCATTTGGAGTCCCAGGTCCTTAAACACCAAGGTGCTCAAGTCCATCTGCTGAGGAAGTACTGGGCCTGGCCTCCCCACGCCCTGTCGTGTCCTCTCCCCACTGGGAGACGCGAGGCTGTGAAGGTCCAGGATGGAGTGAGCAGGGCTGAGTGGAAGCTGGAACACGCACCCCATCCCAGGGGGTGCTGAGGTGACGGTCAGCTCCTCAGGACTGCTAGGGATGATCTACCGCGCCCCTTTACCCTGAGCTGTGCCCGCATGGAGACAGCCCACACACAGCTTGCCCCCCTCCTGCTCCAGCCTGTGTGAACTTCTCAAATATTTGCTTTCCCTGGGCACTGGGTGGGCTGGGCTAGGAGGGGTGGGAGTTTCTAAGGCTCCCAGAAGCTGCCCTGTCTCCTTCCCACCCCTGCAGGCTGTCCTTAGCTGGAGAGGCCATCTGGAACCTGCCCCTGGGGTTCCAGCCCAGCAGAGCCTCCCTCTAAGGCCTTGGGGGCTGGGGTCTCTGCTTTTTCCCCTTCCCTTGGGAAAAGGCTCAGCCCCCAGTGCCCCATCCCACATGGAAGGGAGCGTCAGAAGCTCCTTGGCACTGGGCTTTGCTGACCCCAGACTCCCCTTCAAGGCCTTCAACCTTCAGGGCCCTTAGACCAGGTCTGAGGCTTCTCCAAGACCCAGCAGCCATGGGAGGGCGCATTCGTCAGAAAAGCCCCTTGATCCGACTGGACAACTCAGCCTCCAGGAGCCCAGCTTCCCTACTGGGAAACCCCCTCCCAACTTGGAACTTTGGGCCAGGCTGGGATAAAGGCCACAGTGTGTCCCCAGGAGGGGAGGGAGCCAGGGGTGGAGAAAGGTGGCTCTGTTGCCTATACAAGGCCCCATTGAGCCTGGGGCCTGGCTGTCCGGGGCAGGCTGGCTGGGCCCTGCAGCAGCCACAGTCTCCCAGGGCCTGGGAGCCACTTCTGCTGGCCTGGGATGGAGAGCTGGCCAGCCGCTAGTGGCTTCTGGGGCTAAGGGTGGGGGCCCTGGAGGCCCCAGTTTCGCCCTGGCATGCCTTAAACCCTGCCACCACCCTCTGTGCCTCTGCCCCCCAGGCCATGTGAACCATCCCAGGCTTGGCCTGGGACACATGGTGCCCCTCATGCAGTCCAGTCCAGATTAGCCCTGCGGGAGCCTGGAAGAGACAGAATGTGCCATTTACTGTTTCCGTCTTCCTGGAAGGATGGGGGATGAGCAAAGGTATCTGCTCCCAAGGCCGGGCCTCCTTCCCGCCCCATGGCTCCAGAGCGTCCAGCAGCCTCCCTCTCCAGGGGAGCAGGACTGCTCTCTGAGAAACTGCAAGAGGCCGGGGGCCTAGCCCAGGTGGAGCCCTGCACCCCACGGAGTCTCACTTCCTCTCCCATCTCCTCGGCAGAGCTCCTACCCCATCTGGGAGGACTTCAACTCCAAGGCCACAAAGCTGCATTCCCAGCTGAGGTGAGGCTGCTGAGGGTGCCCCAGTGGGGGAGGGCATGGGCAGGGGAGGGGACACCTCACCCACAGCCTGTCCCACTGTCCATCTCCCCAGGACCACTGTGCTGGCTGCTGTGGCCTTCTTGGATGCCTTCCAGAAAGTGGCTGACATGGCCACCAACACCCGAGGTGGGGAGGGGGCATGGCTGGGGGTTGGGGAAGCCCCAAGGTGGGCTTGGAGGCTGAAAGACTGAGTGGAATGTGAGGCAGGAAGAGGACAGCAGACCCAGAGTCAGGACCTTTAGTTTTGCCCCCTAATGGAATGGGCTGGTTGTGGAGAGAGCCTCCCGACACTAGAGACATGTAAGCAGGAGGGGTGCCCAGTGACAGAGATGTTGGGTGGGGGCCCCTCTTGCTCTGGACCATCTGCCTGACCCCTCTGCCCCATGTGCTCACCCTTCCCTGCAGTGAGTCTGATTGTGGCTTCTCCTGCACCCTCATCTGCCCCTCTGAGAGCACACGGGGGCAGGCAAGCATTCTCTGTCGGTGTTGCGTCTCCTCTGCCTTCTGGTCCAAGTAGCAGGGACCTGGGGCCCCTGTTCCTTTGGGTGGTGAGACCCTAGGCAATGGGCCCTTGCTCACACACTCACGTCTGCATCTGGGCACAGCTGGAATGGGTTCCCGGTAGGGCTAGAGGGGATTTGGGGTGGCTCTTTAGATGGTCTTTCGCGCTGGCCTCACCCATCTGGGGTGAAGAAAGCTACCAGGCCTGACCACCACATCTCCCTCAGCTCCAGGAGGCGGCACCGCCTGGGCGGGCAGGGCCGTGGTCCCGCAGGGAGGAGGGGCTCGGCAAATACTGAGGAATGAGCAAATCCTCGGCAGGGGCCGCCGGATTGCAGGACTGCGGAATGCTGGGGGCGGGGCCTTCGGGGCCGGCGCTCCCCCTGGTGGCCAAGGCCGGGACTGCAGAGACCCCTGCGAGCCCCTTCCCACGCCACACGCTTGCCTCTCCAGGGGCCACGCGGGACATCGGCTCCGCGCTCACGCGCATGTGCATGCGCCACCGCAGCATCGAGACCAAGCTACGTCAGTTCACCAAGTGAGCAGGCTCCCCGGGGCTGGGGGTGAAGGGTGACGTAGGGCGACCCGCTTTTGACCCTGACCCTCGTGCCCCCGCCCACAGCGCGCTGCTGGAGAGCCTCATCAACCCGTTGCAGGAGCGCATCGAGGACTGGAAGAAGTCAGCCAACCAGCTGGACAAGGATCACGCGAAAGGTGGGGCCTGCGCGTGGGCCGGGGCTTCCCCGCACCCCTGCAGCGTCCCCCGTCCCAGCAGCCTCTCTCACCCCGCCCCGCACAGAGTACAAGCGCGCCCGGCATGAGATCAAGAAGAAGTCTTCGGACACGCTGAAGCTGCAGAAGAAGGCTCGGAAAGGTAGAGCCCTGAGCGGACCCCGGAGGCACAGCCCCCGCAGGCCCCACTCCATACCCCCCGCCACCCTGTGGGATGCCCCAGGGCATCACCCTGGCCAGGGGGCCCTCTCTTATACACAGGACCCTCCAACCTGCTGGGCGGGACGGAGGGAGCCTCCTTGCACCCCAGGCCTGGCCCAGGACCTCCCCTCTCAGCGGGCTGCAGCAGGAGGCCCCAGGGCCCAGGCCGCCCGCCCCTGGGAGAGGCTGTCCGTCTGGCTGTCTTTCACACATTCTTTCTCTCTCTGTCTCTCCTCTCCTCCCACATCTTCCTGTAGAGCTACTTGGTAAGTCAAATGTCCGTCCTCCAGCTGCTCCTCGCGTCCTTGTCCCATTTGTCTGTCTCCCCCAGCTCAGGGCCACCGGAAGGCGCCTCTCCGGGGCCACGGTCCCCTTGGGCCCCCTGGGGCCCCCTGACAGGGAGGAGTCCTGGGCCACTGCTGGGTCAGTCTGCCAGGCCAAGAGGGGAAGGGCTGGCTGGGTGGGGCACAGGCCTGGGCTGCCGCGCCCCCACTACCCTGCCTGGAGTCCGTACCTGTCGTCCCCACTTCCTGGCTCACCATCTCCTCTCCATCATCCTCTCGCCTCTCTCTCTCGCTGCTGCTTCATGTCGCTGTTGCTGTCCTTGTGTGTCGCTCCCTGAGCTGAGTGGGAGCCCACCCTGAGGCCTACCTTCTCTGCACCCCCAGCCCTCCAGAGCCCTAGGTGCCCCCCAGGGCCTGGCCTACAGCTGATCCCCCGTGCTCTACTTTGTCCTGCTTCCGGCATGCCTCCCTGTGGCATGAGGCGAGGGGGCGCCATCTTACAGGCAGCAAGGGGATCTTGGGGCATGGAAGCATCGGCTTCTGTAGAGGCCTCCGCTGGGCTCCCCTGAGCACAGTGGCCCCAAAGGCGGCCCTGGGGCTGCCCAGGGCTCCGTCCAGCCCAGGTCCTGGGTGGCTTTGCAGCTTCCGTGTTTCTTCTGTGTGTCTGTCTCTGTCTGTCTGTCCTCTCTGCCTGCCCTGGGACCAGCCCCTCCACAAGCCCCAGAGGCCTGATGGCCCTTCCCAGTCCCCTGGCCCCCATGGCAATGCCCAGCCCCACAGCCAGGGACACTAACGCAGGGCCTGAACCACGGATGTGGCGAGCCAGGCTGGCATCTCCAGCACGGCCTCTCCTCCCAACTCCTCCAGGGAAAGGAGACCTGCAGCCCCAGCTGGACAGCGCCCTGCAGGACGTCAATGACATGTACCTGCTGCTGGAGGAGACAGAGAAGCAGGCGGTGCGCCGGGCCCTGATCGAGGAGCGCGGCCGCTTCTGCACCTTCATCACCTTCCTGCAGCCTGTCGTGGTGGGTCCCTCAGACATTCGAGGCATCCCCACAGTTGGCCTAGTTGAGGGGTCCCTAAGAATCCCAAGAAATTCCAAGAATTGGAACTTGGGAACTACTGGATGTGAGGCCTTCTGAGCCACTCGGAGCCCCAGCAGGTTGGGTCAGGCCCAGGGTTGACCACTTAACCTCCAAGTGGTCCCTGGCTGGGGGATTCGGGGGGGAACACATGCTCCTGGCCCAGAGGCAAGTCTGCAGCTCATCATGCACTGATTGAGGCTGGACAGACGGCGGCACCAGTCCCAGGCTGTGCCGCTCAAGCAGCGCTGGCTGGCTGGGAAGGGTGGGAGGGGTGGCAGGATAAGGCCTGGCCCTCGTGGGGCAGGAGGGGGCGGGGGCAGGACGGTGGGTCTGACCAGCTGCCTCCTCAGAACGGCGAGCTGACCATGCTGGGGGAGATCACCCACCTGCAGGGCATCATCGACGATCTGGTGGTGCTGACTGCGGAGCCCCATAAGCTGCCTGCCGCCAGCGAGCAGGTGCGGCCAGCCCTGGGGCTGGGGACAGGGGAGGGAATGGCCTGTCCTTGGTTGGGGACAATAGAGGAAGAAAGGGACAGAGGACCAGGCATGTCCCAACCACTGTGGGACATCCCAGAGAACCTGCCCAGGTGAGGGGTGGTGTGGCCAGGGCCCATCGGGGCCTCGGTTCAAGGGCACCAGGGCAGAAGTCCCAGCTCCATGCGGCTTGACTCTGCATCGGCTGCCAGGCTCCATCTGAACAAGCCAGGCCTGGTGACACCTGCCCACTGACCGTGCCCAGAGCTGCCACCTCCCTGAGACCCAGGCGTGCCTACCGATACAAGCTGCGCTGCCCACCTCACACCCCACGTGCTCCCACAGCACTGCAGTCAGTCCTTCCTGACAGCGCCGCGGCATTGATCCCACCGGCACTTCCGGTGTGCCCACACTATGCTAAGCACTGCCCGGGTCGCCTCATGGAAGCACCCCAAAGACGCTCTGAGACAGGGACAGTCGCAGCATTTCACAGGAGAAAACTGAGGCTTGGAGAGGTCCAGGAACTCACCTGAACGGCATGGCAGAGCCAGGATTTGAACCCACAGTGTCCTCCATGGTCATTCTGCCTGGCTCCTCTGCCAGGGGCAGTGAGTCCTCAGGAGCACCCGGTTCTGTCATGTCCACTGCCTGGCCTGACCTCAGCATGTCCTCACTGTGTGACAGCTGTGGGGGCCTGGCTCTGGTGGGAGCGTCATCCCTAAGACTAAGACAGAGTCTCCCCCGCTGTCCCCCCCGCAGCTCTCCGGCATCACTGCTTCCACACATCCCCCCACTGCAAGGCTGGGGGGAGGGCTTCAGACTTTCAGCGGGGCATCTCCTGCTGGGGTCTGGTCCTCAGAAGGAAGAGCATAGGGCACCTTCCAGCCTTCTGGGGGGCCCCAGGAAAAATGACAACTTCTGGGTGGACTGCGTCCAGTGATCCCCATTTGTCCCTGTCCAGGTCATCAAAGACCTGAAGGGCTCAGACTACAGCTGGTCCTACCAGACCCCACCCTCTTCACCCAGCAGCTCCAGCTCCCGGAAGTCCAGCATGTGCAGGTTCATGGGAGGGTGATGGGGGGTGGGGAGGGGCAGGGCCCCCCAGGAGGGAATGGGGAAGTTCCTACCAAAGCTGCATCGAGTGTTGCTTCCGGGCCCCATCAGTTACACCAATACATCCTCGAGGAATTCCAGTGTAGAGGACACATCCACCCCAGTTGCACAACGGCTGCTGGCACAGCTGTGTGTTAGCAGGGGGCAGGGCAGGAGCAGCTCCAGTTACAGAGCAGTGACTGTGTGCCAGGTGCCATGCTGAATGCTTTATGCATTTTTCTCGTTGAATCCTAACATCACTGTATTGGGTATAGTGCTCCCTCCATTTTGCAGAAGGGGAAACTGAGGCTCAGAGACCCAGCATTTAGCCGCTGGGCTCTGCCAGGCTCAGCACAGTCTGGGGGGATAGTAAGAATCTAAGATTGGGGAGGGCTGAGGAACCTTTGGAAGCATGTGCTGAGACCAGAGATAAGTCTGGTCCCTGAGAGCTGGTGCCCAGCAGATGGCACAGGCCCAAACCCTGTCCCAGTCTGGTCCCCAAGGCCTCACCCAATCACTAGGCAGGTCAGGATCAGGGACAATTCCTGCACTGGCACCAGGGCAGGATTTGGAGGAGACATATAAGGTTCAAGGCCTCTCAGGTGGGATGGCAGTGAACACAGAGTGAGTTCTGGGTGAGAGAGACCCCTCTGGGCCAGGTACCCCTTTCCCAGAACCACGTCTGCCTGGGCACCAGGCCCGGGGAGGTAAGCCAGGCACACAGGTCAGCTACTCCCACAGGGAGAATGGGGCTCGGGGCTGCTGGACCCCAGGTGGGGAACCATCACAGCAGGGAGTGTTGATATCGGGACACCCCTAACTGAGGTGGGGACAGAGGGCTTCAGGGTCATGCTCAGGAGGAAGGCGACAGTCATTGCCAGGAACATTGCCTGAGAGGGACATGGTTGCAGGGAGAATGTGAGCTACAGAGGGCCGGATGCCCTCAAGCAGGTGGAGGGGTGAGGGCGACAGTGGGTCCAGGACCCACCCAGGACCATCACAAAACACTGGACATCACATAACTAGGATTTGATGACAAATATCAGACTTTGAGAAGGCAGTCTAAAAATGATAAGACGTGGGTCTAGTCCTAGCCCAACTGCAAAACCGTTTGAGGCTCAGTGACTCAGTTTCCTCATCACTAAACTAGTCCTTAATGGCAGAGTAAGAGCAGAGAACCTGCTCGGGCCTGTACATGCCCTGAGCACAAAACACTTGCGGGGCAGACGCTGGGCCAGCTCTTCGGTGCTGACCCTGGCCAGTCCCTGCTCTGTGCCGTGACCCCAGAACCCATCTCTGGCACCGCGGCCTCAGGACCTTGTAGTCTGACATTGTCTTTTCCTTCCTTTGCCCTCACCTCTGTCCCCCCACCCTCGTCTGTCACCCCCTCCACACACACCCCTGTGTCTCCTTATCTGGACGCTGTGTCCCCCTCCCTCACTCCCCCAGCGCCCCCAGCAGCAGTAGCAGTGCCAAGGGTGGAGGAGCCCCATGGCCTGGGGGTGCCCAAACATACTCACCCAGTTCCACCTGTCGCTACCGCAGCCTGGCGCAGCCAGCCACCGCCACCGCCCGCCTCTCCAGCGTCTCCTCCCACGACTCTGGCTTCATCTCCCAGGACGCCACCTACTCCAAGCCTCCCTCACCCATGCCTTCAGACATCACCAGCCAGGTGAGGGGGCGTCTCCCACCCACAGCGGCTGAGGCAGCCTGGCGATCCCCCAGGCACTGCATCAGGGACCGGCCTAAGCTCACGGCTTCAAGGCCAAGGAGAGGCGGGGAAGCTCTTGGAGCAGCCAGCATCTGCTCCCGTGGTGTCAGCAGGGGCTCTGTGGCCCCACTTCCTCCGCATTTCTCGGTTCCTTGCCTACTTCCTTCTTCTGGCCATAGGAGCAGAGAGGGAAACTTGCCAGCTCTGGCTCCTTGTGACCCTCCCCCTGCCCAGGCTGGCTGTGATGCAGTGACTGGCCCTAGGAGGCATCCCCAGGGGCCCCAAGGTCTCCATACATCTTCCTGCCTCTCCACACTTGCGCCAGCCACTGTGAACCCAGAGACAGGCCCAGAAATCTCAGACGCGGGCTCAGATCGTGCAGCCTCCGTGAGGTGGGCAGTTAGAGGGACCATAGCAGAACAGGATGGGAGGTCAGACCCCGTGCCCCGGGGGCTATTCACGCTCTCTGCCTGGGTTGGTATCCAGTCTCGGTCCCTCTCCATCATGGCTAATGCCTCTATTTGGGCTCAGCATTCCGTGTTCTCGTGTTCCTTGCCCAGGGGTGTCCCCAGTGCCCTGCCAGTCTCTCTCCCTGTGTGGCTCATTCCTGTCAGTATACAAACTCTAGGATCGTCCTTCTTAGAAGCCCTCCTTTCCTCTCCATGTTCTCCAGCCACCTTGTCTTCTTCACAGCAAAACTTGTCAGAAGAGTTATCTACACTGACCATCTGTTGTTCATTTCCCATTCACTCCTATCTGCTTCACCTGTCAGTAATTGAAATATCGTAGATGTGTGTATTTCTCACATATAGTTCGATCCACGTTTGCTTTGTACATTTCAAGACTGTTTTATTAGGTACATACAAGTTTAAAATGTTAACTCTTCTTAATGAATTGAAGAATCTTTTAACACGATGTAGTTAATCTTCTGGTCTTTACGATGCTTTCTACCTAAAAGTCTGTTTTGCTTGATGCTGCTACAGTTATTTCAGCTTTGTTCTCTTCAATATTTATGTTATCATTTCCCAACTCTTTGCTTTTAACATCACTGTATCTTTATGATTTAGATGAATCTCTTGTAAACAGCATATGCCTAGATTTTCTTTTTTTATCCAATCTGACAATCTCTCTCTCTTAATTGGCACTTTTATTCCACTTACATTTATTATGATGGCTGATATATTTGGACTTTGGTTTTACTTTTTTCTTCCTATTCTGCTTTTTCTGTGCTGCTTTGGTCTCTTCCCTTGCCTTTTGTCTGTTTTTTCCTTTTCCTGTTTTTCCCCTTTACTGGATTATAAGTTATACTCCATTTCTTTTTTTCTTACAGGTTACCTTGAAATTTTACCAAGCATTCTTAACAAAGTCCCAGCCCCACCTCCTGAATGATTCAAGGACCTTCGTATATATTTTAACTTCAGTCACCACTCCCAACTTCTATTATGTTATTCTTTCCTGTTTTACAGTGCCCACAGTGACATTTTTCTTAGTTTCATCATTATTTTATACATGCAGTGTTTGTTTAGATTTTCCTATATGTTCATACATTTCTTTGTTCATCTCACATCTTCTTTATTTCTGAAGTAGAGGACTTCCTTTAGACCTTCTTTTTTAATAGGTCTGCAGTAGTAAACTCTCTATTTTTATCTGTAAACCTGTTCTATTTTGTCCTTTCTTGAAAGTTTTGCCAGGGACACAATTCTGAGTTGACGCTTATTCTCTCCACACTTTGAAGGTATGTTTCCTTTGTGTTCAGGCTTCCATTGTTAGTTGAGAGGTCCGCCATCAGATTGCTGCTCCTGTATGAGCGGCCCCGCTTCTGTCTCTGGCCACTTCTCAAATCTTTGCTCTTTAGTTTGTGTCTTGTGGATTTGTTTTTATTTAACCTCACTTAATATGTTTGTCTTCCTCTATCTTTATATTCATGTCTTTCATTTGTTCTGGGAAATCTTAACCATTATCTTTATACCTCTTATATATTTATTGCTCTTTATTCATTATCTCATTCTTTCTACTCTCTCCTTCTGAAATTCCACTTCAGTGTGCATCAGACCTTCTCATTCTGTCTCTTAACTCTCATATTTTTTATGCTTTTCCTAATGAGTTTTTTTTCCAAATATCATTGATATACAATCTTATGAAGGTTTCACAGGACTGTGGTTTCAACATTCTAACTCATATTATCGAATCCCCCCCGCATCCCCACTGCAGTCAGTGTTCATCAGCAGAGGAAGATGCTATATTAACCCTCATATTTTCCATCTTCTTGCTTCTTGGTAATACATTCTGGATAATTTCTTCCAATTAGGTTTTTCTCTGTTTTATAGCTATTTAACCCATCCATTGAGGTTTTTTGGAGTTTTCATTTTGATGTAATTCCAATCTTGCAGAAAGAGTACAGAGTTCCCATCTTCTCTTCCCACAGTCTCCCTTAACACTAACGTCTTACATAACTACTAACCAGTTTAAAACCATGAAGTTAATTCTGGCCCAGGAGTCCAGGATCCAGTGCAGAATCCACACTGCATTTAGGTGTGTCTTTCCGCATCTCTAGTCTGTAACAGGGCTTCAGTCCTTCTTCCTCTCAATTTGGGTTATTCTCATGTCATCCTACAACTAGCTTGAGGTCATACATTTTTGGCAAGAATTCCACAGCAGTGATTTATTATAATTCCTCGTCCTCCTAAGCCCTCGGGATTTTATCGTGTTCATCTTAGCCATTCTGGTGGGTGTCTAGTGGTGGTGGTGTCCTGTGTCTTTAATTTGCATTTCCCTAGTGATCACCTTTTCATTCCTTTAAAGGCTACTTGGATATCTTCTTTTGTGAAGGGCCCGTCCAGATTTTTTTGCCCATTTTTCTACTAGGTTGTCTTTTTCTTATTGATTGATAGAACTTCTTATGTATTGTACATACAAGTCCTTCATCAGATATCATCTCTGAATCTGTGAGGTCCCTTTTTTTTCTTATCAATTTTTTTATTAAGGTATTATTGATATACACTCTTATGAAGGTTTCACATGAAAAACAATGTGGTTACTACATCCACCCATATTCTCATGTCCCTCCCCCATACCTCACTGCAGTCACTGTCCATCAGTGTAGTAAGATGCCGCAGTCACTATTTGCCTTCTCTGTGCTACACTGTCTTGCCCATGATCCTCCCCTACACCATGTGTGCCAATCATAATACCCCTCAATCTCCGTCTCCCTCCCTCCCCACTCACCCTCCCCCACCCCTCCCCTTTGGTAACTGCCAGTCCCTTCTTGGAGTCTGTGAGTCTGCTGCTGTTTAGTTCCTTCAGTTTTGCTTCATTGTTATACTCCACAAATGAGGGAAATCATATGGCATTTGTCTTTCTCTGCCTGGCTTATTTCACTGAGCATAATGTCCTCCAGCTCCATCCACGTTGTTGCAAATGATAGGATTTGTTTCTTTCTTATGGCTGAATAGTATACCATTGTGTATATGTACCACATCTTCTTTATCCATTCATCTACTGATGGGCACTTAGGTTGCTTCCATATCTTGGCTATTGTAAATAGTGCTGTGATAAACATAGAGGTGCATATGTCTTTTTGAATCTGAGAAATTATATTCTTTGGATAAATTCCTAGAAGTGGAATTCCTGGGTCAAATGGGTCCTAGGAGTGGAATTCCTGGGTCAAACCAATTTAAAACCATGGGCTCTCTAGTCTGTTCCATTGATTTCTATTTTTAGTTTTTTGAGGAACCTCCATATTGCTTTCCACAATGGTTCAACTAGCTTACATTCCTACCAGCAGTGTAGGAGGGTTCCTCTTTCTCTGCATCCTCACCAGCATTTGTTGTTCTTAGTCTTTTTGATGCTGACCATCCTAACTGGTGTGAGGTGATATCTCATTGTGGTTTTTTGTTTTTTGGGGGGGGATTGTGAATATTTTTGCTCTATTTTTAAAAATAATCTTGCCTTTTTTTTTTTTTTGAGAGGGCATCTCTCATATTTATGGATCAAATGGTTGTTAACAACATAGGGGACTCAATGCTCAATGCACAATCATTAATCCACCCCAAGCCTAATTCTTGTCAGTCTCCAATCTTCTGAATCATTGTGGTTTTTATTTGCATTTCCCTGATAATTAGTGATGTGGAGCATCTTTTCATGTACCTGTTAGCCATCTGAATTTCTTCTTTGGAGAGTTGTCTGTTCATATCCTCCACCCATTTTTGAATCGTGTTATTTGCTTTTTGGTTATTGAGATGTGTGAGTTCTTTATATATTTTGGATGTTAACCCCTTGTCGAATATGTTGCTTACAAATATATTCTCCTATACTATAGGATGCCTTTTTGTTCTGTTTATGGTATCCTTTGCTGTACAGAAGCTTTTTAGTTTGATGTAGTCCCATATGTTTATTTTGCTTTTGTTTCCCTTGCCCGGGGAGATATGTTCATGAAGAAGTTGCTCATGTATCTGGGCTCTCTATTCTGTTCCACTGGTCTGTAGGTCTGTTCTTGTGCCAGTACTAAATTGTCTTGATTACTGTGGCTTTGTAGTAGAGCTTGAAGTCAGCGAGTGTAATCCCCTTGCTTTATTCTTCCTTCTCAGGATTGCTTTGGCTATTCGGGGTCTTCTGTGGTTCCATATGAATTTTAGAACTATTTGCTCTAGTTCGTTGAAAAATGCTGTTGGTATTTTGATAGGGATTGCATTGAATTTGTAGATTACTTTAGGCAGGATGGCCATTTTGACAGTATTAATTCTTCTTATCCATGAGCACAGGATGTGTTTCCATTTATTGGTATCTTCTTTAATTTCTCTCATGAGTGTCTTGTAGTTTTCGAGGTCCCTTTTGATTCTCTTTATGGGGTATTTTAATGACCTAAAGTTCTAAATTTTAATATATACTCAGTTTATCCATTTTATTCTAATTGATAGTGCCTTTTGTGTCCTGAGACATTTTCATGTACTCCAAGGCCACAGAGATCTTTTCCTCTAAAAGCCTTTTTGTTTTACCTTTTTCATTTAGATCTGCAGCTCATCTGGAATTTAGAGAGAGAGAGAGAGAGAGAGAGAGTGTGTGTGTGTGTGTGTGTGTGTGTGTGTGTGTATGGTGTGGTGTGAGTTTGGGGTCATTTTTCTATATGGTTATCTAATTGACAATTTATTGAAAAGACCATCTTCTCCCCCACTGCACTATAGTGTTGCCCTTGTCATAAATCAGGTAACGGTATATGTATATGTATTGTTCTGCTGGTCAAATTGTCTGTTCTTATACCAGTACCACACCATCTCAATTATTGTAACTTAAAAAAAAATCCTGATATCTAATAATGAATGTCCTCTAGCTGTTACTTCTCTATATCACTTTGTCTACTTTTGGCCCTTTGCATTTCTTTTTAAATTTTCATATCAGTTTGCCAGTCTCCACCAGAAAAACCCAACTCTTGGAGTTTTGACTGGGACTGTGTACGTCTCCATTTATTTTGGCTTTACCTTCTCTCAATGATGTCTTGTAGTTTACATATAAAGATTTTACACATCTATTATTGGATTATTTTTCCTGGATATTTGGTGTTTATTAATGCTAGTTTAAATTATGTTGGCTTCTTAAGGATTTTGTTTTTTTGGTCAGCTGCTGATATTTAGGAATTTAAATTTTTTTTTGTGTGTGTATTGATCTTACATCCAATAACCTTGTTAAAATCACTTATTAGTTTTGATAATTGCAGATTCTTTTGAATAGTCTACATATACAATCATGTCTTCTACAAATAACAATCACTTCATTTCTTCCTTTCCAATCCTTTTGCTTTTTACCTCGTTTTCTTGCCTGATTATACTACTAGGATGTCCGGTGCTGAAGAGATATGGTGATAGTAGGTGTCTTTATCTTTTTCCCAACCTCAGGGAGAAAAGTATTGATAATTTTGCAGATACTCTTTATCAGATTAATGAACTTCCTTCCTATTCCTAGTTGTTTTGTTTTGTTTTATTTTGTTTTCATGAATGAGCATTGAGTTTTTCCAGTGAGTTTTCCAAATAATCTTTTCCATTGATTTTTGGAGGTTTTTTTCATTTTAACAATTATACTGGTAAAAATCTAAATTTGTTTATTGTTTCCTCTGGATCCTCCTCACCTGTGGTGCTTTGTTTCTCTCTATGCTGGTGTTCTTGATCACTGTAAACTGTAAAAAATCTGGGGGTCAGAATTAAGGATGATTTTGAGAACTTGACAGGATCTGGGACGGTGTGCTGAGTCCCCTTCCAATTGCCCTGACTTCGTGGGGCCACCAGGTGATGAGCTCTCCCCCTGGACTTTTGCCTGGTCTCCCAGCACTGCCCTGGGGTGGGGGGGTCTCCTTTCTGTCCTCTCTTCTTTATTCTTTTTTCTTGTTCCGAGTCGGGTCCTCCCGGGTGACCTAGTCCCCCGACTACCAGAGCAGGGGTCTCCCTGCAGATTCTGACATGGACCCCCCACCCTCACCACTCCCCAGAACAGTGCCAGGGGTCCCCACGGATGGCCCTGCTCTCCTCGGGTGGGCCCCCAGCAGCGTGAGCCCGGCTGACCAGCCCTCCTGGGCCGCAGAGCAGGCCCTGCTCCCGATCTCTGGCCGCACCTGCTCATGGCTTTCCTGCTGCTCCATTGGCAGCCCCGTGTCACTCTCCTGTTCTGGACTCTCCCCTCCTTCCCAACCACTGAGTGTTGGCAGGCCTGAGTTCCCTGAACCTGTCCTCTAACCGTCACTGCTGAGCTGACCTGCTGGCTCACAGCCGCTGGATTCGTGCCTCCAACCCTGTCTTCTCCCTAAACTCCAGACTTGTAAATACAGTTGCCTACGTGGCATCCATACGTAGCAACCAAATGGGCAGCTCAGCTTAATGTGTGCAGGATGGAATTCTGGGCTCCTCTTCCCCCAGGCTTGTCCTTCCGGGAAAAGTGACACCATCAGCCTAGCTGCTCAAGCCGGATGCCCCGCTGTTGCCCTTAGTATCTCTCTCCCCTTGCCCATCCCATCAACAGCGAGTCCCGTCGCTCATCCTCACGTTAATAAAATGTGTGGTTCATGGGCTGGGCTGTGGGGTAGGTCGGTGCATACGTTGTGTGCCCTGGGTGCCGGTTCTGCTGCAGAGGCTCACGGCCACGGCCCAGGAAGGCGGGGGCTGGGGGGGGGACGCCGACTCAGAGAGTCACTGCATGCTGGCGCTGTGACCGGGTCTGTTCTCTCCTCCTTCTGGCCTCCCTGCCTCGTCCACCTGCCTGCTCGCCTCTGCATGGCAGAAGTCCTCCAGCTCTGCGTCCTCCGAGGCCTCGGAAACCTGCCAGTCTGTTAGCGAGTGCAGCTCCCCCACATCGGTCAGTGCTCCCCGCCCTCGCTGGATGGAGGGAGGGCTCGGGGTCAGCCAGAGGGGCACACACACAGCGCTATTCCCGCAATAAACACCTGCAGCTGCTCCCCACACAGTCACATCTTTCCCTCTGGGGAAGTGCCAATCCTACCCCAGGCCTGCAAGACTGTGGGGCCACAGCACCCTCGGTGTTCTAACCTTCGCCGTGATTGTATTTGCCTGACTCCCCACATGGGCCTGAAAACCCCAAACCTCAGCTACAGTGAGGGGCACCCTTGGCCATAGGAAGAACGGCCAAAGGGCACCTGACCCACCTGCCCTGCCCTGCAGGACTGGACCAAGGCCGGCCCCCACGAGCAGCCCTCAGGCACCACCCTGCAGCGGAGGAAGGACCGAGTGGAGCTCCTCCGAGACACAGAGCCAGGCCCAGCCAGTGGGAGCACCCTGGGCCCCAGTGGAGAGGAGGCCCCTCGGCCCCGCATGTCCCCTGCTTCGATCGCAGCCAAGGTAGGCAGCAGCTCCCCTGGCAGCCTAGCCAGGGCCCCCCGCCCTTCACTCCCAGGGCAGCACCTGGAGGCCCACAGGTGGTCCCAGAGCGAGCTCCAACCTGCCGGAGCTGAGGGGAGCAGAGGGGAGGCTACACTTCAGCCTGCGGTCTCCCCACCCCAGCACGGTGAGGAGGTGTCCCCTGCAGCCAGTGACCTGGCCATGGTGCTGACCCGCGGCCTGAGCCTTGAGCACCAGAAGAGCAGCCGGGACTCGCTGCAGTGCTCCAGCGGCTACAGCACGCAGACCACCACGCCCTCGTGCTCCGAGGACACCATCCCCTCCCAAGGTAGGCCCCCAGCCGGGGGTGGGTCACTGGGCCCTCACAGCCGAGGCCCCAGGCCCACCGCATCCCCCGTCCTAGGCTCTGACTACGACTGCTACTCGGTGAACGGGGATGCGGACGGCGAGGGCCCGCCTGAGTTCGACAAGTCGTCCACCATCCCTCGTAACAGCAACATTGCCCAGAACTACCGCCGCCTGATCCAGACCAAGCGCCCAGCCTCCACCGCGGGGCTGCCCACTGCAGGGCTGCCCACAGCCTCGGGCTTGCCATCAGGCGCACCCCCTGGCGTGGCCACCATCCGCCGCACGCCCTCCACCAAGCCCACCGTGCGCCGTGCCCTCTCCAGCGCTGGCCCCATCCCCATCCGGCCACCCATCGTCCCTGTGAAGACGCCCACGGTGCCCGACTCCCCCAGCTACACAGGGCCCACGCGGGCTGGCAGCGAGGAGTGTGTCTTCTACGCCGACGAGGCCGCCTCGCCCCTGGCACCAGACCTGGCCAAGGCCTCCCCGAAGAGGCTAAGCCTGCCCAACACGGCCTGGGGCAGCCCGTCCCCAGAGGCCGCCAACTACCCCGGGCTGGCACCTGAGGATGACGCCGAGCAACAGCAGCTGGCGGCCAACCGGCACAGCCTGGTGGAGAAGCTGGGGGAGCTGGTGGCAGGTGCCCATGCCTTGGGCGAGGGCCAGTTCCCTTTCCCCACTGCCCTGCCAGCCACCCCAGCAGAGGAGACGCCCACCCCGCCCCCTGCCGCCACTGGCGACCCCCCTGCCGAGGACATGCTGGTAGCCATTCGGCGTGGGGTGCGGCTCCGCAGGACCATCACCAATGACAGGTCGGCACCCCGCATCTTGTGATGGCGCCACCCTCCACCCTCTGGCCCAAGGCAGGTGGCCTGGCCGGTGAGCAGCAGCCGCTCAGAGAAAAGGCACAGTGAAGAGAGCAGAGCCAGGCAAGCTTTTTTTTTTTTTTTTTAAGTCACACAAGGCAAAGCCACTTTATGGAAAGAGACATCAGCTTGGATCTCAGCGTTTAAACAGGAAGTGACTTCTGCAACCAACCTTGCTGGGACGGAGCCTGCCGGCCTCGTACTGGAGTTGGAGCGCGTTTTATACTTTTCTTGCCTCCTCTGTCCCTCCTGTCCTCCTGGCAGGCCCTGCTTGTTCCACATCGGTGAGGCCCAGAGCCGCGCCGCCCTGCCCTGGGCCAAGGGGCCCAGGCCAGCCTGTCGCCCGCCCCCCTGGCCGGGCCCAGCTGCTTGCCCAGGTGGGCGGTGCCTCAGGCTTCCCTAGGATGCTGGCCCCCTCCAGCCCCTCCTGAGCCCCTCGTCCTTCCCCGTCTCAGCCTCTCCCAGGCTCCTGTCATCTGGGAGGCAGGTGGTTGTGGAGGCTGGTGTCCAATCAGCTAAGATAGCAGATTTAACTGAAAAAGGCAGAGTGGCTGGCAGTGTCCGGGGGTTGAAGTCAGGAGGCCCAGCCCACCGCGGGAGGAGGGGCGTAGGGTAGGGGTCCAGGTCAAGTCTGGGAGGAAGTGTGGGGACCTGCTCAGGGGAGGCTGGGGACCCCGGGCAGCTTCGCTTCCTAGCTTCCCCTCCCGCTTGAGGTGCGTCTGGGGCTGGGGCCAGTGCAGGGCAGCAGGGAAGGGGTGCAGAGACCCAGGGGCCCTTTCAGCTGTCCGGTCCTCGTCTGGGTGCACTGAGACTGACTCTGGTGGCACTTCAGGCACAGTTTCAGCCACCTTTGGGGGTGGGAGCTGGAGCTAGAGAGGGTGTGGGGGTTATTTTATGAATATAATAATAAAATGGAGCTGACTGGATAAGGACTCCATGTGGGGACAGGGTGGACGGTACAGGGTGTGTCCAAGAGTGCCTGAGGGACAGGGGTCCCCACAGGGCCTGGTGGTTCCATGGCAGGAGGAGGGGGCCGAGTTGGCTTCCCAAAAGCCAAGGGGCAGCTGTTCTCTCCAGATTTAGAGCAAAGCCAAAATGCGGTTGGAGAGGGCCAGGCGTGGGGCTGCAGCCCATCTGCTGTGGGGGGTGAGTCTGGGGAGATTGGCTTTGACTCTCTGTTGTCGGAGGAGATGCCATCCCGGACAGCCCCCTGTGGTCCCAGTCCTGTGCTGGTGGGGGGCAGACAGGGTGGGGGGTGCCCTCCCCTCCATGCACCAAGTCCTGCCAGCTCTAAGCAGGTAAAAGCAGGTGCACCTAGGGTGAGTGGCGGGCTGCGCACTGCAGTCCTGCAGGCCGGGAGAGGGTGGCGAGCCTGAAGGGCGGTGGGGCTGCAGGCAGGCCCCCAGGGTCAGGAGAGCTGGCTTTTCCTGGTCGTGACAGGACAGGGTTGGTCTAAGGGCCCCCAGCACCAGGCTGGAGCTCCTGGTAGTTTTTGTGCTGGGAACTAGGACCCACACAGGGCAACCAGGCAGGTCTGGGGAGCCAAGGATGCCTGCCCCTGAGTGCACAGAGCCCTGTGGGCTCCCCGAGGCGGCTTGGGAACGGTACCTGTAAGTTAGTCACTAGGTCTGAGAATGGCCCCGCGAGGGCGTGGGTGACCCCAGGTTTGGGCACCCGAAGAGGGGCCTGGGCAAAGGACGGCCTGAGGGGGTTGGGAGAGCAGTGGCCGGTGTGGGAAGCCCTGGGGTGGGGTTTGCACTGGCGCCTCCGCGCAGGGCTGGGCCAGGGTTTGCCCAGAGGAGCTGATGCAGTAAGATGCAGGAGGTGTGACGGGAGCAGGGTGAGGAGCGGTGGGTGGGAAGAGGAGCTCGCCTCCTGGGATGGAGGGGTGGCTTCGGAGGCCTGGGGCAGGGACATGCGGGGTGGCACCGCCACACCCTGCTCATCCCCCTCCCCTCCAAGTCCCCCCGGGGCTGTACATAATTCCTCCATCCCCTTGACCACCTCTCATCCATTAGTGACCACCTCATAGGCCCACCCCCTCGGGATCCGAGCCAGCCATCCCACGTCACAAAGTTTGGTTTGGGGGTCTTTTATGTTTGTTTTATTTTTCATTTTGTACAGAGAAATATTCTTTTCAAAAGCGTCTCTGGCTGAAGTAACTTTTCTGGTGCTGTTGTTAACTTGTTCCTTTTTTTAATTTATTTCCCCACCCCAGGCCCCCCTCCTGGTTCCCACTCACCCTTTCTTCCCTCCACTCCCTGACAGCCCATCCCTTCTGAACCATTCTGTTTCTTTTCTTTCTGTCGGTTTTTGGATAGATTATCCTCTCCCTGCCCCCTTTGCGCCCCACCCCCCCCCCGATTTGAATAGTCACTGCTACAAGTAACATGCACTGTGAAGATTCCAGTATTAATAAAGTCGTACTGTAATTAACACCCCCGCCTCCCCCGGCTTCCTCGCTGCTCGCCTGCCTCCTGCAGCCCCCACGCCCACCCCCAGCACCCCAGGTCCCAGCCTGGGGTGGGGCTCCCTGGGAGCCCAGGGCTCGTCGTTGCAGGGGCACAAGTGGCCAGCTCTCCAGCCAGGACCTGTGCCTTTCACTGCCTCAGCTGCGGGCCCTGGGGCTGCCTTGGGGCAGCCAGACGGAGGGAAGGAGGGTGCCAGGAGGTGCTTCAGGGGATCAGCCTGACATCTGCCCCGTCAGGCTTGCTGAGGCTCCATGGCTAGTACTGGTGCGGAAGGAGTTCCGTTCTTAAATACCTCCCATTCCAGGCACCCAGCGAAGGCTCCGTCCATTCCAAGTCTGGACCCAGACCCAGGCCCCAGGGCCCGGCCAGCCCGACCCCCTTCCCATCTCTTGGTGGGCTGGAGCTGGACGGGGAGGCCATGGAGGGGCTCTGGGCCCTTGGGTTCACCCTTGCAGATGTAAAGCAAAGCAAACCAAAACAAAAGCGGGTGTTTAATAGAAAAAAAATCAGAGGAACTGAAAGAGCGTCCACTATGGCAAGATACGGCATCTGGCTTTGCCCCAGACTGGCCTCACTGGGTCGCATCTCCCACGCCCAGCACAGCTCTCGCCTCCGCGGGCACTGGTCTAGTTCCATGCCTTCAGCTGGGGAGGCAGCCCGTGGAGGGCCAGGAGGTGCCGTGAGCGAGATCACGTCCACCTGCAAGGCCCCACCACTCCAGCTGCCCCCATGTGCAGTACGGACGGCGGGAAGCTGGGCCCTTCTTGGGGGCAGAGCCCCCTCACAGAAACACCCCCTTCTAGGGCTTGCTTTCCCGAGAGGGGCTCCCAGCAGCCCACCAGCTGGCGAGGTCTCGGGTCCAGTGGAGCTCCTGCAGGGCTCCCCCAGCCACCCTGCCCAGGTCATCACGGCTGCTGGGACAGGAGGCCAGCACCCTCTGCAGCCTCATTGAGCCGGGGTGCCAGCCGTAGATCCCGGGGAGCGGGGCAGGGAGGTGGGGGGCTGCCGGGATGGAGGGTACAGCTGGGCAGCTGCACACAGCGAAGAGGACGCCAGGCTGTGGGGCTGCGGGCCTGGCACCTCGCAGTCCTGCCAATTTAGGACACTGCTTTGTTTACCTGTGGGGGACAGAAGAAAGACTGCAGGAGTGGTCAGCACCGTCAACACCCTCCTCATCCCCAGACCAGGCCGCTGTTCCTGCCCCACACCTGGGGCCCATCTCAGCTTCCAGAGATGGCCTGTAGCCCAGGGCAGCGGGAGGCAGGCCCAGGAGGGTCCCAGCTGTGCCCAGGGACCTGGGCTTGGAAGCCCGGGGTGCTGTCCCCAGCCCCATTCCCTGGGAGCGCCTTACAGCAGGAGCAGTACAGCTGCTCCATGACCCGGAAGCAGTTGTCCAGCAGGGCTTTGGGCCGCACCAGCTTCAGGCTCAGCCCCGGGGCACTCAGGAGCGACAAGACCGCTTCCACCTTGGGGCTGACCTCCACACCCTGGAAGGGAGGAGACTGTTAGGACCACAGGGACCACCTCAGCCAGGGAAGAGAGGGGCCCTCTCCCAGGAGAACCGCAGGGGCTGCCCACCTGGAGCTGTGCAAACCACAGAAGGAAGACAAGACTTCCTGTGACCAGGAGACCAGAGCAATTTCTCTCTCTCCCCTTCCTGCCGTGCCAATATCCTGGGAGGACCCCCGACACACACACACACTTGACACCCCCTCACTCAAGCACAGCACAAAGGCTTCTTTCCATTGTTGGGAAAAGGACCGCGGGGGGCAGCCCAGGACAGAGAGGAAATTGGGGGCATCCTTGCTGTTCTCCCCCAGGCTCA
This sequence comes from Manis javanica, assembly GCF_040802235.1. Lineage (NCBI taxonomy): Eukaryota > Metazoa > Chordata > Mammalia > Pholidota > Manidae > Manis > Manis javanica. The sequence continues at coordinate 52,663,470 of NC_133172.1, forward strand.
GCCACCACACGAGGGGTCATTGGCCCAGGGAAGTGTCCTCTGGGACTCAAAGATCTCCACCCACTCCAAGGAACAAGGACCCTCCAAGGGTCGTGTCTGAGGACACGGAGGCACAAGGCACACAGGGCCAGGTCTGGGGCTCCAAGCTTGGGGGCTTCTCTCCACAGCACTGAACAAGGAACCCAGCGTGGGGGGCGGCCTGGCGGAGGGACAGAGGCAGGGCTGGGGCCTCTGCAGAATTCTGGAAGGCATCGTGCAGAGAGGCTACGTGGGGCCTGAGCTGGGGGAGAACCTTCCTTAAAGTGGAGTGTGTTGGGTTGAACTGTGTGTCCCCCTAGCCCCCCAAAACACTCCAGCCAAGCCCTAACTCCTGTGAATGTGAATCTGTTTGGAAATAGGATCTTTGCAGGTGTGATTAAGTTAGGGATCTCCAGAGGTGAGCATCCTGGTTCTAGGGTGGGCCCTAAATCCAACAACTGGTGTCCTTGTAAGAGAAAGGACTTGCACAGGGGGAAAGGCCATGTGCCCACAGAGGCAGAGTTTGGCACGATGCCGCCTCCAGCTGAGAACACCAGCAGCCACCAGAGGCTGGAAGAGGCAGGAAGGATCCTCCCGAGAGCCTTTGTGGACCTCAGCCCTGCCAACACCCTGATGCCAGGCTTCTGGTCTCCAGAAGTGTGACAGATCATTTCTGCTGTTTTAAGCAACAAGGTAGTAGTGATTTGTTATGGTATTTGGCCCTAAAAACCTGACAGGCAAAGGCTTAAAGAGGGAAGTGGGGATGGCAGGAGGGAAGGGGGCTCATCCCCATGGCCCCCGCCCCTGCTGGGAGAACCCGCTTTCCCATAGATGCTGGGCATATCTGGAGCAAATTGGTGACCACCAACCTTGGGGGAGAGAAGAGAGGTTTAAAGGTCGGTGAAATCTAAATAGCCCAGGTGGGCTCAGCTTACCCACCATCTCCTTTGCAACCCCCAAGAGCACTCAGTCACGGAAAATCAAGGGTGGAAACTGTCCCTTCCCCAGGTTAGCTCCCACCCACCCGGCCCAAAAGAGCCCCAAGGGAATGGCTGGGTATCCCAGCCTCTGCCAGAACCAAGAGCATCCCAGAGTGCCCTGCAGCTGCCCCCTAAGCCCAGGTATCAGCTCACAGCCGCTATCGGGTGCAGCCGGGGAGCAGGTGGCAGTCTGGGCAAGTGTGTGCCAGGGTGCTGAGGATGGCTGGGGGCAAGGGGGAGGGAGAAGTGGGCGGTGGGGTGGGTCCCACACACAGGCAGGGCCTGCTCGGGCACCTGCTGGTCCCATCACCTTACTCTTCAGGCTCTTAGAGGACACCTCCAGGGCCTGCTTAGCAGGCGGTGCCTGGGAGCCACTCTGCTATTACTGGTTGAAGTTCCGAGTTCCCGTTGGGGCTCCCAGTGTGCGGTGCACAGTCTGTGGAGCTTGGCAAATGCGCCAGGTCGCGCGCCCACCGTTACAGTGCCGTACCCAAGAGTCTCGGCCCCCTGAAGACCTCCTGCACCCCACCTCGGCATCCTGCCTCTCCTCTCCCCCCGAAAACCTGGTTTCTTAGGTGTGGAAACAAAGCCAGAAGGCTCCACAGAGCAGTGAGCCCGAGCCTGGAACTGGTGCAGCTCCCGGCCCCGGGCCTGGGCTACCCGGGCACCCCTGCAGGGCTCCTCTTCCCTCCCATTCCTCCCACAGCCCGCAGGACAGGCCGGAACTCTTCCCGGGTTCCCGTCCTCCCCCGACAGCCCTTGGCCACCGCGAGCGCACACGCCCTGCCCGCCTGACCCTCCGCACGGCTCACCACGAGGCCCTGCTGCACGTCCAGCAGCAGCGTGTGCACCTCCTCCAGGTACTTCCGGGATGGGTGGCCCTCGAGCAGCACCTCCTGCACAGACTCAGTGGCACTGAGACTCACCCAGGCCCACAGATACCGCAGCTCCTGCTGGCTCACCCGGGACTTCTGCTGCAGGGACAGGAAAAAAAAATCGAAGCTCCCAGGCATGGGCCTCGGGGCCTCCCCCCACCACTCTGACCGCCCCCCACCCATCTTGCCCCTGCATGGAGAACAGACCGTGGGCATCCACTGTGGATGGCAGGCAACCTGGGCCTGAGCTGAGGGCAGGCTTGCTTGTGGGCCCAGGAAAGGCCCCAGGCCCCAGGACCTACCAGGACCAGGGTGTCTCTCAGGCTGAGCCCACAGGATGTCCCGGGAGGCAGAGCTCTCCCCAGCCCAGGAGGGGATTCTCACCAGCCTGCTGACGTTGGCCATTCTGAGCACCCCCTCATAAGGCACGCTGACCCTGTAGTTGATGGGGAAATAGTGCTTCTGGGGAAGGACAAGAACACACCAGGAGGCCAGAGTCAGAAACGGCTCAGACAGGCTCCCCAGCCTCCCAGATTACCGTAGAAGAGGCCCCAGGAGTGGCCCTTCGATGGCAGCGGTGGCCCTCTGCAGAGAGCCTCTACTAGGCTCCCCAGTGGGGTAAGGACAGCTCTGCCCTCTGGGACACAGGGGGGGCTACAGTGAAACACAAAGTTCCTGTTAAGGGAGAAGTTTCAAGCCAAAAGTAGTACAAGGGTCACACTAACCCAAGAGCAACATCTTTATTGAGGGTGAGGAAGATCACGTTAAAAGATTACTGTAAAACTGGCCCAGGTGATGGCTGTACAAGTACAACTCTGCAGATACACTAAAACCACCGAGCTGTCACTGAAACCACTTAAATGGGTATATGGTATGATATGTGAAGTTCATCTTGGTAAAACTGTTGAAAGAAAGACATAGAGTCCCAGGGTACGTATGCTTCTCCACCCTACAAAAAGAATCGTGCATTCCAAATTTCTAGGTCTTTTTCTCCCCTGCTAATAATAAGTGTCTGGGGTTCCCCCAGGGTTTCCTGGCATCCACTTCTGAGTCACGGGGTGAGGGCCACATGGAGGGAGGATCCAAGGTCAGCTCAGGTAGGAGGGTAGAGGCCCCCTGGGATGGCTGGGGGAGAGGGGTCTGTACCTGCAGACCAGACACACTGGGGGAGGTGGTGGAGACAGGGGCCATCGCAGGCTCAGGGTTGACACGGGTCCAAGGAGGGGCCCTGAATGCCCAGATCTTTATGCCCCATGGGCCAAGGGGCTTGGGAAGAGGGGCGCAGTGGGTGCCCACGTGGTTACCATGTACTGAAGGCGGTTCCTGTACTGCAGCTTGTCCCGCAGAAAGCCGGTGATGGCGCACTCCTCGCTCTGGGTCAAGGGCCACATCTCCAAACTCTCGCTCCCCAAGGCCACACCAAGGAAGATCCCAAGATCTGTGGACCTCGCCCGACAGGAACAGTGAGCAAACAGCACTGACTCCATAGTGCTGGGCGTGCAGGCCGTGCACTGCCCGCCCTCCCTTCTCGTGGTCATGTGGGGGACAGGGCTGGAGGCCATCCCACCACCAGGGATGTTTCCTTGGGATCCAGGCTCCAGAACAGCATCGCCAGGCAAACACGAGCAGTCCAGCCCATCCGCCCCCACCCCTGGCCAGCAGGTCCCCCAGGAGTCGCACCCTGGGGTTGGTCTCCAGTCTTGTCTCCACTGCTGCCCAGTGGGGCAGGCACAACCTCCCCTCTAGGGCAACTTCAGCCACCACCGCCCGCCCCAAGCCTGTTGACGCATTTCCCATCTGGGGATCCAGGAGATGTGGATTCTAGCTCCCATTCGCTACATGACTCTTGGGTGACCAAAGCCATTTTCTTCCCTGCTCTAGCTGACCTTGGCATCCCTCTCAGTTAGATGTACCAGTTGGTTTGTAGCGGCCCTTCCAGTTTGCTGGTTCTCTGATGCTAAGTGAATCTCGGGCGGTTTCTCTTCCCTGCAACAAGCAAGCTGCTCCCTCCGAACGTTACCAATTTTCACCACTGGGAGGCACTATGACTTCGAAAACAGGCCTAGCGATTTCCCCGTAACTGAACAGACTTAACAAAAAACACTTGAGAGAATTTGCAACAAATAGGAAAAAGGGTGAAACCGACATAAGATGGTATGTCAAAGATATTTTAATTTTAAAAAGAGGGGTTAAGTGATCAGAGCAGAAAGAAAATATAAATGGGCAAGAGATGTACCCAAAAAATCAAACTCACCACTGAAGATAAGAAATACATATTAAAACAATCAGACTACATGTTTCACCTACTGAAATGGAAAGGATTTGTTTGTTCGTTTTGCTGTTGTTTTTTAGTAATACTTGGTGCTGGCAAAGCAGTGAGGCAGGTGCTCTCATCCCAGAAAACAATTTGGCAATTTTTGTTGTTAATGAACTTTATGATGTCCACACCCCTCAGCCCATTAAACTCATTTGTAGGAATAAACCAGAAGGAAAACAAGAGAGGCATTACCAAAATATTTGTGGACAAAGTCTTCCTTGCAGCATTATTTTATAGTCATGAACATCTATAAATGGCCGAGATGGTCAATAATAACTATAGCCAATAAAATCCACGTTGTCAAATAATATTAATGATATGCTTACTATATGGTACGAAAAATACTTATGACATGCTTGGTAAAGTCTTATAACTTCATGACTCAGCACTCTGTATCTGGGTAGGTAGCATGACTTGGATCTTGTTAATTTTATATATGTGTGTGTGCCTAAGATTTATATTAGTATCTATTACTGTTTTAGTCAAAAGCAATGATTTCTTTTCTTTCTTTTCTTTTTCTCTTTTCTTTCCCAAAAGGCTGAGTCACCTCCTTGACCCACTGCTGGTAATGAGGAGGAATTACTGCCTGGACTTTGCCCACTCACCTCCCTGAACTTAGGAGGACTTTGTTCCCACGCCCCCACTCGCCTGGGTCTGCTCACCATCACGTTCACCTCCTCCTCAGTCCGCGGCCGAACCCTTGCGCCTGCCAGCCCCTCACCAGGTCTGCCCTCAGTCTACTCAAGCCCTGGGCCCCGTCTGGGCTGCAGCCCACCAGCCTGTCCTCTCTCACAAGTCCGACAACCACAATTTTTGTTGCAGTGTGCAGTACCCCCTTGCACTTCCTCTCTCTCTTCCCCTGTGCTTGACCCAGTATTTGGGAAAAAGAATAATAAACACAAATGGAATCGTTGTTTCTCCTTGCTTTTCTTGCCTCTAAATCATTAAACTTCTCAGCTGGTGCCGCTGCAGGTCAAGATCATTCCTTCCTGGGGGTTTCCATTCATCCTCGCCCCTGCGCTGGGTATCCCCTCACACTGCAGACCTCTTTCCAGGTTTCACCAAGGCTCCTTCCCTCCCCAGGATCCTCCATCTGTCTCTAGCACCTTCTGCCCAAAGCATTCATGAACTTGACCAGGGAACTTTGGTGTGTGTACACTATCTCTATTTGGGTTTATCTATCTCTAGTCCCTGGTATGTGAACACACAATGCGGTCACCACAACACAGTCTTGCTTACTGAGCACTTTAAGGGTTCACCTTGAGCCAGGAAACAGAAGCGTGCATCTGCATCTTCTGGAAAGCGGGTAAGGCCCAGAATGATCCACCCCAGAGAGTCTGTTTCAGTAGGACTAGGGTGGGGCCAGAGAATCTGCATTTCTAACAAGTTCCCAGGTGCTGCTGATCATCTGGGGACCTCACTTTGAGAAACTAGAGCAACAGCAGCAAACTGGTGTCCCAAAGGTCTACCTGGTTATTTCACGTAAAAACCTGAATTTCCATCTTTTCTTTAAAAGTCAGTATCTCTGTCCACACTGGGTCCCCTTTCCCATGTGGCAGTCACCCACTGGCAGTCCACTCCACCCCTCAGGTTTTACTTATCCTACCTGCCCTTCTCTGCATCCCTGTCCCGGGCCTTCACGGCCTGGCAATGTGGGTTCGTAGTAGGGACTGAGTCAGAGAGCCGCCTGTGCCAGCCTGGCCCACATGGACTGTGCCAGAAACATTGTTCAGAGATGATCTGCCTTCCTCCAAACTTATACTTCCTTTAAATCTGCAGCCAACTATCATTTCCAATTTTAGGCGCCTTTTCTGCTGTCTCCACCCCTAGGAACAGGCCAGCAAACAGGTGACCACACACAGACAGCACAGTGCAACAGGGAGCCCCTCAGCCAGCGCCAGCCTCTCTGCATCGAGGGGCCCGCCTTGCCCCGTCTCCCTCCAGAGGCAAGAGACCCACAGGACAGGGGAGGACACTGAAGAGAGAACAATGTGTGGAAGGAGCTTCCTGGCTCCCTGCAGGGAGTGGGGGGTTCTGTGCTCCCCGAGACAGCCCTCTGCACGGTGACAAACAGCTCTTGTCCACCCCGCTACCCCAGTGACCAAATCTGAGCCTGCACAGGGGATTGAATAACATCGTCCCCGCACCTCAAATTCTTGTTCACCCAGAAGCTCCAATGCAACCCTGTTTGGAAGTAGGGTCTTTGCAGCTATAATAAAGCCCTATAATAAAGCCCACCCTAAATCCGATGGCTGGTGTCCTTGTGAGAAGAGGAGAGGACACAGAGACAGAGGGAAAGGCCGTGTGAAGATGGAAAGGTGCTGCCAGAAGCCAGGGAGTGCCAGGAGTCCCCGAAGCTGGGAAAGGCAGGAAGGATCCTCCCCTGGGGCCTCTGGAGAGAGGCTGGCCTCACCAACACCTTGATTTTGGCCTCCTAGCCTCCAGAGCTGGGACAGAGTACACGTCTGCTGCTTAAGCCACCCAGTGTGTGGTGACTTGCTATGGCAGCCCATCCTTCTCCAGCATCCAGACCCCCCACAAGGCCCTGAGGGGTGGCTCCTCCCAGCCCATCTGTGCCAAGTCCTGCCACCTGCCTCCACAGGCTTTGTCCTCTCCCACACCTGTCATTCTTGTTTCCATCTCCCAAACTGAGCCTCATTCCTTCCTCCCCAGAAGGTTGCACCAGTGGTTCCTGGAAGTACAAGATTAATCTTCCCAAAGCAGGGGAACTCCCATGCACACCCCCACCCTGGACCAACCTTCCGGGGCTCTCAAGGCCTCAGCCGTCTGAGCCCACACCAGCCTTCCAGCCTGGCCTCTCACTGTCCCAGCGCTCAGCCTCTGCTCACGCCATGGGCCCTGCCTGGAACACTGTCCTCACCTCCCCACGCCCACCTGTGCCACCATCCCAAGTGGCACCTCACCCATGCTGCCCGTCCTGCTCCTCCCGTTCCCGTGACCTGGAAGCTTCCGGAGCACTGGGTCTGCCCACTCTGAATGCCCTGTCCTTTGGAGCCAAGCTGGACCCAAGTCCTCTGTGACTCCCTAGCAGAATCAAAGCCCAGGCCCCGCCCGTTCGGCTCACAGCTCCTAGTGCCTGACTCTGTGCCGGGCACTGAAGAGAGAGGCATGAGACAGCGCAGGCCCTTGTGCCATGGCAGGCACTGTCCCATGGGCACAGGGGAGGCACCAGCAAACTGCTGAGCTGGAGTCAGCTAAATTGCATCTTGGAGTCTGAAGGCATCTTGGTCTGGCCTCCCACCAGCGGCTCGAGTGGCCTCTACAGTCTTTTTTTTTCTGCCCTCATGTCAACTTGTTTTGCTTTTCCCCAACAGCACTGTTCTCTTTCTGCCTTTTAATTCTGTTCTATTGTGGAAGGAGTGGTAGAGGAAACAGGGTGACTTCTCCAGGTTCCTAGCTGCCCTCATGCATCCTGGGGCCCAGACACGTTCACAACCCACCCCCCACAACGCCCCCCACCCATGACCGGCCACACCCAGGGAGGACAGAAATCGTCTCTGACACCTCTGCCCCCACCATACTCCCAGCACCAAGGAGCCCCAGACGGCAGGGCTGCCATGTACCCCAGTGCCTGCCCCATCCCGCGGCCACCCAGTGACTGCGCCCAGCCAGCCTTGCACCCTCCATGGCCGCCTGGGCAGGGGTCAGCAGGAGGCTGGGCAGACGGAGTCCCCGAGCACGCTAGTCATAGCTGGGAAGCATCTCAGCTGCTCACTAGCAAGAATGGCCCAGTTGCCGTGGTTACAGCAGAGCCTGGCTCTGGGCCCAGGCCCCCTGGGGCGCTCTGCACGGAATCCCCCAGTACTCACAGTGCAGCCAGGCGAATCCCCTGGGCATGATGGTGTGCTGTGTCCCCAGAGAGCAGAGGCGGTGTCCCCAGCAGTGTGTGCATCCACAGAGGCCCGGGTGAGGCCTACATGGCCTCAGGTCAGTGAAGGTGGCCTGATGTCAGGGAAGGGCTGGCCGCGGGGGAGCAGCTGGCAGGTGCTCCTGGGTAGCACCCACCCTTATCTGCCTGGCAGTGCGGAGGGCAGCCCGGGGGCAGCGGCTGCGAGTCCCATGGCAGCCAGGACCTGGCCTGAGACAGCAGCCACGGGGTCTTCCCTCTCGAGCAGGAGGAGAGAGTCCCCAGCAGGCCCCTCGGAATCTGGGGCTGGGTTGTGCTTTCTCTGATTTCCCCGTCTGCAGCTGCTCAATGTGAAATCTGGCTCTGGAAAGAGAAAGGAGGAGAGAAGCTGATTATGTAAGAGCAGGGCTGCCACTCAGCCATCAGCCACAGGCACCCAGAGCCTACTGTGCATGCTGCCCCACCGCCCACAGGGACCCCTCAGAAAGGGGGTGGGTGCACAGCCCTGCCCTGCTGGGCGGACGCAGGAACACAGGCTTGCACACAGGAAATGACTCCGGAACATCCAAAGGCCAGCTCTGGCCCAGGAGTGAGCTACAGTGGCACACATCAGCAAAGTGGCCTGATGTCAGGGAAGGGCTGGCTGATGCAGCCACAGGTCTGCACAAAAGCAGGACCAAGAAATGACTGGGCCATGGGGGTTCAGTCAAGGAGGCCTCCTGCAGGAGGTGGCATTGCAGGTGAAGTACTTGACTGACTCAGGCTGCAGGGAATCAGAAACAGATCATTCCCCCTCCACTCCTCTGAGGCTCAGTCCCATCATCCTATTACTCCAAGTCCTCATCCCCTCCCGGGTTGCCAGTGAAATACCAGACGCCTGGTTAAATTTGAATTTCAGGTAAACACACATTTTTTTTTAGTATAAGTATGTCTGAAATATTGCATAGAATACACTTCTACTAAAAAAAAAAAAATTAACTGTTTATCTGCAATTCCCCATGAAGTGGGAGTCCAGTATTTTTATTTTGCTAAATTTAGCAAGTATATGACAGTAACAGGCTAGCTCTTCCAGAACGCTTGCTCCCTGCTAGGCCCAGGGGTAAGGCCTTTATATTCACTGAATCCACACAACAACCTTAGGGGGCCATAAAAATCTCATCCATGAAGAAACGGGGGCCCAGAAAGGTTAAGGCACTTGGCCAAAGGTTACACTGCTTGCAAGAAGCACAGTGGGAATTCAAAGCCCGCCTGCTGGCAGCGCCTCCCGCAAGCCGGTGCCCACTGGTGAGCCAGGAAGCCCGTGGCTCTCACAGTCACCTCCTCGATCCCTCACTGAATTCAGCGAGGTGCGGGCTGTTGTCCCGATTTTGCAGATGAAGAAACAGGTTCAGAGACCCCGAGCCGGCCAGCGAGAGAGCCGGCTCGGGGATTCCGTCTGGCAGGTTCTGTTTGTTCCGTGCCTGTGCCTGCTCCCTGTTTCCCCTGTGGGCAGGGAAATGGCCACAGGCTGATGGCACAAGGGAAAGCAGGTATGGCTTGGGGTCTTCCCCACCGTGCATCCATCCCCACAGGATGCACCGGAAGCGCTGGCCCTCACCCTCGGAGGCCCCCAGCAGTAGGCAGGGCCTTGCACAAAGCACACAGGGGTCCCGCGCACCCTTGTGTGAGGAGGTCCCTCAGGTCTCAGCTGCTCCCCCGTCCCACCCTGGCAGTTCCCTGCTGTCACAGTGTCACTGCAAAGACTAACTTAACTGAAACTTTTGTTGCTCTTTTTTTTTAAGGTTTATTGAGGTATAATTTACAGACAGCAAAATTCACCTTTTTTAGTGTATAATTCTATGACTTTTGAAAAATTCATACAGCTGTATGACCACTACAATAATCAAGTTATAAAATATTTCCATCCACCCAGGAAATTCCCTCAAGCAGCTCTGTAGTCAACCTGCTTCCTCACCTCCAGCCACAGGCAAACTTCATCTGCACTCAGCCCTGCAGGTTGGCTCTGAGATGCCACATGAAGAGTCACAGCGCACAGCCCTGCGTCAGGCTCCGTCACTGAGCCGCCCACACTGGGTGCCCGCTGGCTGCTCCAGGACAGTGCTCTGTGCTTTTCCCTTGCTGAATAGTATTCCACTGCACAGACCACTGTTTGCTTGTCCAACCACCAGCTGAAGCGCATCAGGGCTGTTCCCAGTTTTTGATGCTTCTGAGTAAAGCCCTTACAGGCCTCCACATAGAGTTTTGGTGTGGAAGTTGCATTTTTGGGGGGGTTTGCTCTAATTACCAGGCATCGTGCTCCACAGCCCTGAACATCTCAGCTCTGTGTGCTGCCCCTGGGGGCCGGGCAGTGGTCTCCTGCTGTTGTTCTGCGCCCCCCGGAGGGAGTGTCCCTCATCCTGGACCTGTCCACACAGGCACACACCAGAATCAGGCCCTGCGGCCCATCCACACCCTACAGAAATCCCCTTGGCAGCTTCCTCAATGAGGAATCTCTCAGAAAGGCCCTCAGAGCCGAGCCCCACCACACACCCTGGGCTACCAGACCCTGATGGAGAAGCTGAGAAAGTGCGAATGGGCTCATGCTCACCTTCATGCCACTCCACAGAGTCCTGAGCCTGCGTGCCGTCTGTGGTCCCACCCCTTGAGCCCCACCAAAAGGGGGGAAATCCACACAAGCCAAAGAGGACACTGAGTTGGTGGAGGGGGCATGGAGGAAATCAGGCCGCTCCCTCCTTGGCCAACAAGTCCTGGCCAGTGGCCTGCGGGCAATCTGCTAAGAGTGGCCTTCCCCACCCGGGAGAGGGCCCAGGGCCATTCTCTCTCTCCGTCCCTCTTCCTCTGACGGAGGACGGTGGAGATTTTGAGAACAGGCCTCTCCTATCCACCCGCCTCCTACCCCGGGGCTTGCGGTGGCCATTAGGAAACTCACACGGGCTAGTTGGGCAAGAAAGTAAAAGCTGGAGCATTAGGCTCAGTGTGGGCAGCATCACTTTCACCAACTCACGCCTCGAGGGTCCTGGGAGGGCAAGGAGGTGGGAGGAAGGGAAGGCACGTGTGTGAGGAGGGAAGGGGGTGACAAGGAGCTAAATCCTCCATGGCGGGGAATCAGCAGATAACGTCTCAAGTGAAGAATTAGCAATATGAGCGTCCTCTTCATCTAGTTATTTTAAGGTTCAAAGTCTCGTGTCTAGGCAGCAGGAAATGGGGAAAAGGGAGCTGGCCAGAGCCGTTGTGGTTCATAACAGCATCATATTCTGAACTATTTTGTTCTTTAAATCAGGCACAGGTATAACTTTGATTTAAAAAATGAAACTAAACTGTGAAAGAGACTGTGCTGGAACTGTGTTGCAATGTCTGTCCAGGTCGGGCAGCAAGGACCTGCCTCCCCTGGGAACTCAAAGGTGGCCTCCTTTCCAAAGCCACCTGCTCTGGCGCCTCCCTTCCCTGCCTGAAAAGCGAGACCGCACAGCGTTCCCAGGAACGGGCCGTGAAACCCGGCTTGGAACCCCGCAGCTGAGCTCTGGAGCCTGGGTCCCAGGCTGAAGAGGAGATGCGGTTTGATGCTCAGGACACACAGCCCGCGTGCCTACTTCATCGGAACAAACCACCCCAACATGCAGGGACAACCACAGTCATTCATTTTTTTTTTTTTTTTTTACGAATCGGTATGTTGTCTGGGCTGGGCTGACCCCGGCTGGGCCGGCTCAGCTGGTGGGTCAGAGGGTGCTGGCTGATCCAGGTTGGCCTCAGCTGGGATGACTCAGCCCTGGCAGGCTGGCCTCGGCTTGTTCTCACAGCAGTCAGGGTTCCAAGGAAGGGAGTAACTGAGTCAATGCCCCTTACGGCCAAGGCACAGAACAATCACCCCATCATTTTTACTACAGTCTGTTGGCCAAAGAAGATTCAAAGAGGGGGAAGTAGACTCCATTTCTTGATGAAAAAAGCTGCAAAATATATTTCACTGCTAAGGGCATGGATGGAGATGTGTGTGAATACCTGGGGCCACTTCTGCAATCGATTAGACCTGCACAGAGCATTCCTCTCCCAAAGCAGCCACGCCTGACCTGAGGCCCAGGGAACAAAGTACTAGACAGCCTGCTCCAGCCTGACCTCTTCCCTGGAGACAGGGCAGGGCCACAAGGACCTCAGAGACATTCCCAACCCCCACATTCTAGAGATAAGGACTTAGAAGCTGAGGGGGCAGGGGGAGGAAACGGCCCAAGTTCCACACCGTCCTGTCAGGCTGCTCCGCCTCTGGGAATGTGGGGATGGACAGTAACTGTCAGCCACAGGAGTGAGTCACAGATGTTCTGTTCAAGGAGGAGATGGAAGAAAAATAAGACTGAGTTTAGGACACAGAAAAAGGGAGACAAAACAGAAATAGAAACAATTTATTCCGGTCAATTCCATCAGCCCAGGATTTATATTTCTGACTGACAGTTCACCCCCCACATCTACTCTACCAGTGGAAATAGTATGCGAGACCTGGGGCCCGTGAATCACACAAGACCCACTCTTGGCCCCATGTGAGAAGAGAGTCTCACGCAGGGGACAGGCTGGGTCAGCCTTTGGCCAGCACCCTTGGCCCCCATTCAGGAGAAGTCCAATGTGCAAAGGAATTTTTGGTTCTCCACCCCCAGATCTGGGCTTGGCGGGGTGCCTTGCTCTAACCAATGGGATGTGATCGTGCCTCAGGGATTCTCCTCTCTTGCTCCAGGAAGGCTTCTGTCATGTGAACACTTGAGTGAGGCCATCTGTCCCCAATCAGGTCAGCCCAGAATCCCAGCCACCCCACAGAATCATGAGAAATAAGCATGTGTTTATTTGCAACCACTAAGTGTGGGGGGTAAGTTTTTATGCAGCAAAAGCTAAGTGATAACAGCAAGGAAGTGCATCATCTCCGCAAATGCTCTCTAACGAGCCGGATCGGTTCTCACCCAAAGCATCTTCTGGAAGTGTTTAGGTGCTTTCTTTCCTCAAAATGAATCTCGGTTCCAAGTTAGGAGGACCTCAAGGGCAAACGTGCTGCCAGTGCCCTAGGGCCTAGGTCAGAAACTTCCGTTGGAAGACAAACTTTCGGGAATTCTGTACTAATCATGACTTGTTTTCCCCTCTGTCATTTTCGATTTATTTTTGAAACTTTTTATTACAGAAATTATTAAATCTAAACAAGGTAGAATAATAGGTGTAACAACCTCACCCCACACTTGATGGTTTCAAATAAATACGAATATTTCTCATGATTCTGTGGGGTGCCTGGGATGCTGGGCTGACTTGATTGGGGCCAGATGGCCTCACTCAAATGCCCGCAGCCTCTACAGTGCCTCCTGTAGGAGGTTAGCAAGCAAGTGTTCACAGGACGGAAGCCTTCCTGGAGCAAGAAAGAAGCCCCGAGGCACGAACACATCCCCGTTGGTCAGAGCAAGTCACACAGCCAAGCCCAGAATCAAGGCGTGGGGAAACAGAAATGCCTTTGCAGGTTGGGCTTGTCCTTGAACATGGCCCCCATACAGCCGTGATGCAGCTTCAACAATTATCGACACTCTGTCCTTCCTGTTTCACCCATCCCTCAATTTTTCTGTAGCCTAGAGTATTTTAAAACATACGATGTTTTACAACCGAGCAAGTCTGCATTTTCTGGTCCTGGATGGCTTCCTTTCATTAGCTAAACTGAAAAAAGAGACATAATGTTTTGCCAGTATGTGAGGATTTTTTAAATATAATCATATTATTAGTATGACACATTCCCAAGTCAAAAATTCCTTATAACATCTAACACAGAACCCACGTTCAGTATCCCCTAGTCATTTTTAAAATGTCTTTTCTTAAGTTGCTTTTTTTGAATCAAGAGCCCAACAAGGTGGTCCATTGATTCACGTGCCTCTGCATCTTTCTTCCTATTTTTAATATTAAGATATAATTCACATGCCATGAAATTTGCCATTGTTAAGTGGGTACAATTCAATGGGTTTTTGGTTTTCTTAGTATATTCACAAATCATCACAATCTAATTCCAGAACATTTCCATCACCCCAAAAATAAACTCTATATTCACTAGCAGTCACTATTTCTTCTGTCCCCCAGTCCCTGCGGGACTGATAGAATAATCACAGAAACAGAAAGAAGAATCACCTGCTTTCTAGCTCTGTGGACGTGCCATTCCGGACATTTCACATAAAGGGAGTCACATGGTATGTGGCCTTTCTGACTGGCTTCGTCCACTCAGCATGTTTTCAGGATTCATTCATCATGTAGCATGTAATAAACTGAAGGCTTGTGTGCCCCCCACCCACCCAAACTCATACTGAAGCCCGTACCCCCACCGCGCTGGTATTTGGAGATGGGAACTTGGGGAGGCAATCAGGTTAGATGAGGTCATCAGGGTGAGGCCCTCATGGTGGGATTCATGCATTTATAAGAACAGACCCCAGAGGGCTTGCTCTCTCTCTCTCCCTGCTCCCACAAAGAAGAGATCCTACGAGCACCGGCAGGAAGACCCTGTCTGCACCGAAGGGGACAGTCCACACCAGAAGCCAGCCACGCGGGCGCTCCGATCCCGAGAACTGTGAGAAAGGGAATTTCTGCTGTTTAAGCCACCCAGCCCATTGTATTTGATTATCACAGCCCGAGCAGACTAGGACACAAAGACCCAGCATCTATCAGTACTTCAATCTCTTAAGAGTCAAAACATTTCATCCTCTTCATTTTTTTTCCTTTCTTAATAAAGTTTAACAGTAAAACAAAAATCCACAAGCTGTCCCCCCTGTTCACCCCACTGCTCCCCCCTTCCTGCAGCCTTTGGCCCCAGCTCCCCTTCCCTCACCCTGCTCCCCCAAACACCGGACGTGAGCCAAGAAAATGAGACCTCTAAGTACGTGGAGACATGACGAAGGCAGGAGGCGAGTGCTGTCCACAGTCAAGGTTGAACAGGTCAAGTCTGCATTTTCTGAGTTCTGGATGGTTCGCGTACATTAGCTAAACTGAAGAAAGAAATTCCGTGGGCCAGATGCTTCAAAGCTGAAGTCCCCAGGACCACAGGAGGATGCCTTGAAAATATTGTTTGCATCAAAATCATCCATCTTTGTGCCCTCGTCATCTCCTGTCCACCGTCACAGTGAGCCTTTTATTTGGGATCAAAGAGGATGGGGAAAGCTTTTCTGCTGTCCTTGAACCTGTTCTTCTCTTTCTGAACTCTGACACTGGGTCCACTGTGCCCACATGGGTGGTGCATTAAGGCCCGTTTCCTGTAAGCTTTCTTGATCTTGCCCTTGATCTCGTCCACTCCCAGAATCTCGAAGTGATCTTTCCTCTTACTCTTCTGCAGTGCAAGCAGTGCATTTTTAAAGAGCTGGTTATGTTCTGATGTTTTCTTTGTCTGATACACTTTTTCATCGTCCCACATGCTCCTTCATACTGTCCATGCAATACTTTGGTGTCCGTGCAACACCGAGCTCTTCTCAAGGAGGCTTCTGTGTGTTTGTCATCGAGCTTCACTGCATTTGTGAAGTTTTCTATTGCACCATCTTAGTTTCCTAAGCTTGGAATTAGCCGTACCCTGATCACAGCAGAGTTGGGCATTGATTTCTACACTGTTGAGGACTATTCCCAGGCTTTCTGGGCACAGTTCATGTGTTAACTTGTCATTTCTTTCTTTAAATGCTTTATTCCCTATCTTCTTTCTTTGCTTCAAGTGCTTTGGCATTTCTGCAAGCAAGGCAAGTCTTTTCGTGGTCAGGAGCCATCCTGAGGGCCTGTACAAAAAAAACTGAAATGTCTTCTCAATACAATCTTCCTAATAAAGGCAAAGACTTCATACTTGCAGACCATCTGCATTGGTAGAATACACTTGTAAAATGTCACTGGCCACAGAGAGTACTTCTGGATAATGACCGAGCATTGCTAAATATTTCGCCTTGAGAATTTTGAAGCAATGGCAGGCAGGGGCAAATTCTAGGGCATGGTCCTTGCAGAAAACAACCTTCTGAAGATCCCACTTCTCAAAACCCATTTCTGCTATTTTCTCATATTCAGTGCCCACATTAGCATTCTTGAACTGCTGTGCTGCACATGTTTGGGATCCAGCCCTAGGGCTCTCCAGGTGCTGAGACATGCCGCCATTGATGAGAAAGGTGGCATTTGCCCTCTCGTACGTATCCCCAGACCAAACTGTCATCCAACCTCACCGGCTGCTGGGCATCTCTAGGAGCTTCCCGGAACATTCTAAGCATCATCAAGGTAGCTGCTTGATCCCTATAGTACTCAGCACTTTTAGGACACATACCTATGCATTCTGGATAGTAGTTATAAGTTTCATTGCCATCTTTCTTGGCATTCTAGGCATTTCCTTGCTCCTTCTCAGACTGCTTCCCTCCACCCTTCTTGGTCGTGGAGCAGCTCTGGCTCATCCCAGTCATTATACATCTTGCTCCATGGCAGCCGCCATCTTACCACCAGGACCAGTACTTCATTCTTTTTATTGTCAAATAATATTCCATTGCCTGGATACACCACATTTTCTCTATCCATTCACCAGTTAATGGACATTTGGGTTGTTTTCATTTGGGGGCTATTATGAATAATATTGCTATGAATGTTCATACACAAGTTTTTGGAATTTCAACATTCCTAGGAAAGGGGTCGCTGGGTCATAGTTAAACTTTAAATTTAACTTTTTGAGGAACTGCCAGTCTGTTTTTTAAAGTAGCTACACCATTTTATATTCCCATCAGCAGTGTATCGGGTTTCTGATTTCTCCACATCCTCACCAACACGTTATCTTTTTTATTATACCCATCCTAGTGGGTGTGAAGTGGTATCTCACTGTGGTTTTTATTTACATTTTTCTGATGACTAATAATGTTAAGCATCTTTCCAGATGCTTATATTATCCATTTGTGTATCTTCTTGGGAGAAATGACTACTCAAATCCTTTGCCCATTTTTTAACTGGTTTTTCTTAAGATTTTTTTGAGTTGTAGGAGTTCTGGGTACTAGACTCTTATCAGATATATGATTTGTAAATATTTTCTCCCATGTTGTGGGTTGTTATTTCACTTTCTTGATAATGTCCCTTGATACACAGAAGTTTTTAAGTTTGATAAAGTTCTATTTATATTTTTTTCTTTTTGCTTGCTTGTGTTTTTGGTGTCATATCTAAGAAACTGTTGTCTAATCCAAGCTCACAAAAGCTTACATGTGTTTTATTCTAAGAGTTTTATACTTTTAGCTCTTAGGTTTAGGTATTTGATGCACCTGGAGTTAAGTTTTGTATGTGGTGTGAGTTAGGAGTCCAACATTATGCTTTTGCATGTGGCTATCCAGTTGTTCCAGCAACATTTTTGAAAACTATTCTTTCTCCCATTGAATGGTCTTGGCACCCTTGCCAAAAATCAGGGGACCACAGAAGCATAGACACATTGGGATTTATTTCTGGACCATCAAGTCTATGCCATTCATCTATACGTCTACCCTTATGCCAGTACCACACTGCCTTCTTCTGTTTTGCAGGTTTGTAGTAAGTTTTGAACTCTTCATACTTTTTCATCTTTAATAGCAATTTTCTTTCCCTCTCTGTTGTTGTTGAAGAAACTGTGCCACTTATCCTGTAGACTCCCCGCAGTCTGGATGTGGTTGATCGCATCCTTGGAACGCCATTTAACATACTTAGCCCGGTATTTCTAATATTCAGATCAAGAAGCTTTGCTGGACTCAGAATTTTTATAGGAGGTGTTGCATTACATCAGGAAGCACAAAATATCTGCCTGTCCCATTTTAGTGAGCTAATGTCATGTTCTTTCTCCATGTTCTATCCATTATAGAGCTCCCCATAAACCTTTTACCTTTCATCAAATACCAGTGATTATAGCCTTGATCCAGTATTTCATTAGGAGGAACTTTCTGTTTCTGTCTTTCCTTCTGCATTTGTTACTATGATTCTTCTATAATGTAGAACTGTATCCTTCATCATCTACTGTCTTATCTTCAAGTCTTGGTCTTTGTAGAAAAAGCAGGACAAAAGTTTGATTCTTTCCCTTACTTACCAGCTTTGAGAATGAATTGTTCCCTAGAATCTTCCAAAGGCACCTTTTTCAGTGTCACTTTGAATTCATTACTTTAATTTTTTAATTATAAATTTCAATTCATTGCACTTACTTTTAGGTCATGTTTATTGAGATATAACTGCTGTACACTAAAGTTCACCATCTTCAAGTGTTTGTTTCATGAATTTCAAATATATACATTATTCTAAGATACAGAATATTTCTATCACCCCTAAAAGTTCCCTTTGCAGTCAATCCCCTTCCCCACTCCACACCTCTAACAATCAATTATATAATTTCTGTTCCAAGAGGTTTTTTTCCCAGAATATTATGTGAACAGAATCTTATAGTATGTTGCCACTTATTTTTCTTTCTTATAGTATGTTGCCATTTTTTTCCGTGTTTTCTTTCACTTAGCAAATGCACTGGGGCTTTATCCATGTTGCTGACTATATCTGTAGCCTATTCCTTTTATTACTTAGTATTCCATAGTACCAGTTTGTTTATCCATTTATCAGTTGACAGACCTTTGAGTTGCTTCCAGATTTCTTCAAGTATGAATAAAGCTGCATACATCTGCCTACAGATCTTTCTGTGGACAAAAGTTTTTATTTCCCTTAGGTAAATGCTAGGTCACATGATATCTGGAGAGTCAACAAAAACAAATTGTCCAACTGTTTTCCAAAGTGGTTCTTTGTTATTCTTCCTCCATATTTGAATTATTTTATCACTTGGCTACTGGAAAGTCCTTCCAGTAAATTCCTGTCCTATGGACAGGACTCCAGTAGTCTTCAATAGATTGCTTGCTTTCAAGCTTGACTGGAGTTCCCAGGTGAATCTTTTTCATTTTCTACCTCACATCTTTTTTGTCTCAGGCTGAAAATCTTGTTTCCTAATGGCACATAAAATAATTATTTATTTGCTTTATCCATACATTCATGTATTTTTTTAATTTGGCTACTTTATTCAGCCCTTATAAGGTAAATGTGCAGACTTAACATTAGACAATTCAGTTTCTTTCATTTTATTTTTAAAATGGCCCCACTTCTCAGGACAGACCACCACAAATGCAAGATGCAATCCTTGGGTCTGACTGGGACCATGTTCACCTGCTCTCCTAAACGCACTAGCTCAGCCTCAAAAGAGGAAATTACAAATCTGAGAAGTTAGGGAAAGGTGTAAACTAGGAATTCTAATTAAACAAGAAAAATCAATTGACACTGATGCTCTATTCTTCACTATCAGTATTAATACAAACTCAACCCTTTTAAATCAGGGAACCTGCCGGGTGGGGAGGAAGAAGGGGATTGAGGGGTATTATGATTGGCACACATGGTGTGGGAGGGATCATGAGAAAGGATACATATATATACTAGTTTTAACATAGTAACACTGATATTATAACTTAACAATATGACAAGTCTGTGCAGGTTAAGATTTCTTTGTGATTCTATCTTAGGTTATATTCCCACTGGGACTGTGTAGTCAAAAGACCATGCATTTCCATTTGTTTCTTATTTTTAGGGATTAAAAATGTTTGGTTTTAATTACATAAAACACTTAGATAAATCCAAAGTAAAACTATAAAAGGTATGCTCAGAAATGTCTAGTTTCTAGTCCTGATCTTTCTCCCTCTCACTTCCTCCTCCTTGATAGATAAACATTTTTATTAGTTTTTCATTTATCCTTGCATTGTTTATATTTTAAAATAGAAGCATATTTTCATAGTCCCTCTCTTTTCACCTACAAAAGGTGGGCATTGCACAAATTCTTTTGTGACTTGCTTTTTAAAACTGTTTTAGAATACAACACAGATACAGATAACATAAAACAGATGTACTGAATTATTATAAGACAATCACATATTATAACTACTGCCCAATCAAGAAACAGAACCCAGCTAGCCACCCCAGAGACCCCATTCCAATCACAGCTCCCCCAAGAATGACCACTGTCCTATTACAGTAATCACTTTGTTGGGTTTGTTGTTTTTTTTTTTTTTACAGTTTTATCAACCAAGTGCACATCCCTGAACACTATAATTTAGTTTTCAGCTTTGTCCAATTTTTTAAATTTCCTATATCTTTTAAGTTTCTTTTAATCTGTGGGATTTCCCCTCCATCCCATTCTTTCCCCTATAATTCATCTGTGGAAGATGCCAGGATGTTCACCCTGTAGAGTGTCCCTGGTCTAGACTTTGCTGATTGCACACTCATGACACAATTCAAAATGTCCCTCTGTCCTCTGTTTCTGCTCTATGGCCGTGGTACTGGATTCAGGCTCAAACCTTTTGTCAAGAGTATGAGTGGAACCGGGTTCTTTCAACAGCAGGCTGTAATGTCTATGTTTCACTCTCCTGATGCTGGCAGCCCTGGGTGTTTAATGCCTAGACAATTCATCAAAGGTTGCTAAGTGTGATATTCTCACTCACACCGCAGTCTGATCAGGCCTTTTCCCATGAGGCGGCAGAAACAGCAGTTCATCAACAGCTCTGCCAGAGCGTCCAACGTGAATGAAATACTGTCCTTTCCTCCCACACTTCATTTGGGAAATCCACGCCTCTGTGATTTGTTTCCAAATGCCTGCTTCTCAGATAAGGATTGGCTGGGGTCCAGACTTGCGCTGCCTTCACCTTTGCCGTCCAAAGCCGCCTGAACAATGCTGCCAAGTAAGACCAGCTCCTGGGTCCAGGGACCGAATACCTCCAGCCAGCAGCACACTTCTGGCAGGTGCCACATGTATGTGACCAGCGTCAGCACACATGGGAGGTTTGGCACCCACACCGGATCCCTGTGGCATCTCCCAAGCTGGAGTATCATCGTAGGTGAAACAAAGCAGGAAAACCTGCCCAGTGCTACAGGTGGCAGAAGCGCTGAGACAGGAAGATGCCTTTCTCAGCATTCCTTAGAGCCAGTTGTCTAGCACAACACTATTTGGGCCACACCTACATATATTGAGCTATATTTCTCTATAGTCACTCACATTTTTACTTAAATTCATCTGTAAAGAAAACTTTATAACACTTTCATGAAAAGAAAAACAGTTTTCCCTTGCCAAAATGAGAAGGCAACATGAAGGAAAGCAAAATAATATAATTAAATGCTAACGAGAAAGCTCTCCCTGCCCACGGCTCTGAGCTAGGGATGGCGCCCCCATTCTGGAAAAGGGAAATTAGCAAAGATTAGAGAGGTGTGCCAAACACATCGGCACCAGATTGAGATTTTCTCCTAGTGCAGTAGTTCTCAAACAAGAAATGGGTTTTGTCCCCCAGGTGACATTTGGCAATATCTAAAGATATTTTTCCTAGTCACAACTGGGGGTAGGGGTGCTCCTTATAGCTAGAAGGTGGAGGCCGGGGATGCTATAAACATCCCACAGTGCACAGGATAGTCCCCCTGCTTCCCCCAGCAACAAAGAATTTTCCAGCCCCAAGTGTCAACAGTGGTGAGGCTGAGAAACCCTGTCCTAGAGAAAAAGGGTTAAAAAGAACCAAAAAGTAACTTCCTCACTCTGGGATTCAATGTAATTTAATGCAGGATCCAGATACCATGTAACACTGTAGGTAAGATTGTAACATTTCCAGAATATCCTGCCTGGCTTTAGTACATCTGCATATCAACGGGCGCTGAAGGGTGGAGAGAAGTATGGCTTTAGTGCATTTGCATCATTCCTCAGGGGTGGAGAGAAGTTCATCTCCGTATCAGTGAGTAATTACCTGGGCAAGGAGGGCTTACCTGTACCGGAAAGGTCAGGGGAGGGCGGGTTTTGCTGCTGCTGGAACAGGAAAGAGAGATGGGCCGGATGGCAGTTTGTAAGAAATAAACGGATTTTAAACTTTACTTCTCCCTTTGACTGATTTTAGAGGTATTTTGCCCAGGGATTTCCTCTCCCTGGACTTACAAACAACATCACCATTAACTAGGGGCACGCTACCCACACTTAGAGAAAACTGTCTAAACGACAAGATGCCATGGAAACAAGGACGATGCCAGCCACAGGTGCTAAAAAGAATGTTATCACACAGCACATCTCAGAGAAGTCCACAGACCCAGAAGCAGCACTAGTCCTGCTACACTGCATACCATTCTTAACACGTATTAAGCACCTACTGTGTGCAGGCACTGCTGGGATTCCAGGAAGAGGCACACAGGCTGGTCTGGGGGAAGGGGACAAAGAAATACATAAATGAGTAAAAAAGAGTATCTCGGGAAAGTGGATGATGAGAGACCCTGGGCAGGGGACCAGGGATGATTGGGAGTCAGGAGGCAGGAAAGGCTTCCTGCAGAAGGTGAAGATTCCGGTTCTTAAGCCTCCCAAGGTACCCCTTCCGGTTGAAAGCAGGGCAAGTTCAAAAGCAGCACATGGCCTCTGGCAGAGTGGATGGATCTGGACACTTTTAACACTAATTTAAAGTATAGACAAAGGTCCATAAATATACCCTAAAATAATTTTTAAGAAAAGCTGTATGCCTGGAATATCCATGCATTGCTGCTTACACTTGAAGAAAACTGGAAACAACCTGAATGCCAAACCACAGGACAGCAGTTCACATCATCCAAAAACCAACTGCTATTTATTGAGGGTTGACTGTGTGCCAATGGTTTACATCCAGGATAGTAAAATTATGTCTTTTTCAACTTCTAGTAACTGGGAGAACTAACGCTCCCAATCACTGAGAAAAGCCAGACTCAGAGAGGATGAGAGAAAGGAGGTTTTCCAACCAATGCTGCAGAGACTACTGGACATTCTTATACAAAAACAGCAATTAGGCATAACCCTTCCCCCACACCATACATAAAAATAACTTGCAATGGATCACAGACTTCATTGTAAAACCTAAACTGTAAAAATTCTAGAAGAAGACCTAAGAGAAAATCTTTATGGCTTTGAGTTGGGCAAATTTTTCTTTAATATGACACCAAAGGCACAAATCTGTCAAAAAACAATGTAGGTGGGAAGAAGCAACAGGAACAAGTTAGAATAAAGTTATTACTCAGTATTCATTTTTATGATTATCATCTATTTGTGGCAAATGATGTGGATCTCCTGTTAGTGGAGGTGGTACAAAGTTTCCTTGTTAAGCAAATGTGGTTAAGCTTCTAAAATGTGAATGAACATAAGGAAAAAACATGCAGGTAAGATCCCAACTCTAAAGCTAGAGATGCCTGAGTTCAAATTCTGAGTCCACCTTGGGTTGGGAGAGGTGGATTCTTTTCTTGCCTCCAGCTCTTCATCTGTAAAATGGGCTTGACCTCAAAGGGTTATGTGAGGATTTACAGAGTCTCTGTATGTAGGAATCTTAGACCATGAGCTGGCATACAGTGCACAGTGGCTCAGTATTCACTCCACAGTAGCTCAGTATTTACTATTATTATTATTCACTATTATAAATAGCAGTAAAAATGGGTTTTGGAAAACTTATGCTTTCTCTTTTATTTTTGAATGATTTCCTTTATTGCTGTTACTTTTGCACCATCAATAGCGATCTCTGTGAGAAAAATGCTTGCTTACTTGTGAAAGAAAGAAACCCAGTGTGGAACTCGTCACATGGGATGCCTGAACACTGTGAACAGCTCCTGCTTTAAGAAAGCTGCTGATGTCCTTCTGAGACACTGAATGACCTCCAAGCTCTGACCTCTGACAAGCAAGGAGACTCAACAGTGGAAGAACAGAATCTGGAGGGCCCGTGATGGTGCTGTTCTCAGAAAAAAGGGACAGTGGACAAAGGGACTCGGGCAGACCTCCATGCCCAAAAACTTCCTTAGAGCAACAGGATGAAGAAGAAAACAAAACAGAGCAAAAAAGAAATGAGGAAGAAGTCAGTAGCTGGAGGGTCTCCAGCTCAACAACTCCATGGATGGAAACCTCGGCAGAGTGTTATCTTCCCTACGCATCAAAGAAAATAACTATCACTGAGAAAAATAACCACAGTCATGAGGATGTGGAGCAACTGGAACTCTCATCATGGGAGTGTGTACATCATCTAATCATTTTGGAAGACTGGAAATTCTAATCAAGTTAAACATACACCTGCCCTATGACATAGTAATTCCATTCCTAGTATTTAACCTACAAAATCAAAAAAATGTTTGTTTACAAAAGGAATGAACAAGAATGTGCACTGCTGCTATATTCATATTCTGAATAATACACAGTCCCCAAAACTGAAAACAATCCAAATGTCCATCAATAGAAGAATGGATATGCAAACTGTGGTATATTCCTACAATGGAATACTACTCGGCAGGAAAAAGGAACTAACTAACTATATATAACTAATATATGTGACAACATAGCCATGTTGTTGTTGAATTTCAAAAACATTATTATGAGTAAAAGAAGCCAGACACAGAAGAGCATATCTATATAACTCCATTTATTTGAATGCACAAACAGGCAAGAAATTAATCTATGGTGATAGAAATCAGAGTGATGATTGTCCCAGATGGGTGTGGTGGTGGTAGACATTTACAGGAAAGGGCCCTGAGGGAACTTTCTAGGTTGATGGAAATGTTCTAGCTCTTGACTGGGGTAGTGGTCACATGTGTATATGCAATTGTCAAAGACCTTCTGTACTGGGTTAAACAGTGTTGCCGTTCCCCCCAAATTCATGTCTACCTGGCATCAGAATGTGATCTTATTTGGAAATATGGTCTTTGCAGATGTGATCAGTTAAATTAGACTGAAGTCACATCAGATTAGGATGGGCCCAATCCAGTGAACAAATCCTTACAAAAAGAGTAAATAGAGACACACAGGGAGAATACCATGTGATAATGGAGACAGAGATTGGAATGATATGTCCATAAACCAAGGTATGGCAGGAATTGCATGTAACCACCTGAAGCCAGAAAGAGGCAGTGAAAGATCCTCCCCTAGGGCCTTCAAAGGGATCATGGCCCTGCTGACACCTTGATCTTGGCCTTCTAGCCTCCAAACCTGTGTGAGATCACATTTCTGTTCTTTTAAACCTCCAAGTTTGTGGTACTTTGTAATGATAGTAACATTTATACTTAGTAAACAATTGGAGCATCCAGTGGGATGTTTAAGATCCATGCAATTTATTTTCAGTAAAGAAGGCTCCAACCTGGCTTCTGCTTCCCCAGATGAGAACATCTGAAGGAGAGCAAGCCCAGTGCTGTTCTGAATCCACATTTATTGGGAGAACCAGTAGGCTGCCCATCTAGACACCCATAATGGCTCTCCTTCATGCTCATCCATTATGCCAAACTGTCGCCTCTGCCCACAGCAAAAATGCTCCCTACACCCTCTCAAACACAAAAGCCATGGGGATTATGAACAGTGCCACCCACGAGAGCTGCCTTACAGACGCCCTGTTCAAAGTGAACAGCCCATTTTTGAGAGAGCTCCAAGTCTGAGAATTAAAGACTGCGGAAAAGCCTGGTTCGGGGCCAAGAGCATAGGTCCAACTCTTCACTAACTCACAAACTAATTACCTGAAATGTCAACCTTATGGAATCTTCCATTCCTTTGCTTTCTGTGGCCCAGGAGATTACAAAAGGAATTTTCTTTTTCATTATTTTGCTTAATCTTAGAAGCCCCTGACCTTGAGAACTTGCTGGTTACTTGTCTAAGCACTTCTAGAAGATAGCTGCATGAGAACTGGGGTCACCAAAAGTCAGCAAGGTCACTGAGTGGGGAGACCAGCTGCTCCAATCCTCACTGGGGAACTAATGCCCACCCAGTCTCCAAGGAACTCATCTTGCATTAACTCACTGAATCCTCATTACGAAGATACAAGTAGGAACTGTTGTTATTTTTACTTTCTGATGAGGACACAGGATCACAGGGATGAAGTAACTTGTCTGAGGACACACAAGTAGTCAACCACAGAGCAGGGATTTAAGCCCAAACTAGCCTAGAAGCCACTGTCTTAACCACTGGGCTGCACTGCCAAGCAGATGCCTCTTTTATGGATTGGGTACTGCATTCCCCAGTGAGCAAGAACCCAAAGGTGCTTCTTTGCTACAGACCCAAATTCTTTTGAATTTTCCTTCTTCTTCTTGAGAAACCTTAGGGCAGTGAGTCCCAAGTTTAGTTTTATAAGAGCTGAGAGACTCTAAAAACCTTCTGGGACATCTTCCCAAGCATTACATAAACAAAACTGAGTATAACAGAATAAAAGTTGTTTAGTTTTGTTTTGGGATTCTGGTATGTTTTGTTTTAAAATTAAAGTTAACCAAAACAACAACAGAGCTAAACAGAAAAGGGCTGAGATCAGAATCGTGCAGTTTTTCCTAAATTGGTGGAAAACCCCAGTTTACAGCCCATTATCCCAAGAAAGAGTTTGGAGTCAGGCTTTCTGGAAAAGAATTAAACCAATGGTTCCTTGCTTCAGGAAAGGATACTTTAGCCCGTATGTACTGACTCTGTAATGTCCACAAACCCTCTACTGGCTCAGTTAAAGAAGCTTCTCCAGTAGGGTGGCACGGCACATTAAAATACATTGCAAGGATGGTGCAATATTAGGAAACTCCTTAATATAACATAAGAGACCCTGGGAGATCCACAAATGATGACTACGCATTTGACAAAATTCAATACCTTTTCCCAATTCAAAAATCCTTATTAAAGTAGAAAGCAATGGATATATTCCATAACATGATAAAATATATAAACCTCAGATAAAAGCCTGCATTTTGCTTACCTGGAAAACACCAGAAGCATTCCCCCTAAAGTCAGGAACAATGCACATGTGCCCGCTATCATTATACAGGAGGTACTAGCCAATGCAATTAGATAAGCTAAAGAAATTACAGAGTCATAAGAATTGGATAGGAGATGAAACTGTTTCCATTTATAGATTATATAAATATAAGCCAAGAACATCCAAGAGAATCAGCATAGAAGCTACTACAAACAATGCCAGTTAGAAAAGACTCCATAAAAAATATAAAACATCCAGGAATAAACTTTTCAAAAAATATGCAAGCTGTACACTTAAACACTGTAAGCATACAAATGAGAAGACATACCACTTCTTTTAAAGGAAGATACAATAGCATAAATACATCCATTCTCTGAAGTTAATATGCAAATTTAAATCAATTCCAATATATTTCACAAAAGAGGATATTTAAATGGTCAACAATATACTTTTGAAGTACTCAAACTCATTAGTTATTAGAGGAGCGAAATTTAAAACCACAGTTAATTGCCACTGCACACACACTAGAATGAATAAAATGCAAAAGACCGATAAAATCAAGTATTGCAAGGATGTGGAATAACTGCGACTCTCAGACACCATTGCATGGGGAATATATTGTTACATATCTATGTGGAAAACAGTTTGGCAATATTTTCCAAAGCTGAACAGATGCATATTCCATAGTCCAGAAATTCCTCTCATAAGCAAATACCCAATAGAAATGTATATCACGGATTACCAAAAGCCATGTGTTACAGTGTTCCTGGCAGCATTATCCATGATTGCGAAAAACTGAGAACAATTTAATGTCCATCAACAGAATGAATAAATAAGCCTCACAAATATAATGTTGAGCAAAAGAAGCCACATACAAAAGAGAACATGTATATAAAGTTAAAAAAAAAACAGTAACAGCAAAACCAACCTATGACATATGAAATGAAGGCGATGATCACCTTTCTGAGGAGGCTGTGGTAGTCACTTGCCTAGGGGTTTTTGGGGAGGACCGGGTGAGTGAGATTTCTGTATGCTGGTAACGCTCTATATCCAGATCCAGGTAATATTTACTATGTGTTCATTTTGTAATAATTTATTCACTTTTCTGTATATGTGTTATCCTTCAGTTTTTATTAAAGCAATTCTAGTAAAAAACCAACACACGTGTGTCTATAGTTAGATATAAGATTTTAAGTTCAAATAGAAAAAGAAATAGGCAAGAATAGCCTGAAAGAGTCTAAAAATAAGGGGTGCAGCCCTTCCATATACTAAATTACATGTTTAAGTATTATAAATCTTAGCAAGCAAAACAGTGGGAACCTGAATGAACACGAATTGACAGAGAAACCCATGGGAAAGAGAAGCAAGTTCTGAAAGAGACCTACATATGTATGAGAAAAGAGCTTATGATAAACAGTTTATTATAAAGTAGCTCCTTAATTCTTAAATAGCAGGGAAAAGACAATCATCTAGACAAAAAAAAAAACAGATTGGCTGTATACCTTACAGCATACATTAGGACAAATTCCAAATGGGTCAAAATCTGTACGTAAAGTAATAGAAGAAAATAAAGAGCATGTCCTGTTATCTTGAAGTAGAAAGATCTTTGTACCTATGACTCAACATTTAGAAACCGTAAAAGAAATAACTGATTAATTTGGCTGCAGAAAAATAAAAATTTATGCATGCAAAACCCAAAGAAACCATTCACAAAGTAAAGGAGAAATACTAAATTAGATGCAACTTGTAACAAAGGCCAAAGGCTAAATTCCCTAACTGATAATCAACTCCTAGAAATAAAAAAGAAAAAGGCAACAGTCCAATTCTTAAAATAACCAAAGAATATGAGCAAGACAGTAATAGAGAAAGAAGTGGAAATGTTAGCATGTTATAAATTTAAAAGTTTCATAACAAACTTAAATTAAGTCACTGCTTTTCACCTATCAGATTGGTGAAATTCCAGCAATATGCCAATTTAATGCATTGGCAAAGATGTGAAAAACAGTAACTTCTCATCCAAAGCTGGTGGAGGTACAAATTGGTACTAACCTTATGGAGGGCAAGTTGGCAGTATCTCTCAAAATTACAAACACAGATACCTAGCAATCCCATTTCTGGGAATTTATCCTGTATATGTAATATGCACCTTCAAAATGTCACATGTACAAGCAGTGTGTGTGATAGCAGGTTGGAAACCGTCTAAGTGTTCACCACACAATAGAATATATTCAGTGAAACAAGAAAGGATAGTGTGTATTCTATTTTGTAAACTGTGTTCAGAAAAGGTGGCAAAGCCTCTTATATATATATATATATATATATATATATATATATATATATATATATACACACACATACACACACATATATATGTATGTACATGTATATATACACATATATGTATGTATATATGTAATATATGTGTATTATACATGTATTTGTGTATGCTTGTTTTGCATAAAGAAACTCTGTATTAGAATAATTCATACCACTGTATAAAAGATTGGCAGCTCAGAACCTCCCAGAGAAAGTACATCCTTTAAAGAAGTTACTAACCCAAATAAACATGTTATCCAATTGGAAAAATGAATACACTGCAAATCCAGAAATTTGGGGGCAGCCACATATCAGGAGAATTCTCAGCTTTCCTAAAGATCAGCTTTAATTAGATAAGACCCAACAAACAAAAAAACCAGTTGCCTGGGGGTTAGGGGTACTGGGTTATGGAACAGGGGTGAGAGAAAAACTAGTCCTTTTTTTACATGGTGTTTGAAACATATGAATGTATTACTAATCAAAACAGTAAACAGCAAAAGAGAGGAGCTATAGTTCATGAGCTCCTAAGCCTTGATCAAGACCCACAACATCTACCCCAGCTCCTGTTCCAGAATGTCTATCATTTATAATTAGCTGATGTCAAGTTCTTGTTACCCTGTAACAACTCACTAACTTTGCCAGAAACATCGTTTGTCAACCTCCTTTAAACTGTAGCTTTCTCTTGGCAGAGCGAAGGAAAGGACAAAGCCCCAGGGCTGCTGTGCAGTGCTGGGGTGTGGGCACCCCAGAACAAGCTCTGCTTACAACAGCGGTTCAGCAGCTATGCTTCAGCTACAACCACCTGAGACCTGAGTTCAGTGCTTCTCAAAGGTTACTGTAGTTAAGAATCACCAGAAAGAGGCTGTTCAAACACAGGCTCCCAGGTCCCACCCTCAGAGATGGTCTGCGGCCCATGAACCTGCATTTCTAACAAAGCTCTTCTCAGGGTGATGCTGAGGTGGCTGCTTTAAGGACACACAGTCTGGTTCAGAGCACAGCTCCTCAAACAGTGATGTGCTTATGAAACACCTGGGAATCTTGCCAACATGTAGATTCTGATTCAGAAGGTCTGGGGTGGGGCCTGGGACTCTGCATTTCCAGCACATCTCCAGGTCCGCAGACCACTCATTGAGTACCAACGTTCTGGAATAGTCAGCTCCATTTGTTTCACAGATGAGAACACTACACCTGGACAAAAGTACTGACTTGCCTAAGGTCCCTTGGAGGGTACACGCAGAGGTGGGGTGAGATGCAATATAGTCCAAGTCCAGAGTGGCCCCCATTTCTCAGGAGCCATCTCCATGCCTTCCCTACAAACCTGCCCGAAAACAGTAAGAGATGCCAACCCTTTAGAAAATGGTGTGGAAATGGACTAAATCATGTACAGTCCTCCACTCTACTGGGAAATAAGCCACTTAGCCAAGTTGCTTAGCTCAAATCACCAGCCTGTTCTTATTGAAAAATGCAATTTTAGCAAAAATTATTCCTCCAGCTTTAGTACCTTCCCCTCTAGTAACTCACACCGTTGACAGGCTCTGCTGTGGGGATATAAGGAAGACACTGAGCATCTCCCAACATGTATGGTCTGACTATAGGGAGAGGGGAGTACAGAGAACAAGAAATGGGGTGGGGAAGCGGATTCTTGGGAAAGCTGAGCAATCTCTTAATATACAGCTCCCTTGTGACCTCAGAAACCTATAGACTTGAACTGTATGCCTTTTTCCACTTCATTTTATCACCCTGAAAAAAAATTCATTGAATTACAGATTTATTTGGGTTAACAAGTATCTTCTTTTCTGGATGCATTGTCCCTGAGCTCGCAATCCTTCCACTTTAGTGTGAATTATTCTGAAGTGGAGGGAAATCTCAACAAAATGGGTATAGAGGGCAAGTACCTCAACATAATAAAGGTCCTATATGACAAACCCATAGCCAACATCATACTTAACAGTGAGAAGCTGAAAGCTTTTCCTTTAAGATCGGGAACAAGACAAGGATGCCCACTCTCCCCACTTTTATTTAACATAGTTCTGGAGGTCCTAGCCATGGCAATCAGACAACACAAAGAAATAAAAAGCAACCAGATTGGTAAGGAAGAAGATAAACTGTCCCTGTTTGCAGATGACATGATATTATACATAAAAAACCCTGAAGAATCTACTCTAAACTATTAGAATTAATATCTGAATTCAGCAAAGTCGAGGATACAAAGTTAATACACAGAAATCTGTTGCATTCCTATACACTAACAATAAACTAGCAGAAAGAAAAATCAGGAAAACAATTCCATTCACAATTGCATCAAAAAGAATAAAATATCTAGGAATAAACCTAACCAAGGAAGTGAAAGACCTATGCCCTGAAAACTACAAGACACTCATGAGAGAAATTAAAGAAGACACCAGTAAATGGAATTACATCCCATTCTCATGGATAGAAAGAATTAATATTGTCAAAATGGCCATCCTGCCTAAAGCAATCTACAGATTCATTGAAATCTCTATCAAAATACCAACAGCATTCTTCAATGAACTAGAGAAAATAGTTCTAAAATTCATATGAAACCACAGAAGATCCCAAATAGTCAAAGAAATCCTGAGAAGGAAGAATAAAGCTGGGGAATTACCCTCCCTGACTTCAAGTTCTACTACAAAGCCACAGTAATCAAGACAATTTGGTACTGGCACAAGAACAGACCCATAGATCAATGGAACAGACTAGAGAGCCCAAATATAAACCCAAGCATATATGGTCAATTAATATACAATAAAGGAGTCATGGACATACAATGGGGAAATGACGGCCTCTTCAACAGCTGGTGTTGGCAAAACTGGACAGCTACATGTAAGAGAATGAAACTGGATTATTGTCTAACCCCATACACAAAAGTAAACTCAAAATGGATCAAAGACCTGAATGTAAGTCACAAAACTATAAAACTCTTAGAAAAAAACATAGGCAAAAATCTCTTGAATATAAACATGAGCAACTTTTTCCTGAACGCATCTCCTTGGGCAAGGGAAACAAAAGCAAAAATGAACACATGGGACTACATCAAGCTAAAAAGCTTCTGTACAGCAAAGGACATCATCAGCAGAACAAAAAGGCATCCTACAGTATATGGGAGAATATATTTGTAAACAATGCAACTGACAAGGGATTAACATCCAAAATATATAAAGAACTCACACGCCTCAACACCCAAAAAGCAAATAACCCGATTAAAAAGTGGGTGGAGGATATGAACAGACAATTCTCCAAAGAAGAAATTCAGAGGCCAACAGGCACATGAAAAGATGCTCCACATCACTAATTATCAGGGAAATGCAAATAAAAACCACAATGAGATATCACCTCACACCATTTAGGATGGCCAACATGGAAAAGACTAGGAACAACAAATGCTGACGAGGATGCAGAGAAAGGGGAACCCTCCTACACTGCTAGTGGGAATGTAAATTAGTTCAACCATTGTGGAAAGCAATACGGAGGTTCCTCAAAAACTAAAAATAGAAATACCATTTGACCCAGGAATTCCACTCCTAGAAATTTACCCAAAGAAAACAAGTTCTCAGATTCAAAAAGACATATGCACCCCTATGTGTATCGAGCACTATTTACAATAGCCAAGATATGGAAGCAACCTAAGTGTCCATCAGTAGATGAATGAATAAAGAAGATGTGGTACATACACACAATGGAATATTATTCAGCCATGAGAAGAAAACAAATCCTATCATTTGCAACATCATGGATGAAGCTGGAGGACATTATGCTCAGTGAAATAAGCCAGGCGGAGAAAGACAAATGCCAAATGATTTCCCTCATTTGTGGAGTACAACGACGAAGCAGAACTGAAGGAACAAAACAGCAGCAGACTCACAGACTCCAAGAAGGGACTGGCAGTTGCAAAAGGGGAGGGGTAGGCAGGTTGGGTGGAGAGGGAGGGAGAAGGGGATTGAGGGGTATTATGATTGGTACACATGGTGTGGGTGGGGGTCATGGGAGGACAGTACGGCACAGGGGACAGGTGGTGGCTCTGTGGCGTCTTGCTGCGCTGATGGACAGTGACTTCAATGGGGTGTGGCGTGGACTTGATAATATGGGTGAATGTAGTAACTACATTGTTTTTTATGTGAAACCCTCATAAGAGTATATTATCAATGATACCTTAATAATAAAATTTAATTAATTAATTAAAATAAAACGGAGGGAAAGGGGTCAAATTCAGGACACTGAAGTCTCTGAAGGAACTAAGGCAGAGGCAGCCTTAGCTGAGATGAAGCTTGGTCTGGAAGCACAGCGGCCAGTAAACCACAGCTGCGACCTTGGCCCCTGCACCGCATTTACCAGCAGGCCCCACCCTTGCCCGTGGTGTCTTCAGGCTGCGAAGGGGTTGTGGGCGGTCTCTGCTACTACCTTGCTATGCGACTGAGTGAATCACATAGTTTCAGAAACTTCAGAAACTTACAGAGCTGGAATCACTAAGTTCTCTGTTCCCAGAACCCCAACTTCTGAACCAGAGAACACATGGCCCCTAATGGCCTGTCTGAGATTGGCTTCCCCAAAGCAAAGCCCGAGACGGGGGGTTCAGCATCACGTGGGTTACTGAGGGTGTGCTCTCAGGAGAAACCTGTGAGGGACTGATGGGAACAGGATAGGGAAGGGCAAGTCGGGGAGCCTCTGAAGCATTTTAAATAGTACCACCAAGTCCTCCCATACTGAGGAAGGAGGCTAGGCCCTGACTCAGTCAGTGTCCCCGCAGCCCCATCCTGGGTGTGTGGAGCAGCGTACCCTCCCAGGCATCTCTGGCAAGGTGGCTTGGAGGACACAGGTCAGTGGCTCTTGCAGCCCCTCCCACCCCCCCAAGCTGCTGAGAAACAGGCACAGTGGTGGGTAAAGGAGCTCTGGTGGATGCCAACCCTTCCTTCCAGTTCTGAGAGCCCCTCAAATGTGTTCCTAAAGAGGCCCCAAAAATCACAAAGAGAGGTGAGAAAAAACACATGCATTTTTCATTCCCAGAAGAATCTTGGAATTTGCACTTAGAACAAATCCTAACTGCCCCCTCTAACTTCCTGGCAGGCTGCTAGGTGACCTCTCCTCCAGCTCCACCCACTGTCCCCACTGACTGTCCAGCCACACAGCAGAAATGACTCCTCCTTAAGGACTTTGTCTATTCCCCCCGCCTAGAATGTTCCACGCTGGATTTTTGCCCAGTTGGCTCCTTCTCATCAACTCAAACATTCACGCACATGGAGAGGCTTCTCTGACCATCCTGGGTCATTCCTTGTCACACCCACCATGGCACCTCTGCCCAGCACTGGCCACCCTGACAGTATCTTAACTGAGTTTGTGCCTTATCTATCAGCCCTCAAGATGTCTGAGTGAATGAATTGGGCCATTTGGGCCAGATGCCGAAATGCCAGCAGAGGAGAACCAGGTCAGCTAAACACTCACACACCCTGAGAAGCTGCAGGAAAACCTGGCCAGGCCAGGATGGGGAAGGAGGGGATCCTGCATGTTCCCACGGCTGCCCGATTCCTTTCCCCCAGCTCCCTCTCTGTTCCTACCCCTGGATGCGGAGCTACAGTTACCAGCCCTGGCAAGCCCTCTCACTTTTTGGAAGATTGCAAGCCTCTCAAAACGAGCAGGAGCATCTGGATTCCAATTCTAGCTCCAGCTCTGAGCCTCCTTTGCCCACTGGTACCTGAGTGGGGCCCAGTGATCAAGCCAGCCTGGCAGGGTAGCTGAACGTGCCAGCCTTGGAGGCAGTGCAGTTCAAACATTCACTACTGCAAACTTAAACCGGGGTAGGGTAAATTCCTGGCCCCTGCAAGGCCCCGCTCCCTCCACGGCTGCCTCTGTGGCTCCTTGAGCTCCAGGGGAGTCTCCGCCCCAGCAACCGGGCTCTGGGCACAGGTGAGATGCCAGCACACCCCCCAGCATTCCCATGGGTCAGGCTCCATGCCACATGCTTAACACGCACTTGCTCTCTCATCTGCACAATGACATTGAATCATAATTGGTATCCCACATCTCCAGGAATCATTCTTTTCATTTTATAAATGAGACTAAGGCTGAGCCATTTAGTCACTGGCCAGAAGATGCACGGCTGGTGAAGAGGGGCATCCGGGTTCAGACTCCAGCTCTCGGATGCCCTCTTCCCATTTATTTAAGTGGTTTGTTGCCATGGCTCTTTGAATATAGCAACCCTAGGAAAAAGGATCATTGCCTTCATTTCACAGAGATGGGAACCTCCCAGCCACCCCTGGCCTTGTAGTCAGTCCCCCACTGCACTGGAGCACCTCTCCTGAGCGATGCACATTGGCCATAGACCAAGGCCCGGCCACCACCAGCTACACCTCGCTCACGCAGAGCCTGCGGCTCCAGGAGGCACACAGCTGTATGCTGGGCCCACAGGAGATTCCCTGGCATCTCTCTGGGCAGCACTGTGTGAAAGCAGAGGCAGCCTCACACACACAGACTACGGAGAGCGGTACCTGTGCCCTACCTGGCCAGTGACGCACCTGGGGCTGCTCACTTGGGCAGGCTGCGGTCCTTGCTCTCTACGCCATTGCCGTTTGCCTCTTTCCTCCCTGTACAGAGATGTGCCCAAAGCCTGGGTCTCGAAGGGGGACAAGATCCAAGATGCTCTGGAGGCACCTGGCACCCCAGTCATGACCTCCTGATTGCAAGCAGCACCAGGAAAGAAGGGTGGGCTTGACACTTGAAAATCAATCATTGTATATTCCTCATATTAGCAAACTAAAAACGATAAACCATATGCTCATCTCAGTAGATGCCGTCCGTAGATTTTGTCCCCACTGACAAAGCATCCACTACTGTTAGAAATTCTCAGCAAATTATTATAAAAGGGAATTTCTTCAACCTGAAAATGCACATCTATGAGCAACTTACAGCTCAATGGAGAAAGACTGAATGCTTTCCCCCTAAAATCGGGAACAAGGTGACCAAGAAATGAATTCACTAAGGTTTCAGGACACCAGACCAATACACAAAAACCAATTTATTTCTGGTTACTAATACCAAAAGCTGGAAACAACCTACCTGTTCATCGGCAGATGAGTGGATAAAAAAATTACGGTAGATTCATATAATAGAATATACCCAGCTGACCTGCGCTGAGTGAAAGAAACTAGACCCCCACTACCACCAAAAGAAAGAGTATATATATAGTGTGTGTAATTCGCTGAGTCAAAACCCATGTGGCTGGGTTCAAGGAGGGAGGAATTTCAAAGGGCACAAGGAAATATCAACAGGGATTGATAAAATCATTACCTGGGTTATGGTATATGCATACAATATTTAGCAAGTTGTGCACTTTTGAGTAGCTTATTACATGTCAATTTACTTTAATAAGCTTGGGAAGTTATTGTTTAATGGGTACAGAGGTTCTGTGTGGGATGATGAAAACGTTCCGGAAATAGAGAGTGATGATGGTCACACAACATTGTGAATCTACTTAATGTCACTGAACTATACACTTTAAAATATTTAAATTGGTCATTTTTAGATTGAGAGGGTATATTCTTTCCCTGCCCCCGCCCCCTCCCCGCATATATATAACAGTAACAATATTTTTTTTGGTATCATTAATAAACAATCACATGAGCAACATTGTGGTTACTACATTCCTCCCTATTATCAAGTCCCCACTACATACGCCATTACAGTCACTGTCCATCAGCATAGTAAGATGCTATAGAGTCACCACTTGTCTTCTCTGTGCTATACTGCCTTCCCTGTGCACCCCACCATGTTATGTGTGCTAATCGTAATGTCCCTTATTCCCCTTCTCCCTCCCTTCCCACCCACCCACCCTCCCCAGTCCCTTTCCCTTTGGCAACTGTTAGTCCATTCCTGGGTTCTGTGAGTTTGCTGCTGTTTTGTTCCTTCAGTTTTGCTTTGTTCTTATGCTACACAGATGAGTGAAATCATTTGGTACTTGTCTTTCTCCACCTGGTTTATTTCACTGAGCATAATACCCTCTAGCTCCATCCATGTTGTTGCAAATGGTAGGATTTGTTTTCTTCTTATGGCTGAATAATATTCCATTGCGTATATGTATCACATCTTCTTTATCCACTCATCTACTGATGGACACTTAGGTTGCTTCCATTTCTTGGCTGTTGTAAATAGTGCTGCGATAAACACAGGGGTGCATGTGTCTTTTTGAAACTGGGATCCTGCATTCTTAGGGTAAATTCCTAGGAGTGGAATTCCTGGGTCACATTTTAGTTTTTTGAGGAACCTCCATACTGCTTTCCACAATGGTTGAACTAGTTTACATTCCCACCAGCAGTGTAGGACGGTTCCCCTTTCTTCACATCCTCACCAGCATTTGTTGATCCTAGTCTTTTTCAACATTGGCCATCCTAACTAGTGTGAGGTGATATCTAATTGTGGTTTTAATTTGCATTTCCCTAATAATTAGCAATGGGGAGCATCTTTTCATGTGCCTGTTAACCATCTGAATTTCTTCTTTGGTGAAGTATCTGTTCATATCCTCTGCCCATTTTTTAATAGGGTTATTTGCTTTTTGGGTGTTGAGGCGTGTGAGTTCTTTATATATTTTGGATGTTAACCCCTTGTCAGATATGTCATTTACAAATATATTTTCCCATACTGTAGGATGCCTTTTTGTTCTGCTGATGATGTCCTTTGCTGTACAGAAGCTTTTTAGCATGATGTAGTCCCATTTGCTAATTTTTTATTTTGTTTCCCTTGCCCAAGGAGATGCATTCAGGAAAAAGTTGCTCATGTTTATACTTAAGAGATTTTTGCCTATGTTGTCTTCTAAGAGTTTTATGGTTTCATGACTTACATTCAGGTCTTTGATCCATTTTGAGTTTACTTTTGTGTATGGGGTTAGACAGTGATCCAGTTTCGTTCTCTTGCATGTAGCTGTCCAGTTTTGCCAACACCAGTTGTTGAAAACAGTAGCAATATATACACAGCAGTAATAGTAGTATAACTCTGTTGGGTTCCCGGACCTATTTCCAATGTGTATAAGTATGTGGGAGGGGATTTTCCCACACGTAACACCAAGCAATTCTCAAACACCAGCAGGGTGTTGGAGAACTCAATTCTGACGTTACCTGGGAGGAGACAGCATCAGATTCCCCAGGTTAAGGACT
Organism: Manis javanica; assembly: GCF_040802235.1. NCBI lineage: Eukaryota > Metazoa > Chordata > Mammalia > Pholidota > Manidae > Manis > Manis javanica. The sequence goes on from NC_133172.1 coordinate 52,701,709, forward strand.
CCATCCTAGAAGACTGCTCTCCACCCTCAACTCCAGACACCAGTTGCAAGGCCCAGGCAGTGAACCTGTGCTTCTGACCTACCGGCTACAGACTGGAGGTTCCCATGACCTCCTGATTGGGTTTGATTAATTTGCTAGAGCAGCTCACAGGACTCAGGAAAACACTTTGGTTAACCAGTTTACTAAGGGATACTATAAAAGGAAAAGAGCCAGATGAAGAGAGACACAGGGCAAGGTCCCGAATAGAAGGGCTTCTATCCTTACGGAGCTTGGGCCTGGCTTGGTGGCACATGAAGGCGTTCTGGTTCCCCAAGCACGGATGCTCTCCCCGACGGGGGAGTAGGGTCCAACCGAGCAGAGAGCGGTAAGCTCTTCTCAGGGGTTTTTGTGAGGGCTTCACTGCACAGTCATGATTGACTAAATTATTGAACATTGGCTGATTCAGCCTTCAGCCCTCACCCTTGGGTGGGGGACCATATGTCTCTCCTTAACATCACAAGACACCCTTCTCACCTTTAAGACTGCAGAGTTCTCAGGACCTGTGGGTAAGGACCAAATCCACCTGGGAAATATGTATTTGGTCAAATGAATGACCAAATATGTATTTCTTATGACTCAATATATAACATTTATATATTCTGCCACAATAAAAAAAGTTTAAAAAGGTCAGGAAAATTAAATAAAAGTGGACATTTGCATTTGAAGGGAAAGAGGAGGGTTCTCTGCTACTCTCAGCCCCCTACGGGGTGTCTGTCCTCAAAGAGATTTTGAACTGCTCTCTCACCATAGACAGTTATTCCCTCTCACAGGACCAGGCTTTCACGGTCCATGGACCCAGGGTCACCAACGGGTCAGGCCCCCACCCCATGGCCCACCCCCACTCATGTCTGGTCATGAGGCCATGAGGCTGACTGGCCTCCATCCCTTTGCATGTGCTGTTCCCTCATCAGAAGCCCTTCCCATTTCACCTGCCAGCCTAATTCTCTCTCCCTCTCACCTTCTCCCTCCCCAAGGCCCATGCTCGAGACTCATGTTGCCACAGAAGGCTGCCAGCCTGCTGCTTGCTGCAGCTGTCCCCTCTGTGCCCCAGCCCCCGATGCCCTGCCTGCAGTGTCCCGTGCCTCTAGTCTCTGTCTCAGCTCCAGAGTGGGGGCTCCTGAAAGCCTGGGACTGCCTGCTTCCCTCTGTTCTGACTCAGATTCTACTGCAGACCCAGCACAGCCAATCAACTGCCAGGCCTTGGACTGAACCAGTCCTTTTTGTTTTTTACCAATTCAGGAATGTTCCCAGTGGAGAACAATGGGGGGAAATGGAATTCTTGGTGAACAGAGCAGCTTTGTTTCTAATTTTTTGGCTCACAGAAGACAGACTGTGGGGACTTGGGCAGACCCATGCTAGATGCCAGGAAACCTGGCTTGGCATCTTACTGACCCCTTACTGACCTGGAGAACACATCATTTCCTTTCTCTAGGCCTCAGTTTACCCATCTGAATAATGGAGCTGGAGAAGCTCCCCCTCAAGCTGGGTGTGGAGGGAGGAGTGAAGAGGGGACGTGGATGTTTGGAGCGGTCCCGGAGTGGGGAGTGTCCTGGTCAAACAAGGCCTGTTTCTCCGCAAGGTTTGGCTTCACACTTGTTGAGTTTGGGTTCAGGCCCTGCTTCTTGCAGAGGTGCTGGCAGACATCCCTGCCTCTCGGAGGCCCTGGCACACAGGCTGCCCCTTCTGGCTCATGATCAGGTTTGCTGTGCTTCCAAAAGCAAAGGAGACCTGTGCTTCACAACAGCTACCACAACTGTAACCAGACACTCATTAGTAGTTTCACATTTCTCTTCTTTGCTGGAACAGAAGCCACTGAGTTCTCATCACGAGAAGAATTCAGTCACTGGGCTGAGCAATGCAGGGAGGCCCACGGTGGAGGGCTGGGGGTCTTTTCTGCTAACATGCATCGGGGTCACAGCTGAGAAGGAATGAGATGCAGTTCCCTGTCCCCAAGCCACTCTGAAAGGGAAGGTCTGGGACCAGGGGGAGTTACCCATGTCCTTGCCAGCCAGCATCCCCTCCTTGCTACTCACATATGCCCAGTCTGACTCGGGACCAGCCTTGGCCACACCAGGAACCCCACTCCTGCCCATGTGCATTTGGTGCGAAGCCTCTCCTGTGTGCCTGGGGCTTGGCACCCAAAGATGAAAAGCTGCAAGCCCAGCCCGGAGCAGCTGACATTGTGGGGAGGCCTGGTCATAAATGAGGAGATACAGTTCGCTGTCCTTCATGAGGGGACCCAACTGGGGCAAGGAGGGTTTTCCAGAACTTCCTGAAATATCTGTTAGCAGAGCTGGTGGCCTACAGATAGCAGTCAGGTCCATCTCTCCTCAACAGGAAGCCCAGGGGGGTGGACGACGTCAGGTCTTCCCAGCCCGCCAGCACCCTCCCTCCTCTCCAAGCCCCCAGCCTCTCCCACAATGGCCCTCACCCCAACACGTGGCCAAAGGGGCTCCAGCTGAACTGCTCCTCCACCTCCCCATCACCACCTACTCTTCCAGGGGCATCTCTTAGGGGCCCCTTTCCCCATTCCACTCTGATGGCAGCACTCCACCACGCTTAGAGTGGGTGGGAGACTGGCCCCCAAATTCCTGTCTACCCAGAACCTCAGAAGGTGACCTTATCTGGAAATAGGGTCTTTGCAGGTGTAATAAGTTAAGATAAGCTGGATTAATGGATCCAATGACTGGTGTCCTTGTAAGAAGAGGAGACACACACATATGCACACACACACAAAGAGGGCCATGTGAAGACAGGGACAGAACTGGAGCAACACAGCTACAGCCAAAGAATGTCAAGGATCTTAGGAGCCACCGGAATCTGGGAAGAAAGGAAGCATCTTTCCTGGAGGCTGCAGAGGGAGCACAGCCCTTGATTTCAGACTTCTAGTCTCCAAAACTGAGAAAAAAAACATCTGTTGTTTAAACTAGTCACCCACAGCAGCCCTAGGACACTGACAGAATGTGGTTCTGCTTGCTCATCTATCTGGAAGACTGACAATGTCTCATCTTTGTTTATCAGCTGCTAAGCAGTCCACTTCGTATGGACCATTCATGACCTAATCTGTCTCCTGTTGAACATTTAGGCTGCTTCCAATCTTTTAACTTCTACAAAAAGACCACAATGACTGTGTACAGATAGCTTTGTGTCCCTCAGGAAATTCATGCATAGAAGTGGAATCATTGGGTCCAGGAATAATTTGCACTTTTTAAGGCTTTTGCCAAAGAGTCCTCCATGGAGATGAGATATTTCCCATTCTTAGAAGCAATGTATACGTTTTTCACTGGATCACTTGTTTAAATTCTTTGTTTTCCAAATCGATGCAAGTTTGTTGTCACAAGCAGCAAAATACAATACAAATACATCCGCACTGGCGTCTCTGTGTCTCTCCTCCTGTAAGGACCAAAAGCTGGCTTCTCCTTCCACCCACTTCCTTGCCCTCCACCCTCCTTTGCACTGCTCCTGGTGCCAACACTTGGCCTTCCACACCTTTCTCCGTGCTCACATCAACACATGCGGGCAGATACACCCAGATAAGGGGAAGATATACAGGGATGCTTGTCTGTCTTTTTGAAGCACCAGAGCCATGTAATTTGCTTTCCTCACCCTTCACAGTGGGCATATCTGCAAGTCAGGATTCTGATTTTTGGCCTTGCAGACACACACACACACACACACACACACACACATTTGGACACCATCCTCCACAAACAGGATCACCACAGAGGCACGCTGAGGGCGTGGTGTTGCACATATTTTCAGTGCATTCCTGTTGCCCTGAAATCCTTTCCTTCTTCCTTCTCCTCTTCCTTCTCCCTTCCTTCAACTGGAGCCCTGCACAAGCAACCATGATGGACAACTTGGGCTACCTTTTTTCATGCTCATGTGTCTACATAGAAATACATACATGTACACAAATGTGGAGTTTGGGGGCCAGTTTTGCTTTCTTCGGGGTTGTTTTGCAAAAATGGGACATTGCACCCATCTCCATTTCTTAATTTTCAACAATGAAATCCATCAGGGAAATCTTTCCAAATCTTTTAATGGCTGCATAGCATTTCCTGGCTGACAGACTTTGACCTGTTCGGGTGGTGGGGTTTTTGGGTTTTTGTTTGGTTTGGTTTGGTTCTTGGACATCATGAATGAAGCTAGAGCAAACACCTGATGATATTTATCTCTTGCTTTTTTTTTTTTGCTCCTGCTCTGACTCCCTTCTGGTGGCTGGTTTCCTCGTGCACTTTGTAATTTGGATTATTTCCTCAAGTTTGACAGGCAGCCGGCCGGCAGCCTAAGCAGGCTAGCTTGAAAGTGTGTCCCTCCAAAGAGGTTGTGCATTTCCTTCTGTCAGGAGTTCCAAGGAGTTACCAGTCAGGAGAGAGAGAGAGAGAGAGAGAGAGAGAGAGAGAGAGAGAGAGAGAGAGAGAGAGAGAGTATGTGTGTGTGTGTGTGAGAGAGTGTGTGTGTGTTTGTGTGAGAGAGAGAGTGTGTGTGTGTGTGTTAAAAAATCCATAAAATTAACCACCTTAACCACTTTTAAGCATACAATTCAGAAATGTTAAGTACTTTCACACTGTCATGCAACCCAACTTCAGGACTCTATTTAGCAAAACACAAACTCCATACCTATCAAACAACTCCCCACTCTCCCTCCCCTCATCCCCTGGCAACCACCATTCTACTTTCTGTCTTCATGAATTTCCCAGTCAACAATAGCTTTTATGTTCATTTCCTGGCCTGAAGATTCTAGGATCACGTGAGTAGTGTAAATTTGACCTAAATCCAAGAGGACAGGAGTGTGGTCACAGATCTCTCAGAAGAGGCCTTCCTCTCCCCCGACCTCTGCTTTGCTGCGGGGGACTTCCTCTCTGGCCTTCACTGGAAACTTAAATCCTCGAGGGTCCCAGCGGTACATGGGGGGCTCAGTTCTACTTCTCTGCTTCAAGTAGACTAAAAATTTTGCCCCCTGTCCCTGTGACTATTCAAACTCAAGTCCCTGGGTTTTCCAGGCCAGTAAAGGGCCCTCAGAGGGGGCAGAGCAGCCTCACCCCCCAGGCGGCCTCTGGACAGGGTGGGGCACAGGGGCCTTATTTCTAAACAGCTCAGCCACCCTGAGAAGTGCGCCGATCGTCCTGTGTCCTAAGTCTCTAGAAGCTTTACAGAGGATTTCCCCAAACTATCCAATCTCACTGAAAAGGAATGTCCTTCCATTTCCTTTTCCTTGTATTGGTTTTTAGCCTTAGCTTTTCATGGGCTCCTGCTTTGTTTCTCCAATGGAACTAGAGCACTAGTGTTCCCTGGACATACAGGAGATGCTGGGGGAAACTACTAGAATGAGGGGGACACAGCCAGAGCTCCAAGTCAGGGCTGGGGGATGGCCAGGGGACACTGTACAGGGCTGACCAGGGCCCACCAGACTTGGGTTGGTGGCATTGCGAGTAGCCCCTGGGAAGGAGCTGGGACTTGCTCAGCCGAAATATGAGGACTAGCAAGACAATGATGACGATAATAATAATATTAGCTAATGTTAGTCACTTTGTCACTTAATCCTCCCACATACACATCAAGACCAGAGCCAGGAATCTTCCCCCTCATTTTAAAGATGAAGACACCAAAGCTCAGAAAGTTCTTCAACTCGCCCAGGGTCACACAGCGAACAAGTGGGAGAACAAATGTTAAATCTAAGTATGCCTGCCCCCAGAGCACGTGCTGATAAGTGTACATTATAGGATGGTCTGGAGGCAAAAGGAGAAGACCCCACCCTCTCACCCAGCGGCTTTGTGCGGCCAAGGGAGGCCTGGCCTAGGGGATGGCACCCCCGAGGATCTGGAGCGCTGAGCACCCTGCAACTTCAGAGTCAGAACCCAGAGGCTGCGCACTCCACCTGAGCTGGTCAAGGCAGGTCGCTCTGGCCAAAGCTTGGGTCCCCGGGCCTAGAGAGGCGCGCTTCCTCTTCACGACAGACGGGTTTGCCTCCTTCGCTTCCTCAGAGGCTGGGATGCCTGCAGCCCTTTCCCTTTGTGCTCCCGCACTCCCTCCCCGTCTGGACTCTGGCTGGGCTGGGAGCTCAGCTTTCTCATTCCCCTGGCCAGGCAGCCAACTGGTCAGAAGCATCCTCGGCTCCACCAGGACCATGAGAAGGCTCCTCCCTTCTCGTGGTAAGCGAAGACAGCCTCTTGCCCCTGTCCCCACCCCAACCATGGCTGCTGCTACTGGGACACCAGGCTGGAGACTGGCTTCCAATTAACAAAGAATCAGCCTCAGAAGCAGCAGACACACAGAAGATAAGAGAAGGGAAGGGAGGAACAGCTGAATCAATTCAGAGTGATTCAGGAAGCTATGGGCCTGACAGGATACCCTCCCCTTCTTCGAAAGCATCCCCCACTTCTCCCAGTACCTCGAATCCCTCCCAGAATCCCTTTCTTCCACATCCTTCATTCCTCCCAGAAGCCCCCCTTCTCTCTGCATCTCCTTTCCCAGTGTCCCTCCATCCTTCCCAACATCCTTCATTTCTTCCAAAATGCTTTCTCCCAGATCCAATCCAAAATCAGCTACCAACAGATTCTGCATCAACCAGTATCTGCATTTCACCAACTAATGAAAGTGCACTTCATTAAGTCCAATGCGCAACTGTAAAATACACCAATATTTTAGATGCCACTGAGGAGAGGGGGGTAAATTAAAGTATGATATGCCGTTGATACTAGTTTCAGAGATGTTGAACTGTAAGAAGTGGGGGAAAGGTGTACTTTAGAATCAGTGGAATATGGTAATACTACGAGCCTCTGCCCCTGTTTGCCTCTTGGGTAGCTCTGCTTTGGGCCACTTCCGGCTTGATTATTTTCTAAGGGCCCACTTCTTCAACAATGTGTTCTTCAGCCCCTGCATCCATTGAGTGGTACCAATTTTAATGAGTAGAAGATGATTCTTTATACAGCTGTACCTTCCTGGACTAGACCAGGCAAATGCCTGGGCAGCCCAGGCCCTGAAGGGAGTGTTCTTTAAAGGGTATGGGACACTCCTCCATCTGTGCATGGCTCCACTTGCCTGTGAGAACTGCCCCCAGCCCCTTCCAGGCATGTGACCCTCCATTAGTGACCCCTTAGAGGCCACCTTCCTTTGTCACACAGTTTGGAGAAATAGTTAGTGTGCTGGCCTCCAGCTTGTCTCCTGCTTATCTTGCCAAGAGGCAAACAGAGGGGCAGAGGCTCAGCTCAGCCAGGAGGGTCAGCCTCAGGCACCCACCTGAGCTGCTTGAGTGAGACCCTTCATACACAAAGGGTTGGGGAGAAGAGCCCCACTATGTGCACCTCTACCCTGGGCGCTGGGACCCCATGGAGGCAATGCAGTGTGACAGGCATGAGCATAGGTTTAGCTTCAGAGCCCCTATTCCTCATCTATAAAATGGAAATGAAATTTGCAGTTATTAGCCCTGGGCCTGGTCAGTGGTGACATACACACACACAAATAACAGCTCCACCCTCATTGCAACTAGACACAAATATTTTCAGCAGGGCTGAGGGCTGAGTGGGGAGGGTGGTATACATACGTCGGCTGGCCCCAGTGTGTGAGGCAGAGGTGGGGAATGGGATGCCAGAGAGCCCAGTGTCATGTCTGGGAGACCCAGGTGAGGAAGCTGACTTGGGCCTCATCTGCCACTCGCACACCCAGTTTCTAGCACTCACTGCCTCTCTCTGGCTCCTCATCACAGCCTATGACTATAGACCACTCTGTACCTCTAGAGACACCCTGGCTACTCCCCTGGCAGTGTTGGTCTCAGTATGAATGACTTTTCTCCTGAGGTCAGCCAAACAAGGTTAGACTCATCCCCAGAAGAATGTATCTAAGAAACTAGAGAAGCAACAAAACTAAGACATTTAAATGCAGCCACCTGGACACAGATGGACTTCCAAGTCCTTATCTGATATGAACCTGGCCTCCAGCTAGGCTGGCAGCCTCCTTAAGCTGCTTCCTCCCTTCCTCCTCCTCATCTCCACCCACTGGCCTTGGCAAGAAGCCTTCCCTTCCAGAATCTGCCTCCTCTGGCCTTGAGCACCATGAGCTCTGCCCCTAGCTCTTGGGAGGACCAGGCTTTCTGCTTGAGCTCTTGGAGAATGCAGTGGGCCCCAGAGAGCTCCCCTTCAGCCCTCAGCACTCCCACGGGTAATAACACATGGCGGACAGTTGAGACCTTGAGGTAGTCACTGATGCCAACGGTGTTGAAAGTAAGTTCTGAGAGCAGGCCTCCCTATTGTTCCCTGCCCCATCTTCTGTGCTGACCTATGGCAAATGCTGGATGTTTGTTGAATGAATAATATAAATATGAGCTTGAGTATGTACATACAATCTCTAGAAGGACCCACAAAAATCTCGCATCAGTGATTGTCTTTGGATAGATGAAAACAGAAGCCTAAGCAATGGAATACAGAGAGGAAGCTACGTTTCATTGTAAGTCAATGTGTTATATCTTTCATTTTTTTTACTGTGCACATACTTTATCTATTTGAAATTAAAAACACAATACCATTTCCATTAGCACCAAAAAACTGAAATATTTTGGTGTAAGTCTAACAAAACATGTAGATCATCTATATGAGGAAAACTAAGTTTCTGATGAAAGAAATCAAGGAAGACCTAAATAAATGAAGAGATGTTCTATGCTCATCGATAGGAAGACTCAGTATTGTTAAGATGTTTGTTCTCCCCAACTTGAGCTATAGATTTAATGCCATCTCAATCAAAATCGAAGTTATTTTGTGAATATCTACAAACTGATTCCAAAGTTTATAGGGAAGGCAAAAGACCTAGAATAACCAACACAATACTGAAGAAGAACAAACTTGGAGGACTGGCACTGACTGACTTCAAGGCAATATAAAGCTATAGTAATCAAGAAAGGATTTTGATTGGCCAAAGAAGAGAAAAATAGGTTAATGGAACAGAATAGAGAGCCCAGAAATAGACCCATAGCAGTTCTGTGACACATACAGGTAAGTGATCTTTTGACAAAGGGGCAAAGTCAATTCAGGGGAGAGGGGTTACTTTTTTCAACAAGTGTGCTGGAGCAACAGAACATCCACATGCCAAAAAAGGAAATTAGACACAAAAATTAATTCAAAATGGACCTTAGACCTAAATATAAATGCAAAATAATAAAATTTCTAGAATATAACACAGGAGAAAATCTAGGTGACCTTGGGCTTGGTGATAAGTTTTTAGATACAACAAAAACACGATTTATGAAAGAAAACATTGAAAAGTCAGGCTTTATTAAAATTCAGAACTCTGTTCTGCAAAAGATACAGCTAAGAAAAAGAGAAAATACTTGCAAAAGTCGTATCTGAAAGGACTTGTATCCAAAATACAAAAAACTCTTCAACTCAACAAGGAAACAAACAACTCAATTTAAAAAATGGGCAACAAATCTGAACAGACACATCGGTGAAAAGATAACACAGACAGCAAATAAGCATGTGATAAGATGCTTAAGAGCCTATGTTGAATAAAATTAGGAAATTGCAAATTAAAAAGATAATGAGCTAACACTACACACCTATTGCTTTTTGGCTAAAATCCAAAAAACTGACAATACTGAATTTGAGCAAGAATTCAGGCCAACAGGAGCTCTCATCCATTGCTGGTAGGAATGCAAAATGGTACAGTCACCTTGGAAAACAGTTTGGCAGTTTTTCTCAAGCTAAACAGTCTTATACGATCCAGCAGTCATGCTTTTTGGTATTTACCCAGTTGAACTGAAAACTTATGTCCACATAAAAACCTGCACGTACATGTCGATGGCAGCTTTATTCATTATCACCAAAAACTGGAAGCAACCAAGATATCCCTTAATAAGTGAATGGATAAACAAACTATATAGTACATCCATACAGCGGGACATTATTCAGCACTGAAAAGAAATAAGCTATCAAGCCAAGGAAAGACATGGAAGAATGGTGAATCTAAGAGGCAATAAAGGGACCAGTGAGTGTCAGGTGTAGGAAGGAGGGAGGGATGAATAGGTGGAGCACAGAGGAATTGTAGGGCAGTGAAACTCTTCTGTACAATACTGTAATTATAGAATCACGATTATCACATCATTATACATTCCTCAAAACCCAGAGAATGTGTAACACCAAGAGTGAACCTAATATAAACTCTGAACTTTAGTTAATAATAATGTAGCAATGTAAGTCATCAAATGTAACAAATGTGCCACATTAATAAAGCATGTTAATAACAAGGGCTATTGTATCTTGGGTAGGGTGGCCATATAGAACTCTCTGTACTGTCTGCTCAGTTTTCCTGTAAATCTAAAATTGTCCTTGAAAAAAAAAGCCTATTAATTATTTTTTAAAAGAAGGCTTTTTAAAAGTATTAAAAAAATATATTCAGCCAATGTTACAGGTCTTGCAGGCAGACAGCCCAGGGTTTAGGTCCCAGATCCTGAATAGCCTCTGCTTCCTCCTCTGGAATTAAAAACCACACCTTACACTGCTCAGTTAGGGGTTCCAGAACTCTGTCACTGCAGCATGACAAAAATTATGTTGCCCATGAGATGTCCATGGACAGGGAGAGGAGTGGCCTTCTCTTGGCTGGGAGGGGAACTGGGGTGGGCAGGACCAGGAAGCACTTTGTAGAAATGTCACCCAATGAAGGTTTCCCAACTGTGGACAGACACTGGAAAGCACCTGGCCCCATCGCAGCTTCCTGCAGGGCCAGGTAATTTGCTGGCCTCTGGCCTCTGTGCATCAAAGCTTCTGGGGCCTGTGACAGCCCCTCCATGGAGGCAAGTGGAAGGAAGCCTGTAATCTGGTGGAGATGACACAGGGCCTACAGTGCAAGGAGGCCAGAAGGTCCACCATTTTGCCTGGTGTGCCCCTTCCACTGAGGGGTTCCGGAGAGCCCCTAATCATCTTTTTCACCCATAATATAGCACCACCAAGCCCCACAGCGAGGGTACCAGCAGGCAGTGGAAGAGAAACATTTGTACGTTATTCCACCAAGCAGCGAGCGGCACTGATCTTACTGCTGTCTTACAGCAACTGACACAGAGCCTTCAGAGCAGCAGGGAGAGGGACAAATCTGAGCTTCTGACCGCAGGACTTAACCTTTCTGAGCCTCAGTCTCCTCCTCTGTGATATAGGAATAATGCAGTTCTTTGCCTCCAGAGCTCTGCATGAATTGGGTGACTGCACAGGTCTTAGCCATCCTGCCTGGCACAGAGGTGTCCTTAATTGACAGCTCCCTGTGCCTTCATAAGGTGTGAATGCCACCCCAGCTAATTGGGTCATTCTGGATAAACCACCCTCTCTGCTAGAGTTTCCTCTGTAATCCTACTCAGACCTGAGGATAGAGGAGGCCACCCACTGTATTGCCGCCATTAGGGGCAGCATTTGTCGCCCTGCGGGTGCTGGACTGGAAGTCTGGACAAAGTGAATCATGTGGACAAGGTCTTGGCACCCAGAGAGCTGGGTTGAAAAAAATACAGTTCCAAAAAGGCAAAGTGGACTCAACAACTACGGGAAAGACTTTGAGCCCTGGAAGAGAGTTGTTACAGAGGGTCCCATTTAAGGGAAGGAGAAGGGGGACACTGAGTGACAACGAGCCTGGCTCCCAGTCAAGGTTAGTGTTGTCTGCTCAGAGTTAGCCTTGAACCCTGGAAACCCAAGGAGGAGGGGCCTGGCTGTGCTGAGAAGCCAGTCGGAGGGGAGGGAGCAGCACCGACTCAGCCAGCAGGGAGAGGCCCCAGCAGTTGAATCCCTCACCTGTGGGAATGTCAGGGCCCTGGGAACTCCCAGCAGGGGCAGAGGCAGGAGCAGGGAGTGGCCAGCTTGAGGAACATGGATTTGGGAGATTTCTACCCACCATAGAAGGCTAGAGCCAGACTGTCTGGGTTCAAATCCCAGCTCCACCACTAAACTTAACCCAGTGACTTAACCCCTGGGCCTCAGTTCCCACCTGTGAAATGGGGACGACAGGAGCACCCAGCGCCCAAGGGTGTGTTGAGAATCTGAGATCAAGCCTGTTGAACATTATCACAGTGCTTGCCTACAGCAAATGGCAACAGCTATTACTACCATTACTTAGAGATGGGCTGGTAACAAGCCTCCACCTGCCTGCCGCCTCCCTCTGACTTGGGTCCCACCTTTACCCAGGCCCACTGGACACAACTTCACCTGGACTGGATCACATCAGAGAGGTGCAGAGCCTAGAAGAGCCTCTGGCTCCACCCCCACCTCATTCAGATGTCTCCTCTGCAGCTTGCCCAATCTCTCCTTACATGCCTCCACGGAAGGGCAGTTCACAACCCCAGGAGGCAGCCTGCTCCACACTCACACAGCTCTGATCACAGGTTCTCTAGGCGGAGCTGCAATCTTCCTTGCAAACTGCTGCTTAGTGGAAGTGGTTTTCCTGCCAGGGAATTTCCAATGTCTAGAGTCCACTCATCCCAGGAACACTAGGAACCCCCCGAGCAGGGCCTAAGGCAGTCCTCCAAGAAGTCTCCCCTGAACCCCACACTGAGCATCTCACATAGAACAGCACAATCGCTCACCCAGGGACACATACACAAATGCCCTCCATACCTGGTTCAGGAGGCAGGAAGTCTTGGATGTCCCATACCTGACAGTAATAATAGTTCACATGCACTGCTTCATCTGATCCTCACAAACCCCTGTGAGACATGTACTCATTCTCTCCCCAGTTTTAAAAATTCTGGTGAAATATACATAACAAAATCTGAACCATTTCTAGCATACGGGTCAGTGGATTAAGTACATTCACTGTTGGGCAACCATCACCAACATTCATCTCCAGAACTCTTCATCTTGCAAAACTGAAACTCTGTTCCTATTAAGCATGAACTCCCCACCCACCCACTCCCTCCTTCCAGCCCCTGGCAACCATCATTCTACTTTGTTTCAATGAATCTGACAACTCCAAGTACCTCATATAAGTTGAATCATACAGTATTTGTCATTGCCAAAAAAATCCTTTAACAGGTGGAGAAGGCTTTCACTCCAGTCACAATGGGGCTGAGTAAGAAGGGGCAGAAAGTCAAGAAGATGCCCTTGAGATAATCTCAATTTTGCCAAGGTAATAAAATGGCCCAGGGAAAGCCCCAGGCTTGGAAGAACCCTCAAGGGATACATAAGTGCCAGGCCCTATGCCAAGTGTTTTATAAATCCTGTACCCCTACAAAGTTTTATAATCTCTATTTTACATGTAAAATATCTGAGGCACATTCAAGTCATTAGATCTGAGTTTAAGGTCAGACAGTTTTGCATCTAAGCCAAGCTAGCTTGCCTCCATTCCCCTTCCTGAAAAATCCTCAGAGAAAACAAGTCACTCACCCACCTCCTCTTGCCGTCATGGTCCTGGAAATTAGAAAATTAGTCTCATAATTCTTGAGTGAGCTGACCTCATGGGTAATATGAGCTGAGCTACAAAAATATTCTTGCCCATTTTGCACCAAGTATTCATTCTGGATGGAGAATAAACTCCAAGAAGAGGAAAAAACATCTAAGACACCAAAAAATATTATTTCCACAGACTTGTCCATAAAAATTGAATTATTAATTGCAAAACACCTGGAAGCAATCCAACTTCAAAATGGAGGGACAAAGACTGTACATCCTGGGATGGGTTTCTTAATGTGGCAGAAACCACATGAGCCTTAAAAAGGACATATAACTAGTTTACATTATTTTAAAATAAATGCAAACTGTAAAAGCAGAACACTTAAATTTTAATATCAGAACACCACCTGAATGAGGAAGGCTTATCTATGATGCCATTTTACTTTCTTTCCCTTTCCTTTAATTTTAAATCAATGAATTTTGATAAGGTAATTCATGTATGTGGTAATTCATGCACATATACATTAAAGCCTGAAGACCTCAACTGCTATACAGTGGAGCAATCCCAAGGAGCCCATGACAACCATTTAAGAACGTGGGTTTGCTGATTTACAAAACTAAACGGGGAACATGGGGAGAAGCAACTTGCTTAATGGTTACTTGGGTATGCTTTTTTCCTACAGAGCTGATGAAAGATTTAAAAATGAAACCCAAAGCAGAGAATTCACACCATTTCTCTGAGACATAAGTCAGAGCTTCTTGACTAGGGCTTTTTCAAGTCTAGCTCAAATTCCTCTTGTGATCTATGAAGGGAGCAGCTAAATTAGGGTGAAGCCAGGCAAAGAAAACCATGTGAGAGAAAACTGTTCTTACCTGTTCACGTACAGGACGCAGTCTTCTAGGGCTTTGCTGGTGGCTTTAAAGGAGTTCCAGAGACCGGAGCAGGTGCCTAGGGGCTGCGAGCAGCGGGTGCCAGGTGGGAGACGCTATGGCTTTTCCCAGCCCACAGTCCAGGCTTCCCGACTGATGGGATGGGCGGGGAACGCAGGCTGCTGCAAGCTCGGGTTCAGAAACTGGGGCCAACAAGGGCGGGGCAGAGCCACGTGTCCCCAGCCTGCCTTTGAGTTCCAGAGTAGGAGGCGGCCACAAACCCACAGGCTCAGCCGGGAAATGTTCTGACCAAGGGTGTGGGGCAAGTTTATGGCGGGAATCTCCAGAATCAACTCCTGGCTCCTAGGCATGCTGGGCCGTTTTAATGGCCTATCCCCACCCCCACCCCCAGCTCCTCTCCAGAACATTTACTCTGACAAAAAACTCTTACAAAAACTAAAATTGGGTAATGTGGTACTGCCCAGAGTGCATGTGTATGTAGGAGGACAAACATAAGATGGAGAAAAGGCCTTTGGTAATTATCAAGGTTGAGGATCCATCAGTTACCCTGTCTACAGATGGAGACACGGGCCCAGAGAGATGAAGTATCTAACCCAAGATCACAAAGCCAGGGCTTCCCCACATGACTCAAAGCCTGTCTTGGTGTAATGCATGATCTGACACCCAGCACTTGAGGGAATTCTTGAAGACACAGAAAGAGACCCTTTGCTCAGCCCCTTCTCCAAGCACAAGGGCACTTTCACTTTTCCTGGGTCAGAACAAAAGCTGAGAATGGCTCTGCCCAGCAGAGTTCTGTGGGCACTGAATAGAAGCTCCATCTCTATCTAGCAGTTTCACAGCAAGCTCTCCAATTTAGACTGTATTTGGGGTTGTTAGGCGTGAATCAACCCCCCACCCACTGCCTTTAGCTCCTCCACCAGCAGACATTAAAGTTGGGAGCAGCAGGCAGGATAAGGGCTGAGATCAAAGCACCAAATTGTCAAAGATAGTTTGCAGTGTTTCCCTGAATGTCAACACAGAATCCTTTAAGGGCACCTTATTAACATCAACAATTCCACAACACCCAGCACCTATTTGGGAAATGCTGGCCTAGATGTTGTTAGTATGTTTTCTTTTTTTTAAATTGAAGTATCACTGATATACAATCTTATGTTGGTTTCAAATGTACAACAGTGATTCAACAGTTTTCCACATCATTAAATCCTCACCCGTCTAATGCGGTTGTCTATCAACCACTGACTATATTCTCCATAGTATGTCTTATACTGAATGTCAATGCCTTGGCACAAATAGTTGTTTAAAAAATGGTTTCTCATTTGGACTGACGAGACTGGATTCCTGGCTTGGCCCCTGAACTTCCAGCAGGACAATAATGCCCACATACACTGGAATGCACTCAGCTAATACCCAACCCTCTTCTCTGAGGCAGTGGCTACACTCACTGGACATACCTCCTGCAAGGCCTCCCTGTACAGCTCTGCCAAATTGATTCACGCTGGTTGTGGTAGCCTGGGGAGGACAAGAGGGGGTGGAGGTGATGCGGGCACAGCCACAGGATTGCATGAGGGCCTCACAGATGCCTGAACAAACCCCAATGCACTGCCTGTAGGACCGCAGTTCAAGATGGAGGTGGCTCCATGTATCCCAGGACTTCCAGACCAAAGTTCAGTGGCCACATGTCCTCAGACCCAAGCTCAGCAAAAGCACTTGTTACCACGACCCCTGGAGGTTGGTCTTTATTTTACAGCCAGGAATCTCAGCCACTGCTTAAAGATCAGGGAACCCAGGCCATCTAACTAGTGTCCAGTGCTCTATGGTCTCTATTTGGCAGATGGGATTTTGTTTCTGATTTAAAACAATGGTGAAGTCATCCTTCTCCAGGTGCAGCATCATCTTCTTAAAGGAAAGATTCCCCCATGGGCCTTGTAAACAGCATTAGGCCCTCATAACCCACAGAACACATTAATCCTTCTCCTGACTATCACGGGTCACTCACTGGCTTATACACATATCTTCACGGCCCCAAACTACCAACCTGTAAAAACGCTCCCCAAATGATAGAATCAAAAGCAACTCTCATCCCATGAGATTTTATTTGCAGTTAGAGAAGGGAGCAAGTTCTGCTGGGTGGACCTGTGAACTGAAAATTTGTTGGGGAACTGAGATGCGTTTGCCTCTGGGATTACCACAAAACCTACAGGGCTGCTGGATTTGGGGATGCAGGTAGGGTGGGATGATGCTGACAGGGCCTTCAGCAATTTACAATTCAATCTCCTAGCCTTTTGTCCCCCAAACTGTTAATTTGCAAACTTGGATTTTTGTTTTTTCAAAAAAAATTTTGGTTTCATTTTGAACAAGAAGTAACATTCCCTCACAACACACATCTACTCATTTCCAGGCCTGATCGTTATGATTGTGAAATATACAGATGCCCAGACATCACCTGCAGATTAAGAGTTATCTAGCAATCTATTCTGACAAATTTGGAGGATCATACCCAAACTAGGGTCAGAAACCATTACAATAGGTTTCCTGACCTAAAGACTGGCTGCCCATTCTCCACCTCCTTTTTCACACTTCAGACCTTCTATTTTTCCCAAGTTCTAAGACTGTGCCTTTTTATCTGAGGAAACCAGAAATACGGGCCTTAAGCTCTTCTGAAACTTGTCACGAGGCTCTCGGGCAAGAATCACCTTGCCACCAGCCTCACAGGGGCAAAAACTGCTAGTTATAAAAACTCCTCCAATTTCTAGGCACTGAGCAGACCTGTGAGGAAGTGACATACTGTAGGTGCTCAGTAAATACTGATGGAGTAAATTTTAGCAGCATCTACTAGTGGTTTAAGCATGTCTCCTGATGTTGGGTTTCAAAGTTTTTCTGTTTAAAAAGCTGTTGGTTGTGCTGGTGAAAGAGATTGTTCTGACTGGTGTGTAGTCTGCACCTGCTTCCAGCTCACTTGAACTTCATACAAGCCCTGCACACTGAGCTATCAGATCTCCAAATGTAAATCAGCCACGGACTACAGAGGTGTTCACTGAATCCTTACTATGTACTCCAGAATAAGCCACCTGTCCCCCTACATCGTTCTTTTCTTGGACAAGGTGTGACTTCAAATGAGTCTTCTGAGCTTTTGGATTGAGCCCTTGAATGTATTTTAAGAGTGCAATAAACTTAAAATATTCACATGTAATATTCTATGTGCAAATGAGCAAGTGCATGACTTACGCAAACACAAGTCATTTCTGCTTTGAATAGAAACAGAATTTAGGAATTAGAATTTTAGAAATGGAAAATCAAGTTGGTCTGATCTGAAGAACGCACCCAACATTTCTGGCTTACCACTAATGAGGAGTTCGAGACTGCAGTCATGGGAGCAGCATAAATTCTGGAGACTAGGACTCTCCCCATGAGATGAGTGAACACCGAGAGCCTTTCCCAGCCCAGCAGCTGTCTTGCTAGCAATACATTAAAAAAACCACTAAAAGCAACATTCCATCCGCAGTTCAACTTGAACAACCCCCTCTTCCCTTACCACCAAGGAATGCTGTTCTTGGCAAGGGATCATGTAAAGGAAACATCTGTGGAACTTCAACCAGTGAGGTCAAGGGAAAGTTGAGGCAGTTGAAAACTTTTCAGTCCTTTCCAGACCCAAGTCGCAGGTACCGAACAGAACAAGAGCAGCAAGATGGGTGCAATCCTAACCAAAGGCCGGTGACAGTGTCCTGACATTATCCTTTCTTAGTTCCATGGAAGCCTCTGACATGTTCTGCAAGGCTGGACAAAGTTCCCCATTTACTTGATTGCTCAACTAACCAAAAGGAGTTGACTGGGTCCCCTTAACACCTACACAGATGGGATTTGCAATTTAGCCTCATCTAATCACTATTTAAACCTTTTGTAGGTCCTGGGGCAACAGCTATGAATTAAATAAAATTCCTGCTCTCAACTATTCAAGTCGAATTGCTTGTGCTCCAGAAATACCACGTGTCTGAGCCCTCTCTTGCAGAGCAAGCAAACTTATGGATAGATATGCAGAAGTAGCTCAATGGTGACAATCCCTGGATATGACACCTCAATCATGAGCAATAAAATAAAAATAACAAGTGTGCCTACATCAAACTAAGCCTTTGTACAGCAAAAGAAATAATCAACTAAGTGAAAAGACAATCTACAGAATGGGAAAAACTATTTGTAAACTATGTATCCGGTAATGCGTTAGTACCCAAAATATATAAAGAACTCAGAAAACTCAACAGCAAAACACAAATAATCCAATTAAAAATGGGGGGACCTGCATAATGCGTGATCAAAACCGAAAGTTTCTGTGATGAATGCCCTTGTACTGTTCACCATGTCAGAATTTATTCACTATGTAAGAATTCGTTCACCATGTAAGAACTTGTTCGTTATGCTTCAGAAGATTGGAGACTGATGAGAATTAGGCTTGAGATGGATTAATGATTGTACATTGAGCATTGACCTCCCTATACTGAATTTTATTGTTGTTAACAACCATTTGATCAATAAATATGAGATGCCCTCTCAAAAAAAAAGGGAAATTTTATATTATGTATGTTTTACCACATTGAAAATAAATTTTTAATTTTTAATTAAAAAAAAATATTGTAACAACTTTGTATGGTGATAGCTGGTAGCTAGAATTATCATGTATATAAATGTTGAATCACTGTGTTGTACACCTGAAACTAATGTAATACTGTGTGTCAACTACCCTTCAATAAAAAATAATTTAAAAAAAAAATGGGGGGACCTGAAAAGACATTTTTCCAAAGATATACAAATGACTAACAGGTACATGAAAAGATGCTCAATATTGCTAGTCATTAGGGAAATGCAAATCAAACCCAGAATGGGTTACTACCTCACACCTGTTAGAACAGTCATCATCAAAAAGAGAAATGCTGGTGAGAAAGTGAAGAAAAGGGAACCTGTGTGCATTAGTGGTGGCACTGTAAACTGGTACAGCTAGTATGGAAACAATATGGAAGATAATCAAAAAATTAAAAACATCATAGAACTACCACACGATCAAGCAATTTCATATCTGGAAATACAGCAAAATGAAGCAAAACACTACCTCAAAAAAGACATCTGCACCCCTTGTTCACAGCAGCCATATTTAGAATACCTAAGACATGGAGACAACCTAAGTGTACATCAACAGATGAATGAAGTTATTTATAGATATACATATATATGTAATAAATGTATAAAAAATATGTAATATATAGTATATATAATACACACACACACACAACAGAATATAATTCAGCCATTAAAAAACAAGGATATGCTGTCTTCTACAACTTTGGACTCTGAGGGCATTATGCTAAGTGAAATAAAGTCAGAAGACATATACCGTATGATCTCACTTATACATGGAGTCTAAAACAAAACCAAACAGAATGCCAAACTCACAGAAAGAGTTCAGATTTGCAAATATAGGGATGGAATCTAGAGAAAGGTGGTCAAAAGATGCAAACTTCCTGTTATAAGTGCTAATGATGTAATGTACATGACAACTATAGTCTAACATTGCCATATGATATATATTAAAGTTGTTGAGAGTACATACTGAGTTCTTATCACAAGGAGAAAAATTTTATTTATGAGATGATGAATGTAATAATCATTTAAAAATATATGTAAGTCAAACCATGCTGTACACCTTAAAATTATAGTGATATCAATTTTATCTAAAACTGGGGTGGGGGGAAATCTTGCCAGTTATTAAGAATTCTAGATTGGAGACTGTTGAGAATTAGGCTTGGGGTTGATTAATGATTGTGCATTGAGTCCCCTATACAGAACTTTATTGTTGTTAAGAACCATTTGATCAATAAATATGAGAGATGCCCTCTCAAAAAAAAAAAAAGAATTCTAGTAGATAAATCAAGTCCAGGTAAGGCCCCTCTCTCTCTATTCTTCAAAACACCATCTCACTCAGCAACTACTTGACTACAACAGAGAATGTGAGAAAAGTCCACATTGAAGAAGAAAAGAGAACATCACAGGTGTACACGGGGTGGGGAGGGAAGGAGACTCAGGTCCATGGTTATTTGATGACTCCTAAAGGAAAATGGAAGGCTTTATTAACTGTACTGATCTAAGTCCCAAATACTAAGAGCTCAGGTTTGGCTCAATAAGCACCCACAATGTGCTTGGCTGGGAGCTGGGTACATCAGGTGTATGCTCGCATTTTACTCTCACATTAACCCTGCTTATCTCCATGTATCAGACAAGAAGCCAACTGGCCCGCCCAAGGTCATGGATCTAATCAGAGGTATCAGCTTGAATGAACTCAGGCCTTGTAATACATTCAAGTCTAGACTTTTTTACAAGTTCACATTCCAGTCTTAGTGTTTCAGAATCTTAAGGGGGACATGCCTAGGAATCTGTATTTTCATTGAGACGCCTAAGGAACCTTTTCATGATTAGGGAGACTTGAGAAAAAAATAACCATGCAAACATTTGTACTCCCAAAAGACATAGGGTCACTTTGACTTCCTGAAATATGTTGGGATTCTTGGGAATCAAGATGCTGTTTCAAGTTTGGACAGCATGTTTAGGGACTTCTGTGCAGCTTGTATTACATCTCTCCCTTTGTCATCTACAGACCAGGGAACGAAGGCTTTTAAATGGCTTGCCAAAATCCACTGAACCGTGATTACTTGGCCAAGCCAGATCAGATGTTGCCTGATTCTAGTTTTTTCTTTCTACTATAAACACATTTTGGCTGACTGTTTCCTTCACACGCGTAAGCTCTCTTCCCTATAAAATGTCAAGTCCAGCTGAGCAAGGCCCTATGAATTTCACTGTGCTTATTAATTAAGCACATTGCTTGGAGTTATCAGCTCATGATTTGCTGACATTTACCAGATAAACTTTTGTAGTCTGCACCCATATTTCTGTGACAATCCCACTGAGTTTATATCATTTTTACCAGGGCTTTGGGTTATAGAAGAACGGAAGAAAATCTTGTAACCCACTGGAAGACAATTCAACATGAAATCCACCCTTGCCTGGCTTACCAGTAGCTCTCTGGTGGGATAATAATCAAGATGATCACACATTCCCAGCTGTGTTAGTCTAAAATGAAGATTCCATATTATATGCTATAAAATCAGAAGGGCTTCAAATGGCCTACCTCTTCCCACTCTGCTGCTCTTGTGGATAAGCGTCCCTAGCCAAACAACCTTCCTTGTCAAAGGACCAGGCAATTTCTGCTCCTCTCTGGGAGGCAGGCTTCAGTTCCCTGCCAGTCCATGGATTTAATCCAACAATCCAATCACATCCTCCCACTGGAGCCAGGAAGCACCCCACACTTTCAATACAACAAATTCTGCCTCCCAAAGACCCTCATGGTTTTCTGGGTCCATGAGTGCAACCTCCCACGCAGCACCACGTGGCACACAGTGTCCTTGAATGGCATGTGGTGTCCTCCTCCCCCGGGCTGCCATCATGTGACTAATAAACTGCAGTCTTATCACCCAAAGAAAAGGTGTCAATTCCTGATTCTATAAAGAAATAAAGCTTTCCCTTTTCACAAAACCGCCTACTACTGTAGGAAAACGTTTCAGTAAAGAGGTGAGGAACAAGGAGCGAAGCAGCTGCTTGAACATCTCTGACTTTCTCAAGACTACTGCATGTAAACATCACACCATCTGACAGACTAATTGGAATGGGTTAGGTGGGGGCCTCAGGAAAAATGGGCCCTGGAATTATGCTGTGCAAATGTAATTCAAAAGTACTGTCTACTGTGTGAATACATGAGCTAAGTGAGAGAGAAAAGTGATATTTAGGGATTCAATTCCTGGCAAACCTGGGTCTCTACTGACTAATCTAAAACAAGTCATGATTAAAAAAGATACAGTCCCAAGGGATAGCATCAGGAAGCACTCTCCTCCCCGAACTGGCGTGTGGACTGTTCTGTCAAAGACTGTGTCTTATCGCCCCCATTCCTGATTCTAACCCAGAGAATCTGCTCAGTGGAAATGGCTGGGCAAACACACAGAACACTTCACTTTGCAAAGTACCAAGAAAGCAGTGAGCTCAGGTCTCTCCTGGTTCAGTGAAGCTGAGAAACTGCCTGCAAGATTAAGGATTCCGACACAGCTGGGGAGGAGGAGGGCTGAATTCTCAGGCGTGGGCTGGAATATTTCTGGCACTGGGTCACTTCCAGCTGACAGGCTATTATCAGTGCTGCCCCCTCACACCCAAGGGCCCTCTGGAGCCCACCTAAGATGTTCTCAGTAGACGGGCGCACTCTGGTTACCCACATGCCTTTCAATGAAGACCACGTATATTGATTCTGCTCTTAAGGGCAGGTTAGTATCTGGCTTCTTCTGTACTTACTGATCCTTCCCAGTAGTCATATGGCAAACAATCATTACAGGAGCTGTAGAAGTGAAAGAAGCATCTGATAAGAGACTACCCACCTGGAATTCATGCCAAATCCTTCATTTGAAAACATCGAACTAGAAGGAAGCTAAAACAGGAGGAGAAATTAGCCACTCTTTCTCAATATCCAATGGGAGGAGGTGTGGATGACCACATGGTTATTATTAGGCCCAAGTTTCATCTGCATAGCAGAAAGGATTAAAGAAAAGCAAAACCACTAGTCGCAGAGCTGGGAGTGTGGGGACACAGTGCCAGAACTCCAAAGAGGCATCTGGAAGGAAGGAAGCTCAGTTCTTACTGCTCCAACTCAGGCTCAAATCTCCTGCCTAAATTCTCATCAACAGGAAAGACACATGGACACCCACCACCTTAAAAACTACGTTTGTATTTCTGGTTAGGTTCAGAGTGGCAGAACTCAGGAGTTACACCATAACCAACCTGGTCCACACCTCAGCTTACCTTCCTCCCTCCCACAAAGATAACATTACAAAACTATATTTACAGGAAAACCAATTAAAAATTAAGGGTGTATACAAAAGTGGACAAGAGAGTCGGAAGTATCAATGCAGGGAGAGCTTTGGGGGATTAAGGGACATTGTATTCCACACTGAAATTATGTACCAGCAGGGAGAAGCATAGTGAATCTCAGTGCCAATCTTAGGGGAAACCAGTCATTCCAGGGGAAAAGTAGATGAGAAAGAGCTACTTATTAGCTTTAATATTGCAAGTCTTAATTATCCAGCCCTCCTTCTTCTGTTCAGAGTCAAGTGGTGGGGAAAAAAACAGTCTCTGACAAGTGCCATAGAAAAGGGCGGGTGGGCTCAGAAGGCATAGCGGGTCCGGATGTCCTCAAGCTTCTTGGACACCTCAGGCGGGGTTCGGTCTAGTTCTTCAGAGACATTCTTTTGCTTGTTGGGCTCCATGGAGTTGAACTGCTCACAGAGGTCTCCATCAATCACGTTCTAAGACATGGAAAAATGAGAGTGAAGAAAAAGGTTAGATGGCCACAGAAAATGACACATGCTCAAGGACCAGCTGTAAAGCAAACTTTTTATTTTCTCTCTTGACACCTGAGCCCAAGTTACAGAATAAGGAACATTATTCTAAGTTGATCCTTAGCAGTCAAGGTTAGCAAAACTAGGTGAAACCTTTTTCTCTGGCTGTGTTCTGCCCTGAATATCACTAACCATTCCTTTTCCCTAGTACCATCACCATCAATCCATTCCCTTGATGCTCCTTCATTCAGGACTGTTCTGATTTTTAAAGGAGAGAAGCAGAGAGAAAAGACTAGTTAAATGAACTGAGATGCCTCCCTTTCTATCCAGAGTTCCACCAAAAACCTACCTTAACAGGGAAGTAATAGGAACGAAAGCTGAGGTGGTCTCGCCCACAGAGAGGGGGATGCTCAGAACGCAGGTGCATTTCCACATGCTGAAAGAAGTCATGGTCCTGGTGGAGGAAACAAAGACTCTCACTAAAAGAAGAAAATGATTTCAACTGCTAGTCTGTGGTCTCCAGAAGTAGAATGAACACACAGCCACTGACTTTTACCATGCAAACAGATATTAAGTATCTAATCACTCCTCTGATGAACTCGTTTTCTTGCTGTGACTAGAGCTAAAACCCAAAACGCCCCTGTATTTGCAGAACGTGGGAGAACATCACATGTAAGGAGGGTTTTGTGAAGTCGTATTCCTGATTCTAGCTTCCTTGGCTGGTACGGCACACCAAATTAAGCCAATTCCAGAGTTGACTCTTGAGGCAGTAAGTGCCCAGTTGACATCATCCTATCATTCCTAAGCTGTGGGGTCTGGTCTGGGGCTCTGGCCTCTTATCTACACCTATCCCCATCAGAGAACCAAACATGTACAGTATAAAAACAAATAACTTCTCCAGGAAACAAACAAACAAAACCAAGATTCTTATATCCCCAGGGACTTCTCATACAATTTCCAGAACACTCCCAGTTGCAGGTGGGGATAAAAGAGTTGCCCTCTTAAGGCAGATTTAGCACCAAGAAACCACCTTGGGAAGGCAAAGGCCATAGCCCTGTTGGGAGACTTCACCTCATGGGATGTGAATGGGACAAGGATGCCAATTCCTCCTGACAAGGTAGTATAAACAAGTGATTCGGAGCCTCCAGGGATCAGGGTGGTCTTCTGTAATGACAGCACTGTCTCACCCACATGGTAGTTCATGATCACCTCTGCCTGCAAATCAAAAACAGACCAGTAGCTGTGTATGCCCTCAGGAGTCTGTTCTAGATTCTCAAGAGCAAGCAGTGCCTCTAAAAGGTAGACATCTCCATCTTTAAAAATCTAAAAATTACTAAAAAAATACTCAAGTATTAACATTTACTTGGAGATTAATGTTCTCACACACATGAAGTTAGATTACTTCTGATAAACAATTACAATTCAAAAATCGTTAAATTACCAAGTCTGCAATTAAAAAAAGGAAATTATAGAAAACTATTAAAGAACAACAATCACAAGATCACTAGGCTTGGTAGATCTTATTTTTAGAAGTCTAGAGATGCTCTACTATAAAAATACATGCCTACAGGAGAAGAGTAGAACTCAGGACACGCTCAGGGAAGAGCTGGTTACTATCAGGAATGTACCAGTGCAACCATCTTTTTTCCAAGGAACACTATACTCCCGAGAGATTTTACATTGCTAAAATGTCTCAGAGACATTTCTACTCTGCAGTCTTAAAAATGGAATAGTGACTTGGTCACCTTATATGAAACCCAGCATCTAACCATCAAAGGCTATGTATGTACAATCAAACTTAGGGATTTCCATATATGAGAGAACACTCACCATTGCCAGGTGCACTGCGGATAATTCACTAAAAAATGCTTCCTCAGTAAAGATCATGGGGAATGTACCATATAGGCTAGTGTCTCTCCTTTGGGGCCCTTGCGTTCTTACCTTCTGAGAGGCCCCATTGAGCAAGCCCCGGTCCCACAGTGCTTTGTTTCCTGTGGGATCCTCATCCACTTCATCGTTGGTGTTAGGTGGGAGCCTCACCTAAAAAGAAGTGACACACATCACAGAGCTAGGTCCTATACCTACTCACCTGGATCACCAAGCAACCCCAGGTTCTTGCAAGCAAGCCTAGGGGCACCACCTCTGGCAGATGCCTAAGCCCATCTCCTGTTCTAGTGTCTGAGAAGTGAGACACTCAAGAGGATCAACCCATGAGCATAGGGCTAACACAGAAAGAGCACAAAGACCACAGAACATAAATCAGACTGGACTTAAAAAGATAAGCCAAAATTGTGATAAAAAGTGAAAATAAATTCAGTCATTAGCTCAGACTAAACCTACCACTATTAAGAAGGAGAGAGGTGAATAGAGGGGGAAGTTTAAAAGACTGGTAAGAAAGCTTAAAGAACACAGTTTTCTTTTTAGACCTGGCCTTAGAATTTTTAAGTTTTCCTTCTTCATTTCCTGATACCCATTTTGCTCTGACTTTACAATATGTTTGCAACTTAAAATTAATAAAAATCTTCATCACATTAAAAAAACAAAAACAAAAAAACTGGCCTTTGGGGGTTCAAATTTTATCCCCATTTTTACTATCCATTTTAAAGATCACAGTCCTGGGTCTTTGGCTTTACTATGAACAAACTGAGCCAGCTTTCCCACAAGTACTATAACCAACTAAATATCAACTCACCACACAAATGTTGCCAAACTTGTCTGCCCCGGCCACAGTGTCATAGTCGAGGAGGCTAGCTGTAGTGACCCATCGTGGATAGGTGTCATCAGCGAAGATGATGAGCTGGTTCTCATTACGCTTGTAGCGAACCCAGATGAAACTTTCTTGGACATCAGACACAATTACCCTGTGTCCAATAGTCTGGATTCCAGAGATATAGTTGGCAATATGCTGGGAAAAACAAGCAAAGTAATAGGTATAACCATGGGGTCCAGATCCCCAGAAAGTCCGGCTTTCCTTCAATGCAATATAAAGGGTCTGTGGAATGGGACATATCAAGGAACAGGCAGTCAGCAATCACTTCCTATAAAGTGGAAAAAAGAGCTAAATGGTTTTAATATAGTGAGAATACATGCCTAATTCTCACAATTAACTTCCATTAAGAAGCTAGCAGGACAGAAACTTGGTTCTTAGTTTGAAGAAGTTCAGAAAACCATCTAACTCCTGCCCTTCTCAAATCTCATTTCTGAGCCTGGAATTGGGGAACTACAAGGCCTATTATTAATAAAGACACACGGTTTTAAGAGTGAATACCCACCACCCTGTGAAGGTTTCCTCCCTCTTTGCTAGCTAGATCCCAGGCCCTCTACAAGGATATTCACCTTGTTCTCACACTTTCGGAGTAACTTCTTCTTTCCCAGGTCATAGACTCGCAGAAGCTTCCCCACACCAATCAACACCCTTCCCTGGAATGGGGCAATGGCAGCAGGGACCTCTTCTACCAGAGTCTGTAAGAAAAGCGGGTAATGCTATTACAACAGCCAGCCACAGGCTAGCCCCTCTCCGTCAACCCAAAATGCCTGTCAAGACAACAGCCAGCAAGTGATCACCCTCTGACATCAGAAAAATAAACCACACATACAACAGACTCTACAACACACAGTGTTTAAGTAAACAGGTCCCACACGCTGCATTTCACCCTGCTAGTGAAAAGAAATGCTGGTGCTAGGTGAATGCTGCCTCAGAGCCCACACTAATCCAACCACACCATTAATGAGGAGTGAAGCCATGGAGAAATGACTGCAGTTTGTGCAGGATGGGAAAGGAATACTAGCAACAAGTGACATCTTAGTTGCAAGAGAGACAGTGAGCAGAGCACAAAGAAGGGTCTGTGAAGTAATTATTTCCCAGAGGAGACTCCCTTGTAGGAGGGATGGAGGAGCCACATTCATGTGCTATCAGTGGGGAAGAGAGAACAGGAATTTGTTTTAACTTTAAAAACCATGGTAAAATAAACCTAACATAAAATGTACCATTTTAACCATCTTCATGTTTACACTTCAGTGACATTAAGTATATTAACATTGTTGTACAATCATTAGCACCATCCATCCCTAGAAATCTTTTCTTTCCACAGGAAAACTGTAATCATTAGAGAGTTAACTCCCAGAAAATAATTCTGTACAATTGCTAAATTTTGGTCACCATTCCTACCTACTTAGTGAGACTAGTAGTAAACAACAGGCCAATTCAGTGTGCATATATTTCCCCACTGTGAATGGTTTACACACAGGCTTCCCATGGAATTTGCAGGCAGTGGAGCTTCACTGGAACATGAAAGCCCCAGCATTTTCTGTGTGCACCAAGAGGTGGATCACAATCCATGTGCTGGCTCCCAAAATGGTCACCAGAAGTCCAGACCTACAAGTTAAAGCAAAGAAGGGAGTCTAGCAGGACCTAAGATCTAGAAAGAACCTAAGATTGGCTGGCTCCTACCTTGTGCAGAAACTCCAGTTTTTCCCCATTGTTCACAAGCTTGTAGGTATAGACAAAGCCCCCTGCTACAGATCGGGGGTTCAGTATCAGGTCTTTGGCCACGCCCACCAGCACATACCAGTCCTCACCGGTGTTGGAGAACCTGCACACGGCCACGCTGCACAAAGAAGCAGGAGTCGGGCATGAGTTACAGCCAGGGGAATTCCCATTCCAGCCACCAAGCCCTGGATGTCCTGGGCTTCTTACCTAAAAGCAGCCTCATTCTGTTCCAGCTGTACAAGGTCCAGCGTGTTCCCCTGTATAGGATTCATCACTCGGATCACAGAGGCCCACTGCCCATTGCCAGCCTTAGGAGCTCCAAAAATGGACTCGGGGAGGTTTTCATTGAGGAATGCTGCTGCCATCTCTGCGGCCAGCTCTCGCTCATCCTCCCCTGCTGCTTCCACCATTTCCTAAATCCAAAAAACCAAAGAGTAGGTGTGTTCAGAGGTAGGTGCTGGATGAGAAGTGAACAAGTGGCAAAAAAGCCTCCAGAGGAAGTTCATAATTAAGTAAAGTAGCAAGTCTGTCGATGAAAACCAGGATTTCCCAAAATGGAGATTAAAGGGAGAGGTGTACAGACAAGAGAAAAAATGGAAAATCACTAAAGGGGAAACTAGGTTCTTCTTTAATGCCTAGAAGAACTAACATCAGCTGTGATAAATACTTGATTAGTAGTCTGAGAAACATGAAAACGAAAACACCATTTTTCTACCTAACCCATCTGATTTCCCTTGCTAAGACATCTTGTCTCCTCTCTTCCAGGTCAAATACAATTTTACATGGTTGGAACTATTTGTTTCTTGCTAGGAAATGATTTCTGGAAGAAGCTCACATTGCAGGGAATATGAAAGCTGTCTGTCTCCTGTGGGCCTGAGTCCAGCATACATAAAACACTGTTTTGGGAGCTCAAGGACTGAAGAACTGTTCCAGAGGGGGAGCTGAAAACTGAATAAACCCAGGTCAGTGTATTAGTCTTAAATCATCAGAAAGCCTCTAAAACCAAGAGCTCTGGCAAAGGGCTTTGCTTGAAGGAACCTGAAAAGACCCTGAATCTTTATACATAACCAAGAATATGTAAGCATAACAAAGAAAACAATGTAGGAGTTTAAACTTTTCAACACTTTTCCATGCGAACAACTTTTAATTGAACCCCAGAGGTATGTCTCATTACCTCTGCCATCTGCTGCTTCCTCTGAGCTTTTGTTGCCTCAGTGTAGGCATTGTGGTCAGTCTCAATGATGATAAGGTTGTTACTCTCAGGGTGGATGACAAATTTCCTGGGTGTGTACTGCAGTGGAAAGGCTACTTGGTTGAAGACAGCACCTAGCTTCTCCAATGCTAAAATCCTATGACAAAAGGCAAGGGAGTTAATAAAAATATCACTCACTCAGTACCTAGAAACTGGTACTGAAATGGTCCATGAGTGGTCACAGTAAACACATCAATCCCTAAAGCTCTATTTTGGCATTATGGAACACGAAACAATAGCCTTCTGATTATAATCTACAAGATTCTGCACAGGAGACAAGGAGATTTGGGAAGAGCCCTCCACTTCGGTGACAGCCCTCCCATGTTCATGACAATTCTGGTGATAAGTTAAAATTTCCTCACTTACTGCTGACAAACCCTGAAATGAAGAGCACAATTCCAAATCTGTTTGTGCAGCACTGCAGTTACCTGGACATATGCAGTACTGGTGCTGATAGTACTGCATAAAATGAAGCAGATGCCTTCCTGAAGAAAAATCACCTAAGCTTTATTAGGAAATCCATGGCAGCACAGGAAGAGATGGCAAGGGAGGGACCTACAACCTTTGCCAAATGGGACATAAGAGATGTGCCTAAGCAAAACCATGTGCAAAATGAGCAGAACCCAGGCACTCTTAAAAATAATTACTTGATCTCTAAACAACAGTTTTATTTGCAGTTTAAGTTCTCTCTATTCATCATATACAGTCTGACAGCAAAACTAAAAAACAATGGAAGACAGCAAAACCATTTTAGGGGCTGAAAGAAAAAACAGCCAATTTGAATACATGTATGTATGAATTTTTTGGAAGAATATAATACAGAACACAACACTTTATGATAAAGTATGACTAATAAGTAGCATTCTCATAGATATCCAAATATCCTGAGGAAGTAAACAGCATGTCCCTCCATTTGGAGAAAAACAGTATTTTGTAAACATATGAGTAATGAAATTAACCACTGAGACATCAAAAGTGCCATTCAGCATGATAAAAACAAGTATGGCATAAACAAACCCCACAACCACCGATCCTACAGTTTTATTTCTTCTTTGTCCAGCTCTCACACTGGCTTTCATAAAGGCGCCCAACCATGCCAACAGGCAGATTTCAGCAGCTTGTGGAGAATAGGTACCCACAAGGGCATCTAGGTGGAGGGAGCACTTACCCTCAGTGGGACGCACAACATGGGAGGGAGCACAGATGCTCCTACTTCCTATTCTTCCTTGAAAAATATGAGGCTAGCCAGTGCTTGTCAATGTAGGACATATACTACTGGTGATACCCAAGATGACTTCAGGCAGGCAGCCTTTCAAAAATGTAATTCTTTAAGAAATAATTAGCTAAAGGACATCATAAAGAAAGTGGACAACCCCACCTATTGGGAGACAATATCTGTAAATCTTACTATCTGATAAGGGAGCTGGAGTTGGAACTATAAAGAAGCCCTACAATTCAACAATAAAAATTAAAAATTAAACAAAGGATCTGAACAGACACTGCTCCAAAGAACAATTAGCCAATAAGCACGTGAAAAAATAATGGACATCATTAACCATCAAAGAAATGAAAATCTAATCATATTACCACCTCACACTAGGATAGCTACAATAAAAAAATCCAGTAACAAGCATCACTTGAGGATGTGGAGAAACCGGAACCATCATACTTTGCTGATAAGAATGCAAAATGGTGCAGCTACTTTGAAAGGAGGCTGGCAGCTCCTCAAAAAATTAAAACATAGTTACCATATGACCCAACAATTTGAAAGTGACTGGTACTAACAGTAAGTACTATCAACAGTAGTGTTTAAACCATGCTCCCCAAAGGTCTGCTTTTATCTGTTTCACATAGTGGCCTTGCTCTGAAAAGACTGTTCAAGGTGAGCTGGGAGAAACGTTCTGCTGCCAGAAGTTTGGAAATCTGTGGGACTGTCTAAATTTATAGGAATTTAGGAGCTAGGAAGTACAAGTAGATAGAACAATTAGAGGGCCCATGCATGAAGGTTAGGCTTTATAGACAGGGATGTGTGTGGGAAGCATTCCAGGGACAGCTGGAGAGATACTAAAAAAAAAAACCCCCACTATGAAGGGATGTCTGGAGGCATTCAATGAGCGCAACTCTGCTGGAACAGAAGGTATGTAAAGGTGCTGAAGGTTAGAAAGAAAGAAAATGATTGTGAAAAAATCCTGAAAGCTATTGTCAAGAAATTAGGGGGGCCATAATTCCACTGTGAAGAGCCAACATTTATAGCCAGGATAACAAGGTGGAATCAAAACATTAAAGAACTGAGTATATTAAAACTTGGCCCTTAAATTCTAGACAGAAGCTAAAACCCCAAACACTGAAACTTGGTTACCAGGTACTTATTAAATCTCCCAAGCCAAATCAAGGTTTCAGTTGCAATTAAACAAGATGGAGTGAGAAGTGAGGCAGAAACCTTCTCCCAAAACCAAATGTAACACAAAGATACAGCAAATACAACTAACCGTGAATGAGTGACCCAAAAGACCACTACAACAGACTCTCTACATCTGGGGAAAAGAGAAGACCTCACAGCAAAGGGTAAAGTAGCAAAGCCCTGATCCAGTGGGACCCAAGCCCTTCCCCCACCCCAGCTCACAGGCAGAAGAGAAACAGAGCAGGGAGGGAGTAGAAGCCCAGGACTGATAAACACCCACCCCTGGAGATCTGCTCTGAGAGCATGAATCCACATTACATGGTGCTGTGGAGATTAGAGGGGTTGGAAAGCAAAGACAGGAAGAATACTTGGAGAGACTGAGATTCCAGCAGCTTGTGGAGAATAGGTACCCACAACCAGTCGCTCCAGGACAACAGAAAGGCTGGCACTTTGAAAGACTTCCCAACAGCAAGAGGGCTACTAAAGGGGCAAGGATTACACAGAGCTTGCTGCTCAGGAGGAAGGACAGGTGGACAAAATTGTCCCAGTGCATTCAGCCCAGTCAGTTGGGAACTTTTAGGAGCTTCAGGCACTCCATCCCCCTGGCTGGTGATGCACGCCGAGGCCCCCCACTGTGATACATGACCTGCCACTCCTTCCTCCCAGCCAGCACCAGTTCATAAACCTGCTTCCCCCACCATAGTGCCAGACCAGCCAGAGGGCAGCCCCACCTACAGTAGCTACAAGGTCATCTTGCAGAGGCTTCTCTCTGTGTGCTCTGCCTACTGGCCATGGCAGTGGAGGCAGGCACTGCAGCCGGGAAGCAAAAAAGAGCTCTTTACTCCCAGCAGGCACTGGCACCATGTGCCTGCAACCCCCACCATCGCTCTAGGTGCTGGGCAGCTCCAGACAGTAGAGCTTCTGAGGACTAGAGGATGCCGCCTACACAAAATCATTATTCCATAGTAATCATCAGAAATAAGAAATGACAAAAGAATCTGGTACAAACCAAAATCCCTCAAACACCAGAATAGAAAGCTTAGTGAAACTGAAATCACCAATCTTCCTGATAAACATTTCAAAATAAAAATCATAAACATGCTCACAGAGCTACAGAAAAATATTCAAGATCTCAGGGATGATTTCAAGATACAGAAATTTTGAAAAATACAGTATCTGAAATGAAACATACAATGGAGGGATTTAAAAGCAGATTAGATGAGGTAGAGGAGATGGTAAATGAAGGAATACAAAGAAGCTGAAGCAGAGAGAGAAAAAAGGATCTCTAGGAATGAAAGAATATTAACAGAACTGTGTGACCAATCCAAACAGAACAATATTTGGATTATAGGGGTACCAGAAGAAGAAGAGGAAGAAAAAGGGATAGAAAGTGTCTCTGAGGAAATAATTGTTGAAAACTTTCCCAATCTGGGGAAGGAAATAGTTTTTCAGGCCATGGAGATGCACAGATCTCCCAACAGAAGGGACCCAAGGAGGACAACACCAAGACATATAATAATTAAAATGACAAAGATTAAGGACAAGGACAGAGTATTAAAAGCAGTCAGAGAGAGAAAAAAGGATCACCTACAAAGGAAAACCCATCAGGCTATCATCAGACTTCGCAGCAGAAACCTTACAGGCCAGAAGGGAGCAGCATGATATATTCAATGAAATGAAACAGAAGGGCCTCGAACCAAGAATATGCTAGCCGGCAAGATTTTCATTTAAATTTGAAGCGGATATTAAACAATTTCCAGGTAAGCAAAAGTTGAAGGAATTTACCTCCCACAAACCGTCTCTACAGGGTATTTTGGAGGGACTGCTCTAGATGGAAGTGCTCCTAAGGCTAAATAGCTGTCACCAGAGAAAATAAAACCACAGTAAAGGAAGTAGACCAATTAATTACTAAGCAAATGCAAAATTCAATCAACTACCCACAAAGTCAGTCAAGGGATACACAAAGAGCACAGAATATGACACCTAATATATAGAGTGGAGGAGGAAGAAAAAAGGGAGAAAAAAAAAAACAACCTTCAGATCGTGTTTGAAATAGTGTAATAAGCAATTTAAGTTAAACTGTTAGATAGTAAAGAAGCTGCCCTTGAACTTTTGGTAACCACAAGTCTAAAGCCTGCAATGGCAATAAGTATGTATCTATCAATAATCACCCTAAATGTAAATGGACTGAATACAACAATCAAAAGATAGTTACAGAATGGATGAAAAAATGAGACCCATCTATATGCTGCCTACAAGAGATTCACCTCAAACCCAAAGACAAACACAGACTAGAAGTTAAAGGGATGGAAAAAAGATATTTCATGCAAATAATAGGGAGAAAAAAGCAGGAGTTGCAGTACTTGTATCAAACAAAACAGACTTCAAAACAAAGCAAGTGACAGGAGACAAAGAAGGGTATTACATAATGATAAAGGGGTCAGTCCAACAAGAGAATATAACAATTATAAATATATATGCACCTAACACAGGAGCACCTAAATATGTGAAACAAATACTAAGAGAATTAAAGGGGGAAATAGAATGCAACACATTCATTTTGGGACACTTCAACATACCCCTCACTCAAAGGACAGATCAACCAGACAGAAAATAAGTAAGGAGACAAAGGTTTCTGTTGCAACACACTAGTCCCACGGTGATGAGTCAGGCTGTCTGCCATCTCTTCCTAACTTCTTCCAACATTCTGGAAAAACCAGTCCCAGTCCGTGACAGAAAAGCTTCCCACTGGGCTTCTACTCTGGAACTCTCTCACCTCAGGGTATTGGTGGAGATGGCCACAATGCCCTCAGGACACTGTTCAGACGCAAAGCCAGATGCAAATTCCAGGGTCTCATAAGACAGGGGGGTAAGATGGAAACGAGATTGGTAAGAATAGCTCAACCATGAGCGGCTTGACATGGCCAACACCTGAGAAAAGAAAAACAAAAAACACCCCAATTAGCTTGGGGAAAACTCAAACGTAGTATGCTGACCAAATACCCTATCCCCAAATTTCAGTCTGCAAAATATCCCAAGGGAATTTTAGGAACGTAAAAGGCTCCCTTATGAAAAAGGCCTGAATACAGCATGGAAAAGACAATTAATGACTCTATATAGCATCTTACTACACTGACAGTGATCGCAACAGAGGGGGTGAGGACTTGACATATGGGTGACTGTTGAAACCACTGTTTCTTTATGTGAAACCATCAGAAGATTTTGTATCAATGATACTTTAATAAAAAAAAAAGAAAGAAGAAAAAGAGGCCTACAGAAGAGGCAGTATGGCTTAGTATTTGCTGTAAACATGGGCTACTACTACTAGCCATATGAACTAGACTAATCATGCAATCTAAGTCTCAGTTTCCACATGTGTAAAATGGGGACACAATCATAAAGCTAAATAGTTTTAAGAATTAAATGCAGTAACAAGTAAAGAACTAGCAGAACACCCAACAACACTATTAATCTCAGCTACAAAGGACACAATGCTTCCAAACCTCTCTCGCATTACACAGTGAACCATGATATTATATTATAAGGTTGCTCAGGAGTAGTGGTGCCCTGGTGGGAGGTTTCCAGTTAATTTTCAGTCCATTACATTTGCCCAGCCTGAGGGCTAAAGGACCAATATCCTAACCCACCTACAAACCAAATCATGCCACAGTGCCATGGAGCCCCAGGTAAAAAGCTCTGGCTTAAGGGACCCAAGACTTCCCACAGGAAAGAAACTAGTCAAGATGGACCTAATGTCAAACTAACTATACACTGGTGAATTAATGAAAACAAAGCCTACACCAAGGCATTCCCCTCAGCTGATGCCGCTAACAGCCCAACATGCTGCCTACCCCCCTCCATTACTTACTGCCTCCTGGCCTTGCATCCTGACACGAAAGAGTTTCACAGGACGGGACCCAAGATATCTAGTGCGGGTATCAGACAGATCTCCTGTGACAGGGTCTAGGACAGTTCTCAGCAGGACACCGTTCTAATAAAAAAAGAGAAGAGCAGGTGAAGCCTACCCATGACAGAAGCTCCCTTGGCAACTTATTTTATATAATAAATTCAGAGCAGATAGAATATGACTTGGTTCAAAAAAGTCAAGTAATCAGCCAGCCATTCAACCCTTCTCTCACTAAATCACTCACTCATTCAAGTAGTTAATTTACTAAGTGAAAAACATTTATTTTACACAGCATATCCTTAAAATTTTTCCCAATTTACTTAAACTCCTCTTTATAATTTTTAATTTGAAGATGTGTGTACAGTTAATAATAACCAGGCCTACTATGGTGTTTAATTCAGGCAGGGGGAAAGAAGAATGCTCCCACAGATAATGAGGTCCTGCTAAAATGACAAGTAGCAAACTTCAAAGGATACTCCCATTCATCTAAAATGAGACAATTTAGTATCCAAAATGGACAAAAAGACTGCAATAATTTGAAGCACAAACATAAAGATCTGCAAGTTCATAATGTTATTTTTTTAAAAAAACCACTTCACTGGTCCTCACTGATGACTGCTAACATACCAACACCTTACTTTGAAAAGAGAAGTGAATGAAGGGGAAAAAATTTTTCCTTTTTCTGTACAAACTGTATTTCAGTCTAGGCAAAGATATGAAGCAAACTTTGTCTTTAGAAAAAAGTTCCACCTAATTAAATGAAGAGTGAAACAGAAAATCATCATTTCCCAAACCTAATGGCATAATACAGGCAATGTACCTATAAATGGCTATTATTAAGTAAAAGGATGATGGTGAGATTTAAAACAGATAATTTAGAAGTGGGACAACCAGACATTAATATGCCTCCTATTGTAATAGGAAATAAATAGCACCACCTATGAAATTTTCTCTCCCAATAACAAAAAATTAAACCTGAATCTAATCAATTTCTGTGTTATCCACTACTATAGTTATCAAGCCACATGTGGCTAGAAAAAATTTTGATTTGCTGTTAAGTGTTTAATACAAAATACCAGATTTCAAAGACTTAATCTAAAATAAGAGAAAGCATGAAGTAATATCTTAATTTTTATATTCATCACAAATTGAAATTATATTTTAGATACTCAGTTAAATGAAACATTGAAACTAACTTTATCTGTCCCTTTTTCACAGCTACCAGAAAATTTAAACTACACACATGGTTTACAGTGTATTTTTAATGGCTGGTATGATGTAGAGCTATGTACTAGTTTACAGGAAATACAGAGGATAGAGGAACATTAAACAGCTAAGAGATGACTGCCAAATTCAGAAGGTGGGAAATTCTACAAGATGGATGATCTGGTTTCTTAAAAACAAAAACAAGAAAAACTGGAACACAAACAAGGTATCAGATATTAAGGAATTAATAAGTTTTGTTGGGCATGACAATATTAAGGCCTTTAAAAGAACCCCACGTATCTGTTAGAGCTACATTTTTCACCTGTTTATAGATGAAATGATAAATTATCTTGGATTTGCTTTAAAATACTCAAGGAAAAAGAAGAGAGAGGTAATACATAAAACATTACCAGAATGTTGGTAACTTAACTGGTGATGGATACACATGAAGGTTCATTACATTAATCTATCTTCTGTGCGTATTTGAGAATGTCTAAATTAGGAAGTGAAATTAAAAGCAGAATGTACCTGGGCTAGGTACTATTTTACATGTTTGAGTATATATTCACTAAGGAAAATAAGTATACGGTCAAAAACCCTGACATCATCCGATCCTTAAGTTCCTGCTTTTTATGCCACAAAGGGCTCACCTGCTCTGACGACAGGGAACACTAGGGGGTCCTTGATTGCCAATGGAGCCCATTACAATACTGAGGCATCAGTTTCCAAAAGCTGCATATCTTGAGAACCACAGGTGACTCGACCCCATCTAGTTCTGGTTCAGAGCAGTGATCACAAAGCATTCTTATCAAACTCTTTAAGAAAACTTTTTCTAGGCCTGATCTGTCCTAATTAGACCTGACGGAAGTGGAACAGAGAGCAGCAGTTCACTCTTCGTAAGATGGTTACCTGAAAGCACGGGCACAGAAAATGACCATACTGAACAGAGTGCATGAAAGCTAAAATAGGCTGGACACCAACAATGTAAGCTCAGTCTTACCTGTAGCCCAATGTTCAGGTATAGGAAGCCAATAGAGCCCCTCTCACCCAGTTCATCCTGCTTCTCAGTTCCACCCATTTCCACAATACACAAGGACTCCGGCTGGGCTGGGAGAGCTTGCATGCTCAGAGGTTGCAAACAGTCCTAAGGGGGAAAAAGAAAATAATAAAATATGGGGGGAAAAAACCTACCCAGAGAAATCTAAAGGACTGAAGAAACTTTTTTGTGGACAGGGAAAAACCTGACAAGGGAATTCTAAATGGGTAGTGGCTTACTAGTTAAACTGAACCTTAGAATAAGCTCTAGAGAATCACGCTTTCCTCTTTCTGTGTAAGTGGATAATTATAAAAGTAAATAAGCAAAGGGGATCTCTTAGAAGTTATTTTAGGCCCTGGACCAGTCCAAGTCCTTTTCTATAGACAATTTTAGTTTTTTAGTTTTTTTTTTTAAACTAT
The DNA here is from genome assembly GCF_040802235.1 of Manis javanica. Lineage (NCBI taxonomy): Eukaryota > Metazoa > Chordata > Mammalia > Pholidota > Manidae > Manis > Manis javanica. The sequence continues at coordinate 52,740,120 of NC_133172.1, forward strand.
AAAACAGGACTCAAGGCTTATGCTAAAGAAGCATTTAATAGTGTCAAATTAGCATCTTTAAAGTACTGCAGAAGACTCCTGAGGTGTGCTAAGAAAGGGGAAGCAGCAGGTGTAGATTTCAGGGTCCAGCCCAACTGATCTTGAGAAGGACATCAGGAGTGGCCTGGTACTCAGGTTCTAGCTTGACAATACTTCAAATCAAGGATGACACTCACCGAGGGATCCAGAGAGATGATTCTGACAGTGTTATCTACCAGCCCGACAGCCAGGAAGCGAGATCTCTGCTCTCCAGGGGGCACGTTGGCCAAACTCATGCACACCACATCTGCTGACATCTCCTTCCGTTCTGTGTACTCATTCAGCTGTCCTGACTACAGGAGTGAAGATAAAGATGGTCACAAACCACTCCCAACTAGCCCCCAAACCCTGGGCCTGAGGAAAAAGGGGGTGTTGTTAGGTTCCTTTTTTGATTCCTCTTAATAATCAATGAGACCAAGAATTTTTCTATTTGAAGTCCCAAGACTGAGCTGTACAGGCTAATGGCTAGCAAAATTACCAACAAGAGAATCAAGGGACCTTTGGTAAGTATGATGCACCACCAACTGTCTAAGCCAACCTAGCTCTCAGAAAATGGAAATACAGAAAACTGTTTATCTTTTCATGAGAATACTTGGAGCAAGAGAATTCAAATATGGAAGTTAAAGACAAATCTTAATCATAGATACAACTAGACTATAGAAGTTGTCCACATCTAGAAACTTCCTGAGAGTACACTATAGAATATAACCAACATCTATATATCAAAAAGAAAACTTCTGAAATGGTTTCAGACAATAAAAGTTAAACCTATGGCAAATATTTGGTAGAAAAGCACAGTGTAAAGGGGAGAAGCACGTGTTTTACTGCTAAGATGGATTTCATAACTCCAGTTAATATTAAGAATGAATTTACCCAAATGTCACCACAATCTTTATAAAGGGCTAGACTGACTTATGGGCACTTTCCTTCTCAATCCTCAATTTTATTTCTTGTGAATATACTCTAGATACTAGGTCTACAACTCCCACCTTTACCTCCAGACCCTAACACTAAGCCCCACAGTGAATGTAAAATAACATACGGGATCCATCTCGAAATAGACCAGCTCTCCACCTGTCAGGGCAATCACCACTTGTCTCTGGTTCACTGCACATTTCACAATTGTTTTCTTTCCAGGGGTCTTCCACTCATTGACTCTCTTGTCTGCTCGTATGTGCCGAATGCCATCAGGGTACACCTGAAGTCAGTAATAGAAGGAAACCTCTTTTAACAATTTGACTCATCGCTCAGCATGACCCTCACAATTTATCAGACCTGCCTGTCACTCCTGTCACATCTGAAGCTACTGCACTTCAGGCACTGGTTGGGTCAATGACAAAAAAGAGTTAATAGGCTCTAGGCAGGTCAATGACAAAAAAGGGTTAATAGGCTCTAGGAAGGTCAAGTTAAAATTACATTCATGTTTGGCAATGTCCACTTCCAAGAGTTCAAAGCTCACTATTGTGAACACAGCAGTGTCCACCTTTACCCTACCCAACAATGAGGGCAAAGAAAGGGTAAAGTGAGCAGGTAAGCTGCTCCCTGACAACCCTTACCTGCACCAAGGCATCATCTCCTAACAAAGAGCAGGACAAGGTTGGGGTGGTCCCCAGGAACCCAGAATCAGTCACTTCTTCCACAGTCTCTCCAATGGACAACACAAGTGTGGCATTCACGAAAGACACAATGATATAGGCATCAAATTCATCTGAAAAAGAAGGAGAAGGAGTTGGTTAGCTAAGAACTCACTAGTTTCAAAGCCAAATGAGATATATTAAGTTTTCTCTTTAGAAACCTTCCAAGGCACTTCTTCAATGTGTAGACATACACTCAGTCATGTGGCAAACAGAGGATGATCCAAAAGATAACTGAGGGTCATAACAGCCTGCAGATATACTCTGCTTCCTTAAATGCCTAAATTCATTGAAGATATTCCCACTTTTAATGCCTCTGAAAACTAGTATTTTTTTTGAGACATATGCTAGAAAAACTTGAGGACAAAGCAAGGGAATCAGGCATGAGAAAATTTCAAATACTGCAATATTTACTTACATTAAAGTTAGAGTTTCTTTATTATACCAGATGCCAATCACAATACATTCTTTAAAGATAAACCTTATAAACAGAAAAGGTCCCCAGCTTCTTCCAAAAGCAGCTTATACGGGGAATACAAGACTAAATGAATTTTTATTCATTACTTAAAAAAGAGATTACTTAAGCCTCCATGAGACTAAGCCATTTTACTCTAGGGTTGGAAACTGAGAATCCTAGGATATAGGTCCCAACAGGAAAGATATAAGAACACTAGACAACCAAGTGGGGAGCAGAGGTTGTTTACATGGTCACCCCTTTACCTCTAGTTTATTGTTTAAAAATGCAACTATTCAGTGGGTACGAGCAACCCTATTGGGATTTGCTTTTCATTTCATGAAATGTAGCTGTGGACAAACACACAATAATCAGTTTTCAAGGTCAGAGGATCTGAGGTACACAGAAGCCCCAAAAGTTTCTCACACAGATCCCATAGTTAAAGGCCATCGATTTGCCATGTATTTCGTCCAACACATAAAACAGCTTGTGTGTCTCCCACAACCAACACAACGTTTAGCATAAAGTTTGGCAAATGCTGAAAAGAGGTGAATTCATTTTTTTTAAAGAAGAGTTGAGACTGTCCTACTTCATATCTGAATTTCTCTATCAATTCCCCTCTCATACAGAAGTCAGGTAACACAGGGAGAGAATGACAAGTAGACAAATCTAAATCAGAGTGGCTACCTCACTCTCAGCAAAAGCAGCTATAGGACCCCACTGGCCTGAGCCCAGGTAAGAGCTCAAGGCCATAGGACTGATCCATTCCACCCACATCAGTGACACAGTGGACTTCTGACTGTGGCTCAGCTGAACTTAAGATTACTTAATTCAGCAAAATCAGTGATTTCTATAAAGGTATAGAAAAAGGGGCCAAGTGAAGATGTATCATTGGTACAGCCTATAGCAGTGTTCTGACCTAAGACCAAGACATAAAATCAACTTGGTTGACTGCAATCAGCATTTTAAAACAGAAGCATATAGAAATAAATATATTTTATAAAGTTGTTTCACACATAGTAAATCCTGTTTCGCAAAAACTTTTGCTTCAGTTAATTATGTATGTACTGACTGGGTGGCTGAAAGACAAGAATCAAGGATCTTTCCCAATGGGTGTAATTTAATGGTTACTCCAGGAATCCAGAGTTAGGGTTCAATTTCCAAACCATAAGGAGTAACACTGGACAAGCAGATAGTTGATTTTAGCATCTATCTTCAGAGACACCCTATAAAATGGCTTTGTAAAACAGCACTTGTTCACCATCATAAAATGTAAGTAAGAATATGGTTGTCCCTGAAATGGATGTCTTCACAGTTTACAACAAAACTAAAATCAATCTCCATACAACCCCAAACTTGGATGCTATACTCCAGCTCTGCTTTTGAACTGGAAATCCTGGTGTGTAAAAGTAACAGGAGCTGCTTTATTTTAACGTTATATGAATACTATGTCCTTTCCCACACCCTCATTACTGAAACCTAATACCTTAAAAGCTGTGCCAGCACAAATTAAAGCCAAACAACGAAGGGCTCTAACTGGCCAGGATTTCTAGTCTCTTCCTTCAATCAAAGGGAAAAGGGGGCTTCCAGAAAATGGACCATACAACTTTTAACTTACATGCAAGAAAATGGGGGAAGGGAGGAAGAAGGGATGCCTGGGTCCTTCCCTTCCCTTTGACTCCAGGCCCTAGAATGCTCAGATACAAAAATAAAGAGATGCCCAGTGACTTAAATAGGGTCTTACATTTGCTGGGCAAACTGACCAGCAGTAGAGTCATGACTACTACCTGAATGCTCCTTTGTATCACAGATTTCCTCAAAATACCCACTACCTTGTGAATACTAAGCACACTGTAACTTCTACCCTTTGCATTCTATGGCCAGGAAGACCTATAACAGATTAGATGCTCTTGTCTCCCAGGAAGGTTACAGGTTAAAAGGTGGAATTTCAGAATAAAATGAAGCCTCAGTCAAGGCAAATGACTATGCACTGTAAATATCCATGTTGCCTTTTTCAAGGGGTTACAAGTTTTATATAAAAGAACATTAATTCATACCTTAGTGGAGAATCTATTAGGGTATGAAAATGCATCTTTGTCTCAGTTAAGTAGGACTTCTGTCTGAGCACTGCTGAAGCAGCCCACAGAGAAGGGCTGCTTTCCCCTAAGTATCTGAAGCACAACACACAGCTCCCTCCAAAGGATAAAGTGAGCGACCACCCAATGAGCAAGGATTAAGCCTCACTATCTCATTCTCACTTTATATTCAGACTACTCAGTGTCTGTCTTGCCTCAGCACAGTCCTGATTATACTCCACAAAACAGTAACAACAAAAAAAGGCTTTCACCAGGGCTTGATCTTTCAGTACACCTAGAATGTATGGAACTCCAAGGAAGAGTACAAAGCTAAGGTTTCTCTAGTTACAGGTGCTTTCAACTTAGTGAGAGATAAATTAGTCATATTTTCCACATCCTGCGGGATTAAGTAAAAGCTGATTCGTACTCAGACCATTTAATATACAAGCAGATGGATGTGCATCATTATAATGCATATGGACGGCCAACTGCGAAGTTACCCTTTAAGAGATGCCATTAGGGCAACCTCAGTATTTTCTGCAGGTCCCTCTCCCTGGGTAAACTCTAAGACCCGTGGTAGACCCTAACAGTAGGTACACACCTGTGGTGATCAGCACCTTCACCAGCCACCTGTGGAAGAGAAAAAAAGGCTTGGTATTGGTAGTGTGCATCACCAAGTACCAGCCAAGGTTAGTAGTTGCCTGAAGAGTGCAGCATGTGGACATGTGGGATGTTCACTCAACAGTAACCTGGATTATCTGGAAAGAGACTGAACAAAGAACCTAACCTGTTTTTGTGGGTAATCACCCAAATTACAGTTTCTAAAGAGTATAATTTATCGGAATGTAGTCTTTTCCTAGATTTTGGTATTGAGTAGAATCATTTTCGGCTACAATTCCCATCATGCAACATACTGCTTATCACTAACTTACCGAGTGTTGTCCCAAAAGCCTTTCCTGATTCTCAAACATATGCCATTCCCTCCTCTAACCCCTCCTGGCAACATGCCTGTGCCTTTCATCACGTCAGGACACAGAACAGTTTTGAGTACTTGTCTTCTTTTTTAGATGGAATCCTATCTTAATTACTCTGAGTACAAGGTGGGCACTTGAAAGATGCAGGATGAGAAAACAACTTCTCTTAAAAACCAGCAAGACCCAGATTCCCACCGCAGGGTTAGTCAAACAAGCACTGGGCTGGAATTCAGGAGACAGGGCTTTCAGTCTCTAGTACCTAGATGTACTATCTTGGGACAGTCAACCCCTGAGATTTTGTACCTTCTTCATAAAAATGAGGTATAACTTTTCTGTAAATCTACATCAAGTTCAAGAAGTAAAAAAAAAAAAAAAAGGTTTTTTCTCAAACAGTCTAGGCAATGTTTTCCAAAAGCCATAATATCAACCAGCCACCAAGCTAACAGTGAGTATCAACACTGACTAGTTTCTTTATGAAGGGAAATAAAGAAATAGGGAAATCTTTCAAAAAAAAAATCATCCAATAATTATTTTCTTGGCTAAAAAGAACCTACTGATTTCCTATTCATTTTTTCTTTCTATTCAATGCAAATTTGATTCCAGTAACTACATGAAAACAAAATCCACCAAAATGTGTTCTACTAACAGAAAGATTTCCCACCAACACATTTCCCAGCTCCCTTAATTTGTTCCAAACCAACCAGAACGTCTAAATATCAGAAAGATTTCCTGCTGTTTTCTTGAAAAAAACTCTGATGCTGGTGAAAGCAATCTTACTCAGTGGTCCCACTTTCCTGAAGAAACAAGAGGAAAATGAAGTCTAGGAATAGAAATGACCTATACTCCCAGAATCAAAGAATTGAGTTTTATTTCTGAGGAACTGAAATTCAATTGTCACAAGAATTTCTTGCTATCACACTACTATGCATTTTCATATGTTTCAAAATTGTAGGATGAAGTAAATGTTTTTAATCCAAAAACTCAGACACCCTCGATTTCCTCTATCCCTTCTTTTCTACTCTAAAAATTCTGATTCCATTTAATCATCTCCACTTTCCTTCCACACAACCACAACTCTACCCACTGAACAGGACTGACCAGTTAACAAGCTTTACCAATCTCTTAATATTTAGAGTAACATCTTCAACCTCACTGTGGTTTCAGCACAATAAGAGAGAACATGGCTGAAGAAAAATGAGGCAACAACTTGTCCTCACACCATACCTCTTACACAGAACCAGTGTCTTAAAGACAAATACAGTCAAAGAACATCACACGTGGCAGCTCTATGAAACTGATTATGTACTGAATACTAACAACCACCCTATGTACCCTTTACCTGCATGTACAAAAAAACAGTAGGTAAAGGTATCCTAATTGGAAAGCCTCAAAAACATGGTGTCGGGCCAGAAAAGTTCTAGTATATGATGCTAGATGAAGTGACACAGAAATATTATGAATGCAGCCTTTAAGCTTTCTATTATCAATGGCACCCAGACCCTCATTCTGACTGCTGGGAAGGACTGCTTACCTTCAATGTGGCGACGCACTGTCCAGACAGCATTGGGGTTACCGGGTAGCTCAGAGACAGCCATTTCTGACACCTGAGAAGATAGGAAACAAACCACAGATTCAGTGGGCACAGAACTCAGCAACTTGCTCACAACTATACTAGACAATACAGTCCCAATATGGCAGTGCTCACAATGTATTCTCGACTAAAAGAATGGAACCATATAGTCAAAGGACGTTAAGAATCAAAAAAGCTGGAAGTACTGGCAATTCCCACAACAGACTTTTTAACAAGAAGTGATGGGATACCTAGGTGGACAGTTGTAGTAGCCATAACTACATGCTTCCTTGGATATGGCAAGCCTGCATCCTCCTCAAGAAGAGAGCACGTGGTAGGAAAACAGGACATCTACATTAGCATCCCATTTCTTTACCTAGTTCCCATAATGCCAGATCCCAAGCTGTCTTTATGGACCAAATCAAATGTCAAATTTAGGAAAAATCTTCTCTTCTCCTCTTGGCTGGTAGTCATCTCTCCATCCTATACTCTCTCACAGAAGTCACAATCACACCTCTTAAGGCACTTTATCAAAAAAGTGATTTGAATAATTGTTTTGTCCTTCCTACTAGATTTTTATGTTCCTTAACACCTAGAGTCAAGAATCCCCTGAATGACCAATAGGTTCTCAAACATGAGAGTAAATGAAATATCTAAGATGAACTCAAAATTAATCTACAGGGGAAAACTAGGTGTGAGTTATGCATGAACTCTCTGTAATATCCTTGCAATTTTTCTGTAAATCTAAAACCATTCTAAAATAAAAACTATTAAAATACTTTAAAATGACTTAAGACTATAAACTAGAAAGCTTAACATACTGTACCATATAACTACATTTTGTAAGAAGAACCTGATGTATACTCATTAAGGGCATTATCCCTTTTTTAAATTTACTAATAGCAGGAATATCTGATCATGGAATAGGAAGGAGGAGGGTTTTAGAAAACTTCATCAGCAATTGTATTGATGATGAAGTGTACATGTCAGGTATGCTACACTCTATACCAAGTGGAACAGACAGACAACCTGCTCAACTGAAACTACAATCTAGCCAGACAATAAGGTTCAACAAATAGACATACAGGAACAAAGCGATGTTTATCAACTTAGAAATATATAGAGAAAGCAAAGATTTTTTGCAGAATTCGAAAAAAGTGGGCCGGGGCTGTGGACTTAAAAACGATGTTTCTTAATTGGGTCCTTTACCCCTAACACTGTACACAAAATTTTCTGTTAATGCATATATTGCCTTTTTGGTGAATGCTAGCTTTCATCAGATGCTTGATAGGATCCAATGATCAGTTACTAATCAAAAACTAATGGTCTAAACTGGGCTCATACACTGGAAATTTGGTTGCCTGATGACTATTTTGGCAGAATCAAAAGATTTTCAGATTCCCTGAAATTGCAGTATTAATAGCTAACACTTATTGAACAGTTTCTATATGCTAGACAGAGCCTGAGTTTAGTGCTTTATATACATAATCTTATTTAATTCACTTGACAATCTTTTAAGGCAGGTACCATTAAGCCTGTTTTATAGAAAAGGACAAAAGCTTTAGTAAAAGCTATAAAGTGGTAGAGCTAGAAGTAAAAAACCAAGGTCATCTTGACTGTATTCCAATACAAATTTACAAAAACAAGCAGTGAAGACCTCTTGAGAACTTGCTGTTTGCTAAACAACCACAAGCTCTGAAAGGGCATCATCATAAGATTTCTACTAACAAAATCAAGTCCAGGGTACTTGCTAAAAGGGATCAACACTAGAACCATGATAAGAAGAGGATGTGGGATTTGAGAAGATCATTTTGAGTGTCTGTATCACCTAAAAGGTCCAACAATAAAGGATTCATTACATAAATTCTGATTCACCTATGGTGGAATACTGCATAAACATAAAAAATTATACAACTCAAGAGCACATAAGAAACAAAATTAGTAAGATGCAAAAGTATACATACAGTATTAATATAGTTAAAAATACAAGGATCTAAAAGCTTTGAATAAAGAACAAGAGAAATTGGATAAAATCTTCCAGATTTTCTAACTTCTGTGTTATGACTAGTGAGCCTAAAATTGGTAGAGATGCTTTTTCCCCATTCTTTAACCCCACTTGCCAATTTTTTAAAATGTGCCTACTATGCTAACCTGGTATAGGAAATTTAAACTCTAAACTTTATGAAAATAGGGGAGGAAAACATTTTTCTTTCATAGAGATATTAAATTTCCCTTTGATCTCATCAGAGAAGCTGCTTTGTCAATGTTCCCCTCCAAACCCTATATAGATTGTCAAGAAATTCCAGTCTTACCTCAAGTCCATGCCTTAAGACTCTCAGAGATGATCGGGGTCCCCTACCACAGGCCACATACAGCTGTGGAGTGTCTTCATTGGCCAGGTCAGCTATCTGCACAGAGAGGAAATTAGGGGGAGAAAAATGTCTACTTGTGCTAAGTTTTCACACCCAACTATGATTATTTTCAGGGGACAAACTACCTTTTAGTTTGTTAGGCTTATATATTGGCTACTGGCCCTGGCTAAAAGCCTCAATGTTCCAAAAAGCGGACCAGTTTAAAGCAGCAACTTTGACCAAACAAAAAAAGGCTTACATCAGTTAAGTTAGCAAAGTATTTTTTACAGTTTAATGAAAAGAAATGTAACCTTTAGCTGAAAACATTATGTGAAAAGGTCAGTTATTTGTCTTGTGCTTTTGTCAAACTGGACAGTTCAAATGAAAATTCCTGACAGTCTATGAGGCAGGCCAGCCTACTGTAACATAGATAAGCATGTAGGCTGTCAGTATATACAACCTTCAAACTGTCCTCTCTTAAAAAAATTAACTCACCTATTTTAAATGTACCATCTTGTTATTTAAAGCCTTAATAAAAAAAGCATGCTATTTTTACACAACCTAAAAATATTCTGTTATCTTGGCTATCATGTTTATTACCATATTCACTTAAAAAGGTAATGAGGGGGGGATCCAGATGCCTCACCCATCTAGTAAAGAGATACATGGCATGCTGACAGTCCTGCTACAGATACCTGAACTTCCTGGTAATTTTACTCTTGATCTACAAACTATTTTTATACAATTATTTGCTCAAATTCCAATGAATGGGGGGAAAAAACACTAATAATCAAATTAGGAATTATTTATACTTCTTTGTCCTCAGGACTAACCCATCCTCAAAAAAGGAAGAACAAAGGCAGTTCATTTCAGAATGGTTAGTTTTATGAGGAAGAGTGCCTGAATGCTGACTTGTTTCCCCAGCACACTGTGAGCAAACCTGTCCACTAGTTGCAGACGGGGTAGGGTGATGCCTAATGGTCATATGAACCTCCAGCAATCCAGGAAACAATAGCATGGTAAAATTCTTGCTACAATTGAGTGCTAATAGTATGGGACACAATTCCTATCCTGGGCTACTTCAGGTTCCTCCCTGAGAATGTGTTTAAAAAGATTCTGTTACTGAGTGATTCCAGTGTCTTTGTGGCAGAAATGAATGCGAAAATAAGATAAACACAGGTATTCATAGACTGCTAAGTGATAAAAAGTCACTTTCAAAATACTGTGAAAGCCTATGAGCCCATTTACATTAAAAAAGTAAAATATAACACATGCCTATAGATGCAGAGAAAATGCAAGAAACCAATCTGAAGAAGCTGTTAATAGCAGCAGCCTCAGTGGAATGGAGGATTATAGACATTGAGGGTAGGACTTTCACTGTTCACCTTTTGTATGGTTTGAATTTTCACACTGAACATTTAAGTTTTATTTTAAAAAAAAGGCCTCAGGATTTATGTAATGGTTTTTAATTCCCCAATTTCTACCTTTGGTTGCTTTACCTTCACACACTGGTAACTCTGGTAACTCCATAGGCATGCTGACAGACCTGACTCTATGATTATACCTTAATTTAACTGGAGTTAAAACTTTAAACTCAATTGGATTCAAAAACAATTGACTGGCAATGCTTATCGTGGAAGTGACTGGGAAGACTCACACCTGGCAAAACAAAATGGGAGAGAGACTGTCCAATTCGTCAACCAGTACAAGGTTTTTGAGTGGTCTTGGCTGAAAGAAAAACGTGTCTCCTTCTTCCAGAGGCATGGCAGATGAAAACTCAGGTTCTTCATCATCATCTCCAAGATGTGCAATCTGATATAAATAACTGGGGAGAAGCAAGGAAGAATTTAGTTAAAACATTTTGTCTGAAGATATTCGCCATGAACATGATGTTTATAAAACACTTCATAAATATCTAATGAAAACTTAACTAGCATTGAGTCAGCATCTGCAGTTTGAAATCTATGCTTATCTAAGTGGGTTCTTCCTTTTTCTTTTTCTTAAGAATAGAACAGGGATGAAGAAATTAAGACTACTCAATTCAAACTGGTACAATGGAAGGACCTTAGCATCATAGTCATTAAAAGCACTGGGCTTCCACTGAAGTGCTGGGTTTGAATCCCTGTTGTGCCCCTTAAAAAGCTGTATATTACTACCTATTTTCTCTGTGCCTCACTAGCCTCATTTATAAAACTGAATAGTACCTTCCTACAGAATCCAATGAGTACTTACAAGGCAGGGTACCTTGTGAGCAGTGTTTGCGAAAGAAAATGGAATCCAAAGAAAATCTAACCATTTCCTGTTTTAACCAATAATCAGACCACATCTAACAAAAAACAAGAATTGACAGTGACAATGCAAAAGTATACAAATACTGTTATTCTCAACAAAACATAAACATATCAAGATAATAAGCAACAAAATTATCTTGCCCTTCTCCTGTCTGTCCTCTAATAATGCTTTGTGAACTGATTCAAAGGCAAACCACAAAAAAAAAGAGGGAAAGCAATTTTAGAGTAGATAAGCTACAACAACATACAATCACAAATTGAGTGCACACTGAGCTATGGGGAAGCAGCTCAATTAAAAAAAAAGTCAGGTTTACCCTTTAGGTAATATAGTGGACCTTCAATACAGAGCACTTTGAACAATATTGAGTGCAGTTTTTCAGAAGAAGGATAAAATGAATCAGGGCCTGAAATGCCTAAGATACTCAATAAATGTTAGCCAAATAAATCTCAACATTTAACATTTTTGTTGAACATATCAGATTCTTTGCTAAATTACAAAAAAGTAAGTAGGGTTACCAGAGTGATTTACAAAAGCACTAAGAAGAAAGGCACCCGCATGAAGTTAACTAATACAAACTCCTCATTCAGGCAAGATGTCTATATACAGATAATAAAAACAACCTGTCAAAGATACCTTCCATGTCTAATAACTGCCAGATAACCAAAAGGATGCTGGTATCACTGTATCCACCACAGGAAGATTGAATTTGCTTTGGCTCAATTTCAGTAAAAGAGTTTCCATGACAATAGTGTTGTGCTTCAAAACAGGAACTTTGGGACCAGGTAGTATAGGTTTGAGTTAAGATTTAGTTGGGTGATAAAATTTCTTAAATTCTCTGACCCCATGCCCTAAACCGTAAACAGGATAATGGTACTGCCTCATACAGGATTTCATGCATTAATATTTGTAAAGTGCTTAGAACTGGGCTTGGAACACAGTACATGCTAAATGAAGCATCTGATTGATAAATAAGTGGGTTGCTTTCGGTTTAAGTGAGTTTTAACACCCATACCACATGTTTCTGATACCCTAAATCAACAGTCATAAGTCTTCTAGATTTCAGCTACAGCAGTAATGGGTAATTTCTCACAAGCTCAAACCCATCTCACTCTGACAAACATCTCACCTGGACACTGCTGTCTTTCTACTCTCTGCCCCAAGAAACTTCTATCCTGTGGGAGGCTGCCTGTGCAACAGGATGTGCAGTGGAGTTCAAGCCCCCAGAGGTACCTTTCAAATCAGGAGAGAAGAGAGCTGGTGTTGTTAACCCTCAGAAGGCAAGTCTCAGAGCATTTTGTGTGCTTCTGAGCAGGTCCTGATGGCAGCAACTTCCCACTGTCCACACAGCAGGAACCTCAATTAATATGCCCTTCTATTTACTTTCCCTCTTCTCCTATCTCTCCCTGCTGATCCCTCAACTCTGCTTTCTGTAATTACCTTGCAGGAATATACTTGCACCCAAGGCTTTGTTTGCAGAGGAACCAAAACTAAGACATAATAAGAGAAATATTTAGAATAGTGCCCAATACATACACTCAAGGGCTCAATTCTTCAGAACAAAAGGCATCATTATTCTTATATTACTCCCAAATCTGCTTAAAAACTTAAGAGACAATCAGGATATGTACTCTTAGCAAACACACTATCTCCACAGGTAAGGAACAATAACTTATGTGTCTGCAGGCATTGCTTCCAACCATAGCTTTATCAAGATAGGTTATTATCTCTAAACTTTTAATGTCTGCTAATCTGCTAGGTGAAAAAAAATGACATCTCCCTTTGACTGGCATTCCTTCAATTATGAATGAGCTTGAAATCTTTCTACATATTACACTTCTAGACCACTGAATTTCTTTTACTGTGAAAGGCAAGCTCAAATCCTTTGCCCACTTTTCTATTGTTTGAACTGCTCATCTTTTTAACAATGATTTTAAAGAGATTAACTCTCCCTTTGTCATGCAATGAGAGAAAAAAATGTCTCTCATACAATGCTGGTGGGACTTGAGGACAATGTGGCATTCCCTATCACAATTTCATCCCAAATTCACAAATTTTAACTATGGATATATTCAGCTACACACCTAGAGTGCGTACTACAGTACTGTTTGTAACAGCAAAAGCATAAACCTAAATATCTATAATAGTGGGCATGGCCATAAATATTATGCAGCCATTAAAAATACGTTCCACACACCAAATGCAATGTATGGGTCTTGCTGGGATCCTGATCTAAACAAATTAACTTAAAAAATTATTGCGGCAATGAAGAAATGTGAAGACTATTTGATTATACATTAAGAAATTTAAAATTTTGGGGGAGTAGAAAATAAGTAAGACTGGCCATGGATTGACCTTTGTTAAAGCTGAGTGATGGGCAAATGGAGGTTCATTAATTATACTATTCTCTCTTTTTATGTACCTGTTAGAAAATTTCGATAATAAAAAAATAAAAATTTTAAGTGAAAAATAAAAATATACTGATATGGATAAATTTTACATACTGCTTATCTGAAAAAGTAGAATAATTATTTTTTATGGAATGGTGCATGTCCCTAAAACAATTATGCATAAACACACAAAGTGAAAATACCAGAAGTAGATACAACAAATGTTAAAGTGACTATTTTGGGATACTGGGATTATGGGTGATTCTTATTATTTATTTGCTCTTTTATTTGTTTTTCAAAACTTTCTACATTACCAAAGTATAAAAACAAGAATAGCAGTAGTCAACATCTACTAAGTGCTTACAACACAAAGTACTTCCTAATGCTTGGCATTTGTATTCTTATTAAATATCAACACAACCCAATTAGGTATACACTACTGTTATTCCCACTTGATAGTAAAAAAACTGAGGCATACAGCCAGAAAACATAAAGGCAAGATTATAACCCAGTGATTCCAGAATATATACTATACCATACCACCTCCCCTGAAATGACCTTGACCACTACTACAAGATACTATAGAAAATTAGGCAAAGATGTGACCAAGCAATTAACAGCAGATAAGGCTAGGCAAATAAATGAAAAACATCCAATCTCTCTAATAAACAAAAATTTTAAACACTCTGAAGAGAAATCAAAGAGGACACTAACAAATGGAAACTCATCCCATGCTCTTGGCTAGGAAGAATTAATATTGTCAAAATGGCCATCCTGCCTAAAGAAATCTACAGATTCAATGCAATCCCTATCAAATTACCAACAGCATTCTTCAATGAACTGAAACAAATTGTTCTAAAATTCATATGGAACCACCAAAGACCCTGAATAGCCAAAGCAATCCTGCAAAAGGAAGAATAAAGTGAGGGGGATCTCGCTCCCCAACTTCAAACTCTACTACAAAACCACAGTAATCAAGACAATTTGGTACTGGCACAAGAACAGACCCACAGACCAGTGGAACAGAATAGAGACTCCAGACATTAACCCAAACATATATGGTCAATTAGTATATGATAAAGGAGCCGTGGACATACAATGGGGAAATGATAGCCTCTTCAACAGCTGGTGTTGGCAAAACTGGCCAGCTACATGTAAGAGAATGAAACTGGATCACTGTCTAACCCCATATACAAAAGTAAATTCGAAATGGATCAAAGACCTGAATGTAAGCCATGAAACCATAAAACTCTTAGAAAAAAATATAGGCAAAAATCTCTTGGACATAAACATGAGCAACTTCTTCATGAACGTATCTCCCTGGGCAAGGGAAACAAAAGCAAAAATGAACAAGTGGGACTGTATCGAGCTGAAAAGCTTCTGTACAGCAAAGGACACCATCAATAGAACAAAAAGGTATCCTACAGTATGGGAGAATATATTCATAAATGACAGATCTGATAAAGGGTTGACAACCAAAATATATAAAGAGCTCACGCACCTCAACAAACAAAAAGCAAATAATCCAATTAAAAAATAGGCAGAGGAGCTGAACAGACTGTTCTCCAAAGAAGAAATTCAGATGGCCAAGAGATACATGAAAAGATGCTCCACATCGCTAAGTCATCAGAGAAATGCAAATTAAAACCACAATGAGATATCACCTCACACCAGTAAGGATCGCCACCATCCAAAAGACAAACCAACAAATGCTGGCAAGGTTGTGGAGAAAGGGGAACGAACCCTCCTACACTGCTGGTGGGAATGTAAATTAGTTCAACCATGTGGAAAGCAGTATGGAGGTTCCTCAAAAAACTCAAAATAGAAATACTATTTGACCTAGGAATTCCACTCCTAGGAATTTACCCTAAGAATACAGCAGCCCAGTTTGAAAAAGACATACGCACTCCTATGTTTATTGCAGCACTATTCATAATAGCCAAGATCTGAAGCAACCTAAGTGTCCTTCAGTAGATGAATGGATAAAGAAGATGCGGTACATATACACAATGGAGTATTATTCAGCCATAAGAAGAAAACAAATCCTACCATTTTCAATAACATGGATGGGGCTAGAGGTTATTATGCTCAGTGAAATAAGCCAGGCAGATGAAGACAAGTATCAAATGATTTCACTCATCTTTGGAGTATAAGAACAAAGAAAAAAACTGAAGGAACAAAACAGCAGCAGACTCACAGAACTTAAGAATGGACTAACAGTTACCAAAGGGAAAAGGACTGGGGAGGATGGGTGGGAAGGGAGGGACAAGGAGGAAAAGGGTGCATTACAATTAGTAGACATAATGTAGGGGGGCGCAAGGGGAGGGTTGTACAACACAGAGAAGACAAGTAGTGATTCTATAGCATCTTACTACACTGATGGACAGTGACTGTAATAGGGTATGTGGTGGGGACTTGATGGGGGGAGTCTAGTAACCATAACATTGCTCATGTAATTGTAGATTAATGACACCAAAATAAAATAATAAATTAATAAATAAATAAAAAGAATTAACCTGAATTCCTACCTCACACCATATAAAAAAACAATGCAAAATGGACCAATAACCTAAACCATATGAACTAAGACCATAAAACACTTTGGAGAAAACACAGGGATTGTAAATCTTCATGACCTTAGATTTTGCAATGAATTCTTACACAAGATATCAAAAGCACAAGTAACAAAAGAAAAAATGGATAAACTGTGCTTCATTGAAACTTTTTAAAAACAACTGTGCATCAAGAGGACATTATCAAGAAAATGAAAAGACAACCTACAGAATGGGGAGAAATATTAGCAAACCATGTATCTGATTATGGATTAATATCCAGATAAATAAAAAACTCTTGCAACCCAAAAAACAAAGAGACAAACCATCCAATGAATACATGGGCAAACCTTAAAAAAACATTTCTCCAGATAAAAATGGCCAAAAAGCGCATGTAAAGATACTCCAAATCACTAATCATAAAGGAAATACAAATCAAAACCACAAAGTAATACCATTTTACACCTACCAGCTATAATAAAGCAGGAAGTAACAATTGTTGGTAAGCATATGGAGATACTGGAACCCTCCATTCATTGGTGGTATAAATGTAAAACAGTACAGCTACTACAGAAACATTCAGTGGTTCCTCAAAGTAAAACATAAGTATCATATGAACCAGCAATACTACTCTTAGGACACACCCAGCAGAATTAAAAACACATTCATAGGTATCTACATACTAATATCCAATGCAGCATAATTCATAACAGCCAGAAGTTGGAAACAATCCAACTATTTGTTATCGGAGAAATAAATATGAGGTGGTATTCTATATAAGGATTATTATTCAAGGATAAAAAGGAATGAAATGCTGACACATGCTACATGTGAACCCTGAAAACACTATGCTATGTGAAATGAGCCAGACATCAAGAGGCACATATTGTATGGTTCTTAGGGTGCCAGCAGCTAGGAGAGAGGGAAAAAGGAAATTTTTGCTTAATGGGTATAGTTTCTATTTGGCGTGGTGAAAAAGTTTGGAAAGATAGCAGTAATAGTTGCACAACATAGTAGATGTAATTAATGTCACTGAATTGAACATCTAAAAACAGTTAAAAAAGCAAATTTTGTTACACATATTTTAGCACAAAAAAGTGGAGGAAAAAAAGATGCTACCAAAAAAGTGAATGTTGCAGATCTGTATTTATCATCATAGAAAGATAGTTATAATGCCATTACTGTGTAAAAAAAAACCAGGTTATAAAATAGTACATAATGAATTGTTGCATTTTTGTAAAAATATTTAAATGTATATACACACAAGAAAGCTACTCAAAAATGTTGTGTTTGGGTAAAAGGTACAGGTGACATTTTTGTTTCCATGCACTTTCTAACTTTTCTACAATGAAAATTCCTTGTTAAAAAAAAAAACTAAAAAATCAGAAATGGATGAAAACAGTCATCATAGTAACAGGTATATGTGAAAAATGGGACAAGAGGTATGAAAGGGGCAAAAGGAATGGCTGAAATAAAGTCAACAAGGATGAGTAAGACGCATGTTTAAAACAGGGAGAACAGCTGGCAACAAGGCAAAAATGGCATCAGTTCACAGAATCCTAGACAGCACCTTCATTTTAATTATAAGAAAACTGAACATTAGATAGGTGGTATGCCGACTAGCATTTACTGGCCAAACCTGAACTAGAAAGCAAGAGCATGGCATCTTATCTCATATACTTAATTTGGACTCTTAGATACTGGTCTTAAATTCAAGGCTGGTGGAGTATAAGAACAAAGGAAAAACTGAAGGAACAAAACAGCAGCAGAATCACAGAACCCAAGAAAGGACTAACAGTTACCAAAGGGAAAGAGACTGAGGAGAATGGGAGGGAAGGCAGCGAGAAGCGGGGGGAGAATAAAGGGGGCCTTATGATTAGCATGTATGGGGGGGCATCGGGAGGGCTGTGCAACACAGAGAAGACAAGTAGTAATTTTACAGCATCTCACTACACTGATGGATAGTGACTAATGGGGCATGTCCGGGGGGACTTGGTGAAGGGGGGAGTCTAGTAAACATAATGTTCCTCATGTAATTGTAGATAATGATACCAAAAAAAAAAAATTCAAGGCTGGAGTTCAGGCTTCAATCATCTGGCAACCAGAGCCATCAAAACTGAACACAGGGAATGGGGAGATGATTTCATTAGAGTTGTGTCTGTTTAACGAGACAACTTTCTAAAGGCTGAGTTTTAAAAGAAAAGCAATGAAATGCAGTAAGAAAACAAGTGGACTAGTCCAGAGAGGCACCAAAGAAAAGGGGTACAGAAGCAAAAGCAGAACTCAGTATTCAACTGAAAGTAGTGGAAGACAACAAAAACAGATTTTACCCTCGAGTTGCTAGAACTGGCCCCGTAAGTTATTAACAGAAATACTGAGGTTAGGAGGATTGAAAATATGGCTACTGAAGGGTCCCAACTTTAATTTGTACAAGTGTTTTTGTGGAACACCTATTTAATACTAAGTAGTTCAATAAATATTTATTCAATGTAATGTCTAGCAAAAAACTCAGGAGCTATCACTTCTAAGCTATTTCTGCAGCTGCCCACAGGTACTGACTGAAGTCACTGAAGCAGAGGAAGATAAGCCACAAGAATGTAAAAGGGAAAGGAGGGCAAAACTTTTGTTTTGAAAGAACTAAAACATTCTTGTGAAAAGTTCTGTGGCCTTGAAGGCCACATCTCCCTCCTACCAACTCTTATAGTAACCAGAGTGAACTAGGGTAATGAAAGCCTTACTTACTGGTTTCCAAATTCCGATGCCACAAAAAGGAAGCCCGTCTTAAGGACACACATCGCAGCAGCAACAGGCACCGTGTCAAAGTACTTGAGGCGGATCTCGGTGACCTGGGAGGAAAGGAGAGAGGGTCCAGCATGCAGGCAAGTGAAGGCAGGCCAGGAAAGAAAGCCCAATATCATACTACAGAAGCATAATAGCAAATAAAACACTAGCCTTAGTACCCAAGCCAGGGGTCGGCAAACCCCAGGGCACAGACCAGTCATGCCTATTCATTTACATACTGCCCACGGCTGCTTTTGTGCCACAACAGCAGAGTTGAGTAGTTGAGATAAGAGACCATATGGCTCACAAAAGCTGAAAAAGTTTACTACCTGGAGTTTACAAAAAAGTCTGCCAACTCCTGAGCTAAACAGGTATCTAAGAAATTACCCAGTTGTCAGAGCTCTCCATGGGATGAAAGAAGTAACAAATCATGTGTATTACCAATTTTCAGTAGACATGGAGAGCTCTGCCTTTTATTCACTTGAAGTGGTACTGCCCAATCTCATATTATTTTATCTGAGACTACCAGACCAGTAATTTGTTAACCACAGGGACAAAACCCACATTCATGTACCAGTTCCAAACTTTAAAAGTTTTAATATCTTAGGCAACTACTTCTGAAGGCATTCTGTTCCCAATTTTTTTTACTTGTTAAGTATTAACTGTCCTATGTCAGAGAGTAGTTGTAATGAATAACTGGTTTATGAGCCACTTTATAAACCTTAACTGTACATACAAATACCAGTTTTTAAAATAAGGTTCTTTAGTTATACTAAAATTAGGATGAAATTATAGAAAAGTTTTATCAAACCAGACTAAACATAACAAAGGGGTTTTTTCATTTTTCTCTTCCATCCATGGTCTTACCATATCTTCATCTGTCTCCAACGTGATCTTGAATATATCTCCCTGCTCCGTTTGGGCCAAAAAGAAGAACATGGATTTGGTCTTATGGGTGGCAGAGCAGACAAAAATCATTCCTCTTTCAGGGTCATCCAGGTCATTCTATCAAAGTCAAATATACAACCAACATCTTAGAAATAGGTACTTATTTCTAGAATCCAGCACCTTAGCCACTGGGGTCATACAGGCTACCCAGAGCCCAGAGGCACTAGAAGCCTCTCTCTACAAGCTCTGACCCAGAGCCGCTTGACAGCCACAGGAGTAAAACAGAATAGCTAAAAATTTTTATCCACTATACATAACAGAGCCTAAGTAGCAAAAAATAGCTACAATTCCATTCTACATCAAGAACTTTCACCAGAAAAAAATGTCAGAGACATGAAATTTAATCATCATTTCAGGATGTAAATAAACTCTTGCATGTCCACACACCACCATCCAAACCATCCATCTTCAGCCCTGTTCTACATCAACTTGATTCTTAAAAGTCAGATCCTTTGGCTATGATTTGGATTTCTTTTTAATTAATGTTATCAACAGTTTGTACTCCTGTCACTGAGGAAGGTCTTCAAGGGCAAAACATGCTTTATACTTCTTATAGCCCCAAAGCCACATCAACTGAATGGAATCACTTGGAGCCCTTACCAAGAATTTAAGTTGCTAGTTCTTCTCATGTTTTCTAAAACTGATGGACTCTTACTCAGATGCCATGTATTAGATAAATTAAAGTCCTGAAACAAAACAGCAGCAGACTCACAGAACCCAAGAATGGACTAACAGTTACCAAAGGGAAAGGGACTGGGAAGGATGGGTGGGGAGGGAGGGAGATAAGGGGAAAAAAGGAGCATTACAATTAGAACACATAATGTAGTGGGGGGAGGTGGGGACACGGGAAAGGCAGTGTATACAGAGAAGACAAGTAATGATTCTATAGCATCTTACTACACTGATGGACAGTGACTGTAATGGGGTATGCGGGAGGGACCTGATAATAGGGGGAGTCTAGGAACCATAATATTGTTCAAGTAATTGTACATTAATGATACCAAAATTTTAAAAAAATTAAAATTAAAAAAAAAATTTAAGTCCTGAAAGGCTTAACCCTAGTATCTATAAATATTAAAAAGATAATAATTTAGAGGTGAGGAGAGACTGAGGAAGCACAATTAGCCACATACTGATTGCTGAAGCAGGATTCACAGAAATAATACTTTACTTTTAAATATCTTGATAATTTCCATAGAAAGCTGTTAGAAGCAATAAAACACCACTGTCAACCACTAGTGTAGTAAATGAATGAAGGGAAAGCCACCGTGTGAAAAGGCGGTGGGGAAAAGAATATTTAGTCTCAAAGTTCACACCAGATTCCACGTCAACTACAGAAAAGGAAAGGTATGAAGAGGAAAGGCTCAAGATGGAGTAGGAAGGCAAGCTGGAAACCTCCTCTCTCTCTCTCTCTCACACTCTCTGTCTCTTACACACACACACACACACACACACACTCAAGATGGAGTAGGAAGGCAAGCTGGAGCTGGAAACCTCCTCTCCCTCTCTCTCACACACATACACCCCTGAACACACACACACGCACACCCACCCCTGAACGAACGAACACACACACACACACTCAAGATGGAGTAGGAAGGCAAGCTGGAGCTGGAAACCTCCTCTCTCTCTCTCTCTCACACACACACACACCCCTGAACACACACACACACACACACACACACACACACTCTGAACAGACCAACTATACCTGGAAACCTCCTCTCTCTCACACATACACCCCTGAACACACACACACACACACACACACACACACACACACACTCTCTCTCTCTCTCTCTCTCTCTCTCTCTCTCTCTCTCTCTCTCTCTGAACAGACCAACTACACCTGGGGAAAAGGAGACCACACAAAAGGGTCAAGTGGCAGAGCCTTGATGGAGTGAGGCCCAAGCCCTTCCCTCATCCCAACCCACAGGTGGGAGGAGGAGGAGTGGAGCAGGGAGGGAACAGGTGCTCGGGAACAGGTCAACATCCATTCATGATAAAAACTCTCAACAAAATGGGCCTTCAGGGCACATACCTCAATATAATAAAGCCCATATACGACAAGCCCATAGCTAACATCATACTTAGTAGTGATAAGCTGAATGCTTTTCCTCTAAGATCAGGAACAAGACAAGACACTCTCACCACTTTTATTCAACATGGTTCTGGAGGACTGAGTCATGGTAATCAGACAATGCAGAGATAAAAGGCATCCAAATTGGTAAGGAAGAAGTTAAACTGTCACTATTTGCAGATGACATATACATAGAGAACCCTAAAGAAGTCACCAAAAAATTATTAGAACCAATAACTGAAAATTCACAAAGTTGCAGGATACAAAATTAATACACAGATATCTGTTCGTTCTTATATACTAACAATGAACTAGCAAAAAGAGAAATCAGGAAAACAATTCCCATTTACAACTGCATCAAAAAGAATGAGACATCTAGGACTATACCTAACCGAGAAAGTAAAGACCTATACTCGGAAAACTGTAAGACACTCATGAGAGAAATTAAAGACACAAATAAATGGAAATCTATCCCGTGCTCATGCACAGGAAAATCAATAGTCAAAATAGCCATCCTGCCTCAGGCAATTTAGATTCAATGCAATGCCTATCAAAATACCAATGGCATTTTTTTAATCAACTACAACAAATAGTTCTAAAATTCATATGGAACCACAGAAGACCCCAAATAGCCAAAGGAATCCTGACAAAGAAGAACAAAGTGGGAGGATTATGCTCCCTGCCTTCAAGCTTTACTACAAAGCTACAGTTATCAAAACAATTTGGTACTGGCACAAGAACAGATAGATCAATGGAACAGAATAGAGAGCCCACGCATACATGGTGAATTAATATATAGTAAAGGAGCCATGAATATACAATGGAGAAAAGACAGCCTCTTCAGTAACTGGTGCTGGTAAAACAAGACAGCTACATGCAAGAGAATGAAACTGGATTACTGCCTAACTCCATATACAAAAGTAAATTTGAAATGGATAAAAGACCTGAATGTAAGACATGAAACCATAAAACTCTTTGAAAAAAACATGGGTAAACATCTCTTAAACATAAGTATGAGCAATTTTTTTCCTGGACACATGTCTTCAAGAAGGGCAACAAAACCAAAAATGAACAAGTGGGACTACATCAAACTAGAAAGCTTCTGTACAGCAAAGGACCCCATGAGCAGAAAAGGCACCCTACAGTAAGGGAGAATATATCTGTAAATGATTTATCTGATAAAGGGTTAACATCGCAAATATATGAAGAGCTCATATGCCTCAACCAAAAAACCACCCAACTAAAAAAATGGGCAGAGGAACTGAACAGACATTTCTCCAAAGAAGAAATACAGATGGCCAATAGGCACATGAAAAAACACCACTAATCATCAGGGAGATGCAAATCAAAACCACAAGATATCACTTCACACCAGTCAGAATGGCCAATATCCAAAAGACAGGAAATAGCAAGTGTTGATAAGGAAATGGGGAAAAGGGAACCCTCTTAACACTGTTGATAGGAATGTCAATTGGTGCAGCCACTCTGGAAAGCAGCATGGAGGTTCCTCAAAAAACTAAAAATAGAAATACCATTTGATCCGGAATTCCACTTCTAGGAATTTACCCAAAGAAAACAAAATCCCTGAACTGAAAAAATATATGCACCTCTGTTTACTGCTGAATTATTTATAATACCCAAGGTATGGAGGCAAACTAAGTGTCCATCAATAGATGAATGAATAAAGATGTGGTACATATAGACATGGAATATTATTCAGCCATAAGAAGAAAAGTTAGCCTGCCATTTACAACATGGATGGACATACAGGGTATTATACGTTCAGTGAAATATGTCAGGTGGAGAAAGGCAAATACCGTATGATTTCACTTATTTGTGGAATATAAATACAAAGCAAAACAGAATGAACAAAATAGCAGTAGACTCAAAGACAATGAGAAGGGCCTGGTGGTTACCATGGGGAAAGGGTTGGGGAAAGCAAGAGGGAGAAAGGGACACAAAAATTCCCAATCATAATGTAGGTTGGTCACCAAGATAATAGTACAGCACAGAGAATACACCCAATGATTTTATAACATCTTCCTATTTTGACAGATAGTAACCGCACTAGTGGGGGTGAGGATTTAATATGGGTAACTGTTGAATCACTGTGTTGTACACTTCAAACTATTGCAAGACTGTGTAGCAATCAAAAAAAAAAAGATAAAGCTCATAAAGAAATGAAACTGCAAAGCAAAGCCACAATAAGGCGTCACTTCACACCCTTTGGATGAGTAGAATACAAGACAGACAATAACAAGTGTTGGTGGGGATGTGGAAAAAAAGGAACCTTGTGCATGGCTGGTAGGGATTTAAGATGGAGCATCTGCTTGGAAGACAGCTTGGCAGTTCCTCAAAGGTTAGAGTTGCCCTATGACAATGAATTCTACACCAAGAGAAATGAAAATCTATGTTCACACAAAAATGTGTACATCAATTCTCATAGCATCATTATTCTAATAGCCCAAAAGTGGAAACAACCCATATGTCTACCAACTGATGAGTGGGAAAATGAAATGTGATATATCCATCATAGAATATAAGGTAAGAAAAAGGACTCAAGTACTGACTCATGATATAAAATGTCTGAGCTTTGAAAACATTATGCTAAGTGAAAGAACCCAGACACAAAAGGATACATATCATATAATTCCATTTATATGAAATGTCCAGAATAGGTAAATCCAGAGACAGACAGCTAACTAGTGCTGCCAGGTAGTGAGGCATGCAGAATGACTGAGAGTGGGTATCTCCTTGGGTGATGAGAATATTCTGGAACTTAGAAGGTAGTGACAGAGGTATGATGCTGTGAATACTGTAAAAATCAACTGTACACTTTAAATGAGTAAATTTTATAATATGTCAATTATATCTCAATAAAGCCCTCATTTAAAAAAGAAAAAAAAAAAGGAAAAGGTACCTTTACAATGAAGAGGAACACACAGACACTACCTTAACAAACTGATCAAGTTAACATCACCAATAATGAGTCAAAACCAACATTATGTACCACTGATGTGGTATCATGGGAAATATGTATCACTACATATGTAATAATTATATAAAAAATATGAACATGGGGGACACTAGTCAGAATGGCTTGTATCAAAAAGACAAAAAATAACAAGTGTTGACAAGGAAATGGAGAAAAGGGAACCCTCATGTACTGTTGGTACAACTGTAAACTGGCACAGCTACTATGAAGAACAGTATGGAGGTTCCTCAAAAAATTGAAGATAGGAATACCATATGATCCAGTAATTCCACTCCCAAGTATTTACCCAAAGAAAACAAAAATATTAATTCAAAAAGATATAATGCACCCCTATGACTACTGCAACATTATTTATAATAGCTAAGATATGGAAGTAACCTAAGTGTCCATCAACAGATGAATGGAATAGTATTCAGCCATAAAAAAGAATAAAATCTTCCCTTTCTCAACAATGTGGATGGACCTACAGCATATTATGCTAAGTGAAATAAATCACAGAAAGACAATGATTTCACTTATATATGGAATCTAAAAATAACAAATGAACCAACAAAAAACAGAAACATACTCATAAACAGAGAACAAACTAGTGGTTGCCAGAGGGGAGAGGATAGGGGATGGGGAAAACAGGTGAAGGCAATTAATAGGTACAAACTTCCAGTTACAAAATAAGCCACAGGAATGAAAAGTACAGCATAGGGAACACAGTCAATAATATTGTAATAACTCTACATGGTAACAGATGGTTGTGGTAAACATTTCATAATGTATAGAATTACTGACCCACTATGTTGTACACCTAAAACATGTCAACTATACACTTCACTTAAAAATATATTTTAACATAGATAATCATGAGGAAAAAAAGTATGGGACAAACTACAAGAAAATTAGTTGTGAACTCAGAAAATGTCAGTATCACAAAAGACAAAAACCAAACCAAAGTAAAAAAGAAATATTCTAAATTAAAGGAGACTAAAGGTAGACATAAGGGAACTTATTGGGACAATGACAGAAATTGGTGTATGAACTGTCCATAAGATAACTGTATTACACAAAATAGTGAAATTTTGGGGCATGATATTGGTAGTGTCATTATACAGGAAAATTTCCTTGGTTCCAGAAGCTACATCTTAGGAGAGTCTTAAGTGTCTTGATGCCTGCAACTCATTTTCAAACAGTTCTGCCCAAAAAGGTACATAGATATATCATAAGAACAAAAAAGCAAATGTAGTAAACGTTAATTGGTTAATCTAAGAGGAAGGCATATAGGAATTCACTGTTCTTTTCTAAATTTTCTGTAGGCTGGAATGAGGCAGGGAACCAAAAAAAAGTAAAAAATAATTTATGATTTATCTCCAATAAATATACTGGCTTCTTTAAACTAAAAGCTTCCAGGAATTTCATATTTAAAATGTCCATAGGTTCTTGTAAAATAGAAACTGTTTGGGCTTTTAACTCCGTTTCTCAAAAAATTTGTTTTGCTTTTACTAAAGTATTTTACCAGCTTTATTAAAAACATTTACAAAGAAACTAAAACATGCTAACAGAGATTACACAGTAATTACAAAAATTAAGTTCACAAACACAAATATATCTTCTCTTATGGCAAACAAAACTTTACCCGTCTCCTGGGAATTGGACAGCGGATATCTGGTTGGTCACCAAAGTTCTTGTAGGTGATATAGTTTTCAGAGCAAATCAGCACTCCACTCGGACCATCTGACCCTCCCGGAACTGTCAGAGAAAGTAAAACTTGGCAATGATTTGACAAAACCGAATTCCAATTTGACTTTCAACTCCTTCTCTCCTTCAGCACAGCCTGATGAAGGTAGAGTGTGCTTGAAGTTGAGAAATATTAAAAGTGTTTCTCTTTCCTGATAGTTACGCTAAATAAGGATGGAGCACACTTTGGGCCATCTCAGCCTATCCAGGTATCTGATAATGCATTTAAATTTTTAGCTCCAAGCACAAAATTCTCATCTCAGGTTCAGATCTATAATCCAACTACATACTGGACACTCTCACATCAATATTCCACAACAGTTTAAAAATACAATGTGCTCACAAACACATTCAAGTTCCTTCCCAAACTTTCCAACTCCTGGGGTTCCCCATCTTAGATGATATCACCACAGACCAACAGACCAAACCAGAAACCTTGGTATCACCCTTCAATTCTCTCCTGGCCCACAGCTGTGGTTGAGTCTACCTCCTGGGCAGTTCTCATGCTGCCAATCTCTCCTGGTTTAGTGAAACAACTTCCTGACAAATCTCCTGGCTTACAGTCTTATTAACCTTCATTCCATTAGCCAAAAATGTAAGCGAGTAATCTTCCTAAAATGTTAATCTCTTACAGGTTATTATTCCTCCAGTCAAAATCTTACAGTAGCTACCTCACCACCACTGCTTCTATCACAGCCCTTTGGTTCTAGTGACCCAATCACAGTGAGCTTTCAGTTATCTGAATGAACTGCCTTTGTTCTTGCCTTGGGCCTTTGTACATCCTGTTCTCTTTGCCAAGAACAGAAATGCCTTCCTCCACTCCCACTCTACCCAGCTAACTCCTAACTAGCCCTCAGGTTCCTGCTTAGAGAGCACTTCTTCAGAAAGCTTTCTCTAACATATTCTCTTCCTTTCCCTGGCTTAGGGATCCCTCCTCTACACTGGCATTTGGCCCTTTTGTCAATTTTCTTGACACTTACACGTATTCACCAGACTCAATCTTGCATAAAAGGGAATACCACAATTAATTTCCTACCACTGCAATCCCAGGATTCAAGACTGATTTACACACACATCAAAATCATGGGGGCTCAATAGATACCTATTTAATGAATGAAGCCTCATAAACAAAAGGTATGGTAATATGTTATAGCAAATCAGGAAATGTGTCATCTATTTTCCAAGGTTCTTCTACTAACGATATAAACAGTCTCTTCCTAAGACTTAATGCTCAAAGACACGTGCGGTCTTATGTTACACTCTTCTCCAGAATTCTCCCCAACAGGCATATTTCATTGACATCAATCCAAATGCAAATGACTCAAAACAGAAAGGACTGGAACATTGTCTTCCCCAAGCCTGCTATAATTTAGATAACACAAATATAGTTGTCCTCCTTTAGTCTTTTAATATAATGAATATTAAATTTTCTAATGGTGAAACTTTGAACTGCTACAAAAATCATACTTAGCTATGATACATTTAAAATGCTGTTAATCTGATTAGCTAAAATTTTACATTTTTGCACCTATTATCATAAGCCTAACTAGCTTAATTTTTGTCACTGTCCTCCCCCAGTTTTAGTGAGTAAATTATATTATGCTCATAAAGTAGTACAATAGCTTTTATTCTTTTTCTAATCTCTGGAGAAATTTAAAGTCCCAGAAAACTGCACCTTAAATCTTTTGGGAGAAAAAGATTTTTGACCACTGCTCTAATTTCTTTATGGCCTATTCAGGTTCTTAATTTCTTCTCAGATCAACTTTAGTAATGGTTTTCAAAAATATTTCTACTTTGCTAAGTTTTCAAATTCATGGATATACAGTTTTATCTGGGGCTTATCCATTTCATTTGTCTCTTCAAAGAACTGTGTTTTTATTTTCTTAATGAAAGTGAAAAACTGACTATAGTCAACATATCACAGCAACCATCAGTAATCAATATTCCAAACTGACAGCTTTCCTCATCCTTTCTTCTCTGACCACAATAAAGGATAAGAGTTAACTACCACATGAACTTCTAACCTCACCATGCAAAGCATTCAGGTTTACTACAAATGGATTAGTTTCCAAACCCTGTTAAGTAAACCCTTGTAATTTTGAGCATAAAATGGACCAACAAAAAGGTACAGAGCTGCTCTGAGAGAACAATACCTGTAATAAGGAAGTTGCCATGTTCCTCCAAAGGTTCACTGTATTTTCGAACCACATGATTTAAACCAAGGTCTAACTCATAGAAAGTAAGCGTCTGCTGGGTATTAGCTGCTGCTTCCCCTGTCGGATCATTGTCTGCTTCCTATGGAGGAGTACAGAGGCACAAAGACTAATCAGTCCTATAAAATCAAACTTTCAGAACTGTAAAGAGCATCAGGATTCTTCAATTTTATAAATAAGGAAGCAAAAACTCAGATGCCAAATGTCTGCTAGAGATCACAGAACAGTGCTACAGAATGGCAGAGCTGGAACAAGAACCCAGTCTCCTATTTCTGGCACCAAGGTTCCCTCTACTAGAGGATACTGCCTCCCATTCAAGGGAAAGAACAGTATGTCCCACCTTTTACTACCTCCCTGTGAAAAAATATTCACTATAATTTCACCTCCTTTTTCAGGCAACTTGTCCCAATAAATACTCTCTTTCTACAAAGAGACAGTTTAAATCAGAGCAAAATGCTATTTTAAAGTTAGGTAAGTTCTGAAACATTTTGAACAATTTCAGCAAGGCATTTGGAACACAGAAATTTGTCAGGAGAGGTAACACATACACAATGAAAACAATCTTACAAAACCACTGAGGTGGGAAGGAAAATGGTCGCTATTACCTCATAATCCATTTCCAGACAAGCAAACATTGGATTCTCAAATCCCACATCTACTCCAACTACATGATATACTAAAGTGTTTGCTTTGTGGGCCTCCAGGGGAGATGAAATGGTGAGCCGGGCTGCAGCATCTCTGTTCAAAATATATACCAACTTCTGTTTCTCAATGGCACCTGTAGTTCAAGGAAGCACACAAAATTTCCAGATATTAAAAAGCAGTGCTTACATAACAGCTAGATTCACATAACAATTATTTTTTAAAAATCATTAACTATCAGCACTACCTCTACAAGTGTATAAACTCGGGATCATCAAAGTAGACAACATTTGGTAACTGTTGTCATTTTACCCCCCTCCTTCCTAACAGGAATCTTAATATCCCACTAATTAAAAAAAAAGAAAAAATTTTACTATGCCCTAGATTTAATGATGGTGGGTTAAACTAAATAATACATAAAAGTGCTGGCTTTATTCTCCAAATTAGATCTAATGATTTGTGATTGGTTAGAGGGTTGCCCTCTTGAGGCCTGATCAGATACACATAATTTTCTTCAAGAGATTTATAAGAGAAGAGACATGAATGTGAATCATCACTTCAGGCTGATGCAAGCAACCATATTCAATGTCCAATAATGTAGAATTTTTTCATTGCACTTCTTGCTAAAGATAAAAAGAAACAGAAAACCACCTATTTTCAACTTGGTAGAAAATAGAGAAAGTGTTAAGCCCTTTCCCATTGTTTTTAAAAGGAAAGACTTTAAATCATGGCATTAATCCAAATATGATCCAAACTTTACCTAGTTTGTGATTTATTGGCACATTGCTAGAAGTACAGCACTGTTATCCTAAACTGAGCATCACTAAGAGTCAGAGATGCCCTCAACAGAGCAAGTCACTCACTAATCATAACAGCTCGCCCCTTGGGATCCACAGCTAAGAACTGGCCAGGAACAATGCGGCGGCATCCACTCTTGCCAAAGGTTTCTTGGTGAATTTTCTCAAACATATTCTTGGATGGCTGGTATTCCAGGATAACAATCCGACCTGAGTCACTACCAACCACAATGTAGTCTTTGGTGCCACCTGTCAGCCTAAACGCCATGAGTGACCGGATAACACCAAATACTTCCACAGTTAGTAAAGTGTGAACTTTGCCAGTATTGGGATCAGGACGAAGCAGCTCCAAGATCTTCCCACGAGAAACAACAATTTCTTGTTGTTTGGTTCCTAGATCACCAAAATAATAAAGATCATTAACAATCAGCTGGTCCAAAAGTAACTTGGATG
The DNA here is from genome assembly GCF_040802235.1 of Manis javanica. Classification (NCBI taxonomy): domain Eukaryota; kingdom Metazoa; phylum Chordata; class Mammalia; order Pholidota; family Manidae; genus Manis; species Manis javanica. The sequence continues at coordinate 52,771,121 of NC_133172.1, forward strand.
GATGGATTAAAATGCAAAAAAGACAAATACAATCAAACAAGTGGGGGGCTAAACTATTTTAGGTTAATTTATTCTATTTTAAAAGATGTTTTTCCTGCAATTGAAACAATCTAACAGAAGTGGTATCAAGAAAAGCTTTTAAAAAATGGTACACAACTTTCTTAAACGTTTTTATTTTTCTAAAACTTGCCATCAATCTGCACAATTGGGAGGTATCTATAAATGCTATCAACCTATAACATTTATCTTCATAAGACTAAAAATTTCCAAAGGCTCTTTCTAGCCCATCTTTAAAGCTATTGTTCTAAGAAATTATATTAACTTTTTGTGCAGTTTAATGTAGCATCTCAAAGAACTTTTAAAGTTGCTATCACACACTGTTCATTTCTAAACTCACCCTAAAAAGTTTATCACTGCTTTCATCACTGCAATCAACACCTCCAAATGCACAACAACCATCTCTCCCTGCCTACTACATATAAACACCACCAGGATGAGTTGTCATCAACTTTAAACAAAACATCTGAAATAACTAAGTTCCCCCTTTCCAAAAATTCCCTATCCAGTGTCAACTAACCTGCCAAAAATGTTACTATCATTTTCTCTGCCACCCAGGCTGGAAATTCTTATCCTTCTTTCTATCCCCACTGCCCTAGTACAGGTATTCACTATCTAATACCTAAATACCTAAATGGCTTCCTAGCCTATCTGATACCCCACTCCCACCCATTCCAATTCATTCTCATTTGCTCAAGGCCACCACTATCAGGCACTATCAGGCCACTGACTTTCCAATGGTACTTGTGAATCAGAAAAGATCAAGTACTCTAAAGTATTCTGGAAATTATAAAGTATTATACATACACATGTATTGTGTGTGTGTGTGTGTGTGTCTATATTTAAAAAATGTTCTCTAATGATTGAAAAGGGTTTTCCTGTAATTTATTTTTTTTAAAAAAAGTTTGAATTTGAAAAGAAATTTGAAGCATAAAACCAGTATTATTAAATACGTTAAATTCAGAAAGATTGCAACTAGATAACTTACCAGAGAAGTTGCCGTGAATAGCAAAGCTGATGCCAGTGGCTCGCTGTAAGGTCAAGTTGTATAAGAACATGGTGGCAGGAACACTGAGAAACCCACAACTCCACAATCCGGGCCTTGGTTATACCAAGTCAAAGAAAGCTAAGAATATATAAAAGCAGAAAAAATATCAGCTGGGAAACTGCTATTTAACAGACATTCTGTATGGGAACTCCTCGCCGAAGGCAGCAGATCCAACAGAATAAGGTCTATTGAGGAACAATACGTATGTACTTAGGAGTGCCTTCTATATGCCAGGTACTGTGCTATGTATTTTGCCTCTAATCTCACAACAAATCTACAAAGTATTCGGTATTCCAATTTTATAAATAAGGAAAATGAGACTAAGAAATTAAGTTGCGTGCCTAACGTTATATAACAAATGGCAACAACGCTGGGAGCTGTGATGTATCTATCCCATTAATGCAACACTATTTACCTCTATTGTCATGGATACTAAGTAAGTCTACATTTACTTGCATTTAAATAGACTGTATGTTCACATGGTTCAAGACTGCAAAAGCAAAAGGCTCCCTCAATGAAGGGAAGGGGCTGGGAGGATGGGTGGGGAGGGAGAGAGGGAGGGAGAAGGGGATTAAGGGGCATTATGATTAACACAATGTAGGTGGCTCATGGGGAAGGCAGTATAGCAGAGAAAACTAGTAGTGACTGTATAGCATCTTACTACACTGATGGACAGTGACTGCAATGGGGTGGGGAGAGACTTGATAATATGGGTGAATGTTATCCTGTGATATGGGTGAATCACAATGTTACTCATGTGAAACCTTCATAAGATTGTATATCAATGATACTTTAAAAAAAATTTTTTTAAAGCTTCCTCATCCATTCCCTAGCCATCCAGTTCTCCTTCCTGGGGGAATCAATTCAAACAAGCTGTATCATATCCTTCCAAGAATTTTCTATACATACAAACAAGACTACCTATTAATACTATATTTTATCTTAGTTAACTAAAGGTTAGGTTCTATATATTGCACACCCACATTATAAGTTATTTTTTATTAGTGTACCTATCATCTTGGAGATAGCATTAACAAAAAGGGCTTTCTCATTTTTATTTTACAACTGTGGAGTATTCCAGCAAGTGGGTATATTAGAGTTCATTTAGCTAATACCTACCCACGAATGCCTAGGTCCTATTTCCAAACTTAGGACTATGAAAATTGCTGCAAAGAAAACTGCTCATATAAAGGTCACTTATACATGCATGAACATATCTCTAAGATTAATTCCTAGAGGTGAAATTGCTGGATTGAGAAAAATCCATACATTTGAAATTTTGATGAATACTGCCAAATTACATTTCAAAGGAATTCTATCAATTTACATTCCCAGCAATTCCCTATCTCCTCACAACCTGACTTTGCTAATCTAACAGATTAAAAAATCAGTAACTTTAAGTGGTTTTCAATTGCATCTCTTAATAAAGCTCTGTATTTAGTACTTAGAACTTAAAATTTCAACTTACCTTCAAAAACTAAAATAAAACTTAATTCCTGACACTTCAGGAGGCCTCCCTAAAGGATAAGTCACAGAAAAGGATTCTTCTCATCAGACAGGACTAAAGACTGCAAACTGATGTGCTTCTACCATAAAAGAATTACCCCAAACTACACCTATATGCAGTTATCATTGGAAAATAGACTGAGTTATTTTTCCTCAAAGTTTTCAAGAAAAAATGGGATCTTAAGAAATCCAAAAGAGTCACCATGTAACTTAACATAGAAACTCGGTTCTGTTAAGTGAGAAAAGACAATTATAATAATCATTTCTGGGCTGGTCAAAAGCACGGTGAGTAAGAGAGGATCAATCCTCCAGTATGGAAATAGGTCCTCAGAGACATCAATTTTCCTACTTGAGACTAAGGAACATCTTTAATGTTCTTCTAGGATCACAGGGAAGGAAAAGACCTGAGTTGGATCAAGAAGCTGAGAAATGACCTTCAAGAAGAAAAACAGTAATACTGTGACAGGGACCATGGTGTAGTCAGAGTAGGGTAAGGGCCTCCAGAAAAAGCAAGGCAGGATATCTGCAGTCAGGGCAATGTAACGACATGCAAAGAAACCCCCTACTAAACTCTGTGTTAAACATTCAGATCTAGAGTCATTCTTCAGTGAGATTAGTTGGTGTACCCCAGATAAAGAGTAGCACATGTTTTTTTATGCTAATCATTTATAATCATGTGTAAGATTCACTTTAACATGCTAAAAGGCCCAGGCCTATGTGCTGTCTTTCCTCCTTCAGATCTGATGAAGTGATTTTGCAAACTGGGCAAATTAATTTAGCATGCAAGCCCAGCCATAACACAGTAAAAGGCAAGAAGGATTCCACCTTACAGATAAGACTGCACACTTGGGGTATGGGTGGGGACTTAAATAATATGGGTAAATGTAGTAACCACATTGTTTTTTCACGGGAAACCTTCATAAGAGTGTATGTCAATAATACCTTAATAAAAAATTTTAAAAATATGTATTATTCAAAAGGAAAAAAAAAGATTGCACTTAACTTCCTCTTTAGCAAACAATGCCTCGGCCCACCTTGGGGGCTGAGCAGGTGGCCGAATGTTTCATATGTCCCCAGACCAAGATTCTGGTATCTCAGGGAGAAATCAACAGAGCAGGAGGTTACTTGTATCAAGTTCATTGTAAATATCCTGGGACGACTTAATAAGTCCACACCCCTAAGTTTTTTTCATGTTGTCCAAAAATACTCATCTGCCTGTAAAACCTCTAGACAATACACCACCCCGGACTCTTGTCCCCTCCTGGCATGAGCCGGGAGCTCTGTCCTTTCATTTTATCTCTAAATAAATGCCTTGCTCTTCTACCTTGAGTGTTTGTGAAGCTCATTCTTTGGCTTCGTGAACAATAACCCCAGCATCAATACAAGTAAACACACGTCGAGTAAATAAACTGACACAGAGATATGGGCACACACATCCCAAAAGGGCTAAGACACTGGCAAGTTCCAGGAAAAGTGGTACTCAGCTTTAAATCTGGGTTAAAAATAGGCAGGGAATATGTTGTAACTGCTCTCAACTTTAAAGTAGTGAAGGTAATTCTTGAACATAATTTATTCTCTTGCATCTTGCTCTGGTTATAAAATTTCAAGCACAATTTCAAAATTGTAGTTATCAACAACAAAATTTATAATGGAACCTCCATCACGTTGTCAGCGTGACCCATGTTACAGAACTGACTATATTAAAGGTAAAGAATTGTTACACACACAAAAAAAGAGGAAACCACAGGCCCCTTCAGAAGCCCCAAAGTCTCCCTCCATAAGTACTTTTCATTCTTTACAGTTGACTGAAGAACTCAGTCTACTTTCCATTCCTTTGTAAATAATGACATCTATCACTATCTAGAATTCATTTTCCCCAAACCTAGCGGGATCCAGGTTCCCCAGCTATTCTACTACTATTACTTTGGTAAGGAGAGAGTTCCATTCTGGAAGATCACCCTAGAATTATATACTAGGAACCACTAAGCCCCAAAACTTGGTAAATTTTGTTATTTCTCCCACGTGTAATCTCCTGTCTGTAATTACTATAAAATGAGCCTGTGACTGCTGCCTCCACCCCTTCTCCACATGCCAAAGGAACTGCATTTAAACTCCCTGAAGTCTCCAGTATGGATATTACTGTACCCCATTTTGTGGTGATAAAATTCAAGACCAGAGGAGGAAACAAGTTACCCAAGTACCAAAACACAGTACTAAACGAGGTCTTGACTCCAAAGACTGTTACCGTTATTTATGTTTTTAACACTCCCAGTCTTTTTTCACCTTCCCGTCTGTGCGTCGTTTACTCTCTCCAGGAGACGTCCCTCCCGCCCCTTCTCACACCTCCTCCAGAGCCTAAAAGCCAGGCAATCTCTTTGAGCTAGTCCTCTTTCCAACCTTACGGGCGGGAGCGGCAACTATTTTTGGAAGCTGTGTTTGAGCCCCAAGTGTTCCCCTCCATCTGATTCTCGTCCCTTGCCAGGTCATCTCAGGCCTAAACTGCCTCAGCGGCGCCTCCTACCAAAGTACGGCCCACCATACAAGGTCTCTCTCCACTTCCCCAGGCCCGGGGAAGTCGGGAGACTGCTTCTTTACCTTGCAGCAGGGAGGATGGCGTAGATATCCGACAGATGCTGCGTAGCTTCGAGATCTAGGGCACCGCCAACGCCAAACCGCCGGCGTCCGCCATTAGCTCTTAAGACAAGGACCATCCGGTTAGCGCGCGACGGAAAAAAGGTCCTCAACTGGCGCCTGAAGAACGTTTATGTAATTTTTTAAGTGCTTCTGTTTGGCTTCCCTGCCGAATTGAAAATTATTTAAACGTACTTTATGACCGTCATTTTTTCCCAGGAGAATAAAAAATGAGTATACATTTTAAAGTGGACTTTTAAAAAAATCATAGGGCACTTCCGTGGGCATCCCCAATGACCTGGCGCGCTAACGAGAAAGGGGCTTCGCGGGACCGGAAGCGCGGAATGGGGACCAAGATGGCGGACCTCAAGTCCCCTCAGAAGCTGTCAGGGATGCCTCCGCCGCCTGAGGGATTGGGAAGAGGCCGCTGCTCGGAAATCTCCATTGAGCTTATTCGCTCCCTGACTGAGCTGCAGGAGCTAGAGGCTGTGTACGAACGGCTTTGCGGCGAGGAGGTGGGGGGCCGAGCCTATTTTTCAAGGAGGATGCAGGAGCAGTGGGCGTAGGAGTCGTCAGTCTTGGAAAATCGGGCTGTGGAAAGTTAGCTGCCAAGAGAGACAAAAAAAAAAAAAAGCACCTCGAGAAGCTTGTTTTGCCGTTATCTCGGCGATTCCCTTTACCGCCATTGATTTCACTGGCCCTTAATCACAGGTTTCTCTGCCAGAGTAAAGTTAGACTGAGTATACGTCAATTCGCTTGCTTCTCAAAATAACGATAAAGGCTTTCTTGCATTGGTTTACCAATTTAAAAATTGTGAAATGCGTTTACCCCGTTATCTCATTTAAGCCGGGAGTTGTTGCATAAACTTGAAGCGCTTTAAGACTTCCTCTTGTGGGAAATGATTTGGGGATGTAATTTTAACGTTTCGGTTAAATGCACAGCTTTGTATGAACTTAAAATTTTAAGACTCGGGCTTATCTAATCTTTAACAAGTCACTTCGTCTCGTACTCCTGCATTGTATTAAATGAGGGGTGTGGACTATATTTTTGTCGAAGATTCCTTGCAACCTCCTTCGCTTTTCGTGGCAAACTGATACAGTCAATACATTTTTGAATGTCAGTTGTGTTCCTTGACAGTCAGAAGAGATCTAAGCTCTGATCTAAAAGTTCAATATCTGTTCCTTAAACCAAACTTTTAGTTAAGGTTTAACACAAAAGGCAGTTTCAGCCTGGAAGAGGAGGGATCATTGATATCTTCAAGTATGAACTTGCACCAACTCTAGCAGTTTCTGAAGTTTTTCGGCAAGATGTGCTTTTTAAAATTAAGTACTCTTAACATTTCTAAGTTTGCTTTTGTTGAGTCAATCAATGGGAGAGAATTAAGTCAGTCTTGCAGGCTGAACATTAGTTCTGCGTTTGTATTTGATGACTGTCAAGGGGAAGTTTCCCTCTGGATCCTACAGGACTGTCAATAGCAATGTAGAGCTAATATTAATGCTGCTGTTGAATCACACCATATGCTATGTTAAACACTTTAGGTTTGTTATCTTGTTTGGCTCACGCAATAGTCCTGTGGTGTATGTATTACTGTCCTTATTTTACAGATGAAGAAATTCAAGTATAAGAAAGTTAACATTAATTGAGGTAATGCAGTAAATAATGAGACTGACAGAGAATTATATTTATCCCTTCCAGGACTAACTGTGCACTATGAAGAGACTTTTTTCTAACTGCCACTTTAGAAGTTTCATTTGTTTAACCATGATATTGTGAATGCCTTCCTGTGGTAGGCACTGTGCTAATGATATTGAATAAAGGTTTGTTTCCTCCCTTTGCGGTGTTCACCTGCTAGATGGAATAAGATATACAGAAGAAAACAATCATTTTGCAATGTAATAAGTACAAAAATGAAGTATTGTTTGTTAGAGTCCATGGGGAGCTTAGTGAAAGGAAAGAACATGTTTAAAATAGGATTCACCCTTCAGCTAAGTGGTTGGGTTAGATAACTCTTAAGGTTCTCTTTGATTCTGATGACAGACTGTTTCTCTGTTTCAGAAAGTGGTGGGAAGAGAGCTGGATGCTCTTTTGGAACAGCAAAACACCATTGAAAGTAAAATGGTCACTCTCCACCGAATGGGGTGAGTCTTCATCTCAGCAGGAGCTGTTTTAAATTCCAACAGGGTCCACTGGATAAGTCACTGTTTTCCCTAACTTTCTGTTATAAAATGCTAGTTGAAGTTGAAATGTAGAGGAGTGTTATCTCAAGGTAACGTGAACACCTGAAGGTATAGTTAAGTGGTTCTCAAAGTGTCCTTGGAGCAATAAGTACCAATATCATTGAGAGACTTGTTAGAAATGCAAATTCTGGAGCACCATCCCAAATCTACTGAACCGGAAACTCTAAGGGTGGGGCCCAGGAATCTGTATTTTAATAAGCATACCAGACATCCTGGGATAGGATTCTGAAGTATGTCTCAAGTCTGAGAACCAGTTTTTACAGACTTTGTGTATTTGCTAGTCAAAAAAGTAGCTCTTTGATCTCATGTGTTGGATAGTACATTTTATACTCACTTAGCAGTTGGGAAAATCTGGTTTTCTAGTTCTATTTAGGTACTTATTTAGGGATATTTATAGAAATTAATTTTTTATTAAGTATAGACTTGAGTTTTCAGTAAAACACTTTTGGGAAAAAGCTGTGACTAGAGTGAACTGAACTAAGAGTTGTGAGGAGGTAGAAAAAAAAAGTAGAAGATACAGTCTCCATCTACAAAAAAATTTCCATCTCTTATCCCTACCCTCTGCTAATATGGATATATATGTACTGACAATGTGTGTCTCTAGTCCCAACCTGCAGTTGATGGAAGGAGATGCAAAGCAGCTAGCTGGAATGATCACCTTCACCTGCAACCTAGCTGAGAATGTGTCCAGCAAAGTCCGTCAGCTTGACCTGGCCAAGGTAATCCCGTTGAATTAGTAGAGGATGGTAGAGAAGCCACCATATTAGAAATTAGAGCAAAACCATCCCATAGAAAGCCACTACAAGATACTAAAATCAGAAATTACCAGAAAACTCCAGACTTAGAGCTTGTATGAATATAGACATAAAAATCCTCAACAACACTACTACCAAACTAAATGCAACAACATATAAAAAGGACTATACTATGACCAAGTGGGATTTGTTCCAGGAATGGAAGGTTGGTTTAATTTCTGAAAATCAGTTAATGTAATACATCATATCAATAGAATAAAGCATGGAATCTGCATAATCATCTCATAGACTCAAAAAAAGCACTTGACAAAATTCAATACCTCTTACAATAAAAACATTCAACAAACTTGGAATACAGGGACCCTCCTCAGCCTGATAAAGGGCATTATGAAAAACCTATAGCTAACATCATACTTATTGGTGAAAGACGAGGTGCTTTTCTTCTAACATCAGGAACAAAGCAAGAATGTCAGCTATTGCTGCTTCTCTCCAACATTGTACCGGAGGTTCTAGCCAGGGTAATTAGGCAAGAAAATTAAGTAAAAGTCACCAGAATGGAAAATAAGAAATCTAATATGAACCACACATGTAATTTAAAATTTTTCAGTAGCCATTTTTAAAAAGTAAAAACAAAATAGGTGAGAATAACTTTAATAGTATTTTATTTAACCCATCATATATCCAAACACCATTTAAGTATGTAATTACTATGATATGGTATTAGTGAGCTACTACTTTACCTTCTTTATTTTTGTACTAAGTCTTTGAAATCCAGTATGTACTTTACATATGTCCTAGTTTGGACTGGCTGCATTTCAAGTGCTCAGTAGGCACAGGTGGTTAGGGGCTTCTGTTGAATAATACCTGGTCTGGGCTCTTAAACAAGTTGTGCCAGCCTCAATTTGCCCATGTGAAATAGCATAACTCTTCCCAATCTACTTGTTCAGATTCTGCAAAAATCACTTACCACAAAACACTGTTGCCACACAGTCACTAACATATTAAGGTTTCTTGCTTATTCTAAGAGAAAAATACTTTTCATCTATTTCACTTACTTTATTATTTGGTTTACAATGTTATGTTCCCAAAATGTCAAATACATTTGATTCTACTACAAATTTAGCTATATATATATATAATATAAGTCAAATATAAATGTGGATTATCCATATTCCTACTTCCATTAAAATGAATGATCTGGTCACATAAATAAAATTGTATGATACCTATCAGTGGTATTGATCATCATCAATAACAGTTTTGTGAGTGGTAGTTGTGGTATTTTTTAGTTCACCAGTGAAAGCTGAAAAGGACCTCTGATTAAGTGAATTCAACCCCTGAATCTCCCTGCCTTCCTGAGAGATGTTTTTGAAAAAGTAGGACATTATTTCTAAGCAACAAGTCTTTGCAGAACCGCCTCTATCAAGCCATTCAGAGAGCTGATGACATCTTGGATCTGAAGTTCTGCATGGACGGAGTTCAGACTGCTTTGAGGAATGAAGATTATGAGCAAGCTGCAGCCCACATTCATCGCTACTTGTGCCTGGACAAGTCGGTCATTGAGCTTAGCCGACAGGGCAAAGAAGGTTGGCATCCCACATGGTTGATTTCTAGTTTAGTTACAAGCATCTGTAATCTGAACTCGGCAAACTATCAGGAAAAGGGCATCTGTTAGGAAATTTCCTTGTCCAGTACTAGAAACTCAATAGGTTCTAGACCATCCCAGGTCTATAACATATTGTTACATATTGCTATGTGTTATATGACATTATTAGTAACGATATTGTTAGTGCCATTTTACGGAAAAGGAAACTAAATCAAGATCACCTGTTCTGGCCAGTGGATTCTTTCCACTTGACCATATTCTCTACATGTAAAATTAACTTCTTAACCTACTATTCCAGGCCTCCATGATCTTTTTTCATGTTATTCACTCATGTATCCATTCATCGTGCACATATTTATTGAGCTTTATATACGAGGGTATGTATACTACTTGTAATACTCTGCAGATACTCTTCATCCTTCTGTTTCTATTCCTTTGCTCATTTCATTCCCTTTACCTGCAGTGTTATGTTCCTCCAGGTATCAAAATCCTGCTGAACTTTTGAGAGGTGGGATATTAACCTTTAGGAATCCTTTTCTGATTACTTTAACCAGAAATGGTGATGTGCAGGCACCTTTGTTATGATACTTATTATACACTGAATTTTGTTATAGTTATTTGTGCACGAATCTTACCTCTTTCACTTGATTATAACCTCTGTGACAGTATGATCATGAATGATTCAGCTCAATCATCCATATTGCTAGTAAAATAACATGCATACAGCAACACAGTGAAGACAAGTAGTGATTCTACAGCATCTTACTACACTGATGGACAGTGACTATAATGGGGTGTGGTGGGGGGACTTGGTGATGGGGGGAGCCTAGTAAACATAATATTCTTCATGTAATTGTAGATTAATGATAACAAAATAAAAAATAATAACAACATGCACACAGTAAGAGCTTAGCCCATATTAAAAAAAAAAATAGTGGTGCACAAACTAAGTGGCATAGACCTGGCATAGTACCATTCTTTACATTAATTCTCATTTTCTCCCCATTGTGTAGGGAGCATGATTGATGCCAACCTGAAATTGCTGCAGGAAGCTGAGCAGCGTCTCAAAGCCATTGTAACAGAGAAGTTTGCTATTGCCACTAAGGAAGGGGATCTACCCCAGGTGGAGCGCTTCTTCAAGATCTTCCCACTGCTGGGCTTACATGAGGAGGGACTAAGCAAATTCTCAGAATACCTTTGCAAGCAGGTAGGGCCCCTGATTGCCTACAGGATAATGGTACAGTTCTCTGCCTGCAGAATGGGCCACTGGATAGATCCAGCTTCTGTAAATACTTTATCACCTCTGAATTTGACTCCCCTTTTCTGCTCTTCCTGTAGCCTGGCAGGACTGGATGTATACATTTATTTAATACTTAGCTTTTGCCAGTCTACTGTGTACCAGGCATGGCCTAGACATCTGCAGATGCACATTTACTGCCAAAGACCAAGTGAAAGTATAGGAAAATTTTAAATGCAAATTCTCTGACAAGGTGAATCACCCTTTTCAAGCTGTCAGCCAGGAACTGGCTTCTTTTAAGATCATTTGGAGTGGTTGGTTATTGGTTTTAAGATCCCATGACTAGGCTTGAATCTCAAAATAAGCCACCTTGAGATAAAGTAGGTGAGGTCACTTAAGGTTAGTTGTGAAAAAACAAACAGGCTTGGAAGTCTCAGCTCTGCCCTACCCCCTACCTTAGATGGAGAGAAGCAAATCCCAACAGGCATGCTGGGGTTTTTTAACTATATATAGGAGTGCATCCAGCTTCTCCTCCCCCACCACCCCCTGCCGAACTTCTGTATAATAGAACACTATTTTGCCATGAAAAAAAATGAGTTCCATACGTGCCAACATATTTCAGCATCTAACATATTTGGTTCAATAAGTTAAACAACAGGATGCTGCCATTCCTGTTTAAAATGAGGGGGATGGTGATAAAAATGTATACTTGTGTAAGCATAGGATATTTTTGGAAGGGTTAACAGTTGTTTACTTGAAAAGGAGACTTAGGAGACCAAGAGACCTAAGTAAGAGGAAGAACTGTTTTTTACCACATTCCTTTGTTCCTTTTGAATATTTAAGTGTATTTTTACCCATTCTAAAAAAAAGAATTAATAAAAATAAAATATAACTGCTTTGTGGGCTTTTTAAAAATATTTTTCTATCAATATTTTGCTAACTAAATGGCATCGGGTTTTAATCCCTTAGAGTCCCTTCCTCAGTACCCAGATTCCTACTCCACGAAGCACCATTAATGATAACTTTGAGTTACACTTTGAGTCGATTATTGAAACTGGTGACTCTCTCCCTTGGCAAATGGCCAGTGCATATTTTCAAAGAACAGGAAAGCATTATTTATACCTCTGAATGGAAGAAGAGCTGCCACTGTGCTCAAGTTCTTTGTCCTGCCTGAGGCCCAGACAACCCAAGACCCCCAAGAGAGGTTCCTCTGTGCTGTCTAGACTTTCAGGCATCAAGAGGAACAGGAGAAAAAGGAAGCCAATGAGAGGTCTCTGGAAAACTGAGGCTAGTCTTTGGTTTGAGAAATATATGTGGATTTTCTACTTTTTTCAGGTGGCCAGTAAAGCTGAGGAGAATCTACTATTGGTGCTAGGCACGGACATGAGTGACCGAAGAGCTGCAGTCATCTTTGCAGACACGCTGACTCTTCTGTTTGAAGGCATGCCTCTTTCTTCACCCTGGGGACACTGTAGACATTTTGTCTTAACACCTGCATCCTAGCTCTTCTCTCCCTGCTAGCCTGATGCCTTTAATTGAATCCTGTAGTTTGCTATGTATTAATTTATTAGAGAATTAACTTCCCAGTTCAGTATCTGACTAGCAAAGATTAGAATCTCTCAGGTGTTTTGATCATCCCTAATCCTCAAGATCCAAACTCTAAGAGTAACTATAACTAAAATAAATTACCAGGAAGAGAGTGATGCTGATTGCCAAAGACGCACCAGTAGAAACTATCAATATAACTTAATCAAATGCCTGCTAGTATAGCGAGCACTGTATATATTTAACAGACAAATTTGCTTAGCAACTCCTAGCACGGACAAGAACCATTTCTACCCATTTGGGGAGTTGAAACAGCCAAAAAGGGTTGGGTTAGACCCAGGCTCAGTCCTGGATGGGAGAGATGAATTTATTTTGTGGGAAGAATATTTGGAATCCAGGCCTCTTGGGTTTTTCCTTCTAGGTATTGCCCGCATTGTGGAGACCCACCAACCAATAGTGGAGACCTATTATGGTCCAGGGAGGCTTTATACCCTGATAAAATATCTGCAAGTGGAATGTGATAGACAGGTGGAGAAGGTGGTAGACAAATTCATCAAGCAGAGGGACTACCACCAGCAGGTGAGCAGGGGAAGCTACAGGTGGTTTGGAAGCAGCATTAGCCAGCAGCACTGAATAGAATAAAATTTGGGTGCGGGGGAATGAAAAAAGGTGCAGATAGGAGAAAAATAAATGTCAAATGCAGACTAGCCTGCATCGTGCCTGTCATCAGCTTATTTTGGACTTGTGTTTTTAAGGTGATAGTGGCCTAAGTACAAGATTGAAAAGGAAATAGAAAGGGCTTCCTGAAAAGGAACACAACAGAAACATTAATTAGACCAGTTCACTGTCACAGAATGTGCAACAGTGCCTTCTGGTATATTTCTGGTATTTATAATGAGAATATTAATGAGAATTTTATTTCTTAAGGTCATATTAAGTGTCAAGTAATTTGTCTCAGATTTCTCCTTAGCTTAAGTAAAGGAACATTTGCTTTTTTAGAACTTTATTTCTCTATTTCTTTGAGCAAGAGAAAGTAAGAGTAGGACTTAGAAATAGAAGCAGGCCCATACAATCTCATTTCTGGAACTCAAGGAAACTCTATACAGTAGTCTACTGAAACCCCATTAACATTACTTTTAAGTGCAATAATAGAAGGGGGCATTAGCATCTGAATCAAGGGTAAAACTTTGGCCCATCATCTTAAAAGCCTACTTTTGGCTTGTCTGTTAAGCAGACTAAATCTAAACATTATTGTATGCCAGAAGTTTGGAGAGACCAGTAAGAGGCAGATAGGAGGAGGGTGGGGAAGAGCATTCTCATTTCTGTGGTATATTGCAGTTCCGGCAGGTCCAGAACAGCTTGATGAGAAATTCTACAATGGAAAAAATAGAACCAAGGTAATAACCCAATTTTCTTCAGCCTATAGGAGTTTGAATTGGTTATCACGTATCATTCAGAGACTACTCTTACAATGTGCTCTCTGTCTTTAAAATATTTTATCTGATTCTTGTGGGCTTTTGTCAATGGAATGTGTCATATAAACAACAGTATACATGTGTGGTTCATAAAGAATAATAGATCATTACCCATATTTTTGAAGCCCCCAGAGTGACTCTCCTCTCCCTCCCCAAAGGTAATTATTGTCCTAAAATTTTAAAAACTTTTACTTTTTTCTAATAAAAGTAATAGGTGCTCATTAAAAGAAAACCCAAACATTATAAAAATGTATTCATTTCCTCAGTAAGTTTTACTGAGTACACATTACGTGCCAAGCACTGGTCTTTGGTACTGGGGATATGGCTTCAAGCAAAGTAAGCAAAACAGACATAATTCTTGCTTTGGGGCATCTATGGTCTATAAAGTAGATATACCTTTATAATAATATAGACTGCAGTGGGGTATGGGGGGACTTGATAATATGGGTGAATATAGTAACCACATTGTTTTTCATGTGAAACCTTCATAAGAGTGTATATCAATAATACCTTAATAAATAAAAATATATAGGCACACCTCGTTTTATTACACTTTGTTGTGCTTCACGGATACTACATTTTTACAAATTGAAGGTTTGTGGCAACCCTACATGTCGAGCAATCTGTTGGCACCATTTTTCCAACACCATTTGTTTGCTTCATATCTGTCACATTTTGGTAATTCTCCCACTATTTAAACTTTTTCATTATTATTATATTTGTTATGGTGATCTGATCAGTGACTATGACTCACTGAAAGCTCAAATGATGGTTAGCATTTTTTAGCAATAAAGTTTTTTTTATTATTATTAAAGTATCATTGGTATACAATCTTATGAAGGTTTCCCATGAACATTGTGGTTTCAACATTTTCCCATATTATCAAGTCCTCACCCCCTCATTGCAGTCACTGTCTATCAGAATAGTAAGATGTCATAGAGTCATTACTTGTCTCCTGCGTGCCGAACTGCCTTCCCCTACCTATATTGTGAAGCAATAAATTACTTTTTAATTAAGGTGTGCACATTAGTTTTTTTAGATGATATTAGTGCATACTTAATATAGTGTAAACATAACTTTTATATGTTCTGGGAAACTAAAAAATGTATTAGGCTTGCTTTATTGTGATCTGGAACCAAATCCACAATATCTCCATGGTATGCCTGTAATAGCTAACTGTGTGTGTGTGTGTGTGTGTGTGTTTTACTATAACAAATACTAAATCATTTAATCCAGGGTTTCTCAGCCTCTGTGCTTTTGGCATTTTAGCTGGATAATTCTTTGTTGTGGAGAACTGTCTTTGTTGTTAAAATGTGGATTTTAACATGTTTAACAGCATCTCTG
Source organism: Manis javanica (assembly GCF_040802235.1). NCBI lineage: Eukaryota > Metazoa > Chordata > Mammalia > Pholidota > Manidae > Manis > Manis javanica. The sequence continues at coordinate 52,786,562 of NC_133172.1, forward strand.
GCCTCTACCCCCTAGATGCTGGTAATTGATGCTATCAGACAAGCCAAATATCCCCTAAAGGGTAAAATCACCCCCAGTTGAGGATTGACGATTTAATCCATAAACACTTTTTAGAAATGGGAAAACTTCCTGGAGAGGCTAGTGACTTGCCCAAGGTCATACAGCTAGAATGTGACAGAGCAGTCTGACTATAGAGTTCAGGCTGTTAACCCTTATGATATACTAAGTGTAGAGCAGAGGAGAGCATGTATAAAATGATGTAACCTAAGCTGATGAAGTTCAAGGAAAAATTCCTGAGGAAATGACCTTAGATCTGAGACCCTAAGAGTAAACAGGAATAAGAGTGAAGAGTGTTCAGGTAGAGTGAGGAAAACATGTGCAAAGGCCCTAGTGTATTTGAAAAAGTGAAAAGAAAGGCAGTGTAATTGACGTGCAGAGTTAGGAAGAACCTGAAATTAGCTGAATCTGGAGAAATTGTTAGAGTCAGGCCATTCAGGGTCTTGTATCCTAAGAGCTATGGAAATCACATGATTACAATATGACCAGATTTGTTTTGAAAAGATCCTCTTTAGTGTGAAAAATGAGTTGATTTGTGTATATACTGTGAGGGAGGGGTTCAACTTCATTCTTTTCAATGTGGATATCAGTTACCCCAACATGATTTGTTGAAAAGCCTATTCTTTCCTTATTGAATTGTCTTAGCACTCTTGTGACCATAAATGTGAAGATTCCTGGACTTTTCAATTAATTAATATGTCCATCCGGATATGCCAGTACCACACTATCTTGATTGCTGTAGTTCTTTAGTAAATTTTGAAATCAGGAAGTGTGAGTCCTCCGATTTTTTTTTTTTCACGATTGTTTTGGCTCTGCATCTGGGTAGATGAATGGGTGTGGAACACAGTTTAATCATATATCCTAAAGTCCACCACAGCTAAAAAAGAAGTTGGGAGATGTGGTTTTTTGTTTCACATGAAGCAAAGATAATTCTTAGTCAAACTGCTAACAAAGATAAATTTTCCAATCTCTTAATTTAGCCCTGGCAGTTAGAGGGTGAATGATTCAGGTGAAACATGCAAATGGCTATGTGATTGACTGCCGTGTCTGATTATAATCAGGCCAGCAGAGCCAAATGACTCTCTGGCAGATTTGACCCTTCTGGGGAGGGGGAGTTTGGGACTAGGTTTGCCCTGTAGCTCTTACAGCTGATGGAATCCAGTGGCCTCCTGCTTATTCCTTCTGCTCCACGTCTCAGGGAACTGGACCCTATCCTGACTGAGGTCACACTGATGAATGCCCGCAGCGAGCTGTATTTGCGCTTCCTCAGGAAGAGAGTCAGCTCTGATTTTGAGGTGGGAGACTCCATGGCATCAGAAGAAGTAAAGCAAGGTAAAAGATGTTCCCCATATTCTGGCGGAGGGCTAGGTCTTACTTAGCACTATTTTGTAATTTCCTTAATAAGGAAATAACTGGTGCTTGTTAGCCTCTGGGGGTTTATGGGCAAATTGACTCCCAGGAGGAAATCTAGACTTGCCAAATTTTAGAACTGGACTGGATCTTTGAGGCCACCTAATCATTTTACAGATGAGGAAAGCTAATGCCCAGAATGGTTAAATGATTTTCCTCTGCACTTTTCCTCACACCATGCTTCCTTGCCAATTCTGATTTGGGGACTGGTGTATAATTTAAGTAGGTGATAATGTGTATATGATAGATAGGTAGAACAAAAAGGTTAACTTCACAGGGGAATTTTGGGGAGTCATAGGAATATTCTAAAACTGCATTGGGGCTATTGTTGCAAAACTCAATAAAGTTACTAACTAAAAGAATCATTCAACAGTACACATAGGATGAGTGAATTTTATGGCATATAAATTATACCTCAAGAGTATTGATGTATGACATTGAGAAGAGTATACAGAAAGAGTAGAGGATGCAGTAGAAAGAAAGCCTGTCACTCCCTCAGTCTACCAGTCACAAGGTTTAAAGGGATAAATACATTGAAAATAAAAGGTGTGCCATAGTCGTTGCATTTATAGATTGACTCTTCCAATGTTTAAGAAGACTATTTAATAACTTCTGGTGAAGTAAATACAGGATTCCCTTAACTATAGACTCAAGACTGACCCAGCATCTGTGGCATCCTGCGTGGCTTATGCCGGTAGTGTGTGGCAAGGGAATTACTTATAAGACCCATGTGGTATTGCCTTGAATTGGTGTTTAAAGGAGGACGTATGCTCATTTGGAGTTTGGTGCTTATTGCCATCAATAGTCTCACTGTTGAGAGCTGTGCTGTCCAATACAGTAGCCACCAGCCACATATGACTGTTTAAATCTATATAAAATGTAAAATTCAGTTCCTCAGTCACATTAGCCACATTTCTAGTGCTCTGTAATGGCTACCATATTAGACAACACAGATACACAACAATTTCATCGAAAAATGCTGTTGGACAGCACCAGTACAGACAATGAAGTATTCTGTACCAAGTATATTTCTGTCTTTGCCCTAGAAACTTAATCTTTTGAGTCTTGCTAATTAATTCTAAGGAAATAATGGAAAAGAAGTAAAAAGTTCTTTGTATGAGAAATTCACTATAATTTCCAATTACTAAGATTTCCAACTATCACTAATAGTGGCAGAACATATGAAGATAACCTAGGTGTCTAAAAAAAGAGAAGTCTAAAACAATATGGATTATCTACCTGATGAAGTATGACACAGCCATTATTTTTAAAAGCTAAAAAGAGCAAAAAATAAGCTTTGTGGAAACATTGAAAATATTTATAAGTTTTTAAGACAGAATATAAAATTGTATCTGTGATTATAACCATATAAATTATGTACAGATTTGGAACAATTGGAAAGGAACCTGAAAAAATGAAAAAAGTTGATCTGTTTCTCTTGGGGAAGACAAGTGAGGATTCCTTTATTGACTGTCTCCTAGAGCACCAGAAGTGTCTGGACAAACTCCTCAATAACTGCCTGTTGAGCTGCACCATGCAGGAGCTAATTGGCTTGTATATTACTATGGAGGAGTACTTCATGAGGGAGACTGTCAATAAGGTAGGACAAAGGACACATCCCTTGGAAGTGGGGTTTCCTGTCCAAGAAGCCAGGCTGAAGGAAATGGCTAAGGCAAACATATTCCTTAGCCCTGCTTTGAGAATATCCTTGCATGCAGACTAAGTGGCAGCACTGTGTATGGTGAGAGAGCATCTTTGGAGTTGGCATGCTCTTGATGTACCCAGCTTGGACTTCCATTCCAAGGATCACAAAAGAATACCTCAGTTCCTCAGAGGGCTACTTGTTCCCCGCCTCCTTGGAGGTATGTAGGTAAAGAACCTCAGGGAAGAGGGCCTCTTATGATGTCCTACATCCCAGCTAATGGATGTCCCCAAGGCAATGGCCCTATATGCTTAATTTCCTAATAGAGTGATCAGTTAGGGAAGTGAGCTATTTGGCAAGGAAGGACCACACCTAACTGTGACCAGAGTAAGCCATGTCAGGAAAAACATGGAGAAGGTATACAGAAGGAAGCAGAGCCAGGGCCTTTTCCAGAACTATCTTGAACAGTGCCATGCAGCACTGGGCGCTCACTGGGTACTTTGCCTTTTGGTTAGGCTGTGGCTCTGGACACTTATGAGAAGGGCCAGTTGACATCCAGCATGGTGGATGATGTCTTCTACATCGTTAAGAAATGCATTGGGCGGGCTCTGTCTAGCTCCAGCATCGACTGTCTCTGTGCCATGATCAACCTTGCCACCACAGAGCTGGAGTCTGACTTCAGGTATGTTTGACTCCCTTTCTGTTTTCTCAGAGGGAAGAAGGTCCTAGTTGTGATTGATTCCTGAGCCCTTTTTTTTTCCTTATGGTTCTAGTTTAGTTCTATACAGAGCATAAGTTCCTATCATTAACACTACATCCTTGTCTCCAAGTTCTGTACAGCAGCCACATATCTCCTAGGCCAAATCTGTGTTCCCTGGACTGGGTTGGAGGGATTATGGGCCCTTGAGCCTAGGGAAAAGAACAGGTGGCTCAGATGAAAGCCATAGTTGTAACATTGGCAGTCATAGTTACCCTTGCTACAGGCCAGGCACTATGCTAATCTCTTGCTTTTATACAGTCCCAATAACAAAGCTATGAAGTAAGAACCATTAGCTCTCCTTTGTAGATGAGGAAACTGGGCCTCAGGGAGATCACACACCTCATAAATAGTGGAATATGGAACAGAATCCAGAAGTGACTCTCAAAACCTAGCCAACTCTTACATGGTACTGCCTTCCACTAATCTCTGCTCTTGAGTTTGTTGAAGCTCAGCGGTAACAACTGAAAGCCACAGAGAGACTAAAGAATTGGCCAGTCTCCCCTGTGTTTTTGTCACATCAGTGCCCTTGAGGGGCTTGGTCTCTCATGTACCCTGGCTGCTCAGAGTCTCCTACAGTGGCCTCAGCAGTGCTTATTCCCCCAGGAGAGCAGCTCATGCTGCTGGGTCAGGGTAATGGGCCCTCAGGTCCCACTGCCCGGGAGGCCAGGTTGAGCGTTGTCAGTTCCCGTATGCCATTCTCTCTCACAGGGATGTTCTGTGTAACAAGCTGCGGATGGGCTTCCCAGCCACCACCTTACAGGACATCCAGCGTGGGGTGACAAGTGCCGTGAACATCATGCACAGCAGCCTCCAACAGGGCAAATTTGACACAAAAGGCATCGAGAGCACTGATGAGGCCAAGCTATCCTTCCTGGTAGGTAGCCCCATGTGTTGGGGCTGGTCAGTTTATTTTAAGAGGGTAAACTGTGGCCTCCAAGGCACAGTATAATCAGCCTTCAACAGAGAATTTTTCTCCACTGTCTACGTAGAAGGAAAACAGCTCCTTCAAAGAAAGCTCCTCCTAGAAGGTTGTGAAACCATTTACCCAGGGACCTGTCTCTTAGCAGCCCGAGCCGGGACATGCACTGTTTTCTGTGTGGAAAGCTGGGCACCTCAGGTCTCCCCAGTGTTCATTCCCAAGCACACCACCCAGGTGTTCAGGAGCTCCCCTGAGCATCAACCTCAGCCTACATCTGCCACAGAACTGACTTAATATCTGTGCCAAGCCTCCAAACCACTCCTCTGAGGACAGTCCCCAGGCCCACAGCATGAGTGGGTGCCAATCCTTTAGGTCTACCAGGACTGCTTTTCTGGCACACTTGTCAAGTTTTCATTTTCCTCAGAAAGGTGGCCCTGCTAAATAAGCCCTTAGCTACCCAGAGTGACAAATGTGATAGAGCAGCAAGTGTCACCATTTGCTTGACTGCTCAGGAAGGAAAAGCGTGGGAGGATGCAAGGATTTATACAAGGTAACAGCCAGTTTGTGCAGAACCAAAAACAACACAGATGAGTCCTGAGCTCATGATTAGGCCTTTCTGGCACATGCTATCTTGGCATAAGTGGGAACAGCACTATCAGAGGTCATCCTGCTCCACCCCCACATTGGCCAGACTGAGTTGTCTTGGCTCCTGAGGCTCAGAGCCCGAAGGAAACATCCAGTAGCAGAGCTCTCGATCAATAGTCCACAGGTGGGGTCTGTGACATTTGGGTTTGGATGCAAAAATATGTTTGTTTGCTTTCGGGAAGCAAGGTCCTTCACTTTTATCAGGTTCTTAAAGGAGCCCATGACCCCAGAAGAAGTAAGAGCTGTTGCTTTCAGAGACAGAAGCCTAAGCATGCTAATACTCTACCTGTTTAGGGGGAACCCACAGTAACTCCCTCAGACGAACCCAGTATGGAGGCTATTTGGCGGCCCTACTCTTTTCTTGTCACTGAAGATGCTTTCCCTGAGCATGGGTTCTGTCAGTCGGGGATGTCATACTTGTTGCTGAAAAAGAGGATCAGCTCCAAGATATTACTGCCTCTGAAACTTTCAGAGGACTTTGCTAAAATATCTGGCATCCAGCTTCAGGTGATCATGAACCAACTTAATTTTTCTTTCTATTTGCTCCTATTTCATTTTTTACAGAACTTTCATGCTTTCATTTCTCTGCTCAGAAATGACTCCTCACTGCCTACCATGTCAAAGCTAGACATCTTTGCTTAATGGCACATTGAAGGCCTCCTGAATCTGACCCATCCTGCCACTCTAGTCGTGTTTCCCACCAATTGGCTTCACAAGTCCCCATCAGGCTGGCTGCTCTGTGTTCATGCATTTGCTGCTCACATTTAGATAGCTTCATTGTTTGAAGGCCCAGAAGATAAGGCCAACAAAAAAGGTGTTGCTAAATGCCTGGTGACAAGTTTCTAGTTTTCCTGATTTCAAGTACTTAAAATGTCATCACTCCCACTGCAGAGCCTATTTCTTATGTCACCTTGATTCATTTGGCTGTCAAGATAAATTCCCCAATGGTGCTGACATATTACTCACTGTGAGCTGGGAATAAGCCCAGTGAATCCATGCTTACAAGGACTGTCAGTACAGGGAAACTTTGAAATCAATACCTTTTGAACCCAAATCCATTTTTCCTTCATAACAGATTTTTCTTATGCACTTAAATGCCTTGGGAACATTTACACTGTGGCCTTCATCCTTGAGTTGTCCTGACAGTGCAGCTACTCTGGAAGCCTGTGATGTTCGCAGCCGCATGTGCTGGCATGCTAATGGCCTTAAAGTCCTTTCCATCCACAATGGAAGCGGCTAGAGCGGCACTAGGGGGAGCACAATCTTTCAGTATTGGCTGCAGGGCACTGATGAGGGAAGCACTCTTGGGGAGACAGAAGGGATTTCTTAATCTCAGTCCCCAGGGTTCTGGGATTCTTCTTTTACCCTGAAATCCTGAAGTTCCTGACTCATCTTTTGAAAAACTGGCTTTTCCCCCCCTGCTCTGCCTTCCTGGTCATGTCCCTTGCACAGCAGTTCAGAGACAGTATGATCTCCTCAGACTCTCTAATCCCTCCCACACACAGCCTCTAGATTAGTGTTCCCAACCCACAGTGGCACTCAGGTGGCATTCACCTGCTTTAAGTAATCCTGAGTGCCACCCCACTGTTCTCAGGAGTGTAGGCCCCAAGTCCCAGGCTGACTTCACCCACCTCTGCAGCTCCACCTCTTGCCATTTCCCTGCCATGTCTGTGCACTAACTGTCCTGCTCCTCTGATTCCTTTGGGATTTTCTGCAACTCGGCATTGTTATCTCTTCTCCACAACACATTCATTAACTCATTCATCAAATATTTATTGAGAAATTCCTATATAATAGGCACTATTCTAGGTTTCAGAGCTGAGGTGTCTTGTTCCCACCTACAAGCCAGCTTAAAGGGGTCTGTGAGCCCAGAAGAGTTAAGAGCTGTTGCTTTTAGAGACAGAAGCCTAAACATGCTAATACCCCACCTGTATAGGGAAACCCACAGTACCTCTCCCTCAGACAAATCCAGTATGGAGGCTAAACATGGAGCAAAAAGACCTGAAACCTTGGGTCACTACCACTGAGGTCAGATGACTTTGCTGCCTTGGTGTCAGGCACAGGAGAAAAGGTGAGCCTGGTTCCCCATTCTGCCCAGTCCTGAGCCCTGAAAGCCCTGACTGATGACAGTGCTGTGGTGTTCTTAGCCCACCTCAGAGCCTCAGGAGTACAGCTGTCAGCCAGTCTGGTATTGGAGTGGGTACAAACACCAGGGAGCAATATAGTCACATACTTTTGTCCTCATCTCCCAGGTGACCCTGAACAACGTGGAAGCCTGCAGTGAAAACATCTCTACTCTGAAGAAGACACTGGAGGTACAGGGGACATTGCCTATCAGTCTTCAGCCGCTGCAGCCTCCCCAGGCCTCCTTTTGAGAGGGAGTCCCTCACCCTGTGGGGGACTGTGGCTCTCCCTTCAGAGTACTTGAGGGGATTCACTAGTGATTGATATGGTATCAAGGTGGCTCTTGACCATGGGAAGAGCTCTGAGCTCTGACCCAGATGAGAATTCAGATTAGCTCTTCCAGCACATACTGAACATGTGACCTTGGACAAGTGCCTTAATTCCCTGAGCCTCAGTACTCGTATCTCTGGAATGAGATGCAGAACTCCATCCTGTCCAGATTTCAGTTTGTTGGGTAGCTTAATAAGAAAACAGTGTTGAAAACACTAAAAATGATAAAGCCCTTTATGAATTTTAAGAGATTAAGATGAAATATGGTTCACCAAACCCTATACAAAACTCATTTGCTATTACCACTTTCTAAAGGCTGCATGGTATAGTGGGAATTGCTTGGGCCTATAAGTCAGATACCTTGAGTTCAGATCTCCACCTGACCACTGACCAGGGCCTGAGGCAAGTTCTCTAAACTCCCTGAGCCTCCGTTTCCTCATTTGTAAACAGGGGAATGATCTCCTACCCAGGAGGCTGTTGTGAGAACTGAACAATATAAAACACTTAGTACATGAAACTCATGCAGCGGTAGTTTATATTAGAGCATGGAGCAGTCACTTCATTACATACCAGAAAAAGAAGGGCCTAACTTTCCCCCACTCCCAAACTCTGCCTCTGGGAAAGAAGGGAAGCCAGGGTCCTGCCTCCCTTCTGGCACTCATACTAGGGAGGGTGTTCTGCTGCAGAGGCACAGGGCTCAGTGTGCAGGCTGGCGGTAAGTGTGGGCTCCCAGTCTGGGCAGACTGAGGAGGCTGGAACCAGCACATGGGATGAGGGCCTGAGGCTGACGGGGCTCCTGGGGGAGGTTCAGAGAGAGCAGCCAGGTAGACATTTACAGTAGTACTGTAACCTGGGCCAGATTAGGAATTTACCCTAAAAGGGCCTTACAAGAGAATGAAATGAGTGACACTCACGAAGTAACAATAACTTAGTGTCCGTCACGTTGTATGTGTTCAAGAGGATGGCTGCCATCATTGTTTTTCAGGCATGGCCCCTTAGATTTTACATCTGACTTTGCCCTTAACATAGTTTGTTGGATTTTGAAGTAAAATTTTGGGGAATGTTATAGATTCAGAACTGAGCCAGTAGAATTAGCCATAAAAGAAGAGGATAGCAAAGAGTTGAAAATCCATTTCCCAAAAATCCCAGCCCCCTTAGGTTTGCATTTCACATGTATTCTTTCTCAGCCCCACCAGCAACCCTTTGAGATAGTCAGATCTGGTGGCACGATGTCCATTTTACAGATGAGGTTAAAAGACTAGTTATAGATAGTGAGTATTGGAGCTGCTGTGGGAACGGAGGGCCTCTTGTTACTATTTAATCCCTTTGCAAGTCTTCCACACTGCTGCTCCTGCTGTAGCTGAAACAGCACAAACTTTTAAGGAGGCTACAAGAAACGCAAGCAACTCTTGGTGACCCAAAATATGGTGAGCGTCAAGCAGCTCCTCCAGTGGAGTTCTTTACGCCAAAACTGTAGTGCGAGGTTAGGAATGGGCTGTCTGGAGCCAGAATTCCCAGTTTGAATCCCAGCTCCACAATCTACTGCTGTGTGGCTTTAGGAAAATTATTAACTTCTCTGGACCTCAGTTTCCTCATCTGTACAGTAGGGATAATAATATCTACTTCATAAGATAGGTACTTTAATTAATAAAAGTAAAATGCTTTAAACAAGCCCTGCATACTATAAGCACTTAAATCTTAGCTATGATCATGACAATCTCCCTTGGGTAACCAGACCCAACTGTTCAAAAAGCAGAAACTCTAACAGCTAGTGTCTCCTCAATGCCTACTTTGTGCCAGCCACTTTGTGCATTATCACATCCAACTCTCAAAACCACCATGGGAACAGGAATTTGTGTTCCCATTTTATAGACAGAGAAATTGAAGCTCAGAAGCTTTGAATCACTTGACCAAGATCACTCAATTAATACATGGTTGAGCCAGGATTTGAAACTAGGAATGTCTGACTCTAAGTGTTTCTTATTCACACCCCAATACCAACACCTTCACATTGCAAAAGGAGAACTGGGAGCCGACTGACTAGCCACCAGGATAGAAACCAGGTATACTGAAACCCATCCAGGCCTCTCACCTGGGATGGACTGTAGCTGCTGCCAGAAAAGGATGGAGTTGAACAATAAGTTGTGGCATGTTGGCATCTTCCTTGCCTTCCCCACACTCCCACGACCCAGGCATGCTCAGAAGCCGTCATGACACCTGAGTGTTCTCCCCCAGAGTGACTGCACCAAGCTGTTTAGCCAGGGCATTGGAGGAGAACAGGCGCAGGCCAAGTTTGACAGCTGCCTTTCTGACTTGGCTGCCGTGTCCAACAAATTCCGAGACCTCTTGCAGGTAAGCCTCAGGTTCAGCTGCTGATTAAATCCTGTGCCTGTGTTTTGCTCTGAGAATACTGTTACTGGCTTCTTACGCGTTTCATGTATAGAACAAGATGGTGAGAAGAGGTGAGGGAGTAGCATGCAAGCCACTGAACTTGTGCAAGTCCTTTGAAGACTATAGGTTTTGTAGCAGTGCAGCTGTCATATTGACAAGTCAGCACTCTGGTCCTCCGGAATCTCCACTCAGCCCCATAGGGCACAGAACCCTCAGAACAGTGCTTAGTGGAAATGGATACACATGGTTACTCAGACTTGCCATTTGGCCTGAGCCAGAGGCGCTGGCACTCATAAATCTCTTGAGAGTTTACCAAACCAACCCCATGGCCTCGTGTCCAGCATGGACCTGAATCACCACAGATCTGGAAATGAACAGGTTGTTCCTGGTTTTTTTTATTATGTTAGACTCAGATAGTGCCCACAGAAAAGCCTTAGAGCTGAAAGAATGCCCTGGCCATCAAGGGATGGATAGAGCAGGAGGAGGAGAAGGGGTGGGGGTGGAGTGCCTTCTGTGTCTGATGCGTCTGCCTTACCCTTCTGCAGGAAGGGCTGACGGAGTTAAACAGCACAGCCATCAAGCCGCAGGTGCAGCCTTGGATCAACACCTTTCTCTCTGTCTCCCACAACATCGAGGAGGTCAGCGTAACCATAGGCAGCCATCAAGCCCAGGGTTACCCTCAATACCCCCACCCCCAATTGGAGGGCAGTGGAGCTGCATGAACAGACTAGACCTTATATGCTTCTCAGTCTCCCTTCTCTCACCCTCAAAGGCTACCTTCCTCCCAGGAAACAGGTTATTCCTACAATTAGAATGGCTCCGAAAGACATCTGAAGGGAGTTTACCTTGACCTGACACATCCTTTTTTATTGAGGCTTTTTACTCCACCTGTCATAGACTTAGGAGGTTTTTTTCCTAGCCCAATTTATTTCATTTCTGTAGAACTTGAGAAGCAAGAGAGAACAAAATGCCAGGAGCATTACCACATTGTGTGGGCCACTGCTGCAGCCTCGGGCCATTTGCTGGTCGGAAGTGTAATGCAACAGCAGCAGCAATTTCTGCCAGCCTGGGTGTCCAAGCTGGTTTTAAGCTGGATGAGTCAGAAGCTCCGCAAGAGGGAGGACCTCTTCCTCTGTTTGCATAGAAGGGTGGGAGTGGGGTGGAGCAAAGGGTACTTCTTGGAGAGGCTCCAAGTGACCCTCCTTCTTGCAAACAGGAAGAATTCAATGACTATGAGGCCAATGACCCTTGGGTACAACAGTTCATCCTTAACCTGGAGCAGCAAATGGCAGAGTTCAAGGTGAGCAGGATCTCTAGGAACCAGCTTATGGAATTACCCACATCTGCCTAAATCAGCAGACAGCAGTTTCTCATCATACTTACAATGGGAACCAGGAAAGCCCTCCCAAGCCCCAGCCTATAGAAACATTCCCCAATGTCTTCATGTAACTGTCCCACCCTTGTGGAGCCAGAAGGGCTTAGGTCAGACTGTCACTGATACCTAGCCTCTGTGTGTAGGCTGGCCTTTCCCCAGTCATCTACGACAGCCTGACTGGCCTCATGACAAGCCTTGTTGCAGTCGAACTGGAGAAAGTGGTGCTGAAATCTACCTTCAACCGGGTAAGGTCAAGAGAGCACAGTTCCCTCGCTCTGTCGTTTCCCCTCCGAGGAAGACAGGACTTGCATCCTTTGCTACCCCAAGGCCATACATATCTAAGCCCAGTCCTTTTCTGTCTTTTGAGGCCCTGGAGCCGACTGAGGCACCACCAGAGGCCCAGCTGGCCTTGCAGCCCAGAACTGAGGGAAACAGGTCCAGTTCTGCTTGACCAGACGGCCAGGCCGTGAACTGTGACTGGGCTTGTGTCCCCCTGCAGCTGGGCGGTCTGCAGTTTGACAAGGAGCTGAGGTCACTTATTGCCTACCTTACCACGGTGACCACCTGGACCATCCGAGACAAGTTCGCCCGGCTCTCCCAGATGGCCACAATTCTCAATCTGGAGCGGGTATGTGGCCTAGCCAAAGAAAAGTGACTGGGAAGAAAGGCCAAGACAAGATTTGGATCCCTGCCACTCCTTCAAAACCAAGTCTCCACCAGCAGCCCAGCCATTTGGGGCACCTTTTTCCTGAACACCCCTGTTCTGCCTCTGGTGGAGCCCAAGGTTTTCTCTCCAGATAGCCCCTCCTTGCTAATTTATCTGTTCTTCCCCACAGGTGACCGAGATCCTAGATTACTGGGGTGCCAACTCTGGCCCACTGACATGGCGCCTCACCCCTGCTGAAGTACGCCAGGTGCTGGCTCTGCGCATAGACTTCCGCAGTGAGGACATCAAGAGGCTGCGTCTGTAGTTGCCGCGGTGAGCCGCGGTAAGCCTGCCTGATCCATTCCACCTCAGGACTCCTTCCCTAACTAGCCACAGCCAAGGAGGGGGGCAAGGCTATCTGGCTTCCAGGAGCTCTGGCAGCCCAGACTGTTCCACTGTGGGCAGCAGGGAAAATAAGGCCTCAACTCACGCCACTCTTTGCATGCAGAGCTAACTAGGTAGTGCTTTGGGGGCAGCTTCTCCCCCACAAGAGAGGTGGGTCCCTCTGGGCTCCTTATTAGGTGGGAAAGCCAAGCAGGCCAGCCTTCTGCATGGGTGGTCATTCTGTCATCCTGGAACACTGCAGCAAGCAGGCTGTCTCCCTGGCAGCGCTGAAGGACTTAGGTGTACCTGGGGACCTAGGAAATTCGGTTTACTCTGAGGAGATGCTGTGACGTTTTGATCACCCTGAATAAAGACACTCCTTGGACAGACATCAGTGTGTTGTTTCTAGGCAAGGCTGGGTGCTACAGGGCAAGACAGGTCTTCCAGGTGCACTGAAACATGAAGGCAAAAGCCTAAAGACTCTAGCCTCCTCCAGCCCCAGATTGATGCAGGGCTGCCACCAGGACCCACGTGATAGAAGGTGCCTCACACAATCCTGAGCCCTTACCCACCTCTTAGGCCCTCAGCACCAGAAGCAGGATCATCCCAGGGGCAGCTTTCAACGGTGCTGGGAGATGTGGGAATTGGCTCCTGACAAGAACAAAAAGCTTTATGAAGACAACCTTAAAGGGCAAAGTGAATTTATTCCGAGAAGGTCGTCATCCTGAGCGCACACTACCCACAGGCATGGGTCCTGCGGCATAGTCTGAAGTGCTGCTGGTTAAGGGCCTCAATTAGCAGTGACTTGCTGGAGGACTGAACTGTTGCACTGCCACAAGTAAGCATGGACCCCCACCCATTCCACTCCCCCTCAAGTCAGCCTGGGAGTGAGTGTCAAACACAAAGTCTACTCAGGCAAGAGTCTGACCTTTAAGGAAAGTCACAGAAAATGCCTCAAAGGGCCTTTTCAGGGTTGGCCTTACCAAGGGACCCCAGCCACCTGCTAAGGCTGGTTGTCAGCCCCCTCTTCCAGGCTCTCAGGGAGAGTGAGAAGACCAAGGCCTAAGCTGGCCCATGGGATTTGTAAAGGCCACATGGGACCCTAAGCTCAGGACCCCCTATGTCTAGACAGAGCAGACACCAAGCCTAGGCCACTGTTACCCAGGAGGCCACCGTCTTGTTCCCAGGCACCGTCCCTGTTTCACCAAGCTCCAGAAAGGGCTGGGCCCATGCTCAGGTCAGCTTCCTTTAGGAGCAAATTCACAAAGTGGGTAGAAAGCTGAGCACTCCCATGGGGAAGGAAGGGGCTGCTTTAGCACCTGGTTTTCTCTTCTTACAGAGGGCAAGCCTCATGGGAAGGGGCATCAGGTTGAGGTCTCGCTCCCCAGCAGCTTCAGGCTTAGGCCCTGAGTGTCCACTTCTACCAGGTGGATGCTATAGTTTCCAAGGCCCTGGGAGCAAAGGACAGAAGGTGTTTGGAGAGATCTGGGAAAATCTCAGGCCTTCTGGATGCAGGAGTTAGACTTACAAGGATAGGAGGACTTGCAGCTATAGCCACTAGGCCTCAGGGCTCCTGCCCCCCACCAATAACCACACCCCAACACCAGCAGGTACCTCAGTCTTGGCCAGCACAGCCTCCAAAGCTTCCTTTTGCTGTGGTTCCTTGGTCAACAGATAGAGAAAGCCCCCACCACCTGCCCCTGCCAGGCTCTGGCCATGCACGTGAGGGGCCAGGACATCCATCATACGCCGCACAGCAAGGGGCTCACAGCCCGGAGCCATGAGCTTCTTCTGCTCCCAGTATGAGGTCAGGCACTGGCCCAGCAGAGGCAGGCTCCCTGGTGTGGGGAAGAAAGGGGAGGGGCATGTCTGAGCCAGGATATTCACTTAACACCCGTCCGTAAACTGAATGAGGTGCCAAGAGGCACTACTTAACCAGTGTCATGGTTAAGAACCAGAGTTCAGTCCTGGCTGGGAACAGGAGTGATAAAGCCCACCTCACTGGTTGGTTTGAAGACTAATATGCACAGAGCAGCCAGCACAGTGTTCCGTGAACTGTGTAGCCAAACTCTTGGAACCCTGATCAGCTCTGATTCCCTGGAACTCAGCTATGGGGCTGAGCCTCTTCCCCATCTGCTTCCTGGTGGGTGGGCTGGAGGCCTTCCCCATGATGCAAGTGCTGTCCTGAGACATGGCTCCCACCTATGTGTGAGACCCTGAAGAGGACAGAAAGTAGCCTTCTGTCCCCAGGGGCTTCATGCCTGGGACCTGTGCCAAATCTGCAAAGGCCCCTGGCCTCAAACCCACAAGCCACAAGGCTCTCCATCCTGGTGCCCTGAGATCTGGGGAAGCAGAACCTCACCTTGGCGGAAGGCGTCGGTGCAGTGCTTGGTGTGCTGCACCAGGCTGTGGGCGTTCTGCACGACAGCGGGCAGCCGGGCATACCAGCTCCTCAGCACATCCTGCAGATGGCGCAGGAAGGGTGCAGTAAGGGTCTGAGCCCCGCTGGGCTGTCTGCCTCCCTCTCTCCTTTGTGGAGGGAGATCCTCACCTGCAGCAGATTCCGTGCCAGACGGGTCTTGCCAGTGTACACCAGGAGCAAGTGGTCATTGAGCTTCTGGATAAAGCCTTCAGGCACAGTGATCTCTTCCACCTCTACCTTCAGTGGCAGCTGAGCATGGGAGCGCCCCACCTTGATGCCAGGCATTAGGCCACCGACTTGGTCCTGCCAGCCACCTCCTGTGAGCCCAGGACCCCATCACTGATGGGTCCTATGTGGCCCAACTTCTCTCTCCAGCCCAAGCTCCTGGCCCTGCATGCCTGGCCGGGACCAGTGTAGGAGGACAGCTTCTCCCAACTCAGGCTGGGCCAGCTGAGCTGTGTAGTTTCTACCCCAGCCCTGGAAGCAAGATAGGCCAAACAAGGAACTGGTTTCATGCCAGAGCAAGAGCCAAGCTTGGAATGCATAAGACCTGAGTTTCATTGCAGACCTAATGTGTAATTGGAAGGGTAAGACCTTACACTAACCTCCCCTCCAAGGAGAGAGGATACAGGACTTTCCCTGCAACCTAATGGTCCTTTATCATAGTCCTTTCTGATAAAGGGTGTCAATGTTAGAAATAAGCTTTTCAAACTTGAAAAAGCTCATTCACATCTTGTTTTAGTAATGAAAGGTATGGATCTCTTTTCCTCTTGCAGCTATATAAAAATGACAAAACTTGAGATGATTCTGGGAGAAGCCCTTGATAACTGGGGGAAGGGCCTGCAAGGATTTAAAGGGTAAAATGCAAGTGGCAAGAAACTTCTGGAACTTTACAGCTAAAACACTGTGGTTAGTATTGGGCCCAGAATGTCAGAAACTCCTTAATTTTTCCCCTATCCTTCAGTACACTTACTGCAGCTTGTATTATACATTCACTTGAGTGATTATTGATTAATGTCTGTCTCCAAGAGACCATACGACTTTTGAAGGCTAGGGCCCTGTTTCTGCTCATTTTATCTCCAGGGCCCAACACACAGTGGCTACTCAGTGAATAGTTGTCAACTAACCAAATGAAGGATTTGAATGGTACACCTCAAAATAAAACTGAAAAGTCCTCTCCATCTGTCCCTTTTGCTAATTACCTTCTATGGGATGTCAGTCATTAGAGTGAAAGGAGGGGGCCAGAGAAGACACATAACCAGGCATCTATGTCTTCATGGCAGTTTCTTTCTCAAAGCTGTGCTAGAGATGAGGGCTGGTATCCAGTGGTGACCAGAGCACCCTAGGTTCTGGAGCCAGACAAACCTCTGGCTGCTCTCCATTGTGCATGGGAGGAGGAGGGAGCTAGTAACATTGCATTATGATCACAGCCTGTACTGGGCCCCGTGTCCCCCTGCCATATTGGGGGGTGGGGAAAGGGATGGGCACAAATGACCACAGCCCAAAGGAAAAGCAAGTTGCCGGAAGGGCAGGCTGAAGGCCCTGCCCCCTGCTCCTAACCCAGCTCTGCCCAGTCCCACCCTGAGGGACAGCTGTGCATGGGGACGGTCAGGAGGAGTAGCACCTGGTATACCCAGGTGCCTAAGATACATGAAAGGTACAGCACAGAATCTGGCACTTAGGATGTGCTCCTGTAACATCAAGTTGAAAGACATCTCAAACTGAAAACCACTAGAGATAGGGTCCTAGTGATAAGAAGGAAGCTCTAACCATTTTAAGGAGCAGCACAGTTACGTGGCTATCTGTGAGTCCAGGGGAGCCCCAGGAGCCTCCTGGGGAAATCTAGTGACCTCCCTCGTGGCCCAGGGCAGTCCCATACCTGTAGTGAGCACCTGTTCCAGATGCAGCACTGCGTGGATCAAGGACTCTGTGCCCATCGCCCGGCCTGCGGCCCGCTGCAAAGCAGCCAGGGCAGCTCCTGCCAGGATGCTGCTGGTGCCTGCAGGGCACACAGGATGCCAGGCGTGAAACAGCTTTGCCCAGCCCAGTCCTGCCCTACCTCACCCACTCCCTCTCCACTGGGCAGAGACTGAGGAGGGCATCAGAGCCAAAGCTAGAGGCTGGGGACAGAGTTGGTGAGCAGCAGGGGGACATGGCCCACTCACCAAGGCCAGAGCCATGGGGCAGCTCAGACCAGGTATGCAGCTCAAAGCCACCTCCAAAGGCACACAGCAGCTGCTCACTCAGTGAGGACGGGGAGCGCATACGCACGATCCCCGCACAGATGAAGGCCGCCTTTAGCAGGGCCCCTGCAGAGGGACCAGCACCCAGCAAGGACTTCAGTGTTCAAGGAAGCAGACACCCCACCCCACCTCCACTAATTCCCAGCCTAGCATGGGGCTCGTCTGGGGTACAAGAGCCCACTAGCAGTGCAGACCCCACCCCAAAACACACAAGGGCCTCTGGGCTCCCCCACATGGAGCACACGCCTGGGCAGGGTGACTTCAGGGCCTCCTCCACCAGACTGGCTCACCCTCAGGCCAGGCCCCTGTGGCCTTGCAGGGTCTCCACAGTTCGCTCCCATCCCCCAGGCTGGCTGTGCATGCTATCCCCACCTGCATATGTCACAAGTGCACTGACCTGGGGCATGTGGCTGGCAATAATCCTGCAGGTCATCCAGGCTCCTGCATACCATCTTCATGGCCATCTTGTCCTGCTGAGGCCCCACTGCCAGCCTCAGCTCAGGCGCCGGGATACGGCGTGCCCTGGCCCCAATGGGCCGGCGGCCGTCCACTTGCACAGCCAGGCCCAGCACTGCCCCACCAAGCTCATAGGCAAGGGGCGGTGTGTCGCTCCAGCCTCCTGTGGCAGTTGGATAAGACCAAGCTGGTCATAGGAGCTACAAGCCCAACTCTGGGGTGGCTGCCCTCACTCCCACCCCCCGAAAGGGTCTCACCAGAGAAATCCACTCGAGCTGGGCATTCAGCCACCACCCACTGCCCAGGTGCCGGCAGCTCCACCGGCTCCATGGAGACAAAGTGCTGGGCTGACATCACAGCCTGGCGGATGAGGATCTGCCCAGCCCCCTCGTAGTGGCGGGCAGCTCGTACCAGCAAAGCTGGTCTGCCAAGAGGGAAGGGAGAGGAGGCAGCATGGAGCTCCAAGCTGGGCGCGGACTGTCTGGGTTGGGGGGGCTCAGAAGATGCCTCATCTCTCTTGGGGTTCCCACCCCAAAGGATGACCGGGGGCTTCTCCAAGGGTTTTGACATCATTAACACCCACCTGCTCAGCCACTTGTTCCGCTCCAGCGCAAGTGCCTCCACACCCCTTGCCAGGTCTCCACACTCCAGGTATGAGAAGGGCTGCATCCACTCGGGGTTGGCAGCTGGCCCACTCCGTAAGCCTCCTTGACCCTCTGCCATGCAGCCCAATACATCCGCCACACAGGCCAGAGCCCGGGCTGCCACACCAGGGTCTCCCACTCCAGCTGCAACTGAGGGACCAGAGCTGGGGGTGGCTAGGGAGGGGATCTGCCCCTAACACCCTCTGCCCAGACACTGCAGATCCCTCGTGCCTCTTCATTTTGCCTGATACATGCTTCCTGGGAATGCTCCCCACTCCTTCACCTGGCACAGTTCTCATTCTGCCAGCCAAAGCCCAGGCATGCCTCTTCACCCCCACCTAGGATACCCACTGAGGTTAAGAGTCATGCTCAGCCCCACCACCAACCAGCTGTGAGTAACTTAAATGGGGATGATGAGGTGCAACCTCTGAGGCCAAGGCTGAGCCCCCAGTGTGCCTGGGCCCCCAGCTAGAGCCAGCTGCATCCCTGGGGGCTCTGCTGAGCTCTTTGCCCACATCACAGCCCCCAATACAGAATATTCGGGACTTTCTCATATTCACAGGACCCAGAGGCTCAGCCCCAGGCCTCAGCCTCTCACCAAACTTTCCACTAACAGGGATGAAGCTTCCCAAAAACCTCAAAGTAAACTCCATGTAAGCCCCTCCCCTGCTTTAAAGTCTCATTGCTCCCTAGTACTCTTATGCAGATCACCCAGAAAGCAGGTAAGGCAGGTGATGCTGAGTCTGGCTTCTGAGCATAGATGTCCAGCATACTCACTCTGGTCCAGCATGGCCAGCAAGGGCCCAGCACAGCCCTCGAGAACAGCAGCCCGGATCATTGGGTGCAGGCTGAGGTCCTGCCGGGCCTCCAGCACATGCCGTGCCTTACGCAGGGACTGGCAGAAGAAAAGGTCCCGGCGGGAGGCCAGCGCAGTGGCCCGGTCCAAGCATGGCTGCAGCTGCTCCCAAGACAGACGCCAGCAGGCTCGCCAGCCCCGCAGGGCCTCACTACCATCCTCCTGGGGGTTGAGCATCCATAGCATGTCCCGGGGCCCCAGGGCCCTCGAGGGGTGGAGGACAGGAAAGAGGCGGGCACTGAGAAGGCAACGCTCTGCAGGAGGGGTGTCTGGGTCCCACAGGTCCCAGTCTCTGATGCAGGGAGAAGGCACATTAGCAGGAGGGAAGTGGGGTTTCATGCCTTGTCACCAAGCCCCCACTGCCTGTGAACTGAAAGCTGGCTAATTCATGGGGACACAGGTGGCACAAGTAGGCAATTCAGGGAGGGAGGCCCACATACTTTGCCTCCTTTCTCATGCCACAGAACTAAAGACTGAGCATACCCAGGAGTTTGGAGTTGCCCAGGGAGATGCTGGGGCAAATCAGGCTGCTCCAAACTACCCCAGCCCCCAGGCATAGTGGAAGAGCCAGGTGCTGCGCTAGGGCAGGAGCAGGGGCAGGGATGAGTTTCGAAGCAGCAGCCACCCTGGCCACCTAGCCCAGAGAGACCTACTGGGCCCATCAACCTTACTGAACACCTGTCTTCTGGAAAAATTCACTCCAGGACATGTTGAGATAGGTTCCTGTCCCCTGCCTCTGGGGGAAGAGGAGGAAGCAGTCAGGACTACAAGGGCCACAGGAAGGCGTTAGGATACTAAGGCCAGAGAGGACAGGAAGAGACCCAGGCACACGTGAGCAAGTTCCAAAACACTGCATAAAGCCCTGGAGCCACACGCTTCTGCGCAAGTGCCTAGAACTTGGAGCAGAATCCTGATACTAGGCCCAATCCACCACACGTGGCTCTGCAGCCAAGGAGGTTCACCTCCCTCTCTAAACCTCAGTCTCCACCTGTAAAATAGGGATAAAAGCCCCACCCAGCCCACCCTGCAGAGCAGACAAAAGGGAAGTAAAGGCCTGCTGAGACTCTACTGGCCCACATCCTCCTCACCACCTAACTATCCCTCAAGCCAGCGCTCAGAGAGCCCTGCAATGGTATGGGAACTGGGCTGAGAACCAGGGGCTCCCCAAAGCCTGGAGATGGGGCTTAGGGGAGGTAGGGTGGGCACCTACCTCCCAGCTGTCCAGACGGCCAACAAGGGTATAGGCACAGCTGGGGACACCATGCAATCGCACATGGTGCCCCTGCAAGACAAGGTCACTCAGCTCCAAACCATGCAGGGCCTCAGACTGGGCCACATCTAGGCCACTCAGGAAGCAGCCAGCTCCACAGTGAATGGGGCCCTGGCAGGGGAGAGGGCAGGTATCCTGGGTGGGCACCGCTGTCCCGAGGACCCTGCCCTCTCCTCCCCCCGCTTGCAGGCCTCACCCGAAGGTGGCAGTGCTGCAGGACACTCCCAGGAGCCAGCCGGACAGGGCCCTCCAGCAGGCAGCTGATCACGGAGCTCCCAGGCTCCAGCAGCTGCCGCGCCTGTGAAGCCACGTAGGTGGTGAAGGCCCAGGGCTGGGGGCTGCCCCAATCCTCCTCCACAGCCAAGGCCCACTCAGAATTCCTGCTGCTCCCTAAGCCTGCTGGCCAGCCAAATCCCTCCCTGACCCTGCCCTGGCCCCAGCCTCAGGCCGGTCCCCTCCCACCTTGCTCATGCTGTCCCTATGGAGTGCACTCTCCCAGCCTCCTCCTCCAGCACAAACCTGAACTCAGTAACAGAGGTGCCACCAGGTGATGGCTCCCCTCGAAAACCTCTTCCACCTGTCTAGCTACCCACACCCCTGTCACCCCGAGAGCCACTGGGAACTCCACCTGCTGCTCACCACGGCACTGGCCCAGGTCCATCACCTCAGATATGCCTGGCTCCCCAAGTGGACCCAACGGAAAGGATGGGGGAGTCTTCTCTAACCTCTCAATCAGGCAGACGTGGATGCAGAATCCTGACATGGCCACTTACTGGCTCTGGGGCCTTAGTCAAGATGCTTAATCTCTCTGCTCCCTTATTTATGAAATGGGAATATTAACACCCATACTCATAGATAATCTGTTCCAAGCATGGGCTATGCCTTCCCTTCCCCAGAGCTCCATCCCACCCGTCCCCAGGCAACCAGCAGGCACCTCTGCTGGCCTTAACTCCAAGCAGGACTTACCTCCACCTGGGAGTACACGACCTGGGCCCCAGCAGCCCTTGGGAACGTGAGGATGTGCAGGAACTCACTGGCCGAGCTGGTTATGTAGCTGTAGCTGCCGTCGGGGATGTATGCTGTAAGGACACAAGTACTGGCCCAAAGTCCCTGCCTGTGTAGATGCCAGGCTGGGCCTTGCTCTAGAAAATACATCTTCATCAGGCCCTGGGAGGGCAGGCATGGCAATGAGCCCATTGTGTCAAAGGAGAAGCTGAGATCCAGGCAGGCTCAGCAACTTGCCTAAAGTCACACAGCCAGAAAGTGGCAACACTGGTGCTGGAGGCCAGGAACAAGACACAGGAAGAAGGAAAAGAGTTCTTTCCGTGGAAATTCGGAGAGGGTATTTGTCCAGTCCACACACTAGGCCTGCCTGGTCCAGAAGCCCAGAGGGGACAGGCTGGGAGCAGCCTTATTTTGGGGGTCCTCCCATAGTCTCCCCACCCCAAAGAACTGAGAGGCAGTACCCACCCATGGTGAGGGGCTGATCACGAAGCTCACGCCACAGCTCCACCCGGGCACCCTGAAGATAACCTGTGATGTTCGCATCACCTTGCCCCATCTCGGGGGGCCGCCCCACCAGGAAGTCCTCCCTGCTCACATTCCGGGCCATGCAGAGCAGGATGTCGAAAAACAGAGACAGCTGGGACAGGGGTAGGAAGCACAGCCATTGAGGGGTTCTTGGGCAGGGCTGGAGCAGTTGCATCCCCAGAGACACTGACCCCATGAGCAAGAGTGACTGGCCCGAGGTTCACACAGCCCACAGGTGTCAGGGCCTCTCCCCAGCCCTAGCCCCACCCAAGCTACCTGGACAGGCCGGGCTCCAGAGTCCAAGCCCATGTATGTGCAGGCATCCAGGGGCGGGCTCACGTGGGTGGCTAGGAGGTGCTCAGCAGTCTCCACAGAGAAGAAGACAATCCCAGAGACCTGGGGGGGGCGTGCGGTCAGGGGGGCGAACCCACCAGGTTAGGTGGAGAGATCCAGGGTGGGAGGAGCACACGCAGATCCAGCAAGGCAGGCCGGCTGCCGTACCAGGCAGGCTCCCTCACCTGCTGGGACACTCCAGCACCCACACTCCAGGCTTACTGCAGAAGCTCCCACCAAAGGACCCCTCACCAGCACCTTCTGGGACTCCCCTCAGTTTTCAGGCCTCCTCCCAAACTTAGTTCTCCATCATCCCGAGATCCAGCCCCAGACCCTTACTCACCACTCCTATCCCCGTCCTACATCCCAGAAGGATACCCCAAATCAGACACGGCATTCCTGAACTGGCTCATATTCTGGTTCTAACCCTTCTGGTTTGGAACAACACTCAATTCCAAAGCTATCCCTTCCTCAGATTCTAGTTCCATCTGCTCCCCTGAATGCCAGTTTTAGATTTTTTCCTCAGATTTTTGGTTCTAGGCTGCCCCAGAATCTCCTAGAAGGAGTGGGACTCTGCCCTGGACAAGAAGGCAAACCCTCCCTTCCCTGTCCCATGAAGTCTCCAAAGCCCCCCAGCCCAGGCCCAGCAGCCATACCAGTGGCACCCGCCCATCAGGCCTGGCACACCGTTGTATCTCTGCCTCAGTGCCCTGGTAGTATATGTCCAAAATGAAGTCCTATGGGGGGGGTGGGTAAGAAAAAAAAAGAGTTGGGAAAGAGAGAATTAGGGAGGAGGGCATGGCAAGGGTTTTCTCCAAATGAAAATCTAGGACCCAAGTCCACAGGGGACATAGTGCCCAAGACTCCCACCTCTCAACAGTAGAGGGCGGGCTCTGAATGGCTCACAGCCCTGAGCTTGGGCACAGAGCCTGGCCCAGGGTCAGGGTGCAATCCGCGTTTAGCAGACTGTGAGCAAAAGAGCTGTTGCCATGGGAGAAACTCCTCCAAATCCAGACCATGCCAGAAAGTCCAGGACAAGAGGCTGCCCAGGTCACAGGACCAGGAGGCCATCCCAGGACGGCTCAGCTGCCCACGCTGCTGCCCAGGGGCACTACCTGGGGGTCAGTGAGGTAAACGCCATGGTTCTGGGCGTAGGTGGTGCTCCCTGGAAGGGCGATCACTCTGGCTCCTCGGAAGCCGTCCCAACTGATTCCTGCAGGTGGGGTCGTCAGGAGGCTCCCCCAGGGGACCAACCCAAGGCAGGGAGCCCCAGTCAAGAGGAGGTAAGAGCTCAGGGCAGGGGCATCCAGGCACCTCGGAAGGGAATATAGTTTCCCAAGCCAACTGGGCATTCCTCCAGGAGAATAACAGTGCCTTCCCTCCCTGAGTCCTTCCACAGAGCCCTGCAGGGCACAGGGGCAGAGCTGGGTGTGTCCATTCTGGAGACAGGCAGACTGAGGCCCAGCAGGGAGGGAAGCCCTGACTCTGCGTCTGGGCTGTATTCTCCACTCCCTGCAGCTTCCCTTCCGAACAGGGCAGCAGGCCAGACCCAGAGACAGAGCAAATGAGGAAAGGCATCTGGCAGTGGCAAGGGACGGCGGGCCCAAGCCCTCTCAGGCTCACCTGGGTTCTCAGGAACAGACAGCAGCATGTCAGTGCTGCACACCCACACACCCGGCGGGGAGCCTGGGCCCAGCTGCAGGGGGCAAGAGAACGCAGCTGGCGGCCTTGCCCAGCCCATCCTCTGCTCCCACCAGCCAGGTCTCAGCCTGCTCTGTGTGCTCCAGCAGCCATCTTGTCCAGGGGCACTCTGCCTGCTGAGGTAACAGGGGCCCCCTCCAAACTTTGGGGCCAAACCTCCCCACAGTGTGGCCAAAGTAACTTCTTGAAGCTCTAACACAGGGCACCCCATAGCCATTCTTCCAGGCATCCCCCGTCTGAGCCAGCACACCCTATAGCTGGTGGTGCCATGGGAGAGCTACGGCTCTCGGAGATGAGGCCCCATGGTGGCCACCAGCCTCACCCGGTGACTCATGATGTCCAGCAAGCAGTCCAAGTTGCAGATCGTGGCCTCCACGGGAGCCTGGGGGTTCTCCACAGGGAGACAGGTGAAGGCCCGGCCACAGTCATCGAAGGGGAAGTCTCGGCCCTGGGACAGGAACAGGGGCAGGAGAAAGAAACCTTGGGATGGAAGCCTGGGGACACAACCAGCTGTGTCAGGGCAGAAAGCCACCAAGCTAAAGAACTTTTTAAAAGTGTGTGCTTGCTGTTGTGTAAGTTTGTCAATTACATGATTATGGTGAAAAATTAGAAAATAAAGATGTGCAAAAAGAAAACTCCCTCAGGGATAATAACCATTGCCCTCATTCTGAGGTATATTCTTTCAGACTTTAATTCATTGCCTTTTTTTTTTTTTACAAAAATGAGAGTCTGAAACAGGTGAGACAACAGAACTTAACACACACATGAATGAATACAAGTAAAACTGGGGCAATAAGATTGAAAATTGTATCAGTGTCAGCATCCTGGCTGTGATTTTACTACAATTTAAAAAAATATTACCACTGGGGGAATCGGGGCAAAATTCACAAAGGCTTCTCTCTGTATTATTTCTTGCATGTGCATGTACACTTATCTTAATCAAAAGCAAAAACCTGAGTTCATTCTATACAAACGTATGTGGGTGGCCTTTTCCACTGAACAATGAAAATACATTAAGTGAATGCACAGTGAGCCAGGCCAGCCCCATTTTAAGCATTTACATGCATCATCTCAGCATACCCACATGAAGTAGGAACAGCTGCCACCCTCATTTTACAGATGAGGAAACTGAGGCCTAGGAAGGGTCAAGTGACTTGCCTAAGGGAGCTGTTAAGTCTCTTTCCAGGTCAATGCATAGAGTTAGAAGGCCCTTTAAATCACTGTCTAATATTCCACCAGGAGGATGTGCTATCTATGTTTAACCAGTTCCCTATTTTTGGACACTTGGATCAATTCTGATTCTGATTCTTCCGGATAGGCACAATGAAAACCTTGCACACACACAAAAGTAAGCCACCACTTAAGTCCCATCTAACCCTAAGGATTGATGTTCCAGCCCTTTACAGAGCCCCTGCCCAGTATTCTACTAACCATGTGCAGGATGAGGATCCAGGCTGAGTGCAGGACATCCGATGTGACCACCTGTCAAGAGTGGAAAAGCTCTGCTGACAGAAGCTGGGGCAGACAGCACCCAAGGATGGCACCCCCTTGTCCAGGGAGAGACCCCAACGCAAATCCACTCAGATACACAGGAACAGAAAACAATGTCAAGACTAATAACCACAGGCAGGCAAGGAGCCCATTGGTACTCCACCTGGGCCACTTCCCTGCCCCCTGCTTTTAAGGAAGGCTAAAGGCAGAAATGTGGGTCTGGCTGGCTAGCTGACTAACTCATGGTAAGTCAGCTCTATGGCAACTACTCAGTGGTCCCCTCCCCAGCTTGAACCACCTCACTCTCTACACCAAGGTGCCATGCAAGCAAGGTGGCTGAGTGAAGCAGCTGTGTGCATTGAGAGGGACCCTGATTCCCATGCCCTGTGCAAAAGGGGCAGCCACACCTCAGTTCCAGCAAACAGCTGCTGGGAAGGAGCAGCCACAGTAGCAAGACCAAATTTTTCAAGAGAAACCAGAAAGCCTAACGAGATATTGACAAAGTCTAATGACATACTGACTTTCTAAAACCACTATGAAGGCTGGCCCCACCTTCTGCCATCACCTGGATGAGTCTGCCCAACCTACAGCTACAAATACTGATACCAAACGCTGAACTGGCCAGGGATGGAGCCAGAAGAGCTGGTAACCTTGGAAACCCCTATCCGTGTTCTGACAAGGACATGTGCCCAAGGGTAGCAGTTCCTGGGCACACTCACAGTGAAGCCTGCCCGGGCACTCAGGTGTTCAGCAGCCACCAGCAGGGCATTGAGGGTGGCTCCTCCGCTGCCCACGCGTGTCTCAGGGTCCTCCACAGCCAGCAGCAGGGTCCTGGCGGGGATCTGCTCCCGCTTCTGCCGCACTTCCAGCTCTGTGGTCAGAACACAAGCTGGGACCAGCCACCCAGCCTCCCAGTCCTGGTCCAAAGCACCTGCAGTGAATCTACTGATAGTCATTATTTTTATCTCCTTTGACGTGGTTTTTTTTTTAAAGGGTTGTTTAAGGTAAAATTGACATATATCATTATATTAGTTTCAGATATACAACATAATGTGCTATTTGTCACAAATACAGAACACTTCGTGAATTTGCATGTCATCCTTTCACAGGGCCATGCCAATCTCTGCATGGTTCCCATTTTAGCACGTGGGCTGCCTCAGGAAGCACTGAGTAGCTTTTCATCTAGCAGCTCATCAGACCTCTGCCCAGCTCTGCGTGGTAAGCACACTCACTCTCATTTTACAGATGAGAAAACTAAGTCTCAGTGAAGAGACATGATGTGTCTGAGGTTGCCTGGCTAGAAACCAGCAGAATCTGGGCTTGAACCCAGGTCTGCCTGGCTCCTGGGGCTGTGAGGGTCTGAAGGGGATTCTATAGCAGGGGCAAGTGGGTGGAAGGTCCACCTACCTCTCTGGAAGACCTGGACGCTGTCTTTGTACTGGCATGTAAGGATGATGACAGTCCAATCAACCCCCTTCAGCTGCTCCATTCTGGCTAAAGTTGAAGGGTTCCCTGAGGCAGAGATACAGGTGTGTGTGTGTGAATGTTTTTTTTTAATTATCATACCCCAAAATGGACTATTTCTGGTGTATAGTTCTATAAATCTTAACACATTCATAGATTCTTATGGCCTCCACCAGTATCTGCACCCAAAAACTCTCCCCCATGCTCTCCCCCATCTGCACCCCTCCTCCATCCCTGACAGCCACAAGCTACAGCTGGAAGGTCAGCTTTGGAGATTAGCTTCTTTCACGAAACGTAATGCCTCTGAGATTCATCCAGGTTGGCCGGGCCTATTAGTAATCCTTTTTCTTTTTTTGCCAAGCAGTATTTCATTGAATGGACGTTCTCTACCCACCCATTAAGGACACTGGGCAGTTCCTAGGTTTGGGGAATCATGAAGAGAGCTGCTATAAACATTCCCTGGCAGGTTTAGTGTGAACATAAGACTTCATCTCTACGAGGTGTACACCCATGGGTGGGATTGCTCGGTCACCTGATGAGTGTTATCTTTGATTTTATCCACCTGGGTACATGTGACACCCTCAGGAGAGGAATGAGGGGCGCACGGTGGGGTTGACAGTGGATCCCACCTTAAAGCACAGGGCTGCCCTTTCTGTACCACTGGTGCCTCATCATTCAAACTCTGGCTGTGAGCTGGGGGACAGGGAAAGAGGAAGGTTCTAACTTCCAAGGCTCCTGAGGCTTACGGCAATTCGCTAGAGAAGGGGGTAGCTGTGGGAGGGGTACACCGGCCTGTTCAAGGGGATCTGGGCTGCGTGCCAACATCACCCACTACAGGGACCTCCCCTCCAAGAGGCTGCAAGCCAGAAGTTGGCTGCTACCTCACCCGTCAGCCATCTCCCTTCAGGGCACTCTGTGCACAAGGCAAAGGTGGGCCAAACCTATGGCTTCATCCCTTTCCCCCAACAATCGTCTCCTACCAGATGGGAAACCAGTGCTACTCCAGAGCCCCTGGCCTCCCCCTCTGTAAACAAGTCCCCAGGAATGCCGGGGCATCTACCTCTGGCAGGGCTCTGGACACTAAGCCACACAGCAGTCCACCCCCACCGCTTCCCTCCAACCCCCAAAGCTCAGTGTGGGGAGGGGCAGTGGAAGCAAGCTGTGTGCAGTCCCAGCAGTGCCCGGATGAACGTCCAGCAGCCAGCCCATGCTCCTGCTCGCTGCTGACAGGATGCATGAACCTCAGCAACAGATTCTTCTTATGCCAGACTCTGCTGCCACCAAGCCTACGGTTAGGGCTGACAGACACCACCGCATAGCAACACCCACACTCCCACAAGCTTTCAGGGAAATCCTCCACCACCAACAGAAACTGCTCTGTTCCCTGTTCAGCCCAGGAGGGGAATCCAGAGGGGAAATCTGAGCTGGACATCTTGGCCAGGCATCTGAGGACAAAGGCATTCCCCAGGAAGCCCATCTGGCCTTTCCAATAAAGGAGGCAGCGAGGAATTCCAGCTTGGCCACCAACTTACTGTGTGATCTTCAGTACCCCTAACCCTCTCAGGCCCCCTGCAGCAGAGAATGTAACAGACTAATGCCCCCAGCTTGTTCACATAGAGGCCATGTTCCCTCCAACTGCTCACAACCAATGACTTAGCGCACCAGGGACAGAGACAGGCCCATTCCTGCAAGACGGAGGTCCTCTGACAGGCAACCGTGACTCCAGGAGTCCCAGTAGACCCAACAGAAACTGTCTTAGACCAGCACTGAATTCTGACAACCCTCTACCCATTCCTCCTTTCTTCTGAAACACCCTCAAAGGGAGCAGACTGACAACTCCCCCTGCTTCCTCCAGCTCCCCTACCTTTCCTCCCCTCACAATAAATCTCTTGCAAGTCTAACCTCATGTTGGCCTCTGCCTGAACCAACATGGGGAGTATATCATCCCCTTCTTGGCACCTTCAAAGGAAAACAATTACTGTAAGAACCTCTAACTTAATGTCTGGAAAGTACTATCTTTTCATCCTTACAGATGAATAAACTGAGGCACAGAGAGTTTAAGTAACTTATTCAGGGTCACACAGCTAGCAAGTGTGGCAAAGCCAAATTTGACCCCAGATACTTTTTTTCCCCATAGTCCATTCTCAACCATTACATCAAACCTCCTTTGTAAGGCTGAAGAAAGAACAAAAGGAACAAATACATGTAAAGAACTCAGTATGTATTAGCTATTATAATTATGATAAAGGCTAAACACAGGTGACAACACAATGGGGACGATGTTGGTAACAGCCACTACGACTGAGCTCACCCACTTTGGTCCAGTTAAGTCATTATGATTTTTCACAGGGTATTATTTTTGCAGGATAAGTATTTTTACTCATCCCCACTAGCAGATGCTGCAGCCATGACTAGGAGCTGGGTTGCTCCAACTCTTACTGAGGTGATGGTGATAATGATACTTAGTACCAAACAAAGGTGCTGGAAGACAGCAAGGATGAAATGCCCCAAGAAGGTCTAAGCCCATCTTGGTCTCAGCATGGTGACTGGGAGACATGGCAGGTGACAGGTAATGGCCAGAGGGAGGAGGGCAACCCCACCTGGACTGCACCCTACTAGAGACTAGGGCAGAAAAGTCCTGGGCTGGGAATCAGCCCTCAGGGCTCTATCTCGACCTCTACCTCTTCCTGTGTGATCTTGAGCAGGTTACTTAACCTCTGAGCCTAACCTGAAAACTAGACCTCAAAATACCAACCGGCTAGGGCTGCTGCCAGCATTAAATAAAATGTAAAATATGTGGTACACAGTAGAGACTTGATGAATGTTAAGTAATTCTCTCCAGTGGGGAAAGAAACAGGACACTAATATCTTGGCCCAGAAGTTGGTGGGAGTGAAGGCTCTGAAATATTCTCTGGGTCAAAGATGCCCATGAAGAAAAAAATCAGGGAAGGCCTGAGAAATCAAGAAAGGCTGAGGAGCATGCCTCGGCAGATCAGCTAAAAGGGTATTTTCTAAACACAAAAGGTGAATGACACTGGTAGCCAACACTTAGGACACCATGCCAAAGGCATTGCAGTATGGGCTCAGATGACCCACCAAATAGCACAATGAGTTGGATCTTTATCACAGGAAACCGGAGCTTGAAGAGGTGAACTAGTCTGCCCAAGGACCACACAGAGCTAGTACAGACAGGCCACATGTGTCCAACTCCAAGATTCATGTTCTTAACCACCCTCAAAAAAAAAAGACATCTCTCCTGGAGCCTCTGTCCTTTGTCATACCTTCTATTTGTACAGAAAACTTGGAAAAGAATACCTCTATTCAAATATTCTGCCCACTTTCAATAGAACTTCACCTAATGAAGCCATACTGAAATATTATTTAATATCCTCAGCCACATGCTGCCCAAAATTGGGTAGGGAACGGGAGCCAGGGACAGAATAAAATAAAGCCTCTTCATATATGCATTTTGAAGAAAGGTAGGGCAGGGGTTTTGCATTTTTAAGCTTTAAAGGGAAAAACAGGCTCATGGAAGGGGTCTGATTTGGCTTCTCAAAAAAAAAAAAAGGCAAAATTGGGAGTAAAATTGCACCGTAAATTACACAAACAGCATGTGATGACGAGCCCCGATGGGGTAAACTGAAGCCGAAGCCGCCTCAAAGCACAATCAGCAGCGCCGGCATCCAAAGCCCCACGCGCCTTAGGGAACGGACTCCTGGGACCCGTATTCCTCCCGGTCCCGGGGGTCCACAGGTGCCGTGGCACCGGCCGGGTCCTTGAGCGCCCGCTGAAAGACCCAGGCCAAGGGCTGGCGGACCTGCAGACGCTCCCTACAACGCCGGCAGACTTCCTGAAGGCTCTACCCCGCCGTGGAGCCAGTGGCCCGGGTCTGTACTGCCAGTCCGAGAGGGTGGGCCCCGGAAACTGCGGGGTCTGCGGCGTGCGAAGTAAGGACCCGCGCGGACCGACGTACCTCCTTCCGCCAGGCGTTCGGCGCGGCGGACTCTTTAACGGAGGGCGTGCGTTCCTTCGCGGTACACCCTGGGAAATGTAGTTTCCCCGCCTCTGCCAGCCCAGTCTTTCCCTCCCAAAAAACCAGCGCCGAGCTCTTGCACCGGCAAGTGGGTATGGTCAGGATGGTTCCATTTCCCAAAAGGCAGTGAGTCTTCAGATCGAGAAGGGTGATGAGACGGGAGAGGGCGGCTACGTTGGCCCGCAAAACTACAACTCCCGGAGGAACCAATGCGTCTTAAAGGCTTGTTTTCTGGGACTCGAGTTTCCAGTTTGGGGGTTTATTTCTTTAACCTTCCAGCCGGGACCTGGGGTAGCTTCTTCTCTAGGGAGAAAAAAAAAATCCATTGGGGCAAAAAAGCCCCACCCCTGTTGCGCGAGCGGGGGCGGCTACCGCTGGATTAGCAGTGGGCAGTGCTTTCGCGGGTTTCATCACGTGGGTCCTTCCGGAGAAACTCTGAAATGGGAAGAGGATCTGTGGAACTTCTGGAAAAGTTGTGAATGGCAGCCTTGTTTGTAATAGCAGAAAATCGGAAACTTCCTCTAGGGTACTGGAGAAATAAGCACATCCGTACAGTGGAATACCATGCAGCTCTTAGAAAGAATGAAGTAAAACTGTATGTACAGTAGGGAATGGTGTTCAAGACATTTTGTATAAAGAAAAGCACGTTGCAAAAGGATGTGTACGCGAAGCCACTCAAGTCAAAAGTAACGTATATGATTGGAGACTGACGAGAAATAGGCTTGAGATGGATTAATGATTGTGCATTGAGCATTGACTCCCCTATACAGAATTTTATTGTTGTTAACAACCATTTGATCAATAAATATGAGAGATGCCCTCTCAAAAAAAAAAATTCATACATTATGGCCTGCATTTTCCAAAAATATAAAGGTCATGACAGAATTACTCCAAGTTAGAAGAAACTACAGATATGATAACTAGATGCAATATGTGATCCCAGATAGTATTTTGGAAAGATCTTTTTACTCTTTATTGAAAGCCATTATGGAGACAACTAATGATAGATGAATAGGGTCTGTAGATAAGAAAAAAAGTGTATTAATATTAATTTCCAGATGTTGATACCTGTATTTTGGTTATAGATGAGAAAATGTCTTTGTTCGTAGAAAATACACACTGCTGGACTTAGTATTTAGGAATATAAAGGGTATATGTCTGCAAATGACTCCTATTTGGTTCAAAATAAAACTGGCTTGGGCTCTCTTGTCCCCTCCTGGAAAAAAAAAAAAAAGTAACGTATATGGGCATATAGTATGTATATGGACAGGAACAGGACTGTAAAGGAGGACACCCTGAGCCGAGACTGCTAGGGATGGGGATAGACAAGGAGAACTTGAGTTCTATATGTAAGTTTGAATTTACAGGAATGTACTTGCCAAACCTACTGTCGTTAATAGGAAGGCTGAGTGGCCCTGCATCCAGTCTCAAAGGAGGTGGAGGACCCCGCTCTAACTGTGTAACCTAGTTACTTGGTTGCTCAGCATCTCCTTGTCGCCATCTGAAAAATGGGCTAATAATAGTATCAAATGGCTGGGATTGTTGTGAGGCTAAGATAAACGCTTGATTCCATAGTAAATGCTCAGGAAATAGTACCCATTACGGCGAGTAGTAGTATTGTTATTCCCATGCTGCCCCGTTAAAGCAGGGTCTTTGGTTTGTCCAGTATTGTATCCTCAGTCATTACAACAGTGCCTAGGACATTGTAGGTAGTTGAGAAAATTTGTTGAATGAATGAAAAAAGAGTGGTCCCCTGCTCAGCTCCCACTATCCTGCCTCATCCCCCAAATCTCTCCTTGCCTCAATCTTCTCCCATTGGAGTCACTTGCCCCTCTTCACCTGGTTCAGGTCTGATCCTCCTTCCCCCACTTCAGTGCCTGTTCTTTCTTCTGTGGACCCAGGAGGCCTCTAGGGAAGAGATAAACTGCCTCCCATTGCTGCTTTTCTCAGCAATGCAGAGCCCTGCTCTGAAGTGGAGTGAGAGGCAGAGATACCTGCAACAGGAACTTCAGGGGAAGCTCAAGGAAAACAGTGTGCCCCAAGGATTTCAGAGGCAAAGGGCTTCCCCCGCAGCTCTGACGGCAGGCATGCTGGGGTGGGCGTGAGTGCTCCAAGGCCACTCTAGCACTTCTCTATCAGAAGAAAGACACTCAAAGGTTTGTAATAATAATGTGAAGCCTTCAGTGCAGTCTAGCAGCAGCAGACATAAAAATGCTTAGTTCTCTGCTCTCTGTATAGTCTAGGGTAGACAAAGCCGTACAATGTTCTGATGCTTTAATATAGGGTATAGAGTCTAGTGGTTAAATATAGAGGTTTGAAATAAGACAAATCCTCACCAGTTCCCAACACTTTATGTGTAAGCCGCTCAACCTCTGAGCCTCAGTTTCTCCATCTGTAAGAATAAATTGGTAAAATTCAATAACCTAAGACACATAAAGGGGTTAGTACCATGTCTGGCCAGGATAAGCATCCAAATTCCATATTAAATGAACATGCTGCCAGGGTGCAAGAGTCCAGACCCAGGAAGGCTTCTTGGAGGAAGTGCAATCTGCAGGGCCCTGGATAAGACGTGTGGCTGTTGCTGGTAGTGGGAAATCCCTGTGGGAGCCAGGACTGCACACAGGGATATCTTAGGTTGGGTTCCCTAGATTCAGAGCCTGATAACAGGGATTCTTGTGCAAATGATTTATTGGGGGCAGTGAGAGAAGCAGGATGATAAGACAGCGGAGGAAGCCAATAAAAAAAGTGGGTTCCCCTAAGCCTAGTCTCAGTCTGATCTTTCAGGGAGTTCTGGAACATAAATGCACCACAAGGTTTATCCCTTTCAGAAACAAGGGAGCTGGACTTTGTACTCCACGTCAGTCATTTATGGCTGTGGAACACTGGGAGGTGGGGAAGGAAGAGCATAATTGCCCCGGCATCTCTGGGCAAAACAGCTCAGGTAGAGTGAGGACAGTTCTCTGGAAAAAAGTGAAGGTGTGAATCATTAGCTGCCGACAACACAATAGCTAGAAAACGGGTGCACCATCCCTGTAAAGGGATATAAACAACAGCACTTACTACAGGAGGACTGGCAAAGAGATGGGGGGAACTGGGTGAAGAGAATGGGGAGAGGATATTAAACTCTGCTGCTGGATCTACCAAAGAGAAACTGGCCTGAGTAGGCATCCAAATTTCATAGTAAATAAGCAGCTGATAATGGGCTTTAGAAATTAAAACACAGACTTAATGGAATAGCCAAACAGTAAACCCTTTCTGGGGAGCTGTCAAGTGTACTTTTATCATTAACTGTCCCCTCTTCCCGCAAGCCTGTCTGAGCATTACCATTGACAGATACCTTGTGCAGTATTTTCCCAAGAGTGCCTCCATAGGATGTTAACAGGTGCTACAGAGGGGGTGCAGATTTTATGAAACAAAGGTAGACAGGTTTATTTTCTTCTCACAACTTTTAAGAAACAATATACTGGATAAACAAAACCTGGTATTTTAGTCCGAACAATGGACTATTATGCAGCCATAAAGAAGAATTAAATACTGATTAATACATCCCACAACATAGATGAGCCTTGACAGCACTATGCTAAGTGAAAGAAGTCAGATACAAATGACCATGTATTGTACAATCCCACTTACATGAATATCTAGAACAGGTAAATCTGTAGAGATACTTATGGCAGAAACATATGTAGAGACAGAAACAGATCAGTGGTTTCCAGAGGTAGGGGTGGGGGAATGGCAAGTGACTGCTTACGAAGTACAGGGTTTTCTTTTGGGATGAGGAAAATATTTGGGAACTAGATAGAGCTATTGGTTACAAAATATTGTGAATATACTAAATACACTGGGTTGTATACTTTAAAATGGCTAACTTTATGTTCTGTGAATTTCACCTCAATTCTAAAAACAAAAAAAGCAAGCTCAATGTGTTTGTTGCTAATTTGATGCTAATGGGATGTCACTTCTTTCAGGCCTTGTCAGAGCACAGAGCTGGAAAAAATACCTATGTTAGGCAGAAAAATAAACATGAGCAGGATGGAGAGAGAATAAAGACAGTAAAGCCCACTAACAAAAGAGTTAACGCTTTAACAAAAGAGTTAACCAGATAAAACCAGAGAGCCAGAAAAGACTCACAGAGTTAATGAGTTAATCAGTTGAAGTTCCAAAGGCCAGGAGTGACTTAGAATGTCCGGATATTCCCCAGACAAGAAAAAGTATCCAGGGCAGCCCATGTCTTCCTTGTATCAATTAGATCATACCATTGTAAAATCTACTTAGCTTGCAAAAGGCCCAGTTTATTCTTTAATTTAATTTATATGCTGTTTTTTTCCTTTTCTTTCATCCCCTTAATCAAGTAACTTTGTAACCAGGGCAGGAGACAGACCTCGGAAATGTAAATAAACATATGTGAACAAAGAATGCCAGGATCTGGGCCAACATAGTCATCTAAATAACCTTACTTTTAAGACAAAACTTAAAAGGAATTAGGAATCACCTGTATACATCATGTCTTATGCTGACCCTTACCCAAAAGCCCTGTGAAACCCCAGACCCTAAATCCTTAGGTGCACCTCCTCTCTGAGGTTGCCCACACTCCCCTTTCTTTAAGTGTCTCTCTGTTCTACTCCAGGTAAGTAGGGAGGGGCTACTGAGAGCTCTGATTTAGGCTCACAAGTTCCCATCACCTGGGTGACCAGGACGATGGAAGTGCAGCTATAGATCAGGCTCTTGGGCAGCCTGCCTGAAAATCTCTTTTGCTTCTGGCAAGTTCTCAGAACTAATCTCACTCCATCCAGTGCTCTGTGGCTCCCCCAAATCCTGGGGTGGTAGTAGGGAGTTAGTTCCCATGCCCTGCAGATTCAAGCGGACACAGGATACCAGGTGACACTGGCTTTAGGAGTTGGCAAGGGGTAGTATGCCCAATGCCTGGAAGGAGTTCAGTAAACTTGCTTTTCCTGCCTCTGTTTTTCCTACCCTCTGCTTTATTCAAGTAAACCAGCCTTTGTCTACTTTGACTCTGACCTACTCCTCCCTTCGAGTATATTCAAATAAAACCTTAACTCTGCTTCACTACTGTGTGTCTTCCCTTCAATTATTTGTTGTGGCAGGGACAAGAACAGAGGGGAACAAACTCAACCCCCAACACCTGTATGTATGGGGAACCTTTGGGCTAGCATGTAAAGCATTTCATAAGCATGTTAGGCTAGGAAGTCCTTTTCTAGAGGAGCATTTCACAGAGCCAGGTGTGTCATGTAGCACACCTCGGAGAGGCTGATCCAGTGCAGGGAGCATTGGTGGAAAGTGGGTGCCTTAAAATGAGTCCCCTAGGGCAGTAAGGATGAGACACAAATGGAAGAATGACTTGTGTTTGAATCAGCACCTTTCTTCTGCCTTTTTGTATAGCCTTTGAGTATCAGTCCCAGTTGATCCACCAGAACGAACAATGGTGTCCATCAATATAATTGAAAAGACAATTTAAAAATCTTGGTATTTTTTTATGGCTTCTCTCTCACTTACCAACTTTACATTTCCCTGTATGGCCCCGGAAGATGACTGGTTAGCCAGAGACAGGTAAGATTCCTCAAGGGAGGAACAACCTAAGACAGGCACAGTCGCAGAGGGGCCATCAGGTGAGAAATCGGGGAACAACAGTGGTGAAGCTTAGAACCTCACCCCCCCCCGTTTTGAGAGAAAGCTTCTGCATACATGGATGTTTTATTGCCCTTGTCTAGCTCGGATTAGCACATAGTCTACAGGCACACACATGATCATCTACAATTGCTCTCTTACAACACTAAACTATGTTTTCTACCTTTATCTTGCATCTACCTACCACTTCAGCATTTTATTAAAAATTAAAATAATAATAATAATAAAGGGAGAAATGTGGGATCCACATACAAATCAAGTATAAAAATCAAACGAATATTCATATTTGACCTGATTGTTTATAATTCATAATGCGTGATCAGAACAGAAAGTTTCTGTGGTATGACTGCCCTTGTACTGTTCACCATGTAAGAACTTATTCACTATGTAAGAATTCGTTCTCCATATAAGAACTTGTTCGCTATGCTTCAGAAGATTGGAGACTGACGAGAATTAGGCTTGAGATGGATTAATGATTGTGCATTGAGCATTGACCCCCCTATACAGAATTTTATTGTTGTTAACAACCATTTGATCAATAAATATGAGAGATGCCCTCTCAAAAAAAAAAAATCTTGGTATTTCTTAAGTCTGTCAGAGTACTTAACTAGATCTCAAGCTCTTAGAAGGCAGAGTCCAGTTCTTCAATTTTAGTGTATTTCGCAGTGCCTGCCACAGTGATTTGCACATAAGGAATAGGTAGTGTGAATTACATGAATTACCTAATAAGCCACTTAACCTCTCTGAGCTGCCTACCAGTTTAGTTGCTCTGGAGGTTAAGAAGTAGTGATTAACTTAATCACTATTTTTTGAAGGTCTGTTTGGACTTAAACAAGTCAGTCCCCTGCTCTCCAATAGTATATTATCCATTGACATAATGATAACAAAAGATACCATCAATGGAAGCTTCCGAAGGCCTGTTCATTTAATTTTAAATTTGGATTGTTAACATTTGGATCATTTTTAATCTTTGCTTTTACAATGCTATAGGTAACTCTGTATGTAACTCCATCTCTATAGGTAACTAAGAACACATGCAAATAGGATACTTTCTTTGAAATTGCTAGGTCAAGGGGTATGTGCATGTGTAATCTGGAAATATTACTAAGTTACTTTTCCTAGAAATTACAGATTTCCAGTTACACTGGCAGTGTGTAAGAATCCTTCTTCCCCACACTTGCTGACATAGTTATCAAGCTTTTTGATCTCTGCCAATCTGGCAAGCAAAAAATGATATTTCAGTGTGGTTTTAACTTGCATTTCTTTTAATAAGAGTGAAGCTCTGAGAAAATAGGGGTTCTAAGGATGTGGAGAAATTGGAACCCTTCTGCACTGTTGGTGAGAATGTAAAACAATACAGCCACGAAAAACATTATGATGGTTCCTCAAATATTAAAAACGGAATTATCATATGATCCAGCAATTCCACTTCTGGGTACACCTAAAAGAACTGAAAGCAGGGACTTGGAGAGATATTTGTATACCCATGTTCTTAGCAGCATTATTTGCAATAGGCAAAATATGGAAGTAATGTAAGTGTCCATCAACAGATTAGTGGATGAAGTGTGGTATGTACAGTTGACTCTTAAACAGTGGTTTGAACTGCAGGGCTCTACTTACATGCAGATTTTTTCAATAAATATATTGAAAACATTTTTGAGATTTATGACAATTTGAAAAACATTTTTTTCTTTAGTTTACTTTATGGTAAGAATATAGTATATAATACACCATACAAAATATGTATTAATCAACTGTTATCAGTAAGGCTTCCAGTCAACATAGGCTATTACTAGTTAAGTTTTGGGGGAGTCAAAAGTTATATACGGACTTTCATCTGTGCAGGGCAGGGGTAGTAGGGTAGGCACACTAATCCCCACATTGTTCAAGAGTCAACTATACATACAATGGAATATTATTCAGCCTAAAAAAGGAAGGAAGTCCTGACATATGCTACAACATGGACCAACATCAAGGGCATTATGCTAAGTGGAATAGGGCCAGACACAAAGGACAAATACTGTCCTCATACTTACATGACTTCATAGTCAAATTCACAGAGACAGAAAGTAGGATGGTGATTATCAGGAACTGGGGGAAGGGAAGAATGTGAAGAGTTATTGTTCAATGGATACAGAATTTCAGTTTCACAAGATGAAAAATACTCTGTGAGTGGCTGGTGATGATGGTAGCATAACAGCAGGAATGTACTTAATGCCACTGAACTGTAAGCTTAGAATTGGTTAAGATGATAAATTTTGATGTGAATTTCACCACAATTTTTAAAAAATGAAGCTCTGAGCAGACTCACAGATTCCAAGAAGAGACTAGCGGTTACCAAAGGGAAGGGGTTGGGAGGGAGGGAGAAGGGGATTAAGGGGCACTATAATCCATAATCACAAAATAGGTATGTCAAGGTCACGGGGAAGGCAGCACAGCACAAAGACGAGTAATGACTCTGCAGCGTCTTAGTACTCTGATAGACGGTGACTACAATGTGGTGGGGGGGGATTGATAAGGGTGAATGTTAAAACCACAATGTTGCTCATGTGAAACCTGCACAAGATTGTGTCAATGATACCTTAATTTAAAAATAAACAGTTCCTTAAAAAAGAAAATGAAGCTCTGCATCTTTTCATGTCAGAGCCATTGCATTTCCCTTCCTGTGAATTGTTTGTTGATATCCTTTTCACATTTCCCATTGGTTTCTTGGTCATCTTGCTGATTTCCAAAAACCTTTTGTATTAGCCTTTTACCTCTGATATAAAGTGCAAACATTTCTTCCATTTTTCTATCGGCTTGGTTTTGGCTTTCAGCTAAGTGTGAAGTAGAGATTAGACTGAAAAATTTTAAACCATTTTATTATGGAAAACTTCACACACATGCAAAAGCAGAAAAATGTTACAATGAACCTCAAGTAATCATCATCTCCCAGTCCCAACAATTATAAGTTTACACAATGTTGTGTCTATACCTCTATCACAACCGTAATTATTTTGAAGCAACCCTCAGACATCTTATCATTCCATCCATAGGATTTCAGCATATATATCACTAAATTAGGTCTCTTAAAACAACAAAAATAACCACAACACCGTTAGCACACTTAAAATCAATAATTGCTTAGTAGCTAATGGTCAGTGTTCAAATTTCCTCCACTCTCATAAAATTTTCTTTCAGTTTATTTGACCTAGAATTCAAATAAAGTCCATATGCTGCAACTAGTTGATACAGTTTTTGGAAATTCACAGATGCTCCTCTATGTCTTTTTTAAAAGTTTGCTATGCATGCATCGAACAACTGGGTCCTTTGTCCTGAAGTTTCTTACTGAATGTTTTTTATTGCATTCTCATGGTTCCAAATAACACATTCCTCTGATACCTGTATGTTCTGTCTATTGGTTGTCAGATTTAGGGTGATTTCTTTTTCAACACTGCTTTCAGAGTATTATATTTCTATCAGGGGTCAGTTATCTGTTTGTCCTAAAAAAAAGCCAGTTGTCTTAATTTTTCATGATATTGGTAGCCATTGGTGATTTTTTTGCCTAGATACATTAACTTATTCAGAGTTGACTTAATTTTTCAGCAAATGGCTCCCCAACTGCCCCTGCACCATT
This sequence comes from Manis javanica, assembly GCF_040802235.1. Classification (NCBI taxonomy): domain Eukaryota; kingdom Metazoa; phylum Chordata; class Mammalia; order Pholidota; family Manidae; genus Manis; species Manis javanica. Next base: position 52,826,950 of record NC_133172.1, read on the forward strand.
ATAGAATAATTCATCTTCCCTCTACCAACTTATTTGAGATGCATCTTTACCATATGTCAAATTTCCATGAGTATTTATTTCCAGACTTGCAAGTCTATGTCATTGATCTTTCACACTATTAACTGTACCTCTATGATATATTTCATATCTTCATTACTGTTAGTTTTTTCAAAATTTCTTGACTAGTCTTGTTTGTTGTATCCCAAATGAATTTTTTTTTTGAGAGGGCATCTCTCATATTTATTGATCAAATGGTTGTTAACAACAATAAAATTCTGTATAGGGGACTCAATGCACAATCAATCATTAATCAACCCCAAGCCTAATTCTCAACAGTCTCCCATCTTCTGAAGCATAACGAACAAGTTCTTACATGGTGAACAAGTTCTTACATAGTGACTAAGTTCTTACATGGCGAACAGTGCAAGGGCAGTCGTATCAGAAACTTTTGGTTTTGATCACACATCATGAACTATAAACAGTCAGGTCAGATATGATTATTCATTTTATTTTTATACTTGATTTATATGTGAATCTCACATTTCTTGCTTATTTTTTTTTAAATAAAATGCTGAAGTGGTAGGTAGATGCAAGATAAAGGTAGAAAACATAATTTAGTGCTGTAAGAGGGCAAATGTAGATGATCAGGTGTGTGCCTATAGGCTAAGTATTAATCCAAGCAAGACAAGGGCAAAAAAACATCCACGGATGCAGAAGATTTCTCTCGAAACAGGGGGTGTGAGGTTCTAAGCCTTCCCTCTCTTGATCCCCAATTTCTCACCTGATGGCCCCCCTGCGACTGTGCCTGTCTTAGGTTGTTCCTCCCTTGAGGAATCTTACCCATCTCTGGCTAACCAGTCATCTTCCGGGGCCATGCAGGGAAATGTAAAGTTAGTAAGTGAGAGAGAAGCAATATTCTTTGAAAAGGTTAAGCTTTTTACTTCTTTGCAGATTTATGCCCTGTGGCTTCTATGCTCAGCATTTGTCTTGAGGTATGTTTACCACTTGGAAGAATTATGATATTTGGTAATTTTCTATATAAGGCATGAATTCTAGTAAAGGGCTGTAATTAGGAAGGAAGAAGAAAAGCTATAGAAGTAGCAGACGGAATAAAACATGGGAAGATTGATTATTTCTTTGACATAACTTCTTGTAGAGTAACATAAGCATGTATAGGTTTTAACAAACTACTAATAAAATTGCGTACACACATTAACAGAATAGGAATACAGATACATAACAAAAGCAGACCTACAATTACCAGCCATATCCAGTGAAACCAAGAAAACCAGTTAGGTACCCTATGCATTGTAAAAACTTATAAATAATATGATGGATATTGTCTAATTGAATTTGAATAGTTTGAGAAAAATCAGACAAATTAAAACAACACATTCCTGGGACCTGTTCACATCCCATATGTTCTTTTAACAGTAGATAGTCTATAGTTGCATGATTTTGGAGCGCTGCAACTTGCACCTCTCCTAATTCTTGGTTGAGTTCCGACAATATAGATCCAGTCAAATTTGTTGTTTTACTGTATGCACAGGCCAGCTTAGATAGCTCCTTCTTCATTCCAATGGCAAGTCCAGGAACCAGCGGGATGAATGTAGCTACCACTGCAACAGCGCCAGGATCTTTGTTGAAGTTTTTGGATGATTATCTTCTGGAATGACTCTTCCAGAGGATGTTGATGTTGGAAGTTCTTCTTCATATCGTATCTTAATTCGTTTGATCCTCTGTATAAACAGAAACAAACCCTTTGCCCACACTTTGATATGATCTTTATACCATTGTGAAGAACCTATTGGAGACCACCAGACAGGAACTGCTTTTTTTTTTTTTTAAGAGAAAGAAATATTATCAGAAAAATGTACTTCCATAGCTGATCATCTGGCACCCTTTAAAAGATCAAAATTAAGGATATGTAAAGCATGCATTAATCGTTGATTTGCAGTTAATTTTATCCTATCAGGGAGTAATCCCCCCCCTTTTTTTGTTATCATTAATCTACAATTACATGAAGAACCAAATGAATTTTTTAAATCAATTTATTTACTCCTCTCTCCCATCTCAAAAAAAAAAAAGAACAAAACACTGGTGTTGTTTTTGTATTGGGATCACGTTAAATTAGTAGATTGATTTGATTTCTTTTTGAGAGTCTTCTTACCCAAGATCATAGGATTTTTATAACATATTTATATTTATAACTTAATCTTTATAACAACTCTAAAAAAATAGGGTCTATTATAATTCCCATCTTAGAGATGAAAGAACCACATAACTTGCTCTGGGTCACGCAAACCATTAGTTGTGGGAACTGCCAGATTGGTTTGATTTTAAGCTTCAGTCCCCCAAATAGAAACCCAAGGAAGGAAGGAGCTGGCTCCTCTTCGCACCTTACTATTTGAAAACTGCCTCCAAAGCCCCATGCTCTCATCCTCTAAGTTTGTCATGTTCAGCTACCTGTTTGACTGCCTCTCTTGCAATGGACAGCTCACCAGCAAAGTTAGGCTTTTAAATGGATGATGCAAATTCAAGTGCTATACAAGTGATGAGGTTCACCTGGGGCTGGGACAGTTAGGTAGGACTGGTTGGAGGAAGGAAAATTCAAGGTAGACTGTGGACAGTCAGGAAGAATTTGCATGGGTGGAGAGGATGGGAAAGCACAACCAGCATGGGGAAATGGGTGAACTGAACCAATCTGATATCTAACTGGGAGGTAGTAAGGGTGATCATGGGGTTCCTGTAGGAGCCAAGGGACAGTGAGGGTTCCTTTGTCCTGCCCTGAAAAAGGGCATCTTAACTCTCCCAAATAATCTGCTAACAGAGACTTGGGACATGGATGTAAACTCAAAAGGTCTTATTTACTTTCTGCCTGTCAAGGAATGTTGCCATTTCATGTGACTCAGATGCAGAGGCAAAGCCCTTGCAAGAAGTGCCTGGTAGCAGGGGGATTACTTACCCTCCTACGGCCTGGGATGGGGACACAAAGCTAATAGAAACAAAAAGTATTCCAGAGTCAACCTTAGTCAGGGTCCAGTGCCTCTGGTGGCCACTTGACTACTTGCCCAAGGGCCTGTGAATAACTCACCTTTTTGGCCTCTGGCAGGTGGGGGGAGGCCTAGAGCCGGGACCCCCAGGAATCCAAGGGGATATCAACTTTGTCAACGATAAACAAAGCCAGATGCTAGTTAGTGTTAAAAAGGAAAGACGCAGGCCCGACATGGTGTCACTTTTGCTGAACTAAATCACCAAACCAGGATTTATACCACCTAATCTAACTGCAATTTCAACATGTCCCACAAATGGAGTCAGGAATTTTCTGGTCAGCATTGATAAAATTATCTGTCACATATGCCCTCTCCATTTCCCAAAGGAAGATGAGATAACCCACCTAATAAGACCTTTTTGTCCCTAAAGGAAATTGACCTCACCAGAAATAAATTTTTTCTTTCTGTTTACAACAATTCTGATTCTTGCTCCTCTCACACACACAGATAGCCCTGGAATATGTATCTTTCAGGGCATTCGATACATGTGTTCTTGCAATACCACTCAATGTATCGATAATTGGTAACCTCTTTTCTGCATGTATCCTTTGCTGTTGAATGGGTATTTAAGATGTCTTCAAATGAATGGACTTTGGAGCAGTTTATCCAAAGTTCTCCAAGGGTTATAAACCAGCTATCATCCTCAGTCAGACTATGAGTAAACTACCTTTCTTCACTGTAACAGCCCTGTTGATTTCAGTGGTCAGTGGTAAGGAGATTTTAAGCAGTAATACACCACTGCAATAGGGAAGAGGGTCCAGTATGAACTGAACTCAAATTGTATTTGTGCAAAGGTGACTGGACATTTTGAAAGGAAAATGAGGGAGTATGGAGGGAGGTGAGCAGGGACTAAGTAGAGCCAGGGAAGTGAAAAATTACAAAGGGTTGGTCAGTTTAAATGCTGAGGCCAGTTGTGTCTCTTAGCTGGCAATTATGAAGTAAGGATTCCCAGATCCTGGGAAACAGAAGCCCTGTTCTTTCTGATGATTACATTTCAAAGGAATGGCTTTCAGGTCCCTGAGTCGGAGATGAGACATATGCATCTTAAAGGGACAGAGGAAGGAGTCACAATTCCAAGCCCTTTTTAGTAAATGTTCTAAGAAGGGATAGTCAGGGGCCTATCATAAGGTGTTGGGTAGAGCAAACAGTAAATTCTTTTGGCAGTCTTGAGCTTTACCTTCATCAGCAGGCACCATAAAGGAGGCTAGCGTTATCTAGGGCTGTGGCCTTGAGCTGTCAGTAACTACGTTATTGTGCTTATGTCTTTTACTGTGGGGGGAAAGGGTGGATGAACTCATTTGTGTTGAGGATGTAGTTTTTATGGGCCAAGGTTGAGAGCTTTTGGAGAAGAGGGCTCAGAAGAGGAGCCTGGCTAAAGTTTGGTCAAGCAGAGACTCTGTCACTTTACAGCTGGAAGAGGCTGGGCTAGTGCTTGAGGGTGGTGTTCATCAAATGTCCCCATCAGAGGTTTGTAGCTCCCAGAACATCAGGACAACAGGTGTAAGGTGGGTAGATAATGTGAGTCACTCTCAGATGCCTCAGAAATCAGGAATACACCTCCACACCTCTCATTCCCCCAGCCTGTTTTGGGTCATAGCCGAGTTAGTGGATTCTACTGAGTTGACCATCTTCGGGGTTTGGGATTCCAAACTCTGTCTTATATTCATGGCTTGGGAGACAGTACCAGGTACACCTAGGCCACCTCCCTTTGCAACAGAAAACCTTCCCAGCTTTAGAGAAAACATCAAGGGCTAAGGTCTGGGACACCTTTCAGTCAGATGACCCATGTAGTATTTTCTCCTTACTGGATGAACTGAGTGGCTTATTTATTACAATTAGCCTGTGCTAAATAAACTTCACTGGACCCACCCTGTCGTCCATGGTCGGGCTTTTCAGAGGCAACATTCCACAGTAGGCCCAACCTTGAAGGACAGTACCAAAACTCTAGTCAAAAAAACAGCAACAGCAACGGTTCTCAAAGTGACTCCTCAGGCAACCAACATCGGCATCTCCCTGGGAACTTACTAGAAATGCAAATTTTCAGGTTTATCCTTGAGTTAATGAAACAGAAACTGGGGCTGGGGACTATCTGTGTTTGAACAAGCTCTCCAGGAGTATGTAATACGTGGCAAAGTTTGAGAACAACTGACCTATAGGCCTCCCCTCTGCCAGAGGGGATGAAACTTGGGAGGGAGAAACTGCAGTCGACCTGGAGTTTCATAAAGGGTTTGCCCTAGATTTGGAAGTTGGGGAAAGGACATGCTAAGAGAAGACATGGTAAGGTATTTGAAACGTGTGCACTTTACCCTAAACAGTAGGGTGTTAAATGCAGCTAAGAGAAGAAGAGACTGGAATGAGAAGGTGCGCCAGTGGGTGCACTCCAGCAAACCCACAGACACTCCGGCCCCCTTTCCCAGGTGGGGAAAAACCCCACAGACGCTCGGCTCCCTTTTCCCAGGTGGGAAGACGCCACGCCCACGCAGCTCCTGGCGCGCTCTTCTCCCGCCTGGGCGCAGCGGCCCGACTGCAGCCCCGGCTTGCAGAGCCCGGGCATGTTGCCAAGCTGGCCTCAGGTCACGGCTCTCTGGGAGCGCGAATGGGAACGGTACCCAGGGTGCGGTTCTCTGGCCGGAGGCTCCTCTTCCGCCTGGGTTCGGCCGCAGCTAGCCACAGCCGCGACTGAGGGGCATCCTGGGCAAGCTTGCATCTCCCTGGGGATCCAGGTAGTCAGACCCGGCCCCGGGCACCGCACACCCCACATGCTCTGTTTCATACGCCGGTAGCCCGGCCTTCTGGGATTGGAGATTTCCCATCTCCCCCGATCCTCTTCAGCGCGGTAGAGCCCCCCATCCCGCCGCCCGAACCCCCGAGAACTACGAAGCCCACAATCCCTAGGTGCGCGCGCTGTCTCCGGGAGTGGTAGTCCTGGCTGTGGCGTGCCCCTAGAGCCCAGCGCCGGCTGGACTCCAAGTCCCAGCATGCCGCGGGCGGGAGGAGGCGGGCGGGAGAGGCCGGGAGGATGTGAATGGGGAGGAGGCAGCCGCCCCCTTCCCCCACCCTTCCCTTCCCGCCGGGCTGGGATGGGGGGAGGGGCCGGGCTGAGGCGGCGGCGGCGGCTCGCTCCGCTAGGGCAGGGCGGGTGAGGGCGGGACCGGCCCGCTGGGGGCGGACAAGGGAGCCGCGGAGCTAACGGGTCCGGACCCCGGCCGCGGCGGCGGCTTTCTGCACGCGCGGAGGTGGCGGCAGGAGCGGCGAGTATGGCCCGCGCGGCACCGGGCGCTGACTGAGGTGCGCGGGCGGGATGAGGGCTGGCGGGATGTGGGGCGCCCCGGGCCCGTCGTTGACCCGAAACCCGTCTGGGCGGGCAGCTGACTCGGCCCAGCGGCCCAGACTGGCCGGGTGTACTCCGGCAACTTCCCCCGGGTCGGGGCGCTGGGCCCCCCTGTGGGAGCGGGGGGTCCTCTGGTCTTGGGCGCGACCCCATCACCGCCGTGTGCTTCTGCACCTCAAGCCGCTCCCAGCCCTTCAGGCGCGACTGTTGCACTCGTCGGTGATAGCCCGCAGCCCCAGCCCTGGGAACCGCTCCCCGCCCCGTTCCCTACTACCCAGTTCGTACCCCCAATCCCTGCGCGCTCCTGGCCTCAGCACTATCTGGAGACCCCTGCCCACTGCTCTTGGGCAGAGGCTGTCTTTGCACCACCAGCACCTCGCACCTCTTTTGCCTACCTGGCACTGCCCCCTAGCTATCCCCGTTGGCCCAATTCTTTCTGATAAAACCTGACAGCTTGACCTCCTTCCCACTTTGGAGAAACTAAGGTATAGCACGAGCCAAGAACTTGGCCGAGGCCGTGCCCCACTCCTGTGGGAGCTGGCCTGAGCCTCTGCCTTGGAATGGAAGAGTCATTTCTTCCCCTCCAGTCATTCCTCTGTGACTGGGCCGAACTTCCCAACCCCCTGCTGCACCTCTGGGCCGAGCTCCCCTTTAGCTTCCAAGCACTTCTGTTTCTCTTCCCCCTTCCCATATCCCACTTCTGGCCCTCTCTGCCTGTAGAGACCCAGCCCCCGTTGCTTTTTTGCCCAAGTTAGCCTCTACATTTCTATTCCTTGCCAATTGCATCAATTTCCCATCTTGCCTCCTGCTTTACAGCTGCTTGAGCAGAGTCTAAGGTGGTCTTGGGAGAAAGGGGAGAGAGTGGTGCTGCTGGTGGAGAGGCCACTTGGCACCCTCTTTCTGCCAAAGACGCCAGAGGGGATTCAGGGCACTTGGGAGCCTCTGGGATACCTTCATTCATAGCCACTAATCACACTCCCATCTTGTCTTTGGGACAGTTGTCTAGAAGCTGGTTAATCATCCCTTCCTCTTCAATGCCTGGTGGGCCCCAAAGTCACTCTGAGATGGAGGGAATTGCCTACCTTGGCAGAGATGGTGACATAAAAGGAGTCTGAGAGACCACAGCCCTAAGCCTCATCTTGTTTCTGTTGCTAACTTTGGAGGGGGTTGCCGGTTCGGGGACGGATGCCTGCTGGTGCCCTGAGCTCTTTGTGGAGGAAGGCACAGTGTCTGTAGGCGGTGATCACAAGTTTAGTCTTGGTGTTCAGGATCTGAAGGGAACAGGGAACAAGGGCTCAGGGAAGTGGCACAGACTTGCCTTTATAGTTGTTTTTTTGTTTTCCCATCTTCCTCCAGCAGATTTGTCTTTGTGTCCTCCCTTTCCAGCCCAGTCCTCAAGTTTCCCAGTGGGAAGTGGGGGGAGGGAGGGAAATCTTTGAGCCATCAGGAAGGTTCGGGAACTCTGGGAGAACTCTGGGAGTTTGTTAGGGTCCTGAATGAGCAGTCTTGATCTGAACCAGATGGTCCCTCTCTCATCCCTCCCCTTTGGCTGCGAATAGGATGCCTTTAACCTTGTAACTTGAGAATGGAGGAAGGGAGGCCAGGGGGCCAGCTGTCTGTGTGCTTGTTCATGTCTGTTTCTGCACACTCGTGTGCCAGCTTGTCAGGGGCCTGTGGAAGTGACCCTGCCTGGGAACACATTGTTTTGATGTGCTGTGGCATGCTTACCTCCCTGTAGGAACTCTCCGAGCCCAAACCCCAGATAAGGCCAATTTCCAAGCTCCTAAGAACCAGTGTGTGTGGCTGAATGGGAGGAAGCATTGCTCACAGGCCAAGCCTATAAACCTGAGACGACCTTTGAGTTGAGCATCCTTCTTTTTGAAGCTACCTGCCATTGAGGAGTCCAGAATAGCACCACTGGGGGTGGGGTTTCCAAGAACTGATGTTCTCTTTTCCCCAGTCATGGCAAGAGAAGATCTCAGGGTAGGGATCTAGGGAGAGGGGTAGGAAGCTGATTGCTTTGACTTGTTTTATCCTACATCCTGTGTTGTGTATTTGTGTGCTTGATTGTTGGCCCCTGTTGGCTGTGGAAGTCTTTCAAATGTGTCATTTCTGAAATACCACCACCCTACTCACTCCCTTGTTCATAGCAGGTGTTGAGTAAATGTTTGAGTTAAAATGGGAGGGTCTTAACGGTTAAGTATTTAGGGCAGGATTCCTAGTACTTGACCAGGCATCAGAATCCCCTAGAGATCTGTATAAGATGCGGGGTGCTGAGTTTCCTGACACAGTCGGTCTGGGTGGGACCTAGAATTTGCATTTCTGCCCAGCTCCTTGGAGATAACACTTTGAGACCCACTGTTTTGGGGCCGTTGCAGTTGCTTGGGAGATTAATCCAGGCAGGTGGAAAGTCTTAAAAGAGACTTCCTTCCACCTTGCTTCCCCAGCCAGGCTTGTTCTGGCAGCCGCACAGGATCTGTCTTTTCATTTCATTCTCATGCTCTCTAGTGTTGGCTAGGGTAGGGGTGACCTGTCGTGATGAGCACCCAGTCCCACTGTAACCATAGAGCCGACAGTGCCCCGTGGTTATTTGAAGGAAGGCCTCACAAAAGCAGGATATTTAGGAACCAGAGCTTTGGAAAAGGTGTGGACATGGGGTAACAGATGCTGAACCAGGGCATGCACAGTAATCCATGTGGGGTTACTGAGAACAGAGAGATGCACAGTGGATCACACATCAAGCCCCAGGTCTCCTGATTGCAGCCCTCAGATGGAACACCTGCTAAACCGGTAGCTACTAATAGCTGGAATAGTGGTGGTTGGTTGTTGAGCACTTACTGCTATCCAGACCCTGGGCTAGATGCTCTCACATGTTAGTGTATCAAATTCTCAAGCAAGTTGCAAGGCTGGCATTATTGTCACTATTTCATAGATGAAGAACTGAGTCTTTCCCAAACTCAGCTAGTAAGGGGAGGATCTGGAATTCAAACTCAGGTTTTTCTGACAGTGTAGCTCACATTCTTTGTAACTTACTGTCTTGCCTAGCAAACCTGTAATTGTCCTTTGGGTTGTCTGCCCCCAGAGATTGGTGAATTTTGTTGAGCCTGAAACTGTGTGGGGTGTCATGGAGGAGACGATGACCAGGTCACTGTCCTCTGGGAGGGGGATAAGATAAGTACACCGGTGTCTCTACACTGGGAGGCAGAAGGGGAGGCCACTGGCTTGTAGGTTTAAAGAGGAAAGAAGTCATCCCTGTAGAGGGTTTGGAAGAGGCCTTTGGGTTGAACCCTGAAGGGGCAGGTAGCGTTCCAGCACTGCCTGTGGGCTGGTGAGATGTGTAGGTTGATAGGTACAAAAAGAGGCCATAAAAAGAGAGAGGCCATAACAGCACTTTTAGGAACTTTTCCCTTTTGGCTGGAGCACAGGAGATGTATCTCAAAAAGTAACAAGATCCTGTTTGGTTACAACCACAAACTTGGCAGACTTCAGCAGGAAAGGACTCCCCCTGGAATGCTCTGGTAACTCCGAGAATCAGAGGGATGAATCAGGACCTGGGACCCCTCTGGGATCTTGGAGAGGGTGCAGTAGGAACCAAAGGGCAGCCTCTTCAGGGTACCATTGTCACCAGGGTAAATCTGTTCCAGCTGTGCTCAGTAATTTTGTCATTACTTAGGATTCACATCCCAGGGAGGAAATGTCTGATGGGCCCTGCCTGGGCTGTGCTCCTTCCCTTAGCCAGGGAAGGGCTGGTGGTATGGTAGACAGTCCCCTCAGACTGTATCTGAAGGCTGCAGTTGCCAGAAGAAGAGGGAATGAATACTGCAAGAGACCAGGCCAGAAAGGTGCATAGGCATGGACTCAAATTGGCAGGCAGCAAAGGGAATACTTAGTTCTGACAAGTTTCTGAGAGGGCAGAGTGGCAGCAGTTGGGCGGGTCATAAGGGAACAAGGAGAGAAGGGAGGGAGGAAATGGAAAACGAGAGAGGGTCCAGGCGAGACTTAATGAAGGCTGGAACTTTGGCAGTAGAAATGGAAAAGAGGGAACTGATGCTAGAGAGACGGCGAGAGTAGACACCATCTTCTGGAACAGACCCTTAATTGGTTGGGATTTGACATTTCAGTGTCTGGTTGATGAGGTTGGTTCCTTTATCTAAAATGGGGAAGTCAGGAGGAAGAAGAGTTTGCAGGAGATAATGTTTGCAGAATGCCAGCGGCACAACTAGAACCCTGGTGGGCTTATTACTCCAGACTCCATGCTGCCTGAGGTTTGGGGCCTCAGCCCTGATGAGGTGGGGCCCTGTCCATTCTGAACGCAGCTGGGGCTTGTGTCTTGGGCTCAGCATGCTTGCATGTCTTCTGTCTCCACACGTCAGCCTGGGGTGCTCCTTCCTTCCTCTGCCCCACTTTGAGTTCCCATGCCCCAACTTCCCCACCCCACGATCTACATACCTGTCATGGACGAGCCCTTACCAACTGACTAGCCTAGCTCAGCTCTCTGGGGACCTAGGTTTTAGGTTTTCTTCCCTTTCTGCTCCAAATGCTTGTTAGCAGTTAGTCCTTGCTGGGGCAAACATCTCCAAGAAACATTTCACATGGAGAGGGTCAGAACTTTGCCTGCTATCTGGGGAAAACAAGCTTTTCCTCCAATTATATTGTGCTCACGAGGGACACCTGTGTGTGTCCCTAACCAGCCATTCTAGAGTACTTCTTGGTGCTTATTTATAAATCATTATTGTAATTACAACATATTGTCAATCGGGCTTTCCTGTTGCCATTGTGGATCTCTCCTAAGGCTCCAGGGCATAGGCTGAGCTTTGGGCCTTCCCAGCTTTCTAGCTGAGAACCAGAGAAGTTTTTGCCCAAGGAGTGGGAGGGAGGGAACAGGGTCCTGTCTGGGGTGGGGACAAGAAGAACTATGCTGAAGGATGCTTTAACCCCATAGATTCTCAGAAAGAAGGTCATCTTCGGGTGGAGAGGACTGTTCCTCACTTCCAGCTGTTGGCATTCAAATGTAGGTGATATTTTACCATCAATGAATGCAGTACATACTACCATGTACAATTAAATGAACGAGGGACAAGGGAAATCAAGAGAAAAATGTTTTTTCTTTATTTTGGTATCAATGCTAAATTTTTGTGTATAATAGTAATATTAAATTTTTAAAACTTTGTGTAATAGTAATATTAAAACAAATGAATAGTTCTTGTATCAGATGTTGAAAAACATCCTCAATGGGCTTCTCCTTTAGGCCTTTAGAAGGATGTGACTCTTTGCAAATGAGGAAACCCAGAGAGGGTAGGTGATTTACTGACATACCCCCTACTGGCTGCTGAGATCTGAGGGATGCCAAGAGCACGTGGGTCTCCGGCCTTGAGGGACATTGTTCTCTGTGGTGTGATCCTCATCTCTCCGCAGATTATGATTTTGCCTATTAACGTCCTTTTCCCTTCCTCCTTTCTTGGGTAAGGGTGGGAAGCATTCCAGAGGGACACAGGAAGTGCCCTGCCTCTGTCTGGGTAGGGTGTGGGGCTTCTCTGCTCCTGAAAGGGTGTGTTGCAGGGCTTGCGAGAGGTTGCAGGGGACTCTGAGGTGTGGGGTAATGACCCAGGGACCCCAGAGAGCAATCCTCACCCTGCTCTGCCCTTTCTCTCTGCAGTCCTTGAGCTGTAGAATCCTAGCACCGAGGGCAGGCCACAAGTTCCCAGCCTGAGCAAATCAGCAGCCCTCTGTAGAAGAAAATCAACAACAAATACAAATAGTTAATTGGTCTAGAGGGAGCTGCTGTGGTGAGGGAAAAATCAACAAGTTGTTTATTTGTGTGGCTAAAGAGAATTTGGAGGGGTAGTGAAGAGGGGAAGACGAGAGGTGGGTTGTGAGAAGAGGCATAGGTGAGGGAATTGGGGGGATGCCCCCTCCCTCTTCCTGTCACCCCCACAGCTCCACCCTCCTCCCTTCTTCCTTCTTTGTAGGGTTCAATTGAAAGGAGATTCCTAGAACTTTGAATCTCGCCTGACCTGTAAGTGGAGTTCCCCATGACACTCATTCCCACCCAAGTTTAAAGACAGAACACTGATCAATGGATCCTGATGGTGAACTGGAGCCAGAGTCGGGAGGAAGCACATGTGTCTGTGGGCCTGTGCTGAGTCCTGCGGCTGCGCAAATAAAATAGTAGCCGAAGGGCGTGAGGCTGGGTGGGCAAGGCAGAGTAGGGGAGAGGGCCCCTGAGCCCCTCCAGTTCCTGTCTCTCTCAGGTTCTCCAGGGAGCCATGTAGCCCAGGTTGCCAGGCCGCAAGGGAGTTCCTTGGGGTCAGCCTTCTCTCTGATCCGTCCTGTCCAGAGGACATGGTATTTGCCTGGACCCACGCCTGTTTAGTCTCCCAGCATAGCTCAGGAGATCCCAGGAACCTCTGGTGAAGGGAGATGGGGAAGCCTGAGGGGGTGGGAGAAGGATGGGGACCACGTTCAGGCTCTTCCAGTGGAGGGGAGCCAGGGTAAATGGGGAGCAGGATAAACAATGCATGTCAAGGAGGTTCAGCCCAAGGCCGACGTGGCAGCGTTTAATGAAGGAATTTCCTTAGTGCTTGAAAAGCAATTCACACTTGACCCTGAATCAGCAGTGGGCAAACTTCTAGGATGAATGTGAGTTCTAATCTCTCAAGTAACATTTCTTATGCTTAACCCAGAAGATACTTCACCTCCCTTCAAGCCTGGGTGAGGTATTTTGGAGGATGTTCTCCCACCCAAGCCACCTGTCCTAGTAATTCTTGCCCATCCCAGATCTATGTGCCTACCCTGCTTTTCATCCTATGCAAAACAGGGAGAGCAGCCAGCAGGCCCTCGGGTGGCAGCCTGTGAAGCCAAGAAGGAGGCCTGGGCCACCAAGGTCCCCAGAGCCTCAGGGCAGGGATTCTTGGTTCTTCCAAAGGGGAAGCAGCTTGTTTGGTCAGAGGGCCCCTCGGTGATCCTCAGGCTACAGCCCAGTCCTGTTGGATGCATGGGTTCCCTGCCTTAGCTACCCACAGAGGCTTTTGTGCTGTGTGACCCAGGGCAAGTCGCTGCCCTTCTCTGGGCCTCAGAGTCCTCATCTATGGAATACAGAATTTGAAGGCCCACTCAGTATTCACTCTCAAACCCTCTGGTAGACCCAAAAAAGAAACATCCTATCCTGAGTGTGGAGGTAGTGCTGGGGGCTCAGGATACTACTGTGTGGTCCAGATGTCTGTGGGAATGGTTTGACCTTTCTTGTAACTTGCTTGGATATGCTGAGCAGCAGCCAACCTCCTCTGGCATCTCTCTGATGAACCTGGGCTTCCGCAGCCACGGGAGCTATTCCAGGCATCTCATTGTCCCTGTGCCCACCTCCCAGCCCTTGCTCTGGCTCTGACCTAGGTTCAGGCAGAAAAACCCATCTGGTCTCTCCTCACCTTCCTCCTTCCTAGACTGGCACCATCTCAGCCTGGGGATGACTGTTTCTAGTGTTTCCGTTTCTTTCTTTCAGTTTCAATTGCCTCCACCCCCCACAGTGCCCTAGACTCTGCTCTAAGCCAGGGGGGAGGTGGAATCACACCGGCTGATCACGGAGTGGGAGGGTCTGGGTCAGCACAGACACAGGAGTTGAGAACACACCTGGAAGGGAGTGGGGCAGAGAAGAGAAGGAAGGCAGTGAGGAAAAGGCCACACTTGTACCAGGCTGCAAAGGCCTGCACCGAAAAGGCAGGGGACAGCTGGGGACCTTGAGGAGACCAGTTTGGGTGAAGGTGAGGTTTCTTGGATCATTGCCCCAGGAGGAGGAGTCTGGCTGAAAGATGGACCCCAAGACCTACCCCAGCAGGGAGGATGGCGGAGGATGTCCTGTAGGGCTGGGCTGGCCACACAAGCATTCTGTTAGCAGGAAGTGTGGGAGGGGTTGTTAATGATTGTTTGTTCTCCACAGGCTGAGGGCTGCCAAGGGTCAGTCTGATAAGAGGGAGGAGAGAGACTCAAGGTTTATACTCGGATAACTGCCTTCTGTCAGCTGGTCCCACAGATACTGGCAATCTACTGTGGCACTGCTCTTGGTCTACCTCCTCTCCTTCTTGAAATACATAGTCCCTGTCTTCAGCCCAGCTGGGTTTCCCTGCCTGGCCGCCAGCTCCTGTTCCCATCTGTAGTCAGATGAGTTCTGCAGTGGGAGAGGGGTCTTGCAAGACACCCTGATTTCAAGTTGGGAAGCCACCCCAGGGTGGGGCCAGGGCTCTGGGCAGAGCAGCGATGCTCAGACCTGCCTGGTCCATTTGGGTCTCAGGGTTACCCTGCCACTCAGCCAGCCAGATCTGGGGCCACAGGGCATTTGGGGAGTACTACCTTTGCCACAAGGCATTGGGAGGTTTGACTGTTTTGCTGGGAGGAATTGGGGATGAGGATCAGATAGGAATTGCATTTGTGAAGATCACTTTGGCCTCCAGTGGAGAATGAAGTGGAGGGGTCTCTTCAGTAGATCTAGTGTGTTAGCTGTTTGGAGGTTACGATAAGAATGATGACAGTCCCTTGGAAAGTGCGATGGTCGTAGACATGGAGATAAGAGAAAGAGAAGAGATTTAGATGGTAAAAAGCAGGTGGCCATTGCAGTAAGTTGGCCGAGGGCGGTGAAAGGAAGGGGTGGGCATAGAGCTGTGACTCCCAGCTTTCAGGGTTGGATAGATGATGTCCCTTTCCTAGAAACTGGTAATACAGATAGGGGACTGGGTTCGGGGGGCTTAGAGCAAGCATGAATTTGGTTTGGGGCAGGTTGTGTTTGAGGTATTTTGGGGTATCACCTCACCTAAGGGGTGGCATCCAGAAATGAATGGAATAGGTAGGTCTGGAGTTCAGTGGAGTATCTGACATCATTTAAAAAGCCAAACAGGACTCTTTAACAGGCTGAGAAACAGGTTTGGAAAGGCTTATAGTCAGAAGATGAGGGGCTCAACCAACCAACATCCATCCCACCCTGCTCTTCACCGTGCAACCCACTCTCAGTTCCCCTGTGGCAGAATATTGGGGCCCACACCCAGCTCGGTATCAAGTACTGTGTCCGGGTGCATTTGGTCCTCTGGTCAGCCAGGCCTGGGTTACATGGTAGAAAGATGGTTCTCCAAAGGAAAATGGGGTTGTCATCTACTGGAGGGATGTCACATATTGGGACAACAGACTGTGCTAAGTGTGCATTTGGACTCAGGGAGACTCTGCCACTGGTCTGTGACATGACTTACATGTCAGAAACACCAATGCAGGCAAACTAATAAGGATTTATTGCCACTTACTAATTTACCTTGTTAAAAACTGAATGCTGAAATATAGAATGGAACTTAGAGTCATTGAGTCATTCCATTTATAAATCAGGAAATGGAAGTTGAGTAATTTGCTTGCTGTCCTCAAATCAGTAGCTAGAGGAACTGAGACCAGAATCCAGGTCATTGGCTTGTAGGCTGGGTGCTCTTTCCAGTATTTAAAGTGTTGGTTTTTTAGGGAGGAGCCCCCTCAGCCCCTTGGCTGCCCATCCACAAGGAGTGGTTCATCCCTTGGACTACAGGACAGAGCTGGCACAGGCAGGTTATAGTCCCTTTGTGGTGGCCAAGGGCCATCTGTGTGGTGGGTGGTGTTATGCGGGGTCTGTCTGAGATGGGGAGAACACTTACTGTAGCTTCACCCACGTCCCAGTAAACAGATGCAGCCCTGGTCCAGCTCTGGAAGGCTTGGTCTACTGTCCATCTCCTGTCATCTCAGCTTCCTGAATGCTCACCCTCCCATGTTGTTTCCTGCCAGGGCCCAGATAAGGATGTAGCTCCAGGGCTGCTGTGCTCTCTGGGTTATGTGGGGCTGTTTCCTGCTAGGCAGAGTTGGGCCCCTCTGTCTTCTCCCCTGGAAGAGAATGCTTAGGACAGTGGTGCCAGTTTCAGATGCATACAGACAAATGGCACAATTCTGACCTCAGTTTCCAATACCTCCAGTTTGCAAGGGTACAGATATCTGACCCAGCTTGGCAGAGCCAGGAGTCGGATGTTACAGAAGGAGCTCTGGGCTTTGAGCCTCCAGCTTAGCAAGAGGAGACCTCAAGTTCAGTGTGACGCAGGCTCCTCACCTTAGGTGGGTCACTTCCCTGGGCCTCTGGTCCAGGAGCAGAAGGCCGTCCCTGTGACAAGCTGCAGGCTATTTGAGAGTGTGAGTTATGTATTAACAAGATGCTGGAGGTTCTGGGAGCTTCTGGGCAGTTCTCACCTGCTCCTTGGGGCTCGGGGAGTGGGGTGGGGCTTTTCTGAGTTTGGTCTGTCTTCTTCTTTCATTCTCACCATCTCCTTATTCGTATTGCCTCCTGCTCTTCAAATACTGCTGACAGCTGGCTCTTTTCTCCTGGACTGTCTACCAGCTCGGACTGACCAGTGTGCTGTCTGCCCTTCATGCTCAGCTCCTGCAGGCCCCCTGGCTGCCTGTTTCTATCTGGGGCCATGTTCTAAGTGGTCATCCAGCCTGGGTCAGACCTCTCTGGTCCCTTAAGCTCAGCCACAGTGTCTACTCTTGTCTCTGTCTCCCTCCTCTCTGTGAAGCCGAAACTCGACAGTACCTCCAGTACAGAGTGCTTTTCGGCTTAGAGCTTATTTCATCTTGGCAGGGGCTGTGTGGGGTCAGTAGGGCAGGTGTTACCATGCTCCTTTTACAGATGGAAGATCTGAGGCCCAGAGAGGTATGATTTGCCTAAAGACACACAACTGTTGAATAGCACAGCCAGTCCTGGAATTGAGGTCCTCTGGGTTTAGTCCAAAGTTCACTGTAAAATGTTAACTCATAAGCATGTGTTTCCCTGTCTCACCAGAGAAGGCAAGGGACTTGAATGCAGGCCCTAGGCCCCACCTCTTCACAGCCCCAGTCCCAAACAAGCACCATCATGCTGGCCATCCCTGTGCAACCTCAAGATACATAATGGAGCCAGACAACAGACCACTCTCTGGGGACCCTGGTCTCTGTGTTCCTAATGGACCCTTATCTATATATTCCTCCCCTCTGCATCCCCCCCAAAGTTGACAGCAGTGATGTGTGCGATGACACATATCATCTTAGCAGGGAGTGTATAACTCAGGTCAGATACAGGAGAATCCCTCCTCAAGGATGGGACTGGGGAGGGCTCCTTGCCTCCCCTTGCCCACATCTACTCACAGCAGCTGATACTGCCACTTCCCAAGGATGGTGAAGTGGATTACCTAGCAACCTGGGGGATGTTCTTTCCTCCCAGGGGCCCTACCTGAGCCAGTCACAGCATATCATCAGCTCCTCAATGAAGAGGAAAATTGCTCAGCCAGAGTAAGAGAAGTGAAAGCCAGTGTGTGCTGGGTGTGGCCCAGCCTGGCAGCTAGGTTCTCCAGTTCACCAGCCACACACTGTCTGCCTCTGGTAATGACACGGAAAAACGGGCACAGGACAGCGGTGCTGCCCAAAGTCACCTGCAGGGTTGGTGCTAGAAGTTACCCCGACAGCACCAGGCTCAGCACGGGTCAGGGCCTCTAATCAGAACTTCCAAGGTCTCTGCTGGGAAGATGGCACCCAGGGGACTCAATGACCGAGCACAGGGCCCGACCGTGGTTCCTCCACCCTTTCACTCCACTCCTCTCTACCTGCACCCCCAGGGCAGAGAGGGAACATGGCTTCCCTTTAATCTCCTGTTCCAAGCATGGATGCAGACACTTTCTTTGGGTTTCCATTAGCATAGCTGCCATAGCCTGACCTTTCTAGAAGCCATAACTAAATATAAAAGGAGAACCAAATAAAGCTAAAGATACAGGGTGTGTGAAGAATAAAGACAGTCTGGCTCCCAAAGTACAGGTTACTGGTTTGTTTCCAGGATTTTTGGAGTACTTTACCACTGGAGATTTCTACTTGTAGGGCCACTGTACCTCTGTATGCCCTTTCGCCAGGGTCTCTGGCCTCCTGGTGCTGATCTATCTCCCTGTCTAAGGTACCCCTGAGGCCCCACACCGCCTTGAACCCCCTCCAAGACAGCTGGACCACCTCCTCATCAAGTGCCTATCTCATCCTCTTCTCTAGCCAGGGCTCTGTGTTGGCAGGGGGCTGGATATGGCCCTTCCCTAGGACCCCGGGGGACTGGCACCATCATGACTACCTTATAGGAGTGCCGTCTCATTCCAGGTAAGCCTTGTAGCAGGTCCTGTCTCTCACAGTGCTCAGGCCCAGCTTAGCCCACAAGCCGCCATAGAAGGGCTGGTGGTTCTCCAACATTTGATCTTGGCAGGAACTATGCAAGTCTCCCACTTGGTTCCTCCCTCCCACTGGGCTACAAGAATAGAAACTGATAAGAATTTGGCCCAGTTGGTGGAAATTTTTTGGGGTGGGTTGGGGGAAAGATTGTTCTGGGTTTAAAAAAAAAGCACTTTGAAGTTATCTAGTCTTGATGAAGGAAGTAGATAAGAGCCTGGCCACAAAGGTGAATTTCCAGCCCACAGCCCCTCCTCTGTGTCCTGCCTGGTGTGTGAGTGCTGCCCAGGAGCCAGTCTCCACGTTCCCAACTGTTGCCTGCCAGCAGGCATAGTGCTCCCATTTCCCACCAAATGTTCAGATGGAGCCACAAAATTGAAGGAACCCCTGGCTGACCGGCACGGATTGAAGAAGGGAGTTGCTGTCAGTTATAGCCTGCTCTCCCCACCTGCTAAGGTTGGAACCCTTTAGGTGTGAGAATTTTGCCCTCTGCAAAGTAGGCCCTCATGCCTGCAGCTGGGGCTGTCACCTTCACGGTGTTGCCTGGTCCTGGACGCTCTGGCAGACATTCCCCTTGGGAGGCTTGGCCTGGGCCCTGAGGACTGAAAAGTTACAGCCAGAGGTGTGGTGCTTTACGGGGGTTTGATGACCGAGGGCCCTGTTCTGTCCTGCACGTTTAAGTGTGACACCAGCCTTAGCTGAGTGAGCACGCTGCTCCCGGCTTCTGGCCCCTAGACTGGGAGAGGCAAGAATCCCAGAACTGGGGCTGCTGTACTCCAGGAGAGTGTCCCTTCTGGACCCTCATGTCCCAGAAACTCTGTCGGCATCCTAGGGGACATAGCTTATCCTATGTATCAGCACTTTGGGCCAAACCCATCCCACAAAGCATGGAGAGATGGTTGCTGGCATTTCAAGTTGAGTAGTTCAACTCTGGGCCTGGGCCCGTGTTTTGAGCCAGAGAGACTGTGGCCTGGAAGCTTCTAGAAGCATAGCTTCTCCCATCCCTAGGTGTGCATTGGCAAGACTTGTATATGCCCTAGCACAACCCTTCTGCATCAGCCCTTGCCAGGGTCTAGGCAGGCCTGAGCCTACTTCAGGGAGGCCAACCTTCCAGAGCTTACATGGGGAGGGAGGAGAAGCACCCAGTCCAGAGCCCCTTGCTGTGGTGTGGTGCAGGATTAGGAACGGGCAAGAGAGGGCAGTGGGGGAAAGCAGAAGCACCAATGGTTGTTCCTTTCCTGGAGGTAAGGGTGAGAGTGATCAGATTCAGGAGCTTTGGGGTTGGGAGAAAGAAGGCTGGTCGGGAGTCGGGGAGGGAATGCTTTGCTATTCTGTCGTGTATGAATCACGGCTCCTGTAGGAGAACATCTGCCCTTTGCCTTCGGTCCCTGGAGCTTCCTTCTCCATCTGTCCTGCCCAGGAGTGTTCCAGGAAGCTGTCTGGGTGTGGTGGGCCATGTTTTCACAGGAGGATTGCCTGCCACGCAGTTGTAGGGGCTGCAGAGGAAAGGGTGGAAGGTTACTTGGACCTTGTGTTCTTGGCATCCCTCACAGCCCCTTTCTGGTGAGGGTGAGGGCTTGTACGTGAGACTTCTGAACCTCTTAGACCTGCCCTGGCCCTCCCACCCCAGATAGAGGGGGACGTACACGCTTGGGGAAGCCAGTGTTGAGAATCAGATGAACCTGTATTTCTGAGAAGAGCAAGGAATGCCCCCTTATGTAAGAGTGAGTTGAACAGGGAGCATGGTTCTTCCCAAGGAGGGCTGTAAGGTAAGGATTGGCTCACCTCTTCCTTCCAGAAGCCCTTGGCCCTTCCCCCCACCAGTGCTCTTGCTGGTGGGAACTGCTCCAGTGTGCCCTCCAGATGCCTCTGGAACAGGCTGTGCATCATGTCATCAGCTCCCACCTTTTTCTAAGACAAGACCTACAGTTGGGATCTAGGATGCCAGTCTCTGAGGTCAGCTGCCCCACAGCACACCTTGTAAAGGCAGCCCTCCAAGGGGAAGCCTGGTTGGCAAAAGCAAGAAGCCATGGGTGGTAGGCAGGCTGGAGGGGCTGGTGGAGCCTCAAAACAGGAGCCCCATGCTCTGCTCCTGGACAGAGCAGGAGCTGCACGGCCATGGAAAGAAGGGCTTTGCTGAGGGGCAGTGGTACGCCCTTCCCATGCCGTGGGCCATTCCCTGGTGGCAGTAAATATTTGTTGAATGAACACATCCTCTGCTTTTGTCTTAAGTTGAAAGCATACCCTAGACATCCAGACGTGTGCAGAGGGAAAGGATGGCTACCAGCAGCCTCTCTGTGGCTCTTCATTACACATCTAGGGTAGGACCTGAGGTCTGAATAATAAACAGTGATGAATTGCCAAGCACTTTGAGCCTTATCTTTAAAGGAAATCAGAGCAGATTCTAAGCACCCTAGGCCCTTGACCCAGGAAGACAGTGCGGTCAAATTTAATTGTCCCTGTGAGGCAGAGTTAGGCCATAAAGTCTAAGCCTCCAGCTTTCCAGACTCCTCTAAGGCTTGCCCTGGGCTACCATTCATTCATCCCACTCTTCTTCCTCCAAAAAGTCCAGCAGAGAAACTTAAATTTCTTTCCTAATCTCCTACCTTCAGGCTGTTCTGCCTGTCTCCCATCTCTTAATGTCTGAGGCTTTGAGGCCTGTGGGGAAACTTCTTCCAGCTCTTGTAGAACTTGCTGCAGACCTGTGGCTAGAGAGCCACAGAGGTGGGCAACTATGGATGGGCCTCGGGGAGCTGTTGAGAACCAGCTCAGGGTAGTAGGCCTATGTTCTTTGCAGTCTGATGAAGGGTATGGGATGACAGGCTGTTGAGCCACCCGCTGTGCCACAAGGTGGACGGAGCATTCCTGTCTGTGCAGCCTGGGGGGGAAGGGTCAGCAGGGCAGAGCTGACTGAGACCTTGGGTGTGTGTCCACCCCACCTCCCTGCCACTGACTGGCAGGAGGGACCGTGCCTGTGGAGAGTCAGGAAAGGAGGCTCTCGAGTAAGACGCTGGAGGTGCTGGCCTAGAGAAGGGGAGGGAAGGGGCTGGGGATGCTGAGGAAGTGAGCCAGGGCTGTGCAGGGGGGTCATCCTCATGTTGCCTGTCCAGGTCATAGGGCTCCAACCCCGGAAAGCTGCTCAAGCTGGGGCCGGGGCTGACAGAACCATGGCCTTGACCTGCCTAACTCAGGAGCACAGGCACTGAGCTAGGAGCTTTATGCCTCTCATCTTTACGAAAGCCCTCCAAGATGAGTGATAATCCCATTTTATAGAGAAGGACGTAGATCAGAGAGGTCAAATGGTTAATAGCTGACAAGTGGCAATGCCAGAATGTAAATCCAGGTTTTTCTAGGTGCTTTCTTCTTTTGGGAAGTTTGACTGGAGAGGGGCTTTGAGCTGTGGTGAGCACATGGGAGGTCTGACAAGCCCTAGCTGGGTAGGCTTCAGCAAGTGGCCTGCGATGCTCTGGGGAGGGACCGGAGACAGTTCCATTTTAGCAGCCTTGGTGTGTCTCTGCTGACAGAAATTTAAGAGTGGGGCACTTCAGCCATTCCCACATCCCGGCAGCTTCTCTCATTTTTACATACACATATCTTTCCCACTGTCTCCGATTTGATAAATCTGGTGATACCTGAGGCCACATGTTTCTTCAGGGTCTGTGAGAAGCTTTCGCTTCTAGAATGTCAGAGCTGGAAGAGTGGGGGCGCAGAATGTAATGCTCACTTCCATATGCATACTTAAATAATGATTTACAAAAATGGTTTCAAAGCCTTTCTTCATTACCATTATTTCTTCTGATTCTTAGATCCCTGGGGTTTTTTGTAGAGGTGATACTTAGCTGGACAAATATTTTTTGATGCATACTATACGTAGGCCAGTGCTAGGTCCTGCGGTGGTACAGAGATAATGAATTAGATAACATGGTCTCTGCCATCTTAAGGAACCTGGCTTCTGCCCCATAAATAAGGGAGCCCTGTCTTGTATGTGTCAGAATGCAGGAAGATAATGAAATGCCATGCGGACATGCTAAAGAGGCAGTTGAGAATCTAGGTCTAGAACCCAGGGTAGAAGGCAGCCTTTTAGATTCGGAAGGGGATGGTGCCCAGTAGAGAGGCAGAGAAGCAGAGAGAGAGCTGAGGGCAGAACCTTCGGAATGCATTAGCAGCTAAAAGAAACAGGAAGGGTTTGAGTCAAGAAAGTAGATAACTTGGAAGTCAAAGTGGTGGTAAGTAGGAACAAATGAGGTAATCAGAGAGGAAGAGGGTAGAGATAGAATTTCCTTCTTCTGAGTGTTGAAGAATTTTGACCTGTAAATAAAAAGTGGCTTGCTGCTTGGTACACCTTGGACTAGAATTTGGCTCCTGAATCTACCACTCTTCTGATGTAATTGAAACCAAAGGCTGGGCCTGCTGCAGGCTGGCTGGGAACTTGAAGAGAGTCAGACGTGCCTTGGTTCATGGGTGTCCATATGGCCACTATGCATTTTGCCTCTTTGCCTCATCAAATAAAAGACTGAAATTTTCAAGTGGTATGGAAGAGGGGCTGGAGGCTGGGGTGGTCTTTCACTGTGAAGGCCTGGTCAGTCCTCACCTAAAAATCGTGTTAGCGTATCTGCCCACCCCTGCCCTTACCCCACTGTGCACCGGAATGAAGATGGGGTGGGAATAGAAGAGTAGTTTTAATTGGGACTTTTTATCAGCTTACCCAGGCTCTATCAGTCTGTTTCCTTCAGTGTGCTGGCTGGAGTTCTGTGAATCTTGTTAGAGACGGTTTGATATGCCATCCCAAGAGACTGGTATTGGCAGGGATCCCAACTTGCTTGCTACAAATAGTTTAATCCAACTCATCCAGTCAAGATGGCACTGTAATATATACTCTAAACACATAGCAATAATACATAAAAAGATGAAATTCTAACAGCGTAGTTGTGCACTCCCCCTTTCTCCCCCCCACCAAAACGATAAATATCTCCATGATGAGAAATGGAACAGGAGCACAAATAGGGGGAGCAGGGCTAAAGCTGCAGGCTGCTGATCTCAGAGTCTGGAAACAGCAGAAGCAGCTGGAAATTTGGGGTAACAGAGCTATAAAGTGCTCCACATGAAGCTTGGAATTAGAACTAGTACTCTGGGAAAGAGAGCTGAAAAAAAGTTGCTTCTAACACTTCCCTGGGGCTATGGCTTATAATAAAGATGCTTACCTAGGGAGACAGAACCTCACAGCCTAAACCTAAGCTGAGCTGCTGCTCTAAAATCTAATTCTAGACTAGGAGACCCAAAGGACCTGGGAAGACAACAGTGAAAACCCCTAGATAGGGAAGGAAAAGTAAAACAAGAGATAAGATGGGTTTATTCACAAAAGTTCAGAAACTCATGAAGAGTACTAATGTGAAAAGAGAACTAATGACATCAAAGAAAAATTTACCCCAGAAGAAATGAAAATAGCAGAGTGATCAGAAAATATCTTTAATGAAAATAATTAGGACCCTCAAAGACATAAGGAAACTCAAAATCCATTAAAGAAAGGGAGAAATTATGAAAGAGACAAGAATATGTGAATATAAAAAGTACTAAAAATTCTAGCTGTGAAAAATAGTGTCAGAATTTGAAACAACATATAGAACTCAAGCCTGGACAAAGGGAATTCATGGATTGGAAGCTAATGTGGAGGAGTCCAGCTGGAATGCAGCACAAGAATGAGGGACAGATTGACAGGAAGGAGAACCTTTCCAAAGGCCCCAGCAAGCATCTTATGTCTTGTTGGACTGAGCTGGCCCATCCTTAGATCAATTTCTGGTAAAAGGGAACAGGCTTCCTGGGGTTGGCTTTGACAAGGCTTGCCTTACCACCTGGGACTGCGTCCTTTTCTGCCTGAACAAAATCCGGATTCTTTTGGCAAGAAAGAAGGGGGAGTGGCTGCTGGTAGGCGACCAGTGGCGTCTGTCACAGAAGACAAAACATGGGAACAAAAATCCAGCATCTAGTTTTTTTTTTTTTTTTAAATGAAAGGAAAACTGACCATGTTATCAAGGAAGAATTGGGTAGAATGAAGTGGGGAATTTCATTGTTAAATCACACTGAAGTTGCTACCTTGTTCAAGAAAATAACTCTGCTGAAAACTGTGGACTTTATTAGGAAAATGTGTATGTGCTAACATTTTGAGATAATCCACTAAAAAAAGAGAAGGGTAATTTCCAAGCCAGGAGGGAAATAAAAGCGGTGGGAGTGGGAATAGTTTGTCAATCCACCACAAGTCAAGAAATGAAAAAAGAACTACAGAAAAAATAGCAAAAACGTTAAGAAAAATGGTAGTGTTAGTCCAAATACATAAATATAATAGATTACACTTGTATTTAAGAAAAGGGAAACAATCAGATTAGATAGAAAGCAAGGAAGTGGTGTGGAGCCTGGAGAGACCTGGTACACAGGGACTTACCAGGAACTGCCCTGGCCTTGGTCGCCCAGGCAGTTCTGTTCCTTTCCTGACTTTCTCCCTCTCTCCCCAACTGTTTCTGTTTGGCTTTGTCTGCCTGCCTATTGAGATAATGTTGGTTTTCCGGACTTTCCTTCCTGCCCTCGTGTAGCTATGCATAGTGAACTCTTGGACTTTCCCCCTCAAGACACAAACAAACCACACTGGGACTCCCTGAGGGAGCAGTTGTGGAGCATCGCGGGGCTGGGCAGAGCAGGTAGGAACCCCACATCCCAACTCTCCCCCTGCCCCCCCTACTCCCCATGCCTCAGAACACAGCATTACTCGCCTGTGATCCTCTCACAATGAAGACTGATGGCTTATTTCTCTAGGACTTAATGGTGTTCATTGAGTGATGATCATAGATTCAAAGAAATGTGTTAGCCCGTGCTTTCTGGTTTCCTCTGCTGACTGGACAGCATCAAAAGGACCAGAGCTGAGATCTCAGACTGGATGTCAAGTCAAGGAGGGCAAGGGCTTGAGAGGCAGAAGCTGCCCCAGGGTTTGTATTTAGGGAGCAAGGAGGGCCTGAGTCACCAGGATAACTATGTGCCAGAGGCTGGTGTCAGGATGTTGCAATGAGATGACTTCAGTTAACCAAACATGCAGAGGTGAAACAGCCAGTTCTCAGACATGCCAAGGACATGCCTCACTAGGTCTGAGATGTGTATAAGGGAGGAGCTGTCTGGTCTCTTGTTCAGAATAATAACTGACTCCCCCCCAACCCCAGGGCACCTTCTGCCAGGGTCATCTGCGGCTATACCCAGGATGCAGGAATATAGCTGGGTTGCTAGATTAGCATGGATCTGGGGCACAGGAAACCCTAGGATGGCTGTATCCCAGTTAGTGGGAAAAGCCTCTCTGGAAGCCAGCTTGTGGCAGCAAGCACTGGACTTGGAGCCTCCAGACCTGGAGTGGCATTAAAGCGCTGTCACTTACCGCCTTGCTGACCTCTTTCAGCTGGTCTTGGGACTTCTGTGAATATCAGACAGGCTATGCTGCCCAGTGCTCAGACACTCACAGCATCATGCCGTGAGGAACAGTCTGTGGTGTGGCACCTTTGCACTGAGTCTGGGGACACATCCTCAGGCTGTGTGGCAGTGGGTGGGAAGAGGGGGCTTTATCAGCATCTTGCTGGGTTTTTTCCTTCTCCCCACTCCTTCCAGATTCAAGCAGCTCTCCTCCCCCCAGCCTCCGTGCCTTATCTTGACATTTCTTTTCTCTGCCTGCCAAGAAGGTTGTGTTCAGCTGAGCTGGTCTGAGGCTGTGCTATCCTGTGCTTCATTAGATTAATTCGATGGCTTGTCACCTGGGAACTGACCAGAGACTGGCTCTAAAACTGCCCTTGCCCCCAGAACCTGCTGTCTTCCTTTTGGGGCAGCCTTTGCTGCTCAGTCCCATGCACCCGCTTTTCCTGGGCCTCCATTAGCTTACACTGTCTCCTCTTATCCCAAGTGGCTCAAGCATGCATCCCCTGATTGGTAGAAGGCTCTAGGGTGGGGACATCCATTCTTCAAAGACCTTGCTGCCCCTGACCTGGCATCCGGTTTTTGGTTCCTCTCTTTGGCCTCAGCATCTCAAGCTCAGCCAGCGCTTCAGAGGATGTTTTTTTATTAAATGGTCTCACCAAATTTGCTAGATTTGTGACCACAGACTTCTTGGAAGACTGCAGCATTCCCTTGCCACCCACTGAATTTCCCATTACCCCCTTCTCTCTTAGAGGACTGTTTCGCATCTCATCTCCATAAATCTCCAACCCTAACAATAAAGACCCTCCTCATTTTCCTGCTGCCGAGTGCGCAGTTCCCTGCGTCTTGTCCCCTATGCCCTGCCCTGCCTGCTGTGTTCCTCAGGTGAACCCCCTGCGTGTAGGTCCTGGCTCCCACTTCTCACTATGAAAATGCTCTGGATTTTATACTGAGTATTTACACTGATGTACACAGAGGTAAAAACTCATCAAACTTTACATTGAAAGATTTCTGTGTTTTATTATATATGAATTAAACCTCAGTGAAAAAAACAGATTACCTCAAGTGGGGATGAGATAATGGGGGAAAATGAAAAGTATGGTCAATGTCAAGGTTCAATATAAATTTTATAATCTTAAGATGACAAGGAGACTGATCACTGGATTTATAATTCAGCAATTCTAAATCCTCAACCTGTGGGTGAGAAACCATTCGTTCCCTCCCAAACCTAAGGAGGATTACAATTTCTGAGGATATCTGTGCACATGGGAAGTCA
Organism: Manis javanica; assembly: GCF_040802235.1. Taxonomy (NCBI): domain Eukaryota; kingdom Metazoa; phylum Chordata; class Mammalia; order Pholidota; family Manidae; genus Manis; species Manis javanica. The sequence continues at coordinate 52,854,272 of NC_133172.1, forward strand.
TAAAATAAATTAGCCTAGGATAACTGGGGAATGATTCTAGTCTCTCATTCTGTTTCCATACCTTGTTTTCTGTGAGAAAGATGGTTTTCAATTCCTTGAAAAACAAAAACAAAAAAACACTGGGATATACTTATGTCCATTTTTATTAAGTAATGCCAAATTATCTTCCAGAGCATTGTACCAATTTAACTTCCCACTAGTGATGAGTGTGTGAGTGTTAATACTTCACATCTTCTCCAAGCTCTTGGTACCGCTAGATTTAAAAAATTTGCTCCAAGGGTCCATTTTGAAATATAAATCAGTTCATGACATGTCCCTCCTTGAAACCCTGCCATCAGATTCATAATAAATCCTAAATGCTTCAAAGCCCTCTGTGACAGGTCCCTCCTGCCTTCTTCTTAACAGGTCATGCTTGTTTCCTCCTGAGACCCTTTGTGCTGTTCCCTCTCCCAGCTCCCTAAATTTGTCCTGGCATTTTGTAATCGCCTATGTCTTTGTATTTGCCACTAGGTGGGAAGCTCTGTGAGGGCACGCTGGGCGTGTCCTGGCCCACACAGTCCTCCTGGCCCACTACTGGTCTGTTAAGTAACTTGTTGAATGAATAAATGAGCACCCACCAAGCCGGTGGCCCCAGAAGACTGGCCTGCCTCCCTTTGAGGGCACCAGAGGTGGGGGTTGATACTGAAGTGTGTGCCCTCCCCCCGACCTTTTCATATTGGGGTATGTGTGGGCTTAACGTGAGTGATGAGAACAGCTGTGAAGGGGAGGAATCAAAATTAGGCAGTGGGCCACTGGAGGGCAAGGGGAGTTCCCCAGAGGAATGAGGCACATGAAAACATTTTGTAATGGTCAGTGCCGAGGGACTTCGCGGAGTTTTGGTGCATGTCTGGGGCCCTCTGATGTTTCTTAGTCTTGCTGAGCAGCAGCTGCTCCCTTTGCCTCCAGTTGCCGCCCTCAACTCAAGTGGAGCGGCTCAGCCAAGGATTTCCAAAGCAAGGGCTTTTGCCAGTCACTCCACTTCTCTTCTCCAACTAGGGCTTTTCTGCTTCCTGACAAGGCAGTGCGTTACCTCAGATGCCCATTTGTTGAGTTAGAATCCCAGGTGGTACTGACTTCCTGGTAGGGGAGAGGTTTCCTTTGGAGCTTCCTGTGCTGGCTTCTGCACAGCCCCCACTCAGCAACCACAAAGGCCTGCCCACCAGAAATGAGGTCTCCCTAGTGAGGTCCTTCCCTGCCATCCTTCGCTCAGCCTGAAAAGTCACCATCTCACCATATGGCTGGCTCTCTTCAGGTCACTGGATGCTGGGAGCAGAACCCTGTAAAACCAAACTCTTTTCCTTAGATGTTGAATGTGGAAATGGGCAAACAGGGAACTGGAAGAGGCAGTGTACCAGCTTCCTATTTACAGACGGTCAGCCAGAATCCATGCCTGGAGCCTGGCCTGCCAAACGGGTGCAGAAGAGACGTTGGAGCCAGTGCTGCAGGGCCCTTGTGAATTAGGGCCGGGAGGCCTTGGTGAGGCATGTGGGCAAAGCTTTACTCTTGACCCTGGGAACCAGCTTCTGTGTCTCCTTGTGTCTCACCCTGAGCCCCTAGGTGAGCTGAAGGGGCTCTCAGGCCTTTTTCTATGCCCTGGCCAGTCACAAGCTTTGGAACCAGAGAGACCTGGATTCAAATCTCACCTCCACTCAAAAGGCTGTGACCTTAGGCATGTTTCTGCACTCCTGGGAGCGTTGTTTCTTCACCCAGAATAATGTCCTTATTGGAGTGTGCTAGTTCCGTCCCCTGCTGGCTCTGTGGTTTGGCTTGGCCCCAGAAGTTTGAGCTGCTGTATACGGAGGGGACAGCTGAGGATCCTGAGATGGAGAGGCCTTTGGTGCAGCTGCTGGCTGGGGCCAGAAGACCCTGGAAGGGCTGGTTGGAGCTTTCAACAAGGGCCCAGGGGGGCCAGGTCAGAACCTGCACGAGTTGGATTTGGAGAGAAGCTGGTGGGGAGGGCAGGCAGCCAGGATTAAGTGATCCTTGTGGCTTGGCACCAGAGCCTGGGGGCTCTCTCTCTGCCTTGTCCTGACTCTTGTCCTGGTGCCCTTGAATGTGGCAGGGACTCAGGCTCCTTCCCGTGGGTCCAGTACCCAAACAACCTGGCCTCTTCTCCCTGTTCTTGCCTGCATGCCCGGGAAACATGAGATCCCAGGGTGTCAACACTCCCAGGGACTCTGGCATTCATTTTGCCTATAACAGACACATGAAGGCAACTGCCAGGAGGGCTGGGTGATGGGGGTGCCAAGCACAGTACCCCTCTGTCCTGACAGTCAGATTCTGTCTGTGACACCAGAGCTAGAAAGATTGCTAATGGTTCACAGAATTCACCCAGGAATGCTTCCTCTGTAGCCCACACCCAAGGGAGAAGAGGAAAAATCCCAGAGCCCAGGCCCAGCGCTCCCCTGCCTCCTACCCCATCTTAGCTGCAGGGGCTTCTCACAGGCATTCAGAGGGTAGAGAGTGCCTAGGAGGGGGTCATATCCAAAGTCCCCTGCAGTCTTTTCTCTGGGCCATTTCTCTTAAATTTCACCTGAAAGTAGCCTCAGATAGCCAGACTAGGGACATTGTAAACCTGTGACTCACCATGTGACTTTAGGGAAATCACTTTCCATCCTTGTCTACTTTCTGGCTAATCAGGGAGGATGGCGGGCTAATCCCGTCCTCTGAGGCCCCGAGTTCACAGAGCAGAGCCATACTGTCTGTGGAGGGGGGAACTTTGTTTTGTCCATCCTTTGGCTAGGTGGGCATCTCCTCTACTGCCAGCTTTGTCCCCTCTGGGGCTTGGGGGTGGGACTAGGGGAGAGCATGTGTGCACATGCAATTTATCGGCTCATTATTTTCCTTTGCCATTTCAGGGTCATGCTGCGGCAGCCTGGCGCCTGACAAGTGCGGGGGAGCCTGCCAGGGGATTACTGCTAGCGCGAGCTAACTAACAGCAGGACAGCCAGCCACAGGGGAGTGGGGATGGGCAGAGCGGCCTGCGAGCCAGCCAGCAGCACCAAGGAGGAGGCCTGGGCCCTGGCAGGGAGCTCAGCACACTCAGCTGACCCAGGCAGCATTTGAAGCAGCACCCCACTGAGGAGCAGCTGTTCCCTGGCCCCAGAGAACCTCACAGCAGAAGCAAGAGCTCTGGGAACCCCTATACAGTTGCATTTGGGGCTGTGGCCACTAGGAGAAGGGACTGGCACCTTGATGGGAAGCGGAAGGTCAGAACCTAACTCAAGGAGGATCTTGGCCTCCATGACAGTTTTCTGACACCCGCAGAGCCTCCTGGCCTTCCTCTCTCAGGATTGGGGCCTGGTTCCCTCCCCCTGGCAGAGGGGTTGGGCCAGCAAGGCCAGCTGAGGCAGTGACAGCTCTTGCATGGAATCCAGGCCACACAAAACCCACATGCCCTCTGTCGTGATTAAGGTTCCAGGGCTAACCCACTGCAGAGGCCGAGGGGCTGCCTCAGTGTCTGCTCATGAACCACAAAGACCCCGAATGCTCCAGACTGGGCCGTTTCAAGCCACCAGAGAGGGGCTCCAGAGCTGGCAGCCATCAACCCCAAGGGACTAGAGGGCTGGGATGGACTGACCTCCCCCTCACCAGGCCGGCGGGAGAAGCAGAACCTCTGTGGCCCAGCTAGTGACGGAGAGACCCGATGAAGCCATAAGTACGAACGGGCCTGAGTGACTCAGGGATAGGGGAGCCTCTCCTGCCGAGGGGCTTTCTCCCCACGTGGAAGGAGGGTGTGGTGTGGGACCCCTGCTGCTGTCCCTTCCTTGGCACATGCCCCTATGCCCGTTGCACATTGTGCCAGAACAGGCAGGCTACGCTGTCACTGGCCCATCAGCAGGCTGGGAAAAGAGTGGCCACGGTGACACCCTCTCCTGCCTGCTGAGTTGGTGGTCCAGCCCCCACCAGATCGGCAAACCATGAAGTGCTCCCTGCGGGTGTGGTTCCTCTCCATGGCCTTCCTGCTGGTGTTCATCATGTCACTGCTCTTCACCTACTCCCACCACAGCATGGCCACCCTGCCCTACCTGGACTCGGGGGCCCTGGGTGGGTCCCACCGCGTGAAGCTGGTGCCCGGCTACACTGGCCTGCAGCGCCTCAGCAAGGAGGGGCTCACTGGCAAGAACTGTGCCTGCCGTCGCTGCATGGACAATGCTGGTGCCTCCGACTGGTTTGACAGCCACTTCAACAGCAACATCTCTCCGGTCTGGACCCGTGAGAACATGGATCTGCCTCCGGATGTTCAGAGGTGGTGGATGGTGAGAGAGCTGTGGCCCCTCCTGCCCGCCCTTTGCTGCCCCCACCGCGGGGTCTGTCCCCCTGTGTGGGAGTTATTCTTCAAGCCCCATCTTGGATTTGGGCTGTCTGTTCTCTGGCCCCCATATTCTACAGTGTGAGGTCCATTTGACCAGATCCATCTCCTAGAATCAGCTTCTGCAAGGCCTGGAAGGAGAGGGAACTATTCTGTCTGTTGCCTGTAGGGACCAAGCAGAGATCAGAAATGCTGACTGAGCTAGGGAAGTGACTGACAGGAGAAGCAGGCCCCCAGGGAGAAGATGGCGAGGGGTGGCGTCCATGGCAACAGGGAGCAGCCCGCCCTTCATAAAGGAGGCAGCCCCTCAGCACGAGTGATTGTTGCTCCGTGGGGTCTCACCCCATCACTGCTGGATCTTCTGACTGTTTAAGAGAACCTAGAAATCCAGAGTTGTTTTCTAAATATCCTAATTTGTAAATGTTGGCTCAGAATCATTTTAAACACCATGAGGGTTACCCACTTGGTTCTTTACAGTTGCTGGAAAAGACCTGGGCTGGGAGACGAAAGCATTGTCAGCTCCTCCGGGGTGAAGGGAGGTAAAGGGAGGGTATGAGGGGGTGGGGGTGGCCAAGCATCCCTGCTCTCCTGGATCCTTTCACTTTTCTTCTGCTTTTAATGCCCTTCACCTCATCCCTGTGATCGCTGAGCATCGGTCCCCAGGCTCTGCTGGGGCCACCTGGTTGCCACACCTTATCAGGGGTGGAGCAGCATTAGTACTTAACCCAGGGGCCCCACAGGGTGGGGGCTGCCTGTGTTCCCCTCTGGGACACTTGGGAGGCAACTTATGGTCCCTGGTTTCCCCAGCTGGCCAGTGAGGAGGGGGATGACTTCCCCTTTTTCTCACATTCAGGGAAACTGAGGGTGAGCTCCTGTGATAAGGCTCATGGGAACAACTCGCAGATCCTGCCTGCTTCCTGGCCCAGACTGTCAGCGTCCCTAAGGATGGGAGGTCTACGGATCAGGGGTCACCAGGAGCCCCACGGGCCCTTACAGTGACAGCCTGGAGCCCTTGCAGGGTCCTGCCTGTGCTCGTAGTCACAACCTTCATTTTATGGAAAATCAAGGTTCAGAGTGTGCATAGGGCTTGCCCAAGGTTGTAGGTTTCAGCGGTGGCCACACAGGACAGAACAGGACTCTGGGCAGAGGTAGACCCATGGGCAGGCCAGGCCTCCTGCCCACAGGAATGGACCTCAGTGCTGTTCAGGCACCAAGCTTGTTCCTCGGCTGAGATGCAGCAGAAGCCGTTCGCTGCTCCCCACAGTCACCCCCTTTTGCCATCTACCTAGAAATTCTAGAAATTGTCTCAGAGCTAAGCATCTTCTGCACACTGAGTTTGCGCTTTTGTTCTCAGGAGCCTTTCCTGTACCCACAGAGGAGACAGAGAAGCCAGCCTATACCATCCCATCCATGCATTCTGTCCCTGAGCAGCTTCTGCTCAGACACAAACTCGTGGTGTTCTGGCTCAGACCACAGAGCATTTTAAAGCTCTGGTTTCCACTTTACCAACTGGAAGCCCATGGGCCAAGTCCAGTCCACACAATGTTTTAAAAATATTTGCTTTAATTACCAACATTTAGCAATCAGGGTCCCTTCACATGAAATCCGTATTTTCAGTTTCTCGAAAAACTGGAAAATATGATCTCTTGGAATCGCAATCCCACCGGCAACAATTGGCTTAAATCAGCCCCTTTTGATGGACTTCCTGTTTGACCTAAGCCTCACTTGCCACTTTACTGGCCTGGCACCCTGCTAAATTGCCTGGTGCATATGAGTGTTGCCCTGCCTCATTTCCTGGTCTTTCTCAGTCACTGGTGGTAGGGGCTGCAGGGGATCGGTTTTATTCCAGCCACTAGAACTTTGAAAGTGTTTTCCCGTGGACAGTACCCCTGTGGCATCTTCTGTAACCAGGAGCGCCCCCTGCAGGCAGATTGGGAATGAGTCCCTGAACTCCATAGGGCTTTCCACATTCACTGCACCTCAAAACAGCTCTTTATACGACTTTGCATGCATGATGAGCTCAAGAAGTTCTCTGCTTCGTGACACAAGCCTGCAGATTCCTGGAGAATTGAATAGCGCCTTGACCCCTGAGCTCCCTCCATGCACTGGAGCAGCCCCTAACTAGCAGAGCACCAGTCTCCAAAGGGAGATTTTGCTGTTATTGAGAGAGGGGAGGTGCTGGCTCTCAGAATTCCCATCCCTGGAAAGCCTGGTTTCAGGCTTGAGACACTGGTGGGTGGGAGCAGGGAGAGGAGCAGGCTAGAGTCCCTCTCTGCTCACACTGACTCCAACCCTCCTCTCTCTTCTCCCTTCCCCTCCACAGATGCTGCAGCCTCAGTTCAAGTCACACAACACCAATGAGGTGCTGGACAAGCTGTTCCAGATAGTACCAGGCGAGAACCCCTACCGTTTCCGGGACCCCCACCAGTGCCGGCGCTGTGCGGTGGTGGGGAACTCAGGCAACCTGCGGGGCTCTGGCTATGGGCCGGATGTGGATGGGCACAACTTCATCATGAGGTGAGCCCAGGGAGCCCACGGGTGGTCAGGACAAGCCTCAGGCCATGGACTCTCATGTTGGAGTTGCCAGCTGCTAGGTTTGCTGTGGGACACCCGAAACCCATGTCAGGCTCAGGTCCCTCGCTTGTGTTTCTTAGGATGGATGGGGAGGCAGAAGTCCTACTTTAAACTTTGTTGGAGGCCTGCACTCAGTTCCCAACTCTGAATTCCTCTGAAGAGAGCTGAGTGTGACTCCTGGCTGGTGCTGGTGACGTCATCCAGCAGAGGTCCTTCCACCTGCCTGGTTCCTCAGCAGTGGGCCAGGAGTGAGGCCCCAACCTAGAGTCTTGCCTAATAGCCGTAGGTAATTCCTTCCAGCAGAATCACAGGAGACGATGTCCTGAACAGAAAGAGGTGCTGGGCAGAGCTCGCTTTGGGCTGCTGTCCCTTACCTATATCTCATAAAGTTTAGATTATGTAGGGGCTTAGCCATTCATCAGACCTCTGTGCCCAACCTTGAGAAAGGGAGAAGGGTTGGGAGGGCATTTGTTCCAGACAAAGGCAGAAAGAGCCTGGAGGGGAACAGGGTTTAGAGGGTAGACTTGTAACCTGACCTGAGCTGCTCCTTCTGCTCTGAACTTCTGTGCTTTCTGACTTCCTACCTTAGTCTTGGGGACAGGAAATGCCATGCCACAATGGGATCATTGCATCCCACTCCTTAGTAGAGGAAGAGCCTTCAGAATAAAGATTCTGAAAATGCTCAGTTTTCACTAAGCAATTCTTAGGATGAGCACTGCAGAAAGACCAGCTTTCCCAGGAGGCAGAAGGGCGGGCTTTGTCTTAGGAACTGTTGCTGTCTCCATGGCAACAGCAAAGCAGCAATATGTCTCTGAGGTTTTAAACGTTCCTTGCAAAACCTTTCTCATGTTGAGAATGGTGAGGGGTGGGGGAAAGTGGGGGTTGCTAGCCCTCATCCAGGAACCCAGAGCTACCAGAGATTCTCCCCATCCTCCCAATTGCTAGCACCCAGAGTGCGAGTGAGTGGAGCTAGGAGCTGGAGAAGGATCTCTCTCCACCTAGAGACAGTGGCTGAGATTGGGGACTGAGGTATCAACCACTTCAGTGCGACCCTGGGATGCTTGGGAGGCCCAGGGAAATGCTCTCAAGTGCCTAAAGCTCCTGCGTCCCCTGCCCTGCCACCTACACTGAGTAAGAGCTTTTATTATGCATCTGGGAGGGGGAGGGTTTGGAAGCTCCAGGGCAGAAACGCAACAGACAAAAAAGCTTGGCTGCTATGACACCCGGGTGGCACCTGGTCAGACAAGGCTGCAGAAAGGAATTCACGATGTAGTAACCACATTGTTTTTTCACATGAAACCTTCATAAGAGTGTATATCAATAATACCTCAATAAAAATTAAAAAAAAGAAAAAAGAAAGGAATTCACGGATGTTCTCATGGGGACCAGGCTAGATATGTTTTGGAGTGGACCCCAGAATTGCATTGGGAAAGGGGTGACCCAGGTGGTAGTTACCTTTTTGCTGATCTGTATAAGGAGCCAGATGGCAGTAGAGGTGACTCTTTGCCAATAGGCATATCTTGGTTTGGAATCAATTGGGAGGCACCCCCTTCCTTCAAGCAGGGCCAATGTAAGATGCCACTGGGATGGCTAAGCTGAGTTACAGTGAGATGATGTCTTTACCCACCTTTCCCTTTCCCCCAGCTCCTTCTCCTATGTCTTCTGAACCCTGCTGACAACTCCAGATGGTGTTGAGCTGGTCCTGCCCCAGCTGGCTAGCAGATAGATCCACAACTAGAACAGCACCTAACAGATGGGAAGCTTGCCTTAAATATATGAATGAATGAAAGGGGCTAGGCAACCAGACACCAAACCCTAAGCACAGATGCACATCCCACTGTCTGTGCCCCTGCCCTCAGGTGCTTCTTTGGAGGCTGGAGGCAGCCAGGGACAGGTAAAATTGTAGAATGCTTTTCCCCTGAGTCACAGAGATATAGTACATCCTTTCCATCTTGCTCTGGCCTGGACTTTTTCCCAGGCTTGGCTTCTCTAGAGTGAATCAGAGCCTCAAAGCAAAATCCTGTTCCCCAGAGCATGCCACATTCTTTCCCTTTGCCTTGGAAGCTCTGAAACCTTTCTGGACCTCTTACTCCACTTGTTCCCAGGCTCTTGAAAGCAGGTGCCTGCCTGGCAAGCAGGAAGGACTTGAGGAGGGGGAGGCTCTGCAGCAGGGCTGACTGGAGGGCAGGAGGCAGTGATCCTGGTTGGCAGGTCTAAAAGGGGACTTTGTGAAAGTTCTGGCTGCCCATTGAGTGGAAAAGGTAGACGGCAGGGTATGTGCTCAGAGGACAACCTGGGGCAGCTGCAGTCCTTTAATCTGCAGGACCAGCCTGGTTCTCCATCTTGGGTGAGGTGAGGTTTGTTTCTTGGGTCCTCACAAGGGTGAACCTTGACCCCAGCTCCTGCCTAGCTTAGGCCCCAGTCAAGTTGAATGTCTCCAACCCAAGTCCTCCACCTCCTGCTCCCACTTCCATAGCCCAGGCAGCTGAGAAACACCATTCCCATCAGGCTTCCTCCCCAACCTGCTGTGTCCCTCACAGACCCCAGGGCTGACGTAGAAGGCAGAACCAGGCGTGGCTGTGGTGACCATCGGACAGCAGTGCTGTGTGTGGAGCTGTCGCAGCCCAGCAAACTGTTCTTAACGGACTGGAAGATACTTCTTGGCTCCTCCAGGAGACAGTATCTCTGAGCCCTGAAGACCAGGAGCTCACAGGGCACCTGGGCAGGAGGCAGAGGAACAGTCCTTCCAAAGAAATGGATTTGAGGGAGGGAGGCAGGATCTGGATCCCTGTTCTGGGGCCAGAGTACAGCTGGTCCTGCAGGGAAGATTCTAGGCTTCTGCTTGCCCCACACTAGAACTGAAGTAACTAAGAACAAAGACTCCACTTGCAAATCCAGCCCCTCTCAGGCTTTGTGGCCTCCCAGCTCAGAGCACCGCCCATCCCTCAGGGGAAGGGATCCAGAGAGGTAGAAAAGCTGTGACAAACGGTAGTGGGGAATCCTGAACAAGCCCTTACCGGCTCATGCCATCAATGGGAGACGGGAAGGAGGAAGGCCCTGTGGGAGCCCCTGCGACACAGGAGGTTGTCACCCAGCCCAGCTAAGGTGGTGCTGGCCACTGTAAGGACAGGGAACATTCATACTGGTTTTATAGAACTGGCATAAAAAGCTGGGAGAGCACGTGAGACTTTGCTCCCTTTCTTCCAGGTCCCTGTGTCCCCAGTGGTGGGCCGGGTTACAGCCACCTGCCTAGGTGTTACAGCTCTGCAAGGTGGTCCACACAAGACAGGAATAGTCTCATAAACAGTTGCGGCAGTAAAGACCAACAGGTTTTGTGTTTAAAGCTGGATCACCTGTTTTTAGGATGCTTACCAAAAAAGGGAGCTTTGATTTTATCGATCCTATGTTTTGTACCAACTGGAAAGGAAATAGAAGGCTTCTTGGCTTGTTAGCCCGAGGGGCATGGGAAGCCTATGCTGGGTTTCCAAGCGCTTCCATGACAGCACAGGAGAGACAGACCCACAATGCACACCACCAGGGGACAGCGAGGGTGGGCACTGTCAGGACAGAAGGCATCCCTCTTGGCCTTGGAGTGGAAGGCAGACAAGAATGTAAAGAACAGGGATAGGGTGGCTGGGCTGGTGGAACAGAGGCTGCTAACCAACCTGGGTGTCAAGGGAATGCTCTAGCTTCTTACCATGCTGCCACCATCCTTTAGGAAATAGGAGAGAACAGCCAGGTGAGGTGGAAGCTGTGGAGGGTTGTTCCTTCTTTAAAAAAAATTAAAGAAGTAGTATGTGTTTGTTATTTTTTAAAAAATATATACACTAAAGTATTCCCCAAGAGTAATGATTGTTAATTTTAATACCCTTCCAAATTTTTCCTATTCATATGCAAAAGTATGTCTTTTCTTCCTCTGTCCCTCCTTTCCTTCTCTTTCTCTTTTTCCCTTCCATCCTTTCCGTTCCTCCCTCTCCTTCCTTTTTTTTATTTTTTTACAAAAATAAAAATGGTATCACACTATGTAGTTTAAAGTTTTCCTTTTCTGTGTTGTAATTTCCTCCTGTTGCACAGAGTAGTTATTGGAAAATATGTATCAAAAGGAAAGAAGTGGGATACCTCACACTCCTTGTTCTTTTCACCCAGTGGCTCTTGGACTTATTCCTCCTTATTGGCACATGTAAATCTTCTTCATTCATTCCAGTGGCAGCGTGGTACTCCATCATATGAATGTGCCAAAACGTATCAACCAATTCTTGATTGATTCTCCTTTACACTATTATAAACAATATTGCAGTGAATATCCTTGTACATGTCTTGCACACTTAGGCGACCATTTTTATAGGATAGGTTTCGAGAAATGGAACTGCCAAGTCAAAATGTCTACCCATTTTTATTTTTGATGGCTAGCACCAAACTGTCATCTAAAAGTCTTGCGCCAGTTTCCATGGCGTTCTCATGTCCTACTCTTGTCCTTGCAGGATGAATCAGGCACCAACTGTGGGCTTTGAGCAGGATGTTGGCAGCCGAACCACCCACCATTTCATGTACCCCGAGAGTGCCAAGAACCTGCCCGCCAATGTCAGCTTTGTGTTGGTGCCCTTCAAAGCCCTGGACTTGCTGTGGATCGCCAGTGCCCTGTCCACGGGGCAGATCCGATTGTGAGCACTCTGCTGGCTAGGAGGAGTACAATATGGGTGACAGAACTGCTTTGGGAGGAGTCTTTCCAGAGACTGGATCTAGAATTCTTTTGAGTATTTTGGCCAAGAGGGACAGGTTAAGAGAGGCAATAATAAGGAGGACCCCAAATGGTGGGTTAGCTGTTCTGGGTCACTTCCTGCATGGTGACAGCCAGTATGGTAGGAAAGTGAAGAAAGGACAATCTGGGTTTGGCCTCCTTCCCAGGAGATGGCTTCTGACCCTGAAACTAACTTTCTTTGGAGGCAGTTGCCCAATCACAGCTGGGAACCACAGGGAATTCAATTCAAGTATTTTTTCAACAGCTTTATTGAGATATAATTCACATGCCATACAATTGACACATTTAAAGTATACAATTCAATGGCCTTTAGTATATTCACAGAGTTGTGTAACCATCACCACAATTAATTTTAGAACACTTTCATGTTCTAAAGATGAGAATCTGTAAAGATCTAAAGATACCCCTGTACTCCTTAACTATCACCACTGCTTCCTCCTCCCCCAGTCCCTGATCCTAGATAACCCCTAATCTACTATCTCACCGTGTGTGTGGTAAATACATATAATATAAAATATACTATCTTAACTACACAGTTCAGTAGCACTGAAAGTCCACATTACTGTGCAAACATCACCACTATCCATCTGCAGAACTTTTCCATCATTTTAGCTAGAAACTCTAGACTCATTAAACAATAACCCCCCCTTGCCCGCTCCCCCCACCTCCTGCTAATCACTGTTTTTTCTGTCTCTTTGATTTAACTGTTCTAGGTACTTCACATAAGTGGAATTATACAGTGGTTGTCCTTTTGATCTGACTTCTTTCACTTAGCATAATGTTTTCAGGTTTCATCCATATGGTAGCAAGTGTTAGGATTTCATTTGCTTTAAAGACTGAATAGTATTCCATCTTATGGATACACCATATTGTGTTTATCCATTCATCTTCAATGGATAGTTGGGTTGTTTCCACCTTTCACCTGTCATCACCATGTATCTTTTAACACAGAAGCATAGATTACATTTTCCTGACTTTATGTTTGGGAGACATAAGGGCTAAAATAAATACTGAAGAGATTGCGTGTTACAGATACTCAGAAAAGGGAGTGTAGGTGACAGGTGCCATGGCTGGCTAGTAGGGGAGGAGGGATTTGTGCCAGATGTGAGGAGAGTAGTGAGTCATTGTAAGCAGAGATAAGGGCACAAATGTGGTGGGTGTGAGATGATCGGCTAACTCAAGTGGAGAATCCACAGCAGAAAGTTGTTGCAAGAAAAGCTGGACCTGGATTACGGAGGGCCCCAGTGCCTAACTAAAACACCCTTTTATTCTGAAGGGCACGGAGAGCCACTGAAGGTTTTTGAGCAAGGCACTGCCGTGATGTGCTATGCGAGAGCAGTCTGAAAACGGAGGGCTAGTTGTGAGGCTGTCAACCATCAGGCGTGAGGGGGAGGAAGGGCATCCCTGGGTCCCACAGGGCCATCTAAATGTTTTCTTTCTGCTTGCAGCACCTATGCCCCAGTGAAGTCCTTCCTTCGAGTAGACAAAGAAAAGGTAAGTTCCTCCGCCTTTTTCATCTTCACCTCAGTGGAAACAGTGCAGACCTGACCCGTGGTGTGCCTGGTCCTATGGCTCAGGTCCCCCAGTGCCCTTCAGACCCTTCAGAGTTCCCACCTGCTGGTGTTCCTGACCTCCACAGAGGCCGCAGAAACCAGGGAACACAGATGAACAGGTCCACTGGCAAACATGGAAGAAGTGCAGAAGGCACTCAGAGCTTGGCCTAAATCTCTGGACTCCCAAAGCCCCTCATGTGTCTATTACCCTTCCTCCTCCTAGGTCCAGATCTACAACCCAGCCTTCTTCAAGTATATCCATGACAGGTGGACAGAGCATCATGGACGGTACCCTTCCACAGGAATGCTGGTGCTCTTCTTCGCCCTGCATGTGTGTGATGAGGTGGGTAGCCTAGTCTGGGGCTAAAATAGCGGGACCCACAGAACAGAGGGAGTCAGCCCTTTCTGGGGCTTAGCAGTGCCTCAAGAGGAATATGTTTTTGTGGGCAGAAACCAAGTAGCTTTGATGCCCCCCATTTCCAGGCTGTAAAGTATGTATCTGTATTTCTCAAACTACTTTCATTAAATCTGAAATCATTTCATTAAAAAGTTAAATTTATTTAAAAAGGAAATAGTACTATCATAATTAGTATTATTGTTATAAAGAAGAATAACCATAACCATAGACAGAATGGAAATAGTGTAGTTAAGTTTCAGCAGGAAGGTTGTGACCCAAAGCTGTGGGCCCCAAGCCTTCTGTGTGTGGTTGTTAAAAATGGAGCTTAGTCATTTAAGGAGCAGCATCTCGCCAGCAGGCAGGGCTACTGTGCCATACACGGCAGTGGTCACGCCCAGCGCACCCACTTTTGCCAGTGAATTCTTCAGTTTATGTATTGGGTACTTGACCAGTTTTCAAATAAAAGTAGTCCATTAAAAGAAGTCGGCATGGGTTGGAGAACTGTCATAAGCTGGCCCAAACGGAGCCGTTCTTGATGTAATCAGACAGATGGAAGGAGAACGTGGGAGAGCCGCAGTCTCCCTGCGAGTCAGTGTCCTTAGCGCCAGGCCTGGGTGTCTCATCCTGGCTTTGAGCTGCTGCCGGCCTGCAGGCTGCTGTCAGCTTGCTGCGGCCCCTTTCTCCTCCCCCACTACGACCGTAGGCTCTCCCGCGCCCTGCCCTCCCGGGTACCCGACGTGGGGTGACCTGGCCGCCCTCCCCTGCAGGTGAACGTGTACGGGTTCGGGGCCGACAGTCGGGGCAACTGGCACCACTACTGGGAGAATAACCGGTACGCGGGCGAGTTCCGGAAGACTGGCGTGCACGACGCCGACTTCGAGGCGCACATCATCGACATGCTGGCTAAGGCCAGCAAAATCGAGGTTTACCGAGGCAACTGAGCCCGGCCTTGCCGCGATCCTTCCGGCGCAGCCGCGAAGCGCGGGCGCACGCTCCCGGCCGGACTCGGAGCCATCCCAGGGCGGTGGCCTCGGCGTGGGTGCAACTCCTCTGGGTGCCTCCAGGCAGTGGGAGCGACGCCAGACCGCGGTCTGGACCAATCATGTTGCAGTTTAGCGAGCGCCTGCTGAGTCCCTCCAATCACTAGACTCTAGGGGCCGGCCTCGGCCTGGGGCCAATCAGCACTGCAGCCTAGCGGAGCCTCTGTTTTCACAACCAATCCTGCGACTCAAGGAGAACTTCCGGTGCTGGGCTCCGTCTTCTCCAATCAATGGCCTTCGGAGACGGGCCGGCACCCTTTCAATCCCCGATCCTTTATGCTTTTGGGTAGGATTTTATTTCATGCTTTTTAAGCAGAGGTCGGTCCGGCCTCCGTGAAGTGCTTTCCTCTGGCTCGGCGAGAGTCTCAGTCGTTTGCCGGCCTGACTCCGCCGGGAGTGCGGAGGAGAAAACGGTGGGGAAGGCGCGAGGCACCTGCCGCTCGGCTTCTCTTTCCTCTGGATCCCTCCTGGCCTCGGAGTGATGGAGAGGCGGTCAGGTGGTTTCGGAGGAGCGCGCCTTCACCCCAGGGAGTAAGCTAGAGCCCTCTCCGACCTCTCCAGTCCTCTGAGAGAATATTAGATCCCACATTTCCTTTTATCTGTCAGGCCCAGATGGATGAGTGTAAACCCACCAAAGAAATGCAGTGAGAATCCAGATGGCGCGTGGGTCCCTCATCCTCCCATCTCCCCCGCCCCTGGCTACTCGATGGAATGCCCTTTCTGACCAGGGCATTTTGTGTCTCGCCTAGAATTGTATTCACCCCCTGCCGGGGGGCGGAATTTGCCTCGGGCCTAACTGTGAAACAGGTGTAAGGAACAGGCAGGGGACTAGGAAGTCCGTCACATCACATGTAAGGTGCTTCTCACTCACGTGTACCCTCGGACCCTGCTGTTCGCTCACAACCTTTTTACTGTCTGCTGAGGCCCTGGACCTCCTCACCAGCCTCCTTATTGCTCCGAGGGAAAAAAATCAAAACTTGCCTTGGGATTGGGGCGCTGCTGCTTCTCTCCATTCCTCCAGCCCTTCAAACTTGTCTTTGGCTGACTCTAGGGAGACGGAGCAACACGTGGGAAAGAAGGCTGCATATGGGGAGCCCAGTTGCCTGGGGCATGCACCTTCTTCCTTCACCCATCACCCCAGAGAGGAATAGGATACCTCTTGCTTGGGGGTGGAATTTGCCTTGGGCTCATAATTTAGTTAACCTGAAGTTTCGGGGATGGCTGATTCTTTTAAAATTCTAAGCTGGCCTTACAAATAGCCAGGAGCCTAGCTGGAGAGGAGTAGTCTTGTCGCCATGCATGCCTCCTCCCCTGCCCATATGCACTGCCTCCTCCATGCTCACTGCCTGCCTCCCTGCTCTAACCCGCTTTCCATTTCCAGCTCTAGAGGTACCAGAAGCCAAAAACCAGCGGTTACAACTGGAAGCTGCTTGCTTGGCTGAACCCAGCTTAAGACGCTAGAGGAAGCCACTGATGGTATTCTCACCCTTCAAGGTTGAGGTAGTTTAGGAGGGGGAAAGGGCTTCTGTGAAGCTTCCAAACCACTAAAAGGATTCCCCTTCTCAACAGTGATGACCACAAATACCACCCTTTTTCTTAGTGAGTTGATAGCACCAACCAAGCTGCCTCTTGACCATTGGTGTAATTCCTGTAGCTGGCGGGGGAACAGTAGCCAGCAGGGGAGTATATTAGAGGAGGGTGGGTGTGGGGCAGTGGGCACCCTGAAAGTTAATATATTGAGGACTTAGTTTGAGTCTGTTCCTTCCCAATTCCAAAAGTAGGGGGAGTAAAAAATGGGGGTGGATTTGGGGGGCCTTCAGTGGAATGCCTCTCTCAGGGCCTCCCCCACATGTTGGAGTCAAGGCACCAGCCATTCTTGCCAGTCTCATCTCAGTGCTTCCTGAAGGGACTGTTTTGAGTGTTTAGAAAATGACAACAATGCAATTATGCCAAACAGTATTGAGAATAATTTATTTCTTTTTTTGTTCCTTTTTCTTTGTTTTGTTTAAAACATTAATAAATCTCCATTCTGGAAGAGGTAGGTCCCAGCATCCAGCCCAGATCTCCTTTTCTGCAATAGTTATTTAAACACATTTTTTATTTTCTCACCTTTCTCTTTCTGAATTAAAAAGAACAAAAACACTATACGGTTGTTCATCTATTCTGAAATATATATGATCGTGTAAAGGAGGTCAAGCAGGGGAGCTGTGATTGAGTAATGGCTAAGAATGTTGGGGTATATAGAAAAGGGGGAGGCGACTTCCATATACCCTCCTCTCATCCATGAGGCCTACTAACCCTTGACCTCCAGCTATGCCCTCTGGGAGGGTAGTCCTTCACTGTTGACCTTCAGGGCTCCCAGGCAAATTAGCTGGGCAGAGACCCCACTGCCAGGGCCAGCACAGCATGCAGATCCAGCAGGCAGCAGGATGGGCCTCTTTCCCTTCCATTTCCAGGTTCTGTGGGACTCTGCATGATGCCTATGAGTGTGGGTTTCAGGAAGTTGGCAGAATGGTAGAAGCAAGTGCACCGGGTGAGCCATCTGAACCCCCTCGAGCCTACTTCCATTATGCAAAGTAATGCTGCAGAACATCTGATTTTATAGTTCAGCCTGCAGATCAGTTAACGTAGATCTCATGATGGATCATTTAGGATCCAGTTACTTGGTGATGCGATTCAGTTTCTGCCAATGCCCAAGAGCAAGCCAGGAGTTGCTTTTCAAATGGAGAATACTTTTTGGTGATCGAGGGCACTGGTCCTTTTCTAAAACTTTCAAACCTTGAGCTCTAATTCTATTTGGAGACTCTGTAAAATGTCTCAGCCACAGACACTCTCCAGTAGCATTTAGTCAGCTAAGTCATAAGGCCCAATGGCAGTCCAAGCACATAGCTGGACTGTTGATAACCATTTTTTATCTGGGCCCCTCTCAAAACCAGCTGCCTTATAGGTCACCATAATTGGTTGGAACAGCACTTCCAAATGTCCCTGTAGCCTCTAGAGTCAAAAGTCCCATCAAGTCTTTTATCTTTTTTTCTCCCCACATTGGCCAAAGACTGTGTTGCTTTGATCCCACAAAGATAACTATATCTGGAGCGACGGGCTGACATTATCACTTGATTACATTTGCAATAAACTGTCATTATCCATGACTCAGTTGGTAGGTAAATGGGATGAGAAAGAAATCACCAAACCCCTGCATAACTCGAGTTTGATGGCAGCACCAATCCTGC
The DNA here is from genome assembly GCF_040802235.1 of Manis javanica. Lineage (NCBI taxonomy): Eukaryota > Metazoa > Chordata > Mammalia > Pholidota > Manidae > Manis > Manis javanica. The sequence continues at coordinate 52,872,176 of NC_133172.1, forward strand.
CAGGATGTGGTATTGACTTTTGATTTACTATCTTGGAGATAGTTCAGGTTTTGCTAGGAGTTGCATCTGGGGAGGTCTCTCCCTGCACACCAGGTGAAACCTCAACCTGGACAGGGAGAGTTCTTGACTCAGCAAGAAAATTCTCAAGGAGTTCGGATGAGTGTAGGTAAGGAAGGAATTCATCAAAGCAAGAGTAGCAGGGAATGACAGTTGCCTTGCAGGCCAAAGAGAGCAAGGATGAGCAGAGAAAGGAAAGGGAAGCTCATTGAACTCTTGCTCGGCATTGGGCAAATCCCTTACCAAATCCTAAAGCCAGTGCCACTGCCGTCCAGTGTCCACTTGGATCTGCATGGCATTGGAACTAAGCCCCTAGCACACCAGGATTTGGGGGAGCCACAGAGCACTGGATGGAGTGAGATTGTGTTCTGAGAACTTCCCAAAGGCAGAGACAGGAGATTTTCAGGCAGGCTTCTAAAGAGCATGATTGTACAGCCTCTGTCCTGTCTGGGTCACCCAGGCGACAGGAACTTGATCAAATCAGAGCTCTCAGTAGCCCCTCCCTCCTTACCTGGAGTAGAACACAGAGTGAAGACTTGTGCTTAAGTCTGGAAAATAGAATGAAATAGCCAAGTGACAGACTACAGGAAGAGTGCAGAGACAGAGCGCTAAGTTGAGCCGTGAGAAGGCTTTTTTTTTTAAAGTCGAAGAAAAGGGAGTGTGGGCGATCTCAGAGAGGAGGTGCACTTAAAAGGCTGGGGATTATGTGTTTTAAGAACTTTTAGGAATGGGATAAAGAGCCGGGGTAGGGCTGGGCAGGGTGGGATGTAGGCTTGTCATGTGGTCTCAGGATGTCTATCTCCAGTAAGAGACAAGATGTCCTTGTCCATTATCAGTCCTCCAAATAATTCTGTAAGATAAACTTAACACAAGGAATTTATTGATCTAGTTCCTCTCCAAGACAGTGGTTTTCCTCAAGCACTAGGAACATATTAGTTAAGACTGAGGGTGCATAATTATTGTGTGATTACCAAAGAATATGTTAGGAATCTTACCTCCTAACTCCCTGGTTTATTTTTTTCCTTTTTATTTTTATTAAGGTATCATTGATATATATTCTTATGAAGTTTCACAAGAAAAACAATGTGGTTATTACTTTCACCCTTATTCTCAAGTCCCCCCCATACACCATTGCAGTCACTGTCCATCACTGTAGTAAGATGCCACAGAGTCCCTATTTGTCTTCTCAGTACAGAGTCCCTATACTGTCTTCCCTGTGACCCCACACACACCATGTGCACCAGTCATGATAACCCACAATCCCCTTCTCCCTCCCTCCTCACCCACACTCCCCCACCCCTCCGCTTTGGTAACCACTAGTCCCTTCTTGAAGTCTGTGAGTCTGCTGCTATTTTGTTCTAAGTCCCTGGTTTTTAAAAAGGAGTCTTAGCCCTAAGATGGGGTCTCTCCTGTTCTTACTATTCTGTTTATATCTCAGCATTTTTCATCATAGGCAGGAAAAGTTAATCATGATGCTTGTCCCACATCCCTGCCCTACATCACAGGGGCTTCTATTGGGCCTGTCCCATTATAATAGCCTGCACTCTGGGCTCAGGTTGCCAGTATGGGGATTTTGCCAGGTAGTAAATATCTCCCTTCCCTTTGGAGATTGAGAAAGCTACCTTAATGTGGCTCTGTTGTCTCATTGGACTTACCATTAAATGGACTTAGACCAGAGCTTCATCTACCATTTGCTATAATAAGCTCCAACTCTAAACGAACAGACCACATTGGCACGTGGGTCTCAGAGCCATGATCTGGCAGCTGCTGAAGGTCTAGGTGTTTCCCTTTCCCAGCACATTATCACTCTGGGAAATAGATCCCTTTGGAGAGGGCTGGGGGAAGACTCACATTACATACCTAAGCTGCATCAGAGGGTCGCTGCTCAGAGGACCCTGGGATCCTCTTGAAAAAGAATCTTCAGGTGTGTGACCTGAATTATGTCTGGGAACTAGGAAAGAAGCTGTGAATTCCCATCACTGTGACGGGTTTCTTAACATTTCTGACATTTTCCCTCCTATACACACCAAGCAGTACCTTAGTAGGCTGCCCATCATCTATTTCATTTCTAGAGCCCCTCATGGTCAATTAACTATTGTCCCAAATCCTTATGGGTCAAAACTTGAATTACCATACTGTGGGTTGTTGTGGTAAACGTGCCTATCTATCTCAGGTGTTAGGCACTGTTTAAGCACAGCTTTCTGGCCTCTGTCACGCCTGGATTCCATTGTTCTCTGACGGATGAAAGCCACCACATAGTTCTTCAAAGATGTTGGTGCCCCAATGACTAATGAATTTTTAAAATAATTTTTTAAACCATTTTTGTTGTGGGGTATAATACATACACAGCAAAGAGCATAAAAGTAAATATATAAAAATACTTGGCTTAATGAACTATTTACTATTTTTTTAACTCCATAATGGATATTTATTTGGCATGTGGGTCTCAGAATCAGGATCGCACAGCTGAGAAAAGCAAAGATAGGTAAATATTATATATAATAAATAATTATAGATATGAATAGACAGGATTGCTGTTGTGTAGCTGAATCTGAGGAGGTCTCTCCCTGTGCACTAGGTGAGACCTCCACCTGGATGGGGGAGGGTTCTTGCCTAATTGAGAAAGAATTTTCCACCTGGTCGGACAAGTGTAGGTAAGGAAGGAATTCATCAAAGCAAGAGTAGAAGTGAATGTCAGGTGTGCAGGCAGCAGAGAACAAGGAAGAACAGAGGGAGGAAAGGGAAGCACATTGAACTCCTTGGCATAGAGCAAATTCCTTGCCAACTCCTAAAGCCAGGGTCACCTGGCATCCAGTGTCCGGTTGAATCTACATGGCATGGGAACTAAGTCCCTACCACCCCGGGATTTGGGGGAGCCACAGAGCACTTGATGGAGGGAGTTTATGTTCTGAGAACTTCCACTTCCCCACTGATCTGAAATAAAACACGGCAAGAAAAAAGGATTATGTTAAGACTAGAAAGTTGAATGAAATAGCAAAGTGACAAAGACATTTACAGCTTTTACCAGATGGAGGTCGGACAGTTCTTGTCTTTACCACAGAAAAGAGTTCTGAGACAAGTGCAATCAGCTTATGCTACAAGAAAGTTTGATATAAAACTGAACACTCCTGCCCAGAAGGCCCTCTATAAAACCCCAAACCCTAAACCCTCACTCCCTCACTCCCCAGGGCCTTCTGGGTAGGGGTGCTGAGGGTTTAGGGCTTGGAGTTTTATAGGGGAGTGAGGGTTTAGGGTTTGGGGTTTTATAGGGCCTTCTGGGTAGGGGTGAGCATAAGGAATGAGGTAAACAGCTGATTCATAATTCCTTTGAAGATTTGTTTTAAGAATAGGGTTACTTAGATGACTGTGTTGATCTGAATCTCGGCATTCTTCATCCACATAGGTTCATTTACACTTTGGAGGTCTCTCTCCTGTCCTGGCTACAAAGTTACTTAATTAAGGGGCTGGAAGAAGAACAGCATATAAATTAAGTTAAAGAATAAGCTCTGCCTTTTTCACAGGCTAAGTAGATTTTACAGAGGCATAACCCTTGTCCCATTTCCCTGCCCTATCTCAGGATGATATAATTTCTGTGGTAAAGGAAATACAGTCTCCACTGCCACTGCCATTTCTATGTAAAAATAAAGTGAAGAAAAGGAAAAAAGAGGTGGTTGAATATGGTAAATGAAGAATTAGAAAAACTAGATTTTCTTTGTTTTTCCTGATTTATTAGGATATGAGTGACATGAAACACTGTGTAGATACATAAGGTGTACAATGTAGTGATTTAAAATGTATATATATTGCATGATGATTACCATACTAACGTTAACACATCCATCATCTCATATAGTTAACATTTTTTTTATGTGTGATGAGAACTTTAAAAATCTCTTAACAATTTTTAAATATACAATACAGTATAATTAACTATACTACTCAGCATGTTGAACATGATCTCCCTAGAAATTATTTATCTTGTAACTGGAATGTTTGTACCTTTTGACCACCTTCCCCAGCTTTCCCACCTGTCCTACTCCGCTACCACCAGTCTTTGTTTCTATCAGTGTTTTTTTTTAGATTCCACATACATATGAGATCATATAGAATTTGTCTTTCTCTGTCTTGATGTATTTCACATAGAAAAATGCCTTCAAAGTCCATTCATGCTGTCACATATGGCAGAATTTCCTTCTTTTTATGGCTGCATGATATTCCACTGTGTATATCTATGCCACATTTTCCTTACCCATTCATCTATTGATGGACAATTGGTTGTTTCTATGTCTCAGCTATTGTAAAGCTGCAGTGAGTGCGGGAGTGCAGACATCTCTGTGAGACAGTGTCTTCATTTCTTTCAGAGGTGTACCCAGAAGTGGAACTGTCGGATCATATGGTAGTTCTATATTCACAGGCAAAGGAATGAGACTGGACGCCTATCTTGACGACTCACAAATAAGGGGAAAAGTCCCTCAACATTGGTATTGGCAGGGATTTTATGGATATTACACCCAAACCACAAGCCACAGAAGCAAAAATAAACAAGTGGGACCACATCAAACTAAAAAGCTTCTGCACAACAAAAGAAACAAGCAATAGAATGAAAATGCAACCTATAGAATGGGAGGAAATATTTGCAAACCATATAGCTGCTAACGGGTTAATATCCAAAATATATAAGGAACTCCTACAACTCAAAAATAAAATAAAATAAAATAAAATAAAATAATGACCTAATTAAAAAGTGAGCAGAGGATCTGAATAGACATTTTTCCAAAGAAGATACTCAAATGACCAACAAATACATGAAAAGGTGCTCAACCTCACCATCAACAGTGAACTGCCATTCAAAACTGCAATAAGGTAGCACTTCAGCTACCAGAATGGCTGTGATCGAAGAAGATGAGAGGTAAGTGCTGGCAAGGATATGAAAAAAAGGGAACCTTCATGCACTGTTCATGGGAAGGTAAATTGGTGCAGCCACTACAGAAAACAGTATGAAGGTTCCTTAATGAATTACTTTAAGATGAACACTCATGTACCTACTACCCAAGTTTACAAGTAGCCTAGAGGTCTCCCACTCCATTTTCCTTGCCAAGCACTCCTTTCTTTACATTGAATATTAATTTCAGCCTATTTCTAGATACTCTATTTTATTTTTTATTATTATTATTTTTTGGTATCATTAATATACAATTTACGTGAGCAACATTCTGGTTACCGGATTCTCCCCATTACCAAGTCCCCACCATATGCCCCATTACAGTCACTGTCCATCAGTGTCTATTCTATTTTTTTAGTTTTCCTAGACCCGAGTCCATATGAAAATTCAGTTTATAGTGAAGATGGTTTCTCAAATCACCTAGGAAAGATGGATGTTTAAATAAATTTTATTGGAATAACTTGATAACCATTTGGAAAAAGATAAAATTAGATCCATTTCTTTAATCATTCACCAAAATGCCAAATGAACAGGAACTAATGTGAAAAATAAAACCCTATAAGAGGTAACTCTCTGATAGAGTCGAACAGGTTATATATATGTATGTACATTTTTCATCCTTTGTGTGTATCTCTTAAACATTGTGTTAAATTCTTCTAGTGATGTAATTGCTCCCATTTTATCTGCCCATGGGAGTTTATACCTTTTTCATTCCTTCCCTGTAACATTAGTGAGGTTGTGGGAAGGAAAGTTAGGTAAGTGTGATGTTCAGTCATCTACTTAGTAGACACCTTTCTCTTCTGTGGTTTCCCTGTGTCTCCACAGGGCTGGGTTTTTGTGGTTGCTTATTTGACCCCTCTGTTGTGATGGAAGCTTTTTAAGTAACTGGGAATTGAAGATTGTCCTCTCTTCTGAAATAGCAGATCTAGAAGCTGCTTGAAAATTCTGGGTACATGATGGGGCTTACCTCCTGTCCATGCTGGTGTTGGGGTGGTTGGTTCACAGGGACCCAGCCAATCCATGGAGAGCGAGGGTAGGGATAAGCCAGGTTGTGTTGCAGTAACAAACACCCCTCCAACATGTTTTAACATGATTAAAACAACAAAGTTTCTTTCTCACTCAAGCCCCATTTCCGCCATAGGGCTCTGCTGATTATGGTTGCTCAGGGATCCAGGCACAGTGGCACCTTCTCTGGTGGATCTGTGGTCTCAGAGGCAGGGAAAAGAGAATCTGGTAAGCCACAGGCAGGCTTGTGAAGCTTCCATCAAGAACTTCTCATTTCCTTGATGCCGAAGAAGTCCCGTGGCCAGCCTAGCAGGGATATGTCATCGTCCTCTGGGAGAGGCACCCTATCTGGGTAAGCAGTAATACAGTCTGCAACACAGAGAGCTCTTGGATTTATGTGGCTGGATGCCAGCAAAGGGAAAGAAGGGATTAAGTATTTTACCCATCACAGGACAGCTGTAGGCAAGGAACTGCTTCCTGTGACATATTTGGCAAAGTAAGAAAACATCATTCTCATTTTTTGCTAGGTGAGGGGAAGGGTAAGATTCCTCAAACTGTATTTTAAAAAATGAAATTATTCCTGAGTATGAATTGGAAATCAGTGTTCTTTCTCACCACCCTTCCAGAAGAATCACAGCTTCTGCAGCGAGTCTATGCCCGGGTGAAAACTGACCCACAAGAAAATGCAGGAAGATGTGCTCTTCCCCCACTTTTGCTGAACTGTGAGTATGAGGACCAGTCTGTTCTTCTGAGAATATAGAAGTAACACCTTTCATCTAACAACTTTTCCTACTCCTGAGAATAACGCAGGCTCTTCTGGCCACATGGCTTCTCCCAGGGAGAAGGCCTGGTCGATTAGAATACATATACGTGGTGTCTGCATTCAGAGGGATGTGAGTTCAATCTTCCCTTTGCTAGAAAACGTTTGCCTCTCCTTTCCTTTTTTAATTAAAAAATTAATACATATTCATGACAAAAATGTATCTAGTTTGTCATAAAACGGGGACAGGATGGATGCCCTTGTCTCTGGGGCCGCCTCTCCGCAGCTCTTCCTGCGAAACTCCCATCTCCATGACACACCACACTGAAGACCACTCGAGAGGAGGGTCTGGAATCTCAGCTTTGCTATAAGTGAAATAAGTAAACTTTCAGACTTGAGCATACTTAAAAAATATCAGTCACCTTAACCAAAGGATCAAGGTTAATCTCACCAGGCTACACATATATATAAATAAACTCTACACTTATGTAAGTACATGATTGAATACATTAATAAGTGGGGAAGAGACAAATCTCCTGTACAGAAGAATTCCAAATAATTTGTTATAGGTACTATGCCCTCAAGGAGGGGGAGCATAGTTCCCCACCCTTGGATGTGTGCCAGGCAGTGACCTTCCAAAGAGTGAAGCAGGGAGAGGGGAAAGAAGACTACATTTACAGAGGAGAAAACCTGAGGAACACGACCTCAGCCAGGTCGAGGTCAGCATCGCCATGTTGATAGGATGCGCCTCTGATAGGATGCGGTGAAAAGGAAAACTTTACCTCTGATGTCTTCCTGCCCCAAACCCATAACCCGGTCTCATCTTGAGAAAAACATCAGACAGATCCCAGCTGAGGGATGACCTACAAAATACCTGGCAGTGCTCCTCAACCCTGTCAAGTCTGAGACGGTCACAGCCAAGAGGAGCCTAAGGAGATGTGACAGCTAAATGTCCCAGGATGTCCTTGAGGGGACCCTGGGACAGAAAGGCTTGGGGGAAAACTGAGGAAATCTGAATAATAATGTATCAGTAGTGACTCATTAATTATAATAAATGTATCATGGTAACATGTTAACAATAGGGGAAAATAGGTGTGGGGCAAGGGGGATATATGGGAACCCTTTGTACTGTCTTCCCAATTTTTCTATAAATTTAAGGCCATTCTACAATTCTCAAATTCTATATAAATTTTTTTTTCTTTTAATGGAAGTAGGGAGGAAAGTGTGTAGGAAGGACAACCGATCAGGAATACCCACTTTACACTTTCCCAGAGCAAGAAACAGTTTTATTATGTGAACCTACTGAAATTTGGGTTGTACTTTTATTCCTGTCCTTAAAATGAGAATACAACTAGGATTTAAAATCTAGGATTCCCATTTATTTTTCAATGGCTACCTTTCTCATTTCTAAAATTTCTAATCTTGTTTTACTTCTGCCCAGTGATTTGCTAGTAAATGCTCTCTGAAAAGAAACAAAAACCCCAATTTCAGGGTTTGTGGATCTCTATGCACACTCCCAGTACGGCCAGTTTCAAGTTACCAGTGATTCAGCACCCCACTCCTTTTGTCTAAATTTACTTCATTTCTTGCTTTTTTTACTGGAATGTATTCTCTTCTCTGAGAATAATTAAGAAAATACTCAGTCTTTTATCAGGCTAATCCATAAAATTAATTTTATCTAGGTCTATTTGTTTTTATATTGTTTATAGTCTTTATCTTTAGATTTCTTCTCTACACGATCCACAGATGGATTTAACGTTTGGCTCTTTCCAACTCCCCGCCCCTCTGGGCCCTTTTCTAGAACCAGGTCTGCCGACATGAGGCCATCCGGGGATATCAGAGCAGGCCAGGGGAGTCAACACGATTGTGGCAGTTACAGGTCGCGAGGGAAATCTAAGTCCTCCTGCCTTCTTCCTGGGCATCTGGCTGGGGTGCAGAGGCTCCAGCCCAGCTCCCCTCACACGGCAAGCCTGGCTGTGGTTCTGGTCTTGGGCACAGTGCTTGCAGTCCCCTCTACTCCACAGGACATGACAGCCTGCAGCTACTCTCTTTCTGGACTGGAGCCTGACAAGCTTTTGGCTTCAGCCCTGCTCCCCACTTTGCATTTTTGCCCCATTGCTAGTCCATAGAAACATTCATCTTGTGTTCGGGTCAGGCAGTGTGTTTTGTGTTCTAGTGTTACCTTTTCTGTATTACTGTTGTGTCTGGAGTCCGAGTGGGACTCTCCACCAGCCCTCTCTCTCTCCTCCACTTCCTCCTTGCTGAGCCCTGCCTGTCCCCCTTAAGAGCACTGCCTTTCCTTGACCCTGCCTTTCTGGAACCTTGCTCCCCTTCTTGCCCCAACCTTTCTTCTCCGAACCCCTCCCCCTGGCAGCTGTGGTTGCCTCTTCCTGGCGCACCTACACCTGCAGTCACTGCCCAGTACTTGCTTCACCCTCATGGATGCCCGGCCTCCCACTTTCACTCACATCCCTTGCCATCTGGACCCTCTGTATTCTCCCCCGTCCACCTAGTCTCCATGACTCCAGCCCACAGCCCCACAGCTTGGCCTCCCACTCACCCTCTGGGTACCAAAATTGCTCACAGCAAATGAGCAGGGCAAAACATTTTTAAGACCTATCCAATTCCCCAGAATTTAAGAGAATTTACTGCCCAGGAATGGCCACTACAGGAAACATGAATAAATACTTTATAATATTGGGATGACAAAAGCTTTTCTACCTATGACATAAAGTCCACATTTCTTAAAAAAGGAAATCTGAGTAACATTAAGCTTTTGTATAGTATTGAGAAAAAATTAGTTTGTAAAAACAAACTAGGAAAAGAAATCTATAACTCAAAGTATAATGTTCTTAAAATAGAAAGGCAGCTAAAAACCATCAAAGATTGATAATCCAATAATAAAATGGTGAGACGACAATGGGCAGCATCCCAAGGAAAAGTATCCACTAACTGAAAATTTGCCAAGCCTTATTAAATAAAACAAAAACAATGATGTGATCTTTTTGCTACTCAGACTGACAAATTTTAAAAATTGGTAATAGAGGGTTGGCAAGCAGATTAGAAAACTTGATTTATTTATTTATTTTATCACTAACTGCAACAGCATAAATTGGTAAAAAAATTTCTGGCAGGCTGAATTGGCAGTGTATTAAAATTTTAAATGTCCCCTTTCTTCAACCTAACAATTCTACCCCTAGAAAAAAATCCTAGCACCTCAGAGCACAGAGATGAGCGAGTGGTATCCGGCTGTGGTGCTGTGAACATCACCATCCCACATGCCAATCACTAGAGGAGCCATGATTTAATGCTGGGGCAGCTACATGCCAGAGGGATGCCAATGTGTTAAATGAGAAGGCAGGTTGCACAAGAAAGTGAATAGAATGTTCATATTTTTGTAAAAGAAAAATGAGTTGATATGTGCAATCAAAAGGCACTGTATCGACTATTCACCAAGCTGCTGGCAATGTGATTTTAGAGATAGGGATAGAAAGCACTTGCACTTTATACACACACACATACACACATACTCACATACTTTTAAATGAGCATATATTAGTCTAATAAGCAAAAAAATACAAATAAAAACAAATCATGATTAGTACAGCAATCCATAATTGTTTTAAAATTTCTTACCATAATGAGCACAACTAATTCATTGGTCCTTATTCTACAGACAATGTGCAAACTAGAGTAACCAACAGATCCATTAGAGCAGATGAACAGCAAGTCAGAGTTTTCACTGGTCATAGCTTCCTTGCCAAGCTATGCTGCTCGCCTCCAGGCACAGTGTGACACTCCATGGATTAGAACCTGCACACTTGGGCAGGTGTGTCACATTGCCATGTGCCTGAGCAGACAGAGCAACTGCGGAACAGAGGCCCAGATCCTTGAAGGATTCCTCTACCCTTGCTGGACCAGCCCCTCTGAAGAGTTACTGACTTCCATGTTTCTCCCCAAATCTAAGATTCACAAAAGCAGCCAAGATGCTCACCCAGGGAGAAGCATGGATATCCTCTGGTACCGAGAACAGAGATGTGAGATTAGTGGGAAGTCTCTGGATTTTAGAAAAAGGAAGGGAGGCCCTGAAGGCCCAAAGGCAGGAGACATTTGTGACAGACTCAGGCAGGGACTGGCGGGCAGCTCACAGGCTCCAAACTGTTCCTCCTCACAACCCACCCATGGGGACACACACCCCTACAGCCCAGGCCTTGCCTGCATTCCACCTTGATCGCTTCCTGTGGAGCTGGCAGGTGATCCCAACACTCCTAGCCAGGAGATCCCAGGGACAGTGATTACCAACACCGATCAGATTACTAGAAAAATGGGGGAAAATGTGGCTTAAACAAGGAAGGAAAAGGACAACACTGTCTAAAATGCAAAATTTCCTTCTACCTCCCCCATCATTTGCACAATTTTTGTCAAGTCCAAACGTAATTTAGAATGAGGTAGGTAGTTCCTCTCTGCTCGGGCCTCCATCCTCGTGGGGACTGTTGAGGCCTGTGCCGCGAGAGCACAAGGCTCCAGGCAGCAGGAGCACGGGGACACCAGGGACTGGCGGAGCTGCTCAGTTGGCGATTTTCTCAATCTCGTCCAAGTCATCCGTGTCCAATCTTTCTATTTTCTTATCTGGGGAAGAGAGAGAGTTCAAAGAGTGAGCAACACGGGCCAACGTGCAGACACAGCCCTAGGGAAGGAAGGCGGCTGTGACAGGAGACACACAGCTCTCCGCCCTGCCCAGGAACATGCCAGGCCTCTGGCCCCACTGATCCTTCCTTTACCCCAGAGGTTTCTGCTGCCTCAGCGAGGGTCAGAGCTGCAGGCGCCCCCAGCCTGGCCAAGGGGGGACAGTCCTTCAAGTCCCTGACCTTGAACTCTCCAGGTGTGCTCTGTGAGAACTTCCCCAGTACAGGGAAGGAGGGGAAGGTGCACAGGGACAAAGGTCTCTCTGGGGCCCAGGGGAAAACTTAACGCTTCCTGCACTTTCCCTTGGCCCTGCCCTGTAAGGAGAGGGCCCCAGCGGGCACACTCCCAGGGACTCACTGAAATGCTCCTGGATTCTGTTCAGGATGTTCATGCTGTGCTTGCTGTCCACCATGTTCACTGCCAGCCCCCTCTTGCCAAAGCGGCCCGTGCGCCCGATCCGGTGCAGGTAGGTCTCGTTGTCTGGGTTCCCGTCCTTGTCCACGGGAAGGTCAAAGTTGATGACGACAGACACCTGTTCAACATCGATACCTGCAGGAAGGAGAGTGCGGAGGACTGAGGGCAGGACACACAAGTCACTGTCACCCCGAGTCAGGCCCACATGCCACCAACTTCAGGTGGCAGGACCAGTGGCCCGGGCCAGCTCTGGGACCCGGGAACAAGGGGACGTAGTGGAACCCAGAGGAAAGCAGCAGAACTTTGGCAGGCGCTAGCAAAATTATGAAGTCAGTAAGAGCCTCTGCTGGACGCAAGCATTGGAGACGCAGCTGAAACCTCACTGGGCGCCCCACGAGGGGCAGGCGCCCTTCTGAACAGTCAGAGATGCCTGTGCGTTCCTTCCACCAGGTCAGGACTCTGGGCTTTGTGGGCGTTCTCGCCAGCGAGAGAGAGGAATGTCACCACGAGCCGCACCCCATCTCCCCCAGACCATCTGAGTGGCCGGTGTGGGAGGATTTATCTCGCTTCCCAGAGCCTGGGGACAGGACATGCTCTCTGCTCACCGCGGGCGCACACGTTCGTGGTCACCAGAACCTTCTCTTTGCCCTCGCGGAAGCGCTCAATCACTGCAGCCCTCTGCTCCACCATCATTTCTCCGCTCAGCAGAGCCACCTGGTGGCCTTCTTTTGAGAGCTCTGCTGCCAGCCAACTGGCTGTTTTGCGGGTCTGGAAGGAAGAAAAGATTTTGAGACATGAAGGTATCTGAAGAAAATACTTCTGATCTGCAAGTCAAAACCTTTAACCTTTAGCTCCTAAGGGTGAAAGTTCTTAAAATCGTTAATCTGATGGGCTGGAACAGGAAGTAACCACGTCACCACTTGTGTGGTGATCTTACCAAACAGACTTAACCTGAATATAATCACGAGGGGAAAAATCAAGAGAAACTAAAAAACTACTTACTAGCCTGAACCCCTTCGACTGTCCATGCCATGAATGGCAGGGAAGCTGTTCAAGACTAAGGGAGTCTCAAGAGACACAACAACCAAAGTCAACAACCGTAGCCATGCTCTCGAGTGAGCAGCAAGCCAAAGCAACAGAGAACTTTTTTGGTATAAGTGGAGAAGCAAAATATGCCTAAACTGTCTGGGGATAATAGTACTGTATGACTTTAAAAGGTGTGCAATGGTACTGGGGTCATGTAGGATCATGCCTTGTGAATGGGTATGATGTCTGCAACTAACTTTAAAATGATGAAGCAAAAGCAAAAAGCACTGATATGCCACACCCCCAAGCATGTGGATAAAGCAAATGAGACTAAATATTTACAACAAAAGCATTCATTTTATATTTTCACCATTTCTGTGGGTTGAAAGTTTCATCTGAAGTTGGGGGAGGGATGTCACTCTAAAACAAAATTAAAAATTCCAAGTCTTCCGAGAGTAAGAATCCTTTAACATAATTTTAAACTTTTCTTCAGAGAGATTAAATATGTACCTCTGAAAAAAATTTTTCATTTTGCTATTATAAATAGGATCTTATCCTTCCATTTTCTAAGTGCTTTCAAAAACTGGAAAACCACTTATTTTCTAATTAATTTTGTAACTAACCATCTTGTTTACTTTCTTGTTTTCCCTACAAAATATCAGTTGATTCACTTCGGTTTTCTAGCAATACTTCACCTACAAATAATATAAAATTCAAGGGGCTCTATGCTTAGGCTATGTATTCCTAAGGATATTAAGACATGGCCTCTTACATCTTCACAAACCATTTCCTTTCTGGCAGAGGAGACCTGGTCCTCAGGGCCATCCAGGCCACCCCTACCCCAAAAGGCCAGCTGCCACCGCCACCACTCACATGGCAGAAGATCATGGCTTGAGCAATGGTGATGGCCCCGTAGAGGTTACACAAGGCCTGGAACTTCTCATCCCTGTTATTGCACAGGACGTAATACTGCTTGATGGTGTCCAACGTCTCCTCCTCGCGCTTCAGTTTGATGATGTTTGGGTCTGGGACCACTTTCTGGGCAAAATTCCATACCGAGTCTTCAAAGGTGGCAGAGAACAGTAGCATCTGGCAGTTCCTGGGCAGCATCCTGTGAGGGAAGACCCAGGTATCTGGCATGACCTCGAGGCTTTCCCTGGGAGGGCCCAACCCAGCTTCCCTGGCTTAGATGGCCTACGTCCCCAGGGAAGGCGCAAAGGGGAGAAGCGCAGGGAGGCAGAAGCAGACACGGGGCAGGGACGGGCGCCGGTAGAGTCCTGAGGTCTCTTTCCTCCACCGGAGGCCGGTGCCGACACAGAAATGGCCCACTGAACAAATGCTTCTGCAGGTTCTGAAAGCCAAGAACCCAGCAGGAGGGAGAAGAGGCCCTGGATACAGCAGGAGGAGACACAGAGAACAGGATGTGTACGTGCGGCCCAGGAGGCTGAGAAGTCCTCCCGCAGGCCCCGCAGCTCCTACCTCTGGATGCGGATGCTCTGATCCTGGTGGCCCTGAGTAGCTATCATCACGTCAGCCTCATCCAGGACGAACACCTTGATCTTCTTGGGGTCGATGAACTTGAGCTTGGCGCACCAGTCTAGGACAGTCCCAGGGGTGCCAATGACAATGTGCTCACTGATCTTCTGGCCTCTTTCCACTGTGGAGACAAGATGTGTTTGGTGGGTATGTCCATGGTAAAGCCAGCTTTGGAAACCAAAGCCTTGCCCCACTTCCAGAGCTGGTAGTACAAGTAATTCCAGATCTCAAAACACACAGAAGTGTCCTCCATACGTCTTGTCAAATGGGCATAATGCAGTCTAGCTCCCTGCACTGCAGTCAGGACTAGACCCTGAAGAGGGACTGTCAAGAAGCCTTACCTCCCTTTCCTCCTTTCTCTTATGATTCAGCACCACCAAGCTCATTGTCCTTGGCACGCCTCTTTTGCTTTTCATACCATCTATTCACTCAGTTCACTCATTTCTTCCTAAACTGGTAGTTTTGAGTCCCAGGATCCTGGCCCAATGATGTTTTGCTTTGTTAGACATTCTGATTTGTAGAGTTTTTCCAGTGTACAAATTCTCTTTGATTTAAAATAGACATTACCACAGTACTCTCAAACTATAGCTGGTGGGAGCTAAAACTAATACAGCCATCTATCAAAATTACTAATGTATGTAGCCTTTCACTAATACTTCCACTATTAGGAATTAATTCTGTAATTAAATTTACATGAAATAATATACATGCAAAGATATGTATGCATCAAAAGGTAACTAAGTAAAATATGATACAACCAATGGATTACACCAATAAAAGTATAAATCCGTTTAGGAAGTGATATGGAACAATCTCCAAAATACATTATTAAATGTGAAAAAGAGTTGCAAAGCAGTGTACACTAAAAAAGGCAAAGAAGAATATATGTGTACATGTATGTGAGTGTACATGTACATTACATACTCTCAAACACACATGTGCATTATTACTTGCCTATAGCCACACAGACTATCTCTGGTAGGACACATGGAGAACTGGTTAGTCCTGGGTGCCTTTAGGAAGAACTAGGTGGTTGGGGGAGGGAATGCAAAAAAGAAAAGTTTCTACTATATATCCTTTCTAATTACGAAATGGGCAAATAACTATTTAAAAAACATACAACTTAAAATTTGAGGAGAAAGGGCCTTTCATTAGGAATTTATCAACTTACCACTAGAAAACTTTTAAATTAACTCAAATACATGTGGTTCTTAATATTCACTGCCTGCCTGTCTAAGTGAATCTTTAAAAAATGATACATTAAATAGTTACTATGTTAGTCCTTCATACACAGAAAAGTCCCCATGTTATTACAAAACAACCCAGAGAAGATGTATGCTGTCACAAGATTCTGGTTACTTCACATAGGTGCGACCATCCATTTGAGATGTCAAGCACACACACGGATACCCCAGCTAACAGTTTCTGGATAAGTGCTTCTGCTGCATGCCAAGACAAGATGGTTTTCTCTGGGAAAAGCTCTTCTGTGACTGTGTGTGTGGTGAGCTGAAGGAGCCATCTGTCTGCTGACTGACATACAAAATACAGAAAATCAAGTTGGGAATTTGATATACACGTTCTTGAAAATGTACAAAGAAAGCCTGTCTCTTCAATGAAAATAATTGGCTGTTATTTGCTGCATGCTCACATTTAAGCTTTCAAGAGAAAATCAGAATGAGAAGTATGGAAAACTTTTATGTGCCACTGTAAGTTTGAGAGTTTCTCAATGTGTTATCAACTCCCCTGATGTGTTTGGTGCTGATATGAATGCACGCTCCCCCCTCCACCAGGACAGTATGAGAACTCATGACCCATGCAGGGATTTTCTTTTAACAAGTCAAAATCTTACTTTAAGGCTGGACAGGGCTGTTAACAAATTAGTACAAATTTTAAAAGATTTGCTCAAAGCAATACAGTTATGATCTAAGAGACTGAACCAGAAACTTGAGTATCATCATCACATTTCAAAATTCAAACATCCAACCATTGTACTCTGCTCACTGCTGAGGTCTCACCCCTTGATACTCACATTTATTGCCTCGAATAGCATATGCAAGCTTTAGTTCCGGATGAAATCTGCCCATCTGTTCGATCACTTTTCCCGTCTGAAGCGCCAGCTCGTATGTTGGGGAGAGGCACAAACACTGGGAGGGAGATCACAGAGGATGAGTTCAGGAGAGCCGGTGAGTACTAGCCAACACACTCCGAAGCAACAAGTACGCAGACGTGATTAGCACTAGAGTGTTAGCGGGAACCACATCCCCAAGCAGGCCCAGCTCTCAGCTGAAGACCGAAGCCTTCAGTGGGGAGCCCTGGCTGGGTGGATGCCTTTCAGAAGCCACTGCCAAGGCTGCTACTTCTGAATGAATTCTGCCCAAGTTAAGGCCTGGTGCACAAACCTGATCTGCCTGACTCAGTCTGTGGGGCAGGAGACGTTCGGACCCCTCCAGGGGCACCCCTGTTAACTGCCTTTCCTGGGTAGGCAAAGCAGGTGACCAACACAACCCACCCACCCCCCTGCTCCCCACAATTCCCCAGCCCTCACCTGGGGGTATTTCTCTGCTGGTTCCACTTGGCTGAGCATGGCCAGGACGAAAGCAGCTGTTTTACCTGTACCAGACTGAGACTGTGCAATCAGGTTCTGTGGGCTGGACCAGGAACACAGATGAAAATAATACCAGTTAAACACATGAAGTGTCAACTTTCTGGGTGGTAGGAATATGGATTTTCCCTTTGAACCCAGGTTTTCCACATTGAACACAGCGATATGTTGTTACAAAAAACTCCCTAAATATTAAGGGAAATAATGATTGTTTTAGATGGGCTCCCACCAAGAAATTCTCATTGTAGCACAGCAGGAGTGCCCTAGTTTTATACCCTAAGGGCTCCATGGAAGTTAAAATATCAGGGGAAGATTTGTGCCAAGACAAAACCCCAAGGACACTGCTGAGCCACAATGTATCTCCAGGCCTCTGCTCCTCCTGTGTCTCCTTTCCCAATCTTTATAGAAAATGTAACACACCAAGTCAGACAGATACTTCAGAGGAACTTTGACATTTAATTTCATGTAACCCATTGTCATAGGAATAGGTGGCATTTTTTGTCATTAAAAAAGAAAAAGTTGAATGAAGAAGTTGCTACATAAAGTATGATATCATTTATGTAAAGTTTAAAATTATGTAAACTACTCTTTAGAGTGTTAGGGACACACAGATATGTAGTAAAAGTATAAAGAAATGTCAGAATGATAACCCATTCCAGGATGACTTTTACTTGGGTTAGGGAGAGGGCTGAAGGAAGAAAGAGGGCCACTCAGTGGCTTCAAGTGTCAACTAGATTGATGATGTTTCATTTCTTGGCAGGAGAGGATAACAGATGTTCTTGGTATTGTTTGACACCTTTATGCATATTTCAAAAATTTCAAAGTAATTTTTAGAAACCCAATTTTAAAATTTGCATCTATCAGTTTTTATTGTTAAGTGGGAAAGGCAGAAACTATACCAAATTCTACCTGACTCTCTCTGTACTTGCCCAAGCTGTTTCCCTGAAGGAACGTGTTGCCCCAAACACCCCATCTTGTTCTCAAGAACAGTAACAGTTGTTGGTGGAAGACTTTAAACTAAATTCTGAAGCAGTTCACTTGGGGTCTGCATACTCACGGCTCAGCGAGCATCATAGGTAACGCGTTCTCTTGTATCTTGGATGGTCTATTGAAACCCATGGCATAGACTCCCTGGAGAAGCTGCGGTTTCCTAGGAGACCAGGGAGAAAAAAGATGAATTCCTCACTGTTGAAATTGTTTTAAAGGTCTAGAACTTTATCCTTCCTTATAACTAGCAATGAAAAATGTTTCCTATCTCTATCAGACAGATTTTCCTATTAAGAAGCACTACTGAAAGCAAAACCAAAACACCACCTTTCCCTACCAAATCTTCATCTGCAACCATTATGTGATTCATACAATACAGGCTAGTTCCTCTGTTGAAGAAATTCATGTTTCAGCAGACCCACAAATATGGTTGGCCTTGGATGACAAATGTTCCCTGATATCACAAGAGTGGTATTTATTAATTCACAGTATAAATTACAAAAGACATATCTGAAAATAAACACTGCTTACCACACTAAGTATGTACATGGTATAGTAAGCTTAAGACCCTTTAGACCAAGATATAGAAGTTTCTGTATGGAATCGGATTCAGTTTTAATTTCTCAGGGCAGATGTTATGTTGAACCACAGACATTCTGTGTTCCGTGGTCCTTCCAAAGCCATCTATGCAAACAATCAGGACAAGAGGCAAGAAAAGTGATTCAGCCAGTTTCTAGTAGCAGACCTATAGTCAATAGGTAAGGAGGGTTCAGTTATCATACCGAACTTTACAAATTCTCATACTGTATCATTACATCTAGTCAAAATCAAGACTAGAAAAGCACCAACTTCTTACATAAGTAGCTACATCAAAAATACCAATTAAAGTTGCTCTTACATTGCATTTACAACAAGCTCTCTGCTACCTCTAAATCGACAGGGTGTTCAAAAAAATCACACCAGATTGTTCTAAACAAAAGTCAAACCAAGTCAAGACTTCTCTCAGGCTTCCTTGGAGTTTAAAAGCTCTCTAAAAGGCAAATTCTTTGGGCATATGCTGGTTGTCTGAAACAGAGAACTCTGGAAACGTAACCTGGGATGTCTTCCGTTTGCAAGAAAAGGCTAGCTCAGCAGATTCTGATTTGGATACCAAGGAAACGAAGTCATTACAGAATGAGGATCCACCTGATCCAAGAGCTTCCAGTGGCTCATTATTTTTCTTGTAGTGTATAGATGAATTCAAAAATTTTAAGTACAAAACAGACCAAATCTTTTAGGTACCTTAGGTCTCATTCTTTGTTTTCTCTGGCTACACGTACCAGATCAGAGAGAACCTGCCTTTTCAAAGCAGACAGTTCATCACAGGTTGGACTGAGAGCTCAGGTCCTTTACATAAAAGTGGTTTTGAATAATCACTGATATTTGGGAAAGCAAACTGTGCATTTGAGAAACAACAGGGTATATCTAGCTTCCCTGATACAGTTTATGAATGGAAGGAGAGGTGAGAGATTTGCTGAATAAAGCCCCTGAGGAAATACACAGAGAAGTATGATTTCCTGAAAACATTAAAAAAAAAGGCCACACTTTAAGAAAAATTTAAAATTTTTTCTTAGCTATTACTTCATTAACAACTTGACTTAGTTCTAGTCAGCACTCCTATTTTAACTGTCTCTCACAGTAAAGTAGTGTTAATAGTTGGCAGGAATGTGGCTCCTATTTGCCCACACTAGATTTTGCTGAACAAAGGCAAGAAATCTGTTTATTCCACCACTTTCTTATTCACCAGCTATTTTCTGTCTATGATGTAGGTCCTGACAGGCAACAAGAATGATAGTTATGTCTTGTGTAAATCATAACACCCAACAGAGTAGCATGAACATAAACCAATGATCCATAAATACCTCTTTGCTAACTTTCTGAAGGACAAAAACTTGGTATGACTTTTCATAATTTCTACCTTTAAAACAATGACATGGCAGAAGTTATTCTTAGCACAGTGCCATAAATGTGCTTCCTTAAAGCTTACATCTGGGTGCTGGAATTCTTTTTTAAAATTCTGGAATGTTGAAGGCTACTGTCCACTGTAGGTACTGGGAATCCTGCACAGGCTCTTTTGACAGATTTTATAAAAGCAGATAAACTGTTCTTAAGACCATAAACCCTATAGTCTAACAAAAGAGCTTACCTAATAAATGTTCCTGACATCCAGAAATCACCTGTCAGCCAATATTTTATTGAAAGTTCTAAGAGCATAAAAGAAAAAAGACTCTCAGCTATGACAAATATATCTGTGGCATTTAAAAATCCCTCCCAAGAGGAGGAGGATTGGGTAGCCAAGAGACAAGGGTGGGAGGGAGACTTTCACTGTGAACTTTTTCATACTTTATGACTTTTGAATCTCATGAATTATTATGTAATCAAAGAAGTAAATACATTAAGATTTTTTAAAAATAAAAGTAAAAAGCAGAATTGCTACATGATCTCTGAGATGCTAAGTTCTGGAAAGGAGGGACTGGCAAGGCACAGCCGTTCAAAGGAACAAATACTCACAGCCGAAGCTCCTCAAAGGACTTCACTGAGTAGAGCGGGGAGTTTGGGTCCCGCTGCAGGACTTCCACTTGGTTTGTGTTATCCACAAGGTTGCTTCTGATCAGCTTGTTGAGTAAGGACTGGGCAGCTCTGTCCTCTGTCAAAGAGAAACCAGATTTTCTTCATAGTCATCTGGTAAATCCCACCCTTGGGAAAGTTCTCTCTCTCCAACTCTGCACCAGCACCTCTCTCCAACTCTGCACCAGCACCTGAGCAGCCAAGCATGGCTGGAGAAAAACAATCACTGACAGATCTCACTTTAAATTCCTGACCACTAGGTTCAAACAGGCCGAGCTGCCCAAGGAGTCTCCCTCTTCTCCCCCTCAGACCTCCACCTATACCTTCTCCTCTCTTCCTGAACCTGTAATCCCTCCACAGTGTCACTCATTTGATGACCCTGTTCCTACCTTCATTAAGAAGAAAAAAATCATCAGAAACACTTCCACACACGGAAACGAGACACCTACACTCCTGCCTGCATTTGTGCACATTCTCCACTCCCCTCTTGTAACTCCGGGTGACAGCCTGGGCCGGCCTCCACAGGCTAGCCACTCCACTTGCCCAACAGTTTCCATCCCTTCTTGCCTACATGGGTATTTCTCCCGACACTCACCCTCTCGCATTACTAGTTTCTTCCTCCACTGGAGTCTTCCCACCAGCAAGTGAACATGTTTTACCATCTCTCATCAATAACACGATTCCTCTTTACTCCACATCCCCATCCAGTTCCTACCCCATTTCTCTGGTCCTCTTCATGGGACATTCCTTAAAAAGGCCATCTGTGCTCAGTGTCTTCACCTCCTCTCCCCACACTTCTCCGTTCAATGTACACTGAACAGGCTTTTTTATTTCACCTCCCCACTTGACCTCAACAGCCCTTGTGGAGCTCACCAATGACTTCTACACCACTAAATCAATTGAGCAGTCAATTTTTAGCTCTTCTTAGTCAACTTATTACTTATGTTTGGCCCTCTACTTTGAAACACTTTCTACTTATGGCTTCTAGGGTGCCACTCTCCTTTGGGTCTCCTTCTAGCTCACCAACTGCTTCTCAGTCCCCTTTGCTGATTTTGCCTCATCGCCTTGATCTTACAACTCAGAGTGCCTCTGGCTCCAGAAAGAAAGGCAAGTCTGAGTCACACACTGTCTCTTGCTACAGGGTTTCAAAGAGTAGTTACCTTTCTCTTCTTCATCTGTTTTCTCTGCAGTAGCACTGGTTTTGACAACACCTACACAAGAAAACAGTTGTCATAATCAGGAAGACAAATACCAAACCCCTCCAAATGTGGGACAATGTAAATACTAAACCTTATTTAAGTGATCAAGATACAAATATTTGGCATTTCTTTATGTTTAATGATTTTTACTCATAGAAAGTTTCAAAATACCTAAGAAAATTTTGAATTTCTAGAAATTCTGGGTGACTTCAGAGTGACTGGAATATGTCACCTCTGATTTACTTAACCTAATTTAAAACATAGCATTATGTTAGCAAACACAATCAGACATGAGAAATAAAATAAAGGTATTAAAAATTAAGAAGTAAAATGATCACTTTTTGTAGATATGATTCTAAGCCTGTAGGACAAAGAGTAGCAACTTAAAAATGACCATAAAATAAGATACCTCTGTAAAACATAAAAAAGCTAGGTACAAAATACAGATTAGTAGCTTTTGTAAATATAGATATAATAGAAAAGATCCTATTTGTAATAGGACCTAAAAAGATCTAAAAACTAGCAACTACTACTCCTAGAAATAGTCAACAAAAAAATATGTAAGACTTATATGAAAAAAAGTTTAAAAATACTCATAAAATAATGAAAAGATGTATAGTTAAAAAGCCAATAGATAAAGTGGAATTCTAAGGTATTCACTTAACCCAAAAGAGGAGGCAGGAAAAGAGAGGTAGAGAAACAAAACATGAGAAAACAAACTGAAAGCAAATAGTAAAATTGCTAACGAAACCCACCATATTAATAATTACATTAAATGTAAATGGATACAAGGAAAAGAAACAAAAGGCTTCAAAACTGGTGAGGCAGAAGTAAAACTGTCACTATTTGAGACGACGTGACAGTATATGGAGAGAACCTTAAGGACACAGAAACTGCTACAACTAATAAATGAATTCAGTCAAGTTTTAGATATAAAATCATATACAAAAACCTGTTGCTTTTCTATACACCAATAATAAACTATCAGAAAGAGAAAATTAAGGAAACAACCCATTTACAATTGCAAAAAGAATAAAATACCTAGGAATAAATTTAACCAAGGAAGTGAAAGACCTGTATATTGAAAACTATAAGACATTCATGGGTTGGAAGAATCAATATTGTTAAAATGTCCATACTACCCAAAGCAACCTACAGATTCAATGCAGTCCTCATTAAAATTTCAATGGAATTCATCACAGAAGCAGAATAAATAACACTAAAATTTGTATGGGAATACAAGACCCTGAATAGCCAAAGCAATATTAAGAAGAATAAAGCTTGAGACACCATGTTCCCTGATTTCAAACTATATCACAAAGCTATAGTAATTAAAACAGTATCGTACCGGCATAAAGACAGACACATAGATCACTGCAACAGAACAGAGTCCAGAACTAAACCCACTCATATGTGGTCAATTAACTTATAACAAAGGACCCAAGTGTAGATAATGGGAAGAGGACAGTCTCGTCAATAAACTGTGTTGGGAAAACTGGACGGCCACATGCAAAAGAATGAAACTGAGATACTTTCTCACACAATATACAAAAATTAACTTGAAATGGATTAAAGACTTGAACATATGGCCTGAAACCATAACACTCCTAGAAGAAAACAGGTGGTAAACTCCTTGACATACATCTTGGTGATAATTTTTTTAATCTGACACCAAAAACAAAAATAAACAAGTGAAATTATACCAAATTAAAAAAGTTCTGCATAGCAAAGGAAGCCATCAACAAAATGAAAAGGCAACTTACTGTATGGGAGAATGTATTCACAAAGATATATCTGACAAGGAGCTAATATCCAAAAAATATAAAGAACTCATACTAATCAACACCAACAAAACAAATAACCCAATTAAAAAATGGGCAGAGGACCTGAATAGACGTTTTACCAAAGAAGACATACAGATGGGCAACAGACACATGAAAAGCTCCACATCACTAATCATCAGAAAAATGTAAATCAAAACCATAATGAGATATCACCTCACACCAATCAGAATGGCCACTATCCAAAAGACAAGAAATAGCAAGTGTTGGGTGAGGATGTAGAGCCAAGGAAACCCTCCTACACCGCTGGTGGGAATGTAAACTGGTGCAGCCACTGTGGAAAATAGTGTGAGGGTTCCTCAAAAAAACTGAAAATAGAAATACCATACAGCCCAGTAATTCCACTTCTAGGAATTTATCTGAAGAAAACAAAATCACTTGAAAGGATATATGCACTCCTATGTTTTGAGATTCCTCAAAAAAACAAAAATAGAGCTACCATATAATCCAGCAATTCCACTTCTGGCTACTTATCTGAAGAAAACAAAAACACTAACTCAGAAAGATACACATAACCCCATGTTCACTACAACATTATTTACAACAGCCAAGATACAGAAACAACCTAAGTGTCCATTGATGGATGAATGGATAAGGAAATTGTGGTATGTGTATACACACACACACTGGAATACTTTTGGCCATAAAAAAAGAATGAAATGTTGTCATTTATGACAAAATGGATGGACCTCCAGGGCTTTATGCTAAGTGAAATAAGTCAGAGAAAGACAAATACCTTATGATCTCTCTTTATTTGTGGAATCTAAAAAAAAAGGACAAAAAACAAGCTCATAGATACAGAGAACAGATTGGCAGTTACCAAGGTGAGGGGTTGAGGGTAGGAGGAAAGGGTGAAGGGAATATTAAAAAAGAAAAGTAAATGGATAAGATACGCCAATTAAAAAGATTACTAGAATGGGTAAAAAAGCAAGATCCAAATGTAAGCTGTCTACAAGAAGCACGCTTTAAATATAGACACAAAAAAAGCTAACAGTCAGTGAATGGACAGACATATATCATATAGCCAGGAAGCGTAAGAAGGCTAGAGTGGCTGCAGACTTCAAGACAAAAAGCATCACCAGAGAAAAAGAGGAGTATTCCCAATACAAGCATCCACTCATCAGGAAGACAAATGTGTATATACCTGATAACAGATCTGTAAAGCACAAGAGGCCAAAATGACAGAATTAATGGGAAAACCAGACTATTTCACAACTGTAGTTGGAAATTTTAACGCTTCTCCTTCAAAAACTAAAAGAAACCAAAAAACAAACAAGACATAGAAGATCTAAACAATACTATCAAGTTCACCAGCCTAATTGTTATAGACACTGTTCATAATAACCGCAGAACACATATTTTCAAGAATTCTTGTTAACCCAAAACTGTGCCTCCTTTTGGATTAATCACTGAGATAGGTCATACGCTGGGCCACAAAAGACTAAATAAATTTAAGTGGACTGAAATCCTACAGACTATACTTTCTGAACAAAATAAGGTTAAATTAGAAATTAACAAGATATCTAGAAAACCTCCAAGCATTGGAAATTAAGCAATAAACTTCTAAATACTCCATGAGTCAATGATGAAATCACAAGGGAAAACAAGGTATTTTGAATTGTATGCTGAAGAAGAAAAGTAAACAGAAGCAATCAATGGAGAGTAGAAATCGGTGAAATAGAAAACAAGCAATAAGGAAAATTAGCATTGCCAAAAGTGGATTCTCTGAAAAGTTAAAAAAAATCTGATAAATCTCTAGGTAAATTCATCATGAAAAAAGGGAACACAAGTTACAAGTACTACAAAGGAAAGTAGTGGTATCACAGATCCTACAGTTACTAAAATATTCCTAAAGGGCATAGAAAGGGATCTGAAGAAAATGGAAAGACATGCCATAGTTTTCTAATGAGACTCAAGAGCACATATCAAATTATAAATGCAAAATGGTCCCAGTAGAAATACCAGGAGATTCTTTTTTCTTAAAACTGGTCGGGTTGGTCCTAAAATACATATGGAAACTAAACCACAATAGCCAGGAAAACTCTGAAAAAGAGCAATGAGTGGAGAACAGCACTTCCAGATACTAAAACACGTCATAATGCTTCAGAAATGAGGAATATGATTCTGGTACATGAATATGCAAAAGAGACTGATAGGATTGATGAGAAAATGCAGAATTTAGTCTATTATACAGGTGACTATCAAACTAGACAAGAAAAATGGACTATTAAAAAATGGCACAGAAACAAATTTATGTAGCCATCTGGATATAAGAAAGGTGAAACACATTAGAAAAACACAAGTTGGAGGCATATCTCTCAAGATAAATTCTAAAAGGATTAAAACCTGTCTCAATTCCAGAAACAATACTGTGAAAGACTGCTATGTCTGATTGTATAAAAATGTTTGCAGAGCAGAAATACACAAGAAACAAAGACAAAAGACAAACTGGTAATAGTATTAGCAACTTATATCACAGTTAAAGAGTTAACCCAAAAATATGAAAAGTTCTTAATATTTAGAGGAAAGACAAAAAATCCAATAGAAAAATGGGTAAATGATACAAATAGTTAACTCACAAAAAGGAAATAGAAATTCTTGTATTAGACTTATGAAAAACATTCAACC
Source organism: Manis javanica (assembly GCF_040802235.1). Taxonomy (NCBI): domain Eukaryota; kingdom Metazoa; phylum Chordata; class Mammalia; order Pholidota; family Manidae; genus Manis; species Manis javanica. Next base: position 52,898,466 of record NC_133172.1, read on the forward strand.
TTCTGCATGAAACACAAATTAAAATACATTATGTCAATCTGCCATTTTTCTACCTACCAGATCAGCAAGATTCCTAAAGTTTGTGACTAAAATTTCAGTGCTGAGGATATAGGGAAAACAGACACTCTCATGCTTTGCTGATGGAAGTATAAATTGGCATAATACTAATAGAAGGTACCTTGAAAATACTGATAAAAATTACAAATGCATATACTTTTGAGCAATCAAATCTACTTTTGGGGACGTTATCCTGCAAACACAGTGGCATACATATGCAAAGATTTAAGTTCATAATTATTCCATGAAGCACTGTTTATAACAGCAAAAGAATGGGACCAACCCAAATGTTTATCAATAGGTGACAAGTTAAATAACTGATGGTGTAGCAACATAATGCAATACTACGAAGTTATAAAAAAAAGTGCAAGAACTCCATGTACTGACATGGAAAGCTTGCCAAGGTATGTTGTTAGCTCAAAAACAAAACTACACTGTGTATGTATACTACACCACCTTTTGATTAAAAAAGAAGAAAACCTGTCTTTGTATTTGCTTTGCACAGAAACACTCTGGAAGAATATTAAAAATCCAGTAACGGTGGTTAATTAGAGGACAGGGTGATGTTCTGTGTTGAACTGTGTCCCCCTCCACACCCACCCTCCAAATTCACAGGTGAAGTTCTACCCCTTAGTACCTCGGCATGTGACTTTATTTGGAGAGAGGGTCGTTACAGATATAATTAGTTAAGGTGAGGTCATTAGGGTGGGTCCTGATCCAACAGTACCAGTGTCCTTTCAAAAAAAGGATATAAGGACATAGACATGCACATGGGGAACCTCACGTAAAGATGAAGGCAGAGAGGAGGTGATGCTTCTAAAGCCAAGGACCACCAAAGACGGCCAGCAAGCCACCAGAAGCTAGGAGTAGATTCTTCCTCAGAACCTTGGAGTAGATTCTTCCTCAGAACCTTCAGAAGGAACCAACCCTGCAGACATTTTGCTCTGAGGCTTCCAGCCTCAGGAACTGTGAGACTACATTCTGTTGTTTAAACCCTCAGTCTGTGATACTCCTGTCACAGCAGCCCTAGCAAATTAATACAGATGGGGAGTGAGAACTGTGTAAATGGTGGCCCAGGATGGGAAGGAGGCCTTTAACTGTTCATACTTCTTGGTTTTAAACCCAAATTAACTTTTCAAATAATTAAATAAAAAAATTTTAAAGAAACATTGTAAGTGAATAGTGGCAGTACAATCCGATGATTTTTTTATAAAAAGTCAGAGGCTAGAAAAAAATCTGGAAAACTAACATGTCCCTGTTAGTAATGAAACTGAATTTACTGGTTCTCAAATTCAGTGTTGTCATTTGCCAAACATTATGTTAAATGAAAGCTCCTTTTCACATTGCAGCTATGAGTGCAAAGCAGAAGTGCACGTGCAGCTTGTATCTAGCTTGTGGTTATTACAAGTGACTTACCATTAGTATCTGGTTTGACTTTCTCTTCCTTGATTTGCAAATTACTCATCTAAATGTGAGTAAGAAGAAACAAGAGTTAAGCAAAGGACCCAATCAAAGATATTCCTTTGAGCAAAGATAAGTTCTGTAGTGAATCTAGTAGGAACTAGTTGAGCACCTATATTCAGGGAGTTGGTTTATCCTGCAAAATTGCTAAAACCTTGGATGAAAACACAATTTCATATATCTTCAAAAGCCTTGAAAGGAGACTTTCTGGAGGAGGACGAAATGTAATAGTTGGGAGGAAAAGTATGACAGCAGTCTCAAAACTCGGCTTTTCTTCCAACTATGCTCTTTCTAGAACATCTAACCTTCGTTATATCTGCAATATCCTTTCAATGGCACAAACACAGTTCCTTTCCAGACACAGTGAAGAACAATACCATCTAACTATGAGACAGGGACCGTGAGTGTAGTCAGAGAAGGGTGAGGGCCTCTGGAAAAAGCAAGGCAGCATATTTACAGTCAGAGCAATGTAACTACATGCAAGGAAACCCCCTACCAAAACTCTGTTAAATATGAAGCTCTAGAGTCATTCTTCAGTGAGATCAGTTACTAGTCCCCAGACAAAAGAAAGTAGCCCACGTTTTTATTATGCTAATCGTTTGCAATCATGGGTAAGATTCACTTTAGCGTGCTAAAAGGCGCAGGCCTATGGGCTGCTATCTTTCCTCCTTCAGACCTGATGAGGTGATTTGCAATCTCAGCAATTAATAATGGCAAAGCAAGCCCAGCCATAAACAACATAGTAAAAGACAGGAAGGATTCCATTTTAAAAATAAGATTGCATTTTAATGATTCTTAACTTATTCTTTAGCAAACAAACAATACCTCAGCCCACCTTGGGGGCTGGGCAGGTGGTCTTGTTTGATATGCTCCTAGATCAAGACACCAGTATCTCAGGGAAAAATCAGAGCAGTAAATTTCTTGTGTTAAGTTAATTTTAAATATTCAGGGACCACTTAACAAATCTACAACCCTAAGCCCTTTATCATATTCCCAACTACCTATAAAACCCCTGGAAAGCCCACAACTACGGTCTCTCTTGTCCCCTCATGGCATGAGCCAGGAGCTCTGTCCTCTCACCTTCTCTCTAAATAAAAGCCTCTCTCTGGCTCTCCTACCTTGAGTGTTTGCTAAATTCATTCTTCAACTCTGCAAACAAGAACCCCAGCATCAACTCTATCAAATAAGCTCTTTTCTCTTTAGCCCCCAAACCCACACCATACTAAAGTCATGCTTAGCAAATAAATTAGTCTTCTTGTCTTATCAAGCACCTCTGCTGTAAGTTAGGAAAAAAGTTATTTATTATGATGCAAGAATTGACAAACCCAAGCTCCTGACTTGAAAATATTTCAGAAACCTGAACAAAGGCTTTCTCACTTATTTTGGTCACTACTCCTAATCAATACAAATTTGCTTATAATGGCATAAGAAATTGCAAGCACAGCAATCATTTAAAAATTTGTAACAAAGTCTCCAACTTCATAAGAACTATTGTTTCTATTTAGTATTAAGAATGAGGGTGTGTATAAAGATGGTATTATAAAGGTATGTTGTTAGGCTGGGAGAAATACCCTAACTCAAGCCCTAGGCTCCATGCCCTGCCCCCAAGATCCCTGAACTGATGCGATCATTCATTAGCTATTAGTATTTTCTGAGGGCTTCTCTTCGCCCTTCCTTCAACTGACCCTGTTCCTCGTCTTTGGGAGAAGGAAGTCCACCTTTACACAGTAGGGATATCCATCTTATTTCTTTAGAAACCAGGTTGTCCAGAGAAAAATCAGATTAACACACTTCTGGGAGTGGACACCGTTACCTGAAGACCAGTGGGAAGGTTGGCACACATAAGGGAAGTTATGTTATCACAGAACTTATCCACTGGGAGTCTGGAATTTTAATACGTGCTAGGCAGAGGGGACTTCGTGCAGTCTTACAATAAAACCCTTAAGCGCTGAGTTTCTAATGAGCTTCCTGGAAAATACTTTACATGTGTTGTTAGTTTTCTGCTGGAGTATGTAACTCCACTGCAAGAGGACTCTTGGAAGCTTGTACCTAGTTTCCTCTGGACATTGCCCCATGTTTGTAGGGAAAATTGAAGTTCCTGTGGCCAGGATCCCCACCTGACCCTAAACTACTTGATGATGTAACTGGCCTCCTGCTAGGCTACTGCTTCCACACCCTAGGCAATAAGTTATTATTGACTGAGTCACTATATAAAGAGCTGCTCTAGGCAGAGGTAGAGACAATGAGGATTATAGACCTGCAGACTGTTGGATGCAGATGTAATTCCAGTGCTCAGCCTATTCAGGGAGAACAAAGCCGGGTAATAAACCTTTTTACCCCAAGAATGTTCCATTGTCATTCTTCGGTCTCACCGAATTCATAGTGAACTTGCCTGGGGCTGAAACCCATTGGCAAGACAATGTTCCTTTCCTTTCACTAATTTTGGCTTCTATTTTTCCACTGTTAATATATCACAGCTATGAGTACAACTATATGCTGTGTCCTGTGAGTCCTCCTAGGAAATCACTGAATTGGACACCTCTTGGGGACTCCCAATACAGATACTTACCAAGAGGTACTCCTTACCTCAAATTTACAGCAGCCAGACCCACACTCACTGTCTTCCATACCAAATCTGCCCTTCCTCCCACTTCCCTAATCCCATTATAAGCACTTGACTAATAGCATCTGTCCGATCCAAGTTGTAAATGGGAATCTTTGCCTTTATCTCTCCTTTCTCCATTTTTCTAACTCCTGCCCATTACACCACCACAACGATCTCTTGAATCCATCCCTTCATCTTTACTTTCACTGCCCAACATAAGCTTCTATCTCTGGGCTTTTAAAGTCACTTTCACATTAATCTCCTTTCCTTCAGATACCATTCCTAATATATTCTGCTTTGCAGTCTGATAAATCTCGAAAGCTCTTAGGTCTAATCTTGTCAGTATCCTTTTTAAAAATCCCCAAACCCACCAGGTAAAGCCTTTCCTCGTTGGGTCAAAAGTAGACGTCCTACAGCATTTTCTAGACAGTTCCTACCACAACCCAGTAATCATAAAATGCAGCAAAAATGAGTTGATTCCTGTTCTCTAGGCAAATCTAGCACTTTTGTGCATCCCCTTCTAAAACGCTTTTCACATCCATGTCTATCTTAAATACCCCGTTTTCTAATACCCAGCTCAAAATGCAGACATCTTCACAAGGAATTTCTATATTTTTCCTACTTATAAACATTCTCTCCCCACTCAGAGCTCACTGATCACATTATTTTTTCCATTTTCACAGCACTTCCCACATTCTTGCCTTCCCAACTAGACTGTAAAGCAGACGTCTTCCTGTACTCTGGATTTAGAGCATTTCAAATGTCTGACAAACTGACAATCCACCCAAAGTAATAAAGGGTGACAAGAAAAAATGTTAACTTAGGCATTTAAAAAATTATATCACACCACTACCAAAAAAAATACTCTTAAAATAAGTAATCCATTCTTACTAAACAAACCTAAAGAACAGAACAGAATATAAAACTCAGTTTACGCTTTAATTGCCTTCTAATTGAATTGATTTCCATTAATCGAAGAACCAGTATATGAAACTAAATGTCACTTTAAACATCAATGAAACAATCTGTAGTGCCTCCCACCAACATCTGCAGTGCATTGAAACACTGAATCTACACCTGAATGTTATTCTGCACAGAACTATAAACTGTCAACCATGTTAAGCACGGATCTTAAAAAAAAAGTTAAAATAACAGTAGTACAGTATCACTCAGAAAACAGATTAAAAGAATCAGCATCTCATTGTGTCTTTCTTTACAACACAGTCCCCAATGAGAAAGAGGTACAATACAGGAAAGAGTAAGCAAAGTGGGGACAGAACTGCCACAGGATAAAAAAGTTTCTAACTGGCCCAGACGTACAGAAAAAGCTCGATATTAGTCTCTCTAGCACTAGGCGCGAATCTAGGCTAAGTGATTTCCCGAGGCAAACTCTCGGGGCCTGAGGGCCACAGGCCTGTCCACCCGGTGGCTCCCTGGGCTCGAATGAGAGTCCGTTGGGCCCCTGCTTCGCTCCCCCGCAGGAAGCTGAAGCCACTGACCGACTTGACAGCCGCTTCCTGCTCGTCCACTGCCAGGGCCCACGAGTCGGTGGCCATGGTCCGGAGAAGAAAGAAGGCCCACTCACGAAAAAATTCACCGCACAGTTCGCCAATACGCGCTCTGCGCCCGCTGGCGGCGGGAGACGTCACCCACATGACCGGAGGCGGCGAGGCGCGGACGTGACGCCACTTCCGTCTGGCGCTGTCGTCACCATCCCGCGCCCCGCCGAGGCTGTCCTCCGGCCTCACCTCGTCTCTGGGTGTAGCATTTCTCTTATCTCCATTTCACAAATAAGGAAATTGAGGTTTAGAGAAGTTCACTTTCCTAGGATCATATGGCCTACTATGTGGTAAATCTGGGATTTGAATTCAGGGCAACCCAATTCCAGAAAACCCTGGGCGACAAAACCATAAACCAAGGCAGGAGGGGCTGCCTGTCTTGGGATCTGGGACTTGACCGGCACCTTCTAGTCGAAAGGGCGAGCCAGCCAGTCAGCGGAAGGCACTAGCCCTCCCAGGGCACTTTCTTACTGGCATTTGGGCCTGAATCCGGCTGAGACGCTGACAGGGCTAGTCTTGTCTTGTGTGGAATGGCCTGAACACATGATGGTTCCATCTCTGTCACTCAACCGTGAGCCCCATGAGCAGGGATCATTACTGTTTTGCTCACCTTTGGCTTCCCAGCACGTCGCCCATAGCAGGGGCACAATAAAAAATGTAGGATTAAGCTTATTACACTGATGGACAGTGACTGCAATGAGGTATGGGGGGGACTCGGTAATACGGATAAATGTAGTAACCATATTGTTTTTCATGTGAAACCTTCATAAGAGTGTATATCAATAATACCTAAATTTTAAAAATGTAGGATTAGGGAGTGAACGAATCAAAAGAGTTAGCAATCGGCAAATAGCCATCTCTTAATAGTCATGCCAGGTTCTGTGGCGTTATCATTCGTCTGAATGGGTGCAGGGGTTCACAGTGCTTGCGCTTCCAGTGGGACCAGGCATGATTGCTCTCAAAACTACAACTCCTTCTCCCCGGTGGTGATGCCACTAAGGGAAGCAACAGGAGGGAGGGGCTGGGGATAGAGGAGTGCTGTAAGGATTCAGAAAGATAACTTAGAAATAATGGCAGGGGCCAGACCAAGTTTGCATTTGGTCCACAAAGATCAAATGGCTAATTTATAAGAAAAAAAATTTTAATTGCATGAAAATGTATAGCACAAAGACAAGTAGTGACTCTATAGCATCTTACTACACTGATGTACAGTGACTGTAATAATGGGGTATGTGGTGGGGACTTGATAGTGGGGGGAGTCTAGTAACCACAATGTTGCTCTTGTGATTGTATATTAATACCAAAATTTAAAAAATGCATGAAAAAGTGATAGCATAGTTTTTTTTCCAAAACTTTTTCTTTTTTTAATTTTGGTATCATTAATGTACAATTACATGAGCAACATTAGCATAGTTTTTAAAGAAAATATGTAAAATATATTCCTTTTTCACTGTTAACACACATGAACAGAGCAGATTTCTCTGTGCAGCACATCCTGCTAACAGCTAGGAATTCAGTGATTATTGATTTAGACCTACTTCCTACCCTTACTGGCAAATACAGCCCAGCAGTTAAGAAGGTGGGCTCTAGAGTCAGACTGCAGAGCCATGAAGCCTACCTTGCTACTTGCTAGCTCTATATTGTAGGACAGATTATCTAACCTCTCTGTGCCTGTTTCCTCATCTGTAAAACGACAACACATTTTTCATAGGAGTAGATAAAGTTCATTTATTTAAGTTAATCCACTTATCAAAGTGAGTCCATGAAGACCTTTAGAAGATTGCTGACACAATAATGTAGAAAAGGGAGGTACAGGGCGGTAGGGGAGATTACACAGGGGAATGAAGCACACCTTCCTGAAGAAGTGATTTTTACCAGTGAAATAGGAAGGACTAGGAAGAGCAAAAGAAGAAAGGGAAGGACTAGGAGAAGAGTTCCAAACAGAGATGTAACCATGGTAGCTGCTGTACCTGGTCACAGGTTGTTTGCAAGCAACTTGGTGGAGGGGCCAGGTTTCCCCTCAGGCCCCTCCCTGCACAGGGTATCCAAGTCTCCCATGCTCTGCTGGGGAGGAAGACTTCAAGAGCTCAGGACTTAGCCTGATTTGTAGAGTGTAACAATGAAGCAAAACTGAGGGAACAAAGTAGCAGCAGACTCAGAGACTCCAAGAAGGAGCTAGTGGTTACCAAAGGGGAGGGGTGTGGGAGGGCGGGTCGGGAGGCAGGGAGAAGGGGATTGAGGGGTATTACGTTTAGTACACATGGTCTGGGGGATCACGGGGAGAATAGTGTAGTACAGAGAAGGCACATAGTGAATCTGTGGCATCTTACTACACTGATGAACAGTAACTGCATTGGGGTGTGGGTGGGGACTTGATAATATGGGTAAATGTAGTAACCACATTGTTTCTTCATGTGAAACCTTCATAAGAGTGTATATCAATCATACCTTAAAAAAAAAATCAGGACTTGGAACAGCTGACTGGCCACAGGTGATGCCCTGGAGTGGAGCAAAGGCAGTGACCTCTGAACTTCCCCTCTGCTCCCTGACCACCTGCAGCATCAGGTTCCTGTTATTACTTACCGTCTGTCTTTCCCCACGCCCATCTTAGCTAGAACCCTGGAGGAAATTTTACCTTACCTTTCAGTCCTAGCAGTTTCTTTGAATTTTTGTCCTCCTTCACAGTGGGTTGGGGGAGGAAATATGGTCTCAGATGAGAAATTGGGGAGGGATGTGCACAGGATCACCAACTTCTCTGAGACATAGCCCAACACAAGAGCTAATATCAAACACAGTGGAGGTGGAGCAGAGTACATGGGGGAAAGTAAAGCAAGTGAGGCTGGGAGTGGAGCCGACGCCTGGTCTGGAGAGCCTAACCCACACCGTGTGGCCCAGTCTGCACTTAAGGAAAAAGGAAGGGGGGGTGATATGGGAGCAGAGTGGGATAAGCAGACTCATGTTAAATCATCACACTGGTAGCTGTGTAACAAATGACCTGCAGAAATACCTGACTGGAGGCAGGAGCACCTGTTAGGAAGCTAGACCAATGACAATGGGGATATAGATCAGAGTGAATTCAAGTAATTGTAGATTGAACCATGTGAAGTGCTGCTTTTGTAGGTCAACAAAGGTCAAGTGATGGCATTTGGTTCAACCCAATAGAAGGTACAATTAATAGCTGTTGTGGATTAAAAATGGCCACAGACATCTTAAGGCCCTCCCATCAGGAGATGGTTTATTTCCCCACCCATGGAATCTGGGCTGGCCTTGTAATTTGCTCTGACTAAAAGAATGTGACAGAAGTGCATTAGGGGAGTTCTGAGCCAAGACTTCAAGAAAACTTATAGTTTCTACTCTTTTCTGTTGGACCCAGAGACTGCCTAGCATGCTGTGCAGATGAAAGATATGTGGAGGAACCAGCTGTCTCAGCTGAGCCCAGACACCAGCCGGGAGGATGCAGCTGCATGAGTGAGCTGGAGAGACCAACAGCTACCCAGGCAACCATCAGAATGGTGAAAAAGCCTATGTCATTTTAAGCCACTGTTTTGGGGTGATTTGTTAACAGCAATGGATAATAGATACAAAAGGACTTGATTATTGGTTGGGAAGCAGGGGGAGAGAATTCACAATGAACCCAGATTTCTGGCTTGAGCAACAGACAACTGTAGTGCCATGAGGTAGGTAGAGGAAGAGTGAAGGGCAGAACGTGGGTTTGTTGGAGCAGTGGTGTTCAGTGGTACTACGAGATGATGGGTTCGATTTTGGAAATGTTGATTCAGGATTGCTTGAAGACATCCCAAATCCAAGTGTCGTGTGACCAATTATTTCTTTGACCCTGGACTTCAAGAATTGAGTCTTGGTAGGTATAGATTTGGGAGTCTCCTGCAGAAAGAAAAGAAAGCCATAGGAGTGAACAACATTGTGCATGGTAGAGAACAGGGAAGAAATGGCCCCAAAGACAAAGCTGTTGAGGAACAATCAGTCACATGTAATAGGTGAATAAAGAAGCCTGCCAAGGAGACTGAGAAGTAGCCAGAAAGAAGAAAAACAGTAGTCCCAAGAGAGGGGTTAGGGGGATTGTCCAGTGTTAAACACTACTGAGTTAAGTATGGTAAGTAAAAAGTGTTTTTTGATTAGCAACATATAGGTCATTGTTGTGCTTGGATAAAAGAATGGGGAGGAATGGGGGCGGAAGTCAGGCTGCAGCAGGATACGGAGTGGGACTCAGTGTGTAGAAGCAAATTCTACAAGATTTTTGGCCATCAAGGAGAAAAGTTAAGGCTGGAGAAGGATGAGGAATAGAGGGAGGCTGGAGTTTTACAATATGAAATAGGTATGAACATGTTAAATATCAAACGCAAGAGTTAATAGGTGAACCTTGAGGACAGGGTGGTAAGTGAAATAAGCCAGTCACAAAAAGACAAATACTGTGTGATCTGATAAGAAGCAGTTAAGAACAGTTAAAGTCATAGAGACAGAAAGTAGGACTGTGGTTGCCAGGGGCTACGGGGAGTTAGGTCATGTGGAATTATTGTTTATTGGGTATAGGATTTGCTTTGCAAGATGAAGTTATGGAGATGGATGGTGGTGATGGTTGCACAACATTCTCAATTTATTTAATACCACTTTACACTTAAAAATGGTTAAGATGGTAAATTTTGTTATGTTTTTCTACACACAGAAGCACTGGAAAAGTTGGTGGGGGGAAACCAGCTAATGGGGTAGGAGAGGTCCCAAACATGAGGGAGAGTGAGTCCAAGAGAGGATTTGATGGCGCAAGTCCTTTAAAAGCCACAGGAGGGGGAACTTGGAGCCCTGGGAGAGAAATTTAGGTATTAGACATATTTCTCCCATTGTAACAGGATGGAGAAGGAAGTATAGGTGTGCCTGAAGGTCTGGTGGCAGAAGGTTGGAGGAGTTTCTTTGTTTGGCCGTTTATTTGGAACAGGGACATTATTTACTGAAGCTGAGGTGGACAGTGCTGTTGGAAGTTTGAGGGGAGTAGAACTCTTGCGATGGTCACTGGACCGAGATGGGAAGCTAACCAGATAGGACTAGTGACCCGTGAGGCTGCAGGTTCTCTGGCTTTCCCCAAAGTTGTCCCCTCTGTTGAAATTAAATACGAAATCAGATGAATAGACAATAATCTGCCCCTTTAACATAATCTTGTTTTAGAAATGAACAAAGCAATGCTAATACACTGGGACCTGTTGTTATTAAACCTGGACTGAAATGGCATGGGTTTATTGGGGACAATTTTTGTGCATTTAGAAGCTGTTGGTGTCTGAGAGGAACACAGACCAGAGAACAATACTTAGCACACTTGGCTGCACACATGACCAGGGGCCGACTCATGTCCTTTCAAGTCTAACTATGGGGATATTTGCTCTAAAGGATAAGCTAATTTAAGATTACCAGGCTTTTCTCCAATTGGAGAGTTCCAAGGATTCTGAAAGTGTATGGATGAAAATAGAACAGTTGTAAAGGCTCACTAAATGTGTACTAGTACTTGCAGGGGGGGATTCTGTCTCAACTAGTACTTCCAAGAGGGTCCCATTCTCTCTCCACCCAACCCCATCCCACCCCCCCCACCCTCCCTGTCCTTCTGCACAAAGCTGACTGTAATCTCAGGCTGTAGAGCTGTATAAAGGAAAGATCTGCCACCGACCACCTCTGCCTATGACATTTTGCTAAAGCGGAGGCCTAAGTATCTTATCTGAGCAGCCACTCTCAGTCCTTTCTTTTTCTTCGTCCTCTTTTCTTCCATCTACTCCTATCCCCCACTTGACAATTAGAACTGATACGGAGAAGCCACTTGCTCTGCTGAATGTTAATGCCAGAACAGTTCCTAAGCCAAGGCAGCAGCACCCGACAGTAGGTGATGGAGAGAGAGAGGGCATAAGGTAGGAGTGTGACCAGCACCCTCCAAGCAGCTTCCCACCTCTAGCTTCCCATGAGGTATCTGACGATCTGGAGAAGCCCTGACCCAGATTAGGATTAGGAAAGCAGAGTGTGGAGCCTCCTAGCATCGGCTCCTCAGGTCCCCTTACCTCTAGTGTGCCATGATTGGAAGATGCTGCTATCTGACTCAAGTCAACAGAATGAGGAACATTTATTCTCATGCAGAAGAGCAAAGTCAGGTAAAACTGCAAGGGGCTCCTAAGACTCTGATAGCTGCGTCTAGGACCAAGAGAAACCTGCAGATGGCCTCTGAGATCTACATCTTGGCTGGTGTTGGAGGAGGGCAGCCAGTCCCTTCTTGCAAAGGTGATGGGCCTGACATCATAGGTGCTGTGTACAAGACTCAGCCCTGATGCCATCTATTCTTCCCAAACCTCTTTGGGTTTCTCCCCAGAAGTATTTTGCATAGTGCATTTAATGTTTAAGAGCCTCGTATCCTTTTTGGAATAACAGTAAGGTATAAAAGCCCACCATTCCTCCTCTGTAACATCCTTCCAGTCCATTCCTTCTTTTGTGTTCTCAGTACAACCAATGACTTCCTGGCGCTTGCCATGTGATGGGACTGATGCAGTGACCTGGTTTCTCAGGTGCCTGCTCTTTCCAGCTCCAGTATATCCTACATACCTCCCCAACTTCCCCCCATTTCATCACCTCTTTTCTATGATTTAAGAATATGATAATTTACCACTAAGTCCAAATACTGTTCAATCAATCAAATTTTCATTTTCTACTTAACAAGACTTTTCTCTATGCACATGGGCAGGCTGCTCTCCTCACTACCCTTTCAGTACACTGTGCCTGTCCTGGTGACGTTGCTTCGTCTTAATAGGCCTTCCCTTGCTGAGGGCACTCTTCCTGTCACTTGGAATCCCATTTGTCTCTCAGAAAACAAACTGCGCTCCACTGAATGCCAATGACACTCATTCCCAAGAAATATTCTTCATGTTAACAAACAAGAGATGGAACAACAAAGGGAGAAGACCTACTTCCAAGCCCTATTTTTATTCCTTTCCTAGGATTAGAGAAACAGAATACAGGGACTTTGTTTTTACTGACATCTACCTTCTAAACTGTTAGCCAGTGTCTTCTGGTTTATCAGCAGGAAAAAGGGAATGTGAGGAGCCGTCTGGCAGCTGAGCAGTACCCTTCGCCTGGGAGACATCCCAGGCGCTCCTGTTAGAGCAACAGCGACTCTGAAATGGAATAGTAGGAGCAGGTGCTGACTAGCCCGCGGGATGATGTGTGTCTTCACTCAGGCACAGTAACACGAACACTTCAAAATAAAGCTCCATTAATGTCAATAAAGCATGCATCAATTAATTCATTCTTATATTTATAGCCAATGAAATGACACTCAAAAAAAGTGGATCAAATCCATTGTTTATGGATAATGAACATATCCAGAATCTGCCACTGACCCAAAATCTCCTTTTCCCAAGTGAGTTTCTGTGTTCTGGGACACAGGTTTTCATTCCATACATAGGAACTTACTAAAAACAGTAAAAAAACTCTGGGGACTGAAACAGCAAGGACTCAACTTCAACACATTTTCCCATCGTTGATGTCTCAAGACTGTATAAGGTCACTGAGGCGGCTGTGGACCACTGCGCCAAGCACTGGCAGGAATGAATATGAACTGTGAAGGAAAATGGATTGCAGTCACTGGGGTGACATTCCAGAGCCATCCATAACAGTAAGTCTTACCTCTTTAAAAGACATATACTCCCAACAGGAAAATGCATTTCAACTCAAAATATTGCATAAACATTATAGACTCCCTGAAAGCCATCCAGTAAATTCTGAAATGTCCAAGCCACCAGATTAAGAACTGTTGATCTAGATTCCTACCAGACACCCAGTTATTCCTACTATGGAAAAGTCTAAAGTACATTCCTTCCCATTTTCCTGCTCAGATTTAAGGCTACTCAGTGGACAGGTTCTACATGTGAGAAGTGGGGGTGCAGTCAGTCTGCAGCCTTATGGGCAGCCTGAACTCCTTTGTTGCGCGTTCCTAGTTATTTCAGGACTGGCCCACAGCACTCCAGGGGAGTGGGAGGCATAAAATGTCTTCAGTTCTTACAAGACTCCCAGTGGGATCAGAGTTGGCTAGAAGCATAGAGAGGACTGCACAGTTAAGTGCCCACTGGGGGATATGTGGCAGGACTGGCAGTCTGTCCGTCTCTGCAGCACCCTTGTCAGATTAAGGAAACCACCTGGAGGCTGGCATTGGTCCCTGTCCTTCCCAGGAGACAAGCTGGCCTAAAACCCAGGAGTGCCTAGAAGAAAAGTCTGGGATTGGAATAGTTCTCATGACAGAAAATTCCCCTTCTAGGCCTGGTCCTAGATCAAGTACCCATTCTGTATCAAGGTCAAAGAGCTGAAGAGAACTCCTTTTGGCTGGGGTTTTATTTTCATCTCAGCTTTGCTCTGTCACTCTGTGGGTACCCACACCCTTGGCCAGGTATAAGGAAGTGTCCACTACAATTATTTGCTTTTGAATATTCTGCATCAAGATGCCAAGTGAGGATGGAGCAAAGGCCTTGGCGGTTACTCCTGCCTTGGAAAGATGAATGGCTTTGGTCCATCTAGTCCCTTGGTAGCACCTGTTTATCTTCCAAGCACAGACAGACGTTCAGAGTCTCTTTACTGTCAAGATGCCAAATATCTGAAAGCCAACCCAGCTCTGACAAAACTTGCCTTCTGGGATCTGGAGACAAAGCAAGGATTTTGTGATTACTGTTGATCACTTTAGAGGCTCCCTTGAGGCTGGCCATTAATGACTTGAAACCACAATTTTCACTGAGGACCCAAACCTCAGATCAACATTTAGTTCCCTGGGACTACTAAGGGGTCAAAGTGATGTTCAGGATGTAAAAAAAGATGACACAAGTGCCTATGAGATCAGGTTTTGTGGCAGGCTAGGGTCACCACCAGTTCTCCGGCATGACTTTCCACAGGACTTGCTCAAGCACAAGCAAGGGATCCACCAGTAGAGATGTGTACGAAACACAGACCGCACCTGCTGTAAAAATGGGTCTTGGTCCTGCCACACAAACCTGCACACACCGAGGGTCCCAGATGGACATTTTGCTCCAGGCTTAGCAAGTCCTTTCCTCCTGTGGGTATCAGCACAGAGCAGGCTGACGACACTCACATGAGCTGTCCCACAAATCCACAGCAGCACAGGCCTCATGCCATATTCTAGACACCATAGCTGGCTTATTCACCTCTCCTACTTGGGGCTCCTCTCTGCACCCGCTTCACCTCTGTCACTTTCACAAGGACTGGAGGTGGCCTGAACACTCCTGGCTATAGAACAGGCAGGGGCTGCTGAAAGTATCCCAAGCAAGTGATTAGCCACAGCTTCTAGATGGGGAAAACACTGGCCAAAAAAAAGACGGATCTCGAAAATGTAAAATTTATGTGTATTCACGCCTGATCTTCAAAAGTTGTGTAAACAATGTTTTCTACCATCCCCCATCATTTGCACAATTTTTGTCAAGTCCAAACATAATTTAGAATGAGGTAGGTAGTTCCTCTCTGCTCAGGCCTCCATCCTCATGGGGACTGTTGAGGCCTGTGCTGCGAGAGCACAAGGCTCCAGGGTAGCAGGAGCGCGGGGACACCAGGGACTGGCGGAGCTGCTCAGTTGGCGATTTTCTCAATCTCGTCCAAGTCATCCGTGTCCAATCTTTCTATTTTCTTATCTGGGGAAAAGAGAGAGTTCAAAGAGTCAGCAACACGGGCCAACGTGCAGACATAGCCCTAGGGAAGGAAGGCGGCTGTGACAGGAGACACACAGCTCTCCGCCCTGCCCAGGAACATGCCAGGCCTCCGGCCCCACCGATCCTTCCTTTACCCCAGAGGCTTCTGCTGCCTCAGCGAGGGTCAGAGCTGCAGGCGCCCCCAGCCTGGCCAAGGGGGGACAGTTCTTCAAGTCCCTGACCTTGAACTCTCCAGGTGTGCTCTGTGAGAACTTCCCCAGTACAGGGAAGGAGGGGAAGGTGCACAGGGACAAAGGTCTCTCTGGGGCCCAGGGGAAAACTTAATGCTTCCTGCACTTTCCCTTGGCCCTGCCCTGTAAGGAGAGGGCCCCAGCGGGCACACTCCCAAGGACTCACTGAAATGCTCCTGGATTCTGTTCAGGATGTTCATGCTGTGCTTGCTGTCCACCATGTTCACTGCCAGCCCCCTCTTGCCAAAGCGGCCCGTGCGCCCGATCCGGTGCAGGTAGGTCTCGTTGTCTGGGTTCCCGTCCTTGTCCACGGGAAGGTCAAAGTTGATGACGACAGACACCTGTTCAACATCGATACCTGCAGGAAGGAGAGTGCGGAGGACTGAGGACAGGACACACAAGTCACTGTCACCCCGAGTCAGGCCCACATGCCACCAACTTCAGGTGGCAGGACCAGTGGCCCGGGCCAGCTCTGGGACCTGGGGACAAGGGGACGTAGTGGAACCCAGAGGAAAGCAGCAGAACTTTGGCAGGTGCTAGCAAAATTATGAAGTCAGTAAGAGCCTCTGCTGGACGCAAGCATTGGAGACGCAGCTGAAACCTCACTGGGCGCCCCACGAGGGGCAGGCGCCCTTCTGAACAGTCAGAGATGCCTGTGCGTTCCTTCCACCAGGTCAGGACTCTGGGCTTTGTGGGCATTCTTGCTAGCGAGAGAGAGGAATGTCACCATGAGCCGCACCCCATCTCCCCCAGACCATCTGAGTGGCCGGTGTGGGAGGATTTCTCACGCTACCCAGAGCCTGGGGACAGGACACGCTCTCTGCTCACCGCGGGCGCACACGTTGGTGGTCACCAGAACCTTCTCTTTGCCCTCGCGGAAGCGCTCAATCACTGCAGCCCTCTGCTCCACCATCATTTCTCCGCTCAGCAGAGCCACCTGGTGGCCTTCTTTTGAGAGCTCTGCTGCCAGCCAACTGGCTGTTTTGCGTGTCTGAAGTGAAAAGAATTGTTTTAAATGAAGATACCTGTAAAAAAATAAAAAAAGCAAACATCTGCAAAAAAGTGGCATGTCGCCATTAAAAGACATGAAGGCCCTGCTGAGTTCAGTAGGCAGGTTAGTCTTACCAATGTCCAAAACAGAATTCAAGCCATGTGACTTCTTTTTGGATGAATTACTTAAATGATCTTAGTGTTCAGCTAGGAAGATATGGTTTGAACCAAAGATCTTCATTCCTAAACAGTCTATATTCTTAATGTTTTAAAGTTATTCACTGAATGTTATTTGGAGATTTTTCCAAGTTATGTCTAAGAAGTGGGACCAAAGAAGGTTCAATTCTTCAGTCTTTCTCTTATAACTCATTACAATGTGAGGAGAATAAACCCTGGGGCAAGTGGAGGTGGTTCATCATTTCCTTTCTGGCAGAGGGGACCTGGTCCTCAGCATGAAGGTGGGGGTGAGGCTGGGCAGCCCCATCCGGCATCACCCCTACCCCAAAAGGCCAGCTGCCACCGCCACCACTCACATGGCAGAAGATCATGGCTTGAGCAATGGTGATGGCCCCGTAGAGGTTACACAAGGCCTGGAATTTCTCATCCCTGTTATTGCACAGGACGTAATACTGCTTGATGGTGTCCAAGGTCTCCTCCTCGCGCTTCAGTTTGATGATGTTTGGGTCTGGGACCACTTTCTGGGCAAAATTCCATACCGAGTCTTCAAAGGTGGCAGAGAACAGTAGCATCTGGCAGTTCCTGGGCAGCATCCTGTGAGGGAAGACCCAGGTATCTGGCATGACCTCGAGGCTTTCCCTGGGAGGGCCCAACCCAGCTTCCCTGGCTTAGATGGCCTACGTCCCCAGGGAAGGCGCAAAGGGGAGAAGCGCAGGGAGGCAGAAGCAGACACGGGGCAGGGACGGGCGCCGGTAGAGTCCTGAGGTCTCTTTCCTCCACCGGAGGCCGGTGCCGACACAGAAATGGCCCACTGAACAAATGCTTCTGCAGGTTCTGAAAGCCAAGAACCCAGCAGGAGGGAGAAGAGGCCCTGGATACAGCAGGAGGAGACACAGAGAACAGGATGTGTACGTGCGGCCCAGGAGGCTGAGAAGTCCTCCCGCAGGCCCCGCAGCTCCTACCTCTGGATGCGGATGCTCTGATCCTGGTGGCCCTGAGTAGCTATCATCACGTCAGCCTCATCCAGGACGAACACCTTGATCTTCTTGGGGTCGATGAACTTGAGCTTGGCGCACCAGTCTAGGACAGTCCCAGGGGTGCCAATGACAATGTGCTCACTGATCTTCTGGCCTCTTTCCACTGTGGAGACAAGATGTGTTTGGTGGGTATGTCCATGGTAAAGCCAGCTTTCCTCCTGAGAAATTCTAAAGCTATGATGTATTTTAATGCAATTGTTTTGATGTCTGCATTAATATATATTTTAAAGAAAGGTTAGGGTATTACTACAGTATTAATGGACATAAAGAAATTGGACAATGATGCTGAGAAAACATAGTGAACATATAAACAATGAGGTGAAAACCTCTTCAGTGACATTCTTTTTCTTTCTCTATAATCATCCAATTCTCTTTCAAGAATCTGTTACCTTTATTTTTCTCTGTCAGTATCACACCCCCATCCACTCTGCTCCTCAGCTGCCCTGACATCTACATCAAACAAGTCAGTTGCCCTTATGGTCCCACTGCCCAGGACAGTAAATAGGATTCATTATGACAGGTTTTGTCTTCTCAAAAAACACAAACTGCCTTCCCCAGATAAGGGCTGATGGACCTTGGCATATTCTTGATCCTGTGCAGTCTAAAACTGGTAAGAAATTGGCTTTTCATTTTGAATCAGATGATACTTTGAGATCTAAGTTTTAGTCCTTTAATTACAACTTTGACCAGACACACAGAAGCTCCCTCTAGTTACAGCCTAAATTTTGCCCTTATATGAATGTTGAGTCAATTCAAAGCCAACAAACACTGCTTTTCCTTATGTTAAACAAACCAGTTACTGCCCCCCTTAAAACATTTAGAATCTTTGCCATTCTAACTCAAATCCAAACTGTAACATTTTAATTGTCTTATGATCATCTTCTCCTAAATTTTATTATCTTATTTTTTTCTCTTTAGAGGTGATTTAAAAAGGCATTAGGACATTATACACAGAGTGGATTTTGGAGTCATAAAGTCACAGGTTTGTGTTAAAGATCCACAGGACTCAACCAAACTTTTAATAACACTTTTTGGAATACTTAAATTTTATTATAGGACATTATATGCAGAGTGGATTTCTGAGTCATGAAGTCACAGGTTTGTGTTAAAGATCCACAGGACTCAACCAAACTTTAACACTTTTTGGAATACTTAAATATGATTAGTTTGTTGCAAACAAAACGAGGAAAGATGAAAAAAGAAGAGTAGTAAAAATGAGATCCCACGAACAGACCCATAGACCAATGGAACAGTCTAGAGAGCCCAGATAAAAATCTAAGCATATATGGTCAATTAATATATGATAAAGGAGCCATGGATATACAATGGGGAAATGACAGCCTCTCCAACAACTGGTGGTGGCAAAACTGGAGCTACATGCAAGAGAATGAAACTGGATTATTGTCTAACCCCATATACAAAAGTAAACTCAAAATGGATCAAAGACCTGAATGTAAGTCATGAAACCATAAAACTCTCAGAAAAAAACATAGGCAAAAATCTCCTGAATATAAACATGAGCAACTTTTTCCTGAATGCATCTCCTCGGGCAAGCAAAACAAAAAAAAAAAGGAACAAATGGGACTACATCATGGCAAAAAGCTTCTGTACAGCAAAGAACACCATCAGCAGAACAAAAAGGAATCCTACAGTATGGGAGAATATGTTTGTAAATGACATGTCCGACAAAGGGTTAACATCCAAAACATATAAAGAACTCACATGCCTCAACACCCAAAAAGCAAATAACCCAATTAAAAAATGGGCAGAGGATATGAAGAGACACTTCTCCAAGAAGAAATTCAGATGGCCAACAGGCACATGAAAAGATGCTCCACATCACTAATCATCCGGGAAATGCAAATTAAAACCATAATGAGATATCACCTCACACCAGTTAGGATGGCCAACATCCAAAAGACTAAGAACAATAAATGCTGGTGAGGATGCAGACAAAGAGGAACCCTCCTACACTGCTGGTGGGAATGTAAACTAGTTCAGCCATTCTGGAAAGCAACATGGAGGTTCCTCCAAAAACTAAAAATAGAAATACCATTTTACCTGGGAATCCCACTCCTTGGAATTTACCCAAAGAATACAAGTACTCAGATTCAAAAAGACATATGCACCCCTATGTTTATTACAGCACTATTTACAACAGCCAAGATATGGAAGCAACTAAGTGTCCATCAGTAAATCAATAAAGAAGATGTGGTACATAAACACAATGGAATACTATTCAGCCATAAAAAAGAAACAAATCCTACCATTTGCAACAACATGGATAGAGCTGGAGGATATTATGCTCAGTGAAATAAGCCAGGCAGAGAAAGACAAATACCAAATGATTTCCCTCATTTGTGCAGCATAACAGAGTAAAAACTGAGGGAACAAAACAGCAGCAGACTCACAGACTCCAAAAAGGGACTAGCGTTTACCAAAGGGGAGGGGTGTAGGAGGGCAGGTGGGGAGGGAGGGAGAAGGGAATTGAGGGTTATTACGTTTAGTTCACATGGTTGAGGGGTCACGGGGAAAACAGTGTAGCACAGAGAAGGCAAATAGTGACTGTGGCATCTTACTACACTGATGGACAGTGACTATAATGGGGTATGGGTGGGGACTTGATAATATGGGTAAATGTAGTAACCACATTATTTTTTCATGTGAAACCTTCATAAGAGTGTATATCAATAATGCCTTAAAAAAAACATATGTACCACTAAGTTTATTGCAGCACTATTTACAATAGTCAAGAAATGGAAGCAACCTAAGTGTCCATCAGTAGATGAATGGATAAAGAAGATGTGGTACATATACACAATGGAATATTATTCAGCCATAAGAAGAAAACAAATCCTACCATTTGCAACAACATGGATGGAGCTAGAGGGTATTATGCTCAGTGAAATAAGCCAGGCGGAGAAAGACAAGGACCAAATGATTTCATTCATCTGTGGAGCATAAGAACAAAGCAAAAACTGAAGGAACAAAACAGCAGCAGACTCACAGAACCCAAGAATGGACTAACAGTTGCCAAAACAAAGGGGATTGGGAGGGTGGGTGGGAAAGGAGGGATAAGGGGGATTAAGGAGCATTACAATTAGTACACATAACGTGGCGGGGGGGCATGGAGAAGGCAGTATAGCACAGAGAAGACAAGTAGTGACTCTATAGCATCTTACTATGCTGATGGACAGTGACTGTAATGGGGTATGTGGTGGGGACTTGAGAATGGGGGGAATCTGGTAACCACAATGTTGCTCATGTGATTGATACAAAAATAAAAAAATAATAAAAATAATAAAAATATAAAAAGGTCCTAGAGTTTACTGCCAGGAGTATTCTATAACATTTTCGTTCCTCTAACAATGTTAAAATGAAGTTCCAGAATGTGGAACAATTTATAATCAAATCTGGTTTGGTCTATTCAAAATGTCAAATGTAATGGATGTGCGATAAAGGTGGGGAAAGTATGCTAGATTAAAAGAAACTTAAGAGTTAAAACAACGAAATGAAATGCATATACACCAGTTCTGTCTTAGTTCCAAAACAAAATAGACATAAAGAAATACCTTTTTGAAGAGGGGGAGCCAAGATGGTGGCATGAGTAGAGCAGCGGAAATCTCCCAAAACCACATATATTTTTGAAAATACAACAAATACAAGTCTTCCTAAAAGAGAGACCAGAAGACACAGGACAACAGCCAGACCACATCCACACCTGCGAGAACCCAGTGCCTCGCAAAGGGGGTAAGATACAAGCCATGGCCCGGCGGGACCCGAGCGCCCCTCACCCCAGCTCCGGGCGGGAGGAGAGGAGTCGGAGCAGGGAGGGAGAGGGAGCCCAGGACTGCTAAATAGCCAGCCCTAGCCATCCGCACCAGAGTGCAGACACAGTGCATGTGTGGGGTGCTGGAAACTAGGGAAACAGGACAGTCAGGTCTGTGAGCCAGTCCCTGCAGCCAGCGCCCCTGGGACAAAGAAAAGCGAGTGCTTTTTGAAAGTCTTAAAGGGACAGGGACCCCACAGCTGGACGGAAGCGTCCTGGCACACTTAGCCCAGCAGCTTGCAATCCCAGGGAACTCTGGGCACCCTAACCCCCTGGGCAGCAGGGCAGCTCGGAGGGCCCTTATGGAGATAAACAGCCTCCCAGCCCTTTCCCCTCCTACGCAGCTCTGCCATATTGGACAAGCAGCCCGAGGCGGGCCACGCCCACAGCAACTGCAGAGCTAAACTCCACAGCAGCCGGGCAAGAATCTGCGCGCAGCTGCCCAGCACAAGCTGCTAGAGGTCGCTGTTCTCCCAGGAGAGGAAGACCACAAACCAACAAGAAGGGACGTTCTCCCAGCCATCATTTGTGCCAGCTTTGCAAACTATCTCTATGGCCACGAAAAGGCAAAAGAATTTGATAGAGACGAAAAACACAACCCCTGAGAAGGAGATAGACCTAACCAGTCTTCCTGAAAAAGAATTCAAAATAAAAATCATAAACATGCTGATGGAGCTGCAGAGAAACATACAAGAGCTAAGGGATGACATCCAGAGGGAGATTACAGAAGTGAAACAATCTCTGGAAGGATTTATAAGGAGAATGGATAAGATGCAAGAGGCCATTGATGGAACAGAAACCAGAGAACAGGAACGCACAGAAGCTGATGCAGAGAGAGATAAAAGGATCTCCAGGAATGAAACAATATTAAGAGAACAGTGTGACCAATCCAAAAGGAACAATATCCACATTATAGGGGTACCAGAAGAAGAAGAGAGAGAAAAAGGGATAGAAAGTGTCTTTGAAGAAATAATTGCTGAGAACTTCCCCAAACTTGGGGAGGAAATAGTTGCTCAGACTATGGAGGCACACAGAACTCCCGAGAGACGGGACCCAAAGAGGACAACACCAATACATATAATAATTAAAATGGCAAAGATCAAGGACAAGGACAGAGTATTAAAGGCAGCCAGAGAGAGAAAAAAGGTCACCTACAAAGGAAAACCCATCAGGCTATCATCAGACTTTTCAACAGAAACCTTACAGGCCAGAAGAGAATGGCATGATATATTTAATGCAATGAAACAGAAGGGCCTTGAACCAAGGATGTGGTATCCAGCACGATTATAATTTGAATATGAAGGAGGGATTAAACAATTCCCAGACAAGCAAAAGTTGAGGGAATTTGCCTCCCACTAACCACCTCTACAGGGTATCTTAGAGGGACTGCTCTAGATGGGAGCACTCCTAAAAAGAGCACAGAACAAAACACCCAACATATGAAGAATGGAGGAGGAGGAATAAGAAGGGAGAGACATAATCATCAGACTCTGTTTATAATAGCTCAATAAGCAAGTTAAGTTAGACAGTAAGGTGGTAAAGAAGCTAACCTTTAACCTTTGGTAACCACAAATCTAAAGCCTGCAATGGCAATAAGTACATATCTTTCAATAATCACCCTAAATATAAATGGACTGAATGCACCAATTAAAAGAGTAATAGAATGGATAAAAAAGCATATATGCTGCTTACAAGAGACTCACCTCAAACCCAAAGACATGTACAGATTAAAAGTCAAGGGATGGAAAAAGATATTTCTTGCAAATAACAGGGAGAAAAAAGCAGGTGTTGCAATACTAGTATCAGACAAAATAGACTTCAAAACAAAAAAAGTAACAAGAGATAAAGAAGGACACTACATAATGATAAAGGGCTCAGTCCAACAAGAGGATATAACCATTATAAATATATATGCACACAATACAGGAGCGCCAGCATATGTGAAACAAATACTAACAGAACTAAAGGAGGAAATAGAATGCAATGCATTCATTATGGGAGACTTTAACACACCACTCACTCCAAAGGACAGATCCA
The DNA here is from genome assembly GCF_040802235.1 of Manis javanica. Classification (NCBI taxonomy): domain Eukaryota; kingdom Metazoa; phylum Chordata; class Mammalia; order Pholidota; family Manidae; genus Manis; species Manis javanica. The sequence continues at coordinate 52,922,134 of NC_133172.1, forward strand.
CCAGACAGAAAATAAGTAAGGACACAGAGGCACTGAACAACACACTAGAACAGATGGACCTAATAGACATCTATAGAACTCTACATCCAAAAGCAACAGGATACACATTCTTCTCAAGTCCACATGGAACATTCTCCAGAATAGACCAAATACTAGGCCACAAAAAGAGCCTCAGTAAATTCAAAAAGATTGAAATCCTACCAACCAACTTTTCATACAACAAAGGTATAAAACTAGAAATAAATTGTACAAAGAAAGCAAAAAGGCTCATAAACACATGGAGGCTTAACAACATGCTCCTAAATAATCAATGGATCAAAGACCAAATTAAGATGGAGATACAGCAATATATGGAAACAAGTGAAAACAACAACAACACAAAGCCCCAACTACTGTGGGAAGCAGCAAAAGCAGTCTTAAGAGGAAAGTATATAGCAATCCAGGCATATTTAAAGAAGGAAGAACAATCCCAAATGAATAGTCTGTCACAATTATTGAAATTGGAAAAAGGAGAACAAATGAGGCCAAAGGTCAGCAGACGGAGGGACATAATAAAGATCAGAGAAGAAATAAATAAAATTGAGAAGAATAGAACAATAGAAAAAAAACAATGAAACCAAGAGCTGGTTCTTCGAGAAAATAAACAAAACAGATAAGCCTCTAGCCAGACTTACTAAGAGAAAAAGAGAGTCAACACACATCAACAGAATCAGAAACGAGAAAGGAAAAATCATGTCCCCACAGAAATAAAAAGAACTATTAGAGAATACTATGAAAACCTATATGCTAACAAGCTGGAAAACCTAGGAGAAATGGATAACTTCCTAGAAAAATACAACCTTCCAAGACTGACCCAGAAAGAAACAGAAAATTTAAACAGACCAATTACCAGCAAAGAAATTGAATCGGTAATCAAAAAACTACCCAAAAAAAACCCCCGGGACAGATGGATTCACCTCGGAATTTTATCAGACATACAGAGAAGACATAATTCCCATTCTCCTTCAAGTTTTCCAAAAAATAGAAGAGGAGGGAATACTCCCAAACTCATCCTATGAAGCCAACATCACCCTAATACCAAAACCAGGCAAAGACCCCACCAAAAAAAGAAAACTACAGACCAATATCCCTGATGAACGTAGATGCAAAAATACTCAACAAAATATTAGCAAACCGAATTCAAAAATACATCAAAAGGATCATACACCATGACGAAGTGGGATTCATCCCAGGGAAGCAAGGATGGTACAACATTTGAAAATCCATCAACATCATCCACCACATCAACAAAAAGGACAAAAACCACATGATCATCTCCATAGATGCTGAAAAAGCATTCAACAAAATTCAACATCCATTCATGATAAAAACTCTCAACAAAATGGGCATAGAGGGCAAGTACCTCAACATAATAAAGGCCATATATGATAAACCCACAGCCAACATCATACTGAACAGCGAGAGGCTGAAAGCTTTTCCTCTGAGATCGGGAATAAGACAGGGATGCCCACTCTCCCCACTGTTATTCAACATAGTACTGGAGGTCCTAGCCACGGCAATTAGACAAAACAAAGAAATACAAGGAATCCACACTGGTAAAGAAGAAGTCAAACTGTCACTATTTGCAGATGACATGATACTGTACATAAAAAATCCCTAAAGACACCACTCCAAAACTACTAGAACTAATACTGGAATTCAGCAAAGTTGCAGGATACAAAATTAACACACAGAAATCTGTGGCTTTCCTATACACTAACAATGAACTAATAGAAAGAGAAATCATAAAAACAATTCCATTCACAATAGCATCAAAAAGAATAAAATACCTAGGAATAAACCTAACCAAGGAAGTGAAAGACCTATACCCTGAGAACTACAAGACACTCTTAAGAGAAATTAAAGAGGTCACTAACAAATGGAAACTCCTCCCATGCTCCTGGCTAGGAAGAATTAATATAGTCAATATGGCCATCCTGCCCAAAGCAATATACAGATTCAATGCAATCCCTATCAAATTACTAACAGCATTCTTCAATGAACTGGAACAAAGAGATCAAAAATTCATATGGAACCGCCAAAGACCCCGAATAGCCAAAGCAATCCTGAGAAGGAAGAATAAAGTGGGGGGGATCTCGCTCCCCAACTTCAAACTCTACTACAAAGCCACAGTAATCAAGACAATTTGGTACTGGCACAAGAACAGAGCCACAGACCAGTGAACAGAATAGAGACTCCAGACATTAACCCAAACATATATGGCCAATTAATATATGATAAAGGAGCCATAGACATACAATGGGGAAATGACAGTCTCTTCAACAGATGGTGCTGGCAAAACTGGACAGCTACATGTAAGAGAATGAAACTGGATCACTGTCTAACTCCATACACGAAAGTAAATTCGAAATGGATCAAAGACCTGAACGTAAGTCATGAAACCATAAAACTCTTAGAAAAAAAACAGGCAAAAATCTCATGGACATAAACATGAATGACTTCTTCATGAACATATCTCCCCAGGCAAGGGAAACAAAAGGAAAAATGAACAAGTGGGACTATATCAAGTTAAAAAGCTTCTGTACAGCAAGGGACACCATGAATAGAACAAAAAGGTACCCTACAGTATGGGAGAATATATTCATAAATGACAGATCCGATAAAGGGTTAACATCCAAAATATATAAAGAGCTCACAACCTCAACAAACAAAAAGCAAATAATCCAATTAAAAAATGGGCAGAGGAGCTGAATAGACAGTTCTCTAAAGAAGAAATTCAGATGGCCAACAGACACATGAAAAGATGCTCCACATCGCTTGTGATCAGAGAAATGCAAATTAAAACCACAATGAGATATCACCTCACACCAGTAAGGATTGCTATCATCGAAAAGACAAACTACAACAAATGTTGGCGAAGTTGTGGAGAAAGGGGAACCCTCCTACACTGCTGGTGGGAATGTAAATTAGTTCAACCACTGTGGAAAGCAGTATGGAGGTTCCTCAAAATGCTCAAAATAGAAATAGGAACTCTACTTCTGGGAATTTACCCTAAGAATGCAGCACTCCAGTTTGAAAAAGACAGATGCACCCCTATGTTTATCGCTGCACTATTTACAATAGTCAAAATATTGTAACCTAAATGTTTATCAGTAGATGAATGGATAAAGAAAATGTGGTACATATACACAATGGAATATTATTCAGCCATAAGAAGAAAACAAATCCTACCATTTGCAACAACCTGGATGGAGCTAGAAAGTATTATGCTCAGTAAAATAAGCCAGGCGGAGAAAGACAAGTACCAAATTATTTCACTCATATGTGGAGTATAATAACAAAGGAAAACTGAAGGAACAAAACAGCAGCAGAATCACAGAGCCCAAGAATGGACTAATAGTTACCAAAGGGAAAGGGACTGGGGAGGATGGGTGGGAAGGGAGGGACTAGGGCGGGGAAAAAGAAAGGGGGCATTACGATTAGCATGTATAGTGTTGGGGGGCTCCGGGGAGGGCTGTGCAACATAGAGAAGACAAGTAGTGATTTTATAGCATCTTACTACGCTGATGGACAGTGACTGTAAAGGGGTATGTTGGGGGGACTTGGTGAAGGGGGGAGCCTAGTAAACGTAATGTTCTTCATGTAATTGTAGATTAATGATACCAAAATTTAAAAGAAAAAAAAAAAGAAATACGTTTTGGACAACTAGGGAAAAATGAAAATGGACTAGATATTAGTTATTAGAGAATCTGTTCATTTTCTTGGGTGTGATAAGGGTACTGTGGGAATGCTGAAGAATGTCCTTATTATGAGATGCATGCTATATATTATTTAGGAATAAAGAGCCACAATGTCTGCAATTTACTTTCAATTTACTGTAATTTACCAAAAATAGACATATGTGTATACAAATAAAGCAAATATGGCAAATATTAAGTTTTTTAATTTAGGTGGACAGCACATGTGTTCATTGTATTTCAACTACTGCATATGTTTTGAAATATTTCAAAGTAAGTTATTAGCGTAGTTAGGATCACATGTTCATACTCACATTTATTGCCTCGAACAGCGTAAGCTAGCTTCAGTTCAGGGTAAAATTTGCCCATCTGCTCTATCACTTTTCCCGTTTGAAGGGCGAGCTCGTAAGTCGGGGAAAGGCACAGACACTAGTAGGAAAAGAGTACAGAATGAGAATTTAAGGCTACCGCTCTCTTGAAATGGGGAATTAGCACTAGTGCTGCTTATTCTGCCAGCTGAGGCTGAAGGAAAGAATATGTAAATTAAAGTGCACACCATTTGATTCTTCAATAAAGCTGCAGAGTCATAAGCTAGAATTCTTAGGGGTCAGAACTCTGGCTGGGTAAAGACAGTTGAAAAGAGCTGTTGGCCACTGGAATACAAAACCCAACATGTAAGCAAGTGTGTGAAACCCAGCTGGAGATTAGCTTTCTTTGCACTTACGCAGAAAGCTCTCAGGACTGTCTAATAGAGGACAGCTGTAGATGAGGATGCCAGGCCTGTCAGCAGTATCCCAAAACTTGCAAACCATGGGAAGGGAACAGGATTTTTGCTGCTACTGAAAGATCAACCATACTGTTGGTGCTTAACTTAAGGGGTTCTCCTTTATATAAAAAGTAATACACAGGTTGGTTTTTAACCCATCAAATGTAATTTCCTTTCTAGCTATGTGTTAGCAGAAAATCCAGATTCACCAAGCCCTTACCTGGGGGTATCTGTTTGCAGGTTCTACTTGGCTGAGCATAGCCAACACAAAGGCAGCTGTTTTACCAGTCCCTGACTGAGACTGGGCAATTAGGTTCTGTGGGCTGCACAAGAAAACAAACTGTTTAGGAGCTTCAACATCAAGTATCCTTTCAGTTAATAAAAATGGGGAATAAAGCTTAGTTTATAGAAGGAGGCCTTGATTTCTGTAGCAGTTACTTCACAGATACAGGGCACCCTGCTCTCATCTCCTACTGCCTTCCCTTACTCACACCACTGCTCCATGATGGCACCAGTGCTGTTCTGAAAACCTGCCTGCCATGATCTTGTCTTTGGGCTTCTGCACTGGCTGTACTCTGCTCTGCACAACTGTTCCCACATGACAATATGTCAAACTCTCTCCTTTCCTTCAAGTCTTTGTTCAGGTATCACCTACTTGAAGGATCCAACCCTACCTACTTGATTTCAAATTGCAATCTCCTTCGAAATGTCTTTAAAAACAATCTGTTGGTGGATAGGTATGTGATAAAATATAGTAAAATGTTGGTGATGCAATCTAGGTGGTAGGTGTATAGGTGCTCACTGTAAAATCATTTCAACTTTGTTGTAAATTACATATTTTTGTAATAAAATGTTAGGGATAAATTACAGTCAGATCCCTTGATGTTCCTGAACTCCCCTCTCATACTGTTTCTTTCCTTAGTAGCACTTAACACCTTTTTTAAAAAAAACTTTATTGAAATATAATTCATTTGCCATACAATTCACTTATTTAAAGGATACAAGTCAATTAACTTTGGTATATTATATTATTTTTTTAATTATGGTAAAATATGTAACAAACTTTGCCATTTTAACCACTTTTAAGTGTGTAATTCAGCAGCATTGATTACATTTACACCCTACTATCTCTTAACATAATATGTTTTATTTAATGAAAATAAATGATCTATACTCCAAACTAGAATGTAAGCTCCTTGTGGGCAGGAATTTTGGTCTGCTTTGTTTACTAATTAATCTAAGTGCCTAGGATAGTATCTCTCACATACCTGCACTCAGTACATATTTATTAATGAAGAAAGGTACTTTTTAATTGTGCCACGTCTGTTCTAACATTGACAATAAAAAATTAGCATGTATGAAAGCATTAAGATCCATAAATACAAACGACCAATGTGAAACAATCTAACAAATATTCCATTTATTTGCCTTTAAGTATGCTTAAAGTGCTAAAAAAAGAAAGACATAATTTATCTTGAAAAAATGTCAGTATAACACAGAATAAAGAAAACCTCAAGAAAATACAAAACTAAAATACCTACTTTTAGACAAATAGGAAAAGGAGTTTCATGATTTATGATTACATGCAGTACAATTTTATATACTCATCTAAAATGTAGGGAATCATTTTTATAAAAAGTTCCCTCATGCTCTAGAGCCTTGTTGCTCAAAATGTGATCTGAAACCAGCAGCATCACATGGAAGTTTCTAGAAGTGGTGAACCTGAGTCCTGAACTCAGACCTACTGAAATTAGAATCTGCATTTTAGTAAATTCAGTAAGTAATAAATTCCTATGAAATTCATATGCCCACAAAAGTGTGAGAAGCATTGTGTCAGAAAAGAACCATAGCAGTTAAACTGCTTTCTCCTAGCACCCTGTTTGGCTTCTGCCTTCTATATTTGACACAAATTTTACATATCCACATGATGAAATCATGGTGTATATGAATGATACGTTTATTTCCAAGCATAGAAAGATGGTCATATAATTTTTTTAATGAGCATTAAACATTATGTATCGTTTCATTTCTTAAAAAGTATACATATGTAAGTTTATATAGGAAGAAGTATAGAAGTCTCTAAATAGTGTGTGAGGAAGACTACAAATGATGTTTTTGTTCTTCCTTCTCATTTTTTCTAACTTTTCTAAAATGAGAACGTATTGCAAGTGTAGTTTTTTAAAACACTAAGTTTAAAAAAATAGAAAATTAAAAGTGGGACAGAGTTGTATCGGCATACATACAGCTCAGCGAGCATCAAAGGCAACGCGTTCTCTTGTATCTTGGATGGACGGTTGAAGCCCATGGCATAGACACCCTGGAGAAGCTGTGGTTTCCTAGAAAAACAGAAAGTCAGAGTCTCTTTGGTTGAGGAAATATCTGGGGCACATTTTCTCTTTTCTACTGCTGTTACACACAGTTTATTCACAACTGACAAAGCCTGCATTGTGCTGCAGTGAGCATCATGTGCAAATGCAGCCAGAGCTTTTCCAGATCAAGTTTACTTCACAAATAGCACAAAGCAGCTAACTTCTTTTATTAAACTTGCATTGGATAAAAACATTCTGCTGTGATGAAAAATATATATAACAGGCCTAGAATCTTTGTCTAAACCTAAAGTCAGGAAGTAAACAAGTAACTCACAGCCGAAGCTCCTCAAAGGACTTCACTGAGTAGAGCGGGGAGTTTGGGTCCCGCTGCAGGACTTCCACTTGGTTTGTGTTATCCACAAGGTTGCTTCTGATCAGCTTGTTGAGTAAGGACTGGGCAGCTCTGTCCTCTGTCAAGAAAAAGATAGAAAACAATTTTAAAAGGTCCGTGAAGTCCACCACAAGTTCATCTGAATTCAGTTGCCACTGCCATTTTAAGCAATGACACGTATTTGCACTGGGACTTCTAATTCAGGTTGTATCATAGTTCTGATTTATAAATATAGTTAAAATAGTTTGTTTTATTAAAGAGAAAGGTTTTGATACCATATCATGCATTTGGGCCTCATACTCCTCTCAACCATATTCCAGCAATCCTTCTTTCCTGAGGTTATCTGTTCCTCCTACCTCAACCCAAATATTTACTCCCCAATTTGCATTCAATTTAAACCTAAAATCATTAGCTTAACAAACACATAACAATGAGGGGGAAAAAAGCAAACCAGAAATTAACAAAGTCTGTATCTTGTTATATCAGCTGTTCACATCTTGTTACCCAGATTAAATGGGTACTACAAAATGTCACTATATTTGATGTAATTAGATATTGGGCATGCAACTACAATGCCCTGGACAAGACAATTACTCAGTGCTGCTGCTAAAGTTCATCATTTGTTCCAAATAAAGTTTCTCTCAGACGTAAACAATTAGAATTCTTTTACCAACAACTATGTTAAACTTTGTTAGCACTGTGACTCCCATTAAAGTCAAGCCAAGTTGGACATAACAGTGAGGCCACGTAAAAATCCATTCTCCTGAGACTATAGAATGTCATGTATGGAGCTCTAGGGCTGAGTTACCTTTCTCTCCTTCATCTGTCTTCTCTGCATTAGCACTGGTCTTGACAACAGCACCTTTATCAGACACAAAGTGGTCGTCACTCAGAATCCCATACCATACCCAACCGCTAAGACAATTCAAATTCTATGAGACACTAGAAATGTAAAGGCCTGGGGAACAAAAAAAATAAATGAGGAAACCAAGCCACAGATTTAAAAAAAAAAAACATTTTATTGCTCTGAAATAAACAAAGCTATGAAACACTGTTGCTTATATTTTAATTCATTCCTATTCCCAGTCTTCTCACTATTCCTCAAAAACTGTTAATTTCCCTCATAAGCATCAATGTTTCTGAAATGTTATAGATGATTGTAGCAGTCAGTGATCAGATACCACCTTGATGCTCAACAGAGAAATACCTATGCAAATCATATTTCATCAACATATAAACACAATACCATTGAGATTCTATGCATATAAATTGTTAATTAACAGAAAACATTCAAACAATGTTGTAGTTATGTAAAAATATACAGAAAAAGATAGTCTTTGCAGTGAGGTAAATGTTGCAGTTTCCCAACTATAATATTAAGTATATCAACAAAAATTTAATGGAAATCTTAGGTTTTTGGTAGATACGATTCCAGAATCAACAGGTTAAGTCTCAGGTTGTTTATATTTTGTCTGTCATCTCAAATTTAAGGATATTTTTAAAAACAATCTTCAGCAGTATAGTCTCATGGTAAGAAATTTGATAATTTATAAGCCAGTCAGGCATCCTCATGCTTATACTAAGCTCAATATAAAAGAGAACACTCCAGTGTTGATTCCCAAATCAAATGACTGCCAGTATCTGCCAGCTCTCTGTCTCATTTTTTCCTAGACAGCTGTTATGTCAAATCAGAAATACTATGGGAAATCACATATGTTTGCAAAGTAGCTTTAGTTACTCACCATTGGCATCTGGTTTGATTTTCTCTTCCTTAAGATGCAAGTTGCTCAACTAAATGGAGAATATGGGGGAAGGGGAGGAAAGTGTCAGGAAAATCACTTAGAAGATTTTGAATCAACAGAGCCTCCCCAATGGAGCTGGTGAAAAATAAGAAACTCTCAAGGCCTATTTATTAGGTCTATTCATTAGGTCACTCTGCTGGGCTCCTTTTGTTTACTAAATGTTTTAAGTGAGAATAAAATTTCCCATAAATACAATGGGAGGAAAACCACACAAAAACGGCAGCTCAAGATCAACTCTTCCTAATTACAATCCTTAGAGAGAATTATAATTGGTGAGTTTGCTTAATGCCCTGATCACAAAGACTCTCTCAGAAGAATATCATTTGATCATTGATCATTCTCTCCTATTCCAAACAAGAGGAAATGTAAAGAGATATTGGCAAATGCAGTCACACTTCAGATAAAGAACACTGAGGTGGGAGGAGTACAATGAAAAGCAGTTGTGGGTAGGAATCAGTAATGTTTTGACTGTGTTCGAGCCACCGGACCAAGCGCACCAATACGCGGCCTCGCGTGCAGGTTGGCTTATGGATGTCTGATGTAGTCAGCTGGGAACAGCCTGGAGCCCATGGTGCACTGTGGAATCTCATACCCAGTAGGCTGAAGTGAGAATAGAAAGGGACAGAGCAGAGACATTTCAAAGAAAGATTTATTAGGACTTTTAAATCAAACATTGCAAACTAGGCATGTCCTAGCATGACTTACGTCCCTTATTAAAATGAAAACATGCTTTTGTCAATTATACCTCAGTAAAGCTGGAAAAAAGAAAAAGACCTTAAAGACAGGAGTTATTTTTATTTTTAATTGTTCCTGGATATAGCACAAAGCAGGTGCTCTAACCATAAATATTAAGTAGAGGCTAAGACATCATCTAGTGAGGAATAAAGGAATGGAAGTCACCACAATCAAATGGCTATTTCTTTTTTTAAAATTATCACTGATGTACAGTTTATGAAGGTTTTACATGAAAAAATTTGTGGTTTCAACATTCACCCATATTATCAAGTTCTCGTCCCCCCCACCACTGCAGTCACTGTCCACCAGCATAGTAAGATGCTATAGTCACTACTTGTCTTCTCTGTGCTGTGCTGTCAAATGGCTTTTTTTTTTATATCGTTCATGTACAATTACTTGAACATTATGGTTACTAGACTCCCCCTATTGTCAAGTCCCCCCCCCACATACCCCATTACAGTCACCGTCCATCAGCATAGTAAGATGCTATCGAATCATTACTTGTCTTCTCTGTATATACTGCCTTTCCTGTGTACCCCCGTGCTACATTATGTGTGCTAATCATAATGTCCCTTTTTCCCCCTTATCATTCCCTTCCCACCCATCCTCCCAGTCCCTTTCCCTTTGGTAACTGTTAGTCCATTCTTGGGTTCTGTGAGTCTGCTGCTGTTTTGTTCCTTCAGTTTTTGCTTTGTTCTTATACTCCACAGATAAGTGAAATCATTTGGTACTTGTCTTTCTCCGCCTGGCTTATTTCACTGAGCATAATACCCTCTAGCTCCATCCATGTTGTTGCAAATGGTAGGATTTTTTTTCTTCTTATGGCTGAATAATATTCCATTGTGTATATGTACCACCTCTTCTTTATCCATCCATCTACTGATGGACACTTAGGTTGCTTCCATATCTTGGCTATTGTAAATAGTGCTGCGATAAACATAGGGGTGCATCTGTCTTTTTCAAACTGGGCTGCTGCATTCTTAGGGTAAAATCCCAGGAGTGGAATTCCTGGGTCAAATGGTATTTCTATTTTGAGTTTTTTGAGGAACCTCCATACTGCTTTCCACAATGGTTGAACTAATTTCATTCCCACCAGCAGTGTAGGGGGGTTCCCCTTTCTCCACATCCTCGCCAACATTTGTTGTTATTTGTCTTTTGGATGTTGGCCATCCTAACTGGTGTGAGGTGGTATCTCATTGTGGTTTTAATTTGCATTTCTTTGATGATTAGCGATGTGGAGCATCTTTTCATGTGCCTGTTGGCCATCTGAATTTCTTCTTTGGAGAACTGTCTGTTCAGCTCCTCAAATGGCTATTTCTTAAAGCACCAACTACACAGGTTCTTTATGTCTGGATGTTCATTTCTGTCTTTCCTCTAAGTCCAAGAATGGAGAGTGAGGAGTGAGGGTGGCATGAAAAAAATGTTTGTTTTAATGGGTGGTTAGTGGGGTGGAAGAACCAACCTCACTTCTATTGGTGAAAAATGAAAAGAGAATTTCTGGTTGTATCTGTATGCTTTGGTGTTTGGGGACTGGGGGAATGCAGGGGGAACACACTGTAGGGACTGGCCAAGAAAGGAAATTGGCAAAAAAGGAAATAATCATAAAGTAGTAAAAATCCTTCATTAATTTTGAAGGACAGCGAACACACTAACGATAATGAATATGAAGCAACCGGCATAAACCTGTTATTATAGTAGGTATTCCATATATTTTAGTTTTCCTAAAGCACCCCTCCTCCATATCCTGCCAGTGAACCTCATGTGAATTTGGTATTCAGGGCTGTTTTTAAAATGAGAGACAGACAGACTTACTGGCAATATTTACAGGAGTAAGGCTAAGAGGACTCATTCTAGGGTGATAACTAATACCTAAAACAAATGATAGGGCTGAGGTACAAATGAGATGAGGTATAAATGATTAGAAATAATTACTGTAAAGCATTTTAATATTCAATGATACAAGGACAAACTTCTTTTATTTATAAGTTGTTCATACTGAAGTGATCCCAGTGAAGTAATAGCTAAAATAAATGAAATGCAGAGGGTAGGAAAAGTTGATAGCAACAAAGTAAATGAAGCCAATATATATCATTTTGATTATAATATATCAGAATTCTGGGGCATTCCAACATAATTTAAAAACATACTCAGCCCTCACTTGGCTGTAAGGATCTCAAAGCCTGTAAGGCAAAAGTGGCAGGGCAGTAAAGTTCGTGTCAGTGTCAGTGAACAGAACGCTGAAACTTAGATTGCAAGCACAGTTAGTTCTGACATCTTCTTTTAATCGATTTATTTAGATCAAAAAGAGAAACCAATTTCTCTTGCAACTTCACTGGAAACGATTTTGAAATTCAGAAAACCAAAAGGCATATAGCAAAAACACCCCCACCTTATAATATCCAAACTTTTTCAATACCTTTTTATTTTATTCAAGAGCTACTTGAGAGAGCATTCTTGAGACATCAGAAGACTTAACAGTAAGTGAGCTATACGAATTAGGGATTGCCTTAGGCAGGAGGGTGAAGTGGGAGACTTAAGAGTGTAACTCATCAGCGTTTTCTAATCCCTTTGCCCATCTCTAAATTGAAAAGAAACCTCCAATGGAACAAAGAGGAGCCACTGGGGAATAGGAAAATAAATAGAAATAGAATCTGGTATTTCATCTAAAATGAGTAAGAAATGAAGAGTAATGGATATTTAAAGTGCAGGTATCTTGCACTGGACAGTCATAGTCACCTATGTCGTGCAATGGCAGGGGCGGGGGCAGCACCCTCAGTGGGAGTTCCATAAGGCAAAGGGCAACAGTGGCATCTTTGCTCATTTGCCCAGTTTTATAATATTGTGATCTAATTTACCTGTGCATGGTTAAGTAGATTCACAAATCTTACCTAGGTTCAACTGTCTAATCTATACAATTTGGACAAATAATTTAAAAGATTCCTGCCAAGAAAATGCAAATTATGGAAAATAACAACACGAATAGCCACCACTTACAACAGCATGTATACCAGGCCTGTCCACAACTCAGCAAGTGAGGTAGATGCTACATCCCCCTGTACAGATGTGGAAACTAAGGCATAGAAAAGTTAAGCAATTTGTTGAAGGTCATATAACAGTAAGTGATGGACCAGAATACAAATTCAAGTCTTTCTGGTCATAAAGTCTGAGTTTTTAACTTCTACACAATAGTGCCTCTTATAGATAATACTAATCTCAAAGAACATAATCATCTTAAGGATAACACAAAAGTGCAGCCACCTTGGAAGATAGTCTGACAGTTCCTCAAAAGTTAAACAGAGTTACTATATAATTCAGCAAAGCTACTTCTGGATATTTACCCTCCAAAACTGATAATACACGTCCACAAAAAAAACTTACACATGAATAATCATAGCAACAGTATTCATTAAAGCTAAAAAGTACAAACAGCCCAAATGCTTGTCAACAGATACTGAAGAATGGTTAAATAAAATGTAGCATATCAGTGGAGTGGAGTATTTGGCAGTAAAAAGTACAGATACAGGCTGCAACATGGATGAATCTTGGGGATGTTATGCTAAGTGAGGGAAGCCAGACTCAAAACACCACATATTGTATGACTACATTTATAGGAAATGCCCAGAATAGGCAAATCTAAAGAGAAAGTAGATTAATGGTTGTCTGTAGCTGGGAGGGTGGAGGAAAATGGAGAATGACAGCCAAGGTGTATAATCTCTTTCTAGCCTGATAAAAACGTTCTAAAATTGTGGTGATGGCTGCACAACTTAATGAATATACTAAAAACCAGTAAATGCTATGTTTTGAATGGATAAGTTGTATGGTATGTAAGTACCTCAATAAAGCTTTTATTTTAAAAAAGTTAATAGGGTAAAATCCCACTATGATGCTCTAAAATTGGGGTCCCAATATTCAATTTCATAAAATGCAGGATTTTGTTAATCTGTGGCAAATAAAATGGCTAGTACAGACCTGCTGAAAATGATATGAGTTAATCATATCTGAATTTTCATTATCGGGGGTGTATTACTGAGTTTCTGTTTTATCCTTAAAAAGATAAATCTACCAATACAAACCCAAGTAAAAAAGTAACCAGCTACTTATTCCTAACAAACTCTCTTAGACATATTAATAGATTCAGGGAATGACAATCTAATGTAACCAACAAGAAGTAAGTTAAAAAGTTAAAAACTACCCATACACAAAAGTAAATTTGAAATAGATCAAAGACCTGAATGTAAGCCATGAAACCATAAAACTCTTAGAAAAAAACATAGGCAAAAATCTCTTGGACATAAACATGGGTGACTTCTTCATGAACATATCTTCCAGGGCAAGGGAAACAAAAGCAAAAATGAACAACTGGGACTACATCAAACTGAAAAGCTTCTATACAGCAAAGGACCCCACCAACAGAACAAAAAGGTATCCTACAGTATAGGAGAATATATTCATAAGTGACAGATCCGATAAAGGGTTGACATCCAAAATATATTAAGTGCTCACGCACCTCAACAAACAAAAAGCAAATAATCCAATAAAAAAATAGTCAGAGGAACTGAAAAGACAGTTCTCCAAAGAAGAAATTCAGATGGCCAACAGACACATGAAAAGATGCTCCACATAGCTAGTCATCAGAGAAATGCAAATTAAAACCACAATGAGATATCACCTCACACCAGTAAGGATTGCCACCATCTAAAAGACAAACAACAAATGTTGGTGAGGATGTGGAGAAAGGGGAACCCTCCTACACTGCTGGTGGGAATGTAAATTAGTTCAACCATTGTGGAAAGCAGTATGGAGGTTCCTCAAAAAACTCAAAATAGAAATACCATTTGACCCAGGAATTCCACTCCTAGGAATTTACCCTAAGAATGCAGCAGCCCAGTTTGAAAAAGACAGATGCACCCTTATGTTTACTGCAGCACTATTTACAATAGCCAAGAAATGGAAGCAACCTAAGTGTCCATCAGTAGATGGATGGATAAAGAAGAGGTGGTACATATACACAATGGAATATTATTTAGCCATTAGAGAAAACAAGTCCTACCATTTGCAACAACATGGATGGAGCTAGAGGGTATTATGCTCAGTGAAATAAGCCAGGCGGAGAAAGATAAGTATCAAATTATTTCACTTATCTGTGGAGCATAAGAACAAAGAAAAAACTGAAGGAGCAAAATAGCAGCAGACTCACAGAACCCAAGAATGGACTAACAGTTACCAAAGGGAAAGGGACTGGGGAGGGTGGGTGGGAAGGGAGGGATAAGGGGGGGGAAAGGGAGCATTATGATTAGCATGCGTAATGTGTGTGGGGGTCACGGGGAAGGCTGTACAGCATGGAGAGGACAGGCAGTGATTCTACAGCATCTTACTAGCTGATGAACAGTGACTGCAGTGGAGTATGTGGGGGGAACCTGGTGATGGGGGAGTCTAGTGAACATAATGTTCCTCACGTAATTGTAGATTAATGATACCAAAAAAAAGAAAAAAGTTAAAAACTATCAAAACTATCTGAAATATATAATCACATATACAATGGCTAATGATAAGGTTTTTTCCTAAGTATATACTGTGCCTTGAGATATTAGTTAATAAAAGTATGAAGCCAGCACAAGGAAATAGAGGAGGAAAACATTTTAAAACACTGTTTATTTCATTTTTATCTCAGTTTTTATTACTTTTGTATATGTTTATTTAAAAATGTACATAATACATTTAGCAAAACAGTACAATATGCCATTTCTAAATACATATGTATATATTTAAAAGGCATGTCCAAAAATCTCTTTCCCACAAAGTCATGTAATGGAAAAAGACACTATAGCCATTTACTCAGTTAACAATGCCTGCTGGGGTAGGCATGAGAAATACTGAGATGAATGAACTAAGGGCCACAGGAGAGGGAGGAGGTGCCATGATGAAAATGGGAGCACTAAGTGGAAGCCTGAATAATGAAAAGCCACTTCATCCATATAATGAAGTTATACCGATGGCAAATAAGCACATGAAAAGATGCTCAACATCAATAGTCATAGAGAAATGTAAATTAATGAAGACACCACTGTACAGCTGTTAGAGTGGAGAAAACACTGGCCATGCTGTGCTGGTGAGAATGTGGAACAAAAAGAGCTCTCTTACATTGCTGATGGGAATAGAGAAGTTAAACATATACTTAACATGTATACCAGCAAATCCCACTATTAGGTATTTACCCAAAAGAAATGCAAACATAAGGCCCCATGAAAATCTGTATGCTTTATTCAACAATTACCAAAAACTGGAAAATGTCTATCAACAGAAGAATAAGCAAACTGGTGGTGCACCCATAAAATGCTATACTGCTTAGCAATAAAAAAGGACTACTGGTATGTGTAATAACATGGTTGAATCGCAAATGCATTATGCTAAGTGAAAGAAGCTGGATTTTTCAAAAGGTTACATATTGTATGATTCCACTTATATGATATTTTGGGAAAGGTAAAACTATAGTGATAGAAAACAAATCAGCAGTTGCCAGAGAAGGAAGGGGATAAGGGAATGACTGAAAAAAGTTTTGGGGAGTGGTGGCAATGTTTCCTATCTTGGTTGTGGTGGTGGTTAAACAACCGTATGCCTTTGTCAAAATTCACAGAACAAGGGTGAATTTTACTGTTTGTCAATTGTAACTCAATTTAAAAACTGACTTAAAAAAATGAGAGGGCCAGTCCAAGACCTCCAACATTCAAGTAATAAGGACTGAAAGAGGGAATGAGGAAAATGCAAAGGGGGAGAAATTGATAATGAAATTTATCAAGAAAAGTTCCCATAACTAAAGGACAAGTTTTCCAGATTGACAGTGCCCACCCAGTGGCCAATGTGCAGTAGAATGGATGAAAATAGACCCATACCAAGATACAGAAAATCATGGATTTTCTGAATGCTAGAGACAAACAGAAGATTCTCCAGGCTTCCAAAGGGAAAAACAGGTTACACCAGAAGTCAGAATGATCTCAGACTCTCAACAACAAATACAGGAATCTAAAAGACAGTGGAACAATGCCTTTAAAAATCAGCAGGAAAATAATTTCCAACCTACAATTCTACTCCCAGCCATATTATTATCCAAATGATAAGAGAAAAATAAGATAAATTCAGAAAAAATTTACTTTCCATACTTCTCCAGAAAGCTAATGGATGGCTCCACCAAATCAAGAAAGATGAAGAGAGGGAATACAGAGAGGAGGGGATCTGATACAAAAGAGAGAATCCCCAGGATGAAGGGAAAGGGAAATGTGCCCTCCCCTCCAGCCCCAAAGTGAGTTGCACTCTTAACATAGGGGGAACTAGTTCTGTATGAAGCAGACTGAAAGACCTGGGGAAAAGGGGATTCATAGGATACTTGATGTGTCACAACATCCTGAGACAACCTTAGACAATTGCAAAGGGCTTGGGTTTGATTGGTGATAAGGTCAAAGAACACAAAGCAAAAACACAAGGCAATTATCAATTCCACAGAGAAAAAAAAAAGTTCCATAAACAGGTAAAAGTATTCATAAGTTACTAATAATATAAACATGACATACTGATCAAACTAAAATTATAATATAATGTATATTATACAACCTAAAAAATATATGCAATTACAATTATGTTATAATGAAAAGATAGGGAATGGGAGGGTGTGAATTTGTGGTAGAGAAAGGAGGTTGGAGTAAAGTCAAAATCACTCAATACCTAAAACTGAAAATTCAACAAGTAGCAAAAAAAGTACGTTATTTAGGGAATGAGGGGGTCAATGCTGTAAATCAGTTTCAAGAGAAATAGTCTCGGGGGAGGAAAAAATTGGTGGCGGTGGGTACCAGTTTTTAAAACTACTAAAAAAAAAAGACAAAGTCCTTGTTCTCGAGAAATTCACTGAAATAAGTATTAACAGAAGTAGGTTCAAAGCAATTGTCAGAACTTCAGAGTGTTTAAGGTGGGAGAAATTAATTCCACATAGAAACGTTTAACTCATCTTGGTTACTGTGTATCAGGCCCAGAACAAGTAGATCAGGAGAGGACTTACTGACTGTCGACTAACGAGTCAGTCATTCATGATCACTAAGCAAGCTGAGGAAGCACACAAATAGGAGTAAGCCTGAGCCCAAGATCAGAATCGAGAGGTTAGAGAACGACACAAAGATGATTACCAAGGATGCAATTTACAAGCAATCCAGATTCCGGGAAGACAAGCAGGAGGCTGGACTTCCTTATCGATGGGAACGCTCACCTGCGCTTTCGTAACCCAGGAGGCGGGTAGGTAAACAAAGCCAGGTCAGGGTCCAGGCTCCATCCCCACCCGCACCCCTTCTGCGACACGGCCAACGTAAGTTGTGTCCTTTCCCAGGAATCTGATTCCCGGCCAATACCGACCCCCTGACCCTTTTACGGCTGAAGCCAACTCACCGACTCGGCCGCCGCTTCCTGCTCGTCCACCGCCAGGGCCCACGAGTCTGTGGCCATGGTCCCGGCGCGGTTGGGACGCCGGTGCTGATAGACTCGCCGCCTGCGCCGCGCGATCGTGGGCTCCCGGGGTCGCGGTGAGACCGGCTACGGTTCTACCGAGGGGGGCCGTCATTCGCACCGGCGCTGGGGACCGGAAGCGGCGCGCCGCCGTGACGTTTAAGTCCGCACCAGACGGCAGCACCTCCTTCAGTTTAGGCTGAGGCTTGTTGCCCTCGGACCCTCACCCTAACCGCTGTTCAGCTCACGCTTTCTTATCTGACGTCCAGAACTGCAAACTTAGGTAGTTATCTTAACTTGCTTAAGCTTCTGTCAGCTGGTTCTCCAACCAAAGAGGAAAACCACATTCTGCCCTCACAGTGGCACAGATTGTGTACAGATTATGTACAGATTGAGTACATAAAACCCAAAACCTGTATTACAGATACGGTAATCACCAAAATGCATATCGGAACAAGCTTGATCTTTTTTTCCCTCACCTTTCAGGTTGGTAATTTCAAATGCCCATATGTTGGCCAGGGTGTTGGAAATCAGCCTTCTCAGGCCTTTTGGTTAAAAGCTTGTCCCATAGACTATGTGGCAACACCACTTACAGGAATTTCACCTTGAGAAACATTCAAGGAAGGTGCTAGAGAAGTAAGTTCTACGTAGAGGATCAGAAACAAGAGTAAGAAGGTTTGTATAGCTGAACTTCACACAGAGACTGACAAAAGCCAGGAATGAAGAGGCTGGTAGGAGGTCGATGAAAAGGGCCATGCAGAGCATCTTAAGGAGCAAATGAGTCCACCCCAGGGAACCCCTCCCCATTTGGCTTTACGTTTGGAATTAGCTATGCCTGGGTTACAATCCCAGCTCATCCAAGTAAGGGTTGTGTGATTGGGAGAATTTTTAAATAGGAAAAAATATCTTGGGATTTTAGAAGGAGTAAAATAGGGATTAAATGTGACACTTGCTTTTCCTTAACTGGAATCAAACAGACTTCTCCCTTGTTACTCTAGAAAGAAGCTGGGCATTTCCTGCAGCCTGATAAAATGAATTCCCACTTTTCTCACTTTGCCAATGTTCCACTACAATAAATAATTTCAAGCACCAGTGGCTCTACATAGAGTTTTACGTAACTGTATTGCATGAGTAAAAATGGAAAAGGGTAGAACAGTTCTGGGCCATGATTTTTTTCCTGCACTCATTAGGGGGTTAATTTGGTGAAGATACTTTTGGGTTCTACAAGAATGTGCAAAAAAGAAAAAGGCAAACTCACACCCGGGAAGCCACGACCTACATCTCATCATGTAAGAAGCAACCCTGCGAATATTTTGCCAGAGAAATTTTGTTGATCACAGAGCTCAAAAAGGGTAAAGAATATTTTTTTAAAGTTTCATGAGGTCAAAAATAAATAATCCAAGGTGCAGGCCTGCATATAATAGGATTCACTTCTGCAGAAAAAAAAATACAAACCCACATACATGTGTGTACATACTATAGGAAATGTATAAAGTACACACAAAACTGATAACAGTAGCTGCTTCTGGTGAGGGGCTCTAGAAGTCTGGGGTGGGAGAAGGCTTCCTTTTCATTGTGTATACTCCATCCTCTGAAATTTATTTTTCATATGCATGTTTTCCTTTTAAATTTTGAGTATTTCAGACGAGCAAGAGAGGTACTAACATAACAAGCATCTAGGTTCCCACCTCAGGGTTTAAGAAATAAAACAAGATTCAACTGAAGCCCCCTGCATCGCCATCCCAAGAGACAGCAGCTCTCTAGAATTTGTGCTTATCTTTCCCATACAAGCTTCTTAGGATGGATTTTTCTATTTAAAAACTAAAAATAAGCATCAGGATTCTAGATTCTCCTATGTTAACCGCACCCACACCCCCACTAGCCCCGCCTGACACCTGCACAATGCTGAGACTCCTGCTAAGAAGGAATCAGGTTTCCAACATGGGGTGTGGAGGGAGGAACCAGGGTAATAAAAGTTCCTGGATTTGAATTGGGCCTCCTGCATTTATTTGCACTTCAACCTCCGTCTCCTCTGAAATGGTTAAGTACCCTTACACGGCTCGAAGATTCAACAGATCACAAGGTTAAGGCCATCAGCTAGCGCCTGGCCTATGGCAAAGGCTTGATAAATACTAGCTACTATTATTATTCCTGCCCTCCCTGCACACCCCCAACCCGGGATGGGGTGAAGAAGACGCCTAAATGTAGAAAAAAGAGTCTCTTTCTACCCTTAGAGATACTCACGTCGCCCACGGGCAGGACTAGAGGAAAGCTTCCCAGCACACGGCCCTGGATGCGTCCAGTTGCACCGGCCATCGCCACTCAGCATGGCGGTTACCTCTGCCAACGGCCGCTCACCGCCAGAGCCTCATTGGCTGAGGCCTAGAAGCTGGTCCCGTCAGCCAATCAGTGGAGGAGTCGGCACAACCTCAGGGCAAGAAGCGGAGTCGAGCGTGTAGATTGGTGTATTTAGCTTTGTTACATTTTGCATAAGGTCTGGCCCCCAGCTAAACTGGGAGCTCTGGAAAGACAGAGTAGTGTCTTTTCCTTAAGGTTGATCTTCAGGGACTAAGGCACAGTAAACACTCCTTTGGTGAATAAACAGGTAAGTAATGCACATCCTCTGTGATAGATTCAACTTTTTCATCTTTATCTCTAACAAATAGGTGAAGCTCATCCTCTAGTTAAGGCCTTGCTACTCCAAGTGCCTTCCCGGCACCACCATTGGCCCTCCACCTCAGAAGCATCGATATTATGTGAGCCTATTAGAAGTGCACAACCTCAGACCTCACTCCAAACCTACTGAATCAGGATCAGCATTGTAAGATCCCAGATGATGCCTATAGCACTTTAAGGTCTGAAAACAGCTGTTCAGTTATGCCCATTTTATTTGACAACAAATAAATTAACATTCCAAGTCCTTTTTATAAACGGGAAAAATAGTTTTGGTGCCATGGAAGAATTGGAATCTAGGACCGCTGTGGGGAAAATGGAACTTTCTGGCCAGAATTCTCACTTGGCCTTAATAGCGCCCAGTGTGTAAATAACAAGAGTATGTTTGCACATTTACGGGATGTTTACTTGCGATAAAGCTGCTGGTCAGTCACTACGAGAAGCCGTCCCGGGGGAGAGGTAGAGAGGAAACACCCATTCTCTCCTTTGCCTGTGTTCATGTAATTGGTCAGGCATTCGCCAGTCACCAGGGATCTGCCTACAGAGTTGCTCCTGGAGCGCGGGAGGAGGGGGCTGGCTGCCATGGGAAGAGCGAGAAAACTGTGGAGCCCCAGTGCTCCTGGAGAATTAAGCCTGAGCATGGGAGCAGGGAGCTTGGAAGGTGGGGAGGAAGGAGAGACTGAGACCTACTGCCTAGAGGATTAAGCTCGTGCTGGGAAACAGGACCTATAGCCGGCCTGGGGAGCACATTTGAGCCAGCTGTGTGTACTGAGCTGCCTGTGACCTCCGTGAGAATAAACGTGGTAACTTCCTTCACCCCCAACTTTTTGCCCTTGCCTTTCTTTGTTGTCAACGAATTTATGGAGAACTTTCCCTGGGTGGGAAACCTCCTCCTGGAGCTACAACTACATCCTCCTAAAACTAAGTATATTAGTTGCTACCTTGAACCCCTGTTATTTTCCTCATGCACCAAGGTGAGGTTCCATCAATGTTCCACTGCATAGTGAGCCTTACATAATAGCACTCATTCTTACCTAGAGGCCTATTTGCTTAGCCCAGAATGTTAGAAAATTCCTAAAATACATAATTTACATGTTGCATTAAGACAGTTTTCCTTGTATTATATAGTTGATGTTATCTGCAAGAGAAAAATAACAGAGAATTGAATAATACATGTAAAAAATTTATGTTTAGAAGAATGTGAATTTGGGCTTCAGTGACAATTTCTCTTCAGGTGTATTGGCCCATATTGGGTGAGTAAAAAACACCCTCTTAAAAACCTGTCCATGATTCATTCATGAAAGTGCTATCCTAACAGCAACAACTCTGGCAACATAGCCAAGTTATTGAGACTACAACCCATATTACTTTATTTTGAAAGTACAATTTGTGCAACTTTGGCTTTTTATTTTAATTGTGGTGGCACAGAAGTCTGACCCATTTCTTGTTTGTTTAGGCATAATAATGCTATTTTGCACCAATTTGGAACAAACACTTGTCAGTCTTGACTTTACCCTTAGGTGTTTTAACCTCTGAGTGACTTAGAGCTGTTAAAGCAGGCAATAGTAACTCTTCATAAGGTGGTTAGGATCAAAAGCTTATATGGGTACCTGCTGCATACCAAGCAAGACTCAACAAATGTTAGGTGTGATGATTATTTTGAATGAGTTGCTGTGAACTGAGGAATTAATTCAAGTCATTTTTTATATGGGCTTTTGACCTTGACTTTCTATTTGGGTAGGATGTTCTTTTACATTAAAAAATTTTTTTTCCTGCAGTATCTTTAACCCATGTGAGACCACCAGCATTATTTTTTACCCGTTTATTTGGATATCTGAGATGATGTAAGTAACAGTGGAATAGATAAGAGTATGCACTTTGGAGTTAAACAGAAGTGAGTTTGGATTCTTGGCTGTGCAACTCTACAATGTGAATTTGGGCAGGCAATTAACTCATCTGTAAAAAGGGATGCCAGTTGACCTGCCTAGTATGCAGTCTAAAAATTAAATGAAATCATCAATGTGAAACGTTTACCACAATGACTCTCATAAGTATTAACTATTATTTTTCAAGGCAAAGCAAGGACGAGATACCAATTAAGTTGTCCCTCAACGAGTAAGTTATTTCTATACCAAATCCAAGATCTGGCAAGGACAAGTGTATCCATGGGCACAACACATCATAATCTTGGCGGTCTACATACCATTCTGCAACTAAAATGAACATAACCATATGAATTGTGACCTCTACGAAACACATGTCCCCGTTTGCCCTTACTAACCATCTCAACTATTAGGACTTAGCATATGGATACCAAAATGTCGGGCTCCTGAAGTCGCCTCCTACTCTGTCACGTGAAGTACCACTTACCTTCTTTCCCCGGCCATTGCATCAGCCTATTTATGGCCGTTTCCCCAGAAACCGGTTAGTAAACTGATTCGTGCTCGAGTTGATTGGCATGTGAGTTGACCAGTAATGTCTCGGGAAGGAACTTTCATCGGCGCGCTCTGATTGGGTGGGGCTGCGCGGATCCCGTCGTGGCGTGGGGCCCGCGCAGCTGCGAGTCTGCGGGAACAGGTAACAGCGGCCTCCTGCCGGTAGGCTCTTGAGGGTGGAATTAGGGGCGGCGACCCTCGGGAGGAGCAGGCGGGCCTGGGAGAATTTTGTTGCGCGGCGAGAGCGGCAGGGCCAGTGTCCTGGAGACGCGACTGCCGGCGAGTCCCTAGGCCAGGCCGCGCGAGGCCTCTGGACCCTCAGCTTGGGCTGGAGTCCAGGCCGGGTCAACCGCCTGGCAACACCGCAGCCGGAGAGTGGCCTTTTGTCAGACCGCGGGAGCGGCCTCGGGTGGCCTTGCCGAGGACCAGGACCCTGGGAGGATTCACGGTTGCCACTGAATACCAGCCTAAAGCTGAGGTTTTCATCTCCCTTGGTTTTAAATCTCTAGGGGCGGGCGGCGGAAGGGAGGTGGTGGGCTTGATGGTTGTAATCCCGCTGTGAGTCATTCCCTAAATGCTTAAAATTAGCTAAATTACTGTAGCTGGTTCAGGCCCACCAGGAAGCACTTTCTTTACCCCTTAGTGTTCAGATACTACCTTTTCATACTGTCTGCATTTCCGGTTTAATTTGATTCACAGTTTGCTCTTAAAAGATTATGCCTAATTGTGAAATACTTAGCAACCACTTACTATATGCTGAGGATATACCTTAACGGTCAGCAGAAACCAGTCATGATTCCTACTGGGATGGAATATACAGCCTGATGGGGAGATGGGCATTAAACAAGCTGTCAAATGCATGTGGAAATTATGAAGGAAGACGCCTGGGTCTTTGAAGATAAAACAGGGAGACTCGAACTGATCAAGAAGCCGTCCTTAGATATCTCTTTGGAATTGAGGTGTCGAGAATGAGAAATTAACTAGGAAGTGGGAAATAATGGGAATAGGGTAGAGAGCTTACCTGGCAATCAAGAGCATGTTGAAAGATTCTGTAGCTGGAGCCTTAAACCCAGCAACCAGTGTGATTTAAGGTTCTCAAGACTTTGACAGCTTCTGCTGGGAATGGAAGCTGAGGTCCCTCCTTTGTACTACCTCTATATTGTGTACATTCTTCCAGTATATTTATATAAACAAATGAATGAGTGATGTTGGTGACACAGCTTTTGGTAGTTTCAGCCTCCTTAGAGCTTATGGTCGATATAGTAGATCCTTTTACAAGATACTGCAGTTATCTGTGTATGTGGCTCTCTTCCCATTAAGGGCATAGACTTTGATTCATCTTGGTTCCCAGCACATAGTATGCATTCAGTATGTTGAATGAATAAGCAAAAAATGTAAAAGTCACACATCTTTGGAATTGAACTGCTTAGTTACCTCAGGTGACATGTAAAGGAGGAGCAGTGAACATTCTGAAGCAGCTATGATGTTGCTTCTCAAAATTACCACTGTCTGTTCACTGTTTGCCACCATTATTAAGACTTAGTGAGAAGCCATGATGAGAAGGGATGAAGAAGAACGTGGTATGACAGTGTTTCTAAAAACCCTAGCCATGACTAGCATGGACATAAAGTTCTCATCTGTGGAAATTGTAGTCAGCTCTTTGGCTGTCAGCCAGTGTTTCACCATCTCTTTGCCCAAAGGGCTTTTGTTTGACTAATGAGCTGATTAAGTTGTGAAAAAACAGACTGAAATTGTGTTTAAACATAAATCTGAGAATCGGAGTCTCATGTTCACTGTGTACATCTTTCTTTATTGTTTCTTCCTCACAGGAAGGAAGAAAACTATGATAAGTGACTTAAAGTAATACTATTCATTCTGTCCCTTTGGGCTTGCCAGTTTACAAACTGCTCCTAAATACAGGATGGGCTTTTGAGCCTCACAACTCCCAGGTGGAGTAGGCAGAGGAAAAAGAAAATGAACTTGGACAAAGTGACTTATTTACTGTTAGAGTTGGGTATAGAATTTCAGAGACTCTTAGATAATGTTCTG
Source organism: Manis javanica (assembly GCF_040802235.1). Classification (NCBI taxonomy): domain Eukaryota; kingdom Metazoa; phylum Chordata; class Mammalia; order Pholidota; family Manidae; genus Manis; species Manis javanica. The sequence continues at coordinate 52,947,515 of NC_133172.1, forward strand.
AATGAGATTTTTTACATTCTTCTAGACAACCGTGCTGCATAGCTTTGCAGCACCATGCCAGTGATTGGTACCCTCCACCAAGGCCTGTCCCTTCTCCCCAGCCTGCCTCAAAAAAATCGTAGTATTTGTGAAAGAGCTTTGAGATTGTAAAGTCGCTTTATTTCCCAGTTTCCTCTTCTGACTCCTTTTCTCTTTCACTGACTCTAAGCAGCTCTATGTCCTTAGTGTGGCTACAGCATCCTCACTCTGTAGTAATCTAGCAGCTGGGAAGGTAGTGGTTTACCAGCTGTGGATCTGGGGATGCTTAGATGGAGGTGGGTACATTCCTGCTACTTGCAGGTGATCCCTTGACAAATCGGCCCATCCCCAGGTCCACTGCTGCAGCCTCCCTGAGATGGTCAGGCCAAATCCAGAACCTGGCTTGGGGATAATGGACCTTTGCACAGTTCTAGGCATGTAGATTAACACAGAGCTGGAAGAGTCTCCAGAGTTCATCTCTTATGGCCCCTCCTTTGTTGCTGACTTGGAGCTAGGATTGGAACCCAGGTCTCCTGAGCCTCCCCCCATCTCCAGTGGGCCTCTCTGCTGGACTTGAAACTGTGAAGTTTTTATTCTGATTTCTTAATTCCTGGCCTAGGGCTTGGCACAGAGGATGCTCCATACATATTTTGGAATGAGTGAATACATGAAATCACCTCCTGTTCTTGACGTGTGCTGTATTAAACCTATGGAGGTTGACGTGGGGAGGAGGAACACGTGGGGCTGCTGTCTGCTGGTGCAGCAAGTTTTCCTTTGATGGTGACTTTAGCCTTGGACATGACAACACAGAAGTTTTAGGATCAAACAGCTTACCCGTGTCCTGCTTTGACTTGGCCTGAGAAGCTAGGAGTCTTGTGTAATGCTTACTTTTTTCTTAGTTTCAATTTCCCTAATTTCCCTTCATTTTTTATTTGATTAGTTCTTTAGGGTTGTTTTCAAGATGGACTCAACCCTAACAGCAAGTGAAATTCGGCAGCGATTCATAGATTTCTTCAAGAGAAATGAACACACCTATGTTCATTCATCTGCCACCATCCCGTTGGATGATCCCACTTTGCTCTTTGCCAATGCAGGCATGAACCAGGTAAGAGTCTGGCTATTTGTCCACGTAGGAGGAGGCAGCAGAGCAGTAATCAGAGTATAGCCCCTGGAGTCAAGACAGAATCCGTGTTCTGAAACTCACTGTGTGAGCTTTTGGGACTTTATGTTGTTGAGCCTCTCTTTCTTTGTGAAGTTGGGAATAATAATAGTGCCTGCTTTTAGGTTGCAATGAGGAGCAAATAATGCTTTAAAAATGTTTAGCAGAGTATTTGAATAGGTACTCAAACCTTAGCTATTATGTTAAATTACGATGAGAGACCTTGATACCCTTAGATAAAACTGGTATGACTCTCAAGAAAAAAAAAACTGCCTGCATCTAGTCTGGAAAGTTTTGCCTTTTTTTTCTTGTAAGGAAAAAGCTATGTTTATTAGTCTGAGTTAATCTCGTTGAGCCGTGAAGAGACTTACTAACTCAGCTACTGTGATTCTCCTTCATCTCTTTATTATCCATTTTTTTTCTTTATAAAGTAAGTCGCTTCTTCAAGATTATTCAAATGAAACTTGACTTTCAACCTCATTCTAGGCCATACACAGTTTCATCCATTTTTTTAGCCTTTTTCTTGAAGCTCCTGCCACCAATGCCAGTTTGGATCTATGGCTGAAGAAATTTTGATAAGCAAAATTTGTGTTTGGGAAGGTTGAACCATAAAAGGTATTTGAAAGTTTTATTGTTAGAGAAAAGGTTTTTCTCTTAAAATAATGGGAGCACCACAAGTTTATAAAGGAGCTGAAAGGAGCTTTTTAGTGTACCAGTGACGGTGATCACTGTGTACCAGGTAGAACCTCAGCTGGAAGTGGATTTGGCTTGGCTGGTGCCCCCCGGGTTTCCTATGCTGGTTCTCGAGGAGCCCTGCTTAGCCCAGGGGGCCCACCAGCCTGTAGGATGTGCCTCACTCTGGGATAAATTGGCATTTTCTTTTCTCTCAAGTTTCTTTTCTGGCAAGGAAAACTAGAGGCAGTGGGACATTTTCTACGTTATGTACCATTAACTATGAAATTATGAAAATGTTTTCAGTTACATGTGTGAGTCCTATGCATTCACCTGGACTTGGGGACATTCATTTTAGGTGGACTCTTTCAAGGTGACAGGGTTTTTTGAACACTGGGAAGGTTCCATTCTATTCAGGCACTGGCTTTGTCTTCTCCCACATGTGCTGACTATAGTTGATGGAAAATCCATGGGATGATTCCAGTGTTAATAAACATTCTCTGAATAATAGGAACCATTAGCCTGCGTGTAGCACTTACTATGGCCAGGCTCTGTTATGTGTCTTTTGCATACATTAACTCATTTCATCCCCACTGTACCATCTGAAAGTGCCACTGAACGTGCTGGTAAATTGCCCAAGCTCCCATGGCTGGTAATTGCAGAAGCATGGATTTGAACCCAGGCAGTCATTTGGTTAACACTTGTACTGTGCGACCTGTTAGTCTGAAATATCTTGACTTTTTTATTTGCCTTTTTTTTGGTTTTTTTTGGATATGGAATGTATTAGGGCTTTGCTCTTTTTCAGGTACTAAGCTAGGTGCTGGATGTACAGAAATAAGTAAGAGTTTTTGCTTTTAAGTAGTTCATGGTCTAGAGCAAGACTTTCCAGTAGAACTTTTTGCAATGATGGTAATGTTCTTTTGTGCTGCCATATTCACACTTACAGCATGTGTGTTACTGAGTAGAAGTTCTCACTTAAAAATTTTTAAATTGGTTATTAACCATTTTAATTAATTTAATCTTACATAGTCACAGGTGGCTAGTGGTTACCAAATTGGTCAGGACTAGTAGGCAAATAAAGAAGTTACATAAATAACAATGATACATCAAAGTGTAACTTGGTAAATCCTCAGAGCAAGGTAATGCTGTCTCCCTTCACACCTAGTCATTTGCTGACTTGTGCCGATTTTACTCCCTTACTAAGTCTCAAGTTTTTTCTTCCTTATTACCTTTACTGTCAAGCCAGCACCTCACTTTTTAGAATAGGTTCTTCTAGAAAGATATTTTAAGCCCTGACTGTCAGAGACTTGCAGGCAAGCACAGGTGTCACCCGTCAACCTTTTGCTGTTATCTCGGGTGCAGCAGGCCTTTCCCCTATGTGGGGTGGTATCATGGCAGTGGTGGGGCCCTTCAGGGAGCAAGGACCAGGGAGAAGCTGCTCCAAGATAGGTGCCTCTGCTACAGCCCCATAAGGCTGCCTGCCTCTCATAAATTTCCATAATCCAGACTAATTAAATCACTAGTTGAGCATTTTATGTGTGATCTCTTCCTGCCACCATGTGACCACCTGATATATAGCTGCACCTCTTTAAAAAAGGTGAAATGTTCTCTCTCTTTTTTAGTTCAAACCCATTTTTCTGAACACTATTGACCCATCTCACCCTATGGCAAAGCTGAGCAGAGCTGCCAATACTCAGAAATGTATCCGGGCTGGGGGAAAACACAATGACCTGGACGATGTGGGCAAGGATGTCTATCATCACACCTTCTTTGAGATGTTAGGCTCCTGGTCTTTTGGAGATTACTTCAAGGTAAGTGCAAAGAGGAGACTCACTGGGTTTTTGAGCAAAATAGTCATTTCCACTGAAGGAAATAGGTTCTAACTTTGCTTTTTTAAAAATCTGAAATATCATCTAGAAGACTTATTTATCTACTAGTGAAAGGCATTTATTCATTCTAAGACTTCCTGGAAGCAGACCTATAACTTTAAAAAAAAAATTGAAGTGTAGTTGACATACAATGCTATATTAATTTTATGTGTACAACCTAGTGATGTAACAATTATAAACATTATAAAATGCTCACCATGATAAATATAGTTACCATCTGTCATACAAAGATATTAACCATAGTATTGACTATATTTCCTATGCCATAGTTTTCATCCCCAAGACCTACTTGTAACTGGCAGTTTGTTCCTCTTTATTCCCTTTCCCTATTTTGCCCATCTCCTCTCTTTAGCAACCGCCAATTTGTTTTCTGTATTTATAAGTCTGTTTCTGTTGTTTGTTTGTTTTGTTTTTTAGGTTCCCCATGTAGGTGAAATCATATTGCATTTGTCTTTTTCTGTCCAACTTCTCTTAGCTATCCTCTAGGTCCATCTACATTGTCATGAATGGCAAGCTTTCATTTTTTTAATAACTGAGTAACATTCCTTGTGAGTGTGTGTGTGTGTGTGTGTGTGTGTATCACATCTTCTTTATCCATGGATACCTAGGTTGCTTTCATATCTTGGCTATTGTAGAACAGTACGTGTAATTGGATAATTTCAGTTTACATTTGGATTTCTTGTATATATTGGTCCTGAACTTAGCTGAGTTTGTAGTGAAAATATTATAGTCCTTACTGGTCTTTTTCTATTCATACTAAATAGATTCTGGTTTGGCCATGTTCCACATCTTTCTTTTTGTCTCTTTATAAGGAACTGGCCTGTAAAATGGCTCTGGAACTTCTCACCCAAGAATTTGGTATTCCAGTTGAAAGACTTTATGTGACTTACTTTGGTGGGGATGAAGCAGCTGGCTTAGAACCAGACCTGGAGTGCAAACAGATATGGCAGAATTTGGGGTAAGAATTCTACTCACATGTTGAGTGTGTAGATTAATAAAATAGTTCCTAAACTCAGTGCCGAGTGGGGGGTCTTACGACTTGGAGTGTGTATTTTGGGGTGTGCATTTTGAAATGGAGGTGGGAGTGACTGGGCATAATTATTCTTTGGTACATTCATGCTTCTTAGGAGGTTTAGTTGATCATTTTGTTGCTTAATGCCAATGTAGTCTCAAATTTTTTTTGCTTTTTATGTACTTTTAGAAATTGTGCATATAGTGCATATGCACCTATAGTAAAAATTCAATCTGTATAGAAATGTGAAAAATAGGAAATGGAAAATCCTTAAGATTAGTCTCCCAGGCCTTTTTTCATATTTCTGTAGCTTTGCGTGTGTGTCTTTCTCAATAGCACGGTATTCTTCATGTGAAACAGTTTCTTATCTTTTTTTTTGTATTGAAATATCGTTGATGTACAATCTTACATTGGTTTCAGATATACAACACAATGGTTCAACAGTTACCCATATTATTAAATCCTCACCCCAACTGGTACAGTTACTATCTGTTAACATAGAAAGATGTTCAGAACCATTGACTATATTCTCCATGCTGTACTACCAACCCCATGATTAAGCTACCAACTTTATTATGATTAAGATTTTTCATGTCCCTTTATTCCCCTAACTCTCCCCACCCGACCACCTCAGCCCATTCCCCATGGTAACCACCAGTCACTTCTCAGTGTCTGTGAGTCTACTGCAGTTTTGTTCCTTCTGTTTTGCTTTGTGAAACAGTTTGTTTCTTAAGGAAATGTAATAACGTCAAATAGGTCTAGGATGAGAGACACTTTGGGCTTTTAAAAAATATAAATCTAAAGTAAAGTCATATAGTATGAAAGGAAACATGGTAGATGATCTGTATGTATTCTTTGCTTTGCTTTGAACTTAGTGGAATGGACGAGATGCTGCGTGAAGAGGTGTGAGTGTGGGGGAGATGTGCCGCTGTGGACAGCTGGGACGCCCTTGTCTTGGTCTTGTTTCCCTGCATTTTTTTACATAACTCTTTTGTCCTGTAGTGCATAGCTTTTCAGTACACTTAAGCAGTGCTGCTTCTCTGTTTGTTTGTTTTTAATTACTTTTACTCCTGATGTAGTAATCCAATTTAGCTTCCCTTGGTAGTTGGTCTAAAACCCCTGCTTGGTTGGACTCTACAGTCTAAACGTACTGGGACATATTGGGTAGTCGTGTGAAACTTAAATACTAATCTTGCTCTTTTGAATCCTGTTTTCTGTGACATATATCTGTACTTTGCTAAGCAAATACAGTCTTTTTTGAGTTTTGTGTTATCTAGCAACTCTAAATATCTAGTCAAATATTTTGGAAATGTTTTAATTTTACTTAATTCTTTTTGGTATCATTTTAAGGTAAAAGATGACTCAACAGGGGCATACAGAGGTGACTAAATAATCACCTTTTTTTAACATGTATACTATCATACCACATAATCATTTTCATTTTTAAAAACCAGGGAACATTTGCAAAGAATATGCTTAAATTCTGGTCATATTCAGCATAGATATGTTTATTTTTTGTGTGCCTTTCTGGGCTTTATCCATATCTTTGCATATTTTTCTTTATTTATGATTGTAGCATATATATCCTAGTTCTGTATTCTATTATTGTCATGCTTAAGAAGAACCATGTTCTGCTTCTTTAGCAGGATTTGATGCAGACTCAGTGCAATGTAATGAGTCATAAAAAACACATATTCAGTCATTCAGACGACCAAATACATATTTCCCAGGTATATTTGGTCTTCATCCACAGTTCCTGAAAACACTTCAAAGCCTTACCATGTTAATGAGAGACTTTTGGACCCCCACCCAAGGACAGGGCTGGAGGTTGAATCAGCCAATGGCCAATAATTTAGTCAATCACAACTAGGCAATGAAGCCTTCACAAAAACCCCTGAGAAGAGCATGTCTCTGTCTTGGATTCTGCTTCTCCATGGGAGAGAGCTTCCCTGTTTGGGGAACCAGAATGCTCCCAGGTGCCACCGAGCCAGGCTAGAAGCTCCTTTATTTGGGACCTTGTCCTATGTATCTCTTCATCTGTCTGTTAACTTGTATCTTTTATTTTATTTAACTGGTAAATGTAAGTGTTTTCCTAAGTTCTGTGAACCACTCTAGCAAACTAATTGAACCTCAAGGGGAGGTCGTGGGACCTCTAGTCTATAGCCGGTAGGTCAGAAGCACAGGTAACTAACTGCCTGGGGCTTATGACAAGCATCTGGAGTTGAGGGTTCAGGGCAGTCTTGTAGGACAGAGCTCTTAACCTGGGGAATGTGGTGCTGTGTCTGAGCAGAGCATCAGAATTGAATCTGGGGCACCCTGTTTGTGGTTAAGAATTGGTTGGTGTTGTGTGTGGGAGACCCCTCACCCCTGTCCCTCCACACACTGGAATCGGGTCCAGGATCCCAAAAAGAGTTATACTGCTGTGATACTATCACTGTGAATGTCTGTGAAAAAACACACTCAGCATTCATAATTGCCAAAGAGTGGGCCTTCTTTCTAGAAATGCATAAGGATCACCCTTTGTAGTGGATGCAAGTCTGGACAGAATCCTTGTGCGTGCCTGTAACTGTGCTTATTGTCTCCACTCTGCAGGTTGGATGACACCAAAATTCTCCCTGGCAACATGAAGGATAACTTCTGGGAGATGGGTGACACCGGTCCCTGTGGTCCCTGCAGTGAGATCCATTATGACCGGATTGGTGGCCGGGATGCTGCGCACCTCGTCAACCAGGATGACCCCAATGTGCTGGAGATCTGGAACCTTGTGTTCATCCAGTATAACAGGTGGCCTTGGGGTCCTGAACTGTTGCTGTGAAGAGCAGCACCTTTCCTGAAGCCGAGTAGAGAAAGAAGAAATCAGGGCACATGGCTACCGTCTCATCCTTGTCTTTAGGGACAGTGGAGCAGTGCTAAAGTAGGCACTAAAGGCATCATGGGATCCTGTGGTCATTCTTTAAATTTTATTTCTCAGGTTTTCCTTCTGATTTCTGGGACAGGGCTGGGCCTGTTCTTTTGTAAACTAGTTTTATTCCACAGAATTCCTGCTTAAGGGCTACTCCTGAAATGTCATTTTTGCTGTAATTTGAACTACTGTTTTAAAGCTCATTTCCTTGAAGCTTGCCTCACTCCTTAGTGGACCCTAGCAGAGTACTTTTCTTTCCCCTTCTCCGACCGTTTCCCTCCTCCCACCAAATCAGGCCGAGGCGAATGGCAGAGAGTCACAGCCTGCAAACTGTGCTGAGTAAACGAGTTTTAATGAGCAGGGCGAGGTGGCAGCTTGAGTCCTAGCTTCAGCTTCCGCTTTCTCTCCATCTTGCAGGGAAACTGATGGCATTCTCAAACCTCTCCCCAAGAAAAGCATTGACACAGGAATGGGCCTGGAGCGACTGGTGTCTGTGCTGCAGAATAAGATGTCCAACTATGACACTGACCTTTTTGTCCCTTACTTTGAAGCCATTCAGAAGGTATTGGTCTTTCTACAAACTTCTGTGGAGGTTTCCAGGTTTGACTCTTACTACTGCTACTGTGCTTTGCCAGCTACGGGCACCTGTGAGAACATGAGGCTCTAAGCACGAGGCACTGTAATTTGTTGAGTGCAGGGGCCTGGCTGGAGGCTCTTTATTCCTGCTACTCACCTTTCTTGGGGTTACAGGGTCTGGCCAGAGGGTCATCCTTTCTCCTAATGCCCCTCAATCCTCTTGGAACCTCTAGGGCAAGGCGGCAACAGGAGGGCTGCTTCCTGAGGAGCTGCCTTCTGGTTTTTATCCGTAGGGCACGGGGGCCCGGCCATACACTGGGAAAGTTGGTGCTGAAGATGCCGATGGGATCGACATGGCCTATCGGGTGCTGGCTGACCACGCTCGGACCATCACCGTGGCACTGGCTGATGGTGGCCGACCTGACAACACAGGGAGGGGGTAAGTATGTTACACACAGGGCAGGGTCAGGACTGACTTTCTGTGGAACTTAGAGCCATACTTTATTATTATTTTCTTTGTCTTCTAGGTAATTGGAGGGAATCCCTTTATTTGTTAAGGATAAAAGGAGTTTTGGCTCACTTTAAAGAGCCACTATATTAAATCTTTGCTGCTAGGTATGAGACAAGGATTGAATTTAAGATTGTCTGATAGGATATTTGTGGAGTTGGGTGGGAGTAGCTATTGATTAGTCTCAAACAGCCTCATTACTGATAGGCAGGACCTGGATTTGGGGCATCAAATCAGTCATCCGGGTTTGTACCTCTTGCCTCCTTTCTCTGGGTCAGCACAACATGATAGGGAAACAAACCAGGTTACCCTAAGTCAGCCTTGATGGGTATTTGTGCGTATGGTCCTGAGTTTTATGCTGGAATTAATGACCTGTGGGAATGCAAAAAGAAGCAGGCCTAGGATTAAAAAAAAAGTATCTGAAAGAGAAAGACAAAAAGTTGGTCATGTTGCTTTGGGTAGAATTCCAAAGACCCATGACAAAATGCTGGGAACATTGTCTAGGAGACCCGGTTCTTCCTCTTACCAGGTATGTGTTGAGACGGATTCTCCGCCGGGCTGTTCGATACTCCCATGAGAAACTCAACGCCAGCAGGGGTTTCTTTGCTACTTTAGTAGATGTTGTCGTCCAGTCCCTGGTAGGTATATTTCCCTGCTTACCTCTTCTGTAGTAAAGCACATGCCTGAAGAGGGATAGGTGGGGAGAGAGTGTACTGTTAATGAGAATTTTTAGAGGGTCATAGACTAGTCCCTGGCTTCACTGGGGTCACATTTCCATTTCCCCTTTTCCAGGGAGATGCATTTCCTGAATTGAAGAAGGACCCAGATTTGGTGAAGGACATTGTTAATGAAGAAGAAGTGCAGTTTCTCAAGACTCTCAGCAGAGGGCGTCGCATCTTGGACAGGAAAATTCAGAGCCTGGGAGACAGCAGGACCATTCCCGGTAAGGACTGGTGGTCCCTTCCTGCATCCAGGCTGGCTCGTCTTTCCGGGAGACACAGCCCTTTTTCTCAAACTGACAGTGGAGTCCCGTGTCTCCAGAGGCTGAGCATAGGTTGCTTAAACTGCTTGTGGTGTGAACTGGAGCTTATAGTAAAATTACAAAAGTAATACACTGCTGAGGCAAAGAACTTAAATAATGCAGAAGTAAAAAGTGAAAATCCTCTTTCCCAAACATATTTCTCAGAGGTAATAACTCTTGAGTTTGGTATATGACTAGTCAGGACTTCGGTCTGTTTTCGTACAAATGTATGTAAGCATGCGTGTGTGTGTGTGTAAGCGAAAATGGGAACATATGTATATGCTGTTTTTCAACTTGCTTTAGTTTTCTTAGCAGACAGGAAAATTGGTCCTAAAAGTTTTTTTTTCTTTTTACTTTTTGTTGAAGTACAATAAAATGTACAAGAGGAAAGCCTGATGAGTTTCCATAAACTGAACACACCTGTATTCAGATTAAGAAACAGAATTTTACCAGTAGACCACCTGTGCCTTCTCCAGGTCAATTCCAAAAGATTTGGTGGATTTTTCTAACAAGTGCACAAAACCAGTACTAATTTGCCTGTCTCTTCAATCCCTTTTGTCACAGCTAGCGACCTTCTGGGAAGGGCTTAGGATGGAAAAGAAAGGGGCGGTCCATGTCATTCTTACACAGTTCCTTTGTGCTGTGTAGGGGACACTGCTTGGCTCCTCTATGACACCTATGGGTTTCCAGTGGACCTCACTGCACTGATTGCTGAAGAGAAGGGCCTGGTTGTAGATATGAATGGCTTTGAAGAGGAAAGGAAACTGGCCCAGGTAAAGAATTTGGGGAGTGAGCAGGACACCTGACACCAAGCAAGGCAGGACTTGGTTGCAAAAGAAGCAAGAGTTTCATCTCATTAAAGTCTTTGCAATTTTTTTCCCCAACACCAGTGAGTCTGAAGTAGGGGGCAGTTTGGCCTCCCAGGGGATATTTGGCAGTGATGTATGAAGACATTCTTTGGTTTTCACAGCGGTGGGTGGGACGCTACTGGTATCAGGCGAGTAGAGGCCAGCGTGCCGATCGGCATCCTATTGGGGACAAGCCTCCAGAACAAAGAATTACCAGGCCCCAAATATCAGGAGTGCTGAGATTGAAAACTGCTGTTGTAGAGCTTTACATTGGGCATAGGTTAGCAATTTTGAGTCTTTCAGATTCTCTCTCCTACATTAGGGTAGCTTATGCTTATTTCTCTTACTGGCAGGTGAAATCACAGGGCAAGGGAGCTGGTGGAGAAGACCTTATTATGCTGGACATTTATGCTATTGAAGAACTCCGGGAAAAGGGTCTGGAGGCAACAGATGATTCCCCAAAGTATAATTACTATTCAGACTCCAGCGGGAGCTATGGTATGTTACTGTGTTCATCTGGGGAGGTTTTTGAGAGATAAGTCTCAAGATTAGGAACCCAGGATATCTTACCTCCTATAGTGCTATGTAATTTTATACCTATACAGACCCTTGGAGATTTAATTTCTCACTCTATTTTGGAATAATTACAGATTTACAGGAAACTGTAAGAAAAATTTTACAGGAAGAGCCCTTGTACTCTTCACCTAGTTCCTCCAATTGTAACATCTTATAGGAAGCCAGGAAATTGACGTTGATACAGTCTACAGTGGCTGTTGAATTTTACATCAGTATAGTAGCATTCTAAAGAAATAAATAGGCAATACATGTTTTTGCTTTTATGCTCTAGAAGAGATACCTAAATCTATCCACATGAGCCCATAAAATGAATACATTCTTTGTGAATTGACTGTGGAGTAGGGAATTTATTACTACTCTTTAATACCTACTACAGTTGACCCTTGAACAATGCAAGGAGTCGGGCACCAACCCCAGGTGCAGTTGAAAATCTGTGTATAACTTTTGACTCTCTAAAAACTCCTAGTAGCCTGCTGTTGACCAGAAGCCTTACCAATAACACAAGTAGTTGGTTAATAAATATTTTCTTTTATATCTATTATATGCTATATTCTTATAATAAAGTAAGTTAAGGAAAATAGTTTTTTTCAAATTGTTGTAAATTTCAAAAAACTTTTCTAATATACGTACTGGAAAAAAAACATATATAAGTGGACCCTCATTCATTTCAAACCCATGATGTTCAAGGGTCCAATGTAATCAGATCTACCAGGTTTCTGCTCAGTAGCTCCAATGTAGGATGATCAACTGCCCCAGTTTTCTCAGAACTGTCGTAGTGTTTAATGCTGAAAATCTTACATATTGAGAAACCCCTTGGTCCCAAACAAACTGGGACAGTTGGTTACCCTACTGTGTGTTACGTTGTCTGGTAGAAAATCACCATGTTAAGCCCTTTGTGGGGTCTAATGGACTTGCTTCCCATGCAAAGTTAGACAATTAGGACCTAAGGAGAGTTTGAGAGATAGAATGCAGCAAAAGCCAGCTAAGAATGTGTGAACCAAATCATTGACCCTGTTTTCCCTCCTCTGTGCAGCATTTGAGAGCGCAGTGGCTACGGTGATGGCTCTGCGCAGGGATAAGATGTTTGTGGAGGAAGTGTCCACGGGCCAGGAGTGTGGAGTGGTGCTAGATAAGACCTGTTTCTATGCCGAGCAAGGAGGGCAGATCTACGATGAAGGCTACCTGGTGAAGGTTGACGACAGCAGCGAAGATGTGAGCCAGCGTCTGTCCTTGTCAGCCAAGGAGAGGGTCCATTAAAGGGTGGGGCATGGACTGGGGCAGCTTTGGCTCCTTGGCGCCCCTGCCTTGCGGGGACTCATGACCCATTGTTTCTGGAGCAGAGGGAGCTGCTGCTCGTGCTGCATGCTTTCACTGCCTTTAGGTCCCCTCAGCAGGATCCCTGCAGCCAGGCTTTATAGGCTGATCCTTGATTCCTCCTATGAGGCTTTCCTCACGGATGAGGAGAGGCAGCTCTCCTCCACTGCTCATACTGTGGGCTTGGATGAGTCTCTTAGCCTTGTAGGCTTAGGTTCTTACAATGGCTTTAAATTCTTGAAGATGCTCCTTAATGGTGTGTGTGTATATCTGTATATGTGCATATACATAAAGTGTGTATACCCTATAGATATATAATGGCATATGTGTATATGTATAAGCATAATGGTTTTAATGGTTTGTATGTACACACACACCAGTAAGGCAGGTCTTAGGGAGAGTGTGTGTATATAATTTGTATATGTAAAGAGAATTTATAAATGTGTGTGTGCACACATGTATATTTTTATATATATGCATATACATGTGTGTGTATATACATGTATGCATATGTGTGATTCATTTATTTTTTATCTTCTCCTTGACTCAGAAAACCGAGTTTACAGTGAAGAATGCTCAGGTGCGAGGAGGGTATGTGCTGCACATAGGAACGGTCTATGGCGGCCTGAGAGTGGGGGACGAGGTCCGGTTGTTCATTGATGAGGTGAGTTGTATTATGCATGTCAGCATGGGATCTGATGAATAATCATCTTATTTAAAATTTTTTTTTTAACATTTCTGCCTTATTGAGGTATAATTGACATACAAAATTGTAAGATATTTGAAGTGTATGTCATGGTGATTTGATAATACTTCTAAATTGTGAAAAAAATTCATCTCCTTTGGCTTTAAACTGTCTCATTATTGTCACCTCTAAGTGAACTTAAAAATAGATTATTATAAGTAGAGTGCAGGAGTAAACTTCATGAGGGATGTAATTGGAAGTTAAATCACCAGTGACTTCAGTTGAGGTCCCCCTGACTTGTTTTCATGGGTTGCCTTCTCCAGGTTAACCTCGCAGACTTGCCTCTTCAGGAGCCAAGGATCCTGTATTACTTAGGAAACAGGGTCTATTGCATGTGACTATGCTCCGAAATGAAAGTAGCTTAAAACAAGATAGAAATGTGTTTATTGCCCGAAAGGCCAAGTGATCCAGGGCCTCTGCCCCCAAAGTCATAAGGGCCCAGCTTTTCCTTTCTTGTTGCTCTACCCTCATTCCTGGGGTGTCGCTCTTGGTTTCATGGTCCAAGAAGGTAGCTCTCAGATCCGTTTTCTAGGCCGGCTTTTTTTGTAAGTGTAAGAAATAACTACTTTTGGCTTTGCTAGGCATGTGGCCTATAATCACAACAACACAACTCTGCTGTTGTAGCATTAAAGCGCCATGGCCAATATGTAAGAACGTGGGTGTGCTGGTGTTCCGATAAACCTATTTACAGAAATGGACAACAGGTCGGATTTGACCCATAGGCTGTAGTTTGCCAACTCCTGTTCTAGGCAGTAGGAAAGAGGAAGGGGAGGGAATATTCCTTTCCTTTAAGGGTATGTATCACTTCTGCTCACAGCCCACTGACCAGAATTTAGTCACGTGGCTACAATGAGCTGCAAGGGATGCTGGGAAGCCATGTGTCCAACTAAAAATCCTAATACTTGGAAAGAAGGGGAGAGCAGGTATTGGAGGGCGACTAGCCTCTCTACCAGCCGGCTCTGTCCTTCACAGCCCCGACGAAGGCCTGTCATGAGCAACCACACAGCTACTCACATCCTGAACTTTGCCTTGCGCTCTGTGCTTGGGGAAGCCGACCAGAGAGGCTCCCTGGTTGCCCCTGATCGCCTTCGGTTTGACTTCACTGCCAAAGGAGCCATGTCCACGCAACAGATCAAGAAGGCCGAGGAGATTGTGAACGAGATGATTGAGGCTGCCAGGGTAGGTTGGGCTGTGGGCAGGCTGTTAGGTCATGAGCCTCCCTTCCTCCTGCACTTTGTATTCACGGGCTGCAGCAGCCCAGATGCTCCACTCTGTCCTACTGTATTCTGTCCCGTACACAGACTGGGACATCTTAAAGCAGTGATTCTCAGCTGCGCTGGGGAGGTGGCGTGGGTGGTGTTTGGTGGAGGGGCCTTGGGGCCCCTGAGGGGGGTGCAGAGGAAGGTCTTGCTCCATTTCTTCCTTAGGACAACCAGAGCTCTTCTGGCTGTGTCTCTTTTACGTGTAGTAATCCACATAAGATTTGTTCCACAGTTTAACAAAACTGTTGGAAATTCCTCTTTGGATCCCCTCGACTTTACACACAGTGCCTTATTCCAGGAGACTCAGGGCACGTAGTGGTGGAGCCAGGATTACAAACCCGAGTCCTCTCTGCCAGACCATGCTTTCCCTTCTGCTTCCCACTGCACCTCCAGAGAAGATGTTTTCCCAGCTTTTTTTTTTCTGTCTTCTTCCCTGGTAGCCTGTCTACACCCAGGATTGTCCACTGGCAGCAGCTAAAGCCATCCAGGGCCTGCGGGCTGTGTTTGATGAAACCTACCCTGACCCCGTGCGAGTCGTCTCCATTGGGGTCCCAGTGTCTGAGCTGTTGGATGACCCCTCTGGTCCTGCTGGCTCGCTCACTTCTGTTGAGTTCTGTGGGGGAACGTGAGTACCTCAGGGGAGCACTGAGTGGGCCTGCCTTTTATGAATTGGGCATTACCCTGGGAAGCTAGACCAATTCTGTTTTTCTACAGTTGAAATGAAGTTCTCAGAAATGCAGTTGCCAACCAGCATTCCCAAGCATCTGGGTATCCTAGTGCTGCAGGCAGACCCCTTAGTGTCTGCGGTGATGTGTCCTGGGATCATGAAGGAATGTTGTTCTTAGGAGGGGAAGGGGAAACATTATCTTAACACTTACCTCACAGTAGCGTGCTCTTGTTCCCTGGGCTCATCCCAGCACGGAGGCCTGTGGATTGAGGATTTGGCAAGGCCATGGAGTGCTTGTCAAGCTCCTGACCTGGTCCTAGCCCCTCTTCGCTCCTGGGGCCTCTCTCAGTCCCTGGGCCAGCTCGAGCAGCATCTGGGGAACTCAGCCCTTTGTCTCAGAACCCCTGAGCCAGGTCCACCGTCAGGGCCCACAGGAGACTTGGTTGTTTGGGGAGAGCCACCTGTTTCTGCCAACTTGGCACCCACCATAGCCCTTGGGGTCTTTCTGGGATGATGTGATGCCCTGGGAAGTTCCTGCTTCCAAAGGGATCTTAATGAAAAGAATGTTCTTAAGGCCATGGTAGAGCCTATCCAGGGCCTCATGGGCCTCAGAAAGGCAGGGAGCAGGTGAGCCTCAGAGGATGGATTGAGAGTCAGGAGGTCACATCTGGGCTCCCTTTGCCCAGCTGAACTGGCCCTTCAAATAAGTCCCACTTCTCAAAACCTCTTTACATGACACTGGGGAATAAGCCTATTTGCAATAAGGGGTTGTGCTAAGATTTTAAAGGTTGTGTTCCAATATTCTCAGCTAGGGAGCAGGAATAGAAGAGAGTAGCATAACATTCCACCAAAAAGGACCAAAAATGTGAATGAATGTAGAGCCCACCGACAGTAACATTGGTGTCGGGCATTAGGAATTACAAAGCATTTTCATTTTCTCTCATTTGATTTTCACAGCAATGCTGTGAGGGGAAATTATCCCCATTTTATACATGAGAAACTGAGGCTCAGAAAGGTGGTGTCTTGCTTAGTGTCATGATGCTTTCTGCCCCAGCCAGGCCACCTCTGACTTTCTGCCTCTTCCTGGCCAGAGCTGTATGCCGAGATGAACAGGAAGGGCCTTTTCCCACTGTCCCCTTGAGGGAGCTTCCTTGGGAGCAGCTGTCTCACAGAGCTCACATCCCTGCTGAGGGCTCCCAGGGAGAACCTGCTTCCTCATCACGGACTTTGTATTCTGCAATTCAGGCACCTGCAGAATTCAAGTCACGCAGGAGCTTTTGTGATTGTGAGTGAAGAGGCTATTGCCAAGGGCATCCGGAGGATTGTTGGTGTCACGGGTGCCGAAGCCCAGAAGGTGAGCAAAGTAGCCTGGTTTGTGGCTTATTTGAACAAAGAGGAGCCCAATCGGTGACTCCAATGTGCAGACAGTGACATGGCTGCTGTAGGCAGAATCAGAAGTACAGTGCTACCCCGAAAATGTCCTCCAGTTACCCTGACCTGCAGAAGAAGGCCATTACTGAATAAGACTTCCTGGCTATCTTATATTTAATCTTGAAGGATACAATTCTGCCATCTCCTCAATAATATATCTGTGTCTAGGAGGGTAAGCTGTAGTTTTGCTATGGCTTCAGTGCCCGCAGCACTTACCCACACCTCCCTAGGGGTACATGCCTAGTTTGACATGTATGCAGGATGGGGACAGTTGCCCTGGGGGTGGAGACTGCAGCCTGTGCCTGAGGAAGCTTGAGGAGTGATCATTTCATGGGGTGAGAAGGGGCTCCTGATTCAAGTTCCTGCTCACCCCTGAACTTGAGTTGGTGCAGCATGCTCCTTTCTGGGGCGTGAGGCTGCAAACACTAACTGGTGTCCTTGCGGTGAGGGTGAGGGTGGGTGTTGTTCCACAGCCTGCCATCAGTGTTTTCCACAGCTGTTTACAGACAGAACAGTGAAGCGGAAAGGTACCTGACCCCGAATTTACAACTCTGTCCCCTTCACAGGCCCTCAGGAAAGCGGAGAGCTTGACGAAATCTCTCTCTGCCATGGAGGCCAAAGTGAAGGCCCAGGCTGCGCCAAACAAGGATGTGCAGAGAGAGATTGCCGACCTCAGTGAGGTAGGGGCAGCCTCCCTCCTCAGGGCTGCCGAGTGCCAGGTCCTAGTCCCAATGAATCAGACTCCCTGCTCATGAAAACTCAGGCCCCGGTTCTCAAGGCAGGGGGCCTTTGGACTGACTTGTGTTATCTGACAAACTTGCAAAGGAGACTCCATGGATCTGGCCTACAGACGCCTGGAGCCTACCTGCTGTCCCATTGCTTGTGGCAGGAGAGCCCATTTCAAGCACACATGGGCACTGGAGTTGGGAGAGGTGCCATGGGTGCCCACTGTTTGCAGGCCTCCTGTGTGTTAGTACTTGGGGGGCTTCTAGAAACCCACCACAGGTTGTGGTCACTGCCTGGTAGAGACCATGTATTACGGGGGATCCCTCTGTGTTCTGCCCCTTTCTCTCCAGCCCTACTCATTAACAGTGGTGCAGTTGATTGTAACATGACTGGTGTCAGGCCCAGTGGATACCTTCTGTTTTTTGTTTTCTCTCATTCCAGATACTGGTTGGGGAGGACTTTGGTATCCAAAGCCAGAATGGTGGGTGGGCTGGAGCCTCACATCTGAGCTCCTCATGGTCCAGATCCCAGTGGTATTCCGGTTCTGGTTTCAGGCCTTGGCCACTGCAGTCATTCCCCAGTGGCAGAAAGACGAATTCCGAGAGAATCTCAGATCTCTGAAGAAGGTCATGGACGACCTAGACCGAGCTAGCAAAGCCGATGTTCAGAAGCGGGTGAGTCCTCATGGTGCTGGTGGCTGGACAGGAGCCAAGAGGAATTTCCAGCAAAGGCTGTGCAGACTGCCGTCTGGGTGTTGGTGTCCAGCCTTGGACCTGATGCCTCGCTTCTGGACTTCCTTCCTTGCAGGTGTTGGAGAAGACAAAGCAACTCATTGACAGCAACCCCAACCAGCCCCTTGTCATCCTGGAGATGGAGAGCGGCGCCTCGGCCAAGGCAACCCAGGGGCTGGGGCTCCAGGCGCTGCTCTGTGCCCACTACTGCTTGTCTCCTCTCGGGGTCTCATCAGCCCTCTGGTGGCTGAAGTGTGAGCTCTGTGGCTTTGAGTGGAGTGGCTGCCTGCGGGCCCACTCTCTGGGATTAAGGTTCATCTGAGTCATGGAGAGGTCTGGTGGCTGGAAGCTATGGCTCCTAGAGGTAGAAGGCAAATCTCAGAGCCAGAGTATGGGCACCTGGGACCAGCACCTGCTTTTAAAAGGGATGGGGATGGGAGCAGGGCAGGGGTTATTCTGAGAGCTGAGCTCCACAAGCTCACCACACTTGTGAAGAGCATGGTCCCCATAGCCATGCCATAGCCTGACACCAGGTTCTCCCCACAGGCTCTGAATGAAGCCTTGAAGCTCTTCAAGACACATTCCCCTCAAACGTCTGCCATGCTCTTCACGGTGGATAATGAGGCTGGCAAGATCACATGCTTGTGTCAAGTACCCCAGGTCAGACACCCTGCAGCCTTGCTCCAAACCCTGCAGCCCTGTGCCAGCAGGAAGTGGTGTCTAGTTTTTCTGAGGAAGTTTGTTTCTTCTTATGGTTGCGCAAATGTTATGTGTGTGCACATAACCTGTTGGAAATGGCCATTCTCCTGCCCACCTATTTGTCAGCTCCAGCACCCTTACCGTCAGGCCCTCTCCTTGGTGGCTGTTTCTGTGCTGGCTGACACCTGGTGTTGCTCCTTGGTATGCCGTCTGGCACAGCACCAGCTGCAGGTCTGTCTGCAGCACAGCAGTATCCCAGGGTAGGAGCCTGTACCTGTGGCTCCCCCATCCCTTTTCTTTCTTTCCCCTCTCTGTGTCTCAAAGTCCTATCGTCTGACTTCTGTTACCTCGTCCTGTCTTCCAGAATGCAGCCAGCCGAGGCCTGAAAGCCAGTGAGTGGGTACAGCAGGTGTCAGGCCTGATGGACGGCAAAGGTGGCGGCAAAGACGTGTCTGCTCAGGCCACGGGCAAGAATGTGGGCTGCCTGCAGGAAGCACTGCAGCTGGCCACGTCGTTTGCCCAGCTCCACCTGGGGGCTGTGGAGAACTGATGGACGGGCAGCATCTCCTCCTTGCCCAGTGCATCCGTCCAGCTAGGAGCGCTCCATCTGCCACTAGGACATTTGAGCATCGGCACCTTTAAACAGCCCATCTGTCCTTCTAACCTGGCAGTCACACACTCACCTGGGAGCCAGCCTGTGACTGACATTTCTGCCCTGAGCCCTACCATATGAGCACCATCTGTCTAGAACCACTACCCCAGGATTGCTATTTATCGTCATCCTGTTAGATAGAGTTCTCTGCAGACCTGAGAACTGGGTCTGCATGGAGGGATCATTTTTGCTGCACAGAATAAAAGGACCATGTGCAATACTTGATGATGCCATGTGATCTCTTAGCTTCCCCCACCCCCAAATAGCTGCCCCCCTGTACAAAAGACTGGCCCTGGGGCCCGGGGTCACAGTCAGCCCTGTGTGACAGCCTAGGTGTCTGTAGAATAAATGTGGCTTTGACTGGATTCTGGTTGTAGACCTCACCCCGACCCATGAACTTCGGGCATGGCCCCTGGGATTGCCTCGAGACATTTGTGGAGGTGGCCCACAGGATGGGGGGAGGGGTGATATGGAGAGAGGCATTAATCATTCCATTGAAGATGATCCTCAGGGTTATTGGAAGCACAGAAGAGCCTCTCCCATTTCTTAGCCCCTGTCCCTGTTCCCCTCCCTTTTGATGTCGATTTCAAGTGTGAAGAGGTCACAGGCATTCTCTGGTATAGGTGTTTAAGGTGCATCACTTGCCAACCCCCACCCCTTTGCCCCATCATTCCTGGTCCCTTTACTTTAACATGGGAGGAGGGAGACCCTGCCCTAGTCCTGAGTCCATTTATCCAAGTCTGAGGACAGCCAGGTTTGGAAACAGTAGTGTGCAACATAAGTAAAAGCTACCGCTTGCTGTGCTGGCTCAGGCTGGTTTCATGTCTCCTGGGTACAAGAGTGGCTCTGGGGCCCAGGTCACTCTCAGCTCTGCTGACACGGACGGAGGAGGAAAGCAGGTCTATGCTGGAAGCAGCAGCAGAGGTCAGATGTCCCAGGCCTGGGGATGTGGGGCTGTCCTTACTTGGGGTGTGAGAGAAACAGGCAAAGGGCACTGAGGACCTGGCTTCGACAAACGTGCCAAGAGGAGTGTTAGGAATACAAAGAGCTCACACTAGTGCGGAACACAGACAGTTGAATTCATTCATTCAACAAGCGTTCACGGCTGCCACGGCACTGAGGGTACAGAAGTGACCAAGGCAAAGCGGTCCTTGCCCTCTTGGGCAAGGCAGTGGGGAAACTTACACAAATAGGTGCAAAATTAAGATAATAACAACCTTAACAAATGAAAGGAGGAAGATTATGCTCTGTTGGGGAAGGCTAGAGGTCAGCCAGGTCGGCCCAGGTCCACTTCCTCAGGCCTGCGGAGTCCATCCGTGGGCGTCCGTCCCCGGGTTCGGCTGAGCTCGCCGTTCTCCCTCCAGGACTGCAGTGGGCGGGGCGGCGGCGCCCGCCGCTATCCCGACAGCTCTCGCGCGGGCGCGCGGCTTTAAGCTGGCGGAAGAGCGGCCTGAGAGGTTGTGCAGACGGGCGGAAGTGGCTTGCGCTCCAGGCGCCGCCATGCCCGGGGATCACCGCCGCATCCGCGGGCCGGAGGAGTCGCAGCCGCCGCAGCTGTACGCGGCCGACGAGGACGAGGCGCCCGCCGCCCGCGACCCGACGCGACTGCGGCCCGTGTACGCGCGCGCCGGGCTGCTGAGCCAGGCCAAGGGCTCCGCCTACCTGGAAGCGGGAGGCACCAAGGTGCTGTGCGCCGTGTCTGGCCCGCGCCAGGTTGAGGGCGGCGACCGCGGCGGCGGCCCTGCGGGTGGGGGCGGCGAGGCCCCGGCTGCGCTGCGCGGCCGCCTGCTCTGCGACTTCCGCCGCGCGCCTTTCGCGGGCCGCCGGCGCCGCGCGCCGCCCGGAGGCGGTGAGGAGCGCGAGCTGGCGTTGGCCCTGCAGGAGGCGCTCGAGCCGGCCGTGCGCCTGGGCCGCTACCCACGCGCGCAGCTCGAGGTGTCCGCGCTGCTGCTCGAGGATGGCGGCTCGGCTCTCGCTGCCGCGCTCACAGCCGCCGCACTCGCCCTGGCCGACGCGGGCGTCGAGATGTACGACCTGGTGGTGGGCTGCGGCCTGAGCCGTGCGCCGGGGCCCGCGCCTACCTGGCTGCTGGACCCCACGCGGCTGGAGGAGGAGCGCGCCACCGCCGGCCTCACCGTGGCGCTCATGCCCGTGCTCAACCAGGTGGCTGGGCTGCTGGGCAGCGGGGAGGGCGGCCCGACCGAGAGCTGGGCCGAAGCCGTGCGCCTGGGCCTCGAGGGCTGCCAGCGCCTCTACCCTGTGCTGCATCAGTGTCTGACAAGGGCCGCCCGCCGCAGGGGCGCCGCCGCGCCGTCCTGAACCACGACGGACGCCGAGGACCGAGCTGCCGCCGATCTGAAAGGACCCTGCGGTGGGCTTCCACACTGCGCCCATCTGAGAATGCGGAGCTCGGGAGAGGATCTGCAGAGGCGCGCGTAGAGCTGATGCACAGCTGTGTTGAAACGATTTTTTAAATAAACTGCTCCATTAAAGAAACTTTTTCTACTTGAGCTGGCTCCCAGCTATGAGCCAGTGGAAGAAACCTACAAATGCAGTGTGACTTCCAAGGTGGAAAAGACTTCAGCTGGACTTAGGAAAAGAAAACGGAACCTGGCTCTATTTTAAGGGATGGACCCTATGCAGGACAACCAGTTACTTCTTCCTATATAATTGTGCTGCTTTTGAGAGAAGGGACGAGGGAACTGTGCCTTCTCACGTATATCTGAGCTGAAACAAAACAAAAACCCTTTTATATCTGAAAATGTCTTTTATTGTGCTTCTTATGGGATTTAAAGAGCAAGGCTCTTTGAGCTGGGCAGTGTGTTCTTGGACCACTGGTGTCAAGGGCTTGGGGGCAGCATTGTCTAAAAAGTGTCTAAGATGAGCAGAAGAGACAGGCTGAATCTGAAGGAGCTGCAGGGGTTGATGCAGGGAACTGTGCTTTGCAAGAGGAGGAGCTGCTACTCAGATGGCTGCTGGGGTGTGACAAGAATGGGGAGAGTTGTGTGGCCCCAGAAGTACTGGGTGCACTCCCTAGTCTATGGTTTGGTGCTGGGCAAGACCACAGCTCCGGGTCGGGTAGCTGGAAAGGGTTGGTTCTGGGTGGAAGGTAGATCTCACCCTTCCTTGGCCATGTGCAGAGCAGCACAGCCAGAGACAACCGCCACTGCTGCTAAGTGAGGGACCATGCCGGCTTCTTTATCTGGTGCCCATTGTCCAGTCTTGGCTCCGGAGAGAGGGCAGATGAACTGAACTGCCAGGAGTGAGAGCTTCTCGTTGTTGGGAAACCAGAGCAGCCTGGCAGTGTCAGAGGGCAGAACTGGCCTGGCTGATGGACCACGAGGGTAGGATCTTCCCTGTGTGGCTTCTGAGCCCACAGCTTTGTGCTCAGGTCTAGACAGGAGGAAGGCTGAGCAGCCTGGTCCCCTCTCTGCTGCAGCCTCATGAGCTTCAGAACCTGTGTGTCCCAGGGACCTGCTCAGCTTCTCTAGGACGAGCTGGCCTAGGGCAGCTCAAGGACCAGAGTGAGGCTGGGACAGCACACCAAGAACCCTGGCCAGGGAAGAGAAATACAAATTTCATTTTTCCCCTCTGACATGCATAGCATCACAGAAACAACAGGAATGAAGCCCCGATTCTGAAGTTTGCCTTTGTAGGGTGGATAGGGAGTCTAGAGCTGAAAAGGGTTCTGTGGGACACACGCCGAGGGCCTTAGAGCTCAGTTTCACACCGCGAGGGGGGTTGTAGGAACACAAGTACATTTCCTGTGCACCACTTTGGCTGGAGAATACTAGGCGGGCTGCTGCAGTATGCTCCACGTCCAGCGGACTGGCAGGGCCTCACTTGGGAGGGGAGAAGAGCAGTTGAAGCAGTACCCGCAGTACGGTGCCAATGTGCTCCCAGGAAGGCCCTGTCCCAACAGCCCCCAGCGAGGCTGCACCTCAGCTTCATTAGGAGGGTCAGCTGGGGTGCAGCAGCTGCCGGCCGCCTCTCTCCTGCCCCTGGACCAAGCTGGGAACACTGACCCCAAAGCTAAAGCTGCCACCGGGGAGGCTTCCCGGCTAGTCTGGTTGAGCCGTGCCTCCACTTCCATTGCCCTCGCTCCAGAACAGGTGCCTCCCGTGGGGGGTGAGGGGGGCTTTGAAAAACCACACAAGGCAAGGAAGGGAGCCACCTGGGAAGGTGCCTGGAGCCGATGTGCTTGGAGGGGTTCCAACCTTCTACTGACAGCCCTCCTGGCCTGGCGCATGGTTCTTCACCTGTAGGAAGACAGAAGCAGGAGTCCTGCTGGGAGTGCTGATGGGCATGGTGACTAGGAAACAGAGGGCAGTCTGCAAACATGTCCCATTTCCCCCCACCCCCCGCCTCCCTTTCTTGGCAGCCTTGGCAGTTTAGTGCTATTCCAGATTCTTCCAGAGACCTGGGGACCCACAGCCATGGGACAGCATTCTCTCCGCCTAGCCCATCCTTTTCCCCGATGTGACTCAGGGCCTGGGTAACCTGGGTAACAGTAAGGGCCCTCTGGAACCCAGCAGGCCAAGGGGCAGAGCTAGGCAGGTAGAAGAAGGGAAGCTCATCTGTGCCAAGCCCCCAGCAGCCTTGTTGAGATGGTCCAACCTGCAGGGGGGCTTGGTCCACCTCGGGGACCACAGATGCAGGGTGGGGGTAGGGGTGAGCCATTTGGGCCCTTTAACGCTGCACGAAGGGCTGTTTAATCCAGGTTTGGATATTTCCACCCAGGAAGCTCAGCGTGCCACAGCTCTCCTGGGGAGCACGGTACAGTACACGACATCCCACAGAGCCTAGGGCAGCAGGTGTGGATGGGGCAGGAAAAGGGCAGAAATCTGGATTTTAACAAGATTTAAAATCTTACCAGCTGTTTCTTAGGCAAGGGTTTAAGGGCAACGAGGCATACCTGAGACATTCCCTCTGCAATGCCCTAAGGCCCCTGTCCCCACTTTCCAGGAGGACATGATATTTCAGCCCAGAACTGGCGCAGCTGCCCAGCAGTAGGCCCTGGCCCAGCTGAGCGGGCAAAGCCCAAGTCGAGAGGGCATAAAAAGCATCAGGGCATTGCCTCTGGTAGAATTGATATGCCTCCCCCAACCGCCACAACCCGAGTCCCTCCCTTGCTCACAGGCCACAGGACCCAAACATGAGGGGAGGACGGACGCGCCAGGCCACTCACTGCCTCCTCTGGGTCTGCACTCTCCCTGGAGCTGTCCGCCTCCCTCTGGCCCCTGGGCTTGTGCTGGGGTTCAGGGGTTCTGCATGAGGAATCCTTACTCCCAGGATGCCTGCTCTCTTCAATGTCCTCGGTCCCTGGCAGGGAGAGACACCAGTAAATGGCTAGGTTCGGAGGCCCCGGCTGACTCGAGAGACACCGCCTGATGCCCAGCACTGACCTAGGACGTCAAGGGCTCAAGGGGACAAGACAGAGATGGGCTGGGACCCTGCTCTGGCTCCAGACAGCTGCTGAGCAGGTGGGGGTCGCAGGACAGCCTAGAAGCCACAAGGGTCCTCAAGCCACAGAAACAGGCGGAGGGAGTCGGGGGACGTGCACTCTGGGGAGGGCGGGGAGGAGCCCTGCAGACAAGGGAAGCCCAAGGTGGGACCTCAGGTGTCCTTGGCACCTTCAGCAGTGGGAAAAACGAGCCTGCTGAGAGTGTGACCAGGGCCAGACCTGGAAGCTGATCCTTCTGCTGGTCCAGGAGCTCCAGACTGTCCAGTAGGTGGTCCACCTGGGCCTTGATCTGGCTCAGCTCCGCCATGATGGCGTGCAGCTCCTCGATCTGGACTGTTGAGAGAGGGGCCAGAGTTGGTGGCCCACCAGGTCCAGGAGTCAGAAGGCAGTGCTGCCAGGGCTCCAGGATCTGCCCTCACTGCTAAGGGCCACCCAGCCCTGTCCTAGCCCTGCAGGCGAGGGCTGTGCCCCATCACTCACGCTTTATCTGCTCGGGGGGCGGCAGGTGGCTATTCCTGGGGCCCTTGTGGCGACCAAAGCTGCTCTTGGCCCCTATGCCCATGTGGGTTCTCCGGATCTTGACAGGTACACGGCTGATGAGTGGAGGGATCCTCTGGCATTCATACACCCTATGGGGACAGGGCAGAGAGGGAGTGAGGCCAACCAGCCCCACCCGCTTGCCCAGAGGGCTGAGGAGTCAGGGCTCACTCGTCTGCAGGGACATCTCTGTGCACCTCATACTCCAGGTCATAGTTACTGATGTTGGGACAGAGGAAAATGGGGAAGGGGTCATTGACTGGGCCAGGAGTGCTTGCCCAGACCTTAGTTTAACTTGGACTATGCAGTTTTTCCTTAGAATTCTGGGTTTTCCACCAGAAGAGCCCTAGGGACTTGATCAAGGTCACTTGGGGAGACATCAGCAAACTAGCTTCCCCATGGCTGGCCTCTGATAAGGAGCATCTGCCAGGTGGCAGGAGGGGGACAATCACCCACAGGCTTCTGGCCAGCCAGAGCAGTGCCTTCCAAAGACTGCTGCCTGACTGGGGCCCTGCTGATGCTCTGGATCCCTGTCTGGCAAGGGATGAAAGGAAAGCCTTAAGTCAGAGCCCAGAGCCACGGTGGGGGTGTGAGGGCCTTTAATCCTTGTGTGGGAATGGCCAGGAGCAGGGCCCAGCACTGGCACTGCCAGCCAGGCAGGCTTACGGCTGTGGCCATCCACTTTCCCCTTTGCTCCAGGACTCCAAAGAAAGGAAGAGCCGGAAGGTTCCAGGCACTTTACTGCCCAGCTTTACCCCCTTCTCTCCTGCGCCGTGTACCTCCATGTGCCCAAGGGCCATGCGGAGATCCGTGCAGAGGGATAACTGGGTCCCGGCCTGGGAAGCCCAGTGGGCACACAGCTGCAGGAGCTGCAGGCGCCACCTGCGCTGGGGCTGGGGCAGGTGATGAATTAAGGGGAGGGGAGGTTGCATACTGGAGGCAGTAAAGTTTCTGAAACAACTTTTTGGTACTGTGCGCCCACACCCTCAGGGCGGAATGGAGGACATTCGGAGGCTCCCTTCCCCTTCATCCCGCAGGATCCCCAGGCCTGCGTCTGAGATTTCCGGCCACCCCCGTCACCGCTTCCTCGGTGGGCGGCCTAGGAACCACCTGGAAGCCGATTCCGGTGGTGGGAGGCCCATCCGAGAGGAAGGAAGGTGAGCCAACAGAGCGCGGGCCCCGCGGGGCGGGCGCGTACCCACCCCCGGCGCAGCGGGGTGAGGTGAGGTGGGGTGGGGTGGGGTGGGCCAGGGTGCGGTGCCGAAAACAGGCAGCCCCCCCTGCTGAGGGCCAGCAAGGACAGAGCCGGGAGGGCTGGGGCCCAGGACAAAGCTCAAGGAAACGAGTCCCGGCTGAGCGCCATTGCTGGGGGAAAGTTCTTGCTTGTCCGGACACCTTTGGGGTGGCCGGGGTCCCCTCCCCGACTGGGCAGAGACCTCCGCGGAAGCCCGGCATTGCACGAGGGTCTGGGGTGACCACCTGAGCCTCCACAGTAATGCCAGTATTAACTGTAGCATTGGTGGTTCAGTGGTAGAATTCTCGCCTGCCACGCGGGAGGCCCGGGTTCGATTCCCGGCCAATGCACAAAGTAGCTTTTTTTCCTTTCTTTATATATTTCTCCTAAAATGACTTCTTAAAAAGCCAAAAATAAATAGTGAAAGAATGGTCTTACTGACTGCTGAGCACACACTTGGGAGCTGCCAAGTTGAGACAGAGTCAGCGTGGGTTTGGAGTTAGTCCACATGAGCTGCTGCAGGGGCTCTGTCTGGCTCCCCACCACTCAGTCATCAGCCAGGGTGGAGGCCTATACCCTGGGTGTGTGGCCTTGTCCCATTGTCCCCAGGGGGCAGTGGCCCGGTGGCATGGGGTCCACAGCCTCATCTGTCTGGGCTAATGGTTACAGTCTGCAGGCTTCCCACATAAAGAGAAATAGAACGCACTGTTAAAATGGCGCTGTGGGCCGAGGTCAAGCCCCCTGAAGTGTCCTCAGGACCAGGGGCTGGGAGGACAGGACCTGGGGCAGTGTTCTGCCACAAACTTTCCCCTCCAGGTTGACAAGTTCCATTCTGAGGGCCAAGTCACATAGCCTGGACTTGACCAGTTCTCATGGAGAGGTCATCCAGCAGGTCAGGGGCCACCAGAACCCCATCCCCACCTATCCTTCCTCTGCCACCGTCTCAAGGGTCCAGAGCCACAGCGACAACTTCTCAGCACTGCTGCTGCAGACCCATCGCGGCCTCAGCTCCCGGGGAGGCCTTCACTCTCCCCACTGGAGTCCCCTGGGGGCATGTGGGTCTGAGGGCCCACCCCTGCCCCAGTGATAGGGGCCCCTGTGAATTGAGTCTGAGCCCCCATGGGACAGCTGCCGTTACTTCCCATTGTTCCTCCACACGCACCCCTCAGGGGGCCAGCAGGACTGGGTGGAGCCTGCTGGGCATCCATGAGGTCCCGGGGAGAGCACACCCACTCTTCAGCCCGGAACGACACAGCGCAAGAGCCTCCCTGCCTCCTTTGTGGCAAGATAGAAACCACCCAAATGCCCACAACAAGGTCAGGAGCAGAGTGTGGCCATCACAATTACACAGCTGAGGGGACGAAGGAGCCACTCTGCTCACATACACCCTCACTACGACTGCGAAACGGCGCATTGGCTGGCAGAGGTTGGTGAGCTCCGTTGGAATGTTTAAAGGTCTCTTTAAGCTTCCCAAGCTAGGGGCAAGATTTCACCCAGAGAAATTCCCATTTGCTACTTTCCAAACATCTGTACCTGGAGGAAGCCCCTAAGCACCCCACAGGTGCCCCCTGCCTCTGCCAGCAGGATGGTGCTGGGTGACACCAGTGAGAAGGGACTGCAGAATGAGCTGGGTGGACTCTCTCAGGTCACGGACAAAACCTGAAGTCGTGGGAGAAGGGAGCTCCTCAGGTGGCCAGTGAGTAGGACAGGCAGTCTGAGCCACCTCCTGGGGTCCTTGTTCCACCCCCAGGGGACCCCAGAGCCCCACACAAGCCAGCAGCCAGCCTCCCTCCCTAGCAGGCAACACCAGACAGACTCACCAGGAGGTGGCTGTGCCCTGCTGCCTCTTCTGGCCTGGCCAAGCAGGGCCGGGCGGGGGCTCTTGAGCCATGTCTAAATCTGAAGAAAGAATGAGAGAACAGAGCAGAGCATGAGGGGAGGAAGGGGCCAGGTGCTCACAGGCCTGCTTCTGTCCCAGCTGGCCCCTCCTGGCTCCTCAGCTCCGGGCAGTGGGCACTGGGCAGTGGGCAGGGCTCTGGGAGGCGGCACCGTGGAGCACCCACCCCCACCCGCTCAGTGTGCAGCCCAGCCTGGCCTCGGCCAACTCTGGGCCCACCTACCCTGGGCCAGCCTCAGGTTCCAGAAGGGCCATCTCCGTCCTTGGGGGACCATGGCACCAAGACAAACAGTCCTGGAGGCACACTTCAAAACAAGAACACCCCAAGGGTTGGGAGCGTTCTCTACAGTTTTCTTCAGAACCCAAACCACCATCAGAATCAACACTATTGCCCAGGCCAGGGAACTAGGGCGAGGTACCGTCAAAACCAGGCGGCGGGATGTTGGTGATCCTGGTGTCCTCTGAGGAGACACCTAGCCCTGGTCGGGGTTAATTCTCGAGGGTTCTCCAGCTGCCCGCCTGCTTGCCAGCCTGCTGCCAGGCCCACGCACCACAGCTGCCTCTGGGCTAAGCCCTCGGGCTGGCTGCGTCTGAGATGGTCAGCATGGCTCCAAGTGAGAAACAGGAGCAGCGCCTGGGCGGGGGCCTGGACTGGGGTGGGCACCTGCTGCCCTCTCTGCAGGGGCCTGGAGTAAAGAGCCGCTGGATCCGATTCAGGGACGGCTGAGGAGTCCAGCCACGCAGCCGTCTGTGCTCCACTCGCAGGCAGATCATCTCATTTCTGGGCTCCTCTCCTTCAGTGTCCTCCCCTGTAGAGAACAGCTCTGCACCCGTGGAAGAGGGAGGGCCACCGTGCTGTCTGCACCTCCCATCACCACACCCGCTTGCTCGGGGCCTGGCACCCAGGTACTCAGTCAATGTCTGCTGAGTATGTGAATGGAACACCATTAAATCAATCCTGGTTTTTGTGTGTGGGTTTGAATCAGACTCCAGAGTCTCACTCATGACGTCGAGGTCCGTGCTTTAGCCCACTGCCTTTGTTCCTGACTCTGAGGTCATCATCCATGACCCACTTGGGCTGCCAAGACAGTACAAAACCTGGGTCTTCTCCTTTTCCTGTTCTCAGGACATGCTGCACAATCGCCAGGAGCACTTACTCAGCACCTGCTTTGCTCCTGCTGAGGAACAAGGAGACGACAGCAATGTCCCCGAGGTGCTGACAATCCAGACCGAGTGTTTAACTGGGAGGAAGTTGGCAGTTTTGCACCCCTACCCTCCGCCTTTCTCTTCCATTCATGATCCTGATCCTGATTCGTCTGCTTGAGGACATGCTAAAGAAATGCCCATGCTCCAAGGTAAACATTTGCACTTCCATGTCAACTGGCTTTCTGTGTCTGTTCCTCTGGCATGTATTCATTCCCATGGTCATTTTCACATTTGTAATGTCCAGAGAGGACAGGAAATTACACCTTGTCCGCCACACAGGGCAACAGTGCGTAGGCACTTATCAATGCCTGCTGTGCCCAAGGCTCAAGGTACAAAATGAAAATAAACCTCCATTCCCTTTGGGCTCTGCAGCATCGCCATCCCCTAAACTAGAGACCCTGAGATGCAGTTGTGCAGAAAGGACAGAATGCAGCAGATCTGCATGCAACCAAGCTGTGGGTCAAGTGGGAAAATTCAATGGCCACCAATTGGGGCCAGTTGAGGGGACTAGTGGAGCATCTGGGAAGTTCACCATCAATGGCAAACCGTGTTGTGTGTGGTAGGCATCTGCCACCTACAGCCCAGAGCAGGCAGGCACGGGGCCATGGCCGGGCCACATCCCCTGTTAGGGACTGTAGTAGTCAAGGTTCTCCAGAGGAGAGCCAGTAGATCTGTATACAGATGCTAGGAGATTTAGTGTAAAGCCTTGGCTCACATGATTATGGAGGCTGACAAACCCCGAGACTTGTAGCTGGCAGGCTGAGGAACCGAGGCTCCGGGTGGTGTGGTTCTAGTCCAAAGACCAGCAGGCTCAAGACCCAGGAAGAGCCACATTTTCAGTTCAAGCTGGAAGGCAGGAAAAAAACCACCGTCCCTGCCCAATGGCAGTCAGGCCGAAAGAGCTCCCTCTCCCTCCCGGGAGCGTCAAGGCTTTTTGTTTTATTCAGGCCTTCAACGGACTGGATGAGGTCCACCCAACAAGGGGAGGGTAATCTGCTTTACTCAGCCAACCCATCCAGATGTTGATATCGTCCAAAAACCCCCTTACAGACTCGCCCAAAATAATGTTTAGCCAAATATCTGGCACCATTGGCCCAGTAAAAGTGACACATAAAAGTAACCGTCATAGGGACCAAACACCAGAAGATGGGGTGGAGGTCTTTGCTCCATATTCATCTCTTACAAAGACCTCGAGATGGATTCCCTAAGGGACAACCCCCCACCCCCAGACTGTGTGTCCTTGACTGAAGGAGCACAGATAGGATGGTTAATGAACAGGAGTCATAGTAAGTGACAGCAGATGACATAAGGGCAGGGGAAGTCGGCAGTCCCGTGGGAAGAAAGTGGAAGCCTGAAACAGAGAGGCCCAGGGGATGGAAGGGTTAGAATAAGGGAAAAGAAGAGAAGCAGAAGGGGATGGACTGTCCCCAGAGTTTCCTGAGCCGACTCTGACATGTCCACACTGAATTTGTCAGATGGATGCCAAGTAGCTCACCTGTTGTCATAGAACTCTCAGGAAGAAAGGAAAGGGTCATGTACCATCTCCAACGTGAAAGATTGCAACCAGCAGCCAACAGTTACTGCATTCCAACCATTTGCCAGGCATTGTGCTGCACACTTTACACCCATCATCTTGCTTAATCCTCACAACCTCGCAAGGCAGTGCTATCTTGCAGAAAGGCTGCCCTGTGCACCCAGGGTCACACAGAGAGCACATGGAGAGGAGGGATGATATCTCAGTTTCCTGCCTCGCGACCACCACAAAGCTCCAAGATTTCTGGAAGATACCCGGTGGGCTCAGCTGCAAGCTCAGTTACTGTGTGTATCTCCAGGCCACAGTGCCTCTGCACAGGGCTGTCCCATCACTGTTGCCCCTTGCACAGAATCCAGTGGCTGGTGAGGCCTCTGGGTAGAGTGTGGGCTGACCGGGCCAGCACTGCCCGCCGGAGTCCTGGATGTACAGGGGGCTTCTTGCAGCAGACAGGAATCATTCTTTTGGCCACTGTACATCTCAGCCCCCTTCCTGTGTAGAGATATCCCCCCAGCTTTAAGACAGAAGCTGCCTCCCATGAAAGAAACTGAAAATGTCTGCCATAAAAAAGAAAGAAATCCTGCCATTTGCGATAACATGGGTGGACCTAGAGGGTATTATGCTCAGTGAAATAAGCCAGGTGGAGAAAGACAAATACCATGTGAGTTCACTTATATGTGGAATCTAAAACTAAACTAAACACAATGAACAAAGCAGCAGCAGCCTCACAGACACCGCGAAGTGACCGGTGTTTACCATGGGGGCGGGTGGATGAAATAGGGGAAGGGGATCAAGAGGCACAGAATCCCAATCCCAACACAAATTAGACACGGGGATGAAAGTACAGCAGAGAGAATATAGTTAATAGTTCTGTAACACCTTTCTATGTTGACAGATAATAACTACATTAGTTGGAGTGAGCAATTAATAATGTAGTAATTGTCCAATCACTAAGTTGCATACTTGAAACCAATATAATATTGGATATCAACTATATTTCAATTAAAAAAATTTTTTTTAAAGAAAGCTGAAACTGCCCTTTCTGCCTCCTTTTCCCAGACTCCCTTGCACCTGGGGCCTGGGCCCATTCTGTGCCCCTCCAATCAGATCCCCAGGCCCAATTTTGAATTAAACCTGCTGGTGTGAAGAAGCACATCTCAGCAACTGATGGCAGCATGGCAGCTTTCAAAGGTGGGGGCCCCTCCGTCCCACCGTGGTGCTGATTGTGGTGTCAGTGCCCTGCAGAGACAGTGGGGTCTCTTCCAGATCTGATCCTCCAGCCTTTCCAAGAGGTCCTGGGAACTAACCAGTATTTTGACAAGGTTTTTCTCTGCTTAGAGTCACCAGAGTTGGTTTTGGTTGCTTAAAGCTAAGAAACTTGATTGATACAAAAATAGGCCTAGAACAGGAGGAGCAAGAAGCCCCGAGGGAAGCAGAGGTGCCAAGGCCGATAGGTGGCCAGAGGACAGTGCAAATGCAGTAGTATTAAGGCACAGGATATCAGCAGCCCATGGCATGCCATGCTAAGACACTTAGTCCTGTGGTCCCCCAGAACAAAGTGCCCATCAAAGGTGAGGCTTTGGGAACCTGCTGGTCCTGTCATAGAAGAACATAAAGATTACCCTGTGGTCAAGGTCTGATTGGGCAAGGTGTTGTACTCATGTCCCCCCTCTGCTTAAAAGGAAGAAGGTCAAGCTCAGTGTCCAAATTCTCAGGTCCAGGTGTGATTAGAAAACCAGGGAATTTTTGTATCTTGTAGCCATGAGACTGAGAGAGTCAAAAACCAAACTTAAAGCTTGATCAGAGGCTATAAAGCGACACCATCAGGTGGTTTCACACCCTCCCTAGGTCTCTAATTGAGAAAGACTGGCGCGTGGAGGGAGGAGGCCATTAGAACAGGGCTGTCTCGGGAAGACGTGGAAGACAGGCAGCCCCCGGCCTCATGGAGCCTCCCTCACCAGCAAAAGCAATGCTCCTGGTTGTTCTGATGATCCAGGTGTCAGAAACCTGCTAGCTATTTGCCAAGCCCACACTCCCTCTCCTGGGCACACATCTAGGTGGGGTTTCCCGTCCTCCCTTGCAGTTAGTGCGCTACGCTGCTGGGGGTGGCCCATGGCGATGGGTCGGAGGGATGTGAGTCACTTGCAGGCCTGGCCTGGGGGACCCACTGAATCCCCCTGTACCCTCCTGCTTTCTGAGTTGGCCACCTGAATGCCAACAACCTGGGTGGGCCAGGAGACAGTTACTACAGGTGGCAGGGCCCCACCTCAGCCTGGGTTCCCTCCCATGGCCAGCTGCTAGCATTTTCCTGAAGAATACACCTGGTGATCACCTTGTCCTGAGGCATCCCCTTTCGGGCCCTACCCTGCCACCTCTCGTTTTCTCCAGACTGAAATAACAAGTCAGATTCCTGCACGCACACGGGGGCCAATGACTTGAACCGAAAGGTGTTTGCTAATTTATTTTGGCAAAAACCTGGCAAAGTGGTCCAGGAATGGATTCTGAAGGTGGAGGACTGTGGAAGGAAGGCATCCGTGTTAGGTGGGGGTGGACATAATTGACATTTAGGGTTCTATGGGACTAGCTTGAGTAGTTGGGGTGCTTCTAATTGTTTGCTCTGATGGTTGCTGGAAACTGGGACTCACTTGTGCCCAAAATATTGACTAAGAAAAAGGATAAATGAGAGTAGCTAAGAACTACTGAATATTTACTATCTGCCAAGCACAGTTTTAAGCACTTTACTTATTTACTTTACAATTTACTTAGTTAAAAAATACAGTTTAGGTGGTATAATGTTGACTGAAGGAATCAGAAAAGTTAGGTCCCTAGCTCATCTGCACTGACATCAGTAGTGTTTGCCAGATTCTGTCCCACTTTGATGTACTAGCTCATCCCGTTATCCTCATTTTCCAGAAGAACGTGAGGCAAAAAGGTAAGTTTTAGGGTGACCAACTGTCCTGGTTTGCTTGGGACTAAGGGGTTTCCCAGCACATGGGATTTTGAATGTTAAAATGGGACAGTTCCAGGGAAGCTGCGGTGACCAGTCCCCTTGGTGTTAAGCAACTTGCCCAAAGACACACAGTTATTAAGGGGCAAAGCCTGTCCTCATATTCAGGTGGTCTGACTTTAGACTCACACTCTTTGCCTCTGCCTGTGGTTCTCGCACCTGAGCCTGCACCTTCAGTAGCCAGAGGTCTTGGTACAACCCAGATCACCAGGCCTCACTTCAGAGTTTCCTGTTCCCTAGGTTTGGGGCCCTTGGAATTTGCTTTGTTAACAAGCTCCCAGGTGATGCCAGGGCTGCTGGTCCGTGGACTGGCATGGGGAACCACTGCATTGTGCTGCCTCGTCCCGGGATGAGAAGGGTGGAATGGATTTCTCAGGTAGGACCCGCTCACTGCCACCTCCACCCGTGAACGCTGAGATGCCCCAAAGCCGCACCCTTAGCTGGGGCATCGGGAAATGCATTGGTGAGGGAAGGGCCTCACTTTACAAATGCTGACCAGAGAGGATGCAGCTGAATGGGAGCCTGGGGTCTGGGGTGTGAGGGGCACCGGACGGCCAACATTAGTTGCCATGGCAGTTGTGGGGGTGCCATAGAGTGGCTCCAGTGTTGCCACTGCCAGGTACTCTGCAGTTTCTGTGCTGGGCAGCAGGGCATGGCATCTACCCAGACTGGCTTCGAGGCAGAACTTGAGGCACTGTTTCTGCCCACAGAGGGCCCTAGCCTGGCTCTCTGTCTCTGCCCAGGATCCCGTGACCATTGTGCTTAGTCACAACAGCACAAATGTCCATCAGTGGATGGACGGATAAACAAACTCTCCGTTTGTGTAAACATACAGTGGAATATTATTCAGCTGTTAAACAGAATGAAGTACTGATACACGCTACAATGTGGATAAACCTTGAAAACATTATTTCCAGTGACAGAAGTTAGTCATAAAAGGTCACATGGACGGATTTAAGCCGAGATCAAATTTGCCTAACATGAAATCAACCAATTCAGTGGCATTTTAATGCATTCTCCACCTCTAAGTTCCATAACACCTTTACCATTCCAAAATAAAACCCGTACCCACGGAGCTGTCACCCCCACCTCCCGTCTTCCTGCTGCCCCCGGCAGCCAGCAGACTGCATTTGTTTCTGTAGATTTACTTATTCTAGATATTTCATATAAATGGAATCAGCATATATGTGACCTTTTATGACTAACTTCTGTCATTGGAAATAATGTTTTCAAGGTTTATCCACATTGTAGCGTGTATCAGTACTTCATTCTGTTTAACAGCCGACTAATATTCCACTGTATGTTTACACGAATGGATAGTTTGTTTATCCGTCCATCCACTGAAGGACATTTGTGCTGTTGTGACTAAGCTGCTGTGAACTTTGTGTGTAAGGATTTCTTTGAGTCCTCGTTTTCACTTCTCTCAGGTACATACCTAGGAGTGGAATCGCTGGTCCTATGGCAGTTGTGCTTAACTTTGATGACAGGCATTCTAAGGGTGCAAAGTGGGATCTTATTGTGGTTTTGATTTGGATTCCTACTGCCTAGTGATGTGGAGCATCTTTTCATGTGCTTCTTGGCCCTTTGTGAATCTTTGGAGGACTGTTTATTCAAGTTCTTTGCTCATTTTTAAATCATTGTCCTTTTGATAAATTCATTTTCTGCCATGGTTAGCCAGAGTTGTTTCTATGTCTCTACTGGTTGCCACTAAGAATTGTGGCTAATATGCTTCTCCCTGTTCCATGGTCCCAGGTCACACTTTGACCTCCAACAAGCAAAACAAGTTGATGTTCACACACAACAGTGTGCAGCTGGGCCACGGTGCATTCTGGATCTCATGACGGCACCTCCCAGTCTTTCACCTCTCTGGACACAGCCTCTCTGTACCGCTGTAGGAAGAGGAGGGAGATGGAGCCATAACTGAGGTAACTGCTAAGAAAGAAGAACGTGCAGGAGCAGGTATCATGGATAAAGGGAGAGGGTGTGAACAGGAACACACAGCAGGCGGAGGCAGCGTGAGGCGCGGGGCGGGAAATCAGGCGTGCTGACAAGGCTTCTAAGTCTGTGCGTATTCAGGGACTAAGAGCCGGAAAACCTCCAGAGGGTGGCCTAGGAAGGGGCTG
This sequence comes from Manis javanica, assembly GCF_040802235.1. NCBI lineage: Eukaryota > Metazoa > Chordata > Mammalia > Pholidota > Manidae > Manis > Manis javanica. Next base: position 52,983,922 of record NC_133172.1, read on the forward strand.
GGGAGTGTAGCACGCAGCCATGATTCCCCTTCAACATGAACATTTGCAAGTCCAGCTGATTCATAACTTAGTTTAATCCTTTTGGGGGTACATCCTGGGCAGCAAGGATCCCCCCATCTGCCACCGAGGGTCCAGCCCACATGGAGGAGAGTGGTCTCTTCTGACTGCTGGCCCTCGTTGAGATCCATCTTCCCGAGGAAAAGCAGGCTGAGGGGGCCCAAGGCTCCCTCCCCCATGCCAGACTCCCCATTGGCCTCATTTGTACCCATACCCCACTTCCTGCAAGGTCTGAGACTCTTGGTGTATGGGGCTTGTGGCCCCAGCCTGGCCCTTGTCCCAGGCAGGTGGACAGATAGGCAAGCAGGGCTGTGCTTCCAGGCGCTGGCAGGGGTGAGGCAGGCCTGAGCCTCAGGGCCCCGGGTCCCACCGGGAAATGTGCTCGTGAGCTGGAAAGGAAGCCGAACAGAGTGAGGGGCAGTGGCAGCCCAGGCAGTCCTGGGATGCGGACCCTGCTGTTCTTGGCCGGAAATGGCTGTGGTCCCATATGCAGCTCCAGACCCTTCCGGCAGGTGCTGCTGGGAGCTGGTTCAGGGCTAGGTTTCACCTGGGCCACCTACCAAAATTCACTGGGCTCTAGGGAATCAGGGCACACCAAGGCACCTGACAGGTCGCCGGTGACAGGAGGAAGGGACCCTGGAGAAATCCCCAGCCAGGCTGCCGTTCCCGTTCTGCTGTGGACATGCTGTGTGAGGCTGGGCGCATCTCCCCCTGCCCGCTGGGTCTCAGGCGCCTGCAGGTCACCAAAGCCCTGAGCAGGAGACCTCGGTGTCCCCATGGGCCCAAATGCTCTCTGGGCCTGTGACCTGGGTATCCTAGCACCTGGAGCTGACCAGTGGGTACCCCAGGGACGTAAGCCAGAGGAGGAGAGCCGCGGGAGGCCCTCACCAAACTGGCAGATGTAACGGTTTCGGGTTTTACAGCGCTGGTCGTTCCAGTTGAAGGCCGCCGATGCCTGCAGCTCCACGCAGTTGCCAAACCTGCGGGTGCTCAGGAGGGGGAGTGAAATGAAGACCCTAGGAGGGGCTTAACTCCTCTTCTCCTGCAGGCCACCTGCAGCTAAGAGGCCTAGGTGCTCCCATCCCAAATACGGGCCTCTGGGAGCCAGACCCACCCCCGAGCTCCCATGCCCGCTCCTAGGACCACTACAGCTCTTCCCGCAGAAGCTGGGAGGTCTTGGCAAACCCCCTACTTGGGGGTGGGAACCCCACCTATCCACTGCCAGCACTCAGCCACCCAGCCAGTGGGGGGTGGCAAGGGGAACAGGAGGAGAAGGCCCATGCCCTTCCTCCCAGCAGAGAAAGGGTGCCTGGGAGCCCAGCCAGGCCGACTTCCCCCAAGGGATGGGCCGGGGCATCGGCCTGGCTCCTGTCAAGGAGGCTGAGGGGAGGCTAGGCAAGATATTCTGAGCCCTTGGTGGCCACACAGCCCTACCACCTCCACTGTGCCACCTAATCCTACCCCCACCCCCTGCCTGGGCATTCCTGGGCTTTAAAGGCCAGAGCAGGGCCACAGAATCAGAAGGCCTTGGTCTAGGCTGGCTTGTGGGTAGATGTGTGGATGAGTGGGTGGAGGTGGAGAGACAGTTAAGGAGGCCAGAAGCAGGGTACTGAGGCGGGCAGGGGGGATGGTGGGGTGGGGTGGAGGGCCGGGGCAGGGTGAGGCACAGCCGAAGGGACGGTGGGGACCAAGGGATGGATAACACCCTCCTGGGTTCCCTCTCTTTTCTGTGAGCCCCTAGAGGCCAGGGATGTGCCCTCACCTCAGCACCGTGCCCACTCCCAGCTGTCCCCAGACATCCTGGGCACCACGTAAGGCCCAGACCTGCAGAGGGGTCAGCCCGGCAGCAGGCTGGGTGGAGATCCTCTGTGGGGTCTGAAGCTTGGACAGCAGGCCCAGGTGAGAAGGTGGACCCAGGGCAGCGGGTGCCCAGACTCACCCCTGGTTGTCAGGCTGCCCAAAGGCGAAGCTGGTGAAGGACTGGTGCTTCCCGGTGGTCCAGCGGAAGGAGTCCTTAGCAGTCTTATAGGTGAGCCCTGGGCCACAGCAGCCAAGGTTGGCCGCATCACCCAAGATGCCTGGGCCCTGTTCAGAGCCCAGGCTCCCTGAGAGGAGGGCTCCAGCCCCAGCCCCCTGACAGTGCTCCCTCCCCTAGGCTCTCTCCCCAGGGGGTGGGTTCACCAGCCTGACTACTGACCTCATTCTGGGCCCCAAGCTCTCCTCCTTCCACCCTTAACTGTCTGCTGAGGGGCAGGGTGCTCTGGGTGTCCATGGCCCAGATTCCTGCCCCCCCCTCACCGCCCCCACCAGCCAGGCACTCACCGATCCAGAAGTTTCTGGTGTCAAAGTCTCTGTCAGTCACCTCGTTGGTGGTCTCCAGGCGGCTCAGGTAGAAGGCGAGGATGTCCTGCACTTTCTGGCTCTCAATCTGGGCTAGCACCCCGCCTTTTCTCTGTAATGTCCATTCCAGGTCATGCTAGCAGGGCCCCAGAGCTCAGGCCAGCCCTCCCTGTCCATCCTGCCACCTCCCTGTGGCCGCTGACGTCAAACCAGTGGTCAAGCTGTCTTCACCCCCACAGCCTCGTACCTCTTAGGGGTCCCCCTGGCCCTCCCTTGCCTGCACCTCCTCTCTGTGCACAGGGGCCCAGAATGGCACAGTCCCATCCTTGGAAGGGTTTTGTTTCACTATGCTCAGAGTCTTAAGTACATTTGACTTGGCTGCCAATATTAATAAATCAAGAGATGCCACTGAAAATCTGAATTTCTGGTTCTCTTGGAAAAAAAAAAAATCCAAGTTCTGGCCTCTCTGAACGCCTATTCCTGTGTGGCAGCTGGCAGCTAGCGCCGAGTCAGGATGGCTCCTTAGATAGGGGTTGGGTGGGTCCCTCAGATCAGTAAGTGACCTCCTGGCTTCCATGGACCTCTGAGTTTGTGGCCTCTGCTTTATACTAATGACAAGAGTCAGGTCAGGAGAGGTTGAAGCAATCGTCTTAGTCTGGGGTCCCTCCGTGAAAACCGTTGCCTGAGACCCTGGAGAGTCCCTGGGAAGGCAGGGGTCAGCTACCACCTGGCAGGTCATCTTGGCCCTGTAGTAGGTGTCTGTCTCCGAAGATACCGTGAAGCAGTCTCCATCGATCCTCAGGTCACAGGCGTGGAAGGGAAAGTGCACCCTGGCTGGGGAGAGGGGAGACCGGCTTTGTGGGGGGTGGACCTCAGGATCGTTACCCCTCCTGCCCTGCCAGGTGCCCCTTCTTTGGGCTACCTTCTCCTGGCTGGAGTGGGTGGGGGTCAGTGGTGTGCTGGTAAACATGTAACAACCAGCTCCCTCTCTCTTAAAAAAAACAAAACACAATGTAGCATTGGCCAGTTTCTGTGGTGTAAATACCCCCACCACGGCCAAGTGCAAGCTACCACCAGATGCCACTGGATGAGGAACTGGGAAGAGAGGCCCAGCGGGCGCCTGTGAGCTGGTCAGAGCGGGTCAGCCCAGGGAGGGCTCTGGCTTGTGGGGGGCTTGGGGCAGGACTCACTGGCACACCGGGCTCCCCCATAGCCGATGCTGCAGACACAGGAGCACTCCTCCTCCCGGAACCGGCCGTGCACGCACTGCACGCTGCACCGCACTGCCGGGACAGCAGGCAGGGGTGGCTTAGCCCTCAGCCCCTGGGCCCCAGGCCGCCCCTCATGGGCCGCGGCGGCTGGGCAGAGACCAGCCATGGCCAAGACACCCTTCTCGGGGACGGAACCCATCAGGGCTTCCAACTGCTGCCACACATGGCATCTTTGGTTTGATTTCCATTGTAGAGAAGCAAATTGGGGTTTAGGAGGCAACCTGCCTGTAGTCACAGAGCTGGAGAGGGGGGACAGTAGGACAAGAACCCATTTCTGACCCTAAAACTGTCCATCTCCCACCACCCCAGAGCTTTAGGGGCCAAATCGGATTTCACCTTGAATCCTCCGCACAGTTCAGGGTCTGGCAGACAGTCAGTGCTCAGTGAACGCTTATTGACTGACTATATGCAGTGTGTAGATCAGCCAGTACACAGTCAGCACCGCTAACTCAGTCAGGATTCCCTGGAACACCTCCCAGTGTGCGCAGCGCTGCCCTGGACACCCCGCGCGGGCATGGGTGTGCGCCTGGCTCAGTCCCTGCTCGCCCTCTGAGGGCTGCCCGCATGTGTCCTGGGCTGGATGTCCCTCTCTGGGGGGCCCCCGGTGGCCGTGCTCTGGAGGTCCAGGTGTGCCTCACCTTGGCAGTACCTGCCCGTGTAGCCAGGGGGGCAGTGGCACTGGCAGGTGCTGACATTGAGATGTCCATTGTTCCGGCAGCTCATGCGACACGGGTTCCTGGGGACTTCTGGTCAGACGAGGAGGCAGCTCTGAGGGGGGCCTCCCCGAGGCAGGCCAGGCAGGTCCCTCCCCGGGCACTAAGGGCAGGGCTCCCAGACAGTCCCTCAGTGCCACCCAACTCCAGGATCACCAGGTCGGGCTCCCGTGTACCCGCTGCCCCAGCAGGAGGCAGGCAGGGTTGGCACTTACCACAGAGGCCCCCTGCGTGGTCCCAGGCTTTGAAGCAGCCCGAGACGCGGGCTGTGCAGAGCGAACACCAGTCCCCCTTCTTATAGGGGACGACTGTCTTCCCGTTCACCTCCCAGTTGCCTCTGTGAGAGCAGCGCCGGAGGCTGGGAGGCCCGCCCTTGTGCAAGGCGAGGCTGGGCCTCATTGCCTGCCCACTGGCCCCTGCAGCTCCTACTGGCCCGGCCAAGGAGTCAGGGAGCTGGGTGAGACAGACTTCCCAGGAGAGAACAGCTGACCTCCAAACTGTTCTGGGGGCAGGGGCGTACTTCCAGGAAGGGGCATCTGAGGGACCGCGGGCTGTATGGCCGGAACTTGGGTGCTACCCACTACTGCACCGTGTCCCCTTCCTCCTCCTTCCCTCTCCCACCATGAGTGCAGACCAAAGGATGAAGGCTGTTGGGGGGTGGGGAGTGCACCCCCAGCCCAGCAGCAGGTGGCAGGGCATCCCTGAGGCGGGGGCTTACCCGGGAGAGTAGGCGCAGACGAAGGCTTCCATCTTGGTCTGGGCCCCAGAGCAGAGCTGCCGTCCACAGCCCAGCTGGCTCGAGGTGGCCCACACGAGCTGCAGGAGACACGGTGGCTCAGAAAGGCCATCGCTGGCCACCCCCACTCCCGGGTTGCCAGAAGCACTGGGGATGCTTTCTGGGCACGGGAATACAGCTGTCACCCGGACTGCTCGCTCACCTCCCTGAGGGCCTCAGGAGAGCGCTGTGCTGGGCGGGGCTGCGAGGACGGGTGGTTTGATCTAGGAAGGCTTTCTGGGAGCAGAGGAGTGGAGGGGGAGAATAAGCAAATACCCGAAGGCCGGGGGGCTTGTGAATGGGTGGCACAAGAGAGCCTTGCACAGCAAGGGCCCTGCCATAGGTTGCAAAAATGGCCACAACCCTTCGCGTGTCTAAAGCTGCTCTTTTAAACACGGCTTCGCAGCTGTTTGCATCAAAATGCGGAGTCACTCCCACACCTTACTGGGGCTGGCCCTGTGGCTTGCGAAGGCCAAGCCAAGAGTATGCAGTTGCGGGGATACTGAGCCAGTTTTGAACCTTGGCTTCAGGAGACCCTGCAATTTCCACTCATAGAACTCTCCTGCTCAGCCGCCACGCAAATGGGCTGGGGGCTGAAAGACCGCACAGGGCAGCGATGAGCCAGTTGAGGCCATTCTAAAAAGCCAGCTCCCAGCCATCCCAGCAGCTGACTGGGGCCTTAGGAGCAGCCGCTGGGCCGCGCAGGGCTGTGAGGAGGGGCAGCTGCAGTAGCACCTCCCACCTGAGCCCAGCCCACACTGCCAACCTGCAGAATCAGATGGTAAATTTGGGGGTAGGGTGTTACGCAACAAAAGCTAACAGGTACAGGCCTTTAATAGTGGTCAAACTTAGATTTAAAGTCTTAGGATCAGTGATAACTTGAAAACAGCACAAATGGTCAATACATAGGAAGAGCTAAGCAAATTCTAGGAGCCCTGAAAATGACAAGTAAGAGGCAGGGGAACAAGAACATATAGTCATCCATACGCGCCCAACAATTGGAGAACATACATTCTTTGTAGGAATTCAGGGAACTTTTGTAAACATTAACTCTTCCCTAAACCACAAAGTGAGACTCAACAAACAGCCGTATGCCAAAAGCCACATTCTATAAATTCAGTGCAATGGAATCTGAGGTAAATAACCAAGAAGTAAGTAACAGAGAAAGCAGAGTTTGGACATGTGAACTTACACTTCAAAATCGAAGACCACATCGTGATGGAGAAGAGGAAAGAAACACAGATCTAAATGACAATGAAATCACTAAATATCAGAATTGAAGGAATGTAGCTAATGATATCTAGAGGGCAATTTAGAGCTTTAAATACATACATCAGAAATGAAAAGACTTAAAATTAATGAGCTAAGGACCTATATCGAGAATATAGAAAAAATAAGAGAATAAACCAAATAAAATAGAAGAAAGAAAATAATTTAAAAAAAACGTAACCAGGAAGATCTAGTGTTATGCAACAGCTTTTACACACACACACACAAAACTATTCATGCATTTCATTTTAACAGTTAAGAGAACACCATATGATTATTTCAGGAGGTGCAAAAAAAAGCATTTTATAAAACAAGATGGATTCATGATTTTAAAAATCCTGAACAAACTTAGGTTAAAGAGAAATACCTGATAAAGCTTATTTACTTAATTCACATGAAAGAATCAGAAGCCAAGAAGAGCCAAGAAATTTTTGAACAGTAATGGTAATACAGGGGATTTTCCTGTCAAAACTCTTCATAAAGCCAAAATCATTAAAACACAATTTGTACAGGGATAAACAAAAGCAACAGAGCAGAGAATTCAGCAACAGGCCTGGGTGGCTATGGGAGCTGGCATGTGACTGACGTGACATTACAAATCAGCGGGGGAAGGGTCAACTCTCAGTAAAACTGCCCATGTGGAAAAAAATTAAATTAATCCTGTGACACACCACATAAAAAATTCCAGGTGGCTTAATGACTTCAATATGAGAAAGGAAAACATTTCAACTTTGTAAGAAAATATAGGAAGAATATCCTTCTGATGTCAGAATAGAAAAGAGTTTCTTAAACATGACACAACAAATGGATGAAGTATAAAGAAAAAGACCTGAGAAAATGGATTATGTTAGTATTAAAATCTTCTAAACGATTTGTCTTATAATGGATAGCATAAAAAATATTAAGTCATGTTCGTTATGCTTCAGAAGATTGGAGACTGATGAAAATTAGGCTTGGGGTGGATTAATGATTGTGCATTGAGTCCCCTATACAGAATTTTATTGTTGTTAACAACTATTTGATCAATAAATATGAGAGATGCCCTCTGAAACAAACAAACAAAAAAAAAGTACATACTTCCAATTGTAAAATAAATAAGTAACTGGGATGTAATGTATAGCATAGGGAATATAGTCAAAATATTGTAACAACTTTGTATGGTGATAGCTGGTAGCTAGAATTATGTATATAAATGTTGAATCACTGTGTTGTACACTTGAAACTAATGTAATACTGTTTGTCAACTACCCTTCAATAAAAAATAATTATCTACAAAAAAAATTAAGTCATATGCTAGAAAAGGTATTTGCAACCAATATGACTAACAAAGTGTAAAGAATATAGAAAGGATGGTTATAAATTAATAAGACACCATGTTATAAAAATGGGCAAGGGATATGAACAGGCAACGAACAGAACAGGAAATGTGCTCGGTCTCATAGGTAATCAGGGAAATGCAAATTAAAAATGGAGTGAGGTGGCATTTCACAGCCTTGGGTTGGCCAAAATTAAGACGCCTGCTAATACAGGAAAGTGAGAACTGACTTGTGGGCAGGAATACCATTCCTGCGATCACTTTGGCAATAGCTGGTTAGATTGCAGTGTATGCTATGACCTGGCCATTCCCTTCCAAGTGTGTCCTAGAGAAGCTCTGGACATGTGTATACAAGAGGACATGAACTAGGATTTGGGCACTGTGAATGACTTGTAATAGTAAAAAAGTGGAAATAACCTAGACGCTTCTAAACTGTACTTTATTCACAGTGAATCACCCATGTGTATTTGGATCAGTGGAAGTAAATCTCACAAACATGGTCTGTGAGTGATAAACACAAACTATGAAAGGAGACACATAGAAAGAGCACTCATATAGGATTTAAAAACACACAACCCCCTTGCACAAGTAGAAAAGGTATCCAAACACTTACACATGTAGTAAAGGTTCTATAACAGGCTTGGGGTTTTGCCTGTGTTCTTTGGCGCCATACCCCAGCACCAATGCCAGGTGTGTAGAAGAAAACAAAGGAGACGTGCTTGGGAGTGATCCCCCTGGGCTTCAGGAAGCTGACCTCTGGGCAGGATGGAGGAAAGGGTGGGAGTAGTATTTTAAAAGATGAGAAACAAATAGAACTAACTTTTTAAAAAAATCGAGGTAATGAGTAAGGGGAGTGGAGTCCATTACTTGATTTATGTTTGAAATATTTCATATTAAAAGCTAAAAATAGTAAAACTACAAAAATTGGAGGAAAAGCCGCCACCACCACTTTTAGAACAAGCTGTAGCGCTTCTGAGCTGGCCCCAGAGGTCCATGGGGCTTGGAGCTGGTACCCTGGCCTCACCTGAGTGTAGCGGGTGCAGGTGGCATTTCGGGCACACTCTGCGGCTGTGTGGCTGTACTGCTGCCCCTCAGCGAACCACAGGCCCACCACGTGGACGAAGGATGCTAAGCCCACAGACAGCAGCTGCACATTCCAGCCCACTTGGGGGGCGGCCCCAGGGGTAGACACAGGGCACTGGGCCGGGGCGCCACAGAGGGCGGCCCTGGCCTGAGCCCACTGGGCCAGGCTCTCGCTCCAGTCCTGGGAGGGACGCAAACAGAGACATCAGCAGCAGCCTTAATAATCCTACTCCCCCATGGGTGTCCAGTCATGCAGAGAGCACTGGACCCAGAATCCTCCTCGGCTGCCTGACATCTGAGCTGGTTTCACCCACTTTCCTGGGGCCAGAAAAGGTCAGACAGGACCTGCGAGGAGATATCCAAGGTGTGTTGGAAAAAGCACTGGGGGTGTCTGGGCACTAGAGCCTGGCTCCACCCAGGCCTGAGAGGCTCCATCCTCCTGACTCCCGTGGGGCACCCTGAGGCCCTGCCTGAGGCACCCCCGCAGGGGGCGGGCGCTCCTGAGGGCTTGCCAGCCCAGGGCAGGCTTCTGTGGTAATTCTTGGCGGCTGGTAATGTGAGCCCTTGGCAGTGCCTAGGCCTTTCAAACCGGTTCTGTGTTTGCCGTTCGGAGCAACTGGCCCTTGTCACAAAGGCTCGGCTGTTCCCCCTGGGCCTCAGCACCCATGGGTCCTGTTCCCTCACCCTGACCTTGGGGTGTATAGGGGCACCAGCGGGAGTCAGGACAGGAGAGGGGGTGAGAGGTCCCAGCGAGAACCCTAAGCTGCTCTCCCAACCCAGGCACCAGCTGAGCCCCACGGTCAGCAGGGCAGTCAGCATGCCGTGCGCTGCACCTGGTCACCCCACCCGCCACCCCATTCCCGCGGCGTGACCTCCAGCAGTCCCCTAATCTCAGTGACTAAACGTCCTCATCTGTAGGATGGAGACATAACCTTCCTAAGGATAGGGTTGCCCGAGGATTAGATGATGCAGGGAGGAAAGCGCTGTGCTCAGGGCCTGACCCTGGACAGACAGTCTGTGATTTTCTGTCTGATGAGGATTGGAGCCAGAGGCCTGGCAGCCCGCACCACCCAAGGGGCTCAGTCTCTACTGGGTAAAAGCATAGGAAGCCCACAGGGGCCAAAGCCCTGGGCCTGAGGGAGGCTGGGTGGTGGGGCTCCTCTTGCATTGTTTATGAAATGCTGTTTCCTAAGACTTCGGTAGAAGGGGCCAGAAAGTGATCAGGTGCACCCCCACACGGGTTGCCAGGGCGGGAAGTGCGGGCTGCGGGGAGTGGGAGCTGACCGGCAGAGGGGGCAGAGCCGGGAGGGGGCGGAGCCGGGAGGGGGAGCAGAGCCGGGAGAGGGGGGCGGAGCCGGGAGAGGGGGGGGCAGAGCAGGGAGAGGGGGCGGAGCCGGGAGGGGCAGAGCCACTCCTCCCCGCCGGCGCGCCCCTCCCCCACCTGCTGGGAAACTGCCCCCGGACCTCTCAAGGTCGCCGCGGCCACGCCAGACTCGGAGGAGTGTCCGGGAGGCGGCCAGGGGGAACCCTGCCCACCCCACCCTGCCCGCCTCGCTCCCTGGCCTGCTAACGGGCTGGAGCAGCTGGGGTCCGCGCGAGGGGGCGGCGTTTTTGGGCCCCAGGATGACACTTCCCACCCCAGTCAGGGTGGCGGGAAGCCTCCGCCTCCTCCCCAAGGCCCCATGATTGAGCAGGGAGCTTGGAGGGGCCCCTCTGGGCGCCCAGACACGCCCGCGAAGAAGCACTGGGTGTCCTGGTCGCACCCCAGCCCCCTTCACCCAGGAGGATGCTTTTCCCTCCCTTTCCGCTGCCCGTTGATCCCGCAGGGACTCTTTTGTGAAGCTCCTTTTCCTGCCCCTTCCAGGTCTCCAGGTCTCCGGGGTAACGGGATGGGATGCGAGGAGAGGCCGAAGGACTGCCCTACCGGGAGCACGGGGCTGTGGAGCCCCTGGGAACCGGGCCCAGTCCCCCGGGTGGGGGGGGGGCGAGGCTGCCCCTCCGGCCCTGCCAGCGGGAAGGGTGCCCAGAGCTGGGATGGCCTCCTGAACCCTCTCCGGGGTTGCCCGCGCGGCTGCCCCTGGTTGAGCTGGGCTGGCGTACTCACCATTCTCTGCATGTTGGCCGCAGGGGGGTGGACCCGGCTGCGCAGGCGGTTGTGCAGGGAGAGGAGCAGGAAACTCTCCTTTCTGCTCAGGGCTGGGGCGAGAGAGAAGGTCAGGCCCCTGAGCCAGGCAGGACCTGGGCCTGACCCCCCCGGGTGATGGGGTGCAGGGGCCGTGGCAGGATGAGCAGGACCTCAGATGGACCGGGGATGGTGGGTGTGTGTGTGAGGGCCCGGCAGAGGGACGGGGGCCGAGAGGTGGAGAGACAGTTGCGGAGAAGAGAGGGACGCAGCAGTGGCGGCACCTGGGTTGAGAGCCTGGGGGAGCACTGATAGAAGGAAACGGGGGCCAGGGGCCAGCTGTGAGGAGGGCTCAGCCCTGGGCTCATGAGGGCTCCCTGGCTGGGGCTCCTCTCGGCCACGGTGGCTCTCCTGGGCCCCAGTTGCAGGTTCTGGGCTGGGATTCCTCCTGGACCCCAACCTGGGCCCACTCCCTTTCAGTCGTCCTGTCCCCGAGTCCCAGGCTCTGCCATCTGCCCGGTGCCCCTGCGCTGCCTGAGAGTGCTTTTTAAACCACACCAGCTTGCTCAGGGCTCAGGCCTGGGAACTGGCTTCCAGAAGGCCCCTAGCATCCCTCTGCAGAGCCCATAGCTCCTCCACCTCTGCCCTCACCCAGGGGCCCCTTACCTCCAGGCACTGGAGACTGTTCCCCCTGCAGCTGGAGAGTCCTCACCTCTGCCCAGGCCATGCCAAGAAGAGCCAGGAGCACAGGCAGGAGGCCAGGCCAGCGGCCCCCCAGCCCAGTGGAGGGCTCTGGCTGCAACATGGGCCTGGTGGGCACTGGCGGCATGTCCTGGCTCAGCTGTCCCCGCTCGCTTCCCAGGCTGGATGGAGCTATTCACAATCTCCAGGAGTCAAGCTGGGCTGGCAGACAAAAGGGGGAGGCTGGTGAGTAATCGGTGTGTCCAAACAGCCTCCTGTCGGCACTGGCATGAAAAGAGTTCCAATCCCAGGGACCTCTACCTCCTCCAGCCCCTGGCCTGGCCAGTCGCGCCAGCATCAGCCGAACTAAGTGGTGCGCACTGACCCTGTGGCCCCTGCTAATCATTGCAGGAATATTAGAGCCCTGGGGGAGCCCTCAGAGACCCTGCTGATTGGCCCACAGACATTCCTGGGCTGTGGTTTAAAAAACGATGGCTGTGCCCTGCCTGGGACAATGTCCTCCGGGTCACCCACAGCTTCCACTCCCAGGCCCAGGCCCAGCGGAGGCTGGGGCCTCAGCCAGCTTTGTGCCCTGAGGGTGGGCAGGAACTGGGCAAGACCCTGGGTGAGGGAGTTCTTCCCTTTCTTGAGAAGCTCATTCCAGCTCCCAGTCATGAATTAAACATAGGCAGGTGGTAACCACACACCAGACAGGTGCCACAGGTGGGTGAGGGCCCTGGTCTGGTGGGTTTGTAGGTAGTAGGTTGGGGCTGCACCTGCAAGAGGAAAAGGGTGTCTTATGTGGTCTTGGCAATGTGGGGAGCTGGGCCCCAGCCCTTTCGCCACCATCCCCCCCCCCACGTGACTATAGGCCAGAAGAGGGCGAGGCAAGGGGGAGCACGTGATGCCTTGGCTGCGTTGAGTCCTGCTGGGAACAAGTCTGGCTCTGGACAAACAGGCAGTGTAGCAGGAGGGCACACGCTACCACTATGCTCTGGGCCTGGCCGCGGCCTGCACAATCCCACCTGGCTGAGTTGGAACAGACCTACACCATGGCCAGTATGTCTGTTATTAAGCCATTCCAAAGGATAGGTTTGCAAACCAACTACTTCCTCCTTCTGGAGTTTGTGTGACCCTTGACCCTTGGGTCAGCACCCTCTCAGAGCCAGGTGTCAGCTCCCTGGAAACTGCTGAGATGCAAATGTGGTTGGCTTTTTGGGGGAAAAACACTGGTGGGGGCATGGATATCCTCATGGGTACTGGGGAGTGGGGGCAGGGCCAGGCACAAGGACCACATGCCACCTGGGGTTGCATGTCTCCCCTGCAAACCCAGGGCCTCAGGAGTTTCTTCTCTCTCAAGCGGATGGCCAGACAGCCTCAAATTCACCCTGTCTGGATCCCAGCAGTGCTTAAGAATAGCAACCTTTTTCTAAAGAGCTTACAAAGTAACTTCACATATGTGCGCTCATTTAATTGTTGCAAACACCCTGTGAGGTAGCAGACACGGCGGCCGTGTCACAGATGAGGAAGCTGGGCTTCGTGCATCTAAGGGACTTTCCCCAGGTCAGCCGATGAGCACGGGTTGCATCTCTGGCCTCCTGCTCCCAGACACTGGTGCAGATACACTCTAAATCACGTCCTGGCCCCTTGACTTCAATTCCCCAAGCCCTGCTCTGTGCCAGTTAACAAAAGGCCCAATTCCTGCTCCCAGGCTTTGAAAATAAATGGCTAGTTCTCCTGTGCAGCACAGTGCCATGCACTTAGGACAGAAGGGAGGAAATATATTTTGGAGCCTTCAGGGGACCAACTTTTGAGAGGCCCTGGCTCACTGCAAGAAGCCAGGGCAAGGCCAGATTCAGGAGCCCGATGCAGAGGAGGTGGGCAGATGAAACGCCAGAAGGCCTAGGTCCTAGCCAGGTGCTCTGTGTGACCCTGGCATTGTCCCTCCTACCCCTGGGCTTCATTGTCCACTGGTGTAAAGCAGGGATGACCTCCTCTGCTGGGGTCCCTCGTTAGGGCATTGCCCCTTGGTTTACGTGGTGTTTCCTCCTGGTCCAGACTTTTACGGGAGCCTGTTGAGTGGTTGGGGTGGGTTTTCAGAATGTGCACCCCCTTTCTTGCAAGCTGAATTTCCCCAGTAAGCAACTGCTATTCTGATTTTTATCGCTATAGATCAGTTTTATTGTTCTGAATAGCGTATAAACCGATTCACAGAATATGCACACTTTGAGGCCTGGATTCCTTTGTTACACATAATGTCTGTGAGATAAACCCATGTTGGCGCCTGTATCAGTAGGTGGTTTTTGTTGTCTTGTTTTTCAGTTTCTGGCAGTATTTCATTGTATTTTCATTTTTCTAATGATGGACATTTGGATTGTTAGAAGCCTTTGTTTATTCTGATTAAAGCTGCTATGAACATGATTGTATGATCTTAAAGTTTCTTTCAATAAGCTTCTAGGAAAGAAAGAAAAGACGAAATTACCCAAATCAGGATTCAGGATGGAAAGGGGGAAATCAACACAACTGATACAGCAGAAATCAAAAAGGTTTTTAGGGAATATTTATGTGTCCCAACTTTGTGTCAAGAAAATAGACAATGTAAGTAAAATGGACAAATTACCAAAATTAACACAAGAAGAAAGGAAATCTGATTGACCTATCATAATAAAAGGAATTGGATGAGTGATTAAAGATCTACCCACCAAAAGAAAAGCTAAGGTGTAAATGCTTCACTGGTGAATTCTGTCAAATATTTAAGGAAGGAATAACACCAAACATACACACACATTTTCAGAAAACAGAAGCAGAGAAAGCTTAAAGGACTTACAGGTAGTCCAAAAGGAACTCTTACAACTTAAAAACGAGAAGACAACCAACCAATTAAAAGTTGATTGGCAAGAGATGTTAATAGACATTTCTTAAAAGAGGTTTATAAATGGAGTAAAAGTACATTAAAAGATGCTAAACGTCTTAAGTCACTAAGGAAATTAAAATTGAGACCACAAGGACATACCACTGCATACCCAGAAGAATAGCTATAGTCCAAAAAACTGCTAATACAGTTTTAGTGAGACGGAATGAAACTGGAACCTGCATACATTGCTAGTGGCAATGTAAAATTTTACAGCCTCTTAAATACATTCTTACCATAAAACCCAAAAATTCTACTTGTACTGATCTGCTTTAGAGGAACAGATAAACATGTCCACACAGAGATTATATGAACTGCACACTATTGCTTCTGCTCACATTTTCAAAAAGTCACATGGGAGGCTGAAGCCAAATGACAGCTGTGGGTAGAGAAATACAGTCCAGCCCTTTCACGCACTGCCAGGTCACATGGCGGAGGGCACGAGAGATTGAAAGCTGTGTCTAACCTACCGCAGCTAGTCGAGCTCCTAACTGTTGCCTTCTTTGCTCTTTTCTACCAATGTCTTCCGTGGTTGGGTCCCCCAGCCTCAAATGTCCTTCTGGCCACCTGTCCCTGTGGTGAAGGGCAAAGATTGCTGGACTCAGATGTAGAACCTTGGCTCCATTTCTGGGTCTTCCCGTTACACGTGTGATCTTGGAAAAGTCATGTTCCATCTGAGGCTATGTTACCTGCCAAAACTTACCTCGTAAGATTGTCATAAAGATTAAATGGGATGATGTATAAGACCACTTTGTCCTGTAAGGCACAGTCTTTAAGAACCTACTGAAGTGCTCCCTCATCCACAAAGCTTTCGACAACTACCATTTCTCCTCCAGAACCTTCAATAGCAGCACCCTGGGGTTTCTAGACACAAGCGAAGCTCCTGGCAAGCTCTTCCGAAGTGCTGACCCCGTCCTTTAGCCTTGTTGATTCCAGTTCACCACAGGATGTTGGGTTAGATTTCCCCAGAGGAGTCTAAGGCGCCCTGGCTCGTCTCTGTCACATTACTTAGTGCTTGCTCGAAGAGTTCACTATTTCACATGGGGCAGACGTAGACTCGAGTCATCAGTTATATGATCTGCACCCTGAGAATGTTCTTCTCTCAGCCTCAAATTCCTCGCAGGCAAAGCAGGGATCCTCTCATCTCTTTTACGTTTCGGGGACGTTTCAATGAGATGACACAGAGAGGCACTTGTACTGTGCCCGGCCCAGCAGCTAGTCTTACTGTTACTCTGCCTTACATGGTTTCTGCAAAATTGCTCCAGGACACTGAGCAAAGTACCGAGTCCAAAGCAGATGTTTCGCTGCGTGAAATGCACAGTGATTGTGGATGGAAGTTGGTGTAGTGAGCACCGGCTGCTTCCCTCAGGTGCCATCTCCAATCTCCTCACAGCCTGAGCTCACACGCCCTGTTGTCTGCACGTGGGTAGTACGTGGTGACACAGCAAGGGCCAGCTACTGACTCTGAAGTCAATTTAAGGTAGGGTGATGAACCTAGGGACAGGGATGCTGACTTCAGGAGGAGGAATGGAGGCTGGCTCTCCAGCATGGAGGATAACATAAGTGCCTGTACCTGCTCTACCTCAGTGCCCCAGTTCTTCGTTACACCTTGGTAACATGGGTAGAAGTGGCTGTACGGACAGTTTATCCTTTGTGATGCAGATACATATGCCGAGTTACTGCAAATGAGTGACATTTTCACAAGTGAACTCAGCAAGAGTAAGTAAAATGTTTATATTCATTTACAAATGTAGCAACCTGAAAAGAAAATCTGAATTGAAATCTGGCTTGATAGAAGTACAGGGCACAAGGTTAATCGATTGCTCAAGCAGGGCAGAAATGTTGGGCCCCCTGCACGCCTACAGGCACCTGGGCTCTTGAGAAAAGGCTCGGTTTCCTAGAGAGAGCTCAAGCGCCAAAGAGTGCGGGCGATGGCGTCGCCATACATCCCACGAGCAGACCAGACAGGAATGCGTTGCCTGTGCTGCTAGGAATCCCTTCCCCGAAACCAGCTGCAGAAGCTTCCCTCCCACCCGCTCTGGATCTGGGGAAGGGAGGCTAGTGCTGGATGGGACCCTCAGATGTAAATGAAGTCACTTCTTTTGTCCTGCTGTCTGCACCCCACCCGTGGCATTCCGGACTGAAGGCACAGGATCTGGCCAGGAGAAGGTGCTCCCAGTTCCAGGACTTGGTGTGTGAGGTGTATTTTCCACAGACACACACACACACACACACACACACACACACACACACACACAATAATAAAATTATACACAGCAGTAATAGTAGTGTGACTCCATTTGGGTTCCCAGACACACACACACACACACACACACACACACACACACACACACACAAAATAATAAAATTATACACAGCAGTAATAGTAGTGTGACTCCATTTGGGTTCCCAGACTCAATTCCAATGTGTGTTAAGTATGTGGGAGGGGGTCTTCCCATACAAGACACCAAGCAATTCTTGAACAGCAGGGTGTTTAAGAATGCAACTAAATTCTGATGCTATCTGAGTGGAGACAGCGCCAGATTCCCCAGGGTAAGGGCTCTGTCCTACAAGACTGCCCTCCAGCCCCTACTACAGATGCGGGACGCTCCTACGCGTCACCTGTGCTTCCGTCCTACCGGCTACAGATTGGAGGTTCCCACGACCTCCCCCTTAGGTTCAATTAGTTTGATAGAGTGGCTCACAGAACTTAGGAAAACACTTATTTTTACCAGTTTAATAAGAGACACCATAAAGGATACGAGTAAACAGCCACATGAAGGGATACATAGGACATAGGGCAAGGTCCCAAGTAAAGGAGCTCCTGTCCTTGTGGAGCTTGGGGCCTGGCTCAGTGGCACGTGGAGATGTTCTGGCTCCCCAAGCACAGAAACTCTCTGTGCCTAAGAGGCAGGACCCGACAAGGCAGAGAGAGCTGTAAGCTCTTATCAGGGATTTTGTGAGGGCGTCACTGCATAGTCAAGATTGACTTAAATCATCAGCCATTGGCTGATTCAACCTCTGGCCCTAGCCTTGGGTGGGTTCCAAGTGTCTCTCTCATTAACATGACAAAACACCCATTTCACCTTTAAGATTCTGCAGTGTTTTCAGGAACTGTGCATGGCCAAATAAACCTGGGAAATAATGTGTTTGGTCATCTGAATGACCACATATATATTTCTTAGGACTCAGTTTATCACAATGTGCAAAGGAAATCCTGGCATAGATCTTCTGAAATAGATGCTAAATTAACCTCCCCACCTCTTGTAATTTCTGTCCTTGAGAGACAGAAAAAGAAGAAGCCCAGGAAGATCTGCAAAGGATAAAAGTAAATACTTCTAAGTACATCAGAAAAATGCTCCATGAAGAAATGTGTAATTCCCCATAGGATGCTCTGCTCTGTGAAATCATGTATCCTACAAGGAACCACTCTGACATCTAATGAAAGAGAGAAGCCGGAAACATAAAAACAGGCCATCCTCTTGATAAACAGTGCGTGGATGGTAATGAGAGCATACAAATTTCAAGCAAGACCCAACACTTGACAATGAAAGGGGCATTAAGACCTGCATGTTAAAGTAGAGGCCAAAAATGGTGCCAGTTGAGGGAAACAGGGAGAACCTCTGCAGCTTGCTCACTACTTACTGCATGTAAATAGAATGTCATTAAAGTATTCAGTAGCACTTCATTCCACCCACCATTTCCTACCACAGCTGGGTTTCTTCCAAGGTCATCGGCCTGGTAATGGCATGAGCCAGAATGCTCACCAAGAAAACTTGGGAAGGTTTTCTCCCCAGATTGCCACATCTGGGAATCAACCAAGTCTTCCCCAAGAACATTCCTCTATTAGTCTGTTCCCTAATCTCTGTTGGGCAGGGCAGTGACCCCAAGCTTTAAGCCCTTAGCTAAAATAATAACGCAGAAGTACTTACCAGAATTGATCCAGTACTTACTTAGCACAGAAGCCCAGGATGCCTTGAGCTCTCAGGTATTGGAGCAACAGGAGGCAGAGTTTCTGTTCTCAGGCGACCAGACCTCAGGTTGTTGGCTGTCATGGTGACACAGGAGTCCCTGGGGCTTGATTGCCACTCCCCAAGGGCAGAAGCCCATCCTTTCTCCTGCACTGTTGAATCCTATTAGCCAGCACTGTGCCTGGCCACCAGAGGCCATCAATAAAGCGACATTGGCGCTTGTGGTGAGAGGCCTGAATCCAAAGGATGGAACTGGAGAGTGGCCCAACGTGCCGTGGCACCTATACCATTAGTACACCATTCATTCAAAGAAGTATTTACTGGTCGATGTCCCCAACACTGTTCTAACTGCTGAGAATATAGCCGAGCCTAAGATTTATGTTCGGTGGAGAGAGGACAAGGCTTGCAACTAGTCAACACACGTACTTTATTTAGCTGGTGATGAGTCCTACAAAGGAGAGAAAACAGGGCGATGTGATAGCAAAGGAGGGGTGGGCGGAGGGGTTTCTCAAGATGATGGAATGAGTAATTCCATTTCCTCTGGCCCAGGTGGCTAGGAAGGTGCAGACGAAGATGTGGCCAGGAACTCAGGTCCTCTAATCCTGCCTCCGAGGTCGGGCCAGGCCCTAGCCGACCGGATTTCAGATACGCTCTGCTACAGCCTCGCCCAGGAGACCCGAGCGACTTCGAAGAAACCAAGCGACACTCAGTCGGATCTTTTCCCATCGTCGACTAGAGGCTTTGAGCGGCGGACCCACTCCGGGACGAACTGGGAACGCGCCTCGTGGGTGCAGGGAACCCCCGGCTGCCCGACTGCAGCGGGGCCTGCCGCCTGTCGCGGACGTTCGGCTGCACTTGCAGAAATCTACGGGGCTCGAGGCCCGAGTTATCAGGCAGCCCGTTTAACGACGCTCCCAGCCCGCAGCCACCTTACTCCCGTCCTAGTGGCCCTGGGGGCGTGGCTTCGCAAGCCCCAAACAAGCCCCACGTGTCGGGGGCGTGGACCTCACCGTGCGCGTGCGCGCCTGAGGTCACGCGCCGGCGGACCCGTTTTGGGGTTGGCGGGTGGGGCGGCCGTAAAGCGCGGAAGGTCGCGGTCTCCGCCTTCCCCGGAACTTCTTCCTCCCTCCGTCCCGCCCCCGCCCCATGTCCTGTCCCCGCCTTCCGGGACCCGGCGAGTGTTGTGGCTGCTGGGCCGCTGTCGCCGGGCTGTTGCTGAGCGCGGAGCCCGTTGGGGCCCGTGAGGTAAGGGACACCCCGGGGCCGTTATGGCCTCCCCGTCAGCGCGGCCCCGGGCGCTCCCAGCGTGGCCCGTGTCCGCTGTGGTCTCCCTCAGTGGTGGTCCCGGTCGTCCCTCGTCCCCTGTCGCTTCAGCCAGGTCCTCTCGGGAGAGGCCCCGCCGGCCCAGGCGGCAAGAGGGTGCGCCTCAGCGCCCTCGGCCTCTCTGCGGCTGCGTTCCGTCCGGCCGGGGCGGTAGGGGCCTCGGGGGCCCGCTCCCGGCTGTTCCCGTGCCTGCGCACCGTCTCTTCCCGGCGTGTCCGGTGCTCAGCTCGGAATCCCGGACCGGCCGGGTGTCCTCGCCTCTGGCTCCCTCCTCGGGCTTGCGCACCCTGCCCTCTCTGCGGGTGGAATTGTTTTCCCGCCTTGCACCGTGCGGTGCGCGTGTGCTTTACTAACTAGTAAGACTGCCGTGAAGTCAGGCCAGTGAGCTGTCTTAACGTTTGGCCATTGGGGACTGATGTGAGTGACACTCGGATTTGATTTAGGAATCTTCAAGACCTTTGTAACCATGCACGTCAGCATGAGGCACGGGGTTGCGAGGGGAGCGCGGCAGCCGGGCCGCAGGGCACACTTTTCCAGTGCTGGGGATTTGTGTTATTTTCTTAAACTTTCCGGGTCACCTGGTAGCACTTGTTGGAAAAATAAGAGCACCCTGTGCCAGCACGATCAGAATCTCCAAACATGGAGCCTGGGAATGTGTCTTTGTTTTTTATCCCAGGTGGCTCTCATGCTGAGGCCGATGTGATCAATGTTGTTCCTCCATCGAGCAGCCCGTTTGTACACAGCGCTGTGACCATGTGGAGTAACGACTCTGGGGGAGATGGAGCTGGCCTCTTGCTCTAGTGCTGTAAGCATTTCTGAGCATAACCACCCCTAGTGCTGAAGTTGTTTAGCAGAAATTATTCTTTCTGGCACACTATTTTACAGTCATTTTATTTAAAATATATATAATTTACTTTAAACCAGGTTATGTGTTTTATTTTATGACTTGGACACCTTCACCTTCTCTACCAGCTTTACCTCCTTTGCTGTCAAGCCTTTGCTTCAGTTTTGCTGCCAGACCTACTTGAATAGACTCTGGTCTTCTTTTCATTCATTGTTGCATCCACTTTAGCACCCCCAACCCCAGCCCCCTTTTTTTTCTTTTGCTGTCACCACCCCACTGACTCTGTAGAAGGTCATGATGAACACAAGGTCAAAAATGCATTTCCTGGTTCTTGTTTCCCTGGGCTTTAACATAGCCAATTCCATGTTGAAACTCATCTGTTACTCTGTTTTCTGCCATGGTTTGCAATTCCCTTCCTGCTAGGAGATGTGCCTTGTGTTTCTGAACTCATAGCTACCCACCTCTTCTTTAGTCATCTGAAAATTTAAAGGTTGCACGGAGTAATGATTAAGTGCAGACTCTTGTGCCGCACTGGCAGGGTTTGGTTCATGGCTCTGCCGCTCACAGGTATTGTAGGATCTTGGGTGAGTTACTTCATTTCTCTGTCCCCCACTTCCTCAGGTGTAGAATAGAAATTTCAATATCTACCTTATAGAACTGTGAGGAGTAAATCAGTTGTGTACATAAAGCAGTGTCTGGCACCCTGTAACTACCTAAAAAATACTATCTTTTTCTGCTTTTAAATTCCTTTAGGTTTCATAGCTATCTCCTCAAATCTGGGGGCCTCACCCTGAGATCTCAGAGTCATCATTGAATTGTACCCATCTCCTTTGTTCTCTGTTCTCCGTCCTTTTCACTTGTACTTCCTAGGGGCCTAGGCTGAGTGCTTGGAAAACCACCATCATGTTATAATAGGTCCCAGCTCTCAGAGAACTCCATTTTAATAGGGCTAAAAGCTGCCACTCATGGAGTGCTTCTTAGGTGTCAGTTGTCATGTTTTTCCTGCATTGTCTGATTTAGTTTTTGTGGCGACCAGGTGAGGTAGGCATTCCTGGCCCATGTTAGACAAGGAGCCCAAAGCACAGAGATTGACTAACTCTCAATGCTAATGAGAGGTGGGGAAGATCCTCAGACCCACATCTGCCTACCTCTGAAGCCTGTGTTCTCTACTGGGTGATTGACACAGACTGTCCCACACATGGTGAGCTCTGTGCTGCAGGAGTTGCAGAGCACTGTGGAGGGCAGAGAAGGGTCACCTAGCAGGTATGAGGGGAGAGGGGGTCCAATCAGATCATCAGTAAGCTGAGAGCTCAGGGGTTGTCTTTATTGTGGGGTGGGGTGGGGGGTGGCAGGAACCCTGCTGGTTAGAAGGAGCAGTAAGCAGGCATCCTGGAGGTGAAAGAGAGTTTGTGCTGACATGTTTGTGGAATTACAGGTAGTTCAGTCTGGTTTGTTACAGGCGGGAGCAGAGAGGAGAGAAATGAGACTGGAGATAAGAAATGAGCCAGATAGGGAAGGATATAACACTTCCTATTAAGGAGTTTGCTCTTTCCTGAAGGCCTCAGAAAGTCACTGAGGGTTTTCAGTAGGGCTGTGAGACAGGATTTTCATGTTAGAAGACTCACTAAGGTACTATGGAAGAATTGTGGGGTGTGGGAGAATGATGTGCCGATTAGAGCCTGGCAGCCCCGTCAGGAGCTTCTGCCGTGGTCTCAGTAAGAGAGGAAGGCAGCCTGTACTCAACTATTGGCCACGGAAACAGAGAGAAGCAGACCCATCTAAAGGAAACGTAGAATGTGGACTGTCGGGCCTCCATGATTGGCTGGATAGAGGAGATGAGAGAAGGCAGGAACCCAATGTGTAATGTCCCTGTGGGACACAGAAAATGGAGATTTGGAAATTGAGGAAGATGGGTGCCCCTTTTGGATGTGCTCAGGGTGCCCTGTGGGAATCCAAGCAGAGGCAGCTGTTCTTCAGCTAGGTGTGCTCGGAGTTGCTGTGGGGTAGGCTGTCAGTCGTAGAAGAAAATGAAATAGCCCTGGAGGGCAGTGGGCCAGGAAGAGAAGCTGGTCTCAGAGCCCTGAGGACATCAGCACAGAAGGCATGGGCAGAGGAGAGAAGCCCCCAGAGACCAGGGGGCGGCAGAATAACACGAGGCAAGCGTGTGTGAGGAGAGCTCAGCAGGACTTGCTGCTGTGGAGTGGCCCAGTGACAGGGAGCCGGAGTGTCCTTGGAAATGAGCAGCATTAGCATTCTTGGTGAGAGCAATGTCCCTGGCGTGGCTGGACAGAAGCCCAACCATTTCTGGTTCAGGACTAAGTAGGCAGGGGAAACGGGAAAACAGATGATACAAAGCAACCCTTCTCATATATCACTTGCCAAGTGAAGGAGGCAGGTTGTGCAATGCGTAGTAAGAGTCCATTTTTGCTTAACCCACTGGCAGCCTGTGCAGTCAGTCCCTAAGGTGTAAGAAGAGGACTTCAGGCAGGTGGTGGCAAACAAGTGGCTATCAGGGCAGCACACCACTGCTCCCAAAGGGGAAGAGTCTGGGGAAATACTATAACACTGGTCTTAGTCATCTTTGTGTGGTAGGAAAACTTAATTTCCTCCTGGTTTTGAGTTTTCATCAAGACTGTAATTTTATAGTTTGGAATTTTACAATAAAAACTTGTTAATTGAAGAAAGTTGGGGAGCCTTGTTTCATATCTTAAATCTGTTGGAGGGACCACAAAGTGGCCAAAAGGATGAGGCCCAGTGGGATGGATTTCTCTTGGGACACAGTCTGGGCCTGCACTGGGCTCAGTTCTGAGAGTCCTCGCTGATGGATGGGCGGCGATACTTGACCTTAGCTGGTTTGGGCTGCCTGTGGAGCCGGCTGGGTTCTGAGGCTGACAGGGGAGGTGGTGGTGGGTGTACTGGTTCACCATGTGCCACCCGATGTCTACTTGTCCACCACCCTCTCTTCTTAGGTGATCATCTTTGCAGATTTCCTGACTTCAGTGATTGCATGGCCTGCAGCAGGTCTGCCTGCATTTTCTTGAAATGTGAACAGTGCTCTGTTTTGCAATTCGATGAATTTCGTTAGAACCCTGCCTTTGTTGTAGTCAGCCTGCAGTGACTGATTATTGTATATTGGACCAAGTCAGACCAAGTGTCTGGAGTCTTCCATGGTCTGGCTCCACCATACTTCAGTTCCCACTCCCCAGCCTCCTAGAGACCGAGGGCTCCAAGCACCTCCATGTCATCTGGATGACCCCGACTGTCATCCACAAACACACGTGGCCAGACTGTGACTTTATCATATGTGCTTCCTGTCTCTCCAAATCTTACCCTTCCAGGGCTCAGCTTAAGTCCTACTTTCTCTGTGACCTCTTCCCTGATGGCCCTATTCTGTCCTCTTTTCCTTCTCTGACTTCAGGCATTTATGGTCTTGTAGAAATGTGTGCTTGTATTTACAGCCTGTGACTCGTGTATAAGCGTAAGCCTGCCGTAGCATCATCCTCTGCTTTGGGGAAGGGACATGGGGCAGCCTCTCCGCCATGTCACCCATGGAAACAGGAGGCACAACATCCTTGGCTGAGACTTGGCTCCCATCCTGCTTTTCTTTTCCAGGACCTTGTTCTTGGTATTGGCCTCTCCTTCCTCATCCATCTCTTCCCCTTGGACTGGGTCATTCCCGCCAGCAAGGAGGTGCTCTCAATAGCTCTTGGCTTTATAAACAAAGAAGTAACCCTGCCCTACCCACATTCTTCTTTCCCTTCTGTCCTGTTTTTCTGCTCCCGTCAGAGAAAAGGTAACGGAGCTGTCCCCAGGCCTTCGTCTTGCTCACTCTCCGGTTTGCTGCAGTCTGTATTTCCTTCCTGCCACTCCCCTGAGAGTGCTCTCCCCGAGGCCACCAAGGACTTCTGTGTTGTGGAACTCCAGTGCACACCTGGCTGCCTGCTCCACCGTCAGCACCTGCTACAGTTAACCACTTCTTGAGCCCCTTTCCTCTCTTGGCTCCTGTGACCCTTCTGCCTGGGTTTCCTTCTGCCTATTGATCACTCCGTCTCTGTCTCCTCAGCCCCTTTCTTGTCTGGGCACCTGTGAGCGTGCCACAGCATTTGGCTCTCTCTCCGGCCTATTTTTTCTCTTTCCCATCGGTATATGCTGGGGAGCCTCAGCGTTCTTCTTCTTCTTTAAGTTGCTCGGGCTTTAAATGTTGTATATGCTCCTGACTCCCAAACCTCTGCCCCAAGTTTCAGACTTGGCTCTCTGGCTGCTGCTTGGCATTTACACATGGGTGCCCAATGGGTATCTCATACTTCACACCTCAGAGTGGGATGTGATCATGTAGGTGTGTGCACACGCCCACAGGCTCCCTCCCACTCACTCTCCTGCCCTGCCTCCCCCCTCCTCCAAGTCCTGCACACTGTGGCACCAAGGAACTTAGGCATCATCATCCTTGGCCACCACTGCTGTCTGTGCAGGTAGGAAACTGTGGAGCTCACTGTGCACTGAATGAACAATGCTGGTTCTTTGCTGCATCCTTTTCTCAGTAATCCTAAGCATTGAATATAATGGAATGAAACATGTTTGGTTTCTCTGTCTAATTTGAATTCTTGGGCTGTCCTTAGCTGAGTGAGAGCACATCTCCTGGGTGCTGACGGACGTGATGTTTCACTGGTTGCTGTCGGTGGTCCGAAGACAAAGAACTGGCCGAGGATGGCAGAAGTGGTCCTCAGCAACAAGTTGTGTGTCAGCTGCCAAGGCGCATTCTCTCGCCCTGCCTGCCCAGGCACGAGTGGTCATCTGTGGTGGCGGCATCATGGGCACATCTGTGGCCTATCACCTGTCCAAGATGGGCTGGAAGGACATTGTCCTTCTGGAGCAGGGCAGGTAAGGATCAGACTGGATGTGGCTTGGGGCTGCACTGCACTCACTGGGCGGGTTCCAACTTTCCCTTTTTTTTGCTAACTAGTCCCACAAATAGCTGATCTCAGTTGTCACCAAGTGGCATGTGGAAGGATCACAGACAGGTGAGACCTCCTTCCTGTGCTTGGTTTTATGATTCCTAATACTCATGTTTTCTGGTTTTTGGAGAGGTGTCCAATTTCCAACACACCAAGTACCTAAAGGGTAGATTTTATTTCAGGCTCACAGCATATCTTGTTCTCTTTTCTATTATCACACAGCAACAGGAATCCTGTAGCTTGAGAGCTTCCTCCCTGAGCTGAAATGGAAATTGCTACCTTCTGCCTTCTATCTGTTCATTTTGCATCTAATTAACATACTACACAGCTGTAGGCCCATGGAACCACTGCACAAATGGAAGATCATCCCACGTTCCCCTGACCTCACACCCAGTGTTCCCTGTGTTAACATCTTAAGTTGGGATTGCTGTTTCAATTGGTGGGCCAATGTGAATACATTCTTACTAACTAAAGCTCATACTTTGCTGGAATATTTTCATTTCCCCTTAATGTCCTTCCCTGTCTAGGTTTTTTATGTTCCATTGTCTACCACAGAATGGACATTTAAAAAATGTGTTTATTTCTGAATAGGCAATACATGTACACAATTCAGAACTGAAAACTGTAAAAGAGGGCACAAGAAAACCTTCCCTCCAATCTCTGACCTCCAGCTGCAAGTTTCCTGGCTGGAGGCAATTTAAGTTCCTTGTGTATCATTCCAGAGACTTCCTACATATGTGAGCAAATAAGTATTAGTTGGTGTGTTAGTGGCATTCCTTTATTTCTTCTCCTTTTTTATCCAAATGGTAACATACCCAAAACACCATCACCTTGTTTTTTTTCTATAGGAGAGTTCTATATTGCTATATAAAAACTTTCTCAATCCTTTTCTATGGCTGTATAGTCTCCCATTGTGTAGGCAAACCCCATAATGTTCAATCCATCTCATGTTGGTGAACATTTAGGTTGTTTCCATCTTTTGACATTATGAACAGTGCTGTAATGAGGACTTTGAACTTGTTGCATTCTCAGATATGTGAGTCCACCTAATAGCATTTTGGGTCCGTCCCACAGGCTGGCTGCTGGCTCCACGAGGTTCTGTGCTGGCATCCTGAGCACTGCCAGGCACTTGAGCATCGAGCAGAAGATGGCAGACTATTCAAACAAACTCTACCATCAGTTAGAGCAAGAAACAGGGATCCAAACAGGTAGGCAGGTGACCTACCACTTGCTAATATGCTCTCCCCCAGTCTTTTTTCCCTCAGTATTGTGTTGATCGCATGCCACATTTCCCTGGTGAGCTGGTAAGGAAACTTGAGTTTCAGTGTGGGCTCTGCCACTAGTCAGGGTATTTACTGCCTTGTGAAGGTCACATAGCTTGTCGAGCTGTCGTCAGTTCCCCTATCAATTAAGGGGATGAGTCAATATCCCAGATCCTTTTCAGATCCTGTAATTCTTATGATATGAAATTTCCTGGACCATTTCCTCTGTATTTCACCCATTGTAATATAGTAAGTGACATTTGGCTCCTAAGTAAAGAGAAGGAGGAAGCACTTAAGATTAGGTGCTTGACACAGATGACAAGTAGTGACTCTGTGGCACCTTACTACACTGATGGACAGTGACTGCAATGAGGTATGGGGGGGACTTGATAATATGGGTGATTGTAGTAACCATATTGTTTTTCATGTGAAACCTCCGTAAGAGTGTATATCAGTGATACCTTAATATAAAAAAAATGAAGATGAGGTTATGGATTAAAGATGGCGGCCTGAGAGGTGAGACAGAGGCTTCCTCCTAAAACCACATATAATATGAAAATATAATTAATACAACTAATCCTGAAAGAGCACAGGAAAAGGACTGCGCCAGACTGCATACACCTGGAGAAAAGAGCAGACCTCACGGAACAGGGTAACGTACCAAAGCTGTCGCATGGCAAGACCCAAGCCCTTCCCCTACCCCAGCTCACCGGCAGGAGGAAGACAAATGGAGCAGGGAGGGAGTGGAGGCCTGGGACTTGTGAATACCTAACTCTGGATCTGCTCTGGGAGCACAAACTTACATTTCATGGTGCTTTCATGATACACTCGTGATTAGAGGATTGGAAAGCTAAGACAGGCAGAATTCCTGGAGAGACTGAGATTCCAGCTGCTTGTGGAAAGCAGGGATCCATATCTGGCTGCTCTGGGACAAAAGAAAAGTGAGCAGTCTGAGAGACTTCATAACAAGGAAGCCCTTAGAAAGAGGGCTGCAAAAGGGGCAAGGATTGCACAGAGCTTACTGCTCAGGAGACAGAACAGATAGACACAATTGCATGGATGCAGTCTGGCTAGCAGGTTGGGAGCTTTCACGATTTCCAGGTGCTCCAGCTCCCTGGCTGGCTACACAGCTCCAAGGACACCCTCTGTGATAGGCAGCCTACTGCACCTTTCTCCCGGCTAGCCCCACCTGGCTCCCAAACTGGCAAACCCTACCCTGGCATTAGGCCAGCCAGAGGGAAGATCTGTCTACAGCAACTACAAACGCAAAGCATAGAGGCTTATACCTGTGTGCTTGGGCCACTGGTTCAGCAATGGAGGCAGGCATAGCAGCCAGAAAGCAGGAAACAGCTCTTTCCTTCCCCCCAGGCACCAATACGACTCCCCTGGGACCACCAACATTGCTTCAGGGGCTGAGCAGCTCCAGAGAGTAGAGCTTCTGGACACGAGAGGGCGCCATATACAAATATGAAACGCCAAAGGAATCTGGTTCAGAGTAAAATTAATGTAACTCCTGAGAAAGATGACATGGACCTCATGACTCTTCCTGAGAGGGTTTCAAAATAAAAATGATTAACGTGCTCATGGAGGTATGGAAAGATATTCAAGAACTCAGGAATGAATTCCAGTCAGAGATCCAATTGTTGAAGAGCACAATGGAGGGTATTAAAAGCAGATTAGATATGGTGGAGGAGACAATAAATGAAATAGAAACTAGAGAAGAGGAATACAAAGAAGCTGAGGCACAGAGAGAAAAAAGGATCTCTAAGATTGAAAGAATATTGAGAGAACTGTGTGACGAATCCAGATGGAACAATATTCGCATTATAGGGGTACCAGAAGAAGAAGAAGAGAGAGAAAGGGATAGAAAGTGTCTTTGAGGAGGTAATTGCTGAAAACGTCCCCAATCTGGGGAAGGAGATAGTCTCTCAGGCCATGGAGATCCACAGATATCCCAACACAAGGGACCCAAGGAAGACAACACCAAGACATATAGTAATTAAAACGGCAAAGATCAAGGATAAGGACAGACTACTAAAAGCAGCCAGAGAGAGAAATAAGATCACATACAAAGGAAAACCCATCAGGCTAACATCGGACTTCTCAACAGAAACCTTACAGGCCAGAAGAGAGTGGCATAATATATTTGATGCAATGAAGCAGAAGGGCCTGGAACCAAGATTACTTTATCCGGCAAGATTATCATTTAAATTTGAAGGAAGGATTAAACAAATTCCAGATAAGCAAAAGATGAGGGAATTTACCTCCACAAATCATCTCTCCAGTCTATTTTGGAGGGACTGCTGTAGATGGAAGTGTTCCTAAGGTTTAATAGCTGTCACCAGAGGTAATAAAACCACAGTGAAGAAAGTAGAACAGTTAATTACTAAGCACATGCAAAATTAAATTAACTATCCCCAAAGTAAATCAAGGGATAGAGAAAGAGTACAGAATAGGGTATCTAATATATAAAGAATGAAGGAGGAAGAAAAAGGAGGAGAAAAAGGAAAGAACCTTTAGATTGTGTTTGTAATAGCATATTAAGTGAGTTAAGTTAGACTCTTAGATAGTAAGGAAGTTAACCTTGAATCTTTGGTAACCATGAATCTAAAGCCTGCAATGGCAATAAGTACATACCTATTGATAATCACCCTAAATGTAAATGGACTGAATGCACCAATCAAAAGACACAGTTATAGAATGGATTAAAAAACAAGACCCAGCTATATTCTGCCTACAAGAGACTCACTTCAAACCCAAAGACACACACAGACTAAAAGTGAAGGGATGGGAAAAAATATTTCATGCAACTAATAGGGAGAAAAAAGCAGGAGTTGCAGTACTTTTATCAGACAAAATAGACTTCCAAACCAAGAAAGTCAAAAGAGATAAAGAAGGACATTACATAATGACAAAGGGGTCAATCCAACAAGAAGATATAACCATTATAAATATCTATGCTCCCAACACAGGAGCACCTACATATGTGAAACAAATCCTAACAGAATTAAAAGGGGAAACAGAATGCAATGCATTCATTCTAGGAGACTTCAGTATGCCATTCACTCTGAAGGACAGATCAATCAGACAGAAAATAAGTAAGAGACAGAGACACTGAACAACATATTAGGACAAATGGACCTAACAGACATCTACAAAACTCTACACCCAAAAGCAGCAGAATACACATTCTTCTCAAGTGCACATGGAACATGGAACATTTTCAAGAATAGATCATATACTAGGCCACAAAAAGAGCCTCACTAAATTCAAAAAGATTGAAATTGTACCAACCATTTTCTCAGACCACAAAGGTATGAAACTAGAAACAAATTACACAAAGAAAATGAAAAAGCCCACAAACACATAGAGGCTTAATAGCATGCTTCTAAATATCAATGGATCAATGACCAAATAAAAACAAAGATCAAGCAATATATGGAGACAAATGACAACAATAATTCAACACTGCAAAATCTGTGGGACGCAGCGAAGGCCATGCTAAGAGGGGAGTATATTGCAATACAGGCCTACCTCAGGAAAGAAGAACAATCCCATATAAGCAGTCTAAACTCACAATTAGTGAAACCAGGAAAAGAAGAACAAATGAGGCCCAAAGTCAGTAGAAGGAGGGACATAATAAAGATTAGAGCAGAAATAAATACAATCGAGAAGAATAAAACAATAGGAAGAATCAATGACAGCAAGAGCTGGTTCTTCAAGAAAATAAACAAAATAGATAAACCCCTAGCCAGACTTACCAAGAAAAAAAGAGAGTCTGCACATATGAACAGAATCAGAAATGAGAAAGGAAAAATCACAATGGACACAATAGAAATACAAAGAATTATTAGAAAATACTATGAAAAATTATATGCTAACAAACTGGATAACCTAGAGGAAATGGATAACTTTCTAGAAAAATACAACCTTCCAAGGCTGACGAAGAAACAGAAAATCTGAACAGACCAATTACCAGCAATGAAATTGAACTGGTGATCAAAGAACTACCTAAGAACAAAACTCCTGAACCAGATGGCTTCACCGCTGAATTTTATCAAACATTTAGTGAAGACCTAACACCCATCCTCCTTAAAGTTTTCCAAAGAGTAGAAGAGGGAATACTTCCAAACTCATTCTGTGAGGCTAGCATCACTCTAATACCAAAAAACAGGCAAAGATGCCCCTAAAAAAGAAAATTACAGACCAGTATCCCTCATGAACATAGATGCAAAAATACTCAACAAAATATTAGCAAACCGAATTCAAAAATACATAAAAATAATCATCTATCATGACCAAGTAGGATTTAATCGAGGAGTGCAAAGATGGTACAACATTTGAAAATCCGTCAACATCATCCACCACAACAACAAATAGAAGCACAAAAACCACATGATCATCTCCATAGATGTTGAAAAAACATTTGACAAAATTCAACATCCATTCATGATAAAAACTCTCAACAAAATGGGTATAGAGGGCCAGTACCTCAACATAAGAAAGGCCATATATGACAAACTCACAGCCAACATCATACTTAACAGGGAGAAGCTGAAAGCTTTTCCTTTAAGATCGGGAACAAGACAAGGATGCCCACTCTCCCCACTTCTCTTCAACATAGTTCTGGAGGTCCTAGCCACAGCAGTCAGACAACACAAAGAAATAAAAAGCATCCATATTGCTAAGGAAGAAGTCAAACTGTCCCTGTTTACAGATGACATGATATTATTGTACATAAAATCCCTAACGAATCCACTCCCAAACAACTAGATCAAATATCTGAATTCAGCAAAGTTTCAGGATACAAAATTAATACACAGAAATCTGTGGCATTCCTATACACTAACAATGAACTAGAAGAGAGAAAAATCAGGAAAACAATTCCATTCACAATTGCATCAAAAAGAATAAAAACCTAGGAATAAACCTAACCAAGGAAGTGAAAGACCTATACTCTGAAAACTACAAGACACACATGAGAGAAATTAAAGAAGATACCAATAAATGGAAACACATCTGTGCTCATGGATGGGAAGAATTAATATTGTCAAGATGGCCATCCTGCCTAAAGCAATCTATAGTTTCAATGCAATTCCTATCAAAATACCAACAGCATTCTTCAAAGAACTAGAGAAAATCATTCTAAAATTCATATGGAATAACAAAAGAGCTCGAATAGCCAAAGCAATTCTGAGAAGGAAGAATAAAGCTGGGGAGATTATGCTCCCCAACTTCAAGCTCTACTACAAAGCCACAGTAGTGAGGACAATTTGGTACTGGCACAAGAACAGACCCATAGACCAATGAAACAGACTAGAGAGCCCTGATATAAACCCAACCATGTATGGTCAATTAGTATATGATAAAGGAGCCATGGACATACAATGGGGAAATGACAGCCTCTTCAACAGCTGGTGTTGGCAAAACTGTACAGCTACATGCAAGAGAATGAAACTGGATTATTGTTTAACCCCCCACACAAAAGTAAACTCAAAATAGATTAAAGACTTGAATGTAAGTCATGAAACCATAAAACTTAGAAGACAACATAGGCAAACATCTCCTGAATATAAGCATGAGCAACTTCTTCCTGAATGCATCTCCTCGAGCAAGGGAAACAAAAGCAAAAATGAACTCATGGGACTGCATCAAACTAAAAAGTTTCTGTATGGCAAAGGATAAATAAATAAATAAAAATGAAGTGATTGATAGTTAAATCATTGTTGGACCCACTGAACTTCACCATTGTGTGCTATTAAGGCTATTTCTGACTAAAAAGCTTAAACATACATGTCTTTTTTTTTTTTTTTTTTTTTAGGACAGCAAGGTACAGGCTTTTATTTAGAAATAAAGTGAGAGGACAGAGCTCCCAGCTCATGCCAGGAGGGAACAAGAGAGTCCCCATACGTGTCTTTTTGTCTGCATAATTAGGGAGAAAGGATACAGGGACTTAGAAGCTAAATAGAAAGGGAATAAGAGGAACTGTTGCAGGACCAGGAAAACTGCTGCACAGAGGGGTGCTGAACAATAACAAGGGCAGTTTCTGGTGAGGTGGTGGGCTTGCCGGAAGCCCAGAGTCAAGCCTGGTCTCATGGCTGATGAAGGCATTTGATGACCACACTGATTGTCATGAGGGGCTAGTGAGGCCCAGTGATGGAATTCAGGACACTTGCCTATGTGAGGATTGTGCTTTTGAAGACCTTGCAGAATCCAAATCATAATAATTCAAGACTGATCCTTACAAAGGATGGCAGCTTTTTCTATTTGCCACCTAAAGTGGCTCTGCTATGTGATTGTAGCGTAAGCACAGTTTCTGGTTTCCTTTGTCAGCCAACTTAGGAATTGTGACGCATACAGGACAGTTTTAGTTAGGGAAGGTGGGATTTGGATTATTCAAAATTCTGATCACAGAGTAAGGTTTTATAACAGTTGTCTCATGTAATTCCTACTTTCATGAAGTGTAACCTTTTTTGTAAATTACAGAATAAGATTGAAAGTGCAGTAGCTGAGATCTGATGGACATGGAAGTAGAGAGAGGAGACGCCAGGAGAGGAGCTAGAGGTGGGGAAGGAGGAGGAGCTAGAGGCGGGGAAGGAGGAGGCCATGTCTTCTTGGGCACATAAGCAGGGCCAGGGCCAGGGGGAGCAAGGCAAGCCAGGCTCCCGGGATGACCCCACGCTGTCACAGTGCCGAGAGGGAGAGCCTCCTGGACATGGCACCCTGGGCACCTGGCTTGCCTCACCCTGGTCCCTGCCCAGTATGTGAGCCTGACTCTGCAGGGTGCCATCAACTTGGCTCAGTTTCCTGTTGAGAGGCAGCAGCTGGGGAGTGAACATAGTGGAAGTGATTCCTGCTACAGCACCATCGCTGGCTTTTATTAGGGAAGACGCTTGCTACAGGTAGGACAGGCAGGGTTGGATTTAATTTGCTGGCAACAAGGAACTTGAATTAGATATTAAGTAGGGTTTGAGTCAGAAAATGGGCCCACATAATGGGCCTAGAGATGGAACTGCTGACTCTTGGGCCTTGGGTTGCTCAGCTGGTTGGATTCTAGAGGAAACCTGTAGGGTAATAAGCTTCTTTTCTGTAAGGAAGTTAGACTGGCTTTACTTCTAGGTCACCATCTGGAACCCCTTATTGGGCCTGGTACCTCCCATGTGGATGTGGGGCAGTGAGGAAATCAGGGAAGGGAGAATAAGGGGGTCACCCTCAGTCCCTCATCCGCACTGCGGTGCCCAGTGGTGCAGTGAGAGATGATGGGGAGACCTCCCTGCTGGGGAATTCTGTGATCTGACACACTGGACGGTGTTCCCTACCACAATCACTATCGTTCAGTGGACTGCTTTTGAGACACTAAATAAAGACAAGCGACATATGTACAGCCTAGATTTAATAAGATATATGCTGAACCCCAGAAAACAGCTCACTTGTGTGAGGTGTATGCTAACTGCTTGTTAGTCAGTATTACTGGGTGACTGCAAGAGGCCTGATCCCCTGACTAGGCACTGTCAGTTCCTGGAGTTCCAGGGCACGTGTGATATAACTTCTGCCATGCAAATGAATGTGATAATCTAAAGGTCTGAATACCCTTTTGAAAGTATTCTGTATTTGATTTGATCTTATAATAAGAAAGGGTCATTATTTTATAGATGAAGAACTTCAGATGCCGGGAGATTAAACCATTTTCCAAGTTAGTGACAGATCAACTTTTAAAAATTACTTAGTGGGTTAAAAGGAACTTTTAAAAAATCTGAAACATATATATGTAAATTTATATCCGTATAAAACATGAACATCCTCCCCACTGAATACCCACGCAAAGCTTACTGCTGTGTTTAACTTGTCCCTTCCCAACTGCTTTTTCTGTATGTGTATGCAGGTACACATTTTTGAACCAATACACTGAGGTGGTATTAAGCCTGTTATTATATACCACCTTTTGTCCACTTAAAAATGTTGTGCAGGAAAATACACATGCATGAGGTTATTTGTTATAATATTGTTTAACTGCAGATGTAGGGATGCAATTGTGAATGTCCACACTTAGGCTGGTTGAATTAATGGCACACAGGACTGCTAGGCAGAGGGGAGAGGGGGACGGCGACACCTGCAAACTGCGTGGAGTGAGTTCTGGGATGCTTTGTTCAGTGAGAACAACAAAGTATAAAAAGAGCACATATAATGTGCTACTTTGGTGTAAGAAATATGGGAGGATACACTTAAATTTTTGCAAAAAAAGTACAAGAAGGATAAGGCAGAGGTGACTGAGCTTGGTGACTTTCATGGGTAAGTGGGAGATGGTGCAGGGGTGGGGACAGTGATATTTCTGCATTTGCTCCTTGTGGTTTTGACTTTTAGAACCGTGTTAGTATTTTGCATACTCCAGTATAAACCAGAACATCAAGGGTGAGGGAAACCTGCGGTGGAATACTACCCAAGCTGCCATCAGAGCCCAGCTGGACTTCAGATGAACAGCAACTGCACTGGAGGGGAGGAAGGACTGGCCTGGGCAATATGGGGCCCCAGTGTGCTGACTGTGGACCCTCAGTCTGCAGACGAAGAGAAGTGTGGACTTTGACCACCTTTAGCAAGATTCTGTGTTTTTCTCAGTGTTGCTGTGTCAGTGTCTGGCCATCTCTATTCTAGGATTGAGCACCCAGGCGACTATACTAAGGACAAAGGGGTTCAGGCTTCTTGCTGGGGGGAAGGGAGTCGCAGCGTGGAAAGGAGGGTGGCAGGAAGAGCCCCGTGGGGCTGGACTGGAATTGCAGGCGACGGCGGTAGTGTTCAGTCACAGCTTTGGTCAGAGCAGGAGTCCCAAGGGGGCCGTTCACAGCTGTGTTGGCACAGAGGGCTTAGAGGTGGTGGTGGAACCTGAGGGGCATAAACACACCAGTGCCCAGATCTGGGTTTTGGAGGATGTTCTCACCTAAAAGGACGCTTCAGAGCTTCTTGGAGAAATGACTGGTTCCTGGCTGGTGCCGGGGCAGTACACACTAGTGATGGAGACACGCCACAGGGCACAGGAGCCGGCTGGAGGGCCTCTTCCTCGTCCAGTGTGGGATAATGGGAGCAAGAAAGTAAATGACAGCCGTGGGTTATAACCCAGTGTGTAAAGGAGGACTCCATGAATCCACACTGATAAAGTTAGTTAAATTAAATTAGGGGGAAGGAGAAACTGTACCTTACTAAGGAACAACAGCTAATGAATGTAAAGGAATGATGGCATGAGCAAACCACCATTCGGCCTCCATCATAGTGGTACTGTTTTCAGGACAGAATTGCCAACGGATGCTGTAACTACTGGATGGAAACATGATGAAGCGGGATACTTATTCTAGAATTATCTTCCCACAGGCCACTTGTTAATTTACAAAGGGGAAAACAGTAACTGTACCCTGGAGAAACCTGGCAGAGGATGCCTTAAGTATGTGGTCCAGCTTAACATTGCCAGAAGTAGGAAAGAGTCATGGCAGAAGGAAAGGGCATCGCATCTGGGGTGGTCCTGCCAAAATGCATGACCTGTGTCTCCTCACAAGGAACTCAGACTAACCCAAAGTGAGAGATGTTCTGCAAAATGCCTGACCTGTACTGTCAAAGTCAAGAAGAGAGAGCATGAGGAATTGCTCCAGATCGAAGAGGACCCAGGAGAAAAGACAGCTAAACACAGCGCCTGCCCCAGGATTGGATCATGGACCAGAGGCCTAGAGGGAGAGCACTTCATTAGGACAGTCAATGAAATTTGAACTCGACTGGGGGTTGGATAATAGTATTGTTCTTTTTACTGGCTTTCCAGCTTTTCCTTAAGTTTGGAATTATAATGAAAAAGTTACTCCTCCCCCAGTAATCACCCAGGGAGCTTTTTAAAAGTGCTGGTGCAGGGATCCCACCTTCAGATTCTGAGTCATAGTTTAATTTGCTGATTTGGGGTGAAACTTTGGGCATAGATAATTTAGAAGCTTCTCAGCTGATGCACAGCCAGGCTTGAGAACCATTGCATATTGGAATTACCTGTGTCAAGGCCTCACCCTGAACGCATAGAATCAGGATGTCTGGGGGTGGGGCCCAAGCCCAGGCAATTAAACAGACAATTCCCAAGTGATTCTAATGTGCAGGAAGGCCTGAGAATAACTGACTTAAGTAAAATTGAAATTCAACTGACAAGTCATAGTCTTCAACTCCAAGGCTGGTATCTCTGAACCAACCAAATATATTGGCTTACATTTTCAGGACTGGAAAATAACCATCTGCTTGCTTCTCAAGCCATCCAAATTCTGCCTGTCCTCAAATATCCTGATACATCAGTCAGTACTTCACGCAGCGTCCATTCAAGACCGTTCAGCCCACATGGCTCTTGTCTCTCCCAAGTTTTCACCTTACCTTTTATCAGTGCTGTTTGTTAGGCAGTTTTTCACATGCTCTTCATACCATCTTTTGAGTCTGGAATTATCCCCCTATTATGTGTTCAGTTCTTATTTCT
Source organism: Manis javanica (assembly GCF_040802235.1). NCBI lineage: Eukaryota > Metazoa > Chordata > Mammalia > Pholidota > Manidae > Manis > Manis javanica. The sequence continues at coordinate 53,021,294 of NC_133172.1, forward strand.
GAAAATACAGAAACATTTTTAATAATAGTTAAATAACAGTGTAGTCTAGGCTGCTGTCCATATTGGCAAATGCTCAGTGTCCACCAATCCGTCTGTTTCCTTGTTTGTAAGTGAGGAGTCAGGTTCCACGGCATGTGCATCCCATAGTCGGTCTACCAGCTTCCCATTCCCTGACAGCTGTCAGTTTCATTTTCTTTTTCTTCATAAAGGTGATTCAGTAAACACTCTTGTCTGTATATCTTTAATGTCTCTTGCTATTTCTAAAGGTTAGATTTCTGGAAGGTGGATGACTTGAGCAAGGGGTGTGTCATATAACCTTGGATGGGTATTGCCAAATCGTCCTCCAAAAGGGTTGTACCTTCTCACCATCAGTGTGTCTGAGTGCTTATTTCTTTACAGTCTTCTCAGAGTTGAGTATTTTAATTTTTACTAATCAGAGAGATGAAAAGTTAACCAGATTTTAATTTACATCTTTCAGTGAAACATTATTTCATAGGTTTATTGGCCACTTACATTTCTTCTTTAACTTGCCACAATACCGTGTATGACTACCTTTTTTTTCTTACTGAATGTAAGTTTTGTTTCATGGCTCTTAACTGCTGCTAAAGTGTATTATATGTCAGAAAGCTCCATACCCAACTGTGAGAGTCTTCTGTGGGAGAATACTGGAATTTTAATCTTGGTAATGGGTGGTAAGTCATTATGGTATGTGGTTCTGTTTGAGGAGCATGATTCAGTATAGTGTAACGTGATGTGTTATGTAGTTCATGTACAGTGGTGCTCTCCTAGATGTGATCTTTGGTAGTGAGCAGAAAATAACTATCTGTCTCAAGGTAAAAATCAGAACACAGCCCACAGATCACTGGCCAGTTTGCTGTACTCACCTGGGATATCTACCGATTTTTAAAAACCAGTCTCTGAAATATCAGTTCTCAAAACTGATACATTCTTGTCCTGTCAGTGAAGGGCATATTTATCTGATACTCTCAAAATAAATAAGGAAAATATTTAAATCCTCACTATAGCTCCTTTTCAAAAGGTACCTGACTGAGTCAGCGTTTTCCTCTTAAGAACTGAGAGTCATTGCAATTTAGGAGGATGGTCACTCACCCAAGACCAATAATGGTTGTGTCAGGTATGCTGATTGCAAACAACAGGAATCAACTCTGGCTAACTTGGGCAAGGAGTTTGCTGGAAGGCCTTTGGGGGCCAGTAGAGTTGGCAGGCCATCTGGAGGCAGCATGGAGGCCAGGATGTGGGGTGCTCACAGCAGACAGTCCCTCAGCTGGCAAAGGAAGGGGCTGGCCAGCACACTGCTGCTCCTGAGATGAGTGACCCCCAGCCATTTACCCGCTTGTGGACACTGAACATTCTGGGGGGGTCTGATTGGCTGAGCTTGGTCACATGCCCACTGGCTGTACTGGGAAAGGAGAGGGAGTGTCCAACCCCTGGGGACTGGTGGTGTTGAGAGGCCTTCACCAAGGGTTCCATTCCCACCAAAACTTGGAGGAAGAATCCTAACGAGGGAAGAGTAGAGGTGGATTACCCTACGAAAGATCTTTTAGCAATGGTGTTTTTCAGTTTTACTTTAAAGAGTGGTTTTATGTACATTAAAGTCTCTTCATCCTCATGAAACTCTGAGCTGAGGTTTAGATGGTGGCAGTGTCAGGACGCCTCGCAGGTCTTCAAACTTACAGTCTAGCAGGCTTGCCTCTCTGCCACCCTCCATTTGCCCTGGTCTGCCTCAGTTTGGTCTGGTGTTTCTTGCAGGTTACATAAGGACAGGCTCAGTCTTTCTGGCCCAAACTCAGGACCGGCTGATCTCCCTGAAGCGCATCAACTCAAGGCTGAAGTACGTATGAGGCAAGAAGCCTGACCCGACTTTACGGTCAGACGGAACTCTGCCAGGGGGCCAGTGCATGTCATTGTCCCCTTGTGTTCTGTGGCAGTGTTATAGGCATCCCTTCTGAGATCATCTCCCCCAAGAAAGTGGCCGAACTACACCCTCTCCTCAATGTGCACGACCTGGTGGGGGCCATGCACGTGCCTGAGGATGCAGTGGTGTCCTCCGCTGACGTGGCTCTTGCCCTGGCAAGTGCTGCCTCCCAGAATGGTAAGCAGGCTTTTGGGTTAGGGAAGCGATTACCTGGGAAAGTGTCTCACAGTAGGCAGTGACAACAACTCTGCTTCCCCTTTGAAATGCTGGCTCTTAATGGTGTTTGTTTTAATGTAATACCTTTGGGTAAGTATTTTCCCTCAGGGCCATGCTTTTCTTATTAAAGCCCTAATAAATTGCTTTTAGTCTGATTAATGCACTTCAGACTCAAGGGAGTCCCCACCCCCACCAGCAGAACTTGAGAAGCTCAGGGTCAGAACACACCTCAGGGATTTCATCTGCAGCTTGGACCATGTGCCATGTTAGAATGAATGAGGGGAAGACTACTCAGTTTCCCTAGTGTTACACACTTTGGATGAACTGATTCATGATGCAGATTTAAGATGCCCTGTTTGGGTTTTTTCTTCTCTGCCCCTTTGTGATTCCTGGAATCTGATTGGATGCCAATGTTACCTAGCTTCAGTCTTGGGAAGGGCCCATTTATACAGTCTCAGGATGTGGTTCTGAGGAGTGTTTTGTTTTTTTAAATTAAAGCATTAACCTGGCTTTTGCAGTGTTTCTTATGAGTTGAGAATCCACTTGCAGATGCCTTAATTCTGGATCAGTGGAGGATGGACTCACCGATCCTTTCTTTACCTTGTAACAGGTGTTCAGATCTATGACCGGACAAGCATTCTCCATGTAATGGTCAAAAAAAGTCAAGTTACTGGCGTGGAGACAGATAAAGGACAGATCGAATGCCAGTATTTTGTCAACTGTGCTGGTCAGGTAGGTTAGAAACAATACTGGGTCACTTATTTCCTTATCTGACTTCAATCCCCAGGATTTTTTGTTGCACAGATGTAGGATTAACATTCTGATAGAAAGAGACATTGGGGCCACATTCTTTCTTGTTTGGACTGGAAAACTCAGAATTCTTGTACTTCAAGTCAGAAACCTATAGCTATTCCTCAGATAGACGCCCCTGTGCCCTGCCCTTGTGAAGTGGTGCTATCCTGGTCAGAAAGGCTGGGAAACATCTGGGCATTGACATAAATCCTTGCTATTGGGTCTTTCTCTGGAGGTTCCTTTCATCCTACAACCTAACAGTAAAGTATGAGGCTGCTTTACTGTGGCAGGAGCATGGATTCAGCTCAAACATTCAGCTGCTTCTACTTTTAAGGCAGCTTGGTCCCTTGCCTTCCACTCTACAGTCTTAGGGTGACCTAGGAAAACTTTTTGCCGTGTGAAGTTCATTTATGTTTGGTATTTGGGTTGGTAGCTGAGGCCAAGCACTTTGTTAAAGGGGCCTCACTTACTCTCCAAGAGCTCCTTCTACTAGCTGGTAAATCTTTCTGTCTTGATCTAACAGGACTTCTAATGACTTAAAACGTCGACTGTTGCTCCCCATCCCAATAATTGAACAAAAGCAGGCTAGACTTGGCTTCCCACACCTGACATTGTAGCCAGAACACACACAAGCCACTTGAAATTAAACACCTTTCAAGTGGCTGAACTTGCTCATGTGTCTTTCTGTTCCTCTTCCCACCCACAAATAAATCTGTCCGTTTGTAGTGGGCATACGAGCTTGGTCTGTCCAACGAGGAGCCGGTTAGTATCCCGTTACATGCCTGCGAACACTTCTACCTTCTGACTCGCCCCTTGGAGACCCGTCTGCAGAGCAGCACACCAAGTGAGGACTTACACTTTGTTTTTAATCTTGTTTCCTTGCCACTGTTCTGTCCTCTGAAAGGAAGACTTTCTGCTAAGAACAGATTGTCTCAAAAGAGTCTTGTCTTTCCCAGAGCATTGTTACGAGGAGGTGGACCCCATGCTGACTTTGTTTTAAGCACCCTTTATGAAGGGATGGCCAGTCGGGCATTCCACCTCGCGGTATTTTTGTTGGTTTCTCTTTGCAAGCTAAGTACCATCCCCAGCAGAGGCCTACATTGAGACTGTTTGGATTGGAACCCGGAGTTGCTGACTCGAACGCTCTCCACCGCAGAGCTGTCCTGGGGAAGCTGCAGACTCACGCTGTTCTGCGGCCCTGGGCCCCCGAGGAGGGGTTTGCTATCACTCTGGAGGCCTCCGGGCCTTTAGGGACCCAAGGCCTAGGTGGGCTCTGCGGCCCCACCCCGTGCTGGTGGGCTCTCACGTGGCACGGCGGCAGTTCTGCAGTTTGCCTGTGAGGGCCAGTTAGAGCTTCTAGGTAACCAGTGGAGGTAGGGATAGGCTGAGGACGTCCCCACTGTCGCCCTGAGAGGAGGATCCTCCCCTGGGACCTTGAAAGGCACTGGAAAGCCTGCCTGTGTCCCCTGGAGGCTGTTTCATTAATAAAGCCAACAGTGGGTGTTTTGTTTTCATTCTCTGTCTATTTCGAAAGCTAGCTTACCTCTAATCCCTTTGTCTCTTCTACGCCCCACTCCCTTATCATCTCTCTCCCTCAGCTGTTGTGGATGCTGATGGAAGAATTTATATTCGCAACTGGCAGGGTGGCATCTTATCTGGGGGCTTTGAGAAGAACCCGAAGCCAATTTTCACTGAGGGCAAAAACCAGCTGGAGATACAGAATCTACAGGAAGACTGGGATCACTTTGGTGTGTGAACTAGATGATAGTGATATTGTCCTATTTGTCTAAGATGTTAGGTTTTCCAGGACCTTTGTGAGAATAGCTCCTCATTTGATCTTTTTTTTTATTTTTATTTTTTTTATTTTGGTATCATTAATGTACAATTACATGAGCAACATTCCTCATTTGATCTTTGGAACAACCCCACATGGTGGAGACAGAGGCCGGTCTAGAGTTGGCCTGGTCAGGGATGCACTAACCGGGTAGCATGTTCGGGGGACTGAACTCTGGTAAGGGACCTTTGGCTCATTACTCATTGACCTAAAGTCACTGCTGAAATTTTAGGCTGGGAGGAGGCCTTTTTGTAGGACATGATATAAGATGGACGACATTTATAGAACATAGAATTGTGTTCCTATGGTCTTTGACTCAATTTCTTTCTTTTAATGGAATAATATTCAACATACAATGTATTAGTTTCAGGTGTATGTCATAGTGATTTGATATTTACATACTCAGTTTTTTAGTAACTTTATGTACTGAATAGTTAATATAGTCACATGGTCCCAAATCCAAAAGATATGGAAGGGTCTGTAGTGAGGAGCTGCCGTCCCACCCTGGCTGGACATTTTAAACAATAATCTCTCTATTGTGGGCAATTTTAAACTCTTAAAAGTGGAGAGAATAGCATGAAGAACCCACCATGTCCCCAGACGATGGACTTCCTGTGAAACAGGCTCAGGGTCGGTCTGTCTGCTGGGGCCCATCCAGCTGCAGCTCTCACTGCGAACCTCTCTGGGTGCCGCTGAAGGGCTTCTCTGCAAGCGCTGAGCGCCTGGGGATTCTTCTCTGCAGCCACATGCGGAGTTTGCTCTGCACAGCTCCTTGCCTTGCTGAAGAGTACCTTCCTTCTCAGTCTTGATGCCAAGTACTTCGTAGCTGCGCCCCGAAATGGCACCAAGGTGTCTGCTTTCTGATCAAGGGCCCAATTGGCTCTCCTTAGAAAAACCTCGTCTGAGAGAATTTCTGAAAGGAGGGTGAGTGGAAGAGGCTGTGAGCTGTAAACTCCCTCAGCTGAGCGCTCCGTCTGGGTTTGTGTTTACTGCTCAGAGCCCCTGCTGAGCTCCCTCCTGCGCAGGATGCCAGACCTGGAGCCGCTGGAGATCCTGAAGTTGGTGAACTGCCCCGAGACCTTCACTCCGGACATGAGGTGCATCATGGGCGAGGCTCCCTCGGTGCAGGGCTACTTCGTCCTGGCGGGAATGAACTCTGCAGGCCTTTCGTTTGGTGGAGGAGCTGGCAGGTCAGTCTCAGCTTGGGGGGCTTCCTCCTGTCCAGACTGACTTGTAGTTGATGTGGTGTGATGTGTTTAGTCTGGTATGTTAGTAAGAGGGGGATATGTGCAATTTGAGAGTTGTCCCCCATCTCCTAGTCCAGAAATGACATTGTGCAAGACGCTTTTGGAACTCCTCGTTTGGAATTAGCCATGGAGCCTGTGGGACGATCTTTTTGTTCTTTCACTCCTAGCAAATGATGGTCCTTTGAGTATGTAATTGAGCTTGGAAACATCCAAGTGTGGTGAGAAAGATGATCATGCTGAGTAATCTAAGTTTCATTTAAAAATAGGTGCTAAGAAAATGAGCCTGTGATGACAGAACAAGTACTATGTGATTCGACCTTCATGACATACTTAGAGTAGTCCATAGAGACAGACAGACAGTAGAATGGTGGCTGCCTGGGGTCAGGGACGGAGAGTGACTGCTTAATGTGTAGAGTTTCATTTTGGGAAGATGGGCGGCGTTGCAGAGCTCGATAGTGTTGATGGTTACTCTGCAGTCTGAATGCACCTAACACCACAGGACTGTCCACTTGAAAATGGTGAAGATGGCCTGTTCTGTGTTCTGTGTATTTTACCACAATTGAAGAAACTTTTTTAATTCATGAAGCCATTTTTCTGAAGTGACTTGTAGAATGGCTCTGAAAAAGTTATGGACGAGGAGTAAGAAAAAACATTCGGAGCAGAAGAGGTGTGGTCAGACAACTATATACCCCTATGAGGTGACTGTTTTAACTCACAGGATGTATAAATTAGGGTACATTTATTGTATGCATATCTTATTACTTCCTCATAGACAGGGCTTATGTCTTAAAACATTTCTAGAGAATCTTATTCGAACTAAAATCCTCATAGTGGTCTTGTGAGAGCAGTAGATGGATCCAGGTGTATTTCTTCTGGGGGCCAGGATTGCCCCACTTGTCTGTGATGTGAAAGGATCTTGGATTCGGGTGGTTCTTGAGTCCTAGTGTAGTGCTGAGTGTCACATCTGAGGCCCAATACCTTTCCCCACGTCTAAACAGGTACCTGGCTGAATGGATGGTGCACGGGTATCCCTCAGAAAACGTCTGGGAATTAGACCTGAAGCGTTTTGGAGCTCTCCAGAGCAGCCGTACCTTTCTGCGCCACCGGGTCATGGAAGTCATGCGTAAGTGAAACCTATTCCACTTGCACCTAGTTGAAGTGCCTTGTTTGGGGCTTGTCCTGCCATTCAGAGGAGCAGATTTCTCCGTAGTCATTAGTAATTGCTGCATGGTGGGCTTATGGTGTTGACTTTTCAGGCCTGTGTGGGTCATTGTGCCCCGAGTGGTACTTACGGAATGTTTTCTGTAAGGTATGGCACTTCATGTAGCTCTTGCAGCGTGAAGCAGAACAGGACTTGCAGCATAGCTCCTGCCAAACTGCCAGCAGCAACTTCTATGTATTCCTAGCGGCGTCTGCATGCTGCTTTGCTCAGAGAGGCTGTCAGAGAGTGTGCCAGCTCCCCACTTGGTAGCTGAGGCCATGGTTTACTTTCCAAGGCAGAGAATTTGCCAAGTTATTCTCAAAGCTTCATGCTTCTCTGAGTGATTTTTGTCATTAATATGTTATATGCTAGGAAGATAGGAAACCACTTCTTTGTGAACATAGTACATACATTTCTGCTTTCTCCTTGTTCTTGTTTCCCTACAACTTTGAATGATTGGCCTCTTCATTTTAATTTGAGGTTTAATTTGTTATTCTGCCTCTGATTTATTTTCTAATAAGCCCTTAGGGACAGTTTTTATTAAGAATTGATCCAAATCAGATTGTGATTTCATGTTCCTATACTGAGGAATTGGTCTGTGACTTGGCCAGAATATGTCTAAATATTTTTGACATATTGATGCGCAGGACTAAGTTTCTGCATTGGCCGTGACCACTGTTCATGATTAAGAATGAGTTGCTGGTTTGGTAGCTGGAGGTACTGCTCACAGTGAGGCCTTTCAACACCTGTGCACGGACTTTTGGCCAGAGGCAGAGAGCTCATATGCGTGGGGAATAAAGGACCTGGCAGCAATATGTATAACTTAAAAGGTTTTTTATTTGTAAGAAATATTTTGGTTTAAATGTTGAACTGTCATAAATCTAGAGTTCCTCATCCATAGTTACATTAGAACCTGTGCAAATAGTAATTGAACTTGAGTTTCTTCTGGAGGATATGACACTTTTGGTGGCCTTTCTCTGACATAAAATAGAAATTGCAGGCATGGTAGGAAATGGGGAAGAGGAAAGCAGAACATAAAGGACCATAGGAGATTGACAAACTGTCCCAATATAAGGAGACCAGCATTGCTTCCTTCTCTTCAGTCTCCCAGCCTCCCTACCTCCTGACGTACCTTGTATTTGGAATGGTGTGAGGTCAGGTCTTCTCTTTGAAAGGGACTAGAGATCACACTCTTTCTGGCTATTTACTCATGGCTGTTGCAGATTGGACATTAGGAGAAATGAATTCTAACCCTAGCTTTGTTATGTGAATAATGTTACTGGGACAATACTATGCAACCTGTCAGATTTCAGAGCCACCAAATCAAGGTATGCTAGGTGCCCTTTCACTTCAGAAATTGATTAAATATTAGAGAGGAAATGTCTGTAACAGGTGTGAGATCCCAACAAGATCTAAGAATCAAGTGCCCTTTTTTCATCCTTTGTAACCACCTGTGTCCCACTTAGATACAACCTTCATCTCTGCTGTGGAGCTTAGCAAGGTTTAGAACTCCGACCTTTCTCCCATTGTTTCTACCACTAATTTGGAATGACAGTTGTGAACAAAGACCTAGAGTTGTTATGTGACGCATAGCTATACAGCTCTATGGAGGGACGATACCAGCTCTTGTAGAACTATTCTTTTTTTCTGGAGCACGCCTGTTATCCTGGGTGCTGGTTGGCAAATTGGCCACATGAGGCTGGAAAGCATGTTCTTTAGAATAGGAACCACTTCAGAGCCCAGTGGATACTGGGGCTCAGCTCTGTGGTCTGGGCTTTCAGAGACTGTTGCCTGTTCTAGCTCTGCTGTACGATCTGAAGGTTCCTCGTTGGGACTTCCAGACCGGGAGGCAGTTACGCACGTCTCCTCTCTATGACCGGCTGGATGCCCAAGGAGCCAGGTGGATGGAGAAACATGGATTTGAGAGGCCAAAGTACTTTGTGCCACCAGACAAGGGTAAGAAGCTACATTCTCATTTTTGTCCTATTTTTTTCTGCTCTGAGAATTAATAAAACATATTTCTAAATGTATATAGCTAGAATGTGTTCCTGGGAAGACAAATAAAAACTGCTATGCTATACTAAACTATATAGGGAGATCTTCCAATATAAATCTCCTTCCCTTTTCCTTTTCTCCTATTTTGTCCTGTAGACCTCCTGGCACTTGAGCAGAGCAAGACTTTCTATAAGCCAGACTGGTTTGACATTGTGGAGTCTGAAGTCAAGTGCTGTAAGGAAGCGGTGTGTGTCATCGACATGTCCTCTTTCACAAAGTTTGAAATAACAGTAAGTATCTGGGAGCCAAGATAACAGATTAGGAGCCTGCACATTTATTGAATGCCTCCTGTTTCTCATCTGTCACTTCAAAACAGATGATTTAAGAATTCTGGTATATGTCAGTGTTTTATCTGTATTAGAAAATTTTTCTGAATTTTTAGCTCTTTGTTTCTGGTTTGTAATCTGCTTGCAGAGGCCCATATATCATTAGAGTCAACAGCTGGCCTTCTCTGGAGCTTCTTGCTGTGGAGAAAAGCTGCAGTAGTGTTGCCTGGGTTCTGGCTAATTGAATCTTCTGGCAGACCACCATGCTCATCAGGCCGTGTGACCCAGCCAGATGCTGTCATGCTCACTCTCTGCTTTGTTCCCTCACCCTGCAGTCCACCGGGGACCAGGCATTAGAGATCCTGCAGTACCTCTTTTCCAACGACCTTGATGTGCCTGTGGGCCACATCGTACATACGGGCATGCTCAACGAGGGTGGAGGGTATGAGAACGATTGCAGCATAGCGCGCCTGAGCAAGCGCAGGTGAGGTTCCCTGCCAACCCACTCTGCTCCTGCCACTGCACTTTCCCAGGAAACCCTAACTCTACATCCAGGACCAAAAAACCATGTCATTAACTCACGACCAGTTCATTAGCAGCCCCATACAAAAATAAATCATCAGGGAAAAAAAAGAGACCCTCCAGATTATGTAAGAGATCATGTGCTAGTGTTCTGCTCAGTTTTGAGACTCCCTGACAACTTAAATGCTTCCCAAGCCTTTCTCTGCTGCCTGGTAGTGATTTCTTTTGGGTCTCGCTTTCAGTTTCTTCATGATTTCTCCAACTGACCAGCAGGTCCACTGTTGGGCCTGGCTCAAGAAGCACATGCCCAGAGACAGCAACCTGCTTCTGGAGGACGTCACCTGGAAATACACTGGTAATGCAGCCCTCTGAGCTCAGCTGAGTAAGGAAAGGCCAGCCAGTCCAGATTTGTCTTTCAAAATGTATTTATATTTGACTTTCAAAAATGAGGTTCAGAATTAGAAGCACAGAAGAGGATCTCTGGTTATAGAAAACTGAACCCTAATACTTGCCCATGTTTCTGTAAGTGGGGTGTGGAATGAATTAGTGCTTCAGTTTCCATTTGATTTGTTCTCTGCTGTATCCCTTACAGCCAGCATGTAGGAGTGCAAATATTTGTTGAATGAATGAGTAAACCATTTTTAAAGTATTTTTACATTTATTACAAAAGTATTATTTTCTTTAAAATTTCGGCTTAGCTTTTTAAAAATGATTTAGCAGTTTTTAAGGATACCTTAATTCGCTGATTCTTCATCAGTCCCTCCTCTTCTACCTCTTCTTTCCAGGTTTAACCCCTACCTCCCTTTACTGATTCTAGCCCTGTGCCCCCACCAGGCCTTATTCTCAATTCACTGTAGCTGCAAATATGACTAATTTCTTGTTACCAGAGTGGGAAACTATAGAATGTTATTGAACCTCTTTTTAGCCCATATGTGGTAGAATGATGTATGATTAGCACAAGCTTCTATCACAAACATGACTGACTCCAGGGTGTGTGGGCAGCTCTCCTCCGGTACTGATTTGGAATTGGGGCATTTGCTGTCATGTAGCCACAGTGGGAAGAGGAAGGCAGTGGAAACTGTGCAGCGAGTTTGTAGCCAGCTCTGGAAGTGGGCTCCTATCTCTTTGGCCAGGGTTTGGTCTCATGATCCCAATCTCACTGCAAAGCAGGCTATGAAACACTGTCTGCCTGTGTATGAGGTAGAGGAGACCCCAGCCAGGTCTTGCGTGCCAGCAGGTGGTAGCTGCATTTAGCAGGCCTGTCAGGAGAAGTGTGTGTGCCAGAATCAGGGTGCTTAGCATCCACCTTCAGATTGCCTAAGCAAAGGTATGCTTTCACGACCTCACCCTTGGCTGTAATGAGCAAGTCTGGAACAAACCTTTTCCACTGGCCTAGCTGTTCACCTGGAGGTGCCAGACATCTTGTTCTTTTCTGTTTAGCCCTCAATCTGATCGGTCCTCGAGCTGTGGACGTGCTGTCTGAGTTGTCCTATGCCCCTATGACTCCAGACCACTTCCCAAGTCTGTTTTGCAAGGTGGGTGCTAATAAAGTTATAGTTTTTTTAAGTGGGCAGGGAATATTTCTTTTATAGAGGTGGCAATTACATGCTCTTACTATGGCATTAACTACTACAAAATGTGTTCTGACTTTTATTAAGCAAACAAAATGAATAAATTCATTTCTTTATTTTTTACCCTTCAAGTTGCCCTTATTTAATAAGCATTAGGATATCTTTGGATTTGCCTTCTCTGATATCAGTTCTATATATTTATTGCTTTCTGTAGTGGTCGATTAAATTTTTTAATTATGTGATTATGACACTTGCCCAAAATGCCAAGATCAGGTGCCTTCTCTCCATGGTGTGCTTTGTCTTTGCCATACAGAGTAACCTCTGTGCACGTGGCATCCGCAGGTAAGAAATGGGTTAGGTGAGTCCCTAGATTCACATCCTTCTTATGCTTGGCAACGGTAGCTGAGTGGAAAAAAACTGTAAACGACAGAAAAAAAAGAAACAGTCACTGAATATTCTGTTGGAAGTCCAACAGAATTCAAGTGTGCAGCGCCTGTAGCAAGCAACTGCAGGACCTCGACGGATGGGGGCGCTGTGGCGTTCAAACCGAAGTCAGGGTCTACCAGCTAACTCATTGTCAGTTTCCCTTTTTCTTCTTGGCAGTGAGAGAAAACTCTCACCGCAGGCGGCAGCAAGCCCCTCCCAGCACACGCTTCCTGCCGGATCAGTGGTATGAGCGTGCAGACACCACATTATGCTGGGCTTCCCCGTGAACAACCGGCCCGCAGCTGTGTGGGGCGCCACAGTGTCCATTATGGGGACAGTGATGTGTCAGAGGCTCATTAGGTAACTGAGCTCCTGTAAACACGTTTTGAACAGTAGAAGCCTCTGCCTCCAGGGTAGCAGGTGAACCTCTCCTGCAGTTATTAGGCCTCATCTTTTGTAGGGCAGGTCCAAGTCCCCAAGAGAAGGCATTTGCCTGGTCTGCGTTGCTCCCAGTGCCCTGACTAAAACGAATCTTCAGCAAGACTGCAAAAAGAAAAACCTCATGCTTGTCAAGCTGAAATGGTGATATTCAGAAGAGCTGTTGCGAGGGCTGTGCTCCCTTTCTAGTGACTCCAGTACCTGGAAACGGACCATTTGGAAGATGAAATTCTTTCATTCGCATCTCCTTCAGAGCCAACAATGGGTGCAGGGCTAGTGAGAGGGGTTTTGCCTTAGGTGCTCATGTCTTGAGCAAATGTGTGGAGTGGCCACTTCCCTGAGGGACTTCCACCTTATCTCCCCTTTGTTTCCACAGGAGATGAGCGTGGGCTACGCAAATGGGATCCGCGTAATGAGCATGACTCACACGGGAGAGCCAGGATTCATGCTTTACATCCCCATAGAGGTGAGACCCAAGAAAGGGAGGTGTGTGGGCCTTCCCACAGCTGCAGAGTGCTGGTGGGGTTAGACAGGTCTGACTGGGCCTTGGTAATTGAGGTAGGCTGCATTAAAGAGACTTTAGCAGTTTTAACTAAGCTTTTCTAATAAGTAGTAGTACATTTACATGGCCTAAAAATAAAAACCTGTAAAAAGTATTCAGGCACCTGGCCAGTTCCCACTAACCACCACCAGTGATAAAACTATTCATTTTGGTATGTCATGTCAGAGATTTCTGTGCATATGCAGGCAAGTTCAAAGACATCCTTAACCCCCTTTTTGAAACACAAACCTACTGCTGTTCACAGTTGTAGAGATCTTTCCTTGTCAATGCCTGAAGACAAAGAGTGCCCTTTTTATTTTTCAGCATGGTATATAGTATTTCATCAAACAGCTGAATCATAATTTTTTTTTCATGATGGTTTGATTTTTTTTATTATTAAGGTATCATTGATATAAAGTTGTCTTGCCAGTGGGATTCCCCAGGCAAGTTCACTATGGATTCAATGTGATTAAAGAAATGACAGAACATTCTTGGGGTGAAAGGGTTATACCCAATTGTATTTCCACAGTGGCAGGTCCGTCACTAAAATCTGTCTGCATGCAGCAAGCCAGTCTCTGCCTCTGGGCCTCTGTCCTCACTGCTGCCACCACTGCAGCCTCTGCTCTGCTCTCCTGCAGCCTTGTAGCTGTGCCACCATGTCACCCAGAGCACTGGGCAGGGCTCTCTCTATAGTCAATAACGATGCATTCCCCACATGTGTGTAGTGAGCTAGCCAACCAGGGCCAGGTAAGAATCCTGGCCATAAGACCTTCATTTTGTCCACAACTTATGAAGGTTTCACATAAGCAACATTGTGGTTATTACATTCCCCACTATTATCAAGTCCCCCACACATACCCCATTGCAGTCACTGTCCTTCAGCATAGTAAGATGCTATAGAGTCACTACTCGTCTTCTCTATGCTATACTGCCCTCCCCATGCCCCCCTTACATTATGTGTGCTAACTGTAATACCCCTCAATGCCCTTCACCCTCCCTCCCGACCTACCCTCCCCAACGCCTTTCCCTTTGGTAACCACTAGTCCCTTCTTGGAGTCTGTGAGTCTGCTGCTGTTTTGTTCCTTCAGTTTTGCTTTGTTGTTATACTCCACAAATGAGTGAAATCATTTGGTACTTGTCTTTCTCCACCTGGCTTATTTCACTGAACATAATACTCTCTAGCTCCATCCATGTTGTTGCAAATGGTAGGATCTGTTTTCTTCTTATGGCTGAATAATATTCCATTGTGTGTATGCACCACCTCTTCTTTATGCATTCATCTATTGATGGACACTTAGGTTGCTTCTATGTTTTGGCTGTTTTAAATAGTGCTGCAATAAACATAGGGGTGCGTATGTCTTTTTGAATCTGTGATCTTGTTTTCTTCAGGTAAATTCCTAGGAGTGGAATTCCTGGGTCAAATGGTATTTCTATTTTGAGGATTCTGAGGAACCTCCATACTGCTTTCCACAATGGTTGAACTAATTTACATTCCCACCAGCAGTGTAGGAGGGTTCCCCCTTCTCCACATCCTCACCAGCATTTGTTGTTCCCTGTCTTTTGGATGGTGGCGATCCTTACTGGTGTGAGGTGGTATCTCACTGTGGTTTTAATTTGCATTTCCCTGATGATTAGTGATGTGGAGCATCTTTTCATGTGTCTGTTGGCCATCTGAATTTCTTCTTTGGAGAAGTGTCTGTTCAGATCCTCTGCCCATTTTTAATCGGGTTATTTGCTTTTTGGGTGTTGAGGCATATGAGCTCTTTATATGTTTTGGATGTTAACCCCTTATCAGATGTCATTATGAATATATTCTCCCATACCATAGGATGCCTTTTTTTTCTACTGATGGTGTCCTTTGCTGTACAGAAGCTTTTTAGTTTGATGTAGTCCCATTTGTTCATTTTTTGCTTGTTTCTCTTGCCCAAGGACATGTGTTCAGGAAAAAGTTGCTCATGTTTATATTCAAGAGATTTTTGCCTATGTTTTCTTCTAAGAGTTTTATGATTTCATGACTCACATTCAGGTCTTTGATCCATTTCAAGTTTACTTTATGGAGCTGAAGAGTAATCCAGTTTCATTCTCTTACATGTAGCTGTCCAGTTTTGCCAACACCAGTTGTTGAAGAGGCTGTCATTTTCCCATTGTATATCTATGGCACCTTTATCATATATTACTTGGCCATATATGTGTGGGTTTATATCTGGGCTTTCTATTCTATTCCAGTGACCCATGTGTCTGTTCTGCCAGTACCAAACTGTTGATCACTGTGGCTTTGTAGTAGAGCTTGAAGTTAGGGAGAATAACCACCCAGCTTTAGTCTTCCTTCTCAGGATTGCTTTGGCTATTTGGGGTCTTTTGTGATTCCATATAAATTTTAGAACTATTTGTTCTAGTTTATTGAAGAATGCTGTTAGTATTTTGATAGGGATTGCACTGCATCTGTAAATTGCTTTAGGCAGGATGGCCATTTTGACAATATTAATTCTTCCTATCCATGAGCACGGGACATAATCCATTTATTGGTGTCTTCTTTAATTTCTCTCATGAGTGTCTTGTAGTTTTCAGGGTATAGGTCTTTCACCTCCTTGGTTAGGTTTATTCCTAGGTATTTTATTCTTTTAGATACAATTGTGAATGGAATTGTTTTCCTGATTTCTCTTTCTGCTAGTTCATTGTTAGTATATAGGAATGCAACAGATTTCTATGTATTAATTTTGTGTCCTGCAACTTTGCTGAATTCAATTCTAATAATTTTGTGGTGGATTTTTTAGGGTTTTTTTATGTACAGTATCATGTCATCTGCAAACAGGGACAGTTTAACTTCTTCCTTACCTATCTGGATGCTTTTTATTTCTTTGCATTGTTTGATTGCCGTGGCCATGACTCCAGACTCTGTTGAATAAAAGTGGGGAGAGTGGGCATCCTTGTCTTTTTCCCGATTTTAGAGGAAAAGCTTTCATTTTTTCACTGTTAATTATGATGTCTGTGGGTTTGTCATATATGTGGCCTTTATTATGTTGTTGAGGTACTTGCCCTCTATATCCATTTTGTTGAGAGTTTTTATCATGAATGGATGTTGAATTTTGTCAAATGCTTTTTCAGCATCCATGGAGATTGTGATTTTTGTCTTTTGCTGATGTGGTGTCTGATGTTGATGGATTTTGAAATTGTACCATCCTTGCATCCCTGGAATAAATCTCACTTAATCATGATGGATGATCTTTTTGATGTATTTTTGCATTTGGTTTGGTAATATTTTGTTGAGTATTTTTGCATCTATGTTCATCAGGAATATTGGTATGTAATTTTTTGTATGTGGTATCTTTGCCTGGTTTTGTTATTAGAGGGATGCTGGTCTCATAGGATGAGTTTGGAAGTATTCCCTCCTCTTCTACTTTTTGGAAAACTAAGGAGAATGGGTATTAGGTCTTCTCTAAATGTTTGATAAAATTCAGTGATGAAGCCATCTGGTCCAGAGGTTTTGTTCTTAGGTAGTTTTTTGATCACCAGTTCAATTTCATTGCTGGTAATTGGTCTGTTCAGATTTTCTGTTTCTTCTTGGGTCAATACAACCTTCTTGGAAGGTTGTATTTTTCTAGAAAGTTGTCCATTTCTTCAAGATTATCCAGTGTGTTAGCACATAATTTTTCATAATATTCTCTAATAATTCTTTGTATTTCTGCAATGTCTGTAGTGATTTTTCCTTTCTCATTTCTGATTCTGTTTATGTGTGCAGACTCTCTTTTTTTCTTGGTAAGTCTGGCTAGGGGTTTATCTATATTATTTATTTTCTCAAAGAACCAGCTCCTAGTTTTATTAATTCTTTCTATTGTTTGGTTTTTCTCAATTTTATTTATTTCTTCTCTGATCTTTATTATGTCCCTCCTTCTATTGACTTTGGGCCTCATTTGCTCTTCTTTTTCTAGTTTCATTAATTCTGAATTTAGACTGTTCATTTGGGATTGTTTTTCTTTCTTGAGATAGGCCTGTATGGCTGTGTACTTTTGTCTTAGAACTGCCTTCACTGTGTCCCACAGAAGTTGGGATGTTGGGCTGTTGTTTTCATTTGTCTCCATATATTGCTAGACCTCTGTTTTTATTTAGTCATTGATCCATTGATTATTTAGGAGCATGTTAAGCCTCCATGTGTTTGTGGGCTTTTTTTGTTTTCTTTGCACAATTTATTTCTCATTTCATACCTTTGTGGTCTGAGAAATCGGTTGGTACAATTTCAGTTGTTTTTAATTTCCTGAGGTTCTTTTTGTGGCCTAGTATATGGTCTATTCTTCAAAATGTTCCATGTGCACTTGAGAAGAATGTATATCCTGTTGCTTTTGGGTGGAGTGTTCTGTAGATGTCTCTTAGGTCCATCTGTTATATGTTATAATGTGTTGTTCAGTGCCTCTGCCTCCTTACTTATTTTCTGTCTGGCTGATATGTCCTTTGGAGTGAGTGGTGTGTTGAAGTCTCCTAAAATGAATGTATTGCATTCTATTTCCTCCTTAAATTCTGTTAGTATTTGTTTCACATTTTTGGGTGCTCCTGTGTTGGGTGCATAGATATTTATAATGGTTATATTCTCTTGTTGGACTGATTCCTTTATGTAATGTCCTTCTTTGTTTCTTGTTACTTTCTGTGTTTTGAAGTCTATTTTGTCTGATAAAAGTACTTCAACTCCTGCTTTTTTCTCCCTATTAGTTGCATGAAATATCTTTTCCCATCCCTTCACTTTTAGTCTGTGTGTGTCTTGGGTTTGAAGTGAGTCTCTTGTAGGCAGCATATAGCTGGGTCTTGTTTTTTTATCCATTCTATAACTGTGTCTTTTGATTGGTGCATTCAGTCCATTTACATTTAGGGTGATTATCGATAGGTATGTACTTATTGCCATTGCAGGCTTTAGATTCATGGTTACCAAAGATTCAAGGTTAGCTTCCTTACTATCTAAGAGTCTAACTTAACTCACTTAATATGCTATTACAAATGCAATCTAAAGGTTCGTTTTCTTTTGTCTTCCTTCTTTTTCTTCTTCATCCACCCTTTATATATTAGGTGTCATGTTCTGTATTCTTTCTGTATCCCTTGACTGACTTTTTGGTAGCTGATTTAATTTTGCATTTGCTTAGTTATTAATTGTTCTAATTCCTTTACTGTGGTTTTACATTCTTTAGTGACAGCCATTTAGCCTTAGGAGCACTTCCATCTAGAGCAGTCCCTTTAAAATACACTGTAGAGATGGTTTGTGGGAGGTAAATTCCCTCAACTTTTGCTCATCTGGAGATTGTTTATTCCCTGCTTCAAGTTTAAATGATAATCTTGCTGCTAGTGTATTCTTGGTTGGAGGCCCTCCTGTTTCATTGCATTAAATATATCATGCCACTTCCTTCTGGCCTGTATGGTTTCTGCTGAGAAGTCTGATGCCAGCCTGATCAATTTTCCTTTGTTTGTGATGTTTTTTCTCTATTTGGCTACTTTTAATAGTCTGTCCTTGTCATTGATCTTTGCCATTTTAATTATTACATGTCTTGGTGTTGTCTTTCTTGGGTCTCTTGTGTTGGGAGATATGTGCACTGCAATGGCCTGAGAGACTATTTCCTTCCCCAGAGTGGGGAACTTTTCAGCAATTATTTCCTCAAAGACACTTTCTATCCCTTTTTCTCTCTTCTTCTTCCGGTACCCCTATAATGCGAATATTGTTCTGTTTGGATTAGTCACAGAATTGTCTTATTCTTTCAGTCGTAGACATCCTTTTCTCTCTCTGCCTCACCTTCTTTGTATTCCTATTCTCTAATTTCTATTCCATTGACCATCTCCTCTACCTCTTCTAATCTGCTTTTAAATTCCTCCATTTTATGTTTCATTTCAGCTACTGTATTTATCAAAGTCTCTATCTCTTTCTTCAAGTCATTCCTGAGATCTTGAATATTTTTCTATAGCTCCATGAGCATGTTTATGATTTTTATTTTGAAATCTTTATCAAGAAGACTGCTGATTTCAGTTTCACTGAGCCCTCTTTCTGGTGTTTGAGGGATTTGGGATTGAAAAAGTTTCTTTTGACATTTCAATCCTTCTTAAGTAATATGAAACGATAACTGTGTAGGTGGCACCCTCTAGTGCCCAGGAGCTCTACTCTCTGGAGCTGCCCAACCCCTGAACCAATGGCGGGGGTTGCAGGCAAGCAGCACCAGTGCCTTCCGGGAGGACAGAACTCTTTCCTGCTTCCTGGCCGCAGTGCCTGCCTCCACTGCCAGGGCAGTGTGCTTAGCGCATAGGGAGAAGCCTCTGTGTTTTGCCTCTGTTGCTGCTGTAGGTGGGGCTGCTCTCTGGCTCGCCTGGCGCAATGGCGGGGGCAGCAGGTTTGAGAGCAGGTGCTGGCCAGGAAGAAGGACTGTCAGGCTATGTATCATGGTGGGAGTCCTCGCAGCTGCATTGCCAGCCAGGGGGATGGAGTTCCTGAGTCTCCTGAAAGTTCCCAACTTGCTGTGCTGATTGTGCCAGGACAATTTTGTCCACCTGTTCTTTCCTCTTAGCAGCAAGCTCTGTGTAATCCTTGCCCTTTTAGCAGCCCTCTTACTCTTGGGAAATCTTTCAAAGCACCTGCCTTTCTTTTGTCCTGTAGTGGCCACTGTGGGTACCTGTTCTCCACAAGCTGCTGGAAGCTCAGTCTCTCCGAATATTCCACTCGTCCTGCTTTCTAACTCCTCTAATCTCCAGAGCACCATGCAATGTGGGTTTGTGCTCCCGTAGTAGATCTCCAGGGCTAGGTATTTAGCAGTCCAGGGCTTCTACTCCCCCCCCACTCTGTTTCTCTTCCTCCCGCTGGTGAGCTGGGGTGGGGGCAAGGCTTGAGTCCCACTCGTTCACAGCTTTGCTACTTTCCCATTTTTTGTGAGGTCTTCTCTTTTCCCCAGATGTAAGCTGTCTGTTGCAGTTTCTTTCTGGTCACCCTTTCAGGATTAGTTGTATTTGCTCTGTTTTCATGTTATCTGTGGTTTTGGGAGGAGATTTCTGCCTCAGTTCTCATGCTGCCATCTTTTTTCTCTCTGCTGAAGCATAATTTAACCAGTTTAGTACTAACAGATATTTATGGTGTTTCTAGTCCTCTGCTATTATAAGAAATTCTGCAGTGTACGGTAGTGCTCATCTCCTTATTGCATGTACCAGCACACACAGTTTTCAGACTTTAGGCTCATGGGTGTAGAACAGTTTGTCAGTGCAGTTTTAATTTCCCATAGGCATGAGACTGAGCCACTTTTCAAAACCCACCTCTAAGTGAAGGCACATCTCCAGGGCCTCCACAGTTTCGCTGGCCCATTCTTCGCCCTGTGGCTTCCCTCTTGTTCTCTCTTCACAGCCCTTCTCACTCCTTGCTGAGCTGGGGACAGCTTGCCTGCTCAGCTTCAGGGCCTTTACACGTGCCTCTCCCCTTCCCCTGTTGTGTCCTTCCCCTAGACACTCTCAAGCTCACAACCACGTCTGCTTGGTGTCACCTTCTGGATTGCAACATCCCCCTGATCTCCCTCTTACGCTTCCCTGTTTTTTCTCCATAGTGCTTACCACTGTTCAATAAAATACACTTTAGTGTGTTCATCAGATTACCCTTGCTTAAATGGAAGTTTCCTAAAAGCAAGGATATTTGTCTTTTTTAACTTTGTTTCCCCAGCCCCTAGAGAAGTACTTGGCACATAGTAAATGCTTAATAAATGGTGCAGGAATGAATGTTCTGGTCACACCCTTTGTCCGTTTTTATATTATATTGATCTTTTTATCAACTTCCCGGCACTCTCTGAATCAGACAGTCCATGCTGTTGCAAATCTTTCTACAGTTTGTCATTTGTTTTCTGTTGTGTTTTTTGCAATGTAGAAAGGTTTTTGAAATTATTACAGAAAATATTTCCTATGTTGCAGAAACAAAATTTTATGTAGTTGAATTGATCAATCTTTTGTGCTTTCTACAGTTTGGTAACATAGAAGGGACTTCTCTAATGTAAAATTTTTCATTTTCTTTTAGTGCTTTTATAGTTCATGTTGTTGCTATTTATGGGTTTATGTTTTAAAAAAATATTTAAATGCCCCATTCTTTTGTGGTGCCTCTTGGTGTACTTTATGAAATATGGATCAAACTGTTTTTTTCCACATGGATAACTAACTGATTTGAGATTTTAACTTTATCAAATACTGAATTCCTAAATGTATTTGGGTTTATTTCTGGACTTTTGTCTGGTTGGTCTATCCATGATCCACGATCATACTTTAAATTATTGAGGCTTTATTATATATTTTAATATCTGGTAGTGCTTATTTCCATACCTTGGAAAACTCTGGAATAGAAGAACAATTAGTCTCTTAATTTTCCCTTACAACTTTATAATCATCTAGTAAAAACAAAGAACACCCTGGTGATACTTTCTGGATTGTGTTACACATAAATTAGAATTGAGATTATGGTGTGTTGACTTACAATCAAAGTACATACTTTATTTTTAATTGTTTTTTGGTGACTTGAGATATTTTGAAGTTCTTTTCATATAGATGTTATCACTTAAGTATATTTGAATATTTTTGTGTTGCTACTGTGAATGGGAAGGGTATCTTTGTTCCATTGTCTTCTATGTGAGTATGATTTATGAAAATTTTTTTCTATATATATAAATACTTCAACCTAGTTTCTCACTATTTTGTTTACACTTGTTTTCTGGTTGAGTCTCTGCAATTTTCACGGTTCAGTCTTATATGCAAATGGTAATAGTTTTCCTTCCTTAGCAGTTTTTATCCCTATAATTTCATACGTCCAGTTGTGACAAGCAGCAGTGATTGGAGGCTCTCTGTCTTGTTCTTAATATTAGTTACATTATTCATAGTGTTGTCTTTTGATTATTAATTAGAGCATGAATTTACCAGCCCAGAAAATTTCATATGCTTTTTCACTCAGAAATTTTGTAACAATAATATTAAGATGAAGGGACTGTGTCCACAGCTGCAGTACTGACATACAGATAGCACCTGTTTCACTGGCACAGTGATTGATTCTGAGGTGCCAATGGTCATGCAGGTGTCACCACCTGGCTGCTGTGTCCGTACCGACCAAACTCCATCAGGAAGGGGGCACAGTGATTGATTCTGAGGTGCCAATGGTCATGCAGGTGTCACCACCTGGCTGCTGTGTCCGTACCGACCAAACTCCATCAGGAAGGGAAGCTCTATGGCCCCAGCATCTTCATAACTTGGAGGTCCTGGATTCTTTCTGCCTTCTGGTTTTCCTATGCTACTTCCACTTTTATGATTTTCCATGAGTCCAGGAGGTAATTTGTGTCATGCCCAGGCTCTTCTCAGGCTGGCTGTTGTCCTCAAGAAACATACTCATCTCTCTGAGATGTCTTCCAACATGATGGATGACAGCAGGTGCTTGTCTGTTCACACTAAATCCCTGTTACTTAGTAAGGGAGTAAATGCGGGGTGACCCACTCTGCCTGTTCTTCTGTCTAAGACAAGACTAGTTGCTGGCTTTAAATCTTTCCTCCTTGGCCTTCCTCTTAAGTACAGAGTATTCAGCTTGAGACACAAAGGCCTGAACCCACCAGAGATGCTGGCCCTGTAGTATTCTCCTTTCCCTGCCGGCCTGTGTTGGGTCTCCTCTTCCTGCCCACCTGTGCTAATACGGGTGTTTCACTTACACACATACCACAGGCTGTGTGTGAATTCAACAGCTTGAATTCTTTTTCCACATGTAAAGTTGACTGGAGTGGTCTGTTCAGTAGATGCTGTTCATCTGCAGTTATACAATTTAGGGAGCAACATACGCTGCCAGGATGAAGACCGGCAATACCAGCGAAGCTGCTTTGTGTATCTTATTCTCTAGTTTTAGTGAGATGCCACTGACATGCAGTGCTGTGTACAGTGTAATGGACTGACTGACATATGTTGTGAAATGTTTACCACCAATGTTTATATAGGTATAGTGAAAAGATCAAACAAAAGAATTTTTTCCTTGCAATGAGGTCTTATATTATATGGCATTGGTAGCTATAGTCATCATGTTGTGTCACACCCCTCATGCTTATCCGGTAACTGGAAGTTTGTACCTTTTGATGCCCATCCTCCTGTTCCCCCACCCCAAACTCTGATAACCACAAATCTGATCTCTTTTCTATGAGTTTGAGGTTGGTTGGTTGCCTTTTTTTAGATTCTGTATGAGATCATACAGTATTTGTCTTTGTCTTATCTGTCTTCTGTTTTCCAGTTTCTAAAGCAAGCAGTATAGTCTGTTACTAGTTCCTAGACTTAATAGAATATGTTTAGATAAGGGTTGAATATTTGCTTTCAGTCTGGACTTTCTCTCTATTTAAGTTTTCTGACACAAGAAAAGAACGACATGAGAGGCTGAAAGTCATGGGGCCCGGGTAGGAGAGCTCTGCTTCCTTGGCTTCCCTGTGACTCCATCTGAGTCTCTAAGATATGCCGTAATCTGTGAAAAAAGAGGTCACATACATACGCCTAGAGTTGTGTGTCACACTCATGTCCTAGCACAGGCAGCATGTAAGGGAAAGACAGAGTTTGGGGACTGAGGGCAAGAGAACAAAGTGGGTGGGGTGGGCAGGCTGGCTGGGGAGTGGTTATGCGGCAGGCGGTTGCTGAGTGGTGAGGGTGTGTGTCTGCGAGCCATTCTGTGATGACTGCTGTCTCCTTAGCTCACGGTCCTGGATGCTGGAGAGAAGTGAGAAAGTATGGATGCTGCTGTCATGGAGCTGTAGTCTGGTTTAGGGGGACCCCAGCACGACTCCTGGGCCATGCCACTTTGGTATGTTGAGGGTGCATCACTGTGAGAATTTTACGCAAGCTTCTCCCTCATCCAGGGCAACAGTGTCAGCCCTCAGGCACTGGCAGACCTGCTCCCCTTTTAATTAGTAAGTTCTGCCATCACCAACCTTTCGTTTCTCCCTCTAGTATGCCTTGCATGTATACAATGAAGTGATGAGCGTGGGGCAGAAATATGGAATCCGGAATGCTGGATATTATGCTCTTCGTAGTCTCCGAATTGAGAAGTTTTTTGCCTTCTGGGGTCAAGATTTAAATACCCTTACCACACCTCTGGAATGTGGACGAGACTCTCGGGTGAAATTAGAAAAGGTACTGTATCTGCACACACTCCACTGTCACTCAGCTTCTTGTGTGGTGAACCAGCACTAGAATAGGAAGACGAGCAAATGTGGAAGTAGAAGTGAAGTACTAAGCTCTCGGGGACAGATCAGGAATAACGGCACAGAGGACAGCCTTAGAATGAAAGTGTCGGTGGGTAAAACATCTCAGTGTGGAAACAACAGTGGACGCTTGTACCGAGCACTTGGAACAGAGTGCTTCCTGGCAAGATTTCCTAAGTTGATTATGGTGATTCATTAACATGCCACATGTATTTGTATAAATGAATCATCTTACATCCAACTGCCTAAGTTTTTATTTCTTTTCAAAGTAATATAAATGTAGGTTTTTTAAAAAGTCACGGTTCAAGAGGACATTCAGGGAAAAGTCTCTTTTCCACCTCTGAACCCCATCTGCTTTCACTGCGAACTTTTCCAGAGCAGTTTCTCAGCTCCTTTTCGAGACCTTCAGTAATGCAAACAGATGAGGGTATAATCTCCCTCCACCACTTTTTTAACATAGATGGTTGGACAATACACACTTGTAATACTGTAGTTTGCTTTTTTTCACTTAACACAGTATCTCAGCAGTCATTCCTTATCAGTACACTAACTTTATCTATAGGAAAGTATTCTTTTTGGGAGATTATAGAGAACTTTCTCTGGTATAAAATGAATATGTATTTTGGAAAACAGAGAAAAATATCAAGAAAATTAAAATCACTCATCTATTCATAATCACTCTCAAGAGTATTCTATCCTCACATATATATATAGATATCCATGCATTTGTTAGGATTATATAAAAACACGTTTTTCTAAAACAAAGTATTTTTTCATTGTTTTTTTCCATGTGGTCTTGTGATTGAAATCTGTTTATAAAATAGAAAAAAAAAAGGAATCTGTACATGTGTTGTGATTTTTCACATGGTGGAAAACACTCTCCACAAAGCTTGCAGGAGTGTGGTGGTGGGAGAGTTGCACTGCAGTGCAGTGTCACAGGGACCCTTCCTCCCAGCCGCTCCCGGGCCAAGTGCCAGGGTGTAACCAAGTCTCAGTGTCGCCTCTCCTTCTAGGGGATGGACTTCCTTGGCCGAGATGCCCTGCTGCAGCAGAAGCAGAATGGGGTGTACAAACGCTTCACCATGTTCATCCTGGACAACCACGACACAGACCTGGACCTCTGGCCTTGGTGGGGAGAGCCCATTTACCGGAATGGGCAGTATGTGGGTAAGACCACCAGCAGCGCCTACAGCTACACCCTGGAGCGCCACGTCTGCCTGGGCTTCGTGCACAATTTTTCCGAGGACACTGGAGAAGAGCAGGTGGTGACAGCAGAGTTCATCAACCGGGGAGAGTATGAGATTGACATTGCGGGACACCGGTTCCAGGCCAAGGCCAAGCTCTACCCTGTCGCCTCCCTCTTCACCCATAAGCGCCGAAAGGATGATGTGGAGCTAAGTGACCTGCACGGGAAGTAATGCCAGACATCTCACCTCCCCACCTCCACATTCTGGGAGCTTCTCACCTCCCTGATCCCACCCCTCTTCTTGATTTAAACCTTTGCCTCCCATCTCTTACCTCCTTGATATAATTTTAAACTTGACCTACTTTTAAGCTTTTCACTTTGCAACCTCTCTTGTCCTTCCACCTTCCCCTCCTCTTGCAGGTTCCCGTCCCAATACTCACTGTGGACCGTGCTTCTGTCTTTCCACTCCTCTAAGTCCCGTCGTGACAGGAAGCATCTGCTAGCACAGGAGCAGACTCCACCTGTGGAAGCAGATTATGGGGACAGTCTGCTTTCAGATGCCGTGTCTCGAAGCAAAAGCAGCTGGTGGTGTGCAGGCCTCAGGAGTCCCAAGTCTGCGGAGCTCAGTTTCCTCAGAGGAACCTGTTCACTTTGGTGGCTTGCTGTAAGTTTAATACAGTCCCAGGGAATAGCTTGTGCCTTGCAGCCAGGCAGCTCATGCTCCTGTTCCACTGTGCGGTGGGTCTGGCACCCTGATACCTCTAGCAAGAGGATGACCATCTACCTCACTGATGAGAGGCATCGTGTGGACATTACCTGGTCTGTAGCAGAGAGGAAGTTAGCTGGGTTGGTAGGGAGGCCACCTGCCTATAATTTTCCTCAACATCTCCTAATCTGTGCAGTGAAGGGTTTTGTTTGGCTGAGTAAAAGGCCAGTGTTGTGCTGCCTTTCCAAGCTGAAAGGTCTGCCTCAGAAAGTCCATCACCATTGGTGCTGAGTTTTCTACTGTTAACACAGTGTTTTTTCTGCCAGCTGCTCAGTCACCCTGTCTTGACTTTCCTCTTCAGCCTCACCTGTCCCTTCCCCAGCAGGCTCACTAGGTCAGCAAACATCCCTCTCTCTTTAGAACAGGGAGGGAATGTAGGGCCTACCACCCTGGTTGAGTAACTAACCCTTGCTGGCCATGCTGAGTCTGAGAGCCACTGGAATCCTAGATTTGCCTCCTCCAGTGTAGGACAGACAGACACACAGAGGTGACCATGTGTCCACTGATGTTTTGGGTACATGCACCTAGGGAACTGCTGTCCACTTCTCCTTCCAAGCTCTTTCTTCCCATCCAGCCATCTCTCCATGTCCCTGGAATAGATGACCTAGGGTTCCCCAAGAGGGTCCTGTTCGTTTTTAAGCAGTGTCTATTTTCTAAGGGGGAAAACTTAGATATCACAGACTGTGCAATCCATGCCAATACTGAGTTTTCCTTTGCAGATAAACTGCTCTAATCTGAGTCTTTAAATGCAAAAAAACCTGCTGTTAGATTTTAATTAAACTATAGCTTCTGTAGTCTTAGTTATCTTAGAAGCATTAGCTCTGGTAAGTCTCTAAATATATTAAAGATCTTTTCATTTTATTACAGCAGCTCAAAACTTTCAGATGACCACTTCATAATCAGACTGACTCTTTCTGGACATTTCTTGCCATTTCCCCAGTGAGACCACTCTTCCTTGGTTACGGACTGTATCCACTGTTAGGAGGCCTTAGTTGGTTTATGAAGGGAGTATGTGATGAGAGCTGCTGTGTGATGAGGGGGAGCTGCCCAGCTTGAGAGCAGCTCTGAAGGACTTGGGAGAGCAGGCACAGGTGTTGTGAGCAGGAGCCACAGCCCCAAGAGGGAAACAGGTGATGTAGAGCCAAAGGCATCCAGACTCTGCACCAATCAGTCATCTCAGAAAAACAAACTTGGGATTGAATCCAAAAGAAATGTTAGATTCATGCAAATTATACCTTGTCCATAAGTAAGGGCCATACTCTGACAAGAAGTTAATCTTCTGGGGCATCAGGCGCCCTGACACACACATATCTTTTGGCACTTACATTCAGCCTTGAGGTCTCCTTTGGCTCAAATATAAATATCGGAGTGTGAATCTGGTAGTTTTCTCTGCTTAGGGGATGACTCTTTCCTGCCTCAGGCTTAACTGACAATCCAAACATCTTCACTTGGGGCTGTTTCCATCTCTCGGGCAGAGGGGCCTCATGTCTGCTTGGTGTGACAACTCCCCTGCCCTAGAGCGCTGAGGGAGTCTGGACTCCTGTGAATGGGGGGCTGGACTTGCCTTGCAGGCGGTTGGTCCTCTTCTGTACATGGAATGATCTGTCGTCACCTCTCTGCTGTCTTGGGGAAGGGCTCTGCACTCTCAGACTTGTCAGCATGTTCAACTGGGAGCATCTTTTTGAACCTAGAAACACAAAGTTTGCAGGCCTCACACAGCCTAAGACCCAGGGTTCCAGGTCTCCTGTGGGCTTTCTCCTCCTAGAAGTAAATTCTATGCCCCTAGTGCCACGTGTAAGTCCTTGGCACTGCTTCGGCCATTTGACTTAAATGGAAGCTTTGATCAGAAAGATTTCCTGTTCATGATAATGCCACTGAAATCAGAAAAAAAAGCTCTAACTCAGAAAGTTTTAAGAGCTAAAAGGGACAAGCACTACCTGCTTGGATCGCCTCCTCCCTGATGTCCTTCAACTTAGGTTGCAGTCACAGTGCCATGTGCTAATCAGGCCAGGGACCTGGTGATTAAGCCCAGTTTCACTTTGGCCCCAAAGATCACATTTCTGCAGGAGTAGCACCCTGTCACTTTGATTCCACCAGGAGGTACACTGTTTCTGGATTCTATCTTATTACATAGACCAAGAATTTTACCTACTTCCCTTCTTTTCTGGGTTTTGTTTCCAAGAAAGTAAAACGTGAAAAATAACTCTCACTTCTTCCATTACCCTGCTTTGCATGCAGTTGAAATGTTAACCCTCCCCACGGCTACCACATACTTGTAGGGATGGACACAGCTTTCTAAAACTGGGTTTGCTTCACTGCGGAGATGACCAGCCACTGGGATTTCTGGCTCTGCTTGTCCTTTGGCTTATGGACATATTTGCTGGCATCAGCTAAGTCTTCACCATCCTTTGAGGACCTGAGGCAGATAGGAGGGACTCATCTATGACCTGGTCTTGGTTCCAACCCTAGAAGGCTGTGTCCTGAGAGAAGGACTGTCCTGGTTCATTTTTAGTCTCCTCGTAGCTTCCTGGCGTGAAGTCAGCAAGGGTCCCTCCACTTCAGTATCTAAGATGAAGGTTTGGTCAGTAGTGCTCAGTACTGAAGAGTAACCGTCTGCTGTTTCATTTTCTTTTTGCACACCCATCCTCTCCCTACTACCTTCACGAACACTGACATAAGTAGTAGCATTTTTATCAAGAGGATATAGGGGAAATTTTCCCAAAAGTAAAGGATTTTCATTCTGCACATCATTTTCAGGCACATGGCTACAGAAGCACAGTAGATGAAAGACTTAAGACATTTTGGGCATTAACCAGGTCCTATGGTCTGTTAGCCAGGAATGAGCTGTGGGGTTCCTGGCAGTGTCTCCTCCAACACCACTTTTGGCCTCCACTTTAAGGTGCTGAGTTGAAAGGCTCTTTTGTTGTCAGTACAGGGCTCACACCTGCAGTCTCTCATCATTACAAATGCACTATTTTTCAAGAGGACTGAGTATTTTTGTATGTCTTTGCCTTCCCTTTGTCCATTAAACATCAGATTTGTTCCTTATATGACACATGATTTCACATAACAGAGGATCCCATGGGGAAGTACATATTTCTTCATGGGGCATTTTTTCACATTCTTAGATGCATTAACTTCTATCCTGTGCAAACCTCCTTGGGCTTGTTTTTCTGTCTCTCAAGGACAGAAATTACAAGAGGTGGGGAGGATAGTTTAGCATCTGTTTCAAAAGATCTATGCCAAGATTTCCTTTGCACATCAAGGACCAGAGCTGGGAGCACCTCTGTTCTCCAAGCCAGGTCCTGTGCCTTCACTCCAGAACGCCACAGGCGGGGTGCAGGGAGCAGGACAAAAGGAAAGTGACCTCATTTCCATTTGAGGGTCCCATCCAGCCACTAGCCTCCCACCCCAGATACAAAGCAGGTGGGGTAGGAAGCTTCTGCCCTGGTTGCATGGAAGGGATCCCTAGCAGCACAGCTAACACTTTACTGTCTGGTCCGCTCATGGGACATATGAAGACGTCATCGCACTCATTGTTTGTTGCTTGAGCTTGTAGTTTGCATCTGTGAACATGCACTTTAGCTCAGCCCTCTCTGTCCCTGTGAAGTGTTAGCATGTGGTCCTGAAGACACTCAAGACTCCCTAAGAAACAGAGTCTTTTCCCAAGAGCCCTGGTGACTCTAGGCACACAGGGTGGCCCAACATTTCTGCCCTCCATGAACAAGGGATAGCTTTGTGCTCTGTACTTCTATCAAGCTGGAGTTCAATTCAGACTTTCTTTTCATGTTACATTTGTAAATGAATAAACAAACATTTTACTTACTAGTGCTGAGTCCACTTGTGAAATGTTCATCTGCAGTAACTTGGCATATGTATTTGCCATCACAAAGGATAAACATTGTCCATAAAACCATTACTACCAGCATTACCAGAGTGAAAAATACATGGAGGAAAACTGGGCAGCTACATGCAAGAGAATGGAACTGGATCAGTGTCTTACACCACACAAGAAAATAAAATGGATTAAAGACTTAGATATAAGACCTCAAACAAAGGCAATAAACTCTAACATCAGCATTAGCAATTTTTTTCTGGATGTGCCTCTTCAGGCAAAGGAAACAAAAGCAAAAATAAACTAAACTCAAGCTAAAAAGCTTCTGCACAGCAAAAGAAACCAACAAAACAAAGTCTATGGGAGGAAATATTTGCAAATGATATATCTGGCAAGGAGCTAGTATCCGAAATACATCAAGAACTCAACACCAGCAAAAAACAAAAAAAGATTAAACACTGAGCAGAGGACCCGAGTAGACATTTTTCCAGACAACATACAGATGGCCAAGAAACACACAAAAAGATGCTCAACATCACTAATCACCAGGGAAATGCAGATCAAACTAGAATGAGGTACTATCTCCCACCAGTCAGAATGGCCGCCATCCAAAAGACAAGAAGTAACAAGTGTTGGTGAGGATGTGGAGGAAAGGGAGCCCTCCTACACTGTTAGTGGGAATGTCAATTGGTGTGACCACTATGGAAAGCAGTATGGAGGTTGCTCAAAAAATTAAAAATAAAGATATACCATTCAACCCAGTAATTCTGCTGCTAGGAATTTACCCAAAGAAAACAAAATTCCTGATTTGAAAAGTTATATGCACCCCTATGTTTACTGCTGCCCTATCTGCAATAGCCAAGATATGGAAGCCACCTAAGTGTCTGTCAGTAGATGAATGGATAAAGAAGATGTGGTACATAGACAATGGACTATTATTCAGCCATAAAAAGTAAAGAAATTCTGCCATTTGAAACAACATGGATGGATCTAAAAGGATTATACTCACTGAAGCAAGGCAGAGAAAGACAAATACCATATGATACCACTTTTTTGTGGAATATAAATACAAAGCAAAACTGAACAAAGAAGCAGTAGGTTCACAGATAATAAGAAGGAACTGTTGGTTACCATGGGGGAGGTGTTAGCATAGGTGGGTGGGAAGCATGAGGGGGATAAAGGAAAGGGGCACAAAAATTCTCAATCGTAATGTAGGTTAGTCATGGGGATAGTAGTACAGCACGGAGAATTTTGATAATGATTTTGTGGTATCTTCCTATGTTGACAGATAGTAACAGCACTAGAGGCAGTGAGGATTTTAATAATATGGGTAACTGTAGAACCACTGTGCTATGTATTTTAAACCAATATGTATATCAACGATACTTCAATAAAAAAATTAAGAAACTAAAAATAGAAATACCATGCCACCAGTAACCACTTCTGGGAACCTTCCTAAAGAAAACAGAATCACTAATCCAGAAAGATAAAAACATTCCTATATTTACCATGGCATTATTTATAATAGCCAAAATAGGGAAACAACCTAAATGTCCACCAGTAGATAAGATGTGGTACATACATAAATGGAATATTAGCTATAAAAAAGAATGAAATCTTGCCATTTGCAATAATGTAGATAAAGCTAGAGGTATTATTTTAAGTTAAATAACTCAGAATGAGAACATATGATTTCACTTATATGAAATCTAAAACAGACTCACAAACAGAACAGACTGGTGGCTGGTGGAAGGGCAGGTGAAGGGAAAAAAATTTAGAATGTTTGGTATGATTTTGGTGATGATCACATGAATGTTACACACATGTCAAAATTCAAGATGTACACTTAGATTTATTAAAATGTGCATTTTATTGTATGTACCTCTCTCTGTATAAGATTTAAAAACTTGGAAACTGAGGTAAGAAGATAAAGGCATTTATGTTACCTTCCATACAGTGGTGGCATGGCTGGGGAGAGAAAGCCTCCATTTCTCCTTTTGAAGTTACTATCGCTGTCACTGAGTTTGTCATCCTGCCCTACAATTGACCTCAGAGTAAGAACTGGGCACTCGATGCCCTTGTCAGTCCTTGGCCATCTTTGAGTCCTTGTTTCTGTGGAAAATGGTATGTGTGCGTGCTTGCTCACTAGGGCAGGAAGAGGAGATAACTATCGGAGACAAACCAGCCGGTCTTCATTTCCTGTCCTGAGCTTCCATCTACAAATTTACTCACTGAACTTTATTTATTCTGTTCACCCAACTATTTTTTGAGCAACTACAACTGTAAATCCACAGGTAGGTAAATTGTCTACAACAGTCTCATCCTCTTGTCTTCCAAACCTACTTTTATTTCCAGTTTCATGAATAGCCAATACTTGCTAGGAGTGAAAGAACAAAAAGAACGTCCCACAGGCTCCATGGCTAATTCCAAACGAGGAGTTCCAAAAGCGTCTTGCACAATGTCATTTCTGGACTAGGAGATGGGGGACAACTCTCAAATTGCACATATCCCCCTCTTACCAACATACCAGACTAAACACATCACACCACATTAACTACAAGTCAGTCTGGACAGGAAGAAGCCCCCCAAGCTGAGACTGACCTGCCAGCTCCCCCACCAAACGAAAGGCCTGCAGAGTTCATTCCCGCCAGGACGAAGTAGCCCTGCACCG
This sequence comes from Manis javanica, assembly GCF_040802235.1. Classification (NCBI taxonomy): domain Eukaryota; kingdom Metazoa; phylum Chordata; class Mammalia; order Pholidota; family Manidae; genus Manis; species Manis javanica. The sequence goes on from NC_133172.1 coordinate 53,053,995, forward strand.
AGGGAGCCTCGCCCATGATGCACCTCATGTCCGGCGTGAAGGTCTCGGGGCAGTTCACCAACTTCAGGATCTCCAGCGGCTCCAGGTCTGGCATCCTGCGCAGGAGGGAGCTCAGCAGGGGCTCTGAGCAGTGAACACAAACCCAGACGGAGCGCTCAGCTGAGGGAGTTTACAGCTCACAGCCTCTTCCACTCACCCTCCTTTCAGAAATTCTCTCAGACGAGGTTTTTCTAAGAAGAGCCAATTGGGCCCTTGATCAGAAAGCAGACACCTTGGTGCCATTTCGGGGCGCAGCTACGAAGTACTTGGCATCAAGACTGAGAAGGAAGGTACTCTTCAGCAAGGCAAGGAGCTGTGCAGAGCAAACTCCGCATGTGGCAGGATCCTCCTCTCAGGGCGACAGTGGGACATCCTCAGCCTATCCCTACCTCCACTGGTTACCTAGAAGCTCTGACTGGCCCTCACAAGCAAAATGCAGAACTGCCGCCGTGCCACGTGAGAGCCCACCAGCACGGGGTGGGGCCGCAGAGCCCACCTAGGCCTTGGGTCCCTAAAGGCCCGGAGGCCTCCAGAGTGATAGCAAACCCCTCCTCGGGGGCCCAGGGCCGCAGAACAGCGTGAGTCTGCAGCTTCCCCAGGACAGCTCTGCGGTGGAGAGCGTTCGAGTCAGCAACTCCGGGTTCCAATCCAAACAGTCTCAATGTAGGCCTCTGCTGGGGATGGTACTTAGCTTGCAAAGAGAAACCAACAAAAATACCGCGAGGTGGAATGCCCGACTGGCCATCCCTTCATAAAGGGTAATTAAAACAAAGTCAGCATGGGGTCCACGTCCCCATAACAATGCTCTGGGAAAGACAAGACTCTTTTGAGACAATCTGTCCTTAGCAGAAAGTCTTCCTTTCAGAGGACAAAACAGTGGCAAGGAAACGATTGAAGACAAAGTGTTAAGTCCTCACTTGCTGTGCTGCTCTGCAGAGGTCAAGGTGTCCAACTCACAAATAAAACATACCCTGGTTAAAAATAGATTACATTATATTTTAAATAAAATGACTGTAAAATAGTGTGCCAGAAAGAATAATTTCTGCTAAACAACTTCAGCACTAGGGGTGGTTATGCTCAGAAATGCTTACAGCACTAGAGCAAGAGGCCAGCTCCATCTCCCCCAGAGTCGTTACTCCACATGGTCACAGCGCTGTGTACAAACGGGCTGCTCGATGGAGGAACAACATTGATCACATCGGCCTCAGCATGAGAGCCACCTGGGATAAAAAAACAAAGACACATTCCCAGGCTCCATGTTTGGAGATTCTGATCGTGCTGGCACAGGGTGCTCTTATTTTTCCAACAAGTGCTACCAGGTGACCCGGAAAGTTTAAGAAAATAACACAAATCCCCAGCACTGGAAAAGTGTGCCCTGCGGCCCGGCTGCCGCGCTCCCCTCGCAACCCCGTGCCTCATGCTGACGTGCATGGTTACAAAGGTCTTGAAGATTCCTAAATCAAATCCGAGTGTCACTCACATCAGTCCCCAATGGCCAAACGTTAAGACAGCTCACTGGCCTGACTTCACGGCAGTCTTACTAGTTAGTAAAGCACACGCGCACCGCACGGTGCAAGGCGGGAAAACAATTCCACCCGCAGAGAGGGCAGGGTGCGCAAGCCCGAGGAGGGAGCCAGAGGCGAGGACACCCGGCCGGTCCGGGATTCCGAGCTGAGCACCGGACACGCCGGGAAGAGACGGTGCGCAGGCACGGGAACAGCCGGGAGCGGGCCGGCGAGGCCCCTACCGCCCCGGCCGGACGGAACGCAGCCGCAGAGAGGCCGAGGGCGCTGAGGCGCACCCTCTTGCCGCCTGGGCCGGCGGGGCCTCTCCCGAGAGGACCTGGCTGAAGCGACAGGGGACGAGGGACGACCGGGACCACCCCTGAGGGAGACCACAGCGGACACGGGCCACGCTGGGAGCGCCCGGGGCAGCGCTGACGGGGAGGCCATAACGGCCCCGCGGTGTCCCTTACCTCACGGGTCCCAACGGGCTCCGCGCTCAGCAACAGCCCGGCGATAGCGGCCCAGCAGCCACAACACTCGCCGGGTCCCGGAAGGCGGGGACAGGACATGGGGCGGAGGCGGGACGGAGGGAGGAAGAAGTTCCGGGGAAGGCGGAGACCGCGACCTTCCGCGCTTTACGGCCGCCCCACCCGCCAACCCCAAAACGGGTCCGCCGGCGCGTGACCTCAGGCGCGCACGCGCACGGTGAGGTCCACGCCCCCGACACGTGGGGCTTGTTTGGGGCTTGCGAAGCCACGCCCCCAGGGCCACTAGGACGGGAGTAAGGTGGCTGCGAGCTGGGAGCATCGTTAATCGGGCTGCCTGATAACTCGGGCCTCGAGCCCCGTAGATTTCTGCAAGTGCAGCCGAACGTCCGCGACAGCCGGCAGGCCCCGCTGCAGTCGGGCAGCCGGGGGTTCCCTGCACCCGCGAGGCGCGTTCCCAGTTCGTCCCGGAGTGGGTCCGCCGCTCAAAGCCTCTAGTCGACGATGGGAAAAGATCCGACTGAGTGTCGCTTGGTTTCTTCGAAGTCGCTCGGGTCTCCTGGGCGAGGCTGTAGCAGAGCGTATCTGAAATCCGGTCGGCTAGGGCCTGGCCCGACCTCGGAGGCAGGATTAGAGGACCTGAGTTCCTGGCCACATCTTCGTCTGCACCTTCCTAGCCACCTGGGCCAGAGGAAATGGAATTACTCATTCCATCATCTTGAGAAACCCCTCCGCCCACCCCTCCTTTGCTATCACATCGCCCTGTTTTCTCTCCTTTGTAGGACTCATCACCAGCTAAATAAAGTACGTGTGTGTTGACTAGTTGAAGCCCTGTCCTCTCTCCACCGAACATAAATCTTAGGCTCGGCTATATTCTCAGCAGTTAGAACAGTGTTGGGGACATCGACCAGTAAATATTTCTTTGAATGAATGGTGTACTAATGGTATAGGTGCCACGGCACGTTGGGCCACTCTCCAGTTCCATCCTTTGGATTCAGGCCTCTCACCACAAGCACCAATGTCGCTTTATTGATGGCCTCTGGTGGCCAGGCACAGTGCTGGCTAATAGGATTCAACAGTGCAGGAGAAAGGATGGGCTTCTGCCCTTGGGGAGTGGCAATCAAGCCCCAGGGACTCCTGTGTCACCATGACAGCCAACAACCTGAGGTCTGGTCGCCTGAGAACAGAAACTCTGCCTCCTGTTGCTCCAGTACGTGAGAGCTCAAGGCATCCTGGGCTTCTGTGCTAAATAAGTACTGGATCAATTCTGGTAAGTACTTCTGCGTTATTATTTTAGCTAAGGGCTTAAAGCTTGGGGTCACTGCCCTGCCCAACAGAGATTAGGGAACAGACTAATAGAGGAATATTCTTGGGGAAGACTTGGTTGATTCCCAGATGTGGCAATCTGGGGAGAAAACCTTCCCAAGTTTTCTTGGTGAGCATTCTGGCTCATGCCATTACCAGGCCGATGACCTTGGAAGAAACCCAGCTGTGGTAGGAAATGGTGGGTGGAATGAAGTGCTACTGAATACTTTAATGACATTCTATTTACATGCAGTAAGTAGTGAGCAAGCTGCAGAGGTTCTCCCTGTTTCCCTCAACTGGCACCATTTTTGGCCTCTACTTTAACATGCAGGTCTTAATGCCCCTTTCATTGTCAAGTGTTGGGTCTTGCTTGAAATTTGTATGCTCTCATTACCATCCACGCACTGTTTATCAAGAGGATGGCCTGTTTTTATGTTTCCGGCTTCTCTCTTTCATTAGATGTCAGAGTGGTTCCTTGTAGGATACATGATTTCACAGAGCAGAGCATCCTATGGGGAATTACACATTTCTTCATGGAGCATTTTTCTGATGTACTTAGAAGTATTTACTTTTATCCTTTGCAGATCTTCCTGGGCTTCTTCTTTTTCTGTCTCTCAAGGACAGAAATTACAAGAGGTGGGGAGGTTAATTTAGCATCTGTTTCAGAAGATCTATGCCAGGATTTCCTTTGCACATTGTGATAAACTGAGTCCTAAGAAATATATATGTGGTCATTCAGATGACCAAACACATTATTTCCCAGGTTTATCTGGCCATGCACAGTTCCTGAAAACACTGCAGAATCTTAAAGGTGAAATGGGTGTTTTGTCATGTTAATGAGAGAGACACTTGGAACCCCACCCAAGGCAAGGGCCAGAGGTTGAATCAGCCAATGGCCGATGATTTAAGTCAATCTTGGCTATACAGTGACGCTCTCACAAAACCCCTGAGAAGAGCTTACAGCTCTCTCTGCCTTGTCGGGTCCTGCCCCTTAGGCACAGAGAGTTTCTATGCTTGGGGAACCAGAACATCTCCACGTGCCACTGAGCCAGGCCCCAAGCTCCACTAGGATAGAAGCTCCTTTAGTTTGGACCTTGCCCTATGTCCTATGTATCCCTTCATGTGGCTGTTTACTCGTATCCTTTATGGTGTCTCTTATTAAACTGGTAAAAATGTGTTTTCCTAAGTTCTGTGAGCCACTCTATCAAACTAATTGAACCTAAGGGGGAGGTCGTGGGAACCTCCAATCTGTAGCCGGTAGGTCGGAAGCACAGGTAACGCATAGGACTTGCGTCCCGCATCTGTAGTAGGGGCTGGAGGGCAGTCTTGTACGACGGAGCCCTTACCCTGGGGAATCTGGCGCTGTCTCCACTCAGATAGCATCAGAATTTAGTTGTGTTCTTAAAACACACTGCTGTTGTTCAAGAATTGCTTGGTGTCTTGTATGGGAAGACCCCCTCCCACATACTTAACACACATTGGAATTGAGTCTGGGAACCCAAATGGGGTCACACTACTATTACTGCTGCGTATAATTTTATTATTGTGTTATATATAGGAAAATACACCTCACACACCAAGTCCCAGAGCTGGTAGCACCTTCTCCTGGCCAGATCTTGTGCCTTCACTCCGGAATGCCACGGGTGGGGTGCAAACAGCAGGACAAACGAAGTGACTTCATTTACATCTGAGGGTCCCATCCAGCACTAGCCTCCCTTCCCCAGATCCAGAGCGGGTGGGGAGGGACGCTTCTGCAGCTGGTTTCAGGGAAGGGATTCCTAGCAGCGCAGTCAACGCATTCCTGTCTGGTCCGCTCGTGGGATGTATGCTTGAGCTCGCTCTAGGAAACCGAGCCTTTTCTCAAGAGCCCAGGTGCCTGTAGGTGTGCAGGGGGCCCAACATTTCTGCCCTGCTTGAGCAAGCGATTAACCTTGTGCCCTGTATTTCTATCAAGCCGGATTTCAATTCAGATTTTCTTTTCAGGTTGCTACATTTGTAAATGAATATAAACATTTTACTTACTCTTGCTGAGTATGTATGCCAAATACTTCAGCTTTTATATCATTAACTAGAGTTCAATGTTTATTTAAAGTGATTTTCTAAAAAATTTACTTACAAAGAAAAACATACATGTACAGTTTCCTTTTTCATACAGTGTTTTTGGGGGACATACTCATGTATATGTCTTATCCTGCAAAAGTAATACTTCTTTTAAAGATTGCCTATTGAAAAAAATGAAAACTCGTACTTTTCTTCCACTCTTCCTCGTGGGGCTTGGGTTTACTCTATAACGGCAGCCTACAACCAGGGTGTGTACATTAGGCCCCTGGGCTCTATCTGCTGATCAGTTAGAACAGCTCTATTCAGCTGTGGGCTCCGTGTTTCACTGCTTCTCCTGTGGACACTTTCGGACACTCTGACAGTTGTGCTGATAGCGTATAATTGCACCAAATCTGTTTTGCCTCCCCTTTGAAGATGCCTGCCCCACTAGACAACTGGATGCCCCACACTGAGAAGCTCTTATGTCAGAGTGAGAGGGGGACTCTTGCTTTGTTTCCTACGTTTCTCGCCATGCATGGCTAAGTGACTGGACCTCACTTTTCTAGGAAGACTCACAGACTGCCGCAGTTGCCCCCTTGTCCCACTGCACATGCTCCCTGATACACAGTAGGTCCTTGGGCTGGCTCAGCATCCTCTCTAAGTTCCATGGAAGTCTGCCTGTTGGTCAGTTTCTGCTTAGCGAATTATTCTTCAGTTAGAGGACTTGATGTATGTCCTATAAGATGCAGCTAACTATAGCTGAGACAAATTGTAACTTAACAAAAAATGATGACTGAATAGTTTTCCAGGAAGCAGCTGATAAGAGAGATCCTAACTGACAGATTTTCATAACCTTTGGTGAGTGACTAGGGGACAGATACTGATGGAGGCTCTTTGAAATTCAAACCATTATTGGAACCCACCTAGAGACTGTTTTTACAGTTTTCCTTTTCCTCTATGGCAGAGCGAGAGCAACAGAGGCCTCCACTGTTAGCTGTCAGCCAGCCTCTGCCCAGCACCCTCTCTGTTGCCCAGAAGGGGCAGCCATGCACTTGTACCTAGAAAGTGCTTCTTTATGTAGGGCTTCTGGAAGCACTTTGCTTCTGGAACTTAACACTTCCCTCTACAGAAACAGTGTTCCACTCAGCAGTTCCTATTAGGAAACTGATCTGCTATAAATATGTTTTTAAAAATTAGGGGCCAAAAACTTGTTCATGAATGTTCAAAGCAGCATTATTCATAACACCCCCAAAGTGGAAACAAACTCAGATGTCCATCAGCTGATGAGTGGGTAAAGAAAACATAGTATATACACTCCATGGGATATTACCCAATAATACAGAAGAATAAAGTGTGGGTAGAGCTACAACACAGAGGAATCTTGAAACCATTAAGCTAAGTGAAAGAGGCCAGACATAAAGGCCTTTTATAGAAAATAGCCAGAATAGGCAAATCTATAAAGACAGAAAGTAGATTAGTGGTTGCAAGGGACTGAGGTGGGGACTTGGGGAGAAATAGGGATGACTGCTGATGGGTACCGGTTTCTTTTTGAGTTGATGAAAATGTTCCCAAATTGATTGTGGGGTTGGTTACATAGCTCTGTGAATGTACTAAATACCACTGAATTGTATACCTTAAACAGGTAAATTGAATGGTATGAGTCAAAGCTCAATAAAGCTGTTTGAAAATGTTAGCTGCTAGCCTCTGCCCTAGGGTGGCAGGCTAGTCATGTTCTGTGGGCACCAGGTGTCACCTTTTGTGGGGCAGATGCCCACGCTACATCTGCAGAGCCTCCATGCCGCAGGACTCCGCAAGCTGGAGGACTTGTCACAGGACAGCTTGTGGTTCCCTGGCGCTCTGGGTGTGAGTCATGTGCTCTGCCCCTTCCCCCATCATCTCCTCTCAAGCCGGGCCCTTCTTAAGCACGGGAGGCAGTGTTTTGGTTTATGCTGTTGTTGGCTCTCTAAATCCTCTGCTAGAGGGCGAGGTCTTCAGGAAGAAGTCCATGGGGACAGTCAGGAATCCTGGAGGGCCTGTGCCCCTGGGGACTTGAGGTGTGTCCTTGTTCTCTCCCCATTCTTGTTCCCCAAGTGTTAAAAGATGGGGCCCCAGGACACGGCCCTCCCTTGCCCTGCACCTCTGCAATTTCCTAGAATTCAGTTGTTCCTGGGATACTGGGGTTGAATTTCCAGAGGGCCAGAAGGAGGAAGACTGTCACAGCCACGGCCAGCAAACTGAGCTCTGACCTCTGGCCGCCGGTCACACACGGGATGTCTAGTAGAAATAACCGAGGAGCACTTGGCTTGCAATGGTTTCATAATTTTTGGAGAAGGAGCTGATGACGATTATAGGGGTGCTGAAAGCCTCCCATGCTCCCCGTCCCCACGGGTGCCACCGCTTGGCTTCTGCTCACAAGAGACCATGAGTTAGTGGGACCTGGGGCGGGAGGGGTCACAGGCTGTCGTCTGCACCTCTGAAGCCCCCAGCTGAGTCTTAGTCCCAGCTGCTCTCCATGGGGTACAAATGTGGAGGGAAAGGAGGCCAGGACCGAGCGGGAAGGCACCAGAGGAGACACCCTGTCTTCAGAAATCTAAGGAGCATTTGGGCATTGGCAGCTTCTCACTAGGAAGCCGATTTCTGGAAGGTACTCTCACCCATTATGCTGCCTGGCCACCGAAGCACTGCTTACCCAGAAACCAGACAGTGAGTCCAGGCAACGGCCGCAGCACTGGATCAGGCAGATGCGGGTTCTAATCCTGGTTCTGGCTCTGACTGGCTGCTGGATTCCTGGCAGCTTATTCCACATTTTGAGACTCGTTTTCTTCACCATAAAATGGGATAGAAATATTTACCTGGCACTCAGTATAGTGTATTTAATTTTAGCTTATGAATTTTATAAAATATATTAAAATTTGGATTTAATATAGATAATATAAATATTTTAAGGCTCCAAATATATGGACTGAAAAGTCATCCCCTACCATTGTTCACCTTCTTAGGTAACCTGTTACCTGCTGTATCTTGGGGTAAATGTTATTAGTGTTAATAGCTACTATTTACATCAGGGGCTTACCTTGTATCAGGATGGTGACTTTTATCACAGCATTCATGTTTTTTGGTAGACAGTGTTACCCCTGTTCTGGGGGCAGGGAGCAGGCTCAGGCGGGGGAACATTTTGCCCGGCAGTACACAACCTGTGAGGAGAGAAAGCCAGGATTTAAAAACTCAAGTATTTTAAAGTTGGTAAATCTAGAACCATCAATATTAACTCTTCCCATCCATACACTTGAGTCTTTCCATCAGAAGCTGGGCAGGCAAGCTCCCTGGGAGAGGAAGGAGGGCATCTTACATCCTACTGACATCAGACAGCAGCAGGTGCCAGGCTAAGTCAGCTAGGTTCTTTACATGGATCATCTCAGTTAAGTCTTCTAATCACCCTCTGATGTAGGTGCTACCATTTCCATTTTATGGAAGATAAAATTGACGCTCAGAGAGGTTAAAGAATTGCGTTAACTTCTTACAGGTTAGAAAAGTAGTAGAGACACGATTCAAGTCCAGGCAGCCCAGCAGAAGAGCCTGAACTCTTCACCACTCTACTCCATCCCAAAGGGTGGGAGGCTGGATCTAATGTAACAGAACTGGAGAATACAGGGGTCTTGGGGAGAGAGGGCTCCAGAAGGAAGGGGCAGTTGTGAGACCTGAAGGTAAGAAGTTACAGTCAGAAGCGAGGTTCTGGAGCTAGGATTCCAGAAATGAAAGAGGGTTTGTTTATGTAGGAAAAACATAAACCACACATGGGTGAACCGAACTAGGTTGGTGGTAATAACATCATCACAGCTATTGGACTTGCTGATCCCATAAACCTGCTGCATAAAACCACCCCCAAATATACTGGTTTAAACACATCCACCAACTGTTTTGCCCACACATCTGCACTTTGGGCTGAGCTTGATGGGGTCAGCCTGTTTCGGCTCCACATGGCACTAGCAGGGGTGGCGTGGGGGCTGGAACCATCTGAGGGTTTGCTCACTTACGTGTCTGGTGGCTGAGGCTGGTCGTCGGCAGAACACCTACTTATAGGTCTCTTGCCCCTGCTGGGCTTTCAGGCTGATGACCAACAAACAGCATCAGTCATTAGGGAATGCAAATTAAAACCACAGTGAGACATCACTATACACCTAGTACAATGTCTAAAATACGAAAGACTAGCCATACCCAGTGTTGCTGAGGTTGCGCTCATACAACCACTCTGGAAAATCGCTTGGAACTTTCTTAGGAAGCTAACCACACACTTACCATATGGCCCAGTCACGCAACTCTTGAGTGTGCACCTGAGAAAAATGAAAATGTCCATACAAAGATTTACACACGGGTGTTCATAGCAGCTTTATTTTAACTAGCCAAAACTGAGACACAACCCAAATGTCCATCAATAGGTGAATGGATAATTAGGGTCTAGCTGTACAATGTAACACAATTTAGCAATTGAAATGAGTAAACTGTGGATACATGCAACAACATGGCTTTCAAAATTATTACACTGAGCAAAAGAGAAAAGTGTATGTATAGCAGTATTCAATTTATATAAAATTGTAGAAAATGCCATCTAACCCATAGTGACAGAAAGCACACCAGCGGCTGCCTGGAGATGCCAGGGGTGCGGTGGAGGGAGGGGTGACCAAGGGGCATGAGAAAACTTTTAGGATGGTGGACATGTTCCAGTCTTGATGGTGATGATACATGCCAAGATTTACTTAATTGTCAAGATATGTGTGGTTCACTGCATGTCAGGTTTATCTCAATGCAAAAAATAACAAATAATGAGGTGAAAGAGAGAACGGCATATGGAATAGGACATGCTGTGGTGACCATCCTAGAGAATACAACCCACCTCATTCCCCATGTATCCGACCTGCTAGACCATGTGCGCTAAGCGCTTGACAGCACCTAGTGTCACTGAGTCCACCCTGCAGCCCAGCCTGGTGGGGGGTTAGGAGGCCCATTGTTTATTATTATCTCAGTTGTTGTCAGAGAGCCAAGAGGTCTTGGTCTCTGGGAGGGGAGGGTGTCTCAGGGCCCTGGTACCAGGCCCTCAGGGATTTTCTCTCTGAGCTTCAGGAGAAACTGCTGCCCACTACTTGAGGCCCGTCCAGAAGCAGAGGCGCCCTTTAACATAGAGGCAGCGAGGTGGAGGCTTTGTGGTCAGGGTACGGCTGCTGAACTGAGCAGGGAGGGGCCTGCAGAGAGGTGGTCCCCCTTCTGCTGGACAGGTAGATGTTTACCCTGCATCCTCTGGTGATTGAATTCAGCTTTCCCAACAACCTGAAGTCCTCAAAGATCAGCTGACATTGCTCTCTCCTCCCCTGCCTCCAGAGGGGCACAAGTGACCCAGGACTCCCCCAGCCCACTGACCACAGTGATCGGTTTGGGCAAACACATGATCTACACTAGGTCAGCCAACATCAGCCTTGGGCATGCTGTCTAAGCAACAGGAAGGAGGCTTCTCCTTTTCCGTGGGGTGGCGAAGCTGGCTGACATGAGCCTTGGGTGCCTGGTGGACATCTCTCCGCCACATGTGGAAAGCCTGCTGAAATAGGGAGGTAGAGAGGAGAGATGCGTTTCTGACATCACAGCTGAAGTCCCTGAATCCAGCCATTCCTGAAGCTAGAACCTCCCCCCCAGGACTTCTGCTTTATGGGCCAATAAACCACCTCCTTTGCTTAAACCAGTTGCAGTTGTGTTCTTGTTCACTGCAAATAAAGTCATCCTCTGTGCTCACCCCAGCATCCAGATGCCCTACCCAAACCCACCAGAGCTCAGAGCAGGGCCTTTCCAAGTGACCCGGATATTGGGGTTGGCCCATGATGCACTGAGCATGCGTCTGCCCCTACCTTCCACATCTAGGAAGGAAGCAGATACCAAGTCCCTGGCTCTGGGGCCACAAGGAGGGCTCAGTCGGAGAAGTGCTGCATCTTCTGTTCCAGGGATGATATGGAAATGGTAACCCAACCAAGGCTTCTGAGAGGAGCTATGGCATCCCAGCCCTGAGGCTCTGGCTGCTGCTCTCTACCTCAAGTGAGGGTTCCCTCTTCCCCTCCCAATCTTGAGTCTCTTTCCTTTTTCATAGGGGTGGGGGGCTGTCCAACAGACAAATCCTGGTTTAGGAGCCCATGAGGGGCCTCAGGCTGGGGAGAGTATCAGAAGCCATGGGCTGGGAGAGCAGCTGGGTGCAGTTCTGAAAGATGGAGCGCAGTGAAAGGGGAGAGGTCTCTGGGGAAAGCATCATTTGCCTGGTGCTTGGGCTGACCTGGAGCAGGGGGTGCTTGGGAGGGCTGTTAAGGGATGGCAGGAAGAGCGCCAGGCAGAGGCTGTACTTTGGTGGTGGGGATCACCTGTACAATGCTGTCCAAGAAGCTTAATAGTAGAAATAGGTGGCCTTGATTAAGCAGTCAGTGTGTGCTAGACTTTAGCTCATTTAATCCTTATGGCAATTCTTCTAGGTAGATTCTATGAGCCCCACTCTACAGGTGAAACTGGGGCTTACACATCCCGACCATTCACACACCTAGTAGGTGGGGGAGCTGCCCCGGGGGTAGTCAGCTGGCACAGGAGCCATCGCAGGGCTGGACAGTTGGGTCTGGTGAAAGTGGTGGAGTCTGGAGAACAATGGGCTGAAGCAGGTGAGGGGTCAGCAGGAGCAGGTGGGAGGCCATGCAGGTGGCAGGCAAAGCCAACTGGGGCTCAGAGGATCTGCAGGACAGCCAACTGAGAAGACTCGTCTGGAGGCTGGTGAAGTCGCTTAGATGCAGAATTAGGCCTGTTCCTAATTTTGTGGAAATGAGACGAGAGAAACTGAGTAGTCCTCAGCAAACAGCTACCCTGGATGTGTGGAAGTGAGGTGCCTGGATTAAGACTGAGGCACTGGGGGGCTGCTGGGGCAGACAAGGCCCTGAGACAAGAGTTTTCAGATAAGTGCTGCAGGAAGGTCAGGAGAGATGAGGGTGAGAAGATGCCATGAGGCAGTGGGGATTGGGGCTCATGTGTGGTGGGAGATGGGCTTGTTCCTTTAAAAATGTAAGACTTTTCCTTTCTGCCTCCTTACAATAGTAAAGCTTAAAAAAAATTAAACAATAGAAATACTGAAAGTTATAAGACCTCCCATAATCCTAAACCCATACATTGCTACTTATTAATGGTTTCAAGTATTTCCTTCAGATTTTGGAATAAAAACAAAACCAGATAAATACAAAAGTATGAGAATTCCAGTTCTTCTACATCTTTGCCAAAACAAAATTTACCTTTTTCATTTTAGTCATTCAGGTGTGTGTGCAGCTTACCTTATTGTTGTCTTCAATTCTGTTTCCCTAAGAACTAACGAGATTGAGCACCTTTTCCTAGATTTATTGACCTTTAAGATATCCTGTTTTGTGAAGGGCCTGTTCAAGTCTTCTGCCTATTTTTCTATTGGTTTGGCTTTTTCTTAATAGGTAAGAGGTTTTCATAAAGTCTAAATAGGGCTCCTTTGTTGGTTATGTGTTTTGGATATCTTCCACTACATAGACCTTTCATTATTAATGGTGTCTTTTGATAAACAGAAGCTCCTGATTTTAATGTTGTTTTTCCATTATAACTTTTTTTTAGCGTTAATATTCAAGGAATCTTTGCCTAAGATTGTAAGATTTATGCTCATAGATATTCTGTTTCCTTCTAAAAGCTTTATTGTTTTACTTTCCAAATTTAGATATATAACCCAGCAGATTTTTGGTTGTGGGTCTGCTAAGAGTAGAGGTTAAAATTCATCTCCTTTGGATATCATGAACCAGTGCCATTTATTGAAAGGACTGTCCTTTCTTCATAGCCTCGTTATATCCCTTTATCATAAAGCTGTATACATGTCTTGGATTCTGTTTTCTGTTCTATGAGTCCACCGTTTATCCTTGCATGAACACTGCACCATTTGCATTACATCTGTCTTTTAATATTTAGGTTCCTGGCAATGTAAGTTCCCCAGCTTTGTTTTCTTCAAGATTGCCCTGGACATTCTAGGTCCTTTACATTTTCTTAACAATTTTAGAATCAGCTTATCATTTCCCACAAAATAACCTGCTGGGGGTTGATTGGGACTAGTTTGACACTACATCAGTCTGGGGAGAACTGAGATCTTTAAAATACTGAATGTTCCAATGCATGCACATAGTATACCCCTACCACTTATCTACATCTTCTGTTTCTTTCAATAATGTTATACAGATTTCAGCAGAGGACTTGCATATATTTTGTTATATTTAATGCTGTCATAAATGACATTGTTTCATAAATTTAATTGTCTTTTGGTAGCCAATAATGTAGAAATACAATTTATTTTTCTATATTCACATTGTATCCAGTGACCTTGCAAAATTCATTTATTAATTCTAACAGCATGTATTTTAAAATTTACTATGTCTACCATCAGGTGGTCTACAAATGATGTAAGTTTTTTTTTTCAGGCCTTGTTTTTAAAAACTTTCAAATATAAATGCCATAAAATTCACCTATTTTGTACAGTTTATTAAATTTACCAAACCATGCAACCATTGTCATAATCTAGTTTTAGAACACCTTTATCACCTGAATTAAGATCCCTCATGCCTCATGTCCTCATGCCAGCTTCTGCAGCATCCCACACGTTGGTATGTTGTGTTCTTACTTTCGTTCTGGTCAAAATATTAATCTACTTCCTGATTTATTCCTTGACCCATGGGTCATTTAGAAATATGTTACTTTCCGAATATCTTTGTTACTGATTTCTAATTTAATTCTATTGTCAGAGAACATATTTGTGTGACTTGAATCCTTTTAAATGTCTTGAGACTTTTATGGCTCAGAGTATGATAAGTTGATAAATGTTCTTTGGGTATTTGAAAACAAGTGTATTCAGCAGTTGTTGGGTGTTCTATAAATACCATTTAGTACAGATCGGTTAATAGTATAATTCAAGTCATCTTTATCCTCAGTAATTTTCTACTTGTTCTATCAAATATTGAAAGATGAGTGTCAAATTCTGTTACTGTTTTTGCATGCAGTTCTATTACTTTTGCTTATTTTATTTTGAAACAACATGTTGTGTGCATAATGTTTAGGATTGTTATATTCTCTTGAACTGAACTCTTTAATGTTACAAAATAAACCTTTTTATTGTCAGGAAATATCTTTTGTTCACCAATCTCCTTTATCTGATACTGCCACTTCACTTAAAAAAAAAATTCATAGCAGCTCAAGTGTAGTATTTCCATCTTTTTCTCTTGAACTACTTTTGTCTTTAAATAGGTTTCCTGTGGGTGGAATACAGTTGGGTCTTGCTTTTTTTAAGTCCAATTTTTGATTGAGGTGTGTAGACCACTTACATTTAATATGATGATATGGAATATTTATATTTATGCCTTTTTCTCATGGATTGACTCCCTTTTCATCAAGTGTACATCTTTATCTTTAGTAATGTTTCTTGCCTTTAAGACTACTTGGTCTGATATTAGTATAGCTAAAACTAGCTTTACTAACATTTTTACTTTCAATCTTTTGATTGAAATATTTAAGGTGTATCTTTTGTTAGCAGAATATAGTTGTTAGATTTTAATCCATTCTTAGTCTTTTAATTGTAGAATTTAGTCCACTTATATTTAGTGTAATTAGTAATATATTTCGGTTTATATCTATTATGTTGTTTCTTGTTTCCTTTTCTCTTGCCTTCTTTTGGATTGTTTTTAAGAATATTCCCTTCTCCAGTAACTTGTTCATTATACATTCTATTATTCTTTTAGTGGATATTCCTACAGATTAAAATATGCATTTCCAACTTAATAGTCTAATACAATGTTACTTTGATCACTTCTCCAATAAAGTTAGAATTTTAGGACAATTTAACTTCACTTGCTTTCTCCCAATTTTTGTGTTGTTCTTGTAAGACATTTTAAGTCAATGAGTATTTTAAAGACATTTCAACTGCTCTGTATAAACAGTATCTATTTGTATTTAACCACGTACCCTTTCTAGTGCTCTACATTCCTTCATTTCCGTCTAGGGTCATTTTTCTTTTGTGCAACAATTTTCTGTTGGAGTTCCTTTTGTGTAAGTCTGATGGTGAAAGATTCTCTCAGCTTTTTCTAGTATCTTTATTTTAAAGACTATTTTGATTAGCTGAAAACATTCCATATTGGATTTATTTCACCTTTAAAAATGTTTTCATTGTCTCCTGGCTTCCATCATTTCTGATGCAAAGTCAAACACCAGTGTCAGCATACACAGTACAATGATCAAAATCGGCAAATTAACAATGATTTAACCTATAAATCTTAGTCAAATTTTACTAATTCTCCCATCAATATTCTTTAATGCTGAATTAACAAAATTTTTCTCATTTAGGATTCAATCCAGAATCACACACTGCATTCAGTTATCATGTCTCTGTAGTGTCCTTTAATCTGGAACAGCTCCTTAATTTTATTTCTCATGATCGAGTACAGGCCAGTTATTTTGTAGAATGTTCCTCAGCTTGGATTTGTCTGATGTTTCCTCATGGTTAGATTCAGGCTATGCATTTTTGACAGGAATACGACATAAAAGACCATGTGTCCTCAATGTATTATATCAGGAGGCATGTGATATCTATTTGTCCCATTCCTGTCAATGTTAACTTTGATCACGTGGTTAAGATGCACCTGCCAGATTTCTCCACTGTAAATTACTATTAAATTACTATTTTTGTTTCCTTTCTGTCATTATCAATTTGGGGGGAGGCACTAAATATATGAACACCCTGTTCTTGAAACACACACACACATACATATCCCCAAACATTTGCCCATGAGCTTTAGCATTTATTGATGCTTCTTGCCTGCATAATTATTATTATGGTGGTTGTCAAATGGTGATTTTCTAATTCCATAATTCCTTCTATAATGATTAGTTAGAAGTCTATGCAATACAATTTCGATAGAATTCCAACTACTTCTCATTTGCCTCGATTCCTAAGGCATAGCCTCTAGGACTATCAACTGAAATCCTGGTGTATTCACAAGGGTCTTCCTTTTTGAGAGATCTTGAACTCTAACCTTTATCTTCTCAGCACTGCACTTCTGCAAAATTCTGCTCAGCTTTACAGTTTTATAAAGGTTTGGGCTTAGCTTTTTAGGTTTCCATGTTGTAAAATTTCAGACTTCAGTAAATGGCATGAAATCCTGAACATACATTTGAGATCCCTCACACCTTCAATT
Organism: Manis javanica; assembly: GCF_040802235.1. Taxonomy (NCBI): domain Eukaryota; kingdom Metazoa; phylum Chordata; class Mammalia; order Pholidota; family Manidae; genus Manis; species Manis javanica. Next base: position 53,070,621 of record NC_133172.1, read on the forward strand.
TTGTCACTCTAACCCACGAGACTATTAAAAAACTAATTTCTTTTGTTCCCCCTGCAGCCTTCTGCCTGGGGAAAACCTGCATCCTTAGCCAGAGTTGGCTGCAGATTGACGTTCACCTCTTTAGGTTCTCCCCATTCCACAATCTTAACACCTCTGGTCACTTGTTTCTGCAACTGTCTTAAACCAGAAAAATAATCTGTTTCTCTGGCTTTTCTAGTCATTCTCACTGGACATATTATTTGGCTATAAACTACTCCATCCTACCCAGAAGTGGGAGTTCTACACTTTTTTGGGGGGCTGCACAGTACTGTATCATATGGATACCTCTCCTCTAATTACAGTAGTTTCTCCTTTATAAAAATCATCCTTAAGGCCCCGAACTTCCTAATGACAAATCATCCCACACCACAAAAAAAAAAAAAAAAAAAAAAAAAAAATCATCCTTGTAGGTATATCAATATACATGAGTTCAATTATTTTTATAGGCTAATTTATAGAAAGATTGCTAGATTGCAGAATGTTGATTTACAATTTTGGTAGCTGTTATCAAATGGCCCCTGTTAAGACTACATACTAGGCAGAGCTGAAAGTGCCTAATAAATGACCATAGAGTCATTTTGAGTGGGTCACTATTCTCTACCTCCTCCAATGCCTCTGAGGTCTTCCAGCCCTCTGATGTTTGAGTCTCAGCCTTCTGTACTGAGGAGACAAGGCAATCTACAGATCTGATGTGTAGTGAGGGGCAGTCCTGCCAGGCCCATGTCTTGTCTTGGTACTAGGTTGATGGGGAGTGGCCCCGCTTTCCTCTGAGTCAGCGAAAGGTGCCCCAACCTATGCTTTCAGAGTGAATTCCCACTTCCTGGCTGGCAGAGATGGAGCTGGCCCAGAATGATGCACATCCTACTGTGGGCAATGCCAGCCCTGCTGACAAGGGCACCTACTACTTTGCCATGTGGTCTTCAGGCTGGTAAGTCTTCAGAGGGCACCAGTCTGCTCTATCAGGGTGACTCCCAGGGTACAGTGTCCTGGGCCTCTAGTATGTAGGACTGCAATGGCAGAGATGGAAATGCACTTGGGAAGATAGGTGTAGATGCTGAAGTTCCCTTAGAAGAAGCCTTGATTGGTAGGAATAAGAAGTAGAAGAGAAGAAAGGCTCAGAAGAGTGGCCTGCTGGCAGGCAAGAGGCTCAAGAATCTTGATGGGGGAACTGTCCAGGAGCACTTGAGAGTGGACACAGATGCCTTAGACCCAGACTTTTAGGCTCAGGAGGGGAAGCCTAATCAAGAACATTAAATCCATTCCCATCCGTTACTCTGTAGGAAGGATACCGGAGGCCCAAAGAGGGGAAAGTGCATACGGTAAAGCCCAGAGCTCATATTCTACTAAACAGCTAGAAGGCTCTGTGAGAGGCAAGAGAAGCCCCTGGAGGAAGGGAAGCAGGTCTCTGGAGGCCCTCGGAAGATAGGGGAGGCAGTAGGACTGGGACTGAAGAGGCTGGTGGTGCTGGGTGACATCCTTCCTCCCATCATTCCCTACAGCTGAGATGCAATCCCCAGCTCTCTGGCCACCCTCGCTGAGGCTATTTATCTGAGCCTCTGGCCTTCCCTTCCATGCATTTTTTTGTGGCCCTAGACCACCATCCTGACCCTCTGAGGCTCTCCTGGGTCCTGAGAGGCCAACACCAGGAGGAGGAGACTTCACTGGAGAAGCTGGGGATTCACAGGCTGTGGCTGCCTAAGGTGGCAGGGACGTCTGTGACCTGCAAAGGCCTGCACCAGAGTGGGGCCTCAGAGGTTGTACTGCCACTACTGAGGACCCATGAGGCGAACTCCGGTTCTCCTGATGCTGCCACCTAGAACCTAGACATCCAGACCACCCCCTGGATACCTGGAAGCTCAAGACGGAAGTGCTGTGTGTGGCTGAGCACCCCTGGCTCTGCCCCTGCCTCTAGGTGAAGCCTGGACTTGAGGTTTGGAGCCTGAACAATGATGCTGTGATGCTGTCAGACAAACTACCTGTGAAGTCGATACCCACTCTGTCACTCCTGGCTGTGATCTCTGGTGTGCTGAATGCCCATTTGTTTCCTTTGCAGGATACAGCAGAGGGAAGCTATTTCAAGGCATCTGTTCTGTTCCATGGTGCAGAAGGCTGGTACTGGAGAACTGGAATGAGACTCATGAGAACAGTGGAGACATTTACTTGATCTGGGCCCCCAGACACTGACCTGGGACCTGGGACTACCTAGATGGCAAAGCCATGACCTTGCACTGTCAAACACATTCAACAAATATTAATGGAGTATTAAATATTTGTCAGAACAAAGAGATGAGAGAGGAACATAGTCTGAACATTAGTGAATCTAGAAGTCTAGGTCAGAGAAGCAATGCTTAGAATGCAAGGAAAACTTTGCTGAGGGTTGCGGGACAGGATCACAGAGGACACTCAGGAGGTTGGAGAGGAGAGGAGCTCCCCCACGGGAGGACCTGAGGAGCCCCTGTGGACAAGGCAGAGTCAGAGATGAACCCTGAAATTACTTCTGGGGAGGTGTGTAGACCCACTCAAGAACATCTGGGTCTAGTCCTGGCTCTGCCCCCAACTGTCTGTGGCCCCCTGGGTGAGTCTTCTACCCTCTCTTGGCCTGAGACCCACCCATGTACCCATCATATCCAGTCTAAGTCATCTGTCCTTACAGAAGAAGGTAGGTCTAACTTTCTCATCTGTAAATGGGGAATTCAACGGTGCAGAAGGCACCGTTATCCTAGGAGGATAAAGTGAGTCAAAGAAAGCTCTTTGGAAGGAGGCAGTGGCAGGGAGAAGACTAGGAAAATGCAGTCAGAGGGCTGGGTGGGCCCAGATTTCACCATGTACCTGTTTCCCCCACAGTGGAGCTAAAACAGACCCTCACAGCTATCACCTGCTGCTGCCTGTACTGCTGGGCATAGCTCTGGTCCGCGGCCTGATCCTGGCTGCTCTCTGGAGGAATCATGCTGTGGGGCCCACCCAATGGAGCCCCTCACCCAAGAGGTCGAGCAGCAGCTCCTGGTTCCAGGGCACAGATGGACAAAGCCACACTCTTTGCTGGGGCCCTCTAAGTGAGTGGTTGAACCCCAGAAGTCCTGCAAGGACCTCCCCCACCCCAGTCTCTCCCTCCTTGCCCCAGCGAGCTTCCATCTGCTGCCTTTTGTTATCCCTTGGCTCCCCGTTTTGTCTCTCAGACTATCCAAGTTTCTCCATAAATACAAGGAATGTGAGAAGAACTGCTGTGCTGTGGATTATGTTGGGCCAGGGAGGTCTGTCCAGAGTCTGCAGACCCTTGAGGAGAGATCAGCAGCCCCTTCCTGTAGCCTGATGCAGGCTGGGCTTGTAGTTTGGCCATACAGGACTAGCCAAAGCAAGTCTGGCTCGTCAGAGGAAAAAAGAAGTGGCAGAAGCAGACAGTCTCGTTTTGCTGCCACCTAGATGTCTGTGAAAGTAAGGTCCCACCCTTCTCTGCATCTCACTTCTTCATCCAAGTGGGTTGGACGGTCTAAGGTTCTCCCCCTTTTTGGCTAAAACCCTTCTGTTCTTAGCCCCTTTTGAGAAGAAATGCCAGATGCCTTTGAGGACTGAAGTTGGCTAAATATCTCTTACCAGAAAAATCACACACAAAATGTGGGGGTGAGACGGGTCATTCTGAGGCTGCTGAGGCTGCACCTGGACAGCATGTTCCCGTCAATGCAGAAGCACTGCTGGAGGGCCCAGTGCCGCTGGGCTGGTGGAGCCACTTCCCCCTGCTGGGAATACCGGTGACAAGGGATGAACCCTGTGCCTCACCTTCCATGCTCACACGCAGCCAGGCCGCCTCTCCAGGACACTCAAGAGCACTTGGCACCTGGCTCCTCGTGTGCCAGGTTTCCCAGAGCACCTAAGATAGAGGAATCTTAATTGCAGTTGGGACTCAGAAGACCCCCAAATCCTCTTCCTCCTTTCTTCGTCTACTTTTCACCTTGTCCTGGCCTCCACTCTACACCCAGGCCCACCAGCTCTTAAGTGACAGCTGCCGAGAATGAGTCTGAGGAGTTCTGAAAAGAAACCCTGGGTCCCAGGTTACCCCTTCCTTTCTCACTGAACATTTCATCACTCAAATCCTCGTACAGACATTACTACTTGAAGAAATCCTTGCTACCATGCAAATTCCTTAAGCTATTACTCTTTAACATCCACATACAAATCACCTTTGCTGAGAGTGGAGGTAACAGAAAGGGCTCAGCAAGGGTGTCACAGAAGTCACTGAACCCAGGACTGGGCAGCTGGAATGGGGAGGCAGGACTGACTAAAAGGGAACAGGGCAGAGAATGGAACAGAAATGTGGTCAAGACCTAGGCCTTCATAGAGGTGGTCACTGGAGACCAGGTGCCTTCCATGTGCTGTACATGTAAGGACAGGTTCTGGGCATGTGCTCTGCCTGGGAAGGAGACTCATAAATTGGCTTAAACATATCATTAGAATAATAATTCTAGACACATTAGAAAACTCCAGCTGACTTCCAGAAAGCTCTCTCCTCCAAAAGTCCTATGGCTCTACTTGGCTTGACCTAATTAGCCAAGAACACCACAAACCTAACAGTAAGTTTTGTGAGCCTCAGCGCAAGTTCACAGTCAGAGCTCATAGCTCTGTGGACTTCTACTAGCAAAGCAGGTGGTTGTTGAGTCCTCCCAGTCATCACAGAGAAGATTTAACAAGTAAAAACCTGCAAACTCTTTATTAAATTCTCCCATTTCATCTGTACAGAAAAAAATGCACATTATGTTCAGAATCTCAGTCACATCTCAAAATTACACAGCATGAACATGTAAAAACAAGGAACTGCCAATATTTTATACATAGAAAGGAAAACCATTTACAAAAGAGGCTTGTTAATTTTACTTACTTTCTTAAAAAAAAAAAAAAAAAGTTAAAGGCCTAAGACCTCTTAGCTTTTGCTGTACAGTCTGTTTTCCTGCTGGGACCGACCTGGGACACTGTGCTGGGAGAAGTCTCTCAGGATGCCTCCTGCTGCTGACTTCCTATGGCTCCTCCGTCCAGCACAGTTCAGTCTGATGGGGCACCTGTTCAGACCACCCTAGCATGTCTGGGAGAGGGCCTGCTGGGCTCTGGGGTCCAGGTGTCAATTCTACGCTGAAGGGAAGGCAAAACAGAATCGAGAGGCACTATCCGAATTCTCTCCTTGCCCAGGGAGATTTCTCTACTGTACATATCTCCGCATCCCAACCTGTGTGTCCTGGAGGATCTTGGGAAGGGGAAGGAGAGGAAACCACGGTCAGGATCCTGTTACCACCAGCCTGAGGAGACAGTACCTATCACCTCTGTGCTCCAGAGGACAAACAGTCTCTGGGTCTCTGCAGTGATTTCACTAGATGGTCTGGGGAAGCCTGTTACTCTGGAGTCAGTCTGGGTTTGCTGGAAGTTTATCTTCTGTCTGGGGTCTGGGCATGAAGTACTTTTGGCTTCAAGCTCAACTGTCCTAGAGAGGACTAAGAGGAGTGTAGGCAGAGACATGACCCACCCAAGACACACGAAGGGAGAGAGAGCTGCACAGGCCAGAACATCAGCTCTGGCTCCACGGCCCTTGGGAATAAAAGATCAGTGGGGAAGAAAGAGGTGGGTTAGGCCAGAGTGTCCATAAGAGCCCAGAAGAAACTCAGGGCACTGGAATGCTGCATATTATAACACTACTTAGAGGATGTCCAAAACGGTGAGAAATACAAGGGATCTTTGGAGGTTTTTCAAAATTTCAAACTTGATCTTTGAGATTTCCCAGATCTCTGAATTTGAATCTGAAATACAAGCAAACATATCAAAATGCACATAATTTAAAAAGCCATATATTTCTTTTTTCTCTATGGCCAAATCTAGGCTGAATTTATCAAGCTGGGTTGGCTGCTTCCCAAGGATCCCGTTCCAGCTTCCTCCTCCGTATCTACTTGCTTAGACTAAATTACATGTGGAGAATGTTTACTTTTCGATGGAGCAGGGGAAGAAATGGTAAATGAAACTTCTTCTCAGAGGAACTTGAGACCAGCTCAGAAAGGAGGCCCCAGAAAGCAATCTACCCTTCCCTAGATGACTCACTAGAGTGGGGATCTTTGGAATAGAAATAGTACACAGCCTGGAGGTGGGAAGGAAGGGCGACATTTCCAGAAGTCACCCTCACATATGAGGGGGCATCTTCCCTGGGGAAGGCAGAGTGAGGTCAGCACCTAACTCCCTTTCCACCTTGTCTGACAGAATGTAAATAGATGCTACAGGCCTCTTAACCCCGGATTCTTCTATTACATGACTTCAGGAAAAGGGAAGAAATGAAACCTGTTAAATAATTTTCTGTCACTTCTAGGAAAGAAGAATCTCCCTCCCTCCCCAAGGCAAGGCTGCTTGCTATCCCCAGAACAGTTAAGTGCAGGATGTGAGACAGACAAAAGCATGCAATGAATTCAGGTCAACACCTGCTCACTAAACACTTGAATTCCCCTGGCTTCTAAGGATGCAGTAGCTCAGAACAAGCTGCCTGGACCCACAAAACTGGGACTGACAGTGGCAGCCAGAGGGTCTCTAGGAGTGCAGAGGAGGAGACTCTCCTGTTGGAGTGAACCCAAGCCTTTGCTGTGCCCCCATGAGGCACACCTTGCTAGCAGCCTTCACCTGGGACAGCAGCATTGGAGAAAGGCTGGGATGTGCCAGGGTATAAAGGTCTCATGTCCAGAGCTCCCTCCTGTGGCACAAGGTCTGGCAGGGGCAGGGAGTCGTTCTTGACATTCTGCCCCGATTCCTGTAGTGCAGGGCCTCCAGCCTGAGACTGGCCTCCTGGCGCCTCTGGAGTGTTGTGGAACACACCGAGTCCCCAAGACACCGGAGTGAGCTGATGAGGCCAGAAGAATTACTTAGCTACTGTAATTTCAGCAACTGTCTGGAGCTTTGGCCTTGGCAAAAATCCTACCTGCTGCTTGTTCATGAATGAACATCAGGAGAAGAGATAAAGGCCTAGGTCCATCAGTTCCTTCACCACGGCCATGGTTTCCTCTTCTCAATTTGTTCTTGACTAGTTGATTTACCCACATCTAACCTATAAAGCCAGTAACCAGAGGTGTCCCAGAATCTGTTCTGTTACACCAACTGGGGTATAGAATGGATACAGTTGGGCTGCAGGTTTAGATGGCGCTGGGCCCGTGAACATGGAAAACTGCTCAGAACACTACACTACTTAGGAATCTCAAGACTTGGACATGTGAACCTATTCCAAATAGGATGGTGAAATGCTTCTAGAACAAGCAACTGAAGATACAGGCAGAATTACCCCTTCTATTCTGATCATTTCTAAACGTGATAAATGTTTGAAGAATCAGACTCCTTTTCAAACTTTTGCTGCAGACAACTAACAAGATTCTCTCTCAATTCAGAAAGAACAGAAATATGGAGACACATTAAACTACTCTTATCAAATGGTGAATGTTTATCCTACTCTGTAATCCACACCACATAGGTCAGTGAGGGCCTACATTTAGATGGCATCCCTGGTCCTTAATCTCAAACTGCCAGCACCCAGGTGGAAGCCACTGGATATGGACTCTCTAGACCAGCTCAATTCAGGCCAACAGTGGTGGCAGGGGATTTGCTGCTTGGCTCCAGGATTTTCAAATTTTATGAGACTGAAGAGTCCCAGGGTAGTTGCTAAGAATCAGGAAGGCCCTACGAGTAGGACTGAGGGGACCAAGCAGCTTAGCAGCTCCCCTGGTTGACTAGTACCGTAGGCAGGGGGATGTACAGCTGGCTTCTGGAACCCACTGCCTCCAGGGAGGATTGCAAAAAGAAAAAACAAGAAAAAGAAGAAAACCACAGTATTCAAATATCTGTCAGTCAGGTTAGACAAGGAGTAATTTGGATCAACTGATCCACAAGCTGACCCACTTTGTACTGAACACATTTCAGGGAAGACAGACATGGAGGTCCCACAGCACACATGGACAGCGGCAAAGGGGGGGCAGGGCAAGGGGGGGCGCACGGTCTATGTGGACAGTTTTAGGCACGTGAGTTATAATACTTTGTGGACATCTAACAGGTTAATAAAATATATATTATATAAATATATCTCCTACTGTACACGCCGCCCTCTTGTGCAGCCACTGTGACTCCATGCCCCAACTAGATTAAGGAGTGCCGGGCTGACCCACGATGCCCGCACTCCTCCCTCTTTATACTCCAAACCTGTCATCTCCACACTGGAGGGACAAGGGAGGACAGCCAGGAATATTGCTTCCATAAAGCTCAGATACTGGAAAGACTGATGAATCATCAAAGTACAACATTTAGCCAATGCCTACTACAGTGGGTACACACAGCAACTTGGACAGAAAGAAAAAAATAATGGAGAAAAGCCTCCATCTTTTAATATAATAACCTTCCATACCCTTTCCAACTAAAGGCATAAAGAGGCTTGTCTGGGAAGGTGGCCTTGAGCCTGCAGAAAGGTCAGGATGGACTGCCAGCCACACCCTGAGCCACTCAGTGTTTAGATGCCATTGTCTCACTGACCTGCATTGTTGCCTGAAAAATAAAGTCAAATGAGTCAATCCCCTGCACCCTCTTCCTGACCTAAGCTCCCTCCCCTGAGTCACTGCAACCCCAGTAGGGCCAATCGAGTCCTGCACTGGCCTGGAGGAGGAAGATGACAGGATCCTGCTGCCTTAGACCTTAGGGGCCAACCTCCCAGGGCAGATGAGTTGACTGATCAGCTTCACACACTTGTGATTTCCTTCCCAACCCATTTGTCCCTGGCCTAGGGAAGCTCGTGCTTTACTTCACTGAGGTGAGGAGATCATCAGAATACCTAGGGCCTTGGGATCTTGAAAGCAGGGGCTCCCCTATGGTGGGAAATGGAAGGCATCACTGTTTCACCAGAAGATAACAAGACCCAGGGCAGGCTAATTAATGGTTTCCCACTACTCAGTGTTGTCCACAGCCCTGAAGTGGCCCAAAGGTGCTTTTCAGAAATGAGTAAGACATCCCAGTTCATAGCACACTGGGTGGTACATTTCCCCTTTTAAGTCCTGCCTTCATTATACATAGTCACACAGAAAAGATAACCCCATTGCCCAAATCAAGCCTGGAGGAGATGTGTTACTATATACATTTTTTTCTTTCTTTAAAAACTTTTTTCTTTTTTGGTGCTTTTTTAAAAAAAAAAAAATCATTTTTGAGTTGCAGGTCAGATAAGTTGGTTCTGGAAGTATTGGTAGTTCCACTGGTATGAGAGAGACTTGTCTACAAGCAGGTAACCCCAAGTCTGCCAACGAAGGCAGTAACCCAAGCGGCCAGCTGCTGACGCTGCCCAAGTGGTCGAGGAGGAGGACACGTGGACATGGCAAGGTCTGAGGCGGGACAGGGCGGTGGGTACCTGCGGCTGCTCTAACACGGGTGTTGGGTCGCCTCTCAGAAGAACGAGGCGCGCGGGCACACTATACAGGAGGGCTGTACAGATGGGGCACCGGACAGGTAGCTCCTTTGGCGGTCGAGGCGGCTCTACCTGTCCTTGAGCTCGCGTGTCACTCGTTTGGTGATACGTCCACACATCAGGCCAATCAGGAACAATACACAGATGCTCCCGCTGATCACAGAGAGAATGTAGTTCTTTGATGGGGATGTCATCACTTGCATGGCGAGGTCAGAGAAGCCATCCGCTGGGGCCACCTGGAATGACACAGAGCAGCATCACCCTCTGAGAGAACTCGGCTGGGGGCAGTGCTCGCTCTAATCTGCCCCCCTCAACTCCTAGTTTAATTTATGCCATTTCTTTCCTGAGAGAGGGCAAAGGACAGGACAATCAAACACAGAGCTACAACTCCTTTCTCCAATCACAATACCATATATACCTACTGCATAAGATGAGAAAATCTAGACAAATCCAGAGAGGTGGAGTCTTGCACAATTCACAGTGATCACCACTGCCATCCAACAGCAGCCTCACACTGAGGGCCTGACCACATGCTCGGCCCTGGCAAAGAGCTCGACAGCATTTTCATTTAGTCCTCACACCAATCCCTGCAAGATTTTACTGCTCCCGTATTAAAGAAGAAGAGCCAGAGGCCCGAGAGGTGGGAGGTGGTTAGGTGTCTTGCACAAGGTCACACAATCCTACGTATTCTGATTTCTTTCATCATCATGTTTGCAGCCTTTTTAAAAACAAAGAGAAGAGCTGCGATCATTCTGGATGCTAATTGTATACCCTTTGCTTTTTTCACTCCTCACTGTACCATAAACATCGTCCCATGTCAAAAACAAGGTGCACACAGGACTTACACTAACTTAAGCACTCCTCTATTGTGGACATTTAAAGGCTAATCAGCTTTCATCCCAGCTTTCCTCACTGCTTTCTGAAATGGACCTCTATGTGAGCCTGCTGGCAGAATTAAGGGCCAAAAGGCTCCCCAGGTGCACACAAACCTATTCTTTTGAGGCTGACCCTAGCCTGCCTGACGGGTGTGGCCCACGGAGGTCTGGGCTGGGCTGCCACTACGCTCGCTCATCCTGGATTCACAGAACAGAGCAGAGAGGCTTCAGATCAGTGTGATCTGAACTTCAAATTTGCCAATACAAATCAAACAACAGAGTCACTCTGAACAATGCTTAACAGCTCAAAACTAAAAACCAGTGAGGAAAGAAGAGACTGATTTAGTGTCTCTCTGCTGGCTCTTCTAACCAAGGATTTAAAGCAGACTGTATTCTGTTGGGAGGAGGAGTGGGGGGCTTGCTTGTTATACTTGACAGCTATGATCACTTCCCCTCATTTCCCTCACAACTGTGGTCTTTCCTGCTTGCCTGTCACCCTTGACCTTGAAGCGTATGGGTAATAGGAGGAATTAGCCAAGAAGGAGGAGAGTTCTTGAGGTCACTCTCTTGATCTAAGTAAAGGGTGATGTCTATCCCCTTTGGGGTGGGATGACACAAAGACTGTGGATCTAGAAATCTTGAGTTTTTCACTGAAGGCCCTCGAGTAACTCAATCTTTGAAATCAGTTTCCTCCACCAACAAGTGACGGATATTCATTCCACTCACCTCACAGTTTCAAAGTTCAACTGAGATAATATATCCATCAAAGAGTTTTGTGAACTACAAAGCACTGTGTACATGAGAAGTTCTCCTTTCCCTGAGGCTGAACGTTTATGGAAACAGTCCCGCCAGCCTGAGCTGGCCAGGGCCCCATTCGCATTCACTAGCGTCCTGCTGTCCTCCTCCTATTATTCTCCTCATTTCAGGTTTGCTGAGGGCTAGTCTCATATATATATATTCTCTCAAAGACTGTGAAATTAGAAAAACAAGCTTTACAACAGAAGCGGCTGGATCCCTTTCCTTTCCCATGGGCGTGATGTCTGACTTCTCTCTGCATGGTTGGCTTAAGTCACATCTTTCGGGTGACTCACTTTTCAATGGGAGACTAGGGGCAACTAAGACCCAAAGTTAAGCCAGGGAGGCTTAAACCTGTGCACTGACAAGTTTTTCAAATACACTTGTCCAGTCTCACAAAAAGGACAAGAAGACCAGTGACGTATCTTGGGGAGGGGCTGAGGGATGGACGGGATGGCCTTTTGAGGAGATTCTCCTGGTCATTACCTTTGCTGCGTAACTCCACATTTCAATCCGGTCATTGAGGCGTTTTTTGCACTCAGGCTGTAACCTCACCCGCTTATCCTCCAGGGCCTCCATGAGGCAGGACATTTCTACAGAAGGAAAGGAACAAGAGTATGAAATTGTGCAGAACAGAAATTTCTGAGAGGATGGCGAGAAGGGTACCTAACCACCAGAGAATTCAGATCTGTAGGCTACTGAAAGTTAAACCCATTCTGGGAAACCTGATCTAAGATCCAACATGGACAGGAATGATATTTAATTTCCAAGGCTGGCTGTCCAGAATCTCTCTTAAAACCTCTCTCATTTTTTCCAGGCACATCTAGCTCAGAAACAACTTTACACCTGCCCAGGTTCCACCTCACACAGATCCTGTCCAATGATCCCCAGGTGGCTGCTGGGAAAGCTGATGAAGCTGCTCTAGTGTGGACGAGGGAGAAAGAGGCCATGGTGATGGCTTAACTTTTATTTCTGTGATAAGCAACTCAACTTTCTCTTTTCATCAAATTTTTAACTCTGCAAGATTATTCCTAAATTCGTTTTGCCATGAAGGCCTCATCCCAGCATGAGCCAGGCCACAGATGATGTTGTCTGTGGTTGAGCTGTAGCCACAGAAGAGAGTAGCTGCAACTGATGTTTCAGAAGGGGTTTCTGCTTCTGCCAAGATGGTCAGAGAGGGTCAGCCTGAACACAGTGACTTACGACGCCCTCGGCCAGGGGTAATAGCTGCGCAGTGGTGTTTAATGTCCAGGGCACAAGCTGTGTGAAGAACTGGGTCCACAAAGATGTCTGCTTTGCTTTCCTTCAGCATGTTTAACACTTCCTAAGGAAGGGAAGACCATTGTAGAGAGAACTTTTATAGAGGAAATGCACCAGATCTGTTGTCTGTAAATATTTTACACACAAACAAAAAAGCCAAGGAGGGAGGGTTGAGGGTTAGCAACAGAGCCTCCGAGACAGGTGGCAATGTTGTGGTGATGCAAAGAGTGCAGATTTTTAGCATTTGATTTAATTCAGTAAATATACTTGGGGATCTAATGTATGCAAAGCTTTGTGCTCAGTAAAGCAGAGCACTGTATCATCAGATTTGGGGTTTGGTGTTCTGGTATGCTGCACTGTTAAATACTAAATGTTAGTATTTATATCAGCATCATACAGTTATTTTGTTACTTTAAGAAGTCTGAAAATGTGAAATCTGAAAATCAGCATAATAGGCTACATTAAAATTCCTAATCAAACAAAGGTGAATGTTTGTAAAATGTTTCACTTTACCTCCATTATTCTCAAGAGGAAAAAAGAATCGACAGAGAATAACTTCTACTGCAAGAATAATTCTTACTTGAGTTTAAAGATCTTGTGAACAAGAGAAACATAAACATGATAGAACTGAAATCAACTGCAGACTTTTCATTTATTTATACATGATGAATTATAGGATGTAAAGACAGGCCAGAAATACTTTTCTGAAATAAATATTAGTTTGCTCTCAATAAAAAGACTATAGTTCCTATAAAACAATAATAAAAACAAGAAGCAAAAAACTCAAGTATTATTCAAAAAGTCCTACTCTAAGTTAGATAGGATCACTTTGATGACAAAGCAGGCCAAGGAAAATATCTGGATTTAGCTTTTAGTCAACTCCTACCATCATTCCTAAGACTATGTGGGATCAGAACTATTTTTAGCAGATGAAAATATTTGCATACAATATTCACAGTGACTCAGCAACATTACTGAAACTTCTAAAGAGATACGTTTTTTAAAAAGATCAAATATACTATTTCACTTTCAATTTTGCAAAATAATATATGCTTAGCATCATGTTTTGATAAATTTGTTTTTATGTGATGTTCCTGAAATTATTTTTATGAATGCAGTATACTTACTGATATACTGGAATTGACATTTTGCTTAAACAAGGGTCTAGTCATGGGGTTAAGACATACTCACAAATCATTAGTACACACAAAAGAATATTTAAGTTATAGGCGATTAATGGTCAAGAACGAAACTAAAGTTTGATAAGAGGAAAGGAAGATTTAGATGTTATTAGTAAGATGTACAGATGACAGCTTTCAAAAGAAAATGAGAAGAGGAGTGAAAAGCAAGAATGGGGGAAACAAGACTGATGATGGTTACCTTTTTACACACTTCTGTTTTGATTTTGAGCAGGTTAACTTTAAGGCACTCCTCTACTTGACCTGTCTGTTCCTGGGCTGCTGCTTCTTCAGCACAGAGATTGGAGATCTATTCAGGAGACATACAGGAATAAGGCCACCGTTGCTATCACCAGAAGCCATGGTCTCTGAAACCTTAGGTTTGGTGAACCTCCCACATGTGCCCAGGGCTCTCAACAGATTTCTCATTGATTTTACCCCCCTCCCTCCTGTATGGGATGCCAGGCTTTATTCTGCTTCACAAGGATTGGCACACAGAGTTGAAAACTCATCAATGCAACATATCTTCATGCTGTAAACCTTAAGATTTGAGTCAAACTGTCCTAGGACTGGTCACAAAGAGGCTACTTCCTGATTCCATGGGAGGAAGTTTATTTAACCAAGTAAAATGCTAAAAACAAATGTTTGACATTTATAAAGGTTCAGGATCAACCCAGACTTAAAACACACACACACACACAGTCCATATGAAAGATGAAACACAGTTCACATGAAAGATGAAAAATTTAACCTTCTTTATGAGTAAGCTCATTTAAAATATCTTTTATCTCTGATCCCCTAAAATTGACACATGTTGAACAAGATTCTCCACATAACCCCTTCTAGCTAGAAAGTCAAATAATTTCCAAGAACAGGCATTTCTTCAGAGCTATTTTAGGAGCACTTTTATCTTTCTGTGAAGTCTTAGGGAGTGTTCTAGGTTGACTATCAGAATAAGGAGAAAGGAAAAACAATATGTAGATGGATATAATAACTGAACAATAGAGAAATAAGGACCCACCATAATATAGTGACAGGACTAGTGCCAAGCCTAATTCAGTGCAACAGAGAATGAGGGACTCAGACAATGGAGAGCCTAGAAGATGGGCCTTCTACTAATCTGGATTCAGGGCTGAATGGAGAGAGAGTAAGGAACTACTCTCCAATAAAAATTTCTTTGACTAGCTCTGTTCACAACCATTTTCATACCCAAATCCTACCTCATCTGAGCAGTGTAGCTGGAGCTGAGGATCTAGTCGGTAATCCAGAGCAGACTCCTGAATAATAATTCGGATCTGGTCTTCACAGTCCGAAGAGAGGCGCTGCTTGTGACAAGGGAGAATCATCAGCCTATCAGACCCCTTTTTATTTTGCCTCTGGTTTGGAGAAGGAATGGAAAACATCTTGGAAAAGTAGGAGCATGCTACAGACTTCTAATGAGACAACTGCCAGGAGTAGAGATGGCTCCAGAAATACACCCTGTGGAAAACCCAGGCAAGTTTACCTGGTCAGCATATCTCAGCTTGAGGCAAGAGATGACTTGACCTTCTAGCTCTGAATCATCCTTGGCCTTAGTCAGGATACCATGACAGAATTTAGGAATGTCAGCTTTACAGGCCTTCCTTAGCACAGGGTTTAAGCGGTAATCTGGAGCAGAAAATAGTAAGGACAGGATAAAATATTCTACCCAGATTCACAAATTTTAGAGATTCACCTTTCAAAAGGAGGCATATTATTGTCAATGACCATGAAGAAACCACTTTTATTTATTCAATAAATGTTTTTGAGTTCTCATTATATAACTTTTAATTAGCGATATACTTGGTGAAAGAGATGTGGAGACCCCCAGAATTCTTCTACCTACACAGAGGTAGAAGCTCTGTGGAGTCCTGTGGTACCAATACTCTAAGTAGTCTTCACAAAAATCAAGCAGAAATCAGCAACCTTCCCCTTAACAGATTTTCTGAAAATACTGAGAATATCAAACTCATCTCACCTATTACATTTACAAAGTCTTTCAACTCAGAGCTGAAATTTCTCTAAGAGAGATTGCCCCTATAGTCTCCTTTTACATGCATGAAGTTTTATTAGAGCTCTAGATTTTTTAAGGAACTTTAGCCCTGATCCCTTTGCTAAGTCTTCAAGGGCAGTTTTCTGTGTTTTCTTTATTTATTTTTTCAATCTCTTCTTCCCCATGACTTTCATCTTGTTTTTGTGGGTCATCTCAAAGGAGAAGTCAATCACTGGTTATTACATCCAGGCTCTACCCTTAAAATTCAAACAAAGCACCTGTAGTTTAGCTTGGTAAGTGTATTTCCACTCAATTCCATTTAAGCTGTGCTCTATGGGACCAGGAAAGCCAAGCCAAGATGTTACCTGTGTTCTGAGTGATCTGGCGCTTGGTTATCATCTGTTTGCATTTGGGATCCATCAATTCACTGTTTTTATTCTGCTTCAAGCACTGCAAGATGGTTTTCGTATCTGCTTCTGCACAGAACCTCTGCAAATAAAGTTTTATAAAAGCAGTGACCCAAATATGGCAATTAACACCATCTGTAGCATTCTTACATCTACTGGGGAGCTTACGACAGGAGCAGCCTGAATTGTCACTTGGTACAAGAGAAATGGCTAAGCCTGAATAAGCACCCAGCTCCAGTTCCCCCTTCCTCATCTTATCTCTACATATTTCTTGCATTTCTTTCTATTACCTCACTGTTTCTTACTCTGCATAGGATTGATTCCCTATTTAAATGGCTTTGTTACACTACATGGCATCTCATGAGCTTAAATATTGTTTAAGCATAAACGTAACATTGGACCAGATGGCCATGTAGCCCCTAGGCCATATCTGTCTAATCCCAGTGGAAATTTAGGAATTACCCACCAACCAATGTGAACAGGGATGTTGGGAATGAACCTATCCAGTTCATCTTTTAACTCTTAAGGGCTATAAGCCTACCAAACCTTGTGGGGCTGGCCCCTGGATACTTGAAGTTAGAGATCCACTTTGGACTACTACTAAACTCCACCTCTCTCTGCTAATTATAGTCTACCAATATCTTAGTATGGGAATGCGGATCACTGATTTTTATAAAAGTCATCAAAATCTTACAAAGCCCCCTCAAATCAAGAGTCTGAATTTCCACTTTTACACAGGATTCAATTCTACCAGGACCAGGTAAAGAGACTCCTAACTTGCAAAATTCTCTCTGGAATTTATTTAATAGGGTGAAAAGAAGTATTTTATTTTAAGGGAAGGCTGAAATAGGGGTTAGAACCTTATGTTTAACCTCTTTGTATATGTGGATAGATCCAGGAGCGGGCACATCTAGGTTCTCTCAGTCTGCCTGGAGAGAAAGTTCACTGAAGAAGCAGAAGAACTTGTAGAACAGAAAAGCCTTCTGTGTGTTAGGTGGATGAGGAGGACAGTCAGCGTCCTGCCATTTTCAGTGTGCCTACCACTAACTGCCCACAAAACCAATCACATGCTCATCTACTTAGTTGTGCCTCTGGCTGAAGTAAAGCCATTTATCTCAGCTCAGCAGTTTTCAAAAGTTGACCATGCATGAGAATCACCTGGGAGGCTTGTTAAAGCAGACACCCCACTCCCAGAGTTTAGACATTTAGTTACTCCCATTCAGCAGATACGGGGTGAGGCCCAAGAATCTGTAATTCCCAGATGATGCTAATGATGCTGGTCTAGGGACCACACTGAGAACCACTGTCTTAACTGTATCAAACTAGTTGAAATGAAAAAATTACATGAATTTGCTCTAAAATTTAAGTAAGTTCACGTTGGTATTTTTACTCTACTCTGTGTGTAGCCCTTGGTTTTGCATTTCTTACCTTTATCATCTGCTTGCAGACTCTCATAAGTGTATAGTCCAGTTCTGGGTCCATCATCTCTGTCTCCTGCAGCTTAAAAACTTTCTGGTGGCAGCGGGTACTTAGCTGCTTCTTGTTCTCTTTCAGACATTCAATAATCTAGGGCATAAGAATTACAATCCAGTTAAGGGGTCTATCAGGAATTGATAATCCATGTATTATGAGTGAAGCACTCAGTTCTTAGTGCAGCCCCCCATTTTTCTATCCAACTACCTTCCATTTCTATCTAATTCCTAGGTAACAGGCGTCAGGATTTCCTCACCAAAGAGAATCATATTTACAGATATATAACCTCAGGGCTAATAGTAAACCAAACTGTATAAAAATAATAGATGGACAGCAAGCTGTCCTGGAGTCTAATTGGAAGGAAATCCACTCACACTTCCTAGTTTCTTCTGCCTTCTAGAGCTGTTCCTTGTCCAAATTCCTTTTGGTGCATAATTTGCCTCTCTGCCTTTCCCTGGAGCAATAACCCTGGCTAGGCAGTAGGCACAGGCCAGGAGGTTCAGTCCAACACACGATTTATCACATAAGAATAGATCAACAGATACCACGTATGAATCAGACCAAATCCTTATCCCTGAAGAACATATAGTTTCACAGGGCAAACATTATATAAATAACTAACTACAATAAAAAAGATGAGTGGGTTAACATAAAAGCATTAAGTGCCACAGAATGGATTTTAAAATAGTTAAATATATCCTAAAACCTCCCATTTCCTATACCAAACTTTAAGATATTATAAAAAGTGATAAAGAGGGGAAGCAGAGAGGAAGCTGCAGTTGCTAGCTATGGCTGTAGCACAAAGTCATGAGATATCTGTGAAATCTTTAAGGCACAACCAAGAATCACCATATAACTAAGGGGAAGGCAATGGAGCAATGAAAGGTATATTTAACATCCTCAGAACCATACAGAAGAAAACAAAAATCAGGAACAGGTAGTTATGAAAGCCAATTACAACTCTTGGAAATGAATATAAAACCCAATTAACTGGCACTATCTAAAGAGCAGAACAGACAGATTAAGCCTAGAAAGCATTAAGCCTGGAAATGGAACTGAGGAATTAACTCAATGTAGCACAAAGACACAAAGAAATGGAAAGTATGAAAGAAAAAGTTAAGAGACATGGAAGATAGATTCAGATGTTTCAACTGTCTAATAGGAGTTCCAGAAGGAAGGAAAAGAAAGGCAGTATTTGAAAACACAGTTGAGAACTTCCCAAATTTGAAGAAGACGTGAATTTTGAAACTGAAAAAGCCAACTAAGATAAAGAAATTTAATAACATACTTAATTATATCACAGTGAGGTTACAGATCATTAAATATAGAGAGAAAACTCAGAGACAAATTACACAGCAATGAGAACCAGATTGAACCAGACTGACCAGCAAGAGCAGATACAAGAAGACAGAGGCCACTTCTTCAAAGGCTAAAATACCATGGCAATGACCTTAACTAGAAGAGGTAGCTAAGTCACTGGGAAAACATTAAAAAATAAAAATTAAAAAATCACTTGTCTGTACTTCACTCCTGATGATTCTGAATAGGGCCCTATTCTGTGTATTTGGGGAAAATAGCTCCCTATTTAATTTTTCTGTGACTTCTAGTTAAGAACCTCTATGCAATGGAAACATAATTTTGGAAATATAGGACTATTAAGAAAGCTAGAGAGAGGAGGAGGCATTTGATGATCATTAGGACCTTTTAGGCAAAGAAGGTGGGGAAGGACAAAGTAATGTGAAAGGGGAGAAAACAAATGAGACAAAAAGGAATGCAGGTGGGGAACTTTGGGTAAAGTTTGGCATAGCTTAAGAGGGATGATTAGGCTGGAAAAGATGTGATGAGGCCTATCCCATCAGTGAAGAATTGATCATTAATATGTTACCTTCATACTACTTTCATAATTTAAAAATTAAAACAAAAAGTTACCTGAGCATTGCCATACTGCACAGTGGAACAGTAGTTTTTAATGTCACTCTTGCAGGCTTCATACAGATCTGGTTCCAGACGGATGTCCTCTGTCTACATGAGAGACGACCAGCAGAGAAAAGTGAGCTCATTCTAAGTTAAAGGTATCAAGGTCTACATATGTATTTACTGATTGGATCTTGTCTAGTGACCACAACATAGCGAAGTGGCGGCAGTACGGCCACTGCAGTAAAAGGCGAGTTAGGACTGAGTTTCAGTTCTGTCAGTAACTAGCTACATGGCTTTGGACTTTGCAAAACAAAATGCTATCATCTATCCTGCCCCCTTCATAGGACTCCTGTGAGATAAAGTATGATACAATGATGTGGAAACCACTTTAGCAAGTTAAAACCATTATATAAGAAGTGTAGAGTCCTATATTTATTATTTTACTGTAAGAGTAAGGTTCAAAGCAAGGGACCCAAAATCTTTATAGGACATTTAGGCCAGCTCTACTTAAATATAATTATCATGAATCACTACAACTCTTTGTGAAAATCTGGTAATGCAACTTTTGTGATATTAATGCTGTTTGGTATTCATTACTAGTTTTTGCTTAGATGGAGGTAAAATAAGTATGATTCATAATATAAAACACACTATTATTATTATTTTTTGTAGAAAATTCTCTTAACCTCTTCTGCTCCTTATTTATTAAGGTGTCACTGATAAACAATCTTATGAAGGTTTCACGTGAGCAACATTGTGGTTACTGCATTCACCCGTATTATCAAGTCCCCCCCACATATTCCATTGCAGTCACTGTCCATTAGCACAGTAAGATGCTAGAGAGTCACTACTTGCCTTCTCTGTGCTATACTGTCTCCTTGAAGATACTATTGTTGCAATGATGTTATCACAAGCTTACAGCTTGTCTTACAGCTAGATTTCCAGTTATATGTGATAAAAACTCATTGGTCAAGAAAAAAAAGTGAATTAAGAAGCTGGTAATATGGTAACATTTTAGCACAAGGCTCCAAGTCTTAATCACAATAGTGGCCAAAATCTTCCAATTTGCCCTTGCCCTGACCCAACACTCTGAAACCTGTCTCTGTGGTTTCTGGGACCAGAGCTCTACTTCAAGGCATTACCATCTCTAGTTCTTCCACACGCAGCTGCTTGCGGCACTTCAGGGATACCCTGTGCTCCTTGGCTTCCTGTAGGGTGTCATTGCGCACGGTGGTGCTCAGGCAGATCACTACGTCCACCCTGCCAGGGAAAGGAGAAGGCCTGAGACTGGCTGTAGCCACCAGGTGGGCTGGGGCAGGGGCTGCACCACCTCCCCAGGATCCATGATCCCTTTTTTGTTATCTTTCAATGCTTTACTAGAAGTTTCCACTTGTTTTCAGAGTACTGAAAGCAGCAATTTGACTATGTAATGCCATACAAATCGGGCCACAACACAAAAGCTGACTATATTCCTGACTGGCAGAAAGAAGAGAGGGGACATGTGTGCAAGGACAGTTCACCACTTGTTTTGTAAAAAATGTGACCAGAGAGGAATGCTGCTCTTAACTATGGACTGAGTCTTCAAATGTACTGAGAAACTTTGCTGAAAGGGACAGAAACCTGAAAAAAATGGGAAATTGGCTGGTATGGAGGGGAAATGTGTTCTAGAACCATGCCTTTGCAAAGAGCAATACAGAATTTGGACGGTCATGCTATAAAAGTTCATCACTGCCCTCATTAAGACCTAATTCTTTAACAAATCAAGTTTTTCATTTATCTCTAACTCAGTAAAAGCCTCTGCTGCTTTCCTGAAGAGATGACAAAATGAGATGCTGCTGGAAGTCAGTTACGACGATGTAGCCAGACAAAAGATGGGCAGTCACACTCCCAAAGCAGCGTACAGGAGGCCTCCAGGGCCGATCCTGCCAGAATGCAGGAGGTCACCAGACATACTGGGTAGCAGAACAAATCAATTAAAAGCTACATACTTCTTTTTTATGTTGGGGCAAAGTTTCAACACATCCTCCTTGCAGGCCATTTTAAACTTGTAAGAGAACCGAAAATCCTTCATTTGCACCTGAAAAAGATGATGAGAAAGAAAGTCAAAAGTTCTGCGGCACGTTCTAATCAATAGCGCTGGGTGACCCTGTGCTCACATAGAGTGCAGAAGAAGCCTACTTTCCAGGATCTGTGCGACTTGCCCTCTGTCTCTCTCAGACTTCATGACCCGCCAACCTCTGCATTGCTCCCTCTGCTGCACACTGCAGCTTCCCTGCTATTCCAGTCACACACATGCTGTTCCTTCTGCCAAAAGGGCTCTTAGCTCTCTCCATGGTTTGCTTTCTCACTTACTTGGCATTTCTATTCAAATACACCTTCTGAAGTTCCCTTTCTCCTTCACCTTCCAGTGCTTTCACTGCTTGATTTTTCTTCATAGGCCTTGAGACTTTATTTGTAAATGTGTTTTTGCATGGGCAGGGTTTATCTATTCCACCACTCTCTCTCAGTGCATGTACTCTAGAAGCCCTCAATACATCTGTTAAAGGCAGGCAGGTAGGCTATATGCCCTGAAGAGAGGTCAGTTTTAAACAGACGACTGGATTTCATCTTCTTGGGAAGGAAGTGCTTATGGTGTGATCTTCTTATTCAGATGCCAAAACTGGGTAATACGACTTAAAGAAAAAAAAGGTATAGAGTCTACTGTTTTGATACACATTTGGGCTGCTGCACTAAATAAGGACACAACAGATTCTACTAATACTGTTAAAGGAAAGGCTATAATACCTTTTGAAAGCAAGCAGTGTGACTAGAACAGAAGCACCTGTTCCCTGTCTCTATCCTCACTGGACTATATGCTCCCTAAGGGTACGGATTCTGTCTTACTTACCAATGCATTTCCAGAGCCTAACACAGTGCCTGACCATAATAGAGTAATACGTTTTTGGGGAACAAATCTAAACAGGACATATATTTGGAAAAAATGACTTTTCACAGAAGAGGTGCTCTCGTGTTCTTAATGAGGAAGGAATTCAGTAACCATTCAACCAGCTCAGACAGAAGAGATTTGCCTGGAGTTACTGACCAGCTGGAAGTGGGTGACTCCAATGGCACACTTCTCATTCATATCTTTCTGGTGTTTGTTCTGTATCAGACATTCCATCAGGTCCCCAGAGTCTATTTGGTTATCCGCCACATCCTGGGGAAGATGGTGCACATTAATACTTTGTTTGCAACAAATACTGAACAAATCCTGCACCCTAGCCTATGCAAAATGAAAACGAGACTGATTCTAGAGCCTTCACAAAGAAGACATATCATAAATTATGTCAAAATGAGCCTGAGAAATTCAGGGGAATAAAATTTACACAGCAAGTTGCCTGCATGAAGCCCTAGCAAGAACATGTATTCCTTTCCTTATATGACCAGCAGCTGGCTCTCAGGATAACACCTACATAGCCTCCTGACCATCCATCCGTCCATCTGTATGGTTCCTGGATGTGTTTCACTCCCACAATTTAGGTGGTTCAATAAAGCAAAAAAGTAACAGAATTCACTCAGTTTACAAGGAGACAGTTGGAAGGGGCAGCCACAGTTACTGCTAACAAACTCTGGGCTGATATATCAAAAGCAAGGCAGCCACGCTAATGCTAATAGTGGCTTCCCGCTTCCCTCTTAAAAAGGGCATCTCGTCAACTGCTGCTAACACATACCAGGTCACCTACAAAGGATAATCAAATATGGTTTCCCAGGAAGGTGGCACCCCTCTCTTGATTTTATTTACATTTTCAACTTAAACTTGCCAATTTGGCAATCACTCAGGACTAATGTATACTGAAGATAGAGATGGGTCAAATATATTCAGAGACCACAGTCTCAATAAATTTGATTCTAACTCTTGTTTCTCCAGACATCACTTACGTGGCAAAAATTCTGAATTATGGGCTCGCAGGCTCTCATCAGCAAGGCTTCTATTTGAATATCCTGTCAAAGATTAAATACATTAATAATTCTGCTTTAGAAAGAATCAGGGGTGATGAGAGGAACAGTGTTTTTCTGAATCAGTAACATCCAAAGAGCAAATAATCTAATACGTAAATTTGGAAAATATTCTATGCCTTAAGTTAGACAGCCCCCGCACAGACACAGCTCCTTTTTGTTGAAGACAAGTTTTCTACAGGCAGAATCTGCTTGTGTCTAAGCAAATGAGAGGGCTGAATTAAGGACAGTGGGGAGAAAAATCACTTTTTAATAATACCAGAGAATATAAAGCCTTTGGAGTTTTTCCAGAAAGCTAAGCAGTTCAAAATGAAAAAAGAGGTAACTAACATTTACCTTTAGTTTACTAACTCCTAAGCCAGATAGATTGCTGTCCTCAAACCTGATGACAAACTGCTATTTTTGGGAAACATAACACTAACTCCTTTTAAGCAGACAATAATCATAAACAGCACTAACTGCTGAAAATAAAAACATCCTTTAGAGTTACGCAGCCCAGAATGGCCTCGTGAGCCTCTGAGAATGGGAGGAAATGACAGAAAAATGAAAGGAGACAATAAACTTTCGAAAGATAGAAAGCAAAAAAAAAAAAAAAAAAAAAAAAAAAAGAGACTGGTTAAGAAATGTAATTTAATGTATTGTCAATTTTGACAATTCAAATAGTTATAAAAGGCTGATGATAAAAAAAATAGCAATCCCAGTTTCCCTGATTTTTGACCCCATAAAACAACTTAACATTTTTAGCTGCTCCCTCCTCCATATTAATTTCTATATTTCTAAATAATATGCTATGTTTATGAAGTTTCTTCATTTCTTTTTTTATATTTAAGTGGGTTTCAGGATGGACAAGGAATAAACACATATATTCAATCTTTCAAGTTTAACTGAAAGTCCAAGGCTTTTATTTTATTAAATGCACAGACATTACCAAATGACCTAATCGAAAGAGTTGAAGAAAACAGGAATTCTTGAACTATCCTTAAATGTGATTAAGAGATTTAAAGTATAGCTGCTGTCTTCTTAAGGATAGGTAGGAAGAGTGGTCTAAACCCTGTGATAACTATCTTATGAAGAAAACCAAAGGCCTATTCAGAGTGCTTTACTGGAGAAATGAGGAAAGGGGTTCAGGAAGCCACACAAGGTATTTCTTTATAAAGCAAAACAGAGAGAATCTGATGAGGTTTCTTATAGAGAAGTTTTATAGAGGTTTTATAAAGAATCTGCACTTTCAGGAGTCTAGAAACAGTATAAGAAAAAAGGAAAGGCTGCTGACAGAGTGGCTCTCTCATTTTGAGCTGCGAACTGCTTACCTCGGATTCTAACTCGGTGAGGTTGCCGACTATATCCCTGCACTCTACAGCCAAGTCATCAAGATGATCCTGGAGACACTCAAGTTCCTGCAAATAAAAAGGTAATCCCTTGGCATATGTTAATTACATAAATAATCAAGGGAAGTTGAGATACCAGTGTCTACTTCCTTTTCAGTGGGACTCCTTTTCTTTTCAAAACTACTTCACTGAATAGAATACTAAAGTTTTATTTGATTTCCTAAACTGGGATTGCCGAAAAGATAATTACTTGATGTAACAGGGTAGTTAAGAGGGTCAAGGGGTTATACAATAGCCACGTAACTCCTACAGAAGGCCAAATCGGTAAGTCCAACAAGAATCAATGTTCAGGGGTCTTCAGAGTCTAAAAATCTTATCAGGCCTTTATTCCATTCCTTTAATACCCTGCCATTCTATTTTCATCTATGTTTTGATATTCTTTGCATCCTATTTTAAATCAGTATTTTGATAATGATCACTGGAAAACAAATTCACAGTGAAAGACAGAATATTTTAAGATTCTTCATGAACAAAGTAGGTTGGGATCCAAGGTCTGAAACACAGCATAGAGCTGACAGTTCCTGCAAATCAAATCTGGGATTCTAACCCTAGCCTACATAGAAGGATTGTGTCAGGGAAACTGGAAAACAAATGAGCATAGTAGGGTCTGGGTATCTAACAGTCATCTTGTCTGGGCTTTGGAAACTGAGATGAAGTGACCTTGCAGTATCAGTCCATTACTATCCTTTTAGAGTTTTAGAAGCTTTAAGTAAAACAGGAGCTCACTTCCCCAAAACATATCAACAGCTATTTCTCAGCAAAGGGCTCTGCTAAAGGATCAAGTTTAACTTACTGGCTATTATGCAAGAAACTCTGTTTTGGAATTAGAATGGAAGGGAGAAAAAGGGTTTTAGAAATTATGTAACAGTCAGAAAGGGGGAAAATATGCTAAAGGAAAATGCCTAGAACTGTTCAGAGTAAGATAAATGGCTAAGGGAATAATCTCATTTGTGAATCCTTTCCTAAATCTAGCTTCATGGTGATGGGCTGCAAAGTAGGGCTTTCTCAATGTTACTTTACAGGGGGTATGAAAGGAGAATGTTTCCTGGGATGCCATATAACCATATCCCTTTTGTTATTGATCGGGGCAGCAGAAAGCTAAACTTTAGACATTTTCTAACAGTAAACATGACAGAACTGTAGCAGGCTCAGTAAGTAGACTGCTGAAAATACATTCCCAGTCCTAACAGATCTAAGTACGGAGCCATGTTGCTTCTTAAAACTGTGCAGTTCCTGTACATGTGTGACTTTTTAATAGTTAATCCCAAAGGGTGTTCCACAGTGATACAAATGGAACCTGGATACCTGAGTTCACACCTTATTCTACTATGAATGCAGCTTCAAACAAGCAGCTGTTCTCCTCACTGCTTGGTTCCCCTGCCTTAAGACAGATGACAAACTACCTCCCTGCTTAATTTGCTAGAATGTAGTAATATACTTTTTTTTTTTTTTAACTAGGCACAAAACTTTAGGAAACATATTATAGCATGCACTTAATTCTTGGGAGCTGTTTCTTCTCTACATTTTCCTGTATGGAGAGGTTATAATACAATGGAACGAATGTCAAGCTAGGATTACACCTGAGTTTTAGATAAAACACTTTACTTCTCTAAGCCTGTTTTTTCAATTACTAGATGGAAAAAAGAATTCCATTCCTACCTATCTTGTAGGACTATGGTAGGGCATGCATACCACGCTATCATGCATACCAGCATTTACATATACATTTGTATATATACTCTGCATTCCCTCAGAAGTATTAATGTGACTTACAAAAGTGAGAAAAAGCAAAAAAAAGAGGAAGATAAAATGAATTTTAAAAAAGTAAAAAATAGGAAAGAAAAGGAAAATATGATAGAAAGGGATGGATCAATTACACTGTAATATCATTGTATAGTGAGACATGGTAACTACACTTATTGTGGAGAGCATTTTCTAATGTATATGATTGTTGAATTACCATGTTGTATACCTGAAGCAAATACAATAGTGTATTATAAACCATACTTCAATTAAAAGAAAAAAAGTGGGGTGGAGCCAGCAATAAGCTTGGGACACAAGATGTCCACTATGAAATCTTACATACTTGCTACAGGCAGGGCACACCTTTTTTTACAGGCTTTTAATGAGGTAACACAAAGAGGGAAAATAATCAATTAAAAAATGTAGTACCCATAATATAAAAACAAACTGCTTAGGAAAAGTACAAGTATTCCTGACACAGAGAAGAAAGAGCAAATTTTCCTGAGAATTTCTTAGAGAGAGAACACTGAATAATATAATAAATGTCATTGGGTGAAGTCAACAGAGATGGATTTTATATTTGTATTCTATGTAAATTGTTAAACATTATTATTATTACTGTAAAAAAAATAGGTAGCTATAGCAGTTACCTGTCCGGTCTCTGTTTTTTCACTGCACCATTTTCCCAGATCAATTAGGCACTTATCCTGCAGAGCAGGATCCAGCTTAACATCCATGGCTCGTTGGTGTAGGATTCTCTGGACTTCAGCTCGGCACTCGCGTGAGAGCTGCATGAGAAATAACAAGGAAAATAGTTTAAAGGTAGCAAAACAAAACCAAAAAGATACTAGATAAAGCAAATTTGAGGTCAGGAAATTAACAAATTATACTTTCATACCAAACTTTATACCTCAAATTCCTCTCCCAGAATAAGGATTAAATGTTCTAGGAGGCTTCTAAAACCCTGCTTCCTTAGGAATCAGATTGTAACTTTAGCATTTTTCTAATATACTATGTGAAACAATATCCTTTTCTTGAATATCCTGATAAAAAGTGAAGCAGATTCATTAAGATAAGGTTAGAGTATTTTGTTTAGCAAAATTAATTTGCTACTACTCTACGAATGTAGAGTAAAATGCTGGATATCCAAGAATACACAACTAGATCAGAATTAAGTTTAAATTTATCTAAACTCAGAACAAGCAGGTAACAATAGAAGCAATGGTCACTACATGTCAGAACCAGACTCTTCTAGATGAGGTAGGGAGAATCAGAAGAGGGTGAAACCAGTGAAAAGTAACATTTCTGGAAGGTTGTGAAAAAGCTGTCTCTTCCTAAAACAGCCAACACGCTGGGGGAGGGGGAGGAGGAGTAACTGCTCAGTGAGCATGGGTTTCCCTTTTGGAGACATGGAAATGTTCTGAGCATAGAGGTGGTAGCTGTGTGACTTTATGTATGTGACAAATGCTACTGAATTTTTCTCTTTAAAATGGTTCATTTATGTTATGTGAATTTCATCTTAATTTTTAAAAGAAGTGTATTTTTTTAAAAGACAGCATGCTAGAGTCCACTGTTTTCATTTACAATACAACGAACTTCCTACTGTAGTGACTACCAACATGCCAGCATTCGGGAGCTCCTGTGATTAATGAGCCTCATTATATAGGGGAAAAAAGGAATTAATCATGGGGATAAAGGCAGAGCATCGGGAATATAGACAATCATACTGTAAAATCTTTTTATGATGACCTACGGTAACTACCCTTATCGTGATGAGAATTTATATAATTGTTGAATCACTATGTTGTACACCTGAAACCAAAAAAATATTACATACTAACTACACTTCAATAAAAAAAGAAAATAACAAATTCCCTTATTTTCTTACATAGCAGTATAAAAACTGGGTTACAACTGCAATGGCTGAAGTATGACATTTCTATTTGAGTCTCCTCATTGTGAAACAGACTTTTGCAGAAAGCTCAGAAGGGGTATTTGTAAACATTCATGTGAAGTAATATCTCTACTTTCTGTAAAAATTGTAGAACTGAAATTAGTAAGAGTACCTCAGAAGGCTGAAAAAGGCCCTCCTGGAGAGCATGCAGTCTATCAGAATAACACTGGAAGGCAACAAATGTTGCCTGAGAGTCAAGCACACACAAATACAACTAACAAGGCAGCAATTAGGGCAGAAAAATAGGAAGAGACTGGGGTATGAAGGTTTCTACTCCAACTAGTGTACTATTAGAGAGGCCTCATTAATACAGGTATTATGTGTTCTGCTGCCAAGGGCAGAAATCTAAAAACCATTTGTATCCTGGCTAAGAGCTTCTAATGGATTTTTAAAGCTAAATAAAGTGAGGGCAGCAGAATTTAATTGTCTATTTGTGATTTAGATTTCAGTAATTTAAAGAAAAACCTGGAAATGTCCCCTGGCTCATTTTGTTAAAAACTTATATCAAATAGAAAGAAGCTGGTGGAGCAACTGTATGTACACTCACTGAATGAAGTTTCTAGTAGTGCAGCAATCCCTCCTCACCAGATATACTAATGGAGTTTTCCTAGGATGACAGAAATCAGAACAATATATAGCAAACTAATTAAAAAACAAATGATAAGAAGAAACAAAGTCAATATTGAGTGCATACCCTTCTGCCCTGTTCCTCAGTGCGGTAGGCATGTCTGTATAAGCAAGAAAACACAGCTCCAGGAGGCATAAGTTCACTGGTTTCATTCCAACCATGGGTGTGGCAAAGACGAGATGCATCTCCCTGGCATTTGCGGTATAAGACAGGGTCCAGTCTACAGTTAAAAGTTAAAAAGACGTTCCTGAATTTTGGTCTTCATGAACACACACACAATGGTCAGTCTATAAAAGTTTACTGACTTAATACATAAGATTTAAGTTCTACCTCAAAGACGTTATCTTGGTTACATAAGACACACAACATTACAATTATAGACTTAGCACTAACGTGCCCTTGCTGAAATGAGAAAGCAAGGGCTGAAGCAATCATTATGCAATTCACAATTTTTACTCAATACTCTCTTCTAAGTATGAATGAAATTCAATTCTAACATACTAGATTCGATAAGATCAGGAAACGGCAAGATAAACAGAATCTCTCACTCAACTTCCTTTCTAGTAAAACTGTTTCTTTTTCCCATGCATGCAAGGCAAGGCAGTTATATTTTTAGTTTACCTGAATATGCTTATCAATTTGAAAAATGTGACATTAACTTTGCCTCTGGAGACAGTAGATTAGGCAATGAGCCTGCTGCTTCTCCAGATCAGACCAATGAATGCTTAATTCTATCTACATTACAATGTCAACTTTGGGGAAGGGCTATTTAATGGGAGAAGAAAGGCTGATACTTAATGAGCAGCTTTTGAGACTGAAACATTGTTTGATTATGGGTGATGGAATTACAGAAGAGGAAAAAACATGATTTTCAGGTAGTAAACAGTAAACTTTTTATTGTTTTGGTTTAGATGGCCTGAGTACAAAATTCCTACCCAGCTTTCTGTAGTCCTTTCCAGGGCCAATTTTAGAAACACAAATGAAAACCCATTGACTCTTCAAGTAATCTCTTTCTAGTAAAGTATGTGGGTAAAATATATTAATCACCAGGAAATATTGATGACCAAAGTACAGTGGCTTCAACAACTACGACTCAGGAAGCAGCTGAACCTGGGAAGCAGAAGGAGCAGCCTGATGCGCTGCTGGCTGCTATAGAGGTGGAAAGGGAAAAGACATAGAGATGGAGATTGCAGCCAATAAACTATAGTAATTCTACCTTTAATACAGATCCTTCTCCTATTTCATGCTCCCAATTCCCCCACCCCCCCACCTTATTTTTTGGATAATAGGATGAGAAGAGAATTAGAAAATGAAGTTGTCACTTACTGATAAGAGCCTCTAAAGATAGAATAAATTCAATAACTTTGAATAGTTAAAGAAATAAAAGCAAATTCCCATACCCAGGGCAAATCAATAAGAATAAAAATGCATTATTTTCTTCTTAGAGACATATCTGAAGATGCTTCTGCTGCCCCATAGGGGCCCAAGTTCTTTCTGGATAGATGTTTGTGGTATCAGAAATATCTGATCCTGACTTCCAAAGACATAGTGAATGGGGACAATTAAGAGATAGACCTGCAGCAGTTGCCTCTGTTTTCAGATAGATACTCTTCTAAAAGAAAGGTTTTTCAGGGGATTGGAGCCTGCCAGCTCTCCCAGAACTTAAAAAAAACAAATTCCTATTAATTATTTCAAAAAATACAGGAGATACTAACTACACAGGAAAACAGGCTGAGGCTTATATTACTCTGGCCTCAAAACACTTACTTCCAATCTCGGGAAATGAAATATTGCAGCTCTAAAAGACGGTGTTCACAATCTTCCACCATTTTCTCTGTGTATAAATGTTCCATCAGGCACGAGAGGATCCTGGGCATAAATAGGGGTGAAATTGTAACAAGAGAAAGAAGAGTTCTGACAAGAGGTTCTCAGAACTCTCACAACAGTATTTCTTGGTTTGCAGAAAAAGCCACTTACAGCTCTTTTCCTAGGGCAATCACAGATTTCCATTTCTGAGAATAACGCAAATTAACTCAACCTGACAGTGATTATGCCTTTTATCAACTTCAGAGCCACTTAGCACTTAGGACTCAGCTTGCATAAGATCTGTGTGCAGTTGCTTTAATTTTAACTTTATTATAAAAAAACTCCCCCCCCACACAAAAGTAAAGAATCATAGTATCCACGTTCCCTTCCCATAGTTCTACCAACCTAAGGCCAAGTTTGTTTTAACTCTGCAACCCCTTGCTGCTATTTTGAAGCAAACCCAGGTATTTGTTCTTAAATGCTGAAGCATGCTTCTCTATGATAATATAATACCATTATCAACCAAAAGAATTTAATTTTAAAAATTCTTACTATCATGTAATATTCTATCAATTTTCAAAATTTTTTCAATTACTGCATGCCCTTTTATATGTTCAAATCAGGACCCAGAAAAAGTGCATACTTGCATTTAACTGATAATACCTTCTATTTCAATTTGTAGCAGTTCCCTCCTTCCTCCCTCTTCCCTGCCCCCTTTATGGCTGATGCACTTTTTTTTATACTGGTAAATATTCTGAAACAGTCTTAAGCGAGTTTGGCTATCTCCTCTCCTCCAACCACACAAAAAGCTTTAAGGAAGTATACCCTTTTTTTAATCCCCTACCACACAAGAACAGCAGGAGTGTACACATAGCAGAATGATGATAAACATGGACTCTTTATTGTCAGGTACTTCCAGCTGCAAGCTATAAAGATCTGTGCAGAGTGGGAAACCTGTTCTTACCTGCAACCTGGTTTTAAGAGTTGTTTGCACATCACTCATAATAAAACTAATTCATAAAATTCAAGTACTTTATTATAACATTTTACAGCTTTCTTAGATCTTGGATATAACTTTGGAGTTCTTTTTGTCTAAGGTTACCCCCTCCAACCACCACATCTTGTTTTTTATTTCAATTATAATTACTTCCTAATGATTATCAAGTAGCTCATGTATACAATAAGTCAATATACAAATAGGATGAAAAGTTTAAAGCCAAAACAAGTGTCACTTTATCCTAAGTGTTTCTCGTTCTCATTTTTATTTGACCATTAAATGGAATTATTAGTGACATAATATATAGCCCATATATGCTCAGTCATAGTCAACAAACATCATCACAATGCTGGGTCAAAGTGTCTCTACATGATGGATGAGACAGAACCGAAGTCTCAATTCTAATACTAGTTTTAACAAAAGTAGGTATGTGTTCCTATTTAACAAAATCAGTTAAGATGAAAAGTCATCCAAAAGTCAAGTGAGGAACTGTCTCTTGTGCTACAATGCCAAATAAAATACAATAGGGGTAAATAACACAAAGTAACCTACATTGGATCTCCCGATCGTATGTGTTTGCAGGCTGTCTGTATTACAGATTCACAAGCTTCATTCAAAGCTCTATCAATGCGGTAATCTGCACCAGGGTCAGTCTCCTGAATCAGTGTTTGAAGCTGGATTTTAAAAAAAGGTAAGAAGGAAGAATCACACATCAGGGGATAGAAATATCACCTCTTCAAATGATCAGTTACTTAAGTCTGGCATATCACAATGTACTCTTAACAAGGTACTATAACTGTCACTGGCCAGGCTCAAGAGCTCTTGCCAAATACTTTCCAGCTGGTTTCTCTACGTTAATTGCAAGTTTTTCTGTTTAAGCCATTGTGGGGACTCCTTGGCAAATGGAATCATCCCTAGAGATTTGCAAAACAAAAGGTCTTTATGTAAAGGGTGCTTTTTTCCTCATATCTGCCATTTTTTGTTAATCAGATTACTAAAATCTGATGTTCAGGGCCAGAACTGAGTGGAGAAGAGTAAATGGAAGACATTTTCAGTTAAAGACCTAATGTGGTCATAAGAATCTCAAATTTGAATTTTGCTGCAAATACAGTGGCTTTAAAATAAGCAGACTCTGTTATTAAAAATAGATAAGAAATTTAACTTGCAAGAAATATCAATTACAAAAAAGAATACAATAGTATAATTCCTACTTTTCTCAACTATCTTTTATAAAACCAAGAAGTAAACCAGAGCTTGCTCATTTTGAGTATACAGAAAAGTACCTGTCATTATGCAGTTGAAAATGAGAATATATTCTTCAACATTCACTTTTGCTTGGTGTACCCTTTGTCATGGAATAAAGTAAAAGCAGATTCTATTTTCTTGTCTTCGAGGAGAAAGCAGTTGTGGCAGAGGAAAAGGCTCTAAAGGATCAGAAGACCTGAGGCCTATTAATAGTTCTGGCTCTCCCAGATAGTAGCTTTGAGAACATGAGCAAGTTGATCAACTGCTAAGTCCCAGTTTAATTGCAGAGGATTATTAAGAGTAATATACAGGAGACAGTAATATAAATTGCACAGCATCTTACATGTGTAAAAGATCATTATTACTATTCGTAGGCAGCAGAGGGTGTTTTGGGTGGGAATTTTAAATAACAGAAAGCAAATTTGAAAACTATAATCCTTCTGGTTTGGGCTTCTTTTATTCTAAGATAAAAAACTGGAGCCCTTCGTTATATCATGGACTTAGCTTCTAGGAGCCTTCTTTGATCCTTATACATTTGACTTACGATCCTGCAAAGGTTCACATGAAAGCACTGACCCCATCACAGATCAAAAGGAAACAAAGAAAACTCCAGTCTGTCTATCCTAAAAGAAGTCAATAATCAAGATGAGAGAAATATGATGAATATTTCCAAAATTCTGGGATAGAAAAGTTATTTATACCAATTCTTGGTGGTAATTTGGAGAATATACAAAATACTATGGTTAGTTGGTAGGGAGATTACTGTCAAATGACTACCAATTTTAGTAATGCCATTTGCTGACAAAGGCCAAAATATTTACACCTTTTTCACAGGGCAGTTATAAGCATCATGGGACTTTGCAAGTGTCTATAAGAACTGTATCAGTTAAGTATCCATGACTGACAGGGGAAACTCTGGGATTCACAATGAGTGACCAGACCACAGTTTCTAAAAAGAAACAATTAATGCCCTATAGACTAACAGGCTAATGGCTCAAGGGATCACTGACACTCAAATCCAGTAACAACTGTGGGATATAAACACTAAGAACATAAACTGCTACATGATTATACATCTATTTCAGCCCCTGACTGCTTAGGAAAAACCTGGGGAAATGATTCTGGGAAATTAGTCAAGAGAACAGAGTGGACAGTCATCTTTGCCTGGGAGGGACTGAGCCCAAATTCATTTAGCCATAACTGAAGAGAATTTAGTAAGTTCATGATTGTGGTGCATTTGGAAGAGTATGTAGTTATTAAAGATAATAATGATCCTTATGTTTCACAGCTTACTATTTGTTGAGAGATCACTAAATCAAAGCATCATGAAGCAGAGAACAGGGAAAATCAGCAGTTAACCATAGACAGTATGGCTGTACTTACGGTATCAAGAAGAAAACTCTGAAAAACAAAGAAACCTACTCAAAATAAATTATTTCAAACATTCCTTCAATTGACTGAGGATGGATAAGGTACTAAAAGACTAAGGAAAAGTACTCCCTTTGGATTGTTTATTCCTTTAATTTT
The DNA here is from genome assembly GCF_040802235.1 of Manis javanica. Lineage (NCBI taxonomy): Eukaryota > Metazoa > Chordata > Mammalia > Pholidota > Manidae > Manis > Manis javanica. The sequence goes on from NC_133172.1 coordinate 53,105,305, forward strand.
TGTGAGCAAAGACTAAAAACTATTGGTCCATAAAAACCAAAATCAAGTGTTTGTTTCCCATTTGGCTATACTTTATGTGGGCAAAACCACTTATTTCACTTTGTGAAGTTAACATTAAGGTTTGGAAAGCACTTTTCTTCTGGCCCCAAAGGATGAGGTGGGCAGCACTTATTTCCCTCTCATGTTGAGTCACTGGCTCTTCAAAATAAGCTAAATTTCAAAAAGCCCTGGAGTAAACTAGATGCCTCCAATTATAGTCAAACCCATTTTATTTTCCCTTTTCTGTGTATCTTACTACAAGTGTAGTCTCAGTAAAAGGTTTATGCCTACTGCCTCTTCCCTTTTACACGACACATTAAGGATGAAATGCAAATACAGGACATCTTAGGTCAGTTTGATCTGGGGCCCAGGCACATCATTGTCACAGAGATTTCCAGTCACCAGCAAGGACTGTTCTTGAGAAACTACACTGTGCCAATTCACCCACAGGAGATTCCAGAAACCATCCTTCTCGGTAGGCTTGGCATTTTGGAGAAGAGGTTACATTTGCCTGTTGTTTCCACAATGGGAGATATAATCTGTCTACTCTGAGTGAGAATAATAGAAGTTAAGATGAAACAGTATACTATCAACATTCTGTGGAAAGTCTGTTTCAGACTAGAAAATTTTGATTTTACATATTAGTAGGAAAGTAAAATTCAAGTAATATTCAATTTTTAGTAAAAACAACAACAAAAAGACTAATTGAATTGTAGTTTTCTGAAGTTTCACTGAGGAGAGAGCCTTAACTTTCTAATTTAGGTTATAAAGATAAATAGTACCTTTTGTGCTTCCTAAAGGGAAGTATAAGAAAGTACAGGGTATACTGTACAGGGTACCACTGTTGCATTTGGTATTGAAAATTGTTCAAAGATTCTTATACAGTAAAACATAATAAACATGTACAACTGCGATGAAATAGATGTATCTGTAATATTTTGTTAACTTTATATTATGTACCTGATCTACAACTATCCAACTGTTTACAAATCTTGGAACAATAACTTTGTCTTCCCAAAGTATGCTAATTTTTCCAACCTTTATAAAACTGTTGAGTTTGGGGGTAGAGAAAAAGGCACTTTCATGCAGAGCTGTGCTAATCTAACAAGAAAAGATGTGATTTTGAAAATGATATGCTTTCTTGATCATTCTGGCCAGGAATTTATGCCATGCTGCACATAAGTAATAAAAAGAGACTCTTGGAAAATTTCGATTCATTTCAGTTATCTTTGAGCCTCAACTCAATCAATCCTATTGATACAGGCAATTCTCTTTTGGAGGAGCACCTTTTCTGATTTATCAGAACCTGGTTTGCCTTGCTCTGAGTTTAGTAAATACAATCTAGTAAGTTACCTTTTTTAAAAACTCCAGCAAATATGCATTTTTACCTATTTAAGTAAATAATTCATTTTTTTATGAACTCAAACATCTGTTTTAAAAAGATTCTTAAAAAGATATGCCTGAATAAACCTAACCAAGTAAGTGAAAGATCTGTACACTGAAAACTACAAAACACTCATGAGAGAAATTAAAGAAGATACCAATAAATGGAAACACATGCTATGCTCATGGATAGGAAGAATACTGTTAAAATGGCTATACTGCCTAAAACAATCTACAGATTCAATGCAATTCCTATCAAAATACCAACAGCATTCTTCAATGAACTAGAGAAAATCATTCTTAAAATTCATATGGAACCACAAAAGACCCCAAATAGCCAAAGCAATCCTAAGAAGAAAGAATAAACCTGGGGGGATTATGCTCCCCAAGGTCAAGTTCTACTACAAAGCCACAGTAATGAACATAATTTGGTACTGGCACAAGAACAGACCCATAGACCAATGAAACAGACAAGAAAGCCGTGATATAAACCCAACCATATATGGTCAATTAATATACGATAAAGGAGCTATGGACATACAATGGGGAAATGACAGCGTCTTCTACAACTGGTGTTGGCAAAACTGCACAGCTACATGCAAGAGAATGAAACTGGATTACTGTCTAACCCCATACACAAAAGTAAACTCAAAATGGATCAAAGACCTCAATGTAAGTCATGAAACCATAAAACTCTTAGAAGAAAACATAGGCAAACATCTCCTGAATATAAACATGAGCAACTTTTTCCTGAATGCATCTCCTCAAGCGAAGGAAACAGCAAAAATGAACACATGGAACTATATTAAACTAAAAGGACTTACAGTAAAGGACACCATCAACAGAACAAAAAGGCATCCTATAGTATGGGAGAATACATTTGTAAATGACATATCCGACAAGGGGTTAACATACAAAGTATATAAGGAACTCACACGTCTCAACACCCAAAAAGCAAATAACCCAATTAAAAAATGGGTGGAGGATATGAAGAGACAATTCTCCAAAGAAGAAATTCAGATGGCTCACAGACACATGAAAAGATGCTCCACATCACTAATCATCTGGGAAATGCAAATTAAAACCACAATGAGATATCACCTCACACCAGTTAGGATGGTCAGCATCAAAAAGACCAATAACAACAAATGCTGGCGAGGATGTGGAGAAAGGGGAACCATTCTACACTGCTGGTGGGAATGTAAGCGAGTTCAACCATTGTGGAAAGCAATATGGAGGTTCCTCAGGAAACTAAAAAAAGAAATACCATCCATTTGACCTGGGAATACCACTCCTAGGAATTTACTCAAAGAATACAACTTCTCAGATTCAAAAGACATATGCACCCATTTATCGCAGCACTTTTTACAATAGCCAAGAAATGGAAGCAACCTAAATGTGCATCAGTAGATGAATGGATAAAGAAGAGGTGGTATATATACACAATGGAATACTATTCAACCATAAGAAACGTATCTTACCATTTGCAACAACGTGGATGGAGCTGGAGGACATTAAGCTCAGAGAAATAAGCCAGGCAGAGAAAGACAAATGCCAAATCATTTCCCTCATTTGTGGAATGTAACAATGAAGAAAAACTGAAGGAACAAAACAGCAGCAGACTCACAGCCTCCAAGAAGGAACTAGCAGTTACCAAAGGGAAGGGGTGTGGGGGTGGGGGTGGGGAGGGAGAGAGGGAGAAGGGGACTGAGCGGTATTATGTTTAGTACACATGGTGTGGGGGATCATAGGGAAAAGACAGGTTAGCACAGAGAAGGCAAATAGTGAGTCTGTGGCCTCTTACTATACTGATGGATAGCGACTGCACTGGGGTATGGGGAAGGCTCGATAATATGGGTGAATGTAGTAACCACATTGTTTTTCATGTGAAACATTCATAAGAGTGTGTATCAATAATACCTTAAAAAAAAAAGATATGCCTGAAGAAATAAGATTTCATGTTTGTGTCTTAGTACCTAATGCTCACTGTAATATCCTAAGAGATCCAGATAAAGTAAGTTGGGACAGTGTCAGGAAGAGGCTCCTCTCTGATAAAATGTGACAAAGTGGCAGTGGAAAATTTTTCCTCACCGCTTGCTGGCAGTTTATTCCAAGGTTCCCCTTCTCCCCACGAACTACTTTCATCAGACAATGCAGGGTTCGCCCTTTTCGATGCAATCCAGAACAGTGGTGTTCAATCTCCCCCCGACAGCTCAGGATGATTTCAGGGCTCAAAGAAAAGTCTTCCATCAGCATGCGTCGGTAATCTAACATCTCCCCCTGGCACTCACTGCTCACTTGTCGCCCTAAGTTAGGATTTAAATCATAACATTATGGAGCATTATGATCAGATATCACCGCATATTAAAAGTACATGTTTTACCTTTGAATATACCAGTCATACTATTTTCTACTGAAAAACTTAGAATTTAGCAAAAGCTTTATCAGCATAAAATGAGTTTAAGACTCCAGAGAGCAGGGTTTAGCTTGTTTGTTGTGCATTATACAGATTTTACACTGCTTTACCAATGAAGTCTTATCAGTAAGATACCTATTTGGGTAAAAATGAAAGCCAAGAATAATCCCTATTGCCCTACACAGTTAAAACTCATGGGCAAAGGACTTGAAATATTCATTTCAGCTCCCCTCATCCTTGAGCTGTAAATGCCAAGTTGGAAAAGTTCAGAAATTAAAAAAAAAAAAAGGCTCTACTGAAGTATAACTGACATGTAATAAACTACTTTTAAACCATACAGTTGGATCCGTTTGATATATGTCAACATTGGTGAATGGTGAAACCATTACACAATCAAGATATTGAACATATACATCAACTCCAAAGGTTTCTCATGCTCCTTTAGAGTCTCTCCTTTTCTCTCTACCCCATTCAGCCATCCCCAGTCTGCTTTCTGTGCTATACACTAGTTTACTAGTTTGCATTTCTTATAAGTTTATATTAATGGAATCACTGGGTACAGACTCTTTTGTCTGACTTCTTAAACTCAGCATAATTATTCTGAGATTCATCCAGGTATCAACAGTTCTTTCCTTTTTATGGCTAAGTAGTAGTATTCCATTATGTGCATATACTACAATTTGTCTATTGCTTCAACTATTGATGGACATTTGGGTTGTTTCCAGTTTTGGGCTATTACAAATTAAGCTGTTATGAACATTCATGTAAGTTTATACAGACATATGCTTTCATATCTCTTGGGTAAATACGTAGGGGTTACATGGCTGGGTCATATGGTAGATATATGTTTAACTTTTTAAGAAATTGGCAAACTATTTTCCCAAGTGGTTGTACCATTTTAAATTCCCAGCAGTTCTTCCATATACTTGTCAGCACTTAATATGGTCAGTCTTTTTATATTAGCGATCAGTAGAACTTTTTTGAATTGTCTGTTCATATTCTTTGGCCATTTATTTATTGAGCCTTTTTGTGTTTCTTGTTAATTTTCAGTTTAAAGACATTAATTCCAGTCTTTAAATACCAAAATTAGATTATATGATGTATACTGTTTCATAATACGCTATTATGAATCAACAATCTTTACCTTTCCATTTCAGGAAAATTTTATCTAACACCCAGACCACGATAAAAATCCTCCAACTGTCTCCAAAATGTACTTTGTTTGGTATTCAAGACCATGCACTGTCTCTGGTTGCTTGCTATTCCACTGCTTTAAGTTTAGAGTCTTTCATTATCCAGATATTACAAAAAAATTTTTCACAAAAAACCTCCAAATTTCATTTAATGATTGATTTTTTTCCACTTAACTTTTTAATCAGTAACCAACTATCACAAAATCATTTATTTAATAAGACCTAGGAGTTTCATTTTTATAGACTATAGCCAATATTAATAAAGACAATTCTGACCTTCTAATTTATCGTTCTTGGTTTCTTTGTCAAGGACTGATTTTTGGACTAAACAGACCATGAGTTTGACTTCATGGAGGTAATCTCTTCTTTTACTGTTTAATTTCTTAATATTATTACTGCTTTAATGGTAACTGGACATATCACTCATTACATGCTACATGCTGTACCAAATAACCTCATTTAATCCTCACAACAACTCCTCAATACAGGTGATATTGTTTTTGTTTTATAGATAAGAAAAGGAGGTTTGGAGAAATTAAGAAATGTAAACAATGGTCACCCAACCAGTTAATTCGGTAATATAGCCATAACTTGCAACCATATTTCTCTGACCCAAGCTTACGTGCCATATCATTATGCTACCCTGACTCTGCTAAAAATGTTTCACAACATATATTTTAAAAAAGTAAAGTATTTGGACTTGAGAAATATACCATACTTTTTCAAAAACAGGCTGGGATGTAAAGAAAAACAAAATTGGGGATTGTTGAGCTAAAAGAAGGCTTAGGGATATCATGCCTTCAGTTCCTGGAGTTGTGCTTAAAAAGAAAGGCTCCTGAGTCACAAGGTACAGGTATATTCAAAAGGGCAAGTTCATGAGGAAACCAACATTTATAGGTACCAGAGCTTTAGAATGTGAATCCAACAAGGAATGAAAAGGATAAAAGGAAATTAATTTTTACCTCTATGCACAGCTGACTCCAGACACATCAAAAGGTAGGAGAGCCTGGCTTCCCGGGACCGAGGAAGGTTTTCCACATTGCACCTATATTTCTTTAAGTCACTCTTACAGGATTTGGCCAATGAGTAACTGACTTTATAATCCTGGGCAATCAGCTTTTGCCGGGTTGTTAGTGCTTCTCGACACTGAGTAGAGTGCAGTAACAGAGTTATAAGATGACTCAGGTGGTTCAGCTGCTCATAAGTACCTCTAAGACAAGCAGAGGCTCATGGCCAACTACATGTCAACTGCTACAGTTATTATCAGAATACCTACTCTTAAGTTTGGTTAAAATTGAACATAAGCAAGCTAAACTAGTATGCAAGAGGTAGAGGTAAATGAATAGGGAACCCTGGAATTCTGCAGAGAACTGCTGCTTGTTGCTGTAATGGCAGCTGTCCTAAACACATACTCTGTAGATTCTAAAACATTAATCTGATAAAGTATTCTTTTCTTCTTCAACAACAGAATCAAAGTGGCAACTGAAATAACACTCTGGAAATTCCATTCTATACTTTTCCAATATTATTATTTAACAGTACATGATAAAGGATCTGAGATGAAACATTTCTTCAGCTGCAAGGGAAAGTGACAGGATAGCAAAAACAAAAACAGTAACTCTTAAAAGTCAATACAAACATCTTGCATTCATCCAGAGACAGAGGACTAACAGTAATGGGAATGCTTAATGAGACAGCTGCTGAAAAATTAAATAGCTAATTACCTATGAAGCACACTGCCTTGGTTAGCCTAAACTTCCTGAGTATGCAGGCCTGGCTTCAATAAAATTCTGATAGAAAATCTTCCAGTTTTCCTCTCCAGATTGACTCCTGATTGGCTTCCTAACATTTAGATACCACAGTTATGCTTCATTTTCTTGGTTTAAGTGAAATGTACTGTGGTTCACTACTAAAAGCCACGTATCTCATCTCTGAAAAGGGTAAGCTTTATCAGTCATTTATATTTTGGTATGAGTTTGTAAGAACATCAAGAGATTTTAAGAAAGCTTTTTGAGAAATGGATAAAATATAGGTTTGCTTCAAAGTAATACTTGCCTTTTCACTCATGGATTCTTCAAATTTATGGTTAAAGAGGCACTTATACACTCTGCCTTCACCAGCTTGTGTCTGTAAGATAGAACATATACATAATGATGATGAGCTAATAAGCAGTTATGCTGGGCATTATCCATCATCTTATATAGAACTTTCTGTTAAACTAGTATAATGGTGAACACTTTTGAACAGATGGCTCAGCCATTTTATAACATTTGCTAGCCTTTGAAATAGTGATTGTGTGAAGACAAAAAAAAATTTCCCCATGATGTTTGGCTACTGTCATTTGTTCCCAGATACACTGTTAATGAGGGAGCCAAGAGAAGTGTCAATAAGTCTTCCTTCTTACAACTTTATGCTAGTGTCAATAGAACTCTTGGATAATCAGAGTCTCTGATGGGTAAAGCTGTTAATTCAAAACAGGCAGAGTGGAAGTACACACTAGACACTCTCAGTCCTTTGAGATTATTCTATTTAAAGTGTTAGGAAGTTGTTTGTAAGGTCTGTAGTAATCAAGGATTTGGTTTTAAAGTTAGCCACCTGTTGTTTTCTTCATTTTAGCCCAAAATACATAACTACATTATATGGCAAAGTTTTAGCCATGGAATAGGTGTGAATGGGATCCCCTCGTGAAGCAGGATTCCTATAGATAAAACAGGCTTTGAAGAACTGAAATTGAGAAGTGAGATAAAGTAGAAAAAATAATGTGTGGAGATTGTCAGAAGCCAACTGTTAACTAGATGTTAAATCATCAAGGCTTAGCATCTGACATCATTTTCTGTTATGCTGAGACCAATTCCACCTTCCATTTCACTGGCTTTTCTACAAGTGAAAGTGTTGGTTCATTTTATTTTAAAACAGGGTATTTAAAAATATTTAAAAAGAAAAGAGCAGCCTCTGAGCAGACTCACATTTTCACAAAAACGCTCCCGATCATCTCGGCAAGCAAAATATAAATGCCGGTCTAAATGGAAGTCATCTGAGGACAGCTCAGCCACCCGGAGAATGGCTTTCTTGCAGAGCTCAGAGACTTGAATCTTAGGATCTCTTTCTTCTGCTTCCTTCACCAGACCTTTCTCCAAGCATGATACCACTTCACCTTGTGAATGTGCATCCTAAAATAGCAAGGATACTAATATTTTAAAACTCTCACAACAATGAATTTCAAATAAACACCATTTGGTTAAAACAAAAAAACAATTCAACGTACAGCTGGAGTACTGATGTTCTACTGAGAAATCAGGTGGGAACCAACTACATAGTAACAGAAAATGTCCTCAATAATGTTCAGTTAGAACTTAATACTTGCATGCTACAATTATTTGTACTACAAATATTTGTACTCTACAAATAAAGATCCTGGGAAATTTAAGGATTATTTAGCTGGCATCTGAGTTTTTAGTTTTAAATGTTAGTAAATTACATCAGCCCAATGCTGAAATAACACTGCAGAAAGCTGTTCATATGCCTCTAAGGGCTACATATTCCCCAAATACTAGTACTTTTTAAGTCAAGTTAAAATAACAACAAACCACAAAACCCACTGAGAAAAGATGGTATAAAAACTCTCTTTTCTATACTGTCTACAAAGACCTCAATATGTACAGTCTGTAGTGTAATACTCACTGATATTTTGGATTTATTTTAATGAAACTTAATGAGATTACCACTGTTTATACAAATTGCTTTTGATAGCTTTCCTAAAACCATCCAATTATCTTTCATTGTACGTTGCATCCCCACAGCAACCACAAGCATTCATTCATTCAAAATTTGAGAAATTTACCCTAAATATTTTCTGTTCAAGAGTCATCTTCTACATCTCAGAAGATGTTTCAGTAACTTGAGAGTTGTGACCATTAGTATAGCAAACCAAAGCAGCAGAAAATATAGTGCTATCATTTATTTACACACACACACGCAGACACCATCTTGTTACAATAAAACACCACGTCTGTGAAATCATCTGTATGTAATAAAGATACATCTACTTTAAACAACATTTCAGTTCAACAAAAAAGGTGCATAGTTTTTTACTATTTTGTTGTAAGAGGAGCTGTTACCTAGCACATTAATTTCCAAGTATTTACATGAAAATCTTCGTGTTGTCTCCTAATACAAATGTGAAGAGGGGTAAGAGCTGTGGTAGCTATCATGTAGATGGAAGAGGTCTAGAGAAGTTTATCAGCTCATCTGAGCTGTAGAATATAAGATGCCTAGCTAATGGTCCATCATTTATTTTTCTAGACTTTGGGGTTCTAGAAAACTCCTTAAGTTTGTGTGGGGGTCCTGTATGTATTTTCTTGGTACATTTTTAATTGTGTACACTAAGGAGAGTTCACAGGTTTCATCAGATTATCAAGAGCTTTGCTGGCCCAAAAAAGATTACTAAGCACATTACACTAGCAGATTCTCATGCCTTCCTATTCTCTGTCCATAACTTAAACTTTCTCGCTAGCTGTAGGATTCTATCCAATGCTCAGAAAACCTGAGATAAGCAAAACTTGGAGGGACAATTGACAAAAAGATAAGGACAGAGAAAGTGGACACAAACCCCAGAAATAATGTATGAGTAACACTTAAGTTTGTCTGACTATGGCCTACTTAGGTAAGGCCTTCTGAAAGGAAAAACAAACCAATGATAACAAAGATTTAGAAAGAAATACATCAGTCATTTACTATATACAGTATACAAGAGATTATTATAAATGTAATTTTATGTTATAAAAGCAACATCCTACGCTAAATGTTAGAAGCCCATAACAACTTACTTAGATGGTTACTAGCAATTAGGTCTTAATTATTTTTCCAACTGCAATATAATGAGGCATAAGAAATACTTATTTGGTTATTCATATGACCAAACATGTATTTCCCAGGTATATCTTGTCTTCATCCACAGTTCCTGAAAACACCATAGTAGAATCTTAAAGGTGAAATAGGTGTCTTGTCACGTTAATTAGAGACTTTTGGACTCCCACACAAGGGCAGAGGCTGGACGCCGAATCAGTCAATGGCCAGTAATTTAGTCAATTGTGACTATGCAATGAAGCCCTCACACAAAATCCTAGGAAGAGCTTATCACTCTCTGCTCTCTTGATCCTGCTTCTCAGTAGGAGAGAGCTTCTGTACTTGGGGAACTAGAATGCCCCCACATGCCACTGAGCCAGGCCCCAAGCTCCATGAGGATGGAAGCTCCTTTACTTGGGACCTTGCCCTATGTATCTCCTCTTCATCTTGCTGTTAACTTACAATCTTTATGGTATACTTTATTAAACTGGTAAACCTAAGTGTTTTCCTCAGTCCTGTGAGTCACTCTAGCAAATTAATCAAACCTAAGTGGACATCGTGGAAACCTCCAATCTGCAGCCAGTAGGTCAGAAGCACAGGTGGGGCTTGCAACCTGTGCCTGGAGTCAGGGGTGGTGGGCAGTCTTGTAGGACAGAGCCCTTGATCTGGGGAATCTCCATGCAGACGGCATCAGAATTGAGTTGAGTTCTTAGAGACCCTGCTGGTGTTCCAGAATTGCTTGGTGTGTGTGTGTGCGAACCACCCCTCTGCCCCCCCACCGACCAACACAGACACACACACATTGGAACCAGGTCCAGAAACCTGAAAGAAGTTAAACTCACCCATGGCACCAACCAAGAGGCTGAAAAACAGCATGACAGTCAACTTTTGATTGAGATTTAGACTTTAGTCCTGGCACCATAGGGTAAAGAGATAAATTCCATGTAATGAGTCTGCTTCCCTGTTATCATAGGGCTTATAACTGTTTTAAATGTGCCACCAGTAAGATTTAACTATTTAGGGCTATTATAATTTCTTAACTGTTCCATTTGCTTCTTATTGGATTTAAGGCAACATCATCATGGTTTGGGACTCCCTAAGAAATCTGAGATTTAATTTTAATTATAGCAATTTTAACAGCACATATTGGTATTGGGCTGTATCACCTCCTTTAGATATTTTCATTCACTGTAACATTAGATGATTTTTTCAAATAAAAATATTTCAGGAATTATCAGTTCTCCACAGCCTCTAAGCTTTTCATTTCAGTCCATCTGAGTTATATAACGAAATATATGTAAATGTTTGCCACAGAAGACTATATGCCTAACTACTGATGACTATGAATGAAAGCAAAGGAGGTAAACTACATACCAGCAAATTATCTATAAGAAAATTACTTAGGTTAAAAAAAGTTATTAATACCTGGCCTTGACATATGAATAACAAATGATCCTGTAAATGGACCTACAATGAATTTTTAAAATTCTATTGTGAAGAGCAAGTGTCTGTCTTAAAACTACTGCTAGTGTGCGCTGATCAGTTTTTAGCAGTTTGATAGGTAATATCTCCCCCACCGACATTTACCTTGTTCTTTTCTTTTTAAAGAACAGAGTAGGATAACACCTATCTCAGGAAGGGAGGCAAAAACTTCCTCTCTGCTATAATTTCAATGCTTTTGGTGTCTTCTATGACTTACCTCAAAGAGAGAGAATGTCTGAATTATTCAAAGTAGTTGGTTGTAAGAAGGGATAGTAAAATCATTTTACTACTGAGTGACAAGAATAATAGTAGTAATGTGGCACATGTCCACAATTAAGTTCCTGTACTGAATGACACATTTTACTTTCCCTTCAGGTAATGCAAATATTTTACTTTTACTTTTTAGAGCTCTAACAATATTTATTTAGAAAATTCTAAAGGTTTTATTTATAGCTTTTCTTCTAAAATTTACTTATATTAACAGTTTGAAAACCATCATTACAGTTTTGAAATCATGACATTCTATGTTCATACAGAGGCAGGATACAGATTAACCATGACCGTTTTCCTCTAACCTTTGGAAGAAGTCGGTTCAAAGTCAGTCACAAAAGAGTTTGCAAGCTTGGGTGGCAAATTTGAAATTGATGAGCCTGGTCAGAAGCTGGTTCATTAATTTTCAGGATAGTTTTCATATCTAAAATAACTAGCTTCAGAGAAGTAAACTATAGTTAAAAAAGGCCAAGCATAGATAAGATCATGCCTCTCTCATCTGTAACCTGCCTACAGCACCGGAGTGGTGTTATATAGAGGAAGAAACATGCTTTTTCAGAAGTGTAGACATGAGTCCATTTTACTATCCCCAAAATAGAAGAAAGCCTTTGATGCTAGCATGGGTGCCTGGTATAGACAGAAATTCACCTAACTGGAAGGTATAGCAAAAGACAAAATGCAAAAATGTGTATTTTGATGGTTCACAGAAACATTTTTTGTTATTTTAACAAAGCTGAAGAACAATCTGTCTTTGTGTGCTAGCAGTATTTTCTGCAGTCGTTTCAGTCATTGTAGACTTAGTAACTCATACATGTACATGAAAGGAGGTTTTACATTGACAGCTCAAGATTGCTAATGGGAAACTACCCAGCGATTATCTTGGTGTTCAACAAGAAAGAAATACTACAAAGAGAGGTGAATTACAACAATTTGTTCTCCAGGGCCCTAATCACAAATATGAAAAAGTGTCATCACTGATTCCTCAAAAGTGTATCTGGAACACTTACATGGAGATTTTAAGAAGAATGAGGTTTGGAACTGGATATAATTTCCAATACCCTAAATAAAGTCAGAGGAGCTTCCTGAATTATGAGGGTAACCTTATGTGATTTTGTGCCATTTCTGTGTCTGTGGGAAGGAAAAATTCTGCTTTCTTAAAACTACCTGAAAGTTGTATACCAAGTTCACAGTGCCCTCAAGACTGACACAGAAAGGCCCTGTGAAAGGACAAGCCCTGTGCTGGTATGAAGGAAAGGGTATTTGGTGACAGTCAGACAATAACCAGGAAGTTTGTGCACAGTTCTGGCACTCCAACCCCACGCCTGCTTTGCCAGTGACAGAAGCCAGCAAACCATGATGCAATAGACAAACAGAGGCAAAGAGACAAACGGTTTTTATTTTCCAGCATATTTCCTGAACAAATTAATGAGTGGTGGCAATTAATACTTAGTGCCACACATATGTCTCAGACTACCTCTCCCACTGGCATCTGTTACATCTCAGGAATTTATTTCATTTTTGCTGAGCAAAGAAATTCAGATTTAATCTGGCCAAACCTCCACTGTGACCTTCCAGACAACAGACTAACAAGAACAAAAATAAGGTCAGATATAATTAAGCAAGTAGAAAATAACTAGGTAGTTACTTTCTTTCCTCTTTACTCAAACTAGTTCTTCTGAGATGAAGATAATAGTATATCACAATTAGAGTACCTTTCTTCTGACAAGTTAGAATACCTTCAGTTATCTTAAAACTTTTCTAATATTTAAGTATCTTCTTTTGTACTGGTGTGCTTACTAAGTAATAGGGCAACAGTGAGGTATATGCAAAGAAAGGTTAGAAACTCTTGTCTCTCCTAATCCAAATACTTTGACCATGACTACAAAATGCTTTGCCAGAGGAACACTGTATGTTACCAGCAACTCATTAAGTACTTTGAAAAAACACTACTTGTACTAGATTTTAATTCTTCTCCATACAGTTCTGAAACATTTTGCTAAAAAACAGATGAAATTCACTCAAAGGTCAACTAGATTTAGATCTTGGGGCTGTCTGGACTTCAACTTTAAGGCTAACTTCAGCCCTAAATTTTTCCATTGCCAGTTATACAGAGCTTTTCATTTATTAAGTTCATAGGACCCCTCTGGTGAAGCAAGTGTAGCACATACCTTTTCTCCAAGCCGAATGCTGCCACATTTCAGCATGTTGATGTCATTTTTGCAGTCATCCATGAAGCCACAGATTAGACGGTAATCACTGAAAATGATAGCCGTCATCTTGGTGATATACTGGTGACACTGGTACTCAGTGATGTTTCCTCGGTGATCCACCAGGCAGGAAACCAAGTAACCTTTTCCAACTGGTTCATCAGCACATTCTTTTATCTGCTCAAAACAAAGTAGTTATTTTATACAGGCATTCTATGTTCATATCAAACAGCCTTTACAAGAGAATGTCTGATATTTTCGTGTTGATTTCTCATCTCTATTCTTGAGAGAAAAAGAAGAAAACACCTAGAAATACATTTGTTTTAAAGAAAATAGTATGTTATACCTACTCAGATTGTTGTGTCCTCTAGAAAATACCTAGGAAACTGATTAATGTGTCTTGCAAGAAAACATAAATACAGACAAATATTTCGGTAGAACACATGCCTAAAGGGAGTAAAATGAACTTTTTTTAAAACTTCAGCTTTTATTGAGATATAATTTAACAAAGTTTTTAACATTTACAGCTTTAGATGGTTCTGCTGAGATATCCCTATATCCATGCAAATAATGCAATGGACAATGAGGAGATTTATCTGGGAAATAGGTTTGGAAAACAGCGCAGAACTGAAGACTAGTTGCATATCCTAAGCTACGCTACACAGCAAACTATTACTGTTAGGTAAACTTAATGGTTAAGGGGAGGGAAGAGGAGAGGCATAATATTACTTCTTGACATGACATTAATGGGTTCTAAATTAACTATGGATTTGGACATGTGTTTTTGAACTTAGTAGAATCCCAGCTTCACCACACTGCGGTCTGGATAAGAAACATGTTTAAAACAACATTCAGAACAGTCTAGCAATAAGTTTGGGAATGGGAAGGCCACTGCAAATCAAATTTGAGTGGTTTAGACATATGATCTAGTGGATCAAGCACAGAGTGATTACGCATGGTCAGTGTTCCTACAAAGTGCATCCCAAACCACAAGTGCTAATGAAGCAAACTTGCAAAAAAATTGCTAGGACTTAGGAATAAAAAAATGAAATTTACATACAGATTTTTAAGCCTGAATTACAAAGGAGAGAAGGTTATTTGGAAAAAGCCTATTACAGTCAGAGAAATCAAAAACAAACAAAAATGACTGTTTCAACAAGAAGGACCCAAATGTAAATATTTATTTTTAATATAAATGAAAAGGGAAATTTTTTTTTTAACCAATAGAGAAGGTTTTTTTTAAACCTTCTCCATTAAATGCCACCTATCATAAATATGTACACAGGGCAAAACAAATACAATCTCCTTTTCCAAAAGGCGCCAAGTGATGAATCTACCATACACTAATTTTTCCATAGGCCACTGGGTCTCATCATGTCTAATTCCAGTACCAAATCTAGTCCAAGCAAAAGACTCAGTTCAAGACAGAAAATTGTCTACTTTTCAAGAAGAAAACTTGGGAATTTTAAGTAAATTGTCTCACACTGGCTTCAAGAGGCAGCAGAGATCTTCAATAGTCAAGACGGATGCAATTTTTTCAGCTTAACCTTGAGCTCTTTTTTTGTGATGCCTAAGAGGACCATGAATGTATTTCCAGAAAGAAAAAAAAAATTTTTTTTTTTGAGCAAAAAAAGTTAAGTTTTGGCAGTGAAAGGAAGAACAGCTGCTTAAAAATCTCAGCATCTATAACTGAACCATTGGAAAACCCTGTGTAATAAAACAAGACTAGTGCAGACACCTGGGTTTTTTTTAATCAATCGAGTAGAGTATTCATACTGGTTCTAATACTGGGCAATCAACAGTTTAAAAATCTGAAGAAAATACAAGAGTTCATTCTGAACTGGAGCCCTAATGAGAAATTAAATGGATATTTAGCTTTTTTCAGTTAAGAATTTACTGAAATGGAGAGATACTGTACCTATTTGTATTTCAGTTCACCACAATAGGGTGTAATGTTTGAATTATTAGTTCATAAATTATTAGTTCATACTTTTTTAAACCATTTTACTGGATAGAAGTTTATGACAGAAGGAAAATTCCTAAGATTAATGGCAGAAAAACAGCATTAAATCATTATGATATGATTTACAAGAAATATATTTTGGTCATTCTTGACTAATACTTGTCATATTTCTCACATATATTTGGCTTTCATCCACAGTTTCTGAAAATGCTTCAGAGCCATAAAAGTGAAATTGGTATGTCATGTTAATGGAGAGACCTGAAACCTGACCCCTACCTAAGGGCAGGGACTGGTAGCCAGGGGGGACCAACCATGTGATTAGTGGGCACTTTGAGTCCCCCAACCCATGGGAGAAGGATAGGACAAAGGAGCTGGAGGTTGAATCAGCCAATGGCCAGTGGCTTAATTGATCATGACTACGCAATGAAGCCCTCACAAAACCTCCAGGAAAGGGCACTTTGCTCATCCTGCTTTCTATGAGAGCTTCCATGCTTACGGAACCAGATACTTCCATGTGCCACTAAGCCAGGACCCAAGGTCACCAGGACAAGAGATCCTTTGTTTGGAACTTTGCCCTGTGTTCTCTCTTCATCTGTCTAGTAAGCTGTATCACTTAAATATCCTTCATTAAACTGGTAAACACGTTTCCCTGAGTTCTGTGAGCTGCTCTAGCAAATTGGAACCTAACAGGGAGGTCACTGGAACCACTAATCTATATAACCAATCAATCAGAAGCATGGGTAACAAGCAGCCTAGGGCCTGCAACTGGCATCTAGAGTGGGGGATGGAGGGCAGTCTTGTAGGATGGAGTCCTTAACCAGGCGAATCTGGTGCTGTTTCATGGTACAGGGTATTAGAACTGAGTTGAATTCTCTGACACCCTGCTGGTGTTTGAGACCGCTTCGTGTTAAGCATAGGAAAAGCTCCTCCTCCATAGGAAAACACAGTGGAATTGGGTCCAGAAACCCAGAGTTGGTGTCAGAATAGTGGGATTTTCTAGAAAATCATGGAGAGTGAATAAATAGTTTCTTTTGCAGTTTGCAGATATTCTTCTGGTGTTTTTCCTCCCTGGATGTAGGATTCCAAAATTAAAAAGAAGATAGGAGGGAGATATAGAATAAAATGTCATGGTGGTATCTATGTTGTTCCTGATACTTAATTTTCCTGACTCCAGTATAACCTTTCTCTAGGGAGGGAGAAATGCCCATATTACTTGAATCTTTTATAAAACCACTACACCCCAGATGATCATGGAAGTACATTTTTCTGATAATATTCCTTTCTCTTTAAAAAAAATAAAAATAAAAAATAAAAAGCAGTACCTGTGTGGTGATCTCCAATAGGTTCTTCACAATGGTATAAAGGTCATATCAAAGTGTGGGCAAAGGGATTGTTTGTGTTTATACAGAGGATCAAAGCCTAATTTGGCTACCCAGAAAACGAATTAAGATACGATATGAAGAAGAACTTCCAATATCAACATCCTCTGAAAGAGTCATTCCAGAAGATGATCATCAAAAAACTTCAACAAAGATCCTAGCGCTGTTGCAGTTATAGCTGCATTCATCCCACTGGTTCCTGGACTTGCCATTGGAATGAAGGAGGAGATATCTAAGCTGGCCTGTGCATACAGTAAAACAACAAATTTGACTGGATCTATACTGTCGGAACTCAACCAAGAATTAGAAGAGGTGCAAGTTGCAGCGCTCCAAAATCGTGCGGCTATAGACTATCTACTGTTAAAAGAACATATGGGATGTGAACAGTTCCCAGGAATGTGTTGTTTTAATTTGTCTGATTTTTCTCAAACTATTCAAATTCAGTTAGACAATATCCATCATATCACTGATAAGTTTTCACAAATGCATAGGGTACCTAACTGGTTTTCTTGGTTTCACTGGATATGGATAGTAATTGTAGGTCTGCTTTTGTTATGTAGCTGTATTCCTATTATGTTAATGTGTGTACACAATTTAATTAGTAGTTTGTTAAAACTTATACATGCTTATGTTGTTACTCTACAAGAAGATATGTCAAAGAAATAATCAATCTTCCCATGTTTTCTTCCGTCTGCTACTTCTATAGCTTTTCTTCTTCCTTCCTAATTACAACCCTTTAGTAGAATTCGTGCCTCATATTGAAAATTACCGAGTATCATACTTCTTCCAAGTGGTAAACATACCTCAAGACAAATGCTGAGCATAGAAGCCACAGGGCATAAATCTGTAAAGAAGTAAAAAGCTAACCTTTTCAAAGAATATTGCTTCTCTCTCACTTACTAACTTTACATTTCCCTGTATGACCCTGGAAGATGACAGGTTAGCCAGAGACGGGTAAGATTCCTCAAGGGAGGAACAACCTAAGACAGGCACAGTCACAGGGGCGCCATCAGGTGAGAAATTGGGGATCAACAGAGGTGAGGCTTAGAACCTCACCCCCCCTGCTTTGAGAGAAATCTTCTGCATCCGTGGATATTTTGTTGCCCTTGTCTAGCTTGGATTAATACTTTTGCCCTCTTACAGCACTAAATTATGTTTTCTACCTTTATCTTGCATCTACCAACCACTTCAGCATTTTATTTAAAAAAATAATAATAATAATAAGGGAGAAATGTGGGATTCACATATAAATCAAGTATAAAAATCAAGTGAATAGTCATATCTGACTTGATTGTTTATAGTTCATAATGCGTGATCAAAACTGAAAGTTTCTGTGATATGACTGCCCTTGCACTGTTCACCATGTAAGAACTTATTCACTATGTAAGAACTTATTCACCATGTAAGAACTTGTTCATTATGCTTCAGAAGATTGGAGACTGTTGAGAATTAGGCTTGGGGTTGATTAATGATTGTGCATTGAGTCTCCTGTACAGAATTTTATTGTTGTTGACAACCATTTGATCAATAAATATGAGAGATGCCCTCTCAATTAATTAATTAATTAATTAATTAAAACAAAAGGCCTCAGTTATAAAAAAAAATACAAACCACTACGCCCCAAACAGTTCCAAGAAGGCCATCATTATATAAACATTATAAGAAAGCCAGCTTTATAAGTATATAAATATTAACATAAAAACCAGAAAGAGTGAAATTATTCTGATGAATTTGCATATACTATGACCTAGATTTCCACATGGCAATAAACTGGTATGTACAGCCAGTCATATAACTAGCTAAGGAAATTTGAATACTAAAGCTAGAAGCTGATGATCAATGTTTCAAAAATATGCTATTCTATTCTGGAGGTAAATATAAAGAAAGGTCACTGCTTAAGAGAACAAAATATACCTGGATTCAGTATTACAAGGTTTGAGGAAGAGAACAGGCTCTAAAACAGAGAACATTAAGGGAGGAACACAAGCTGAGGGCTTATCTGGTTGTAGTAGGGTCCTCCTGAGGAGCTCAGGAGAAAGTGGTCCTGACTTAAACCATTAGTAGGGTAGTCTGAGGGCAGATTTACATGTTGCAAGATCTATGATTATTAACTTTGAGGTGGAAAAATAGCAACTGTTTTGTGATCCTTATACTTCAGTAGGCAGAAATCTCTGGTTTTCTGGAATCGCTGTCACTAATTCCAAAAATAAAATAAAATAAAAAATTCAATACTACAACTTTTACTAATATTACTTGACTATGCTGAGCAAAGAAAAATAACTGAAAATTTTCTCCAATTAGTATCTGTACAATACTATATATTTTCATTAATTATTTCTGTCTTTATACTCAATATCCATTTAAAATAATATATACAATCTTTTTACAATCATTTGAAATGTTAACTCCTATTATTTGAAGCATATGCCTCCATTGTTCAGTTGATTCAGCTGCAAAGCCAAAACACTTAGGAGTGTTTTTGAGTCTCCTGTGAAGCCACTCTGACATGCCTCACACATAAGCAGACTGTAAATGTGTGAGAGCAGCTCTGATGACAGAATCGGCTGCAGTCTCTGTTTGGGAAACAGCAAAGCACAATTTCCAACCTGTATGAATCAGAAACACCCTGCCATAAACACAGGTGAATGTTAACAAAAAGAACTTTGATTATGTGCCCCTTGGCCTATCTCTCAACCAATACAGATGTGAATTCTAAGTAAAGTAATTCAATCAGACAGGGTCTGATTAATGGTCTGGTCAACAGACGTAATTTTCTCTTCTAAGCCATTAAATACCCACAAAATTCTTTCACAACCTACCTCTGATATGGTAGACTTGCAAACCTCTCTGGCCACAGATTCGAATTTGGGATCTGTAGTTAGGTTCAGTTTATAATTCCACAACAACTAGGTACAAGAGAAACAAACAAACAAATAAAAAACTCCTGTTAGAATAGTGTGAAATTTATCATCATGGTTATCATCATGGTCATTATAAACAACAGTGATAAAGATCCACTGTAAAGTCAGGTAAAGAAAGCATGCTCACGCTTCAGTTAATGAACAGAAAAGTAGTAAAATGTCATTGAATTTATAGATAAGAGGAGAAAAATGTGCAAACAAAATAAAACACTACCATTCACACATAATTTTTTTAACTTAAGGACAATTTTTTTTAATCAAGAGAAAAATTAAAATTCTTGATAAACTTTTCAAAGAAAACAAACATGCTGTATAAGCTAAATTCTGCTTAAACCAAAGTCTAACTTAGAAGCTTAGATTTGTGAGGTTTAGTCACAAATTACACAATCAACAGTGCTTTCACAATCAGTTTTATGAAGAGTGTAATTTCCAGGCATATGTATCTTCATTACATTTGAAATTCTTGACTTGACACATATACTATAAGGTCTACTTCACATAACTGTTTCAGCATTCTTAAACTGAAATATCTAAAGCCATTATTATTCTCAGGTGAGGGCTGACTATTACCTTATCTTTGTAGCTTCAGTTAAAAAATTTCAATATGTGATCCAACTTCAGAAAAGTAGCAAAAATGAGCCCTTACACTCTGCTCAGATGCAAAGACAGAGCAGGAGCTTTGTATGACATAGAACACAAGGAGATTTTTGGGGGTGGAAGCATGGTTTACAAGCCTTTCTCTGCTATACTCTCTAAGACTAAAGAATACAATCAATCATTCACTCATTCACTCAAACACCTGCTTAGTACTTTTTTTTATGATGTACTATGCACAGTCTCATCTCAAGGTCTTCATTGGCTATTAGAGGAAACAGAAGTTAATGTCTGAGTATACAGTATGATAGGAACTGAGGGATAAAACAGGAGAAGAGAGACAAAGACTGTCCAGTGATGGCTATGGTCAATGGCAGGTGGTGTGATTACATATTTGGTTAATGGCATTACAAGATGCCACCGGAAAAAAGGGGAGGAGTATCCAGACTACAAGGTGGGGTTTGGTCAGGGACGGTTTACCAGAGAAAGTGCTAAGATGAAACCTGAAAGTTTAGCAGCAGTTAGTTATAGTAAAGGGGTAGAGAGAAGACTAAGTAAATGAAACAGCGTGCATGGAAGCTCTCCCTGATGGGAAGTAGGGTGTGTGAGAGGATCCCAAAGTCCAGTGAAGGACTCTGGAGAGGCACTTCATATAGTCCAGACCATAAAGTCCTTGTAAGCCATGTCTGAACTTTAGCCCAAGAGTAATAGAGTGTCCCTGAAGAGAAAGTAAGGGAAATATTTGTTGAACAGAACCACAATGGGTTAACACCTCACACCAGTTAGTATGCCCACTATCCAAAAGACAAGAAATAACAAGTGTTGGTGAGGATGTGAGAAATGGGAACCCTCCTACACTGTTGGTGGGAATATAAATTGGTACAACCACTGTGGGAAGCAGTACGGAGGTTTCTCAAAAAACTAAAACTACAAATACCATTCAACCCAGTAATTTCACTTCTAGGAATTTACCTGAAGAAAGCAAAATCCTTGATTTGAAAAGATATATGTACCCTTATGCTCATCACCACATTATTTTCAATAGCCAAGATATGGAAGCAACCTAAGTGTCCATCAATAGATGAATGGATAAAGAAGATGTGGTATATATACACAATGGAATGTTAGCCATAAAAAGAAAAGAAATGCTGCCATTTGCAATAACATGGATGGATCTAGAGGGTATGAGGCTCAGTGAAATAAGCCAGGCAGAGAAAGACAAATACCATATGATTTCACTTACCTGCAGAATATAAAAACAAAGCATAACAGAATGAACAAAACAGTGGTAGATTATAGATGCTGAGAAGTGATGACTGGTGGTTACCAAGGGGTAGGGGTTGGAGTTGGTAGGTGGGGAAGGTGAGGAGGATAAAAGGGCACAAAAATTCTCAATAATATAGGCTGGCCACAGGGATAGGTGTGCAGCATGGAGAACAGTCAATGATTCTGTAACATCTTTTTTGTGGACAGTAACTGCACTAGAGGGGGTGAGGATTTAGTAATATGGGTAACTGTTGAACTACGGTGTTGTGTATCTGAAACCAATATAAGATTGTTTATCAATGATACTTCAATAAAAAGAAACGAAAAAAAATTTGTTGAACAGATGAAAAGAACAAACATGATGACTGACAATTACAACTAACAGGATATATGAGGCCAACTGAAGAATGAGTATAGCAAAGACCAGTGGAACAGAATAGACACTCCAGATATCAACCCAAGTATATATGGCCAATTAATATATGATAAAGGAGCCATGGATATACAATGGGGAAATGACAGCCTCTTCAACAGCTGGTGTTGGCAAAACTGGACAGCTACATGTAAGAGAATGAAACTGGATTACTGTCAAACTCCATACACAAAAGTAAACTCAAAATGGATCAAAGACCTGAATGTAAGTCATGAAACCATAAAACTTTTAGAAGAAAACATAGGCAAAACTCTCTTGAATATAAACACAAACAATTTCTTCATGAACATATTTCCCCAGGCAAGGGAAACAAAAGCAAAAATGAACAAGTGGGACTATATCAAACTAAAAGGCTTCTTTCTGTATAGCAAAAGATACCATCAGTAGAACAAAAAGGCATCCTACAGTATGGGAGAATATATTCATAAATGACATCTTATAAGGGGTTGACATTCAAAATATACAAAGACCTCACGCACCTCAACAAATAAAAAGCAAATAATCAAATTAAAAAATGGGCACAGGATCTGAACAGACACTTCTCCAAAGAAGAAATTCAGGCCAACAGGCACATGAAAAGATGCTCCACATTGCTAATCATCAGAGAAATGCAAATTAAAACCACAATAAGATATCACCTCACACCAGTTAGGATGGCCAACATCCAAAAGACAAAGAATAACAAATGTTGGCGAGGATGTGGAGAAAGAGGAACCCTTCTACATTGCTGGTGGAAATGTAAATTAGATCAACCATTGTGGAAAGCAGTATGGAGATTCCTAAAAAAACTCAAAATAGAAATACCATTTGACCCAGGAATTCCCTCCCCTCCTAGGAATTTACCCTAAGAACGCAGGAGCCCAGTTTCAAAATGTTTATCGCAGCACTTTTTACAATAGCGAAGAAATGGAAGTAACCTAAGTGTCCATCAGTAGATGAATGGATAAAGAAGATGTGGTATGTATACACAATGGAATATTATTCAGCCATAAGAAGAAAACAAATCCTACCATTTGCAACAACATGGATGGAGCTAGAGGGTATTATGCTCAGTGAAATAAGCCAGGTGGAGAAAAACAAGTATCAAATGATTTCACTCATCTGTGGAGTATAAGAACAAAGAAAAAACTGAAAGAACAAAACAGCAGCAGACTCACAGACTCCAAGAATGGACTAACAGTTACCAAAGGGAGAGGGACTGGGGAGGATGGGTGGGAAGGGAGGGTAACAAGAAAAAGGGGTATTATTATTAGCACACATAATGTGTCGGGGGGGTGGGGGGGAAGGCATGGAGAAGGCAATATAGCACAGAGAAGACAAGTAGTGACTCTACAGCATCTTATTCTGATGGACAGTGACTGTACTGGGGTATGTGGTGGGGACTTGATAATGGGGGGAATCTAGTAACCACAATGCTGTTCATGTAATTGTATATTAATGATACCAAAAAATAAAATAAAATAAAACAACAACAACAACAACAAAAAAGAATGAGTATAGCAGAAGCTTCGTTCTAACTGAAAGAATTTCAGGCCTCTTGGCTCCTCAGAAGTAGAGATGTATCTAGTGATTCAAAAATCAAGGTTAGAATTTAGACAAATACATTTTACTATTATCTATGAATTAAAGCCTAGCATGAATTGGTCACTAAATGTCCTATTTTTAAAATAAAAGCTACACTCTTGTTTTAAAATTCAGCATATTCTAATTCTGTGTGTACATCAAACCAAAGATAGATTAAAATAGTTCCTCTTTATTGAATGACTTATAGCTGACCCAATACCATTTCTTTCATTTTATAAAGAAAAAGAAAAGGCTGCCTAACAGCTAGAGGATTTAAAGTAAACAGCAACAAATGTCAGAAAATTATAAATACAAACCACAGAACACTTTACTTGATCTAATAAAAAAACCCTCAGATGTCCTGTGATAGGTGGTAGTGGTAGGATCAGTTTCACTGGGATCAATCCCCCAGTTTAAGAAGGAATTTTGTCAGTGAGGTAGACTGGGGTTCTTGGAGTACAAAGGTAGAAAGTACAGAAATGATAACCTCTGGGGATTACTCATAGCTCGTAATGGCTGAAGTTGTTTGTATGAAAGATGGGGAAGGGTGTGCAGGCAAGGGTGATATCACATTGAGTACTATGGCTCATATTAAAGAATTTGAATTTTACTTTAAAGGAAATGGGAAGCTAATGGATACTTTTAATCTGAAAACTCAAAAAATCAACTCTGGTGAATAAGCGTAGGTAAGGGCTAGATTGGGGAGGTTAGGGGACCAGTTAGAAGGCAAGAAATTGTTGGATGCGAGATAGGATGTATCTGAGTTATTTGGAATAATGACAAGACTTGGGTGTGGGTAGTGAAGGAAAATTCCTCCTTCACCATCAAGCTCCTTGAGATTATACGCTACAGCTCATTTTATCTATTTATACTCTTCCATTTACCCTTAAAAATTTTTACATCAAAGCTATCTGCTTAGTCAAATAGTTCAATACAGGTAGTTAAAAAATAAAAAAAAAAAATACACAGTTCCCTGCAAAATCCCCTCCTAAAGGTCTACCCACTCTCCAGAGACAAATACTTTAAATGTTTTCGCTTTTTCTTAGGGTAATTACCTCCATACTTTTAAACTACTTAAACTGCTATTTCTTGAATTGTTAGTTTTACAAATTCTGCAAGATTCTTTAGATTAATATTATGGAAGGAATGCACTTAGACCCTTCCTTTTGATCATAATCCTCCCATGTTGAATATTCAGTATTTACATTATAATATAAAAAACTATACATACTGAGCCATAGAGTATTATTATTATATTTTTTCCTTCCAACTTTTAGTTTGTCTAGAGTTAACATTTATTTCATGGGCCTATTTTCTATAAACCCATTACTAATTAACCCCAATCTCTTCATTACTGGAAAAGTAAATCTCTCGAAACATTCACATGTATCAGGTAATCTCTCAAGTGAGACCTTCCTCTTGGAGGAACATCTCCTGCTTTAAGCATCTTCCTGCTTCATCAGGACCGGGTATGTTCCCTAGGCCTTGCCACAGGTACCATCTTTCACCATCACCCTTAGACTTGCCTTTGCTTTTTTCTCTTATACCGATTCACTAATTACTGGATTCTTTATCTTTCTTGTCTTGGTGTTTCCCCTCATTTTGTTGAAACACATTCTCTAGTAGCCTTATGAGAAAACATGCATGAATTGTAAATGTTCTGAACAACCGCATGTTTGAAATGTCTTTATTTTCTAATATCTTAACTGGATATCATTCTTCCTCAGAATTTTGAGAGCTCTGATCTACTGTCTTCCAGTTTCCTGTAATGCTATTAAGTATAATAGCATTCAAATTCCCAGTACTTGGATTATTCTTTTTCTCTCTGAAAGGTTTTGGAATCTTTTGTTTATTTTCAGGGTTTGGGTGTGGGTTATCATTCCCTCCATGATATAAGGTACTTCATAGGCACTTTTAATCTAGAAACTCATGTCTTTCAGTTCTTGGAAATTTTCTCACATTTTTCGTTCAACCTTTTTTTAAAGTCCTTAATATATGCCAGGCACTGTTCAAGACGGCAATGAGCAAAAAAGGGAAAATCCCTGCCCTCAAGTTTACATTTTATGAAGAAGAGAAAGATGCTATTCAAATGATAATATATTGGGTGATAAATGTTACAAAGAACAGTTGAGCTAAGACAAAAGAAAAGTGACTAGATTAGGGGGGCTACTTAATATAAGGGAGGACAAGGAAAATGAATATCCACAGAAAGGGAACTGTTCCATGAAGAACAGCATATTCAGAAGACCTAAGTCAGGTACACTGACTACTTGAGAGACAGCAAGGAGGCCACTACGGCTTAACTGGAGTTAGCACGGGGTAACAGTGTTAAAAAAATTCAGAGAGCAGGTACCTTGTATGTGCTGTCGGTCACAGTTAAGGACTTACAAATTTAATCAGTGAGAAAAAAGCTTTAGAGGTTTTGGGGCAGAGAAGTAAAATGATCCAACTTGTATATTAGAGAAATCATTAAGGCTGTAGCATGGAGTAGAGACTGTAGTGAGACAAGGGCAGAAGGAAGGTGACTATCTAGGAGGATATTATAGAAAGAAGTACAAGAGAGAACTGATAGTGATGGCTGGAACCAGGGAGGTAGTAGTGACAATAGTCAGACTCAGGACAGATTTCAAAAGCAGCAGCCACCAACCAGGTTGCTAGTAGAATGAATGTGGAATGTAAGAGGAAAGGAGGAATCATGGTTTTTGATTTGAATAATGGGAAGAAGAGAAGAACCAATGAGACTGGGAAGAGGTAGAAAATCAAGAGTTCCGTTCTAGAGATGACCATCACAGAGTAGAAATGGGAAATCAGTAGTTGGAGACTGATATTCTGGAGAAAGATCTGAGTCGAATAAAAGACATGAACCACAAATTGTCAGCAGGACAGTGTCAATTGTTCCTCTTCAACGGGAGTCTTCGCAGCAATCTAAGTAGCCATCTGGTGGTATCCTTCTCCAGATGACAACTCAGGTGTGAGAACACAAGATTCACAATGGGCAATGAAAGGAGAAGCCTAGCCTAGAAATCTCATTCTCCATGGGAGCCAATATTGCATGTCTTGCAACAACCCTCTAGGCATTGCTTTCAGGGTCCCTGCAAGGGACACACCCAGATACAAGGGTCACCACATTTAGGGGAGCCCTAAGTATGGCACACCTATTGAATATTCATAATTAACTTACAGTTCTTCCCAGTCCTTACAGGTCTTACCAATCAGGGTCATTTATATCATAAGTAATACTTTTGTGAAATTTAGTTGAAATTTTACTCTTAATCAGGTTACTAGGGAACTGAGTTACATAGTCAATACCATAAAGAAGGGGAAAGGGTTTTGTTAACCTTTTACTCACAGAGCTATTATGAGCTGCCAAAAACATTCTTTACATGGGTAGATATACATGCATTTCTTTTGAGTAAATACCTGAAAGTGAAATGGTTGTATCAAATACTATACTTATGTTGAGATTTATTAATGCCAAACAGCTTTGAAAGCACAGCTGACCCTTCAACAACACAGGGGATGGGGTGCTGAGCCCATGCACAGTCAAAAATCCACATGTAACTTTCGACTTTCCAAAAATTTAACTACTAGTAACTTAACTGATAGCCTACTGCTGACTGTAAGGCTTACTGGTAACAGAAAACAGCTGATTAAGACATATTCTGTATATGTGTTATATACTGTATTCTTACAATAAAGTAAGCTAGAGAAAAGTGTTTTTCAAATTATCACAAATCTCCAAAAAAATTTCCAATGTATTTATTGAAAAAAATCTGTGTATAAGTGGACCTGTGCAGTTCAAACCCATGCTGTTCAAGGGTCAACTGTAGTTACACAAATTTACATTATCACTACAGTTCACTGAAGTTCCCTTATTCCATATTCACATCAACATATGGAAACTGTCAGTCTTTTGAATTTAGCAAAATTCTATTGGTGAGTGTACTAGTATCTCATTGAGATTTTAATTTCCACTTCCTGATTACTAATGAGGTTCAGCACCTTTTCATTTGTTTATACATCATTCAGGTATCATCTTTAAGACATGGGTGTTCAAGTATCTTATCCATTTTTCTTTCTTTCTTTTCTTATTAAAGGCTTATCCCAAATTTGTCCCCAAAAATAGAAATGCTGTAATTTTATGGCATAATCTCTATTTTTTTTAAATTTCAAACTATTTAAAATAAATAAGCAAAAACAGTTCACCCATTTATCCCACTCCCCACTCTCTGCCTCTGGCAACCACCAACTCTATTCTCCATATCTATGAGCTTGGGGTTTTTATTTTTTATTTATTTTTATGTTTTGGTTTCCACATATAAGAGAGATCACATTGTATTTGTCTCTGACTTATTTCAGTCAGCATAATGCCCGTGAGGTCCATCCAAGTTGTTGCAAATAGCAAGATTTAATTCTTTTTTAATGGCTGAAAAATATTCCATTGTAGATATGCGCACCACTTCTTCTTTATCAATTCATTCACTGGTGGACACTTAGGTTGTTTCCATATCTTGGCTATTATAAATAATGCTGCATGGAATATGAGGGTGCATGTATCTTTCTGAGTTAGTATTTTCATTTTCTTGGGATAAATACCCAGAAGTGGAACTGCTAGATCATTCTAATAGGTGTCAAGTGATCTCACTGCAGTTTTGATCTGCATTCCCTGATGGATACTCTTGTGATTTTACTTTTAATCTTTGACCTATGTAGATCTTCCTTAGAATAAGGAGTCACCTAAGCAGTCAACTTGCTTCTCTGTTCTTATAGTCTCCCATTCACGCTAACTTCTACATTGTCATACAGTCATCTCTTACAGAATTGTCAGA
Organism: Manis javanica; assembly: GCF_040802235.1. Classification (NCBI taxonomy): domain Eukaryota; kingdom Metazoa; phylum Chordata; class Mammalia; order Pholidota; family Manidae; genus Manis; species Manis javanica. The sequence goes on from NC_133172.1 coordinate 53,134,088, forward strand.
TATATTACTACTCTTAAGACCCAACTCAAGTATCATGTCCACTATTAAGTCTTTCCTGACATCAACCCATCTGAGCAAAATTCAGTTTTGTGTTCCCACTGTACTACTATAGGCTTCTACGAAAGCACACAGGACTTTCTGCACAGATCTGATTTCACATCAGTCTCCTTTTAATGTTGTTAGGTTTTATATAATACGAAGATGCAAGAGTGTGTGTGTGTGTGTGTATACGTGTATAAAACTTTTAATATATTAATTACAGTTATCTCTGTAGCTCTTATCTGCTAACTCTAACACATGTCATGATAAAGCAGAGAAACAATTATTTTTATTTGATAGCTGTAAATTAAGAAAAATGTAAGCTTATTAGTTTGGTAGAACCCGCTGATTTCAACAACAGAGGGGTATTTGCAGATTCACCATGGCCCTTAAATGAGATTTATCATCTTCTTGCTAAGATTAAGAGAATCTAAGGAGACATAATGCTTTCCAGAACAACAGGAAAAGTGTTGCCAAATCTGTCATTATATATGAAAGCTTACATATGAGAAGGTGAATTATGGAAAAATCCATACTTACATGATTGCAGTCTGAAGAAATTTCATTTTCAGGCTAAAAGGAAAAAATAGAAGAAATGTTGTTAAAAAAAAGACAACTCAAATTTTCAAACATAACCAAAATAAACTCAAAACAAAAAATCTGAATATTCAACTGAATATATTTCTTCAATATTGGGAGTAAAATGGGCTTATGTATCTTTCCGGTCACTGGGGAGAAACATACCAGAAAAGTAGACGAGACATAATCCCTTCCCAATCAATGGTACAATCTCGAAATGGGGAAAGTGGAGAAGAATGTACTAAATAGATAAAGCAGTAGCGACATAAGGATCCTTACATGACATTTCATAATTCTAAAAGCTAAAGAGGATCAGGTACAAAATGGGTGTCCTTTTCTTAAAGAAAATCAGGCATCTAAAAAACAGACTTATTAAAAAGGGTAAAAATGGCTTGTCAAAGATTTAACAATTAGTCTCAGGTCACCTTAGGGAAAGCTAGGTGATGGGTACACAGGACCTCTATATACTATGTTTGTAACTTCATGAGTCTATAATCTTGTGAGTCTATAGTTAAAAACAGAAAGTTTTAAAAAACAGCAATTATATATATATTCTCATTTGCTTTGTAAAGCCAGGTACATGTACCAGAGATAAAATGAACTTTCAATTCCATGATGAGAAAGGTAGACTAGGTTATGCCTAATACTGCATAGCTTTGTAATACACATTTCCTTCAGTATCTTTGTTCATACTGTTAAGGGAGATACAGCTGTAATAATAAAGCACAATTTCCTTTGAGTTTCCATAGCATTCCAACCTGTTCAAATGAAGTGAACTCTGTGTGCCTATGAAATATGACCAATGCAGACTGTAAAAAGTGTAATTTTCAAAATAAAAACATTTTGCCATTCAAGGATAAAGGCAATAAAGAAAATAATCAATATAAGAAACAGTCACATGAAGCATCCCTTCAGGAAGAAAAAGGTTTTTAGGGAACTATTAACTCTACTGCAGGGTTTAGCAGGCATTAGTTCTAGTAAACAAACTCACTTCTTTGTACTTATAAAATTATTACATTAAAACTGACTTTAATCAGATTGCTAGGTAATCATAAGATTATAACACACCACTTTCTCCCTACTTGTCTAAGTAAAGTTATTTTAATGCCTTTCAGAGTTTCAGAAATCAGCCTCCATACAACTGAGGTAGAGCAGGGACACAGACAAGCACCATAGCTAATTTTTCTTGTCTATGATGAAAAATGCCAAGAAATAAATGGTATATTAAGAACAAAATGTACTCCATCTTAAGGCTAAGATTCCATTTTAAAAACCAGGAAGTTGGGAGGTAATATTCCTAACATATTTGATGGTAATCAGCCAATAACCTACCCTATTTTAAGATAGGGCAAGCAGTCCATTTAAATGGTATGTTTGGACTATCTCAGAAAAGAATAGAATTAACAAAATCCTTGTGTTAAATTTACCTTACAGAGTATCTAGGGGACTGACTATGGATAATGACATAATGTCTCACTGGAGAAGGACATTATGAGATCACATGTCAAGCCTAGCTCCCCCAAACCCCCACCCTCTCCCCCATTCTTGAAAGCCTTAAAAGACAGAATCCTAAACTGAATTAGCACGCCTCCTCTCTGAGGTTGCCGGCATTCCCCTTTCTTCGAGTGTGTACTTTGCCTTAAATAAAGATGTCTTGCTGCTTAATTTATTGCGTTTTGTCTCCGCGATTTTCCAAACCTCTTGGGTTAAATAAAGACCCTTTTTCTCAGTGGTAAGCGTCTTTGTTACTTTGCTATTTCATTTCATTTTCTAGACTTAAAACTCAAGTCTTCACTCTCTCTGTCCTACTTTACACAAGTAGGGAAGGGCTACTGAGATCTCTGATTTGGGCTTGCAAGTTTCCATCAACTGGGTGACCCAGACAGGACTGCAGCATGTTCGATCATGCTTTCAGTAGCCTGTCTGAAAATGTCCTTTCTCTGCTTTGGAAAGTTCTCAGAACATAATCTCACTCCATCTAGTGCTCTGTGGCTCCCCCAGATCCTGGGTGGAAAGGGCTGAGTTCCCACGCCATGCAGATTCAAGTGGACACTCGACATCAGGTGACTGTGGCTTCAGGAGTGGGCAAGAGGTCTGCCCTATGCCCAGCAGGAGTTCAATGAACTCTCCTTTCCTCCTCTGCTCTTCCTTGCTCCCTACTGCCTGTGCGGTTGCTGCCATTCATTACTATTCTTGCTTTAATGAATTCCTTCCTTATCTACACTAGTCTGACCTGTTCAAGAATATTTTCTCCAAAAGAGTCAAGAACCCTCCCCCTGTACAGGTTGAGGTCTCACTTAGTGCGTAGGGAGAGACCTCTCCAGACCCAGCTGCCTGGCAACACAATGAGTTAATCTAGCTTAACTCTGTTTTCTCTACTTCAATTCCAAGTGCTCAATGTATCTCTTAACAGTTTATTAACAAGAATGGTTTATTTTGTTTAGACAATTTCTACCATACCATCCTTTTACCTATCCCTTAAGGGTTTTTTCAATCAATGAGGAATTAGTTATTTCTCAACCAAAGTACGAAGGCAATTAATATTACTATCATCTCCAGTTCTATTCATTTCCGCTGAACAGTAACTTTGGATTAAAGAGGTATTCTTAAGAGAAATTCAGAGCATTGGAGAATTTTCAAAATAATGTAGTCCAATAAGATGTAAGTTACCCATGAAAAAAAAGTACTGTCATGTTTGCAGTCCACAGGACCTGTATTAGCAAATCAATAATTGCTTTAATTGCTTATTTCCCTACAGTGGTAGACTAGATTATTTCCTCATTTTTTGCTTCTCTTTTATAGAAAAATAAGTATTTGTGATTACAAGCATTTGAAATTTTAAGGGTGTTCATTATTTAAAAACAAAAAAGACTGTATCAAACAAATAATAAAAATTCCAAAACCTGTAAGTTACAAATGGTCATAGCTATGGTCTAATTTAGTAAACTATATTAGTAAGTACAGAGTACTGCATCTTTTATGAAGGAATGACATAATCCACAGAAACACAAATAAACTGCAAATCTGCAGACCAGTGTTTGGTTTTCATCTCTTTTGTTGTCTTGATTTGCAATTGATAATAAATGGGTCTTATTTTTTTCTCTCTAGATTTAATTTTTCTACCCAGAAAGAAAAGATGAAAGTACAGGAATGCCATTAAGAACAAGGTTATGATGTTAAGCCATTATGATTCATAGAACTGAAAAGTTAAAAAGAATTTCTAAGTGTAACTGCAAATCATTTCAGAAATTTAAGAGGGTCTTTAGAATCAAAGGATACTGCAGTGGTTCAAAGGAAGAGAACAGCCTACAAAACATAAATATAAAATATAAAATATTAAGTAGTATACCCAAACAGTGGGAACATGAATAATGCCAACACAAATGAAGTCTAGAGAAAGTATAAAAAGAAAACGCTATGGTTTGAGTATTCAGCCATTTGACAATAGATCAAAAGACAGACATATCAAGCAAAAACAGATGTGGGTGCTGATGCGGGTTCGTTTCTCAGACTGCATCACTGCCGTGATGTCCCAATCAAACCACATCATCAGGCATAGTAGATCTATTTCTATTTCTGCAAAACTGTAAATGCAGATAGGCTTGATTATCTTTTTTTAAAATTAAGGTATCATTGATATACAATCTTACGTTCAGGTTTCACATGAGCATAGGCTTGATTATCTTTAATCTTAGAAGATGAAGAGTATGGGGAAAAAATCTGGAATTACTAAAGTAGAATTAGGCTGAGGATTTTTTTCCTTTTGTTAGCAATCGGTGAACTAAAACTCTGGTATGATCCCAAGAAATAAATCACAAGTAAATATTGAGTAATTTTGATGTGCCCAAAATCATGCTAGGCATTGTGAGATAAAATGGTGAAGTCAAGCAAATCAAGCAAGAATAGGGCCTTGAGCTAGGCCTAAAAGATTAGACAAAAGAATGATTTTCAAAAACATGCAGGTTAGATGACTCCCTGGGACTCGGGAAGAAATAATAACAGAGTCTCTCTTTTTCAGAAAGTTTATCCTTTAATTTATATTTTAGTATTTTTCTAACATATGTGTTAGAATTATTAATATTTTATAACTAACTACTAGGGGTATGTGTAATTTGTTCAAGTAATAAGAACATGAACAAGAAGGGATTAAGAGCTGAAACCTTTCTTCTAACCAGCTTAGGAGTCCTACCCAGACCCCACACCTCCCAATCAGAGGCAAAGTGCTGGCTCCTAGCACATGGAAGCATCAAATTAGAAGCTGAGCTTTGCTACATTATTAGTGCCTCTCTCTCACTGGATATAGAAATCTGGGCTTCAAAAATAAGAGGCTCTTTACATCAAGTGTTTCCTCACTGGAATAAAATAACTGCTCTCTTAACAATGGAAAACTGGGAGGAGAAAAATTATGAAAACCCTCACAAATTGCCTTCTGTTAATTTAATAATCAAATTTTGTATAAGAGACTGCCAAAGTCGCATATATTAGTATCAGTAAAGAAACTAATGAATAGAGGAAAGAGAAAAGAAGAGAATGTGACACATCCCAACCCACAGCAGTGACTAAAATTGAGAAAGAACTCAGTTAATGCTGAATGAATGATGTGGCAATAACACCATAAAGGAGAGAAGCACTGAGTACTTGAAGATACATGAGTCCAAAGAAAAAGTGATGGGTGTAGCAGGACACAGTAGAAGATGTTACTAACTGAGCTAGGTGCTACATTAATTTCTTAAAACATGATGGACTGCAAGATAAATTGTATCATGTCCAATTTTACAGATGAAGATTCTGAAATACAGAGAAATTGAGTAATGTGATCAAAGTTACACTGCTAGGAGACAATAAAACTGGAATTTAAATGATGATAATAAATAGCAACTAATGCTTATTGTGATATTTTCAGTTTGAGGACCTCCCAAAAGGCTCAGTAGGTCAGTCTGAGCACAATGATTGTGGATGGGGGAGAGATTTGGGAGGTGCAAGAAAAAGAAAGTTGTCTAGAATGAATAAACAAAACTAGTCCTCTAGAGTGACTTGACAGCTACATGATGAATTTAGATGCAGGCTGCCCAGATAAGAAACTGCTGGAGTAATTAGATCAACTAGAGATCTGGATTAGATCTAGAACAACCACAGCAATTATTTTTAAAACTTTGCTTAGTTCATTTGCCTTTTCTAAATTAATGATTTAAATATTTTGGATGTTACTGTACTTTAATCTCCTAATTGGGTAAGCCAAAGCTAAAACAGTTGATTTTAAGGCTTAAAGTCCTAGCCCTTCCTATAATTCTGTAAATTCAGAATGGGTTTTAAGGAAAGATACAGAATGATGGAAAAAGAACAAGAGACAACCAGAAGTATTCGGCTATAGAAGATGCGTGATTTTAGGTGTTGTCACTTAAGTTCTCCAAACCCCTGAGGGCAGGCTTTGGTCTAGAACAGGGATTTCTTTGCCTAGGATCCATGAACATACTTCAGGAGTGAGATTATCTTGAAACTGAACACAAATGTTTGTGACCATGTATATTCTTCAAGAAGAGAATCCATAGTTATTTTCAAGAATCTCAAAAACACCCCTAAGACAAGAAAAAATTAAAAAACATTGGTCTAAGATGGTTGAGATTCTTTCTATTTTATGAGTATATAAAATCTGAGATATGAAATATAAAAATAGAAGTACTTATTGAATTTCACATCTTTTAATGTGGATAATCTGCATGTTTATTATTATGATTTCCTGTCATCTTAATCATTCTCTGTTAGTCAAAGTCACAACAAACAGGTTTCAGAATGAACCACTGAAAGTTTGAGTCTGACTGCTCTCAATGAAATCAACAATCACATTGACTTAAAAGGAAGGATGGCTTTATAGAAAGTACAAGTCTAACAGCCAGTGTTGGCAAAACTGGACAGCTACATGTAAGAGAATGAAACTGGATCAATAACCCCATACATAAAAGTAAATTCGAAATGGATCAAAGACCTGAATCTAAGTCATAAAACCATAAAACTCCTAGGAAAAAAACAGGCAAAAATCTCTTGGACATAAACACGAGCAACTTCTTCATGAACATATCTTCCCGGACAAGGGAAACAAAAGTAAAAATGAACAAGTGGGACTGTATTAAGCTGAAAAGCTTCTATACAGCAAAGGACACCATCAATAGAACAAAAAGGCATCCTACAGTATGGGAGAATATATTCATAAATGACAGATCAGATAAAGGGTTGACACCCAAAATATATTAAGAGCTCATGCACCTCAACAAACAAAAAGCAAATAACCGAATTAAAAAATGGGCACAGGATCTGAACAGACACTTCTCCAAAGAAGAAATTCAGATGGCCAACAGACATATGAAAAGATGCTCCACATCGCTAGTCATCAGAGAAATGCAAATTAAAACCACAATGAGATATCACCTCACACCAGTAAGCATCACCACCATCCAAAAGACAAACAACAACAAATGTTGGCGAGGTTGTGGAGAAAGGGGAACCCTAACCCTCCTACATTGCTGGTGGGAATGTAAACTAGACCAACCATTGTGGAAAGCAGTATCGAGGTTCCTCAAAAAATTCAAAATAGAAATACCATTTGACCCAGGAATTCCACTTCTAGGAATTTACCCTAAGAATGCAGCAGCCCAGTTTGAAAAAGACAGATGCACCCCTATGTTTATCGCAGCACTATTTACAATAGCCAAGAAGTGGAAGCAACCTAAGTGTCTATCAGTAGATGAATGGATAAAGAAGATATGGTACATATACACAATGGAATATTATTCAGCCATAAGAAGAAAACAAATCCTACTATTTGCAACAACATGGATGGACCTAGAGGGCATTACGCTCAGTGAAATAAGCCAGGCAGAAAAAGACAAGTATCAAATGATTTCACTCATCTGTGGAGTATAAGAACAAAGAAAAAAACTGAATGAACAAAACAGCAGCAGACTCACAGAACCCAAGAATGGACTAACAGTTACCAAAGGGAGAGGGACTGGGGAGGATGGGTGGGAAGAGAGGGATAAGGGGAAAAAAGGGGGGGGCATTACTATTAGCAGACATAACGTAGGGGCGTGAGGGGCATGGGGAGGATTGTACAACACAGAGAAGACAAGTAGTAATTCTACAGCATCTTACTACACTGATGGACAGTGACAGTAATGGGGTATGTCAGGGGGACTTGGTGATGGAGGGAGACTAGTAAATATAACGTTCTTCATGTAATTGTAGATTAATGATACCAAAATAAAGTAAGATAAAATAAAATTAAAAAAGAAAGTACAAGTCTAGAACTATGATATCTCAAGGTGAGCAGGCTGAGTTAATAAGTCTGACAGGAGAAATTTAAGGATTAACAAAACTAACTTGGAAGTTGTCCCAGTTCTGAAACAGAAATGCTTGGGAATTGGATTTTGTCTAAAATATGGAACAGTCTACAGTTACACTGACTGAAGTGAACTACCCACCAGATCACACCTGCTACTAAATTACATGACAATAGACTGTTTATTAATCACTTGGGAGAAAACAAACAAAAATATCAATAGTATTGGTGCTTTTAGAGCCTTGCAAAAACCTGAAGGCTGAGCAAGAATCTGATGCCTCCTTCTGATTAGAAACATTCTGCTGCAGTACTAAGTAAATTCTTCTAGGAGTTTACTCATTAAGAACCCAGTAAACTCCCAATCATATGAGCAATTCATTCATTAATTTGGCTCAAACCAGTCCCCACCTAGCCACCAAAATGCCAACTGAATATACTATAGTTGGTAATACAGGCAGTATCTTAGTCTTGGTAAACGTGCTCTGAACAAGTATAAATTGTATCTTAACAATTGGTCAGATTCATAACTAAGTTACTCCTAGTGCTTTATTCTGGCTTAACCAGAATAAATTTTTCTTATTTGTACCCAGGGATAGCTGCTAAGTGTTGTTTTTTCAAAAGGATACCGATCAGCATACACTTTGTGCCCTCCAATAATGGTCTGAGTCACTAAGATTTGTGCTTTTGTATGATTCCTTAACATGCATCCATCTTTTAAAAAGGATTTTTTTTTAATGTCCAGTGGGAGATTTAAAAAAAAATGGTAGGAGATATAGATTACAGATGCTGGCTCTCAAGTAAATTAGTGTGATAGAGGAGATAAAACATGAGTTTATATCTACCCATAATAAAAAGTTGAATGCGGAATTCAGGCAGGATGGAGTGCTGGTATTTAAAAAAAAAAAAAAAAAAAGAATTACCACCACTGCCCACCCCCACCAGGCCCCCTCCCTATGAGTTAAAATAACAGAAAGGAAATCAGAGAGTCTAAGGGAGGAGGGCCCACTGAAGTTAAGCCTTAAAAGGACATTGTGATTTGGTGATGTGGTGCTGTATATATGTTGAGAGGCAGATGAGAGGAGGGCTGTGCAGCACAGGAGGGGTTGGAAAGGCACATTCTGTGCAAAGGGCAGAGTGAGAAAGTGAGGAACCCTATGGTGACCATTCTTAGGCTTATATATTTGGCATCTTTTAATGTATGGTGGGATAACTACAGAATTTTAATAAAATCCCAACACTAGTTCAATAAGTTTCCCATAAGGCAAATTAATATTTTATGCTAAACATATTATAGAGAGTGGTGATTTATTTACTGTTATTTACCTGTTGTGCTTCCCTAGTGAGTGGTAGGGTAACAGCTGGTAAATATTATATAGTTAATACTATTTCCCCCCATCTTTAAACATTTTATTACCTTTGAAAAATAAAGGAATAAAAACAGCTACTTAGAAACTGGAGACACTCAAGCACTGATCTACTATTCATAGTTTCTACACAACTGAAGAAGTTTACATTAAATAGACAATAAATAGTATAGCAGACCCACATAGAGAAAGGTTTAGAAAAATCCACGACTAGAAAGCAGGTCAGATGAATTCAAAGACCTCAGTGAAAGAAGGAATCATTGGGAAGCAACAAAAAGCCTTCTGCTGGGGTATAAAGATAGGAACCAGTCCATTTGGTTACAAAAAAAAGCTATTTTTTTCCTGATCTAAAAGTTTGCTTCCAGTCTGGGTTCATAGAAAGGTCCTGATCATTGAAGTGGCTGTCAAAGTCCTCCTCATTTTCACTTTCTTGGCTTCCAGTTCAGCCAGCTCTAGCAGCTAGCTGCCCTTTTCTCTTGCCTTTGCACTCTAGCTGTTTTTCAATCGGCATTCTGTGCACTGGAGCCAGCAATGTCCCTAGCCTCAATCTCTTCTTGCTCAACCACAGACACAGTGACAGAGCTGACCCTGCTTCCATGTGTTTGTCTGTTTAGTCATCATCACCTTCTTAGGAGGCTCATCTCCGATATAAATATTCATTTTCCCAAAACCTTGGCCAAGCTTGACTACTGCTCCATCTACAATGAAAATCACAGTATTCTTTAGCTGGGACTGACAGAGAGTGGCAGTCCATGCTTTCCACACCTCTTCTTATGCTGTCATTCAATGTCTTCAGCTCTCAAAGATATACAGTCTCATCTTCAGTGTTACAAAATCTGAGGGCATGTTTGGCAGCATCAGTAACATGACCTCCATTCTGGGACACCATGGGCAATTTCTCTGTCCAGTCCAGTCCCAGGACTGTCTGTCTGTCCATGTAGTACTAGACATGGAGGGCTTCTCACAGTTGTCCTATTTCTCCCTGTCGGAAGTTGGAGCAGACTAATGACCAGGATGCTACTCCCTCCAGGCATAGTTCAGAGGAGCAGCCTGAAAACTCAATGCTAAGAAAAATGTACAGTTCCCTCTGTAAAACATGATGAGCTTTAAAAGAGGCAAAAGATAGATAGGCAAGACCCCCACAGACAAATTAAGGCCCATTTATTTGGATAAAGTCCCATAAGTTAAGGATACCTGTGGGAGAATATATTCATAAACAACTCATGTGATCAGGGGTTAACATCCAAAATATATAAAGAGCTCACTCACACTCCTCAACACCCAAAAAACAAATAACCTGATCAAAAAATGAGCAGAGGACCTGAACAGACATTTCTCCAGAGAAGAAATACAAATGGCCAACAGGCATATGGAAAGATGCTCTACATCACTAATCATCAGGGAAATGCAAATTAAAACCACAATGAGATATCACTCACACCAGTTAGGATGGGCAAGGTAAAAAAGACTAGGAACAACAAATGCTGGTGGGGATGCAAAGAGTAGGAACACTCCTACACTGTTGATGGTGATACAAATTGGTAAAACCACTGTGGAAACAATATGGAGGTTCCTCAAAAACCTAAAAATAGAAATACCATTTGACCCAGTAATTCTATTCCTAGGAATTGACAAAGAAAACAAAACCCCAGATTTGAAAAGATACATGCACCCCTATGTTTATCACTGCACTATTTGCAATAGCCAAGATATGGAAGCAACCTAAGTGTCTGTCAGTAGATGAATGGATACAGAAGATGCGGTACATATACTCAATGGAATATTATTCAGCCATAAAAAAAGAAAAGAAATCCTACCATTTGCAACAACATGTATGGATCTAGAGGGCATTATGCTCAATGAAATAAGCCAGGCAAAGAAAGACAAATACCATATGATTTCACTTATCTGAGGAATATAAAAACAAAGCAAAAGAGAAGGAGCAAAACAGCAGTAGACTATAGACACTGAGAAGTGACTAGTGGTTACCAAAGGTGGATTGGAGGGGGTGGGGGTGGGACAGTGGGGGCCGGACCTGCTGAACCACTGTGATGTACATTTGATTAAAAAAAACACACACACATACATACTCACAAAAATTAAGGATACCTAGTTCTTGGACAGGCTCACATTAGTGCAGAACAGTGAGGGGGTTATGCTGAGGTCAAGACTTGTCTTATACCTTTAGAATGAAAAATACCCTTAATGCCCTTTAATTCTAATAAAGCATAAGAATACACACACACACAGAAGGAATTAACAAATGTTTCTGCTCTGGTTTAGATAGCACACTTAACGCAGATATAAATACTTCCAGCAAAATTTTCAGCTCTGTCCACTACTAATTCATATTTGGCAAGGTCACACCCCTATTCTGAAAATATTAAAACACACAGCAATCTGGCTAACTGCTGGATTTAATGGCTGACCAAAAAAAAAAAATTGACTGATCAACTCTTGACTCTACATACATGAAGATGCTATGTCCCCAAATATACTTTGAGAAGTCAAATTATGTTATTTTTGCTTAAGAAAACTCTACAACTAGTTAAACTGACCACATGGAAATACTCAAAATTAACATAATTTATCATCTTTTGTGTTCAAAGCAGGAAACAACAAATGACAAGTAAGGATGTAGTAATCTAGTTATTGAACAAAAAACTGCATCACTACATTATGGCAGAAGGATACCCAGTGGATTATGGCTTCACAAATCTTAAAGTTTATTAAAAAATATAAATTATAAAAACATGTAATTTTCTGTACTATAAGAAACCAGTGAACTCTTTCCACTATCATAACTATTATGGATTAGAAACAGAGGTACCTATAAACTCAAAAGAATGTTTAAAGATAATTGTAGATTAATGATACGAAAAAAAAAAAAAGAATGTTTAAAGAAATTTCTTTTCACATACAGAACTCAGTCAATCTTATTATCAACTTACTATTAGGACTGCACAATACTCCAAAAATGCAGCGATTATTTTGTTAATAATAAGAATTTAAAATCCAATTATGGCCCTGCAAAGACTGTCTCATTTCTCCATTGTGAATGAATGCATTTCTCTGGAGCTAAATTATCCTCATGAGTGACTAATATTAGCAGGGAGGGAAAAGTTACCTCTCACATCTCATTTTTTTCTCCCTAGAAATGACTTAAAAATCTAGAATCTAGTTTGGTGCTGGTAGGGAGCATTTTTACCTAATTTATGGGGGAAGGAAAGAGAGTCAGGCATTCTATCAAATGCTTGGCTAGATTCCCCTTTAAGCCTCAAGGGAAAGAATTTTGGACAGGTCTATCAACCTGGCTCCTAGCCATGGTCAGCACACAGCTGTAAAGGGATAAAAAGCCTTATTTTCACTGCACAGCTGCCTGGATAGTCAGTTTTCATGCCCGTTACTGGAATGACACCCAGAGCATTAGCATTTAGTCTAAAATGGCTAACATTTATAAGCTGTTTTGCAGGAAATTAATCAAAAAGATCTTATTTCCTCTGAAGTGTAAGACTTTAAATACTATTATATCACTACTACAAAAATACAGTAACAAAACTCTTCTAAAATAGCTACTCATAGTACTTTTCTTATCTCATAAAAGCAGGCACAGCATAGTAGATCCCCTCATATCATCATGTCTGAGAGGCAAGATGGTAGTAAAAATTTTGGACTAGAAGCCAAAAGACTTGAGATCTGATTCCAGTTTCATGCATATTTCGTTGCTTAACAACCTCGATCAAGTCACAGCATTCTTTACACTTTAAATTTCATATCAATAAAACAGAGATAAATCCTGCAATACCCACCTCACGGCGCTATTATGATAGAGTAAGAGTTATAAAAAGCCTTCGAAAATTATAAATGACCTTGCAAATATGTTACCCTGGCCTTTCATTCTTTTTTTTTTATTATTAAGGTATCATTGATATACAATCTTATGAAGGTTTCACACGAGCAACATTGTGGTTACAACATTCAGCCGTATTATCAAGCTCCCCAGACACACCCCACTGCAGTCACTGTTCATCAGCATAGTAAGATACTATAGAGTCACTACTTGTCTTCTCCATGCTATACTGTCTTCCCTGTGAGCCACATGACCTTTCATTCTCTGTATATAATCTAATTATTTTAAACATCAAAAGCAACAGTACTGCTTTCTAGTAGGCCATGACTCATGCACACTAAGAATAAGAATCGAAAATACATGACATACATATTTATTTGTATGTGTATATATTATCTCTGAAAGTAAACAAAATATTTATTTTCACATATACACTCTTTTGTACTTCTTGAATTTTGTACTCTATGCAAAGAAAAAAGAAAAAAAGCGAAGATAATTTCAGTTTAAGACACAATTTGAAAAATTGGAATACATCTTAATGGCTGGAACACTAAGGAAATCTAAAGATACATTCTTCCCAGTCCACATTTTTCTATTTCTTTCTCTGCCAGTGTCTATTTCAAAAGGGTTGGGGGTGGCAAAGGAAATACAGGCTATCTACAACCTCTGGGACATGGCACATAGCAATCCAGCCCTCTTAAGAGTCCTAGACTCATAGTTCTACTCTAAGAAAAACACATTAACCATTTTATGATCTAGTTTTCCCAGTATGGTCAATTTTCATTTGGGAGTTATAGAATGAAAGGTGAAAATAAAATTCTCTGAAGGGCATTGCTTTAATAAGGAACGGAATGTCAATTCTCATATGGCAGCTTTATATACTTTATTTACCATCTCAAACAATTTGGAACAGCTGAATATAATTACAAACTTGTCAAAGCAGTAGCTACTACAGCCAAATGCAAAATGTGAAACTAAACTAAAATAGAAAGTTTCCAGACATCTGACAATGTCATTAATGTTTATACCCAGCAAATTTGGAATGCATTCTGTCAGTGAAGCTCAGTACCTCTAATCCAACAATGTTACTACTATAATTTTGAAAAGATAAAACCAACAACAAAAAAAGACATAAGATTACAGGATACAAAAAGAAAATGTCCCAAAATGAAACATAATTTCTCATGCCACATACACAAGTATCTAAAAATAACACATTTTTTCCACTGACCTGTGATATAATGATTTGTAAGAAATATGTATTTGGTCATTCAGATGACAAAAATACATTTCTCGGATTTATTTAGTCTTCACCGACAGTTCCTAAAAAAAATGCTTCAGAACCATAACAGTGAAATAAATGTCTTATTAATGAAGGTGACTTGGACTTGACATAAGGGCAGGGGCTGGTTACCAGTAGGTCAGCCAAATGATTAAAGGGCTGGAACTTTCAATCCCACCCTCAGGACTCCAGGGAGGGGCTGGAGATTCAATCAGCCAATGTCCAACCACATAGTAAATCATGACTATGTAAAGAAACCTACATAAAAATGCTTGAGGGCATCATTTTGGTCCTTTTCTTTTTGGAGAGCTCCCACACTTAGGGAACAGAACACTTCCCATGGAGCCAGGCCCATGAGGACAGAAGCTACTTTGTTAGGGACCTCACCCTACATTCCATGCATCTCTTCATCTGGCTGTTGACTGATATGCTTATCATATTCTTTAATAAACTGGTAAACGTGAATGTTTTCCCAAGTTCTATGAGCTGCTCTAGCAAATTAATTAACATAATTAATGGTCACTGGAACCTGCAATTTGTAGCTGGTCAGTCAGAAGCACAGGTATGGGCTGGGCTTGCAACTGGTATCTGAAGTGGGGTGAGGGCAGTTATATAGGACAGAGCTCTCAACCTGTGGAATCTGATACTATCTCCAGGTAGACAGTGTCAGAATTGAGTTGAATTCTTGAACAGGCTGAATTCTTAAACCGGTGTCTGAAAACTGCTTGGTGTTGTGGTGGAGGGTGGGGGATCTCACACACACATTGGAGTTGGGTTCAGAGAAGACGATCAATGTGAGTGCACTGTTTACTTTAACTGGCATAAAGAGAAGCAAATAGGGCTGAGCTGACAGAATGTGCAGAACTCTTTCTGTATAACCCAGTTCAAATGACTAGTACTTCTTCAGAGGAGAAGAGCTTAGATTCAGGGACTGGCTTTCCATCTGAATGAAGACAGAGCTATACTGCTTAATTTTGAAGAATGTGCAAGTTTTAAAGCAGGACCCGGCAGTAGGACAAAAATTAGGTTACGCTAAAGAGATTAAGAATATTTGAGTATTGGGAAATGGGTGTGTGTGTGTGTGTGTGTGTGTGTGTGTGTGTGTGTGTGTGTGTGTGTGTGTGTGTGCTGAATTCGGGGAAGAAGGGTACCTGGAACCTGAGCACCAATGGATGCTTAAATGGACTTGACAAGTCAAGGAGACATAGCAAATCATTATCATATAGTCTCTTGGAAGGGAATGACATCAAGAAACTGAAATGTGCAAACATCATCACTACTGAAGACTAATAGACAAGGAGGAAGGTAAACATAAAATAACAGACAAATGTAAGGAAAACTAAATGTAGTTAGTTAAGATAATGACAAATACAGTTACCGGAACCTACTGGATCAAAAGCTGTAAAGGATATTAAGTCCTGAAGCTCCCAGACTCATCAGAAGGTCATAGGACTAAAGGGGTAACTGGAGATAATTTATAAAGAAATTTTCAAACTTTTGGGACCGCCATTTTACTATTCATGACAATCTGAGGCTCCTCAGGCCGAACACCACTGACGTAGTCCAAAATCATTTCCCCAACAACCCCTGTAATACTCTGTCCCTCCATTAAGCCGAGAATGGGGAAGCATTTGCTCAAGGTCACAGAGTCAATTACTGGCTGAATGAAAATATTAAGGCCCCCATATAGATGTTCTTAAGTATAGTAAAAAATGAAATGAGCATGAAAACAGAACTGGGCAAACCTGAAACTTCATTTTGAGAGATTTGAAAACACAGCTGGAAAACAAATAAATTACTTCAAATATCAAAACTAAAACCAGTACCCCAATACAAAGCACAAACTCAAGGGAAAACCCACCTTTTCCTTTATTCTCCTATACCTCCATTGAAACAACACTTAATAACTATTTTCAGGAGATAGTTTATAACTAATTATGGTGTGTATTTAATACCTGTCTCATGTTTATAGGCCTTTACTGAGTAGGTAAATCTTCTGATTCCCTCTCAGGTCTAACCTTTCATCTACCTGATGATGTCTCCACTATATATTTTACCTGGAATGTAACACTTTGTTTGAATGACAACAAAACATTAAAATTTAGCAACCCATCCTCAACAAAATATTAGCAAACCGAATTCAAAAATACATCAAAAGGATCACCCATGATGACCACAAGTGGGATTTATTCCAGGGATGCAAGGATGGTACAATATTTGTATATCAATATCATATGCCCCATTAACAAAAAGGATAAAATCCACATGATCACATCAATAAATGCTGAAAAAGCATTTGAAAAAAATTCAACATCCATTCACGATAAAAACTCTGAACAAAATGGGTACAGAGGGTACATATCTCAACATAATAAAGGCCATATACAATAAACCAACAGCTAACATCGTACTTAATGGCAAAAGGCTAACAGCTTTTCCTCTAACATCAATAACAAGACAAGGACGTCCACTCTCACCACTTTTTTTCAACAGTCACAGCATTATCACAGCAATCAGATAAGATAAAGAGATAAAAGGCATCCAAACTGGTATGAAGAATTTATACTGTCCTTATTTGCAGAAGACATATTATACATAGAAAACCCTAAAGATTTCACCAAAAAACTAATAACTAAATCCAGCAAAACTGCAGAATATAAAATTAATACACAGAAATCTATGGCATTCTTATATACTAACAATGAACTAACAGAAAGAAAAATCAGGAAAGCAATTCCATTTGCAATTGCATCAAAAAGAATAAGATAGCCAAGAATAAAACTAACCAAGGAGGTGAAAGATCTGTACCCTGAAAACTGTAAGACAATAATGAGATAAATTAAAAACATAAATAAATGGAAATCTATCTCATGCTCATAGGAAGAATTCATACTGGCAAAATGGTCATTCTGCGAAAGCAATTTACAGATTCAATGCAATCCTTATCAAAATTACCATTTTCAATGAACTAGAGCAAATGATCCTAAAATTCATATTTAACCACAAAAGACCCCGAAAAGCCAAAGCAAACCTGAGAAAGAACAACAAAGCTGAGGGTATTACACTCCCTGACTTCAAGCTCTACAACAAAGCCATGGTAATCAAGACAATTTGGTACTGGCACAAGAACAAACCCATAGAACAATGGAACAGACTAGAGAGCCCAGATATAAACCCAAACACATATGGTCAATTAATATACGATAAAGGAGCTATGGACATAAAATGGAGAAATGACAGCCACTTCAACAACTGGTGTTGGCAAAACTGGACAGCTACATGCAAGAGAATGAAACTGGATTACTGTTTAACCCCATACACAAAAGTAAACTCAAAATGGATCAAAGATCTGAATGTGAGTTATGATACCATAAAACTCTTAGAAGACATCATAGGCAAAAAATCTTCTGAATATAAACATGAACAACTTCTTCCTGAACACAGCTCCTCGAGCAAGGGAAACAAAAGCAAAAATGAACACATGGGACTGTATCAAACTAAAAAGCTTCTGTACGGCAAAGGACACTATCAACAGAACAAAAAGGCATCCTACAGTATGGGAGAATATATTTGTAAATGACATATTCGACAAGGGGTTAACATCCAAAATATATAAAGAACTCAAACGCATCAACATCCAAAAAGCAAATAATCCGACTAAAAAATGGGTGGAGGATATGAAGAGACAATTCTCCAAAGAAGAAATTCAGATGGCCAGCAGACACATGAAAAGATGCTCCACATCATTAATTATCAAGGAAATGCAAATTAAAACCACTGTGAGATACCACCTCACACCAGTTAGCATGGCGAACATCAAAAAGACTAAGAGCAACAAATGCTGGTGAGGATGCAGAGAAAGGGGAACCCTCCTACATTGCTGGTGGGATTGTAAATTAATTCAACCATTGTGGAAAGCAATATGGAGGTTCCTCAAAAAACTAAAAATTTAAATACCGTTTGACCCGAGAATCCTACTTCTTGGAAATTTACCCAAAGAATACAAGTTCTCAGATTCAAAAAGACATATGCACCCCTATGTTTACCACAACACTATTTACAATAGCCAAGATATGGAAGCAACCTAAGTGTCCATCAGTAGATGAATGGATAGAAATGTGGTACATTTACACAATGGAATACTATTCAGCCGTAAGAAAGAAACATATCCTACCATTTGCAACAGCATAGATGGAGCTGGAGGATATTATGCTCAGTGAAATAAGCCAGGTGGAGAAAGACAAATGCCAAATGATTTCCCTTATTTGTGGAGTATAACAATGAAGCAAAACTGAAGGAACAAAACAGCAGGAGACTCACAGACTCCAAGAAGGGACTAGCAGTTACCAAAGGAGAGGGGTGGGAGAGGGCAGGCAGGTGGGGAGGGAGGGTGAAGGGAATAGGAGTATTATGATTGGTACACATACTGTGGGGGCGTCACGGGGAAGACACTGCAGCACAGAGAAGGCAAATGGTGAATCTGTAGCCTATTACCTCACTGATGGACAGTGACTGCAAAGGGGTATTGGGGGGACTCGGTAATATGGGTGAACGTAGTAACCACATTGTTTTTTCATGAAAAACCTTCATAAGAGTGTATATCAATAATATCTTAATAAAAAAATAAATAAGGACAAAAGTAAAAATAGGTTTTCTTTTTAAACCTCAATTTCAGGAGTAAAGTTTGTAGATACATATACATATTCTTAGCTACAGGAAGGCAACTTCAGTTTAAATAGTTCAATTACATTAGGATAAACTACAGTGAAGGAATAAATTAATTTAGGAAATTATGGGAGAAAAATCTTATCCTAAAAAGAACAGTCTAAGTCACATCACCAGGTTTGCTTAGCACAAACAGGTGTGTATGGAGTTTCTGTCTGCCCCTCAGCTTAATCCCTAAATCTAATATCCATATACAAATCCAGATGTGGTATCCATTCTGAACTTCATTTAGATTTTTGTTTCTAAGTAAACATGAGAGGATTAAATAGTTTGGGTTTTGTTCATTCATGTTTTAAGGTTCCAAACAACCTTTGTATTTAAGTCCAACAGTTCAGAATCAGGTATCTTTAAATAAAGAAACTAAGCCCATTATTCATCTAAGATTGTTTTTCTAAATTTTACTTGGGAAATGTTTCTAGCCCCCCACTGGCAGTCAGTGCACTTCTTTTCATCACATCAAACTCAAGTGATACACTGTTAAAGTAAATGCTGCTTGTCACCAACTGGTCAACTTAAATAAGATCAACGATTTGACAATTCAATTTAAATGTCCTGGATCTTTCTGGGTTTGTTATTTTAAATCACTTGATAGCCACCTGTGAACAGGTAATACAAAGCAGTACAGAAGAGACCAGGGCTACCACCATAATTCTTCAAAATACACTCAGACCTTGTAAAAGTATCTTTAAAATTATTATCATCAGAATCATTATTGTTCAGAAGAATATTGGAAAATTTAATGTCTAACACACAAGGTTTTGCTAAGGTCTCTGAATCTTTATACCAGAAATAGAGAAGATAAATATCCATGACTGGAGGAAAGTCTGCTATTTCAAAGACAGTATTTTAAATTCTGACATGTAATACAAATGAAATGTCTCATGGACTACAGAAAGAGGACAGACCAAATAACGTAAGTGAGCCAGAGAACACAAACAAGCATTTTCCCAATTCAAATCTTAGTGAATAATCCATATCACAGAATTTGACTGGGGGAAGGCTCCAGGCATTATAAGGCATATATATTCAGAAGCAAGAGATGGTACCTAATAACCCAAAACATTTTTGTTTCTTCAAAAAAAAAAAAAAAAAAAAAAAGATGGGGGAGAATAGCAGATTTGGACTGCTCGCTCTCTAAAAATTTTACTTTTGCTTTTGGTGCTAAGGATTTTTTTTTTAGCTTTCTACCTAGATTCTCCTTATTTACATCTCAGAATGCAAGAAGCACAGCTACATGCATTTCCATGAGACTTATCCTCTCTGTAATATGTACTAAATAAAATCCATGAGATGAAACATTCTAAGGCTTATTTAAAATTCACACTTTTGTTGTAAACAGCACTGTATACACATCTGTAGATGTCTACTCTGAATCATCTGGTTATGAATCTTTCAACATTACCATTGTTGGGTGGCTAGTTACACCATTAGCATAAGAAATTCAGAAGCACATACATATGCCAATTTATGATTCACGACAGATTTTAAAATAAAAATTCAGGCTATACTTCACACCAAGAAATCTTAGAATATTTTATCTTAATTAAGTAACTTAACTAAAAAAAAGCCTTTATCCAGAATTTTAAGTTTTGAACTTTATCTCAAAATCACCAAAAACACATTTTAAAACAAAAAAATATGGGATAAATTTGGCCTAAAAGCAAGTTAATGACACTTGAAAAGAAAGAGAAGTGAATGCATTAATACTTCCTTTCCAAAAGGCTTGACACTGAACAAATGATCTCAACATCCATGACTTATCAAAATACTTTATTCAACTGGTTACTAAAATTATCCCTACTTTCAGAACAAAGAAACAGTGCATAAAAATAGTAAGTTGACTCCCTTGGTTTAAAACAGCCTCTTATGAGTTCATTTTGGAGCCATCAAAAATTCCTAAGTCTTTTTGGTTTTATTTTGTTTGCCTGCTCCTTTGGAGGTAGTACCTGAACTACAAACAAAGAAATTCCGATAAATATAAGTTACTTCCTCAACCTTTTCCTGTTTTACTAATACCTTATTTAATGTAATTATACATCCTCTTTAAAAATCTCATTAAAAAGGAACAGCAGATTATTTTTCCAAAGATGACCAATCATCTTCACCTCAGAATTTAAGCAGATCTAGCTTACACAAATAACTACCACCAAAATAAATCAGACACAACAAAAGTATCTCGCATGTGTCTTCTGGCTTAAGGCTAGTTTACATTTATAACAATTCAAAACTTTTTTCATAGTTAGCTTTCTTTTTGTGTAGTGAGGAAAGCAACTGACTGGGTAAGACACGAAGCTGTTAATCACAATTTCTATTCTACCAGTTAACTAGTGCTATGATTTGGGAGAAGCCAATCATGAATCCTCTGTTAGAATGTTTTGAATCCGAACCTTGGTGAAAAGAGAAAAACCTATTTTTTCAAACCTTTCTCCCATAAAAAATTAAGCACTATACCTTTCTGAAATCTTCTGAAAATCCTGATAGTATAATTACCAACTTATAGCATCTTACTTCTGTGAAAGAATACCCACTTCCAAATACAGGGATCATTTAAATAGTCTCTGATACCAAAAGCTGTATACTTGTGATAGTGATACATATACAGTACTGATTAAACACACTGATTATAGATTAAACTTGCATTTTCAGAAGAATAATTCAGGATAAATATTCAAGGTTTTAAAGTCAATATTTAGTATCAGTTTCTGAATGAGAACCTGACTCACAGTGAGGCCTTTAGCTGCTCTGCCATTCTAAAAACATCTGCCACAGGATACTTTATCAATGCAAACTAAGAATTTCAAATCTATGTTCTAATTTTTTGTGCAATCATGACATTCCAGAACAGGCAATGACATAATTTTGCTGGGATAAATGTGGCTCCAAGTTATATCTATCTTGAAAGTCTTCCTGAAAATATCAGAATTCCAATGGAATAAATTATTTGTTGATCACAAAACCTCCACAGTTTCTGGCAGAATTTTTCTTAAGATAACTTACATATATAGACGTTTCTGGAAGGCAGTAATCACAACTTGAACTACCACAATAGTAGGCACACATTGGCATTCTATATACATTTGTTATTTGGTTGACGGAAATCCTATCTGAAACTGTCAGCCACTGGGGTTACAATGAAATAAACAGCTCCTTCCAAACTTCTTCTTTGCTGGTCTATTTTTCAGGCTTTTCAATTTTAGCATCAATTCTCTAGCATAGACCCCCAAATTATAACTAAAACTATGCAATGACTTCTAGGTGGAGAGAACAGGTCAGAAAATTAAATAAAAATGCCAAAGAGCACTCAGAAAGTTTAATCTAGTATTTTGGTTTCTTAATGGAAACACACCAGGATGGGGAAGAAGAGGATTACCAAATTACATTTCTGGAGTTCCTCTGCACACCCCTAAGGGAATTCATCATCATTATTTACTTAAATCTAATTCCTTCAGGAGAAACTGCTCATCCTTCAAATGAAGCTTTTAGAAATGACCAAGAAAAAAAGTCCTACATGAATTAACACCAATGGATTAGACCTGGAGTGGAAAAAGAGACAGCTTCTGAATGAAGTTGCAAGCCTAGTTATCTCATGAGGACAACTTTCCCTCTTTAAACTTACCTTCTAAGAATTTCTAAAAACTAGGCTGATAAAAACTGGTTACAACATATATATAAGGTAACTTTCTGCTTCAGAAATCAATCAATTTCATGTGAAATCTAGGTAAATTCCACTTCATTTCTTTTTTATAAACATCCATGTAGGAAAGTGTGGTGAAGCACATGGCAGTGACAGTGGATGAGTATCAATCAAACTCAGAAGGGGCAGCAAGGTCCTGCACTTTCTTAGGCCTGTTGGGAGAGAAGAAATGTTGAAAGAGGGCCTGAGGAGTAAGGTAGAAAAAGAAAGCAGAACTAAAGAGCAAAAAGTGATTATGTCCCTAAGATAACAAATGGAAAAATAATTCAAAAGGGAAGAGGAAATAATAGGAAAGCCATCTCTTAGAAAGAAAAACCTCCTTTCCTTAGTCTCTCAAAAGTGGCTTAGAAAAGACATTCTTGCTGGCTAGCTTCTACCAAGCCTAACAATTCATTTGATTCTACTCTCTGTTGCACGCTGTTCTTCACGAATTCCACTCAGTCTTCATGATGTGAGCGTCCTGAAAGTCTAAGTCCACAAAGATTCTGCATAAAATTTAAAATGCTCATTATGCAACTAAAATTTACTGCTAAATAAAAAGGAACTTTACTTTTTCATAAAAGGAGAAGTACAAATTATTGGTACAGGCATACCTTGGAAGTACTGTGAGTTCAGTCCCAGACACTATAATAGAGTATCACAATAAAGCAAGTTAAATGGATTTTTTGGTTTCCCAGTGCATATAAAAGTTATATTTACATTGTTCTGTAGTCTATTAAATAGTGTGTGATACCACTGTTGAAAAAAATAACGTATGTACCTTAATTAAAAAATATTTTACTGCTAAAGAATGCTATCATGAGTATTCATTCAGTGAGTCATAATCACAGATCACAGATCACCATAATAACAAAAAAGTTTAAAATATTGCCAAGAATTAACAAAATGTGACACAAATATACAAAATGAGCAAATGCTGTTGGACAAATGGCACTGACAGACTTGCCTGACATTCAGGGTTGACACAAACCTTCAATGTGTAAGAAACAGTACCTGCAAAGCACAACAAAGTGAAGTGCAGTCAAATGAGGTGTGCGTGTGTTTACTTACTAAACAGGAAACTGCCTCTACCTGTCTAACCATTGCAAACAGACATTCAATTTTAAGTTATGTGAATAGCAATTTTATTTTATGAGAAATAAAACTGTAAATTATGCTTCTGTTCTATAGTTAAAAGCCAGAAGAATCTGTTTTAGCCTTAAAATAATAATAAAACTAAAGCTGATAAAAATAATTTTGATACTTGTTACTAAAACTACACTGAGTTTATTTTACGAATCTCAAAACCTAAAACCACAGTTAAGATTATAATTTACTACACTTCCTGTTAAGGCCTGATCTTGACTTATACAGATTATTGACTCAGACTATACGACATACCTATACCACTTAAACTCAAAGTGACTACATGTTCTTGGAGTATAAAATTTAGTCTACTCCACCTCTTCATACACAGTGCCTAGTACAGCTAGCACAAAGTAGGTGCTCAATTATTTGTTTCAAGAATTACTTAACAAGGTTATTGAAAACTATTAAACATAATATAAATGATGAATAACACCTATCTGTGTGGCTTTATTTTCAGGAGAATTAGCTAATACTGGAAAGCCTTAATAGTAATTTAATAAGGTTGAGAAACCTTATAAAATTTGGTTGAAGGTCATAATGAACTAAATGACCGCTCTAGCATAAAACAGACAAAAACAGGCAGAGGGCAGTTATTTGGAAAACAAAGTACACCTATTCAACAAGGGACAAAACACACAGAAGAGAAGAAGAACAGCAATTAGTCCTTTCTGTCCGTCATGTTCTAAACTCTTTTCATTACACAGAACTACAAATTTTAGCCCATTTTCCAACACTCGTATCAATACCTAAGATCAACATTTGTAAACTCTTTTCCTTCTGGATATTTGGTCAGGGGAGGGGCTGAGTAGGCAAGGAAGAGATTATTAACAGGAGAGGACAGCTGTGGAAGGGTACTAGCACTGAAAGGGTACTAAAATATACTTAATTGATTGTATTCTAAAAAGTACATACTTTCCTTTCTTGCAATAGTCACTCAAAAGCTTCTTCCTGGAGTTGGGTAAGAGATTCCATTAAGTTTTGAGTATGTATTTTCATAATGTGGCCAAATGTTAAAGCTGGTAGGAAAAAGAGCTGTTAAGACTCAACTGATATCGTGATGTCCTGGAATCTTAATATATCTTGGCCAATATGTTGGCTTAAAAAGATAAGCACATGGAGAGCAGCAGCTCTGCTTCATGCCGGGCAATGTCTCCACAGAGTATAGGGTTCCTAGTGTAACAGCAGTCATACCATATGGTGCTGCTTTTATTGGCATTGGCAGGACGGAAGCTGCCAAAAATTGAATGTGCTATTTTGGACCATGAAAAGTGATAAATCCCAAATTTAAAACATAGAAGTTTTTTTAATTGAAAAAGATCCTTTTTAATTTAACTTCAAAAACACTGGACTTATAAATCAAGGCCTTAATTAGGTAGCAGTTCTTACTCTCTGACATAAGATAAAGGCTCAACAAAAGACAGAAGATGGTGAATAAATGTGGCAGTTACTCCCTGAAAAAAATTTTTTAAAGATGTAAACAAAGCTCTTTATAGTTACACAATAAATTTAAAAGTACAATGCATAGAAACAGCTTTTGGAATACCACATTTTGATAACATCAAACAAGGGCAGTAGATGTGAGAAGCTGAAAGACAGCTGATCAATAGGATGGATTCTCTATTTCTCTCTAGCCACTTCTCCAATTTTTGCCTAATAACATACCTACAACAACTCAAATAAGCTGATTTAGTATTTGAAGTTAGAGCAACCTTGGAAATATTCATGTTATATCCAACAGACATACAAACTATTTAACCCTCACAAACTCACCCCTAGATCTGAGTAACTACATCTAGGTTCTAAAAGCATTATCAAATGCTATATTGAGGCTGATAATACTAATTCCAGAAAAGCAATTTTTGAGTTTCCACACTTGTTTCAATGCCAACCTTTCCCTCAAGCCTGTTCCTTTTTCCTGAATCAGGTTAATTACAGGTAATAAAAATAGCTTTTAGTTTTGCCCTGAGCTGGCAAAATAGGTTTTATGAACTGCTTCAAATAAGGCAAAAAAATTTTAAGATAAGGACTAGGTTGGATCTAAAATAACAAGTGAAAACACCATTTTCCTGCCCACCCAACACCTTGAACACCAACAAACACAAATTATCTAGAGTAAGATAAACTGTAAACTCAAGTAGCTTCACCTAGAGAGGGATTCCCTCCAGCCAACCCAAATATGTACAAGCACTCTTACAAAGTAGCTCCTGTGGTTCTCAAAGTGCATCAAACTGGCATTGGCAAACGTTGGGACACCTACCCCAGACCTGCTAAATCTATGCCCAAGGACGTTTCCAGGTGATCTGAGGTGAGAGAACAGCAGACCTTATAAACAAAGTGGTTTGAACTGTATGGGTCTACTTACATGCAGATTTTTCCCCATAACTATACTGGAACACTTTTTGGAGATTTGAGCCAATTTGAAAAAAACGTTTTTTCTCTAGCTTACTTTGTTCTAAGAATACAGCATACAATAAATGTAACATGTGAAATGGGTGTTAATTGATAGTTTACATTATCAATCAAAAGCAAGCTACTAGCAGCTAGGTTTTAGGGGAGTCAAAAGTTTTATGTGGATTGACTACAAGGTGGCACTCCCTAACCACCATGCTGTTCAAGGGTTAGGGCTTTGGATGTGAGACAAAGTATGTCAAATAAACTGCTGAACAGCAATGTAACAACTTTGGTTTTTTCTGTCATATCTGCTGTTATAATTTCCTAATGCCCAGAAATTATAAATTAATCAAAGGCTTATGACAGGAGAAACTGACAGGTGCTTTTTGGGTTTTACAGGATTAAATCTTCTCATTCCTTCAAGTGCTATATCTTCTTATTTATTTATTTTCAATAAAAGAAAACACAGCTTTAAAGTGTTAATTGATGATTTGTCTGCAGTTGTGTGTAGAGGGAGGTGGGGGAATTTGCCTTTAGGTGTCATGATAAAGGCTATAATGATGTTACATAGCTAATTTCAAATGTTTGAGGTGAATCATGTACCACGAGAATTACTGAGGAGGGGAAGGAGGAATATGGAAGGAAAGGCATCTTTTTAAAAATACTTTTTTCACCTGTAGGCTCTTAAAACTCTTACAAATTAGTCCAAGTAGACACAACAGAAGCTGTAGAGTAAGAATTACAAGTAGAAAAAACTGGCAAACACCTTTTCAGTTTTTCTTTTCCTATCAGTCCTTCTTGACCTTTCCTCCGAAGAATTAGATTTTAACCAAATAAGTTTGAAGTGTGTACAGTTTGAGCCACTGCTATGACTTAGTTTGGGGGATGTGGAAAACAGGCTACATAAAAATTTTTCTGAGCCATCAGAAGTATATTTATTTGAGATTCAATATTGTTTTCTATTGGATGGACTGCCATCTTTTCCTTCAAGTGTCTTGATTTAGGGAGATATGAACTCAGCTAAGTTATACGTCCTTTTGCTTCATCCTGTGCTTTGGTTCTAAGATCCTTTGCCAGTCT
This sequence comes from Manis javanica, assembly GCF_040802235.1. NCBI lineage: Eukaryota > Metazoa > Chordata > Mammalia > Pholidota > Manidae > Manis > Manis javanica. The sequence continues at coordinate 53,161,553 of NC_133172.1, forward strand.
TGAAAACATTTCTCTACACTAGCCTGTAAACCAAGGAATTTAATTCCTAGGGAAATGAAACACGACAGTGGAAGACTGAAAAAATAATTACCATCAAAGCTGGGCCTTGGAAGACGAGGGGGAATATCAACAGATGAAAAGAAAAGAGATTTCAGGCATAGAGAACAATATTTACCCCTTCAAAAGCATAGTTTACTCTGACAAAGGTGATGGAGATGGAAAGTGCCCATAGGCACTCATGGGGCTTACATCTGAAGAGCGCTGAGGTGAAAAACAAAAAGGAAGACATTTAAAATAATGGCAAACTTTGCTGTGAAGGAAACTAGGAAATAAATAACAACAGAAAATTTACTTGAGGTGGGGAGGACAGAAAAATCTATGTGGAGATGTCATTTAATCTGAGATCTAAAAAGAGAGATGTAGGTATAAAATGTGGGTCAGAGACGCGTGTGTATATGGAGAACATCCTAGGAAGAAGGAAAAACATACTAGAAAGAATCTAGCATGTTTTACCAACTAAAGAGGGCAGGTATGGGCAGAGTCCTGTGAGAAGCATAGTGGCAGAAGATGAATTCAAGAATAAAGTGCCAATAGGGGGAGGATTAAAGATGGCGGCATGAGGAGAGACAGAGGGTTCCTCCTAAAACTGGATACAATTAGAAAATACAGTTGGCGCAACTAATCCTGAGAGAACAACAGGAAAGAGGACGGCGTCAGACTGCACACACCTGGAGAAAAGCGCAGACCTCAGCGAATTGGGTAATGTACCAGAGCTGTGGCTCTGCGGGACCCGAGCCCTTCCCCCACCCAAGCTCACCAGTGGGAGGAAGAGAAATGGAGCAGGGAGGGAGTGGAAGGCCTGGGACTGCTGAATACCTAGCTCCAGAGTCCTGTGCTGGGAGCACAAACCTACATTTCACGGTGCTTTCATGAGACTCGCATGACTACCAGATTGGAAAGTTAATACAGGCAGAGTTCCTGGGGAGACTGGGATTCTGGCCGCTTGTGGAAAGCAGGGATCCATATCCGGCTGCTCTGGGACAAAAACTTCTACCTGTGTGACCGGCCCACTGGCTCAGGCAGTGGAGACAGGCACAACAGCCGGGAGGCGGGGAAGAGCTCTTTTCTTCCCCCGGGGCACGAGTACGGCTCCCCTGCGACCCCCGACATAGCTTTAGGGGCTTAGCAGCGCCAGAATAGAGCTTCTGGACACTAGAGGGTGCCATATACAAACATGAGATGCCAAAGGAACATTTTCCAGAGTAAAATTATTAATGCAACTCCCGAGAAAGATTTAAATGATATGGACCTTGTGACTCTTCCTGAAAGGGAGTTCAAAATAAAAATCATCAACACTCTAATAGAGGTACAGAGAGACATCCAAAAACTAAGGAATGAATTCAGGTCAGAGATCCAATCATTGAAGAGCACGATGGAGGGTATTAAAAGCAGGTTGGATACGGTGGAGGTGACAATAAAAGAAAGAGAAACTAGAGAAGAGGAATACAAAGAAGCTGAGGCACAAAGAGAAAAAAGGATCTCTAAGAATGAAAGAATATTGAGAGGACTGTGTGACCAATCAAAGAGGAACAATATTCGCATTATAGGGATACCAGAAGAAGAGAGAAAGAAAGGCATAGAAAGTGTCTTTGAGGAGGTAGTTGCTGAAAATTTCCCCAATCTGGGGAAGGAGGAGATAGTCTCTCAGGCCATGGAGATCCACAGATCTCCCAACACAAGGGACCCAAGGAAGACAACACCAAGACACACTGTAATTAAAATGGGAAAGATAAAGGATAAGGACAGTTAAAAGTAGCCAGAGACAGAAATAAGATCACACACAAAGGAAAGCTCATCAGGCTAACATACGATTTCTCAGCAGAAACCTTACCAGCCAGAAGGGAGTGGCATGATGTATTTAATGCCATGAAGCAGAAGGGCCTGGAACCAAGATTACTTTATCTGGCAAGATTATGATTAAAACTTGAAGGAGGAATTAAACAATTTCCAGATAAGCAAAAGCTGAGAGAATTTACCTCCCACAAACCATCTTTACAGTCTATTTTGAAGGAACTGCTATAGACAGAGGTGTTCCTAAGGTTGAATAGCTGTCACCAGAGGTAATAAAACCACAGTAAAGAAAGTAGAACAGCTAACTATGAAGGAAATGCAAAATTAAATTAACTATCCCCAAAGTCAATCAAGGGATAGACAAAAAGTACAGAATTTGATATCTAATATATATATATATATAAAGAATGAAGGAGGAAGAAAAAGGAGGAGAAATAGAAAAGAACCTTTAGATTGTGTTTGTAACAGCATACTAAGAGAGCTAAGTTAGACTCTTAGATAGTAAGGAAAGTAACCTGGAACCTCTGGTAACCATGAACCTAAAGCCAGAAATGGCAATAAGTACATACCTATCAATAATCAACCTAAATGTAAATGGACTGAATGTACCAATCAAAAGACATAGAGTCATTGAATGGATAAAAAAACAAGACCCATCTATATGCTGCTTACCTCAAACCCAGAGACTCACCTCAAACCCAAAGACATGCACAGACTAAAAGTCAAGGGATGGAAAAAGATATTTCATGCAAACAATAGGGAGAAAAAAGCAGGTGTTGCAGTACTAGTATCAGACAAAATAGACTTCAAAACAAAGAAAGCAACAAGAGATAAAGAAGGATATTACATAATGATAAAGGGCTCAGTACAAGAAGAGGATATTACCATTATAAATATGTATGCACCCAACATAGGAGCACCAGCATATGTGAAACAAATACTAACAGAACTAAAAGAGGAAATAGACTGCAATGCATTCATTTTAGGAGACTTCAACACACCACTCACTCCAAAGGACAGATCCACCAGACAGAAAATAAGTAAGGACACAGAGGCACTGAACAACACACTAGAACAGATGGACCTAATAGACATCTACAGAACTCTACATCCAAAAGGAACAGGATACACATTCTTCTCAAGTGCTCGTGGAACATTCTACAGAATAGACCACATACTATGCCACAAAAAGAGCCTCAGTAAATTCAAAAGCACTGAAATTCTACCAACCAACTTTTCAGACCACAAAGGTATAAAACTAGAAATAAATTGTACAAAGAAAGCAAAATGGCTCACAAACACATGGAGGCTTAACAACACACTCCTAATCAACGACCAAATTAAAATGGAGATCTAGCAATAAATGGAAACAAATGACAACAACAACACAAAGCCCCAACTTTTATGGGACGCAGGGAAAGCAGTCTTAAAAGAGGAAAGTATATAGCAATCCAGGCATATTTAAAGAAGGAAGAACAAACCCAAATGAATAGTCCAATGTCACAATTATAAAAATTGGAAAAAGAAGAACAAATGAGACCTAAAGTCAGCAGAAGGAGGGACATAATAAAGATGAGAGAAGAAATAAACAAAATTGAGAAGAATAAAACAATAGAAAAAAATCATGGAAACCAAGAGCTGGTTCTTTGAGAAAATAAACAAAATAGATAAGCCTCTAGCCAGACTTATTAAGATAAAAAGAGAATCAACACACATCAACAGAATCAGAAACGAGAAAGGAAACATCACGAGGGACCCAACAGAAATACAAAGAATTATTAGACGCTACTATGAAAACCTATATGCTAAGAAACTGGAAAACCTAGAAAAATACAACCTTCCAAGACTGACCAAGGAAGAAACACAAAATCTAAACAAACCAATTACCAGCAAAGAAATTGAATCGGTAATCAAAAAACTACCTAAGAAAAAAACCCCAGGCCAGATGGATTCACCTCGGAATTTTATCAGACATACAGAGAAGATATAATTCCCATTCTCCTTAAAGTTTTCTAAAAAATAGAAGAGGAGGGAATACTCCCAAACTCATTCTATGAAGCCAACATCACCCTAATACCAAAACCAGGCAAAGACCCCACCAAAAAAGAAAATTACAGACCAATATCCTTGATGAACATATATGCAAAAATACTCAACAAAATATTAGCAAACCGAATTCAAAAATATATCAAAAGGATCATACACCATGACCAAGTGGGATTCATCACAGGGATGCAAAGATGGTACAACATTCAAAAATCCATCAACATCATCCACCACATCAACAAAAAGGACAAAAACCACATGATCATCCCCATAGATGCTGAAAGAGCATTTGACAAAATTCAACATCCATTTATGATAAAAACTCTCAACAAAATGGACATAGAGGGCAACAAAATGGGCATAAAGGCCATATATGATAAACCCACAGCTAACATCATACTGAACAGCGAGAAGCTGAAAGCTTTTCCTCTAAGATCGGGAACAAGACAGGGATGCCCACTCTCCCCACTGTAATTCAACATAGTACTGGAGGACCTAGCCATGGCAATTAGACAAAACAAAGAAATACAAGGAACCTAAATTGGTAAAGAAGAAGTTTTTTACCTAAACTGGTAAAGAGAAGTGCAAATGTCACTATTTGCAGATGACATGATATTGTACATAAAAAAACCCTCAAGACTCCACTCCAAAACTACTAGAACTGATATCAAAATACAGCAAAGTTGCAGGATACAAAATTAACACACAGAAATCTGTGGCTTTCCTATACACTAACAATGAACTAATAGAAAGAGAAATCAGGAAAACAATTCCATTCACAAATGCATCAAAAAGAATAAAAACCTTAGGAATAAACCTTACCAAGGAAGTGAAAGACCTATACCCTGAAAACTAAAAGACACTCTTTTTTTTGGGTATCATTAATCTACAATTACATGAAGAACATTATGTTTACTACGCTCCCCCCTTCACCAAGTCCCTCCACATACCCCTTCACAGTCACTGTCCATCTGCATACTAAGATGCTGTAAAAGCACTACTTGTCTGCTCTGTGTTGCACAGCCCTCCCCATGCCCCCCATGCAGTATACACGCTTAATCGTAATGCCCTCTTTCTTTCTCCCCACCCTTATCCCTCCTTTCCCACCCATCCTCCCAGTCCCTTTCCCTTTGGTAACTGTTAGTCCATTCTTGGGTTCTGTGATTCTGCTGCTGTTTTCTTCCTTCAGTTTTCCTTTTTTCTTATACTCCACATATGAGTGAAATCATTTGGTACTCGTCTTTCTCCGCCTGGCTTATTGCACTGAGCATAATACCCTCTAGCTCCTTTCATGTTGTTGCGAATGGTAGGATCTGTTTTTTTCTTATAGCTGAGTAATATCTCATTGTGTATATATACCACATATTCTTTATCCATTCATCTACTGATGAACATTTAGTTTGCTTCCATATCTTGGCTATTGTAAATAGTGCAGTGATAAACAGAGGGGTGCATCTGTCTTTTTCAAACTGGAGTGTTGCATTTATAAGACACGCTTATGAGAAATTAAAGAGGACATTAACAAATGGAAACTCATCCCATACTCTTGGCTAGGAAGAATTAATATCGTCAAAATGGCCATCCTGCCCAAAGCAATATACAAATTTGATGCAATCCCTATCAAATTACCAACAACATTCTTCAACGAACTAGAACAAATAGTTCAAAAATTCATATGGAAACACCAAAGAACCCGAATAGCCAAAGCAATCCTGAGAAGGAAGAATAAAGTGGGGGGGGGGGGTCAAATGGTAAGTCTATTTTGAGCATTTTGAGGAACCTCCATACTGCTTTACATTCCCACCAGCAGTGTAGGAGGGTTCCCCCTTCTCCACAACCTTGCCAACATATGTTGTTTGTCTTTTGGATGATAGCCATCCTTACTGGTGTGAGGTGATATCTCATTGTGGTTTTAATTAGCATTTTTCTGATGATTACCGATGAGAATGTACTTACGATTAGCATGTATAATGTGGGGGGGGCATAGGGAGGGCTGTGCAACACAGAGAAGACAAGGAGTGAGTCTACAGCATCTTACTACACTGATGGACAGTGACTGTAATGGGGTTTGTGGGGGGGGGGGACTTGGTGAACGAGGGAGTGTAGTAACCATAATGTTCTTCATGTAATTGTAGATTAATGATAATAAAATGAATATTAAAAAAAAGAATAAAGTGCCAATAAAGAGTTTGGATTTTATTTGAAACACAGTAAGAAAGTGTTTTAGGAATTTAATCAGGGGAGAGACATGATCAAATTTATTTGGTCAAATAGATATTCTTTATTCACCACTTTTCAAAAAAATTCTTTTTTTCAATAAATTTTGAGGTATGCGTTATAAAAATAAAGTTCACACATTGTAAGTGTATAGGCTGTTGACTTCTGACAATTGTACATATCTGTGTAATCACCACCCCAATCAAGATACAGACATTTCTATCCCCCAAAGTTCATTTGTGCCCCTCTACAGTCAACCTCTGTCTCCACCCGTGCCTCAGATAACTAACCATCTATTTTCTATCATAGTAGATGACTCACTCCTTTCCATTGAAAATTTCATATGAATGAAATCACTTCAGTGTTTATCCACTTTTACTCAGCAAAATGTCTGTGAAAGTCATCCATGCTACTGTATCAGTAATTTGCTCCTTTTCGTACTAGAGTGGTACTCTTTGTATAAATATGCCATAATTTATTTATCCATTCACCCACAGACAAGACAATTAGGTTGTTTCCAGTTTTGGCTATTATGAAGAAATCTGCTTGGAACATTCCCATTCTTTTTATGGGAGTATGTTTTCATTTCTACTGAGTGAATAACTATGGCTGGGATTTCTGGGTCAGATGTTAGGGCATGTTGAAATATTAGAAAATGTGGAACAATCTTCCAAAGTTGTTGTACCAATTTAGACTCAACAGTGATGAATGAGAGTTCTAGTTGCTCTACCTCCTGGCAACCACTTGCTTGGGTTTTTTATTTTAGCCATTTTAGTGGTCATTAAATGGTATCTAATAGTTTTAGTTAGAATTTCCTTGATGAGTAATGATACACAGAATTTCTACATGTGATAAGTGGCTATTTTAATTTTTTTTGTAAAGCATTGTTCCAATCTTTTTCATTTAAAAAAAAATTGGGTTGTTTATTATTACTGAATTTTAAGACTTCTTTATTTATTCTAATTAAACATGTCACATGTCAGACACATGTTTTACAAATATTTTCTCCTCTATGGCTTGCCATTTCATTTTTTTCAATGGTACCTTTTAGGAGCAGAAATTTTAATTTTTTTTATATTTATTTTTTTAATTATGGTATCATTAATATACAGTCACATGAGCAACATTATGGTTACTAGATTCCCTGCCGTATCATCCCCACCACATACCCCATTACAGTCACTGTCCATCAGCATAGCAAGATGCTATAGAATCACAATTTGTGTTCTCTGTGCTATACTGCCTTCCCCATGCCCCACACTACATTATGTGTGATAATCTTAATGCCCCTTCTTCCCGTTATCCCTCCCTTCCCACCCACCCTCCCCAGTCCCTTTCCAATGGGTAACCACTAGTCCATCCTTGGGTTTTGTGAGTCTGCTGCTGTTTTGTTCCTTCAGTTTTTGCTTTCTTCTTATGCTCCACAGATGAGTGAAATCATTTGGTATTTCTCTTTCTCTGCCTGGCTTATTTCACTGAGCATAATACCCTCTAGCTCCATCCATGTTGTTGCAAATGGTAGGATTTGTTTTCTTCTTATGGCTGAATAATATTCCATTGTGTATATGTACCACATCTTCTTTATCCATTCATTTACTGATGGACTCTTAGGATGCTTCCATTTCTTGGCTATTGTAAATAGTGCTGCGATAAACATAGGGGTGTGTATGTCTTTTTGAATCTGGGATCCTGTATTCTTAGGGTAAATTCCTAGGAGTGGAATTCCTGGGTGAAATGGTATTTCTATTTTTAGTTTTTTGAGGAACCTCCATATTTCTTTCCACAATGGTTGAATTAATTTACATTCTGACCAGCAGTGTAGGAGGGTTCCCCTTTCTCCACATCCTCTCCAGCATTTGATGTTGTTTGTCCTTTGGATGCTGGCCATCCTAACTGGTGTGAAGTGATATTTCATTGTGGTTTTAATTTGCATTTCTCTGATGATTACCGATGAGGAGCATCTTTTCATGTGCTTGTTAGCCATCTGAATTTCTTCTTTGGAGAAGTGTCTATTCATATCCTCTGCCCATTTTTAAATCGGGTTATTTGCTTTTTGGTTCTTGAGGTGCAGAGCTCTTTATATATTTTGGATGTCAACCCCTTATCAGATATGTCATTTATGAATATATTCTCCCATACTGTAGGATGCCTTTTTGTTCTGCTGATGGTGTGCCCTTTGCTGTACAGAGCTTATTAGTTTGATATACGCCCACTTGTTTTTGCCTTTGTTTCCCTTGCCCAAGGAGATATCTTCATGAAAAAGCTGCTCATGTTTATATTCAAGAGAGTTTTGCCTATGTTTTCTTCTAAGAATATTATGGTTTCATGACTTACATTCAGGTCTTTGATCCATTTTGAGTTTACTTTTGTGTATGGAGTTAGACAGTAATCCAGTGTCATTCTCTTACATATAGCTGTCCAGTTTTGCCAACACCAGTTGTTGAAGAGGCTGTCATTCCCCATCGTATATCATGGTCCCTTATCGTATATTAATTGACCATATATGCCTGAGTTAGTATCTGGACTCTCTACTTGTTCCGTTGGTCTATGGGACTGTTCTTGTGCCAGTACCAAATTGTCTTGATTACTGTGGCTTCATAGTAGAGCTTGAAGTTGGGAAGCGTAATCCCCCTGTTTATTCTTCCTTCCCAGGATTGTTTTGCCTATTTGGAGTCTTCTGTGGTTCCATATGAATTTTAGAACTATTTTTTCCAGTTCGTTCAATAATGCTGTTGGTATTTTAATAGGGATTGCATTGAATCTGCAGATTGCTTTAGGCAGGATGGCCATTTTGACAATATTAATTCTTCCTAGCTAAGAGCATAGGATGAATTTCCATTTATTAGTGCCCTCTTTAATTTCTCTCAAGGGTGTCTTGTAGTTTTCAGGGTATAGGTCTTTCTTATGCATCCTTTTTTAATGCAATTTTAATATTCACTAAACACACATAAAGACAAAGGAGAGTTTACTCTTTGTGACATCAACTCTCAGATTCTCCTACATTAACTGGGTATCAAACAATTTAATTGTGACATTAACAACCTGGAATTAACATAAACCCCACAAATTAAGGGCCCAGACCACAAGACTGCCCTCACTTCAGATGCCATTCTCAAGTCCCATGTACCAAGGACACTTGCACTTCTGTCCAAATTGGCTACAAATTTGAGGGTTCCCATTCTCTAGAACAACTAACAGAACTCAGGAAAACACTTTACTTATATTTACCAGCTTATTACAAAGGGTATAACCCAGGAACAGTCAAACAGAGATGCATAGGGCAAACAAGGGGAAGCAGATAGACAGCTTTCATGCCCCTTCAGGAGATGTCACCTTACCAACATCTTGATATATTCACCAACCCAGAAGTTCCCCAGGTCTTCTGGTTCAAGAGTTTTTATAAAAGCTCCATCTCCAGACTCCCACATCCTTGGAAGTCAAAGATGGGCCATCCAGAGGCTATTTAGGGGCCCATCTTCAGTCACCTCACTAGCATAAACTCAGGGGTAAAAGAGATATAACATGAATAATAAAAATAATTTCTATCATTTAGGAAATCCTAAGGGTTTTAGGAGCACTGTCCCAGAAACTGGAGGCAAAGGTCAAATACATTTTTTATTATACCGTACTCTTAAAGAGGGAAACTTGACTTATCAATATTCCACTAATTTGCCAGCATGAAAATACAGCAGTGTGAATATGAGGTGGGTCACTCAGTCTCCCCTACAACTGCTTTTCAAAAAATCAAAATTAGCTTGAGCCATTTGAAGCAAAACAGAGACCCAGAGGAATGTGAGTGGTTTCATTTGGGATCTGCCTTTACAGTGTCTCCAGCAGCCACACCTCAGCCATACCCTCCGTATAGCATAGGCTATGTAAGATTCAAGGAGAATGTTCCATTCTCCCAGATAACTTAGTAAACCTGGTTTTTACTTTCTTTTCTATGAGAAATTCCCCCTAACTTGTATGTAAGTTCATTGCTTAGTTACAGGACCTTATTTTATCTCTCTCTTCAAAATTTGACTATTCTGACAGATTCTAGCTTATCAGTATTAGTTATGTAAATGCCAATTTTCTGAAACATTCTTTAAAATAGTATAGACACCAGAGCAGTTTCAACTCCAGTTCTTACACTTTGCTATTATTTTGTCAATCATGACTATGCAATGAAGCCCTCACAAAAACCCCTGAGAAGAGTTTATCATGCTCTGCTCTCTTAGATCCTGCTTCTTGTGGGACAGCTTCCCTTCATGAGGGACCAGAATGCTCTCACATGCCACTGAGCCCAGGCCCCAAGCTCCACAAGGACAAAAGCTCCTTCATTTGGGACCTTGACCTGAGTATCTCTTTATCTGGCTGTTAACTTGTATCTTTTACAGTACTCTTTATTAAACTGGTAAATGTTAGGTATTTCCTGAGTTCTGTGAATCAGTCTAGCAAATTAATCCAACCTAAGGGGGGGGGTCATTAAAACCTCCACATCTGTAGCACATAGGTCAGAAGCAGAGGCAAGTGCCTGGGGCTTGTAAATGGCACCTGAAGTTGGTGGGTGGAGGGCAGTCTTGTATGACAGAGCCCTTAACCTGGGGAATCTGGTGCGGTCTCCCAGCAGATAGCATCAGAATTGAGTTCTTGGACACCCTGCTGATGTCCGAGAATTGCTTAGTGTTGTCTGTGTGGGAGGGAGACGCCCTGCCCACCCGCCACACACACACACACACACACACACACACACACACACGCATGCTCTCTCTCTCTCTCTCTCTCTCTGTAACTGAGTCAGGGAACCCGAAAGGAATTAAGCACATCACCGCAAATAAAAAAAAAAAAGAAAGAAAGAAAAAATCCAGTTTGTATACTTCCTCGGTACTGCTTACTTAACAACTACTCTGTTCTAAAATAAACAATATATTACTGCTAATCATCAGCTGGTTACTTATAGTCAAATGGGACTTCATTAAAATGATGAAAATGAATAAACAGGAAAAGAACCATGTTGTGGACAGGAACTCTGGTAAAGTGCATGAATAAAAGTATCTTTTGATGGATGTATCCTATTAATGCTCATTTCTTCAACTTGAAAATTCAGTACCATCATTGTTTGTTGCTTGAACTAGCTTTTAGCTCAACAGTGGACCTACTGATAGATACCCAAATAAAGATGAGATGCTAATATAAAAAGAAGTCATTTCCTTCAGTTTATTTTATAAGATTTTATGGTGAAATGGAAAGAAAAAAAAACTAAGATTTTTTAAAAATCAGTTAAAGAGGGTATTATGCTCAGTGAAACCAAGCAGAGAAATACCATATGATTTCACTAATTTATGGAATACAAAAACAAAGCAAAACAGAAGGAAAAAACCAGCATTAGACTCACAGACACTTAGAAGTGACTAGTGGTTACCAATGCGGATGGAAAGGGGATAAAAGGGCACAATAATTCGCAATCACATTGTAAGTTGACCACAGGAACTGCTGAACCAGTGTGATATACATCTGAAACCAATATAAGATTGTATATTGATACCTTAATAAAAAAACCAGTTATAACTGCTTGGAGACACCAACTAGATGGATTATTCTAACATACTGATCAAATTATTACTGTGGTAGTTTTAAAGGTATGTTCGCAAATAGCAATTTTCCCTCTTTTCAAACTGAATCCGGTCACGAAAATACCCAAATCATAATCTTCTCTTTGTCAAGAGGCTTTGCTCCAGACTGACAAAAAATAGGCCAAACCATTCATGTTGTGAAAGGATCCACTATATAGAACAAAAAAAACTTAAGCTTGACACAAATTTCCTTTAAATCGTCAACTCTATCAATATATTTAAAATGTGATTCCATTCTCCGGAGAATAATTTGCAACTACTTTTACATTTCTTTGTAAAAAACCATGCACAACACCAGTTTGACTGTGAATGTGTGTTAGTTTCTGCAGAGAAGCAGTGGCGTAATCTTCACTCACTGCAGAGGATGACAGAAAAGAAAGCCTCTTACTAGGTCCTCCTCCTATGGCAAGAATCATCTTGGGCTTTCTCTTCAGTCATTAAATGCTAATGAAGGAATCTGGTTTGGAATATGTACATCCATATTTGTACTTTGTTTTAGAACATCATATAGCTTCATTTAATGATGGATTAAATTAATTAACATTTAGGTTTCTCCTTGGGCTACTTATTAAAATTACAATCTATAGGATTTTATGCTACCATTCCTGAATACAGATTGACCAATGGCTCAGAAATAACTAGCCCAGGACTTAAATGACTTCTGTGGAAAAAATAGAGTGACTATTCGTACACGGACAATTATAAGCTGGCGAAAATTAATCTCCTTTATATTACGGTAAGAGTTAACTCCAAATTTCTAAATCACAAAAAAAACCCTTTTGTTCCTACTACAAGAAAGCAAAAACAGTCCTACAGGAGAAAACAAAATGCTGGAAACAAGCAACAATAAGAATGTACTAATCATTTCACCATTTTGTAAAACTTGACTTAAAATACTAGAAGGTCTTTTACTAAAAAATTTAAAGTTTTACAAGGAGAAATGGACTTTTCTCCAAAATCTTACTGTGCCTTTCTCGCGGCCAGGCCCACCAGGCTCACAGACCAGCAAACCCTACCCTGCCATTAGGACAGGCAGAGAGAAGCCCTGCCTACAGCAACTATAAATGCAAAGCACAGAGGCTTATACCTGTGTGCTCGGCCCACTTGTTCAGGCAGTGGAGACAGGCGTAGCAGCCGGGAAGTGGGAAACAGCTCTTTCCTTCCCCCCAGGCACCAATACCACTCTCCTGAGACCCCCTACATGCTTCAGGGGCTGAGCAGCTCCAGAGAGTAGACCTTCTGGGCACTAGAAGGCGCCATTTACAAATGTGAAACGGCAAAGGGACCTGGTTCAAAGTAAAATTATGAATACAACTTCTGAGAAAGATTTAAATGATATTGACCTCATGAATCTTCCTGAACGGGAGTTCAAAATAAAAATCATTAACATGCTCATGGAGGTACAGGAAAATATTTAAGAACGCAAGAATGAATTCCGGTCGGAGATCCAATCATTGAAGAGGACAATAGAGGGTATTAAAAGTAGATTAGATACGGTGGAGAAGACAATAAATGAAATAGAAACTAGAGAAGAGAAATACAAAGAAGCTGAGGCACAGATAGAAAAAAAGATCTCTAAGAATGAAAGAATATTGAGAGAACTATGTGACCAATCCAAATGGAACAATATTTGCATTATAGTGGTACCAGAAGAAAAAGAGAGAGAAAAAGGGATAGAATGTGTCTTTGAGGAGGTAATTGCTGAAAACTTCCCCAATCTGGGGAAGGAAATAGTCTCTCAGGCCATGAAGATACACAGATATCCCAACACAAGGGACCCAAGGAAGACAACACCAAGACATATACGAATTAAAATGGCAAAGATCAAGGATAAGGACAGACTATTCAAACCAGCCACAGAATATAATACCTAATATATAAAGAATGGGGAAGAAGAAAAGTAGAAGGAAAAAAGAACCTTTACATTGTGTTTGTAATAGCATACTAAGTGAGTTAAGTTAGACTCTTAGATAGTAAGGAAGTTGACCTTGAATCTTTGGTAACCATGAATCTAAAGCCTGCAATGGCAATAAGTAATATACCCATCGATAACCACCCTAAATGTAAATGGTCTGAATGCACCAATCAAAAGACACAGAGTCACTGAATGGATAAAAAAACAAGACCCATCTATATGCTGCCTACAAGAGACTCACTTGAAACCCAGACATACACAGACTAAAGGGATGGAAAAAGATATTTCATGCAACTAATAGGGAGAAAAAAACAGGAGTTGCAGTACTTGTATCAGACAAAATAGACTTCAAAACAAAGAAAGTGCCAAGAGACCAAGAAGGACATTACATAATGAGAAAGGGGTCAATCCAACAAGAAGATATAACCATTATAAATATCTATGCACCCAACACAGGAGCACCTACATATGTGAAACAAATACTAACAGAATTAAAAGGGGAAACAGAATGCAATGCATTCATTCTAGGAGACTTCAACACTCCACTCCCTCTGAAGGACATATCAACCAGACAGAAAATAAGTAAGGACACAGAGTCACTGAACAACACATTAGAACAGATGGACCTAACAGACACCACAGAACTCTACACCCAAAAGAAGCAGGATACATATTCTTCTCAAGTGCACATGGAACATTTTGAAGAATAGATCACATACTAGGCCACAAAAAGAGGCTTGGTAAATTCAAAAAGACTGAAATTGTACCAACCATTTTCTCAGACCACAAAGGTATGAAACTAGAAATAAATTACGCAAAGAAAATGAAAAATCGACAAACACATGGAGGCTTTACAACATGCTCCTAAATAACCAATGCATCAATGACCAAACAAAAACAGAGATCAAGCAATATATGGAGACAAATGACAACAATAATTCAACACCACAAAATTGGTGGGACGCAGCCAAAGATGTGCTAAGAGGAAAGTATACTGCAATACAGGCCTACCTCAGGAAAGAAGAACAAACATATATGAGCAGTCTAAATTAACAATTAAAGAAACTAGGAAAAGAAGAACAAATGAGGCCCAAAGTCAGTAGAAGGAGGGAAATAATAAAGATTAGAGCAGAAATAAATAAAACTGAGAAGAATAAAACAATAGAAAGAATCAATGACAGCAAGAGCTGGTTCTTCGAGAAAATAAACAAAATAGATAGCCCCCTAGCCATACTTACCAAGAAAACAAGAGAGTCTGCACACATAAAGAGAATCAGAAATGAGACAGGAAAAATCACTACGGACACCATAGAAATACGAAGAATTATGAGAGAATACTATGAAAAATTATAAGCTAAGAAACTGGATAACCTAGAAGAAATGGACAACTTTCTAGAAAAATACAACCTTCTAAGGCTGACCCAGAAAGAAACAGAAAATCTGAACAGACCAATTACCTGCAACAAAACTGAATTGGTAATCAAAAACCTACATAAGAATAAAATGCCTGGACCAGATGGCTTCACCGCTAAATTTTATCAAACATTTAGTGAAGACCTAACACCCACCCTCTTTAAAGTTTTCCAAAGAGTAGAAGAAGAGGGAATACTTCCAAATTCATTCTATGAAGGCAGCATCAAGCTAAAACCAAAACCAGGCAAAGGCACCACAAAAAAAAAAAAAAAGAAAATTACAGACCAATATCCCCAAGGAACATAGATGTAAAAATACTCAACAAAATATTAGCAAACTGAATTCAAAATACATCAAAAAAATCATCATAATCAAGTAGGATTTAATCCAGGGATGCAAGGATGGTACTGCATTTGAGATCCATCAACATCATCCACCACATCAACAAAAAGGACAAAAAACACATGATCATCTCCATGGATGCTGAAAAAGCATTCGACAAAAGTCAACATCCATTCATGATAAAAACTCTCAATAAAATGGGTATAGAGGTTAGGTACCTCAACATAATAAAGGCCATATATGACAAACCCACAGCCAACATCATACTTAACAGCAAGAAACTGAAAGCTCTTCCTTTAAGATCGGGAACAAGAACTATTCAACACAGTACTGGAGGTCCTAGCTATGGCAATCAGACAACACAAAGAAATAAAAGGCATCCAGACTGGCAAAGAATAAGTTGAACTGCCCCTGTTTGCAGATGACATGATATTGTACATAAAAAACCCTAAAGAATTCACTCCAAAACTACTAGATCGAATATCTGAAAATTCAGCAAAGTTGTAGGATACAAAATTAATACACAGAAATCTGTGGCATTCCTATACACTAACAATAAACTAGCAGAGAGAGAAATCAGGAAAACAATTCCATTCACAATTGTATCAAAAAGAATAAAATACCTAGGAATAAACCTAACGAAGAAAGTGAAAGACCTATACTCTGAAAACTACAAGACACTCAATGAGAGAAATTAAAGAAGATACCAATAAATGGAAACACATCCTGTGCTCATGAATAGGAAGAATTAATATTGTCAAAATAGCCATCCTGCCTAATGCAATCTGTAGATTCAATGCAATTTCTATCAAAATACCAACAGCATTCTTCAAAGAACTAGAGAAAATCGTTCTGAAATTCATATGGAATGACAAAAGACCCCAAATAGCCAAAGCAATACTGAGAAGAAAGAATAAAGCTGGGGGGATTATGCTCCCTGACTTCAAGCTCTACTACAAAGCCATAGTAATCAAGACAATTTGGTACTGGCACAAGAACAGACCCATAGACCAATGGAACAGACTAGAGAGCCATGATATAAACCCAACCATATATGGTCAATTAATATAAGATAAAGGAGCCATGGACATACAATGGGGAAATGACAGCCTCTTCAACAGCTGGTGTTGGGAAAACTGGACAGCTACATGCAAGAGAATGAAACTGGATTATTGTTTAACCCCATACACAAAAGTAAACTCGAAATGGATCAAAGATCTGAATGTAAGTCATGAAACCATAAAACTCTTCGAAGACAACATAGGCAAAAATCTTCTAAATATAAGCATGAGCAACTTCTTCTTGAACCCATCTCCTCAAGCAAGGGAAACAAAACAAAAATGAACTCATGAGACTACATCGAAC
The DNA here is from genome assembly GCF_040802235.1 of Manis javanica. Classification (NCBI taxonomy): domain Eukaryota; kingdom Metazoa; phylum Chordata; class Mammalia; order Pholidota; family Manidae; genus Manis; species Manis javanica. The sequence continues at coordinate 53,178,317 of NC_133172.1, forward strand.
TGAAAAGTTTCTGTACAGCAAAGGATTCCATCAACAGAACAAAAAGGCATCCTACAGTATGGGAGAATATATCTGTAAATGACATATCCAACAAGGGGTTAACATCCAAAATATATAAAGAACTTACATGCCTCACCACCCAAAAAACAAATAACCCAATTAACAAATGGGCAGAAGACATGAAGAGACAATTCTCCAAAGAAATTCAGATGGCCCGCAGACACATGAAAAGATGCTCCACATCACTAATCATCAGGGAAATGCAAATTAAAACCACAATGAGATATCACCTCACACCAGTAAGGATGGCCAGCATCAAAAAGACTAAGAACAACAAATGCTGTCAAGGATGCAGATAAAGGGGAACCCTCCTACACTGCTGGTGGGAATGTAAATTAATTCAACCATTGTGGAAAGCAATATGTAGGTTCCTCAAAGGACTAAAAATTTCATTTCAAACACCATTTCAACCAGGAATTCCACTCCTTGGAATTTACCCAAAGAATACAACTTCTCAGATTCAAAAAGACATGTTTACTGCATGTTTACTACAGCACTTTTTACAATAGTCAAGATATGGAAGCAACCTAAGTGTCTGTCCATCAGTAAATAAATGGATAAAGAAGAGCTGGTACATATACACAATGGAATACTATTCAGCCATAAGAAAGAAACAAATCCTACCACTTGCAACAACATGGATTGAGCTGGAGGACATTATGCTCGGTGAAATAAGCCAGATGGAGAAAGACAAGTGCCAAATGATTTTCCTCATCTGTGGAGTATTACAACGAAGCAAAACTGAAGGAACAAAACAGCAGCAGACTCAGAGACTCCAAGAATGAACTAGTAGTTACCAAAGCAGAGGGGTGCCAGAGGGCAGGTGGGGAGGGAGGGAGAAGGGGATTAAGGGGAATAATGTTTAGGACACATGGTGTAGGGGATCACGGGAGTACAGTGTAGCACAGAGAAGGCATATAGTGGATCTGTGGCATCTTGCTCCACTGATGGACAGTGACTACATTGGGGTATGGGTGAGGACTTGATAATATGGGTAAATGTAGTAACCACATTGTTTTCTCATGTGAAACCTTCGTAAGAGTGTATATCAATAATATCTTAATAATAAATAAAATCATATATATTCAAAACAATAAAAACAAATAAAAGTCATAGCAACTGTAAATTACCAAAATATCTGATCTTCCCATATTACTTAAATACTTTAAACTCAAAGCTTGTGTAGTCCAGAGGAAGAAAATAAACTTTTTTTGGGGGGGTCTTGAAGATTTTCACTCCTCCCCTGTTTACTGACATCACCATCGGCCAGTTCCACACACCCCTCCCCTGAATTTTCCCTGGTCCCAACGGCAGGGGTGGGCTGTGCCTGCAGCAGAGGCCCCTTGGAGACCTCGTGCCAGGTGTCCATGAAAGGGTCATCCTAGTACGGAGCCCATTTCTCAGAAATAGTGGTGAGTCTCACTGGTTTCAGAGCTCACCTGAAGACCCACAGGCAGTAGTGCCTGGTACCCAGGGTGTGCAGATCAGGCTAGCCCTCCCTTGCCTCAGGGTGGCTGCCGTAGGGAGGTACTAGCCCTCTCTGAGTGCCTTTCTTCTCTCCTCCCCTCAGGGTGACTCTAGGGTACTGCTCTCCTACAGGGAGTCCTCCTGACAGTGGGTGTTAACTAGGGTCACCAGATGGAGCTACAGATGAGGGAAGCCCCAATTCCCAGGCATCTACACCCAGGTGGCTGCCATGAGAGGTTGGATTGGGCAAAATATCCAGGAGTACCTGCTACCTGGCTGCCCAGGCCTGGGCCGAGAGACATAAAGGCAGCAAGATCCAACCGCCAGCTGCCTGAGGAAGGGAGTTTCGGTGCAGGCAGGAGGCAGGAAACCCGCTCGGTTTCACTGTGCATTTTGTTCCAATAAACACAGCCCTTAGTTCTTAGCCTGCTGGCTCAGCACCTCCATGTCACAGCAAGGGCCACTTACTCACCCTCACCCAGAAGCAGGGAAGGATGGCAGAGGAAAAGCAAGACTCCTCCAAGGAGGGACTCTGCCTCAGCATCGAGATGCCCTGGGTGAGCATCACACTCCCTGTCACCCGGGGTAGGGAAAAGGGTGCAGGAAAATACTCTCCGCCCCACCCTCAGCAATACATTAGTCTGGTGCGCCCGGACTTCACAGCTCAGCAAAGTCTGACCCTGCCCCAGTTCCACACGGCTCTTTGCCAAGGCCAACCAGCATAAGCTGGACAGGTGCAGCTAGGCTGTCAACCACTTCAGGAAGGGCCAGGGCCTCCAAGACGCCTCCAAGACACAAGCTAGGTGCACTGGCAGGTGGTGCATGGACAGAGCCCCTGTGCTCCCACACCAAGAGTAACCTCATAAACCAAGAGCAGGCACCCCCAACCCTCACCCAAAGCCACCCTCCAAGACTTCACAGTCAGCTAGCCCAGCTCAAGATCACCAGCCCTGTCACACCAAACCACATTCTTAAACAGGGCCAAGCAAAGTCACTTGTTAAAGGTTAAGAAAAATTTGTCATTCCCCTTCATTATCAGTGTGTAAATGTAAAAGAAAATAATTGGGTAAGAAAGAGTAATTTGATTGTAGGGGAAGGGAGAAAATTGTTAAGAAACAAAATAATTAGGTAAAATTTTTTTACATTTTACCTGCAGACTTTGCCTGAAGAATGTCAAATTATAATTGCTGTGCTACGTGTACATAAAGTACCTTACTGGCTCACCTTAAAAAAAAAAAAAAACTGAACTCTAGAACAAATGTAAATTACTGGATTATACTACCTTCAAAATAAGGTTGACACAAGAATTTTAAATTTATATTTCCACTAGAAATATTACAACTCATAAGTATTGGGTGGGTGATATGTCACCCAGGCACTGAAACAGCCCTCAATAAATATTTTGGTAGTAATTTTTTTTCATACAAAGCCTTAATTTTCATAACTAGTACTCAACTTCGAAAAGTCACAAACACATTTGACCATTAACTCAAAAGCCCCAGACATAATAAAGGATTTTGGTTCATCTTTTTATTAACTGAAGAAAAGACATGTTTTTGTCTGGGGTGTGTGTATGTGTGTTTACACTGAAATGAACATTATCCATTCACTTTAATGACTCTTAAGTTTCTCCCTTCTAAAATGTGACTTCTCACTTACATTTTGTAGTTCTACACATAAAACTTCTTGCAAAATACTTAATAATATCCTAAATCTGGTATAAATGTAGAAGATTTAAAAAAAAACAACAAATCTGGTGATCTGTTTCTGGTAATAATGGCTTAGATTATTTGGAACAACTCTCAAACTATAAAAAACTAAAGATAGTGGAAGACCTACACCCTGAAAACTACAAGACACTCTGGAGAAAAATTAAAGAGGACACTAAAAAATGGAAACACATCCCATGCTCAAATGATTTCACTCATCTGTGGAGTATAAGAACAAAGAAAAAAACTGAAGGAACAAAACAGCAGCAGACTCACAGAACCCAAGAAAGGACTAACAGCTACCAAATGGAAAGGCACCGGGGAGGATGGGTGGGAAGGGAGGGATAAGGGGTAAAAAAGGGGAGGCATTACTATTAGCAGACATAATGTAGGGGGTAGGGCAGGGGTAGGGTTATACAACATAGAGAAGACAAGTAGTGATTCTATAGCATCTTAATACACTGATGGACACTGACTGTATTGGGGGTATGGGGGGGCTCTTGGTGATGGGGGGAGTCTAGTAAACATAATGTTGCTCATGCAATTGTAGATTAATGATACAAAAATAAAAATTAAAAAAATAAAAATAAATACCATTTTGACCCAGGAATTCCACTCCTAGGAATTTACCCTAAGAATGCAGGAGCCCAGTTTGAAAAAGACATATGCACCCCTATGTTTATCGCAGCACTATTTACAATAACCAAGAAATGGAAGCAACCTAAGTGTCCATCAGCAGATGAATGGATAAAGAAGATGTGGTACATACACACAATGGAATATTATTCAGCCATAAGAAGAAAACAAATCCTACCATTTGCAACAACATGGATGGAGCTAGAGGGTATTATGCTCAGTGAAATAAGCCAAGCAGAGAAAGAAAAATACCAAATGATCTCACTCATCTGTGGAATATAAGAACAAAGCAAAAACTGAAGGAACAAAACAGCAGCAGAATCACAGAACCCAAGAATGGACTAACAGGTACCAAAGGGAAAGGGACTGGGGAGGATGGGTGCACAGGGAGGGATAAGGTAGGGGAAGAAGAAAGGGGGTGTTATGATTAGCATGTATAATGGGGGGGAGGGGAGAAAGGGGAAGGCTGTACAACACAGAGAAGACAAGTAGTGGTTCTACAACATTTTGCTATGCTCATGGACAGTGACTGTAAAGGGGTTTGTGAGGGGGAAGTGGTATAGGGGAGAGCCTAGTAAACATAATATTCTTCATGTAATTGTAGATTAATGATAACAAAAAAAAGAAAGGAAAGGGGGATTACTCCCTGATAGGATAAAACTAACTGTAAATCAATGATTAATGCATGCTTTAAATATCCTTAATTTTGATCATTTAAAGGGTGTCAGATGATCAGCTACGGAAGTACATTTTTCTGATAATATTCCTTTCTCTTAAAAAAAAAAACCAGTTCCTGTGTGGTGATCTCCAATAAGTTCTTCACAATGATATAAAGGGCATATCAAAGTGTGGGCAAAGGGTTTGTTTGTGTTTATACAGAGGATCAAAGCCTAATTTGGCTACCCAGAAAAAGAATTAAGATACAACATGAAGAACTTCCAACATCAACATTCTCTGGAAGAGTCATTCCAGAAAATGATCATCAAAAAACTTCAACAAATATCTTGGCACTGTTGCAGTTGTAGCTGCATTCATCCCACCGGTTCCTGGACTTGCCATTGGAATGAAGAAGGAGATATCTAAGCTAGCCTGTGCACACAGTAAAACAACAAATTTGACTGGATGTATACTGTCAGAACTCAACCAAGAATTAGGAGAAGTGCAAGTTGCAGCGCTCCAAAAGCTTGCGACTACACACTATCTACTGTTAAAAGAACATATGGGATGTGAACAGTTCCCAGGAACATGTTGTTTTAATTTGTCTGATTTTTCTCAAACTATTCAAATTCAGTTAGACAATATCCATCATATCATTGATTAGTTTTCACAAATGCCTAGGGTGCCTAACTGGTTTTCTTGGTTTCACTGGAGATGACTGGTAATTGTAGGCCTGCCTTGGTTATATAACTGTATTCCTATTATGTTAATGTGTGTGCGCAATTTAATTAGTAGTTTAAAACCTATACATGCTTATGTTACTCTACAAGAAGATATGTCAAAGAAATAATCAATCTTCCCACGTTTTCTTCTGTCTGCTACTTCTATAGCTTTTGTTCGTCCTTCCTAATTCCAACCCTTAAGTAGAATTCATGCCTCATAACGAAATTACCGAGTATCATAATTCTTCCAAGTGGTAAAGATACCTCAAGACAAATACTGGGCATAAAAACCACAGGGCATAAATCTGCAAAGAAGTAAAAAGCTAACCTTTTCAAAGAATATTGCTCCTCTCTCACTTACCAACTTTACATTTCCCTGTATGGCCCCGGAAGATGACTGGTTAGCCAGAGACGGGTAAGAGTCCTCAAGGGAGGAACAACCTAAGATAGGCACAGTCCCAGGGAGGCCATCAGGTGAGAAATTGGGGATCAACAGAGGTGAGGCTCAGAACCTCACCCCCCCTGCTTTGAGAGAAATCTGCTGCATCCGTGGATGTCTTGCTGCCCTTGTCTAGCCTGGATTAATACTTAGTCCATAGGCACACACCTGATCATCTGATCATCTACATTTGCCCTCTTACAGCACTAAACTATGTTTTCTACCTTTATCTTGCATCTACCTACCACTTCAGCATTTTCTTAAAAATAATAATAATAATAATAATAAGGGAGAAATGTGGGATTCACATACAAATCAAGTATAAAAATCAAACGAATATTCATATTTGACCTGACTCTTTATAGTTCATAATGCATGATCAAAACCTAAAGTTTCTGTGATGACTGCCCTTGCAATGTTCACCATGTAAGAACTTATTCACTATGTAAGAATTTGTTTACCATCTAAGAACTTGTTTGTTAGGCTTCAGAAGATTGGAGACTGTTGAGAATTAGGCTTGGGGTTGATTAATGATTGTGCATTGAGTCCCCTATACAGAATTTTATTGTTGTTAACAACCATTTGATCAATAAATATGAGAGATGCCCTCTCAAAAAAAAAATGACAGGGGGAAATATAACATGAATTCAAGGACAGTGCTTTAAGATATTTGTAAATAAAGTCGACCCTGAAACAACCATTAAAAAAAAAAAAACTGAAGGAACAAAACAGCAGCAGACTCACAGAATCCAAGAATGGACTAACAGTTATCAAAGGGAAAGGGACTGGGGAGGATGGGTGGAAAGGGAGGGATAAGGGGGGAAAAGGGGCATTACGATTAGCACAAATAATATAGCAGGGCAGGGCATGGGGAAGGTAGTATAACAGAGAAGACAAGTACTGATTCTATAGCATCCTACTATGCGGATGGACAGTGACTCTAATGGTGTATGTGGTGGGGACTTGACAATGAGGGGAGTCTAGTAACCATGTTGCTCATGTAATTGTACATTAATGATACCAAAATAAAAAACAAAAATAATAAAAATAATAAATGACATATCCAATAAGGGGCTGACATCCAAAATATATTAAGAGCTCAAATGCCTCAAAACCCAAAAAGCAAATAATCCAATTAAAAAATAGGCAGAGGATCTGAACAGACACTTCTTCAAAGAAGCAATTCAGATGGCCAACAGGCACATGAAAAGATGTTCCACGTCGCTAAGCATTAGAGAAATTCAAATCAAAACCACAATAAGAGATCACCTCACACCAGTTAGGATGGACAACATCGAAAACTCAAGCAACAACAAATGCTGGCAAGGATGCGGAGAAAGGGGAACTTTCCTACAGTGCTGGTGGGAATGTAAACTAGTTCAACCACTGTGGAAAGCAATATGGAAGTCCCCCAAAACACTAAAAATAGAAATACCATTTTACCCAGGAATTCTACTCCTAGGAATTTACCCTCAGATAACAGGATCACAGATTCAAACAGACATACGCACCCCTCTGTTTATCACAACACTATTTACAATAGCCGAGACATGGAAGGAACCTAAGTGTCCATTAGTAGATGAATGGATAAAGAAGATGTGGTACATATACACAATGGAATATTATTCAGCCGTAAGAAGAAAACAAATCCTACCATTTGCAACAACATGGATAGAGCTGGAGGGTATTATGCTCAGTGAAATAAGTCAGGTGGAGAAAGACAAGTACCAAATGATCTCACTCATCTGTGGAGTATAAGAACAAAGCAAAAACTGAAGGAACAAAACAGCAGCAGACAGAGAACCCAAGAATGGACTAGTGGTTACCAAAGGGAAAGGGACTGGGGAGGAAGGGTGGGTGTGTGGGAAGGGAGTGACAAGGGGATTAAGGAGTATTCTGATTAGCACACGTAATATAGAGGGGGCATGGGGAAGGCAGTATAGCACAGAGAAGACAGGTAGTGACTCTAAAGCATCTTACTATGCTGAAGGACAGTGACTGTAATGGGGTATGTGGTAGGGGCTTCATAATAGGGAGGAATGTAGTGACCACAATGCTGTTCATCTGAAACCTGACCATAAGATTGTATATCAATGATATCTTAATTAACAAAAAAAGACGAGAAAGAAAAACATTCAGTATTCCAATAAAGAAAAACTAAAGATATTGGATGATAAAAACTGGAAAGCAAGAACAGTTAACAATATTGTATTACCAAGCCAGAGTTGAAGGGAAAAGAGGTACCCAGAAACAGAGACAAGCTCAAAACCTCACTTTTACTTTAAAGGTACTTGCTAAACTCAACAAAATGGGTCCTCCTTTTTGAAGGCTATGTGGGCAGACACCAAGCCCAAGACCTGCCCAAGATAGAAAATCTAAAAAGAAATGCTCCCTGCATTAAACTGGAATCTCAAAAGGCTACACTCTTAGGGCCAGGACAAACTACAAGTAAACCAGCTCTCCACAAATTTACACTGGGCATTTCAGAAAATCTCATGACTGTGAAACTGATTTTAGGTCGTCCAGGACTAGAGGTGATCCAATCTGCCCTACAGAAGCAAATAAAAGCCCCTTCTAAAAAACAGCACTTTCATCTTAGACCCCAAATTATTCCTACAAGTAATTTCCCAAAAAGATAACAAGCAGCATATAGTAAAAATAACTAAATATACTATGAAACAAGATACCATGAATGGGAATCAGAAGAAAAACTAAGCAACAGATCTTAAAGACTTCAGTTACTGGCATTATCAGAGATGACAGAACAATTACATTTGCTATACTTAACCCTCAGAATAGCAGGGGGAAAAAATAATTTACCATTTTTATATGAAATCCTTTATTAATAACTCTGGATAAGAATAATAACTTAGAATAAAGCAAAAGTGAAAGACGTTACTAGAAATATTAATACATATTCTGACATAATAAACCCAAATATTTATTCTATATTTTCCTGAGTTTGAAAGTATACATACCCAACTGTCAATAACAAACCTGGAACAAACACATCTTGCAAATATGGATCCCAGATTCAAATGCATCTCTAACAGATTCTAGCTTATCATTACTTCTGCTTCCTCTTGTACTTGCATCATCAAAATGAAGTAGTTTGAAAATTCTGATACCTCATAATTTTGTTCAAAACAAGACTGCTTCTTCTTTGATCTATCATTGCAAAACATTTTCATTTACATATGAATAAAAACAATCAGAATAATAAATCCAAATATCTTTATTTTTCTTCAACCATATATATCCTTCCAGTCACCTGTGTATACACATTTGACTTTCACATTTTGTACATCTGTCTTGTAAATTCTGGTGCAAAAACATCACAAATGGTGTATATTCACTGCCTTCATCGTCCAGCAAAAAGAGATGCTTGTCATAAAATACTGCATAAAGGAAGACCTGCTTGCTAAGTAACTAATTAAATGAGAATAGTGTATTTCCTTTTTATTCTTAGAAATAATTTGTTCACCTATTGGGTTTAGGGTTTCAGAAAATTTATCCAGGATACTGTCATGTGAAGACGGTCTGACACACTGCCTTTACACTATTAAAGACCAGTGCCGCCAAACAGAAATAAAATATGAATAATGTGTAACTTTACATCTCCAAACTGCCACAATAAAAAAGTAAGAAATAGGTCCAACTAAGGTTAATATATTTTACCTAGCCTAATAAACCCAAAATGTTATTTCAGCATTGTAGGGAAAAATCCAAGTTCCCTAGCCAGGATCATCACTTGATCCTAATCTAATCTACCCATGTATTTGTGCAATGATGTAATACTTAGACTACTGTGCAGGCGCATGCTGGTATACCATTGCTGGTATTGCTATAAAAAGAGCTTCCCCAGTACTAAGAGCAGAGCCTAGAAAAGAGAGAGGGGAGCAGAGGTTGGAGGTGAGTAGAGTCTGGGGCAGAGGCTTAGCCAGAGGCAGACAGGATTCTAATGCTCAACCTACTGCCCTGATAAAGCTTGGTATGAGCGAGCCCCTTTTTACCCCCAATATTCCATTTGTTTTTACTCTGTCTCACGAAATCCATAGTGAACTTGCCTGGGGCTGTTGCCTGAAACCCTAAGCAAGACAAGTATGTATGTAGTCAGTATAAAAAATTGAGATATTTTAAATTTATTTTCTCTTTCTAAGTCTTGAAATCCCAGGTGTATCTTAACACAGCACATCTCAAGTACACTTTTTAAGTGGTCAATAGCCACAGATGGCTGGTGGCTACCATTTAAAGTCTACAGTGCTATTTCTCTCTTCACATTTCTCTTCTAATTCATATAATTGTGATGTATTTTCTTCCATTAATATTCTATGTCATTATGACCAGAAAATGATTAATTCTGAATTTTCAATCGTGCTCGATAAAATCTTAAAATACAGGGGGCAGAGCCAAGATGGCGGTATGAGTAGGACAGTGGGAATCTCCTCCCAAAAACATACATATTTTTGAAAACACAACAAATACAACTAATCCTAAAAGAGAGACCAGAAGACACAGGACAACAGCCAGACTACATCCACACCTGCGAGAACCCAGCACCTGCTGAAAGGGGTAAGACACAAACCACAGCCCAGCGGGACCCGAGGCCCCTGACCCCAGCTCCCAGCGGGAGGAGAGGAGTCGGAGCGGGAAGGGAGAGGGAGCCCAGGACTGCTAAACACCCAGCCCAAGCCATCCACACCAGAGCGCAGACACAGTGCATGCATGGGGTGCTGGAAACTAGGGAAACAGGACAGTTAAGAACTTTGAGCGGGTCCCGAAGCTGACGCCCCTGTGACAAAGAAAAGTGAGTGCTTTTTGAACGTCTTAAAGGGAAAGGGACCCCACAGCTGGATGGAAGCATCCTGGGTCACAGTCTAGCAGCTGGAAATTCCAGAGAACTCCAAGCGCACTAAACCCCTGGGCAACAGCTCTGAGACCCCTCACAGAGGTAAACAGCCAAACAGCCACCCGTCCATTACCCCCTCCGGGGCCACACCATAGCAGAGCAGCCGGACTGGCCATGCCCACAGCAAGGGAGCCTGAGGCTGGCCATGCCCACAGCAAGGGAGCTTCCTCCACACTGGCCGGGCAAGATACAGAAACCCAGTCTACACGCAATTGCCCAACACAAGCCACTAGGGGTCGCAGTTGTCCCAGAAAAGAAAGTCCAGGAGCAAGTAGAAAGACGTGGCTCTCCCAGCTGACAGATGAGTCAATAGCTAGCTCACCGTTGCACCTATCAACATGAAAAGGCAAAAAAATTTGATCCAGACAAGACTAACCCAGACAGCTTTGACATCTTCTACATCTTCCCCTGAGAAGGAACCTGGGGAGATAGATTTAACCAGTCTTCCTGAAAAAGAATTCAAAACAAAAGTCATAACCATGCTGATGGACTTGCAGAGAAATATGCAAGAACTAAGGAGGGAGAACACAGAAATAAAACAAGCTCTGGAAGGACTTCAAAACAGAATGGATGAGATGCAAGAGACCATTAATGGACCAGAAAACAGAGAACAGGAACACAGAGAAGCTGATGCTGAGAGAGATAAAAGGATCTCCAGGACTGAAAGAATTTTAAGAGAACTGTGTGACAAAACGAAACGGAACAATATTCGCATTATAGGGGTACCAGAAGAAGAAGAGAAAAAGGAATAGAAAGTGTCTTTGAAGAAATGATTGCTGAAAACTTCCCCACACTAGTTGAGGAAATGACCTCTCAGACCACAAAGGTACACAGAACTCCCATGACAAGGGATCCAAGGAGGGCAATGCCAAGACACATAATAATTAAAATGGCAAAGATCAAAGACAAGGACAAAGTATTAAAGGCAGCCAGAGAGAAAAAAAAGGTCACCTACACAGGAAAACCCATCAGACTTCTCAACAGAAACCCTACAGGCCAGAAGAGAATGGCATGATATACTTAATGCAATGAAACAGAAGGGCCTCGAACCAAGACTACTGTATCCACCACGATAATCATTTAAATCTGAAGGAGGGGTTAAACAATTCCCAGACAAGCAAAAGTTGAGGGAATTTGCTTCCCACAATCCACCTCTACAGGGCATCCTACAGGGACTGCTCTAGATGGGAGCACTCCTAAAAACAGCACAGAACAAAACACCCAACATATGAAGAAGGGAGGAGGAGGAATAAGAAGGAAGAGAAATAAAGAATCATCAGACCATGTTTATAATAGCTCAATACACGAGTTAAGTTAGACAGTAAGATAGTAAAGAAGCTAACTTTTGGTATTCTTTGGTAATCTTTGGTATCAACAAACTTAAAGACTGCAATGGCAATAAGTACATACCTTTCAATAATCACCCTAAATGTAAATGGACTGAATGCACCAATCAAAAGACACAGAGTAATAGAATGGATAAAAAAGCAAGACCCATCCATATGCTGCTTACCAGAGACTCACCTCAAACCTAAAGACATGCACAGGCTTAAAGTCAAGGGATGGAAAAAGATACTTCATGCAAACAACAGAGAGAAAAAAGCAGGTGTTGCAATACTAGTATCAGACAAAATAGACTTCAAAATAAAGAAAGTAACAGAAGAAAAAGGAGGACATTACATAATGATAAAGGACTCAGTCCAACAAGAGGATATAACCATTATAAATATATATGCACCCAATACAGGAGCACCAACATATGTGAAACAAATACTAACAAAATTAAAGGAGGAAATAGAATGCAATGCATTCATTTTAGGAGACTTCAACACAACACTCACTCCAAAGGACAGATCCACCAGACAGAAAATAAGTAAGGACACAGAGGCACTGAACAACACACTAGAACAGATGGATCTAACAGACATCTACAGAACTCTACATCCAAAAGGAACAGGATACACATTCTTCTCAAGTGCACATGGAACATTCTCCAGAATAGACCACATACTAGGCCACAAAAAGAGCCTCAGTAAATTCAAAAAGATTGAAATCCTACCAACCAACTTTTCAGACCACAAAGGCATAAAACTAGAAATAAATTGTACAAAGAAAGCAAAAAGGCTCACAAACACATGGAGGCTTAACAACACTCTCCTAAATAATCAATGGATCAATGACCAAATCAAAATGGAGATCCAGCAATATATGGAAACAAATGACAACAACAACACAAAGCCCCAACTACTGTGGGATACAGCAAAAGCAGTCTTAAGAGGAAAGTATATAGCAATCCAGGCATATTTAAAAAAGGAAGAACAATCCCAAATAAATGGTCTAATGTCACAATTATCAAAATTGGAAAAAGAAGAACAAATGAGGCCTAAGGTCAGCAGAAGGAGGGACATAATAAAGATCAGAGAAGAAACAAATAAAATTGAGAAGAATAAAGCAATACCAAAAATCAATGAAACCAAGAGCTGGTTCTTCAAGAAAATAAACAAAATAGATAAGCCTCTAGCCAGACTTATTAAGAGGAAAAGAGAGTCAACACACATCAACAGAATCAGAAAAGAGAAAGGAAAAATCACGACGGACCCCACAGAAATACAAAGAATTATTAGAGAGTACTATGAAAACCTATATATGCTAACAAGCTGGGTAACCTAGGAGAAATGGACAACTTCTTAGAAAAATACAACCTTCCAAGACTGACCCAGAAAGGAACAGAAAATCTAAACAGACCAATTACCAGCAACGAAATTGAAGCGGTAATCAAAAAACTACCAAAGAACAAAACCCCCAGGCCAGATGGATTTACCTCGGAATTTTATCAGACATAGAGAGAATATATAATACCCATTCTCCTTAAAGTTTTCCAAAAAATAGAAGAGGAGGGAATACTCCCAAACTTATTCTATGAAGCCAACATCACCCTAATACCAAAACCAGGCAAAGACTCCACCAAAAAAGAAAACTACAGACCAATATCACTGATGAATGTACATGCAAAAATACTCAACAAAATATTAGCAAACCGAACTCAAAAATACATCAAAAGGATCATACACCATGACCAAGTGGGATTCATCCCAGGGATGAAAGGATGGCACAACATTCGAAAATCCATCAACATCATCCACCACCTAAACAAAATAAAGGACAAAAATCACATGATCATCTCCATAGATGCTGAAAACGCATTCGACAAAATTCAACATCCATTCATGATAAAAACTCTCAACAAAATGGGTATAGAGAGCAAGTACCTCAACATAATAAAGGCCATATATGATAAACCCACAGCCAACATCATACTGAACAGCGAGAAGCTGAAAGCTTTGCCTCTGCTTTCAGGGATGCCCACTCTCCCCACTGTTATTCAACATAGCTCTAGAGGTCCTTGGCATGGCTATTAGACAAAACAAAGAAATACAAGGAATCCAGATTGGTAAAGAAGTTAAACTGTCACTATTTGCAGATGACATGATATTGCACATAAAAAACCCTAAAGACTCCACTCCAAAACTACTAAATCGAATATCTGAATTCAGCAAAGTTGCAGGATACAAAATTAACACACAGAAATCTGTGGCTTTCCTATACACTAACAATAAATTAATAGAAAGAGAAATCAGGAAGACAGTTCCATTCACAATAGCATCAAAAACAATAAAATACCTAGGAATAAACCTAACCAAGGAAGTGAAAGACCTATACCCTGAAAACTATAAGACACTCTTAAGAGAAATTAAAGAGGTCACTAACAAATAGAAACTCATCCCATGCTCCTGGCTAGAAAGAATTGATATTCTCAAAATGGCCATCCTGCCCAAAGTAATATACAGATCCAATGCAATCCCTATCAAACTACCAACAGCATTCTTCAATGACCTGGAACAAATTGTTCAAAAATTCCTATGGAAATACCAAAGACCCCGAATACCTAAAGCAATCCTGAGAAGGAAGAATAAAGTGGGGGGATCTCACTCCCCAACTTCAAGCTCTATTACAAAGCCACAGTAATCAAGACAATTTGGTACTGGCACAAGAACAGAGTCACAGACCAATGGAACAGAATAGAGATTCCAAACATTAACCCAAACATATATGGACAACTAATATTCGATAAAGGGACCATGGACATACAATGGGGAAATGACAGTCTCTTCAACAGATGGTGGTGGCAAAACTGGACAGCTACATGTAAGAGAATGAAACTGGATCACTGTCTAACTCTATACACAAAAGTAAATTCGAAATGGATCAAAGACTTGAATGTAAGTCATGAAACCATAAAACTCTTAGAAAAAAACATAGGCAAAAATCTCTCAGACATAAACATGAGTGACCTCTTCTTGAACATATCTCCCTGGGCAAGGGAAACAAACTCAAAAATGAACAAATGAGACTATGTCAAGCTGAAAAGCTTCTGTACAGCAAAGGACACCATCAATAGAACAAAAGGTATCCTACAGTATGGGAGAATATATTTGAAAATGACAGATCCGATAAAGGGTTGACATTCAAAATATATAAAGAGTTCACACACCTCAACAAACAAAAAGCGAATAATCCAATTAAAAAATGGGCAGAGGAGATGAATAGACAGTTCTCTAAAGAAGAAATTCAGATGGCCAACAGACACATGAAAAGATGCTCCACATCGCTTGTCATCAGAGAAATGAAAATTAAAACCACAATGAGATATCATCTCACACCAGTAAGGATGGCTACCATCCAAAAGAGAAACAACAACAAATGTTGGCGAGGTTGTGGAGAAAGGGGAACCCTCCTACACTGCTGGTGGGAATGTAAATTAGTTCAACCATTGTGGAAAGCAGTATGAAGGTTCCTCAAAATGCTCAAAATAGAAATACCATTTGACCCAGGAACTCCACTCCTAGGAATTTACCCTAAGAATGTAGGAGCCCAGTTTGAAAAAGACAGATGCACCCCTATGTTTATTGCTGCACTATTTACAATAGCCAAGATATGGAAGCAACCTAAATGTCCATCAGTAGATGAATGGATAAAGAAGATGTGGTACATATACACAATGGAATATTACTCAGCCATAAGAAAAAAAACAAATCCTACCATTCGCAACAACATGGATGGAGCTAGAGGGTATTACGCTCAGTGAAATAAGCCAGGCGGAGAAAGACAAGTACCAAATTATTTCACTCATATGTGGAGTATAAGAACAAAAGAAAACTGAAGGAACAAAACAGCAGCGAAAGCACAGAATCCAAGAATGGACTAATAGTTACCAAAGGGAAAGGGACTGGGGAGGATGGGTGGGAAGGGAGGGATAAGGGTGGGAAAAAAAGAAAGGGGGCATTACGATTAGCATATATAGTGTGGGAGGGCACGGGGAGGGCTGTGCAACACAGAGAAGACAAGTAGTGATTTTACAGCATCTTACTATGCTGATGGACAGTGACTGTGAATGGGGATGTGGGGGGGACTTGGTGAAGGGGGGAGCCTAGTAAACATAATGTCCTTCATGTAATTTTAGATTAATGATACCAAAATAAAATTTTAAAAAAATCTTAAATTACAAAGATGGTATTTTAAAATT
The DNA here is from genome assembly GCF_040802235.1 of Manis javanica. NCBI lineage: Eukaryota > Metazoa > Chordata > Mammalia > Pholidota > Manidae > Manis > Manis javanica. The sequence goes on from NC_133172.1 coordinate 53,194,500, forward strand.
ATAAAAGGGTCAGATGCATCCAAATGGTAAATGAAAGATTGAAAAGCAATTTTTCTTTGTTCTTTCAAAGACTTCTAAAAAAGAATAGGATCCTATCAGTCTTCACAAATGTTATTTTTCAAAAAAGAAAGTAAAGAACTAAAACTGGGTCCAATGGAACCTTATAGTACAATCAAAGTGAAAGAATATCTTTGCATGGTGACAGATGGTAACTATACTTATCATAGTGAGTATTTAATAATGTATATAGTTGATGAATCACTAAGTTGTTCATCTGAAATCAATATGGTATAATTTCAACTAAAAAAAAATTTTTTTAAGTTAAAGATACAAGACAAACTTGCAAAAAATCTTCAGGGCACAGGAAAATATAAAAAGTGATCTAGCAGATTAGAACTGGAAGAGCCTAATAATTTTGAAAAAGAAAGTTAGAAGACTCGTACTACCTGATTCAAGACTTACTATAAAACAACAGTAATTAAGAGTGTGATATTGTCAAAAACATAGATAGTAGATAAAAGCAATGAATCTATGCATTTGTTAAAACTCAGACTGTACATACACACAAAAAAGAGCAAATATTACTGTATGCAAATTACACTTAAATAAAGTGAACTATAGTAATTTAGTTTAAAACAATGTGGAAAGAGCTAAGCATCTGGGTATAACTGAAGGAAAAACTAGAAAACTGGAAGGTTAGTCAAAAGAAATTATCCAGACTACAGCAGAAAGACAAGTTAATAGGTAGCCTTCTGCCACAGCAGCTCTAGTTCTGTGCTACCCCATGGCCATGGGCCTCAACAAGGGCCATAAGCTGACCAAGAACAACAGCACGCTGAGGCACAGCCACTGCTATGGACGCCTCACCAAGCACACCAAGTCCCTATAGGACATCCAACAGGTATGAGGCCTTGCCTCACATGAACAGAGTGCTTTGGAACTATTCAAGGTCTCTAAGGACAAGCAGGCCCGCAAGTTCTTCAAGAAAAGAGTGGAGACACACACCCATGCATGGAGGAAGCATGAGGAGCTAAAGAATGTCCTGGCTGCCAGGAGGAAAGCAGTTGCCAAGGACTGAGCCCTCTCCCCTCCCTGTGCATAATAAAACCTTTACAGGAAAAAAAATGACAGATGTAAAAAGACTTAATTAAAGTTCTAGAAGTAAAGCAAGAATGGGATGGAGGGAGATAATGACTGAGAATTTTCCAGAAAGGATAAAAGATACTAAATGATAAGAAAACTCAATGAAGCCTAAGCCAGACTTAAAAAAGGAAAATTCATGCCTAGACATATCAGTGAATGAGAGACCACAACAGCAAAAATCTGAAAAGAAGCCATCAGAACTGAGAAGAATCTGAAAAGAAGCTATCAGTGGGGAGAAGAAAACATGCTAAAAGAAAATATATTCCAACCTCAAATTCTATTTTGTGACAGACTTTTCTTAGGCCACAGATACTTCTCATTTTTTATGCACACCCCTTTGAAAGGGTCATAGTCATTCCTCCCATCAAGATGTGGAGTCTAATTCCTCCACCTTTTTAATCTGGGCTTGGCCACCTGACTTGCTCTGATCAATTAGACATTAGGAAATATGACAGCAGAGGCTTGAAATGTGTTTTGTTCATTGCAACTTGCCATTTCTCTATTGCTTCTTGAACCTAGCCATCAAGGGAAGGAGTTTAGGCTAACCAGCTTGATGACTACAGATACACTGCCCAGTTGCCTCTCTCACCCTAGCAAATCAGCAGACATATAAGTGAGCCCATCTGGGACTATCCAGCCCCCAGCTGACCTAACAAGTGACTATAAATAATGAATGAGCAGACCTGACATCACATAAATCAAAGATAAACCATGCCACTCAGCCCTGCCCTAACTGCTGACCCACCGGTATATGGGGAAATTGTTGTTGCTTTTGGGTCATTAAATTTGGGATGGCTTGTTACCCAGAAAAAGATAACTGATACCTAGACCCAACAAAAATATCTTTTAAGAATAGGGTAGAATGAACAAACCCTGACAATTTCCAAACAAAACCTGACAGCTGGCCACCAAAGAGGCCCTCACTGAAAGACACTTTAAAGAATGTACTGTAGGCAGAAGGAAAGTGATCCCGGATGGATGATCAGATACACAGAAGGCATGAGGAGCAAAGAAAGTGCTAATTATGTGGGTAAATCTACAAATATATTCCTTCTGAAATAAACAGCACCTTAAAGGATAAAAACAAATTCAGTGCCAGTGACCACTCCCAGCCATTCTGATTTCATTTACCTGAGATACTTGGATGTTAGTATTTTAAAAATCACCTTAACACTGACAAAGAAAAAACTTAAGCCTGTATGTGTAAAGTTGACATTAATCCTCACCTTCACCTTTTATTTTGCTTGCCTTTTGTGATGCTCCACTGAAATAAGCTTTTAAAAATTTACTGTCTTTGTAATACAAAGTAGTTTACCTTGGGAGACTGAAGGTCCAAAAAAACAAGTACTATGCAATTTCTAATTATTTCTCCTCAACAGGATATTACTATAAATTCACAGACTGTTCCCAGTTGCAAGCATCCAAGAAAATCTAAGCTAAGGCTAAACCTAAACAGATTTTCTGGTTAATGTTCTTCTAAGCATATTCAGCAAAACAGTAACTAATATAAAAGACCAGGTTGCAGGCCATCTGTTAACTAAGAGTAACAGATCAGGATATTGTGATACTCAAAACTCTCTGTTAACTGTTCATTTTCCTAAATTGCTCTGTGGACTAGATATGGATGTCAGTGCTTATGATCTAACACAAAATAAAAATCTCCTAATTAACTCCCAAAACAAACCCTTAAAGGACGAGAGATTTCCAGAATAATGAATTTTGGCTATAGTACCAAATAAGTAAGAAGGAGTGGAATCAATATAAGGAACAAGAAAATGATGCACTAAAGAGTAACATAAATGAGAAGAATACATGAACCACACCTTACTGATTTTAAGATGCATCATTATTTTATGTACCAGTAGGGGAAAAAACTGCCAAATATAATAATGTTTTAAAATTTAAGATACCTTGTAGATTAATGATACCAAAAAAAAAATTTAAGATACATCCTGATTTCAAAGATGTTAAGGTAAACAATAAAGAGTATGTTTTAGAATCAATAAAACACAATAAATGACAAACATTCGTCCAGGGAATTTTTGCCAGCAGCTGTCCACCACTATTAAAACTTTCAGCCAAACCAACCATACAACCCAATGCAACATCAAAGTACAGCCTCAAAAAACTTTCTCTATGTGGTAGGCAAAGGTATCGATGAAAAAATGTGTCTACAGAGAAATGGCAATATTCAAATTCATTACCACCTCTAAGGCTGTATCACAAACCTGCACACACCCAAGAGCAAGCACAAGAGTAAGCACAAACTCACTCTCTGTCTCTTTCACTCTAAAGCCCAAACTAGTAGTCTTATGTTGTGATGCATACAAATTTGGCCCTTGAAATAAAGGTCCACACCAACTATAAAATCTAACAAATTCACTGAATTCCTATAAAAATGTAGGATCTATAAAGAGATTACAGCAAAACATTTTTCTAGCTGAAGATGATGCTAATTCAAAAGGACTGCACACCATTTATAAATAACTGTATGTACATTATGTATTATAATCTAAGACAAATTTGTTCTGTAAAGGGACATAGGTAATTACTTTAGGCTTTATGGGCCACAAACAATCTCTACAATATTGCAGCATCTTAAAAACCGTAAAAACCAGACAATTTGGTACTGGCACAAGAACAGACACACAGACCAGTGGAACAGAATAGAGACTCCAAACATTAACCCAAAAACATATATGGACAACTAATATTCGATAAAGGGGCCATGGACATACAACGGGGAAATGACAGCCTCTTCAACAGCTGGTGTTGGCAAAACTGGACAGCTACATGTAAGAGAATGAAACTGGATTATTGTCTAACCCTGCACACAAGAGTAAACTCAAAATGGATCAAAGACCTGAATGTAAGTCATGAAACCATAAAACTCTTAGAAAAAGACATAGGCAAAAATCTCTTGGACATAAACATGAGCAACTTCTTTATGAACATATCTCCCTGGGCAAAGGAAACAAAAGCAAAAATGAACAAGTGGGACTATATCAAACTAAAACCTTCTGTACAGCAAAGGATATTATCAGTAGAACAAAAAGGCATCCTACAGTATGGGAGAATATATTCATAAAAGACATATCTGATAAGGGGTTGACATCCAAATTATATAAAGAGCTCACGCACCTCAACAAACAAAAAGCAAATAAGCCAATTAAAAATAGGCAGAGGAGCTGAACCAACACTTCTCCAAAGAAGAAATTCAGATGGCCAACAGGCACATGAAAAGATGCTCCACATCACTAATCATCAGAGAAATGCAAATTAAAACCACAATGAGGTATCACCTCACATCAGTTAGGATGGCCAACATACAAAAGACAAACAACAACAAATGTTGGCAAGGTTGTGGAGAAAGGGGAACCCTCCTACACTGCTGGTGGGAATGTAAACTAGTTCAACCATTGTGGAAAGCAGTATGGAGGTTCCTCAAAAAACTCAAAATAGAAATACCATTTGACTGAGGAATCCCACTCCTAGGAATTTACCCTAAGAATGCAGCAGCCCAGTTTGAAAAAGACATATGCACCCCTATGTTCACCACAGCACTATTTACAATAGCCAAGAAGTGGAAGCAACCTAAGTGTCCATCAGTAGATGAATGGATAAAGAAGATGTGGCACATATATACAATGGTATATTATTCAGCCATAAGAAGAAACAAATCCTACATTTGCAACAACATGGATGGAGCTAGAGGGTATTATGCTCAGTGAAATAAGCCAGGTGGAGAAAGAAAAGTATCAAATGATTTCACTCATCTGTGGAATATAAGAACAAAGCAAAAACTGAAGGAACAAAACAGCAGCAGACTCACAGAACCCAAGAATGGACTAACAGTTACCAACAGGAAAGGGACTGGAGAGGGTGGGTGGGAAGGGAGGGATAAGGGGGAAATGGGGCATTATGATTAGCACACATAATGTCAGGGGTGGACACAGAAAAGGCAGTATATACAGAGAAGACAAGTAATGATTCTATAGCATCTAACTATGTTGATATAATGGAGTATGTGGGGGGGGACTTGATATTGGGGGGAGTCTAGTAACCATAACATTGTTCAAGTAATTGTACATTAATGATGTCAAAGTTAAAAAATTTAAAAAAAAAACGTAAAAACCACATTACATATCAACTATATTTCAATTTTTTAAAAATGTGTAAAACCCATTTTTGCCTCCAGAGACACAAAAACAGGTTGTGGGCCGGATTTAGCAATGGGCTGTAGTTTGACAATGTCTAGTCTAAGATATAAATGGGTATAAATTGGTGCTTCATAAAAAAAGGTTGTTGAAGAAATTAGAGAACAGATCTATTCTAGATTTGTATAGGTTTTAATGATGCTTTAATAAGAACTGCTAAACCAAAAGAACTGCTAAGCTTAACTGAAAAAAATATTTTATTTTTATTCTTTTCATTTACAATATGATCTTTGACAAGCTTCTGTTACTTATGAACAAGGTCCTGAATGAGAAGATGAAGAAATATTTTTATTTTTACTCCTTCGAGAAAACCATGTACCAAGTCTAATTTAGGAAAATAGACATTGAGGTCTTATTGAAGTCAAATCATTTTTTGTAATGACTTTTATCATACTTTACAAATGAGACTCCACCCTCCAAAAACCTGAGCTTCAACATAAACAGAAAAAATTTACTCTCAGAGGATCATCTTATCCACTTTTGCTATTAGCAAAGCCCATGCAGGCAGGTTCTGACAACCAACAAGAAAAACAAATAAATCTCTAGAACCAGTAAAAAGCCAAGGCTAAAGCAACAGCTTTCCTACTAGTGCTGGCCAGCACATGTCTATAAAAGGGAAAATAAAGTTATTGGTGAGTTTTACATGGATGGCATTTTCAGTATTATTAATAGAAACTTAAAACTGAATGCTAATTAAAGAGAATTCCTATCACATTGCCCAGCCATACATTCTTACCTGTTCCTATGTAGAAGAAAACAATTCCAAATAAATTTTTAAAAATTCACTGAATTTTAAGTGACTCTATTCTGATAAACTGAGCCACAAAGGCAATCACCAAAAAGTAGACTCTAGGAATGTGTTCTAACAAAAAACTCTGCAAAGTTAAAATGGGCCAGGAATATGGGTCCAGAAATGCAAAGGAAACATGGCTAAAGTGCAATCTGTAACAAGAATCCCACATGTAACAATGAAAATTATAAAACATGAAGGGGAAGAATCAAATGTTTTGCTCTAAGTATTGTGACTTCACACTAAAATATTCTTATAGCAACAACTTAGATTTGTCCCTTTCTCTATTAAAATTAAAAAAAAAAGACAACTTTGGGGGCTGTTTCTTTACATTTTTTGTTTGCTTTTGTTATTTTTAACTAATCAGACCTAAGTAGCAATGAATTTGATCTCCTTTTTAAAAACTATTTACAGTATGAGTATGTTGATGACTCACGATTGCTGAGTAAGAATGAGAGACAAGAAGGAAATGGACCAAAATTGATCTTATTAAGTAGGTAAAAGCTTTCTGTAGAACTCAGCCAATTAATGCCATACTCTAAACCTACTGACTTGTCTTAATACTGTTTGTGGCTTGGTAGTTCAATTTCAGAGTAAATATTATGAAGTGTGTTTTATGAGAAATGAATGTAAACTAAGAAATCAATTAATAATTTCATATATTTTTAAAAAGAGAACAGCATAAGTATTCCATTTAAAAATTATGTAAATACAAGAATTAAGAGCTGAAAGAGTTGGAAGTAGGGAGAGCTGAACAGAAAATTACAATTTTCCATTATAAACTGGTAGCACTAGGACTTTTCAAAATAACATATTAAAACTATATTATTTTAGAAGTTCTAAGTATTACTAATATATGTCTAGCTTTTTCCCTAATGAGTAACAGGCTTCCACTTTCACTACTTGAATAAAAAATGAGAAACCACAACTAAATCCATATGCCTGCCAGGATGTATGGTATCTGTGTGAGCATTAGGAGCATTTTCTTAGATGCACTCCTATTCTACTTTGTTGTGCTTCAGTACACAAAAAAGTTATCTGGTCTAGAGATGCAGGCTTTGTCTTGTCCTTTTAAATCTCCCCCACCCCCACCCCCATATCATTTGCAAATATTATCTTGAGTCATCCAGTTAAAACAAGATCTAAGAAAAGACCTTTGAAATAATGTTTTTCTCCAAGGTGACATGGTCTTAACAAGGCATTTCAGTATACTTTAACTAGGCGAAAATAGATAAATGTGTCCTGAAAGTTCTGCATTTATTAAGAGCCAGCTCTTAATAACCCTCAGAAATAGGTTGAGATCCTGAAACAGAGGGTTCAAGGCTGCCCCAGGAATACTAAGTAGCAATAACATACCAAGATTAGAGAAATTAAAAGCAAAAACTTTTAAAAACTCAAGAGATCTTCATTTAAAGATGTTAGTATAACTTTTCCAGACTAGTTGCATCTCATGCTGTACCATTTTTTAAAACACAGGTCTAAATCCGAAAGCTATTTGATATTAAAGATGCTAAACCAAATAACTAAAGTGAAAATGTTTCTCTTAATGGTGTTAAAGCCTCCCAAAAAGGCTTTTCTGGGATTATCAAGGAAATGGGAGATCCAAGGGTTGGGTAGAAGAAAAGCAACCCTTCATCACAGGAAGTCCTTGAGAATCAAAGCCACACTAGCAATAAACGCAATGAGGTTTTTGTTTTTTAATCAGAAGCCAATTTTAAAAGTTGTAAGTATTACTAATATATGTCTAGCTTTTTCCCTAATGAGCAACAGGCTTTCACTTCACATTATTTGCAGAGATGTGTGACACTTTTCCCAAAAACTGTAACTAAAAATTACTAATTAAGAAAAATAATTAGAAAATGGTATACAGTGTTTTGTGACTTAGAAATGAGTAGTTTATCAACATGAATATAATTTATTTAGCTTAAGGAGATGCTTCCTGTTTCACTTAAGCATGTTTCCTTTTAGAGCAATTCAGTTAGGTGGGATTTTTCTGCCAGTGCAAGTAGGAGTCCCCTGTTAATATGTTTTTGTAAAATCAGTTAATGTTTGTGAACAATAAATGGTGCAACACTTCAAAAGTTTTTAACTTGCTTTTGATTTACATGCTGCTGGTGCAATAACAAAAGCCAACAAAACTGCACACCTGAAAGTATGTAAGTAAAAGGCTATTCACTGCAGCACTGTTCCTGACTGAAATATAGGAAATACCCATGCATAGGAGAGTCACTGAACAGACTAAAGATTTCTATGAATTGATATAAAGTGATTTTAAAGACATAATGTTAAATGAAGAAAAGCAGAGTGCAAAACAGTATTAAACATGCTACCTTTTCCATAAGGAGGGGGAAATAAAATATACATGTGTCTAGGAGTGACTCCATAGCATCTTACTAAGCTGATGGACAGTGACTGCAATGGTGTGTATGTGGGGGACTTGGTAATATGGGTGAATGTCGTAACCACAATGTTGCTCATGTGAGACCTTCATAAGACTGTATATCAATGATACCTTAATAATAAATGAATGAATGAATGAATACATATGTCTGCTCACTTGTATATAAAGAAAAAGTATAAACTAAAACTGAGACTGGCTACCCTGGGAAAAGAAAGGATAAAATGATGGGAATGGGGTAAAAGGTGTAGCAGGGAATTAATTCTAGAACCAAATTACTTTTTACTAACTCAAAATTTTAACAATAAGAATGGGAAGAGGCAAAATGAAATTAAAATAAATACAAATGAACCTAACTATATTTAAAATGAACAGCATACCCACAGGGGAAAAGAGAAGAGCGAATAACCTGAGTGGCTCATAAACACAGTATCTTGATTATGTAACCTGAGGCCGGAGACAAAAAGAGCTGAAAACAAATGCTAACTCTAGTGTGTAGGTTGGTTTTCTCATAATGGCATAGTTTAGCATTCTAAAACTATTTTAAGTTTATTAGAGGACTCAGCAAATAAATAATTTGTGGTAACAGGAACCAACTTTTTCACTGTCGGAGAACGCAATTATAAATATGGAAAGGGAGAAAGCTAGAATAAACACTGTACTGGAGGCATCAATATGACTATAAATCTATTTTAAACATGTCTGTATCTACCTACCTATATGTAGACATGAATAGATGCTTATGTGAATATACACACATGTTTGTACATATATATATATATATATCAATGTATGTAAATACACACATACACACACTTCACACATTTTCTGGCTGTCTGCTGAAGCAAAGACACCTGAGAAGCAATGAGCACACATAGCACCCAGATACCAAAATACCATTCTCCATTAAAAGGAAATAGGCCTACTTGGAGAAGTGGTTGATTCTATAATTATAAGAGGATCCTGGGAGATTCTGGTTTCTAGACTGACATGTGAAGAGCTTGAAAACCACTCCCATCCTCACATTTAAAAAAAAGCTGAGCAAAGTGAAAATCAACACCTCTTCTTAGATCCATCAGAGAACTGCAGTTGCAGACAAACCCTTGCCGAAAAAGTGGAAACAGGTGAATTCAGAGAATCACAGCTTACTGGAAGGTGAAGCGCAGGAACAGAAGCCTGCTGCTGGGGAACTCATAGGAACACTTAAACTGTAACTGACCATTGTTCCAGGCTCATGTGGACAAGCTTGAGAGTTAAAAACTCAGGGGGATGAACAATCAGAAAAGGAAATTAAGTAACAACTTCATTTACAGTAATGTAAAAAGAAAAAAAAAAACCTAGGGATAAATTTAACCACAGAATTGAAAGACCTACACCCTGAAAACTACAAGACACTCTTAAGAGAAATTAAAGAGGACACTAACAAATGGAAACTCATCCCATACTCTTGGCTAGGAAGAATTAATATTCTCAAAATGGCCATCCTGCCTAAAACAATCTACAAATTCAATGCAATCCCTTTCAAAATACCAACAGCATTCTTCAACGAACTGGAACAAATAGCTGTAAAATTCATATGGAACCACCAAAGACCCCAAATAGCTAAAGCAATCCTGAGAAGGAAGAATAAAGTGGGGGGGAATCTTGCTTCCCAACTTCAAACTCTACTACAAAGCCACAGAAATCAAGACAGTTTGGTACTGGCACAAGAACAGATGCACAGACCAGTGGAACAGGATAGAGGGTCCAGATATTAACCCAAACATATATGGTCAATTAATATATGATAAAGGAGCCATGGACATACAACAGGGAAATGACAGCCTCTTCAACAGCTGGTGTTGGCAAAACTGGAAAGCTACATGCAAATGAATGAAACTGGATCATTGTCTAACCCCATACATAAAAGTGAATTCAAAAAGGATCAAAGACCTGAATGTAAGTCATGAAACCATAAAACTCTTAGAAAAAGACATAGGCAAAAATCTCTTGGACATAAACATGAGCGACCTCTTCATGAACATATATCCCCCTGGGCAAGGGAAACAAAAGCACAAATGAACAAGTGGGACTCTATCAAGCTGAAAAGCTTCTGTACAGCAAAGGACACACCAATAGAACAAAAAGGCATCCTACAATATGGGAGAATATATTCATAAATGACAGATCTGATAAAGGGTTGACACCCAAAATATATAAAGAGCTCACACACCTCAAAAAACAAAAAGCGAATAATCCAATTAAAAAATGGGCAGAGGAGCTGAACAGACAGTTCTCCAAAGAAGAAATTCAGATGGTCAACAGACACATGAAAAGATGCTCCACATCGCTAGTCATCAGAGAAATGCAAATTAAAACCACAGTGAGATATCACCTCACACCAGTAAGGAACATCACCATCCAAAAGACAAACAATAACAAATGTTGGTGAGGTTGTGGAGAAAGGGGGGCCCTCCTACACTGCTGGTGGGAATGTAAACTAGTTCAACCATTGTGGAAAGCAGTATGGAGGTTCCTCAAAAAGCTCAAAATAGAAATATCATTTGACCCAGGAATTCCACTTCTAGAAATTTACCCTAAGAATGCAGCACTCCAGTTTGCAAAAGACATATGCACCCCTATGTTTACTGCAGCACTATTTACAATAGCCAAGAAATGGAAGCAACCTAAGTGTCCATCAGTAGCTGAATGGATAAAGAAGATGTGGTACATATACACAATGGAATGTTATTCAGCCATAAGAAAACAAATCATACCATTTGCAACAACATGGATGGAGCTAGAGGGTATTATGCTCAGTGAAATAAGCCAAGTGGAGAAAGACAAGTACCAAATGACTTCACTCATGTGTGGAGTATAAGAACAAAGAAAAAACTGAAGGAACAAAACAGCAGCAGAATCACAGAACCCAAGAATGGACTAACAGTTACCAAAGGGAAAGGGACTGGGCCGGAGGGGTGGGAAGGGAGGGAGGATAAGGGCAAGGAAAAAGAAAGAGGGCATTATGATTAGCATGTATAGTGCATGGGGGGCACGGGGAGGGCTGTGCAACACAGAGAAGACAAGTAGTGATTCTACACCATCTTACTACGCTGATGGACAGTGACTGTAATGGGGTTTGGGGGAGGGGTCTTGGTGGTGGGTGGAGTCTAGTAAACATAATGTTCCTCATGTAATTGTAGATTAATGACACCAAAATTTTTTTAAAAAAGGGAATCATTACTAGTATGTGTAGCAATATGGATACATCTCAAAATACTCATGCTGAGCTTAAAACGCCAGAACAGAATACTCCTGCCCCACAAAAGAGTATATACTGTACCATATCATTTGTATAAAATTCTAGAAAATGCAAACTAATCTATGACGAGAGCAAATTGGGTTTGGGTGAAGAGTTGGAAAAGAGAATTCCAAAGGGGCACCATGAACCTTTTAGAGGTGATTAAGTATGTTCATTATCTTGAAGTTGATGATGGTTTCATGAGTGTATACTTGTGTCAAATTAAATTACATACTTTAAATTAAAAAAAAACTCAGGGGGATGAACAATCTGAAAAGGAAATTAAGTAACAATTTCATTTACAGTAACGTAAAAAGAAAAAAAATACCTACAGATAAACTTAACCACGAGGAAAAAGATGTTTATACTGAAAACTATAAGATGTGTTGAAAGAAATTAGACACAAATAAATGGAAAGACACCCCATGTGCATAGACTGTAAGAATTAATATTGTCAGTACTACCCAATGTGATCTACAAATGGAATGCAATCCCTAGCAAAGTCCCAATAGCATTTTTTGCAGAAACAGAAAAATCCACCGAAAAATTTATATAGAATCTCAAGGGGCCATGAATAGCCAAAACAATCTTTAACAAAGTTTGAGGTCTCACATTTCCTGATTTCAAAACTTATTACAAAGCTATAGTAATCAAAACTGTGGTACTGGCACTAACATAGACACAAAGACCAGTGGAACAGTCCAGAAATAAACTTTAGCATGTCAAATGATTTTCAATTAAGAGTACACTCATGGGGAAAGGACAGTCTTCACAGAAAATGTTGTTAGAAAACTGGATATCCTCTGTGAGGAAAATTTAAGTTCCTATCGCCAGGATCCTCATCTGAACCTAAACTACTTGATGCTGTAACTTGCCTGCTGCTAAAGCTACTGCTTCCACACTAGCAATAAGCTATTATTGACTGAGTCACTATATAAAGTTTAGCCCAGTTCTCTGGGCAGAGGCGGAGACAAGGAGGATTACAGACCTGCAGACTGTTGAATGCAGACATGATTCTAGTGCTTGACCTATTGCTGAGAACAAGCTGGGTAATAAACCCTTTTACCATAGGAATGTTCCATTGTCATTCCTTGGTCTCACTGAATCCACGGTGAACTTGTCCTGGGCTGAAACCCACTGGCAAGACAACTGGAGACATCTGTCAGGATTCACTGACCAAGGAACAGAACAGGCTGCCCTTATGGGAGGGGTGCTTCAGCAGGCCACACCTACGGATGGGGAGACATTTGAGTGTTCCCCAGTGGACATGTGGTCTGAGGTCTCCTGCCTCTTAGAAGATTGCACCCCACACCAAGACTGGGAAGGGATGGAGGTGACACCTGAGGCAGTGAAACTGGCCCTCAGCAAAATATAGAATTCCTTAAAGAAACAGAGTGCCTGTGAGGCAGTGGGAATGGTGGGGAGTTTTTTTCTCACAATATTGAGAAAAGCTGTAAGGGAGAAAGACATTGTCCTGGAGGAAGCACGAGAAGAGGCAGCAAGAGAACATGAGCTGTGAGGTGCCACTGAGGAGGTAAAAAAAATTTGTTGATGACTGAAATGGCATCACTACCAGGTGCTATGGAAATGGTAAAGGTATGGTATACTAGACCTGGACAAGACTCCCTTCCTGCCACAGTCCTCTCACAGGACCACTCTCTTGCTTGCATCCTACCTGATGGACAAGATTTGCCTATGTTGGTGTCTTTAAAACATGTATCTTATCACCCTTAAAGTCTTTGTGGATTGGGTACACACTAGCAAAAAAACTGCTACTCAGTGGAGTGCATGGAGCTTCCTATCAGTACCACTACTAAGTCTGAGTCATGAACTCACCTGAGTAGAACTCGTTTTGAATATAGCTGGAATAATCTCCTCAGGCTTAAAGATTATTATAACTTTTGTTATCTGTATCAAAATTTTATTGCATAATGATTTTTGTTATTACCTCTATGTTGTTGTTATCCTCTGTTGCTGTTGTGGAATCTGTTTACAATACTCCAGCTTTCTCGCATAAGGACCATCGTGGAATATTGAGAGCAGTAGTCTGTGAGAAGAGAATCCTGGAGTGGTGGGGTGTGGGGAAAATTGAAGGTTCCTACCACCAGGATTCTCACCTGGCTCTGGTCAGTTTGCTCACACACACATGTGGGCAATACGTTGTTACTGACTCTATATGAAAAGCTCTGCTCAATGCTCTGGGCTGCTGCACGGCAGCAGGGCTGCAAGGCTGCAGGAGAGCAGAGACTGGAGTGGTGGCAGCACAGAGGACAGAGACTGAGGTAGCTGTGGGGGCAGACAGGCCCAGAGGCAGAGACTGGTTTGCTGTACACAAACTAGCTGTGAGTGGATGGGATTATAGTTATTGACCTGCCACCATGGGAATAAAGTTGGGTATAAACCCTTTCACCCCAAGAACATTCCATTGTCATTCCTGGGTCTCAATGAATCCATAGTGAACTTGCCCAGGGCTGAAACCCATTGGCAAGACAGAGGTTAATATCCAAAATACATAAAGAACTGATACAACTCAACACCATCACCAGAAAAATGGCAAAGAATAGACACTTCTCTAAAGAAGGCACACAAATGAGCAGTAAGCACATGAAGATGCTCAACATCACTAGGAAATGTAAATCAAAACGACAACGAGATATCACTTCACATCCATTAGAATGACTGGGGTTTTTTAAATGAAAAACAAAAACAAAAACAAAAACAAAAACAAAAACAAAAACAAAATAAGTGTTGGCAAGGATGTGGAGAAACAATCTCTGCACTGCTGATGGGAATGTAAAATGGTATAGCTACTGTGGAAAACAGTATGGCCAGGCCTCAAAAAATTAGTAATAAAAATACCATACAATCCAGTAACCCCATTTCTGAGTATAGACCCAAAAGAACTGAAAGCAGGATCTCAGATATTTGTACACCCACATTCACAATAGCCAAAAGGTGGAAGCAACCCAAATTCCTTGATGGATGAATGGATAAACAAAATGTGGTATTTATATACAACAGAATATTATTCAGCCATAAAAAGGAAATTCTGACACTGCTACAATATGCAGGAACCTGGAGGACATTATGCTGAATAAAATAAGCCAGACACAGAAGAACGAATATTTCACTTATATGATTCCATTTATATGAGGTACTAGAGTAGTCATAGAAAAAAGGGTGGTTGCCAAATGCTGGCGAGAGGCAGAATGGAAAGTTATTGTTTAATGGGTATGGAGTTTCAGTTTGTAATGAGAAGTTCTGGAGATGCATGGTGGTGACAGTTTCATGACAATGTGAATGTATTCAATTCATTCTGAACTTCACATCTAAACATGGTTAAAATGGTACATTCTTAAAAAATGGGTGGCATAGCTTCAAGTTGTTCTGTACTGGTATGCTGCTGGTATGATAATAAACAGCAAGGTAGACGCCAAGTTTGAAAACAAACTATACAAAAACCAGATACTCCTTGTTTGCATTAGTGGCAGAGAGACTCAAGATAATTATTTCTAATTACTCACATCCATTAGAAAGCTACTTTCTTTTTTTCATCAAGGATTTACTGAGTACATAGGAGGTGCGGGCTAGGAACTAGGAATACAACATTGTGCTGTTGCTAAACACACATACACTCAGAGCCCAAGAAGCCAAGTGCTCCTACACAGACAAATCAGGTGATACACATAAAGTTTAGTATTATATGATGTACTGAAAAACTTCAAGCTGGAACCAGAATGTTCATCTTTGCGATCCTGACATTTTGCATTGCTAATGCCATAATTCTTCTTTACAGTAGCTACTTATGGTGCTTTCCCCAACTTCAGAATGAAAAAGTTCTGAGGAAGGAAAAAAGAAGAAAAAAAAATTTTTACTCTGTGGGTTATAAATTAAACCTGAGATAGCAACTCTCCTGGGAAAGTGTATGAAATTCAAAAAGGCTATGGTATTTAAGTTCTTCAAAAAAATTATATATCATGTTTTCGGACATCAAACTGATTTAAAATTTTCTCACCCTTTCTTTCTTTACGGACATTCATACTCACCCTCTTCCTCTCTAGCATCTCCAATCTTTTGCCTTCTACTTGTTCCTTTCTCTTTACCTTTCAGCTAAAATAGATTTCCTTAATCTCAAAAAACTTTAATTGGGAAGTCTTCCCTTTAAGGTTATATCTTTCCTCTTATCTCTATGAAACTTCAGAAACAGACTAAAATAGTCTCAAATAGTCCAAGTCTGGGTTCTATAAAAGAAGTTCTATTTCTGTTTTATCAAAAACCATGCTCTTACGGGTAAGATTCCTCAAGGGAGGAATAACCTAAGACAGGCACAGTCGCAAGGGGGCCATCAGGTGAGAAATTGGGGATCAACAGAGGTGAGGCTTAGAACCTCTCCCCCCCTATTCTGAGAGAAATCTTCTGCATCCATGGATGTTTTATTGCCCTTGTCTAGCTTGGATTAACACATAGTCTACAGGCACACACCTGATCATCTACATCTGCTCTCTTACAACACTAAACTATGTTTTCTACCTTTATCTCGCATCTACCTACCACTTCAGCATTTTATTAAAAATAATAATAAAGAGAAATGTGGTATCCACATATAAATCAAGTATAAAAATCAAATGAATATTCATATTTGAACTGACTGTTTATAGCTCATAATGCATGATCAAAACCGAAAGTTTCTGTGATGACTGCCCTTCTACTGTTCACCGTGTAACTTATTCACTATGTAAGAATTTGTTCTCCATGTAAGAACTTGTTCGTTATGCTTCAGAAGATTGGAGACTGATGAAAATTAGGCTTGGGGTGGATTAATGATTATACATTGAGCATTGAGTCCCCTATACAGAATTTTATTGTTGTTGACAACCATTTGATCAATAAATAGGAGAGATGCCCTCACCAAAAAAAAAAGTACACACTTCCAATTGTAAAATAAATAAGTAACCGGGATGTAATGTATAGCATAAGGAATATAGTCAAAATATTGTAACAACTTGGTATGGTGATAGCTGGTACCTAGAATTATCATGTATATAAATGTTGAATCACTGTGTTGTACACCTGAAACTAATGTAATACTGTGTGTCAACTACCCTTCAATAAAAAATAATTATCTAAAAAAAAAAAACCATGCTCTTTTCTCAGTCACTAACCTTAAATGACATTCTATTTACCCTAGTGATTACTACCACCTCCTCTCATATTTCGCTTTCCTTGGCTCCCACAACTAAAATTTCCATTGTTGGCTTCCACAATTAAATTCTTCTAAATCTTCTTTTAACTCTCAACCACTCTTTCTCTTCCCTGTAATTCCCTCAAAAAAGCCTCCTTTGAACCCTCAATTGTGAGTATTCCTCAGTCCCTGAAATCACATTCTTCTACTTACACATTCTTTAAGAGAGCTCCACTATTTTTCATACTTCCAATTATACCTCTTTAAGCTAGACAGCTAAAATTTAGATTCAGTTTAAGATTTCGTTCCAAAGTAAGGGAAACAAAAGCAAAAATGAACAAGTGAAAAGCTTTTGTACAGCAAAGGACACCATCAGTAGAACAAAAAGACATCCTACAGTATGGGAGAATATATTAATAAACGTCACATCCTATAAAGGGTTGACACCCAAAATATATAAAGAGATCACGCACCTCAACAAACAAAAAGCAAATAAGCCAATTAAAAAATGGGTAGGGGAGCTGAACAGACACTTCTCCAAAGAAGAGATTCAGATGGCCAACAGACACATGAAAAGATGCTCCACATCGCTAGTCATCAGAGAAATGCAAATAAAACCACAATGAGATATCACCTCACACCAGTTAGGATGGCCAACATACAAAAGACAAACAACAACAAATGTTGGCGAGGATGTGGAGAAAGGGGAATCCTCCTACACTGCTGGTGGGAATGTAAATTAGTTCAACCATTGTGGAAAGCAGTATGGAGGTTCCTCAAAAAACTCAAAACAGAAATACCATTTGACCCAGGAATTTCACTCCTAGGAATTTACAATAAGAATGCAGCAGCCCAGTTTGAAAAAGACATATGCACCCTATGTTTATCACAGCACTATTTACAATAGCCAATAAATGGAAGCAACCTAAGTGTCCATCAGTAGCTGAATGGATAAAGAAGATGTGGTACATATAAACAATGGAATATTATTCAGCCATTAAGAAGAAAACAAATTCTACCATTTATAACAACATGGATGGAGCTAGAGGGTATTATGCTCAGTGAAATAAGCCAGGCGGAAAAAGACAAGTATCAAATGATTTCACTTATCTGTGGAGCAGAAGAACAGAGAAAAAAAACTGAAGGAACAAAACAGCAGCAGACTCACAGAACCCAAAAATGGACTAACAGCTACCACAGGGAAAGGGACTGGGGAGGATGGGTGGGAAGGGAGGGATAGGAGGGTAAAAAGGGGCATTACTATTAGCAGACATAATGTAGGGGCAGGACATGAAGAGGGCAGTATAACACAGAGAAGACAAGTAGTGATTCTATAGCATCTTACTATGCTGATGGACAGTGACTGTAATGGGGTATGTTGGGGGGACTTGATGGGGGGAGTCTAATAAACATAATGTTGCTAATAAAATTGTAGATTAATGATACCAAAATAAAGTAAATAAATAAATAAATAAAAGATTTAGTTCCAAAGTTATATCCTTTCACTGGAAATTGCTTGAACTTTCTGACTGTCATTTAAAATTCAACACTGGCTAAGAGTTATCTATTTTTGGAGGGAGCTTAACAGACTTTGACTTCTCTATTTTATTGTTCTTTCCACTCAATCATTATCTTCTCAGTAAAACATTTCCCAACTCTCTAATTAGCCAAATGTCCACATATTTCTTTCATAGAACTGACCACAGCTATAATTTTCCATTTATTGTGTGATTCCTAAATGGCTACCTCCTCCAATAAACGGTAAGCTTCCTGAGCAAGAATGGAGCCTTTTAAGGACAGGAAGGTAGGGGTATGACAATCACATTCCCAGCACCTATCATTAAGTTTTGGACATGTGGTAAATAATTTTTACCCAAAATCTGTCAAACGAATAAACAAAACCACTCTACTTTTTCCTAGGTAATTGAGGGATTTCCATTAATCACACTTCCATCTCCATTGCTACTAGTCCATGATAATACAGGTCCTTACTTCATGGTTTAATTACAAAAATAGCTTATTCAATGAGCTCCTTCAGATTTTTCTTACTTCAATCCACACTGCTACAAGAATAATTTCCTCAACTATTTTACTATGCTATACTCTCACCCAATAATCTTCAAGTGACTTTCTATTTCCCTCAAAAACAAAGCTAAACTAATGCAGACATTTCACTGAGGAGCTCAATTTGCTAAGAGAATTGTCAGCTGCTCAGGGCAGTCCTTCCCACTGGTGATGGCTTTGAAAAACACTGACTCGATTCTTCTCTTTGACTCTCTCTTATTCTAAGTTCCTTTCAGACCACCACCAGTAAAATTACCTTGGAGATGTTACTATTAATTGCATCACAACCACCTAACATCAATTAGCCAAGTTTGTTGGCAAATACATTTACAAACTATCTCTTAAAATATATTTCTTACAAGATATTAGTATTATTTATTACATTCTCAATTATAATTTCAGACAGTCAGTATAATTAAGTGGCTTAGTTTCTCTTCATTATTTAAGTCCAATAATTTAAACAGAGTTTTCTAAAGTATAATGTTTTTTCCCCAGATGGATTATTCCTATCATTTACAGCAAGGGCCACAGAAAAAGAAATATAACAGTCTTTTAGAAGATTCGTTATTTTCAAAACACTTATAACATTTCTAAGTGATTTAATACCATGCCTGAAATAATTTTATATATGTTTCAATACAAAGACCTCTGTGAACTGAAAAACCCACATTATTAAAGGCACAATACCTCTGGATTGAAAAAGAATAGAAAAGTGGGCAAGGCAGGCCGGTATCACACCAAGCAACAACTCCTAAATATGACCCAAGAATCCTGCAGGGAGGAGAAGAGTATCAAATAGCCTTGCTAAATTTAGCACTTACAGGGAATTAAATGGACCTCAGTTGATGGTTAAATACAATTTTTTAAAAAATCAGCAACACTTCTTTAACTAAATAACCCTGTCCTCACACCCTATCCAAACTCAAGAAAAGATAATGAGAATTTTACTGTAAAAATTTTAAAAGGATTCCAGTTTGGTTTTTCAAAAGCAACTAAATAAGCAAAACCCTAACTGTTCTGTTTTACCTCCAATATTATAGTAAATCCAGAGATATCAGGCAATTTGCCCAAAATTTACACAAAGGAGAAAGGGTAAAGGAATGATATAGTGGCATAAACACAGAAACTATTTTAAAATGGTATTGAAAAATAACCCTGGATAAAAGCTTAAAGCAAACAAAGACAGTGGTTAAGGCCCTCAAACTAAGCCAAATGGTGAAAGTGCATCATAGCAAGAGGTCTCTGTTATTAAGTTTACATTAACATAAAAGGCAGCCTGAGAGATTAAAGATGGTGGCATGAAAGGTGAGACAGAGAACTCCTCCCAAAACCACATATAATATGAAAATACAGTTAATGCAACTCACTAATCCTAAAAAAGAAACAGGAAAGAAGGCTCAGCCAGACTGCATAATCCAGGACAATACAGCAGACCTCACAAAAAAGATTTACCTACCAAAGCCTTAATCAGGCGGAACCAAAGCCCTTCCCCCACCCCAGCTCACCAGAAGCAGGAGGAAGAGAAATGAAGCAGGAAGGGTTGGAAGCCTAGGACTGCTGAACAGCCAGCCCTGGAGATCTGCTTTGGGAGCACAAACCTACATTGTATAGTGCTCTGGAGATTAGTGGGGTTTGGAAAGCTAAGACAGGTGGAATACTTGGACAGACTGAGATTGCAGCCGTTTGTGGAAAACAGCGGTCCACATCAGGTTGCTCTGGAACAAAGGCAAGGCGGATGGTCTGAACTTCCTAGCAGTGAGAGGGCTGCTGAAGGGGCAGGAATTGCATGGAGCTTGCTTCTCAGGAGAAGGGATAGGTGGATGATGTTGTCTGGGTGCGCTCTGCCCCACAGGCTGGGAACTTTCAGAAGCTCCAGGCGCTCCATCACCCTGGCTGGCTACTCAGCTCCAAGACACCCCACTGTGATATGCTGCCTGCTGCATCTTCCTCCTGGCCTGTCCACACCAGCTAGCTAACAGGCAGTCCCTGCCCTGGCATCAGGCCAGCCAGAGGGAGGCCCCGCCTATTGCAGCTACAAACACAAAGTACAAAAACTTACACTTGTGTGCTCAGCCCACTAGTTTGACAGTGGAGACAGGCAATGCAGTTGGGAAGCATGAAACAGCTCATTCCTCCCCCGAAAAAACAAGCACCACTCCCCTGCAACTCCCAACATCACTCCAGGGGCTGAGCAGTTTCAGAGACAAGAGCTTCTGGAAACTAGAGAGTGCTACATACAAATATGAAACATCAAAGGAATCTGGCTCAAACCAAAACCTCACAAACACCAGAAAAAGGCCCAAATGAAACAGAACTCACCAATCTTTCTGAAAGAGAGTTCAAAATAAAAATCATTAACATGCTCATGGAGGTACAGAAAAATATCCAGGGACTTGTACTAATTTAGGATGGAGATTCAATCATTAAGAAATTCCATATCTAAAATGAAATATACAATGGAGGGATTTAAAAGCAGAATAGATGTAGCAGAAGAAACGGTAAATGGAATAGAAATTAGAGAAGTGGAACACCAAGAAGCTGAAGCACAGAGAGAAAAAAGGATCTCTAGGAATTAAAGAATATTGAGAGAACTGTGTGACCAATCCAAACAGAACAATATTCGTATTATAGGGATACCAGAAGAAAAAAAGAGAGAAAAAGGGATAGAAAGTGTCTTTGAGGAAGTAACTGCCAGAAACTTCCCCAATTTGGGGAAGGAGATAGTCTCTCAAGCCATGGAGGTGCACAGATATCCCAACATAAGGGACCCAAGGAAGACAACACCAAGACATATAATAATTAAAATGACAAAGATCAAGGATAAGGACAGACTTTTGAAAGCAGCTAGAGAAAAAAAAGATCACATACACAGGAAAACCCATCAGGCTATCATCAGACTTCTCAGCAGAAACCTTACAGGGCAGAAGGGAGTGGCATGATATATTTAATGCAATGAAACACAAGGGTATGGAAATAAGAATAATCTACCTGGCAAGATTATCACTTAAATTTAAAGGAGGGATTAAACAATTCCAGATAAGCAAAAGCTGAGAGAGTTTACCTACAGTCTCTCTCAGTCTATTTTGGAATAGACTGAGACCATCCCTACAGTCTATTTTGGAGAGACTGCTATAGATGGAAGTGTTCCTAAGGCTAAACAGCTGTCACCAGGGGAAATAAAACCACAGTAAAGAAAGAGAACAATTAATTACTAAGCAGATGCAAAATCAAATGAACCACCCCCAAAGTCAATCAAGGGATAGACAACAGGTACAGAATATGATACCTAATATATGAAGAACAGAGGATGAAGAAAAAGGAGGGGAAAAAAAAGAACCTTTAGGTTGTGTTTGTAATAGCATACTAAGTGAGTTAAATTAGACTGTTAGATAGCAAGGAAATTACCCTTCAACCTTTGGTAACCATGAATCTAAAGCCTGCAATGGCAGTAAGTACATACCTATCGATGATCATCCTAAATGTAAATAGTCTGAATGCACTAATCAAAAGACATGGGGTCACTGACTGGATAAAAAAACAAGACTTGTCTATATGCTGCCTACAAGAGACTCACTTTAAACCCAAAGACATACACAGACTGAAAGTAAAGGGATGGAAAAAGGTATTTCAAGAAACTAATAGGGTTAAAAAAGCAAGAATTGTTGTACTTCTATCAGACAAAAGAGACTTCAAAACAAAGAAACTAACAAGAGACAAAGGACATTACATAATGATAAAGGGGTCAGTCCAACAAGAGGATGTAACCATTATAAATATCTATGCACCCAACATAGGAGCACTGAAAAATGAGAAACAAACACTAACAGAATTAAAGGGGGAAATAGAATGCAATGCATTCATTTTAAGAGACTTCAACACACCACTCAGTCCAAAGGACAGATCAGCCAGACAGAAAATAAGTAATGAAACAGTGGCACTGAACAACACATTATAACAGATGGACTTAAGAGAGATCTACAGAACACTCCACCCAAAAGCAACAGGATACACATTCTTCTCAAGTGCACATAGAACATTTTCAAGAACAGATCATATACTATGCCACAAAAAGAACATCAGTAAATTCAAAAAGACTGAAATTGTACCAACTAGCTTCTCAGACAACAAAGGAATGAAACTAGAAATAAATTACACAAAGAAAATAAAGAAGCCCACAAACACATGGAGGCTTAACAATATGCTCCTTAATATCAATGGATCAATGACCAAATAAAAACGGAGATCAAGCAATATATGGAGACAAATGACAACAATAATTCAACACCACAAAAATATGTGGGACGCAGCAAAGGCCATGCTAATACGGAAGTATACTGCAATACAGGCCTACCTCAGGAAAGGACAATCCCATATGAACAATCTAAACTCATAATTAACAAAACTAGAAAAAGAAGAACAAATGAAGCCCAAAGTCAGTAGAAGGAGGGACATAATAAAGATTAGAGCAGAAATAAATAAAATTGAGAACAATAGAAAGAATCAATGACAGCAAGAGCTGGTTCTTTGAGAAAATAAACAAAATAGATAAACCTCTAGCCAGACTTATCAAGAAAAAAAGAGAGTCTACACACATAAACAGAATCAGAAATAAGAAAGGAAAAATCACTACAGATACCACAGAAACACAAAGAATTATGAGAGAATACTATGAGACATTATAAGCTAACAAACTGGATAACCTAGAAGAAATGGACAACTTTCTAGAAAAATACAACCTTCCAAGGCTGACCCACGAAGAAACAGAAAATATGAATAGACCAATTACCAGCAAGGAAATTGAATTGGTAATCAAAAAACTACCTAAGAACAAAACTCCTGGTCCAGATGGTTTCACTGCTGAATTTTATCAAACATTTAGTGAAGACTTAATACCCAGCCTCCTTAAAGTTTTCCAAAAAGTAGAAGAGAAGGGAATACTCCCAAACTCATTCTACAAGGCCAACATCACGCTAATCGCAAAACCAGGCAAAGACACCACAAAAAAAATTACAGACCAATATCCCTGATGAACACAGATGCAAAAATACTCCAAAATATTAGCAAACAGAATTCAAAAATACATCAAAAAGATCATCCATCATGATCAACTGGGATTCAGCCCAGGGATGCAAGGATGGTACAATATTTGAAAATCCATCAATACCATCCACTACGTCAACAAAAAGGACAAAAACCACATGATCATCTCCATAGATGCTGAAAAAGCATATGACAAAATTCAACATCCATTCATGATAAAAACTCTACAAAATGGGTACAGAGGGCAGGTACCTCAACATAATAAAGGCCCTATATGACAAACCTACAGCCAACATTACACTTAGCAGTGAGAAGCTGAAAGCTTTTTCCTCTAAGATCAGGAATAAGACAAGGATGCCAACTCTCCCCACTTTTACTAAACATAGTTCTGGAGGTCCTAGCCACAGCAATCAGACAACACAAAGAAATAAAAGGCATCCAGATTGGCACGGAAGAAGTCAAACTGTCCCTGTTTGCAGATGACATGATATTGTACATAAAAAAACCTAAAGACTCCACTCCAAAACTACTAGATCTAATATGTGAAATCAGCAAAGTTAGGGATACAAAAAGAACATACAGAAATCTGTTGCATGCCTATACGCTAACGATGAACTAGCAGAAAGAGACATCAGGAAAACAATTCCATTCACAATTGCATCAGAAAGAATAAAATACCTAGGAATAAACCTAACCAAGGAAGTGAAAGACTTATACCCTAAAAACTACAAGACACTCTTAAAAGAAATTAGAGAAGACACCAATAAATGGAAACACATCCCATGCTCATGGAGAGGAAGAATTAATATTGTCAAAATGGCCATCCTGCCTAAAGCAATCTACAGATTCAATTCAATTTCCATCAAAATACCAACAGCATTCTTCGACGAACTAGAGAAAATCATTCTGAAACTCATATGAAATGACAAAACACCCCAAATAGCCCAAGCAATCCTGAGAAGGAAGAATAAAGCAGGCAGAATTACGCTTTCTGATACAAGCTCTATTACAAAGCCACAGTAATCAAAACCATTTGGTACTGGCACAAAAACAGACCCATAGACCAGTGGAACAGAATAAAGAGCCCAGATACAAACCCAAGCTTATATCGTCAATTAATATACGATAAAGGAGCCATGGATATACAATGGGGAAACAACAGCCTCTTCAACAGCTGGTGTTGGCAAAACTGGACAGTTACATGTAAGAGAATGACACTGGATTATTGTCTAACCCCATACACAAAAGTAAACTTAAAATGGATCAAAGACCTGAATGTAAGTCATGAAACCATAAAACTCTAAGAAAAAAAACATAGGCAAAAATCTCTTGGACATAAACATGAGCAACTTCTTCATGAACATACATCCCCAGGCAAGGAAAACAAAAGCAAAATGATCAAGTGGGACTGTATCAAACTAAAAAGCTTCTGTACAGCAAAGGACACCATCAGTAGAACAAAAAGACATCCTACAGTATGGGAAAATATATTCACAAATGACATATCCAATAAGGGGTTGACATCCAAATTATATAAAGAGATCACGCACCTCAACAAATAAAGAGCAAATAAGCCAATTAAAAAATGGGCAGAAGAGCTGAACAGACACTTCTCCAAAGAAGAAATTCAGATAGCCAACAGGCAAATGAAAAGATGCTCCACACTGCTAATCATCAGAGAAATGCAAACTAAAACCACAATGAGATATCACCTCACACCAGTTAGGATGGCCAACATACAAAAGACAAACAACAACAAATGTTGGCGAGGATGTGGAGAAAGGGAAACCCTCCTACACTGCTGGTCAGAATGTAAACCAGTTTACCATTGTGGAAAGCAGTATGGAGGTTCCTCAAAAAACTCAAAACAGGAATACCATTTGACCCAGGAATTCCACTCCTAGGAATTTACACTAAGAATGCAGTAGCCCAGTTTGAAAAAGACATATGCACCCCTATGTTTATCGCAGCACTATTTACAATAGCCAAGAAGTGGAAGCAACCTAAGTGTCCATCAGTAGATGAATGGATAAAGAAGATGTGGTACATATACACAATGGAATATTATTCAGCCATAAGAAAACAAATCCTACCATTTGCAACAACATGAATGGAGCTAGAGGGTATTATGCTCAGCAATATAAGCCAGGCAGAGAAAGACAAGTATCAAATGATTTCACTCATCTGTAGAGTATAAGAACAAAGCAAAAAGTGAAGGAACTAAACAGCAGCAGACTCACAGAACCCAAGAATGGACTAACAATTACTAAAGGGAAAGGGATTGGCGAGGATGGGTGGGAAGGGAGGGATAAGGGGGCATTACGATTAGCACACATAATGTAGCGGGGCATGGGGGGCACGAGAAAGGCAGTATATACAGAGAATACAAGTAATGATTCTATAGCATCTTATTACACTGATGGACAGTGACTGTAATGGGGTATGTGGGGGGGACTTGATAATAGGAGGAGTCTGGTGACCATAATGTTCAAGTAATTGTACATTAATGATACCAAAATAAAAAAAAATTCAAGGAATGGTGATTTCTACTCCTGCTCAAATCCACTCATGATGAATTACTACAGGAATTGCTTCCATAGTAATTAACAACTAGACAAAATATATTAGGTTATTTTCAGTCATTGGACAACATGCAGAATAGCCCATGATCCCTGAGGGAAGAGAAACAAACAAGGTGAGCCTGATGATTAACCCAGCTTACTGCCTGGAAGTGGTTTCTAAGCTACAGCACAGGGTGAGGGAACCCAAAACGAATCTGGTGTTCTTGCTCAATAGAGGAGAGAAATCATAGTGTAGGTGAGCCAAGGAGCCTACAACTTGCAAGTCAGAGTACTTGAAGGGAGAGCTACACAAAGAGCCCAAGAGATCTGCAGAGTTGAGTGGAATCCTATCCTATGTATGTATGGTCGGAAACAAAACATTAAAAAGCAAATAGGCCAAGTATTTCCTGACACTCACACAAGGCAGACAGTAGCTTTCTCACCAGCCAGAAAGGAAAGACTTCATATAACTCCAGACATGAGCACCAGAAAAATCAAATCTTAGGAGTAGAATTAAATTAGACAAAGATTTAAGGCTGCTTTGGACTTGCCCTAGCAAAGCTTAAAAGCAAGCCTCAAAAGGATCAAACTGATCTGCATGTAACCGATGTGTCAGACAAAATCAGTCTCTTAAGGAATTCAACAAAATTCAGCAAAGATGTAAAACTCACAATAGCCAATATCCAATAAAAAATAACCTCACATGCAAAGCAGCAGGATTGTGACCATTAGAAAAATTAATTGCAGAAAAAGACCATGAAATAATAGATGACGAAATTAGCAGATGAGGACCTTAAAACAGTACACTCAAGACTGTAAAGGAAAACCTCAACATAATGAAGAGAAAAAGGAAACACACACACACACACACACACACACACACACACACACACACACACACACACATATATATAAAAGATCCAAATGAAACTTGTACAGATGAAAAACAAAATGTCTTAAAAAATATACTGGATGACAGTAACAGTAGACCGAAAACTGCAGAAGACAAGAGCAAGGAACCTAAAGAAACAGCAATAGCAATTATCCAAAATGAACGTGTATGTGTGTGTGAGGAACACTGTTCATGAGGAAGGGAAGGTGAAGAACAGAGCCTCATGATTTGTGAGACAACAGCAATTTAACTTTGTAAGATTAGAGCCCAGGAGAGGAAGAGGAACAGAAAGAAAAACTATTTGAAGAAATAACAGACACATAGTATGTGTTCAAATTTTTGCTGACAGATTTAAATAAAAATGAGAAAGAGCTAAAAAAAATACAAAACATTAACATAAGGATATATTATCTATATAAAAGTGAAAGTTATCAGAAAAGCAATGGGGTAACACGGAAAAGACAAAGGCTTTAAATTTAAAAAGATCTGGGTTGGAGTCTAAGCTCTGTGTTTCTTAATACTTACTTGACTTGGGCAAATCACAATCCATCAGATTCATTTTTTTCATCTGTAAAATAAGATTGTTATCTGTCCTACCTACCGCATACGATTATCAAGAGCTGCGAATGAGATAAAAAGGGTACCATAAACTAAGTAAGTGTTGGATAAATTGGATAACAACTTGACTCAGAATAATTACTTGGGGAGATGGTTGTTAGATTAATACTCAGTTTTTAACAAGCAAGTATATTTGGTGAGTTCCTCTCACACTTAACACCTAGTTCCACATTTCCCCTTTCATAAGAGAGTTAGGAAAATATTTTCTTAACACATTATTTTATATGAAACAAAACTCTCAAGTCACATTTTTGCCTAATAATAATCTTATTAATTAACCCATACAATAAATACTTCACAAACGATGAGTAAAAGTATACAATAATCTATACTGGTTCTCTTTTTTTGGACCTGGGGCAGATAAGCCAAATGAGAAACTGGAGAAAAAATTTCAGAAGACTCCCACGGTGAGAGCCCTATGCTGAAATGACTACTTCTTCCTAACTCCCTGCTCTTAACTGCAGATTTCAAGATGATACAAAAGGAAATAATGAAATTGCTAAGAAGCAGATACTATATACTCAATAAATATAATTTTTATAAACCAAATATGATCAAATATTGGTAATTCTTATGGTTCAATCTAGCAAAAAGAATGAAGCCATAAAACAAAGCTTAAAGGGGAGCTAGTGGGGGGGGCAAAAAGAAAGATATTGAACAATATTCTAGTGCAGGAATTCCCAAATCACTGAATATAAAAACTTTACCAACAAGTAACATTTACATAAAAACCCTGTAAACTCAAAAGCTGTAACCTGATACACTCCAGAAGCCTACACCACTACACTATGTATTTGGGGTGTTGGGGAGGTGGACAGGGAGTAGTGGACAGCAGGATGTTGTATAAGGAGCTAGTGGGAAGTAAAGCTGGAGAAATAGGCAGAGACTAACAGGCTTAAGAATGAGATTTGTTTCCACAAGAAGGGAACCACACCACTCTCTTCTGACTTCTGCTTTCACTGCTTTAATTTCTCTTATTTCAGATACACTGTCAAATTGCAAATCAATATACAAATTCTTGATACTTATTATAATGATAAAAAGCATCAACAATCAGACATACTAAAAGCTTTTTACCTATATACATGACAAATGGTGAGGTCCTAATAAATCTACCAAATCAGTTTTAATATTTAATAGTATGAGATTGTGGAATTTTAACTGTTTCAAAACTATTCAAAACTAACTCTGCTAACCTTATTACCTCAGAAAGAAGACTTACATACTGAATATTTTGCACTATTCTTAATGATGATTAATTTATGCATTTATAATCTTAACACAGACTGTTGCATGGGCCAGAGAATGTTCCAACATCAGCAATATAAAAGTCCTTACATATTACTTTCCCTCTGAAAAGCTGCCAACTTTGGGGGAGATTTCAAGAATTTTTATATTATCCAGTTTTACAAAGGGCAAAAAGATCCAATCAATGCCTTCTTTTTCTCAGCCGATGAAACAGCTATGTTCTTAGTCATTCCATTCTACAGAGGAAGGACCTGTTTATAAAGTAATGCAGTCTTCAGAATATCAGATCTAATCTTTCCTCTCTTACATGAGAGAATGGAGTTTTCCCTTGTCTGACAGGCTGAATATTCTCAATTTAGGCATTATTTAGCTTAAGAGAACAAAGAACAAAGAATTGAACTTCTTTACTGAGAATTCACTCCTTTGCACTCTATAATCTCAAAGTACATACATTTTAAATACCCAGTAAAGGTTCTATAAATGTTCTTGACCTTCCTCTTCAACTAAGTTCAACTAAACTTTTCTTGAAGGAGCTTGGAAGGATTATATTAATAGGTGTGGCACATTATAGCTCACTTCACATTTCTCTTAAGAAAGTGAACATAAGCTTTATCTGAAACAATTTTATCTGCAAGAACAAAGGGAAATGGAAGGGAAAAGCAATTTGGTGGATGGTCCACATATTTTAAAACTTTTCATCCTCCCCAAAACCCTGTATATGCAGGTTTAATACCTCAATATTATAGATAAGAAAACTGAAGGCTGAAGAGATTAATTTGTCTGAGGTCACAGTAAGTGGTAAATGAGCTAGGATCTGAATCTAGGACTACGGTCCAAAAGCCCATTCTGTTTTGCCACTCACCACATTACTTCTCTTATCAGGAACTCCATATGACTACACTACCTTAACTTTTCTGATTTTTAATTCCTGTGTAATAGGTGTGGCTCAGTAGATGGCATTAATGATCAGAGGGCAGATTTTGTTTCTGATTAAGACTCTCTATTATATCCCCTTCTCCCTCCTCCTTGAAGTTTTTGTCCACTTCATCTTGTTTATCACATTACAGAGCTGATTCGGCCAGTGCAAGAACTTTGGGAATTCTGTTACATGACTTGCAGGCTGTCTTTCAAGTTTAAACTGAAATTACAAATGAAACCTTCCTAGATCTAGAGCACTTTCCTTAAACATTATTTATTTTTCTTTTCTTTTTTTTTGTAACTGCATTTCAACTGACTTACAACTTAAATGCACATTCTCTTGGTTAATTTTGTTTGCGTATCATTTAATTTCACTGTTTATCTTGCTAATAATTTTAAATATGTATCACGTTATTTTTAAAAGGAAAACAAAAATGTTTTAAGAGTTTGTTTTATGTTACAAGTATAAAGACTCAAGAATTCAAGTCAGCACCCATTATCACTATGACTCCCCCTACAAAGAGTTACGCATGTTATTCAAGCCTTCAACTGAAGAATTTATACGTATTGTAAATATCATTCATTCAATCTAACTTAATTTTCTAATTTCAGTAAATTAAAGGTAAATGAAAACAGATGCCTGGTTCTCTTAATTGTTTTTAGATTCCAGTCCACACTTCTTATTCCTCCACACTCTTATTTTAATGCACATACAAGGGTTAGTTAGTACTGGCACAGTTCTGAGGGCCATCACTTGAGATCCTTAAGTTTCAAATTTATCTAACTCAACCAAATAAAGATGAGTCACTTACTGACTTCCAGTTTTATGAATACTGTTCCTTTCTAGATGAAGGAGGGACAGCACCCCTTAGAACTCATAAATTAGGCATGCGGAAGATGAGATCCATCCATTACCAGATTAGGAGGCGCCTGGAGATAGCTAAATCAATAATTTTATGATATTAACAACCAATTTACTATTTTATAGCATGTATTATCATTTTTTAGTAAAGTATCTTCTTCTAGATTAGTGTTGTCCAACAGAATATATTGTGAACTACGTTTCCTAGTAATCAGATTAAAAAATAAAACTGACTTTAATAATGTATTAACTGAATATATCCAAAATACTGTCATTAAACACATAATCAATATAAAAATTAGTGAGTTATTTTATTTTTTGGTACTAAGTCTTCAAACTCAAGTGCGTATTTTACACTTAACAGTATATCTCAATTCAGACTACTTATATTTCAACTGCTCAGTAGCTACATATGGCTCATGACTACCACACTGGCCTACCACAGAGATAGGAGGAGGGGGAATTAGCTGTTTTATTACGGTTGCACAGACTTGCTTTCAAATCTTAACTCCAATACTTTACTGGCCCTGTGGCAGTTTCCTCATTTAAAAAAATAATAAAATAATAATAAAAATAATACATCTCTCATAGGATTAAACAATATATAATGTCTAGAAAATACCTGGTGCCCTAGGACAGGGCACACAGAAAGCCCTCAATAAATACTATTATTATATATTTATATCCTCTAATACTACGCACAGTGTCTTCAACATGGTGGGTATTCAATAAATGTTTGCTGAAGGAAGAAAAATTAATTTGCATGACAAACCATTTTACCTGCTTCTTTTTAAAATACATAAATATCTCATAGAATGAAAACATTTTTTTGGACTGTTCACTACATTTTTTTAACACAGGAGATCTGTACAAAAGAGAAATGTACCATTTCATCTTCTGGACTGCTCAAGTATTTTATTTTCTTCCAACAAACAATGAATTATTATGCAACAATGCACTGTTAAGCATTCTTAGCAAGAGACTTCTTAAAAAGTGTTTTCCATAAATGGCAGTGCTATTTTACAGATAAGTGTTAATGATCTGCTGGAATACTGTTATCTCAAATTGGAATAAAAACACATCCCATTTCTGGGCTTTACTTGATGAATGAGCCAGGCGTGCATATAAGACCTGTTCTAATCTGCACTCTGAAAAAATTCTCAAACTGTCTACTTCAGTCAGTGCAACCCCCTTATTTTTTTAAATCATCTTTTTCAAAACCTATGCTTATGATTCTTTTGCACATGTTTTATATTTCTACAGATCACAGAATCAAGAAGTACCAGAGTTGGAAGAATTTTAAGAGTATTTTCCAAAGCATGTACCATGTAAGCAAGATGATGTCAGGTGGTATGTGTTAGTATTATAGATTTTAATTGTCTTTTTTTTGTTGTTTAATGTATATTTTCACTCCCCTCAAAAATTTCTGATTGTATGACACCAAGTGATCAACATATAATTGTTTCTTGATCACAATCTCATTTATCAAACCAACAGTAAGCAATGGTAATGTCTTAAAGTATTAGTGTTCTTCCACAAGGATAGGTGCATAACAGATCAATAATGCCGTGATTATGTGGTTAGACTGTTTCCAGCCACTGAGAG
The DNA here is from genome assembly GCF_040802235.1 of Manis javanica. NCBI lineage: Eukaryota > Metazoa > Chordata > Mammalia > Pholidota > Manidae > Manis > Manis javanica. The sequence goes on from NC_133172.1 coordinate 53,227,318, forward strand.
CACAAGAGGAAATTCCATGTTGGCTCAAACAAAACAATCATACTATATTCTAAGGCCAAAGTTAGAATTAATTCCTGTTTGCATTATTCATATCACTATCTCCCCTCATGAATAAATAAGGAACCAGGAGCTGGTATACATATAGATCCCAGAAATTATACAATATATACATACAGAGAATATATCCAGGAAACAACTCAAGTAGGTCAACTAACAATGATCTTAGAATTGTGCTATTACCCAAATCTCTCATTTAACATCTGAGGAAAATGAGACTCAGTGTAGTAAAATGACTTGCCCACAATCATACAATTAGTTAATGGCAGTGCCAGCTCTAGTCTGAGTTCACTTTTCCTGCTTTCCATGGATTCAACTCAAATAGTAGGGGAATATATCTAAATTCTTCCATTATGCTAGTACAAATTCTGCGTAAGGTGAGATGGGATTTGAAAATCTTTTCATTAAGCAGAAATTCTGCTTATGATGGATTACAGACTAGTAATGAAATTAACTTTGTCTAATAATGCTGGTCTGTCTGCCTGACAAAATTACTCCAATGCGGGCTCTCTTGTCCCCTCCTGGCGTGAGCCAGGAGCTCTATTCTTTCACTTTATTTCTAAATAAAAGCCTATACCTTGCTCTCCTAAAAAAAAAAAAAATTACTCCAATGCATAGGAGCCAATGCTACTCAATTGTTCTTCGTAGTGAAAAAAAGAGAACATTAATTGCAGGTAACCGTTCTCATTTTGTGTCCTTTTATGAAACCTGGGCATTTCAATACTCACATACTACTTTCCCACTATAGTCCTTGAAGTCAAAGAGAACTTGTAAATTTACCAGCTCTACCACTTAGGATATCACATTGGATACAAATTACTTCATCTCTCTGAATCAACTCTCAATTAAGATAGTAAGATAACACTATCCACCTCACAGGACTATCTAGAGTATTAAATGAGATAATACAGATAGTGCAGGACACTATACAGTTAAGTTAAAGGTTAACAGAGTAAGAAAAATGTCCATGTACGAGTTTGAAAGGTTTAAGGTTTGTAATGTCGACATGTTAATTCCTGTTCAACACATAATATAGCACATCTTAAATATTTACAAAGCATTCATTCTGTACATAGCTTAGAGATAGCAGTCCATAAATCTATAATCTGAAACTTAAATATCAAAAGAAGAAACAAATTCAGAAAAAATATTTCATGATTCATTTAAATACTAAAAAATAACACTTAGGTTCTAGTTTTATTTTTTTAAGTCCTTATCAGAGAAACAAGTTAAAGTACTTAAAAGTGAAATAACACAGTGTTTGGGAATTGCTTTAAAATATGCCAGTCTACCAACCCCTGTGCCAAAAATAAAGTGAAAGATAGCTGTAGCTGGGTGATGCATACATGGGTAGCCATCATACCTCTCTATTTGTGTACGTTTGAAATTTTCTGCATTAGGAAGTTCTGGTTTTTCTTAAATCTAACAAAAAAACACAAAAACTAAAAACAACTATGCATGTCACTAATAAATTTCTCCTAAGGAACCAATGTCTCTATCTGACACTTCTAACCCCAGGATACTTCTGGTCATTTTAGCCAAAACACATTAAGTGCTTTAAAATTATTCTCAACATAAAGCACTCTTAACTCATTACGAAATATGAACTAGAGAGCAGTACCTTCTTCTTTTGATACTATACTCATTCACCTAGTAGAAGAGCCCAAGGTGAATTTTTCTTTTCCCCTTAGACTTTCATATTTTTTGTAACTATAAAAACCAGAACTATAAACTAGTTCTATAAAACTAGAACTATAATATCTATCAGTTATGTATATACATACAATTAGGACAACTATTACACCTACTATTACAGAGGGCCCACTGGGTATACATGACTTTTTAAAAAGCATGACTCATCTGAAAGGGCTAAAAAAAAAAACAAAGAATCCCCCATATAACACATACCTTCAAAATAATGGCCAAGATGAGGAGGAAAAGTAGTGAACTATAGTCTATATGCAGTTTTACTACAGTTTTTTTACACATAGATTTTTAATTTGTTGGCATGTGATGCATTAAAGACAAAAGTATCAGTTGAAATTATTGAAAAGTAACCAGACACCTTTAAATAAATTTTGTGATTTATTACAAAATTTTGAACACCACACTAGAGAGAATCTTAAAATATTTGAACTTAAGACTTAACCCAACACTATATAATACTATACAAAAATGTTTATTATACTGCCATTTAAATACTCACATGCTTTTTTTCATAAGTCTAATAGCAAGTACACAGAGAATAATTCCCAAATGTGTATCCAAAGGGATAAAGAAGCACATGTTTACCTTCCTATCAAATAGTCCTACTTACCAAAAAACAAATACAAAACATATTCCATAATTTCACTTCAAATATGCTTAGCTAGTTTACTTAATTACACTATGCTCTTCCACACACATAAATCAGGTTTAACTAATTCTCAAACTTGGTGGAATAAAATTCCCTTTTACTGTCTTTAAAAAAAATAATAAAGTAGTTTAAAAATAGCTTCACCTCCTGAAGAATATACAGTTGTTCATGGTACTCTTCTCTCAATCTTTACACATATAAAATGAGAGGAAAATGAATTAAATAGTAAATTTGGAAGCACCTGTCCCCCAAAATACTCCCTCCCTCCAATTTACATGACACCTTTTCTTTCTCTGGAGCATAAAGCTAACTCCATTAGTTTACTCATCTTCAATCAGCTGACAATATTTACAGAGTCTCAGCACTATGGGTACTTGGAAAAGTCACAAAGAAAATACAGGACCTAATAACTATCCTCAAAGAGTTTAAATATCAACCCCAAAAAGGAAGAAAAAGTAGAACTGAAACAATATCCTTGCTGAGACTTACAGTCAAAGGTGGACCAGGGATTACATTTTCAAGATGGGTTCTTTACATTAAGTCATGAAAGATAAATACCTACTAAATTAAACAGACTCCGTAAGTGGTCAAATCTAAGTTGCTTATCGATTATCTACACTACTACAACTCCTACATGCATAACAAAAGAAGACTGCTCCTATAAGTGGAGGGTTTCCAAATGTCTCACGGGAAACAAAGAAAGAGACATGAACTCCTAGAATGGCCAATTTTTGCCACTTGCCCTAATAATGTCCTGTTTCTGCCACAAAACCACTAGCAAAGTGTTTGGTCACCAATAAAAGGATCTTCGTTTGAGGGAACAACACCTATATTATATCCTCAAAGACCAAATAGAAAATTCCAAAATGCTTGACAGAATTAAGAATCTCAGTTTTATCTATTAGAGGAGTAGCTGAAGAATAAAGAATAACAAGCAATTAACCTTTCCAGTTTTCAAGTTGTAGATGAGAAATCATCTAAGGCCCCACATTTCTGGTGGCCCTACCAACTTCCTTTCTTCTGTCTCCTGATAATGGAAGTCTTTTCCTCTTGTGAATTCCTCTGTATAGAATACTAGAGCAAACACTATAGAGGGATGAGGGGGGAAACTACCAATACTAGCAATTTTCTACAAGCCGGTGGTCTTCAAGACCCAAGACCATGAACACCCTAGACAATTCTGATGATACAGTTTTCCAGACAAAACTATCAGACAACAGCTTCATTCTGTCAACCTTTGGGCCTAATTCTATGTACCTAAACCTTTTAATAAAACAAAAAGTATCCCTACCAGATTTGCTGGCAAACTAATAACTGCCAAATATGCATCAAATATGCATTTATGTCTGCAGCATTAAATCTAGAGAAGAAATTCTGTCACTTAACTGAATCACATCAAATCTAGATTTCATTAAAAGGTACTGTTAAAATCATATACAGATGTCAGAAACCCAATCCACAAATACTGATTATGTATTACGGCTTCAAATGCCGGACCAACTTTTCAAGCCTTAGGGCTCTAAATCACTTGCAGTAATAGCTTAAACTTCTGATTCACTACAAATTGACCAAAATAAGTGACGGGAAAATATATACATATAAGCGTCAGCACCCTGTAGGTAATAAGAATTTGAGAATTACAAAAGAACGGGGTAAAGAGAATAAATTCAGCTGTGGACTACAACAAGCATCATATAGAACCCGAGTTACCTAAACAAACATTATCTACTGCCAATAAACAGGTCATTTTTATCGGCTTAAGTACGCCGACCATTTTTCAGGCTTAACAGGGTTGCTACAAGTTGTCCAAGTGGAAACGGATGGCAAAATACTAAGCAGGTCTTCGGCGAGGAGCCACTGTGCTTAGAGCGGCACACAAAAGCCCAGGGCAAACACCAACACGCTCAGGGCCTCCAGACCCCGGCGCTGGGGAGGGAAGGAGGGAGGGCGTGGGGTGGGGTGGGGTCCTCCCCACGGAATGCGCCGGGAACTGGGGAGCGAGCGCGGCAGCCGACCCGCACCCGAGGCTTCGAGGCCGGCGACACCCGCGGGCCCGCACCAGGCCTGGCCCTCCCGGCTCCGTCCCGCCTCCTCACCTCCCTCACGTCCTGCAGGCACTCGAGCACCGCCAGGTTGTTGCTCCAGGTGTGCTTCGGACACACACGGGTCACGTCCTCCCTGCAGAACTCCTCCTCCGCCAGCTTCCAGCCCCCGCCGGCGCCGCCGGGGCCCGCTCCTCCGCGCCGGGCCGGAGGCCCACCCGCCGGGAAAGGCGGCTGCGGCGGCTGCTGAGGCGGCTGCTGCTGGTGCTGAGATGACTGAGGCAGCTGGAGCAGCTGCTGACCCGCCGGCCCGCCGCCTCCAAAGCCGGCCCCCTGGCCCTGGCCCTGGCCGTGGCCGCCCTGGTTCAGGAGTTTCTGGGCCCCGGCCGCCACGAGCAGCAGCAGCTGCAGCGCCGCCGACAAGCGGAACATCCTCCGTACACGTCCACACGCCGCCATCTTGGGTTCGCGGCGAGCTCGACGCACCAGCCGGCGCCGCGTATTTAAATAAGGGGGCGTGTCCGTGGGCGGGGCCCACTCGCGGCCCTGCCGGCCGCCGCCGACCGGCGAGCTGAGCCCGGAGGTGCCCACGTTGGAAGGGCCCACGCCCTGGACCTTAGCCGGCTGGAAAGCGGCGCTTTGTCGCGCGAGTCGCTGGTGCTTCGTAAAAAGCCTTGGTAGGGCGGCTTTGCCCGATTGTCGTCACAGAAAAATAAGAAGTAATTGGGTTGCCACAACCAACATGGCCGATATTGTGAGTCGCTCGTTCAGTGACTTCAAAAACAAAAAACTTTATGTGTGTAGTGGTGAACTTTACACGATCGGGTGTATTCCGGAACCGAAAGAACCTCTTCTTGCACCTCTTCCTGCACTCGTCCACCTGCCTCCGTAGTCTTTCTTACCCAGAAAGAAGACAGCATTAAATAAGGGTTAAGAGCACGGGTTCCGGGATAAGAAAATGCCTGGTTATAATTCTTATTCTTAGGCAGACTAGGCAAGTCCTTCAACTTTTCTGAGCTTCATTCTTTTCGTCTGAAAAAAGAGGAGGAGCTCTAATGTAAAGCAGAATTGTGACGATTGGTAATAAAAATGAAAGTGGCTGGTCCACAATATAGAACTAAAAAAGTTATAGTCAATATTATAAATAAATTGTGGTAAACCAGAGCTTAAGCTCATGTTTAAAGGAGAAGAAAATAACAAAACACAACTTTGAGGCCTCTGTAAGAATATATAATTTATCCTCCGTTTGCCCCATGGTCCCAAGCACAGAAGCCGGTGAGAATTATGCCTGGGCTTGCCTGCGTCTTGACTGGGTTTACTCCGCCTTCTCTCTTAACATCCTGACCCTCCCCCAAAGCAGCAGGCCGAGCGGATCCACAATAAAAGGCACTACGCTGCTGCCCTCTGTCTCTCTCTCTGTCTGTCTCTCTCTGTCTGTGTTCCCCTGCTCTCCCTGCTCTCTCTCCCTCTCTCTGCTCTCTGCTCTCTCTGTCCCGCTGCTCTCGTCTCTTGCGTGGGCCCGTGTCTCCTGAGTCCTTCTGGGTAAGGAGGGTCGCAGCGTGGTGCCTTTTATTGTGGCGGATCCGCTCGGCCTGTTGCCTTGGGGGGGGGGTCGGGATGTTTAGAGATAAAGCGGGGTAAACCCAGTCAAGACGCAGGCAAGCCCAGGCGTAATTCTCACCGGCTTATGTGCTTGGGACCATGGGGCAAAAGGAGGATAAATTACTATATTCTTACAGCCTCAACACAGATTGAGTCTGCTTCAGTAACTATTCTGGCTGACTTGCAATGTAGCATCTTCAGCAGCACTTTAGGAAGAGATTGGTTGTTTCACTTTCACATCAGTGACCTCTCCTTTTCCTTAGGAGAGATGATCTCTTATCAAAATGTCTTCTTCACATCCATTGTGTCATTTGAGCCAAGAGTCAGGCCTCAGTTGGGTTCTGATTTAACTGAGGAATGGTACAGAGATGGTAACAGTTATGCACAGAGGGATTAAATGACTTGCCCAGGATGAACTGTGCCAAACTGGGACCAGAATTCCTGGGGCTTCCACTGCCCTGGTGCACTCTTATCCCAAAAATCTGTACAGATTTCTGTGCATGTTGGGACATGAGGGCAGCTTGGGGCATGGATCCCAGTTGTTAATGCATGTTCAAAAATGCAGCTTCTGCTGTCCTGACCCACAGCTGGGCAGTGAGGACCAGATCAGATATAACTAGAACCTGAGAAGTCAAGTGGGATTCAAGGACCCCACAAGGAACCCCTAAGACAGAATATTCTGGGGGTACAAACTGCCCACTGTGACTGACCACAAGCCTCTATCTCTGGGAATGAGGACATGTTGGCCTCTCCACCAACACTTACTCCTGCCACTGCCATAAAATGGTCCTGAGGATGTTGCTGCTGACTTTGAGCATTGACTAAGGCAGCCCAGGGTCACCAGATAAATGTACATGTTCGTTAACGATACATGGCATTGGTAAGTCTCAAGCAGACAGGCAAAAGACATCACCAGAAATTCTTGAAAAGTCACTAGGGGCCATTAATTTTCCATAATGGGTCTGAATGTGCTCAGACAACAAGTGGAAGATTATTTCCAGTCAGTTTAAGGCTAGAAGTTGATAATCTGCTAAAATAAACCAGCAGCTGCATCTCAGCCTGCACTGAGGAAATCCTACACCCAGCCACAGATTGCCTCTGGAGAGAGGGAGGAGTATACATACCTATCTTGAAATCACAGTGACCAAGAAGAAACAGAGAGAAATCTGGGAACCTGGCCAGCTTGGGCGGTGTCAGGCAAGTCTACACTCTACCAAAAGCACAAGCCTCCAAGCCAGTGGGAAGACTGCTGACCTCACCTGGGTCTCCTGGCCTCACTGAACTTTTCAGTATAAAATAGAGTATCTCTATCACAAACTAGGAACTCACTGTACCTGTTACAGTAACCTTTATTTCTTAATCCTCACTTCCCTTATTCATTCAATAGATACGTCGTGTTTGGTTTGGTTTGATATGCCAGGTGTTACTGAAGAACTGGTTTATATGAGAGAGAAACAATAAGAAAGTAAACAAAGAGCAAGATAATTTCAGACAGTGTAAGTGCTAGGAAAAAAAATAAAAGATACAGTGTGAGTGAGGTATAGAGGGACTTACATAAAGGCAGCTAGGAAAAGGCTTTCTGATTGATAACTGAACTAAGAACCAAGGGATTGTAAACCTGAGATTAACCATGTGAGAAACTGGATCCAAAGGGGCCTTAGTCCATTTGGGCTGCTCTAACAAAATGCCAGACTGGATGGCTTATAAATAATGGAAATTTATTTCTCACAGGTCTGGAGGCTGGATGTCTGAGATAACGGAGCCAGCATGGTTGGGTTCTGGCGAAGACTCTCATCTGGGCTGCAGATTGCAGCCTTCTTGCTCTGTCCCCACACAGTGGAAGGGGCTAGGGAGCTCTTTGGGGTTCCATATTAGAACACTAATCCCATTCATGAGGACTCCACTCTCATGACCTAAGCACCTCCAAAAGGCCCCATCTCCCTAATACCATCACACTGGCAATCAGTATTTCAACATAGGAATTTTAGGGGAGGATACATCATTTAGACCATAGCAGAAATGTCCTAAAAGCAGAGGGTAACAATAAATTCAAAACACTGACACGGGGATAAACATTCAAAATGAAAGCCCATGGGGCTGAAGTGAATTGAGAAAAGAGGGGAATAGAAGGAGTCAGAGAACTGGTCAAAGATCAGATCATATTCGGCCTTATATACACACGTAAGTGGTAAGGATTCTGATTCCTACCATGACTACAAATTTGTATTTCCACTGAAATAAAACCATACAAGCTAGACAAAATATACAAAATATCCTTGGAAGGGATTAGAAAATAAGCATAAAATAACCAATGCAGTCAGGAAATGAGGAGCTACAATCTTTGAAAAAAGGGAAGTACATAGGGGAGCTCCAGCCTCGATTTTTTTCTGAATGTACTGTCCAAGTTTTGGCTCAGAAGAATTGAGCCCATGCAGAAAACAGAAATCTTACTGGGCGAAAAACACACAGGTAGGATTCAGCGCCCCCAAAGTGGCTGGGACTTAAGGGCCTAAATACTGAAGAGAAGGAAACGACAAAGAGCCAAAAACCTGCACAGATTTCTCTAAAGTCACTGGCTGACTCCACTGTGCAAGCACAGGGTGAGACTCCAATAAACCTATTAAAAGACAATAGCTGACAGCAATAAACTGAGAGAAATTTCAGTGGCCCCGTAAGTGCTGGGAAATAAATAGAAGTTAGAGTCAAAACCTTGCTTACATATAGGGGCTTGGTAAACACCCTTGCTTCTAACTGAAGCCTCAGAAGAGCTATACCTTACAGGAATAAAGGCTGTGCCCCAGGAGAAAGGACAATATCCTAAAGACCTTACTCTAGGAAAAAAAAAAAGGCAAAACTACAACAGACTAATATTAATAAAGCTTAAAACATGGCTCAGTGGGGGATCAAAGTGACCCACCAGTATTGTCTACAAGAAAAAAACTTTTCTGGAGAAAGGTAACATCATTCAAAGCTTCTACAATTTTTAATTTGCACAATCCAGCATTGAATAAAAAATTATGAGGCATGTTAAAAACAAACTGGAACTGAACTAAATAACCAAAACCAAAAAGAAAAAAAAAAGTCAACAAAAACTCCATATGATTCAGATAACTGGACTATCAGATGGGAACTTTAAAGCAACTGTGACTATGGGGAAGGCAGACAGCACAGAGAAGACAAATAGTGACTCGATAGCATCTTATGTTGAAGGACAGTGACTGCAATGGGGCATGTGGGGGTACTTGATAATATGGGTGAATGTAGTAACCACAATGTTGCTCATGTGAAACCTTCATAAGATTTTATATCAATGATTCCTTAATAAAAATAATAATAAAAGAAATAACTGAATAATATGGTATAGACAGTAAAATAGGTGAAAATAGAGAATTTCAATTGATTCTATATGAATAATAAAACAGAGTCTAGAACTGATTTAAAATTGATTAGAAGACTTCATTAGCAGACCAGATGTCTTAATCTGTTTGGGCTAGTGTAATAGACCACAAATAGGGGACTTATAAAAAACTGCGGAAGTCTCACAGTTCTGGAAGTCCAAGATCAGTGTGCTGGCAGATTCAGTATTTGGTGAGAGCCTTGGCTCACAGACAGCTACCTTTTTGTTGTAACCTCACATGAAGGAAGGGCACCAGGAAAGAGACTCCGGAGTCTCTTATATGGGCACTCATCCCATTCACAAAGGCTCCATACTTATGACCTAGTCTGTGCTTCCTGTTGGATATTTTTTTACCTGTTCCCTTTCAGTAATTCTAATGCCATATCCAGTGCTATAGACAGTTTGTGTCCCCCTAAAATTCATATGCTGAAATTCTAACCACCTTTCAATTCTTAAAGATGGGGCCTTTGAGAGTTTATTAGGTCCCTAAAACCTCAACGTTTCTGAAGCCTCCCTAGGAAAATTATCCCCTTGAAAACATGTCATTTTTATATTCATTCGTTTATAGTTATTTTCCAAGCACCTGTTTCCTGCCTTGGGGATATAGCACTGTGATTTAGGAGAATCAGCCTAGACTGTTTGGGTTTCATTATCTACTCCATCATTTGCTTACTGGTGGATTATTCTGGGTTCTGTAAAATGCAATCGCCAGACAGGATTAGCCATAGAAGAGACTTATTAGGATGAAAACTTCCCAGGAATGGGCCAGAGTTACAGCATCTCTGCCACACCCGGAGTCATTGGCTGGGAGCAACCCTTGGGGAGTGTGGCCTTAGAGTGAATGGAATGATGGATTTTAAAAAACAGCAACTGGGATCATTGGTCAGTCATACTCCTCAGAGTTGGAGATGTAAGAGGCAAATTTCCATGAACACCTCATTCCACCCTGCTCCCGAGATTTATTTCTCCACACAAGTTTGGTGAGCAGCTGCTCCAGTTTCCATGGATCTCTTTCTGAGTGAAAAATTCAAGACAGGTTAGTGGGAGAAACTAATATCCATCATAGCAGGTGATCTCAGGGCTGCAACTGGTATTCATCCCCTCTTGAATTTCCATTCTGAATTTCCTTTACCCACAGCTAGTTATCTCAGAAGTTTCACTGGCTTACCTGGTGATGTGCCCCAGTCTTCATTCCTGTTTCCCCACATTGGCTCCTGGATCCATGTGTTCTTCCTATTGGGGACATAGCACCATATAGAAGTCTCTTATTTAACACTGCATCCTACAGAATGGCACCCCATTCTTTCAGAATATTGCATCTTGGCTAGTGCTTCAGCTGTGCCTGTAGGTCGTTACCAGTGTCCTGTTAGCTGGCTGCTTCTGAATGGTGTGGAACACAATATGACGCACAGATCCACGGTTGTGGGCCCACTTCTGCAATCTCTTCACTGTGAAGTGGGTGCCCTAGGTCAGATGCTATGTATACCACTCAATCAGGCATGACACTGGCTGAGGTTCTGAGAGCAAGAAAAGCAAATCCATACGCAGAATAAGTATCTGTCCCTATAAGGATGAACTACTGGCCTTTTCAGAAGTAAGGGGCCTATTGTAGCTGACTTGCCAGGAAGTAGCCATTTGGTATTCTCTGGGAACAGTGCTTATCAGAGACTCAGTGTTGGTCCCTATTGCTGACAGGTTGGACATTCAGAGGCAGCCTTAGGTAATGGGACTTTGGGCCCATGTGTAGCCTCCACCTCTGCAACCATGGTCGCTCAGTTCACGTGCCCAGCATATTAGGTCTTGCAGGGGCAGAAAGCTGACTAATGTCAATTGCCTACTTGGTTGTTCAGTGCCTCTTCCATGGTAGAGGCTTTCTGGTGGGTGGGCATTTTATGTGATAAAAAGTTCTTTACTTATTTTGCCTTCTCCTGTATGATTCTTCTATGTGCCTCTATCCCAGACCAGGCCATTGGATCATGACTAGGAATCTCTATATATTCTCACCTTAGACCACTTCTCCTTCCACACAGTGGAAAGACCAAAGGCACAGCTTGCAGTCCCATCCATTCATTGGGAATATTTTTCACTTTCCATCATCTTTGAGTCATACTTGCATTCTTTAGGTCTTTAATGATAGCACTAATCTCTATCATCCTCCATCCCCCAGTAAGACATTGCTTTTAATTTGCTAGCTTGGCCAGTGGTGGGTAGCAGATTCTAGTGTTTACATTGGTTTTTTCTGTCATAATTCTTACCCCATAGGTCAAAACCCTACAGTGGAGATTTTCTAGATCATCTTGTTATATATTTGGATACGGGGGAAATCACTGGATAGGTCCACATATCCAGCTGGGCCTCTGTGTGCCATACTTTAGCCAGGATGCCATTTATTACCTGGCCCTCAGAGGCCAGAGGACTATGATGATGCTTTCAGTCTGAATATCAATGTCAACTCAAACTGTGTCCTTAGGTTATTTCTTGCACCAGTGTATAGTCACCCAAGTAATTGGTTGTGTCTCTCTGGGGAAGGACTGAGGCAATCATTGTGATGGCATGGTGTTGTAAGGTCTTTAATCCTAGGCTCTCAGCTACTTATCCATCAATGGGTTCTGGATCTGAAAGTGGCTCTGGTCTCAAAACTTAACAAAGGAGTATGACTTATTGCAGATGACCATCCTAATTTAGCCTCTTGTTCCTCCATTCTTGTGGGTTTGTGTTATGGATGTAAAACACTCTTTTTGGCTGTGTCTATTTTGCCCTTAGGGATGCTACTTTTTAACCCTCTCCATAAGTCCCTGCTGGTCAAGATCCCTTGGTCACCTCTTCAATCTTGCTGGTAATAATGGTGATCTGGGATCTGGCAGTTAAGCATTGCCATCTGGTCTTAATTATTCTGGGGTTCCAATTATCCCCAAATTACTACCTGTTTTCTGGAACACTTCTGGACTACTTATGTTAGTGTAGATCTACCAGGAAGCAGGCAACAAAAGGTGATTAGCCATCAACAAGAAAAACAACCCAATTTAAAAATTAGCACAGGATTTGGATACATGTTTCTCCAAAGAAGATACACAAATGAGCACATGAAAAGATGCTGAACATCAGTAATCACTTGGGAGATGAAAATCGAAACTACAATGAGATACCACCTCACAACCATTAGGAAAGCTATTAAAAAAACCAAAAATAATGACTTAGGATATGAGATATTGGAACCCTTGTGCACTGGTAGTGGATATGTAAAATGGTACAACTGCTGTGGAAAAACTGCATGACAGTTACTCAAAAAATTAAAATCATATAACCTAGCAATTCCACTTCTGGGTATATACTCAAAAGAACTGAAATCAGGGTTTCAAAAAGATACCTGTACACCCATGTCCATAGTAACATTATTTACAGTAACTGAAATGTGGAAGCAATCCACTGACAGATGAATGCATAAGCAAAATATGGTATATACACACAATGGAATAGTATTATGTCTTCCAAAGAAATTCTGACATATGCTGCAATGTGTATGAACTTTGAGGACATTATGCTAAGTGAAGTAAGCCAGTCACAAAAAGACAAATACTGTATGATTTCACTTACATGAGGCAATTAGGGCAGTCAAATACAGAGACAAGAAAGTAGAATGGTAGTTGCCAGGGGCTGGAGGGAAGAATGGGGTGTTACTGTTTAATGGGTATAGAGTTCCAATTTCACAAGATGAAAAGTTGTGAACATTATAAATCTAATACCACTTAAATGTACACTTAAAAAGTGGTAAAGCTGGCAAATTTTGTGTTGAATGTATTTTACCACAACTTAAAAGACTGGGGGGAGAAAAGGAGGGGGGCTACTAGCTATGTAAGAAATTTATTAGCAGCAACACCTATAGGAAAAGGGGCCATCCATATGGTGCAGGTTGAAGTAGAAAGGGAGGAAAGAATGAATGGGTGGTTGGTTGGAAACAAGACCAAAGTCCAATTCTAAGAAGTTTGGCCAAGGCCTTTGAAGAGTCCTTAAACTAGTTGTCTGCCTGGAGTGGAACATATCCCAGAAATGGGCCTGCCTTAGTATCTCTGCTATTGGCTGGGAGCGACTTGTAAGTGTGGCCTTGCTGCAGACGCAGTAATGAATTTCAGACCTCAGCAGCTGGAATGGCAGTCAGTTATGTTCCCTATAGTCAAGAGATCTAAGAGGCTCACTTTCATGGCCACCACACCTGGGCATATTAACTTTTCTCAAAGTTCCCTTCATATAAAAGGTATATGACAGCATTAGGCACATACTCAGTAAATGTAAGCTATTATTATAGTTCTAAAATAAACTATTCTGTATATTTTTTAATTTAGGAAAAAACAAGTGACTTGCTATCAATGAGACTTAAGGGATGAAAAAATAATGTACTTCTAAGGCACCCGCAAATTATCTAGCTAAGAGACCTGAAGTTACCTGTCATAGAAACCTCAGTGACAGTCTAACCTGAGAATCTAAGACCCAAAGACAGAAACCCAGCATTCTAGAATTTGGATGTCCTGCCTGCCTTACAACAACCTGCCAAGTCACACAAACTGTGGTTCTTACTCTAAAGGAATTTCATGTTTTTTTTTATGTGTGTGGGCAGGGGTAGGGGGATAACCTTAATCAGAGAAATAAATGTTAGCATCTGATAATGTATTTGTTTCCTTTCCTCAACTCAGGCAGCAAGTGACTCACATGAGCTGAGTGAAGAGGCTTATTGTCTACCTAGTGATGTGAATTACTGTCACACTCTCCACCTCAACGGTCAGGATACCATCTTCATAAGGGGAACTGGGATCATGGCCAGTTTATCCATTGGGGTACAAATCAGGTGTCAGGACTTTCAGCAATTTCTCCTCTTCCGTTTTCCCCATCACTCTTTCTTATGTTAGGCCCTCATTCCTAGCTAACTGATGATCAATTCTTGGTACCGTGTTTAAGAGAATTGGAGCCACTCCAACACCCCCACCATACCTCAATTTCTGAGAATTTACCAGGCCTTCTGAAAGCATGGCTTTAACCTTAAGGTGGCATTTTAATCAGATGGCAGGGTCTATAGGTATGAGACAGACCTCAGCTTTGGAGTATGAAGGGACAGTATGACCATTTACATGGGGTCAGATACCAGAACAAGTGGCCCACCAAGCCCGCACTTTCATTAACAAAGTCTATCCAACTGTTGGCAACTCACACAGAGCTTTGCTTGGGAACAGAACCTCCAGGTCTTTTTACCCAAGCATTTAAGTGAAGTTCTTAACTTCATTTGTTTTCCTTTCAATGGGCAACATTTCCTTTAACCAAGCCCACACATTGTGTTGGCTTATTCAGCCAGCCCTGCACCTTGCTTTCTAGGACAGGACAGGGCAGCTCCACTACCTTCTTTCCCTCTTCAGCTGACCTGTGATAAGCACTGACCTGGGCGGTTCTAGTCCATGTGTAATGGGCTCTTCTACCGAACAATGGTGCTCCCTGCCTCAGCACCCAGAAATCTGAGACAAGTGAGGGCACTTGGAAGTGTGATGCATCACAATAATATGCATGACTCACTGCTTTATTTTCATTCTAAATGTATTAGGAAGTTCTGGGGAATCAGTGTACGCTCTTCTGGAGAGAGATATTAAGAGTGGAAACAAGCTTTCACCCAGGTTTCCCAACTCTCGCATAGCTGTTAATAATGGCAAGTATAAAATATAAAAAGAACATGTAACATTAAAGTGCCACCTAAATGTCTTTTTTAATAGGATTTTTAACCTGTTTCTTCCCCTGTAAATTGGAGTCACAATACTTATTCCATAGCATTGTTTAAAAAGTAATGTGTAGATACCCCAGCAGTTAACCTTGCTGTAATTTAGTTCCTGTTTAAGCTTAATCTATAGCTGAAACTAATCTAAGAGAGGATAATAGGTGCTGTGTCTTGGAATCTGGTGCAAGACATGAGCAATGTCACAAGGACTGCAAACAGTTCTCGCGATCCTTTCTGAGGCAAACCCAGATAAGGAACACACCGTGAGACTCAGGTGGCCAGATGACTTGGTGAAACATAAGAGAAACTTTAAAAGGTGATTAGTTTGCAATTGTTTAGCTTGAAAAAAAACTCATCATATAATCATTAATTGATGCCTGTCTTTTTACTTGCTGTAACTTAATAAAAGTGCAGGGGAGCGCTGACTTGTTGCTTAGTCTCCAAGGAAGTCTAAGCCCTCTGCAGTAAACATCATTCTGACTTGGTTCCTCATTTTCGTGGTCCCCGACTGCAACAGTTAATATATTAGGAAGGGGCTTTGTGAACTGTAAAGGGATAAACAAACATGAGATTTTTACCAACAAACAGAAATTGACTGATTATAAAGGACAAGGACACACAAATGTCTCTTTTCAGAATCTCACTTATAGCCAATCAGTGAGATGGGAAACAAAAAGAAGAGTACCAAAGAAAACTAATGTGTTGGGTTTCTTAGTAATTTGGGGCTTGCTTCTACCCCAGGACCTTTGTCACCTTTGTTGGAAATTGGATTCAGTCCTCCTGAAATCTAGTAAACTCCATTTGCTGTTCATATGGAATACATTTTCAGCCTTTCCAGTCTAATCCCAAACACCACGACTTCAGGAAATAGAAATTCCTGAACTAAATAAAACAAAGAAACTAAGGCAAGTGGCCAGAATTGTGATGAACAGGAGGAACAAAGGAGCCCACACTTGCCCAATGCGGCTGCTACTGTCAGAAGGGCAGCCAAAGACTAAAAGAAGCAAAAGGTAAGTCCTCCCCTCCTCCCATATTCTGGTCTTCCAGGTTCAAAGAAACTAACAGGAAGCTAGCACAATGCACATGAAGGGAGTTCAGGAAATATAGTTTGCAGGACTCAGACTCTTAGATCTGAGAGTAAACAGACAAATAACCAGTGTGGGAAAGTTCTTACGAGGCAAACACACAGCTTCCCATTAATAACAGCAAAATAGAATTGCCAGCTAGGGCCTCAACCACATCATCTATTTAAATAAGATGCTATCTTAAATAAGAACCAGGGAGCATTCTTGTGCAATGCAGACTCTGTTCTGCATGGTGGAGAAATATCCCTCTCCCAACCAGCAGATGTGCTTCTGCTTCTGGCAGTCAGAGACAAACGACACCAGGAGTCCATACACAAGGCAAATGCTTTATTTTAAAATGAACAGCAAAACATAAGACAAAAATATTAAAATACAGAACAGAGATCCCACTGTCCTGTTTTCAAAACAGGTACAAGGATACATATAACAAAATGCTTTAGGTCTGCTTAATTCCACACTCTCAAATGGGAAAATGACCTTAGTCACAGGGGTAAGTGAGCATGGTGCTACAGAGCCGGTGTCAAACAGGAGACCAGAGTCTTAGGTTCACAGATGCACACTTCTGCCAGGCTGAGGCAGATGATGTGGGGGCAGTTGGGGGAGAAGCCTTTTCCTTTGGAAAAATCAGTCGTCATCACATGAGTTTGCCCCTAAAACATCCAAATTTACTGGAGGAATGTAAGGACTGGTGAGACCTGAGATTCACTCAACTTCCCTGGTTGTCCTTTGGTTCCTACTCTTGAGGGAATCAATCAGCATCAGCTGAGTGTACTTCAGCACTCTACAGATCCTAACCTGCTGTGGGCTTTGCCCCCACCAAAGGCAAAGGGGGCCAGGGCCTGACTGCCTGCATCCTCTGACAATCTGCTGAAACCAGATGTATTCTGCTTTTTAATTCAAATCCGTTTCAGCCACTGAAGTTGTAAGCCTCGGCAGTCATTCTTATTCATCAACATATAGAAAGAATATTTCCTCTGAGAAAAGGGGGCTCTTTCCCAGGCCCAGGCAACTGGCTTTTTGAAAGATGCCTTTAAACAGAAGGCTACTCTTTAAAAGGCACAACTAGAACTTGTACGAAGTTCTGGGGAAATCTACTGCAATGACCTCTTGCTGGAGAGAATGACTGAAAACAGCACAGGAGTTGACAGGTCAGAACTGTTTTAAAATAAAAATGATAACATTTCTACAAAGTTATTTAAGAAAAATCACATTGTTAACTACTCTGTTCCCAAGAACAGGGCACTCACTGCCTACACCTTGAGGCATGTTCTGTAGTGGACAGTTGTTTAGGGAATAGCTTTAGGCAAAGCAAACAGATATAAACTAAATCCTCTATTAGAGAAAAGTACAGCTCCCAATGTTGGACAATCCAGGGTTGGAATGAAAGCTGGTGGGCATTTCCCTGAAATCCATATAGGTCTCCAACCACTACTATCTTCCTGAGAATAACTGTCTTAATAACAACACTTTTAGAAAGGGAGGCAAATCAGGTGAAATTGGAATCAAACATCAATTACACACAGGGAACATTTTACCTGGGAATTTCAACACACCCAAGACCCCTCACACTGACGGGTTGGCTTTACTTAGATGTGAACTCTTTCAAAATGGAAGAGACAAGCCCTTCTTCTGTTTCCAGCAGCACTCCAAGCAGCTTCTCTTTTGTAAGCCTCTTGGTTAGTCTGCTCCTGATTTCTGATGCTAGCTTGAAGAGACTCAAGTAACAGCTTTGATATATTGCTCACCTTTTCCTAGTGAGAGGGAAAAGGAGTAGTCCTCAAAGCACTGACTTATATAAAACCATCCTGAGATCCTAAGCTGAATAGAAAAAAATATCTTCGAACAACTGTTTTCTTTCCTTGGCTCCCACAATGTGATGAACTTATGTACCCAGTATTAGGAAAAGGTCTATAGCTTGTCAGTCACCTCC
Source organism: Manis javanica (assembly GCF_040802235.1). Classification (NCBI taxonomy): domain Eukaryota; kingdom Metazoa; phylum Chordata; class Mammalia; order Pholidota; family Manidae; genus Manis; species Manis javanica. The sequence continues at coordinate 53,245,539 of NC_133172.1, forward strand.
ATCACTGGGCTTGCTAGGAGGTGCTCTACTTGGAACACCTAGAACAATACCTGTTGCTGCCACAGAGCAAACCAGGTGTGCTCACCACACACGTCATCTGTGGGGATGAGACCAACTAACCAAAAGGTTGTTAGCCCACAAGGTCAGAAATAGATCAAACTCTTCTCCAGGTTCTACAGTGCCCTCTTGTGTTGAAATGAAGACTTCTGCCTCCATGCTGCATCCAGGCAGTACTAAGATGGTTAGTCCCTTCTGGGACTTAAATATTCCCAAGTCAGATAGCTCAAGTGACAAGATTACGCTTGGTGTACATTCATATCCTAAATGACTCCTGGAAGAACACTCAGTTCCAGCAGAAAGTCTGATGAAAATTACAGCTTCTCAAGAAAGCTTTTAACCCAATAAATGGATAATGTAGATAGAATACCAGTTACTTACTCTGTTGATGGACACAGCACATACACAGTCTGTAATGTTTTAGTGACCTGCAGTCCTAGAATCGGACTAACCCAAAGTAACCATCATCCCAAAGTTCTATGCACAGACAACAGCAGAGATCTTGTTCAGGGCTGCTAGGTGCTAGCAAACAACACTTGACATTAACCAGCAGCACCTGATAAAAATGTCAAGACCACATTCATTCCCACTTATAGATATGGACCATCTTCTCTGTTAAGGTAGCCAGGTAGTTGTTATGGTTCACCTCAAAAGGGCAGATGTCCAAGACAGGCTGATGAGCCTGAAGATCCTGCAGCAATGAGCCACTGCCAGCATCCCACAGCTAAAGAAGACAAGCAGAGGTAAAGGTCAGGAGTCATTCAATTCGGCTAGAGGACTTGCTTTCTTTACCATCAAACAACTCTGAAAAGAGCTTCAGAGAGAGTACTGCCTGGGGAGGAAAACAGACTGTCTCTAATCTTCACAAAGTTGCACAGAAAGCTGGCATTTCTGATACCATTTGGGTATGGCCTCACCTACTGCAATCAGCAATGAGTCTATCTGTGAGTGTATCTGAAAACAAGCTTAGCATTCATCCCTTCAATCATTGTGCCTGGCACTCACCTAGGGACAGAAGGGTCAACAAGACAAGAAATCCCTGTTCCTGCCCTCATGGAACCTATCTTCTAACGGGTGTTTTCTTTTCCTTTTAAAAAACCTTTTATCATGAAAAAAAATTTTTTAAGTAATAAAAAGTAGTAAAGTACAATAAGCTACCCACATCACCCTGATTATTAAACTTTTACATGTTTTATTGATTCTACTTCTTTTCCAACTGCATGTCATTTTACCCATATATGCTTAATTATGCATCTCTAAAAAAAGACATTTTTTTATACTTCAATGTCATCATGTCCAATAAAATGAATAATATCATAGTATTCTTTAACACCTAATGCATATTCAAGATTTTCTGATGGTCTCTTTTTACATTTGGCTTGTTTGAATCAGGATTCAAGTAAGGCCTACATTACATCTGGTAAATTTTAGTAAGTCTCTTTTCATCTACAGCACATCCAAACTCCCACTTTCTTTTTTCTGTCATTGACTTGCTGTAGCTCTGTCAGTCGTCCTACATAACATCCACAACCTAGATTTGTCTGTCTGCTTTTTGTGCTATTTAACTTCTTCCTCTATCCACTGCAGTGCCAGTAAATGACAGTTAGCATTAGACTCCATAGTGGTGTTATCTAATTGATGGCCACTAGCCATACAGCCTATTTATATTTAAATTAAAATCTAAAAATAAACTTCTTCATTCACACCAACCATATTTCAAATGCTTGTGTGGCCAGTGAATGCTCTAATGCTTGATGAGATTCAAGTTCAAGTACATTCTCAGAAGGTGCTGTGTGCTTCAGTACCTTACATCAAGAGGCAAATTATTTTTTGTCAACCCATTGACGTTAACAGTGATCAATGTGCTCAGATGTGATATGATGACCACTCTACTGTAAAACTCCCCATCAATCTTTCACCTGTTAGTTTCATCCTGAACTGATGAAGCTGATGCCTGAATGAATTATTTTATAAGGGTTTCATCAGTACTGCTTTTTTTTTCTTAAGGTTTACAACATGGTTCATGGTACACTATAGCTCAAGTAAAAAGAATGAGGTGAATTTACAGATACTGAAATGGAAAGATATCCAAGATAGGAAGTTAAATGGGAAAAGGGCAAATAACAGTAGGCAAAGTGTGACTCGTGTAAAAAAATAAACCACCATACATATACAGGCATATAATATGCAATAATGAAAAACTTTGGCTTTTGTTTCATATACTTGTGTATAAAAAATAATCTCACCAGGGCAGAATTTGATGCTTCATCCCCGGTACACACTAGGATTCTGCCATCATTATCTGGGTTTTGGAAAATGGCACTTTTGGTCAGCAGTTTGCAAGTGGGTCCCCCAAGAAATGTCTGTACAGGATGGCAGGAGCAGGCTGGCTCTCCAGTGTCATTCAGCTTGTAGGACATCTCCATCAACACACTTCGTAAGGTGCTGTGATTTTTATCTACGGGATACAGAAACCACCCATGGGGGTGGTCCAAAGAAATTAACCAAGTACCTGAACTTCAGATGCTTACCACTGAGTGGAAAAGCCACAATTTTTTTCTTTTCTTTTGGTATCATTAATATACGATTACATGAGCAACATTGTGGTTACTAGATTCTCCCCATTATCAAGTCCCTGCCACATACCCCATTACAGTCACTGTCCATCACAGTAGTAACAGAAAAGCCACAATTTTTAAGCCATCAAGAACACTACAAAGCAAAGGAGTACCAACAACAAACTAACAGCACAGGTGAAATCCAGACCCTAAAACAATCCTGAGAATAAAATCCATGTATCCTGCTGCCAGACCTCTGTGTGGGTTGATATCTTCCTTAAGAATTCTGACTACATGTTTCTTTTCTTCTCCCCAGTGAGGGCCCCATTAATCCCTGGAAATGTACACTTTCATAAGTGAAAGCAGAAGGGGAAACATGTCCCGGTGATTCTGCTGGGAGGTAAACAAAAGCTACGGAACAAAATGGGACCTGTAAGCTTTCTACAAGTTACAGCCTTAGAGGTGGAGGACCTATGAGAAGGCTAAGAACCAAAAAGGTAAAAAAAATCTGCTGAGGCAGCTTCTCACCTCAAACAAATCTTAAACCTAGCAGAAGTATGGGCACTCAGAGGACTCTGATGAAACACCGGCCTAGGTTCATACTTTTCATGTTAGAAAGGACCTGTGAACTTAAGCACAGTTGGCTGTCCCGGTTCACTCCCGGTTCTGGAAGCAATTGAATTCAGCTTCGTAGGCCCACACAACCTGGTTGTTCATCTACTCTCTACTTACCTTTGTTGGTCTCACATGAGGAGAGACCCTGTTCTGGGCCCTTCATCTAAGCCTTTCTCTTAAGTGAAGTAAGGAGCAGGTAGAAGACATGAAACTCATTCAAGGGTAGCTCATGGCCTCAACAGAAGGTCTTCTCATTCCATCACTGCTTTCAGTCATGGGGGCTCCTGAAGTGGCTTATTCATTTCAGGGAGTACCCGGCAAAATCTGTCCCAGTTCACACAAGTGAGGAGCAGAGGCAGGCTCTATGGAGGAACAGGGGCCACCACCCACTGGAGTAGCAAGAGCTATCAGACTGTGAGGAGCTTAGTAGTGCCACCTGAATGAATGGTAGGACAAGTTCTCCTTTCCTCTCCCTCTACCAATATGCTCCCCGTAAGAAACACAGGAGAGCTTGCAAGGACATCCCAACACCTACCAGGCCTATAGGTCACAAGACAATGCCGGGTGCTGCTCTCGGTCTGAAAGTCAATGCAGCCCCCTGGCTCCACAGGCAGCACATGAGGCCAATGAGAAAAGCCCATTTTCAGCTCCCAGAAGGAAGCATTCTCCAAGGTTCCAGCCAATACTCCACCATATGGAAACACAGCAGAGGCAGCTCTGGGTATGTACGACAAGGATACCAGTGGGCATCTGAAGGGAATCAAAGGAAACATGTCTTACACTCCAGTGCTTGGACTGCTCCATGAGCCCTTAAACACATTCCTACCCCTCTACAGAAAAAGCTAAAAACCTTCTGTGGGTTCCTATCCTCTGACATCTGATAACAACTATCAACTTACTATGTAGAAACAAAAGCATGCATATCATCTCCTGCATCCAATTTCAAAAGAGACACCCCATGTTCTAAAAGCAATAAAAAAACTGACTATGAAATGTAACAGTACAAGATCACAATCACAAGGAAGCTTAGCTGGTGTGAAGCTTCTGGAAACGGGGTTAGCCATGTACAGAAGAAAAGTCAGGAAGGAAAACACAGCTTACACAACTAATAAAAAAGTGCTTCCAAAGTGTAGTTGACAGATCCTTCACAGTGTAAAGCAATTACATTTTTAAAAAATTTTGGTATCATTAATCTACAATTACATGCAGAACATTAGGTTCCCCCCTTCACCAAGTCCCCCCCACAAACCCCATTACAGTCACTGTCCATCTGCGTAGTAAGATGCTGTAGAATCACTACTTGTCTTCTCTGTGTTGCACAGCCCTCCCCGTGCCTCCCCCACTTATACATGCAAATCGTAATGCCTCCTCCCCATCCCTCCCTTCCCACCCACCATCCACAGTCCCTTTCCCCAGGGTAACTGTTAGTCCATTCTTGGGTTTCGTGATTCTGCTGCTGTTTTATTCCTTCATGTTTTAATTTGTTCTTATACTCCACATATGAGTGAAATCATTTGGTACTTGTCTTTCTCTGCCTGGCTTATTTCACTGAGCATATTACCCTCTTAGCTCCATTCATATTGCTGCAAATGGTAGGATTTGTTTTCTTCTTGTGGCTGAATAATATTCCATTGTGTATATGTACATCTTCTTTATCCATTGATCTTCTGATGAACACTTAGGCTGCTTCCATTTCTTGGCTACTGTAAATAGTGCTGCAATAAACATAGGGATGCATATGTCTTTTTCAAACTGGGCTCCTACATTCTTAGGGTAAATTCCTAGGAGTGGAGTTCCTGGGTCAAATGGTATTTCTATTTTGAGTTTTTTGAGGAACCTCCATACTGCTTTCCACAATGGCTGAACTAATTTACATTCCCACCAGAAGGGTGGGAGGGTTCCCCTTTCTCCACAACCTCGCCAACATTTGTTGTTGTTTGTCTTCTGGATGGTGGCGATCCTTACTGGTGTGAGGTGATATCTCATTGTGGTTTTAATTTGCATTTCTCTGATGACTAGCGATGTGGAGCATTTTTTCATGTCTGTTGGCCATCTGAATTTCTTCTTTGGAGAACTGTCTGTTCAGCTCCTCTGCCCATTTATTAATTGGATTATTTGCTTTTTGTTTGTTGAGGTGCATGAGCTCTTTATATATTTTGGATGTGAAGCCTTTATCAGATCGGTCATTTATGAATATATTCTCCCATACTGTAGGATGCCTTTTTGTTCTATTGATGGTGTCTTTTGCTGTACAGAAGCTTTTCAGCTTGATATAGTCCCACTTGTTCATTTTTGCTTTTGTTTCCCTTGCCTGGGGAGTTATGTTCATGAAGTCGCTCATGTTTATGTCCAAGAGATTTTTGCCTATGTTTTTTCCTGAGTTTTATGGTTTCATGACTTACATTCAGGTCTTTGATCCACTTCGAATTTACTTTTGTGTATGGGGTTAGACAATGATCCAGTTTCATTCTCTTACATGTAGCTGTCCAGTTTTGCCAACACCAACTATTGAAGAGGCTATCATTTCCCCATTGTATGTCCATGGCTCCTTGATCGTATATTAATTGACCATATATGTTTGGGTTAATGTCTGGAGTCTCTATTCTGTTTCACTGGTCTGGGCGTCTATTCTTGTGCCAGTACCAAATTGTCTTGATTACTGTGTCTTTGTAGTAGAGCTTGAAGTTGGGGAGTGAGATCCCCCCCACTTTATTCTTCCTTCTCAGGATTGCTTTGGCTCTTCGGGTTCTTTGGTGTTTCCATATGAATTTTTGAATTATTTGTTTCAGGTTGTTGAAGAATGTTGTTGGTAATTTGATAGGGATTGCACTGAATCAGTAGATTGCTTTGGGCAGGATGGCCATTTTGACAATATCAATTCTTCCTAGCCAAGAGCATGGGATGCGTTTCCATTTGTTAGTGTCTTCTTTAATTTCTCTGAAGAGTGTCTTATAGTTTTCAGGGTATAGGTCTTTCATTTCCTTGGTTAGGTTTATTCCTAGGTATTTTATTCTTTTTGATGCAATTGTGAATGGAATTGTTTTCCTGATTTCTCTTTCTGTTAGTTCATTGTTGGTGTATAGGAAAGCCACAGATTTCTGTGTATTAATTTTGTATTCTGCAACTTTGCTGAATTCAGATATTCGTTCTACTAGTTTTTGAGTGGAGTATTTAGGGTATTTTATGTACAATATCATGTCATCTGGAAACAGGGACAGTTTAACTTCTTCTTTACCAATCTGGATTCCTTGTATTTCTTTGTTTTGTCTGATTGCTGTGGCTAGGACCCCCAGTACTATGTTGTACAGAAGTGGGGAGAGTGGGCATTTGTGTCTTATTACCGATCTTAGAGGAAAAGCTTTCAGCTTCTCGCTGTTCAGTATGATGTTGGCTGTGGGTTTATCACATATGGCCTTTATTATGTTGAGGTACTTGCCCTCTATGCCCATTTTGTTGAGAGTTTATATCATGAATGGATGTTGAATTTTGTCGAATGCTTTTTCAGCATCTATGGAGATGATCATGTGATTTTTGTCCTTTATTTTGTTTAGGTGGTGGATGATGTTGATGGATTTTCGAATGTTGTACCATCCTTGCATCCCTGAGATGAATCCCACTTGGTCATGGTGTATGATCCTTTTGATGTATTTTTGAATTTGGTTTGCTAATATTTTGTTGAGTATTTTTGCATCTATGTTCATCAAGGATATTGGTCTGTAATTTTCTTTTTTGGTGGGGTCTTTGCCTGGTTTTGGTATTAGGGTGATGTTGGCTTCATAGAATGAGTTTGGGAGTATTCCTTCTTCTTCTATTTTTTGGAAAACTTTAAAGAGAATGGGTATTATGTCTTCTCTGTATGTCTGATAAAATTCCGAAGTAAATCGTCTGGCCCGGGGGGGTTTTGCTCTTGGGTAGTTTTTTGATTACTGCTTCAATTTCGTTACTGGTAATTGGTCTGTTTAGATTTTCTTTTTCTTCCTTGGTCAGTCTTGGGAGGTTGTATTTTTCTAGGAAGTTGTCCATTTCTTCTAGGTTTTCCAGCTTGTTAGCATGCAAGTTTTCATAGTATTCTCTAATAATTCTTTGTATTTCTGTGGTGTCCATCGTGATTTTTCCTTTCTTGTTTCTGATTCTGTTGATGTGTGCGGATTCTCTTTAAGTATGGCTAGAGGCTTATCTATTTTATTTTCTCAAAGAACTAGCTCTTGGTTTCACTGATTTTTTTCTATTGTTTCATTCTTCTCAATTTTATTTATTTCTTCTCTGATCTTTATTATGTCTCTCCTTCTGCCGACTTTAGGCCTCATTGGTTCTTCTTTTTCCAATTTTGATAACTGTGACTTTAGACTATTCATTTGGGATTGTTCTTCCTTCTTTAAGTGTGCCTGGATTGTTATATACTTTCCTCTTAAATCTGCTTTCGCTGCGTCCCACAGAAGTTGGGGCTTTGTGTTGTTGTCATTTGTTTCCATATATTGCTTGATCTTTATTCTAATTTGGTCATTGGTCCATTGATTATTTAGGAGCATGTTGTTAAGCTTCCATGTGTTTGTGAGTCTTTTTGCTTTCTTTGTACAATTTATTTCTAGTTTTATACCTTTGTGGTCTGAGAAGTTGGTTGGTAGAATTTCACTCTTTTTGAATTTACTGAGGCTCTTTTTGTGGCATAGTATGTGGTCTATTCTGGAGAATGTTCCATGTGCACTTGAGAAGAATGTGTATCCTGCTGCTTTTGGGTGTAGACAGCAATTACATTTTAATTAAAAAACAGGATGGTTTCTTTAGAGAGTTTCTAAATCTCTTTCTATAAACATATGACCAGGACTACATGCTAAGAATTCTCTCCAAAATATTAGCCTGCAAATTATAATCTCAAGAACTCATTCCCACATAAATCGCCAAAGGGATCCCTTTGGCTGATTTAATTTCCTGTCACTATGCAGCCAGCCAAAGAAAACTAAAACAAAAATGAGTAACACATAAAAGCATTCTTTCCTTGCTCTTTTTTTGTCTATTCTATATCCCTCTACATTAATAGCAGATAACCTTGTTTTCCTGGAGTTCACATTTGTATAAATTTACATCAGTCATCTTCAGGCCTATAGACCACATCAGAGAAGTATGATTTCACCCCACCCAAATGAAAAGAAAACCTCAAAGTGCTGAGCCTAAGTTTCAGTAATTACTACAGTGATATTTTTATTTTAGGTCCCCATGCTTCCCCTTACACATATTCAAATTGGAAGTGGAAATTCTCTTTTGAAGTACTTCTCATTTTGGCCTATGTCATAGATGCCACTCTCCTTTCCAAACTTTATACCTCCAGGAGAATAACACACCCAAATGGTACTCAATATATTCTGAACAGCTGGTAGCCACTTACCCTCAGAACTTGGGCTGAATTAACAAACCTAATTCTATAACTGGATTATAAATGATAAATCATAGTAATATGGTATCTTCAGACCAAGTCGGTTTAGCTATCAATTAGGGAAGTTAAATCCTTTTTTATTGGCCTACGCTTTGATCTCTTCCTTTAAGTTAGGCATGTGGCCATTAAAGCAAGTGTATCTTAAGAGACCGGGAAACATGACCAAGAAATGTTGCTTGTATGTAGTGGAACTGGGTTCTGAATATAGATCTAACTTCGTTTTGCTATGATGGGTGACAAGTGACTATATAAACCTTACACCAGAGCTTCCTACTATGTGAAATGTAATGAATACAAATTGTAAGGATGTTACTGATTCTGAAGTGAGAATAGATCAGTGGACTCACAGAACTGCCCTTTACAAGGGATTTTTGACTGAGAAACACTCTCAAAAGACAGTTAATACAGTAACAGTCTAAGAGAAAGCTGTTACCTACAGGAAAAAACGTGAGTGGCTCTCTACCTGGCTTTCTGAGGTACTAACTCCTGGATATGACTGCTTGTGTATCGAAGGTCATACACCAGGATTGAACCGTTGACCAGTCCAGCATAAATGTAATTGTTTTCATCAAGACACCAGCAGCAGCTCCAGACAGGACGTCCAGCGTCGTAAGTCTGCACCACTGTATTTGTTTCCAGGCTGTGGAGATGCAAGAGACTTTTACAACTATGCATTAAGAAAAATCAAAGATGCAAAGATTATAGTTTCAATGCTTATCTTTTAAGAACATGCCCCCACGGACTTGAACTATTTCCAGTTTTCTCTAGTGAATGCCCAGATAACTTCTTTTAATTCCAAAGTATTTGTTTTGGGGACATAGGTTTTCCTCTTGAAATGTAAGGCAGTAAAAGAATTAAGTTAAAGGGCCATTTAAACACTGTATTTCCAACCCTTCCCATTACTTTCTCCAAAGTTACCAATTAAACAGGTAATCAATATTCAATGTCAAAAAATTAGAAGATATGTGAGAACAGTAAGTTATAATCTATCATCCAAAGGTAGTCATTAATAACATTTTGGTATTTACTATTTTTTCCCCACCCCCTCCTCTATAAAAAATCATGGCATATACATACCACAAAAAACATAGTGGTAAATTGAGATTCAGGGCAAAACTAAGTTGCAGCATTCTAGAGAAGACAAAAGGCGTATCAGGCCTGACAGTACTATCATAATGTCCCTCAGATTTCATGGCAGAAACAGGAAACCAACTATCAACATCTGATCAGAACTATATTCTAAAAGATAAAGTCAAGGAGCACACTAAGACCTGGTTCATGGCACTCAGAGCATGTGAGAGATAGTATAGTAGCTGAGGGTCACTGATGAGGGACATTATCATGGCCCTCCAGGAAAGTAAGTTCTGGTGAGCATTTTTGTTAAGCAGAATGATTCAGGTAACAGATTAGAAGCAAACAGTCCCAAGCTGGTACGGTGATTTCATTGGGCTAGGGATCAAAGTACCCTCCATAAGGATATTCTATCATTTCTAGGGTGTTACTCTCATCTGCATGGCTTAAGATCTATTGTGTATAATTTTAAAGAAATGGAACACTATATATACTGTTTTGTGACCTACTGTCTTCTTTTAAAACAAACAAACAAACAAATTCGATGAACCAGGATTTCAGTACACAATGCCTCAGGCCCATTCCTCCATAAAGCAATCTAAAGCTATCATAATGCAGATGCTAATTTCCATGCTGTTAAACACTAAATAGCCCAGACCCCATCTTTCTACCCGAAGCACTCACCTGGTCAATTTAATAGTGCTGTCCAAGGAAGCAGAGAGCAGTAAGCCTTTGGGCTGACTGCTGAAAGCCAGTCCACGGATCTGTTTGCTATGCATGGCAATGTACTGACTGCTTTTCATGTTGGCAGTACTTAACATCTTAACACCAAAGCCTGCCAAAGGTAAGAGAGTGTAAAAGAGATCACTGAAAGTTAAATTAGGGCAAAACTACCTTTTCAAGTAGTTCCTTTGTTCATCTTTCTAGGCATTTAAGTCCCTGGAAAACAGCTGATGAAATAAAGAAAATAAAAATTTCCTAGGGCTACAATTTATTTTAAAAAATATATTCCATTCCAAATGTCTGTCAACAGGTGAGTGGATAAGCCACACGATATGTGGATATATATATATATGTATGTGTGTGTATATACACACACACAATGGAATACTACCCAGCAGTAAAAGGGAATGAACTACTGATAAACACAATATGGAGGAATCCCAGAAAACTTACACTAAAAGAAGCCAATAAGAGGAACACTGTAATTCCATGATCAAAAGTAAAATACTTTTAAATTATAAAAAATGACACAAAATTCTCTAAATGTAAACTAATATACAATAACAGATAGTAGACCAGTGGTTGTCTGGGAATGGGAAAGGAGGGACAGGTGGGAGACGGATTACAAAAGGGCATAAGAAAATGGGCTAACAGATATGTTCTTTATCTTGACTCCATGTGGTGATGGCTTCAGTGGTGTATTCATCTATGAAAACTCATCAAACTGCATACTTTAAATATGTATAATTTATTATAGGTCAATTATACTTTAAAAAAGCTGTTAAGAGAGAGACTATTCCACTTGAACCACAGAACTGAAGACACAGAAGAGACAGTGAACAATAAATAATGGAGGTAATTTCTCTATCAGGTGGACAACATATACTACATTTGTCTGAAATGGAATGAAAACAGATGATACCTCAAGTATTCTAATCAATGTATATTATTCCAGGAGGGGGAAAAAACCCCAAAATGTGTCCTTTTTAATTTGTCACTCTTTTCTCTTGCTAGACTATGATAATGTATCTATTTCTACTAAGTATCTATTATTATTTGAATTATAAACAACAGAATTTGTCAAATCCTAGATTTAAGAAGCCTGGAATCATACTCAGCTTACCTAGGGAACCAAGTGAGAAAAGTTAGTGTTTTTCCTGAAATAGAACTAGGAGTCAGAGACAAACAGGGAAACTAAAGGCTTTAAATTAACAAAGAACACGAATACTTGCAAGCTTACCATCAAGGAAATAAGGAGCACCAGCTGGCTATCGAGAGTTAGCTACACAGAGTGGAATAGAAGCATTAAGAAAAAAGGAACAGATCATACCCAATTGGGGAAGAATTAAAAAAAATACTATTTTCCCCATTTGTGGGGAGGGTTTTAGTTTGTGATAAATCTTTCCAATAAAAATTTCCATGGGACATATGAATATTACAAATAATTCTTTTGCTTTCCCCTCAATGGGAGCTTCTCTCAGTACAGCTAACACCAGTGAATAGAAAAAAAAGAAAATTTACAGCTTTCACTCCTAATCCTGTGTGTGTGTATATATATATATAAGTTTGAGGGGGACACAGTTTTGAAGTATTTGAATGGAATTTCTAAGTGGGGAAACAGGAAATCAGGCTCCAATGAAGGGACTTGAGAGTTGGCAGGAATCATAGCTCAAGACAGTATAAAGAAACAACTACAACATGTAGGAATTAATTAGGCCTGTGAGGAGATTGGTATTCAACATCAACACAATTTAAAATGAAACTTAAAAAGCACAAAGTATGAGAAAATTAGTGTAGTATTAACAAAATAATCTATGTATTCCAATTCTTTTCCTTGAAATCTGTCACTTTGAACACTACTGAAAATAAGGACTAAATCTTGTTTCAACTTGACTTGGCCCTCCTAGAGTTAGTTTTTAAAAATATTTCCAGTCTGAAATAAATCTGTAACTTTAAGGGACATAGAAGAAGTGGTGCCCTCTGTGTGATCCACACTTCAAGGACCTCATTTCTCTCACTTTACCATGGTTATCAGTATTTCTAACCTCTTGGCAAACAAACGTACAGAATGAAGTCAACAGACACCAAGTTATAGCACCTGAAAATATCTGAATTAACAGGGAACTGACTAGGAAAAGGTGATTTGGTGGGTGTGGTGAGTTCACCTACTAATGAGTCCTGGATTCTCAAAAAAAGGGGGGGAAAAATACATGAAGTTCTACAATGAACATGAAAGCACAGGTTCTGGACTGTTCACCTGGAAGGAAGGAGGCCTCAGGAGAAGGCTGAGACACCACCAGGCAGTTCAGAGCATCACAGTATGCCATGATGCGGCAGTTTCCTGTCTTAGACACGGTGAAGGTCTTCTGGAAATGATACTTGTGCTGGGCCTGGCTGGAGGGCAGGTAGCTTCGACTACGTGCTTGGGAGCCCCCAGGTTGCTGTGAAATCTGTTGCTGATGCTGCTGCACAAGTTGTTGCAAGTCCTAAAATGAAAAAGATTTTGTAAACGTGACGTTTTTCATTTGATATTCCCCTTGTGCAGTTTCTTGATTTAATACAAGGAGATTTCCTATCCAGTACATGAAAATATTAACAATAATTCTAGAGAACTGCTATTTTCACTAGTTCAATAAGCAATTGAAATGCAGCAGAGAATCATAAAATAGTAGTGCTGGAAGTCTTTAATGGCTTTTCTGTCTAAAGCCCCTCATTTTACTGGTAGATTCAGAGAGGTGAAATAATTTAACAAGTTGGAATTATAAGCAGGCGTTTAATTTTTTAAAAATTCAGACTGCAGTAGAATTTATTCTTAAGTGTATAAGCTTCAAACACTCTAATAAAAGTTAATTATATTGCTTTCCTGAAAAACTTGCTAAATCTTATTTGTTTGTGAGACGTACTTGAGTAATATATGGATTGCTTTTCAATTCCTATCCCAAACTTCTTTGGGTTAGAAAGGACAAACTTACCTGGACACAACTGTGAAGCCTAGTGCATTCATCAGAGAGGACTTGAAGTTGGAGCCGGCACTGTGCTGATTCTAACTCGGCCTGCTTCCTTAGGATCTGCTCCTTCAGTAAGGAACTAGAGGGATAAGTCAGCAACAAGTGGAGATTCGGACGGCTACAGAAGAATTCTGATCTAGACAGCATAGTAAGTTCATGCTATGATACACATACTTAGCTGTAAATATGTCATGACAATGAGTAAAATACAACAAGCGAAAAAAATCTCTCAAGTCCAGAAACAGCACAGAAAAGTAGCACGCAGAGCTGAACTTTTAAGTCTTTTGGGCTTCAGTAGTAAAGTAGGTAGTAATGGCCAAGAGTTTGACTCCTACTAGGGAATGGGGACTAAAAATGCAAAAAATGCAAAATGAGAAAACAGAGCCAAGTTCACTGCTTGAGTTAGGACCAAATTATGAGTAAAGTGACAGGTCAAAAGATCAAGATTATCTGCTGGATTGAAAGAAAATAATAAGGTATCAGTTGTTTATGAGATACTCTAATGCTACAAAAAAAGAGACTTAAGTTAAGAAGTGCATAACAGGGACATGCTATTAAAAGACTAGTTAGAATTAAGAAGCATGAATAGGCATAAAGAGGAACAATGGATAATGAAAGGACCCATTCACCAAGAATAAAAATCATGAATTTGCATGTACCTAAAGACAGTTTCAAAATATGACATGCAAAGACAGATTTCCAATTCAATGAGATGGTTTAGAAAAAAAGGTGAAAATGGAAAAGGAAGGGATAAAGCTCCCTTATTTATCTTCATGGAAAAGTCAAGAGAACCCACAAACTAAGAATAAAGTGAAAGTGCATGCAAGACCTTTGTGAAGCAAAGTACACTTGTAAGACACAAGAAGAGAGGGAATAAGCAGAAGGATGCTATACAATGTTTGTGGCTGGAGAGACTCAAAACTCAAAATCATGAAGATGGGACAGCTCAAGTTACTCTGAAAACTTAATGCAATTTCAGTTAAGATCTCAAAGGGTTTATGATGGAACTTATTAGCAAACTAACTTTAAAATACGAAAGAGCAAACTGCCAAGAATAGCAAAGTCAGTATGAAGAACAAAATGAGAGGACATATTTTAATGCTATAATAAATTATAACTTGGAAGACTGGTATAAGAATTAATAAACAGACCATGGATCGAAAGAATAGTCTACTCAAAAAATATTTAGGATAGAGGTAGCAATGAAAATTTATACAGAAAGAACATACATATTACTTAATAGTTATGCTACAACTGGTTATTCATAAAACCAGACTGTAGATGGTCAACCTCATTAGTAACTGAAAGGATGAAAATTAAATAAATACTACTTCACCCCACAAGACTGGCAAAACTTAAGTCTCATAATACAAAGTGGGCAAGGATAGGAAAAAAATAAGAAATCCCTTACACTGTTCGTTGGTGTGAGTATAAACTGGTAAGGGCTTCTTGGAAGAGCAATTTGACAATATCTAGTAAAGTTGAAATTACATGTAACCTCCAATAAAGTACTTCCCTTTCTAGACCTAAAGAAACTGTGCATCATGGTTTATATTAACAGAAATTGGAAACCACCTTAATGTCCACCAATTATGGGTAAATTCTAATTACAGACCAGAATACTATACAGAAATTTAAATGAATAAACTAGAGTTACATTAACTAGAATGTGTTCCAAACATACTATTAAGCAAGACAGGAAGGTACAGAATAAAAATTTCAATCCAGTAACATTTGCAAAAAGTTATAAACTTTCTAAACCATACTATATATGACTTCTGGATATAGATTCTCTGGGGAAAGGGAAAGAGATGGAATTGAGATTAATTCACAAGGAAACCTCTACTATATCTGCAACAATTTCTTTGTTTAAAATGCCTAAAACAAATACAGCAAAGCACTTAAAGATCTGATAAAACTGAGTTCAAGGTTGCTCATTTTATTAGTCACTGTATTTACAGGTACTCTGAAAATCTTCACATTTTTTAAAGAGACTAGGGAGCACACTGATTATTTCAGTAATGAGCAAATTTTTAAACCTAATCATCCATTAACAGCCAAACCAATAGTTTTGCCTTTTCAACAAAATTTCCCTCTCCACACCAGTCTCATTTTAGAATGTTGTATTTGTTGGCACAAATGGAAAAAATAAATGAGGAAAATTAAAATCATCTGTAATCCCACTCCTCAGTGACTACCTATGGTAATTTTTTCTAGTTTGCAAAAATATATTCACAGTAATGTGCTTTCATGTGGCGATATATGTGCACTTCATAGTTTTAATGAATGTATAAGACTTTACTTGACCAAATAATTCTCTTGGTTTAGATTATTAAAAATGCTAAATGACAAGTCTCATTAAATAACCTTTGCACACATCCTTAATAGCTTTACAATAAGTGCCTGAAGTAGAATTATAATTTAAAGTCTTCTGAAGTATACTGCCAAGGGCTTCTCTGAATGTTTGTACCCATATACATTTTTACCAGTACGGAGTGAGAAAGCCATGTTCCTATACTCTTTCAGAGCTGGGTATTTTTATTTTTTAATCTTCTTAAAGTATATTCTAAGTAATGTACTGGCAGTTGTTCTTCAGCTTCCAAAAGCCTGAAAATTCCTTGCATTGCACTTAATGTGCAAAGCTTCACTTATGCAGTCTTTTGTGAGGAGTGCTGCTGCAGGAGAGCTTAGGGACACAAGAAGCAAAAACGGCAGTATTTAGGTAAATGTGCCAAATCCTTTTTTATTTTTTTAAAGCATCATTAAGCCTATTCTAGGACAAGGAGACTGAAACTTGGAGAGTATTCCAGATGGTCATGAATTGGTTCCAAAGAGTAAGATACGGAACCCCTGATTTAGTGTTCATTAAGCAGGGGCAGACAGTGAATAAAATCCCTAGGGAAGATCTGGATAGGCTACAAAAAAACCCAGGTATTTTTTCACTTGGACCTGCTGCCCAGGTCAGCTGTGCAGTATTATTATAGTGCTGTAGGTTTCTCTATGGTTTTTGATTTAGGGAAGGCTTAAGACACCATGGTCTTGGCCTCCCCAGGTCATATCACCAAAGGCTTTATAAAGCCTTAGAGCTGATTCTAAGTTTAAGGGCTTGTCTAAGTGTTCCTGCGGAAGGAAAAGCTGATTTGTTCCTTCTCAATCTACCTGCTCCAGTCAGCACATAGCGCTCAGGCACTGACAAAGCAGAGGCTTACAGGACATGCAGAGCACACAGAAGGAATGAGTGTCACAGTCTACCACCTGTCACCCTTCTTTCACTTCCCTCCCTTTCGAGGAAGGAGATTTTCATGATAACCAGTTGCCCAGTGTTTCTAGGATGAAAATGTCATGTGATGAAATACTGGTTAATATTCCTTAGATTACAGGCATAGAAACTTTATTTAAACAGGCAAACAAACTGAAAAACCAATGTATTGACTACTGGAACTGAGAAATATACTGGAATTTAACTTCAGGCATGGCTGACTTGAGGTTCAGGAGTCTGTCTTCCTCCACTTCTTAGTTCTGCTTTCCTGAGCACTGATGTCATTTTTTTTTTTTTTAGGTCCTTCATTTTTACCCAAGAAATATGTTTCTGTGATTTTCATTCTCTTTGGCAGAGCTTCTGTCTTCCATCATATTCCTTAATCCTGAAAAAATTCCTTTAGCATTTTTTTGTGGCACAGGTTTTCTGACTAGAAAATCCCTGAGCTTTTCTGTGGCTGAAAATGTACTTATCTAGCTCTCATTTTTTTTATTTTGCTATCATTAATTTACAATTACATGAGGAACATTAACTTTACTAGGCACCCCACCCCCACAAAGTCCCCCTCACACATCCCATTACAGTCACTGCCCATCAGCGTATTAAGATTCTATAGAGTCACTACTTGTCTTCTCTGTGTTGCACAACACTCCGGTGCATCCCCCCACATTACACATGCTAATCGTAACGAACACTCTCTCCCCCCACCCCTTATCCCTCCCTTCCCAGTCCCTTTCTCTTTGGTAACTGCCAGTCCATTTTTGGGTTCTGTGATTCTGCTGCTGCTTTGTTCCTTCAGTTTTTTCTTTGTTCTTATACTCCACATATGAGTGAAATCATTTGGTATTTCTCTTTCTACACTTGGCTTATTTCACTGAGCATAATACCCTCTAGCTCCATCCATGTTGTTGCAAATGGCAGGATTTGTTTTCTTCTTATGGCTGAATAATATTCCATTGTGTGTATGTACCACATCTTCTTTATCCAATCATCTATTGATGGACACTTAGGTTGCTTCCATTTCTTGGCTATTGTAAATAGTGCTGCGATAAACATAGGGGTGCAACTGTCTTTTTCAAACTAGGTTGCTGTATTCTTAGGGTAAATTCCTAGAAGTGGAATTCCTGGGTCAAATGATATTTCTATTTTGAGCTTTTTGAGGAACCTTCATACTGCTTTCCACAATGGTTGAACTAATTTACATTCCCACCAGAAGTGTGGGAGGGTTCCCCTTTCTCCACAACCTCACCAACATTTGTTGTTGTTCATCTTTTGGATGGTGGCGATCCTTACTGGTGTGAGGTGATATCTCATTGTGGTTTTAATTTGCATTTCTCTGATGACTAGCGATGTGGAGCATCTTTTCATGTCTGTTGGCCATCTGAATTTCTTCTTTGGAGAACTGTCTGTTTAGCTCCTCTGCCCATTTATTAATTGGATTATTTGCTTTTTGTTTGTTGAGGTGCATGAGCTCTTTATATATTTTGGATGTGAAGCCTTTATCAGATCGGTCATTTATGAATATATTCTCCCATACTGTAGGATGCCTTTTTGTTCTATTGATGGTGTCTTTTGCTGTACAGAAGCTTTTCAGCTTGTTATAGTCCCACCTGTTCATTTCTGCTTTTGTTTCCCTTGCCTGGGGAGATACGTTCATGAAGAAGTCACTCATAATTATGTCCAAGAGATGTTTGCCTATGGTTTTTTCTAAGAGTTTTATGTTTTCATGACTTACATTCAGGTCTTTGATCCATTTTGAATTTACTTCTGTGTATGGGGTTAGACAATGATCCAGTTTCATTCTCTTACATGTAGCTGTCCAGTTTTGCCAGCACCATCTGTTGAAGAGACTGTTGTTTCCCCATTGTATGTCCATGGCTCCATTATCATATATTAATTGACCATATATGTTTGGGTTAATGTCTGGAGCCTCTATTTTGTTCCACTGGTCTGTGGCTCTGTTCTTCTGCCAGTACCAACTGTCTTTAACTGTCTTGATTTCTGTGGCTTTGTAGTAGAGCTTGAAGTTGGGGAGCAAGATTCCCCCCACTTTATTCTTCCTTCTCAGGATTACTTTGGCTATCTGGGGTCTTTGGTGTGTCCATATGAATTTTTTAACTATTTGTTCCAGGTTGATGAAGAATGCTGTTGGTAATTTGATAGGGATTGCATTGAATCTGTAGATTGCTTTGGGCAGGATGGCCATTTTGACAATATCAATTCTTCCTAGCCAAGAGCATGGGATGAGTTTCCATTTGTTAGTATCCTCTTTAATTTCTCTTAAGAGTGTCTTGTAGTTTTCACGGTATACGTCTTTCACGTCCTTGGTTACGTTTATTCCTAGGCATTTTATTTTATTTTATTTTATTTATTTATTTATTTATTTTTTTTTTTTTTTTTTGAGAGGGCATCTCTCATATGTATTGATCAAATGGTTGTTAACAACAATAAAATTCAGTATAGGGGGGTCAATGCTCAATGTACAATCATTAATCCATCTCAAGCCTAATTCTCGTCAGTCTCCAATCTTCTGAAGCATAACGAAGAAGTTCTTACATGGTGAACGAATTCTTACAGAGTGAATAAATTCTTACATGGTGAACAGTACAAGGGCATTCATCACAGAAACTTTCGGTTTTGATCATGCAATATGACCTATAAACCATCAGGTCAAATATGAATATTCATTTTATTTTTGTACTTGATTTATATGTTGATCCCACATTTCTCCTATTATTATTATTATTTTTATTTTTAATAAAATGCTGAAGTGGTAGGTAGATGCAAGATAAAGGTAGAAAACATAGTTTAGTGCTGTAAGAAGGCAAATATAGATGATCAGATGATCAGGTGTGTGCCTATGGACTAAGTATTAATCCAGGCTAGACAAGGGCAGCAAGACATCCACGGATGCAGAAGATTTCTCTCAAAGCAGGGGGGGTGAGGTTCTGAGCCTCACCTCTGTTGATCCCCAAATTCTCACCTGATGGCCCCCCTTCGACTGTGCCTGTCTTAGGTTGTTCCTCCCTTGAGGAATCTTACCCGTCTCTGGCTAACCAGTCATCTACCGGGGCCATACAGGGAAATGTAAAGTTGGTAAGTGAGAGAGAAGCCATATTGTTTGCAAAGGTTAGCTTTTTACTTCTTTGCAGATTTATGCCCTGTGGCTTCTATGCCCAGCACTTGTCTCGAGGTATCTTTACCACCTGGAGGAATTATGATACTCGGTAAATTCGATATGAGGCACGAATTCTATTTAAGGTTTGTAATTAGGAAGGAAGAAGAAAAGCTATAGATGTAGCATATGAAGGAAACTTGGGAGGATTGATTATTTCTTTGACATATCTTCTTGTAGAGTACCTTAAGTATGTATAGGTTTTAAACTACTAACTAATTTGCACACACATATTAACATAATAGGAATACGGTGACATAAACAAAGCAAATCTATAATTACCAGCCATCTCCAGTGAAGCCAAGAAAACCATTTAGGCACCCTAGGCATTTGTGAAAATTTATCTATGATATGATGGATATTGTCCAACTGTACTTGAACCATCAGACAAATTAAAGCAGCCCATTTCTGGGATCTGTTCACATCCCATATGTTCTTTTAACCATAGATAGTCTATAGTCATGAGATTTTGGGGTGCTACAACTTGCACCCCTCCCAACTCCTGGTTGAGTTCCAATAGTACAGATCCAGTCAAATTCGTTGTCTCACTGTATGCACATGCCAGCCTAGACATCTCCCTCCTCCTTCTTATGGCAAGTCCAGGAGACGGTGGGCTGGATGCAGCCACAACCGCAGCATCGTCCGGATCCCTGTGGAGGCTTTTTGATGATCATCCCCCGGCACGAGTCCTCCAGAGAGTGCTGATGCCGGAAGCTCCTCCTCATATCGTATCTTAGTTCATTTTCTGGGTATCCAAGCTAGGCCTTGATCTTCTGCGTAGAAACAAATAGACCCTTTGCCCACACTTTGACATGCCCTCTATACCACTGTGCAGAACTCATTGGAGGTCAGCACACAGTAACTGCTTTTTTTTTTTTTTTTTAATTAAGAGAAAGGAATATTATCAGAAAAGAGTACCTCCATAGCTGATCATCTGACACCCTTTAAGTGATCAACATTAAGGATATTTAAAGCATGCGTTGATCTTTGATTTACCAATAGTTTTATCCTGTTAAGGAGTAATCCCCCTTTTCTTTCTTTCTTTTTTTTTTTTTAAATTTTTAATCTACACTTACCTGAAGAATACTATGTTTACTATGCTCTCCCCTACATCAGGTCCCCCCTAACAACCACATTACGGTTACTGTCCATCAGCTTAGCAAAATGTGGTAGAGTCACTACTTGTCCTCTCTGTGTTGTGCAGCCCACCCTCCCCTTTCTCCCTCCCCCCCATGCATGCTAATCTTAATACCCCCCTTCTTCTTCCCCCCCCTTATCCCTCCCTGCACACCCATCCTCCCCAGTTCCTTTCCCTTTGGTACCTGTTAGTCCATTTGTGGGTTCTGTAATTCCACTGCTGTTTTGTTCCTTCAGTTTTTCCTTTGTTCCTATACTCCTCAGATGAGTGAAATCATTTGGTATTTCTCTTTCTCCGCTTGGCTTATTTCACTGAGCATAATACTCTCCAGCTCCATCCATGTTGCTGCAAATGGTTGGATTTTTCCACTTCTTATGGCTGAGTAGTATTCCATTGTGTATATGTACCACATCTTCTTTATCCATTCATCTACAGATGGACATTTAGGTTGCTTCCAATTCTTGGCTATTGTAAATAGTGCTGCGATAAACATAGGAGTGCATCTGTCTTTCTCAAACTTGATTGCTGCGTTCTTAGGGTAAATTCCTAGGAGTGGAATTCCTGGGTCAAATGGTAGGTCTGTTTTGAGCATTTTGATGCACCTCCATACTGCTTTCCACAATGGTTGAACTAATTTACATTCCCACCAGCAGTGTAGGAGGGTTCCCCTTTCTCCACAGCCTCGCCAACATTTGTTGTTGTCTTTTGGATGGCAGCTATCCTTACTGGTGTGAGGTGATACCTCATTGTAGTTTTAATTTGCATTTCTCTGATAATTAGCGATGTGGAGCATCTTTTCATGTGTCTCTTGGCCATCTGTATTTCTTTTTTGGAGAACTGTCTGTTCAGTTCCTCTGCCCATTTTTTAATTGGGTTATTTGTTTTTTGTTTGTTGAGGCGTGTGAGCTCTTTATATATTCTGGACGTCAAGCCTTTATCGGATCTGTCATTTTCAAATATATTCTCCCATACTGTAGGGTTCCTTTTTGTTCTATTGATGGTGTCTTTCGCTGTACAGAAGCTTTTCAGCTTAATGTAGTCCCACTTGCTCATTTTTGCTGTTGTTTTCCTTGCCCGGGGAGATATGTTCAAGAAGAGATCACTCATGTTTATGTCTAAGAGGTTTTTGCCTATGTTTTTTTCCAAGAGTTTAATGGTTTCGTGACTTACATTCAGGTCTTTGATCCATTTTGAGTTTACCTTTGTATATGGGGTTAGACAATGGTCCAGTTTCATTCTCCTACATGTAGCTGTCCAGTTTTGCCAGCACCATCTGTTGAAGAGACTGTCATTTTGCCATTGTATGTCCATGGCTCCTTTATCAAATATTAATTGACCATATATGTTTGGGTTAATTTCTGGGGTCTCTAATCTGTTCCACTGGTCTGTGGCTCTGTTCTTGTGCCAGTACCAAATTGTCTTGATTACTATGGCTTTGTAGTAGAGCTTGAAGTTGGGGAGTGAGATCCCCCCTACTTTATTCTTCTGTTTCAGGATTGCTTTGGCTATTCGGGGTCTTTGGTGTTTCCATATGAATTTTTGAATTATTTGTTCCAATTCATTGAAGAATGTTGCTGGTAATTTGAGAGGGATTGCATCAAATTTGTATATTGCTTTCGGCAGGATGGCCATTTTGACGATATTAATTCTTCCTAGCCATGAGCATGGGATGAGTTTCCATTTATTAGTGTCCCCTTTAATTTCTCTTAAGAGTGACTTGTAGTTTTCAGAGTATAAGTCTTTCACTTCCTTGGTTAGGTTTATTCCTAGGTATTTTATTCTTTTTGATGCAATGGTGAATGGAATTGTTTTCCTGATTTCTCTTTCTATTGATTCGTTGTTAGTGTATAGGAAAGCTACAGATTTCTGTGTGTTGATTTTGTATCCTGCAACTTTGCTGTATTCCGATATCAGTTCTAGTAGTTTTGGAGTGGAGTCTTTAGGGTTTTTTATGTACAGTATCATATCATCTGCAAATAGTGACAGTTTAACTTCTTCTTTACCAATCTGGATTCCTTGTATTTCTTTGTTTTGTCTGATTGCCGTGGCTAGGACCTCCAGTACTATGTTAAATAACAGTGGGGAGAGTGGGCATCCCTGTCTGGTTCCCGATCTCAGTGGAAATGCTTTCAGCTTCTCGCTGTTCAGTATAATGCTGGCTGTGGGTTTATCATATATGGCCTTTATTATGTTGAGGTACTTGCCCTCTATTCCCATTTTGCTGAGAGTTTTTATCATGAATGGATGTTGAATTTTGTCAAATGCTTTTTCAGCATCTATGGAGATGATCATGTGGTTTTTGTCTTTCTTTTTGTTGATGTGGTGGATGATGTTGATGGATTTTCGAATGTTGTACCATCCTTGCATCCCTGGGATGAACCCCACTTGGTCATGGTGTATGATCCTTTTGATATACTGTTGAATTCTGTTTGCTAATATTTTATTGAGTATTTTTGCATCTACATTCATCAGGGATATTGGTCTGTAATTTTCTTTTTTGGTGGGGTCTTTTCCTGGTTTTGGTATTAGGGTGATGTTGGCTTCATAGAATGAGTTTGGGAGTATTCCCTCTTCTTCTATTTTGTGGAACACTTTAAGGAGAATGGGTATTATGTCTTCTCTGTGTGTCTGATAAAATTCCGAGGTAAATCCGTCCGGCCCCGGGGTTTTGTTCTTGGGTAGTTTTTTGATTACTGTTTCAATTTCTTTGCTTGTAATTGGTTTGTTTAACTTTTGTGTTTCTTCCTTGGTCAGTCTTGGGAGGTTGTATTTTTCTAGGAAGTTGTCCATTTCTTCTAGGTTTTCCAGCTTGTTGGCATATAGGTTTTCATAGTAGTCTTTAATAATTCTTTGTATTTCTGTGGAGTCTGTCGTGATTTTTCCATTCTCATTTCTGATTATGTTGATTTGTGTTGACTCTCTTTTTCTCTTAATAAGTTGGGCTAGAGGCTTATCTATTTTGTTTATTTTCTCAAAGAACCAGCTCTTGGTTTCGTTGATTTTTGCTATTGTTTTATTCTTCTCAATTTTGTTTATTTCTTCTCTGATCTTTATTATGTCCCTCCTTCTGCTGACTTTAGGCCTCATTTGTTCTTCTTTTTCCAGTTTTAATAGTTGTGATGTTAGACTATTCATTTGGGATTGTTCTTCCTTCTTCAAGTGTGCCTGGATTGCTATATACTTTCCTCTTAAGACTGCTTTCGCTGCATCCCACAGAAGTTGGGGCTTAGTGTTGTTGTTGTCATTTGTTTCTATATATTCCTTGATCTCTATTTTGATTTGTTCATTGATCCATTGATTATTTAGTAGCATGTTGTTAAGCCTCCATGTGTTTGTGAGCCTTTTTGTTTTCTTTGTAGAATTTATTTCTACTTTCATACCTTTGTGGTCTGAAAAATTGGTTGGTAGAATTTCAATATTGTGGAATTTACTGAGGCTCTTTTTGTGAGCTAGTATGTGGTCTATTCTGGAGAATGTTCCATGTGCACTTGAGAAGAATGTATATCCTGTTGCTTTTGGATGTAAAGTTCTATAGATGTCTATTAGGTCCATCTGTTCTAGTGTGTTGTTCAGTGCCTGTGTGTCTTTACTTATTTTCTGCCCGGTGGATCTATCCTTTGGGGTGAGTGGTGTGTTGAAGTCTCCTACAATGAATGCATTGCAGTCTATTTCCCTCTTTAGTTCTGTTAGTATTTGCTTCACATATGCTGGTGCTCCTGTATTGGGTGCATATATATTTAGAATGGTTATATCCTCTTGTTGGACTAAGCCCTTTATCATTATGTAGTGGCCTTCTTTATCTCTTGTTACTTTCTTTGTTTTGAAGTCTATTTTGTCTGATATTAGTACTGCAACCCCTGCTTTCTTCTCACTGTTGTTTGCCTGAAATATGTTTTTCCATCCCTTGACTTTTAGTCTATGCTTATCTTTGGGTTTAAAGTGAGTTTCTTGTAAGCAGCATATAGATGGGTCTTGCTTTTTTATCCATTCTATTACTCTATGTCTTTTGATTGGTGCATTAAGTCCATTTACATTTAGGGTGACTATTGACAGATATGTACTTATTGCCATTGCAGGGTTTAGATTCGTGGTTACCAAAGGTTCAAGGTTAGCTTCTTTAGTATCTTACTGCCTAACTTAGCTCGCTTATTGAGCTGTTATATACACTGTCTGGAGAGTCTTTTCTTCTCTCCCTTCTTATTCCTCCTCCTCCATTCTTCATATGTTGTGTGTTTTGTTGTGTGCTCTTTTTAGGGGTGCTCCCATGTAGAGCAGTCCCTGTAGGATGCCCTGTAGAGGTGGTTTGTGGGAAGCAAATTCCCTCAGCTTTTGCTTGTCTGGGAATTGTTTGATCCCACCATCATATTTAAATGATAGTCGTGCTGGATACAGTATCCTTGGTTCAAGGCCCTTCTGTTTCATTGCATTAAGTATATCATGCCATTCTCTTCTGGCCTGTAGGGTTTCTGTTGAGAAGTCTGATGTTAGCCTGATTGGTTTTCCTTTATAGGTGACCTTTTTCTCTCTAGCTGCCTTTAAAACTCTTTCCTTGTCCTTGATCCTTGCCATTTTAATTATTATGTGTCTTGGTGTTGTCCTCCTTGGATCCTTTCTGTTGGGGGTTCTGTATAATTCCATGGTCTGTTCGATTATTTCCTCCCCCAGTTTGGGGAAGTTTTCAGCAATTATTTCTTCAAAGACCCTTTCTATCCCTTTTCCTCTTTCTTCCTCTTCTGGTATCCCTATAATATGAATGTTTTTCCTTTTGTATTGGTCACATATTTCTCTTAGTGTTGTTTCATTCCTGGAGATCCTTTTATCTCTCTCTCTGTCAGCTTCTATACGTTCCTGTTCTCTGGCTTCTATTCCTTCAATGGCCTCTTGCATCTTATCCATTCTGCTTATAAATCCTTCCAGGGATTGTTTCACTTCTGTGATCTCTTTCCTGACATCTGTGATCTCCTTCCGGACTTCATCCCACTGCTCTTGCATTTTTTTCTGCATCTCTGTCAGCATGTTCATGATTTTTATTTTGAATTCTTTTTCAGGAAGACTAGTTAGGTCTGTCTCCTTCTCAGGTGTTGTCTCTGTGATCTTTGTCTGCCTGTAGTTTTGCCTTTTCATGGTGATAGAGATAGTTTGCAGAGCTGGTACACGTGACCGCTGGAAGAGCTTCCCTTCTTGTTGGTTTGTAGCCTTTTCCTAGGAGAATAGCGACCTCTAGTGGCTTGTGCTGGGCAGCTGTGCACAGACAGGGCTTCTGCTTCCTGCCCAGTTGCTTTGGGGTTTATCTCCGCTGTTGCTGTGGGCTTGGCCTGGCTGGGGCTGTTCCTCCAAAATGGTGGAGCCCCGTTGGAGGGGGAGCAGCCAGGAGACTATTTATCTCCGTAAGGGGCCTCTGTGCTCCCTGCTGCCCAGGGGGTTAGAGTGCCCAGAGATCCCCAGATTCCCTGCTTCTGGTCTAAGTGACCTGTCCTGCCCCTTTAAGATTTCCAAAAAGCACTCTCCAAACCAAAACAACAGCAGCAACAATGAGAGAGGGAACAGAAACAAAGAGAAAAAAAAAAAGGAAAAAAAAGGAAAAAACAAGCGATTTTTTTTTTTTTTTTTTGTCCTCAGGTGCCGGTCCCAGGCACCCGCTCACTGGTCCTGCTGCCCTGTCTCCCTAGCACCAGGGTCCCTGTCCTTTCAAGGCTTCCAAAAAGCACCCACCCACCGGTCCCGCAGGGAAGGAACGCTCAATATTCTTTGTCCTCAGGCACTGGTCCCACGCACCCTCTCACCAGTCCCGCCGCCCTGCCTCCCTAGCTCCGGGGTCCCTGTCCCTTCAAGGCTTCCAAAAAGCACTCGCAGAAAAGAGAAAAAAAAAAGGGGAAAAACGCGCGATTTCCTCTGTCCTCAAGTGCCGGTCTCAGGCACCCGCCCACCGGTCCCGCAGGGAAAAACGGGGGATATTCTTTGTCCTCAGGCGCCGGTCCCAGCCACCCGCTCACCAGTCCCGCCACCGTGCCTCCCTAGCACTGGGGTCCCCGTCCCTTCAAGGCTTCCAAAAAGCGCTCGCCAAAAAGAGAAAAAAAAAAAAAGGGGAAAAACGCGCAACCTCCTCCGTCCTCAGGCACCGGTCTCAGGCACCCGCCCCCAGGTCTCGCAGGGAGAAACGCGGGATATTCTTTGTCCTCCGGCGCCGTTTCCAGGCACCTCCTCACCGGTCCCGCCACCCTGCCTCCCCAGCAACGGGGGCCCGTCCCTCTAAGGCTTCCAAAAAGCGCTCGCCAAAAAAAAAAAAAAAAAAAAAACCGCTCCGGTTTCTCTCCACCCGCCGGGAGCCGGGGGGAGGGGCGCTCGGGTCCCGCCGGGCTGGGGCTTGTATCTTACCCCCTTCACAAGGCGCTGGGTTCTTGCAGGTGTGGATGTGGTCTGGATGTTGTCCTGTGTCCTGTGGTCTCTATTTTAGGAAGATTTTTCTTTGTTGTATTTTCATAGCTCTATGTGTTTTTGGGAGGAGATTTCCACTGCTCTACTCACGCCGCCATCTTGGCTCCGCCCCCGGCATTTTATTTTTTTGATGCAGTTGTGAATGGAATTGTTTTCCTGATTTCTCTTTCTATTAGTTCATTGTTAGTGTATAGGAAAGCCACTGATTTCTGTGTGTTAATTTTGTATCCTGCAACTTTGCTGAATTCAGATATTTGATCTAGTAGTTTTGGAGTGGATTCTTTAGGGTTTTTTATGTACAATATCATGTCATCTGCAAACAGGGACAGTTTAACTCCTTCTTTGCCAGCCTGGATGCCTTTTATTTCTTTGTGTTGTGTGACTGCCATAGCTAGGACCTCCAGTACTATGTTGTATAGAAGCGGGGAGAGTGGGCATCCGTGTCTTGTTCCCGATCTTAGAGGAAAGGCTTTCAGCTTCTCGCTGTTCAGTATGATGTTGGATGTGGGTTTATCATATATGGCCTTTATTATGTTGAGGTACTTGCCCTCTATACCCATTTTGTTGAGAGTTTTTATCATGAATGGATGTTGAATTTTGTCGAATGCTTTTTCAGCATCTATGGAAATGATCATGTGGTTTTTGTCTTTCTTTTTGTTTATGTGGTGATGATGATGGATTTTTGAATGTTGTACCATCCTTGCATCCCTGAGATGAATCCCACTTGGTCATGGTGTATGATCCTTTTGATGTATTTTTGAATTCGGTTTGCTAATATTTTGTTGAGTAATTTTGCATCTATGTTCATCAGGGATATTGGTTTGTAATTTTCTTTTTCTTTTTTGGTGAGGTCAATGCTGGTTTTGGTATTAGGGTGATGCGAGCTTCATAGAATGAGTTTGGGAGTACTCTCTCTTCTTCTTTTTTTAAGGAGAATGGGTATTATGTCTTCTTTGTATGTCTGATAAAATTCCGCTGTAAATCCATTTGGCCCGGGGTTTTGCTCTTGGGTAGTTTTTTGATTACTGCTTCAATTTGTAGCTGGTAATTGGTCTGTTTAGATTTCTTCCTTGGTCAGTCTTGGAAGGTTGTATTTTTCTAGGAAGTTGTCCATTTCTTCTATGTTTTCCAGCTTGTTAGCATATAGATTTTCATAGTATTCTCTAATAATTCTTCATATTTCTGTGGGGTCCTTTGTGATTTTTCCTTTCTCATTTCTGATTCTGTTGATGTGTGTTGATTCTCTTTTTCTCTTAATAAGTCTGGCTAGAGGCTTATCTATTTTGTTTATTTACTCAAAGAACCAGCTCTTGGTTTTGTTGAGTTTTTTCTATTTTATTCTTCTCAATTTTATTTATTTATTCTCTGATCTTTATTATGTCCTCCTTTAGACTATTCATTTGTGATTGTTCTTCCTTCTTTTAATATGCCTGGATTGCTATGTACTTTCCTCTTAAGACTGCTATCTCTGTGTCCCACAGAAGCTGGGGCTTTGTGTTTTTGTTGTCATTTATTTCCATATATTGCTTGATGTCTATTTTGATTTGGTCATTGATCCATTGATTATTTAGGAGCATGTTGTTAAGCCTCTGTGTGTTTGTGGGCCTTTTTACTTTCTACATTTTATTTCTAGTTTTATACCTTTGTGGTCTGAAAAGCTGGTTGGTAGAATTTCAGTATTTTTGAATTTACTGAGGCTCTTTTTGTGGCCTAGTATGTGGTGTATTCTGGATAATGTTCCATGTGGACTTGAGAAGAATGTGTATCCGGTTGCTTTTGGGTGTAGAGTTCTATAGATGTCTATTAGGTCCATCTGTACTTTGGAGTGGTGTGTTGAAGTCTCCTAAAATGAATGCATTCCATTCTATTTCCTCCTCTAATCCTGTTTGTATTTGTTTCACATATGTTGGTGCTCCTGTGTTGGGTGCATATATACTTACAATAATTATATCCTCTTGTTGGACTAACCCCTTTATCATTATGTAATGTCCTTCATTATCTCTTGTTAGTTTCTTTGTTTTAAAGTCTATTTTGTCTGATACTAGTACTGCAACACCTGCTTTTTTCTCCCTGTTGTTTGCATGAATTATCTTTTTCCATCCCTTGACTTTTAGTCTGTGCATGTCTTTGGGTTTGAGGTGAGTCTCTTGTACGCAGCATATAGATGGGTCTTGCTTTTTTATCCATTCTATTACTCTGTGTCTTTTGATTGGTGCATTCAGTCCATTTACATTTAGGGTGAGTATCGAAAGATATGTATTTATTGCCATTGCATGCATTAGATTTGTGGTTACCGAAGGCTCACGGTTGGCTTCTTTAGTATCTGACTGTCTAACTTAACTCGCTTATTGAGCTATTATAAACACAGTCTGATGATTCTTTATTTCTCTCCGTTCTTATTCCTCCTCTTCCACTCTTTATATGTTGGGTGTTTTATTTTGTGCTCTTTTGTGTTTCCTTTGACTGCTTTTGTGGGTAGTTGATTTTATTTTTTGCCTTTAGTTAGTATTTGGTTGGTTTGCTTTCTTTGGTATGATTTTGTTTTCACTGGTGACATCTATTTAGCCGTAGGA
Source organism: Manis javanica (assembly GCF_040802235.1). Taxonomy (NCBI): domain Eukaryota; kingdom Metazoa; phylum Chordata; class Mammalia; order Pholidota; family Manidae; genus Manis; species Manis javanica. The sequence goes on from NC_133172.1 coordinate 53,275,582, forward strand.
GTGTTTCCATGTAGAGCAGTCCCTCTAGAATACCCTGTAGACGTCGTTTGTGGGAGGCACAAATGTTTTTTATTTATAACTTTCTCTCCTCTCTCATTTAGAAGACAGCAGCATTAAGGAATAACTATAAATCTGTGTTGGACACAAAATCATCAGATGTGATTTTGATTGCCCGGGAATTGCTTAATCCCTCCTTCATATTTAAATGATAATCATGCTGGGTACAGTATTCTTGGTTTAAGGCCCTTCTGTTTCACTGCATTAAGTATATCATGCCATTCTCTTCTGGCCTGTAAGGTTTCTGTTGAGGAGTCTGATGACAGCCTGATGGGTTTTCCTTTGTAGGTGACCTTTTTTCTCTCTCTGGCTGCCTTTAATACTCTGTCCTTGTCCTTGATCTTTGCCATTTTAATTATTATGTGTCTTGGTGTTGTCCTCCCTGGGTCCCTTCTGTTCGGAGTTCTGTGTACTTTTGTGGTCTGAGCGACTATTTCCTCCCCCAGTTTGGGGAAGTTTTCAACAATTATTTCCTCAAATACACTTTCTATCCCTTCTTCTTCTGGTACCCTTATAATGTGGATATTGTTCCGTTTGGATTGGTAACACAATTCTCTTAATATTGTTTCATTCCTGGAGATCCTTTTGTCTCTCTCTGCGCCAGCTTCTATGCATTCCTCTTCTGATTTTTATTCCATTAACAGCCTCTTGCACCTTGTCCATTCTGCTTTTAAATTCTTCCAGAGACTGTTTTATTTCTGTATTCTCCCTCCCAACTTTACCTGTTAGCTCTTGCATTTTTCTCTGCAGCTCCATCAGCATGGTTATGACCTTTATTTTGAATTCTTTTTTAGGAAGATTCGTTAAGTCTATCTCCCCAGGTTCCCTCTCAGGGGATGTCTAGTTTATTGTTGTCTGTATCAAATTCTTCAGCCTTTTCATGGCGATAGAGGTAGTCGTAGGCAGCTGATGCCTGTGTCAGCTGGGAGAACAAATTCCCTTCCTCCTTGCCTGTCGCCTTCCCTTCCTGTGAGAATGGTGACCCCTAGCGGCTTGTGCTGGCCCGCTGCACCCCATCAGGTCCTCTGAGTCTGGCCTGGGCGGCTGAGGAGGAGGCTCTGCCCAACTGCTGTGGGCATGGCCTGTCTCAGGCTGCTACTCCGCTATGGCAGGGCCATGCCGGAGGGGGAATGGGCGGGAGGCTGTTTGTTGCTGTGAGGGTCCTCGGAGTTGCGCTGCCACTCAGGGGGTTAGGGCGCCTGGAATTCCCTGGGATTCCCAGCTGCTGGGTTGAGTGTGCCGGGATGCTTCCGTCCAGCTGTGAGGCTCCTGTCCCTTTAAGACTTTCAAAAAGCACCTGCTTTTCTTTTGTCTCAGGGGCGCCGGCTGTGGGAACCCACTCGCAGGTTTTACTGTTTCGTTTCCCTAGTATCCAGCACACCATGCACTGTGTGTCTGTGCTTCTGGTGCGGAAGAGTAGGGCTGGGTATTAAGCAGTCCTGGACTCCCACTCCCTCCCCCCACTCCGACTCCTCTTCTACCGTCAGGGAGCTGGAGTGGGGGTTGCGCTTGTGTTCCCCTGGGCCGTGGGGCTGGTACCTTAACCCCTTTGTGAGCTGCTGGGTTCTCACAGGTAGATATGTAGCCTGGTTGTTGTACTGTATGTTCTGGTCTCTCTTTTAGGAATAGTTGTATTTGTTGTATTTTCAAAAATATATATGGCTTTGGGAGGAGATTTCCACTGCCCTACTCACACTGCCATCTTCGCTCTTCTCCTTATGTCATTTTTAGGGAGGCTCTGCCTATCCTGTGGCTGAAAAGGCACTTGGGAACCCTGGGGTTCTATTCTATTTTTTCTCAAGTGTTTGAGCAAAAAGTCCTGGGGTGTACATAAATTGAGCTAGCTGAAGTAGCAATTAGTCATTACCCCAGTTCCTCATTTTTAACACTACATGGAGAACAAACCATGCAACCTCCCTTAGAAGATGACTATGTATTATATATATTACATATATACATTATACATGTTCATAAATCACAATATGAGACAGACTGCCAAGGATCCCCAGTCACAGTCCAAGTAAAGCCTCAGAACCACACTAAGAGTGATGACTCATACTTCATTTTTCAAGGCTGTCTATAAGGAACCAAAATATTCCAGCTAGGCAGACTCTTGCCACCTACCCTTTCATGAGCTCCTGTTCACTGGTGTCCAAAACTCTCAGGGTTCGGGCATAAAGGACAACGATGTCACTGTGCTTGGCTTTCTTGTTGCACTAAAGAGCCAAACAGGACATAATTAGTGTGGGTCTAGGAATCCTCCTGACTTAACACATTGACTGTGTACATGCAAAGAATGGTCCTTACCTGTGGACATTTTCGCGTCTGTCCTTTGAGCCACTTAGAAATGCAGCTATACCCAAAGAGGTGTCCACAGTGTAATGCTGAGAGCCTGTGATCCCCAGCATTGGTCCAATGTTCCATACATATTGTGCAAGTATCCCCATCGTCGTCATCCATGGGGGAAGAAGGTAGAAGAGAGCTGGTCTTCTGAGGAGACTGCTAGATGGAAAACAATACATTCAAATTAGATAAAATGCAAAAACAGTCTTGAAGAAGATATGCAACTCTTACCAAATAACAAAACCACACAATAATGATACACACCCTTCTGAAAAACAGTGCAGAAAAATTGTAATACCTATGCATCACTTGTCATTCTTTCTAAAGTGCAATCTGATAAAATCTTTCATACAAGCCATGAAAATATTACCCTTTGACCTTATTAAATTCTTGGACTTTTTTCTCTTCAATGAAAATGAAGAATGGAAATGATAAAAACAAACAAACAAAAACCTAGCAGTTACTCAGATAACCAACAGGGAATAGGTTTGGTATACATTCAAAATTATGCTTACAATCAACTCAAGTAGCTATGAAATACTTGCCTAATATGAATAAAAAAAAAAAGCCAGGAAAACAAAGGATATTAGCAGCGTATATTAGCTTATAGAAAGAATAGTGTTCACTTACAAGCAAGAAACCATTTTTTTATCTATTAGATGGTATAAATCGATGTCTGATGACACCAAGCACCATTGAAGGGGAGGAAGAAAGAGGCATGCTTATATACTGCTGCTGCAAGTAGAAAGCAGCACATTTTCCAGAAGACAATGTGGCATTACCTATCAAAACTAAAATACATCTCTCTCTCTCTTGACATAGAAGTCTATCTCCTAGAAATATACCCCATGAATACAGTCGCAAATATTTGCTGAGACAATTTTACAAAGATGCTCAATGCAGTGTGATTTACTTCAGGGAAAAAAAGGAAAGAAAAAGGGAACATAGTGTACGTGACAAATTAACTAAAAGCTTATATGATGAAACACTATGTATCTATTATTAAGAATGAGATTCAATTTTAGAAAGCTCTCCAAGTTGTAATAAGTCAGAGGAAAAAGGAACCAGGCTCAAAATAAGATACAACCCCTTTTGTGTAAATTAAAAAAAATAGAACATTTATGCATATAAATTGATACATACTTAAAATTCTTCTAGAAGGAAGAAATAAAAACATGGAGTCCGTATAGAAACATGTGAAAGATAGACCAATGATGTTTTGGGACTGGCAGTGTCCACAGTTGATGTAAATAACTCATATTAAGGGCGGCAATGATACATGTTATTTTTAAAATAGAAGTCGTTTATGACATAGAAATCATATTCTGCCAGACAGTTAATAAACTGCATTCATATCTAGCACTTAACCTTGTTAGGTAGGCAGGACAAATTACTCTCACATCTCCCCCTACCCTCCCTAATTTTCAAGCTAAGAGGAAGCAGTCACACAAATGAGTAACATGGATAAGATCCACACCTGGACCGCCTGCCTACAAAGCTTTCCATTTTAGCCTGCAACCTCCTTTTTAAATGAAAATCCAAACCTTTCACTTAAAATGATATTCATATTACCTGTTTAGGGAGGGCCTCTTGACAACCGATACATGTAACTTCCTGCTCTGCTGAGATACCTCCTTGTTGCTCTGTCAAGTTGTTTCCAGATATGATAGGATATAGATAATATTCAAAAGAAGATACAAGTCAGGTATGAGAGGCTAGCAAGAGAGCCTGACTCACCATAGCCTTCCATTTCTACTTGGTAGCATTGCTATAAAAGGATGTCCCCAAAGTAGCACCAGTCAATTTATTTTCTTAAAACTTATTTTGGATCTTTCAAACACACATAAAAGTAGACAGAATAGTTAATTAACCCACAAGTACCCATTACCCAATTTGAAAAATAATATTTTGCCAATCTTGTTCCATCTAAGCCTCTATTCCCATTATTTTCATTTGTAATAGTTAATAACAAACCTTAAAATGTCATTTCACTCGTAAAAACTTTTGTAACACTAACTGAAAAGGACTTTTTTTTTACATAAACACCATTACTATTATAGCTAACAAAGTTAACCACAATCCTTAAAAGCCATCTAATACCCAGACACCCAGCTCATACTTAAAATTTCCCAATTATTTTAAAGTTACTCTTCACAGTGGATTCACTCCAGTCAGGATGTAAAGAAAGTCTCCATAATGAGATTATTGTTACATCTCTTAAGTCTTTTTTTCATTCTATAACAATTCTCCTTCACTCCTTTGTATTCCTTCCTGTCACTGATTTGTTGGGGGAGATCTGGTCATTTGTCTTACAAAATGTCCTACATCCTGATTTGGCTGACTGCTTCCTTATGGTATGGCCTACTTGTTTGCTCTATTGCCTACATTTCCTAACACTGGCAATTCGATCTAGAGGCTTCAGTAGATTCAATTCTGGTTCTTCTTGGTGGGGAGAGGAAGAGCAGCAAGAACACTTAGGTTGTATGCTTCCGACTACAGCTAATCAGGAGGGTCATACTGGGTTTAGGTGGTGTCAGTCCAACCCTTAGATGATCAGGTTCCTCATCCTTCTTTCACATCCTCCATTAATGGTCAAGGAAGCAATATTTAATTTTTAGAGACTCAAATTGTCCCATCCTAGGCTGGTGGAAGCCCCCTCAAATTGGCTTTAAAAAAAACAAACTTTTGTTCAAGCATAATACACATACAGAAAAGCGTATCTTAAGTATTCAGTCAGTGAATTTTCGCAAACTGAACTATAAACCAAAATATGACCAACCACCCCAAGAAAGCCCCTTTTACCTTCTGTTCTTATATTTTGGGGGGAGTGGGGAGGAGATAATCTCATCCCCACCAAAGGCAACCACTTTAACTAAATTCTAACACCACTGACTGACTTTTGCCTGCTTTTTTTTGGTATGTAAGTGGTATCTCAGAGTTATGTTTTTTTTTTGTCTCTGCTACTAATGTTCTATCTACATTGTCAGATTCTTCCATAGTAATGTGTGGAGTTGTAGTTTTCACTGATATGTAGTGTTTTATTGTGTAAATATAGAACAATTATTTATCCATTGTACTGATAATGGGGATTGGGGTAGTTCTCAGGTTTTTTTCTATTACAAACAATGCTGTTACTTTCTTGTACATGTCTTTGATGGACATATGTAGTCATTTCTTTGGCTACATACCTAGAAGAATTGCTAAACCATAGGTCAGATATATACAGTGAGTTTGTAAAGACATTACCAAAATGTTTGCAACTGTCTACATGCCCACCAGCAATGTAAGAGATCTGGCTACCTCTCCAAATACTTGGTATTGCCAAGTCTTCTAAATTTTAGCTGTTGTGGTAGATGAACATTGGTTACCACATTGTGATTTTAATCATGAAGTCTTTTATATATTTATTGGTCATTTGGCTCTCCTCTTTTGGAAGTACTTTTTCCTATCTTTTGCCCATTTTTCTATTGGGTTGTACAAGTTATTTATATATCCTAAATTTAAGTCTTTCCAGATAAATGTAATACGAATGTTTTCTTCAGTTAGCGTGTTGCCATTTCAGTGTCTTAATGATGTCTTTCCAAGTGAAAAAGTTCTAAATAAAAACTCACCTGTTTTGTTATTAAGGGAAATTTGGTCATCTTTCCTGTGAAATGTCCTATATTCTGGGTGTGGCTGACTGCTTCCTCATGCTATTGTTTAACTCTTATTTACAGTAAATTCACAAAGTTGTACATTACCACAATCCAATTTTAAAACATTTTCATCATCCAAGAAAGATCCCTCATGCCAATTTAGACTCACTTCCCATTTCTACCAACCAGCCTTAGGCAACCCCTTATTTACTTTGTCTCTACAGATTTGCCTTTCCTAGATATTTTATTTAAGTGGAATCATAAAGTATCTCTCTGCTGGCTTATGGTCATAATTTTTTTTAAGTTTTTAGGTAATTTTCTTGTATTCTTCTAGATTTCAAAGTACTCCTTACTCCTGAGTTTTACCATTAATATATTCCTCTAATATTAGAATGGTTTCATTTTTTACAGTAGGTATCTGATCCTCTTACATCTTATAGTATGAAGAATGAATCCAATTTTATCAGTTTTCTAGTTAGCTACCCAGTTTTAACAATTACATTAATTTAAAGTCTACCTTTTCCCCATTAGACATAGTCCCTTTACAATCTACTAAATTTTCATATACACTTATGTCTTTTTCTAGAAGTTTACTGGTAGACTGTCCTACATTTTTGGTGTTAATGATTGCATCTTTGAAGTATTGTTTACCTTGTTTCCCTACTTCCTTCTTATAAATTGTGCAAACTAGTTTTTATATCTACAGTCTTAAGTAGATTCAGGATTTTCTGGGTGGCAGCAGTACTTCCTACAGGTATGGGCATATTCAACTGCAGCTGACCAGCAGGAAGGTATGGTCTCGTGGTGTCACCTGCTCCTGTATTAACAGATTCCCACCAACAACCTTTTAACCTAATGGTTTTAGGATCCACTGATGGTATTTGCCTAGATACATCGTTTCATTAGGAGTCACAAAATCATTATTTTTTTTCCCTATCATTTCTGCTCCAATTATTAGCTGGAATTTTTCTATTAAAAAAGCTTTCTTGGGGGTGGATGGGAAGGATGAATAAACAGAGCACAGAGAATTTTTAGGGCAGTGAAAATACTCTGCATGATATTATAATGATGGACATATGTCATTAAACATTTGTCCAAACCCTAACATAAACTATGGTCTTTAGGTGATTGTGGTGTGTTAACAAATTCACCATTCTGGTGATGCCGATAATAGGGAGGCATATGGGAAATCTCTGTATCTTCCTCTCAATTTTGTCATCAATCTTAAACTACTCTAAAAATGAAGTCTTAAGAAGAAAAAAGAAAACCACCTTGTGGTTTTCCTGAACCACAACTATTTGGTTTTCCTGAATACATTTCACACAAGAAAGGCAGGATAAATGCTTAATCCTTTACTTACCAGTTCTCACAGCAACGAGTTAAGGCTCTAATGACTTACATGGTGCTAAATGAGGTTTTTAAAAAGTACATAATTATGCATTTATAGATTTCCATAGATTTGATGTAAACCTGTGAATTTGGATCCATAATCCAAAAACATATTCATTATTCATTTTATATTCAAATTGTCCCATCTTAGGCCACTCTGTATAGTATTTCAAGGTGGCTCTTGTGCCTACTGATATAACTGAGACTTAGATGTTTTCCTTGCTTTCTGGCACAATAAAATGCCCTAGGCTCATCTTGCACATTTTCTATACCAGATCAGAAAGCCACTTCTCCAAGAAGGCCTAGGTTTCTTTTAGTGGGTAACAATCACAATATAGGGTATCAGAGGGTTTTCAATGTTAGCAGGACATACTCTTTAGGGGTCTCTGCCCACTACTGTTAAATATTAAGTTCCACTTGTACAATATATAACATTATAGGACTTCAAAAGTAGAAGGCTAGATAGGGTGAACTTACGAAGCTTTTCTTTTTAAAAAAGAGTCCACTTCCTTCACAGATGTTCAAGAAAACAAAAGGGAATATACACTGCCATTACAAAGTGATTGACTCCCTGGGACACAAATTACATTAAACTGGAAGTCAGATCAAATTCTCTCTATATAATTATGGCTAGGCAAAGCTATGTACTGTAAAGCAGAAGCCTGTAACATTTGTAGGGAAAACAAAAATCTACAGTTCCTAGCCTTCTGGAGTCTAAGCTTTCTGGATGTTAGCCTTGTGAAAACAAACCTTCTGAAATACTTACCTTCTGAAACAACAGCTCCAGGCTCTGCCTCGGCAGCAGCTTCTTCATTCTCTATAGAGTTTTCACGGTTTTCACGGTCAGAATCAGAACTACTTGCTACCTGCACATCTTCAGAAGCAGGATTCCTACTCTCTAAATCTTGAGAATTGGCTGGCAATTGAGGCTGGGTCCTGCTCACTTGAAAGTAAGCATCCAATGGTGCTCTTGACCTATGTATGCAGAACAGCAACAGAATTATAGTAAAACAGACCATCAGCACAAGAATAATCCACGGTAATCTGTGGTAGTCTGAAGATGAATCCTGGTCAGTTCAACCCATCTCCAGGCCATTAAATGCTTCCTTTGAACATGGAAGCAGGAAATAGTAGAGTTAGGCAGTTGGTGGCTGGCCTGGATATTCTTTTTTCCACTCAAACTACATTAGCCCACACTGGAGCTTGACCCTTCTGCTAAAAACTAATTCTATCTTATTGGCCTTTGGAAATGTGTCAGTATCTTTTAAGGGACAGGACTTAGTGATTTGTATGCTGGTGTTAGGGGGCTGAAAAGGGAGTGGACAAGAAAAGGACCCTGTTGATCAGATACGGTCTCATAGAATTCTCCTGCTTAGCTATGCACACCAAGGGCTTCTGGGGTATAGGGTGAAGTATGACTTGAGCCATCATGTTTTATCTGTTTTCATAAAACACTATTTTTCTTTCCAAGTTTAAATAATGCCAGGTTAAGGTTAAAAACATGGCATGACATAAAATAACTCAAGATGAGAAGAGCTGGAAGCAAACATAACACTCCAATCCATTCTGGCTGGCTGAGTTATAACCATAACCACTACTATACCTCAGTTTCCCTCATATTTAAGATAAACCATACCCCACTTATAGCACCAAATGATATTCAATATTTAAAACTAGAAAAGTGCTCTGAACTTTAGAACATACTACCTAGCTAATATTCACAAAGTACTACTGAAAGGTAACCTACTTTTAGATTTTAATAACTGTCTTCATCACATTATATATTATTACCCCAAAACATTGTTGGAGACTGCTAACTCAGAAAAAAAATTGATTTTTCATAGTCTGGCTGCAATTTATGGCAAACTAAAGCTTCCTATTAAAAAATGGATGATTGATGGAATAAAATAAACATTATTTGGTACCCAACTGTGTAGACAGAAGATTCAACCTTGTTAAAAAAACAAGAGAATGAACTGAAATGAGAAATAACAATTGTGAATTCTTTTTGATTCACAATCTAAAAGTTTAGTGGTTTTCAGCAGAACCACAAAGTAATGCAAACATTACCACTTATTATTCCAAAACATTTTTTAATTTTGGTATTACTAATATACAATCACATGAGCAACACTGGTTACTAGATTCCCCCCATTATCAAGTCCCCACCACATACCCCTTATAGTCATTGTCCATTAGCATAGTAAGATGCTATAGAATCACTAACTTGCCTTCTCTATGCCCCCCCTGACGTTACGTGTGCTAATCGTAATGCCCCTTATTCCCCTTCTCCCTCCTTTCCTACCCACTTTCCCCAGTCCCTTTCACTTTGGCAACTGTTAGTTCATTCTTGGGTTGAGTCTGCTGCTGTTTCGTTCCTTCAGTTTTTGCTTTGTTCTTACACTCTACAGATGAGTAAAATCATTTGGTACTTGTCTTTCTTCACCTGCCTTATTTCACTGAGCATAATACCCTCTAGCTCTATCCATGTTGTTGCAAACGGTAGGATTTGTTTTCTTCTTATGGCTGAATATTCCATTGTATATATGTACCACATCTTCTTTATCCATTCATTTACTGATGGACACTTAGGTTGCTTCCATTTCTTGGCTATTGTAAATAGTGCTGTGTTAAACACAGGGGAGCATATGTCTTTTTCAAACTGGGCTGCTGCATTTTTAGGGTAAATTCCTAGGAGTGGATTCCAAACATTTCACATCTAAAAGGAAACCCTGTACCCATAAGCAATCATCCCTTCTTCCCTTCACCAGTTGCTGGCAAACACTAGTTTACTTTCTGTCCTTACAGATTTGCCTTTACTCTGGACATTTTATATGAATGTAGTCATTCAGTATGTGGCCTTTGGGTCTGACGTCTTTCACAATTTGATATCTACAAGGATCATAGCATCTACAAATTGCTAGTCTTCTTTCTTCCCTTCTAATCAGAATGCTTTTTATTTATCTTTCTTGCTGAACTGCCTGGGCTAGAACCTGTAGTACTTGGTGAATAGAATTGGCAAAGATGTTGTTGTCTTGTTCCGGATCTTAGGGATTAAGCCTTCAGTCTTTGTCCATTTAGTATGTTAGTTGTGGGTTTTTAATTGATGCCCTTTATCAGGTTGAGTAAGTGCCCTTCCATTCTTAGTTTGTTGAGTGGTTTTATCATGAAAGAGTTCAAATGCTTTTTTTTAACATCTATCGTGGTCATGTTTCTCTGCCTTTAATGTATTAATATGGTATATCTCCTTATTTTTTATATGCGTTCTTGGAACAAAATCCTATTTGGTTATGTGTACAATCCTTTTTGTGTTTTGGATTAGGTTTGCTAGTATTTTGTTGAGAATTCTTGCATCTATATTCATAAAAGATATGGGTCTACATAGCTTCTTGTGACATCCTTGGCCTCACAGAATTGCTTGGGACATGTTCTCTCCTCTTCCATCTTTTGAAAGAGTTTAAGTATTTAGTGTTACTTATTTTGTCTTAAAATGTACAGCAGAACTCACCAGGGAAGCCATCTAGTTCTGGGCTCTTCTTTGTGGGAAGCTTTTTTAAAATTACTAATTCAGTATCTTTACTTCTTATTGGTCTATTCAGATTTTCCTTCTCTTTTTGAGAGAGTATTGATAACTTACGTCTTTTTACAATTTGTCAGTTTCACTTAGGTTATCTGATTTCTTGGTATAAAATTTTCACAGAATTCCCTTATAATTTCTTTCATCTGTAATTGTGATAGTAATGTTCCCTTTTTTATTCCTGATTTTAAGATTTTTAGTTTTCTCTACTTGTTGGTCAGTCTAGCTAGAAGACCTTTTAAAAGAAGCAACTTTTTATCTTACTATACTGATGGGCAGTGACTTCAATGGGGTATGGGGGGGGAGTTGATAATATGGGTGAATGTAGTAACCACAATGTTTTTCATGTGAGACGTTCATAAGAGTGTATATCAATGATAAACTTAATAAAAAATAAATACTAACTGAGGCCCTAAAAAAATAAATAAATAGAAAGCAACTTTTGGATGAGCTGATTTTCTTTTGCTTTTCTATTTCCTATTTCTGCTCTAATGGTCATTATTTCCTTCCTTCTGCTTGCTTTGGATTTTTTTTTAACTTTCCCTTTTCCAGTTTCTTAAGTTAGGTTCATTTGAGTACCTTCCTCTTTTTTTGGTATAGTCTTTAAAAGCTATAAATTTCCCTCTAACCCCTGCTTCAGCTGCACCCTGTAAGCTTGGTTTGCCATTTTTTTCATTCACCTCAAAGTACAGTTGAACCTTAAACAACACAGGTTTGAATGTATAGGTCCACTTTTATATAGATTTTTTCAATAAATATATAATTGACCCTTCAACAATGTGGGGGTTAGGAGCGCCAACCACCCACGCAACCAAAAATTCATGTATAACTTTTGTTGACTCTCCTTAAACTTAAATACTAATAGCCTTATTGTTGACCAGAAGCCTTACCAATAGCACAAATAGCTGGTTAACATGTATTTCTAAAGTTACATGTATTATACACTGTATTCTTATAATAAACTAGAGAAAATAAAATATTCTTTCAAATTGTCACATATCTCCCAAAAAATTTTCCAAAATATCAACAAAAATCTGTGTATAAGTGGACCTGTGCAGTTCAAACCCATGCTGTTCAAGAGTCAACTATATCTGTAATTGGATGTAAGGCAGCAGACAGGTTCCATGGGCAATAAGGCTGACAGAAATGGAAAAGGAAAAATGTTGTATGTAGTGGCTTGTACAGGAGTCAAACCTGTGACCTTAACATTATTAGCACCATGCTCTGAACAGCTGAGCTAATTGGCTGCTCTCTGGGCCACAGAGAAATGCCAGAATCTGAGAGAAGCAAGATCTGAGTTGGACAATTCAGAGGAAGGAGGCTGGAAACATTTGCCCCTTTGATGTGCTCCCCTCTCAACCTGGGCCTGATTTACCTGCAGGCTGTTGTCAGCTGTGGCAGGGACCACCAGTACAGGGACTAATTCACCTTCTGCTTATTCTCTTTTCTCTGTTGGATCCTACAACTCTACCATTTCTTTTGTACTTCCTTGTTGCATCTGAAGTCAATTGATTTTATGTACAGTAGGGTATTAGTAGTTAAGCTTTTGAAGAGTCAAAAGTTGTATACAGATGTTCGACTGTGAGGGGGTCAGAGCCCCTAACTCCCATGTTGTTCAAAGGTCAGCTGTATTTTCTAATTTTTCTTGGCATTTCTTCTTTGACCTGCTGGTTATTTAGGAGTCATACAATTTTCATGTTTGTCTATTTCCCAAAATTCTTTCAGTTACTGAAATCCTGTTTCATTCTACAGTGATCAGAGAACATGCTTTGTATGACTTCAATCCTTTAAATTCACTGAGGCTTGTTTTATAGCCTGATTTATTATCTATCCTGGAAAATGTTCCATGTGTACTTGAGAAATAGGTGTATTGCATGGAGAAGACAAGTAATGACTCCATAGCATCTTATTACACTGACAGCCAGTGACTACAATAGATGGGGTGAGGACTTGATAATACAAGTGAATGTTGAAACCACAATGTTGTTCATTTGAAACCTTCATAAGATTGCATATCAATGATACTTTAAAAAAAAGAAAAAGGTGTATTCTGCTACTGAGTGGAATGTTCTACAGATATCTATTAGGCCTACTAGGCTTAACAGGGTTGTTCAAATCTCCTAGTTACTTGCTGATCTTCTGCCAAACTGTTCAAATCATTATTCCAAGTGGGGTTCTGACATTTACTAGTAGTGGTGAATTGTCTGTTTTCCCCTTCAATTCTGTTAATTTTTGCTTCATGTACTTGGGGGCTCTGCTGTTACAGGCATACAGATTTATAACTGCTGTATCTTCTAAATGGACTGACCCTTTCATCATTATAAAATGGCCTTAACTGTTATAAAAATTTCTGTCTTAAACTCTATTTTGTCTATTACTAGTACAGTAGCTCCAGCTCTTCTGTGGTTACTGTTTCCACACTGTATCTTATCCCCATCTTTTTATTTTCAACTTATTAGTATTTAGAACCTAAATTGTGTCTTATAGACAGCAGTATTTTTTTCTAATTCATGCTGCTGACCTATGCTTTTTGATTAGAGTGTTTAATCTATCTTAATGTAATTACCAAGGTAGGATTCGTTTGCCATTTTTATATTTTTTTTATGTTTTATGTCTTTTTTGTTCCTCTGTTTCTTCTTCATTATGTCTTATGTGTTAAATATATTCTAGTGTACCATTTTAATTGTCTTGTCATTCATTTTACTACATATTTTGGGTTATTTTCTTAGTGTTTTCCTCAGGATTACCATTACTATCTTAATTTATAACAATCTAATTCAGACTGACATCGACTCATTTCCATATTATACAAAAACTTTGCTCTCATGTAATTCCATTCCCTCTCCACTTTCACCACTGTCATAAAAATCACATCTGATGATTTTGTGTCCAACACAGATTTATAGTTATTCCTTAATGCTGCTGTCTTCTAAATGAGAGGAGAGAAAGTTATAAATAAAAACATGTGTATTGTCCTTTATATTTATCTATGTAGTTACCCTTGCTGGTGGTCTTCTGTTTCTTCATCTGGATCCAACTCACAGTTAATTTTCTTTAATTTCAGCTTGAAGGAGTCTAGTAACTCTTAATATGGCAGATTTCCACTGAAGAAAATTTTAAGAACAATTCTTGGGATGCCATATGGCTCTTTCACTTTTGATGGATAGTTCTGATTGACATGGAATTCGTAACTGACTTTTTTCTGTCACTACTCTGAATAGGTCAACCAGCGGCCTTCTGATCTTCATGGTTTGTGATGAGAAATCAGCTGTTAATTTTACTGAGAGGCTTTTGTGTATGATTAGTCATTTCTCTCTCTTGCTGACTTCAACATTCTTTTTCTTCAGCACAGTTTAAATATCTAGGTGTGGGTCTCAATTTATTTTATCTAAGAGTTTACTAAGCTTCTTGCAGATTAATGATATTCATCAAAATTGGGAAGTTTTTGGTCATTCTTTTAATATTTTTTCTGCCCCTTTCCTCCTACCATTTGGAGATACCATTATGTTTATGTTGGTATACTTGATGGTGTCCAACAGGTCTCTGAGGGTCCATTCATTATTCTTCATTCTTTTTTTCTTTCTGTATCTAAACTGGATTATCTAAATTAACCTGCCTTTGAGTTTACTTCCAGACACTTCACTTTTTCTTTTCCCTGCTCAAGCCTGCTGTTCTCTCTAGCAATTCTTTTTCATTTACTGTACTTGTCAACTCCACCATTTCTAGTTTGTATCTATATATTTCTATTTTGATATCATTACTATAAAATTCCATGAACAACACTGGTTACTAGATTCCCCCCCTTATGAAGTCCCCATCATATACATACCTCACTTGTTAGTATCCTCTTTAATTTCTCTTAAGAGTGTCTTGTAGTTTTCAGGGTATAGGTTTTTCACTTCCTTGGTCAGGTTTATTCCTAGGTATTTTATTCTTTTTGATACAATTGTGAATGGAATTGTTTTCCTGATTTCTCTTTCTGCTAGTTCATTGTTAGCGTATAAGAATGTAACAGATTTCTGTGTATTAATTTTGTATCCTGCAACTTTGCTGAATTCGTATATTAGAATAGTAGTTTGGGAGTGGGTTCTTTAGGGTTTTTTATGTACAATATCATGCCATCTGCAAACAGTGACAGTTTGACTTCTTCCTTACCAATCTGGATGCCTTTTACTTCTTTGTGTTGTCTGATTGGCATGACTAGGACTTCCAGTAGCATGCTGAACAGAAGCAGGGAGAGTGGGCATCCTTGTCTTTTTCCTGATCTTAAAGGAAAAGCAATCTGGATGCCTTTAATTTCTTTGTGTTGTCTGATTGGCATGGCTAGGACTTCCAGTAGTATGCTGAATAGAAGCGGGGAGAGTGGGTATCCTTGTCTTTTTCCTGATCTTAAAGGAAAAGCTTTCAGCTTCTCACTGCTAAGTATGATACTGGCTGTGAGTTTGTCATATATGGCCTTTATTATGTTGAGGTACTTGCCCTCTATACCCATTTTGTTGAGAGTTTTTATCATGAAAGGATGTTGGATTTTGTCGACTGCTTTTTCAGCGTCTATGGAGATAATCATGTGGTTTTTGTCCTTTTTTTGTTGATGTGGTGGATGATGCTGATGGATTTTCTAATGTTGTACCATCCTTGCATCCCTGGGATGAATCCCACTTGATCATGGTGTATAATCCTCTTGATGTATTTTTGAATTCAGTTTGCTAATATTTTGTTGAGTATTTCTACATCTATGTTCATCAGGGCTATTGGTCTGTAATTTTCTTTTTTTGTGGTGTCTTTGCCTGGTTTTGGTATTAAGAGTGATGAGTTTGAAAGTATTCCCTTCTAGTCTGTATTATTTTTATAACCTAAATCTCTTTATTAAAACTATCTACTTGGTGACACATTCATACTTTGCTTTAGTTCTCTGAATATATTTAAATAAATTTAAAGTCAGTCTTGTAAGTCCAATGTCTTGGCTTCTTTGGGTACATTTTCTAGTTTTCCTATGTACAGATCATACTTTCTTTGCATGTCTTGTAATTTTTTTCTTGAAAACTGGACATATCAAATAATCTGAAATGGTAACTGGAACTCATTCTCCCTCTTCTTAGGGTTTGTTTTTGGTTATTTCTTATAGTTGTTATTGTTTGGTATTGACTTTTCTGAAGTAATTCCGTGAAGCATGCCTTTGTTTGTTGTATATGGCCACTAAAGTCTGTTTGGTTAGCTTAGTGGTCAGTTCATTACTAGACAAAGATTTCCTTAAACACCTGGAAGCACTAAGATTCCTGGTCTTTGCTGAAGGACTGTGTGCATTCACGTGTTGGGGCACTCCTTCAGTAATCACCCAGGCAGGTAACAACCCTCCTACTTGTAAGCCAGGGTGGAGAGATTACTGCCTTCCTTTCTTTCCTGACCACGGGCACAGCTGCACGCAGCCCTGGGCATTTGTGTGGTCCTCTAGATTTCCAGGAGTATATCAGAGCTTTTGAAAACCCCTATAATGATTTCATTCTCTAGCTTTTCCTCTTTAGCTTTTTGGTCAGTTTGCTGTTTGTCCCAGTGTTTATGTACTGCCTCAAGCAGCCTCTAAAGAAAAAGGCTTTAGGCTTTTTAGATAGGGCAAGTTAAGTCAGGGATAGCCTTGCAAGTGGGATCTCCCAGGAAACCATTAAACAGGTCACAGAAAGATAATTCTCTGGGAATGAGGCTTTGAAGGAGCTTCAAACCCATTCTACTTCCTTAGTAGCTGCTGGGCCATTGATTGTCACTGTGATCCAGGTAGTTGGTTTCAAGACTAATATGGTGCAGGAGACGGGTATGTGAACAGGGAATGGGCACAAAGGTTACTGTCAGTAAGCTGAGAGTCTGCTGTTTTTAATATTCACTCCCTGAACTGTTACAAGCATTTGTTTAAATTCCAGAGTCCTGAAAATTGATTCTGATAAAATTTACCAGTTGTTTCACTGCTTTTATGGAATTTTCTGAGGTCCTTACTCTGCCATTTTTACTTATATCACTCAGATTCTCTTTTTCAAAAAAAACTAAGCAAGTTTATCAATTTATTTTTGGGAATTATGCATCAGCAACAGCTTTAGCCAACAGTAATAAGCACATAAGAGCATTTCCTAAGAACATTTAGCCAAATGAAATACATAACTAAAGTTAGGCTAAGAGCTCAGCTACTGATAGGCATATCACCAGCATTCTGCATAGAAACCTATAAAAATTAAGTGTCTATTAAAAAAAATCACTCATTACTGTTTTTATATAGCAAAGCTGACATTTTGTTGGTCAGGTGGGGATAACAAAGAGGAACTATGAAGAGCAACAGAAGACAGTGCTATGGTTCCTCTCTGGGAGTGCAACTTCGAAAACCTAAGAAATCCTCCTCTTTTCCTACACTTACCATCTCTGAATTAAATAACAGTAAAGTTAAGTTCTTGCCTTGGTTAGCCTGTTCTCCTGGATTCCATAAGCTTCATGAGAATAGGTACCCTGATCTGTCCTGTTCACCAATGTACCTCTAAGGCAAAGTTCAGTCTCTCACAGAGTGAAGTGTAATAAATATTTGATGAATAGCGCTGATAACCAGAATCAAGCAGCTTCAAACAAACAGGAAAGGCATTTGTGACCCTGGCCAAAAAGCCTGTTGGGAAAAACACCTTTTACTCAGCTTTCCCCAGTTTTGACTTCTTGGTGAAGTCTGAAGCAAAAGCTACTCATCATGGCCCAGGCCCTCAACACTTGGCCTAGGGAGTCTGTCAGATGAGTAGGCAGACACTGTAATGAGAAATTCACATCAGGAAACTCAGAAGGTGGGTTCCAGAAAAAGATGGCAGAGTAGAAGGTAAGATGGAAACCTCTTCTCAAAAACACTTAAGAGAAGAAAATACAGCAAATACAACTAAATCTAAAAATGACCTGAAGACCGCAGAACAACCACCTACACCTGAAGAAGAGAAGATCACATCAAAAAGGGTAAAGTGGCAGAGCCCAGATCAAGTAGGACCCAAACCCTTCCCTCACCCCAGCCTATAGGCAGAACAAAGAACAGAGTGGGGAGGGGATAGGAGCCCAGGAGTGCTGCACACCTGGCACTGGAGATCTGCTCTGGACATTACATTAGGTTCTGGTGATTAGCAGGGCTGGAGACCAGGGACAGGTAGAACACTCTGGAAGGCTGAGACTCCAGCCATTGTGGAGGACAGGAATGCTCTGCCAGTCCTGAGCCCCAAAGCAGAGGTGGCAGTTTGAAAGACTTGCCAGCAGTGAGAGGGGTAACAGAGGGGCAAGGGTTGGATGGAACTCTCTCGTCAGGTGGAGGATACCTCCCCAGACCTTCCTCAGCCCAAGAAATTGGGAACTCTTGGGCACCTCAGAAGCTCCATCCCCCTTGCTGGCAGCACAACCCTGAGGCTCTTCCTTGTGCGTGCTGACCCAATTGGCCCAGCAGCAGTGTCAGACTTTGTAGGCAGGGGGAGACTCTCCCAGCTTACTTGGCTCCATTTCAGCCCAACCAGGGAGGTGCCTGCAGGAGCCAGCCCCAACTACTCCCTTCCTCCTTGTGAGTGTCCCAACCCAGTGCTGTGCATCCAGTCTGAGTAGAGCTGCATGTCAGGCTGTCCCTCACATTATCCCTGCAGCCCCGCCACTGCTGCAGGCCAAGGGTGGCCAGCCCACACAGCGAGTTAAAGAGACTCCCAAGCTGATCACAAAGGCAGTGGCTGAAGCAAACTCCCAGCGCAGACAGAAAAATGCTCTGCCAACTGCACATGAACAGCTGGGGCCCTGCAAAATAGAACCAGGCACTAGACAGCAAAGAATCTTGAGCTTCTAGGCACCAAAGGACCTCTTCTTCATAAAGCTATTACTCTACAGGCCAAGAAGCATGGCAGAGCTATCTAATAAAATGGAAGAAACACAGAAACCCTGACAAAATGAGTAGGCAGAGGAATATGATACAAACAAAACTACAGAACAGAACCCTAGAAAGGAGGCTAAAAAAAAAAAAAGAAATCACCAATCTTATTGATGAAGATTTCAAAATAAAAATCATAAACATGCTCATGGATTTATAGAAAAGTAATCAAGATCTCAGGGAGGACTTCAACAAAGAGGGCAGAAGGCTTGAAAGAGCGCCACTCAGAGCTGAAGAATACACCATATGAAATGAAACATACAATGGAGGGATTTAAGAGATTAGTGCAGGTAGAGGAGACAGACAAGAGATGGAAATTAGAGAACAGGAAAACAAAGAAATCAAGGAACAGAGAGAAAAAAGGGTCTCTAGGAATGAAAGTATGGTAAAAGAACTATGTGACCAATTAAAATGAAACAATATTCCCATAATAGGGGCACCAGAAGAAGAGAAAGACAAAGTGATAGAAAATCTCTTTGAGGAAATAATTATTGAATACTTCCCCAATCTGGCGGATGGAAATAGACACTCAGGTCATGGAAGCACAGATATCTTCTAGCAAAAGGAACCCAGGACGACCACACTAAGACATATAATAATTAAAATGGCAAATTTCAAGGAAAAGGAGGGAGTGTTGAAAGCAGCTAGAGAGAGAAAAAGTATTACTTATAAAAGAAAGCCAATCAGACTATCAGCAGCCTTCTCAACAGAAATTCTACAGGCGAGAAGAGAGTGGCATGATACATTTAATGTACCTTAACAGAAGGACCTCCAACCAAGAATACTCTGCCTGGTAAGATTATCATTTAAATTTGAAGCAGGGATTAAACAATCTTGAGATAAGCAAAAGTTGAGGGAACTCAACACCACCAAACCATTTCTACAAGGTATCTTAAATGGTCTGTTCTAGATGGAAATGCTCCCAAGGCTAAATAGCTTTCACCAGTGAAAATAAATCCACAGTAAAGGTAGTAGACCCACTAATTACCAAGCAAGTACAAAATTAAAACAAAGCAGCATAATCAACCATATACAAAACCACTCAAGGAATGCACAAAAAGTGCAGATTATGTATGACATCTAATACAAAAAATGTGGAGGAGGAAGAAGGGGGAAAAAAAGTACCTTTAGACTGTGTTTGAAACAGAATTATCAGCAATTTAAGACAGACTATTATTTGGTAAGGAATCTATCTTTGAACAGCTGGTAAAAACAAAACAAAACCTAAAATAAATACACACTCAAAAAAACAATTAAAAAAGAGAAGTCCAATTACAACACTAAAGGAAATAATCAATAACAAGAGAAGAGTATAAAAGAAGAATGGAACAGAGGGCTATGAAAAACAATCATAAAACTATAAAATAGCAGTAAATATATACTTATTAATAATTTCCATAAATCTAAATGGACTAAATACATCAATCAAAAGACAGAGAGGCAGAATGGATAAAGAAATAAGACCCATCTATATGCTGCCTACAAGAGACTCATTTCTGACCCATACGCACATACAGACTAAAAGTGGAGGGATGGAAAAAAACACTTCATGCTAATAATAATGAGAAAAAAGCAGGAGTAGCAGCATTCATATTAGACAAAATAGATTTCAAAACAAATAAAGTAACAGGAGACAAAGAAGGATGTTACATAATGGTAAAGGAATCAGTTCAACAAGATGATATAACCACTATAAATATCTATGCACCCAACATAGGAGAACCTACATATGTGAAACAAATACTAACAGAATTAAAAGGGGAAACAGACAGCAACACATTTATTTTAGAAGACATTAACACACCGCTTACATCAATAGACAGATCAATCAGACATAAAAATAAGTAAGGAAACAGAGGCACTGAACAATTAATTAGATCAAATGGACTTAAAATATCTATAGGGAAATACCATTTGACCCAGGAATTCCACTTCTAGGAATTTACCCTAAGAATATGCAGCAGCCCAGTTTGAAAAAGACAGATGCACCCCTATGTTTATTGCAGCAGTATTTACAATAGCCAAGAAATGGAAGCAACCTAAGTGTCCATCAGTAGATGAATGGATAAAGAAGAGGTGGTACATATACACAATGGAATATTATTCAGCCATAAGAACACAAATCCTACCATTTGCAACAACATGGATGGAGTTAGAGGGTATTATGCTCAGTGAAACAAGCCAGGCAGAGAATGACAAATACCAAATGATTTCACTCATATGTGGAGCAGAAGAACAAAGAAAAAACTGAAGGAACAAAACAGTAGAAACACAACCCAAGAATGGACTAACAGTTACCAAAGGGAAAGGGACTGGGGAGGATGGGTGGGAAGGGAGGGACAAGGGGGGTGGAAAAGAAAGGGGGCATTACAAATAGCATGTATAATGTGGGGGGCGGGGCATGGAGAGGGCTGTGCAACACAGAGAAGACAAGTAGTGATTCTACAACATCTTACTACACTGATGGACAGTGACTGTAATGGGGTTTGTGGGAGGGGACTTGGTGATGGCGGGAGTCTAGTACTAAACTTAATGTTCCTCATGTAACTGTACATTAATTATACCAAAAAAAAAAAAAAGGAAGATCTGTAGAACACCCCACCCAAAAGCAGCAGGATACACACATTCTTCTCAAATGTACATAGAACGTTCCCCAGAACAGATCACATACTGGGTTATAAAGACCCTCAAGAAATTTTAAAAAATTGAAATTGTGCTAACCAGCTTCTCAGACCACAAAGGTATGAAACTAGAAATTATGCAAAGTAAACAAAAAAGCCTATAAACACATAAAGGCTTAACAACATGCTCCTAAATAATTAATGGATCAATAACCAAATAAAAAGAGATCAAGCAATACATGGCGACATATGAAAACAACTCAACAGCCCAAAACTTGTGGGATGCAGCAAAGGCAGTTCTAAGAGGAAAGTATATAGCAATATAGGCTTACCTCAAGAAAGAAGAACAACCCCAAATGAACAGTCTAAACTCAAAATTAATGAAACTAGAAAAAGAACAAATGAGGCCCAAAGTCAATAGAAGGGGGACATAATAAGATCAAAGCAGAAATAAATAAAATTGAGAAGGATAAAACAATAGAATCAATTTAACCAGAAGCTAGTCCTTTGAGAAAAATAAACAAAACAGATAAACCACTAGCCAGACTTTTCAAGAAAAAAAAGAGAGTGTATACACATAAACAGAATTAGAAATGAAAAAGGAAAATCACAATGGACACCACGGAAATACAAAGAATTATTAGAGAATACTATAAAAGATTATAGGCCAACAAACTGGATATCCTAGAAGAAATGGACAACTTCCTAGAAAAATACAACCTTCCAAGACTGACTCAGGAAGAAACAGAAAATCTGAACAGACCAATTACAACAATGAAATCAAATTGGTAATTAAAAAACAGCCTAAGAACAAAACATCTGGACCTGATGGCTTCACAGCTGAATTTTATCAAACATTTAAAGAGCTAATATCCATCCTCCTTAAAGTATTCCAAAAAGTAGAAGAGGAGAGAATACTTCCAAACTCACTCTATGAGGCCAGCATCACTCTAATACCAAAACCAGGCAAAAAAAGGACACCACAAAAAGAGAGAATTACATACCAATTTCTCTGATGAACACAGATGCAAAAATACTCAATAAAATAGTACCAAACTGAATTTAAAAATACATCAAAAAGATCATCCATTCTGTGGCATCTTGCTGCACTGATGGACAGTGACTGCATTGGTATATGGGTGAGGACTTGATAATATGGGTAAATGTAGTAACCACATTGTTTTTTCATGTGAAACCTTCATAAAAGTGTATATCAATCATATCTTAATAAAAGATTTTTTAAAAAAAGATCATCCATCATGACCAAGTGCAATTTATTCCAGGGATGCAAGGACGGTACAATATTTGAAAATCAATCAACATCATACAACACATCAACAAAAAGGACAAAAACTACTTGATCATCTCAATAGATGCTGCAAAAGCACTTGAAAAAATTCAATATGCATTCATGATAAAAACTCTCAACAAAATGGGTACAGAGGGCAAGTACCTCAACATAATAAAGGCAATATACAACAAACTCACAGCCAACATCATACTTAACATCAAAAAGCTGAAACTGTTTCCTTTAAGACTGGGAACAAGACAAGGATGCCCACTCTCATCACTTTTTTCAACATAGTACAAGAGGTCCTGGCCATGGCAATCAGACAACACAAAGAAATAAAAAGCATCCAAATTGTTAAGGAAGAAGTTAAACTGTCACTCTCTGCAGACGACATATTACACATAGAAAACCCTAAAGACTCCACCAAAATACTATTAGAATAACTGAATTCAGCAAAGTTGCAGGACACAAAATTAATAAACAGAAATCTGTTGCATTCCTATTTTTAAAAATGAATTAGCAGAAAGAGAAATCAGGAAAACAACTCCATTTACAATTGCATCAAATTAATAAAATACCAAGGAATAAACCTAACTAACGAGATGAAAGACCTATACTCTGAAAACTATACGACACTCATGAGAGAAATTATAGACACCAATAAATGGAAATACACCCAGTGTTCATGGACAGAAAGAATTAATATTGTCAAAATGGCCATCCTACCCAAAGGAATAAAGATTCAATGCAATCTCTATCAGAATACCAACAGCATTCTTCAACTAGAACAAATAGTTCTAAAATTCATTATGGAACCAAAAAAGACCCTGAATAGCCAAAGAAATCCTGAGAAGGAAGAATAAAGCTGAGGGAATTACACTCCCTGACTTCAAGCTCTACACTACAAAGCTACAGTAATCAAAACAATTTGGTACTGGCACAAGAGCAGACCCATAGATCAATGGAACAGAATAGAGAGCCCTGATATAAACCCACACATATGTGGTCAACTAATACACAATAAAGGAGCCATGAATATAAAATGGGGAAAAGACAGCCTCTTCAACAAATGGTGGTGGTGAAACTGGACAGCTACATGTAGGAGAATGAAACTGGGTTATTACCTAAATTCCATACACAAACGTAAACTTGAAATGTATCAAAGGCCTGAATGTAAGTCATAAAACCATAGAATTCTTATTAGAAAACATAGGCAAAAATCTCTTGAACATAAGCACTAACAATTTTTTCCCTGACACATCTCCTTAGGCAAGGGAAACAAACTAAAAAATGAACAAGTGGGACTACATCAAACTAAAAAGCTTCTGTGCAGCAAAGGACACCATCAGCAGAACAAAAAGACATCCTACAGTATGGGAGAATACATGTGTAAATGACTCATAAGCAGTTAACATCCAAAATACATATGCCTCAACACTCAAAAAACAAATAACTCCATCAAAAAATGGGTGGAGGATAGGAACAGACACTTCTCCAAATTAGAAATTCAGATGGCCAACAGGCACATGAAAAGATGCTCCACATCACTAATCGTCAGGGAAATGCAAATTAAAACCACAATGAGGTATCACCTCACACCAGTTAGAATGTCCACTACCAAAAAGACAAACAACAAATGCTGGTGAGAATTTGGAGAATAGGAAACCCCTACTGTTGGTGGGAATACAAACTGATGCAACTGTTGTGGAAAGCAGTATGGAAGTTTCTCAAGAAACTAAAAATAGAAATAGAAATACCATTTGACCCAGTAATTCCACTCCTATGGATTTATCCGAAGAAAACAAAATCCCTGATTCGAAAAAATATATGTACTCGTTTAATGCCACAGTATTTGCAATAGCCAAGATATGGAAGCAACCTAAGTGCCCATCAATAGATGAATGGATAAAAAAAGATGTGGTATATGTACACACAGAGTATCATTCAGACATAAAAAAAATCGTGCCATTTGGAACAACATGGGTGGATCTAGAGTGTATTATGCTCAGTGAAATAAGCCAGGCAGAGAAAGACAAATACCATATGATTTCACTTATTTGTGGAATATAAAAACAAAGCAAAACAGAATGAACAAACAGCAGTAGTTTCATAGATACCGAGAAGTGACTGGTGGTTACCAAGGGGGAGCAGGGGAGGGATAAAAGGGCACAATAATTCGCAATCAATTTAACCTGGTCAGGGGGACCTTGAACCCGTGATGTACGTCTGAAACTAACATAGGATTGTATATTAACAACTTTAATAATAGTACTAATAAAGTCAAAATCCAAACAAAACAAAACTAAAACCAAATCAAAACAAATATACCCCCAAACAGTCCAATTAGAATATGGGCAAAGGACACAAAGAGGTATTTCATCTAAGGACATACAGACAGTAAATAAGCACACTAAGAGATATTCAACATCACTAGTCATTAGAGAAATGAAAGTTAAATCCTCAGTGAGATTATCACTATACACCTATCAGAATGGCTAAAATAAAAAACTGACAGCACCAAGTGTTGACAAGAATGCAGAGAAACTGCATAACTTATACATTGCAGGTAAGAATGTAAAATGGCACAGGCACCCTGGAAAACAGTTTGGCAGTATCTTTAAATAATAAAGACGTAACTACCGTACAACCCAGCAATTGCATTCCTGGGTACTTAACCCAGAGAAATGAAGACTTCTGTCCACAAAGAAATCTATGCAGTGTTCTAGCAGCTTTATTTGTAATAGCCCAATGCTGGAAACATCCAGAAGTCCTCCAGTCGGTGGATGGTTCAACTGTGGTATATCTATACTGCTCAGTAATAAAGAGGAATGAATTCCTGATACATGCAAGAACTGGCTGAATTCCCAGAAATTACTTTGAATAAAAAAAGTCAATCCTATAAGGTTGGGTATATAATGTACAATTCTATTCATTAAATATTCTTGAAATGACAAAATTATAGAACTGAAGAACAGGTTAGTGTCAGAAATTAAGGAGGGAATGGAGGTAGGAGAATTGGGTGTAGCCACAAAAGGACAATATGAGTGACATCCATGGTGATGAAATGTTTGATATCTGACCATATCTAGGTCAATATCCTGGTTGTGATATTGTACCATAGTTTTGCAAGATGTGAGCACTGGGGAAAGCTGTGTAAAGTGTAAACGATACACAAAGGAAAAAAAAAAAGAATTTCAGAAGGGAAGCAACTACTCCTAGAAAAGCTCTCATTTTTATGCTGAATTAGTGTGGAATTTTCTTTCAACACAATATTTAGGGGAAAAAGTTTTAATACCACATTTATCTGGCTCTAGAATCCAGGTTCTCTCCACTAAACAGCATAATCCCTAGACTTTTAGGCTTATTCGCTTTGTGGAGACAAACATGAATGTCAGCCAGATAGCCTGACTGACATTTTTCAACACCTAAATTCTGTAAGCCAGGACCAATTCTACATATGTCAAGCATTTTTCTGCTTAGAGTTTGGCTTCTGTGTGTATCTTCTGAGAGAATAATGCTGACTACACCAATGAGAATTTGGTCTCTGTGGTGTTTCCATTTCTCTCTGTAAACTGGCATCTGGTTTATAAGTGTTACTCTCCTGTGACTTGGTTAATACAAGTAAGTGTCCCCTACCAAGAGCAATCAACTATGTCCTGAGTGAGTATATGAACTGAAGCTAATGAATACTGTGAGAGGCCTCTTGGTAGTCAGCCAGGTTCTGGGGACACCACTCTCACTCTCCAACCACTTACTGACAGGATCCCCAAATTGCACTGCAAGTTGCCTTCTCCACACACATGTATGAAATCTTATTTTGCCTTCATAATCTGAGAAAACGACATCTTGAAACAACAGGGTAATATGCATTTGCAACTCTTGTCAACACAGAACTAGGCACCCATCCTTTATGGGTCACATCCGGAAGTGATCAGACTAGAGAGACTACAGCCACTGTACTAGCAGTCCCTGATACAGTAATCAGCAGGACCCATGGGAAAGGATGCTGGATCCAAAATCAGAAAGCACAATTCCAGTTCCTGAGTTAGCCCAGTCAAATCATAAATTATCCCATTTGCCTCATTTGTAAAATACAGGTAAACAGATGACCCAGCTACTCCTTTTCAGTATCATCTCACTATTTTCATAGTGTAAGAAAACAAATGGATCTGAATGAAGCTTCCTCTATGTGCCTGTGTAGAAAATGAGTCAGATCTAGGTTCCAACACCAGCTCACTGTGGTTGTAGCTATGAGAACCTGAAAAAAACATTCTTTTAGTGTCCAAGTTTCCATCACATATAAAATGAAGAAGTTGACTTCAATCTCTTTAAATATTATGAAAACATTTAGAAGGCCAAATGTGAAATAAAATATTTCAAATAAAAGCAGGAGGAAGTAAAAAAATAGACAAGGACTAGACAAGTGTTATTCTTCATAATAACCTCAGTAAGATTTGACAAGTAAGCCCTTGAAGAAGAAGGTTCAAACCAACAACTATGGAAGAAAATTATGTCAACTCTGCAACACATTCTTGGGAAAAGAGGGCTGGAGTGTTTACCTTTGTGAGATAAGTTCTAAATTAATTCACATTCTACTTTTCACAAGTCTTCTCTAAACCCAGCCTGCCTGTCTTCCAAAATCTACTGCACAGTGCCAATGAACAATGGATCTTGGGTGAGTGGAATTATAAATTAAGAAATACATTCCTTATATATGACACAAATGATCTAAAGAGCCGGCCTCTACAGAAACCATTGCTAAAAAACTATCACCTAGGTCACAAGGCATATCAAAGTAACTTATCCCCTCAATTACCTGGTGAACTTTTAAGACAAGTACTTTTATTTTCATCTGATTTGTGCAGAAATGAGGGTTCAGAAAGGTCACCTGACTTGCCAAGTCACAATGTCAATCCTCGGCAGCCACATAGGCATGACCAGGGACTAAGGGTCATAACTCCCAATCTGGCATCAGTCCAACAATTCATACTTCTATTTACCTGGCACTGTCTGTCCTCTGTGACCCTCCAGTTCTTGCCCTTTGTGAAGCAGACCCCCTTCTCCTCCTTATTCTTACTGGCCCCACACTGTGGTCTGAAGGTGGTCTCAGGAATTCCAGGACGCCATTAAGTCTCTGTAGCCCACTGATAAAGCTGTTCACTGAATTCAATGAAGGCATTTGGACAGTGCCATTAGCACCAGATCCCTGGGGATGCTCCTCTGAAGCTCCTGGATTGATGTTCCCCACCTCCTCCGTTAGGTTAATGGACACCGGTGGAGCAGGCTGGAGCAGGTGTGGTCTCCCCTGGCTGCTGACCACTTCATCAGGAGTAGGTTGGAGAAGAGGTGGTCCCCCTTGGCTGCTGACTGCTTCAGCAGGTACAGGCTGTTCTGCAGCATGAGGATCTAATGGCACCTGAAGATAATATTCCATTGCTTCATGAGCCATCACTGGGGAAGCAATATTTGTAAAAGTATTAGTAAAATACATAAAATATGTCATGTAGCTGATATAATTTTATCTAGTCTTTTAGAATTTGTTTTATGATCATTCTTGGCAAAACTGAGAAGCTTAAAGATTTTAGTTAAGTCAGAAGTGTTCTGGTAATCATACTTTTCCCTCCATAACAAGCACTTATAACCAGTTTTCCAGTTCGTCCTTGGAAACATGAAATCATGTGATCACAGAACAACCTTCTAAAATAGAAAAGATTTATACAATAAGGGGATTGAACTATTGGGTCTGAAAGTAATCTCCCAGACCTCTTGCAATTCTTAATCATGATCTGAATATGGACATTTACCAAAAAAAGCATATAAAGCTGTATTTAATTTTAGTAGGCAATATATTCATCTTTCTCAGCATCAATTTACAAAGATAAATAAGGAACATTTTTACACTTGCAAAATTAACTCAATTACTAACTCAAAATATAAATTTGCCTAATTTCTCCAAAAAGCCCTAGCAGCCTTTACTTACCTCATCCTTTTCATTTTTATTTCCTGTCTCCAATTCCATTTCTTGTCCATTGAACAAATATTGTTTAAGCACCTGTCATGTCCCTTTCACTGTTTCCTGTTTAGAATTCTACTATGTTAGTCTGTTCAAGAAATATTTACTAAGCACCTGTTTCATAGTCTGACACCCCACAGATGTGAAGACAGATAAAACTCTGCAGAAAAGACTAACTACTGGGTGAAAAAACAAACTAATGGAAACTTACATATTGTGGTCTTTGATTTTGGGAGTAGGAGACAAGGAGCACAATTTTAAGACAAAATAAGGAAGGAAGGCTTCTCAGAAAGAGGGAAAATCAAGCTGAGGTGAGAAGGATTAAAATAACTTGGATATATGAAGAGTGAAGGAAGAATTTCAGAGGGAAATCAGTACACGGGTCCCTGGTGAGCATGGGTTTGGTGGATCTGACAAACGTGACCAGCAAAATAAGCAAAGTAAAGAAGAGCAGACAGTATGGCATGGGGTTGATAGGGCAGTATACTTTCACTAAAGGCTTTAGTGAGGAGTTTCTTCTGTATTAGAACAGACTGTAGTGCAAGCAAGGAGATCAGTTTATAGGTTGCTGTGAAAGTGTAAACTAGTGGTCACACACTTGGACAAGAGTGGCAGCAACGGAGATGGAAAGGAGTAAATAGTTTTAAGAATCCTTAGTATAGTCATGCTACTTAAAATCATGAGATAAACTGCTCAAGAAGAAGAGAGAAGAAAAGTGGGCCAAGGACGAAAACCAGAGACACTCACATTAAAAGAAGAGATATAGGAAGATAACTCAGAAACAGCTATGAGGTAGGAGGAAACCTGGGAGAATGTGGTGTGTTGGAAAAATGTTTCAATGAGGGAATGGTCTGACAAATGTGTTAAGTGCTACTGAGGAAAAGAATGGCCACCCACTAGATTTAACAATGTGGAGATGACAGATCATCTAGAAAAGAACAGTTTCCCAGAAATGAGGATGTCAGAGGTCAGACTGGAGTGGGCAGAGTAAATGGAGGAAATGCCAATAAATGAGGTGAATGAAGCACATGTATCTTTCTTTATTCCTGAAAACTCATGAACACGATCCACCTCACCCTACCTCATCCCCCACAAAGTCATTAAAATAAAGGGATAAATCACAAGGACAAAGCAAATGCAAATAGCCTATGACAATGTTAAGAAAGTTACTTTGCCTGATAACTGGTAACTACCTACCAGAGCTGAAAAGATGAAAGTCAAGTAGAGTTAACCCTTGAACAATGTGGGGGACAGGGGAACAACCCCCCCCGCCATCCCGCAGCCTCCGGGGCACAGATGAAAATCCAGTTATAACTGTTTATTCCTCAAAAAGTTAACTACCAACAGCCTATTGTTGACCCAATGCCTTACTGATAGCATAAAGAGTCATTTAACATATATTTTATACATGTATTATATACTAC
Source organism: Manis javanica (assembly GCF_040802235.1). Classification (NCBI taxonomy): domain Eukaryota; kingdom Metazoa; phylum Chordata; class Mammalia; order Pholidota; family Manidae; genus Manis; species Manis javanica. Next base: position 53,305,841 of record NC_133172.1, read on the forward strand.
AGTCCTAAAATAAAGAAAAGTTTTCAAGTATTGCAAATCTTCAAAATATTTTCCAATATATTTATTGAAAAAAAAAATCTGTGTATAAGTGGACCCAGCAGTTTAAGCCTGTGTTGTTCAAAGGTCAACTGTAAGGGCAAAGGGGGGATTAGGTGCTATTGAGAAGCAAGATGATTCATACTGGGGATTGTAGAAACCAGATACCAGAGAAGATAGTGTTGAAAGATGGAGTTGAAAAGGAGGATTGGCCTAGAGCCTGTAAAAGTAGTTAGCCTGTCTCCCAGTTAGATAAACAAAACCTTCCCTACCCATGCTGTAGAAAACTGGAGGTTTGAACCAGATAGGCTTAAGACCAACATGAGGACTAATACAGCAGTGAAATTAAGCAGTTAAGTCAAAGTCTACAAACCAAACAGTGTGAGGCACTTTCAAACCTCCTCCCCAACTTGCCCCCCTGCACAAACCCGGGACACTCACTGGTTTATATAGATTCTCTATGTGCCAAGGCAGGAGATTAGAGGATTGTTCTCTAGAGAAAACAGCTTAAGAAAAAAGATCTATAAATGCCAACAAATTGTGAATTCCCCAAGAAAATGGTTAGTCTCTGCCCATATATCTAACACTGAAAGTCCACTGGTTTAGAAAGCTCAGTTACTCATAAAGAGCTTCCAATCAGCTTTCTGAGGGTCTCTCCTTAAAAATGAACAAATGGCCAAGGATCAACTGACATTTGAGAAAGTTCTCCAACATGAGAGAAGAGAACAAAACAAACAGAAGCTTGGAGGGGATAAAGGAAGACAATGCAATAAAAAAAAAATTCAAACTTACAAGAGAAGAATGCCTTTTTTTCAAAGGACAAATCAAGAAATAAGAAAGAGCTCTTGGAAATGACAAATGACAGCCAAAATAAAAGATTTAACAGAAGGACTGGAAGATAAAGTTGAGGAACTTGTCCAAAAAGTAGAAAAAAAAGTCAAAAGACAAAAGCCAAAACACAAAACAAAAAGTCAAAAGACAGTAATAAAATTAAAAGATCAAACCAGGATATTTGATTAATTGAAGTACCAGAAAGAACAAACTTAGAAAATGAAGAAAGTAAAGCAAACCTTTGGTCAGGATGCAACCATTAGCTCGCTTCCAACTAAGAACCCCAACATGGTAAATTTTTCTCAAAATTTGTATGAAATAGAAAAAAGCAGGTTACAGATGAATCCTTTGTAATTCAATTTTTATGACAGTTTAAAAACATGCAAAATCATCTTACTACCTGGATTTAAAATACACGATAATAGCATAAAACAAGTGTGCATGAAAAACACCAAATTCTGGAGAGGGAAGGTGCAAGGGTACACACAGGGTTTCAGCTGTATATTATTTAAAATTTTTTCTTAAAAAAAAAATAGAAGCAGTTGTATCAAAAGGTCGATGTCAAGACTTGTTTGGTCTGGGTGGTGGTGAGTGCACAGGTCTTTTTGTTTGTTTTGTACTTTCCAGTATGGTTAAATATTAAAAAATGAAATTCCTTCCCATCATCATATGCCAGTTCTGATCAGAGCAACAAATTCTGGTAGAGCAGGAAGGCCAAAGCCAAATCCAAGTCTGATTCACAACTGTCCTCCACAGCATCATGAAACGTAGCAGATGCTAAATACCTAAAGAATTATCCACCATACATTAAAAAACAAAACAACCAAACAAACAAACCAAAAAACCACAAACCCATCAACTAAAAACTTTCATCCTGGCACAAAGTTCTAAGGCACAGCGCTGTTCTGGGGCAAAGCTTCCCAACCAATGTGGGAAAACACAGATCCCTCCAGTCCTTGGGCTAACCTGGGGAGCCTAGAGCAAAAGACCGTCGCGGCCGGTCATCCCAAGCTTTGGACAGCCTCGTTCTGGACTTCAGCAAGCTACACAAACTGTATTTTCTATGCGTGCAGTCGCAACAGGCGCTTAAAAGGTCACCTCCCACTGGTCTCAACAAGCTTTCTCAGCGCGATCAACGTCCCCTCAACTAACAAGGGGTGGTGTCCGGGAGGCCAGCACACCTCAGTTCAAAGCCCTGCTGTTACGTGGTCCCCGTGCAACCTTCGGTGGGCTTCTTAGCCTACCGGTTCAACTCGTCCATCCGTAAAATGGGCTAATAAAAGTGTTTACGTCACAGTGTTGATTAAAACCACTTATTTGCACAAGAAAAGTTTGAGGCCCGGCTCCCTGGGGTCTATCTGACTCCCGCCCGCGGCGAACTCGGCTCCTCCCAGGACTCAACGAAGTTCATTTCCCCGCGCCCCACGACTCCGAAAGGGTGAGGGTTCGGGCGCCTCGGCCGAAGGTTGGGGCCTCCCGGAGCGACCGGAACTCCTCAGGCCGCCGGATTCTCTGCCGGTCCGCACCACACTTCGCGAGGCGTCCCTAGGCCCCACATCCGGGGACCCAGCCCTGTAAGTTATCCAGGAGCTAGACGTCTAATGTCTGGGGAGAGGTAAATGCCTCCATACCTGCAGTGGAAAAGACTACTTGCAGCTCGCCAGCCTGCCGCAACTGTGGCTGATTCATCGGAACTCTCTCACAGCCACCACCGCCAACAGCCGCTCAAGCTGCGCGCCCGAGCCGCGCGAGCGCCCTGCTCCTATTGAGCAGCATACATATCCAACAGCCAATAGCCTCTCTTCTTATTCCTTTGGTCCCCGCTGGTTGCAACAGAGGCGCTCTCATTGGCTGGTTCTTTACTGACTAGGCGGGAACCACGCACGTGTGGGCCTCCTACAATTGGTAGAAATCTATGTTCGTCACCTCGCGCCCAGCGGGGAGGGGAAGAATGCTGGAGAGTTTTATCGCTGTTTATTTGAACTTGATGGCGGGTGAAAGTTATTAGAAAAAGACCGCCCGGTCCATTTTGAAAACAAGACAAAATATTAAAATTCTGGCTCCTTCTGCCTCTCCCTAACTCTTTAGTTTAAGAGCTGTATTTATCCAAGGCTGGTAACTAATCAGTAAGTTCAACATATTTGCCCCCAGAATTCCGGAACGTGTGAAGAGGCGTGGAACAATCCCCTTCATATATATCCTTTCGTGGGGTTAAAAGGCTCATGAAAAAGAACTTGCCTGCACGATCTGTTTAATCCCAAACCATTGCAATAAATCGCCTGCTTCTATAACTGTCACTTCGCTTAACAACAAACATTTTTCAAGAGTTTTGCTGAAAGCCTAAATTTCACTTTTTGGAGGAAGACCTGAAAATCTAAATCTCAGGCAGGGACAAGCTGCACATTGCCACATTTACTACTCAGCTGTGAATTTTCAGAGCACCTGGTAGAGAAGAGGATAAAAATTGAAAGTCATGGGTAATCCAAATGAACATGATTCATGAAACAATTCTGCCCTTCAAAAGACGTTAAGAAAATTAAAAGATACACTGCATACCGGCAGAAATTATTTGAAAATCATTTATCTGATAAAGGACTTATATTCAGAGTATATTTTTAAAACTCTCAGAACTTAATAATTAGTAAACAAAAAAACCCAACTTAAAATATGGGGAAAAAATTTGAACAGACAAGTCAACAAGGAAAATATATAGATGGTAAATTAAATGAAAGGCTTCTCAACACCATTAGTCATTAGGAAAATGCAAATTAAAGGCTCAATGAGATACCTCTCCTTACATACCTATTAGAATTGTCAAAATTAAAAAAGCTGACCATACCAAATGTTGGCAAGGATATAGAAGAACTGGAACTCTCACATACTGCTAGTGGAATGGAAAATGACACAACTACTTTGGAAAACAGTTTGTCTTGAAAAGTTAAATGTACACTTACCATATGATACAGACATTTGTTTCTAGGTATTCACCTAGGAGAAATGAAAGCATATGTTCAAACAAAAACTTGTACATGAAAGTTCGTAGCAGCCTTATGTGTAATAGCCAAAGATTATAAACAACTCAAATGCTCATCAACAGGTGAACGGATAAATAAATTATATTATACCCACACATTGCAATAGTTTTCAATAGTAAAAAGGCAAGAATTATCGATACATGTAATTACATGGATGAATCTCTAATTATATTGAGTGAAAGACAGCAAACTTTTTACATACCATATGCTTTCATTTATATAAAACTTTAAAATGTAAACGAATCTATAGTGAAAGAAAGCAGATCAGTGGTTGTCTAGGGAAAGGGGAAATGAAAGGGAGTGATTTTAAGGGAGCATGAGGAAACTTTGGGAGTTGATGGACATGTTCATTATCTTGATTGTGGTGGTGTATACATATGTCAAAACTTATCAAACTGCCTACTTTAAATATATATACTTTTCTGTGTGGCAGTTATACCTCAAAATGCTGTTAAAAATCAGACAAGAAATAACAAGTGTTGGCAAGAATGTGGAGAAACTGGAACAACCCTCCTACACTGTTGGTGGGGATGTGAATAGGTACAACCACTGTGGAAAGCAGGAAGGAGGTTCTTCAAAAAACTGAAATACAAATACCATTCAACTCAGTAATTCCACTTCTAGGAATTTACTCAAAGAAAACAAAATCCAATTCAAAAAGACATATGTACCCCTATGTTTATTGTCGCATTATTTACAATAGCCAAAGTATGGAAGCAACCTAAGTGTCCATCAATAGATGAATGGATAATGAAGATGTGGTACACAATGGAATATTACTCAGCCATAAAAAGAAAATAAATCCTGCCACTTGCAACAACATGGATGGATCTAGAGGGTATTATGCTCAGTGAAATAAGCCAGGGAGAGAAAGACAAATACCATATGATTTTCCTTTTTTTGTGAAATATAAATACAAAGCAAAACAGAATGAACAAAACAGCAGTACACTCATAGACACTGAGACATGACTAGTGGCTACCATCAGGGAGGAGTTGTGGGGGAGGGGTTGGGGTGGGTGAGTGGGGAAAGTAAGGGTAATAGATGGGGCACAGAAATTCTCAATCATAATGTACGGTGGTCACGGGTTTGGTAATGCAGAGTAGAGAATATAGTCAGTGATTCTGTAACATCTTCCTATTTTGACAGTAACCACACTAGTGGGGGTGAGGATTTAATACTATGGGTAAGTTAGTTGAGCCACTGTGTTGTATATTTGAAAACAATATGATTGTATATCAATGATACCCCAATAAAAAAAAATTTCTAATCAGAATTGTGGGATAGGAGTGATGAGAGGGATCAGTTGTATAGGCAGAATGGAACTTTCTAGCCTGATGATAATGTTCATTATCTTGATGGGGTTTGGATTACTCACGTGTGTGCATTTGTCGAAACTCATCAAATGGCATATTTAAGATTTTTGTATTTCACAACATAGAAAATTTACTTGCCCCCCCAAATCCATAAACAAATATTGAATTCCAATTAATGGTATAAATGCTGAAGTGCTTCAGAGTGAAGTGTGCTCATGCCTGAAATTTTCTTTGAAGTGCATCAAAAATAAGGACTGAATAAAGGATAGAAGGAAGCATGGATAATGGATAAGTATGGGCTAAAATAAATATACTAAGTCATTAGTTGTAGAATTTAGGTGTTGTGTATATAGGTATTAAGTATAATTTTATTGGCTTTTCTGTGTATTTGAAAACCTTCAAAAATAAATGTTGGTACTTTACATTTCCCTGTATGGCCCCGGAAGATGACTGGTTAGCCAGAGACAGGTAAGATTCCTCAAGGGAGGAACAACCTAAGACAGGCACAGTCGCAGGGGGGCCATCAGGTGAGAAATTGGGGATCAACAGAAGTGAGGCTTAGAACCTCACCCCCCGTTTTGAGAGAAATCTTCTGCATCCGTGGATGTTTTATTGCCCTTGTCTAGCTTGGATTAACACATAGTCTACAGGCACACACCTGATCATCTACATTTGCTCTCTTACAACACTAAACTATGTTTTCTACCTTTATCTTGCATCTACCACTTCAGCATTTTATTAAAAAAAAATAATAATAATAATAAAGGGAGAAATGTGGGATCCACATATAAATCAAGTATAAAAATCAACTGAATATTCATATTTGACCTGATTGTTTATAGTTCATAATGCATGATCAAAACCAAAAGTTTCTGTGATGACTGCCCTTGCACTGTTCACCATGTAAGAACTTACTCACTATGTAAGAATTTGTTCACCATGTAAGAACTTGTTCGTGATGCTTCAGAAGATTGGAGACTGTTGTGGATTAATGATTGTGCATTGAGCATTGACTTCCCTATACAGAATTTTATTGTTAACAACCATTTGATCAATCAATATGAGAGATGCCCTCTCAAAAAAAAAAAAGAATGCAAAAATAAACAAACAAACAAACAAATAAATAAATGTTGGTAAAAAAAATTTGGGCAAGTCAGGGGTCCTAAACATTAAGCTTTATTAATTTCACAGTAAATCCACCTCTGCCTATGGGTCTGCCAGAGCATGAATTAATCTATTACCTATATTCTCCTCACTGTAGAGAATCCTTATTCTCTATAAGGGACAATTTTCACTGTAACTACTACAGGAAAGACAGCAAAGAATTTTAAAGATGAAAACAGTAGTACCTGACGATAAGTTTTAGAAAATAATAATTTTAAGTGTTCTACCTGTCCATGCTTATTCTTTTACAATTTATAAAAGAAAAACATATTTTAGGCTTAAAAAAAGAAATTGAGAATAAGTAAAAAATAAAAAAGAATAGAAATCAGCTATAATTTTATTCCACAGAGATGATTACTAGAATATAAATTCCTAATATATTTTGTTTATTGTTATATCTTTAGTGATTAGAAGAAAGCCGAACGCATTTGAGTGATTTGGGATGAGTTGTGGAGGGAAAAAAGCAACATGTACAAGTAGGTGTTGGTGTATCCTAGGTAAAGCATACAACATGTGCAAAGGTGGAAAAATTCAGAACAAATGGGCCACATGCAGGAGATGGGTTTGCATATCATAGAGCTTAAAATCTGGAGGCTACTAGGCTAACATATTTTGTTTCTTCTATATATTATTAACGTAATTTTATTTATTTTTTTATTTAAGTATGGTTGATATACAATATTATCTTGGTTTCAAGTGCACAACATAGTGATTTGACAGTTATGTACATTACTAAATGCTCACCACAATAATTACCACCTGCCATTATACAAAGATTGCAATATTATTGACTATGTTCCCTATGATGTACTTTTATCCCCATGACTAGTTTTATTTTATTTTTTTATTAAGGTATTATTGATACACACTCTTATGAAGGTTTCACATGAAAAAACAATGTTACTACCTTCACCCATATTATCATGTCCCCCCCATTACCCCATTGCAGTCACTGCCCATCAGTATAGTAAGACTAACTTGTTTTATAATTGGAAACCTGCACCTCTTTATCCCCTTCACCCACTTGGCCCACCCTCCACCCTCTGCCACATGACAACCACCAGGTCTTTATTTAAAATGCCAAAGGGTGCTATTTAGCCAAAATCTGATGAGCAATTTGACGGACACCATTGTCACAATCATGGGAGGAGAGTTGAGGGTGGGGTAGAAAAAGAAGGAAATAATCTTTGTATTTGGAAAAAACTACCCTTGGATATGTACAGCTTTCACAGAGCCTATGAGTATGTAGCAGGTTCTTGGTACTTCACCCTAATTCAGCCTGAAGGATATTGTAGCTGTCCTTGAAATTGGTTAATAACCATCAGACTCCAGCCCATTTATCACATCCAGCGCTCTGTGATGGAAAATACAGAATTTCAAACAGACTCACCAATCACATTCTGAACCAGCTATAACAATATCTTTCTGGGTCTATTCAGACTAAACAGAGAATTAAAGACTTCTGTGGTGAATTTGACATTTGTACTAGCCTGCTCTGCCACTGTCAGCATGACCCACTTTTTTCTTTTTTGGATTGGTTCATTTGCTTTATTATTATTATGGTATCATTAATATACAATTACATGAGCAACATTGTGGTTACTAGATTCCCATTATCAAGTCCCCACCACATACCCCATTACAGTCACTGTCCATCAGCATAGTGAGATGCTATAGAGTAACTATTTGTCTTCTCTGTGCTGTGCTGCCTTCCCTGTGCCGCCCCCCTACATTACATGTGCTAATCATAATGCCCCTTAATCCCCTTCTCCCTCCCTTTCCACCCACTCTCCCCAGACCCTTTCCCTTTGGTAACTGTTAGTCCATTCTTGGGTTCTGTGAGTCTGCTGCTGTTGTGTTCCTTCAGTTTTTGCTTTGTTCTTATGCTCCATAGATGAGTGAAATCATTTGGTACTTGTCTTTCTCTGCCTGGCTTATCTCACTGAGCATAATACCCTCTAGCTCCATCCATGTTGTTGCGAATGGTAGGATTTGTTTTCTTCTTATGGCTGAATAATATTCCATTGTGTATATGTACCACATCTTCTTTATCCATTCATCTACTGAAGGACACTTAAGTTGCTTCTAAAGTAATTTTTAATGAGATACCAACCTTTAAAAATGTGGACAGTTTACAGAAAAAATGTGAATTTCCAGCTTTTTGTTGACAAAATGGAAACCTCTGGAAACATTGGGATCTGTTTCCTGTATGATAAAAATAGGCTGGAGCTGAGTGGAGGCTGTCCTTCACAAAGCTCATTTGTGAGCAGATGTCCCCTCCAGGCCCAACTCACTCATTTAGGTTCCCTCCTAGATCTTATAGGCAATAGAGTTTGCAGTGTCTGGTAGAAGAACTCTGGGACATCATACAAGAAGTTGGGTGAGAGATATAAGGCCAGGGGTATCCAAATGGGGTAATTTGTACTTAGTTCAATGGGAAACAGAAAGGATTGAATAGTGTTTGCTCTGTTATTACTGTTGTGTAACAAATCACCCCAAAACGTAGTGGCTTAAGACAACAAAATTTGTTAGGTCATGATTTTATCAATGGGCAGTTTGGACTGGCACAGCTGTGTGCTTCTTCTGGTCTTGACTGGACTCACTCATGTGACAGCTGCTGGGCTGGCTGGTGTAGTATGGCCTCAGCTGGGACAGGTTGTCTCTGCTCCATGTGGTCTCTCATCCTCTGCCACACTAGCTTGCTCATGGCTGGATAGGGTGCCAAGAGAGGGAGTGGAAGTTTGTAAGTCCTCTTGAAGCCTGGGCTTGGAACCAGCACATTGTCACTTCTACAATTCCATTGGCCAAAGCAAATCACAATGCCAGCCCAGATTCAAACAGCAGAAAAGTAGACTCCACTTCTTGATGGAAGGAGCTGAAAAGTCACATTGCCAAGAGGTGTGGATACAGAGAGAGACGTTTTTACAGAACATCTATCACAGTCAATATTAAAGGTGTATTTTTGACAATATCATTTGGAGTGGGATGACTGGAATTGTTTTCTGTTTGTAACAGAGAAGTGCTGCCTCCTGGCACTCATACATGACTCCATGCCAAAGGATGTGAGAGAGAAAGAAGCCCACTTGTGCCTTTTCCAGTTTCTTGTCAAGGGACTCCTTAGTTTCGGTTTCAACACACAGCTTAATGAAAGGCAGACAGCTTCTCTAAGATGTCTGTGAATAAATGAGTAGAAAGTCAGATAAGAGCAGGAAACCAAGAGCCAAACTAGAAACACAAAGACATTGCTACCCTGCATGACTGTAGGAACTACATTCTCCTTGGTCTGGCTGGAGCCCAAAGCACCATCTGCAATCACGACTTTGGGATATGAAGTTCCCTCTTAGTTGGTCCACTTTTAAAATACATCTTGTTTGTGGGAGGGATAAACTCACATCTCAGTGTGAATTAGTCTCAGGTACTAGACTCTCTAATACCAGGAGGACCCTGGGTTATAAGAGAGCCTGGAAGAAGGAGGGAGAAGACAAAGGAGAGTGTGAGCAGAGGAAGGTACTATGGAAAGCCCCGTCCGCTTCCCGTCTGCCCTCAAGGCTAATGCTCCGGGAAGCCCTGCTGAGTCCGTGCTGCTGCTCTATGGTGGCAAAGAGAAAGTTTCAGATGGAAGCTAGGCTGCAATTCTTCTTTTTCACTCCCCAAAGTAGGGATGGGAATGAAGGGAGGAGAAGGATGAGGGATGAGATAATCTCTAAGATGTCTGTTGGAGTGATTCCCAATGGACCACCTATGAGAAGGCCTTGAAGAACAGTCCTCGTGCCAGAGACTTCTGGAAATAGTGACGATGCCCTTGGGGAACTGTCTCAAAAGGCTGGACACCCATCTCTTTCATTCCTTTCTCAAGGCATTTCATCTTCCATAATTAGTGTGCTCCACTCCCAGGTCTATGACATGAGATATTCTCCCATGTGTACTCCAGGATATATGCACAAGGAGTTTAAAGGGCATGGTTCCTAAGAATAAAGTACTGGAACAACTAAAACGTCCATCCACAGTGGAATGGGTAACCATGGTAACCTTGGTTACCTAATGGTCTGCTATACAGCAGTGAGAGTCAAAGAATGGAAACCACCACACTAGTATGGATGAATTTTAAATCATTAATGTTGAGTAAATGAAGCAAGTTATGGCAGAATGTAAAATGATATCATTTATAAAATGTTCTCATATATTCAGCCATAAGAAGAAAACAAATCCTACCATTTGCAACAACATGGATGGAGCTAGAGGGTATTATGCTCAGTGAAATAAGCCAGGCAGAGAAAGACAAGTACCAAATGATTTCCCTCATATGTGGAGTATAAGAACAAAGGAAAAACTGAAGGAACAAAACAGTAGCAGAATCACAGAACCCAAGAGAAGACTAACAGTTACCAAAGGGAAAGGGACTGGGCAGGATGGGTGGGAAGGAAGGGAGAAGGGCGGGGGAAAAAGAAAGGGGGACTTACGATTAGCATGTATAATGTGGGGGGGAGGAATGGGGAGGGCTGTACAACACAGAGAAGACAAGTAGTGATTCTACAGCATCTTACTACGCTGATGGACAGAGACTGTAATGGGGATTGTTGGGGGGACTTGGTGAAGGGGGGAGCCTAGTAAACATAATGTTCCTCATGTAATTGTAGATTAATGATACCAAAAAAAAAATGTCGTCACATATGAGAAACCAAATAATGGAGTGTACCTAGGTTGTAAAACCATAAATACATTTTCACAAAAATTAGGAGAGGGGTTACCTCTGAAGGGAAAGGAAGGTGAAAAGCTAGGGACTCACAGGTGGTTTCTGACTTAGTGGCAGTGTTCTATTCCTTAACCATGAGTGGATCTGTGATGTTCTTTCACTTGGATTTTTAAAAAACGGCACATATAAATTTCATACACTGCTCTAGTATGATACATTTCACAATAAAGCAGAGAAAAAAATGATTTTGTGTCTTTGAAGTCTGTAGTGACTTCAGTGGAAACACTTCCCCAGTCCAGGGGTGCTGCGTGTGAAACTTGTGTTCCGCACTTTTTGGAAAGACTGGGAGATTTGAATCTAGAGTGGGAGAGGGAGACATTCCCAGGGAGGTGATATAAGGAAACTGGAGAGAAGCGGCTGATAACATGGTGAGACAGAAGACTGAGTAGGGGAAATTATCCCAAGGACACTAAAAAGGAAAGGAAGAAAGGAAAGGAGGTAGGAAGGGAAGCAAGACAAAAAGAGAAAGAGAAAGAAGGAGAGAGAGAGGGAAGGAGGCAAGGAGGGAAGAGGGAGAGAAAGAATACAGGCAGGAGTAAAGTAATCTGCCTTCCCAACACACCTTAGCCTGAACGGTGTCCTTAGGATGGGCCCAGTGCACTCCTGTACTACTGGGGCTGGGTATTTGGGCTGGGTAATTCTTGGCTGTAGGGGGCTGTCCTGTGCATGCAGGATGTTGAGTAGCATCTATCTTCTAGATACAAGCAACATACCCCACCCTACCCTACCTTCCCTGAGTTGTGACCACCAAAAATGTCTTTAGACATTGTCAAATGTCACCTGAGAGGCAAACCCCTCCCCCTCCCCCGGTTGTGAGCCACAAAGGAAATCTTTCACAAACGTGAAATAGCACGTGTGGCTCATGCTCTTTATACCAGAAAGAACCCTACCATTAACAGAGGGCCTCCGGGAGGGCTCATACGCCCGGCAATCAACAATGATCTCCTGCAGCTCGAGAGGGCAGTCTTCACCCAGAGGCTCTTGGTAGTGGTTCACAGCCACCAGCTGGTGGATCTTCTTAGAATTACAGCCTGAAATGTAAACAATAGGATGGGAGGCTTAAAAATTTACTCTGGCACTCACACATCTCTCTGGATGCTGATACTGGGCATCAGAACTAGGGACTTCGGGTAGTGAAGAAACAAAAGCTTCCGACGACTCCACTGAGCAGCCCGGGCAGGGCCCACATCAGAGAGCAAAGCTCCCAGGACAGCACTGGTGGGGGTTTCCAGGCTGCTAGAAGGGAGACCCAATCCCAACACCGTGTGAGCCAACCTGCACACTGGTTACCTTCAAACGGGACCTTCCCGGTGGCGATTTCCCAGAGGACGATTCCAAAGCTGAAAGAAGGCCAAGAAACTGAGCAAGCATACATGTTTTCCTCTTCCCAGACCCCTCTCTCCATTTCCAGAAAACTCGGTGAATTTTCTAATTACCACCCAATTCCACTCAACAGAGTTGAGTTCCCACAGTCCTCAGAGGTGGGGTTTGACATGGGCCTTCCTATCCTTTCCTCTGAGTTAGTCATCTGCACAAGAACATGAACATACCTGTATATTTCAGCTTTTGTGTCATATTTATTAAACACATTTTCCAGTATCTGAGGTGAGACATACGCTGACAAATTGACTTCCTCTGCTTCTTTTCCTTTACTTCGTCGACTGATGGAAGTCTGCGTTTTGCTCAGCTCAAATCCCGCAAGCTAGACAGAGAGGCGACTTAGAGACAGAAACAGCACAGTCGTGGGTGGTGGGTAGAGGGCAGGGGGTTGGCGCTCCACATGATTGTCAGGGGATGGTCTTTTACCTTTGGGATGTATGTCTAGCAGTGTCTTCTGTCTGTGCAGCTACTCTACTGGCCGCATTATGGATTCAAACTATTGTAGTGTATTGCCCAAGAGAAACTCCAAGGGCTTTCTGCTCTATAAAATGGGACAATGAAGATTATTTGCTATAATAGTTATAAAGCACCAGTAAGACTTGGTAAGTTGTCATTGTTCTAGTATTACTATGGTAGATACAGGACTTTCTCAATTGAGAACTCAATGCTACTAAGTGAATGTGGTTAGCAGGGCATGGAGCCACCATATAGCTTGCTTTCTTTCAGGAGCAGATGAAAAAAATGACATGAGGGTATCCCTTCTGTTCTATCTGACCCTATAGGGTAGCCAGCCTGTTCCTTTGAATTTTACATGACAACAGTGAGTTACTGCATTGACCCAGCATGGCCCATGTCATGCTCTTTAAGAACCCATAGCACAACTAATGGGAGTGTATGATCTTGCTCCATGCATCCCTGGCATTAGTACCATCAGTGTACAAAGGGCTGCCCCAAACTAAGTCAGATCCAAATCTAGGGGCAAGGTCAGGAAAAGGATTAAACACTTAGATGTCTCATTCCCTTTCACTCACATGCTTATTGAGCACTGACATCCTCTGACATCTGGCAGTGGACTACAAAGCAGGGATGAAAGGCTGAATAGCACATGTTACAGGCAGGTGGGATGCAGAACACAAAAGTGGCCTATATATGGTGCTTTGGGAGCACTTGTATCACACCAGTAATGGAGAAAGGGATCTGAAAGGCAGAAAATGCCCGTCTTCTGTTATATGAGGGCTGTCCCTGAAACTCGTAAGGCTGGAAGAAAGAAAGCCATCTATGGATGACAAAGAATACATTCTTTTAGCATTTGGGAATTATGGACAAAAAGTTAATAAAATGCTTCCCTCTTCTGTATAAGAATTTGACTTTTGGTTCTCTTTTTAACTTCATTCACCTCATAATCTGGTAAAGACTGTCACTGATTCTAAGTAATATTATTGATGATAAAAAATGGCTGCTGATTACAGAGAAGACAATTAATGACTATAACATCTTACCATGTCGATAGACAGTGACCGCAATGGAGGGGGTGAGGACTTGATAATACGGGTGAATGTTGAAACCACTGTGTTGTTTATGTGAAACCATCATAAGACTGCACATCAATGATACTTTAATAAAAAAAAAATGACTGCTTTATGATTAGCACACATAATGTAAGGGGGGGTCACAGGGAAGGCAGTATAGTACAGAGAAGACAAGTAGAGTGACTCTATAGCATCTTACTATGCTGATGGACAGTGACTGCAATGGGGTGTGTATGGGGGTACTTGCAATATGGGTGAAAGTAATAACCACAATGTTGCTCCTGTGAAACCTTTATAAGATTGTATATCAATGATACCCTAATAAAAAAACAATGACTGCTGATTGGTAAATTGCTTATGGTTTGGGGGTGGTGGTGAAAGGGACTATAAACAGCTGATCGTGCTGCTGGGCTTTGCAGCAACTCTTTTGCACCTGGCCTGCCCCTTGTGGGGTCACCTGAAGGTATGCCTGTGGATCTGTCATCAGAGAATATTAACCCCTGTGGTCATGAGACTTCTAAGTCTGGATGGCACCACACCGGCCATAGGGGAGCCTCTTTTTCTAGCATCTTGGGTGAGGACAAAGAAAGTCTCTTCTGGTTAACAGTGGGGACCCCCGCTGGAGAGAAGGATTTGATGCTGCCCTGTTGGCATACTGTGTCTCTCGCAAGATGCCCTTCTAAGTGACTCTGAATGCCAAGTGTGGTATCTGGCAGCCCTGTAAGTCTGAATGCCTAGTTGAATCTATGAAGATTCCCTGGACATAGCAGTGGTGTTCAGGCACCTAAGGGGAACTGACACATAGTCCATCCCTGCTGAGTGGGCGGTGAGGGATGACAGACATCAGAATAGCAGGAAGAACTGAAGCTGTCTTCCGGTGGGCACATGAAAAGCTGTCTGGGCAGGGGTGGGCCGAGCTCAGTTCTAAGGTTAAGGCAGAGAAACAAGCAAGCCCAGCCTTTCTGGGAAACATGGGTCCCTCTCCCAACGTCGGTCACACAGCTTGAACTCACAGAGTCCCTGGAAGGCTGCACTCACCTTCACTTTGTAGCCTCCTGCAACCAGGAAGCTCATGCTGTTGATGTTTCTGTGGAGCTGTGCGGGCACTTCCGAATGGTGCAGCCTAACACAACCAAAGGCAGTGGCATCAGTGACTTTTGCACAGACTTTCTTGGGGCGCTTGACAGTCATTACCAGGATAAAGAAGCTGGTCGGCCCTCCTCATGGGTAGCTAGTCACGGATGGACAGGGGAACCAGAGTGCAGTGGGAAGATCTGACAGTTGTGTGCTGTGAGTATAGAGCAGCAGTAAGATGCAACTGGAAGTATCCATTGGATGGACCAGTGGATGTGACAGCCCTTGCGGAGCATGTGCAATCTGGAACTAGAGGTCACTTTAGGCAGAGAAAGATGTGGTCCTCTGCCTGGGAGATGCCAGACAGATCAAAGTGTTCAGAGGCATGGCTAGATGGTGGGACCAAGATAGGACTCTTGGGATGAAACAGAATGTGAAGCTGGGGTTTCCACCAACTTAGTAAGGGGGAAGTGCTTTGGATTTAATGGATCCTCTGCATTTCAGTTTGGGCTGTTACCAAGGATTTGGTACCAGTGATTTATTTTTAAGTAGGTATTTTCAGGAGAAATTGGTAAGGGAGCAGAGGAATCAGGATAGAGAAGAAATAAAGTTAGGATGTGATTTCAGGTGAAATTCCAGCCTCAGCCTGATCTCATCACACCTTTGGAGGAAAATTAACTCTCACAGTTTGTTCTGCATAAAGCAAAGGAATTGGAGCTCACACCCGTTGTGCAATGGCTACAGACTGGGAGCAAGAGGTGCTGGGACAGGGGCAGGTGGATATAAAACTTCTGGGAACTTACAGCTGTCTCTAGGGGCAAAGATGCTTCAATATCCATGGATATTCCTCTGTAGATGGCACCTGTGAGCTGTGGCAGCAAAGTATGCCGAGTGGGGGATGCATATGCACAGCTGGTAAAGAGGCCATCTGGATGGGGCACTAATAGTGTCCCCTGTGGTCCAAAACTAATTATTAGATTCTCATAAAACCCACTAGTATAGAGTGAAGAAGAAACAGACTGTATGATTTCAAATAATCAGCTACAGCAGTATTTCCCAAAGTATGGAATACATGCTATGCGAGATGATGTACTGAGAAAATTATTATCCTATCAGTGTATTCCAGTCTTTCTGGTTATATCGAAGAGAAAGTCTCAGTTTGGCGTCACATATCTTTAACACTTCTTACTTCTCTAAAACTGCTAATATCTCCTCTGTACAAAGAGAATGTGGATTTGAATTACTGACCTTTTGGCAGGCAGCATCATCCAGCCAGAATGTCCTAACATTGTTTCAGTGTCATATGGCAAGCGATTCTGGTTTCCAGTTCATGGTAGTAATACTAAGTGTCCTTTTCTTTTACTTTATTTAAGTTTTTAAAAAGTAAGCTAATTTAAAGAAAAATGTTAAGTAAATAATACTGGCAGTATTGTGGCTATGAGTAAACCATGTAAGTGGTCTGTGAATGACAGATCTTTGGGGAGTCTTGGGCTAAAGGAACTACAGACTATGGATGTGAGAGTAGGGAGAGTTGCCAGGTAACATACAGGACACCCAGTTGATACTGAATTTTGGATAAGCAATGATTTTTTTTTCAGTATAAGTATATCCCAGAATTACATTTTTCCCTCTGTGACTTACTTATTTTATAATGGGGAATTCATATTTCTTAATCCCTTTCATCTACTCCACCCATCTCCCCACCTCCCTCCCCTATGGTAACTGCCAGTTCTCTGGATTTATGAGTCTAATTCTACACTGTTTGTTCATTTGTTTTATTCTTTTAGATTCTACATCTAAGTGAAATCATAAGGTATTTGTCTTTCTCTGACTTATTTCACTTAGCATAATACCCTCCAGGTCCATCCATGCTGTTGCAAATGGCAAGATTTCCATTCTTTTTTATGGCTGAGTAATATTCCATCAAATATGTGTACCACATCTTCTTTGGTATTCATCTATTGCTGGACACTTAGGTTGCTTCCATATCTTGGCTATTGTAAATAATGCCACAATAAACATAGGGTTCATATGTCTTTTTGAATTAGTGTTTTTTTTTGGTTTTCTTCCAGTAAATACCCAGAAGTGGAACTATGGGTTGTATGGGAGTTCTATTTTTAATTATTTGAGGAATTCCCATACAGCTTTCTGTAGTGGCTGCACCAGTTTACCAACAGTGCATAAGGGTTCCCCCTTTTTTTTTTTTTTCTTAGATAATTATTTTTTATTGAAGGGTAGTTGACACCACACAGTATTACATTAGTTTCAGGTGTACAACACAGTGATTCAACATTTATATACATGATAATTCTAGGTAAGGGGTTCCCTTTTTCCCACATCCTCGCCAACACTTGTTATGCCTTGTCTTTTTAATGCTAGCCACTCTGAATGGTGTGAAGTGATATCTCATGGTGGTTTTGATTTGCATTTCCATGATGATTAGTGAATTTGAGCATCTTTTCATGTGCCTGTTGGCCACCTGTTATGTCTTTGGAAAAATGTCTATTCAAATCTTCTGTCTGTTTTTTAATTGGATTATTTTGGACATTAAGCCCTTATTGGATATATCATTTGCAGATATCTTCTCCCATTCAGTAGGTTGCCTTTTCATTTCATTGATGCATGGAACATATAAAATTGCATGGGACATACTTCTACTAAAAAATTATTATTTATCTGAAATCCCATATATCTGCAATCTTAGTAAAAGTATGTCTCATGTAATATTTGGGATATACCTCTACTAAAAAATTATTCATTGCTTAGCTGAAATTCAAATTTAACAGGGCATCTTGTATTCTTATTTGCTAATTCTGGCAACCTTATGAATAAGAGCTGTCCAGTTCCCCAAAAGCAGCCTGGCCATTTAATTTTACCCTCAAACCTGTGAGCTGGTGCTCACTGGGCTGAGACCCTTTCCCTCCTCTGGTCTAAGGGGTTGTAATTAGAATAAGCAGTAGATCATGCAGGGTGAGGGCCAGCTAGGGCTTCTGGCCTTCTCTCTCATCACCTCTGTGATTATCAAAGGGGAGACAGACACATTCTGCTCTTCTCGGTGCCGTTTTCACCCCATCTGGTACCTGTATAAGCCCATGGCTGCCCCCAGGGCCAGGACGATACGCTTTGCAAATATGAGGTCCTTCTCCTTGTCCAGCAGTTCTCTCAGGGTCCCGAGCTCACAGTATTCCATGACAATGGAGAATTGAGGGGGTCTTACTGATGGAAAGAAGCCAAATGGTGTGACGGTCCAGCACCCTCAGAGTTCCCACTTTCTGCAGCCCACCTGCCTACAGAGACAGACCAACTCGCCACCCTCATCTCACACAGTTTGTCCCCTGACCTTCTTAAATGGTTCCAGTGTCCACAGAGTTCCCACACCTCTTCCTGGTGGCATGTGCCATGTCATAATTCTAGCTTTCTCTTTGTTATTTCAGTGCAGTCTCCCCCACTCAACTGTAAGCCCTAGGAGGACAGGGTCTGTCTTGTTCCTACAGTGCTCACAAGGAGCTCAGTACATGTGTGCAGAGGGAATGAATGATGCACGGGCTGCAGGGCTGCTGAGAGGAACTCAGGCCAGGGGTTGAGATCTCAGGTCACGGGCTTGAGATGCAAGGTCCAACATGCAAAGTGACAAAAAGTGAATCAGTGGCTTGGGCTACTCCCCAGGAAAATAAACATCAATGGAAGTTATCATTCAGGCTGGGATTCTATGCTCTGAAATCAGGTCCCCTGAGGCTGTGGAGAAATTTCCAGAGGGAGTAAGATAGGAGTTGCTCTGTCCTCTCTGTAGGCAAGAGCAGCCAACACAACCTGCAAGAGGGGCTGTGCCATAAGAGAAAACACAGCCACATTAAAAATTAAAAATTAAAAAGAACCTGATGCATGAGGTTTTTGGTAAAGGGGCAGGCTAGTTGTTTTTAGGTTTGATCTACACTAATGATGATCAAGGGTAGGTTCCTTGTTTGAGGCAGCCAGCTCTATAATGTTTTATAGCAACAAAATACACCCATCACCCAGGTCAGCATCTGGACAAGCACCCCCCTGGTTCCCAGTGGACTTGCAAGAGGAGACCTGGTCACATTAGCACAAACCAGTCCTTGGGCTGAAGCCAAATTCAACACTCCTCTTCTGACAGGAGATGGGCCTCTACATCTTACGGTGTGAAAAAATTAGCACTGATAATAATACTGTAGGTCCCCCCTTTCAGCTGTTCTTTAAAAAGGCAATGCCTTATAACGCAGAAGATGCATGACAGACTGCCAAAAGCACGACCAGCCCCAGGAGAATCCCTTACCTGTTTCATCAATGCAAATTCCAAATATACGCAGGATGTTGGGAGAATCAAATTTCTTCATGGCTTTGATCTCATTACTGAAAGTATGCCTCACTATTCTATGAAAATAAAAGGAGAAATTAGGATTTCAGGACTGGAAGGTGCCTCAGAGAACCCCTGTACCAGCCGTGTACGGGTAGGGGCATGAGAGATTGTAAGCATCTTCTGGGGTGAGAACTGGTGCTGTGAGGAGCTTGGCCATTCATGGCGGCATGTGGACCCCGTCCGATGTATTTGGTACTGGAATTAGCATGTATAATGCATGCCACACACAGATCACAGATTTACCTTGAAAATGTCATGCTAAGTGAAAGAAGCCAGACATGAAAGGCCACCTATTACATGATGCGACTTATATGAGATGTCTAGAATGGGCACACCAATGAGATGGAAAATACATTAGTAGCTGTCTAGGGCTGGTGACGGTGGGGAGCGATGGGGAGTAACTGTTAATGGGCATAGGGTTTCTTTTTGGGATGAACATTACAGTAATGGTTACACTACTCTGTAAATACATTAAAAGCCATTAAATTGTACACTTCAAATGGGTGAATCTTTTGGTATGTAAATGGTGTCTCAATAAAGCTGTTAAGAAATACAATCCTGATCAAAATCTACATTTTTGAGGTGTGTGATATTCTGAAGTATGTGGTAAAGCTTTCTCTGATATTTATTTAGCTAAGCCAACCTGAGAAAGAAGAGTCAAGATGGGGAGATGGCTTATTAGATATTGAGAATTACTACTAAGTCGCAATAAAAAACAAAACAACAAAAGTGTGTTATTTGTGCAAAGACAAATTGTGGAACAGATTAGGAGATCAGAGCTAGGTCCATGTCTAAACAGAAACTTCACAGACAATAAACATGGCACCACACATCACTGGGGAAGGATATTTAATAGATGGTATAGAGAAAACAGACTCACTGCGTGGATAAAAATAAAACTAGGCCCTACATAATATCACATATAAAAGTGGATACCAGGAGGATTAAAGCCAAAGTGTGAAAGATAAAACTGTAAAGTTAATAGAAGAAAATCTAGACTAGTTTTGCTATCTAGGAGTGATGAAGGGCACCTCAAGAGCACAAATAATAAGGTAAACTTTCGGTGGGCCTGATTACCTCAAAATTTAAGACGTCTGTTTGATGATGGACACCATGGACAAAGTTCAAATACTGATAATGTGAGGAGAGAAGACCTTTGCAATAGCTAAGGCTGATAAGTGATTAGTTTGCACAATATACAAAGGTCTTCTACAAACTGACAAGGCAAAAAACAGCAACTATGACAGAAAAAAGGGCAGAGGACAGGAACAGGCAATTATACAAGTGGAAATGCAAATAGCTAAAAGTCTTATGAGCAAATATGCAAATGTATTAGTGAAGAGATGCAAATTAAAATAACTATATAAGATATTACTGTATAACCAGAAGGATGAAACACATTAAAAAGCTGGATAATACTGAGGGCTGGGGAGATGTATGACTAGAGAGCTCTCAAGCATTGCTCGTGGGAGTGTAGGAATGTACAGCCCATTCTGAAGAGTTATCTTGTAGTATTTAGTCCATTTCATGGCTGCATATCCTATGATTCATCCATTCCTCTCCTGGCAATATAGCCCAAGCAATTCTCATACAGTCTATAAAGGGATACTTACAGCAACATTATTTTTGGTGGGGGCAAGTTGGAAACAGATTAGGTTCCATCACTGGAAAAATAGGTTAAAATAAGGATTTGTAACACAGCAGTCAGAAGGAAAGGACTACAAATTTCATGATGCTGAGTGAAAAAGTTAAGAAAAGTAGACAACAGACATATAACACTAATTATATTTGTGAAAATTAAAAATGCATGCATGTATAGTAATGTACATTTTGCAAGAACATCTATAAACAAAACACACTGTGGTCTGTGGAGGGGATGGGAAACTGAGAAACAGGAATAAAAAGGAATAAATTTTTAAAAACATCTAAATACATCAATAGTAGGGAGACACTTCTAGAATTGTGGTTGGAAGACATACATTTACATCTATTCTCTGCTCCCTAATAGTAGAGGGCAAGTCATTTAATCCTTTGAGGCCCCGGTTCCCCCACGTAAAAATGGAGACAACAAGCCTCTCTCCTTGAGGAGTTAAAGAGAGGAAGTGAAGTGATACACGAGAGAACTGTACACAATGACTCACCCAATGTTTCTGGCCTGGGGTTTATTGAATACTTTTATGGCCACTGGAGATTTGTGGTATTCTCCTTTATAAAGTGTGCTGAATTCTGTTTCCCTTAGCAGGATCCATTTGCATCCTGAAAGCTGCTCCTTATTGATCTCTTTGATTTGATCTTGTGGGATCTCCTTCATGGAAGATTTCGCTAAGTCTGACCTCGGCCCCAGGAAGGAAGGAAATAGTCAGTGAACTGAGGAAGCTGTTCTAAGGAATGAGGCATCTTAGTAACATGTGAGTGGGAACTCCTACCCCATGAACCAAAGCTGGCCCTGGCTGGAGCTTCTGACTGACATCCCAGGGGAGGTACAGAGGCGGGTTCTGGTGCCTCTGAGTGACCAGTAGCGACACAGTTGGATGGTTAACAGAAATGTGTCACGCACTTCCTTCCTTTCTCTTCCAATCCTGCCTGTCTCTCCCGTCTGAACCCCCATCTGGACCCATCTTTTTCATATTAGAGTTTTTCCTATGCCTCCTGCCACACATGAGTATTTAGATCTTGTCTAGTCATTCCAGTCCCATTAGTCAGACACCCAGGTCAAGCTCAGTAACTCTGTACAGGCTCTGGCATAAAGCACATCTCACAGTTTTGTTGGGTGGATGAATGAGCATTTTGTATTCAATTTGAATTTCTTCTTGGAAATTCAACAGATGAATTGAAGCTTTAATGCTCTCTAGAGGAGCTTTTCAGCACTTGAACCAGTGCTAGAAGATACCTTGTTGGTCCAGAAGCTCCCTTTAAATGCTACTCGATGGCCAGAAGGCTGAGCTAGCCGGGAACACATTCCAAAATGGATCAGCTGCTTCCAGCCATCCAGCCCAGCAAATGAATGAGCGGAGGGTGGGGGGAAGTTGGAGTTACTAGTAATCAAATGACTTCTAGTTTGGGGGCAGTCAGAAGCAGGGCAAACGGTAACTCACAGTGTCTCACAATTTCGATGACATTTTTCCTGTTACTTTCCATTTGCCTTGAGATAGCATCTATAATTTCATTTTCTGCAAGAGAAAAAGCAGCCAATATTCAAAAATAGAACTGGTAATTAAAAAGTTACAAAGATACCTTTTTTTTTTTTTGACTATCATATTCATTGCAGTAGGCGTTACCACTACTTATGAATATTCAGCTTTCTACTTATAAGCACACAGGAAGTGTCTTGAGGCATGACTGTGCGACTTGCTTTGGCCAAGAAATGAAGTGAAAGAGATGTCGGGGAGGTTTGCTTCAAAATAAAAGAACCATAATATTGAAAGGATCCTCAAAAGAAGGTATAGCTTCCTTGCAGAGTCTCCGGACTGAGCCTGAATGAGAAATAAACTTTAGTTTTTTAAAATAAACCATTATGTTGTGTGTTCCTTTTTAAACTACAGCATAACTTAATCTATCTTGATTTATATGCTCAGAAATAGGTTTAAAAATTGATCACACACTATATAGGGCAGTCAGCCATCCCAGTTTCCTCAGGACTTAGGGGTTTGAGGACATGGGACGTTCAGTACTAAAACTGGGAAAGTCTCTAATGGAAAAATGTATGGAGAAACAATCTCATATACTATTAGTAGGAATGACATTTGTTTAATCTCTGTGGCGATCTGGCAACCTCTATTAAAATTTAAAATGCCCATAATCTTTGACCCAGTAATTAGATCCCATCATTCCACTTCTGGGAATTTTTTCTTAAAGATAATCTGAAATCTATGTAATGAGCAATGCAGGATTATTTATGATAGTGAAAAATTGGGCATAACTTAACGTGTACTTAAATGTTTGTCAATAGTGAGCTACTTACATATATCTGGTCCTGTTTACCAAGAAATACTAGACCCCTCTATGGACATTTATATAGAAGAATATTCAAGATTATTTAATGAGAAAAGCTAGGAATAGAACAGTATGTTTAATATGCTACTAATTGTGTAACAAACAAAAATATATATACTTAAATCTCCGGAAGGCTATTCAAGAAACTGATAAGGAAGACTGTGTCTTGGGAGGGAGACAGGTTAAGAGGGACAGGGTAGATTTACATCTCAGGCTGGACCCTTTTTTGTACCTGGTCAGTTTTGCAGTATATAAATGTATTACCTAATAAAAACATTTTTACAAAATTTAAAAACAAGAGCAGGAAGTAAATCCTGTCCTGCCAGCTGATGATGCCAACATGTCCCCCATCCACCAGGAAGTGGACCAAGGAATGCTGAGGATTGGGAAGGCTGGGGGCCAATCCTGCCCTTCAGCTAGGTCAGCCTCGGCATTGCCCTCACCAATCCCTGGTTCTCTTCCTTCCTAGAAGCAGGTGTTGGGGGATTACAGATGCCTCATCCAGAAAAGGACCCATTTTGCCCACAAGTCTGCATATCAGATTCGTCTTGTTTGAGCGCCTCTTCCTGACCTGATTGGAGATGGGCTGCCCTCCACATCAAGGTAGCAGAACAGTTATTCCTCTGGGCCGTAGCACCCAGAAAGTTCATCCAAATGTCCTCCCTGCCTTCTCACTTCCTCTCTCTCCATCCATAATCCTTACAAGAGGGGTTTGGAATTTGTATCACCAGGATGTGCAAAAGTGAAAAGAGACCACATTTGTTTCCATCCTTTCCCTCTCTTCCCTCTTCTGGTGGCCCTGACTCCACTGTCCATGTCTCATCCCCTCAACGCCTTGCTCTCTACTAAGTCCAACCAGGCTACTCTGGTTCAAGCCCATGTCATCTCTTACACAGCCTGTAAAGTGGTCTCCTGATTGGGCTCACACTCCCACTCTTGCCCCTTACTAGGGTATGTTGAATTTTGGTTCCAATTCTTCATGTCCACATAGTATTACGAATCCATACTCTGGCCACAGCCTCTCAATGGGCATTCTGGGCTGCCAGTCCCTTCACGCTGGGCTCGGCCATATCATTTGCTTTGGATGTTGATGAATTTGATACAAGTAGAAGCCTGAAATGTACTGGCTCAGACGAACTTGGCTACTTGCAATTCTGCCCTGAGAAGAACATTCTCCAGGTGCTCAATACTCCTCGGCCTTGGCTCCAGAATGAGACACATGGCAGATGCATACCCATACTGGACCTGGTGTGCCTGGAGCCAAGCCCAGCCAAACCCACATGAAATCAGCAGAACCCTAACGGATCCACAGCTCTGTAAGCATGAGAACTACTGACTATTGCGTTAAGCCTCTGAGTTTTGGTATATGCTGTTATGCAGCATTAGTGAAGTAATAACTGACTAATACACATCACTGTAGTCCATTATCACATGGCAGCCTGAGTGATTTTCTTTCAATTCAAATCAAATCATGACAGGCCCACATTTAAGTACCTCCTTTCACTTGCTTTCTATGACTCTTAGAGTAAAATCTAAGCTTACCATACCTACAGTCCTGCTCTTGTATCTCCTGGCCTACTTCCCCATTTTCATTGGTACCTCTCTCTCCCTTGCCTACCAAATCAGAGCCATCCTGGCCTTCTGGCTGTTCCTTGCACATGCTGTATTTATCCCCACCTCAGGGCCTTTGAATTCACTGTTTTCTCTGCCTGGAATGTTCCTCTCCCTCATCATCATGAGGCTTGTGCCTTCTCATTATTCAAGGTGTCCATTCAAATACTACTGCACCAGGAAGGCTTTCTCTGACCACTCTCTTCATCCATTGTCACTTTTCAGTCCAGGACCCTGCTTATGACGTTCATTGCCCTCAGATGCAACGATTTACTTAGCCCTCTGTCTGCACACTTTACACCTCCTGAGGAGAGATCTGGTCTATTATGCTTCGCGTTGTATCTCCAACACTTAGAACAATGCCTGGCACACAGCAGATAAACAATTCTGGTTTGTTTAGGTAATTAGTTAATTATTTTTTCTGGATAATTTACATAGTAACTGAAGGTCCTGGAGAAACTAAGGTTGAAAGGAATTAGCTTCTGGAATTCCAGGTATCACATCAAAGAGAGAACGGAGAGGCAAAGACGACCTATTAGTGTCATTCCTGACACCCTGCCCTCCCCCACCCTCACTTGCCAAAGTTTCATCAGCCCCCACCATATCCAGGCCCAGGGGGTGTTAGGAGTTTGAGCTACCCTACTCAAACCTCTTCGGCCTTCCAGCTCCTTTGGTAAATAAAAATGGGCTTAAAATGCCCCCATTTGCTCTCCCCCTGGTCCCCCCAATAAACCTTACCAGTTCTCTGCCTTTGGAAGACTTGCAAGTCTTCCTCCGCATCCTGCTGGTCTTCCTGATGCCAGACTGCTTTTTGGCTGATGTTTGAAGTAAACGTCTGTTGATCCACCTGAAGCAGCAGAGAGAGGTCCTGCACCATGTCCCTCAGACTCTCATTCACGTCCCTGAAGAGTATTTTGTTATGCACTGCCTTTACAAACTTCCAGACCTTGGATTTATCACTGAAGGTATCTATCCTTGCCTTAGCTTCCTGTAGGACAGCCTGGAAGCGGGTCAGGACAGTGGTTAGCTCAGCGGATGGGTGCCTGTCCCCTTGGTCCTGGAGCATTTGCAGCAGCTGCAGCAGGCCACAGACCCGGTTCCTCAGACGCTGGCACTGTTTCTGGCAGTATTTCACTTCTTCACACTGTTTGTAGATAAGCCAGCCTAAGGAGATGATCTGCTGTAACATATCCATACCTGGAAGAAACTGATGGAATCTGGTTTAAGTCCCAGAATCTCCTGTGTATTTACAATTTGGCCAAGGGAACACCAAGGGTGCCTATGATTTCAGTGCCTTAGGAGGTCTCCCCACCTTTATCACGTAAGGTAGAGATGGACTGCTTTCCACCAAAATGCATTCTGCCCTTCCTTAATGACAGAGTTGTGGCTGAGGTGTTGGTCCAGCTAAAGACTACAGTGACTAATTCTCACCAATGGGGTGTGAATGGATTCAAATACGTGCTACTTTCAACAGACGCAGGTGTGTTTCTGCTATATATTGTCCACTGGATGCAGACGGTATTGCGGCCCTAGGTGTCATGGAGCCCCCAGAAGGATGGTGGAGTCCCCAGAGGGAAGAATCCTGGATCCTAGAATCATTGCTTAGAGGAGAGCTCCTCACAGAACATCTGCCATGGACCATTAAGTGAGTGAGGAATAAACTTTTACTGCATTTGAGTCATCCTATTTTTGGGGTCTATTTCTTCGGTCAGTTTAGGTGATTTAAAAAATATATATCCTGCCAAGGTATAGGGGTGACTATAGGATGGTGGGTTGGAAGGATCAGGCTTGTAAAAAGAAGGCAAGGGTTACTCAGAAAATTACCAACTGTTGCTCTTCAAGAATGAAGGGCCCAGTGGGGAAAGATCTTCCAGTTTTTAAAAAGCAGTCAGAACTTGGATTATGTTAAATCTCTTGATTTAAAATCTTGCAACCAAGCCAAAAATTGTTTTGAAGACTGTGCAATCCAACACTGTGTGGGTCAAATAAAACATGTTTGCCAACTGCATATTGCCCATGAACATCAATTTGCAAACCTGGCCACAGTTGGCCAAGGGTATTCATTCATTAAGGATTGTAACAGAGTTGGCCTCTGTCAGTCTCAAATTTCCCTCCTGTCTCTTCTCCCAATTCTTGAGCATCCCCGCCTCCCCAGTCCTCACTCCAGCCCTCTCTTTCGTGTTTTTAGCCAGCTGTAAATTTGTTCCAGCCTGCCCACTGGCCTATGCATCAATAAGACCCCATGTTATAAGTGCAGCCCTTCTCAGAGGCATTTACATGGAGACTCAAGAGATCTTCCAGATGTGGAAATTGTGCGGGACATTTGTGTTGCTTACAAAGCAGGCTTTGTAAATACCAATTTCTCTACTTCCTAATACTTCCCATGTTTTCAGTGGCTCTCTGCTCCTCCCTCATTCAGCAATGAGTGTGGGGGGAGCTGGCCCCTTGCAGGGGTGAGACTTGATGTGTCTAAGCTAGTGGTTCTCAATTGAAGGTGATTTTGCCCCCCAGCGGACTTTTGGCAATGTCTGGAGACATCTTTGGTTGCTACAACTGGAGGATGGGTGCTGTTGACATCAAGCAGGTAGACATTGGGGTACTACAATGCACAGGACAGCTCCCCCCAACAATGAAGAACTATCCAGCCCCAAATGTCAATAATTCAGGGGTTGAGAATGATCTAAGCCATCAGACAATTCTTAATAGCCTATCACAGTGATTGGTTCAAAACTGGGCATGAAGGCTAATTTGAATGGAGAGGAATGTTGCTAATACAGCCCAGGAAGCCAGATCCTAATTCTTAATCTCTCTCTTTTCCCTAACTATGAGCAAGAAAGCATGGAGCCCCAATCCTAAAGCCTTGGAATGAGGCTAACCTATGGGTAGCAGAATGGAAAGAAAAGCTGAGTTCAATATTGATCCACTGGTTTGAACTGACCCTGAAGTCTACCCTACTCCTCAATTACAGGTTTCATGAGCCAATAACCTTTCTTATTGTTTAAGCCGGTTTGAATCTTGTTTGCTGTACTTCCAACGGCAACTGGGTTCATCAATGAATGATGATACTGACGATCACAAATGTCTCTCTTCACCTGCTGTATATTCTACATGCTTTGAAACCACGAAGTCCTGGTGGTTATTTTCATTTTGTAGATGAAGATACTGAGGTTTGGGAGGATGCATTTAAATAAATACAAGGCCATGGAAACAGTTTCCAAAGTACCTTTGAACAAAGCTAACCTCAACAGCTCAATGAAATAGGTGGGAAAAGTCTTACTACCACTTTGCAGATCAGATAAATAAAACCGCTAACTTGAATATGTTCATATGTTACTTGTAGTAAAACAACGAGTGGGGGGGGAGTTACTGATTTTAAAATGTGAAAAGTCTAAAAATGGTGGTAACAATGTACATCCATAAAGACTTCTAATGCCATTTTGCCCCTCCCCTCTTTCCTGATGAGACATTTTACATCAAATTACTCTCCTTTTGCCCAAAGTGGGCCCCGGGAAAGGAAGCGGGCATTAACCCTGAAGAGCTGGGATGATCCGTCCTGGCGATTCCCCACGGACAGCCTGGACGGCGCCTGTGTGGCGCTGCTCGGACGGGTCCGCGCGGGCCCCGGGGGCGCCTCGGCGCGCCACACCCGGGCCCTGGCCCCGTTCCACGTGTCCTGGCGGAAGGCGGACATTCGAGCGGGCAGCTCCATCCTTAGAGCGGAAGAAACGAAACGAACTCTGTCCTGACTTCTAGGAAATCGGCCTGCGGGTCACCCCTCCTCCGACGCCGCGTTCTCGCCTCCCCGCAGCCTTTCCGCCAGGCCGCCAACGGAGGCGCCCGCCCAGAGAGACCCCAGACTCACCTCTGCCATTCCCGGGGCGTCCGATCGGTCCTGCGCGCGGTTCCAGCGGGACACCTCCGGCCTCCCGCCCACCGTCTGCTGTCCAGGAAGTCGGCGGCCGTGCGGCGCCCGGCGGGTGGTGAGTCCCTGCGCCTCCTTGGCGCTGCGCTCCCGCCGTTGATGCGGCCCCAACAAGGCTCCAGCCGCGGCCCCAACAAGGCTCCAGCCGCGGCCCCAACAAGGCTCCAGCCGCGACAGGGCGGTCCAGCGCCCTCCCAAGGGACTCCCCGGCGTGAGCAGCCCCCCAGCACGCGTCTCCCCAGCCTGCCTGTGGGACGAGGGCGTTTGCCCTGCGCCCTCTAGAGGCCACCGCCCCAGGCCTGGGCCGCGCGCGGGGAGGTCTGACGCGCCTCCAGGAGCCTTCCCCTTGCTGCCGAGCGTCAGGCTGACAGTGCCCTGACTCCCTAGAGCCCCTTTCTAGAAAGTTCGCCCATTCCACACTCTCCCCCCCTTTCCCAGATTCCCTCAGTGACTATTTACAGAGTACTCACCAGTGCCTGGCACTCTGCCTGCAGCTGGGGATTAGGAAAAGAATAGGGTCCTCGGGAACTATTTTAACCAGGACACAGTATGGGAAGGATTGGATGAGCAAAAAGCTGTAGGTGCAGAAGAGATGGTACTTGTGTGCTTGAGAACAGGGGGAGTGAGGGAAGAGACACACCTAAGTGGGAAAAAACCCCACGTCCTCCTCTAATGTCATTGCAGAGCTTCTGTTAGAATGGGAGACATGTTTTATTAAAGCTACCTGAGTCCCCTGCAGGAAGTCTAAGGATTCATTCATTTGCTCATCAGGCTATTTTTCTCTGAAAGGAAAGAACTGGATTGAGTGCAGACTTTTTGGATTGGGAAGGTAGGGCTGGAGGATGTCTGGGGTGTTTTGTTTATTCATTCATTTGTCCCTACTATTGTTCTCTATCTCTTGTATCATCAGTTTTCTTCTTAACCTATGTCAAGTTCCAGAGCAACAGAGTCTGAGAAAGAGATTCAGGTACATGTGAAGACTTAATATTGTTAAAACGTCTGTATTACCCAAAGTGATCTACAGATTCAATGCAGTCCCTATCAAAATTCCAATGTCATTTTTTATGGAAATAGAAAAGCAATTATAAAAGTAATATGGAATCACAAAAGACCATAAATAGTCAAATCATTCTTTAGAAAGAACAAAACTAGAAGTATCACATTTTCTAATTTCTAAATACATTACAACATTACAGTAATCAAAACGTACTGGCATAAAGGCCAACATATAGACCAATGGAACAGAATAGATAGTCCAGAAATAAATCCACATATGTACGATCAACTGATCTTTGACAAGGGTGCCAAGAATACCCAATGGGGCAAAGATACTCTCTTTAACAAAGAGTGTTGCGAAAACTGCACAGCCACATGCAAAATAATTAAATTAGATCGTTATCTTACACACAAAAATCAACTCAAAATGGATTGAAGACTTCAACATGAGACCTGAAACTAAAACTTCTAGAAGACTTGGGGGAAAAGCTTTGTGACATTGGTTCTGGCACTGATTTCATGAATGTGGCACCAAGAGCACAGGTTACAAGTGAGTTGGATTATATTAAACTAAAAAAGCTTCTACACAGCAAAAGAAACAGCTGACAGAGTGAAAAGGCAACTATGGAAGGGGAGAGATTATTATTAAACCATATATTTGATAAGAGAGTAGTTTACAAAATATATAAGTCATATACTCAATAGCAAAAAAATTAATAACCTGATTTTAAAAATAGGCTAATGACTTGAATGGACATTTCCCCAAAGAAGACAAGAGTGGCCAACAAGATATGAAAAGGTGCTCAACATTACTGAATATCAGGGAAATGCAAATCAAAACCATAATGAGATATTATCTTACACCTGTCAAAATGGTTATTAAAAAGAAGACTAGTGTTAGCAAAAATATGCAGAAATTGGAACTCTTGCACCCTGTTGGTGGGAATGTAAAATGGTACAGTCATGATGGAAAACAGTATGGAGGTTTCTCAAATAGTTAAAAGTAGAAGTACCATATGGTCCAGCATCCCACTTCTGAATATTTATCCAAAAGAATTGAAATTGGTCTTGAAGCGATAGCAAGGACTTCCATGCTCATAGCAGTACTTGACACAATAGCCAAGGTGAAAACAATCTAAATGTACATGGACAGATGAATGGATAAAGAAAATGTGGTATATATACACAATGGAATATTATTCAGCCTTAAAAAAGGAGACAGCTTTGCAATACGTAACAACCTGGATCAACCTTGGGGACATTATGCAAAGTGAAATAACTAGCTACAAAGAGAGAAATAATGGATTACTCCATTTATGTGAAGTATCTAAAATAGTCAAATTTACAGAATCATAAAGTGGAATGGTGGTTGCCAGGAGAAGGGGAAATGGGGTATTACTAATCAATGGGCATAAAGTATCAATCAAACAAGATGAATGAGCTCTAGAGATCTGCTGTACAACATTGTACGTATAGTCAACAATAATATATTGTACAATTAAAAACTTGCCAAGGGGGTAGATCTCACGTTAAGTCTTCTTTTAACAAGAACAAAAAAAGAAAAAAGGCTATAAGAGAATACTATGAACAATTGTATGCCAACCAATTAGATAACCTAGATGACGTAGACAAATCTTTAGACACACAAATTACCTGACTGAAGAAGAAGTAGAAAATCTGAACAGACCTATAATAAGAGATCTAATCAGTCATCAAAACCCTCACAACATAGAGAAGTCCATACCAGATGGCTTCAACTTCAAATTCTATCAAACATTTAAAAATGAATTAACAGCAATCCTTCTCAAACTCTTCCAAAAATAGAAAAGGAGAGATAACACCTCCTAACCCTTACAAGGCCAGAATTGTCCTAATACCAAAGCCAAAGACACAGCAAGAAAGAAAACTACAAACCAGTATAATTGATGAATATAGATGCGAAAGTCCTTCAGAACATACCAGAAAACTGAATCCTAGAACATATTAAAGGGTTATACATCATGACCAATAGGATTTATTCCAGGAGTGCAAGGGTGGTTCAACATATGAAATCAATGTGATACACCACTTTAACAGAACA
The DNA here is from genome assembly GCF_040802235.1 of Manis javanica. Classification (NCBI taxonomy): domain Eukaryota; kingdom Metazoa; phylum Chordata; class Mammalia; order Pholidota; family Manidae; genus Manis; species Manis javanica. The sequence continues at coordinate 53,337,939 of NC_133172.1, forward strand.
AAGGAAAAAAACCCACATGACCATCTCAGTTGATGCAGGAAAAAACAAAATTCAGCATGCTTTCATGATGAAAACAGTGTCAATAATAATAATAATAATAAGGGAACTTCCTTGAAATGATGAAATTCCATATCTTAAATCTATTAAAAACCCACAGTTTAAATCATACCTAATGGTGAAAGACTGAAAACTTTCCCCCTAAGATCAAGAACATGACAAGGATGCTCATTTTCACCACAGTCATCCAACATTTTAGTGGACGCTCTAGCCAGAAAATAGTAAAGGCTTTCAAACTGGATAAGGAGAAGTAAAATTATCTTTGTTCACAGATGACATAATTTTGTATATAGAAAACTCAAAGAATCCATAAAAAATTTTTTTCATGGGCTAATAAATGAATTCAGCAGTTACAAGATACAAGATTAACTAAAAAGTCAGTTTCTATACACCAACAATGAAATAAACAAAAAGGAAATTAAGAAAACAATTTCACTTATGATAGTAATTGAGAAAATAAACTCTTCAGGAATAAATGTAACCAAGTAGGTGAAAAGATGTGCACACTGAAAATTACAAAGAGCGATGGGAATAAACATTTGGACTTCACTTTCCTCCATTCTGCCAATCTCTTGCAGGTGCCTGTATTTGCAGAACAGGCAGCCAATGAGCAAAAGAAAACACTGATGCAGTTCACCCAGATCAGTCCCTGGGGTACTGAGTGTGATGCGGAAAGACCGAGTGAATCTGGAGAGCAAATGGAAGGTATCTAGCACATCTCATAATTCCAATGTCTGATGTTTTTGCAGGTATATTTCTGTTGCATGTTTTTCTATCAGCTTTTACTCATGGTACCTTCTTTCCTTGTTGTTCTGTTTTGTGTTTTATTGGGAGCTTACAGTCCTTGGAATTTTATCTGTGATTTTTTTTTCAAGACCTGGATTAAAGTTGCATTTCCTCACAGAAATTTGCAAGTGCTTCTTCAGAGAGCCTTGCGGATCCACCGTCCAGGGATATTTTACATTAACATTTTGACTTGAGGTGTTTCAGACCACCAAGTTTGTATGAATTCAGTCTTCAGACCTCCATCAGGGCAATGCTTGTGATTCTGTATTCTCAAAAGAGCCCTTCTGTGCTCCACGCAGGCAGTTTTACTTGCAGTGCCCTGGGAAGGTGGGTTTATTTCTGGTGCCCTCCTACATTCAGGATGTAGCCCTTTGGGATCCTTGTCATATCCCTACTGTCCATCTCTGGTCTTAACCTGAGTTGTGGTGGAAGGTTCTGTAAAAACACTGCCTCAGCTTTGATTTCAGCTGCAGTTCTGGGGGATAATTCTTAGCAAGCTCACACTCTGCTCATACTGACTGCATCCCACTTCAAGTGCACACATCCATTTTTCTGCTTTTGCTCCAGGACCTTGGTCAAAGCCAAGAAATCTGGTTGGCATGCATGCCAGGACAGCCCATAAGTGAGAAGGGAGTTGTGCCTCTGAAGGCAATCCTCCACAAACAGGAGAGAAAGCTGGTGGATAAATGCTCTAGCCTTTTATCCTTTAGGTGGACCATGCTGGCAGGTTATTTGCTTCTCAAGATGCCCCTGCAGAATCTGTATGAGAACCACACACAGTCATCTTTATATGGTTCCCCCACTTTCCCTTTCCAGTCCTTCCCCATCTTTCACTCATTGTTTCTGCATTTGCCTGCCAAATAGACTGCCTGCAACCATGTTCTTTTATTAAGTTTTGCTTTTTAGGAGACCGAATGAAGAGAGGATCCCACCTTTATGCTTTTCCTCTGATTAGAAGGTGTCTGGGATGGAGTGAAGATGAGAGTCCTGGCGTTTTCCAAATTTACATTCATCCTGTAGCATCATTAACAGAGAAAAGGTATTCGTTGTGCTGTTACCATCTAACTAAAGAAAACTCCAATTGAGATTTGCAGCCATCATAACTCTAATGTTGTAGAGTTAGAACTGGAAAGTTCATATCCATAGTTCCAGCTTCCCCTCAGAAGTGGTAGATGAGACAAAACAGTAAGTCAAGAGAAGAGGTAAGGTGGGGAAGTGCTGGAATTTTACAATCACAGACATCTGATCCCGAAGCAGTCACTGTGAGGGCAGTCACATGGCGGCAGAGCCTCACATTGTCACCAGAGGGCAGCAGAGACCAGCGAACAGGTGGAGATGCACCAACTACTGTACCTGCCAGAGATCCCATAGAGACAAGACTAACATTTACTGGGGCCTGTTACAAATTGGGCATTGTGCTGGGCACAGTAAGAAATTGTACAAAGTTCAAAGGCAGAGATTGGAGGCCAGAGCCAATGTAGTAGTGGAACAGAACTGAGTTAAGAGGGCAGTTCTTCAGGTCAGCAGGAAACCCCCAAAGACAGCCTTCTGGAAGTACGAGCACAGTGTTAGAAATAAATGTAACTGCTGTGGGCCCATCTTCTGCCAGGGCAGCTGGGTTGTTGTTAGAGAAGCAGTTAAGGTCAATGGCTAGGATCACTGAGTCAGTCAACCTGCATATTCACACCCATCAGAATTCAAATGCCCCCTTGTCCAAGCAAACAACAAACTTTGATGATTTTTGTGTCTTCTCTCACTTCAGAAATAAACCTAATCCTGTGCCATGAGTTCCAGGCTTTCCCATCATGCTAGATGTGCTGGCATTCTGATAAATGTCCCTGGATTGCTTTAGCATCTAATCTTTGCCTCTAACTTATGCCTCTTGCACTTAATAAAATTCTCTGACTCTACCATATGGTCACTGAGTGGGGACTGAATCATGAGTGCCAATTGGCTTGAGGGTTAGGGCCTCGTGGCACTTGCTATATTCTCTTCTGTACAGTGGGGCTCACTCACTCCTTTCCAGTGGCCTCCTGGAAACTCCTGTCTTCCTGGAATGTCATAGCAGGCATAGCAGGAAGCTCTGGGGGAATCTGTCTGATGTTCATGGAGTGGACCTTTTCATTAATAGGTTGGCTTGGACTTTGGGGTTTTTTTTCTCCCTTTTCCCCTACATTTCATTACCATGCTGTGAACTCGTTTAGATTTTTGGCATTTCTTACTAGCTCTGTTTCAATCTTTGTAAAAGTTTTTTTTTTCCAATTACCTTTTTTTGCTCAAATTTGTCATCTTAGATTGCTCTCTGGTGGACACATATCTACCACTAGTTGATCTCTTCCTTCCTCCTCCTTTTGATTTCCAGTTGATTACCATCTAGGAAATGGAGGCTGTGATTGTTGTGGCTTGGATGGGCCGATCCCAGTGATAGATACCAGGGGCTTGAGGGACAGGTGGCTCAGACAGGTCACACTTATCTTCAGGCTGGGTGCTGCCCGGATACATACATGGCTGCTAGAGTGCAGAGAGGTGGCAGGGGATTGCTTCTGCTTCCCCATCTGCTTCTGCATCCTTGGGCAGGCACACCCAGAGCCTGCCTCCACTGGACCTCCTGAACCGGACTCTGAGTGTGGAGGTCTTGGTTCTGCGCTCTGACAGGTTCCCCAGGTGGTTCTGATTGGTGGCTGAAGAGGCATCCTGAGAAACAGTTTCACTTACACTGAGCTGGCCAGAAGTTCTAGTTTCCACGACAAGCATTTGTTGCTAGAGCATTTCTCCTTTGCTTTCGGAAAGTCAACTGTAATCCCAGTTAGGGTCTGATAAATTCCAGAAAAAATGTCTCCCCAGTGGTGCACTCAGGCATTGCTGGGAGTGACCCCTTCCCCTACAGGTGCAGGTGGTAAGGGGAGATGCTGTTTGCAGAGAATTTTAAAACAATAATAAAACTGAGTAAGAGGATAAGAGTTGATCATCTTTTTATCATCACCATGTCCCAGCAAGCCTGCCCAATCTGGTCAGTGATAAAATAAATACTCCTCCCAGCTGGACCGCCACTCCCCCCAATCCCACTACCTTATGGCCAGTCCCCAGCCAAGGTAAAATCTGATTAGTCGCCATCACAAGTAGCAACTAATCTTTGTGAGTTTCTTTATCAATGTTTTTATTTTTCAAAATATACAATTTATTTACACCTTTATTTCACAACTGTAGTTTGTATATTTATTCCAAAATCTTTAAATAAGTCCGCAGTAAACAGTACAAATCACAGGAACAGTCAAAATGCTTCTCTTTAGCCTTTACACTCTTCGAGTTTTTTTTAAGTTTCAAGTAGTAACAGTTTGTGGGTAAGAAGGGAACAAAATAGGACAAAACTTTTTTATATAAGCTCGACACGTAGGATTAGTTAAGGCAGTCTGAGCAGCTACTTGGTCTGGGGTCAGACTAAGGGCATTCGTGGAGTTTATAAATAAGACCCTCTTAAGAGCAGTGAGGGTTTTGGTTATGAGGAAGAAGGGGCAGGAACGTCACCTGCTGGGGGGTGGCCAGGAAGCAAAGGGAGAGGGAGATAAGGCACCACGTGGAGGCTCCTTCTCCGCTTCAGGAGGCACTGACTGGGAGGGTCCTGAGTGAGGGGCCAGGGGCCCAGCTATGCCAGGTGAGGGCCAAGAACAGCTGGGAACAGGGTGGGACTCCCGCCCGTGGAGAGGTCTCTGTAGCCCTTGGGGAAAAGCTTTATGATTCTGGAGGCAGAAGAGAGATGGCTAGAGCTGGCAGTTCCTGAAGAAAAGCCTGGGCTCCCACCAGCCTTCAGGCCAGCGCCAGCCACTTTGGCCCACGGGCCCAGGCAGGTGAGGGCTGGGTGTGTGGATGCTGGGTAGGCCACAGCCTGTTTGGCAGGGGGCAAAGGTGCTGCCCTAGGATCTAGGGGTGGCCTGTAGAAGGCATCATGCTGTCTCTTCTCATGAGAGCCCTTCATCCGCCTTAGTGTTTCTGGAGCCACCAAATCCTCCCCAGGCAGCTGCGCTGTGGGGGGGCAGCTCCTGGGGGTGCTCAGGCCTAGCGCCAGGGGTCAGTTTCCTTCATTCCCCCTGGCAAAGTCCCCGCTGGCTGACTTTCACCTAGACTGAGCTGGCCAGAAGTTCTGGCCTCCGGAGCTTTAAAAGCCAAGGGCCTGGCTGAGTCCTAAGCAGTCCTGTGGGCTAGGTTCTAGGCAGGGATGCCAGCGGAGGGGCCAGGAGGCTCTGGGAAGGAGCCCGTCCCCGAGAGGCATTTGGCCACCAAGTGGATGTGACCCTCCTGTGGTGGGTCAGGCAGACAGTCACAGGGCCAGCCTCAGTCTTCAGAGTCTTGCCAGCACCCTCCACTGAGCCAGAGGGCAGGACAAAGCTGCTCCTGCCTGGCCAGGCCAAGCTGTGCAGGGTCTGGCTGGGTGGGGAGGGCAGGGGCCGGGAGGGTGGGGCTGGGAGTTGTCACTGCGTCTTCGGGTGGGGCTCTTCTGGTGAAAGGGTGTGGAATAAGTAATCCCACAATTTAGTACTGATGCCAAATCCTAGGGAGGGAGACAAATGGGGAGAAGATGAGGTGCTAGCGAAGGCGTGGGATAAATTTTCTCAGGAAGGGAGTCTGGTGGGGCCAGCAGATTTGTCCCTGCTGGCCCTTCCAAACTTCAGAACCATCCTGGCAGAAGTCAAGAGCAGTGTACCTCTGTCTGTTGTATCCCAGGGATGCCATTGGAATAAATCCAAATTCCTTCTCTGGCCTGACCTCCTGGGAGAGTCCGGCCCCCACCTACCTGTTCCTCCTCCTCTCTCAAGCTTCAGCCTCCTGCGTCTCTTTGAAGATGCCAAGTTCTTTCTTGCTTCAAGGCTTAGCACCTGCAATGCTCTTTCCCCAGATGTCGGGTGCTGGCCTCTCTTAATTTAGGACTCAGCTCTGATGACGTCTCTGCAGTGATACCTCCATGGACCACTAGCACTCTGCCCTCTAACATGGTGGCCACCAGCCCACATGGCTGCATGAGCATTGGGAACATGGCTAGAGCCATGGAGGGACTAAATGCCTAATTTCATTTAATTTTAATTAACTTAAATGTTAATTTAAAAACTTAGACCCAATTCAGTTACTGGAAAATTTTTAAGCATGTTTGGAGCAACTCATGTTCATGAATCTACCTTCTTTGACTGCAAATTTTATAAACTCTTAATATAGATCAAGTATTTCCAACAAAAAGTTAGCACTTGAATGGAGGTATGCTGTAAGTGCAAAATATGCACCAGATGTTGAAGACTTAATATAAGAAAGAGAATGTAAAATATCTTTTTAACAATTTTTTATATTGCTTACATGTTGGAGAAATAATTTTTGGTTGTATTGGGCTGTTAAAATTAATTTCATTTGTCTATTATCACTTGTTGATATGGCTATCAGAAAATTTAGAATCATATCTGTGACTCACATTATATTTTCTTAGGCAGAGGCAGACCCCTCCTCCACCTGTCTGGTTCCTCTACCACCTTCTTGTTTTATTTTTCTTTGTGGCACTTAACTCTGTCTGACATGATCTTTGCTAGTTATTGATTTCCTTGTTTGTCTGTCCTGCACAATCCCCCGCACCAGCAGGTAAGACGGGAGCCCCAGGTTTGCCTGCTGCCTGTGTACTCCCAGTACCCAGTGCCTGGCCCTTGGTAAGGGCTCAGTGGCAGCTGTCAAATAAGTACATGCACAAATGAGGGGGCCTCGGGGCGTCGGCCTCACCTGACTTCTGGTGTGTGAAGTGATGCTTGACGTGGTAGGCCTTCATGTTGTACAGGTAGGAGCCCTTGTGTGGTGAGCCGAAGTGCAAGTAGTAGTGGGTCACGTCGTAGATGACGTAGCCCAGGAGGCCTCCCGCAAACACAGAGCCTGCCACCGCCTCGGGCAGGAGGAGCCGTAAGAATGCATAGAAGAGGACAATGAACAGAGAAGCTGGCACAGGAGGAAAGACCAGGCGGGACTCATCAAAGGGTGCCTGTGGATGGAGAGGTGCCCGTATCAGAATGCGGCCAGGTGGCGCCTGCCTGCAGTCAGAGCACATGCATGTGGACATCCCAGCAAGGGGCAGTGACCTGTCATGTGTGGGCTTGGCACCTCCAGAGGCTTTGGGGAGGGCAGACAACCATGCCTGAAAACCCTAGAGATGGTGTCTTGCTCCCAGTTTCCAAGCCGGGATGGGACCCGAAAACCAGCCCAAGAACATGATGGTGGAGGTGATGTGGGCAGGATGCCTGCAGTTCAGGGCTCTGCTTTGTGCTCAAGAGGCCATGTGGGCTCTGGAATTTGTCGGCTGCTAGAGGAGCCTCAACACCAAACAGCATGGGGGATACCTGGCCGGAGGTCTGGTGCTGTCTGGCAGGCGACACACTGGCAAGCTGAGGTTAATGCAGGTTCACGTGGCACAGTGCCCCTGAAGCACTCACAGATGCCCTCCTCCCACTCCCATGGCCTAACTGGAGCCCTCCTTTGTTCCAAGGGGGTGGGTCATAGTGAACCAGAGAACAAGAGAGCCAAGGCTTAGGCTCCGGAGCTTTAAAAGCCAAGGGCCTGGCAAAGAGGTAAGATTTTACTCGATAAGTCTGGCTAGGGGTTTATCTATTTTATTTTCTTGAAGAACCAGCTCCTGCTTTCATTGATTCTATTGTTTTATTCTTCTCGATTTTATTTATTTCTGCTCTAATCTAGAGGTAAGATTTTAAAGACTGCATGGTGAGCATTCTGTGAAGAGAGAGACCCTCTCTGGAAGAGAAGGGGAGGAAGCCTGTGATAGTCACAGAGTGACGCGCTGATGTGGGCCTCCCTCCCCTCTGGCCGGGAGCAACAGGACTGGTTGTGTGCTGGCTCCTGGGAAAAGAAGGCAGGCAGGGAGGGAAGGTGGGAGGAAGGAGGGACGGAGGAATGAATGAATGAACCAGTTGTGAGGACTAAAGATGACACATGGAATGTACCTCAGAGTGCCTCGCGTTCATGCTGATGGCATCCCGACATACACGCTCCCTTGTCAGATTAAGTTCAGATTAGGACCCTAATGCCCTGATCTCCTCTTGCTCCCAGCCTGCCTCCTAGAAAGATTGGCAGCTCCCGTGTCTGAGTTACAGCCGCACGGCCCGGGGCGGGAGGCCGTCCCATTCACCTTGTGGTGCTGGCCATGCAAGATGAAGTGCAGCGTGATGAGGTAATAGCTGTTGCTGGGCGGCTTCATGTGAAACAGGAAGCGGTGGAGGATATACTCTGCCAGGCTCCAGAGGAACACCCCCAGTATGAAGAGGCCCGGGAACGTGGACTCAGGCACGGCCACTGAGTACTCTGTGGGTGCGAGAGAAAGGTAAGGTCAGGGCAGACGGCCCCGGCAGGCAACGATGCCCCGGCAACCTCAGCTCTGCTTTCTCTCTACAGATTTGCCCGTTCTGGACATTTCATATAAATGGAATCATAAAATGTGTGGTCTTTCATGACTGGATTCTTTTACTTATGACATTTTCAAGGTTCATGCCCACTGTAGCATGTTTCAGGACTCCATTCCTTTTTAAGGCTGAATAATAGTCCGTTGTTTGGATAGACCACATTTGTTTATCCAGTCGTCGGTTGATGGACATCTGGGTTGTTTCTACTTTTTGGCTATCATGAATCATGCCACTGTAAAAATGTGCAAGTTTTGTATGGACTTATGTTCAGTTGTCTTGGGTATATGCCGAGGAGTGGAATCGATGGGTCATATCATAATGGTGCTTAACCTTTTGCAGAACCACCAAACACTGATCAGAAGGCAGGAACTCTTCATTACTGTTTAGCTCCCTAGTCAGCAGGGAGGGAGGACAGCGCACCGAAGAGCACTACCCGGCCACAGACTTTGGTCTTGACCTTTGCTGGGGCTCCCTCAACACAACTGCACTGGAGGCCTGCCTCCCGGCCTGGGAAGCCGCTGGGCAGCGGCTCTGGCTCAGCATGCCCTCTGACCCGCTCCCAGGAACTGCGCTGGGGGCCAGCCTGAATTTGCAGAACCCCTCTGCTTTTCACAGCATTTTCATACAGAACCCTAGGAATTTCAGCTTTGAACTAGTGTCTCCACTTAGCGTCCACTGCTTCGTGGCATCCTGACTCTTCTGCATTTATCCCAGCGTGCCCTTTGTCTGGCAGCTGCGCTGGGACCCTGCTGAACATTCCCCTGTCTTGCCGCGTGGTTCTAATTTTCCCTGCCAGCGGCCTGTGCCTTGCCTGATGAGCTGGGGGATGAGGGAGGCATGCAGAGACATATCTCTCATCCACCATCACTGGCATCATGGTCACAGGCTCTACACTGGACCTTTATTAGATGGCACTTTTCAGCTCTCCGCAGAGGCCTGCAGTTCTCACCAAGCCTGCAGATCACCCTCCCCGCCTTGCTGAAGACTTCCCTCCTATAGGTCAAGTCCCTGCCCGCCCCCTCACCCCAGCATCGCCCTGTCTGCCCATCCGGCTGGAGCTGGTACAGAGTGGCATCTCTGGAGGCATCCTGCAGAGGGACCTGGGCCAAAGCCCTGGCATCCCCGTCCCCCTCCAGCCGCCAACCCTGGCGGCCTTGCCACTGTTGGCAATTGTTAGGGGATCGCCGGGGGTACAGTGGGCGATTCAGTGAGCAAGGCTTTGCAGCAACAAGCCCTGTGCTGTGCCTGAGCTATTCAGCGTGGGCAGAAAAGGGTAATCTTGGCTCACAGGGCGTGCAAGTTAACTCTTGGTGACTGGGAACAGTTCTGGATTCTGGGGGACTTCCTGCAGCTTCCTGAGGCTCCCATTCCTGCAGCCATGGCCCCTCTCATCTAAACCATTCAGCCGCTTCCATGAGAGGTGGGCAGGAGAGAAGCCCCAGAGCATGGGAGGAGCCTGTAGCTGGCAGAGAGGGGCTCTTAAGGCTTGCAGTAGGAAATATGCCATGTGATCAGGAAAGGAAAGCCCCCTGAGCTCTTCCCAGTACCCCTCTGCTACCTGTCCCCCAACCTGGCTTCCATCTGAGCCACCTGCCATGGGTCTGCAACTCCCTAAGGCAGGCTGCACCAGGACAGGCAGGCCACCTGGGCAGGTGGCATCTACCTGGAGGCCCAAGGCAAGTGGTGAATTTGGGAGGCAGGCTAGCATAAGTGGTCACATCTAAACCTGTGGCTGCCCTGGTAGACCCGGTCTCATAGGCCGTTTGGAAGTCACCCCATGTCAGCACTTCCCTTTCTCTCCTGATCCCCAAAGCTGGGGGCATCTGGAATACACATCCTAGTCAAGTAACCCTGAATTGCTTACTTAACTTCTCTGAGGCTGCATTTCCTCATCTGTAAAGGGCATGATGATAGTACCTTTCTCGTGGGGCTACTGGGGGTTAAATGAGCTGGTCCCTGGAAACTACAAGTTAAGTGCTCAGTAGGGGTTAGTGGGATTGTTACTCCAAGTCAGGGCATCTGTCGCACAGCCATCTGCCCAGGACACATGGTAGAACATGCATGAATCTTTCTGTCCCAGGTTCTAAGCTGTGCTGTGTTCATGGACCATTTTGAGTCCAGCTCTCAGCTGTGCCACCTGATGGAATGACTTCACTTAGTTTCTTGACAAATAACCCCAGGCCACACATTTTCTTGTATTAGACTCAGTGAGAAGCCCCCTTTTTTATTTCTTTGTCTCCTGATGAAATGATTTCATTTAGTTTCTGCTAAAGTATTGTGTTTTTTCCCCTATCCTTTGGGGTTGGGGTAGGAAGAGTCTGACATTTTTCTCTGCAAGACTATTTCTACAGATAGGTCTCATGTGAAAACATGATGTGGTTTGGGGCTCTGTATTCTTAGAAACTAAGGACCAGGGAGAGCATGGAGGTTTCCTGCCTCCAGGAGCCACGGGGGAAAATCATGAAGGAACCTACATTACCTGTGGTGAAGGATGTGAAGAGTCGAACGTTGCCCTGGGCGAGGGTTTGGTAGTAGGACCAACTGAGGTACAGCATCAGGGGCATCCAGATGATGGGGACATTGTACCTGCAGAAAGAGAGATACGTGCACAGGGGTTTGACAGGATCCAGCATCCCCAGAGACACACCTCCTGACTAAGGGGGAATTAGATGATATGAAAGCATATGGAGACCTGGGGTGAGGACACTGCCATGGGGGGTGAGTAGAGAGGAGAAAAGAACAGAGAGGCAGTGAGTCTATCTGCCCTGTCTCTGATGTGAGTTACTGGCAGAAAAGAACTGTGTCTCTGCGGCTCCTGACTCTGTGCAGCTGGAGATATACTGACCTCTTCTGGCAAAGGGGTTAATTGCAGGCAAAATTGTTGCCATGAGCATTAGAGGCTGGAAACCCTCATAGGAGCCTGAAATTGAACAGGACTGGCACTCAAAGTGGTTTCTGGCTGCATGTTGGCTCATCACTCACTCGATGGACAAACCACATGTAGGAATGGATTATGCCTATGGTGTGTTCCACTATCCTCAAGAGTTTAGAGTATAGCTTTGGGTCTGGGAAGGGACCCAACTTCCCCTTCCCCTCTTAATCTGACTGGCACCATCAGGTAGAGTAGAGAGGGAGAGTCCACCATGGGCTCAGAGCAGGGCTCACCAGACAGTCTTGGTGAGGGACTCGATGAAGTCTGAGTGGAAGAGGCGGATGGGCCTGATCACTGGCTGGTGGACCCACTCATCGTACTTCTCTCCCAGGTGGCCTACCTGCCACAGCAGGGGCTTCTGCCAATCTACCAAGTCCTGTAAGAGACAAAGTCAAGTGGACACTTGATATTCACACCTGTGTACACCCATTCTCCCATCTTCCAGTTACAGTATCTCAAAACCCACCTGCATGGGACTACCCACCCTCCTGCTCCTACTATCCAGAACTGACCAAGCTGCTCATTCTCATCCCCCTGGCCACAGAAATGAGATCCAGGACAGGCCCATGACTTAAAATGGTGCAATGAGCCGTACGACACCCTCTCTTCCTGCCGGAGTTGCTAAATTGAAAGGGCATGACCCTGGAGTTGCTAGCAGAGCCTGCCTAATGACTCAGTCAACACAGGGGATGGCCAAGTCAGGAGCTAGAGATACTGAATCCAGATGATGACACCTGAGCACCCAGATGCAGCCACATCTGAAACTTGACATCTTGCCCAGAGTTCTTTAGGTATAGGAGCCAGTCCATGTCATTCTGATGTAGGAATGAAAGAGGACCTCTCCCCTCTACCATGGGCTTTCTTCTTGGTATTGCTCTGGGTGAGTCATTCCTTCATCCATTCAAACATTCATTTAAAAATTATATATAGATACATATTTCTATGCTAGGTGCTAGGAAGAATGAACAGGAATGTAGGAGACCACCTTTGCTTCATAGAGTTTAGTGCTAAATCAGAGTTCAGACTCTCATGTCAGGCCTGGGTACAAATCCTAGCTTCATCACTTATTGTGTGACCTTGGACAAATGACTTGACTTCTTTCCATTTATCCAGCTATGAAATGGAAGTAATTATAGTGGTATCTGCATAAAGTGCTCAGCAAAATGAAACATGCCAGGCAAGACAGTTTAGTGGTGATGCAGGCAGGCTGAGATTGGAGCACAGGTGTGAGTATCAAGAAGGCAGAATGACTGATACACATGCCTGGTTCCAGGGTAGAAGAGAAGGGCTTTGCAGAGAACCTGGGTTTGGGTTGGAGCTCACGCAACATGGAGGACTTGGCAATGGGGAGAGGGGAGCAGAAGAGGGAGTATGGGCAGAGATGTGGAGTTGAGAATGACTGTAGCCTGATTGGTACCTCGACACTGATCTGCATGGCTGCAGGAAGAAGTCTGCCCAGGGTTTTAGATGACAGACAGACCCTGTACCAGGCCCAGGAGTTGACACATTATCCTCCAGGCCAGCTGTCTCCAAGATGGGAATGTATGTGTACCCAACCTGGGGGTACTCACAGGCTGATCCCCAGAGGCAGGGAGAAAATATTAGACTCTTCTATTTGTAATATATATATATATCTCATCTTTAAACCATATTTGAATGTTTTTTAATGCACATAATACAAGAGTACATTCATGCACGCAGAAAGTTCACAGATGATTGAAATGGACATGTAATAGAGAACGTGCTCTAAATGTTTTACTTTGAGGGATACAAGATCAAAAAAGTTTGGAAACTGCAGCTTTAGGCAATGGGAAGCCCTTGAAGATTTCTGATGAGTCAGTACATTGAAGGAGATTAACTTGGACCTAAATCCTTAAACTACAATCACTAAAGAACAATGAACTTGAAGTAAGGGACCACCTTCAAAACCTGGCTCTTTATCATTTATCAGCCACAGGCTCCTGGCAATTGCCTTTACCCCTTGGCTCTCTTGTCTATAAGCCAGGGGTGCCTTGACCAACCACCCATGAAGGGAGAGCATGAGATGCCCCCAGGATCTGATGCACAGCGGGTGTCAATAAATCTCTCATACAAAGGAGTTAGGCAGCCACTGCAGGTGAGAAGGGAGATAGTGTCAGGGAAGGAAAGGAAAGGAGAGGAGAGGAACAAGAGATGCCCATGGAGGAAGAACTCAAGCCTGGGAGAAAGCGCCAACGCTGACCCAAAACCCGCCCTCCTGCATCCCTGGTTGGAATCCCATCCTTGCACAGGCCTTCACTCCAAAGCTGGCTCAGCCCAGGCAGGTTCTCCAGCCCTGCCAGAGGTGAAGCAAGCTCCGCCATCACAGCCGGGGCTTAGGGGTCTCAGGGCAAGCAGGGAAGGTCACTGGGGATTCTCTGTGCATCTGAGACCTGGGGCAAAAGCCCAAAGATGGTTGTAATTTCTGCCCTGTGAACTTGGCATTCCCCAGGTGCTGGCAGCCTTGCTGCTTCTTGGACTGGAAGATGACTTGTGTCAGCCTGGAGCCATCCATGTCCCATCCAGTACCAGTCAAACCAGGCAGTCAGCCAAACCCCACCTGGTTGCTACTCCCTTCTTGGCCCCAGTCCCTATGTCTCCTTAATTCCACCCTCGGTTCTAGTAGCAAAAGGATTTACTGTATGCATGCTGCCTCATTCCTTCCACTCCTCTGCCTGAGATCTACACACACACACACACACACACCTCCTTTGTTATCTTTTTCTACCACCAGGAAAAAAGAACTGAAGGAACCAGCTAGTGGCCTGTGTTTACACCTTATCTCGCAGCAGCCCACAGAGCCCCACCTTGGAAGAAGCTAGGCCAGGGTCACGGTGAGAGCTTGAGGCTTTGTCCAACTCTAATAACCTTGAGCACTAACAACTCACAGAGCACTTGTTACATGCCAAGCATGATTATAAACACTTAACATGAATTAAATCATTTGATCTGCACCATACTCCTAACTAGGCAGGTACTACTATTATTATCATGTTGCAGATGGAGAAATTAAACTGTATAACTTGCCCAAGGTTGCCCAGTAATGTCTTTTTGATGACTTGGCCCCCTGGTCCCGGGTAACACTCCTTGTCTTGAAGCCCACTTTGTCTGCTTTTAATAGAGACACGCTGGCCTTTATGCTTGGCTCTTACCTAGTCTATATTTTCCCACCCTTTTGCTTAACACCTATGTATTTCTTTATATTCAAATAGTATCTCCTGCAAACAGCATGTAGCTGGGTCTTGCTTAATTATCTAGTCAGACAATCTCTGTCTTTCAGTTGGAGTGTTCAGTCCATTTACATTTAATGCTGGGGTAGGTTTATCATCTTGCTATTTGTTTTCTATTTGTATCCTTCTCCCTTTGTCTTGCTTACATTAATCAAGTATTTTAAAATAGTCTATGTTATCTCCCCTAAGGCTTTTTAGCTATGCCCTTTTGTATTTTTTCCCTAGTTGTTGCTCTAAGGATGATGATATGAAATCTTAACTTATCACCATTCATCCTGAATGAAACCCCTGGTTTTCATGTGTTCCAGTGTTGCACGTGATGACACTCCATGACTGGTTTTCATTTGTACACTTAATTTGGACCTGTCTACCTTAGACAATGAACATTTCCAACTATAACGTGTGGGTGTAGCCAGGTGAGCCTCTCTCTCAGCCTCACAGTGGTTTGGGGAAATTTTTACCTGTTGACCCATTTTTCCCCTATTTTCTAAAGCAAGTAGAAAACAGCATAGCTTAATTTGATTGAGACACAGGAAGAAATGTTTAGGTGAGCAGGGACTCCTGCCTCCTACTGCGAAGGGAACAGAACCAAAGGACAGAGGGGTGTGGAGCACTGGAGCTGAAGTGCTGAAGAGGGGCTTGTCTACAGGTGTGGGAGGAATGGAACCAGCCACCTTGAGCCCCCTGTGTCCCTGAACACAGGGATCCTGTTGCCCATCTGCTCTTTGACGTGACTTTGGTGCCTCTCTAGGTAGACCAGCAGGCTTTGGCCACTGTACAAATGGCAGATTTGCTGTCTACAGTTGGTTGCAAGGCTGTCTCTCATGTGCTCCTTGGCCTTGGAGGGTCTCAATCCCTGGGCTCGGTGTCTAGCCCACAGTGCATTTCTGCTTGGTACCCAGAGGGGCCCACTTTGCCCTGGAGGGCCACTTCCCTCCACCCTGGAGGGGTCCCCAGAAGTCTCACTCTCCTTTCTGCAAACATTCCCCCTCAGTCCTTAAAGACTGGCACTTATACTTCTACCACTCGAGCCTCAGTCCATTATCCCAGGGGAAGGACAGTGAAATTCAGGCCCACTGACCTCCTCCCCATTATATGGATGAGGACACTGAGGTCCAGAGATGTTAAGTGACTCTTGAGATGGGTTGGTTGGTCCTGGAGTGGGGGCCTCCCTTCCTGCCTCCCCCAGACTGTAGCACGGTCCACATGATCTCCCAGGAGCTGGACCATGCACCACATGCTCAGCCCCAATTTGGATGGTACGTGCACCCGCAGGGGATCTTTTCTCAATTCTCTTCCAGTCTTGATCACCTACAGAGAAGTCTCAGCACAGTGTTAATCCATTCATCACCTCTCACTGACTGGTCATTTCCAAGTGGCAGCTGGCTGGGAACCGGTCTTGAGAAGGGAGGATGGCAAGAGATGAGAGCTCAGGACTCAATGAAATAGGAAGGGACTCCAGATAAGTTTCACCTCCTCTCTCCCTGGCTTAGGGACCCTTGACCCCTTAAATCCTTAACCCTCCTCCACAAATGGCTCTTCCTCCTGAGCTGGTGCCTAGCCCTTCCCACCCCCACTTCCTTAGGCTCCGGACACAGGGAAGGCACCAGCCAAGTTCTCCTGGCCTCTGCAGGAGGCTGGGTAGGGGAAAGGAGGGGAGGGCAGACCACTGAGCACACATGCCTCCAGTTCCCAGCATCTGGGGGCTTCCACAGCTACCCTGGCATAGAACACCCCCCTTTCAGAACTGGGAACCTGATGCTCAGAGAGGACACGTGATTCACTCAGGGTTGCCCAACTAAAGCTGGACTGTGTGAATGAAGGTGAGGCTATGCCCAGAAACTGCTCTGCGGCAGGCTTACTGGGGCCCCCACAAAGAACCCGAGCAACAGGCTGGACCCCAGAAAGCACAAGCAGATGGGGGTGAGTTTGGCCAAAGCACCTTGTGCCAACCGGGCAAGTCTGAGCCCTCCCCCCACCGGCTTGGCCCCTGCCCTAACGGGAGGGGGAGGGCTTCTCCAGCTATGCCAGGAATGTGGCTGCAGCACACCCCATGGGGGGAAAGAGCAGCCTGCTGCCCCGGGTTTGCATGGAAGGGTGTGCATGCTGACAGGCTGGGGAGGGGCCTCCTCTGCTCTCTCCCTTCTGCTGTCCAGGTTCCCCTCCTCCTGGTGGCACAGAACTCTTGCCAGGGGCAACCCCAGCTCAGGAGAGGCAAGCTGGGAGAATATGAGGGGAGGAGGCAGCTGCTCTGTGCCAGGAGTTCCTCCCACCTCCCCAGCTATGAGCCAAGGTGCTTGTTTAAAGAAATGTCCAACCAAACCCCAGAGCTCCTAGCCTCAGGGTAGCCTTCTGAGCCAGCGAGGCAGAAGATGGTCATCCGACCAGTCCGGGCCAGTGGGAGGAGAGTAAGGACAAGAATCCCAGCCACTGTTTCTACGACCTTGTCACAGACTCCCTGGGCCCAGACTTCATGTCCATTGTCCTTCATAAATGATGATTTTGAGAGCTGTAGCCTGCGATGGGCTCATTCTACAGATGAGAAGACTGAGTCAGATGCTCAGGGCACCTGCTGCAGGTGGGATGCACACAGAGCCAGCCCAGCTCCTGAGGCCAGAAGGCTTCTATCAGCTATCCCCGGACCCCAGGGGCTGTGACTTCCCCAGCCCAGAGGCTGTGAGGGACCCAGCAGGGACGTCCAGCATGGCAGCCTATGGGGGCTATTGGGGGTTGTGAGGGGGGCTGAAGGAGATGAGCATGGGCAGGGATGGGTGTGAGGGCCAGAGGCCCAGGGCGACAGGAAGGATGGCTGCAGAAAGCCAGAGTGACCTCAGTCCTTGGGGCTGAGGAACAGCAAAGGGGGCCTGACCTGTCCCCTAACCCAGGGCAAGGTCAGGCGGTCTTCACTGGCAGCACACTTTCTGATGCCCTATTATATGTTCTGCCAGATCCTCTTGACAACTCCACACAATCCAGAGAGGGAGAAATTCCCTACATCTAGCTAATGGGGAAAGGGACCCAGTGCTTCTGTGGTCATCTCCTATCTCCTAGCCTGCCGTGTCCACTGGGACACTACAGGCAGCACCCCCGCCCCAGCCCACCAGCCTGTTTCTCCCTGGGAGCGTGGACTTTTGAGCTCTTCAGAAGAGGGGTCAGGAGCCCTGGGCAAGGGACAAGCAGAGGGGTGACTCAGGAGACCCTGGACCTGGCGAGGACACTCTTGGGGAGGCCCCTGTGGATCCCTCTGGGTGGCCTGATTCTTCAGACCCCTACTCTGCGGAGGGTCAAGGGGACCCAAGGCAACTGCGGGGCAGAGTGCTGGGAGGTGAACCAGGTCCACATCCACAGCTCAAGGTGGGCCCTTCCCCAGAGGTGGGCTGGCCCAGAGGGCCCTTGTTCTGATCCAGGAGCTACTCTCCCAAGTTCTCAGTGACTTATCTGAGGGTCCTGACAGGGTAAACCCATGGTGCCAACATCAACATCTTTGCAGGCTCTGGGGACCCCCAGAGCAGCCCCTGATGCCAAGGGGTGTGTGTGTGTGTGTGTGTGTGTGCACGTGGAGGGCAGCAGGGGGTTTGCAGAGTTGACTGCTGCTTTGGGACACACCTGGCTGGCTGAGTCTACCTGTCTCTTAGGAGAAGAGAGTGACCTCCACTCACTGGCAGTCGATGGGAGTCTGGCTGACCTGAGGGAGGATGGAAAGAGGCTGGGGCCTTGCTTTGGAAATGCCTTCCAGGACACGCTCAGCCTCTTCCCTCCTGTCTGCCATCCCCTCTCCCAGTGCAAGCCTGAGGTCATGTGCTTGGCCAGTCAAGGTCACCTGGGATGAGCCGGCGGGGGAAAGGGGATTAGTAACTTGCAGCTGGGCCATGAAGCTTGCCAGTGACTCCGGGCAGTAGACTTAAGCCCTTCTTCATCAGCTACACCAGGATCATAATAACCCTTAACTCCTCCCATTGTTGGAAGGATTAGATCAGATAGTACATAATTATTTAAAGTGTTTGCCTGAGTGTCTGGCACCTGGTAAGCACCCAGTAAAAGAAGTGCCAATTTGCTGCTACCTCTGCTTTCCCAGGGGAACTGGGCAGGGAATCTCTGCAAACCCCTAGTTCATACCAATTCAGTCTGGTTCCTGGGAGGCTGACCCCCGAAGTGGGAAGGGTGGAGGAGGCTGCTAGGGGAGGAGGGCAAAATGGGCTCAGTGAAGAGGTGAGAAGGGGCAGTGGGGCACCCGGGACAGGTGTGCCCAGAAGCCAGCAGCAGTGGGCAGCTCCAGTCACCTGACCAGGACACGCTCCTGGCTACTGGGTTCCAGAAGACAGGGAGCGACATGTTAGGGTGAGGAGCTACAACCTGGTTTCTTGTCCCACAAGGAAGCCTGAGTCTGGCCCTACTGGGAGGCTGGAGGAATGATTTAGTAACTGTGCAGTACGACCCCTGACAGAGCCTGAAAGTCAGACCGTACGCAGAGTGGGGCCCCCTGGGCTCGCCTTTCGGAACCTTACATTCTCTGCCTCAGCACCAATCGCAGTTTCCCCTCACTCTTTCCAGCGTGGCTCACTCTGTCCCTCAGCTTCTAGGGCTGGGAAGCTGGGCCACAGGACCCAAGACGTCCTTGCTTGGCAGCACCCAGGGGCTTTCCCCCGAATGTAAAGCAGGGAGGGGTAACCGCGGCAAGTCCTTCGCCCCAGGAGCAGGTGTGCAGGCCCACCGCAGGCCCAGGGCCCCAGCTGAGACAAAGCTGGCACCCTCATGGCCTCCCTCCACAGCTCCTCGGGTCCAGACCCCACGGACCCACGCAAGCCCCTGGGTCAGAAACGGATGCAGGGCTTAAATGTGACAAGGGGCTGGGGCCGCTCCTTGCCTCTCCACTCCCTGCCAGGGCCCCAGATTGATCACATGGTAGATGACAGAAGAAGGGGAAAAAGAGCAAGCAAAGCCCTGTTCACTCTCCCTGGAGAGCCCAGCTCCCTGTGCTGGGTCTTCTTGGGGTGCTGGGGGAGGCATGAAGCCGATCCCCCACTGCCCCCAGTGGGGCTGGGGGCTCCTTGCCAGAGTGGGTCCCACACCCTCTCTTGGGCCAACCCTTGTCCCTCTCTTAGCTCAGGGACTCAGGAGGAGGGACTCAGGAAGAAGAGAGGGATGTGGGAGAGAATGGCAGAGAGGCAGGGAAGGTGAGCCAGGTAGGGCCGCCTGGGCGTGCTGGCCACGGGCCAGGGGCAGGCCCTGGAGGGGGAGGCAGGGGAGCCCCTCTTCCCCTCGGGTGGGGGCCCTGGTGATGGCAGAGCAGGCCAGGGTGGACTTGATTCCCCTCGCCCACTGAACCTGCAGCCCAGGAAGACAGACACCCTTCCCCAGAGCAGCGCCACAACGCGGGATCTGCAGTCCCAGCCAGCCTCAGACGACAGCCCCTCCCTGCCAGGACCACTCTTTCTCCCGCTGTCCCCCAGGGCGGCTCATTTTTACCCAGCCCTGATCAGCTCTGAGTATTTTCTTTCCAACGTTCAACCCCTAAGCCAAGCCCACAGATGGTGGCCCCAGGCCCCCTCTTCCCGGCGCCTCCCAGCACCACCCACAGATCCCTGAGCAGGACTCTGGGCTCCCTCTCTGGTCCGGCCCTCAACCACACACCCTCCTCGTCTCCCTCTGCAACTCCTCCTTGTCCAGGACAAGGTCCTGACTCCACAGCTTCCAGGGTCTGTGTTCCATTCAAGCTGGCAGACCTCCCTCCATCCTACCCACATGCACAACAAGCCCAAGTCCCCCAGGTTTGCAGAGAAGTCACTTGCAACAAGACCCCCCAACCTGCCCCAGTCTGGGCAATGAGCAGTCGCAGCCAAGCCCTGGGGTTAAGGTCAGAACTCCAGGTTCAAGCAAACCCTCTGGGGTCAAGCCGTATGGCCTTGGCAAGCCCTTCCCCCTGCGGGCCTATTTCCTTTTTGATTATATGCCTCTCTGAAGGGGAGGAGCCATGGAACAACTTGTCCCAGCCTCTCTCCTAGAGCACCCAAAGGTGACTGCTGTGTGCTGTCGGCCTCCCCAGAAGATGCCGCCCCTGAGTTCCTGGGGCCAGGGAGTCCCTCAGGAGTCCTGGCCAAAGGGGCCCAGGGCACAGTCGGTCGGCTTGTGGAGTCCCCCCACCCACTTCTCTGGTCACCTGGGTTCCCGGGGGTGCTTCTCATTTCTCCCCATGTTGTAATAACTACCCTCAGGGGTGTTTGTCCTTCCCACTAGGTTGTGAGCTCCCTGAGGGCAGGGGCCTGTCCCATTTATCTTTTGTACCGGTGTCCAGCACAGTAGGGGACATTAATGGATGTGCACATTCGCGTCCACTCCAGGAGGCAGTCAGTGGCCATATGGACATGGGGACAGTCCCAGGACCCAGCGTGGAGGAAATGGCTCCCAAGTCGGGCTTCCCCCAGAGGGTCTGGGCAATGCTGCTTCTACCCCAACTGCACTGACCCACCGCACTTCCAGCCATGTCCTCTCACCTGCCCAGGACTCCCCGAGCCAACAAATGGGCTCTGCTTAATCACAGCCAGAGAGGGCTGGCGCCAGGCTCTGCAGACAGGTGCTGCAGAGGGCTCCGGCCCTGTCTCCTGGCCGCAGCAGCTGGTGGCTTGCCAGGGATTGCTGGTGCCTGGGGCAGCTCTGCCCTGCATGCTGGTCAAGCTGGGCATGTCTGGGCCTGCTGACCCTGTCGTCGTGCCCTTCTCAGCTTCACCAGCTCTGGGGGTAGACTCCCACTGGGGTGTTCGGGGCCTCGTTTTGCACAGACCGCCTGCACCCAGCATAACCCCAGCCAGGTTTGCTTTTCCAGATCACACTTGTGAGCTGTGAGCATCTGCCACCCTGTCCTCATCTTTCCCTGGGCAACTGTCATGCATAACACAGTCTTTGGCTTTCTACACCCTCTCCTTAGCCCTGGGAGCTCCCGGTCATCATCCCTCCATCCCAGGCCAGCTACCTTGTCCCAGTCCACCACTTTGAACTTCGGCTCCAACACAGGGTCTGTCTTCTGAGTGTTCGCAGAGGCTACAGCCCCATTCTCCATGGAACCCTGGAAAGAGAAGATATGAGGTGATCATACTTAGAGCAGGTGAGGGAAGAGAGCCCCAAGCTACCCCGTAAAGAGGCAGCCAACAGTGGTGAGAGTCCATGGTGGGCAGGCAGAGCAGGAATCAAGGACACTAAGTGTATTTGAAAACAGGTCAACACTGGTGTGGGTGGTATTATTCCCTGCACTTCACTTCTCCCTTAAAAAAATAGTTTCTGCAAAACGAGAAGCGGAAAGGTCTGGGAGAGAAGGAAGCTGGGAGAGGGGCTGTAGGGAAATGAGAGCTATCAGTGGAAATGCTCTGGGCAAGGGGTCCCTGCCAGCCTCCCTCCAGGTCACTAGCAGGTGTCGGGCGGAGGGAGTCACAGGGTGGTGGGCTTGCTGTGCCACACCCTGAACACCCCACCTCCCTTGCTCCCTGTAATTCCATAGGGCTCATGGGTCACAGGCTGAGGCATCTAGGTCCTCGTGCCCTCAAGAAAGAAAGGAAGCAGGGAGCGAAGGAAACAGTCCCTCCAGGAACTCCTGTGGGTGGGTCGGCAGCCACACACGGGGTGGAACCAGCAGAGGAGTGTCCACATGGATTCAAGGTTAAACCAAAGTGGCAAAGAGGCAAAGTCAGAAGGAAACGGAATGTACTGGGACAGTCACATGGCCCTAGCTGGCCCTGCAGTCACAGTGGGCAGGCTGGCACGTAGGTAAAACTCATGCTTCCCTGCAGGAAAGCTGGGGAGAGCACTTAGCAATGGGAGGCCTGCTCTCTGAGTCCCTGACTAAGGAAACCCTGTTGCCTGTGGCCAGCCAATACCCTTGGGTGCTCGGTATTCACGAGAACTGGAAGAGACTGTTTAGGCAGCCAGCTGGGGGTTCTACTGTCACAATTCTTACATTTTGGCTTCCAAATGAACCAAGAGAACCTGATGGTGACAGTGATGCTGGCATTTCCTGGGAAAATATAAACATAACCCAAATAAGTGCTTTGGGAGTCCTGTCTTGGTATCTCAGTATTTTTAGACTGCGTCACCATGCTAACATCTGAATTCTTTAAAAAAGCATCTCTGATGATCTCTTAAGGACAATCTCCTATAGCCCATCACACAACCAAACTCCCCAGGTATCCAATATATACTTCATGTAATAATGGGACAAGTGCAGAACCTGGCAGGACTTGTGCCTCCCTCGTATGGTCACATTTCAGGTCATAGGGACCGAGCTCCCATCAACCCTTTTGGCTGCATCCAGTGTGGCTCATTCACTTAGCTTATGGCCACCGGAAGCCTTTTTCCATGGACTGCTGCTGTTGGTGCGCTGTGGAAAACTGGTGTGACCCAGGAGATGGTTTGGACCTGCAGAACTGTTCACTGGGGGGCCATAAAAGATGTGCGATGAAGACTGGGCGCCCAGCGCAGTGATGAATAAGAGAGCAGCAGGCAGTGGGAAGGACCGGAAGCCCGAGCTGTGAGCTGGCTGGGGGAAGTCTGCAGGGACAGGGAGCCTTGGCTTCTGGTCTCAGGCTGACAGCCTCAGGGGAGTATCCCTACGGATCCCTTCCCCTTCTCTCAGTTCTTCCCTCCCGCAAGGATCTCACCCATAGCCACTGCTTTCATCTCCTCATCCACTGACACGCTCATTTGAGCATACATGGTGTGCCAGAGCATCCGCTCAGAAGGCTCCCCAATGTCTCTCTGATGCTGGCCCCGCCCCTTGCCCTAGAAGGATATTTCCAACTGCCCACATCCTGGTTGGGCCCAAAAGCCCTGCTGTCCCCTCTGACAGACCATTCCTAAAAAGGAACATACTATCATCCTCTGCAAATCAGCTTACGGTTGACTCCTCTATATTTAAAACCTGCCCTCTGTGTTTCCAAATTGCTCTCCTGTTATACCCTTAGATTAACCCTAATTTTTCCCTCTCATCTTCAGGGATGACTTGCCATTTTCTAAACATGCCATGCATTTTCCTTTTCAAAATGTAATCCTGTCCAGGATGATGACCGAGGTTAATAATCACGAATGCTTACTATGTACTTGGCCCTTTAATCTTCATAGCAACTATAAAGCAGGCACAATTATTACTCCCATTTGACAGATGAGGGGACCGATGCACTGAGCAGCCCCATAGCTAGTAGAGCCAGCAGTGGGACTCCAGAATATTCTCTTGACCACCATGAACTTTTTGCTTAACCACTTTAGCCAGAAATGATGTCTTTATTTTCCAACTTTAAAAAATCATACTTTCCATGTGTCCCATTGCCTCAGTTAAATTTATAATTTCCTGCCTCTTGTTTCTGTATGCTTGGGCAATTATCATATTTGTCCAATGGAGCTGCAGGGTCCAATCGGGCAGGAAATTACTGTTTCCTCTTAGAGTGCCTAGGATGGATTGTTGAAAATATTACATGTTCTATTCATATTTCCTGAGTGGACCATGTTTCAGTGCTGCCCTGAGACTCCTGTAGTGCAGTGGTCTTGGCTGCTGGGGATAGAGCCCTGAAGCTCTGCAGATCTCCTGCTCCTTGGAAATATAAAATAGATGGGGTGGGTACGTCAGCTTGGATGAGAGAGGTGGCTCAGGACACCGAACATACCATCTTGGAACACCACTCTGGGCTAGATAGGATGGTGCCCAGATAGAAGGGTCAAAATTGCAATAATCTGGGCCATATCTGCTCAGTGAGCTTTGGCTAAGGAAGTTCACAGGACAGGCATGAGCAGACCTACAAGTTTATTAGAATAAGGTGATAGTGCCAGAATTTTATTTTGCTAAATAAAAATATTTTTGAAAATTACCATCAGCAGCATTTCATAAATAAAAAGAACTTCCACCACCAAATAAGTAGGAAACACATGTTTAAAAAAAAAAGGCAATTCTTCTCAAGGAAGGGCATTTGGCAATTTTACAATGACACTAAAAAAAAAGTTCTATTTAAACATATTTATTAATGTGGAAAAAGTACAACCTAACATTTTGTTTTGTGAGCTTCAATTGCCCATAATTATTTTTTTGGTTGAAGGTGGTTAGCACGGGGCTCTATAATGTATGTGTAACAGGAAGTGGATCAAATGTTCATTTGTTCCAGTAATAAGGTTTTCTTTAAAAAATTACCAAAAATCCAGTTTTGAAGAGAGATGTTGGCTAAAAATGGGGACAGAACTTTTAAGTTTTTTTTTCCATCCAGCTGGAAATATTCCAGGTGAAGCGAGGGGAGTGGAGGAGCCCCAGGGCTCTCTGCCTCTCTGCCTCGCTCCTGGGCACCGGGTGGATGGGGTGCAGCTCCTGGCTTGGCGCTCGCATCCCAGCCAGGCAGTCAGGGGTTCTCTCAAGACTGTCCCTGGAAGTGTCTGTGTGAGGGCTGGCACCAGGGGCACACCACCTCTGGAGGATGAGGAGAAGAGGGGAGGAAAGGTGGGGAGCAGGCTGCCTTTCTGACCTCCTGCTTTCATCTTTCTGAGACCCCAGCTTAGTCTCGAGAGTCCCGGAGCCACCAGGCAGTAACATCACGGGTGATACACTGCAGGCAAATAAATCCCAGATTGACCATGAAGCAAGCTGCTTTCTGGGTGGCCTCATAGGAGCCACACCCCTCCCTGGCAGAAGCCCAGGTTATTAATCACAAGCTCGTACACACCTCCAATACAAGAGGAGACTTCAAGGAGAGTCAGAGCATGCCGCATGCTGGTGCTGCCCAGAGCAGAAACACCCACAGGACCGAGGAGGTGCCCCCTAGCTGTGTCTTTTGCTGATCACTCCTCTCAAGTCTTTGTGAGATCTCGAAAGGTCTAAAAACCTTGTCCAAACACAAATGAGACAAAGACCCTCCTGAAGGAGCTCTCCCATTCCCACTCAGCGGCAGGGGTGGGTTGCTCCCATGTGAACCTGGAGTTGGGGGGTTCCAGAAATGAGTCCTGCTGGGAGCTGCTGCCCCTGCCCCCACACTGATCTGGGCCACATTTTTCAGACTTTCATGCCCCAGTGTTTATTTTATAGTTGAGCCAGGTTCACCCTTGAATTGCACAGGTAAACACCATCCATGAATCAGAAATGCGTAAAAGGTCATTCCTGGGAACTAGGGTACAACCCAAACTTTAAAGAACTTTTTAAAAAAGTTGCTTGGAAACTTCCACAAGGCATTATTTCAAGAACTCTCTTGATTTTGGAAGCAAGCCCAAGGGATCTTTCGAAACCAAAAATCATCAGGCGGTGAAGACCATGTGTGTTCTCTTGCAGTGTTTGGAAACTGTTGGGGGTGATGGCTTCAGAGTGACTATGCTTCAGTGCTGTGGTAAGTAATTCCATAGTCAGACTCATACTGGTCAAGGGCTAATGAGCGTGGCTTCACATGGGGTATGTAACCCACTTGTGTCAGGTGACAGCTTTCTCAGAGGGTCCACCTGAGGGACGTTAAGACTATCTTGGGGCAACAAGAAAGAAGCCGAAAGCCCACCCCTAATCTTGGACCCCCGACCTCTCTGCCCTCGCAGGCTTTGTGGTCAGGCCCAAGGCTGTTTGGGAGGAGCCCGACGAGGTGGGTGGCACTGGGCTGAGAGCATCTCGGGTCTGCTCATGCAGTTCCCTCTGATTGCTTCCCAAGCTAGGGCACAGGTTCCATGAGGACACAGCCCCTGCTGTCTTGCTGGGTCCCCAGTAGCTGGCACAGGATTGGCACTCAAATAGTTGCTGGATGATACAGTAATGAGTAGTTGGACACCTGCTTAAGTTTTGGGGGCCCAGGCCTGGAGAGGCCACCCAAGTGTGGGCAGGGCAGGCAGGAAGAGAGCTGCCCAGTGCCCCAAAGCCTGTGTGTACTGGGGAGGGAAGGTCAATGTCCTTAAGAATGGCCACTGTGCTCTGCCAAGGAGGTTGGGTAGGCAGGTGCTGCCCATTCTGAGCTGAGAACCACTGGACATGCTGGCAATGTGGTGGGGACAGTGAGGAGGGCATTTTGATCCCTCACACTCTCCTGGCCATGGTCTGAGGCCACAAAGAAGCCAGCAAGGAGGCGGCACCAAAGCCAGCTTCCCAGCACGGCACCAGCTCCTGGCTGGCCACGGAGCCCTATCTCCTCCCAGGTCAGCCCGGGCCTCAGCTCATCTCTCCTGGACATGGACCTGACTACACCACTGCCCCTCCACACTGAGTCCTGCACCTCAGACTCGATCTCCCAGAGGACCTGGGGGTTGCTCCCGACAGCTCCCTGAGGCTCCAGCCAGTTCACCCAACACACCCGCCTGTGAGCGGGGCAGCCTGGGGCAGGGGACGAACCCAGGGCCAGCGTCTCATTCTAGGCACTGCAGACCCAGCTCTGGATGAAGGAACATAGCTCTAGACCAGGCTCCATTGTCAACTTGCTCTGTGATTGAGGATGTTCCTTTAGAAAAAGAAGTTGGGGCAGGGGCGCCCTAAATTCCTCCTCTGTCCTCAGAGGCTGGACAGGCGACACTGAGCAGAGAAGCATGCTGGGTATGATTAAAAATACAAAGCCACCTCGCTAGCACAGCGAACAGGCAGGCATATCCTTCACCTCCATAAGGAAAGATGCCCACTCTCATTTTTCTTAAAACATGAGGCACCATGAAATGAAAAACAAACAAAATCATGAGGCTCCCTTTTCCCTGGGACACTGGCCTGGAGAAAAAAAGAAATGCAACGAGTGTGGCGATCAGTGGTCACTATCACTTGGCCTTGACGTCAGGGGGCACAGGGAGTGGAGCGGACTACAGGGAACCAGAGGGGGCCTGCCCCACTGCAAGGCAGCCCTGACTTAGGTCCAGGTCAGGGGAGGATGGGGCCCAGTGTTGTAGACCTTCTGATTTCTAAGAAAAGCTAGAAAACTAGATTTTCACATGAAATCTCCAGATTTTAAAATCTGACTTGTATTTAAAACAAAACAATACGGGCCCAATCAACCTGTCTGAATACAAACACCAGTTTGAAATGTCTAGGTGAGAGGCAGCTCTCTTGCCCCAGGCACAGCCCCAGAGAAGGACGGATACAGGGAGGCAAGGGTGAGGGCTTTGCTCTCCTGCACAGTTCACAGAACAAGGAGTCCACCTGGGCGGGCCTGCAGGATCAGCTCTATCAAGGCCCTGGCTGGGTTGGGGGACAGGCTGGCACCAGGGGACCAGAGGCCTCGCAAGGTTCAGTGAAGGGCGACCCTGGGCCTCTCCTCCCTCCAGTCTACCAGAGAGGACTGGCTTCATGAGGAAGCAGGGGGTCAGGAAAAAAGTGGGTGATAGACTCTGACTTTTACTGGTCTCTTCCCCCTTGTGGTATCTGGGGAGGAGACACAATCTGTGAGGGTGCAGGAGCCACAGGGGAGACACAGCACCACGGATGTCACCTCCACTGACTGGTACAGACGCCTGTTACCGGTTGAATCGTGTCCCTCCCTCCAAAAATCTTCCGATGAAGTCCTGACCCCTAGTTCTTCAGAATGTGACCTTATTCGAAAATAGGTCACACTGCAGATGTAATTAGTTAAGATGAACCATTAGGGTGGGACCTGATCCAATAATACTTGTGTCTCTAGAAAGAAGTGAAGTTTGGAGACAGACACGCAGGGAGAACACCGTGTGAGGACGAAGGTGGAGCCCGGGGTGAAGCGGCCACAAGTTAAGAAATGCCAAAGATTGCCAGCAAACCTCCAGAAGCCGGGGAGGGGCCGGGGCCAGAGTCGCCCTCACAGCCTTGAGAAGACTAACACCTTGACCTTGGATGTGTAACCTCCAGAACCGCAAGACAATACATTTCTCTTGCCTAAGCTACCTAGTTTGCGGGACTTCACTATGACAGCCCTTGCAAATGTGGGCAAGGCCTGGACCAGCCTCCCCTGGGGCCAAGACGGAGTCCCAGGAGGGGAAGGACTTCCAGGAGGAGGGAGAACTTCTGGAAGAGGCACCTGGGAGACATGGACACCAGAGTCTGCCTCTCATCCAGAGCTGAGGAGGTGGCCGGATCCAGGGTCTCGTGACCAACACAGCCTGCCTAGCAGACCCATGGTGGCAGTGCACACAGCGAGCTCTTGCAGGGGAGGACACGCCAGCGTCCCTTTCTCGTCCACTGTCTCCCGTCTAGCAGCCAGGGGTGGCCCGGTTCCCCTTCTCCACGGCCTGAGGACACACGCCCCAGTTTCCCCCACTTGGAAGTGCTATGTGGGGGGAGCAGGCTGAGACGCAGGGCCAGGCACACTGCAGCCTCTTCAGCGCAGGCCTTGGCCTACTTTGCACGTCCTCCATCCCCCAGCTGGGTGGCTCCTGGGGCAGCTGTGCTGCCTCCATGGTGAGGGCCGTTACTGCCCTGCATGAGATGTGGCTAGCATCTCATTGGTAGCAACATGATTCTCCCTGAGGGACCGGCAGGAGGTATTCCAGGGATGGGGGTAACTGAGGCACAGAGAGACCAAGTCACTGACTGGAGAACTCTCAGAGGATGGCTGGGAGAGCAGAGCCGTCCTGCTGGAATTCCTCCTGTGCCCTCCCCTGCACCCCCTGGGGGACTCACTGGGATGCTCCCAAGCCCCGGGCTGGATTCTGCCTTAGCCCCAAGCCCCTATCGTCCCCAGAAAGGGCTTGCTTGGAGGGTGCATGAGGGGGAGAGAAAAGAGAACAGCAGAAAGCCTGCACTCTGCACAACAAACAAACAAGCCGACCACAGAGGCAGTGAAAGGAGGCAGTGTGCCGAGGCGGGGGCTGCGGGAGGCGGGGGAGCCGGCATAAAGGCATGTTGTTCGAGAAAGCCGGGGCTGGGCACCAAGGGATGGACAGATGGCCTTTTATCCCACAGCCTGGGTTTGGCCTGAAAAACCTTCCTCTGAAATGAGATGGTGCCCCAGGCCCTGTGTCTAGCTGCCCCCACCCCATGGAGGCCCACAGGGAGGCAGGGGCCCAGGTGTCCGCATGCCTGGGTAGCACACGGCCCTGGGCAGGTAGGAAGGGGCAGGCCCAGGAAGGACGAGGACGGGGCTGAGCCCTAACTGCACCAAGAGCCTTCCTTGGGGAGAAGACTTCTGTGTTAACAAGCCCACCCCGATGCCCCCAAGGAGCAGTCTCCTCAGAGCTGGTTGCTTTCAGTGGCCAGAAATTTGAGGCTAAAAGGAAGGCAGTAGGATCTGCTTGCTTCCATTTCTAATAAGCTGCCCTCTGCCTGACTAGGCGTAAATCAGAAGCCGGGCCCAGCCAGGTCCTGTGGCCTAGCCTATCCATGAGATGGTTAAAAGAAACCCTTTATGTGAGAAACAAACCAAACAACACCCACCCCCTCCAAAACAAAAACATCCCTGACAAGTGATAAGCCATTGAACCCCAAATGCACATCCACTCCCCACTCGCCCATAGTTGCTGGAATGCAACGAGCTCCGCTGGCCGCTATCCCTGCCTTCACGGTAAGGACAAAAAGGGAAAGAGAAACGTGTGGGAAACCTGTGCCTGAGGTATGGTCAACTTCCTTGCCCAGGAGATGTGGGGACGCAGACAACAGCCCCCGCCTCCTGGGTCCATGACACCAGCTCACTGGGGACCTGGCATTGCTTCTGCTCATGGAATGGTCCCACCTTGGGTGACAGCACAGGAAACCTGTCATCAAGAGCAGAAGCCAGCAGAGGTCAGCAGTCATGACATCAGAGAAGGGGGCGGTAGATGGTAAATGCTACCTCGCTGCTCACGACTGGCCAGAGTGAGCCCACGAGTTTCGGGGCTATTAACCTGATTCTCTACCAGAGCCTGCCATGGACCATCTTCATCCACAGGCATTTTTTCCTCTCCAGCCTCTAACCTCAGATTAGGGGCCATTTCCAGGAAGGCATCAAGAGTCTAATGCACACATCATTTTTTCCAACAAAAGCCTGACTCTGGGATTTGCAGGAGCCCAAGTGGAAAATCTGAGCTGGAACCCAAGGGCTGTGGGTATGACCTGGGCAGGGTCACAGAGGACAAGGACTCTGAGGCTCACCTCCTTAGTCCAGCCTCACAAAGTCCTGCCTGGCACTGCAGAGATAGGATGGGCAGGGCCTGAGCTGCAACTCCGACGAGCAGTATCAGCAGCCTATAGGAATGAATTAATCACTTTGTAGATTTGATGGAACATTTCTAGACTGTCGTCTCTCAGGGCACCTCAGGTAGGCTTATAAAATGTGCTGTCCACAAGGAAAATACATTTAAGCCATCTAAAACACCTATCACCTCCTCACTGACCCAACTTCTGTATTTCAGATACATTTCAGATCTATCATGTAACACTCCAGTGTTAGGACTGGCCTCAAAATACTGTATTTTGCTTTTTTTAAAGGAGAAAGGAGACCATTGTTTACAAATGACTTCATATATCACTATTCCAGAAACAATATTCCTAAATTTTCCTTTTATACACTTATGTAAGACAGAAAAATAATTGCCGTTCTCATCAGTGTTTACAAAATGACAAATGATTATAATGCCAAAAACAATAAGGTCATTGAACTGTTTGTAAACAAAACAATAACAACAGCAAAAATAACCTGCCTTACACGGCCTCTTTCTTTTCATTAATTCAAACAATTCCCTCTTCTCCTGCCCGGATATGGAATCTTCTCCCATTTATAATTGAGGATGTCTATGTTCAGACAGACTGACTGGCTTGTCTCCACTGGTATGGTTAGTTCTAGAACACAAGACTGTCGGTCTCTAAGCGTGTGTCTTCTTTTGCACTCAGCATTTAAACCGACACCCTCTAAACCCACCACACATTTCTTAAACTAGCAAAGTCTACACAGCAAGCCCTAGAAAGGATGTCTCCTTATAAGCTACT
Organism: Manis javanica; assembly: GCF_040802235.1. NCBI lineage: Eukaryota > Metazoa > Chordata > Mammalia > Pholidota > Manidae > Manis > Manis javanica. The sequence goes on from NC_133172.1 coordinate 53,369,232, forward strand.
ACCTGTCCTCTATGACTTATGCTCATTAAACACCATGTTTGTACTCGTCACTATAATGGCGCTTCAGCCCCAGGGGATGATGTCCTTAAGCAAGTCCTGGGCAAAGTGTCCTTCTGGGCGGTCAGTGCCTCTCTGACATGGCCACAGATCAGGGACATCACTGAGTGCATGATCTGGTGCCATCAAGCAGAGAGGGCAGGAAGGAGCCATTTGTGAATGGTGCAGGAACACCAGCTATCTGGACCAGAGTCGCCAGATTAGGATGCCTCAGAAATGGGAATGAGAAATAGAAATAAGGATTTCTCATAATTCTAGAGAGGAATGTCTTATAAGTTTGGGCCACACCTCTGGACCAATGCTGCCCAGTAAAACTTTCTACAATGATGGAAATGTTCTGTGTTGTTCACTATAGTAGCCACTGGCCACCTGTGTCTACTGTGCACTTGAAATGTGGCTAGTCTTATGGAGGAACTGAATTTTTATTTTATCTGAATCAATTCATTAAACAGCCACATGTGGTTGGTGGCCGCCATGTTGGACAGCTCTGCTCTGGACTCATATGTCCAACTACTATTTGAAATCTCTGAGTGTTTCCTTAGCATCTCAAACCTTATTGTTGCCCTAGGGAAAGCTTGTGATTGCTCCATCGTAAGCCTGGGTGCCCACCCCAGTATCCATCATCTCCACGAATCAAACCATTCAGTTGCTCAGGTCAAAACCTTAGTATCATCCTCAAACCCTCTCTTTCCTTACTCTCCACACTGAATCCAACAGCAAGGGCCACTGGGTCTACCTCCAAGACATTTCCAGTTTCTACGCACTTCTTTCTGCCCCAGTGGCCATCCAGTCCAGGCCACCTCTGTCACCTGGACAATAGCGATGGCCTCTTACCTCTCTTCCTGCTTCCCCTTTTGACCCACCCCGCCCTTCAATCTACCTTCCACCTGGCAGCCAGAACCATCTAATAAAATATGGACTATGCCAGTCTCCTGCTTGAAGTCCTCCTGCCCATTGTTCTTAGAAAAAAACTTAAACTTCCTGCAATGAAATATCTAAATCATATACATTACATAATATGTGCATAAATAAAAAATATGTATAACATATACACACAATATATAAATGTTATATGTTCTATATACATAAACATATGTAAATATGTAAATAATTCCTACATATATATATAAATATATACACTATATTCTGCTGATGCTCGTCACCACCTGTAGTTGTCCTCTCTCTCTTTCCACTGGCAGGTAAGCTCCATGAGGGCAGGGACCTGTTATCTTTTTATCCCTAACACCAGCTCAGTCTGGGCACGAGGAGATGTCTGCCATGTTTGTGGGTGAACAGAGCTAGGAATAGTGGGGAGAAGGCAGCAGCCCTCCTTCCCCCTGCCCATGTGGGGCCTCTGCAGCCTCATCCTTGTAGACTGTCATGTCATCCCTGACCAGGGTGAGGGCCCCCATCTAACACTGCACTTGTCCAGGTGAAGACAGAAAGAGGGTAGCACGTCCATGCAGACCACACATGCCCTATCTGGGGGAAGGGGCAACTCTGAGAGATCAGCATTTCACCACTCTCTAGCTCATCCAGGGGTTGAGTGGCTTTGCCCAGCAGGGTCTAGGTCTTGGCAACTCAGATTCTGGAAACATCCATCCCTCACCATGTAATAGGAATCTCCCTTTTCTCAGCAGAAGTGGGGGCTACAGAGGCTCATAATCATCTTGCTTCAGTTTAATCTACATGTTGTGTTTTAATGATCTCACATGACCTCACTGCAGCCACACAAAGTCCTATAGGGATGCAGGAAGCCGGGAAAACAAGGCTGGGAGAGGTTAAGTGACTCAGTGTGACACAGCCAACAAGAAACAGAACCAGCCCTGGCTGGTCTCTGTCTGCAGGCCCCAGGCTCCTGCCCTCACCCAGCATGGGTGGGCAGCAGGGTGGGCTGCTTGGTCAGGGCCCACAGCATGGCTGCTCTGTACCAAGCCCCACGCTGACTCTCACATCCCATGAGCTCGGCCTGCCGAACCACATTCAGGGCCTCATTTTTCTGTCTCTGTTTCCCCCTGCCCTTTGCCTTCTAGGACCATGGGCTGCAGACCTGATGGTACTTCTGAGACCAGAGTGCCCGTTAAAAATAAAAATGTCTGGGGTCTTGCACCCAGAGATTCTGATTTTGTAGATTTGAGGAGTGGCCCAAGAATGAATGCATCTATATAATACTACATGAATTACTTAATGTAGTTACTCATGTGTTTTTTCACCCCAATTAAACACCAAACTTCTCACATGAGTTTTCAGTATTGAATCCTGTTGCTCCTAGTCATTTTTCTGCACTATAACACAGTCCCCAGTATGCATCACACCCACTTCCACCTGTGCTGTTCCAGTGGCAGAAGTTGTTGAATGCTATCTGCACAGGGAGGAACAGGGTGCCCCTGACCCCACCCAATTCATGTCCATCCAGAACCTGTGCATGCAACTTTATTGGGAAAAGGGGTCTTTGCAGATGTAATCAAGTTAAAGTGAGGTCACATTAGATTTGGGTGGGCTCTGAATCCAATATGACGGGTGTCCACATAAGAAGCAGGGAAATTTGGAGAGGCAGATGCAGAGACACAGGGAAGATTGCCTTTGTGAAGATGGCGGTAGAAACTGAAATGATGTATCTACAAGCCAAGGGTTGCCAGCCTCTCCAGAAGCCAGGGAAAAGGCAGGAGCAAATTCTTCTTTAGAGGCTCCAGAAATAACCAACCCCATTGACATTTTGATTTCTAGAGTTTCAGCCTCTAGAACTGTCAAAGAATATATTTCTGTTGTTTTAAGCCACCCAGTTTGTGGTATTTTATTATAGTTGCTCTAGGAAACGAATTATTACTGGGAATGTGATGCCTGTTGCACCTGACCATTCACGTCCTTTGCTTTACTTTACTTTTCTATTCATCCCTTAAGTATGTATCTGTGAGTGATGTCCATAATGGAACTACTTAGAATTTTTCCAACATTTTACTATTGAAAACATTTTAAATGCAGCGAAGTTGAGAGCATTTCACCACCAACACCCATAACCCCACTACTTAGATCTTACCATTCACACTCTACTATTTCTTTTTAAAAGCAATCTTTAAAGGTTTGTGTATACCAACACCTAACTCTCACAATCATGAGGTCATATCCTTAGGAGTGATTACCAAATACATGTTAAATTTACTTGCCTCCCTTTGGAAAAAGTTGGGTATAATTTTCACATGGTAAAAATTACCAGTCTTAACTGCAGAGTTTGATACATTTTGACAGTATATGCCCCCTTGTAGCCAATGCCCAAAACAAGGTGTAGAACATTTCCATCATCCCAGAAAGTCCCAGGAATCTATTTTTAATAAGCTCCTCATTTGATTTTGATGAAAGGAACGTGAGGGGTAAGTATCCAGTTCCCTTGGCCAGAAGGAAAAGTAGGTTGAAATTTACAGGGCTTTGCAAAAGTGGCACCACGTTCTCCGTTAGCAAACAGGCTGCTTCTCTTCTCTCCTAGCCTCAGGCTGTTCACATACACATGCACACACACTTGACCTGCAGGCCTAAAACCCAAACACAGGCTGTGGACTTACTGCAGGGAAGGTATACAGGACCCACCCGCATGCTGAGTTCCAGCCACACAGCTGCTTCCAGGCTTCCCCCTCCCAGCTCCCCAGCTCTGCATTCCCCGCTGAAATTGCTGCCATTCCAGGACCGCTTGGACGCCCACGTTGGACATGGCTCCCCCACCCACACCCCACAGTGGGCTTGCCGACTAGGGCCCATCCCTGTGTGGGCTTCCTTGAGCCACTTTCTTCCTGCTCCAGCGGCAGGACCTCCGGCCCCAGAGCACACCAGGCAGCCCCAGCCTGTGTAGGTCAGACTCGGGCTGTGTTTCCTCAAGGCTAGCAACACAGCCCAGAAATGACCCTCAGCTCCTGCCCTTTTCTTTCTCTAAAGGAGCAGAGTCCTGGAATGGAACAGAGGGAGGGGCAATAACTAATGGCTACACCCTACCAAAAGAAATGAGTGATTTCATCAGTATAGAATAGAATCCAAAAATGGACCAAAACATATCTGTAAATGATTGATGAGTGACAAAGGTGTTTTTTAAACCAGTGGGAAAAAGATAGGTCATTCCACAAATCTACTGGGCTAGCCAGGTGGTCCTTTGGGAAAATATAAATCTTAAAAATAATCCCTATTTTGTTCCTTATGCCAAAAAATTCCTGTAGGTAAAACATTTTAGCAAAAACAAACAACAAAAACATTATGCATAAAACTACGAGCAGGACGCTAACATATTTTTGTTTTTAGGTACAAAATCTTAAAGTGGAGGTGGTCTTTCTGAGAATAAGATTTACTAAGTGGAAAATTTGAAGGCTTAAATGAAGAAAAACACAAGTCAAAAGACAAATGAAAACTGGAGGACAAATGGTAATACATATGATGGAAAATGGGCTAATGTCCTTTGTATATAAGGAATGATTATAAATCAGTACGAAAAAGATCTCCCTGAGCTTACTCTTTTGCCTAAGATTTGTCCCTAATGGTTGTGCAGTGGGCACCTAGAGACCCTCATTTCAGGATCTCTCAGAGCTACAAGTTCCTCTTCTATGAGATGGGAGAGTTGACATCTGTCCCACCTACCTTAAGGGCTCAAATAAACTCTGGAAAAATATTTAGAAAAATGTAAGTTGCTATTCAAACTTAGGAGTGTTACCATTAGTTCTACAGGGATCATTGTTACCTACACGTTCTTTATTTGAGTCCCTGAAGATTCAAGTTACAAACAGCAAAAATCACCTTAACATGCAACTATTCACAAGTCACTTCATCACTTACAAATTTAGTTCCTGCTCAAGCACTGACCACTGCCTCCCCTAAATCCGCCCAGTCCTTCTAGGCAAAGTGATGATTGGGGTTGCTATCATGTCACAATACATGATTTAACAAAACGTAAAATGACTGCAAGGTGAAATTGAAAACCATTGCAAAAATATAGAAAATTTCATGAAGTCGATGAAAACAATCGAAAACTGTTTTACTCACAACTCCATTCCAAATAAGGATCTGGCAAAGTTAGTCTGTTCATCTCAAAAGACAGGCAATCAACAAAGGATGAGGTACCTCAAAAAAGATGACCCATTTATCAAAGGATCAAGAGAGATTCTTAGCCCTAAATACATTTGCTCAAATGGCCTTCTTCATGACCATTCTGTGAACAGCAAATATGAAGTTTAGAAAGTCACATTGTGCTTTCATAGAGTTATGTTGGGAAAACCACACACATGTATAAAACACTACTTGATTCATTATTTGCTCAATTTAAGAATTGGCACTCAACTGCCATCTTAATTTTGCTGTAACTAAAAAAAAAACAAAAACAAACCCTTTTCAATTGTGTTTTTAAAAATTATCACTTTCCCTCTACCTACCCTCTGCTCCATGTTCTATGCAATTTCGGTTTTCATTTAAAGTAGTTTCCCTTTAAGTGACCTTTTAGCCTAGGAATCAAGGACTTCCTACTTAGGTCCAAGGAATGACTGGATTTTTCCCAGCACCCTATCTCCAGCCTGCATAAGCCATTACACTCGGCATTCCAAAGGGTCTTGCCTGGGACAAGAGGAAGCAACCACTAAGTCATGTTGATCTGGCCTTTTTCCCCTAGCTTGGGAGATACAGGACCGTGGAGGCTAAATTTATTCAGCCCAGTGTAGATGCCCCTTATTCCTCCACGGCATCAGGTCTCAAAGTCCAGGCCTTGAATTGACTTAAAAATGTGAGGTCTTCCTTTGATATTTGTGGATAAATGAAGCCCATTTCATAAACTTTCATTGTTACATAAGACTAGAGACAATTTAGTAGCAACCAAGTGGATTATTGCGGACTTGGAATTTACGAAAATAAAATTATCTGTAACTACGCATAGACACTGAGAAGTGACTGGTGGTTACCATAGTTAAGGGGTGGGGACTGGAGGGGGAGGGGAGGGGGATAAAGGGTCACAAAAACCTCAGTCATAACATAAGGTGGTCACTGGGATGGAAGTGCAGTCTGGAGAATATAGTCAATGGCTCTGTAATATCTTTCTATGTTGACAGATAGTAACTGCACTCACTAGTGGGGGGTGAGGATTTAATAATGTATATAACTGTTGAATCACAATATTGTATACTTGAAACCAATATAATACTGTACATAAACTATACTTCAATTTAAAAAATCATACATAAATAAGTAAACGAGCCATTGCTAGAGATCCCGAGGAACTCTGACTGCATTTTCCAGTGGGAAAGCTGAGCATCACGCAATGCTAATCAGTATTAAACAGGTTCTACTGGGCATGGAAGAATGAAGAGAACCAGAACTCTACTCCTAAATTCTATTCCTTTTGAAGGAGAAGTTATGACCAATTCACTTAGGTACCTATCAACCCAGTTTGTGGCAGATTGCATGGTTCACTCTAAATTTACACTCACATGTAGCTGTATTAATGGAATTTCTGGTTACTACTTTTCCTATGACAGGATTTTTAAGATATTCTGTATGCATCATAATTCAAATATATTAAAACAAATCCCCCCCAGACTTGCTTATATGGTACCACTATTTAAATACCTTGCAATATACTACCAAAATAAGAAAACAAAGTTTTTGGAAAATTATGTTTGGGGACAGCAAAAAATCCTGAGAATGAGGTTTATATTTCTCAATGGTAAACTTTATGAGTGTTGTTAAGTTAGCATCAAGTTGTTCTCCAATTTTATTGTTGTGGTGAGCCTGTTTTCCACTGGAAAGCAAGAGAAAGTGGGGAGAGTGAGTGTTAGAGCCTTCAGTCCACCTTAGATGAACAGTGATCAGAGAAGACTGAGCGACATGTTTTGAGACTAAATGCTCTAGAGAAACTTGCATGAAAAGACACAGGAAGGAGTAAGCAGAACTGGAAATCCAGGCAACTTGGGACCTGCCTCTGCATGTCATCCAGACACATACAGCCACGTGGGGATGGGTTACTGCCCTGGGATCAGTGAGGAACCTCAATCAGCATTTTCTGTGGCTGACTTCACTTCTCCCCTTGTATGGGACTCATGCAGAGGGCAAAAGGCAGAAGTCTGGTGTTACCAACTCTCTCTGGCTTTGAATACCTGAGGGCAAAGGCAGAAATGAGTGACTGACTTGATAGCCCTCCATCCTTTCCATCAACTGTTAGCTAACAAAGAAGAAACTAGAAAGGGTTTCTGTTTTTTACACTTTAATTCTCAAAGGATATTGGGTGTGCTAAGATTATTACTTTCCTTTTCAATTGTGCACACAGCTCAGTTTTCCAAGCAGCGCATTCATTCATTTATTCAAACGCTTATTAGTTCTTGTTGGCATGCACCAGCATGCTAGTGTCCTAGAGAAACCCAGATGAATCAGACAATTCATCTTCAGAGAGTTTACAGCTTAGTAGGAAGGATAAGACACATAGTGAAAATATAGTACATAAGGAATAACATTATGAATGTTATAATGTACGTATATAGGCAAAGTGCTATGAGAATTTGGGAGAAGGAAAAAGTGGTTCTAGATGGGGAGGTAAGGAAAAGCTCTGTGTTAAAAAGAGCATTTGAGTTTTCATGTAGCAATGGGAAGCCACTGAAGACTTAGGTATACTGCCATAACATAACCAAGTTCACTTCGGGAAGGTTCACAGGCAATGGGGTACAGGAAGCACTGGCAGCGAGAGACCTGCCCAGGAGACTCCTCTTTCTGCAATAATGAGCATAAAGAGGGCTCTGGTCAAAGTAGGGTGGTAGTGGGGAGATGTCCTGGAAGGAAGACTAAGGAGGCTTCTGAGGATCAACATGTGGTCCGTCTAATTCATCAGCTCTGCTTGTTCCAGTTACTCCCCATTTTTTCCTTCTCTAGCCTATGGATTCTCTAAGACAGAGCAAGCAAGGGAGATAATTGCTGTTTGACACAGTAAGGACGGTGTAGTGCACTACTGAGTGAAAGGAGCTGTCCAGCAGAGTACACACTGTATGAGCCCATTTAAACTCTGCGAACTTTTCTGGGGAATGAGGAGCAAGAGAAACTAGTCATGGAGACTGAGAAGTAATGACCAGGGGTGCAGGTGGTGAAGCAGACAGCTAATGCATACCCCTTCCAAAGTCTATGTCCCAATGCCTGGAACCTGTGACTATGTGACCTCACATGGCAGAAGGGAGTTTGCAGATGTGATTAACTCAAGGACCTTGAGATGGGGGCATTATCCTAGATTATCCAAGGGGGCTCAGTGTAATCACAAGGGTCCTTATAAGTGAAAGACGGAGGCAGGAGAGTCAGAGGAGAAGCGACCTGAGAGCAGAGTCGGGCTTGATGCAATTGCTGGCTGGAGGCTGAGAACACTGGGAGCCTGTAAAAGCTGGAAAAGGCAAGAACATGGATTCACCCTCAGAACCTTCAAAAGGTAGGCTGCCTGCCGATTCATTTTGGACTTCTTACCTCTAGAACTGTAAGAGAATACATCTGTGTTGCCTTGAGGAACTGAGTTTGTGAGATTTGTTGCAGCAGCAATACCAAAGTAATGCAGCTGGAAAACCAAAAGGCTGTGGTATCCAGAAGCCAAGTGAAGACAGTGTATAAAGAAGGTGGGGAGTGAGCATCATGTCAAGAGTTGCTGCCGAGTCAGGTGAGATAAGGTGAGAGCTGACCACTGGGCTTAGTGAGGTGAAGGCTCCGATGACCCCCGTGAGGGCAGGCTCGGTGGTGTAGCGGGTTTCAGAGAGAACAGCACTTACTACCTAAACGAATGAAGACAACTTATGGACCAATGATGAGCATGTTATGAATGTCGTAAGAAAAAAAACAAGGAAAGGGAAGATGATAGATGCTGCCCAGGTATCAGTTTGGGTTCTTTCCTGGGAGTGTAAGCCAAAGATTCTTCCTTCCAGGTATTTCTGGAATATCTGTTTGTTTCCTTTAATTTCCCAGTATCCTAATTTCTGAACTTCCCCTCAATTTGGGTCTCAAAGCCCCTTCATTCACTGGATTCTGGAGTAACACCAGAGAACACTCCTGGAGCCTGTGTTTACCCTGGTGTCACATGGAACCACAGTGCCCTGGGTCCCTGGATGCTCTTCTGGCTGGCGCTAGGCTCATCTTCAAGGTAAGACTTGCGGGCATTACAGCGAGCCAGAGCATGGAAATCCCTGGTAGGCAGCAAAGGATGATGGTCCTGATTGGCCATGCAGGCTCGACTGGGAAGCCCTGTTGTAGGCTTAAGCAGATCTCAAATGCCTTCACTTAGCAGGCATGTGCACCCCACTCTGCAGGTGGGGACAGTCTGGAAAATTTGCCAAGCATCAGCTTTTGTCTGAATTCTCAGCTCAGATGGGCTTCCCTGGTTAGGCTGCGTTCAAGACAATACGGAGCCTGGGATGTGGTGCGGACCCTCAGTCTTCTTGCATTTAGACCGCCTCCCTATTGTTCATTCCCCACTTAATGACTCAAGTCCTGAAGCTCTGAACAGCCAGACCCAGAGCCTGGCAGGACCACACATGGCAGAATCTGTGGACTTCTCAGCCCCTCAGAGACAGATGCACCCTGTGGGGTCAGGGCATGGTGCCCAGAGACAGACAGATATCAGGGTCACCCCAACAACAGTGCTGGGAGTGCAGGCTCACCTTCCTCCAGGGTCTTCTCAAACAGAGGGCTCTTGATCAGGGCAAGTCAGACACCTGTCCGTGGGAGGACCTCTTGAGGTCTATGCGTGTTAGATGAGGAAGTGTGAGCTGCCCTTTCACACATACCATCCTCTCGGTGGCAGGTTTGGGGAGAGGGAAGATCCAGCTTGGACTGTGATGAAAGCTGCAGCTCTCTCAATAGCAAAATGCTCAGCCATGCAGTTTTTACATACAATTTCATCCCTTTCATCAATCCCAGAGAATGGCTCCCAGAATACCAGGGTTAAGAAGCTCTGCTCTATATGTTCTTCAAAGTCTGATATTTACTCCACTGATAGTAACCAAGATAATTTTAGGAGATCTGAGGATGAGCATTTCTTATTTTAATAGCTCTATACCTATTTTAAAGTGCATGTAAAACCTATGATTTCACTGGTATTATTGCCTAGGGTGACTAAATGGTAAAATAGAAAGTGAGTCTATTTAAAGATAAACACTAAATATAACAGTTCAAGTGGTATGCCAATTTAGAAAAAACAGGGACAGTGATTCATAGATGACCCAAGCTAGGAAAACACAGTATCTATGGGCTTGGGAGGAGATTTGGAGCCAATGTTCTTTCCCTTCCTATTTCTTTTTTAAAAATGCTGATTGCAGCTCCACAATGCCCCACTATCAGTGTGAGCGCACTTGGAAGAACACTGCTCTTACCTGAGCTTGGACAGAGGAGCCTGACCCTACTGGCCCTGAAGGCCGGGGAGAGAAGATGGCCTGGCTTCCCTACTCAGCCATTGCTCATTCGCTTGCGCAAGGCGGGCAGCCTGGCTTCCTCAAGTCCAAGACCACAGCCACAGCAGATCTGTCTCACCCCCACAGTATGCTGTCTCAAACAAGTTTGACTTGTTCTGTGTGTGTGTCTTCATATGAGTGTGAATGTGAGTGCAAGTGTATACACAGAGGGGGTGTGGCAAAGTGGGTAACAGGGGAAATCAATGGGGCCAGGCCTTCTCCCTGGAAATTTCACAGCAGAGCTCCAGGACGCTCCTCTCCAAGGACTACACTCAGGAAGGAGGACCCTTAGGAGGATCCCATTCAGAAATAAACCCCAAACAACAGAGCTAGTTCATGACACCACCCTGCCCCCAAAATGCCCCTCCCAGGCCTCACAATACAGGAGCTGGGTTTAACCTCAACAGGTGTCAGCACCTGTGGTCCAGCAGGGAAGGGGAAGAGAGGTGGGGAAGGCAACATGAGAGTTGCTAGAAGGGCTTAGCTAGAAGGAAGAACAGAAATGTCTTGTCTCCAGTCAGTCCTTGAGAAGATGGCTTCTCTCCAAAAGGATGCTACTCCAGATTTCTCTTCTCACTACCTCTTTTCCCAATTTAAAGACAACCCTATATTAGTAGCCAGAATAGAAATCTATGGATTTGGGGGAGTATGACCATTGGTCAAGTTTGGGCCGTGAGTTTGTAAGTGCGTTGTTAGATTTTAGCTTTTTTCCTTACATTCTCAGGATGGGGCCCAGAAATAAGGATGCCTGCAACAATGCCACACTGGGACTCCTGGGGTGACAAGCGAATGCAGGGATAGGAAGCAAATTTGGACGCAGTATTCTGAGCCCTCCCTGAGGATCAGGTAAGGCAAAACAAAGCAAATCCAAATCAAACCGTGTTGAGGGTGGTTAGCAGAACTGGGAGGTGGAACCATCTAGGGCAGCTGGCCAGGAGTGACAAGATGGTCCGGGGAGAAGGCACACCCTAAGGCTCCTGTTTATAGGACCCAGTTACAATGGAGAATGGTTCCTGTGAGCCATCACAGGCCTGGAAGTCTCTAGTATTCTGGTCCCAAACTCATTTCCTGCACTTTCTGTAGTTGTAACTACAGCTAAACCTTCTGCCCCTTCAGCATGTCCTGACACCAAACAACAACATCCAAAATTGAACTGGGCTCCCCTTGCAGAATGCTGAGTCCTGGCATTTTACCTGTGAAATCCCTCCTGCCCCCTTCACGCACAGCTACTGTGGTGCAAGCCCCCGTTACCCCTTCCCCAGGCTGTGCAGTAGCTTCCTGCCTAGTCGCCTCACACCCACTTGGGCTTCCTCCTATCCTTTTTGGCACTGCAGCCAGGGTGTTCTTCCAGACATGCAAATCTGCCCACACTGCATCCCTGCTGGTCCCCTCCCTGGATTCCCATCATTCTTAGAATCAAGTCCCAAATCGTGACCATAGCCTGAGAGGCCCTGCATGATGGGCCAGACAGATGCAGATGTCTGGCCTCTTCCCACTTCCCTTTCCTTGCCCAAAGCCTCTGGTCACAAGGTTTTATTTCTGTCCTGACTGTGCCAACTGCTTACTGTTTGGAGTCTTCACAAATGCTATTCCCTTGGTCTGGAATGTTCGTGCCACCACACTTCACCTGGATAAAGCCCTATCCATCAATTGGCTCTCAGTATAAATGTTACTTTCTCAAGAAAGCTCTCCCTAAACTCCTCTCCTCTAGATCCATCCTCTGATAGCACCAGATAATTAAATATTAATATGCAGTTAGCATGTTCCCTCATTAACCTGCTAGCTCCATTTGTCCATTAGTGCCTCCCCAGTGCCTAGCTCAGTGTTGCCAACCATTAAGAGACCAAGTGAATGACTGAGTGAATAAATAACTGAAGTATTAAGCAAGATGGCCCAGTGAGGAGCCGCCTAAAAGCACTTGCTGGGGCCATCTTGAAAGCAAGAGCTAGAAGCAGGGAACAATGGGTCGTTTATGTCCCAGCATGATGGCTCACTGTCACCAGTCCTACAGCCAGGCCTGGGGAAGGCCTGAGGAGTCCGTTTGCCTTTGGACAGAGCCTGCCTGGATCCCTGTGGATAGGGGCCATCTTCCACACCCAAGGATCCTTGGGGTGGAGAGCACTGTATATGGAGTTAGATACACTTGGCTTTTCCACTAACTAGCTGTTTGACCTTGGGCAGGTTCCTGAGCCTCCTTGAGCTTCAGTTTCCACATCCTAAAGTGGGGCTAACAAACTTACCCCTGGATCGGCTTGAGGCCTAAATACCATAATGAGCCTCTTCTGCAGAGCAGCATGTAGTTCAACATGCTCATTCCTCCTCCCTGGCAAAACTAGCTTAGCCCTGTCATTGCACACTTTTGGACCCCAAAGCCAGCATGCAAGACAAAGACGAAAGGGGGGGTCTGTGGGGTTTGAGGGTGTGATCCACCCAAGACACTGCCCTGACCTCTGCACCCACCCAAGACTAGAGCAGTAACAGGAAATCCAAACTAGCTGAGAAGGGTGACTGACCTGTGACTTTGGAAGCAAAAGTAGGGTGAGATGGGGAGGAGACAGGTGAGCCTGGAAGCTATTTATTCAACAGAAATGAAGAGCCGTCGCAAAAAGGGAAAGGCTGATAAGGGGACAGGAGGGGAAGACTGCGCGTCTGAGGGGCTGGGAAAAAGTGATCCAAGTTGTTAGATGGCAGAGGCTGCGGAGGAAACAAGTGGAGGAGGAAGGGACTGGGCAGGGGGAAGCAGCAGGTACAAGCGGGTCCCGAGATGCTGGAGAGGAAGGGCAAGCTCCTGGCTGGGGGTGGGGGGTGGCAGTGACCTGTTAGAGAAGAGACAGGGAAGCGGAGGTGAGGGCGGAGGCTGACCTTGGGTCCTCCTAGAGGGCAGGTGAACGGGTCTCCCTCCCCGCGAGGCAGAGAGTTGGGGGAGGAGGCCAGGGAGTAGGAGGGTGGGACCCCGGGCCGGGCTGTACCTGAGGGTCTCCTTGCAGCTCGCCCACGTAGTACTGCTCGAGCCAGCGGCGCGCGTTGGCCGAGTGCCGGTGCGGCGGCCCATCCAGGTCGGCGCTGACATCCTGGCCAGCCCGTGCCCGCAGCAGCTGCTCGCCCCCCGGGTGGTGCCGCACGAAGTCAGTGAGGTCGTAGAGGCGAGCCCCGCAGCGGACCCAGCAGGCGCCGGCCGCCAGGCGCCGCTGGACCTCGACCGGTGAGAAGGAAGCGGGGGGCGGAGCGGGGGCCATGGCGGGAGACCGGAGCTCGCGGCTGGAAGCCGGGGCGTCTGCTCGGCGGTCGCCCGGCGCGCCTCTAACATCCTCTGAGCCACTGCCGCCTGGACCCGCCGGCCGCCACCGCACCTGCTCATTTGCATGCCGCGCTCCCATTGGCCGCTCCTCCCGACGCTACCCGAGCCAGGAGGGGCCCCCTTCCCCATTGGTCGGCAGACCGGAGCGGGGCGAGCCAGGCGCTGCGGGCTGCAGGCCAGGTGGCCCACCGCAGGTAGAGGGCACGCTCGCCAGGTGCGCCCTGTCGCAGGGAGAGCGAAGGGGGTGGGCGGTTGCAGGTGGGGCAAGTCTTCCTGTCGCGGGTGGCTGTGTGCACGGGCATCGTCAGTGGCCTGGTCGCTGCTAGAATAGTTCTGCTGCTGCTGCCTTTAAGAGAAACTTGCAGTTTTTGATCCTCAGGCTCCAAGAGGGGCTGAGGAGTCGGGGAGGTGGGGAAAGGACTCCAGCCAGTAAGGCCGGTGAAGCACTGGCCTCGGGCACCCTCGAACCCAGTGATCACAATATATACTATTGATGGAATATTTTTCAAAAGTCATATAATTGCACCACAAGATGAATGTACTTAATACCGCTGAACTGTACACTTAAAATGGTTAAAATGATAAATTTTATATCATGAATATTTTACCAAAATAACAACATATATAATAAGGAATTTTAAAAAATCTCATTGGCAAACCACAGCCTGCAGACAGGCCATCTGTTTTTGCAAATAAAGTTTTCTTGGAACCAGACTAGTGAGGTGACTGGGGCAAGGTGCTGAAAGTGTACGGTTGGATCTTGTCTTTAATAAGTAAAGTTTTGATATTTTGTTCATCATGGATTTTTTAAGTTTTAATTTTCTAAAATACTACATTAGAATATTCTTTATCTTGATTACAGTTATTTTGTGTGCCTGTAAATTTTGCACCCAGAGTGACTGCTTCACTTGCCTCACTCTAGTCTTGCTCAGATGGCACAACAGAGAATCCAACTGGTCTCTTTCAGGAAAAGGTATTTTCAGGGTCACGCTTGTTCCTGGGCACCTGTGTGGGGCCAGTGCTGGGAGGAAGCCTGGTCCAGGTGCCTCAGGACCACCCCAGCAATAGATGTGCCCAACATCAGGATAGTTTTTCTTCCCTCCCTTCCAAGCCTCTCCTGGCTCACCCTCAGGCAGTAGGCAAGAGTTGTACTGAGTCTATGGGTTTGCTGTCCAACAGGTCGGGAGGCCCTAGGTCACTAATATTGCTCTTCTCAAGTGGCAAATACAGCAATAGTTACCCTTACCCTACTTCCACACCTACTCTGTTTCAAATACCTTGTAAGTGCAAAAGCAGTCAAGCACATACTCACAGGTGTCCTTAACTACTTCCTGCTGACAATATCTGCAGGGCATCCCTATTCACGATTGCCTTAAACTGCTAGTCTCTGAAGTTGAACAAGCAATTTAGACACCTGTTCAGAATTGCAACACATTTTCTGTCATGGTAATTCCACTTCTAGAAATCTGATACTGTACAAAGATGTATGTATGATATTAATCACAACATTGTTTATAGACTAGAAACAACCCAAATATACATCTAGGGGAAGACTGATAAAATAAATGTTGGTGCATTTAGACAGTGAAATACTATGCAGCCATTAGAAAGAATGAGGCAGACCTGTGTGTACTGACAGGGAACAATCTCCAGGACACAGCAAGTGGAAAAGAACAAGAACAATGTATATAGTATGCTAACAATTATTCTGCTTTTTACAATTCTTTAATCTTGAAAAATATTTGGAATGCAAAAAAAAAGAATATATGTACATTTTAAAGAAAAAATAAAAGGATTAACACAATGAATTTGCCTCCCAGCCCAAGAGCAAGGACTTACCAAAAACTTGTACCTATTATACCCCAAACCTTCCCTCTCTCCGCCTCCTCCTTCTGTCCTGGCTTTTGTGCTTATCCTGCCTTCATTTTTTGCTTTTAATATTTTTATCACATCTATGTGTATGCCGATACAACATGGTGTTTAGTTTTTGAGTTTCATGGAAATCCTCTGGTACTGTACTTTGCTTTATGTGGCCTGGGGTGTTTTATGCACTAGTGTTTTAAGATTCATCCAAATTGTTGAGGGTCACTGGAGTTTATTATTTTTCACAGCAGTGTCATTTTCCACTATATAAGTTTATTTACTCACTTTCCTTTTCTTATAGTTAGGAATTTGAGGGTTTTTTTTCCTCTTTTTTCATCCATTATGAGCAAGTGTTCAAATTTACAGGATAATGTAAATTAACTTCTAAGTGGTTATACTATTTTACATCTCCATGAAAGCTGTATGAAAATCCCCTGGGAACAAGACAAGGATACCCACTCTTATCACTTTTATTCAACATTCTATTGGAGGTCCTTAACAGTGCTATAAGACAAATGAAATAAAGGCATAAATAGCAGAGATGAAGCCTTAAAAATATCTCTACTTGCAGATAACATGATCATTTATATACAGAAACTAATTGGCAAAGCAACTAGAACTATTAAGTGGACTTAAGAAGTTCATAGGATCCATGGTCACAATATAAAAATGAGCTGTACTTTCCAGTTAGGATGGCCACCATCCAAAAGACAAACAACAACAAATGCTGGTGAGGATGTGGAGAAAGGGGAACCCTCCTACACTGCTGGTGGGAATGTAAATTAGTTCAACCATTGTGGAAAGCAGTATGGAGGTTCCTCAAAAAACTCAAAATAGAAATACCATTTGACCCAGGAATTCCATTCCTAGGAATTTACACTAAGAATGCAGCAGCCCAGTTTGAAAAAGACATATGCACCCCTATGTTTATTGCAGCACTATTTACAATAGCCAAGAAATGGAAGCAATTTAAGTGTCCATCAGTAGATAAATGAATAAAGAAGATGTGGTATATATATACACAATGGAATATTATTCAACCATAAGAAGAAAACAATGGACATGCAAAGCACCTAGAATATCCAGAACAATACTGGAAAAGAACGAAATTGCAGTACTACTACTTCCTGACTTCAAGACCTAATATGAAACTACATATTCAAGACAGTGTGGTACTAGCAGAAGAATCAACAAATAGATCAATGGAGAAAAAAACAGAGTCCAGAAATAGATCCACACATATAAGGTCATTTTGTTGTTCTACTGAGATATGATTTATACACAATTAAATTTGGCCTTTTAAATGTACAATTATATGCATTTGGGGCATCTCCTATACTGTTGTAAAGATCAGGAGTGTCTCTCCCTTTGCTAATATACCACATTGTCTTTATTATTATAGTTTTATGATAACTCTTGATATTTGGTAACGCTACTACCCACATCCTATTCTCCTTTAAGAGGGTCTTGATTTATACTTGGATCTTTCTTTTTTCATATGAATTTTACAATAATTTTGTCAATGTCCATTAAAAAGCCTTTTGTAATTATAAAAGCAAGTGCGCTGGGTCTATAGATTAATTTGGAGATAATTAATATGTTTGTAGTATTGTATCTTCCTATTTATGAACTTGAGCTGAATCTCTACTTACTCAGGTCATATATAATATTGCTCCATAAAGTTTAAAGTTTTCTGCATTTAAGACTTGCACATAGATGTTAATTTCTAAGTATACTGTATAGGTTTTTTTTTTTTGCTATCGAATATGGCTTCTTTTTAAAGTAAGCTTTTTGTTCAAGTATGATATCCGTAGAGAAAAGTATGCAAAATCAGAAATGTACAACCCAGTGAAATTTCACAAAATGAACACAAAAGATAGAACACTAGCAGCCCCACAGAAATCTCCCTCATGCCTTTTCAGTTTCTACTTCCTTTCTTCTCTAAAGGAAACCACCATATTGGTTTCAAAAATTGTACGTTCATTTTGTCTGCCTTCAAACTTTATATTAATGGAATCATACAGAGTGTGCCCTTTTGTACTACCTTCTTTATCTTAAATTATATTTGTGAGATTTATCCTTGTTTTGGTGTAATCATTTGTACATTCTTATTACTCTATAGTATTCCACCATATGAAGGTGCTACACTTATTTATCCATTGTGCCATTAATGGCTATTTGGCTTGCTTCCAGCTAGGTACTGTTAAAAATAGACTTGCTATGAACATTCTTGTACATGTCTTTTGATAAATATTTGAATGCATTTGTCAGGTAGATACCTCAGAATGGATCTGGGTGTTTTCAGCTTCAGTAATACTGCCAATGAACTTTCCAAAAATGTACCAAATGACCCTCATATCAGCAGTATATAAGAATCCCAATTTGTCCACCACTTGGTATTATTAGTCTTTTAAAAATGTTTTTGTTTAGGTATTCTGGTGGGTACAAATTGGGAAATTTGCATTTCCCCAGGGAAAATGAGATTGAACATTTTAATTTTATTGGGTATCTCTATTGCCCACTTTTCTATTGAATTTTATGCCTTTAAAATTTCAGTTTTTAGACAACGAATTTGACTGGATCTGTACTGTTGGAACTCAACCAGGAGTTGGGAGGGGTGCAAGTTGTAGCACTCCAAAATCTCATGACTATAGACTATCTACGGTTAAAAGAACATATGGGATGTGAACAGATCCCAGAATTGGGCTGCTTTAATTTGTCTGATTTTTCTCAGACTGTTCAAGTACAGTTGGACAATATCCATCATATCATAGATAAATTTTCACAAATGCCTAAGGTGCCTAAATGGTTTTCTTGGCTTCACTGGAGATGGATGGTAATTATAGATTTGCTTTGTTTATGTCACCGTATTCCTATTATGTTAATGTGTGTGTACAAATTAGTTAGTAGTTTAAAACCTATACATACTTAAGGTACTCTACAAGAAGATATGTCAAAGAAATAATCAATCCTCCCATGTTTCCTTCCATATGCTACATCTATAGCTTTTCTTCTTCCTTCCTAATTACAACCCTTAAATAGAATTCGTGCCTCATATCGAATTTACCGAGTATCATAATTCCTCCAGGTGGTAAAGATACCTCGAGACAAGTGCTGGGCATAGAAGCCACAGGGCATAAATCTGCAAAGAAGTAAAAAGCTAACCTATTCAAACAATATGGCTTCTCTCTCACTTACCAACTTTACATTTCCCTGTATGGCCCCGGAAGATGACTGGTTAGCCAGAGACGGGTAAGATTCCTCAAGGGAGGAACAACCTAAGACAGGCACAGTCGCAGGGGGGCCATCAGGTGAGAAATTGGGGATCAACAGAGGTGAGGCTCAGAACCTCACCCCCCCTGCTTTGAGAGAAATCTTCTGCATCCGTGGATGTCTTGCTGCCCTTGTCTAGCCTGGATTAATACTTAGTCCATAGGCACACACCTGATCATCTGATCATCTACATTTGCCCTCTTACAGCACTAAACTATGTTTTCTACCTTTATCTTGCATCTACCTACCACTTCAGCATTTTATTAAAAATAAAAATAATAATAATAATAAAGGGAGAAATGTGGGATCAACATATAAATCAAGTACAAAAATCAAACGAATATTCATATTTGACCTGATTGTTTATAGGTCATATTGCATGATCAAAACCGAAAGTTTCTGTGATGAATGCCCTTGTACTGTTCACCATGTAAGAATTTATTCACTATGTAAGAATTCGTTCACCATGTAAGAACTTGTGCGTTATGCTTCAGAAGATTGGAGACTGACGAGAATTAGGCTTGAGATGGATTAATGATTGTACATTGAACATTGACCCCCCATACTGAATTTTATTGTTGTTAACAACCATTTGATCAATAAATATGAGAGATGCCCTCTCAAAAAAAAAAATTTCAGTTTTTACAAGTATCTTCTATTCTAATAGGAGTTCTTAGTCAGTTATATGTATTGAAGATATTGAAGGTAAAACCATGGTTTACCTTTTTTCTTTCTTTATGTTGTCTTTTGAAGAAATTCTTTAAAATTATAAAGTTGTTTAACTTAGCAATCTTTTATGATTAGAGCTTTTGTGTTCTGTTTAAGAAATGTTTGACTACCCCCAAATCATAGATATATTCTTCTGTTATCATCTAGGAGCTTTGTTGTTTCATCTTTCATGCTTAGACTTACCGTCAACTTGAAATCGAGTTTTGAGTGTGATGTAAGTTATAGGCCAAGACCATCTTTTTCCATAAGGATATTCAATTTATTCAGCAATCGTTATGGAAAAGACCAGTCTTCTCCACTTCTTGGTGATACCGCTTTCTTCATAAATCAAACATACAAACGTGTGTGGGTTTGCTTCTTGACTCTCAAATCTATGCCATTAATATATATTGTCTTTCTTGAGCCAATACCATACTATCTTAAGTCCTAAAGACTTTTAATAAGCCATAAAATCTGGTAGAATAACTCCTTCAACTTTATTCTTCTTCAAGATTCTCTTGGCCTTTTTCATTTCCATTTCAGGAGCTGTTGGGACACCCAAATGAGAGCACATGAAAAACATGTGGTGAGCTGCCCGGCCGTCTGCATGCGTGCCATGGGAGCTGCTGGTGGCGGAATACTGCAGTGATGGCTATGGGAAGTTTCATCTGTTTTGGCCTAAAGGAGGGAGAGACAGATGTCCCTGGCCTCAGCCCCCACTCAGTGCTGGCTAGTCATCCAAGGCCAGCGTCAGGTCTGGCAAAAAGCAGCCACTCACAACTGAATCTGGATGTCCATGCTTGGCCATTTCAGATAAAGCAATCAGGGCCAGGGGGCTGATTATCCATGAGGACAAGAACTTGTTTGGGGGTCTGAGTCACAGCCTGGCTTTGCTGCCATTGGGCCTGAGTTACTCACAGGAGAGCAACAGCTAAACAAATCTGCTGGGCGGGGTGCATGCAGACAGCTGGGATGGGCAGGGAGTGGTCTAGGGCATGAGAAACACCTCAGCGCTCTGTATGAGACAACACTCCAGTGCCGAGGGGGACCTTCATTTCCTCCGTCTTGACCAGGTGCTCCCTGTCTCCTGAGCTGGGCGCACCAAGCAAAGGGAAGATGTCATCCACATGCCTCCCAACAGGGGGGTAAGAACATAGGAAACTACAGAGCATCTGTAAAGCAATTCATTTTTAATAACTATTTAAACTGCTATGTTCCCGAGCACAGAGAGCAGAGGGAATATGCACATTGAGAAATGATAGTTTTGTGAAATTAACAAGAAAATGCCCGAGGCAATGGGTGCTCAGGTGATTTAGAAAAGGGAAGGCTGGGGTTGGTGTAAATGACTCTAACCACCCCAGCATATTTGTTAAAGGGTCAGGGTCCCCGTCTGATATTTTGTGACATTGATGTGTTAGGTAGGAGTTTCTCTCCCAGTACCACCTATGCCTCCAACATCTGTTTCCCATCCTCACTCTCCAGATCAAAGATGAGAAGGGAACCAAGGAAGGCAAAGCCAAGCATCTCGGGTCCTTGTAGAGAGTTGGGAGCATCTACTCTCTCACTCTCTGCAGACCAGCTTTGGCACCGGGTGCAGATGTGCGTCCATCTGCATCTTAATGATGGATGGTAGCTCTCAATCTGCTCTCACTCGTTGGCTATTGAACACAATCTCCTGATTCTGGCCCCTTCCCTGGCACTCACTTTCCTAAGTATTAGCCTGCCTCTTTGATGGCAACTTCCCTTTTTCCATCACTGGCATATTTTCTTTTTCCTACTATCTCTGAGGTGGAGCTCTTTCACAAGGTGGCTCCAAGTCTCCATTCTTCCCCCTGTTCTCTCCCTCGGTGTCTGTATACACTTGTTTGACCTCAACAGCCACCTCTCGCTGCTGAATTCTAAATCCCTTGCTCCATCTCTGACCCTCTGTCCAGTCCAGAGAGGTATTTCTGACCACCATCTGAGCCTCTTACATGTCCAACATGTTCACCCAAACCAGCTTCTCCTGTTTCTGCAGTGATGTCATGGAACTTAACTCAGTGAGGAACCTCAGAATGGCCTTCTGTTCTCCTCTCCCACACTCCCCCAGCCAATCAGCTGCTGAATGGTGTCCACTCTACCTCTGAGATGTCTCTCATCTGCACCCCAACTTCACCATCTGTACACCTAACAGGGGTGAATTTTACTGTATGAAAATTATGCCTCGATAAACCTGACTCTGAAGAAAAAAGTTACATCATATGGAATTTATGGAGCAAGAATTTACAGGCAAGCCCTCTTTCAGCCATCATACCCCCAACCCCGTCCCCCAGCTCCCCTTCCCTGATAAGAGGTAAGTCACCATTCAGTTTGGTATATTCTCTTCTGACTCTCTCCCTGCCCCTACTTCTGCCCCACATATACTTCTTTTTATTGAGATGTAGCTGACATATAACATTGTATTAGTTTAGGTGCGTAACATAATGACGTGTGCATATTGCAGAACGGTCACAACAGTAGTTTATTGAACAACCCATCACCAACATAGTTAAACAATTTTTTCTCTTGTGATGAGCATTTTTAAGATCTACTCTTTTGGCAACTTTCAAATAATATAATACAGTATTGTTAGCTGTAGTCACCATGCTGTACATTACTTTCCTAGTACTTAATTTATTTTATAACCAGAAGTTTGCTCCTTTTGACTACCTTTACCCATTTGACCACTTCCCTACTCCCTGCCTCTCGCAACCAGCAAGCTATCCTCTGTGTCTACGAAGTTTTTTTTTTTTTAGTTTCCACACATAAGTGAGATCATAAAATATTTGTCTGTCTCTATTTCTCTTAGCAAAATGCTTTCAAGGTCTATCCTTGTCTCAAATGGCAGGATTTCCTTCTTTTTATGGCTGAATAATATTCCATTTTATATACATACATTTTCTTTATCCATTCATCCATTAATGGCACTTAGCTTGTTTCCATGTCTGCCTTTCTACTTAACATATAGCTTAGAAATCATTCCATATTAATTCATAGAAATTTTCCTCATTTTCCTTTATAGTTCACAGTATCTCACTGTATGAACATAATATAGTTTATTAAACCAGTCTCCTTTCTGTATACATACATTCAGAAGCATTATTACCAGCATTTTGCAAGTATAAATCATTCCAGAATGAGTAGTGCATGTATATTATTTTTATATGATTTGCATGAATATCTTCAGGGTAAATTCCTAAAAATGAAATTGCTGAATTAAGGGGTAAATGCATTTATTGTTTTTCTAGATAGGGTCAGATCCCATTCTGCATAGGTAGTACCCTATTGCACTCCCATGAGTAATATATGAGAGTCAACAGTGTGTGGTCAAAACTCTTGCCCATCTAATAGGAGAGAAATTATGTAGTCAATTTGCATTTATCTTATTATGAATCAGCACAATCTTTTAAAAGCCTTTTGGCTACAAGCCTCTCCCCGCTTACATACTGACATGTTGCCAGGTTAGAAGGCTTGTAGTGTGGTGCTAGGGCTTGGTAACTATAACCCACACTCCCCACTCTAGCATTCAGTGTCCTCTGCCTCGGGTCTCAATTCACCTTTCAACTATATCTCCAACTCCTGTCCCCATAGAAGAACAGGCAACTGGCTTCATTAGCCCTAAGCACACTCCATCTTTCCTTGCCTCTGAGGTTCTGCTCACTTGTGGTGGTGCCCTCTTTGGGGGGTGGCAGCTCTTCTCTTTGCATGAGTTGATATTTTAGACAAAATATTAAAATATTTCAGGGTCCAGGATTTCCCCAATTCATACTGTATCTGTTTATAAGTCATACTCCCTACCAGACAGTAGATATTATACCAAAGACTTTCTCTAGGGGAAGAGGGATATATTGAGTCACCTGAGGAGGATTTTTTCTTTAAACACACTCGTATGTTCAGCTCATCACTCAACACCAGGTGTATTAAAATTTCCAGAGAAATCTGGCATGTCCTAGGAGATGGGGTTACAGTGGTGAGGAAAACAGGTCAGTTCTCTCTCTCAAGGAACTCATATTCTGGGGGGGGGCAGTTGATAAATAAATCAATAAACAAACAGGAAGTCAGAAGTGAAAAGCACCAATCAGAGAATTAAAACAAGGTGATGTGGAGACTTTCTTTTCCAGTCAAGATGAAGTAAATCAATAAAACCAAAGCTGATTCATTGAGAAAATCATTAACATTGATAAATCTCCAGCCATATTAGTAAGGAAGAAAAAGAAAGAAGACATAAGTTACCAGTGCCAGGAATGGGAGAGATGAGATCAATACAAATTCTACAGCTATTAAATAGATTATAAGGGTATATCATGAACAATTTTTTTCTCCAATAAATTTGGCAATTTAGATGAAATGGACTAATTCCTTGAGAAACAAACTACCAAAACTAATTCTAGAAGAAATAGATCACCTGAATAGTCCTAGTCCTATAACTATTAACAAAAGTGAATTTAAAATTTAAAACTTGCACACAAAGGAAATTACCCAGATGGCTCACTGGTTAATCCGACCACACATCAGCTTCCTGATCATTTTACTAAACAATTTAAGAAAGAAATAATACCAATTCTATGCAAACTCTTCCAAAAATTGAAGAGGAGGCAATACACTAACTCATACTTTGAGACCAACATTATTCTAATACCAAAACCACATTTAAAATCACAAGAAAATAAAACCGCAGACCTGCATCACTCACGAAATCATGTGAAAATTCTTAACAAAATTTAATAGGCAAACTGAATGCAGCAATACATTAAAAAGGTAACACATCATGACAAAGTGGGGTCTATTAGGAATTCGTACTCAGTTTAACATTCAAAACTCAGTCACTAATATCACTATATTAATGAACTAAAAAAATGCCAAACCATATGATCATTTCTAGAAATGAAGAAAAAGAATTTGACAAAATCCAATATGCATTTGTCTTTTTTCCCAATTTTTTATTGTAATAAAATATACATAAAATTTACCATCTTAACCATTTTAAGTGTACAGTTTAGTGGCATTAAATACATTCATAAAACAGCAACCATTGTCACCACCCATCTTCATGCTCATTTTTTCTTGCAAAACTGAGACTCTACACCCAGAGAATAACTCCCCAGTCTCTCCTGCCCCTATCCCCTGACAGCCTCCGTTCAACTTTCTGTCTACATAATTTTGATTATTCTAAGTACATCACATAAATAGAATCATACAGTATTTGTCTTTTTATGATTGGTTTATTTCACTTAATATAATGTCCTCCATGTTCATCCATGTTGTAGCATATTGCAGAATTTCCTTCCTTTTTAAGACTGAATAATAATATCCTATTATATGTTTATAGTATGTTTTGTTTATCCATTCATCTGTCACCAATATTCATTTCTATCACTCAACCATATCTTTTTTTCAAAGTAGGAATAGGCAACATCCTTAACCTCATAAAGACATTTATGAAAATTCTACAACTAATATGAAATGTCATGGCAAAAGACTGAGTACTTTCTCCAAATATCGGGACGAATGCAAGGATTCCACTCTTACTACTTTGATTCAACATTGTACTAAAGGTTATAGCCAGTGAAATAGGGAACAAAAAGATATGATAGGCATTCAGATTGGAGAGAAAGAAGTCAAACTGACTTTACTGGGAGATGACATGACTGTAGAAAATCCAGTGGAATCTACAAAACAGCAACTAGAAGTAATATGTAAGTTGAGCAAAACTGCAGGATATAAGGTCAGTTTACAGAAATCAACTGTATGTCCGTATACCAGTAACAAACAGTCAGAAGTTGAAATTTAAAAGCCATACCATTTACAATAGTATTAAAAAACATGAAATAATTAGGAATACATCTGACAAAAGGTGGGTGATACCTGCATCCTGAGAACTACAAAAAATTGCTGAGAGAATGTGATGAAGAATTAAACAGATGGAAAGACATACTATGTTCAGGCAGCGGAGCACTTCATCTTGTTAAGATGGCAGTTCTCTCTGAATTGTTCTATAGACTTAATGCCATTTCCCTCAAAATCCAGCAGGCTATTTTTATAGAAACTGGCAAACTCACTTTAAAATTCAATGGAAATCCAAAGGACCTAGAAGAGGCAAAGAACTTCGAAAAAGAACACTATGGGGGACTTAACACTGCCTGATTTCAAGACTTTAAAGTTACAGCAATCAAGGTAGCATTATAGTGGGGGTAAAAATAAATGAATAAAACAGTACAGAATTCAGAAATAGATGTACCTATATGGTCAAATGGGGTTAAAAAAACATATTGAGATGGATTAATGATTGTACATTGAGCATTGACCCCCCTATACTGAATTTTATTGTTGTTGACAACCATTTGATCAATAAATATGAGAGATGCCCTCTCAAAAAAAAAAAAAGAAAATTCCAAAAAAAAAAAATCATTTTTAACCTATAGATAGGCAAAAAATCCAAATACTTGACAATATACTTTCGGCATGGTTGTGAGGAAATAGGCCGACTTGTAAGTTACTGACAGAACTATAAATTATGAGTACTTGTCAAAATTACAAATGCAGATTTCTGACCCAATATACTAGCATACATGCAAAATAAAGTATATATAAAGTAAAAAAAAAAAACATATTGAGCTAAAATCCACATACCATACAACTCACCCATTTAAAGTGTATAATTAAATGGTTTTTAGTATATTTATCGAATTGTGCAACCAACACCACAATCAATTTTGGAAGTTTTATCACCCCAAAAAGAAACGCAGCACCCATTAGAAGTCAATTCCCATTCTCCCATTATGCTCTCCTTCCCCAGCCCCAAGAGACCATTAAGCTATTTCCCATCTCTATAGATCTGCCAGGTCTGGGCATGTCCTATAAGCGGAATGACAATAGGTGACCTTTTGTGTCCAGCTTCTTTCACTCAGCATAATGGTTTCAAGGTTCATCTATGTTGTAACATGCATTAGTAATTTCTTTTTATTGATGAATAATAATCCATTGTATGAATAATATGCATTATTTATCCACTCTTTAGTTGGTGGACTTTTAAGTTGTTTCCAGTTTTGGGCTATTATGAATGATGCTGCTCTGAACATTCATGTACAAGGTTTTGGGTGGACATATGTTTTCATCTCTTTGGGGTATATGCCTAGTAGTAGAATTATGGTAATTCTGTATTTAACATTTTGAGAAGTTGTTGGAGAGTTTTCCAAAGTGGCTGCACTATTTTGCATTCCCACCAGAAGGGTATGAGGATTCTAATTTCTCTGCATCCTCACCAATGCCTATGATTAGTTGTTTTACATAATTTTATATCCACCCTCAGGGGGTGATGTGGTATCTCATTGTAGTTTTGATTTATATTTCTCTGTAGGCTAAAGATGTGGAGTGTTTTTTCATGTGCCTATCAGCTGCTAGTATATTTTCTCTGGGGAAATGTCTATTCAGATCCTTTACCCATTTTTAAATTCAGCTATTTGTCTTTTTATTATTGAGTTATAAGTGTACTCTATTCTAGACCCCAGTCCATTATCAGATACTTAATTTACAAATTTTTTTTTTTTATTCTGAGAGCTGTCACTCCCTTGATGGTGTTCTGAGTCCTGTGAGGTACTCCTATTCAGCTCTGTTCCCTCTTCCTACTTTTTGTACTTTTACTATGGCACATATTACATTTCTATGTGTTACAAACACAGCAATACATTGTTATAATTACTACTTTATATAATTTTGTCTATTGAAGAGGCTGAAAAAAGAAAGGAGAGGGAGTACATATTTACAGAGTTATAGAAACATTCTTATTTACTGTTTCTGATTCTCTTCATTTGTCCCCGTGGATTCCAATTACCCTCTGGTATCATTTCCTTCCTCCGGTACAGCTTTGCTCCTATCCACCTCCTTTGTGCTGATGCTGTCACATACATTATGTGTCTATTTGTTATAGGCCCAACAGAACAATTATATACAGATTGTTTTATACAAATGAAGGGATGGCCTGCGATAGAAGTAAGGATGGCTCATCTATGGCAGAGAGAGTCTGGCACAGATGCAAGCGGACGATTTGGATGGCATGGACGTTGAGTCATTGTCTGACACCTCTACTTCCTTAATGCAGTATAAGGCAAGGCCCCAAGTAATGATGGAGCTAGGGGCCAAAAGGAAAGGGCAGGTGACCATTGCTGCTGTAGATAATAGGCCAATGAGCTGGGCAGTCATCTCTACAGTGGCCTGCTAGGAATGCTGTTCGTTGGGTGGAGTCCCAAGGCTATTAGTAGGTACTACACTGGCCTAAACAATCACATGTAACTAAGTTTATATACATGCACAATGGTGATTTTGGTCAGAGACAGGCCCCCAACTATGCATGACATCTGTGCATACAGTAGACCTTTCCAGTGCCTGGCGCATAGTAGGAGCTCTAGGAATGTTGTTAGACTGATTTGGATACAGAATATACATTTCCTTGCCTGAAAAGATAAACTTTTGATGGACTACCAGGAAACATACACTTTGAGATGTATTTCTAGGGATCAGGATAGCTTTTTGATTTGTCCATGCATTCTACCCAGAATCTGTGGCACACAGTAAGTACGCAGGTTACATTAATGAAGCATGATCAAAATAAGGACAGGTCTAAGCTAAGTGGGATGAGCCCTTAGCTGTAAACAACTGTGCAGACACAGGTATAAACATCTGCCTATAAACATCTGTCTATACTGGTGTACACAGTATTAAAGATAAATAAAACTGGACATTAGTTCAAATAGTGAAAACAGAATTTATTCAGTAACTACTGACAGTAGGGGAAATACCTGAGCTCCATTCTGATTTGTACAGATGTGACACAGAATTTTAAAGGGAGAATGAGGGAGTAAGGAAGGGAAGAGACTGGAGGTCAAGCAGCAGAGGGCTTGGTCAGTGTGAATATGATTAAACAGTTGTATCTGTTAGCTGGCAATTACCCAACGTAGGACTGGGTCCTCCTACAGAGACTGGGAGACAGAGGCACTATCCTCCTGATAGGAACAGCTTTCTGGTCCTTGAGAAAGACACTCCTGAGTTGTACAAGACACATACACATCCCAAATGGACAGAGGAAGGGGGTCACTATTGTCAGTTCTTTTTAGTAAATGCTATAAGAAGGGGTGGTTGGGGGCCTAAAACAAATGGTACATTTTCCTGGCAGCCTTGAACTTTCTCAGGCAGGCCTTTTATGAGAGGTCGGGGGTGGGGGGAGTACCCTGGGATCATTCTAGGGACATGGCCTTGTGCTGCAAGAAGCCATGCTGAAGTTCAGAAGGAGTCCTTACTTACGTGGCAGTTCTGCAGATCTCAACACATGCGCGCGCGCGCGCGCACACACACACACACACACACACACACTCACATTCTCATTCAGCACCTCAGCCCACCCTCACTGAGCTATACCAGATCTATATTCAAATTCTTCTTCTCCTTTGGACCCAGAGGGTAAGTCTTGAATGGAGCAGCGTGTAGCCCTGAGGGCCGAATCCTGGTGCAAAGCCCAGGGCAAGGGCCTGTGGAATAGGTTCACTTCTACATACCGAACTTGTGGGAAGGAGGCCCAGGGGCTGCTCCTGTCTGCTACCACACCCATGTTTGTAGCTTCCCTGAGCCCACCACACATCCAGGGAACGCACCAAGTGCCCCCAGCTTCAGCGCAGGGAATAATGCACTTGTAGGTCTACTTGGGGGAAAGGTGAAGCCCCCCAAAATGCCCATCAATGGGAGCACCTATGAACAATCCACTCCTCCAGCACTCAGAGCACCTAATTGGTCTGCACGGCCAGTCCCTCAAGGCACTGCTGCTGAATGCTGAGATGCCGCCAGCCGCTGTGCCTGGTCCCCTGTATTTCCCAAGAGGTGGGGTGACTTTACTGTAATAATATTGAATGCCATAGTAAGAAAGTTATTCTCTCGTCAATTTTACCCCCAGTCCTTCTGATAATGTCAAACAGAAAGCTTCTGTTTGACTCTACTAAGACTTTAACACCTTGCAGAAGATTGGAGTCTTTGGTAGTCCACCAAAGCTTAGCTAGAATTTATTAACAGAAATGTAATTGTTTTATTTTTGTTGTTTATAGTGACTTTATATTTTTGGCAAGGGCTACTGGGGTTTCTATTTGTGATCGTGATGTAAAGTTTTCTTTTTATATAAATTTATTTCAGTAAAAAAACCCGAGTCCATTAAAGATTACTGCATATTCAAATAATTGGATAACAAAATTCATCAGGATGTACTGAGTGTGCTTAGAGATCAAAGAGCAAAGCCCTTGTATATGCCACGAGCAAAAGTCCCCCCGACCACGGAAGCCTCCTGGGGCACACGCACCAGGTTAGAACATTGTGTTGAGGGGTCCGAATGGGAATGAAACCCTCTGTGTCGGTGACCTTGGGCTGTACCGCTCCCTGGAACAGAACTCCCGTCTCTCTTGCCCAAAGCCAGCAGGGCCCGGAGTACCATCTGACAGAGCTACGCACGCTGGAGCCTGCAAGAACATGCAGAGAAATTCTCATTTCGGGGCCCTACGGGGCTGTGAGGGGGAGAGTGGATCATCAGCATTCGGGGTCCTGGGAGCCAGCGGCCGAGTGGAGGCGCCAGACGGCCGCGGGGCTGCAGGCGGAGCGCAGCGGCCGCCCTCGCCGCCCTTCACCACCAGGTGGCGCCGTCGCGCTCCCAGGGGAAGGCGCGCCGCCGGGGCGCAGCTTGGTGCCCGCGCGGCCTAGGACCCTCGCAGCCGCAGCCGGGTGGCCGCCGCACGCCTGCAGTCGTCACGGCGCTGCCGGAGGGGCCGGTCAGAGGGCGAGGAGCCGGGCGCGAGGGAGTCGGTTTCGCTCCCCTTCCAAACCAAATCCCAGAGCCACCGGGGCACCAAGAAATGAAAATACCCCTAGAGGGAGCGATTCTTTACCCTTTCATGGGCCTGTTTCTTTGGAAGTAGGGTTGACATTCTGGGGTGCCCAGGGTAAGCCTCTCTGAGAAAGGGCATGTAAGCCAAGGCTGGAGGCGGGAGGGACGGGACCAGAGGGGTTCTGAGGGGGCGCTGCGGAGGGAACCGCCGGTGAGAAAGCGCTGGGGTGACGGCGCGTTTCCAGAAGGAAGCCAGCGGCGCGAGCGGGGCGCGGGAGGCGCGAGGGAGAGAGCGAGAGGGCCTGAGCCCGCGGGCCCCGAGACAAGGTCCGGCCGGCAGCTCACCCCTGCGGCCGTGGGCTCTCACGCTGACACGTGCACGCGGGGCGGGCTGTGGGCAGAGCAGGCGCGCGGCCTGACTTGGGTGGAACCAAGGCGATCCCGTGTCCGGCCCGCCGGCGGTGCTGCCTGACTCCTGCTGTCCGCCGTCATTTTCTTTGTCAGTCCCTATTGCTCTCAGAGAAGGTGGTACGTTATGGTCGCTTTAGCACCACCACCGGGCTGCTCTGTTGAGAACAGACTGAAGGGGAGCAAAGGCGGGAGGCAGATCGTCAAGCCGCCACTCAGGAGTCCAGGCAAGAGTGTGGTGGCTCTGAGCAGCGGTGGAAGAGGTGAGAAAAGAGCCAGAATTCAGGGTTTGATGTGTTCATCCAAGTTGTCTATTAGAGGTCCAAGAAGCCCATTGGTCGGGAGGCAGATGCTCATGGCCCCGACGAGCCCCTGGCACCTTGTGCCCTGTCCCTTCTGCCCACAACTGCCCAGCCCACACAGACTTGTTGAGGAGGCAGGTGGATTTAGAGGAGAAGTGATGGGAATTTGTCTGGGAATATGGGGACCACCCTGGACAGAGAATCTCTTCCTTCCAGCGGTGATCTGGCTCCAGGCAGTTGTGCTCTTCCGGTGTCTTCTATCTCAAGCAGAAGCTCAAGATCTTGGTGTGGCAAGTTGTGTTCGTGGCTCAGTACAAATGTTCTCCACTGCTTTCTGCTGGGATTTCACACGCCCTATATCCAGGACCCGCTATGTATGCAGGGCCCCTTGCATTGAGAATTTCAACTTGGGTTCAGCACAGCACTAAACCAGCACAGGGCCCTGTGCAATTCCACAAGTCACACATCCATGAAGTTGCCCCTGTAACTGAAAGATGTTTCACAATCACTTCTGGAACCTGGGAGTGAAGGTCATGCAGTCTGAAAGCAAGGAGAGGAATGTGGGAGCCTAGGTTAACAGAACCCTGAATTACAATTTCCACCTCCGCTACCCTGGCCACACATACGTACTCACCGGATGGGCTTCCTGTTGCGAGTGAGCATATAATAGCAAATTACTGTAATAGTAAAAGGCATGCCAGTAGACATCTGTTCTCAGCTGCTGGGTTGAATGAGAAATCTGGGTCAGTGATCTTCTCTGGTCAGACACATACAGAAACCCTATGGGATGGGCATGGAAAGAAACTGCTGGAAGGAAATGCTCTTGGTAGGAGCCCAGAGACGAACCAAAAGCAGTCACAGGGTAAACGGCCAGCGAGTGGTGTTGCAGCAACGAATAAAGGACCAGCACCCCCACACAGGCCTCACAAAGTCCTTTGTAACCCGCTCTACGCAAGAACCCATAGGGTGACCACCTCTCCTCCTTTCACTGCCAAACGCTGTTGTTTGACTATGGAAAACTTCTGGCTTTTTCTTAACTGAAGAAGTCTGGGGAGGCCTACGTTGGAGGTGATGACAATGACACAGGTATTCTGTGCCTGACTTGTAGGTCTGGAGAAGCTTCCAGACCAGTAGCTGCCTGAGTCCAGCCCTGAACACAAATGACAAGGCTAGAGTCAGCCGGAACGCCAGGACATGGGTGTGAAGCATCGCCTCTCCTGCCCTGCTGGCACCTGTGCTGGCCCACAGTCGCCAAGTCCTTTGTAACCCGCTCTACGCAGGAACACAGGGGGTGACCACCTCTCCTCCTTTCACTGCCAAATGCTGTTGTTTGACTATGAAAAACTTCTGGCTTTTTCTTAACTGAAGAAGTTCCGAAGCTGAGTTCAGTCTAGGAGACCAGTTTATCGTAATCCATCTTTTCTTTCCTCTGTTCCAAGAGGGTGTCGGGAAATCCTTCTCTGTTAGCGAAGTGTGTTGGCAGGTCTGCAGGGATGGGGAAAACATGGTAGCAGCAGGAACATGGCAGTGCTGAAAGGTCAGAGGGTGATAAGGGGAGCGCGTCAGCACCAGCCTCCCCTGCGGGCCTCTCCCTGGTGTCCTGACTCACGATACTGAAATGTGCTGGAGCGGGGGCCCCATTCCCTGGGAGCCTTTCCTGATCCTCGCACTAGGGCCTTGCTACCCGTTCCGTTCCTGGCACTTCCCTCTGGGCAGTGACTGTGCACTCCCTGGCTGCTCCTCAGGGAGGGTGTTGGGCTGAACTGGAGGGGCTGGTGACCCCAAGTGCCTAAGGCTTTAACAAGCATCTGAATGAGGCAGTTGGCTTCCACGCCCAACCTCCACAGCTGCCCTGAAAATTCTGGGCCACCAAACCTCCAAACTGCGAAGGAAAAGCCAAGGCACCCCTACAAGAGGAATTTGAAATGTCCGATGATCTAATTACACAATTCCACTTAGTATTATAATATCACAGATGAAATCTGCTTGAACAAGCTGGCTTATACTTAACCAATAGCTGAATTGTCCCCAGATATGAAAAGGTCATGGGAACCAGTAGCTTGGATGTAGGTCTAGAAAGAAAGAAAATAAAAATAAACTTGCATAGAATACTACCCTGTGTTGGCTCGTCACTAGTACAATGAATTTGAATCATCCTGATTTTTCTAAGTATTACATGATCAGTTGCCCAGGGAAGTCCTTGCAAAGGCTTAAGACCAGGAAGGTGGGAGTATGAGAGGAAATCTGTGGTGTGGACGTGGAAGGCTGTGTGCCCCTGAGGGGACTGAGGTGTGGACACAAGACTGTGTGTACTTGAGGGGACCTGTGGTGTGGCCAGAGGAGGGTACACATGGAGGTACACCTGCAGTGTGGACACAGATGGCCAGGTATACACAAACAATTTCAGGACTCAGAAGGCTTGCTACCTGAAGGAGCTTGTGATGTGCATGTAGAAAGCTGTGTGTACCTGAGGGGACATGCGGTGTAGACATAGATGCTGTGTGTATCCAAAGGGTTGTGGGGTGTATGAGCAGAAGGCTGTGGGCACATGAGGGACTGTGGTGCTCATGTAAGTGGCTGTATCTGAGGAGACCCCTGTGGATGGAAAAGACTGTGTGTAATGGTGGGAGTTGTGGTGTGGACATAGAGGGCTGTACACACTTGAGAGGACTTACTGTGTGGGCATAAAAGGCCCCGTGTACTTGAGGGGGCTCATGCATGGTATGGGTGCAGGTACCTACCCAGGGGGATCAGTGATGTGGCCACAGAAGGCTGTGTGCTCCTGAGGGAACCTGTGCTGTGGTCCAGGAAGGCTGTGGATACACAAGGAGACCTGGTGTGGATATGGGTGTTGTGTGCACCCAGAGAGCTGCCAGCACGGCCAGAAAAGCTCTCATAGGGGAATGGTGGTAGGGATGCTGCCGGTGAGTATGTCTGAGGGCTCTTTTGGCACAGACAGAGACAGCTGTGTGTACCAGAGGTGACTTGTGTCTAGACACAGAAGTTGTACTCCAAGAGGAGTTGTGTGGACAGAATGCCTGTGTATCCCTGAGGGCCTTCTGCTGTGGGGGTAGAAGGATGTGTGTCCCCAGAAAGACTTGGTGTATGGACACAGAAAACTGAGTTCCTGAGGGGGCTAGTGGTGTGCACAGAGGGCACGCAGGCTGTGTAAACCTGAGGGGACTGGGGACTTGGTAGTTAAAAAAAAGGCTGCGTGCATCAGAGGGACTTCTGGTGTGGATGTCTGAGTCTATGTATGTATCTGAGGAAACTTGTGATGTGGACAGACAAGGCTGTATACATCTGAGGGGACTTGCACTGTGCATACAAAGGTGTGTGTGCTCAAGATAACTCGGTGAGTGGATG
The DNA here is from genome assembly GCF_040802235.1 of Manis javanica. Classification (NCBI taxonomy): domain Eukaryota; kingdom Metazoa; phylum Chordata; class Mammalia; order Pholidota; family Manidae; genus Manis; species Manis javanica. The sequence goes on from NC_133172.1 coordinate 53,403,804, forward strand.
CAGAAAGCTATCTGCTCCCAAGTTGACCTGTAGTGTGGACATAGAAGTATCTGTGTATGGTGAAGGCACTGTGTATAGTGTGGGCATAATAGGCCGTGTGCCCCTGAGAAAACTTGGGGTGTAGATGACACAGGACTGTATGTACCTGAGGTACTTGTAATGTGGACATAGGTGGCTCTGTGTACCTGAGGAGACCTGTGGTGTGGTCACAGAAAGTGTGTGTACCCAAGGAGACTTTGATTGGGACAAAGAAGACTATAACTGAGGGAACATGTGATGTAGACACAAAAAACTTGTATACCTGAGTAGAGCTGTGGTGTGAACACAGAAAACTGTGCACTGGAGGCAACTTGCAGTGTGGAGGTAGAGATTCTGTGTACCTGAGGTGACTTATGGGGTCAATGTAGATGGCTCTGTATATCTGAGACTGCTCAGGCTATAGACACAGAAGGCTGAGTATACCCAAGGGGACTTGTAATGTGCATACAGAAGGCTGTGTGCACTCAAAGGGACACGTGAGGACCTGGAGCTGTGGTGTCAACATAGAAGACTACATATGTCTAAGGGGACTGGTGGTGCAGAGACGGGCCTAATATAAAAGACAGATAATAACAAATGTTGGTGAGAATGTGGAGAAGTGTGGACCCTCACATACACTGCTGTTGGGAATGTAAAACAGTGTAGTCACTTTGGAAGATAGCCTGACAGTTCCTCAAAATGGTAAACATAGAGTAACCATGTGACCCAGCAATTCCACCCCAGGTGTATACTCAGGAGAAATGAAAACATACATCCACAGAAAAACATGTACATGAATGTTCATAGAAGCATTATTCATCATAACCAAAAAGGAAAAATAACCCATATGTCCATCAACTGATGAGTGGATAAACAAGATGGTATATCCCTAAAAATGGAATACTACTCAGCCATAAAAAGTAACAAAATTCTGATACATCTTACAACATGGATAAACCTTGAAAACATTATGTTAAATGAAAGAAGCCTGTCATAGAAGGCTACATATTGTATGATTCCATTTATATGAAATGTCCAAAATAGGCTTATCTATAAAGACAGAAAATACATTCATGGCTACCAGAGGCTGGCAGAAGATGGGGAGGTTGGAGCGTATTCATTTCCTAGGGCTAACATCACAAATCACCACAAATTTGGCAGCTTTAAACAACAGAACCTTATTCAGTCCCAGTTCAGGAGGCTGGAAGTGCAAAGTCTAAGTGCTGGTAAGACTGGTTCCCTCGGGCAGCTCTGAGAGAGCACTTGTTCTGTGCCTCCCTCCTGGCTTCTGGTGGTCATTGGTGGTCCTTCATGCTCCCGGGCCTGGGGCTTTGTGATCCCAATCTCTGCTGCCGTCTGCATGTTGCCTTCTATCTCTTCATGTTTTCCTTTTCTGTCTCACAAAAACATGCATCATTGGAAAAACTGACCCTAATTCAGAATGAATATTTCAAGATCCTTACTTTAATTACATCTGCAAAGACTTTTACTCCAAACTAGGTCCCAGTGAGATTCCAGGTGGACCTGTCTGTTGGGGCCACAATTCAACCCACTCCCGTGGTGGCTATAGGATGCAGGGCTTCTTTTTGGGCTGATGAAAATGTTCTAAAATTGATTGTGGTGATGGTTGCACATCTGGTGAAGATACTGGAAGCCACTGCACTGTGCACTTTAAACGGGTGAACTGTACAGTGAGTGAATTCTATCTCAATAAAACCATCATTTTAAAAAGGAGTCACAACACCTTATTGTATCCCTTTTACTCCCCTATGAGTAACAGACCTGCTTTTTCATGGAGCTATGGGTGATTTAAAACAATGAGCAAACACAACCCTGCCTCTCTCTCTGCATCTCCAGCATAGTAAGATTCCCGAAAAATAGAGCTATTGAGTATAGTGCTCATGAAGTGATTTTGAAATACAAAAAATTGGCTAGCTAGCAATGTCCATTCAAAGTCTCTCGGGATTTAAAAGATTATCACAGTAGCATTTGAGTACTGACTCCCCAAACCAAACCGAATATTAAATCAGTAGTAAATTTGTAAACCAAAAACAAATTAAGAGCCACTATGCTTTGCTAGGCACTGTATTTTCTTAAATTGCTATTCAGATGTCCTTGAAAGGCAAACAATTTTCCAGAAATGTTTACCTACTACTTACTACATGATGTAAATACTAAGCACATGTGACGAAATACTAAGATTAAGGTTCAGATGTCAGAATATTCCTGACTTTGATTTGACCCTTTAATGGAAAGAGAGGACTTGTCTGGCTGTGGGTCAAGATGCATGCTTTTAAAATGTGGACAAAGGTTCTGAAGGGGGCAAGGCCCACAGTAAGTCAGGACATTTGACTTTCCTGCTGATCTCTGGGGAGAGTGAGCACCAGCTCAGATGCCACCCCCTCCATGCAGGCATCCCTGATGCCTCGGGCATGGCTCTCCTCCCTGTGAACTCCTGTGGTACCTGGCATATTCTTCTCTACATGGTCGGGTTCAGAGTGGATATTCAATACATTGGTTAAATGTAAACCTTATAAAGCATGTTTTACAGGAATTATGTGTAAGTCACAAACATAAGCCACCTATGCAAACTTAAGTTTTCTAGTCTCCACATTTAAAAAGATAAAAAGAAACAGATAAAATTAATTTTAGTGACACATTTTATTTAACTCAATGTACCCAAAATATTATCAAGACTACATGCAATCACTATGAAATCTTTTAAAAAATTGAGGTATAATCGACATGTAATGTTTTATTAGTTTCAGTTGTATAAACTAGTGATTCAACATTTGTATACATTGTGAACTGATCAATCACCACAATAAGTCATTACCATCTGTTACCTTATAAAATTAATACAATATTATTGGATATATTCCTTATGCTGCACATTACATCTTCATGATTTATTTATTTTATAACTTGAAGTTTGTACTTATTCATTCCCTTCACCCTTGACCCATTCCACATTCATTTTATCCATCTATCCATCTTTAGTTCAGAAGTAAAATAATATAATTTATTTCCCCCTTCCCTCTGGCAACTGCCAATCTGTTCTCTGTATCTCTGAGTTTGAGTTTTGTTTCATTTGTTTGTTTTGTTTTTTAGATGTTACATATAAATGAGATCATGCCGTATTTGTCTCTTATCACAATATCCTCAAGGTCCATCCATGTCATTGCAAATGGCAATATTTCATCTTTTTAAGGCTGAGTAGTATTCCATTGGATATATGTACCACGTCTTCCTTATCCATTCATCCATCAGTGGACATAGGTTGTTCCATCCATCAATGGACACAGGTTGTTTCAATCTTGGCTATTGTAAATGACAGTGCAGTGCAGAACATAGGGGTGCATATATCTTTTCAAATTAGTGTTTTCATTTTCTTCAGATAGATATCCAGTAGTGGAATTGCTGGATCTTGTGGTAGTTATTTTTTAAGTTTTTGAGGCACTTCCACACTGTTTTCCATAGTGGCCGCACCAATTTACAATCCCACGAACAATACACAAAAGTTCTCTATCTTCACCAACACTTGTTATTTCTTATCTTTTTGGTAATGGCCATTCTGACAGATGTAAGGTGATATTTCACTGTGGTTTTGATTTGAATTTCCCTGATGATTAGTGATGTTGAACATCTTTTCATGTGCCTATTAGCCATCTGTATGTTTTCTTTGGAAACATGTCTATTCAGAGCCTCTGCCCATTTTTTAATTGGATTGTTTTTCTGTCATTGAGTTATATGTATTCTTTAGATATTTTGGAATATTAACCCCTTAGCAGATATATGATTTACGAATATTTTCTCCCATTCAGTATGATCCTTTTTATTTTGTTTATGATTTCCTTAGCTGTGCAGAAGCTTCTTAGTTTGGTATAGTCCATTTGTTTATTTTTGCTTTTGTTTCCCTAGCCTTTGGAATCAGATTTCAAAAATATGACTAAGACTGATGTCAAAGAGCTTACTGCCTATGTTTTCTTTTAGGAGTTTTATGGTTTCAGGTTTTACATTAAAGTTTTTGATCCATTTTGAGTTAATTTTGTATATGGTGTAAGATAGTGGTCCGGTTTCATTCTTTTGCATAAAGCTGTCCAGTTTTCCCAACACCATTTATTAAAGATACTGTCCTTTCCTCACTGTATGTTCTTGCCTCCTTTGTCATAAGTTAATTAACCATATATGCATGGGTTTATTTCTGGGCTCTCAGTTCTGTTTCATTGATCTATGTGTCTGTTCTTACACAATGCCATGCTGTTTTGATTACTATAGCTTTGTAGTACAGTTCAAAACCAGGATGCATAATACCTCCAGCTTTGTTCTTCTCAAGACTGCTTTGACTATTTGGGGTCTTTTGTGGTTCCACATAAATTTTAGAATTATTTGTTCTATTTCTGTGAAAATGTTATTGGAATCCTGATAGGGAATGGACTGAATCTGTAGATTGTTTTGGGTAGAATGGACATTTTAACAATATTAATTCTTCTAATCCATGAGTACAGAATATATTTTCTTTTATTTGTGTTCTCAATTTCTTTCATCAATGTCTTATAGTTTGCAGTGTTCAGGTCTTTCAGTTTCTAAAGTGGAATTTATTTCTAGGCTAAATTTATTCCTAGGTATTTTGTTCTTTTTAACATGATTGTAAATGGGATTGTTTTCTTGACTTCTTTTTTCTGATAGTTTATTATTAGTGTATAGAAATGCATCAGATTTTTGTAAACTAATTTTGTATTGCAACTTTACTGAATTCATTTATTAGTTCTAACAGTTTTTTGGTAGATTCTAGGTTTTCTATATATGGTATCATGTCTTCTGCAAATAGTGACAGTTTTACTTCTTCCTTACCAATTTGGATGCCTTTTTCTTTTTCTTGCCTAATTGCTTTGGCTAAGACTTCCAATACTTTGTTGAATAAAGTGAGGAGAGCGGGCATCCTTGACTTGTTCCTGATCTTAGAAGAAAAGGTTTCAGCTTTTCACTATTGAATATGATATTAGCGATGGGTTTGTCATATATGGCCTTCATTATGTTGAGGTACTTTCCTTCTGTACCCACTTTGTTGAGAGACTTTATCACAAATGGATGTTAGATGTTATCAGATGCTTTTTCTGCAGCTATTGAGATGATCGTATGATTTTTATCTTTCATTTTGTTAATGTGGTGTATCATATTGATTGATTTGCAGAAGTCGTAAATCCCACTTGATCATAGTATATGATCCTTTTAATGTATTATTGAATTCAACTTGCTAATATTATGTTGAGGATTTTGTGTTTATGTTCATCAGGGATATAGGCTTGTAATTTTTTTGTGGTATCCTTTGTGGTACTGCTTATGGAAATCTTTAATGAGGTTTTTTAATGCATTAGGTCTTTGAAATCCAGTGTGTGTTTCATACTACAATAGATCTCAGTTTGGACAGCTGCATTTTTAGTATTCAGTAGCCACACAGAGGCTACTGTATTAAGCAACATAGTTTTAGGTTATCTATTACATAGTAGCCACTACACTAAGCACTTTATACCCATATTACCATAATAAAATAATTATAGTCAGCCTATACTGCATTCTTTATATTTACACCATGCTGGGCTTTAGGCTAAGGGCTACATTTGGATTGTTACACTTAATCTTCACAGAAGTCCTGTGAATACACACCATTATGCTTATTTTCCACTTGCAGGGCCTGAGGATTAGAGGTATTAGAAAAACTAGCCCGTAAGAATGCAGCAACCCAGTTTGAAAAAAAGACAGATGCACCCCTATATTTATCGCAGCACTATTTACAATAGCCAAGAAATGGAAGCAACCTAAGTGTCCATCAGTAGATGAGTGGATAAAGAAGATGTGGTACATATACACAATGGAATATTATTCAACCATAAGAAGAAAACAAATCCTACCATTTGCAACAACATGGATGGAGCTAGAGGGTATTATGCTCAGTGAAATAAGCAGGCAGAGAAAGACAAATATCAAATGATTTCACTCATCTGTGGAGTATAAGAACAAAGAAAAAACTGAAAGAACAAAACAGCAGCAGACTCACAGAACCCAAGAATGGACTAAGAGTTACCATAGGGAAAGGGACTGGGGAGGATGGGTGGGAAGGGAGGGATAAGGGGGAAAAAAGAGGGGGCATTATGATTAGCATGTATAATGTGGTGGGGGGCACGGGGAGAGCTGTACAACACAGAGAAGACAAGTAGTGATTCTATAGCATCTTACTACGCTGATGGTCAGTGACTGTAATAGTGTATGTGGGGGGGACTTGGTGATGGGGGGAGTCTAGTAAACATAATATTGCTCATGTAATTGTAGATTAATGATACTAAAATAAAATAAATAAAAAAATAAAAAAACTAGCCCAAAGCTGGGAAGTTACTGAGCAAAGTAGCCAGGCCAGGAAGACTGAGGCAGAAACTGCCTTCATGAATAGCTTCCACATGGTCTCCCCAAATCTTCACTCCCACTTTGCAAAGCAGGTTCTTATTATAAGTCTTTCTGGACAAATAAGTTTACCTGTATACTCTTTCAGGCTGAGTTAGTAAGGACTGAACTCTGAATATGCATTCATTTTGGTTAAATGAAGCCTCCCTACCACAACATCAATGGCTACCTAAAATATGAAGAAACAGGGTATGAGTTTAATTTTATCCATCTATTCACTGTTAGTTCAGAAGTAAAAGAATATAATTTACTTCCCTATTGATTTGATTTAACATTTCCAGTTATGCAGGTTGTTAATTTTCAAGCAGAGATCAGAACAGGAAGTGGCTTCTTTTATTTCTATCCATATTTCACAATGTGATTTAAATAGTTCTCACAAAGGCCAAGATCCTTCAAACCACATCACCTTCAACTTTCTCCAGTAGCATGCAGGGCATAGCCAAAATAGCTAATTTAGGGAAAGGAAGGAGATTGAGCTGTTGTGGCAACTTTTACACTATTCAGATATGGGACCCCCTAAGATCTCATGTTTTCTATTCTCTTTGGGGCAGTGGGTAGAGATACCAAGAAAAGCATGGTAAGATCCTTGCTTACAGGTTCTACAGTCCTTAAAATTTCAGGTATCATATAATTCCCACTGTTTTGCCTGCTCAGTCAGGCTGATTTTAAATTGTGGTGGCCAACAATTATTTTGAAGTAGTGGTTTCTCAAATTTTAGGGTTTTTAAAGCATTTGGGAATGCTTATAAAAATGCAGCTGTTTGCTCCAATCCTCTGAGATATTGAATCAATATATTAGAGTGGGCTCATGAATCTACAGAGACCTCCAAAAATTCTCTCCATAAAGCAATAAGAAAACCAGCCAATATTTTCAGAATTCTGGAAACTAGCCAAGTCTTGCAGAAATCCAGAGGGCATTTATTCAAGAAAAGTGGCCAAATCTTGGTAAAAATGGCAAACATTATGGCATTTTAACTTGTTCTAGTCCTAATCCCCTCTCTTCACCTTCATAGTAACCTTAAAAACCAATAGCCTGAAATCATAGGGAAATCCAGTGGCAGCCAACAGAGGGGGTGGAGATGGGAGCTCCTTCAAAGCCTCTTTCCTAGAGAATTCTCATGGTCTGACCTGGTTGGTGGTTTCCTGGAAGACCACTTGCAAGGCTGCCTTTAACCTGACTTGGACCTCACCCAGTGAAAATACCATTTCCCCAGGGGCTTTTGTCAAAAGCATTAGAGACCATTGTTTAATTTAATGGTTGCCTGTGGCTATTGATAACAGCAGGGCAAACAATAGGCTTTTTTAAAAAAAGGTAAAAAGGAAAAGCTGGGTTATGAGATTTTCATTGAGCCTTGCAAAGCTCTGATATATTCTTGGGAATTTAGAAAACCATACTTGTGTAGGGTGTATGCATGCTCAAGAATGACATGAGATAGCCCTAAATTCTTACCCTGTCTGACCTTGAGGCTCTGCACAAGCAGGAAGAGCATTAGTGGCCAAGATGACCTAGGAATACAGACTTTGCAGATTTATTTCAGAAAGGTCACTAAATAAGAAAGCAAAACAACAGCAATAACAAATCCTGGTTGGAGAGTGGAGAGAGATCTGATTTACCAGATTGTATTACTTAAAATGTCCAGGTTCAATTAAAAATTATGAGACATACAAATAAACAAGAAAGTACAGACTCTTCAACTTTATGATGGTGTGAAAGCAATTTGCATTCAGGAGTGACCATACTTTGAATTTTGAATTTTGATCTTTTTCTGGGTTAGCAATACGCAGTATGATACTCTCTCATGATTCTGGGCAGCAGCAGTGAGCCACAGGTCCCAACTAGCCATGAAATCAGAAAGATGAACAACTAATACATTTACAACCATTTGCTACCCATACAACCATTCTGTTTTTCACTTTCAGTACAGGATTCAATACATTATGTATTAAACACTTTATTATAAAATAGGCTTTGTGTTAGATGATTTTGCCTAACTGTAGGGTACTGTAAGTGTTCTGAGCATGTTTAGGGAGGTTAGGCTAAGATATGATGTTTGGTAGGTTGACAACAAACTCCAAGAAGAATAAACAAAGAGAGACCTATAGCAAGACACACAATAGTCAAACTTTTGAAAGACAAAGAAAAAGAGGGAATCTCAAAAGCAACAAGTGAGAAGCAACTCATCGTGTTCAAGGGAGCCTCAAGAAGATTAACAGTCGATGTCTTGTACAAAACCATGGAGGGCAGAGGCAATGGGATGACACATCCCAAGCACTAAAAGAAAAAATGTCAATCAATAATTCTATATTTTCTAAACTTATCCTGCAAAAATGAAGAAATTAAGATATTCTCAGATAAATGAAAAACTGAGAAAATTCATTACTAGCAAGCTTGTGCTGTAAGACCTACTTAAGAGAATTCTGTAGGCTTACATGGAAAGGTACTAGATGGTAACCTGGATCCACATGAAGAAAAAGAGGCAATTACATAGGTAAACATAAAAGTCAGTATTAACGTATTTTTGCTTGTCTCTTTTTTTGCCTATATGACTTAAAAGACAGCTGCATAAAGCAATAATTATAAATCTGTGTTGACTTGCACATAGTCTATAAAGATATAATCTCTATGACAATAATAGCACAATGGAGGAGGAGAGAATGAAGCTACAGAGGAGCAAAGATTTTGTGTATTATTGAGATCAAGTTGTATTAATCAGAAGTAGGTTCTTATAGGGTAAGAAGTTAATTGCAATTCTCAGGACAACTAAAAAAAAGTAACTCAAAAGTATAATAAAAGAAATGACAAAGGATTTAAAAAGGCACACTAAGGTTTTAAGTGTGGTCTTTGGAATTAATACTTACTTCAAGTAGGTACATAGGTAAGATGTTTTCAAAATACATTTTGCTAAGGTTAAGGTTTTGTAGCTGGCAACTCATATAACCCTGAAAATCCTATCTCTGAAGACAGGAAAAAGCAGTCTGTTTCCAGTTATATATCATAAAAATAGGGAAATTAAGCCAAGAATTTAGGGTTTGGATTTTTTTTTTTTTTGTAGAGGATAAAGAAGGACTATAGTCTCACATGAAGAAAAAATCTGTTAGTTTTCCTATTGACTTTCAGAAAAAGAGAAAGAAAACAGCTATTTAACCCAAACAAAGGCAGTAACAGACATGTTTCTGAGGAAGAGCAAGTGACCTGGAATCTTGGGGAGGGAACTGTGAAGAGTGAGAAGATAAAATTGGAGATGTGGGTGAGAGCCTAATGGTCATGCAAAGCTTCATGAGCTACAGCAGAGGTCTGGAGTCCATTCAAAGGGCAGAAATACAGCAGATTCTGATGTCTCTGTTTCCCCCTTTGTTTCTGTTTCTTTTTTCTACTGGAATGAATAGCAGGCAGAGTCTTGAGTGTGCTTCCAGCCTTCAGGGGACCCCTGATACCAGTATAAACAGTATGTAGAATCAGACTGAGAAAGCTCAGCTTGGCTTAGACCATCAAGGAAAGAACAACTTCTTTGAATGCATAAGAATAACGTATAACTGTTCTTTTGCATTGCTATAGAGGTGAGCATTTTTCTCTACAAAGTTTCAACAACTTCCCTGCATTCTTGCTCACACTGCTCATTTATTCATTTGTATTTTTGGGAAGCCAACTGTCTATTTGGCTGCCTCTTGGAGGATCATAGTGCTAATTAGTGAGGCTTATTTTATAAAATACTCCTTGATGACTGCCTGAACCAAATCCTTTCAAGTCCCTTCCTATTGTCGTAGCATGAATCACAAAAGGTGATGCCACATTACTCCTTGATCTTCATCAAAGGTGCATGAAAGAAGAACAGGGCAAATTCCTGCAAGCATGTCACTGTGTGAAACTGAGTAACTGGAGACCTGGAGGGGGGTCAAGGTTACTGTGTTTGAAGAGCAGTTGTTGAAGAGACTCATAGTGGAATTTCTAGGAAGTTTCAGAGAAAGTTGAAGCCTTGTACCTCAGACTTAAGCAGTGGGATTTTTCTTTTCTAATTGCAGTTTTAAGAATGACACTCAAGTCCCATGCCTTGTCTCTGTCAGAGCTTCTACATTACAACAAACACTGGGCAAGTTAAAAGGAGAAGATTTCAGTTGGGAACTATTCCTCCCCACCTCACTTTTCACGATTCTTAGTACTCATTTTTACCTTTCTTCCCTCATTTAGTCCATTCTTCTTTAAGATAGGGTGTTGGCTTATGAGATTTCATTCATTCATTCAACAAACATTTAGTAATACATCACCCCGATCCTTTGGGTATACGAAGATGACTGTGTTAGTCATTCTTGGTTACAAGCAACAGAAGCCAACACTACACATGCAAAAGAATATTCTAGAAGAAACAGATGGGAGGCAGGAGAACTGGACTTGGAAAAAGGACAGGAAACAGGGCAGGTGTGGAGGATCAAAGAGCAGGAAGACAACCACCATTTTTTAGCAGAAACCACTTGGTTGAGATGCGACCATACCTGCCACTAGAGGCCACTGCTGATACCACCATCACCATGAACAAGGCCTAATGGTCTCATTGTCTTTGGGTGGCTAGCTCGAAATACTGTGCTCCAGGAAGGAGAAATGATGGCCAAGCCGGATTCTGTGTCCATGCTCTGGTGGCTCAAGACAGGGAAAGATTGTTTCTTGTCCTTTTATGCTTCCACACAGGGAGATGAACTATAGAATGGCAAGGGGAGGGGTAAGGGGGTTCAAATTAGGAATGGCCTTGGCAGCCAAAATCCACTACATGTTTCAATAACTACATGACATCATTCTTAAGAAGTTGCCAGTCTTAGAAATAATAAATCCTGGTGAGGATGCAGAGAAATGGGAACCCTCCTACACTGTTCATGGGAATGTAAATTGGTGCAGCCGTTGTGGAAAGCAATATGGAGGTTCCTCAAAAAACTAAAAATAGAAGTACCATTTGACCCAGTAATTCTACTCCTAGGAATGTACCCAAAGAAAACAAGATCCCAGATTCAAAAAGACAGATGCACCCCTATGTTTATTGCAGCACTATTTACAATAGTCAAGAAATGGAAGCAACCTAAGTGTCTGTCAGTAGGTGAATGGATAAAGAAGATGTGGCACATATACACAATGAAATACTATTTAGACATAAAAAGAAAAGAAATCCTGCCATTTGCAACAACATGAATGGACCTAGAGGGTTTTACAGTCAGTATAATAAGCCAGGCAGAGAAAGACAAATACCATATGATTTCACTCATTTGTGGAATATAAAAACAAAGCAAAACAGAAGGAACAAGATAGCAGTGGACTCATAGACACTGAGAAGGAATTAGTTGTTACCAATGGGGAGGGGTTGGGGGATGAGGTGGGAGGGAGAAGGGGATAAAGGGGCACAAAAATTTTCAATCAGAATATAGGTTGGTCCTGGAAATTGTAGTACAGCATGGAGAATACACTTAGTGGTTCTATAACATCTTACTACATTGGTAGATAGTGACCACATTAGAGAGGATGAGGATTTAATAATATGGGTAACTGTTGAACTACTGTGTTGTATATTTGTAACCAATATAAGATTGTATATCAACTATATTTTAATAAAAACAAAAGAATTTAACCTGAAATTTAAAAAGTTGCCAATCTTAAAGGAGAGACAGACAATACATAGATCAAACACAACACAGAATAGTAAACATGATACCAGAGGCATGATCAAGAAAAAGTACAGTGCCAAAGCCCTGAGCACAAACTCTGCAGTCAAATGAATCAGGTTACAATTTGGTTCTACTAGGTGTAAGCTGTGTGACCTTGAAAAGCTGTTTAACCTCTAATTGTTTTCTCACTTGTCATGAGAAGTTAATAATAGTAATCTCTTCACAGAACTGTTATTGAATAAAGTATGTAAAGCAGTTAGCATAGTGCCTGGTCCCAGTAACACTCCAACAAATGTTAGCAATGATCATTATTATAGAGGGTCACGGGAACCTTACCAGAATTGGCTGAAATGTTCATCGTACACACACACAAAACTCAGACCTATGGGCTCCATCTACTCGTATCTTCCCAGAAAATAGACTCATAAAACTTTGTCTTTAGAAGCAGGTAAGTGACTCTGCCTAAAGCAGGAACATAAACCACCACCATATATTCAATCTCTTCCACAGTTCTTCATTTAATTCATAGCAAAATGGTCTGGGTGGGGTGGAGACAGGTCATAATACTTGTCTCAGATTCTCAGAAGGCTTAGCAACTTCAGAAACGAGGAGTAGTCTTACCCTGCTCTTGCTTAACCCCAGGATATATGTCTTGCAAGAATAATGTATAGTTATAGAAAATTGCAGTTGGGAGCCTCTGCATGAGAAGGAAGCTATGCAGAAAAAGCTTTTGAGAAACATGATGTTAGAGGAGGAGCTGGTATGGATGCCTAGAGACCAGCTGCAGCTTTAAAAACATTACCCTCCTCCACCACCCCTCCATTATTCTGCAATTACGTAATATTTTAGGACTGTTTCAGAGAAGAGTGTTTTCCCTTATGGTTCCACAGACTTGTCCTGTGATCTCTGTCAAATCAGATAAATTTTCATATCTTGGTTTCACCTCTCAAAGCAGCACCATCCACCAGAATTTTCTGGTGGTGAACCAGATCACGTGTGTGTGTATGTGTGTGTATGCACAGATGAGATGCCCCCAGAATACCCTAGAAATGCCTAGGGGCAAGAACCAGTGGGTTTTGGCCCATTACTGCTAATGTGACCCCTTGAAATATTCAGAATCCAGCCTCTGATTAGGTTTTAAGAAGCATAAAATTGATTCTAAACAGCTCTCCTTCTTTAATTTCCTCTTCTGGAAAACGTCTTACACTTCACTCTGCATTTTATTTGTTAGTCAACATTTGCTAAAGCACTTTCCAAGTGCCTGGGATTGTGCCAGGCCGGCAAGGTGAGGTGGATAGATGTGGGCCTTGTCCTGGGGGAGCGCATGGTCTGGGGAGGGAGGCAGATGCCATAAGGTCAAGGGGAAAGTCCAGGGAGCAGGGGGAGGGAGGCACCGAACCGGGGGTGGGGGGGTGGAGGGAAAACACACGTCTACCAGGCATCTCTCCTCTTTTGACATTAGAAAGTCAGGTGCCCCCTGGGAATTCTTCATTTCAGAGCTCAGGAAACCCCTCCATAGCCCTGTTCCATTGTTTCATTTTTGTGGGTCACCACACATAACCCTACACATTTTATCAGAATGAAAATGGAAAGACTGCATATTAACTTCATAAGGTTACTCTTGAAAAATACATTTGACCAACCTCACCCATTTCACGCCCCCTCAAAAAAGTCTGTACCTTTTTAAGGTGGTCAAGAGGTACAAATGTCCAGTTTTAAAGTAAATAAGTCCCAGGGATGAAATGTACGGTATGGCAACTACAGTTTACAATATTGTGTATTTGAAAGTTGCTAAGAGTAGATCTTAAAAATTTTCATCATAAGAAAAAAAACTGTAACCATGTGTGGCAATGGATGTCAACTAAACTTACTCTGGTTATCATTTTGTGATATATACACATATCAATTCATTATGTTGTACACCTAAAACTAATACATGTCATATGTCGACTATATCTAAATTTCAAAAATTGGAAAAAAGGGAAAATATGTCATTAATATTTGCTTTTACATTAAACAAGACTGAGAATTGCTTGAAAATTTTGGTAGTAGAGTTGTGAGATAAGTATAAAGCAACCAAATATTTACCTCTTAGAATAAATCAGAGAAAAGAAGAGACATAGTTAAGGACCAATTTCCTACTATTAACAATTGACCTTATTAGTAGTACCATATTAATAGCTACCTTGTTAATTACATATTCTTGGTAATCACATTTTAATAATAATAACAATGCAGTTAATCATCAACAATAAATATTTAATAAATGCACCCACTTGGAGCCTGGATATTTATTAATACTCAAACATTGATCAACCAAGCTTCATTTCATGAGATCTTTAGAACTTGTATAGTTTAAAAGGAGACAACATTCCCCTACAAAAATGCTTTTCTTTTCAAAAGTGTTTCTATGTAGAACTAGAGACTCTAATGAATTGGTTGACCTGTGTTACCCCTCACAGGAGCTTTGTGCTTCCATATGGAGAAGTAATAGTCCAGGATCTGTCCTTAATTACTTTTGGTTATTATTTCATTGTATTTTATGGTTTCTCCTAGATTTATTTAAACCGTCTTGCAGTTAGGTAAAGTATTGATTTAAAAAGTGCTGGCGAGCACCTTGAAAAGTTAGAATCATCAAAAAGTTATTTTACCCCCATCAAAGTAAACCTTGAGAATTACTGCCATTTTTCTAAAGCAGCAAGAGTCACTTTCACTTTATCAATACCAAATGCTTATCTGCATGACCAGTGCTCCTGGCTCAGTTTTGGCTTTGGAATGCTTTTCCCTGTTTCACACGTCCTTGGTCTCCTTCCAAGAACTGGCGAGGCTACAGTCACACAGGACATTCACGGTCTGTGGAGTTCAGGACTCTGGCTCTCTCGCTCCTGCCTCAATGACCTTACCCTATATTTTCTGGGCCAGGGAAGAATCTACAACAATGATATGTGTATATACATATATATGTATATGTATATGTGTGTGTCTGTGTGTATACATACATACACATATTTATCTCTTCATGACTACTTTTGTTCAACACTATACAAATTTATTGTCTTACAGTTCTGGAGGTCAGAAGCTCAAAATGGGTCTTTTGGGCTCAAGTCAGTGTTTTGGTAGAGCCATTTTATTCTGGAAATTCTAGGGGAGAATCTGTTTCCTTGCCTTTTCCAATTTTTAGGGGCCACCACATTTCTTGGCTTGGGGCCCCTTCCTCCATCTTCAAAGCACCTCACGCCAACATCTGATTCTGTCTTAATGTCTGTGTTCTGCTTCTGACCCTCCTCCTTCCCTCTGTGTGGCCTCCTGTGGCTGCGCTGGGTCCATCTGGATCGTCCACAATAATCTCCCCATCTCCAGAGGTTTAACTGAAAGCTCCTTCAAAGAGGCAGCAAAGTCTCTTTTCCTATGTGCTAGAGACTGAAGGCTTGTGCCCCAAATATTCATGTATGTTAACCCTACTCCCCCGTGTGAAGGTCTTAGGAGGCGAGACCTTGGAGGTGATGACGTTGTGAGAATGCAGCCCTCATGAATGGGTTTAGTGCCCTTACAAAAGAGATCATCGGACAGTGCCCTCGCTCCTTCCACCAGGTGAGGGCGCAGCAACCGGCCAGCCACGTGAGCTCTCAGCAGACACTGAGTCTCAGCAGACACTGAGTACATGATGTACACCATGTACAACAAATGCAATAGAAACTGCAAATGTTTCTATAAGACAAGGACAAGTCAACAATGTATAATTAATCACAGTATAATTAACACTCCAAGCCAGATTGCCATAATGTAGATTGTATCTTGTATTCTGTTTTTAAAGAAGTATATAGAATTTTTAAGGCTACTGTATAGAATTAAGCAAGTATATAACCTCTTACAGTTAGAAATTTCCAGAATAGATTGTTATGTCAAATGCAATAGAAACTGCAAATGTTTCTATAAGACAAGGACAAGTCAACAATGGGCCAAGTGAGCTGAGAGATTTTAGATAGGAAATTTGTTGTAATCTTCATCTTTAGATTGGAAATTGTTGCTTAATAGTAAACGGAATAATGTAAGTTACTTGAAACAATACTTTGATCTGGAAAGCCCAAGGCCCATTACAACATGTAGGCAGATGTCAGTATTTTATGCAGCCGAGTGAACAATGATATTTTGTGTTCAAGATATGCAGATGTCACAACCAACTTGTTGCACCATAGTATTTTTGGAAATGACCTCATTCTTTTTCAATGACCTCTCACCTGTAGATATGAAGAAATGGAAGAGTAAAAGGTAGGAAGTTAAAGGACAGACAGGGCACCCACCTGAGAAAATGAAGATCAAACAAAAGCATCTGAATCATGGACCACCTACTCCTGCCCAGTAACAGCAGGAAAGTAGTCCTGAATTACAGCCTTGGCTTTCCAACCAGGTGGTAACTAACTTAACGGCGGTGAGTGCTTAGTAATGTAAAAATTGTCCAACCACTATGTTGTACCTCTGAAACCAATATAATGCTGTGTATCAGCTATATTTCAATTTAAAATATTCTTAAACTTAGGTTGAGAGACACTTGCCTAATTTGTCAGTGGCTATTTCTTTCCCTGAAAAGTATCAGTAAGAATGAGAAACCTGACCACTTTCCACATTTTAGAGTTCGAAGTGCAACTTGTCAACGAACAGCTGGAATAGGGGCTGATACAGAGGACACAGAAGCAAAACATGGAAAGAGTACAGAAGCCAATGAACTCTTTTTTTTTTTTAACCTCCACCAGTGAACTCTCAATAGGCAGCAGGAAGACTGGCTGCAAACCAAGTTGAGGGTCAGGGAAGCCTGGGTGGAGAGAATTATAACTAACTCCAGTTCCAAGAGGTGGACTCGAGAGCCAGACGCTGAGAAGGGCCTGAGCTGGCCCATGCGTGGTTTGGTGGACTGAAGCTCCCAGGCTCTGGCTGCCCTTCTTGGCTGGTTGCCCTGTTGCCCTTGGCCAGTTCTAGAGCCAGGGCTAGCAAGTCTGAGACGCGTACTCAGCTCTGCGAGAGTGGGTAAGTGAGTTTCCAATCCCAGAAAGGCATAAATAACCCACTGGTGAGGAGGAAATAAAGTTTTGACATGAACTGTGTTACCCCTGGTGTGAAGAGTTACATAACCCCTGTGCTTCTTTCTGGAGGCTTTAATCAGTTTTCAAGGGTTTGAAACATTTCAGACAATCTGATACACTAGAGAATCTAACATATAATTTCAATTGTAATCCTTAGGGAGATGTAACTAAGTGTGCAGTCACCGTGTAAATGCTGCTGGTTCTGATTTTCTAAATGTGTGTTTTCAACTTCTTACATATAGACATGCTTTAAGACTTTTATCTTACAAAAATACATATTTTGATTTATTGGATTTATAAGAATTAATCTAAATACGGGGGAAGATTTTATTGTTAAATTTGTAAGTCTTTCTCTCAGGCACTTGCAAAATTTGTAAAAAGCTTAACTCTCCTGCAGTAACTGCACGGGAGAGTTAAGTTCTTCACAGAAGAATACTGGCTAATGAGTACAGAAGGAATGATAGACTTGGCATAGCATTATTTTGCAAAATCCAATAAAGTAATGATTCTGGGCAATGACCATCACCTGCCAAAATCATTAGGTGAAAAGCTAGGGGTTACGTTAATAAAGGACGTATCCAGCTGACAAAACCTGGATCCCCACCTCATCCTTCACATTACAAAAAAGAGAAACAACTGGTGTGTGTCTCCTGATGAAAGTACCCAACACTGCATTGAATGTATTTTTGCCAAACACCAATCCTGAAATGCGATCAAGCCTCTAGATTGCAGTTGCTAGATTTAGCTAACAAAAATACATGACCATACTGCATGGGGCATTCTTACACTAAAAAGATTATTCATTGCTTAGTTGAAACTCAGATTTATTGGTGTCCTGTATTCTATCTGAAAACCCTATTTTAGATATGACTACCCGTTCACAGGAAGTATGCAGGAATGCAGTCAGCAGAATCTAGAAGGTAGAAAACTCTATAGGGCAACTGTCCTTCAACTTGCCTTATATGGGATTATGGGAATCCTCTACACTTTCCATTCAACTTTGCTGTGAACCTAAAACTAAAAATAAAGTAGACTTTTAAAAAAATTTTATTAAAGTGAGGGTTCCTTTGAATCAGGTCTCCCTGCTTGGAGGTAACCAGTTTCACGTGTGTCCTTCAGAATGTTTTCTATGTATTTATAGAAATACACATGTACCAGAAAATGCATAGTGTCATACTGTGTGCTTTTGTTTGCTTGTCTTGAGCACCCTTCTTTCTGTCATCTGACTGTTAAATGACCCTTGATTATAGTTAAGTGATCATTAAGATATTAACTGATGACACTTTGCTCAGTGATCCTTTTATACATTATTTTTGAAAAACAAAAAAATATGATTCCTTGAGGGTAAAAAAGGCTACCAAGATGCTAAGGATCTGGTTGAGTAGATAAGCACTTGGCTTGTTACTCTGAAAGGCGCATCCATCTGATAGAATCTGTGTCACTGTGGGTGAAACAGGAAAGCCAGGTCCGAAGGCTGGACGGGCTGCCTCAGCTACGTCTCATTGTTCTTCTGGTGAACATAAACAATTAAGCAGGACATCAACATCAGACAGAGCTACCCTGAGACCACGAGGGAGCAAGAGGAAAACAAGACCACTTGGGCATCATGTGTGAACACTCATGAAACCTGAACACCGTCCAAGCCCCAGAGCACCAACCATCCTTGTTTCCCAGCCAGTGCGAGGGGCTGCTGACTGTTCACTGGTTCCAGCGGGAGCCTCAGCCTGCTCTGCCCTTCCTGTGATTAAATTTTATTAATGTATTGATCATAGAATTACTCTTGCTTCCAAGAGGATCATAACATTCAACCCAGACCAAACCACTTCCACG
Organism: Manis javanica; assembly: GCF_040802235.1. Taxonomy (NCBI): domain Eukaryota; kingdom Metazoa; phylum Chordata; class Mammalia; order Pholidota; family Manidae; genus Manis; species Manis javanica. Next base: position 53,422,831 of record NC_133172.1, read on the forward strand.
AACCCATGTCAAAATCATCTAACACATAGGCAAATTCTGTAAAAAGCTCCCTCCAGCACCCTCTCACTGAGCCGCCCCAGATTTCCCCTCTGTGAGGAGCAATAAAGCCAGGTTGTTCACCTACAGATAGATGTGTTCCTGGTAACCTTCAGCTGCGTAGTATTGACAGGGTTTGCTTTAAAAATTTAAAAACAATGGATCCTGCCCCTGCATACTCATAGGTCACCCCTCATTAATGACGGCTTCCCATAGTTCCCATTTCTCTTGGTAACTACCACTAATTCCATTCTTTCAGGTAACTGCCTACCCGTTCAACTCGTTGGCTTCCAGGGGCTCCAGAGATGCAGGTCCTCTAGATGAGGCCAGTGCATTCCTCCTCTCAAGGGGTCGCCCTGCACACCTCTCTGAGCTGGCTGCCAGGCTGCCCCACAGCCGGGTGAGCTCAGATGCCCCGCTAGCAGCCCAGAGGTCGCAGCAGCTGCTTGGTATACGAGGGGCAGATGGACAGGAGTTGGAAAAAGGATGATTATTTCATGATCAAAAAGGCAAATTTTTTTCTTTGTTTTACAAAATTGGAATACAAACATAAATAGAAGTTCTTTATGTTGTCTTTTACTTAATATATTATCATTATTTGCTCCATATTGCTTCAAACTTCTTGAATTCAAATTTCTTGGGGCACTTGGATTAAAGATGGCAGCATGAGAGGTGAGACAAAGGCCTCCTCCTAAAACTGCATATAATATGAAAATATAATTAATACAACTAATACTAAAAGAGCAACAGGAAAGAGGACTGTGCCAGACTGCATACACCTGGAGAAAAGAGCAGACCTCATGGAACAGGGCAACGTACCAAAGCTGTGTCCTGGTGGGATCCAAGCCCTACCCCCACCCCAGCTCACCGGCAGGAGGAAGAGAAATGGAGCAGGGAGGGAGTGGAGGCTTGGGACTGCTGAATACCTAACTCCAGAGATCTGCTCTGGGAGCATAAACCTACATTTCATGGTGCTTGCATGGTACTCTCGTGATTAGGGAATTGGAAAGCTAAGACAGGCAGAATTCCTGGAGAGACAGATTCCAGCTGCTCGTGGAAAGCAGGGATCCATATCCAGCTGCTCTGGGACAAAAGAAAGGCAGGCAGTCAGAGAGACTTCCTAATAAGGAAGCCCTTAGCAAGAGGGATGTTAAAAAGGCAAGGATTGCACAGAGCTTACTGCTTAGGAGACAGGACAGGTAGACAAAATTGTCCGGGTACACTCTGCCCAGCAGGTTGGGAGCTTTCATGATCTTCAGGTACTCCAGCTCCCTGGCTGGCTACACAGCTCCAAGCACCCCCTCCATGATACACAGCCTACTGCACCTTCCTCCCAGCTAGCCCCACCTGGCTCACAAACCGGCAAACCCTACCCTGCCGTTGGGCCAGCCAGAGGGAAGATCTGTCTACAGTAACTACAAGTGCAAAGCATAGGGGCTTATACCTATGTGTTCGGCCCACTGGTTCAGGCAGTGGAGACAGGCATAGCAGCCGGGAAGCAGGAAACAGCTCCTTTCTCCCCCCAGGCACCAATACCACTCCCCTGCAACCCCCTGCTTCAGGGGCTGAGCAGATCCAGAGAGTAGAGCTTTGGGGCACTAGAGGGTGCCATATACAAATATGAAATGCCAAAGGAACCTGGTTCAAAGTAAAATAATTAATACAACTCCTGAGAAAGATTTAAATGATATCAACCTCATGAATCTTCCAGAAAGGGAGTTCAAAATAAAAATCATTAACATGCCCATGGAGGTATGGAAAGATATTCAGGGACTCAGGAATGAATTCCGGTCAGATATCAAATCAGTGAAGAGCACAATGAAGGGTACTAAAAGCAGATTAGATATGGTGGAGGAGACGATAAATGAAATAGAAACTAGAGAAGAGGAATACAAAGAAGCTGAGGCACAGACAGAAAAGAGGATCTCTAAGAATGGAAGAATATTGACAAAACTGTGTGACCAATCCAAGCGGAACAATATTTGCATTATAGGGATACCAAAAGAAGAGAGAGAGAAAGGGATAGAACGTGTCTTTAAGGAGGTAATTGCTGAAAAATCCCCCAATCTAGGGAAGGAGATAGTCTCTCAGGCCATGGAGGTGCACAGATCTCCCTACACAAGGGACCCAAGGAAGACAACACCAAGACATATAATTAAAATGGGAAAAATCAAGGATAAGGACAGATTATTAAAAGCAGCAAGAGAGAGAAATAAGATCACATACGAAGTAAAGCCCACCAGGCTATCATAAGACTTCTCAGCAGAAAGCTTACAGGCCAGAAGGGAGTGGCATGATATATTTAATGCAATGAAGCAGAAGGGCCTCGAGCCAAGATTACTTTATCTGGCAAGATTATCATTTAAATTTGAAGGAGGGATTAAACTATTTCCAGATAAGCAAAAGCTGAAAGAATTTACCACCCACAAACCATCTCTATAGTCTATTTTGGAGGGACTGCTAGAGATGGAAGTGTTCCTAAGGTTTAATAGTTGTCACCAGAGGTAATAAAACCACAGTAAAGAAAGTAGAACAGCTAATTACTAAGTAAATGTGAAACTAAATTAACTATCCCGAGAGTCAATCAAGGGATAGACAAAGAGTACAGAATATGATACCTAATATATAAAGAATGGAGGAGGAAGAAAAGGAAAAAGAAAAAGAAAAGAACCTTTAGATTGTGTTTGGAATAGCATATTAAGTGAGTTAAGTTAGACTCTTAGACAGTAAGGAAGTTAACCTTGAACCTTTGGTAACCACAAATCTAAAGCCTTCAATAGCAATAAGTACACACCTATTGATAATCACCCTAAATGTAAATGGACTGAATGCATCAATCAAAAGACATAGAGTCACTGAATGAATAAAAAAACAAGACCCATCTATATGTTGCCTACAAGAGACTCACTTTAAACCCAAAGACATACACAGACTAAAAGTGAAGGGATGGGAAAAGATATTTCATGCAACTAATAGGGAGAAAAAAAAAAGAAAAAGAAAAGAACCTTTAGATTGTGTTTGGAATAGCATATTAAGTGAGTTAAGTTAGACTCTTAGACAGTAAGGAAGTTAACCTTGAACCTTTGGTAACCACAAATCTAAAGCCTTCAATAGCAATAAGTACACACCTATTGATAATCACCCTAAATGTAAATGGACTGAATGCATCAATCAAAAGACATAGAGTCACTGAATGAATAAAAAAACAAGACCCATCTATATGTTGCCTACAAGAGACTCACTTTAAACCCAAAGACATACACAGACTAAAAGTGAAGGGATGGGAAAAGATATTTCATGCAACTAATAGGGAGAAAAAAGCAGGAGTTGCAGTACTTGTATCAGACAAAATAGACTTCAAAACAAAGAAAGTAACAAGAGACAAAGAAGGACATTACATGATGATAAAGGGGTCAGTCCATCAAGAAGATATAACCATTATGCAGTTCTCCAAAGAAGAAATTCAGATGGCCAACAGATACATGAAAAGGTGCTCCACATCACTAGTCATCAGAGAAATTAAAATTAAAACCACAGTGAGATATCACCTCACACCAGTAAGCATTACCACCATCCAAAAGACAAACAACAACAAATGTTGGCAAGGATGTGGAGAAAGGGGAACCCTCCTACACTGCTGGTGGGAATGTAAGTTAGTTCAACCATTGTGGAAAGCAGTATGGAGATTCTTCAAAAAACTCAGAATAGAAATACCATTTGACCCAGGAATTCCACGCCTAGGAATTTATCCTAAGAATGCAGCAGCCCAGTTTGAAAAAGACATATGCACCCCTATGTTTATTGCAGCACTATTTACAACAGCCAAGAAATGGAAGCAACCTAAGTGTCCATCAGTAGATGAATGGATAAAGAAGATGTGGTACATATACACAATGGAATGTTATTCAACCATAAGAAGAAAACAAATCCTCCCATTTGCAACAACAGGATGGAGCTAGAGGGTATTATGCTCAGTGAAATAAGCTAGGCAGAGAAAGACAAGTATCAAATGATTTCACTCATCTGTGGAGTATAAGAACAAAGAAAAAACTGAAGGAGCAAAACAGCAGCAGACTCACAGAACCCAAGAATGGACTAGCAGTTACCAAAGGGAAAGGGACTGGGGAGGACGGGTGGGAAGGGAGGGATAAGCAGGGGTGGGGGCACAAAAGGGAGCATTACAATTAGCATGCATAATGTGTGTGTGGGGCATGGGGAAGGCAGTATAGCACGGAGAGGACAGGTAGTGATTCTACAGCATCTTACTACGCTGATGGACAGTGACTGCAGTGGGGTGTGTAGGGAGGAACTTGGTGATGGGGGGAGTCTAGTAAACATGATGTTACTTATGTGATTGTAAATTAATGATACCAAAAATAAATAAATAAATAAGATATAACCATTATAAATATCTATGTGACCAACACAGAAACACCTAAATATGTGAAACAAATACTAACAGAATTAAAGGGAAATAGAATGCAATGCATTCATTCTAGGAGGCTTCAACAGTCCACTCACTCTGAAGGACAGATTAACCAGACAGAAAATAAGTAAGGAGACAGAGGCACTGAACAATACATTAGAACAATGGACCTAACAGACATCTACAGAAACATACACCCAAAAGAAGCAGGATACACATTCTTCTCAAGTGCACATGGTACATTTTCAAGAATAAACCATATACTAGGCCACAAAAAGAGCCTTGGTAAATTTTAAAAAATTGAAATTGTACCAATCAGTTTCTCAGATCACAAAGGTTTGAAACTAGAAATGAATTACACAAAGAAAACAAAGAAGCCCACAAACTCATGGAGACTTCACAACATGCTCCTAAATAACCAATGGATCAACGATAAAATAAAAACAGAGATCAAGCAATATATGGAGACAAATGACAACAATAATTCAACAATGCAAAATCTGTGGGATGCAGCAAAGGCTGTGCTAAGAGGAAAGTATATTGCAATACAGGCCTACCTCAGGAAAGACAAACAATCCCATATGAGCAGTATAACTCACAATTAATGAAACTACATAAAGGAGAACAAATGAGGCCCAAAGTCAGTAGAAGGAAGGACATAATAAAGATTAGAGCATAAATAAATAAAATTGAGAAGAATAAAACAATAGAAAGAAGCAATCAAACCAAGAGCTGCTTCTTCGAGAAAATAAACAAAATAGATAAACCCCTAGCCAGTCTTATCAAGAAAAAAAGAGAGCCTACTCACATAAACAGAATCAGAAATGAGAAAGAAAAAATCACTATGGACACAACAGCAATACAAAGAATACTATGAACAATTATATGCCAACAAACTGGACAACCTAGAAGAAATGGACAACTTTCTAGAAAAATACAACCTTCCAAGGCTGACCCAGAAAGAAACAGAAAATCTGAACAGACCAATTACCAGCCACAAAATTGAACTGGTAATCAAAAGGCTACCTAAGAACAAAACCCTGGACTAGATGGCTTCACTGCTGTATTTTATCAAACATTTAGTGAAGACCTAATACCCATCCTCCTTAAAGTTTTCCAAAGAGTAGAAGAAGAAGGAAAACTTGCAAACTCATTATATGAGGCCAGCATCACTCTAATACCAAAACCAGGCAAAGACACCACAAAAAAAGAAAATTAAACACCAATATCCCTGATGAACATACATGCAAAAATACTCAACAAAATATTAGCAAACTGAATTCAAAAATACATCAAGAGGATCATACACCACGACCAAGTGGGAGTCATCCCGGGGATGCAAGAATGGTACAACATTAGAAAATCCATCAACATCATCCACCACATCAACAAAAAGAAGGACAAAAACCATGTGATCATCTCCATAGATGCTGAAAAAGCATTTGACAAATTCAACAACCATTCATGATAAAAACTCTCAACAAAATGGGTACAGAGGGCAAGTACTTCAACATAATAAAGGCCATATATGACAAACCCGCAACCAACATTATACTTAACAGCAAGAAGCTGAAAGCTTTTCCTTTAAGATCGGGAAGTAGACAGGAATGCCCACTCTCCCTACTTCTATTCAACATAGTACTGGAGGTCCTAGCCATGGCAATCAGACAACACAAAGAAATAAAAGGCATCCAGATTGGCAAGGAAGAAGTTAAAGTGTGTCTGTTTGCAGATGACATGATGTTGTACATAAAAAGCACTAAAGAATCCACTCCAAAACTACTAGATCTAATATCTGAATTCAGAAAAGTTTTAGGATACAAAATAAATACACATAAATCTATGGTATTCCTATACACTAACAATGAACTAGCAGAGAGAGAAATCAGGAAAATAATTCCATTCACATTGCATCAAAAAGAATAAAATACCTAGGAATAAACCTAACCAAGGAAGTGAAAGACCTATACTCTACTCTGAAAACTACAAGACACTCATGAGAGAAATTAAAGAAGACATCAATAAATGGAAACACATCCCTTGCTCATGGATAGGAAGAAATAATATTGTCAAAATGGCCATCCTGCCTAAAGCAATCTACAGATTCAATGCAATTCCTATAAAAATACCAACCAACAGCATTCTTCAACGATCTAGAGAAAATCATTCTAAAATTCATATGGAACCACAAAAGACCCCGAATAGCCAAAGCAATCCCAAGAAGGAAGAATGAAGCTGGGGGGATTACACTTCCAGACTTCAAGCTCTACTGCAAATCAAGACAATTTGGTACTGGCACAAGAACAGACCCATAGACCAAAGGAAGAGACTAGAGAGCTGTGATATAAACCCAACCATATATGGTCAATTAATATATGATAAATGAGCCATGGACATACAATGGGGAGATGACAGCCTCTTCAACTACTGGTGTTGGCAAAACTGGACAGCTACATGCAAGAGAATAAAACTGGATTATTGTTTAACCCCATACACGAAAGTAAACTCAAAATGGATCAAAGACCTGAATGTAAGTCATGAAACCATAAAACTCTTAAAAGACAACATAGGCAAAAATCTTCTGAATATAAGCATGAGCAACTTCTTCCTGAACGCTTTGCCTCAAGTAAGGGAAACAAAAGCAAAAATGAAGTCATGTGACTACATCAGACTAAAAAGTTTCTATACGGCAAAGGACACCATCAACAGAACAAAAAGGTATCTTATAGTATGGGAGAATATATTTGTAAATGATGTATCTGACAAGGGGTTAACACCCAAAATATATAAAGAACTTTCAATGCCTCAACACCCAAAAAGCAAATAACCTGATTAATAAATGGGCAGAGGATATGAAGAGACAGTTCTCCAAAGAAGTATTTCAGATGGCCAACACACACATGAAAAGATGCTCCACATCACTAATCATCATGGAAATGCAAACTAAAGCCACAATGAGACATCACCTCACACCAGTAAGGATGGCCAGCATTGAAAAGACTAAGAACAACAAATGCTGGCAAGGGTGTGGAGAAAGGGGAACCCTCCTACATTGCTGGTGGGAATGTAAGCTAGTTCAACCATTGTGGAAAGTAATATGGAGGTTCCTCAAAAAACTCAAAATAGAAATACCGTTTGACCCAGGAATCCCACTCCTTGGAATTTACCCAAAGAATACAACTTCTCAGATTCAAAAATACATATGCACCCCTATGTTTATTGCGGCACTATTTACAATAGCCAAGATATGGAAGCAAACCTAAGTGTCCATCAATAGAGGAATGGATAAGGAAGATGTGATACATATACATAATGGAATACTATTCAGCCATAAGAAGACAACAAATCCTACCATTTGCAACAACATGGATGGAGCTGGAGGACATTATGCTCAGTGAAATAAGCCAGGTGGAGAAAGACAAGTGTCAAATGATTTCCCTCATTTGTGGAGTATAACAACGAAGCAAAAGTGAAGGAACAAAACAGCAGCAGACTCACAGACTCAAAGAATGAACCAGTGGTTACCAAAGGGGAGGGGTGTGGGAGGGCTGGTGGGAAGGGAGGAAGAAGGGGATTTAGGGGTATTATGTTTAGTACACATGGTGTGGGGGATCATGAGGAAAATAGTGTAGCACAGAGAAGGCAAATATTGAATCTGTGGCATCTTACTACACTGATGGACAGTCACTGCATTGGGGTATGGGTGGGGACTTGATAATATGAGCAAATGTAGTAACCACATTGTTTTTTCATGTGAAACTTTCATAAGAGTGTATATCACCTTAATAAAAATTTAAAGAAAAATAAAAATATGAAAAAATTTCTTGAAACGGACATCAGCTAGTCTGCTTGAGGTAAAATTCTTTTCCTTCACTCTTTATAATCAGCTCCTGAGACTAGGTTGGAAGAAGAGTCAAGTTTCCATGGGTAGCACTGTTATTCTAAGGACTATATAATGTACATGATGCCCAAACTCTTTAGGGAAAGACTTTCAAAATAATGATTTTAACTGCCACTCCCAATTAGCTAAGCTATTAATCTTAAAGTAATGACAGGCCAACTACTGCAGACCAAACTGGTATCCATCTGCAATGTAAAACACACCCGTAAAATTTACCTAGTAATAAATCTGTTCAACAGAACTCTAAAATATAAGCACATATGCTTTGGGTGTGTGCCTTTTTGACCCATATAAACACTTTGCCCAAGGGATAGCCATCCAGTTTAAGACATAACTGAGGAACTGAATGGCTTGCACCCAGCTGCCTCTGATCCATAAATTCTTCTCAGTCAAGCCTTGAGCAGCCAGCAAAAATTTCTTTTTAGGTTTAAAAAAAAATGTTGCCTGTTTGTCTTCAGCAAGGAAGCCTTCCAGTATTTGACTAGATGTTTTTACAGTAAAAAGTCAAAAGAACATATTAAAAAATCAAACAGTAGCAAAACTTCAAAATAAAAAGTAAAATTCATTTTCCCACCCCAAACCTGTTGCCTAGTAGTGAACATTCCTCTTAATGGTGCATCCTCCCAGGAATTTCCTATGCATTTATAAATGTATATGTACACATCATCAAACAAACAGAAATAAGCTCCACACTTTATGCACAGTTTTTCAGTGTTAACAATATAAACAATCTGTGTCCACTCTTTTCTAATGGTGGGGTAATAGTCCATTGCAGGAAAATGCCATGATTAATTCAATCAGTTCCCTATTGATGAACATTTAGGTTGCTTCGATTTTTTTTCTACTAACAACGTGAAAGTAAACCTTCTCATACACTTTTGTGCATTTGTGTAAGCACACCTGTGGAATAAATTACTACAAATGAAATGGGTCAAAGGGTTGGGTATTGAAGAATTTGAGAGCCATTGCCAAATTGTTTTCTAAGAAGGCAGCACCACCTAACACTGATATGAAGTATATAATGTTGCATGCTTCCCACACACTAGCCAACACTGCTTTTAACATTTTTATCTTTGCCAGTTCAATAGTGAAAAATGGCATTTCTTGTGTGTGTGGGTGTCTGTTTTAAGCCAGTACACAGTGAGTGCCAGGAGGCTGCCATTTTTTAACGTGGTGACCCAATTAAATAAAATAAGGGTAGTAATGTATGGATGCTATTTCGAAAGTTTACCCTTATTTCTAAGAAGGATGACTTGGCTTTGCAGCCTAACTGGAAAGATTAAATATATATGGAGCAGCGTTTCATGTCACTTCCTGATTACTGCTTGATCTGAAAATGTCAGGCTACAATTTAAGGCAATTATCCAAATAACATAAGAAATCATTACAATTTTGATTCAATTATTTAGAATGTCAGCATGTGTCATTCATAATCTTGAGAATAATGACAACTCATATTGTATGTTTATATGAAACAGGTGGTCTCAACAATAGACTAAATAGAGAAAAAAGTATAGTAAATCTCAACCTTTTCCTTACCTCTTATGGATAGTTTGGAAGAAAGTTATTACTGCCACTAAGACAAATTTGAAATCCCTTACTGAAATACATCTAAATAATCTATTTATTGTACAAGAGTTTTAGATTTACAGAAAAATAGCAGAGGCAATTCCCATAGACACCCACCCAGTTTCCCGACTCAGAAACCCTTCTGTTAGCTTGCTACGTCTGTCACAATGAATGAACCCACACTGATACATTACTACTAAGAAAGTCCACACTCTATCCAGGCGCCCTTAGTTGTTCCCTTCTGTCCGTGTTCTGTTCTAGGATCTCATCTAGGATCCTACATTACATTTACTAGCTTTGTCTCCTTTGGTTCCTCTTGGCTGTGACTCTTTTTCAGACTTTCCTTGTTTCTCATGACCTTGACAGTTTTGAGGAACACTAGTCAAGAATTTTATAGAAAGTCCCTCAGATGGGATTTGTCTGATGATTTTCTCATGATTAGATTGAGGTTATGGGTTCAGGGGAGGTGACATGCCCTATTCATCACATCATATTTAACTATTATGTCACACCATCAACATGACCAATCACTATTGTTGTGATCAGTGAAACTGAGGCACCATGCCAAGGACACAGGCAAGCTAAGATGCAATCCACACAGGCTGGCCACAGGATCCAGGCTCTTAGCACTGTGCAGACTTGATCACCTGGATGAGCAAAATACATGTTTTTTATTAAGGTATCATGGATACACACTTTTATGAAGGTTTCACATGAAAAACATTGTGGTCACTACATTTGCTCATATTATCAAGTCTCCCCCATACGCCACTGAAGTCACTGTCCATTAGTGCGGTAAGATGCCACAGAGTCCTTACTTGCCTTCTCTGTGCTGCACTGTCTTCCCCATGATCACCCCACACACCATGTGTACTAATCATAATACCCCTCAATCCCCATCTCCCTCCTTCCCCACCTACCCTTCCCACTCCTTTCCCTTTGGTAACCACTAGTTACTTCTTGGAGTCTCTGAGTCTGCTGCTGTTTTGTTCCTTCACTTTTGCTTCGTTGTTATACTCCACAAATGAGGGAAATCATTTGGTACTTGTCTTTCTCTACCTGGTTTATTTCACTGAGCATAACACCCTCTAGCTCCATCCATGTTGTTGCAAATGGTAGGATTTGTTCTCTTTTTGTGGCTGAATAATATTCCATTGTGTATATGCACCACATCTTCTTTATCCATTCAGCTACTGATGGACACTTAGGTTGCTTCCATATCTTGGCTATTGTAAATAGTGCTGTGATAAACATACGGGTGCATATGTCTTTTTGAATCTGAGAACTTATTTTCTTTGGGAAAATTCCTAGGAGTGGAATTCCTGGGTCAAATGGTATTCCTATTTTTAGTTTTTTCCATATTGTTTCCACAAAGGTTGAACTAATTTACATTTCCACGAGCAGTGTAGGAGGGTTCCCCTTTCTCCACATCCTTGCCAGCATTTGTTGTTCCTAGTCTTTTTGATGTTGGCCATCCTAACAGGTGTGAGGTGATATCTCATTGTGGTTTTAATTTGAATTTCCCTGATAATTAGCGATGTGGAGCATCTTTTCATTTGCCTATTGGCCATCTGCATTTGTTCATTGGAGAACTGTCCTTTCATATCCTCTGCCCACTTTTTAATAGGGTTATTTACTTTTTGGGTGTTGAGGCATATGAGTTCTTTATATATTTTGGATGTTAACCCCTTTTTGGATATGTCATTTACAAATATATTCTCCCACACTGTAGGATGCCTTTCTGTTCTACTGATGGTGTCCTTTGCTATATTTTAGTTTGATATAGTCCCATGAGTTCATTTTTGCTTCTGTTTCCCTTGCCCATGGAGATATGTTCATGAAGAAGTTGTTCATGTTTATATTTAAGAGAGTTTTGCCTATGTTTTCTTCTAAGAGTTTTATGGTTTCATGACTTACATTCAGGTTTTTGATCCATTTCAAGCTTACTTTTGTGTATGGAGTTAGACAATAATCTATTTTCATTCTCTTACATGTAGCTGTCCAGTTTTGCCAACACCAGTTGTTGAACAGGCTGTCATTTCCCCATTCTATATCCACGGCTCCTTTTTCATATATTAACTGACCATATATGCTTGGCTTTGTATCTGGGCTCACTATTCTGTTCCTTTCATCTATGGGTCTGTTCTTGTGCCAGTGCCAGTACCAAATTGTCTTGATTACTATGGCTTTGCAGTAGAGCTTGAAGTCGGGGAGTGTAATCCACCCCCCACCCCCCCCGGCTTTATTCTTCCTTCTCAGGATTCCTTTGGCTATTTGGGGTCTTTTGTGGCTCCATATGAATTTTAGAACTATTTGCTCTAGTTGGTTGAAGAATGCCACTGGTATTTTGACTGGGATTGCACTGAATATGTAAATTGCTTTAGGCAGGGTGGCCATTTTGACAATATTAATTCTTCCTATCTATAACACAGGATATATTTCCATTTATTGGTATCTTCTTTAATTTTTCTCATGACCATTTTATAGTTTTCAGGGTATAGGTCTTTTGCTTCCTTGGTTAGGTTTATTCCTGGGTATTTTATTCTTCCTGATGCAATTGTGAATGGAATTGTTTTCCTGATTTCTCTTCCTGCTAGTTCATCATTAGTATATAGGAATGCAACAAATATTAATTTTGTATTCTGAAACTTTGCTGAATTCAGTTATTAGTTCTAGTAGTTTTGGAGTGGATTCTTTAGGGTTTTTCATGTACAATATCATGTCATCTGCAAACAGTACAGTTTGACTTCTTCCTTACCAATCTGGATGACTTTTATTTCTTTGCATCGTCTGAAAGCCATGGTTAGGACATGCAGAACTATGTTGAATAGAAGTGGGGATAATGGGCATCCTTGTCTTGTTCCTGCTCTTAAGGAAAAGCTTCCAGCTTCTCGCTGTTAAGCACGATGTTGGCTCTGGGTTTGTCATATAGGGCCTTTGTTATGTTGAGGTACTTGCCCTCTGTACCCATTGTGGGAGTTTTTATCATGAATGGATGTTGAATTTTGTCGAATAGTTTTTTAGCATCTATGGAGATGATCATGTGGTTTTTGTCCTTCTTTTTGTTGATGTGGTGGATGATGTTAATGGATTTTCTAATGTTGTGCCATCCTTGCATCTCTAGAATAAATCCTACTTGATCATGATGGATGACCTTTTTGATGTATTTTTGAATTCAGTTTGCTAATATTTTGTTGACTATTATTGCATGTATGTTCATCATAGATATTGGTCTGTAATTTTCTTTTTTGGGGTTTCTTTGCCTGGTTTTGGAATTAGAGTGATGCTGGCCTCATATAATGAGTTTGAAAGTTTTCCCTCTTTTTCTACTCTTTGGAAAACTTTAAGGAGGAAGGGTATTAGGTTTTCACTGAATGTTTGATAAAATTCAGCAGTGAAGCCATCTAGTTCAGGGATTTTGTTCTTAGGTAGTTTTTTGATTACCAGTTCAATTTTATGCTTGGTAAATGGTCTGTTCATATTTTCTGTTTCTTTATGGGTCAGCCTTGGAAGGTTGTATTTTGCATTTTTCTAGAAAGCTGTCCATTTCTTCTAGGTTATCCAGTTTTTCGGCATATAATTTTTCATAGTATTCTCTAATAATTCTTTGTATTTATGTGGTGTCCGTAGTATTTTCCCTGTCTCATTTCTGATTCTCTTTATGTGTGGAGACTCTCTTTTTCTTTTGATAAGTCTGGCTAGGGGTTTATCTATTTTGTTTATTTTCTCGAAGAACCAGCTCTTACTGTCATTGATTCTTTCTATTGTTTTATTCTTCTCAATTTTATTTATTTATGCTCTAGTCTTTATTATGACCCCCCTTCTACTGACTTTGGGCCTCATTTGTTCTTCTTTTTCTAGTTTCTTTAATTGTGAATTTAGACTACTCATATGGGATTGTTCTTCTTTCCTGTGGTAGGCCTGTAGTGCAGTATACTTTCCTCTTAGCACAGCCTTGGCTGTGTCCCACTGATTTTGTGGTGTTGAATTATTGTTGTCATTTGTCTCCATATATTGCTTGATCTCTGTTTTTGTTTGGTCATTGATGCACTGGTTATTTAGGAGCATGTTGTGAAGCCTCCATGTGTTTGTGGAATTTTTCATTTTCTTTGCATAACTTATTTCTAGTTTCATACCTTTGTGGTCTGAGAAAATGGTTGGTACAATTTCAGTCTTTTTGAATTTAGCAAGCCTGTCTTTGTGGCCTAGTATATGATCTATTCTTCAAAATCTTCCATGTGCACTTGAAAAGAATGTGTATTCTGCTGCTTTTGGGTGTAGAGTTTTGTGGATGTCTGTTAGGTCCATCTGTTCTAATGTATTGTTCAGTGCCTCTGTGTCCTTACTTATTTTCTGTCTGTTTGATATGTCCTTCAGAGTGAGTGGAGTGTTGAAGTCTCCTAGAATGAATGCATTGCATTCTGTTTCCCCTTTTAATTCTGTTAGGATTTGTTTCACATATGTAGGTGCTCCTGTATTGGGTGCATAGATATTTATAATGGTTATATCTTCTTGTTGGATTGACCCTTTTCTCATTATGTAATGTCCTTCTTGGTCTCTTGTTATTTTCTTTGTTTTGAAGTCTATTTTGTCTGATACAAGTACTGCAACTCCTGTTTTTTTCTCCTATTAGTTGCATGAAATATCTTTTTCCATCCCTTCACTTTTAGTCTGTGTATGTCTTTGGGCTTAAAGTGAGTCTCTTGTAGGCAGCATGTAGATGGGTCTTGTTTTTTAATCCATTCAGTGACTCTATGTCTTTTGATTGGTGCATTCAGACCATTTACATTTAGGGTGGTTATCGATAGGTATATACTGATTGCCATTGCAGGCTTTTAATTCGTTGTTACCATAGGTTCAAGGTTAACTTCCTTACTATCTAAGAGTCTAACTTAACTCACTTAGTACACTATTACAAACACAATCTAAAGGTTTTTTCCTCCTACTTTTCTTCTTCCCCATTATTTACATATTAGGTATCATATTCTGTGGCTGTTTTTAATATTCTGTCCTTATTCTTGATCTTTGCCATTTTAATTCATATATGTCTTGGTGTTGTCTTCCTTGGGTCCCTTGTGTTGGGAGATCTGTGTACCTCCATGGTCTGAGAGACTATCTCCTTCCCCAGATTGGGAAGTTTTCAGCAATTACCTCCTCAAAGAAACTTTCTATCCCTTTTTCTGTCTCTTCTTCTGGCACCCCTATAATGCAAATATTGTTCCATTTGGTCACACAGTTCTCTCAATATTCTTTCATTCCTAGAGGTCCTTTTTTCTCTGTGCCTCAGCTTCTTTGTATTCCTGTTCTCTAATTTATTTTTCATTTACTGTTTCCTCTACTTCATCTAGTCTGCTTTTAAATCCCTCCATTGTATGTTTCATTTTAGATACTGTATTCTTGAATGCTTGTATCTCTTTCGTGAATTCATCCCTTAGTTCTTGAATATTTTTCTGTAGCTCCATGAGCATGTTTATGATTTTTATTTTGAAATCTCTTTCAGGAAGATTGATGAGCTGTTTCACTTGGCCCTCTTTCTGGTGTTTGTGGGATTTTCGTTTGAGCCAGGTTCCTTTGACATTTCATATTTGTAGGTGGCGTCCTCTAGTGCCCAGAAGCTCTACTTCCTGAGGTTGCTCAGCCCTTGGATTGATGTCAGGGGTCGCAGGGGATTGGCACTGGTGCCTGTTGGGAAGAAAGACATCTTTCCTGCTTCCCGGTTGTAGTGCCTGTCTCCACTGCCAGTGCCAGTGGGCTGAGCATGCAGAGAGAATCCTCTCTGCTTTGCACTTGTAGCTGCCATAGGTGGGGCTGCCCTTTGGCTGGCCTGGCACATGGTGGGGGCAGGTAGTTTGTGAGCCGGTGGTGGCCAGAGAAAGGTTCAGCAGGCTGCTTATCACATTCGGAGCTGTGTAGCCACCCAGGGGGATATAGCGCCTGAAGCTCCTAAATGTTCCCAACCTGCTGGGGGAGTGTACCTGGACAATTTTTTCCACCTGTACTTTCTCCTGAGCAGCAACCTCTGTGAAATCCTTGGCCCTTAGGAGCCCTTTCACTATTAGAAAGTCTCTTAGACTGCCCACCTTTCTTTTGTCCCAGAGTGGCTGGATGTGGATCCCTGTTTTCCACAGGTGGCTGGAATCTCAGTCTCTCCAAGTATTCTGCCTGTCTTAGCTGTCCAACCCCACTAATCTCCAGAGCACCATGTAATGTAGGTTCATGCTCCCAGAGATCTCCAGGGCTGGGTGTTCAGCAGTCATAGGTCTCCACCCCTTCCCTGCTCCGTTTGTCTTCCTCCCTCCAGTGAGCTGGGGTGGAGGAAGGGCTTGGGTCCCTCTGGATCACGGCTTTGGTACTTACCCTTTTCCTTGAGGTCTGCTGGTTTCCCCAGGTGTAGGCAGTCTGCCACAACCTTCTTTCCTGTTGCTCTTGTGGGATTTTGATTTGAACCCATTCCTTTGACGTTTCATATTTGTAGGTGGCACCCTCTAGTGCCCAGAATCACCCCAGGGTATCATTTCTGCATGACTCTTGGCTAGGGTTGTGAGATTTAGCAAATGAAAATACAACATTCCCACTTAAATTTGAACTTCAGATTACCAACAAATAAGCATGTTCCAACTGAAATTCAAATTTGTCTGGGCATCCCACATTTTATCTGACAACCCTACCCCAGCTTCTCAGCTCCTCCTAGAGTTCCTGTGAGTTACTTCTCTTTCACAATCTAAAGGTTTTCCTACTTCAAATAGCTGTGGTGGAGCCTGCTGAAGGCCAATAAAATCCTTTAACACTATGACTCTGTCAGTGTGGGAAATGAATGAAAGATCTAGAAGGCTGTTTTCCAGAAAAAAAAAAAAATGGAAGAGAATACAACTTCTTGCATAAGAGAAGAACAGTGCAATGTGCTTAATATGCCATGTTTTTTCCAGAGAATTTCACTTGGGGTGTGACTATGAAACAAATCATAATGCCTGCTTGCGTCATACTTATATAACATGCGCGAGCTCCACACACTTGGGAGTTTGCAACTGCTGGAATAGTTCTGCTCCTCTACTTTACAGATGAGTAATTAAGAGATTCACAGAAGTTTTGTGCCTTCTCTAGAGTCACAAAGCAAAGCTGTGGTGAGAACACAGGTCTCCAGTTTCACAGACGATACTCCCACTATTCCAAATTCCTAGCCCAGAAAACCCTAGTTGTCAGCATAGTCCATGCTAAAGTGTAAGATCATAAAATGGCAGGAATCACATCTAATTAACAACTGTGTCCCTATAAATGGTGGCACAGAGCTTGAAACCTAACTCTACTGGAAAAGTAGTCAGGCCTTTAAATAAACAATCCACTATTTACGTATTAATATATCGAGGTACATTAAATTATTGCAAGCCCAAAGTTGACCTCTGAGTGAATGAAAGGACATAATGAGGCAGGTGGAGGGAAAGGTGGTGATTTCCTTCTATCAGGATTCTTAGGGCTTTTCTGGTGCAATCCCCTAGTCAATGCAAGAATTCCCTCTACAACACCCTTAACACAGAACTGTTCCAGCGACAGGGAACTCACATCCTTTTGTTGGGTAATTTTAAGTCTCCCCTAGTGTAATACACACATTCCCCATTCCTCCAGCCTGCTTTAATATCTATATAAGGCAGGTTTGGGCTTCCTCCCCCCACCTTCTCACAGATTTCCCAGAAGCTAGTATTGACCTAGGCAGGCTGCACCTTGCCTGTTCATGCCTCAGTGCCCACACGCAATGTACTTCCCTTCTGATATCCCACAAACCCCAACGACACAGTCACTGTGTGTGGCAGACTTTTACTGAGAGGTTAGCAGTCGTGAGGGTAATTATGGCACAGAATAGGAAGCGATTTCAAACGAAATGCTGTCACTGCTCGAAGGAATTCCCAGTACTCCATGGCTCAGCAAATCTCTCACTCAGCATGTCCCTCTGGGGGCTGGACCCTTTGCCAGACCCCCCAGACCTCCTCACCTCTCTCCCTTCTTCCCATATCTCCCCAGAAATGTGGAAATCCCTCCCATTTTATTAGACAGGAAAATAGAGCTTTTATTATTATTTTTGTTTTAGAGCTTTTTTTTTTTATATCTTCTTTCTGACTACACCAGAGACAGCTCACCTTTCATACTCAAAGAGGCTCATCAGGGTTATTTCTCTAAACAGAAATCCTCTAAAATGAGTTATCTTATTCCCATCACATGTGAAAGTCATTACAATCAATGGTTTTAATTTTCTTTTTCTGAGTTCAAATCATTTTCTTTGTAACTTGTTCCCACTAGTCCTTTTGACCTCCAGATCTACAGAGGTCACAGCGTTTTTTCGCCATTGTAAGTCAGCGTTTTATGTCTTCTCTATATCTTTCCACCAGGTCAAATTTTCCAATATTTGCAATTTTTCATTTTACAAAGTTCCCAAATTCTTCACCACCTTGCTTATTCTTTGAGCACCGTTCCTCTAAGAATTGAACAGAATTGAACAGAATCGATCCACCAGTGGGCATAAATAGGACTATCTCCTCTCTCCATCCAAACAATGAGGTTGGAGATTGCACGACTTTTTACAATAAATGCACATTGTTGACCCATAGTGAACACACACCTAAAATCTCTGTCTTTTTTGTATGAACTCTCTCAATCTGTATTTCTAACAATTGTTTCTAACTGCACATATTTCATTTATCCTCCCAAAAACTTCTTTTTAGTCTGGATTTGTGACCATAGTTTGTTGAGGTTTTCTTTAAATCTTGATTTGATGCAATTTTCCAACATACGAATTGTGCATTTCAGCTCGGTGTCATCGCCCAATCTTACCTGAGTACGTTTTCCAGTGAGCTGTCTGTCAGGAATTGCCACACAATCCTCCTATTAAAGTGATGTGCAGCAAGTCAGGGCTAACCTAGAGGAAACCTGGGTTCTAATCCCAATTTTGTCCTTCTTTCTGTGACCTTGAGCACAATGTCTTTGAGCCTTCGTCTCACCCCCTATAATATGTGCACAACTGGGTAGGGTTGGTGTGAAGGTCAGTGGTGAAAGTACATAAAGACATACACCTGACTTCAGCTTAACATTTTTTTTTACTTCGTTTTGTTTTCTCCTTCCTTCAATGTATGCCTTTCTTATTCCCAGCCAGAATTGATATTGGCAGAATCCTCCGAACCACCTTTCTGACTGGAATTGGTTTGGCCACATCCCTCTTTATCATTTATATCTGTTTTAACTAGGTTTCTTGTTTAAAATTGCACTTTAATGTTCAAAACTCAGATATTAGCAATAACCTGTGAGGAATGTTCATACTCAAGAAGGTGAGGGGCAAGATTTCACACTTTCCTGCTGGTATGTTTGTTCAATCACTGGACTCTGATGATTCTAGTGAGAATTAGTAGGTAAGTTACTAGATAAGTAACTAGAGAAACAGGAATAGAACACTGTGGAGTAACCTTTATTTTCAACCTCATTCATACTGAAGAATTAATCAACTTCTTGGAATCTAAACCTCTGTTGCCACCTAGTGTTGACAATTTCTCAGCTTTAAAGATAAAATGTTCAGGAAGCTCCTTGGCTCCAAGAATTACACCTTCTCCTCTAGCCATCTTTATCTCCAGATTTCCAGCTCTATGAAAGCCTTTTGGGAGGAAAACAAGACAGAATAATATTGTCTATTTGCATTGCACAAATGTTCAAATTCTGTTATATCAAATGTGCCCAAAATGTTTACAGAAGGAAGAGAGTTTGATTCCTGTAAGATACAGACTGGCCCAAGCCTTTCGAAGCCAGCAAGCCCATTAGTTACTGGGATATTTTCCAATGGCAGAGAATCCCCACTGATATTGGACACCAATGTTGATCTTCTGTCTTTTTTCCATAGCTGGTTTCCATTAGGGCAAGAAAAAAAAACACATAGAGATGGTATTGAGGGGTGCTCTCTCATCAATGATTTTAAATTAAGAAAGCAGAAGAAAGGGCCTGGCCCCAGGCCCCAACAGATCTACTTCTGGTTTGGGCACAAAAGTGAGCAGGTGATGAGCAGTGTTGGCTGTGACAACTTCTTCTAGTTTGCCCTTCATTCTTGAAGGATAATTTTGCTGGGTATATAATTCTGGGTTGACAGTTCTCTTCTTTCAACTCTTGAAAAATGCCCACTGTTTTTCAAGCTTCCATAGTTTCAAATGAGAAATTTGTTGCCATTTGAATTGGTGTCCCCCTATTCCCCAGAGCATGTGTGGTTTCTTTCTGGTGCTTTCAAGATTTTTCCTTTGTCTTTAGTTTTCAGAAGTTTGACTATCATGTGTCTTGATATGGATTTCTTTGGGTTTACCTTATTTGGATAAAATAATAAATTTAAACTTAAAATCAATCAATCTCAACTAGCTGAATCAGTAGATTTATGCTCTTCACTACATTTGGGGAATTTCTGGCCACTATTTGAATACTATTTTCACTCCCTCTCCTTTCCATCCCCTTTTGGGACTCTGATTGTATCAATATGTGTATATTCTGTTATTGTCCCTAAGGCTCTGATCCCTTTTTTCTCCCCAGTCAACATTTTCTCTGTTCAGATTGGGCAAATTCATCCTCAACTTCACTGATTCTATTCTCGGTCATTTCCACTCTACTCATGGCTTCACCCAGCAAGTTTTAAAATGTTACTGTATTTTCAGTTCCATAATTCCAGTTGGCTAATTTTTTGTAACTTCTCTTTCTTTGCTGAGATTTTCTATATTTCTTTTCAAGTGAATTTGTAAGTGGTTATGGAAGCTGTTTCATTATGATTGCTTTAAAATCTTTGTCAAATGATTCTATCATTTATTTATCTGTGTTAGCATCCATTGTCTTTTCTCATTCAATTTGCGATCATCCTGGTTGTTGGCATGACAGGTGATTTTGCAATTATCCTGGACATTCAGCTATTATGTTTGGAGGCTCTGGGTCCTATTTAATGTATTTTAGCAAGCAATCACCTTGTTTAGGTTTAACCTTTGTAAATAAGCCTGGCCCAGTTTTGTGGGCTGTGGTTCCAATGACAATTTAACTTTCAGAGCTTTTGTGGTGTTGTCTGGTATGCTTAATTTCTCTGGTGCCACTGGGGCTCCCCTGGTCCCTGCTGGTGCCGCTTGAGAGGGCCAGAGAGGCTTCCTGAGCTGGGCACTTGTTATTTTGCTGTCAGTGCCCCCAACCACTGGGTATCTCAGTGGGGAAGTGCTCTCGGTCACCAGGTGTCTTTCAGTGAGGAAGAGCCTCAGACCCAGAGGGAAGGGAAAGCACCTCCCCGGCTGCTGAGCTAACCTGGGTCTGCCCAGCTGCTTGGTGTCCATGAATGCCCCTCGGTGGGGCTGCCTGGCTCACCTACCATTGGGGGGCCCTCATTCCAGCTGGACTGCCTTCTACTGCTAGGTTGGGGACTGGGAAATGCTGGGTGCAGGTCTCTTTCTTCTTCTGGGTGGGGGTTGTAAAATGTCCTCCCTCTATGTCATGCTTCCAGCCCTGGTGTCCCTCATCAGTTCACCTTTCTTTTTCCACCTTTCAGAGCTCTCTGGTTGTCTCTTGCATTATTTTTAGAGTTAACAGTTGTACTTTGCAGGGAGAAACAAGCCTACCCCCCATCCTGTCCAGACCACCAGTCCTGACACACTACTTTATCTGTTTCTCTATTTCCCAGGGTAGTGCTGCTATAAATGGAAATTTCTTTCACTTTACACCTATTACTGGAGGGATGTTGTAAGGCATTTTCAAGTGAGGAAGGCTAACTGCAGTGTAAAGCATATGATATAACCACATTTTTTCTAGAAAAAATTCCTTCTAATGATGGTTTGCACATTTGTATGAGAAAAAAGTGTTTACAGATAAACACAGGCTGTTGACACTGGTTGCTGGGGAGATCAGAGCCTTAGGGACAATAACAGAATATACACATATTGATACAATCAGAGTCCCAAAAGGGGATGGAAAGGAGAGGGAGTGAAAATAGTATTCAAACAAATAGTGGCCAGAAATTCCCCAAATGTAGTGAAGAGCATAAATCTACTGATTCAGCTAGTTGAGATTGATTGATTTTAAGTTTAAATTTATTATTTTATCCAAATAAGGTAAACCCAAACATTGTATCTGTTTCCATGTATTGTTCCACTGATTGCAGTGAAAACCTTTTTTGTTTTTGAAGAATTTCACAAAATAATTTTCAAAAGTCAATTTTGCAAACTGGAAACAACCCAAATGTCCTTCAACAGGTGAATGGATAAACACCCTGTGGTCCATCCACCCCATGAAATAGGCTTGGCAATAAAAAGGGACAAGCTATTGATAGACACAACAACTGGGCTGAATCTGGAGGGAATCACAATAACTGAAAAATCCAACCTCAAAAAGTTATACACTATATGATCCATTTACAGAACATTCTTGAAATGACACAATCATAGTGCTGGAAAACAGATCAATAGTTGACAGGAGCTCAGGGAGGTGGTGTGGGGGGTAGGGGAGATGACTGGGTACAGCAGGGCAACACAAGGAATCTCTGTCCTGCATCTTGACTGTGGTGGGAGTGGATACACATGATATAACTGCAAAGAACACACACACACACACACACACACACACACACGTGTGTGTGTATGCAAAACGAGTGAATAAGGTTGACGGATAGAACCAAAGTCAGTTTCCTGGTTGTGGTATTTACTACAAGTACGACAAGACGTTACAACAGGGAGAAACTATTATTTCTTACAACTAACTGCATGTGAATCTACAATGACCTAAAAATAAAAAGCTTAAAAGAACAAATCCCGGCACAGGAAGACAGTGGAGCAGTGAAGTATAAGCTAACCGTGCTTTTTCTTAACTACAGCTGCTCTCACCCTGGAAGCAGCTCTGAGGCCTGAAGAGATGGTTTTCATCTCTTTTTGTCTTTATGTCTGTCTTCCCACTGTCGCCACTTGAATAAAGGCACAGAAATGGACTCCTAACCAGTGTCCTTTTCCAGTCTCTCCACCTCTAGTCTGCCATGGTCAAGTTAAAACCTGACCTGTCACTTCCCATTTAATGCTCTTCAACGGCTCTCCGCTGCCTACAGTAGTTATTTCTGAAGTGACCTCCTCAAACCCGTGGTGTTCCCAATTGATCTGTGATAGTCAAGCCTTCCAGGGGAAAAAGGAAAAATAATTTGGTGTATTATTTTTTCTCAAGCTTAACACATAATATTAACTATGATTTTAATAATGATCTCTTCTTAACTAGCATGTTCTTAATCATATCCTCGAAGATAGCACATGCACATATAAACACTTCCAGTCATTTCATCTTATGTATCAAATGAGTATGTTGTTTATTAATTTGCATTTTCATTATTACTAGTGTATAGCATGTCTCCGGTCTACAAAAATGGATTGATGAGTCAGAAAGGCTCACTGAAAATAGAAAGTGATAAAAGTAGCAACCAGTGGCTAGAATACGTTGTAGATGTAAACAAGGAACTGGACTTCAGAGAAAACATAGAATAAGACTCCATGCATTGGGACAGTCGAATCTTTAAGTGTAACCTTGTGGAGTGTGTAACTGAATTATTTCTGGAAGGCTTGACTATCACAGACCAATTGGGAACGCTGGCATCTGACCTCAGATCAGTGCCCCAGACTAAATCTGCTCTCACCACACAGGATCTAGGTTTTCCTTATTCTGTGGCATTCTGAATTTACATTGTGATCCATTATACACGTGCGGGAGTGTGTGCACATACACTCCATAAACAAGTTACACAAAACAGTATTTACCCTAACAACATATGGTCCGTGTGATCCTTCTCTTCTGCTCTATTTCACTTTTTTTAATGCTGGTTTTTATCCACTAACTTGGTTTCACAATCCATTAATGGGTCCTGACCTGTAGTTTAAAACATAGTGATGTCTAACACATTTTGAGACATGCAGTTTTATTTCTTAATCACTTGGAATTATAAAATTCTAAGAAACAATGATTTCAGTAGAAGTATCAGAAAGATTTATCTGGCACATACAAAATGTGAAGAGTTGAAAAGCGTTCTGAAGGACTGGTGGACATCTGAGTCATGCCACTTGGAACACAGATAAGCACAGGGTGGAGTCTGCGAGGGGGCCCGCGTGAGCAGGGAAAGGAACTTACCGGAACTCAGCCATCCTGCCCAGGGGCAACAGGACACTTCAATGTCAATGCTGTGAGGCCGCCTCATTTTCCTTCTGCTAAATGAAATGACTAAAAGACTCTCTGGCTGGGAAACTTTAAATGTCAAGTTCTATTTTTTCCTGTCTGTCAGATGACAAACTTAAATGGGCATTTCCTTTGAAAATTTGATCACCACTTTTGGTCCTATTCTGAATATTAACTTTAGTCAGAAATAGGGTAAAAAACAACTTAAACATTCAACTTCCTCTTCTTTTTTTTACCCCAATTACCTGAATTTTATTAGCCAAAGAAGAGCAGCTTGAAGAGAAATAACAGACAAAAAAGACATCTTCAGAATCCTTAAGTACATCATATATTTTTGATTTAAGGGTATTTTCATTAAATGTACCAACTTAAGCCACAGCCCGCTTGTCGACTAAAATAATGTCCGTGATCCTTTGGCTCAGGAGACAGTCCTCTGCATCTGACCTCAGTCTCTGTGATGGCATCAGAAAGGATGCTTTTCAGTGGTTCAAGGTCAACATTAACATCTTAAAGGTAAACAGGGCTGGGAGGCAGGTGTTTTGTTTTTCTTCAAGAGAACACCCACCTGGCAACGTGGCTCTGCACATCTGCCCTCCTCCTCCTCCAGGGACGTCATGTCACCAACTGCTGAATGGAAGGGAGCAAAGGCCCACGAACAGCGGGTGCAATGGCAATCTTTGGTGGACACACCGCAGGCTGGCTGTAGACAGGTCCTGGAGCCCATCCCCTGGCAGACAGCTTGTCACCCAGCATTTATGGGTCCTCTGGAATTTCCAACACCCCCGCGGTCCACAAATTCAGAAAGTGCTTTCAAGCAGGCAGTGGCACCCACACCCAGTGGGACACACCTCCTGGGTCCGAAACCACTCCATCATGTGGCTGGTGTGGCCGCCATGCCCGCAGGTCAGGCAGAAATTGGATGATCCTCGCACTGCCACATGGCAGACGGCGCACTGAAAGGTGAAGGCTTTGCAGACGGCGCACTGGGTGCCACGCACCTCGCTCCGGCAGTGGCTGCAGTACACGCCGAACTCTGGAAATGATGGGGAATGGCCAAACAAGACACACGAGGTTTAGTTCTGCAAAGGCACCTGGGCATTGCGAGGTGGGCAAGTCGTACTCACCTTGGGATTCTAGAGGAGTTTATCACACCTATTAATGATTTTCAATAACAACGAAAATAACTCAGCAGAGGCCCTGCTCTAGTCCTGGTGAGTCTCATGAAGGGAAGCTGCTGTCACTGCAGTGGCCACGAAGAGGGCGCAGTGGGTGCCTGGCTCTTGAGGCCCCGGGTGAAAGCCCCAGTGGGTGTCTGCCTCTTGCACCAACAGCTGTGGGACCTGACACCCGGAAGGTGGCTCACTGAGAGAATGCAAAGAGCTGCCTGGTCTTATGATCTCTTCCCTACGTGCCCGCTGACGCCCAGGAGCATCAGGGGAGTGGGTCAGGACCCGGCGCTGCTGCACCTGGCTCCCAGCCTCCGGGAAGAGGGCCGCCATCCGCACTCACTAGTCTGCCTCAGTCCCACCAGAGGCCACGTGGCCCAGGTGACCGCCAGCTCCCCACCTAATTTCTGCTGCCTTGCAGGCCTCTCAAGGGAAGGTTGTTTCTGACCTGTCCTGAGGACCGCAGGGGCAGGAGGGCGGGCACTGTGCCTGTATCTGCCTCCAGACCCTTCCCTTTCCTCTAGAGGCTAACGCCATCTGGCTTCATTCTCCTTTCCTCTTTTTCTCTGCCTTCATCTCATTCACCAAATACTTCTGTTCTCAGGTCTCGATCCTCTACTCCAATTCTTGGCACAGCCCGTGGTGCCTTCCAAATTCACACCACCAGCCTCTGCACACCTGCCTCCCAGCTCCCTATCCTCTCACCTCTAACTTACCACCTTTTTATTATTAAAATTATAAAAATGTCACTGTTATTCTGCCCATCAGCCCCTTTCTGGTGGTAATTCCCCCTTGGTCAACCTGACACATGGACCAAATGCATGACCACTATTTTGCAAATACCTCAACCCCTGGGCCTGGTGTCAGCTGGCAAAGACCTTAGCCCAGGATGAACCCGTCACTTGCTTAACCCATGTCTGTCCCCAGCATCTGACTCTTTCTCCTCCCCTCCCATGATGGCTACTATATACCCCTTCCCACATGCCCTGCTCCCCCTTCTGTCACTTCCCTGAGGAAATAGAAGGCTTGGAGCAGGCCTGCTCATCTCTGCACCATCCCATCTTCAAACCCCCCCAGGTCTGCTCTTCTGATTTCCCCTCTTACAACAGAGAAGGGTCCTTTCTTCTACCAGAGCCAGTTCTTCTGCTTCATAACAACTGGTAGTCATAAAAATGGACTAATAAAGACTTTTTAAATACATGGTAACTAAGGAAAACATTTTCTGCCAGTCCTAGTTAAGGCAAATGCTGAGACAAAGTAGACTGGTTTGATCATTTTGGTTTAAAAACAGCTGTCTTCTCTAAGCATAACTTTTTATATTATATGAGACTTTGGTTTATGTTCTCATGAAAAGCCTAATTCATTTAAATTTCTTAAATTTACTGGTTTTATTGGTTCAATGAGATTCAACATTTAAAATGATCAAAAGGCAAAAATTGTATGTTAAGTAAACTGAATTACAACATGTCTTTTAAAACACATTGTTCTTTGACACTTGAGATAACTGTAAATGTAAGCATAATTATTCTCTGTATCTATCTAGGAAAATTATTAAGATGTCATCTCTGAAAAACTCAATATGTCATTAGTAATTGTGTTTCTCTACAGTGTATCAGTGTAAACATAATTTCTAAAATCCTTATTAACTTTAGGACCTTGAATTAATATTTCATTTTGTTAACTGATGAACAATCTTTGGGGAGATGGACAATTTCTAAGTGGATAAAAATTCACAAAGACAACAAGTCACTAAGCACGATTTTAATATTTCTCTCTTGCTTCTTAACTGTTCTGCATAATGGAATGTCCATTAGTTAACAGTTGAGAAGGACACGCAGACACAGTTGGGCCACAATGGTGTACATGCTAACTTTCGCCACTTTGGGAGATACAAAGGGGTGTGGACTGTGTTCAAAATCACAAAGCTGTCAAGATACCTTATACGAACACTGACAAACTTGGGAATCTCAGGGAAGGAGGCACACAGCTGCAGGTAGCGGCCCTGCAGGTGAAACCTGGTACAGGCAAAGTGGATCATTCTTGTTCCTAACAAACTAATAAGGACAATAAAAATACTTCTGGCAAATAAATGATCAAATGATGATTCCCAAATCCTCCAGGTGGAAGCGAACTCCAAAGGTTTAGTGTCATATGGCTCTAGTCTGTTAACCACACAGAGGAGCTGTGTGTATTAACATCACCTATTCACAAATGTAAATAAAATAAGCCAAATAAAAAAAACACTCAATTAATAAACTTGTTAATAAGGTGTATGCAATTACTTGACCCTTTGCTCTGAAGCAGAAAATTGCTGAACAAAATTTAGGTGAGCCGATGCGCACTTCTGGGGTGGGGCTTGGAGGGCGGGGCTGATGAGGCAAAGTGATTACCTGGCCCTGCCACCTTATGGCCAAGTGCCACATGCCACAACGGAAAACAAACAAAAATCATCTACCATCCGGAGACGTTTTTAAAGAATACTGTGTCTACCACTATTTCCTCAAAATAAATGAAGGCTTGAGCCCCTTCTACAAATCTACAAATCTAACCCCCTAAATAAAGACAATTTTATCTCTCAAATTCATTCCTGATACAGGATGACCTTTACAGGCATGAAAAGCCTGAGAGGAAAACGCTGGTTTCTCACCAAGGAGACCACTATAGCCTCGGAGAACATAAATCAAAGTCTCATATAATATAAAAAGTTATGCTTAGAGAAGACAGCTGTTTTTAAACCAAAATGATCAAACCAGTCTACACATACACCGAGGAGACCACTGTAGCCTTGGCAACCTTGTCCTATTTTTTTTTCAATACCCGCTGTTGCCTGTTCTTGGGCAGGCCAAGTCTTCCAAAATAAAGCCTTTATAAATGAAAACACTTCCTGTTTTTGTCTGTGAGTCTACCTTTCACACTCCCTCGCCCTTTCGGACATCTTGTATATCGTTTGTAATGGTATTAGGATATATAATTCACTCTTGAGAATTACTTATGTTGTCATGAGTTTATTTCTCTGACTGGATTATAGACTTAACACAAACATCTTCAAACCACACCTTCTATTTCTTTGTACGGCCAACAGAACCTGGCAAGCTGCATTATACCAGCAGAAGTCGGTAAGAGTTTAGATTGATAAGACTGATGGATTGATACATCAGGTACCTACCTCTGTGATTCATTATTTTCCCTGAAACTATTTTAAAAGACAAATTGCTCCAGGCCATCATGAATCTCTCCCTGAAATACTTCCATGTGTTTAGATGCCCTGAAAACTATATTGCCCAAATAGCATTTTGTGTCTTTGCCTTTCTTCAAGTACACACACCAAAATAATCCATATTAAAATAATTTGTTATTCAGTATCTCAATGTATTACTTTTTTTCAGATTGAAACTATATATATACAGATCAAAGGGTCAAGTAATTGCATACACCTTATTAACAAAACCTGCATTCCCATCCATCCCCTCATGCCCAACACTCCTCAGAGGAAATATGTCCAACTCATTTAACTATTTTTAAAAATTTTCTTCCCTCTCTATAACAACATGTTTATAAATATATTTCTTAATTTTCACAAGTAAGCATCAGCTATTGATTTCCCACAGTGGACGACCCTTCACGCCTCAATCCCCCAACCACGCACATCCACACCTGTCCCCAGTCACACACATACCTGTCCTGCGCCTTCCCCACACTGTTCCGTTATTCTTTGGTTGGATCAGTATTGTTACTACACTATTTGTCTAGGTAAACATTATTCCAGCCAAGCCATGTACTATGGCGACTTTTCCTTTCTTGCCCATTTTGTTTTCCTAGAGTTAGTAGCTATCTTACTTTCTCCATTTGCTTAGTTTGCTATTTACTTATCCATAATTCACCTCCAAACGCTCGCTCAAATAACTGAATCTTCTATAAATACACTGAATGCTGAGAAACACTAGGTATTTTCTCAATTTTCTCTTCCTGCAGACAACGCTCCTGAAGCTATGGCCTGGACCGGTCTGTCTCCAGGTCTGCCTCGTAGATGTCCACCTCCATTCTGACTCCCTGGTTTTCTGGACTGAACCTATACTTCCTCCTCAGATAGGCTGAAGGTTTACTTTCACACTTGGTTGATAATTTGGGTGCAGAAGTCTAGGTTAGAAACCACTTTCTGAGGATGTGAAGGCTCTGCTGCACTGCCAGGAGTTCACTGCTCCTGAGAAGCGTGACACCGTGCATATATACCTCATCCTCTGCATGTGACCCGCTCTCTCCCTCTGGAAGCCCCCAGTCTTCTCTTCATCCCTGGGTCTTCCTTCATTCACCCTGCTAGGTGCGTGGGGGACCCTCGCAATCTGGAAATGTGTTTAGCTTCTCTGGAGCATGAACTTCGGTTGTCTGTTGCAGTACAAGGGTAAAAACTTGCTCTGCAAACCAGGAGTGGGGACCTGTGACCCGCAAACAATACTCCTGTTTCATGCCGCTTTCAGAGGTACTGGACACCACTAACCACCGAGCCGTTTCGGGGCCCCACCGTGTGTGTGAGCTCTTCTGCCCGCCACTTCGAGGCCCAGCTTTCTCAGGCCTGTAAAAACCAGCTCCCACCAGGTCCCAAATTCTATTGCCAACATTACTTCTCTGGCACAGTCATGCCTTTGCAGAAAAGGTCTATCTAGGCACTTTGGAGGGCCTGGGGAAAGAGGAAGCCAAGGTGTGTGCAGTCCACCGTCCTGGGCAGTCTTCTACAGCATCCTTTAAAAGATCCCTTCTCTTAGCTTCTTTTTTATTACAGTCTTGCTTTTCCTCAAAACTCACTGGGATCTCATGTTAAGTCTGCTTCTGGTTCTTGCTTCAAGACTCAAGCTGCACGTGCTTGTTTCTCCCAAGGCCCAGAGTGGGTGGGCTCTCGTACGTGCTCTCCCTGTGTCCCTCCTCCCAGGCCTCAGGCCCAGGGAAAGGCACCCACCTCACAGTTTCAACACCACAATATGCTGAGGAGCCTCGAACTCCTGGCTGTGGCCCCAATCTCCCCTCTGAGCGCTGGCTCACGCTGGCGGCCGACATGACTTCCACAGTCTGGTAACACACATCTCTGACTCGACCAAGCCCAGTGCTCAATTTTCTTTCAGTCTTCGCTCTCTTAGTATATGGCCCCACCTTCTACCCTGCTGCTCAGACTGGAAACCTAGGAGTCATCCAAACTTGGCCTAGTTCTCTCAATCCCACAGCCAATTTTTCTGTAAGTCACATCACACCGAGTCTACCTCTAAAACATACTTTGAACCCACCATCTCTCTCCACCTCCTTTCATGTCACCCTGGATGAGGCTGTCAACTCCCTAACAGTCGTCAGGCCCTGTTCCCACTATTACTCCTGCCCCCCGACAACCCTTTCTTCACAGAGCAGCCAAAGTGATGATACTCTTCACATGGAAAACAGAGCATGTCACCTACTTAATGCCCTTTAAAGCTACCACTGGACTCCGAATAGAACCGAAATTCTTTACCACCACTTGCAAGCCTTTGATTATCCTACAGTCTAATTTATACCACTCCTCTCGCTGCTTTCTGCACGGATGGCTTCTTCTCACTGTTCAGGTTTCAGCTCTTTACAGAGGCCTTCCCAATGTACCTCAACTCATCACCTTAAATTCTGCCTCCCTTCTTTCCCTGCTCCAACATCTTTCTTGTTTGCTCATAAATTTTTATCACAGTTTAGAATTATTTCATTTTTTATCCCCATTAGTCTGTGAGTTTCACAAGGGAAAGGAATGTGCCAGCTCTGTACCTCAGAGGAGCTTGATATATATTAGTTGAATAAATGAATAAAAGTGGATATCAAGTACTATATATAAAACCTCTTCTACCACAATTTGAGTGGCCAAGAGGCACATGAAAAAGTGCTCCACATCACTAGTCGTCAGGGAAATGCAAAACCACAGTGAGATATCACCTCACACCAGTTAGGATGGCCAACATCCAACAAACAAGAAACAACAAATGCTGGCGAGGATGTGGAGAAAGGGGAACCCTCCTATACTGCTGGTGGGAATGTAAATTAGTTCAACCATTGTGGAAAGCAGTATGGAGGCTCCTCAAAAAACTAAAAATAGAAATACTATTTGACCCAATAATTCTACTCCTAGGAATTTACCCTAAGAATGCAGGATCCTAGTTTCAAAAAGACATATGCACCCCTATGTTTATTGCAGCACTATTTACAATAGCCAAGATATGGAAGCAACCTAAGTGCCCATCAGTAGATGAATGGATAAAGAAGATGTGGTACATATACACAATGGAGTATTATTCAGCCATAAAAAGAAAACAAATCCTACCAATTGCAACAACATGGATGGAGCTGGAGAGTATTACACTCAGTGAAATAAGCCAGGCAGAGAAAGACAAGTGCCAAATGATTTCACTCATCTGTGGAGTATAAGAACAAAGCAAAACTGAAAGACCAAAGCAGCAGCAGACTCACAGACTCCAGGAAGAGACTAGCAGTTACCAAAGGGAAGGGGTAGGGGAGGGGCAAGGGGATGAAGGGGCATTATAATTAGCACTCATAATATAGGTGGGCCACAGAGAAGACAAGTAATGACTCTATAGCATCTTACTACACTGGTTGACAGTGATTGCAATGCGGGGGTGAGAACTTGGTAATATGGGTGAATGTTGAAACCACAATGTTGTTCATGTAAACCTTTGTAAGATTGTGTATCAGTAATATTTTAATAAATAAATAAATACATAAATAACAAAAAAAGTCTTCTGCTACAATAGAAATTTTATCTTTTCATGAAATGCAAGGGTTTTCAGAGGCAGAGAATAGACTCAAAATACTTCAGAAATTTCTGCTTATAAATGAGAAGTTTAAACTTCATTCTAAGTCTTATGGGCAAATTAAATAACAGGACATTTCAGATAGTGACAGGAAAAGAAAGAAATTCATATTCTCACCGATCCCTTTGTGAGGGTCTGGAGGACAGGAGACAAACTTGAGCACTTCTGCGCGTTTCTCTCTCAAGCCCCAGCGATAGAGGATCTCTCCGTAGCATTTCTTAAAGTCATCAAATTGCTGGGTATTGGCAGGGTCTAAAAGCCTAAATAAAATTCCAAAGATTTCCTGTCAGTTCCTTTAAGAAAAAACAAGCTTGACTCTAAATGGCACGTACTGTACCTTTCTTAAAGCAAGAGCCCTGATTTGGGAGACTAAGCGTTATAAACCTGCAGCTCCTGCCCGGGCAGGTGGTTACCTCTTATTTTTATCATGCTGGTCCCGTTCTCGCTCACGAGGATCACTGTAGGTCAGACTCCCAAAGCGGATTTCTTCTGGTGAAGACTCTCCCCAGGGTGAAGACAGATGTTCTGTCTCTCTTCCCGCTGAAGAAAATCAAATGGGAAGGGAAGACAGAAATCAGAGAAAGCCTGGAAAATACCTGAAAACTCTCATAATGCAGTGCATCCAATTTATTCCCTGGAAGAAAACTAACCTCAGTTGAATATCCTGAGAAATATAAATTAAACAGAACTCTTTCCTAGCCCTGCCTTTTGGTCCAGATATTTATTATTAAGGTAACCTGACACTAATTAAGTATACACAGAATGATTAAGCAAATCATGGTATGGTGATATAGCAGAGTATTAGGTGGTCATTATTTCTAAAGCCTTTTTAAAAGAGATGACAAAATGCTCATGAGAAAATTAAAATCACACATACAGAATGACCCCCTCTGCCCCCCACCAGCACACGAAGATTACAAGAAAATATTCCAGAAAGTTAATTTCTGGGTGAGGGATTCAATGATTTTCTTCTCTAATACTTTTTGTTTTGCTTCACTGGGCATGTATTGCTTTAATAATCAAGAAAATTAAGATGACCTTTAAAGAGAAAATCTTAAAATCCAGAGAACACTAATATGCTTAGTCATTAAATAGACATTTATGGCCATCGAGACCCAGGCTCAGCCTTCCCTTCTACACTGGAAGAGGTGACATGGGAAGAAGTGGGTAAGAGGAAGTGGCAGGTGATCATTCAAAGGGAGGAGAGAGGGTTAGGGTTACGTTTATGGGGTGAACACTAACACATCCCACTGCCAGTTTCTCAAGGTTACAAGAAGAAAAGCAACCCAGCAAGGCACAAAGACGTACCGGCAACTGGCCTGTTCAAATACGGAAGTCCAGGCCTTGCTGACTATAGTATCCCCGGTATATTAAATTTAAAGAGAAATGAGGACAAGGAAAATATGGCACATATTCATCCACTAACCATTACATATTAACAACTCACACACAGCTCTGAGAGCTCCATACCTACCTATGTTCCAGCCTCCAGTGTTGAGCCCTGGGTCTGACATGCTTGAGCAGGAGCCAGAGGAAGTGAAACTTGGCTGCAGAGCAACAGGAGAAGCATCAGAGTACCGCTCCCCACGCAGGGTGGCCTGCGGGAAAAGTCAGAGACAAACCAGCAAACCACAAGCTTACGTATCGACTGTGGGACACAACAAGATTGGAGCAACGGCTGGGAAAAGGTCCCAGGGGTCCGAAGGGGTTTGGTATCCCCTGAGGCCGAGACTGGGCTTCAAACACGCTGCAGAGCATAGCCAGTGTCTGGACATCCCGGAGTTGGCAGTAATGGGCCAACCTGGAGAAGATGATGAGAGAGGGGAAGACAGTCAAGAGAAAGGAATGAGGAAAGGTGACCCTCACAACTGGGGCGGGTTGTGCCAGAGACAGGAAGGAGGGTTATTTATTTATTTATTTATTAAGGTATTATTGATATACACTCTTATGAAGGTTTCACATGAAAACAATGTGGTTACTACATTCACCCATATTATCGAGTCCCCTCCCCCAAGCCCCACTGCAGTCACTGTCCATCACTGTAGTAAGATGCCAGAGTCACTACTTGTCTTCTCTGTGCTGCACTGTAAGAAGGAGGGTTCTTGATGCTACTCAAAATCCCTATCAGGAACGGGCGCTTTCTATGGCACCACTGGCTTGAACTACTTTGCGTTAGTGGCTAAGTTTATTTTGGAATTAAATATATTAAGGTATTGCAAATAACCTACATATCCCATCTGAAAGCTTCTGCTTGGCATCCAGGTACAAGTTCAGACCTGAATGCAGCTTCTCCGAGAACTAAGCAGACTGACCCTAACATTGAGTGAGGCCATACATGCTCTGTCTCCCTAACTCCAAAAAGGACCACATTGGTTGCTGGCGGGTTCCCAGATCCCTCGTTCATATAATCTACAGCCATGTGCTCAGAGAACCCTGTGCTACCGTGGTATGGTGAGCAGGCACTCCATGAGAAAGTAGGTATAAGCTAATAAATAAGAACAAGGGATAAGTTTGCCTTTTAGGAATTCATATCCCCTTTGCTCCCTTTAGGACCGCTGGGCTAGAACGTGAGGCAGGGATCAGAACTCCTGGCCTTTGTGATGGGGTGTTACTGACATTTGTCTACCAAGCAATGGCTAATATTGTTTAAAGTGTTTTACGCTCACGATCTCATTTGACCTTACATGCAGAGGATAGAACAACCATTATCACCCCGTGTTACTGTGAAGCAATGGAAGCATGAGCACATGTCCCATGTCTGGCCTCAACAAGTCAGTAAAGCAAACCTCCACCCAAAGGAATTAGAGCTTCCCTGTCTTCCAGGACTTGGGCCTCACTATATGGAGTTCAAGTGGATTTACAAGGTTGTAAATCATTTTGTATATTGTATTTCCAGCTTGCCGTATTTCAGTGCAATAAATCAAAAACACAAATTCAGTGTTTCCATAAATTGCTTAACAGGGTGAGGGCCTTTAGAAAATGTGAAAGTCAACATGCAATTCTCTATCTGCCGTCAGAGGCAAAACGCTACAGCACTCAGGAGATTTACCATCGTAAGGGTTCAAACTCCTGTGTTCAGCCTGATGTCTGACTTCTGAGCTAAAGCATCAATCTCATCAAACATGAGTTTCAAATCCTTGTTATAAATGATGAATATTGTGAGGTTCCTTCCGATATGAGAAGTTGGTTCTGCACAGAAGTCATTACAGGACTAGAAAGAAAGATGTTATTCCTCAGGCCTCTGCACTTATCCCTTCGATGACAACCCTGAAAGCATTTGCAGGCCTGAAATCTACATCACTCGTGTTCTTCACTTTTAGCCCTCAAAACCTACAGGGACTCCAGCAGCTGTCGCCCAAATGGATGTCGAGCCCAGGGTGTTTCCAAATCTGGGTCGGACTTCGGACCAAGGCAAAGATCTGTGGCTACCGTAGCCAGCGACCAAACCTGGACAGAGCAGAGAAACATTCAAACTCAGAGGGGTGAGGACTGGAATGGGAACCCTGTAAGAAGCCCACCCAGTCTCCATATCAAGCCTGAAGTCCTGCCACTCTGAGGATAGCAAAAGCTGGGAGCTCATTGATATGCAGACTGTTAGGCCCCATTCGCAACCTACTGAACCAGAGTTTGTATTCTAACAAGATTCTCAGGGTACTTGTACGCACTATAATGCTTAAGAAACACTGGTCTTAAATTCTTTCGTTGAGCAAACTTCATTGACACTGTGCAATAAATTCAATGACTTGTCCAGTCAACCACTAACTCATGTGACTTTTTCTGTTTGATTAGTCAGTTAGCAGGAAGAGGAAAAACAGAAACATTCTGTATCACATTTAAGATCTGTTCTTTCCTCCAAATGACGAAAAACTTTGTTGACTTCATTACAAAACTTTCTGTATATTCCCGAAGCTAAGGAAAAATAGGCCAGGACAAAAGAGACTTGGTTTTCTTTTTGTTGACACCAAATCTGAGGAGTATCTCCAAATTTGAAATCTCATGGGGCTTGGAGTCATCAAGCAGAAAATAATGCCTACTGAGTGTCTACTAAATCCAAGATTTAGCACTCGCTAAATACATCATGCCTTCAGTGGAGCCTCTTCCCCTCCAATACCTTTAAACTTGGGAATACTACTTTTAGGAAATCTTTCTCACTAACGACACACCATTGAATGTCCACTAATGGGACAAGGATAGTTGTCTTAGACTCTGTGAGAAACTGGAAAGAAGATACATTTGAATCAAAGAGTTATAGTCTAAGGAAAAAGAATAGCAATAAAAATACTGAGAAACAAGCTAGAGAAACACATCAGGTATGTGAAAAATAAATTAACTTCTGTGATACCAATATACTTGCATGAAACACACAAGTATTGGTTAAAACAAGGAATTTGAGGTTCACATTCATCTCTATAATCCATGACACCCCTGAATGGTTGCTTAAGGTCAATGTCTTCCTGGGACGGGATAGGGTGCTTACTACCCTGGTTGGCAACTTAGCCACGTTACTGCCTCACTTACACCCTTCCTAAATGCCTTCAACAGAAGTAGGTGACACTGAGGATTCTTTCTTTTTTAAATTAATTAATTGATTTTATTAAAATATAGTTGATATATAATGTTATTTTAGTTTCAGGTGCACAACAATAATTTGACAATTATATACATTATGAAATTAAGTAAGTGTAGTGACTGTCTTCGTACAAAGCTGTTACAATATATTGGCTATATTCCCTGTGCTGTACTTTTTGTCCCCATGACTTTTATTTATTTATTTGTTTATTTGTTTTTATTGATTATAGTTGATATACAATCTTTTATTAGTTTCAAGTGTACAACACAGTGGTTCACTGACACTGAGGTTTATTTCTGCAGCTCTCTGCAAAATAGGAGACACATCATCTTCAACATGCATAAAAAAAGAACAAAAAAAATTCTTTTGTGCACTTGCACTGATGTTATTTCTGTGCATTAAAGAGTGCCATGGCTCAAATGACAATGATCCCAAGAACAGCAGCATTAATTGCACCATGGACTGGTCACTTACCATCTACCAGAAATAGGTATGGGGATTTTATATACATATATTACCTTATTTCATTTTCAGACAGACTAGAAGTATTGTTCTTTTCTTTATAGTCAAGGAAATTGAGGTTCAGAAAGATTAGGTGTTTACCTAGGATCACATATAAAAAGGTGACAGAGCCCAGATTTAAAACCAGTTCTGTCTGAACCCAAGGGAAGGGTCTTTCTACTAACATGGACTAGCCTGACCTTCTAAACTAACTGCTGGAAAAATACAGGAAACTGAAAGAAAAAAACTCCTTAGGAAGTAATTTTTTTCAGAGTGTGTTTTTTCAGAATATGAACCTTGGGTCTGCCTTGGTATTGCATTTGCCAGTCTTCTCACCAACCCTATGAGGTCATTATTTTAGGAATTCTCATTTTACAAATATATGCAGAGGCTGAGAGGGTCTGAAATAATTGGCCCAGGGATACCAGTAGGGAGCTGAGTTGGACCCATACTGCTTTCTATGATTAATTCCATACTACTTACTTCATTTTGCTTTCTTAGTGTTCACAGAACTTTAGGTGGCTGGGTCCTTATGGAAATAGATTCAGTCAGGGCTCCAGATCTCACTGAAAAGGGTTTAGGGCAGAGACTTGGCAGTGCTTATGAGAGACAAATAGAAATCTTTGGGATTTTTTAATCAGATAAAAATCAAGGGATGCCTTAGCGATGGGTCACTTGGAAGGTTGTAAACAAAAAACTGAGCTGAAAGGATAATGCTTCTGACTTCCATTGCCTGTAGCTTCCGACCCTCACACTAAATAGAGAAGCCATAGAGAAAGAAAGCAGGGGAGGAGACAGTAAGGGGTGTGGGGTGTCTTTCCAGGGTAATGGAAATATTATAAAATTGATTGGTAGGAGCAGCTTGTTTTAATACACATGTTCCTGAAAAGATGAAAGAAAATAAAATTTTTGTAAGGTCACATCGTATTTTAAAACTGAACATGTCTCTGTCTAAAAGAATGCTTTGGTAAACTTTGTAGGAAATGCAGCATTTTTTGGGGGGGGTATTATTAATATACAATCACATGAGCAATACTGTGACTACTAGATTCCCCCCATTATCAAGTCCCTACCACATACCCCATTAGTCACTGTCCATCAGCATAGTAAGATGCTATAGAGTCACTACTTGTCTTCTCTGTGATATAGTGCCTTCCCCATGCCACCCCCTACATTATGTGTGCTAATCATAATGCCCCTTATTCCCTTTATCCCTCCCTTCTCACCCACCTGAGACAGGGACCATGGACTTAGACAGAGTAGGATGAGGGCCTCCAGAAAAAGCAAAGCAAGATATTTACAGTTAAAGTAATGCAACAATGTAAAGTCCCTATCAAAACTCTGTGTTCAGCATTATGCAAAATCAAGGTCACACTAATTCTCTAGGGTAAAGATGCTAGAATAGGAATATGGACATTTTCAGTGACATCAGTTAAAGGTCAAAAGGCCAGGAGCAACTTGGCCTGGAATGTTTGAGTGTTCTGCAAGGGTATCTCAGTATAACCCGTGACTTTACTGTAAACAGCCCTGGTAAACAGACAACAACCCAGCCCACCTTGAGGGCAGGGCAGGTGGTACAAGTCCACACCCTAAGCCGTCAGTTCCCCAAAATCCTCAACTGCCTACAAATCCCCTAGACAACGCACCACCTGGGCTTCTCTTGTCCCCTCCTGGCGTGAGCCAGGAGCTCTGTCCTTTCACTTTACTTCTAAATAAAAGCCTGTACCTTGCTCTCCTACCTTGAGTGTTTGTGAAGCTCATTCTTCAGCTCCACAAACAAGAACCCTGGCATCACACCCTCCTCAGTCCCTTTCCCTTTGGTAACTGTTTGTCCATTCTTGAGTTCTGTGAGTCTGCTGCTGTTTTGTTC
Source organism: Manis javanica (assembly GCF_040802235.1). Classification (NCBI taxonomy): domain Eukaryota; kingdom Metazoa; phylum Chordata; class Mammalia; order Pholidota; family Manidae; genus Manis; species Manis javanica. The sequence continues at coordinate 53,461,884 of NC_133172.1, forward strand.
TTTCAGTTTTTGCTTTGTTCTTATACTCCACATATGAGTGAAATCATTTGGTACTTGTCTTTCTCTACCTGGTTTATTTCACTGAGCATAATACCCTCTAGCTCCATCCATGTTGTTGCAAATGCTAGGATTTGTTTTCTTCTTATGGCTGAATAATATTCCATTGTGTATGTGTACCACATCTTCTTTATCCATTCATCTACTGATGGACACTAAGGTTGCTTCCATATCTTGGCTATTATAAATAGTGCTGTGATAAACATAGGGGTGCATATGTCTTTTTGAAACTAGGATCCTGTATTCTTAGGGTAAATTCCTAGGAGTGGAATTACTGGGTCAAATAGTATTTCTATTTTGAGCTTTTTGAGGAGCCTCCATACTGCTTTCCACAATTGTTGAACGAATTTACATTCCCACCAACAGTGCAGGAGGGTTTCCCTTTCTCCACATCCTTGTCAGCATTTGCTGTTTCTTGTTTGTTGGATGGTGACCATCCTAATTGGTGTGAGGTTATATCTCATTGTGGTTTTAATTTGCATTTCTCCGATGATTAGCGATGTGGAGCATCATTTCATGTGCCTGTTGGCCTCTGAATTTCATCTTTGGAGAGGTGTCTGTTCATATTCTCTGCCCATTTTTTAATAGGGTTATTTGCTTTTTGTTTGTTGAGGCATGTGAGTTCTTTTTATATTTTGGATGTTAAGCCCTTGTCGGATGTCATTTATGAATATATTCTCCCATACTGTAGGACGGCTTTTTGTTCTGCTGATGGTGTCCTATGCTGTACATAAGCTTTTTAGCATGATGTAGTCCCATTTGTTCATTTTTTATTTTGTTTCCCTTGCCTGAGGAGATGCGTTCAGGAAAAAGTTGCTCATGTTTATATTCAAGAGATTTTTGCCTATATTTTCTTCTAAGAGTTTTATGGTTTCATGACTTACATTCAGGTCTTTGATCCATTTTGAGTTTACTTTTGTGTATGGGGTTAGACAATAATCCAGTTTCATTCTCTCGCATGTAGCTGTCCAGTTTTGCCAACACCAGCTGTTGAAGAGGCTGTCATTTTCCCATTGTATATCCATGGCTCCTTTATCACATATTAATTGACCATATATGCTTGGCTTTACATCTGGGCTCTCTAGTCTGTTCCACTGGTCTATGGGTCTGCTCTTATGCCAGTACCAAATTGTCTTGATTACTGTGGCTTTGTAGTAGAGCTTGAAGTTGGGGAGCATAATCCCCCCAGCTTTATTCTTCCTTCTCAGGATTGCTTTGGCTATGGAAATGCAGCATTTTTAAAAGTAAAAAAAATAACAAAATAGAATTGAGGGTACAAATGGTGAAGATACAGATACCCAAGTTTAGGTATGTAACCATCACCATGGTACTAAAATGAAAAGAGATGTAATTAAACAAAAACAGTCAGCGCTCTAGGATCTTATCAACTAAGCACTAATAAGAAAAACATCCAAGGGATTTGAACAGCTGCTATGGCCCCATAGTTTGGCAAAGAAAATGGGAGAGAAATTGCAAAATAGGAGACACACCTTGAACTATCATTAAACCACAGCCATAAAGTGAAAACCACCTGCTCAAAAAGAAAAATCCTGATCTCACTGAAAGGATCACACAATACCTGGACAAGATCCTTCCTTCCAACAAGCAAGGCAGAAGTGGCATTCTTCTGACATGTTTCTTGAATATCATTCACATTTAATCTGAAATTTAAAAAAGAATAAAAATGTTTCTTTCTAGTCTAACTTCCTAAATGAATTACTCCTGGCTAACAGACTGAAAAACATCTCTTTCGTTGTCACTCAAAATGTTTTATTTGTGTTGGCTTCAAGCTTTACCCTGGCTATGTGACATGGCAAAAAGCTTAACTGTAGCTAACGTCAGGCTGTGGGTTCAGGCCTGAACCAGGTGAAACCACTCACCTCTGTGAAGAGGGGAGGAGGCCAGACTCAAATGCCAGATTCCCTATCAGCTCTTCTGTGCAGTTCCCCAAGCTTGAGAGTTGAATGAAAATGGATTTAAATATGTGCAACTCTATAGTATCACACACAAGGGTAGTGTGCTATTATATAATACAAAATAAATACTTTTTGTGTTTTCACGTTCAGGAAGGAGGGCAACCACAGGCTGGCTTCTGTGTGCCTGTCATTAACCTCCCAACTCCCTTCAACCAAAGTGGTTGTAGGAGGTAGAATTCTGAGGCTGTTTCCAAGATTTCTGCCCCCTGTTATATGCATCTTGTGTAGTGCCCTCCCTTTAAATTCAGGTGAAACTACTGGATATTAATAGAGTATCACTCCCATGATTAGGTTTATAAACCAGCTAACTTTCAATCTGTGGAAAGGGAAATTGTCCTGGGTGGGCTGAGCTAATCAGATGAGACCTTAGAAAGGAGGTGAAACCTCAGTGAGATACTCCTGCTGGTCTCTATGCAGATAAAATTCACCAAGTTCTATGGCTGTGAGAAATGGAATTCTGCTAACAACCTGAAAGAGCTTGGAAAAAGCATGGATAAGACCACCACTTGGCCAACTCCACAATTTCCACCTGGTGAGGCCTGAACAAAGAACCAGCTAAGCCAGGCCCAGACCCTGACCTAGGGAACTTGTGAGATAATGCATGCATGTTGCTTTAAGCTGCTGACTTTGCACTAATGTGTTATGCAGCAATAGAAAACTAATATACTAGTCTCTTAAAACTTGTGAAGAGAGAGTGCTACTACTTAAAGAACAAAACAAAACTTCGATAATCTTGACCAAGTGATAAGCATAGCATACTTGACATTTTCAACTTACATGTATAGTTCTCCCAACGACTTGTGAACAGGGAGAAGACATGCAATGTCCTGGATGATAACTTTCCCGGCAGCCTTGATTGGTCGATTGCCAGAGTCCAATCCCTCGCGCTTACTTTTCCATCTCCTCGATTTCTGCGGGAAGATGACACAATATAACTAATGTGGACTTTGAGGATTGGAAACCTACAGTCGCAGAGCACATCAGATTTGGGTCATTGGTAATTTGTAGAAACTTTGCATTATATCATGCCCACAATTATATGAATCAGCATCTGTAGGAAATAAAAGGATGACACAGGGCATTGAGCTCTTGGTCCAAAATCCTAATGGGAAAATAAGCACCTACTGCAGTACTATGTACATTCTGCAGGTGCTCAAAAATCGATACCTTGAATCCAGAATTGAAAAAATAAAGAAAGAAAGAACAATAGGTACATAAGTTAGTAAATGACCACAAAAATGTGGGAGAAGAGCAACTTTTAAGGTTGGGGTCAGCCCTAGGTTCAAAGTTCTTGCTGGAAACGAATCAAAATTGTTTTCTTCTCAGGTGGTTTCAATAGGCTTTGTTGAAAATTTAATTCAAACACAGCAGTGTAGGCTCTGCTCTGCAAACCTTAATTTCTGGTAGGCAGAAAAACCTGGCAGCTCCAGGAGATTTACCCTGTTTTTTCCTAGCAGACGTGCATTATTTCTAAAATACTCAAGCAGAGGGACCCAGGTAACGGACATGGAAGATCATGAGCAATTATCCCTTCTCCCCAGAGCCTCACCTACAAATGGTTACAGAGGAGCCTGTGTGTGGGACATGAGTGCTGTCCTCTCATTGGAGTGTAGCCCCACCAGCATCTTCAAAATGACAAGCAGCCAAGGGAGCAATATTCTCTTTTATTTTATTGCTAAGTCAAAAAGGGACCACCAAAACAATTCAAATCGGGAGGGAAGTGATGTATTTATTAACAAAGGAGTTAGTGATAGGCCTACAACTTGGAATCAGAAAACCAAGGTGTACTGGTCTTACTACCACCTGCACTGGCTCAGTGTGACCCCAGGGACAGTTTTCTTATTAGCTGTGCCTTCGGTCTCCTGCCTCTCTCTCCTTGCTCACTGCTAACATGTGTCCCATGCTGAATTCTGCTGTTCCAATCTCACTGGATAGTAAGGGCACAATGAACAGGCAGAGTGCAAACAGACAATGTGCAATTTAATTACTGATGTGTATTAACCCTCAGAAATTTAGATTAGATCCCTAGATTACTCACAAATTATTTTCTGCAAGCAACTGTTATATAATCACTCTTCCATAAATTAGTCATGGTCTCTACTGGGGCATTTGTGACCACTGATGTCCCGTCTGATCACCACAGCTGCCCAATGCCTGGAACTTCCTATAGGATAAGTGTCACAGAACATACTAAATCCAGGACACTGGGACTTCATTTATGGTAGCTAAATGAAGAAGCTTAGCTGAAGTAGCTGAACTATTATCGTAATTTGTAAATACATGTGCTGCATTATCGATTTGGAACCTTCACTCACTAGCCTTAAGTAGTTCAGTTACTATTTACTATTTTACTGTTTACTATTTATCCATACATATCATTATTTTGTAATACAAGAGGAAGTTTTCTATTACTGTGGGGCAGTCCTTCAATTCTCTACTAGCCCTGGTTAGTTTCTAAAGAAGAATTAATTATGTGCATACTCACAAAAATACTATCCTTTTGGCCACGAATATCCTGATGTGGGCGCAAATATGGAGACTGTTCTTGTAAGAGCAGACACACTGTTGGAATGGGCTGGAGCCAGGCAGTGTTTGCCCACACAGCACAGGTGTCATCACACGGGCACAACGGACTTACGATGTGACCAGTTCTAGGTAGGGTAACTTGGGGTACATACCCCCAACAGGGACAGGAACGGAACAGTGTGGTTGACTAGGACAAACCCAATTCCCGGTGATTTTCACCCAGGTTTCCAGGAATTTAAAAATCCTAGGAAATGACACAGCCACAGGTCCCACATAATTGGTCATCCCAAATGAGAGTTAGGGTACTGGATTTTAAGAAAATCTCTATGTTAAAAAGATTGCACCTATAACGGGATATGATCCATCTCATTTGGTCTCCGGGTTGGTGGAAAGGTCCCAGAACACTGTAGAGGCAGTCACACTGGCTCCTTATTACAGAGATAATGAGAAGCACTTGGCGAATTGAGCAATCTGCTATGGCTCCATTTAACCAAACAGTGGAAAAATAAATGGAGGCCATCCCAGGGGTGGGGTCTGCGAGCTTTCAGACCACACTGGAAACCACCACAATTCCCTGACTTTTTAAGCTAACCTACTGAAAGCATAATATCTGAGGTCCACGTGCCAACTGGCTCAGCTGCAAATAGACCAGCTCAATTAAAAACGTTTTTCCTAGCAGACATGAATTATTTCTAAAAATAATCATTTTAGAATGTCAAAAATACTTGAGCAGAGGGACCCGGGTAACAAACATGGAAGACCATGAGCAATTATCCTATTCCCCCAGAGCCTTACCTACAAATGGCTACCGAGGAGCCTGTGTGGGACACGGGTGCTGTCCTGGACACAAGGCCAAGTGTACAGATGTTGGACTTGGGCTTTAAAGATGTGTCTGTTGTTATTAACGTTTGCTCCTACAATGCAGGCTCCCTTCTGAGTGAGGTGCGCTCGTCACAGCTCTGACTGAGGGGGGTTGCCTCTGTTGTACGAATGAGGGCATGAGGCTTACTCAAGGCCACACTCATAAAAGCTGAGGTTTGGACACAGGCTATCAGGCTGCTAAGCCCATACATGTTAACCTGTTTTCAAGCACATGATTTTAGATTAAAAAAGAAAAAAATTAAGTCCTGCCTGAGCTACCTGTTCATATGTGAAGAGTCTGGCCAATGTTTAACTGGATCCATTTCGGCATATAAGAAGAGCAACATTTAGGTCTAGTAAAGCCGAACCAACACACCATCCCTACAATCGCTCACTTCAAATTTCACTTCTCTGTAAGTAGGAGCATGTTCTGCTGAGCCAGGGCAGCGTGCTGACGGTGGTCAGACGCAGCAGCCCGAGGCCCCGTGGCTTCACAAGAGACACCAGGCTCAGACGACGATGTCGTACTTGAGGCCAGGCTCAGGAACCAGTACCTCACATTCTTATCTCCTTTCTGCATGTGTCAGGAGTAGGCATATTCAGAGAGAAGAAAACTGAGTCCAGGGAGATGTGTTAGGACTCCTCCCCCACCCACAGTCTTGGGTTACAGAGACTGGAAGAAGCAAACCCATGGAGTCATCGACACCTACTTGATGGAAATGTGAAGACCAGTGGCCTTGGACAACTTTCTACAATTACCCTTCATGCGGAAATCAGTCTGTATTCCTGCGGCTTCCTTGCCAACTCTTGGGACACCAGGCTTCTGATGCTTCTCTGGTCTGTACAGATGTATGGGTGATGTTCCACAGAACCTCACTAAGCTGCCTTTCGAGCATATAATAGGAGGCTCTCCCACACAGGATGACCCTAATCATAGTGCCACCAAGAATCCAACTGTAAAAGCAATTATGGGACGGCACTATATTCATTCATTTAACACAGCAAGCAATACGTGTAATACATTCTCAAAAATCTTTAAGAGGTCATAAAACACTTTTTTAAATTGGTTGGTGGGTTTTAAATATGAAATATCTCCTCTTCAGGTTGCAGGGGTCATTCAGTAATCCTGTCAGGTGGCCAATTTTTCTAGGGTTCAAATAAAACAAGGCTGCCTAAATACAGACATGCTGAAGCTCAAAGCTCAAATCAGAATGCAGGGGCCTCAGTTCTTGCTGTCTGCTACGAAAACAGTTTTTCAGGGTATTTCCAGTGCTTTGGTAACAAAAAGATTCATATTCCACCCACATCTCCCAATACTCCTTTTTCCCCTAATATATTGCTGGCGATTTTTGGAGTCTCACTTGTCTGTGTGACTGTCATGTAACAACATGCAGAGAACAAGGACACGCCAGGCTGAGGTACGGCTGATCCTTCCAGGTGAGGGGAGGGCACGTTGGCCTAAAAGCCCCCTAAACCTCCTGCATTGCTCTGGTCCCACTCTGACAGGCTCAAATGCAGACACTTTGCTGTGCAGGAAAATCGGTACCTCTGAGAGGCAAAGGACTGCACTCTCTGAGGTCTTCTCAATGCCCCATCGACAGAAAATGCCCCTTCCCCACAGAGTTCATGAGCAGGGGCTGAGAGAAGAGAGACAGACAAGACAGACAAATTACCACATGATGAGCACCAGATGCTCCTCTGAACATACCAAGAAGGTGTTCATGGAATTACAGGAAAGACGACAGGGAGGAAAGACTGGGAGGAGGGGGACGGGAGGCACTGGGGCGAATAGCACTGAATGACAACCAACAGCCAGCTTGCGACTGTACCACCAGTGTTACTGCTACAATCGGAGGCAACATCGATGCCAATAAATGGGTTAAATGTAAAAACAGCCCAAGAATAAGCCACCAACTGCTTCGCAGCAACCCCATCAACAACGCATAATCAGCAGAGTGGGCAGTGAGTCAAAATGAGTCCCTATTTAAGTGGCAGCGGGAGCAGAGACTTCTGGAAAATCAGTGGAGACTCAGCAGTCAGGTCGGCTGGGACAGGATCTTTGGGGAAAGGTGGCCACGCTGTCGGATCCACCTGCAAGCTGTTGGCCGCAGTGGTACTTGCTAATCAGGGCTCCTGATTTCAACTGGTGTTTATACAAAAAGGCTCTGGGACTATTCCCCTAAACATTTTTTCTGCTGAATGAAACTTACACAAAAGCCTCAAAGCTGCCTTGCACAGCTGAGGCCACCTTAGGGCTACCGAAACATGAAGGGGGGAGAGGAAGACAGAAGAGGGGACGGCCAGTAGGAGCAAGTCAGGAGGAAAGGAAGAGAGGATGTCCATTGCAGAAGTTCTGCTGTCGGTGCAAAATGATGACAGTATAGAAAAAATCTGTCCCAGAAAATTCCCAAAGTTTTAAAAATTAGCTTATGTGTCATGCCAATGTAGCAGGTGGGCACTTCCCCCTCTGCCCTAGACCAGGACCGTAAAAACAGACAGAAAACAGTGGAAGCCTCTTGTATCTTCCTCTGCTTCCCCCCATGCCGAAGGTAGGCTTTTGGAAGCTCTATGGAATTACACAAATACTCCAAATGAAATCAGGTGAGCGAAGGGCTTACAGTCAGGGTTCCTTCCAAGAAACCCAGTATTTAGCTTCATTTTCAAAGAAGTCTATTCACAATCCTTAATGACATTGGTATTCACCCACTTGAAACTGTGACCGAACAAGGAGGCAGTCCTTGGCGCCCGCCTCCCAAGAGTGAGAAATTTATGGCGCTGGTCCTGACAACCAGCCAGCCTGTCATTTCAGGTTCCTCAAAGCCAGGCAGGTGGCATTTTATTCTTGGGCCTTTGGGCAGAGACAGGATTAGTCAAGGAGAGCATTTGCACAGCGCACAGTACCGGGAAGTCGTTAATTGCTTGTATGGACCAACGTCGCCGGGCAGAGCGAGGAGACATCTGTGCGTGAAAACGTTACACCCAGGAGGAGGGAAGAAAAACACCAAGAAAATTAAAAGGGAAAAATATAGAATAAAATGAAAGCTTCCCACACATCTGATGGATTAAAAGGTACCACACTATACTGGCAAAATCAAGATTGGAATGACTAAAAAAATCTGAGCCTAGCAGAGCTTTATTGGATTCCCTCACCTCCCTCCCTACCCATCGCTCCAAACCCAGCTTCAGTGTCATTGTTCTTCAGTCTGAAACACACTTCAAGACACAAGGAAGCTGGCGTCAACACAGCCCTGACAAAGGAACCACCATCAGGGTTTGCAGTACTCTGAGGAGGATTAAGATCACAGTGCATGTGGAGAAAACAGGTGGAGAGTCCACTCACCCCTTAGAGAGCATACATTACGTACAAGAAGATTCTCATTCCTAAAAAGGAAGAAATTCTTCAATAGACTTAATATTAAATTCTTTTTGGTGTGTGGCTGGGGGCCACTGGGGACTGCAGGACTGGTTTCAGAGTGATGCATGGAGAAGCAAGAGAGAGAGTCTGAGAGAAATGACAGGACGGGGGGGGGTGGCGCTGAAGGGCGCTCGCTAACAACAAGGGCACTGGTGTGAAACCAGGGGCATGAAGCACTGCTTAGGGGAATCAGAAATGACTCTGTGAATGTCAAGCCCTTCCCAGTTATTTACATTAGAGCTATTTTAGTAACATAAACTGAAGCAAATGTGGGAGGTTGCAAAATTTTTTAAATGGTTGCAGGGCAATATCTCTTGTTTGGCACAAGCTCTGGGTCTTCTGATTTATCATAGGAATGAACAGTAATTCATCGACTATTAATAGGTGGACCAGTTAACAAATGAGTGTTAGCATCTCTCTGCTTTCTAACTTCCTATGACACTTGGTGGTTTCTTTAAAGCCTCTAACATTTTTTTAACTTTCAGGAGTGCATCTTGAAATTCCATCTGGAGTACATGTGAGTGAATATAACAGAAGGACCTAAGCAGGGTAGGTTAAAAACACACAAAAATAAGAGAAATGAACAGTATCCCCAATGGCTCTATATAAAGATTTTTGGAATCTCCAAAATATTCTGTAATTCCTTCACTGATACACTTTAATGCAGTTATATTCTTTTCCTTTATTCTTGCTCATTTAAAGATCTCAGGGGTAGAGATCTAAAAGAGAACAAAAATATGTAGGAGAAAACCTGGGACTGAAAATAAAGACTTAAGCACACAGAAATTTAGTAACGGGAATCATTTCCAGAACAGAAGTAGTAAAAGTGACACATGTGAAACTAGATACATGAGAATCAGAAAAAAACTTCCTCAAGGCATAAAAATGTATTAACCTCCATGAGGAAGAGAAGATGGCCTGTATAAGATCTCATGGTCAAATTTCATGTAATTCCCCTCACTTTGCCTGTATAAATGGGATGGACATGAACAAGCTGTAAGGAGAGAAGATTTATTTCAGATTTACCATTTTAACTTATTAGGTTGAACCACATGAAACTTTGTTTAAGGTAGAAAATGGTCAAATGTCAGCAATTTCACATGATTTAACCTAATTACTATATGTTATCCATTAAAATGTGCCTCCCTCCCCAAAGGCCTCTACGGTTCCTGTAATATCTTACTTCTTGGCCTGTGAGATTGTTAATTTACTGAATTACATGCTTATGATTCATGAACTTTTCTGTACATGTTATATAGCAATACAAACGTTTCATATGAAATTATAATAAAAGTGTCTCTCCCCATTTTATTTGGTCGCTATCTGAAATAAAAACCACTTACTGTGTCATCCTAGGGGATCACAACAGCCCACTTTCTGGGAGTCACCCCAAATGGAAATATCCCAATCCTTCCCCTACGCCCAAGCACGTCCTGTCTGATAACAGTAATAATCTATGTAACTCTGGTCCTTCTTTAGGATTATGGTGTTTACAGAAGAGGTCAGACCACCAAAAACATGAATGCTTCAGAAATGCTTTTGCATTAGGAGAGGTTCCATCTTGGAACTGGAGTTAATTTTGACTAGACTTGGCCTTTACGCACTATCACAGAGTCAGAAGCGCCAGCCAATCTCTTCTGCCTGATCCAAACCCAAGCATGAGTGGCACATGACATGATTCAAAGAGGAAGTCAGAATTGCCCTTCAATTAAAAGATCTCCTCAACCTGCTAAAGAAAATTCCCACATTTACCCAACTCTTGAGTTGGTTTAGCTATTATGTCAATTAAATGCCTTAATTCCAACTGTTTATCAAATTATCTATCCAGTTGCCTGCTAGCTTACAGAAAGCAGGGCATGGGGACACTAAAAATTTTGAATGTAAAGGACTTGGGAGGATATGGGTAACATCCAGGGCAGGCAGAATTCCATCAGAGATGTGAAGACATAAAAAGTTGGCCTGAAGAACAACACGACAAAAATAATTTTTCCTATTCAACTGAATAGTGTTGCTCAAGACAGATCCTGCCTGTCACTCATTTCAGTCACATACAACCCTAAGACTAGACAACAGACAATCAGAGATGGCCAACTATCAGTGTGAGCCAGTTAGATATTACATTGCAATCGAAGTGAAGATGCCTCTAATATTTGTCAGTAATCCAAATTTTTTACAAAAAATTTTAATTATAGTCAATCCATCATTTCTCAATGGGTGGGGGACAACAAAAGAATACCTAAGGACTGAATCTGTAGGTAGCTCCAGTGATAACTGTTTGAAATATGTCAGTTAAAAACCGGTTTAAACCAGACTCTCTCAACAACACAGAAGGAGTCCTTAGAATCATTCCTCCGCTCTGCCAATATTGTCTACTGTTGTCATAAAGGCTCCTGACAGCTCAATGCTATGTTAGGGACAATGAGTTCTTTAAGAACCCACAAACATAAGGACAGGTTTAGGTGGTTTTTGTATAAATGCGTCTATTCAAATGGGTACTTCAGTTTAGACTTAGTAAAAGTATAAAATTTCTTAAAGATCACCCTTAAAATTTTTAAAAACTATAAAATTCCAAATATATCAAGATCCCAAGTCTTCAGAAACATCCCTTAACTTGTTGACACCATCAATACCAAGGATGACCCGAGGCTAAATTATTCTAAAGGGAAAGGGAATCAACTTAATGAATGGGGAGAGCAAGGACAGCGTCAAATGAGGCAGGGGGAACCAGGATTCCAGAAACTAGCCCTCCCCTCCACACACAGTTCACAGCAGTTCAAACCAACTGAAAGGAACAAGCAAAGGTTTTTTTTGAGCAAACTAATAATGAAAGCTGAAGACTAGGGGGAGTACTGATTGAGCTCCTGTGTGTGGCAGACAGGAGACAAGAACAAGAATCAGGAAAAGGGGTAAGAATCAAAGGCTGTGACTCTGCCGCTTACCCGCTCCTTGTAGTAGAAGGAGCTGATGGACACCTGCTCTTTCTCACTGCGAGTGGGGCTCCCGCTGTACAAACGAAGGTTCCCAGGGGCCTCTGTGCGGATCTTCATTGGTGCAATCAAGCCAGTATGATAAGCTGACAAGGCCGAGAGAGATCTATGGTTGAAAATGCAGAATTACCCATACTGGCTTTCGTCTTTCTATATTTCTAAGTACTACTGTTCTTAGCACTTGATGAAACCAAGAGGAAAAGACATAAAATGGAGAAAAAATGGGAACTCAAAAAAAAATCAAATAGAACTTTTAAAATTGAAATATGCTTTATCTGCAAAAGCAAAGAATACTTCTATAATGGTATATGTGGAAAATTCAAAGGACTCCACAAACTACCAGAATAAGTGAAGTTAGATTCAAGGTCAATCTACAAACCTTATTGTACGTCTATATATTAGAAACAAACATTTGGAAAGAAATTTTCAAAAAATTTTTATATACAGTAGCACCAAAACACATCAAATCCCTAGAAAGAATGAAAAAATTACATTGCAAATACAAAATATTGCTGAAAGAAATTAAAGACAACCCAAAACAACAGAGAAATACCATGTGAGTGGATTGGAAGATTCCATACTATTGTCAAGATGTCAATTTTCTACACATTGATCTATAGAGTCAACACAATTACGATCAAAATATGAGCAGGCTTATTTTGTAGAAACTAATAAGTTGATTCCATATTTTTACAGAAATGCAAAAGACCTACAATAGCCAACACAAATTGGGAGACTTACACTACCAAATTTGAAGTCTTACTACATAAAACTACATTAAGAGTCTAGTGTTGGCATAAGAAGATCAAGGGAAAATAACAGAGTACAGAAATAGACCCACAAACATACAGTTAATTGATTTGCAACAAAGGTATCAAAACAAATTCAATGACAAAAGCCAAATTTTTTCCATAAGTGGTGCTAGAACTATGTATTACCACTGAAAATAATAAACATTGATCTCCACTTCATACACGAGAATTAATTTAAGATTGATTACAGAATTTAAGGAATTTAAAACTATAAACTTTTAAAAGAAAACACAAAAGAATATTTTCATGACCTTGGGGCAGGCAAAGACTTTTTTAGAAAGGACACAAAAACACTAACCATAACATTTCTAAAGCGACAGACTGGACTTCATTCAAATTAAAAACTGCTGTTTATCAAAAATCATTAAGGAGGGATAAAGACAACCCACAGATCTATGATCTGTGGTTATGTCTAACAAAGAATTTGCAACCAGAATAGATTAAGAACTACCACAAATAAATAAGAAACACAGTAGGAAAAAAATGGCAAAGTACTTGAAGAGACACAGCACAGAAGAAGAGACTGGAATGGTCAGTGAGCACACAGAAGTTGCTCAACATCGTCAGTCACAAGTGAGAGGATGCTACAACCCACCACTTAGCTAATGTTGAAAAGACTGAAAATATCGAGTTTTGAAGAGGGGGTGGCGCAACCAAAACTCAGAAAACCGCTGTTAAGACTGGAAAATGGTAGAACTACTGGGGACAGGCTTTTTTGGCAATTCCAATAAAATGCACCTAATCCTATGACACAGGGGTTCTAATCCTTGGGTAGAGAAATTAATACACATGTCTAGAAAAAGACTTGCACATGTAGGTCTACTCATAATAGTCCAAAACTGGAAATAACCCAAATGTCCATCAACAGGAGAATGAAAAAACAAATTATATTGCTTTCATACAATGGAACTATTGATACGTATAACAAAGTGGATCAATTTCAAAAACATTAAGTTGGGCAAAATAAACCAGACATAAAACAGTACAAACACAGATAAACTTAAATGCAATGATGGAAGTCAGAAGGGTAGTTTCCACTAGACCAGGGAACTTTTGAGGGTGACAGCAATGCTCTGTATCTGGTCTTGGTCCTGGTCATGAATATATACACTTCACATTTGTATATGTAGATTATAGCTCAATAAAATAGTTAACATCAAAAGTGTTCTAATAGGTTTTCAACTTAGGTGTCTGCTTTCTAGACCAACCTTTCAAAGTAAGGAACCAGGTGTAATGAGGGGGGTCTCTGGCACTTTACTCCCCAGTTCTTATGGGCCAAGGTCTCATCTGCTTGGTACTGCAGAGCCTGGTAAACTCCCAGGACAGCAGGAGCGCCTGCTCATGCACTTGGGTCAATCTCCTTTCTTTCTTGGTAGCTCAGCTACTCATTCATAAGTATGTGAATTATACTATATCCAATATATCCAGGTGTTTATAGCAGAGGGTTTCTAAGTTATCTTGGTCAGCAGAACCAGAAATCTATGGTATACAAGACTTAATAATATTTAAGTTTATAATAACCAGTAGTATGGGGCAGACAGTGCATGTTGTGGGGGCAAGAGTAGGGGTATATGGGAACCCAGTTACTTTCCACTTGAATAGGCTATGAATCTAAAACTGTTCTAAAAGATAAAGTTTATTGATTCAGAAAAGAACATTTTGCAGTATGATCCAGCAATTCCATTCCTATGTAAATACTCAAGAAAAAATGAAAATATATGTCCACATAAAAACGTGTATATGTATGCTCACAGCAGCATTATTCACCACAGCCAAAAAGTGGAAATAACCCAGATGTCCATCGACTGATGGATGAATAAATAAAATGTGGTATATACATATGACAGAATATTCTTTGGCAATTAATAGAAACGAAGTACGGATATATGCTATGACATGTATGGTCCTTGAGAACATTATACAGCTGACCCGTGAACAACATGGGGTTAGGGGAACTAACCCCCTGCACAGTCAAAAATCAATGTATGACTTTTGACTCCCCCAAAATATGACTGCTAATAGCCTACTGCTGACTGGAAGCCTTACCAATGACACAGTTGATTAACACATATTTTCTATGTTATATGTATGACACACTATATTCCTACGATAAGGTAAGCTAGAGGAAAGAGTTTTTCCAAATTGTCACAAATCTTCAAAAAATTTTCCAATGTATTTGTTGAAAAAAATTCACAAATAAGTGGACCTGCATAGTTCAAACCCGTGTTGTTCAAGGGTCAACTGTAATAAGCAGTTTGAATATTAAACTGTAATAAATAAACTGTATTAAAAGAAGCCAGTCACAAAGGACCACACACGACATGATTCCATTTACACGAAATGTTAAAAATAGGCACATTTACAGACAAAAAGTAGATTAATGTTTGCTCTAGGTTAAAGGGATGGGGGACTGAGGGGTGGTGACAACTAGGAGATGCATTTCCTTCAGAGGTAATGAAAATGTTCCAGAATTTACTTTAGTGATGGCTACACATAGCTGTGAATATACAATTACCGAAAGCCACTGAATTACATACTTTAAGGGGGTCAACTGTATATTATAGAATTATATCTCAATAAAGGTGTTAACAACAACAAAAAAACCACAACAGTAGTAATAACAGGAAACAGAGAGCACCCTCAATGTGCCAGGTGGTGTTCTAAAGGCTTCAGAGGGACAAATTCATTTAATGCTCACAGCAGCAGCTAAAGGTGCTGTTATCATCCCCAAGTTATCGCTGAGGATAACTTACCTGAGGTCACAGAACAGCAGGGTCAAAACTCAGACCCAGCAGTTTGTCTCTGAAGCCCACAATCCCATTTGCTATGCTAGACTGCCTCTTAAAAACAAAACAAAACAAAAGAAAACCCCACACACAAACAGTGGAGGCTAGACAGGAAACATGTTAAATTGTTAGCAGGGGCTGAAGAAGAAAAAGAAGAGTTTTCACACTGTAAAATTTCTGTATTGTTTTGAGTTTTTCCAACATCCTACTTAAACATGTTTTGGTAATATTGCAAGAGGCATATTAGCGTTGTGGGACTGGAGATGGTCTTTTTTATTATTTTTGTATTTTTATTGAATATTCAAACAATCCTTTAGCAACAGGGGAAAAGCACATGAAAAAAGAATTTGCCTTGTTTTGACAACAGCTTTTATCAAGCTACTCCTAGTGGTTTGGGAGTAACCTAGCAGTTGAAATCTCAGCATATTTGGCAATGGGATGAACCTGATCTACCTTGAATAAATCTTTCAATGGGTGTTTACTGCAGAACTGAAACAAACTGTCCAAAGACAAATTCAGTGGTCACCCCCAGATGTCTCCCCACCTCTGACCCCATGAATGCAGTTATGTCTGCATGTCCCAGACTCACCTCGGAGTAGGTTCTGTTGGAGACACTGCTCGATGCATCGTCATAGGTCTCGTGAAATACACCAGATACCCTGACAAAGGAGACACGAATGTGCACACCGCAGTCAGTGAGCTGGACACAGGAAATCCTGGTTTAAACTGGCCCTGGTTAAACCTAACTGCAGTCATACCCGACGAGGACAAAGGTCAGAATCTCTAGGCTCCAGAAGAGATAGGCTGTATGTTTAGAGAGTCTTCATGGATACCTTGTATTTTCCTGCTAGGGGACCTGTCCCATGCTGAGAATCAAGGCTGCGTATGACTCAAATTCACGCTCCTCAGAATGGAAATAATTAAGGCTGTAATTCAGGTGGACATTCTGAGGATATGTCCACAGATGATAACTCAGCATCAGACCATGTAACACTACTACAGAGGTCTTCTGAGTTCTCAGGAAATAAAAACAGAAAAATCTTCTGATGGAGATTTCTATGTAGACTATATGACATTCTTAGCTGCTCTATCTCAAAATCTAGAATCACAGAACTGAAAAGAGACCAACCTGCTCCACAGAACCTGGCCCCCGAGGTCCTAGGAAAGGGAATGTTGGCATCCTGGTATGACCCATAGGCAGTGGTCACCCGGGCAAATGTTGGTAAGGGTGGTGTGACAGAGTTTGGGAGAGCAAAGGGGTTGCTAGAAGCGCTGTCTTCTTGGTTCTGAAATTTAAAAAATAATAGACTAAAAACCACACCCTGTCTGAAAGCTGAATTACAAAGTAAGGACACAATTAATTATTCTGTAATATATATATCAGGGAGTCCAGGAGTTCAGGGAGGAAGACACTGAACAGAACATAAAAAAGCATAGGTTGGAACAAGAATCGCACCACAAAAGACTCAAGGCAGGAGACGAGCTGGCGCAGGCAGGGCTCCAGACAACTCTGGTTGCGTTTCACTTTTTGCAGGGAAGTGTCTTTCAGGATCTAGAAGAGGCACAAAACAGTCATGAATATCAACACTTCTTGTCCCAACTTGCTTTTAGTTTTCAAAGCAGCTGGAAGCAGTGAAGATGCTGGGAGGCTGTGTCTGAGCTTCCAACACATCTTACTGGCCACCTTCTCCAGAGGTTCAACGATTCATTTCTGGGCCCTCTTGGAGAAGTCCTTTCCTCAGCCAGGGTAGGCACACAGGTTCTGAGAGGGCGGATTTCTTTATAGTGAATCCCACTCCTCTGCTCTCCCCCTACTCTATCCCCATCCGCGAGAAATCTCAGTACTTTAGAAGTAATACTCTCCAGGATGGACTGTAAATTGCTCTAGTACAAGCCAGGGAGCAGATTTCACTTAAGTGAAAATTATAATGTATCTTTTTTTGGTTCTTTAAAAATACAAATCCTAACATGTTAATGCACATGCTGTAGATATAAAGTGACACACACATACTTTAGATGGGCACGTACATGGGACCTGCACTGTCATCACCCATATGGGGCTACCGAGCACGTGAAGTGTGGCTCAGTTGAACTGAGATGTATTCTAAGTTTAAAATTCAAAAAATGTTGAAAACTTAGTATAAAAAGAAAAGAATTAAACTATCTCAGTAATTTTTATATTGATTACATGTTGGCAATACTTTAAACATACTGGATTAAATAAAAATACGACTGAAATTAATTTACTAGCTACTTCCAATTTTTCTTAGTGTGGCTAAGAAATTTAAAATTACACGTGACCTGCATCATATTTGTATTGAATAGCAATGAATTAGACCTTTAAAGACAATTCCTAATCCTATCACTTTTATATCAATAGGAAAAAAATCTTTTATATATGTTCTAAATGAGACAATGAAATGTTCAAATTACAAGCACAAAATGTCAAATACCACAAAAATCGGAAACGTCAGAATTCAAAGATCCCTACACCACTTAAAAATTTCTTGGTTACATATCACAGTCCAAGAGGACGGACCAAGTGTGTGTGATAGACACTCAGTAAGAGGTGAGCGGCACTCCAGTCGGCTTGGTTTTGTCAGGATAGTTCAGTTCCTTTACATGTGACCTGCTCACGCAGAAAAAGGCATGTCATCACCAGCCCGTGGAGTTTCTCGTAGGATTCTGCCTGACTGGCCTGCGTGAACTGGCAAATCAAGTTTCTGACCCCGTAGAAGTACAGAACAGATGCCAGGAGGATGCCAGGCTGCACCAGCTCTGTGCAGGCTCTGCCATCCTTTCTCACATCCCACTGCACAGCCAGCTAGCCTCACTCCAGGAGGACACCATCTCCTTTCACAGAATGGATTTTTTAAAAAGACTACATACTTTTTCCCTGGCGACAAAGTATCGTTTAGCTTCAGAATACATCCTGCCTATCATTTCCAGATAAATGGAATTGTACTGCATGGTTTTCCATTAACCTGGAATTAATGCATAGCTTTAACAAGATCTATGAGCAGATTACATCCCATTCTAGAACTGCATTTTATTTACATGCATATTTCTGAAATTAGATGCAACATTTGTACAAAGTTGTCTGGGAAAGGATCATAGTTAAAGTATTAGACTTTCAAAGGAAGTCCGTGATCAGAAAGTTAGGAACCACTGCTCTAATGTTTTCAACGCAAAATGGAGAGCGACTGTTAACGTGGCAGTGCGTAGGGAACAGATGACTTCCAAATTTATTGGAGTTTTCATTAAACTTTACTACACAACTTAGACACTGATACACATGAGCAGAGGTTTCCTCTTACAACATCAAGGAGAATTTGTGAACACAGATACCCACCTTTAGCAGTTTAGCTTTCATTGTGGATGTGATGGTTGTAGGATTAATAAACTGGAAGGAAGGGGCGGCGTTGTTTGGGTACTGCGCAGGGAACTTCACCAGCATCTTGACGCGATGGCTGCTACAGTGCACAGACACCGTGCAGCTTCTATCTGCTGCATCCATCTGCAAGGGACAAATTGACAACTGCGTTGGAGATGAGCCACACAGGGTCTCTAGATGGAAAGGGATTTAAGCTAACCAAATGCTCCACGTTTTAATCTTAGCATGAGTTTAGTAAGTTCAAAATATTTTGACTTCCAAAAGCCTCATCCTAAAGCTGTGAGGTAGGCTGAAACTTGTATTTATTTTGAGATGAGAATATAAAGCTAGAAAAAAGTTAAATACCTGACTCAAGTTAAAAACTACTCTTGAGAGAATCCATAGAGACAGAAAGTAGATTAGCAGTTGCCAGGGGCTGGGGAGGGAGGGAAATGGGGAGTAACTGCTAATGGGGATAGAGTTTCTTTTTGGGATGATGAAAATGCTCTGGAATGAGATAGCGGTGATAGTGGCACAACTCTGTGAATACGTTAAAAACCACTAAATTGTACACTTTAACAAGGGTGAATCTTATAGTATATGAATTATATCTCAACAAAACACCCCTGGGAACAGAATCAAGATCTTCTTCTTAAGCTGGATCACTGGGTACCCACAATGTGCAAAACTGGAGCAAAGGGAGGGTAAACTGAATTGATATAAATAACCAACTAATCAAAGCATCCTTTATCTCTTTTGAGTTCTTGTGCTCCAACTACAGAAGGCTGCTGGAGCACAGTGAAGAGGGCCATACGTGAGCAATCTGGAGGCTTGCATTCAAGTATCATTTCTCCCACCAAACTGCTGACCTTGGACAAAGCACTCATCGCTTAGCGTCTGTTTCCTCATCTGTAAAGTGGGGATAAAAGCACTTACTGCAGAGATGTCTAACAGCCAAATAAGATCATTACGCAAGCGCACATACCCATGCCTGCTGTTAACTGAATCTGGGCAAAAGAACACCTAATCAAGTTTTAAAACTTTCAGAGAGAGATTCAGTTTTCTGAAGCAAACAATTTCAATATCTGCCCCAAAGGAAAAGAGTAAAGCTCTCATGTGTTACATGAACAGAGGCTCGGTCACTTTCTTACTATGAATCTAAGTCACCAAGGAAATTACCAGCTTTACAGGAAGCCAGTACAGCACAGCACAGAGAGCCTTGGAATGTCAGGAGGGCTGGCTTCCAAACTCAGCTCTGCCATTAACATCGCTATAACCTTTGCCAAATCGTTAAGTCTTCCTGGATTTAAGTATCTTTACACATGGTAAAATGAGGTTGTTGGAGCATCTAAGGCGATTTTAAGACATATGAGCATCAGTTTATCCCTTGGCTCATCTTTCAAGAAAATAACATGGTAAGAAAAAAAAATTATAAAATTCGTTTCATTTTATAAAAGCAAAATATCTATTTTATAAAACATTTATAAAATATCCATTTCTTTAGAAAACCTCAGAAATAAAGCAAGCAGAGAGACTTAGCTGTTAGAGCAGCAAAGCTATTTGCTAGGCACAATCACAGCTGAAACAGTCCCCTTGCTCACAAACTGCCATGTATGAGCATGAGAGGCAGCACCTCAAACTCCTGAGTACCTCCACGTTGACGTTCCGGATCTGCACGTTGATCAGGGAGAACTCCTGCTGCAAAGTCTGAGGCAGTCCCAGTTGATCTGCCTTCTTCTCTTCAAGGACACTGCTTGGGGGGTCTTCCTTTAAGACTAGCCGGAGACAGAAGTTCAGTTGTTGGATATTGTTTTGGAAAATGAGTCAGAGAGCAGTTTTGGGGTATCTGCTGCACTCTGAAATGTACAGAGGGGCACCTCACCTAACGTGTCAGTTTGGCCTATTACCTTCTTCCTCGCCATGGCTGGAGTTGTGCTGGGGATCTACATCTTGAGTGTGAAGAGGCTTCTCTGGCTCGGGCAGAAGAGAAATGCTCTCGATGAACTCGTCAACCCCATCTAATATGTCATTTGCACAAAGCTGCAACAAAAGGTGGAAGATCTAGGTGGAGAGAAGTCAATGGAGATGATCATCGTTGTCTGGTTAGAGGTCTGACTTTAAAATGGTATAATCACAGACGATAGAGATGTCCGCCAAAATTGGAGACAATTAAAATAGGGTTTATCCACCACCAACTCTCCCTGTTAAATACACAGGAGAATAACTCCATCATTCCACCCTGGAAATTTGTCATCATGTTCACAGTTTATGCAAGCCTCAGAAAACATTTTAAATGCCAAGCCTTAATAGAATTATTCAGCTAACCCATGACCAAAAATACTATAACGTTCAAAATAATTTGGAACAAATGGTATTTTTTGGAGAAAATAGATTTGAAAGGCAATGAGGTGATGATATTTCACCAAAATGCTCGAGTGACTTCGTACTAAGCAGTGTTGCAAATTTCACCCAGCATTTTCTATACTATACAGACTGCTATGCGGGAGGTTATACAGTGAGACATTGACCTGCCTGCAAGGAATTTGGCCACCAAATGGTGAGGCAGTGCAAAGCAAGGGCCAAAAATCAGTTCACACCAGGCGCCACTGTGGTTCACATAAGAAACACTATCATACATAGGGCAAAAGTATCATACAAAAGGGCCTCATAGAACAGGTGTCGTTGATGGATGTAAGGAGTTCTGAGCACTGTCGAGTGCAAAGGTAGACTTCCTAGCCATTTACAAGAAGAGAAAGAAATGAAGCCCACAGGCCATCACTCAGTGTGCAACAGACACCTGCTGAGACCAGGACAAGAAGAAAAGACATTGAGGCTTTTCAGCCTCAAAGTGTTGAATATTAAAGTTGTCTCTTGAAGACCCCAAAGCCTCAATGTGACATACACAAGCCAGTGGGCCAACCAGCAAATATGTATTTAATGTCCATCATCTATCCTCTAACTTTCACAAATACCAAATATTGTAATTATTTTAAAAGTTTCTAGTATATCCAGTTATATTCCTCTATGACAACATTGAATTACATACCCTCTGCATCTGGGAATCCACCCGCCACATTCTCAAGGTCTGATCCCGTGACCACGTAACCAGTTGGTAGTCCTTGGACCCTAGAAATCACCAAATAAGAATCCTGGGAATTTTTCTGGATTCAACATTAATTTTGCTACAGGCTGCAATGGAGTAAGATAAATTCATTCATTCATTCATTGTATTTCTTGAACATCACCTATAGGTCAGGCACTGTTCTAGGCACTGGGACTATAGCATGAATACCACAGTCTGTCTTCACAGATCTCACCTTTCAATGGTGGAAACAAACAAATGAATATATAATAAAATATTTGGTAGTGAAAGTGTTATAAAAAAATAACAGGATAAGAGGACACAGACTGACAGGGGAGCTATTTTTAGACAGGAGTCCCTGAGTGAGTCACATCTGAGCAGAAACTTAAATGAAGGAAGTAATAACTGGCAAATCAGGAGGTGAAGAGTGATACTGGGATTTAATGTCGCATTCAGCTTTCACCTCCACAAATATTCTTCATCTTATATGCTTCCTGAGAGCTGGGAATGAATATGGCTTTTGTAAAATGAATTATTTTGTATGTTTCATGTCATCTTACTATTTAAAAGAATTTTTGGTAAGGAGATACACCTCTTTATATATAAAATGAATAATCAATCTTTAATGTTCTTAACTGACTGACTTACATTCTCACATATTAGGTCTGGTCAAAGAAAATTATTCTACAAAGATTCAGGACACCTTATGGAAAAGCTCTGTGAAAGATCAGGACATTTCAGGGTAATTACGTAGCATCTAAAATCTCCTTAATGGCCATCTTCAAAGAGCAAAGAATTTAGAGATAATTTCATCCAATTCCCTTATTTTACAGATGGGAAAAACTGAGGCAAAACAGAGAACATGATCTGGCCAAGCTTATAGTGAGGGGCAGAGGCCCCTTCTCTGTGTCACCTCCTTCAATCAGGCCCTTGGTCCTCAGTTTTACTATCTCCCTGGGTGGGCCCAACAAGCAACTATCCAGAACTATTGCCTGTTATGAGTTCCACCATCTAGACACATGGTCACATCAACAGTTTTCTGACTCCACATGTGGCCTCTTTTCATGTCCCTGACTTTGGAGAAAAGTCATGCCTGATTCCTTTCCAAACCCACCTTCTCCACCTGTCACCTCGGCCCGTCCCCTCTCATTTCCAGCAGCCCTCTTTCCCCCACACTCCCTATCTTGCACTTTAACCTGCCTTCAAATAGAGGCTGCAGCAGCCTCTGCCAGTCAGCCTAGACGCCTCCTTGCCTTTGATGGCAACTTCATCCACCAAACCAGTGCCGGCTGCCTCTGCTCACGCTACCTTTCGGCCAGGCTTCTAGCCTCGGTCTGCTCCAGAACGCCTGTCTTACGGCCATACAGCTTCCTATTTGAAGAGTGAAGGGCCTTTCTCTCCCTGGGCACCTTGATCCTTCAGCAGCATGTCAGACCAATGACTGCCACTTCCCTCCAGAAGCGTCCTCTCCCTGAGCTGCCGCATCTGACTCTCTTCCTGCCTCTCTGACAGGTCCTGCGCCACAGCGAAAACCAAGACCAAAGCTTGAGGTGGTCCCCCCAAAATAATGGAACAACAGAAAGAAAATGAAGTGACATTAGGTTGTTGAAGAAGTGAAATACAAGACTACATGCAGGATGCAGGAATGGGTGGTAAAACTGTAAAAATAAAAGCATAAATCATTATCATAAGCATCAGGATAGTGTTCACGTCTGGGAAAGGGAGGGAATTATGATCTGGAAGCTTCTGGGTTCCAGCAATGTTGTCTTTCTTAGTGGAAGTTAACCTTGGTGGCAGTTACACAAACTTTTACTTTATAATAATTTGTCAAACTAAACATGTTTCATGCAATTTTCCAGATAAATGATATATTTCACAATAAAAAGGAATTTTTAAAACACCTATAACTTGTGCTCAAAATCTCACTACTGACCAGACAGACAGTCCCTATTTACACAATTCACCCTGCCCGCTTACAGGTGACACTGATAACTAAGTGGGTTGCTCAACACTTTTTATTTCAATCCAAAACTACAGGCCAAAGTCTCCTGGCCAGACCATGGGGAAAGTACCTCGTCTATTTACTACGGCAAAATGCAAGAGTCACTTCAGAAATTATTCTGGAAGAGGCTTGCAAGGGTCACAAACAAGCCAGGACAAGATATGTGCCGTACCAGAGACCTTTCCTGGGACTCCAGACAAGTCACACCACTCCTTACTTCTGTAACATGGAAAGACTAAGAACTATACTTCTGTTCTGTAAAACCTTTAGAGACCATAACAGTGAGATCTCAAGAAAAGAGAGGCTACAACTAAATTTGCATGGTGAGTTGGTAGAAAAACAAGCCAAGGACTTCCTGACTCCCATTCTACTTATAAGGCTGATTAAGCCGTAATAACAAACAATCCCAAAATCTCAGTGGCGTGAAGCAAGGATTTCTTGCTCACACTACACCTCCACCTCATCTTCCCTCCTGACAGGGGCAGCTCCATCTGGGATTTTGCTATTTCCGTAGCAGATGCAAATAGAGTGTGCAACTGTACATTGGCTGATAATACTTCACCTCAGAAGTGCCCGTATCACTTCCATTCATGTTTCAAGATCAAAGCAAGTCACCTATCTCCCAGGGGATAGGAGGTGACATACCACTGCATGTTTGTGGAGAGAACAGGAATGTGATGGCAGTACTAATGATGACCTTGGGTCTCCCTCACTGATGGAGTGGCAAGGGTCAAATGCTGGGGACTTCTGAGGTTGCAAACCCAGAGTTTCTCGGCCCCAGAAGCGACCCAACAGCAAGTCTATTAATCTCTTCTGATCTCCTCCATGCAGGAAAGAGACCACGCTGAACATGACAGCAGGAGGGACCCTGGGAGAAGAAACACCTTTAGTGGCAGCTCCCTTAGCTGTCCACACTTCAAAGTGGCGGACCCCCAGGCTCTCTCCTTCCTGAGCCCTCCCTGCAGCTGCACCTCCTCAGGACCACGGTCAGCCCCAACCGGGCAGGGCAGGACTCGGAACCCATCTCCGCGGCCCTCTCTCCTGCTCACCTTCCTTCTGTTTCCTCCACTGGAACTCCAACACCACGTCGTCATGCCCCACAAACGTGTGGACTGGGGTGTTCAAGTCAAAGACATTCCACAGGAGAAGGCTATTTTCCCTCCGCAGCTGGGGAACCATTACTGTCACTAAGCCATTGCTGAAAGGCTATGGTAAGAAAGGGAAAAGCAACTGATTATTCCAGGGAGAATCAGCTGAGTGCTGAGTTACTGAAGATGGACTTCTTTCCTAAAGAAATAAATCAGATGACTGAAGGTCCCAACCCATCTGGGGGAAATTTTCCCCAATACCACAAGTTAACCATCTACTCTCCTTCTGTATTCATATTACTTTTTCTCTGCATATGGAAGGGACCACAGCAAGTAAAAAAGATAAAGCTAAGCTACATGCTCAGAGAAGAACTTGTTAAATTCTAAAATGAGTGAGTGGCTCTGTCACACACTGAAACATACTGTTTGCCATCCAAGCTACTCTAAACGGGTTCCCTCCGAGAGTCATCATATGCTTTCCTGGAATAAGCGTGAGCATGCCAGGCACACTGGCAAACCCTGGTGCAGCACCATAGCTCCTGTAACGCGGGCAGGACCGGAAGCACATGGTCCGCATGAAGCATCACCTTCCCATTGCCCCAAGTACTACAGCTACTCAGAGGAAAACCTCCCAATTTCAGAGCTGACGTGTTTTACTTAGCAGCAACCAACTTGACAGCTGAGAGGTTAATAATCAGCCTCTGTTTTTTAAGGAATATACCACAGTCACCAAAAAGCATGTTATCTTCACCTTCCCTCCTGGCAGCACTCCTGGACATCTCCGTTTATTTTTTAGAGCAAACTTTAATCCAGAGAAATATTTCAATTCATAAGAACAATGTATGATTTCTTGACAAGTGTTCCCAAATGCAAGAGCCACTAAACATCTGAATCATCTTCTGTGTTCCATGATGCCTCCAGGGGACAGCCTAATGTATGAAGGTAGCTTTATTCATTCTGTGCTCCCTTTCAAATTGACACAGAAGGAAATATATTATCTTCAATCTGTAGCTATCAATGTTGCAATGGAAAAATTGTTGGAGGTTGATAATAATCTACCCCCTCTATTTGTAGCATTTTATGGCTTATAAAGCATTTTCATATACAACTTTTCAAAAGGAAGGCATATTTGTGCACATGCTAATGCCACTGAATTGCACACTTTAAAATGATGAATTTTATCACAATAAATAAAGGGTAGGCATGGTAAAAATTATCATTCATTTTTACAGAGGAGGAAACTTGCTCAAAAACACGAAATGGCTTGCCAAAGGCCACACAAATATTAAATGACTCATTGCAGCATGAGTCACAACAACTAAGATACGGGAACAACCGAAGTGTCCATCAGGGGATGAATGAATAAAGCAGATGTGGGGTATATATCTATAATGGAATATTACTCAGCCGTGAGAAGGAAATCCTGCCATATGCTACAACATAGATGGACATTGAGAGCATTATGCTAAGTGAAGTAAGTCAGAGAAAGATAAATACTGTATGACATCATTTATAGGTGGAGTCTAAAGAAGCTGCATTCATAGAAACAGAGTAGAGCGGTGGTTATGAAGGGCTGAGGGGTGGGGGAAATGGGGAGATGCTGGTCAAAGAGTTCAAAATTCTAGCTATACAATGAATAAGCTCTGGGGATCTAAGGTACAGCATGGTGACTCTCATTAATAATACTGCATAATATTGTATACTTGAAGCTTGCTAAGAGAGTAGATCTTAAATGTTCTCATTACAAAAAAAGAACTGATAATTGAGTCATGTGATGGAGGTGTTTGCTAATGCCATGGTGGTACTCGTTCTGCAATATAAAAATGCATCAAATCAACACATCAGACACTTTGAACTTTCACAATATTACATGTCAACTATATCTCAATAAAGCTGGAGTGATAAATTGAATGGCATTTCTGGGCCCCAAACCCAGGTCTTCTGAATCTACAGGTGGAGTTCTTCCCATCACAATCCCCTGACCACAGGCTCTCAACCCTCTGCCTCCATCTCGCTCTCCTCCCCTGCCGTTAGTGACCACCTTCAGACGGCCTAGCTTCCCAGTCCAGCCATGCTTAGCAAGTCTAGTACAGACCCTTACCCAGGATTCCAAAGGCAAATTTCTAAATAGATAATAGCCTTATGCCATTATTACCACTTTCACCCCACCCCTAAACAAGACAGAAAGAGAAAACTGCCTCACAAAGAAAACAAGAGAAAATGATCCTTGGCCCTGTTTGTCTGAAACACCAAGAAGAAGTTTCTCAGCAAGAGGTAGGGTGTCTTACAGTGTATCTGGCCTTCCAGACAGGCACCTGGCAAGGGAGAATATTGAGGTATTTCCGAGGCTGGCGGTAATCCCAGAACTGGAAGAAAGCAAGCAGGATAATTTGTGAGATAAATGCCATCTAAAAAAAAAAACTCAACTATTGAAATAAGCATAGCTTTTTGTCAAAGTCATTGCTTTTTGTCCTTTAAAGGCACATGTCCATGGTGCATTTCAGTCGGCCCCCATAGCCATGTTACTATGACAGAGACAAAAAGAAAACCTTCCTTTCACAGTAATAGAAACATCACGGGAGAACTCCCACACTTCCCCAGGACCATCCCGCAAGGCAGCTCACCATCAGCCTGCCTGGAAATAGTCTTCACAGTTGAAAGGTAAGGGTGATGTGTTTTCATCCTGTGTCATTTTTACACCATGTAGGGTAACTCACTTAATAACAACAGTTGTAATGTGCTGACTACTTATTGCATTTCAGACACATGTTGAGAGTTCTAAGTTTTTTATCCCATTTAATCCTTACAACAACCATATAATAGGTATTATTAATCTCTTTTTCAAATGCAAAAGCTAAATTACTAAGTGATGTAACTTGCCCAAGGTCACACAGGAAAAGATGGCTGTGTGACTGCTTTGCTACCAGCTCACTCCTGTGCACACTCATCCACTCTCTCCAACACGGCAAGTGGGAACCTGAAGTTGCAGAGTACACAGAGGTGAGCCAGACACAGACTCCACCTTAGAGGTGCCTATGCTTCTAATGGCAATACACCGAGAGCTTGGGCACCTGTCGTGAAAGCAGGACACAGCACCAGAGGGGGCAGGACCAAGCCTGAAACTGGAACTACTCAGGTATTTAACATTTCTTTTCAAAAACAGACAACAGAAGCCACTCTGGAAGAATCCAGCAGCTTCTTAAAAAGTTAAACACACACATCATATGACCCACTGATCCTGCTACTACACATTTGCCCTAAAAAACTAAAAAGTTCTGTTCACAGAAAAATCTATACATTAATGTTTATAGCAGCTCTACTCACAATCACCAAAAACTGGAAATAGCCCAAATGTCCTTTGACAGAACACCAGATAATCAATTGTAATATCCATACAGTGGATTACTACTCAGCAGTAAAAGTATATGAACTATTGATTCTTAAAACAACGGATGAATCTTAAAAGCACTATGCCGAGTGAAAGAAGCCAACCTCCAAAAGTTACATTCTGCATGATTCCATTTAAATGACGTCTGGAAAAGACAAAACCATTGTGATAGAGAACAGATCAGTGGCTGCTAGAAGTTAGGAAGGAGTGGGGGGCAGGTGTGAGTATAAAGGGATCATACAAGGTAATGCTTCCTTCTTAGGACAACCCTTTTTTTTTCCAAATTCAGGCCCCATATTCAAAATAGTAAAATTATGATAGCTTTCCCATCTGAACTTCTTTTGGGTTTCGCAGATGATGGCCACAAGATTAACTATAACTTGCTTCTTCAACTTACAACAGAAGGGAAACTAGAAATAATAAGGAATGCTCGGCACTCTCCAGATTTTTAATTAGCTCAACACTTTGCGAATGCTTTCCTGTTACCAAGTCCACCATATGTGAAAAGCTAGCAAATAAAAGAGAAGCTCAACCTTTCTAGGTTAATTATATACAAGGAAAATATTACTATGAGTGCATTTCAGTAATAGCTTACTTTTCAGTTTGGACAGAAGTGTATTCATTTTCATTTACAAAGACTAGCATAGTAACTATTAACAAAACTAATCTTTTTTAAAAAATTTGTTTCTAGATTTATATATGCTCATCAGCTGGTGACAACAACCATAACACAGAATTTATGGAATAAATTAGACTCTGGAAATTTGACAAAGTCCCCATTCACTTTATAACATGTTCTTATTCTCTAGACAATCCCTTGTGGAATCTAATGAAATTATTAAATATCATATGTAAATGGAGGACCACGGTCTGTTTCAATCTGATAGAACTGTTTATCATTAAGTTAACCAAAGCCATGCCATCTTCCTATCCATAGATGACTTCTGCTTTTCTCTTACTATTGCCAAAGAGCTCCCACTACAAGCTATAGATCAGAAAGCAAGTCTTCTGAAGACGTATCAGAAAAGTCTCAGTCATGAAAGAAAAAAAACAGGTTCTTCAACAGTCTCATGGAAACAGGATTCTCAGTAAGGTTGACCTTGACCCATGGGCAGACACCCATCTGTGAGAATGTACCAATGGACCATATCTGAATTTCGAGAACTCTTAGACTATAAGAAGGCAAATTTTGTTAAACAGACTGCTTAACCCAAGATCAGGAAAAAAACAACTATCTAAAATGATGTGTGCTAGTTTTATTGTGGTTAATGTTCTATGTTTAATGGTCATATAAGAAAAATCCTTTTCTTTCTTCTTGATCTAGCTCTAACCCTCAATTCAACAGTATTACAGTTTAATAATTTACAAACTGAAATTAAACACTCATTCAATGGTATCTTATTCTAGCTGACCCCTCAGAATTCAGAATATAAAAATATAATTAAAATTATTACTACACTCACACAAGTTAGAAATGGCTACTACCCAAAAGACAAGAACTAACAAGTGTTGGGGAGGATGTAGAGAAAAGGGGACCCTCCTACTCTGTTGGTGGGAATTTAAATTGGCACAGCCACTATGGAAAGCAGTATGAAGGTTCCTCAAAAAAATAAAAATAAAAATAGAAATACTGTATGACCTAACTCTACTTGCAGGAATTTACCCAAAGAAAACAAAATCTCTTGATTTGAAAAGTACATGCTCCCCTATGTTTACTGCCACATTATTTACAATAGCCAAGATATGGAAGCAACCTAAGTGTCCAGCAGTAGATGAATGGATAAAGATGTGGTACATATATACAATGGAATATTATTCAGCCATAAAAAGAAATTCTGCCATTTGTGACAACATGAATGGACCTATAGGGTATTATACTAAGTGAAATAAGCCAGGTGGAAAAAGACAAATACCATATGATTTCACTTATTTGTGGAATATAAAAATAAAACAAAACAAAATGAACAAAATAGCAACAGACTCACAGATGTTGAGAAGTGACTAGTGGTTACCATGAGGGAGAGGATGGCATGGTGGAGTAGGTGAGGGGGATAATAAAGCCATAAAAATCTCAATCACAATTAAAGTTGGTCACAGGGATGGAAGTGCATCATGGAGAACATAGTCAATGATTCTGTAACATCTTTCTATGTTGACAGGCAATAATCTGCACTGTTGGGACAAGGATTTAATAATGTGTCTGTTGAATCACTGTGCTGTATATTTGAAACCAATATAATATTGTATATCAACTATATATCAATTAAAAAATTATTACTACAAATTATAAGCTAATAAACTGTCAGGTAAACTACATCTCTTATATTTATTGATCAAATGGTTGTTAACAACAATAAAATTCTGTACAGGGGACTCAATGCACAATCATTAATCAACCCCAAGCCTAATTCTCAACAGTCTCCAATCTTCTGAAGCATAACGAACAAGTTCTTACATAGTGAATAAGTTCTTACATGGTGAACAGTGCAAGGGCAGTCATCACAGAAACTTTCGGTTTTGATCACGCATTATGAACTATAAACAATCAGGTCAAATATGAATATTCATTTGATTTTTATACTTGATTTATATGTGAATCCCACATTTCTCCCTTATTATTATTATTACTATTTTTGTTTTTAATAAAATGCTGAAGTGGTAGGTACATGCAAGCTAAAGGTAGAAAACATAGTTTAGTGCTGTAAGAGGGCAAATGTAGATGATCAGGTCTGTGCCTATAGACTAAGTATTAATCCGAGCTAGACAAGGGCAACAAAACATCCACGGATGCAGAAGATTTCTCTCAAAACAGGGGGGTGGGGTTCTAAGCCTCACCTCTGTTGATCCCCAATTTCTCACCTGTGGCTGTGCCTGTCTTAGGTTGTTCCTCCCTTGAGGAATCTTACCCGTCTCTGGCTAACCAGTCATCTTCCAGGGCCATACAGGGAAATGTAAAGTTGGTAAGTGAAAGAGAAGCAATATTGTTTGAAAAGGTTACCTTTTTACTTCTTTGCAGATTTATGCCCTGTGGCTTCTATGCCAGCATTTGTCTTGAGGTATCTTTACCACTTGGAAGAACTATGATACTCAGTAATTTTGATATGAGGCATGAATTCTACTTAAGGGTTGGAATTAGGAAGGAAGAAGAAAAGCTATAGAAGTATGAATTGCTTAACTTTTTACAGTTATGATGTTTATATACATTCAATAAGAACTGTCTTCTTTCCTACCAGGATGTAGTGGAAGAAATCAAATACCACATCCAAAATATCATATAATTCATAAGCTAAGCCTACGAGTAAGGAATAGGCTATGTTTCACATGTGGAAACTGACCTGTTACCTGATTTAATAACTATGGAATCTCAGCCTCCCAGGCAGTAAAGATGTCACTGAATATCGACATACTTGGTGACCTCAAAGTAAAGATGTCACTGAATATCGACATACTTGGTGACCTCAAAGAAAGTAGTGAATTGATGGTTCCTGAATTTGGAAGAGAGGCTGACTGGGATATAGGGACAAAAACACAAACTCAAAAGAAATAAACAAAAAAACACTTCAGGCACATACAAATAAATTACAACTCCAAGGGATTTGCAAACCTCCAGGCAGAAGTTAACTTTTAGGTCTCAGTGTATGATTCTAATTCTGCTAACCATACCAAAGAGATATTGTACATGCCTATGGAAACAAAGCATTGAAGTAATGATGCTGAATCACAAAATTGCTCAGCAAACTTCTATGGTGTCCTTCCAGGCAGAGACCTGACCACAGGGAGGCACCATGGCACAAGGTGACTCTGCCCTACATCCCTCTAAACAAGGGTACACATGACTTCCCACAGTCGGAGAAGAAAGACAAACAAGACCTCTGAGATAAACCAAAAATAACAGAGTTCCTGAAACCCAGAGACCCTGAGCATTTCCTGTAACTTAGAGAATCTCTAATAAAACAACCATACCCCTGACTTTTACAATGTTCATGACTCAAGATGTTAAAACTTCTGCAGATATGACAATCATGAGAGAAAATTGCTGTTTTTCCACCCCAGAGAGACTACTTATAAATGTGGTAACCTTAACAATTCTGTGGGCATTTCCACTCTACTTACATATCTGTTTGTGTTTTTTCTCTGAAATCTGACATCCTGGCAATTTCTCTGCAAGTAAATTTCTTTTCCTTTTTAAATGTTTTTGTCTCTAACTTCCTTTCACAAAGGGAAAGAAGAAAACGCTCTGAACACATTCCAGGAGCCAAATCAGATATATGCACATCACTCCTGCTGGTCTGCATAACCAGGTTTACTTGCCCATCTGCCCAGGAAGCACATGCACCCAAGATGGACACACTACAGTAACGTACTGTCCTTCTGAAGAAAGTGCTGCCACACATCCGCCTCCTGAACACAGCTCCCCAGCTGCCACATGAGTGCCACTCACCTTGACAGAGTTGTCTTGACTGGAGGTGGCAAGAATGTGCTCACTGTCTGGGTGCCAGTCCAGGCCATGGATTTTGGAGAGGTGGGCTGCTAGATACTCCACTGCTGTGCTGGGTTTCTGCAATAGGATCGGCACTGAGTGTTGTCCATTCAGGCAGAGGGTCTGCATGGAGCTAACAGTCAGCTGTGTGCTGAGCAGGGATAGAATAATACTACGAGATACCGTCTTTATCCTTGGGAAACTGCACTTTCTGTTTAGAGCAAACAAAACAGTAACAGGAAAAGACTTCTCCAGCTCTCCTTCACGCAGGCTCCATATATGGGCCTATGAGACTAACTTCTTCCCATCTGGCCTCAGGCATGGGAACAAAAGGCGGTGGGTGCTTCTCCCTATAGTTGTGTGGTCTGCAATTCCTGCTCCCCTTCCTCACAATCACCCAAGAAGAGGGGCTGTGACATCCCAACAGAGCAATCCTGAGGGAAAACTACCTATCTGAAAGTGACCAAGCACCTAGACCCCAAGAGGGAATGACACACATCACCGGAGGCAACAAACATGACTGATAAGCACACACAGAACAAACGCAGAAGGGAACCTCAGAAATACACATTAAGATATTTTAAAGCTATCAGAAAACACCTGTAAATAATATTCAATGCTGGTGAGACCACATTCGTTACTGCTGGTGAACATATAAAGTAGTACAACCAGTTTGGGACAAAAATTTGACCATTTTTATCAAGAGACTTAAAATTTTCCTTTCTTAAGGGAACATTCCAAATTCACAAGAAGATTTACATACAAAGTATGTTCACACTGGTGTTACTTGAAACACTAGCAAACCAGAAACAACACAAGTGGGGAATAATTAAATTTTAGAATCAATTATGAACAGCTATCTGATCCAATATAATGTAGACACTAAAAGCTATACTTAGAGATTATAACATAGGGAAAATGCACCTGTTGTGATGTTAAAGGAAAAAAGTGTACATAACTATGCCCACGATATAATGAACCATGTTTCAAAAAGCATAAGAAAACATCAAGATATTCGCATTTGTCTCTGGGTAATAGGACTATGAATGATTTTTATTTCTCCTTTTATATTTTCTACAAAGAGCATGTATTACCTCTATAATTACCATTGGTCTATGAGGTTAAGAGTGCAGTCTCCAGAACCAGCCTTTCTGAGTTCAAATCCTACCAACAGTGCCTCAGTTTACTCATATGCCAAGTGGAGATAAAAACAGTACCTACTTCAAAGGCAATTATAAAGGGACATGAATCAATACACGTATAGTTCCTTAGGACAATGTCTATGCATAACAAACGCTTAGTAAATGTTGGTACTATTAGTCAGATGTGAGTCTGAATGAGATCCGACATTACCACTGACCCTGAGTTTGTCTCAGTCTCTGATGTTTGCCACCATCAGTACCTATGCTGATACTAGAAAGTGCCACAGAGGTAAAAATGTGACCGGCATGTCTTAGAGGCCATCTGAGCAGAGGTCCTGAGTATTAACAGCCAGGAAAAACGTTTTGCTAAGGGAAATCAGGGGTATTAGTGGACCAAGCAGAGGACTAAAAGGGACAGTCTGGCTGTGTTTTCTCACAAGGTAAGGGGCACATCTTGGAAAACAGGTGCTGAGAGAGTTCACGGCTACATGCCGAACTGTTTACTGTGCCTATGGCTCAGGAAACAGTCTAAAGCAAATATGTATGCGCTACAAACAACCATTTATTTAAACCATTTACTACGCTAGGGATAAAAGGAATAAAACCAATCATCAGTTTAAGAAATAAAGAGGAAGAAGAATGGCTAATACCAGACTGGCCTAACAGAACAGCAACAGAAACTAACAGAGAAGATGCATCCACCCAACCTCTACTTTTAAAGTCACCTTGTCCCCACGAACTGCCTGAGGCAGAGGGCTTTAGCAGCCCACCACCTCCCCAGCATCCTGGCACCAGCCCTGCAGACTCCCCTTCTCCCACTCCAGGACCCATTTCCGCCAGGGCAGGGTACAGGGCAGCCAGAGCAATGCCGAGACCTGCTGGTCAGCTCCAAGCTGACACAGCCCCAGTCAAGCCTCAGGAAAACTAAAGGTGGGTGCTCCCCCCAAGGATGAGGAGTGCCAGCTGCGGGTTGCACAGGCCCACAGATCTATGCTAACATCACCAGCAGGCAGACACGGTAATTTCACTGTGTCGTTACTTTCACTGATGCCATCATCCTAAACTTCCCCCAGGCCTTCCATGACAGCAGCAGCAGCCTGGGAGCCTGCCCCTCTCTCATGCTCTCAGGTACCCAGGCTGTTGCAGGGACAATACAGGATCTGCGGGCAACTCTGGGGCTGATGGCATAGCTAGACTTGCAAAGGGGACTCGAGCAAACCAAGCAGCCACTTCAGTGATTCATAGCAAAAGTATTCAGGACAGCAGGTGTCCTAGAACAGCTAGTTTTCACTTTGCAATCTGGGACAGGGAGAAGCAGCCTGCGGACCATTCTCGAGTACTGTCTGGTCCCTCAGGCTTGACCTCCTCAGTGATACACAGCTGTTATCTGTACTTTGAAGATAAGGAAACTGAGGCTTGGAGAAGGTTAGTTAGCAGCAGGTCAGGAGGAAACACAAATGGGACTCTGACTTCGTTCAGGCCCAGTTCATTTTCTTAACCACTGATGATAATGCCTCATTTCCCTGTCTTCCTCCAACATCAATCTGATCAGGAAGCAAATGTGATCTGGTGCTGTGATCTTAAAATGACAATCCAAGATGCTGACAGCACACCTTGTGCTCTCAAGGCAAATCCTGCCACCCACAACATCCACTAAACACCCTCTGGGAGGAACTAAAGACCAACTGGGGGGTGGGGAGGTCAACTACTCACCCGCTTGTCCCATATCCGTACATCCCCGTCATGACTGGTGGCAAGGCAATTAGCATTTTTTTTATTCCATTTGACCTGTGAAGCACCAGCTGCAAAGAAAAATCAGGGGAAGACAGCTGCTGCCCTCAACACCTCCAGAACTAGGACAGAGCATATCCAGGGGACCTGCATAATGAAGTCCGGCTGCATTAGAACAGGACCCTTTAAGATTCTATGACTGCACCAGAGCCAACATTAAAGAGAATATGAAGCCAAAAGCTAAATGAGTGAGCACATGGGAACTGGATCAGAGTCACCTAATTGAGAAAACAGTCTCACTTAGGAAAAAATCTACAGGCTAGCTCTGAGCAGAACCAGCGGGGTAGCGTACTTCCTTGCAGAGAAGCAGTGCAGCTGCGCACTGTTGGATGGTACCCGACTCATCACAGAGCCTAGCTCTCCATCCTTTCCAAGGCTGAGCTCCCGTCAGAAGGGCCTCAGCTCAATGCCTGCTCCTTCCCTCTTCTTTGTTTTTGAAGGGACACTTTTGGAAAAACATAGCCTCCAGCTGAAGCTCAGCAGAAGAATAAGCCCCACAGTTGCCTAATTCTGCACTCAGGTTAGGTGTATACCACCGCACACACTCATCTCCCTGCCAGCGGTCAGGCACAGCCACCGGCCCTGTGTTGAGTCAGAGGTAGGAACACCCCTGGTGCTGTGAGGACTCCTTCCTCACTCTGTCAACACAGAGGTAACAACGACAGAAGAGCTACTTAAGGAAGGAGGCATATTGGAAGATGCCAGACAGGGCTGAGACGTGGAGAAAACTACGACACATCAGTACTTCTAGCTGATTCCTAAAAATAATTAAGTTAAACCAAAACAACACAATGGCTCTCCTTTCTGCCTCTTCTTGCTCTTGCTCAGATAACACATGACACTTCTACTTTGACACCTCTCCCTTCAGGCAGGTGTTTATTACTGGGGACACCACAGTAGATGGAGGGTTTGGGAGAATGGCCTGGTCCAAGGAGCCTAGCAAGTGTGACAGGTAAAGCAAGGACTTAAGACTCCAACATGAAATAGAGAGAAGGTCCAGAACTTATCCTTGCCTGGTTCTGGTGAAAGTTTCTTTGTTGTGTTTTCTCCTTGAGACACAGGGCATCTTAAGTTATCTGAGAATGAATGGTGGAGACCCCTGAAGATGAGGAGGGAGTGCATTACCTAGGAGACCCAGTTTCTTTGCAAGAAAGGGTATCAGATAATGAATAAGAAGAGGCTGCTCCATCTCCTCAGGATGGCATTACTTGAAGAGTTCCAAGAATATATACTTTTCCCAGTGGGGATTGGGGGGTGGTCCCGCAGAACAGGAAGCCTCCCAGAGGATTCTGGGGACTCCCTAATTCAACCTGCTTTATAGGATCATGACACCAGAGTCAGGTAGAGGTCCAAGAAGGTATGAGTTCTCAGCCAGAGAACAGCCTGGAGTACACATGGGCAGGCTTTTACTGACTCCCCACCCCAGAGGTATAAATGATGCACTCGCGGGAAGATGAAAATGGGGACGACAGACCCAGGTAGTAGTCAAGGCTGCACCCATCAGGGTACGTCAGATCAAGCTGCTTATAAAGGTCTGCATGCCTCTCATTTGCCTCTTTTCTCCCAGGGCAGCTTGCCCCCAGAGAGAAAGCTCACTGAATTCAGTGCAAAAAGGAAAGAAGTTTCTCACCTCTATTTTTTAGAAAGGCTTAGAAAGGAAAGCAACTAGAACAAAGAGGCTAAAAAAAAAAAAAAAAACACCTGTCCGTCTTTTCAGAATTCCTCTACAACCAATCCAACTTGGAAACCTGTAAGCAGGAGTAACAAAGTCGGGGGAGATGACTGAGGCATTTACAGACTATTTGTATTTTCATTCAGTTGGATGATTGGACGTCCTCTGCAACCACGTCTGTGAGCCATCCTATGTCTCAGATCCTAAATGCCTAAAGCAGGAGAGGCCCAAATCAGTCCAAGTGCTAAGCGCTCAGCACAGAGGCATTTAGTGCTCCATTCCAAATCCATTTAACAAACATTTACGGGGCATCTCCTTGGGTCAGGCATAAATGCTGACCTTGGTCCACAGCACTAACAAGAAAGAAATGGCTCCTAACCTCACAGAACAGATAACCCAGCTGCTTTATACAGTCGTGATGCTAAATCCCTTTAAGTGACAAGGTATAGGGGGTGCAGGGAAAAAGAATCATGTCATCACTTTGGAGTAAACACCAAATGAGAATTAAAATATACCAAGAATACACAAAGGAACAAGATTTATAAGACAGATAACATGATACATTTTTATCAAAATGCCAAAATACAATACTGATACTTGGGCTTCATCACTGTAAGGTGTACCAGTTCTGTGCCCAAATCCTACTCTGAGGGAATAGTGGGAAAACTGCACAGCAGCCCCAAGGGAGACTTCCAAAAACAGTCGATTCCAACTGCATGATAAAAATAGGGAGATCAGAAAGTAATTTCAAAGTTTCAGGAAGTCCACAGTAAATGACACTACAGGGACACAATTGGCATAATCTAGATTGTGGGGAAGCCATATGACAAACAACCTCATTTCTTCAATAAGTAAACTGCAGGAAACGAAAACCCAACCAAACAAGCAGAAGAAGAAACCCACCAACTAAGAAAGATGGGAAATGTGTCAACCACTTATTAGTATGAACTTCATTTGAATACTGATTCAAATAATTTGTAAATTCAACAACGGAGCCTACTGGGAAAATTTGAATACTGCTTAAATATCTGGTGATATTAAAAAGTTACTGTTAC
This sequence comes from Manis javanica, assembly GCF_040802235.1. Taxonomy (NCBI): domain Eukaryota; kingdom Metazoa; phylum Chordata; class Mammalia; order Pholidota; family Manidae; genus Manis; species Manis javanica. Next base: position 53,500,377 of record NC_133172.1, read on the forward strand.
TATATTTAGGTATGCTAATGGTATTGTGGTTATGTTTTTTTAAAGGATTCCACTCTTGCAAAAATATTACTTATCAAAGTATTTGTTGATGTAATGGTATGACAGATAAGAATTGCTTCAAAATCACCCCGAAGAAGATGGGGTGGGGGCAGTGGGTAGAGGTGAAGATGAAATAGGATTGGCTGTATGTTGATAATTGCTGAAGCTGGATGATGAACACAAGGTAGTTGTTTTTCTTCTATTTTTATATACATTTGAAGTTTCCACAGTAAAAAGTTTACAAACAAATGTGGCTCCTATCCTTACATTCTGAAGTAAGTTTCTGACCACACTCAGCAGCCCTGACTCTAACTTCTGAGGGCAGGCTGAAGCAAGCACTTTGCGACGTGGGACTTAACAATTACACAAGCTGGGACAGAGCACGGGGGGGCCTGGGGGCCCTGTGAGAAAAGGGATGGAGGCACCAGGAGGGCAGAGGTGGGCAGGGGGAGCGTACACTCACCTACAGCAGACAGTGCAGTGGCAGGTTTCCTTGTGTCTCTGAAACAGAAAAATCAGGAAACCTCAATTCATGTGCTACCATCCACCTGGTACTCTTCACCCTCTGCATGCATTTCTTCACTTCCCTTTCGATGGGTTCTTGGAGTTCAGTGGGAATGTGAGGAACTTAAAAAGCAGCACACAGAGAGGCCGAGCTCCCTCTATGCAGAAGAACTTTCTCGGTCACTTCAACTGAGTCTGAGTCTGAATTTCAAACCATACAGTGGCATCCACAGAAAACAAATTATGTGATTCAGCATGTCCTGGATGACGCTGATGGAGGGGCCAGGGAAGCCAAAGAATCCTTTCCTGATGTCATTTCTCCTACAGGCGACAAGGTCACGGACATGGAAGCATAACTCTGCAAAAACTTTCCCAACAGCATTTCAAAGGTGGAGTAAGAAACCACTCTGGACATTCACACCAGCCAAGAGGAAGCAACCCTCAGGTCCAGCAGAGGAATGGATAAACAAACGTGGTCTACACAGGCAACAAAGTATTAAGAAGGAAAATCTTGTTGCATGCTACTACATGGATAGACCTGAGGACATTAAGTCAACAAGTCCATCAAAAAAAGATAAATACTGCATGACTCCACTTACATGAGGTATCTAAATCCACAGAAACAGAAATGGAATGGTGCTTGCCAGGGGCTGGGGGGAAGGGGAGATAGGAAATTGTTTAGTGAGCAGAGTTTTAGCTTTGTAAGATGCAAACGTTTCTAGAAATGAAGATCTGCTACACAACAATGTGAATATACTTAACTGTGTACTTAGGAATGGTGAAGATGGTAAATTTTATGTTGTCTTTTTTAACCACAATTAAAAAACAAAACAAAAACTAGTCCTGGATACAACAGGAGACTCTTGGAGACAGAGGCTCCTTGGTTTACTATAAAGTCAGAGGGGTACGTTCCCCCCCAAATCATAAATGACAGGGCTGGGCAGGAGCCTGGGCTGGGTCAGCGGAGGTAAACCTACAGCCCCCACTTCCAAACTGAGAGGACTTTCTTCCTGAAGAGGAATCGGCTGCTCAGTGTCTTTTCATCATTAAATTATGAAAACAACTGTTTCATGTAAAGGAAGAAAACGGTGACTTTGCCCACAGCTCCAGCTTGCTTTGCTGAGGAGCTCCTGTCCGCTTTCCTGAGCATAGCGCTCCATCCTTCACCTGGCACTACCTTAGACTGACTAACTAGACTAACTAGGTGCTGATCGGTGCCAACACACATCCCCAGCGCTCCGTCCAGCTCACCCACCTGCCCCATCTGGCAAACCTCAATCCAGGCCTCACCTTTTGCCCACAGCCTGCCTTTCAGTGTAAAACAGCACAAAGCCACTGCTATGTGGCCGCCTGGCAAGGGGTGTAGCAGGGTAGACACTGTACAGACACACCCATGGGTCAGTCGCCTCTCGCTGTCACACAGGGAACGGCACTCTACAAAGGGAGGGGGACGGACGCTCACTGAGAACCTTCCTGGCCCCCGATGCTCCTTTACGCTTCCCTCCACGCACAGCAGCCCCACAAGGTGGCTGCCAGCCCGACAGATGGGACTCAAGCTCACAAAGCACAGAGCACATGTGTCTCAGCACTGCCACTGAGGCAGATGAGCATCTGTGCCCAAACCCCCCCACAGCCCTTGCCACTGCAGTAAACTCAGTAAACTCCAGACTGACTTCCAAATACCAGCACCTGCATTTCTCTGCCGAAGGGGTTTCCTGGGAGGCAGAAGCCCACTGTGCAAACCTTCGTGACAGGCCTGAAGGGCTGAGAGCTGCGGCAGGTGCAGGGACTGATGGGGGCGGGTACCCCCACGCCTTAGACCCTAAGGAGGCAGTTTTACATTAGCACCTGGTGCTATCCAGTAAGACTAAACTCCACCTGTTCAGAGGTCCTCAGACAGAGAGGGCACCCTGTATTAGTGGCTTTCCCAAGCCTACCTCTTTTCTCTACCCACTACCAGTGTTTCTTTACCTCCTGAATAACATGTCTGCCATGTATCCCTGTCTCAAGGTCTGCATCCAGGGGAAACCAAACCAAGACACCTGATTCTAAATGAAGGTCCGAGATTGTCCCACAACCACGCAGCTGTGCCTCTTAATTATTCTTACTTTATATCCCAAATGTAGATGTAGGTGTCCACAGAGCTGGTAACTAGGAGATCTGGCTCAAACACTGCCCAGTCCAAGTCACTGGAAACACAAAAAACAGAACAACAACAAGGAAAAAATCAGTTCCAAAGCAGCAGCAGATTTAGTTTCTAGTAGCTTCAGAAGTTACTGTAATTGGGCCTCATAACACAGCTTAGGTGGGATTCTGCGAAGTTCTTTGGAAATGAATAAGACTTAACTGAGCTCTGAAGAAATTTGTAGGTTCTTCCCCCTGTCATCATCAGCTATATCATCACCTGCTCCCAAGAAAGAAATGGAGCATTTAGCTTAACACACACACACACACACACACATGCACACACACACACTAAACAGACAAAACAAAGGAAAAACACATTAAGTAACTTCTGACTTACCGTTTTCTAAATTCGACCCGACCACAGGTACCTTGAGTAAACCCAGCATCTCTTAAAGAAGTGGCAAATCACCGTGCTGTCACACAGCCTCCCAGGAAGGCAAGCCAACCTCTGGCTCCCTACTCATCTCCTCACTCCTGGAGAGGCAGTCGCCACATGAGCAGTTACCCAGGCCAGGGGTCTAGCCTCTCCACCACGTCCCAGGTCAGCTTCACCAGCTGCACACTCCCACTGCTACTTCCCAGAATGAGCTTCCCAACCCAGAACAGTGACTCCAAGGAAAGACGGGTCAAGGAACACTCCAGAGGCCAACTGGAAGGCCTCTGGTGAGAGGCAATGTGTGTTTGGACAACGGACCATGAGGCAACAGCTCCCCATGGTGCCCTACACCACGTCTCCGCTCCTGAGCACTCTGACTGTGAGCCCAGGACTCAGCTGCATGACTTCGTCTCCCTCGTAGGACAAAAATCAGCTCTAATCCTTTATTTTGGCCTGGGCTATACCGGTCCGTGTCTTCTGGAATCGGGGTTAAGAGCTACACAGATGCTGGTTCCTAAATACTGTGAAAGCCATCACTTCAGTGAATGTTAAGGACCCAACAGCCACCCAGGGCCAGCGCAACACAGAGGGTCAAGACATGGGAGGATGACAGTGTCTTCATTTCGTCACAAGGGACTCTGACAAAGTCAGGCAGGCCAGAGAGCTGTGGAGGGCTGCTGCTTACCTGATCACACGAGTGTGGCCTTGTAAGGTTGTGCCAACTTCCCCACTGCCGTCTTTCCACTTATAAAGGTCAACCCGTTGGTTACTCTGGAAAGAAACAAGGGACAGGAGACAGCAGGTGGCACATCAGCCCACACGCTCTCACCCCAATCTGCTTGGGGCTGAGAAGAGGAAGCTAGGGAGAAACCAACGTGCAGGGCAAAGATGCTACAGGTTGAACTTGATTTAAAAGCCATCAAGGTAAGTACGAATAACATGTGAGCTAACCTCAGCTCAGTCTATGGCACTCTGAATTTCAAAATGGAGAGGCGATGCTACCTCCAAAGTGAATCTATCCTGAATAGGTACAGCTGAGCTGAACCTACTGCCGCACCACGGAGCACGAATTACGGGTTATGGAGCTGTCCCCCGACCACTAGAGGAACTGCTTCCCTTCCCTGAAGGTCACTCACCCTTCTCTCCAGTTACTGTCACACTAGATGTTTTTAGCTAGCCGTTCCCACTCTCAAATGCCTAGAAGCATCTACCACACTTTATTAACATAGACGCACAAGAAAGAAAACAGAACCACCACCAAAAGGATGTTGTAGAAAGCAACATTATACAGAACTCCTTGAAATGTGCCTATATTAAATGTCTTAAAGGGTTAAGCAGAAAGACATGGGGAAAATGGGCCAGAAGAAACCACAACTACAGTAGAAAAAAAGATCAAACTGCACTTCACTTAAAGAAACAACAAGCCAGCGGGAGGGTGCAGAGGAACAGGACTCTGCTACACTGTTGGTAGGACTGCAAACTGGTGCCACTGCTGTGGAAAGCAGAATGGAGGTCCCTCAAAGAACTAAAAAACAGAAATACCATTTGACCCAGTAATTCCACTCCTAGGAATTTACCCAAAGAAAACAAAATGTCTGATTCAAAAAGATAAATGCACCTCTACGTTTATCATTGCACTATTTACAATAGCGAAGATATGGAAGCAACCTAAGCGTCCATCAGTAGATAAATGGACAAAAAAGATGTGGTACATATACACAATGGAATATTATTCAGCCACCAAAAGAAAAGAAATTCTGCCATTTGCGTAAACATGGAGTTAGAGGTTATTATTCTTAGTGAAAAACACCAGCAAAGACAGACAAACACCATACGATTTCACTTATCTGCAGAATATAAAAACAAAGCAAAACAGAAGGAACAAAACAGCATTAGTCTCACAGACACTGAGAAGTGACTAGTGGTTACACCAAAGGGAGGCGAGGGGTGGGAGCAGGGGGAAGAGGGGAGGGACGGGGACTGTTGAACCACTGTGATGCACATTTGATAGAATAAAATTTTAAAAAAAGAAGTCAGTAAAGGCTCCCTAAATATCATGAGTTATGAAACACACTGAATGTAAATAAAGATAACTAATAGATTAATTACTAATAGGCTATTTAATATTTTCTGAATTGATATGGAGATCTATATATTATACATATATATTTATTAGGCTGATAGTCATTTTTGGTCAGAAACAGACAGATGTATAAAGTTCTGAGACTTTTATTCAGAAATGCCAGCTTCTAATTCTAAATAGGTAAGGTTCCTGTCAAAAGGATAGGCCTCAAAATAGCTTTCAACAGGAACAGAAGTGAAAAAAAAGCCCTGTCACCCTCTCAGCTTGTAACAATATTCCCTGCCATTTCCAAAGGGTCTCCTAGTGCCGGTCTGTGGAAGAGGAACTAAGAAGCCTGCCCTCTACTCTTTCTCACCACACTGCACACTGGGTGTCATCACCCCCGTTACAGATGAGGCAGCTGAGGCGCAGAGTTGGGGGAGAGCTCAAGATACGATAGTGAGTGTTAAAACTAGGACTTGACCTCAGATTCACCTAACTCCCCCAAAGCTCTTCTGCCGAAGAAAAGTTGCCTTCTAACCAAGAACAATTAAAGAAAAAAAAAACCAGTAAACTGAACTTTATCAACATTTAAACTTTTATGTATCAAAGGACATTATAAAGAAAGTGAAAAGAAAATCTATAGAATTGGAGAAAACATTTGCAAGTCACATGTCTGATAAGGGGCTGGTATCAAGAATATATAGATAACTACCACACTCAATAGCAAAAAGTCAAACAACCCAATTCAAAAATGGACAAAGGACTTGAACAGACATTTGTCCAAAAAAGATAAGTGAATGGCCAGGAGGCGCATGGAAAGATGCTCAACATCAGTAGTCATGAGGGAAAAGCAAATTGAAATCACAGTGAGATACCACTTCACACCCACTAGGGTGGCTATAACTTAAAAACGAAAAAATAAAAGAACAGGAAACAATAATTTTTGGTGAGGAGAAATGAGAATCATTGTACATGGCTGGTAGGACTGCAAAACAGTTCAGCCGCTGTAGAAAACAGCTTGATGGTCCCTCAAAATGTTAAGCGCATACTTATCACATGACCCTGCAATTCCACTACCAGGTATACAGTGAAAGAACTGAAAACAAGGACTCAAAAAACTACAGGTACACACATGTTCATATCAGTGCTGGTCACAACAGCCAGCCTGGGTGTCCATCAGTGGATGAAAGGACAAGCAAAATGTGGCCTATCCATACAGTGGGTATTATTCAGCCATAAAAACCAGTGAAGTACTGGTATATATTGCAACATGGATAAAGAAGTCATACATAAAAGGTCACATCATATGAGTCCATGTGTATGAAACATCCATAATACACAGGTTCAAAGAGACAGAACACAGAACAGACCCATGGCTGCCAGGATCCAGGAAGAGGAGGGAACGGGAAGAAATGTTTGACAGCAGAGGTTTTACTTTGGAGTGACAGGATGTTTGGAAACGAGATAGAGGCGATGGTTACGTAACATTGTGAAGGTAGCAAATGGCACTGAATTGTTCACTTTAAAATGATTAACTGCCTTAAAAAGGGGGGGCTCTTTATTGCCATTTCTAAACAAATGCAGTGCTGATCCACTTGGGCCAAGTACTGAGGGGTCAGCCTAAATCAGTGACTCCCAATCAGGGGCGATTTTGCTTCCTAGTGGACATCAAACAATGTCAAGAGACATTTTTGGTTGTCACAATGACAGAGGTGGGGATTCTACTAAGATTTAGCCAGGCATGTTGCTAAATCTACCATGCACAGGACAGCCCCCACCAAGAAGAATTATCTAACCTAATTAGAATTATCAACAGTGTCAGGAAGAGCCCAGGACCAAATGATCAGGGGCTGGGGGTGAGGGAAGCTGAGGATCTAGAGGCAGAAGACAATGAAACAGGGTCTCCTTAACACACATGAAAGGTGTTGAGAACGGGAAAGCAGCAGACAGACTCTCCCCTCTTTCAGAACAGTCTCCAAACCAGCTCAACACCCAAACATCGATGGTTAAGGTCAGGTAGTCAGATTCAACTTTGGAAATGATGGGGAAAAGCAGCTTTTTGTTGCTCTAAAACTACAACGTGCCCTTTCTTTTCTCAGACCGTCACTTCTGATAAGAACAGACCCAGACAGCCTGTGAATGGCTGTATCCCTTCAATGACAGAAAGGATTCCTCCTGGCACTGTTCTTCTGGCCTGGGTCTCTAATTGCTTGAAGAGAATAAAATGCTGATGTAGAATCCGGCCAAAGAGACCAGAGATGATCTAACCCAGATCGCTTTTGGTTATGAATCTCTTAGAAAACCTAATAAAATGCATGCATCTTTTCCCCAGAAAAATTTACATACAAACAGGCACAAAAAATCAGGGGGTTAATTTATCTAATGAAACCCTTCCTTTGAGGGGAAGAGTATATGGAATCTTCTGATCCTTCTGAAAGCATGAAGGTCAGCCCCAGACCAGCTTTAGAACGTCTTTCAGACTCCTGGCTGGTTACATTCCTGCTAATGAAAATTGGTGCTTAGCACATGCAGACATGGAAGCATCTACCCGTGTACCTTGCAAAATCTGAATTCAATCCTTAGAAATACAAGGCCTGATGGTACCAGCAATTCTTTTCACACATACATACAAATTTCTTAACCTGTAATTTGCCTTTATTTTCCTTTTAGAACCATCCACAACTCTTTTCTGCCTAAGAAATGAGGGCTACATTCTCTCCTCTAATAGAACATAGACATACCAGCCCCAGATCACATGTTTAAAAGCCTTTCCCTGTACTTCTTAAATGAGCTCACCGAAGCAGCAAAATAGTGTGAGAAGCTCTCATGAGGATTCCACCGCACAGCTCCAATGTCCCATTTGCTCTGGCGAGAGATCTTTCGGTGACCTTCGAAAGGGGCATCTAGGTTAACGATGTATAGGAATCGGCGGCTAGGAAAACAACACCAATGTTGTAATTACATAACAGCATTAGCATTAAGACAGAAAAGCAGGTTTGGAATTGCATGAGGCTTGTAAGCAGTGCTCAAAAAATACCCAGAGACACAAGACGTTTATCTCAAGAGTAACTCAAGGTGGCTGGTAGGCAGGCAGGAGCCGTATCCCCATGAAAGTCTGCCTCTAGAGATGGTCTTCCTACCATATCCATGAAAGCCTGACCTCTTCCCTGGATTCAGCTCCAACCCTGCCTCTCGCCTCTCGCAATTCCCCATCTAGGAAGACCACAGCTTCTGTGTAACTCCACGGGGCAGTTTGTATTTTGACTGCAGCATTCTGGGTAAGCAGAACTACTACCACCAAGGCTCTCGTTCCAAACTGAGTGTTTGGAGCACAGGCCATGTCTCAAATGTCTTTGTACATTCCTCATCATCAGGCAGTGTTCTGCATTCAATAAATATGTTAAATAATCACTTATCACTTAACCAAATATCCTACAGAAAATCTCAAATTCCCCTGCCAGCTGACTACCTGGTGAAGGGAACTAAATTTAATCTATCAGGAGGTTTTAATTAAATCTATCAGTAATAACCAAAAAATAGTAATAATGAAAATAATATATTAAGTGCCAATACTGTTTAAGGCACTAATCAATAGAAAGGAACTAAAAACAGTGTTGTCCTACGTTCTCCTATTTTCCTTTTAAGTGAAAAATCTTTGGTGTGTGAATACCTCAGCAGCCATCAGCTGTTGATTCTTTGTTAGCTTCCAAGCCCCTGGACGTCAATGAGGAGAGGTGGGCTCAATAATGAAGAAAAAGATTAACAGTAGCTGCTCAGAAGAGATAAGAAATTAACGTTAACATGGCTTGTAAGACTGGCAGAAACCCTAGGAAGGATGGTTAAGGGAGTAGAAGGAAAGTACAGGTAAGTCATACACGTTCACAGAACTTGTGGGACTTCCAAGGCAGTTGGTATGGAACAAAGATCTAGAACCTCTGACTTCCTCTGAAGGAATCACCTGATCCTGGCAGGCAGGCTGGCATCTTCCCATTAAAATGCCAGGAAACAGCTAAGAGCTTTATATATGGGGTGTGCACCAACAGGGGTCAGAGACATTATGGAGCAGAGAGCAGCTCAAGGTGGGCTCTTCACAACAAACACGTCTGACTGAACATACGTGTCTGTTTTCATGCCCCACTGAAGACCCACTAAAATAAGAGTAAAAACATAAAAGACAGAACCCCACAAAGACAAGGAAGATGAGAGAGGAAATGCAAAGCAGGTGGACAAGTGGTGACTGATTCAGAGTAAAAGGAGCTGATGCCCACGTCCCTGTAGAGGGGAAGCGAGTGAGACATGGCTGAGTCACACTGCAGAACCCAGGCGGGGTTGGGAGGCTGGTCTGCAGGCGAGGGCACGGCAGAGGGCTGGAGAGCCGAAGGCAGAACAGAACAGGGAGAGCTGGTCGGGAGAGGGCAAAGAGGAGCGGCTCACTTGCATCCCACGGAGCCAGGTGACCAGGTGGAGGTGGTCATGTGCTTTACAGAGAAGCTACTTCACAGAAGCCGAGGGACTGCAACAAGACGCACAGCAGAGGGCGAGTGTGAGGTGCTGTGCTCAGGAGGGCATGAAGGGGAGTGAGACCGCGGGCCTCTTCCCTGACTTGGCAGCCACAGAACTCAGCTTCCTGTCTTAGGACAGTGACTAGTGACCACAAGACTCTCCTCAGGAGGAAACGGCCGGCCCAAGAAAAAACAAAAGCAAACAAACAAACAACATGAAAAGCCTGGAGACAGTGATACTCAGGCGCCCTCCAACAAAAGGGCCTGTTCCCCTCTGACCCCCTGAGGGAACCCCACCATCACACACGTAAGCAGAGATTTCCATCACTCTTCAATATTAACAGACAGCCGGTGAGCATCAGGCACCCGAGGAAACCTGAAAAACAGAGACCAACAACCAAAAGGAAGAAAGGGAAACAGCCAGAGGAAAGAAAAAAGCCTAGAATATTTTCAGAGAGGTAAAAGAAGGCAAGGTAAAGAACTGAGAAAAAGGAAGAGCTTTTGGAAATTAAAGTAACAGTTGAAATAAAGAAATCTGATGGATGGTTTGGAAGTTAAAATGGAAGAAAACTCTAAAACAAAAAGACCAAAAGGAATCCATAGAGGGCATCCCACACGGACTAACAGGAGAGCTGAAAGAATGTGAAGAGGAAACAGGGAAAGTATCAAAGACCTAATGCAGGGAAACTTCTCCAAACTAAAGACAGATTTCCAGACTCAAGGGTCTTCCAAGAAGCTAACAATTATTCTGTATCGTAATCTGAATAGTGATCACACAGGTGTATAAATTTGTAAGTTTATTTGAGCTGGGCACTTAAGTTACACCATACTCTCTATATTTTCAAGTTCACTGTAAGAAAACAAAATGGTGAACTTCAAGATCATGTTGAAAAACAAAGTGGACATATACGTATCTGAGAACACACCACACCAGGATCACTTGCACGACTGCCAATTCCAGAACCCCATTTTCTCCTGGAATGCTCTAAATGACAGTATCTGCTTCGGTGAATGCTCAGAAGTCTAACATTTGAATTACGGTGATTCCAGGGCACCTGACAGTACTGTCTGGATTATGAATATGACAACATGATGCCAAGTATATATTACACTTTTATTTGTTTCAGTAACATAAGTCATGATGTTAAAAAGGGGGGGTCCTCTAAGTAGTCAGCACAATGGATGAAAAAAACACATCAAAGCAATCGCGGTGCCAATTTCATACACACTAGAGATAGAGATAACACTAGAGACAAAGGCAGGATTTCAGAGCTTCCAAAGAAAAAAAATAGGTCACACACAGTCCAAAATATGAATGACATAGGAGCTCTCAACAGTAACTGAGAAAAAGAACCCAAATACTGATTCAAACCAACAATTATTATATACCTATATTGGAAGGAGGGGGAAAGTCATGTAAGAGACTCCCAGGACAAAGTAAAAATACTAAATCCTCATCTTCTATTCTAAGAAGTCAATCTGAAATATCTATGATAGATAAATTGAGGTACAGCAGTACACATACACTGTTTGGGAAAGTGGAGGCAAGCCAGAAGAAACAGCTAAATGAATCTCAAGGAGCTGCTTCTTGGTGAGTGGGGTTGGGGTGGGGGAAAAGGTTGCGTCTCACATTTTAAGCCTTCTAAGCCTTGTAATGCCCCCTGACTTTTTAAACTATGTATAGGTATTTCCCTGATTTAGAAAAAAAGGTTTGAAAACTGAGCAGGAAATTAAAAATATATACCAAAACCCATTGAATTATATATTTTAAATAGGTGAATTGCAAGGTATGTGAATTTCACCTCAATGAAGCTGTTTTCAAAAAAAGTGAGTAGGGAGGGGTCAGAAAAGAGACATACCAATTTTTCCTTACCATGCATACATCCAGTGTGACACAAAAGAATGGTATCAATAAGTGTCTGGGGAGAACGGGGAGATCTAACTTCCCACTGCATTATTTAAATGTTTATTTTGAATTATTCAAATATTTATTTTTTGCTTTTTGCTAAAGGTAAATTAAACAGGATTTCAAAATAAAATAATTAGTTAACAGAAAATACTCCATTGACTTAGAAATGGTTTCATAAACAACCAATGTAATGAAAATATAGCTGAATTTGAGAGTCAGGGGCAGTGACTGAGAACAAGATACAAGGGAAAGGGGACTCTGACCATTAAATGTCACCAAATGGTGCACTGCTAGGCTGCTTAGCAAATGCAGGGATGGCCCTTAATTCCCAGAATCTTAAAAATGTTGAACCAGAAGACACTGCAGAAATTATGCAGTTCAACTTCATGATGAAATTGAATTCCTTCATAAGAAAACCGAAGTCCAGGGAAGCTAACTGAATAAATGTCCATGGGCTTATAATTAATGGCATTGCCAAGCTAGAACCTGGATCATCTCAATCCTAGTAACTACCTATTAGGCCAAACCTGATAGCATAGTTCTAAAGAGTCTGTGCAGTAAACAGAAAATTGCAATTTCAAGACCAAACTACAAGTCACTAAAATTTCAAAGGAATTTTATTGCTTACCCCTTAAGGCAGAGACAAAAATAAACTGCAAACAATCCCTACAGGTACCCTTGGGGTCACTAGAATAGCAAAATGAAACCCTATGACCATAAACCTTAAATATAAGAGTACTTTTCAACTTCCCAGCAACCTTTTGATTTGCAATTTGTCCCCAGAAATCACGGCAGACAAATTCTGCAAGCTCACTTACCCAGAAAGCACTGCGTGCTGCCCCAGACAGTCCACAGACATTGCAGTCGCCTGTGAGAGAGAACACAGATTCAGTGCTGCCGGCAAAGCCAGCTCAGGTTGGAAAAGACAGGCATCTTTGGGTCTTCCTTCTCCCATGGCCCGAGATGCCCCCACCTGGCAGGTCATCAGGTCTCTACAGGAGACACCTCTATCCCCCTCTAGTTCTCATCCAAACCTGACATTGACCCTCTACAATAGGGCAGACACCACCTGTTCTCCCCAACACCAGAACTACACACAACCAAGCTGGTGTATTCTAAATTGAGGAGACATAAAGTCCTGGAGCCCTCGGAGAATCAGACTAGGTCAGAGCAAACAGAGCTACTAAGAGTACCTTCCAAGGGAAACCTAACCTAGACCACACACACACACACACACACACAGACACACAGACACACACACAGACACACACACATACAGACATCATTCACACACACGCACATGCACGCATACCTCTCCAAGCCACATGGCAATTGGTAATATTCAAACAGTACCCCTGCTGAATGCACAGTCATATTCTTGTTATTAAGATGCCCAGTTGCCATTTAATCTAAAATTTCTAGCACATTTTGTTGGTTTCTATTGTCTAGGTCTCCCAATTCCTAGCGAGCACCATCTTTTCAGGATCTCACATCCAATTCCCAAAGACCACACTGAATCAAATAAGTGTGCATTCAGGAAGAAGGATGAGACTGATTTTAATCATGGCAGTTATAGTCCTAAATTATCTTACCTGGATAAGTTCAAATCCTGTTACATTCTCAGGGAATTAGCTGCAACAGCATGTGCCACTGTTTGATTACTAAATGCTTCTAAGATATTTCCATGAGACTATCAAGAAAGAATCCATTTTGTACATTTTGCTGCACTCACAAATCACAAATGGTAAACAGAAATTCCCTTCCTCACTCTCTCTGGTCTTATTAATGGGTTTCTCACATTCATACGCCCTCAAGAAACACGTCACAGGGAATATTGGGGACAAGAAGCCAGAGTACTCCCACTGGAGGCTGAAAAGTGATTATTATGCATCCTTCATTCCACTAGAGTCGTAAGCAGAGAAAAGCTCAGCTGGAAAGGCAGGCAATGAAATGAGATGCCATTTCCAGAACTCTTCTGTGCAACTAATAGATTAAAAGGTATGAAAGAAGGCAAGATGGTACCCCACACCCCCAACCAGGGGCAATATAATCTTTCTACAGTGTGTGTGGGAGGCAGAATCGTAAGGTAGCCCCACCATTCTGGGGCCTTGGTATACACACACATTTTTCTCTCCCTTATTCAAACACTAATCTTGGTGCTGCTATGAAGGGATTTTTAGGTGTAATTAAGGCCCAAAATCAGCTGACCTTCAGACAGAGAGACCTGGGACAACCCAAATGTCCATCAGCAGATGACTGGGTTGGATAAAGAAAATGTGGCATCTACATCCAGCGGCATATACGCTATGACCTGGATGAACTTGCAGAAAGCTGCAAAGTGAAATAAGCCAGGTACAAAAGGACAAATATTGCATGATTCCACTTACATGACATACCTAGAGCAGGTCAATTCATAGAAACAGAAAGTAGAAAAGAGGTTGCCAGGGGCTGGTGGGAGTGTGGAATGGGGAATATTGTTTAATGAGCAGAGTTTCTGTTTGGAAAGATGAAAAAGTTCTCGGCAGGAGGTGGGGGAGCACAGTGACCTAACCGCATGAGCTCTTTAAATCTAGGTCTTGAGGCCAGAGACAGGGGAAGTCAGAGATTCAAAGGGGGAGGGATTTGACATGAGAAAGATTCTGTTGCAAACATGTAATGGTGGAGGGACCACATAACAAGGACCTGAAAGTGACCCCTAAATAGCACCCATAAAAGAACAGGACCTCAGTGCCATACTCCCAGGAACTGGGTTCTACCAACAACTGAATAAGCTTGTCAGCAGATTCTTCCTTAGTCTCCAGATAAGAACACAGCCACTGACATCTGGGTTTCAGCCCATGAGACACTGAACAGAGAAACCAGCCCTGCAGTGCCTGGACCTCAGGCCCACAGAACTGTGAGCTAATAAATGGGTGCTGCTTCAAGCTGCTACATTTGCGGTAGAGTGATGATAAAGGGTGCTCTGGTAATAATACAAAAAAAAGTCATGCCCGTGACTCAGTAATCCCACCTCCAGAACCTATCCAAAATACAGCAAAACTTTCATATAAAGTTGCTGATTTCATGTTATCTCCAAGTAAATGGTGCATATTTATACAAAGGTATATTCTGCAAAAATTGAAAAATGACATGGAAAAGTACAAAAGCACAAAGTACAAATAGGGTATCATAACTCACCATATCATTTTACCAGAGTAAGTTATTTTTAAAAAGTAAAACTCCTTTCTTACCTCAGAAAAAAGAGGCCAACATTATGTCTGTAGGTGCACATTAAGGTGGGTTATGCTAGGCTGTCCCCAAGAGGGAACAGCGGTGGGGGGGTGGGGGGTGCTTTAAGCAGAGAAAGTGAAAATACCCTACCCCGAGCAGAAGGTGGAGCTCTGTGGGGCAGGAGTCCCTGCCGCAAGGTCCCATGAGCCCCAGCGCACCAGCCAGGGACAGGCTGAGAGACGCTCTGCCTGGACGTCTGGGGTTAAGACCACGGGAATCTTACATGATCCCACTACAAGACAGGCAGGGAGTCCTTACAGTCACTGAGAGAAGTTCCCACCACCAACAAGGGGCTTGGCTGCTGACTGAAGACAGCTCAGTGAAGGAAAGGACAGCAGTATTTTATACCTACTGTGAACTGAAACATAAATCAGCTATTTATGTCTTTAAAAAAAAACTGAACAAAGTAATCAAAATGTTTAGATGGTAGTTGTTCTTATGGGGTTTTAATTTTATTCTTCTAAATCAGCCTGTGTTTTTGTATTATTTATATACTTGCATTACTTTATAATAAAACATACTTTTTTCCAAAGGCATTGCCAGTCTCTCCTCTTACAGGACATTTCCATCTGACCTCTCACTACACCTGTTCAAGCCACACCCATTTGAAGACTCACCTTTCTCAAAAAATGTCAGCAATTCTCCCAACTCTGAAGAAATGCTTAAGCTCTTCCCTTTCCCTGGAAAGTCCTTCTCTTTATTTTGCTGTTGAAATTCTACTCATTGCTTAAGTCCCAAGACGTACCTCTGTAAGCAGCTCTCCCAGAGTGTGCCAAGGGGATCCCACCTTCTCCCAGGGCATCTTCGCTGCCCAGCGCTCACAGGACTCACTTTCACTAGTTATGTGGCAGGCAGTGTTGCACCCATTTATCTTCTCCCACTAGCTGGCAAGCCTCTGCAGGGTGGGGTCTATTTCATTCTCCCAGAGCACCCAGGTGCTTTGTGCACACAGGTGCTCTGTGAACATCTGCTATTTTGAAGATAGGTCAGAACCAGGGCAAAATCAGGGTCCTTCTAGCTCATAATATGCTGAGGGGCTCCTTGAACTCAAACAATTGTTTCTCCCCATGAATTTATCTACACTTCCAAAATTCCTTCACTTCTTCAATACCTCCCAGGATAATAAACCTCAATAGTCGACTCCCTGCTGTGTGAAACCTTCTACTAGAAGAGAGAAATTTGATGAACAAATTCTATACTTTAGAATGTAAAATTCCAATCATATCTTCTTTTCAACTTTTGTTCTTAAATACTGCAGTCCTCTCCCACATGTAGGAAACAAACCTACTGTTCAGAACTGCTCCCTGTCAAAAGGGACCTCTTTAAACAAAGAGAATAAAGTTCTTAATAGCCTTTGTTCCGTCAATTGCAGGCCGGCTCTCATGACTCTCTTCAGGAATCACATGGCTTTTGTGACCTTTGCTTTTTAGTGGCCTAAAGAAAATGTATGTAATAATTTGGAAAAGACAGGCTAACTGATGGCTAATAAAAACTATCAATTCCATAAGACTCTGTAAATCTCCTTACACAAACTGATGCTGCCCTTGTTTAAAATCTCGTTTCTTCATGAAGGCAGCTGTGTTCTTAAACATTTGGTTTCACCAACAAAGAAGCTGAAACCATTTTATCAAAAGGAAGAACCTATATGGCATTTCTCCAGGTGTAAGATGGAGTTTGTCTAGGGCAGCAGGAAGGGTATGCATGGGCCCTGGGGTCAGAACTGGATTCCAAATCCCCTTCTGTCACCTCTCAGGTGTACAACAGTAAAGGATGATCCAGCAATTGGTGTCACTGAAATTAGTGGATACTTTTCTTATTGTACTTTTGATTTTGTGGCAGCATTAGAACTAATGGTCACTCCCTCCTTCAAACCCTAGGCTTCTGTGCTGTGACTCTCCTGGGACTCCTTCTAACTCTGGACACCCCTCTCTAGGCTGGCCCTAACCAATCCATGTTCTCCAATCTCTGCCTCAGTTCAGGCCTCGTCACCTGCCTGTCACCAGCCTTGCTCCCTCCCCCTCAGACTGCTGCCAGGCCTCTGTCTGGCTCTGCTGCTGGCTTGCTCACATTCCCTCCATGGCACCCCACAGTCTGCAGGATAACAGACTGCACCCTTAGCACAGCATTCAAGACCACTTAGATCTCTCTTCTGCTCACTTCTAACAGCCCATCTCTCACCTCACAACCCCTAGCACCACCCCAACACTCCAGTCAAGATGAATTCTTCACGAGTTCCTTCTAGCCCTCCAAACTCAGGCAAGCACTCTCACCTCTGGACCCTCGTACCAGCTGCTGCTTCTGCCCAGAATACACTTCTCTCAATTCTTCACCTGGCCCTTCAGGATTCAGTTCAGGCTCTTCTAAGAAAATTATTCTGAACCATCCATCACACACACCTAGTGTGCGCCAGCTGTACATCCACTGAACTTGCACAGTACCCAAGGCTTCTCTTTACAGAGTATTTATGGTACTTTACAATAATTCTCTATTACTGATTTGTCTCCTCCATTAGATCATCATTCCTTGAAGGTAAAAATTCATTAGCACAATGCCCAGCACATGGTATGTATTCAATAAATGCCATTACAGACAATATGGGTCTTAAGAGCTTATGCTATACAAAAACTTGTACACATTCGTGGCAGCATTAGACATAATGTGGAAAAAAGTGGAAACAACCTAAATATCCAACAACTGATGAATGATAAACACAATGTGGTCTATCCATATGATGGAGTATTACTGGACCCTAAAAAGGAATGAAGTTCTGATATATGCTACAACCTACCATATGGATGAACCTTGAAAACAACCAAGTGAAAGAAGCCAGTCACAAAGACCATATATGATGATTCCATTTCTGTGAAATGTCCAGACTAAGAAAGAAATCTAAAGAGACAGAAATGAGATTAGTGAATGTTGCCTTGGGCTGGGGGTGTCAAGGGCTGGGAGTGGGGAGGGATGCCTAAAGAGTACAAGGTACATTCTTGGGGTGATGAAAATGTTCTAGAAATGATGTGGTGATGGCTACATTCTGCAAATACACTAAACCCACTGAATCATCAATATTTTAAGCAGGTGAATTATACATGACATGAATTATATCACAATAAGGCTGTTCCCCAAAAAAAGCTAATGCTCCAACATTTTCACCTTTTAAAAAATAACAGGTATGATGTTTTATTATGGTTGAATGACACTGAATTTGGGGGTGATTTGCATTACAAATCCATTTTGGATTTATAGGTAAATTTTGGTACAAACACAATGGTCCTGTTAGAAAGACGATCTCTCTGGGAAGAATTTGTATACAGCCTTATTGGACTTCCTGTCTTTCTCCCCTCACTCAATGCAAAGGAAAGCCTCTGTGTAGGGAACACTGCTATCTGTAGAGCACCATCTAGAGTTTATTTATTTTGAAAGACTAGGAAAGAAATCAACACTTCCTCTTACAACCCCAGATGAGTTAGAAACAATTGTTGAGAAAAAAAGAAAACGCTTACACCATGACCAAGTGGGATTCATCTCAGGGACGCAAGGATAGTACAACATTGGAAAATTCATCAACATCATACACCACATAAACAAAAAGGACAAAAATCACATGATCATTTCCATAGACGCTGAAAAAGCATTCGACAATATTCAACATCCATTCATGATAAAAACTCTCACCAAAATGGGTACAGAGGGCAAGTACCTCAACATAATAAAGGCCATATTTGATAAACCCACAGCCAACATCATACTGAACAGCGAGAAGCTGAAAGCTTTGCCTCTAAGATTGGGAACAAGACAGGGATGCCCACTCTCCCCACTGTTATTCAACATAGTACTGGAGGTCTTAGCCACGGCAATTAGACAAAACAAAGAAACACAAGGAATCCAGATTGGTAAAGAAGAAGTTAAACTGTCACTATTTGCAGATGACATGATATTGTACATAAAAAACCCTAAGGACTCCACTCCAAAACTACTAGAACTAATACGGAATTCAGCAAAGTTACAGGATACAAAATTAATACACAGATACACACAGATCTGTGGCTTTCCTATACACTAACAATGAACTAATAGAAAGAGAAATGAGGAAAACAATTCCACTCACAATTGCATCAAAAAGAATAAAATACCTAGGAATAAACCTAACAAATGAAGTAAAAAACCTAAACCCTGAAAACTACAAGACATTCTTAAGAGAAATTAAAGAGGACACTAACAAATGGAAACTCATCCCATGCTCTTGGCTAGGAAGAATTAATATTGTCAAAATGGCCATCCTGCCCAAAGCAATCTACAGATTCAATGTAATCCCTATCAAATTACCAACAGCATTCTTCAACGAACTGGAACAAATAGTTCAAAAATTCATATGGAACCACCTAAGACCCCGAATAGCCAAAGCAATCCTGAGAAGGAAGAATAAAGTGGGGAGGATCTCACTCCCCAACTTCAAGCTCTATTACAAAGCCACAGTAATCAAGACAATTTGGTACTGGCACAAGAAGAGACCCACAGACCAGTGGAACCGAATAGAGACTCCAAACATTAACCCAAATATATATGGCCAATTAATATACGATAAAGGAGCCATGGACATACAAGGGGGAAATGACAGTCTCTTCAACAGATGGTGCTGGCAAAACTGGACAGCTACATGTAAGAGAATGAAACTGGATAACTGTCTAACCCCATACACAAAAGTAAATTCAAAATGGATCAAAGACCTGAATGTAAGTCATGAAACCATAAAACTCTTAGAAAAAAACATAGGCAAAAATCTCTTGGACATAAACATGAAAGACTTCTTCATGAACATATCTCCCCAGGCAAGGGAAACAAGAGCAAAAATGAACAAGTGGGACTATATCAAGCTGAAAAGCTTCTGTACAGCAAAGGACACCATCAATAGAACAAAAAGGTATCCTACAGTAAGGGAGAATATATTCATAAATGACAGATCCGATAAAGGGTTGACATCCAAAATACATAAAGAGCTCATGCACCTCAACAAACAAAAAGCAAATAATCCAATTAAAAAATTGGCAGAGGAACTGAACAGACAGTTCTCCAAAGGAGAAATTCAGATGGCCAACAGACACATGAAAAGATGCTCCACATGGCTAGTCATCAGAGAAATGCAAATTAAACCCACAATGAGATATCTCCTCACACCAGTAAGGATCACCACCATCCAAAAGACAAACAACAACAAATGTTGGCGAGGTTGTGGAGAAAGGGGAACCCTCCTATACTGCAGGTGGGAATGTAAATTAGTTCAACCATTGTGGAAAGCAATATGGAGGTTCCTCAAAAAGCTCAAAATAGAAATACCATTTGACCCAGGAATTCCACTCCTAGGAATTTACCCTAAGAATACCGCAGCCCAGTTTGAAAAAGACAGATGCACCCCTATGTTTATTGCAGCACTATTTACAATAGCCAAGAAATGGAAACAACCTAACTGTCCATCAGTAGATGAATGGATAAAGAAGATGTGGTACGTATACACAATGGAATATTATTCAGCCACAAGAAAAAAAATCCTACCATTTGCAACAACATGGATGGAACTAGAGCGTATTATGCTCAGTGAAATAAGCCAGGTGGAGAAAGACAAGTACCAAATGATTTCACTCATATGTGGAGTATAAGAACAAAGAAAAAACTGAAGGAACAAAACAGCAGCAGAATCACAGAACCCAAGAATGGACAAACAGTTACCAAAGGGAAAGGGACTGGGAAGGATGTGTGGGAAGGGAGGGACAAGGGGGGTGGAAGAAAGGGGGCCTTACAATTAGCATGTATAATGTAGGGGGGGCATGGGGAGGGCTGTGCAACACAGAAAAGACATGTAGTGACTCTACAGCATCTTACTACGCTGATGGACGGTGACTGTAATGGAGTTTGTTGGGGGGACTTGGTGAAGGAGTGAGCCTAGTAAACATAATGTTCCTCATTGTACATTAATGATACCAAAATTCTAAAAAAAATTTAAAAAAAGGAAAACACTTTACCTGTTCCTCCTTTCAAATGATGCCAAACAGAAACATCAAATCAATGCAAATCACAGCTAGGTCAGCTCCCCTAAAATCAATTTGGCACAGGCTGAGCAACTACACTGTATGCACTCTCAAATTTTATAGAATTAAAACCCAATGATATAAAAAGGATCAGACTATTTCATATGACAAGATCCAATCTCTTTAAATTAGACAGACACTGCTGCTAGGGCAGCTGGGGAACCATCCTTATCTCATGCTTACTGGAGGTTAGCTAATCTGAGGTTCTACACTCAGCATTTTAAAAGTCTCCCTTTTAAAATGCTAACATCCTTACTTCCCCACAGACTAAAATGGCACAAGCTGGGTATCACTAGGGAAGTTACCTAATCTCTTTGAGCCTCAGGTTCTTCATCTGTAAAATAAGAGTAGATGAGGCATCTTCCTAAGGTCCTCTCAGCTCCATGAGGCTGTTTTGTCAGGCCAAGTTCGTTGCTTTCTTCAGCAAGATTTCTAATATAACTTAGTCAATTAACATGTACCAAGCACTAAATGTAGACCACTGTGCTAAATGCTCTGTGTGGTATTCTCACTGAACCCTCACAGTTAACTCTGTGTGCAGAAAAGAGCTACCACAGCAGCTGTGAGACTGCTAACCTTAGAAAGGCTGGCTTGCAAGGTTGGCTCTTGGCTGGTATCTTGGAACTTGGATTTGGGAAGTGTTTCCACCATTCCCAGGTAAGAGTGCTCACCGTGCCTAAACTGTACGTGCAGATAACATGGTTTATGCTGAGTGCCTGCTGTCTTCCGGGAATCTGGAGTTTTGGTATGTGCTGGCCAGTGTGTGCCTATGTGACCAGGCCCAAGTAAAAAAACCTTGGGCACTGAGTCTCTAATGAGCTTTCCTGGTGGACATTTCAGATAAATTTCATATATCAGATGTGTTGTAACTCAATGCTGGAGGAACTGAGCGTGTCCTCAATGGCCCTCCAGTCAGAGGCTTCTTGGAAGCTTGCACCTAGTTTCCTCCAGACTTCACTCCAAGAGCCTTTTCTCTTTAATGCTGCTTTATATCATTTGCTGTAATAAATCGAAAGTGAATCCAACTATGGATTCTTTGAACCCACCTAGTGAAACTGGGAGTGGTCTGGGGAACCATGGACAGAGGTAGGTACTGTTATTCTTGTTTTATGGATGATGAAACTGAAGCTTGGAAAGAATGAAGTTGCTTAAGATCACATGGCAGATGGTGAGACAACCTAGATCCTAACACTGGCCCTTTAGCTGCAAACTCCTAACCTCTTTGCTATACTATATATATGCTCTTCCCCTATTCACCATTCCATTTTCATATCAAGTTTCTAGAAAACAAATTTGCAGCATTCACATAATAGTAGTCACTTGCAACATAAATAGCCCTACTGTTCCCTTCATCCCCATACTTTTCTAAATGAACTTTAGCTGAAGCTAGAAAAATAGAGACTGAAGCTGGTTGCTCCAGAGAAGTGTATAAAATATTAGCTATTCTTAACTTTCCTCTTAGCTGAAAAATTTGCTGAGTTGTTCTTTGTTTTTTATTCTGTTTATTTAGAGCAAAAAAAAAGTCTGCAATCTTTGTCTGGAATCTTAGGGAAAGAGTAATCCTGAGACCAAGCAGCCATCAATCATCAGTGGGGCAGAGAACATGTCTCTCACTGAGGTGCCTCACTTCGTGGTAGCAAGAAAAAATACTGGAGAATTCTCTCTGTGAACCCAGGATATGGATTTGTCTTAAGAAAAGTGAAAAAGCACAGTCCGTAAGTTAAACACCATTAAAATTAAACTTGTGCTCATCAAAAGATACTATAAAGATGCTGAAAAGACAAGATGCAGCCTAGAGACTGTATTTACAACATACGTAACCAACAGAGGGTTAGAATCCAAAAAATGTTTAACTCCTCACAATCTGCAAGAGATAGTTCAATAAAAAAGGGTGTAAGACTTAAACAGGCATCTCATGGAAGAAATAAGTTGCCAATTAAACATATGAAAAGATATTCATCTTCACCTGTAATCAGAGACATACAAATTAAGCCCCAAAATAACAGCCATTTCATGAACCTGAAAAGGTGGAAATCAGTCAGACGTTAAGGACAAGAGCTTGATGTGGGCAGGGACTTTTGTCTGCTCTATGCACTGCTTGTCTGTCCACTCAGGCTTCCTGGCAGATAGGCTGGGTGGCTTATAAATTACAGCAATTTATTTCTCACAGTTGTGGAGGCTGGGAGGTCCAGGGACAAGGTGCTGACATATTCATTGTCTGGTAAGGATTTAATTCCTAGGTAATCTCACATGGCAGAGGGGAAGAGAGCATTCTCAGGACCAATGGCACTAAGCCCACACATGGAGGGCTCCATCCTCATGATCTAATCACCTCCCAAGGGCCCTGCCTCTAATTCCATCACCTTGGGGTTAGGTTTCAACATAGGAGTTGTGGAGGCACAAATATCCAGACCATAGCACTGCTGTATCCACAGGGCGTGGCATGCAGTAGACTAAATAAATAATTGTTGAAAGGATGAGAAGCTTACATGTCTGATAACCTCAAGTGTTAATGAGGATATGGCCCAACAAGAATTTATTAAGTACCGCTGCTAGAGATACAAAATCTCAATTATGTTGGAGAACAACTTGACATTTGCTGATGAGGCTGACGAATATGAACATCCCATAGCCCAGCAATTCTACTCTTCTGTAAATACTATGTTCATGCATCATCATCTACAATAACAGAAAAACTGGAAACCATCCAAATGTTTACTGACAGAGGGATAAATCAACTGTGACATATTCATACAATGACACAATACTGCACAGTGAAATTAGTAAACAACATGCAAACAGGCATGGTAGTTAACAGTGATGAACTTCACAAAAAAAGCAAGTTACAGAATTTATACCATATGATCCCATTTATATTTAACAGTTAAAATCAGTCAAAATAAAACCAAGTATTGCAATAGAACAAAAAGGTATCCTACAGTTGGGAGAATATATTCATAAATGACAGATCCGATAAAGGGTTGACATCCAAAATACATAAAGAGCTCATGCACCTCAACAAACAAAAAGGAAATAATCCAGTTAAAAAATGGGCAGAGTAGCTGAGCAGACAGTTCTCCAAAGAAGAAATTCAGATGGCCAATAGACACATGAAAAGATGCTCCACATCACTAGTCATCAGAGAAATGCAAATTAAAACCACAATGAGATATCACCTTACACCAGTAAGGATTGCCACCATCCAAAAGACAAAACAACAACAAATGTTGGCGAGGTTGTGGAGAAAGGGGAACCCTCCTACACTGCTGGTGGGAATGTAAATTAGTTCAACCATTGTGGAAAGCAATATGGAAATTCCTCAAAAAGCTCAAAATAGAAATACCATTTGACCCAGGAATTCCACTCCTAGGAATTTACCCAAAGAATACCGCAGCCCAGTTTGAAAAAGACAGATGCACCCCTATGTCTATTGCAGCACTATTTAAAATAACCAAGAAATGGAAGCAACCTAACTGTCCATCAGTAGATGAATGGATAAAGATGTGGTACACATACACAATGGAATATTATTCAGCCATAAGAAGAAAACAAATCCTACTATTTGCAACAACATGGACGGAGCTAGAGGGTATTATGCTCAGTGAAATAAGCCAGGTGGAGAAAGACAAGTACCAAATGATTTCACTTACATGTGGAGTATAAGAACAAAGAAAAAACTGAAGGAGCAAAACAGCAGCAGAATCACAGAACCCAAGAATGGACAAACAGTTACCAAAGGGAAAGGGACTTGGGAGGATGGGTGGGAAGGGAGGGATAAGGGGGTTGAAGAAAAGGGACATTATGATTAGCATGTACAATGTAGGGGGAGGCATGGGGAGGGCTGTGCAACACAGAAAAGACAAGTAGTGACTCTACAGCATCTTACTACGCTGATGGACAGTGACTGTAATGGGGTTTGTGGGGGGGACTTGTTGAAGGGGGGAGCCTAGTAAACATGATGTTCCTCATGTAATTGTAGATTAAAGATATCAAAAAAAAAAACCCAAGTATTGTTTACATTTACATATATGTGTGATAAAACCATAACAAAAAGCAAAGAAGTGATTCATCCAAAATTCAGGGCAGTTGCTGCCTCTGAATGGTCTTAAGAGAGGGATACATTCTAGAGAAAATGTATTCAGGGCTTAAAAACTGGAATGGTCTATTCCTTAAGCTCTGTGGAAGATACATTTTATGATTATTCTTTACATGGTTACCAATATCACTTATGTTTGACTTCTTTCATAATAAAATAATTTTTAAGGCAAAACATTTTAGAATGTCATTAAAAGAATGCCTCATATAGACGAGACCACAATGTAGAGAAGTGCAAAAGGTTGCTTAAAAATGGTAAAAATCTTGTGGAATCTGAAAGTCCAAAGGGAAAAGAAACTGTACATAGCATGTGTTCTAGCTCATAAAGTAACTTCCTCTAAGGGTACAGGCAAACAGTTCTGAAACCACTTTACATGTATACTGTAATGGACAATTAAGTAAACGGATGGAAGATAGCAGGAGCCAGGTTTCTCACTATCAGAGTGGAGGTTACTGAAGAGCAAAGGGTGACATGATAATGATAACAGATTAGAGTTAAAGATAAGTATGAACTCCTGTTCAGCTTAATATAGATACAGATGGTTACATATAATGTAGAAATATCTACAGACATATGTATATATATATATGGATTAACACACACATATACTTTTTGTTTTATCAGCAGAGAGGGCCTGGAGGCAATGAAAACCCAGCAGCAATGAGCACATCATGCAGCAGATCTTGGTTTCTAATTCTCCAATAAAAGGAACCAAGACTCTTTCGAGAAATGGCTAATTTTAGGACTGGGGCAGGAAACAGATCTGATGAGAGTTAAGCATCTTGTAGTGCCAGAAAGTAAAGAAGTACTATATTTAAAGTAAGTACTATATTTAAAATAAAGCAAAAACACTGATGGGGATATGCCAAAGGAACACAAGGACCACCTGATAGAGCTCCCAATGCTGAAAACTGAAACAATCTGAGCAAGAAAATAAAATGGTATTGGATTATAGTCCAAAGAAAATAAACATCTGTGGGTGCGAATAATTGAAGAAATAAATGGGAGAGAATAACTCCCCATTCTTTGAGTGTGGGTTGCATATAAAGACTATCTTCCAAAGAATACAATATGGACAGAGAGCAAACAGTAAGTTTCCAATAGAGAAACCTGACAAGCAGTACCTCAGGCAGGTGATCAAAGTCAGCAGCAAGGGTGACATGGCATGTACATGGCAGGTACCCTTGATACGATGTGGGAAGAATGGCACCTTACCTCTGGGGTCTTCCTCCCAAAACCCATAATCCCAGTCCTATCATGAGAAAACATGAGACAAATATCAACTGAGGGATATTCTACAAAAGACATAATACTCCTCAAGACTGGCAAAGTCATCAAAGACAAAGAAAGTCTAAGAAATTGTCACAGCCAAGAGGAGGTAAGGAGATATGCAACTAAATGTAACCTAGTGTTCTGGGCAGGATCCCAGCACAGAGAAAGGACATTAGGTAAAAACTAAGGAAATCTGAGTACAGTATGGATTTGGTTAATAATGATGTACCACCATTGATTCATTAGTTGTGGAAAATGCACCATACCAGTGGAAGATGTTTTAATAAGGAAAACTGTGTGTGGGATACATGGCAACTCTCTATACTATCTTCCAATTTTTCTGTAAATCTAAAACTATTCCAAAATAACTTATTTTAAGAACCATGAATATCTAAATTTTTTTCCTAATTCTTGTTAATACTATTAACCAATAGAATTGATTTTTAGAATTATTCATTTGAAAAATATTTGTTGAGTGCTGTCACATACCAAGCACAATTCTAGGCCCTAGGAATACAATGGTCAGTAAGACAGTCCCTATCTTCAGGAATTTTACACTGTAGCTGGGGAAAAAGATGAAAATAAATAAATACAGAGTGAGGGGGAAAGTGGCACCAGATGTGATCTGAGAAGTAGCCAAAGACCAGCACACAAAATAGTCCAAAATAAGAATTTCTGTTCTATCCTGGGTGCAACAGGAAGCTACTGAAGGATCTGCATTTTTTTAAATCACCTTGATATTTATCACAGCTTTCATCGTAACTGCCAAAAAACTGAAACACCCTAAATGTTCATAAACAGGTGAATGGATACACAAATTGTGGTCTATTCATACACCGGAATACTACTGGGCAATAAAAAAGAACAGACTAACAGTATGTTAAACAATGGATGAATCTCAAAAGCACTAGGCTAAGTTGAGAGGCCAGGCTTGAACGGTTTCCACACTGTACACTCCACTTCTCACAGAGCTCAGCTGCAGCTGCTAGGGGCAGGGGAGGAAAGGAGGAGTCCAGCCACATGAGGGCACAAGGGAACTTCTTGGAGTGACTGGAATGTCCTGTATTTAATTGGGGGTTACAGGACTACAACTACATACTTTTGTCAAAACTCAATGAATAGTATGCTTAAAAGGGTGAATTTTATGGCACATTAATTATACCTCAATAAATCTGTATTAAATAAATCACTTGGCTGTGGACAGGATGGATTGGAAGGGGGAAAAAAGTTGGGGTGCAGGGAGAGTGGCCCCAGAATATGCCGAGCTACTTTGGACATACTGAGTTTAAGATCTCTCACAGATGCCAAAGTAGAGGCATCAGGCAGACAGTTGCCTCAGATCTGTAGTTCCCATCTTCACCACAAGAGTCACATTCTGCAGGATTTTTGCACTTAACTGTGGCCGCAGAAACTTAACTGTATATTCCACCATCTATCCTCTGAGAGTAGAAACTATTTCATCTCCAGTGCACTTTACAATACCACAGTCACTAGCCACAAATGGCTATGTGAATGCCAATTAAGTATAATTTAATTAAACTGAAAATACAGTATCTCGGTTGCATTAGCCCTGTTTCAAGGGTTCAATGGCCATACTTCTTGTCACAGAAAATTCTTCTGGATGCTATTGCTCTAGAAGATTATCTCTAAGTTTTCTTACAGTACTGACACTCATAGATGCCAGAGGCCACTTCAGAGTAGTTGCCAAGCAGAACAGGTTCTTCACTATGAATCGATGACAGTACCACCTCAAGGCATTGTTTTATAAAGTAAATGACGCTTATGTAAACCGTAAAAAAAAAGTTTCAGTTTTCAGGCTGGGGCCTTTCTCTGAAAAACCTAAAAGCTGTAATTTTTTAAACAATTTTTAAAAGAGGTGGGTTATTTTGAAAAAACGAGGTGGGGTCTTTTGAAAACTTTATTTTTTCTGGCCTTCCTTTTCCAAAAGACAATATGAAGAATTTTCACTTTTTCTTTCTATATTAATAGTTAATAAGATGGGTCCGTATCTCTCCCAACTGCCGCCAGAATCAACCATAAAACCATGCTAATTCACACTAAGATGTACCCTCCCTTCCAACTGAATAGAAAAATTAGAAAGAAAAACGTGTTCTCTTATTAGGACAACTGCTGTTTAGGTTTAATTATGTGATACTACTTCACAGCATCAGCACCCTCTCTGCAAGCCTCTTCAATTACATCTCCATAGGGAAGTCGGGTGAGACTACCTGGGCTTTTGCAGATCGGGAGCTTCCAAATTAGCAGACTCAGAGGTATCTACCTTACATGATTCTGTTATTAGTCCCCAGTGAAAGCAATTAATGAGACAGTAACAGGAATTTGCTTCTTTTTCCCCCAGGAGACACGCGCCTCCCTTGAGAGGGCAGGACTCCCAGAGATACCATGCTGATGGTGCAAAATGAGTTAGAATCCTTTAATCCCAATGCTGCTACTCAGATTCTCCATGGGGGCCATGTATCACAGGGCACCGAAAGCAAATTGGTGGGTGGCTCCTCCACTCATTAATCTTTATGGCAAAAGAAGGGATGGGGCTTTAGAAAGAAGAAACCACATCACCCTCTTGTCCTAATCCGGATTTCTCTTCAGTATAAATCACCTGAGTACCCCCACAGTGCCTGGCACAATGTGCACCTGGCATGAACGAGCTCAATAAATCCCTGCTGAATAAATGAGTGAAAGCCTGGCACAAAGAAAGTACCATATTCAATAAATATTTGTTGAATAAATTAAGGGAATCACGAAGACACTGTCCTAGGTGCTGAGAAGGGCAGCATATTTATTGAAGAATGACTGTATGAGAGGCTCTACAGTATGAAGCAACTTAGTGTAATAAGCCCACTAACCGTCCCTGGGCCAGATGCCTGCACTCAATCCCGATGAGGCCTCATAATGGGAGGCCTTGGCCAAGTCACCTGAGATTAGCCACAAGGGGATCAGCTTTCCCATTTGGCAAAAGGCATAACATCTACTTACCTTGCATGGCTCTTTCATGAATCAGAAAAGGAAAATACAGATAAATTATTTAGCACAAGGCCTGGCCTATGGAAGACAGAAAATAGAAGAATGATAAAAATGTCTAGTAAGTGCTAACATTTTTGAGGCTTACCACATATATCCCTGGCACTGTGCCACACAATCTAAATGTATAAGTTAATAAAATTGTCCAGAATGAAGTATGAAGTAGATATGACTAGCACCTTCTGACAGGTGAGAAAACTGAGGCTTAGATAATGATAAGACTAGGTAGGGGCTGAGCTGGGATTCGAATCCATGCAATATACGCAAAGCGCACTTCTTTTCACTAACGGTATTTTCCACTATTCTGGCATCTGCAAACATTTAAAAGCTTAGGGGCCGAAAGAGGCACACTGAATGCAGTTTCTTAATCGAATCCACCCCAAAGTTCCATAGGCAGAATTAAGTTCCCCCATCTGAGGCTCAGAGTTCTGCCACTTGCCCAAAGTCACTAGGCGCAGGCCCTGGCCTCGAGGAGCAAACACGCCCTCGCACACCACGTTGCTCAGGGAAGGCCCCTCCGTACTCACTGGCCCGCAATCCTTGCGCCTCTGTGTCCCAAGACAGTCCACTCCCCGTGCCCCACGCGAGGAGCCCCGAAACCCCGTCCGTGCTTGCCCCAACCGCTCCCAACAGTCATCAAGGCACCCCTCTCCCACTCGGGTCTGACAGCTCCGGGTAACCCCTTACCCATCTCCCCAGCCCGGGCTGAAGGTTTGCCCCGCTACCACCCCTCCACCCCGCGAGACGGACCCGGCAGCGTGGGGGAGGGGAAACAGGGAGGGCGCATGCCCAGAAGGCTCTGTTTGGCCCCGGCTCACCTGGGAGTCGCGGAACTCCACAACCACGTTCTCGCTGCTCCATCGAGCCGCCATCTCCCGCACCCGGGCGCCCAGGCCCTGGACGGCACGTTCGCACCCCACAACCCCGAGTTCCCGCGCTCCGTGAGCCCCACGCAACCCTCAGCGCTGCCACGCCCCGTCCCCTCTTCCGCCTGACCGCAAGCCATTGGCTGACCTAAAAGCAGGCTCCGCCCCCTCCTCCCGGATCCTCCATTTGCCGCACCGCGCCTACAAAAAAAAAAAAAAAAAAAGGCACGCCCCCTCCGTTTACGCCACCCGGCTTGGGTCACCCACGCTACTCGCCACTGCAGACACACGCCCCTGCCGCAAGCTCGGCCGGGAGTCGTAGTTTGAGGAGCAGCGCGTGGGTAACCAGGGAAGACGGGTTAGGGTTTGGCCGAGGAGAGGCTCAAGTTGTCCTCCCTGTGCCCTAGTTGGTGTACCCCGCAAGGCCCAGGCGGTCTACAAACCAAAACCCAACATTCGTGCAAAGGCTACTTCTGAAGCCTGCCCTAAAGGCATGGAAAAGTCTGGCTGGGCAGCGCCTGCCAGTGTCCAGGGACTCCGGGGGGCGGAGGGGGAGGGGGTGTCTCCGAAGGCAAAACAATTTTGATAATCATCCTAAGAAGTTGTTTGCCTTTTCCACTTCCTTTCTCTCAGCAGTGTACAGTGTTTTCCAGAGGCTACATGATACATGTAACAGATTGAACGTAGAAGATGTGAAAATCCAAATGGTTTTCTATTAAACATTAAAGAGATTTCCCACTAAAATGTTTTTGTTCTGGAAAGTATATTTTCCATTTACAAAACGTATTATTGTTAAGGTACACTAATGTTTAAGTGAGATCATGAATAAATATATTTAAATGCTCAGTTTTAATTTCTAATCGTTACTATCAGTAGATGTAGCCCACATGAAAAGTTTTAGGACAGGTCTTTAACAATTTTTAAGAGTGTAAAGGGGTCCTGAGATCAAAAAGTTTGAGAACCGCTGTTCTAGCATGGTGAACAGTGATTAAGTTCTCTTCTTCAGTCCCACCCTCTCAAATCCTGGCTTAACTGGCTTAGCTTTAATTTCTTTATAGCAGAGGGTACTGACCTACTTCATTTGGTTATTATTGTAAGGAGTTAAGCACAGGGTCTGAAAGTCAATACTCAAGTGTAAACTATTACTACTGTTGTTAATATTACTATTTCTGTGTGCAAGTTGTTGCATGAATGGAGGTAAGAAAGCTCTCCTTCCCCCTGGAGTGTTGGATGTAATAGGGAGGACAGACATCAAAAAGTTAGGGTGACCAAATTGTCCCAGGTAACTCTTCAGTCCAGACAAACTGAGGCAGTTGTTCAGTATACAACAGGTATACACTTGGCAGAATGAATTGAGTTATTTTAAAGACTTGCAAACAAACAAACAAAAGGCTACCGGAAATGATGGGTGAAAATATAGAACTCAGAATGATATGAAAAAAAGTAAATAGTACCTGGCTTGAAAAAAAAAAAACTTGCAAGCAATGTGTTAGGAGAGGTCCTGACATGGCTTCCTAAAGAAGGTGACATTCAAGCTTCAGTATAATATCAGGATTTCCAAAGAATACACTACCAAAAAAGTTATTCAGACTCTGAAGTATGAAAAGCAGGATGCATTCCAAAGACATAAAGCAGTTCCTCAATTAATACTCATGGTGCTGTGCTTCTTTCTTTCCTGCAAAATACACGCCACAGCTTATAATTCAATATTTATTTCTTTAATATTTTCAAGCTTTGGGAGGCCAGGGATAGGGTCTAAAACAGCTTTGTCCAGCCCTGCGTGTTCACTGCACATACAAGATGCTTCATGAATATTATTGTTCAATGAATGAAAGCACATAAAGTTAGCCCCTAGAGTGCTGTCTGGGTCAAAGGATGCTTTCTGTGAAACCACAGGTAATTCCTAAACTATTCAAGACTCTTACTTGCAATTCTTCACACCCAGAAGGGAATAGAGAATCACCCATCACCCTCCTTAAAATCCCTTTGCTTTCTACCCCATCCACTATCAGTTATGCTCACACACTGCAGCCCTTAGAAAACTCCTCCAGCCCTGGCCTTCACTCTCCTATATTGAATTTTCTTCCTGTCTCCTAGTTTCTTCTCAATTCTTCATCATAAAAGGCCAAAGACTGTTCTGAACAGAAGGGCCTCAGCTCAGAGGATGAGGAAGGGGGAAAACTGCAAGCCAGATAAAAGGCAGAGAAAAGAAAAGATAAAGAATACTTTCTGTGCCTTCTCATGCATCACATAGGAATAAGTGAATGAATGAAGCCAATTAATATTTTTTACTTGCTTCTTTGCCTGTTACCTGGCATATACAGGGGGTGCTCAATAAATATCCACTGAATGAGTGAGTAGCAAATGGGTAAGGCTATAATTTAGGATATATGGCAGGATGTAGCAAGAAGAAGTATGACCAGAAAAGTTAGAAAGGGCTAGTTAGGAAGGGCCTTGCTTTGGCATTTGAGTTTTATTTTGGATATAGAGGAACAGATATAGGTATTCTAAAGCTATCTGTCTGAATCTAGTTTGGTAATCTGTTTCCTACTAACCGCAGTAGGATTGCTCTTGCCTGATCATTTCTGCAACCCTCCCCCACTCCCACCTCTTTAGTTCATATCTGTCTAGTTCTCAAAATCTGCTTGTCATGGTTTGTAGGCACAGAAAGTACTTTAGGTTTCAAGTCCGTGGTGCTTCTGTTCTCTCAATTTTTTCTTTTTTAAATGTGAAAAGGCCCAGTAGAATTTTTGAGAAAGGGAGTATGAACACCTTTCAAACTGCCTCCTCAGTCCTTGCCTTTCCATCTCCCACCCACACTGTCATCAGGAAGGAGTGGGGACTCTGGAGCTAAATCTAGGACTCCCTGGCTGCTGCTTCATTGCTGTGAGCCTCTAAGACCCACATGCGAGTATCCTGTCTGATTCAGAGACAGGGGCCCCTTGTCAATTAGACCTCAACTTGCTGACCAGGCCACAGGGCCCTTATCATCAGGCAATGTCTTTTCAGTTTTCTTGCTAGTCAAGCCACAGGAAGGCAAGGTACGTAACCAATGCAGAAATCCAGGGCTTTGGCTGGCTCTTATCAGCAGCTAGCCTTGAAGTCAATCCTCTTCTAAGTCCCCTGTTTCCTCTTCTACAGAATGTGGAGTTAGTTGACTCCTCAGTCTCTTTACATCTGGGAATCTTTGAATCCTGCCCTGAGCCCCATTAGCAATTTCCTCATTTTCATCATTCAACAGATATTTGTGGATGTGAGTTTCATAAAATATTCTCTGGGCCATGCTCAGGCTCCTTGCTATGTGTGTTTGGTTGCCCACTGCCCTAGTTTCTCTGTTTAAGTTTTCTCTCTTCAAGCAAAACAAGAAGAATGTAAAGAGCTCTGAGAGGTCTTGGAGGACCTCTTTTAGTGGGAGACACTTGTCCACCCAGAGGGGGTGCTGGGCACTCCCTCCAAAACCATGGGAAGTCCTCCCCACCCTCTGGCTCCTGGAGATGGAGAGGGGGCTACAGACTTCCCCAGGCTTCCCATGAGTAGGTCCTAGCAAGCAATTTCTCCCATTTTCTGAACACTTCAAGTCCCAGACTTGTATTCTTCACTTACACCAATCAGTTATGCTCACACACAGCGGCCCTTAAAAAGATATTTCAAGCAGGGGCAACATTACTATGCATTGCTTTGCAGACTGTGGCAACACCAATTTTATCGGCTCATTCTCCTGTTCTGTTAACTGAACCAGTGGTTATTAACCCTGTTTCCTAGCTGAAGGAGAGCCAGGAAGCAGCTCAGCCAGGGTCAGTGAGAACATGATGATAAATAAAACAGACTCTCAATCTAGATGAGGCCATTTCTGCATTCATATCCTTGCACTGACGGCATCCAAATTGATGTCCCCAGACCCAATATCTTTATTTATTTATTTATTGGAATTTGAATTATAGTTTTATTTTAATGATAATGGAAACTTGTTTTGTGTGGATTATTTAAAAAACCACCTCTGCGTGTTGTGGGGGATCCTGTTTGGAATACAGGTCTGTCCCAGACAAAATAACTTTAAACCAAGAACCCACAGGAGAAACTTGGGGCAAAACACATATTGGACTCTTGATGCAACAAATGACAAAATGAAACTAATCCGAGGATGCAGGTCTCTGTGGATTCCCTGTTGCTATGCCATGAGTCACTCTCTAAGATGTAATGTGTAGAATTAAGCTACTGAATGAAGAACTTTCCCTACTCTGTATTTTAATGTTTTCACTTCAGAGACCAAAATTGTCATTTGAGTAAGTGCACAAGGAGATAACAAGGGCACTGCCTGAGAATGGCTGCCATTCAGGGTCCCACAGGGCACCCAAGCCTAGTGTCATCATATTGCAGAGAATATTGGCTTCACCTTTGCAGTTCAGACTCTCAGCTGTTCAGTGGTGCCAGATGTGACAGAGACTGGCTTAGCATAAGCTATAGACTGGAATATAAACCTTCAGGGCAAATTATTAATTTACAAAAAGGAATGTAACTGTCAAGCAGATCTAATCTTTTTCACCCCACTGGCAAACATATAGAGGAAAAGAAATTGTCATCCCAAGATCCCTTGATGAGCATGTTCACTGTAAAGCTTAGAAGCCCAGCTCTGCTCCTACTAGCTGTGTGACGTTGTAGGGTACATGAGGTATATACTTATATGTACCCTTTTCTCTATACCTATCTCTATAGAAACTTAAATTGCTCCAACACTAAAATACAAAAAGGTATATAGCAAAAAGAAATATTTCTCATCCATCCTGTCACCTCCAGTTCCCACTGCCCAACCCCAGGGGACTGACTATATTTCCATATTTCCATTTCCATCCAGTATATTCATGAATATATAGGCTAAGAAAAATAGATCTAATTTGGGGAGGGGGCAAGTTTCTTAGTTTTTTAAGCCATGGCCTCTCCAGTGCTCATTTATCATGGGCCTTTATTTTTTTTTACTGATAATGATATTGATCAATCTTTCCCCAGCTCCCCACGCCCTCAGCACATGGTCCTTCCTCCCTACTGAGGTTCACAGGACTCTCTTGCCTGCTCTTGTGAACCAGCTACATCTTTGGCTCCCACGTCCTCCATTGCTGCTCTACTGCATCCTTCAGTTCCTTGAAGATGCCATGTCCTTCAAACATGCTGTTGTCTTTGTTTGGAACACTCTTCTCCTTCTGCAGCACAGTTCTCCATCCCCCACCCCCAATTTTCTGGCTAGTCTCCAAGTTATTTTAGGTCTTGCCTTTGACACATATTTACTGAGTGCCAACTATGTACCAGGCACTGTTCTAGGCATATTTAGCACACTGTATTGTCACTGCCTGCTTCAATATTTCATATACATATATTTATATGGTACTACACTGTAATTCACATACCATAAAATTCACCCTGTAAAGTGTGTACATCAGTGGGTTTTGGTATATTCACAAGGTTGTGTAACTATTACCATTATTTAACTCCAGAACATTTTCATCACACCAAAAATAAACCCACTAGCAATCATTCCCCATTCTCCTTTCCCCAAGGACCGGGCAGCTATTAACCTTCCTGTCTCAAAGGATATGTCTATTCCAGACATCTCATGTAAGTGGAATCATACAATATGTGGTCTTCTGTGGTTGGATTCTTTTACATAGCATAATATTTTCAAGGTTCATCCATGTTGTAGCATGTAGTAGCTTTTTATTTCTCTTTATGGTTGAATAATAGTCCATTGTATGGATATACCACATGTGCTTTATCCATTCATCAGTTTGGGTTGTTTCCACTTTTAAGCTATTCTGAATAATAATCCTGTGAACATTCATGTGGGCATGTACTTACATTTCTCTTGGAAATATACCTAGGAGTGGAATTGCTGGGTCATATGATGTTTAATTTGTTTGAGGAGCTGCCAGACTGTTTTTCAAAGCACCTGTACCATTTTACATTCCCATCAGCAAGGTCTGAGGGTTCTGATTTCTGCACATCTCATCAACCCTTGTTATCATCCTCTTTGATTAGAACCATCCTAGTGGGTATGAAGTGTTCTTCTGAAGCTTTGTGAGAACAAGTACTCCATCTTTCTTGTTCACTATTATCTCTGAGAACATACTGTAAGAACTGGCATTTATTAGATGTTTATATTTTGTTCAATACACCAAAAAAGTGTTGAAAAAGTAAATCAAAAGCTAGTTAGATGGCTACAATACTTACTGTGTATTATTTCCTCAGTAGAGATCTGTTTAAGCGATCTAGTACCTTTTTTTTCTGCACAGTACTGAACCACTCTTCTGTTATGATAGTCTTTTTTCAGGGAAGAAACTGAGATAAATAAATTTAAGCATTCTTGTTTGTCTTCAGATCACTCATTTGGATGTTAGGTGTGTGTAAATTCCTCATTTAGGCACTTACAGATAATTTCTTGATATTGTAACATTTTGTTTTTCCTACATCCATTTCTCATACAAAACTCTTGACTTCTTTTGGCAGGGCTTTTTGTTCACCCCCACTCCCAGAATTCAATACTTGCAAACAAACTTCCTCCTGTTTCTTTCCAAGCTGGTCACACTGGAACAATCAATACCTATGACAGTCCAGCCCTTCTTTTATTGGTTTCCTTCCATTATCTCTCTACACCCTCTTTTGGCTCTTTGATTTGGAAGTATCTGGGAACATGTAGAGCAAAGAAGTCAGTTGGGCCAGGGACTGGATGATGCTCATAGCCAGGACTCAGCACTTGAAAAATACACGTTGAATTAATGAATGTGGATATGTGAGAGAGACGTATTGCAAAATGTAGACTCGATCAACAAATACTTTTTAAGTACCCACTGTGTCCCCAGGCCCTGTGGTACATGCCAGAATAAAAAGGAAACAAAACAGGGGACCTGCCTTGGACTAGGGAGTTTCTAAAATCACTGGATCTAGCTGCTATTATACAATTTCCATGTCCATTTCTTTTCACTTTTTATCATACATTGGTTAAGCCCCAAATGGGAAATTCTGACCTACTGTCAGCGAAATCCGGAGTCACAGGTGCCCTCGTGCGCTGTTTACCCCCAAACAACTAAAAATCCCCCAAATGTTAAGCTTCCTGATTTTAGGGATTCCTCGGATGGGGAACCTCCGAAAGAACGGAACGCATGCCCACCAGAGGGTGCTGTAGGGGTAAATTTGTGCTGGGAGGGGAGCTTGACCGGTGACCCCCTCAGAGCCAGGTAGGCGTCTGGAGCAGTTGTCATTCTTCCTTGTGTTTCCCTCCCACCCCCTTGAACATCGCCGCCCCTCCCATCACAGGTGGTGCCCCCCTGAATAATTAGCCATTTTCTGGGACTTACAGAGTGCCTGCTTTGAGAAGACCTTCTTCTTCTCTTCCTGACACCCCCGGGGCTCAGGCCACTCAGGTCCCAGGCCAGTCGGGACTGGCGGGGCGGGCGGGGACCTCCCGGGAGTCTGCGGCGCCGCGCCGCAGGGGCCGCGAAGGGGTTAACCTGGCGGGGAGGGGGGGGGCGGGGGCGCGGGCCGCGCCTGCGCTCTGCCGCCTTCCATTGTCTCCACGGCGGCGAGGAGCGCCGGCTAACGCAGCCCGGGATCGAGCGGGGCGGAGCGGCCGGCGGCGCCGGCGGCGGCTGGAGGGAAAGCGCGACGCGACGCGACCGCGGCTTCCCGAGGTCCGCTTCGCCGCCCGGCGCCGCAGCCCGCTCGAGGCCTGGAGGGGTCCGGGCCGCCGTCCGTGGTTGCGGCGTTCTGAGGCGGGGGACGCGCCCGGCGCCCCCAGCCCTCCTCCTGCCCGGCGGGCGGCCTCCTCCGGCGCCTCCCTGCGCCCGCCCGCCGCCCCCCTCCCTCCTTCCCTGCGGCTCCCCCGGCTTTCGGGAGCCCGGGGGCGGCCTGTGGTGCGCCGAGCCCGCTCCGGACTGCGCCTCTTTGGACCTTGAGGGGAAACATGCGTTTGGCTTGGATCGTTTTAAATTCTTAGTTTGGGATCCCCGCCTGCCTGCCTCTTCCGCCCCGCGGGGTTTCTTTTTTCCTTTTCTTTTCCTGTTCTTTTTTTTTTCTTCTCCTTTTTCCCCTCCCGGTCTCCTTTTTGACTCCCTCGCCATTTATGCTC
The DNA here is from genome assembly GCF_040802235.1 of Manis javanica. Taxonomy (NCBI): domain Eukaryota; kingdom Metazoa; phylum Chordata; class Mammalia; order Pholidota; family Manidae; genus Manis; species Manis javanica. The sequence continues at coordinate 53,538,698 of NC_133172.1, forward strand.
GCCCAACCCTCCCCCCGCTGCTGAGAGGTGGGGGAGGGTCTCGGCCTCCAGGTTCCCGCCCCACCGGGCCCGGGCGAGCATGGGGGGCAAGCAGAGCACGGCGGCCCGCTCCCGGGGCCCCTTTCCGGGGGTCTCCACCGATGACAGCGCCGTACCCCCGCCGGGAGGGGCGCCCCACTTTGGCCACTACCGGACGGGCGGCGGGGCCATGGGGCTGCGCAGCCGCTCGGTCAGCTCGGTGGCGGGCATGGGCATGGACCCCAGCACGGCCGGGGGAGTGCCCTTTGGCCTCTACACCGCCGCCTCCCGCGGGACCGGCGACTCCGAGAGGGCGCCCGGCGGCGGAGGGTCCACGTCCGACTCCACCTATGCCCATGGCAATGGTTATCAGGAGACGGGCGGCGGTCACCATAGAGACGGGATGCTGTACCTGGGCTCCCGAGCCTCGCTGGCGGATGCTCTACCTCTGCACATCGCACCCAGGTGGTTCAGCTCGCACAGTGGTGAGTCCGCGGGTGGGGGAGGCCTCCGAGGGTGGAGTGCAAGGGAGACGCGCCGGGGCGCCCCAAACCTTAGCGTGCCGGCGAAGGTTTGGATGTGGAGTGCCCGACCTGCATCTGTCTGCCTTTCCCTTGGTTCCCGAAGCCAGTGGATGAATGAGATGGATATCCACCATCTGGAAAAGAGGCTTTCTGCGAGGCTGCGGGGTCTGGCGTTTTAGGACTGCAGGCGTTCGTTTACTTGTGGATGGGCAGAGTGAAACCTGCCTATTGGAAGCTCATTTTCTGTCATCCTGGGAGAAGAGGCCTGGTCTGGCTTAGAGCAAGTCGGCCTTGGGGCTTCCTTTCTATCACTGCAGCATTGTGCCTATCTCACCGTTAACTGAGAGAGGGATCCAGTTAAACCAAAGGGTGTCTCCCAAACAAAGGGTGTCTCCCAGACAAAGAGTGAAAATAAAATTGGGGCAAGTGGTGTTCGGATTAGTGCTCTCACTCCTGCTGTGAGAGGTGGGTGCCCAATTTTGCCACCCTGCTGGAGATCTGTTTGAATTGTTTAAAATGGAGCAGCAGGCAGGCTGCTGGTATAGACAGGTGTGGCCTGCTGAATGGAGGGCTTAGCCAAGGAGCCTCCCTGGGAGGCTTTGCTGGGCAGGGGCTCTGGTCCCCCTGCTGCTTGCAGTGGGCTTGGCTCAGTCAATGACTGTCACATCCCTCCATCTTTTTTCTTCCCCTCCATGCTAAGTGTTTGGTCTTCCCGGTAATTTGCATCTTTTTGTTATGGGAGAGGTGAGATTTTACTGCCCATCTGTTGGCACATGACTGGGAAAGAGAAGGATTCAAAGAATCAGGATGAATTCGTTTTGTGAACTTCTAGTGACAGGCCAGTGAAAAGCCCGTGGAGGGTTTCCCAGGCTCTGACTGGCAGTGCAGAAAAGGCACTGGCGGGAGCTTCTGGAAGAAACAGGTCTGTCTGCTCAGCTAACCCGACAACCCAGGTTAGGCTTCTAGAAAATTGACCAAAAGGAGTACGGGCTGCTCTTTACTAATTGGTAGGTTGGAGTGAAGAAGTTAACCTATTGAGACTTTTTATGGAGGATTTCTCTATTGGCTCACTGTTCTGGCTGTTGTGGAATGGGGTAGACTTTTTGGATCTCTCTCTTTTTTCCGCTCAAAATAGTCTGGTTTTTTTTTTTTCAATTCTAAAAACTTTAAATTGTGAAGTACTTTTTTGGGGACATTGTGACTAGTTTAGGGTAACACTTGAAAGTGACTTTTGAATTACTAGGATGGTACTTTAATCCTTGAGCAGACCTCTAGGTATTATTGGACCTGCATCAAATTCTGCTGAATGAGATGCAAGGCATGACTGCCTTTAGCACTTTTAGACATTTGATTAGCTTTAGACATATTGAAGTTAGTAATCTTTCTTATAAGATTTGGTATTGAAAGAGTCAGCTGTATTTGTGAGACAATTGTGGTTACGTTTTTAACAGAACTGTCATTAGTATCTGATTTTAAACTAAAAACCACTGTTGGATTCTCTAAAATCACAAAGTTTTGTGTGTTGCCAAACAAATGTAATCTTACAGAGGCTTGTTGGGTAAGGAGTTCCATTTTTTGCTAAAATTTCTAGTCTGTCTCTTACTAGAAACTTCTTTTTCCTTATTTCACTACCAGCTTCCATGCTGGAATTAGAAGCTTAGAGTCCAAAATTTCATACTTCTCAGCTGTGAAACCTTAGTGAAAATTTTTTTCATCCACTTGTGAGGGTAGAGAAAGCTATTGAACTTTGGGAATATGGGATGAATTGGGGCATATTAATCCCTTAAGGGATTAATGTTAAAGTGTGTTTGGGAACATTGCTATTAATATTTTGGGTAATACATTCTTTACAGGACCATCCTGTCCTTTTCCAATACACTGAGCACTGAGCATTCCAGTGCCCCCACAGAATTTCCAAATGCTCTTGGTGGGAGAGGAGGGTACCACCCTGACTGAGAACTTGCTTTAAGAATTCATTCTTTTATTCAAATAAAGTAGTTTTTCCTATGCATTTCATTTGAGATGAGCTGTCCTATTTCCACTCTTCTGCAATCGTGGTTCTGTCTCACCTTCTGGAACGGGCCACAGGATCTTTCTTCCAGGGCATCCCGTTCCTCTTTTGTTCATTGCTGGAAGAAGAGAAACTTGTTTCTATTTTGGAGCCTTTGAGTAAGGTCTGCAGTTCTTGCTGTGTCGTAAGAGTGGAAGGGTAAGGATTTCAGTGCACCATTGACTGGGTGCCTGGAGTTGATGTGATGCTTACATTTTCACGGGGCTTACGGAACTCTTCACGGGCAGGGAAAACAGCTGTCAGTGAAATAAGTGGGGGAGTTCAGTGTGCACAAGGCTTCCTTAAAGGGAATGAGCCGATGCTGTGTCAGGAGGTAGAGTACTGGGGTCCCAGCTCCTCCTCTGAGTAGCTGTGACCTTGGGCAAGACACATCACTTTTTGAGCCTCATCTTTGTTATTTTTAAAATAGATGTAATAATCCTCGGCCACCAGCCCTGAAAGGTTGTTCCCCAGATCCTGTGAGGATATGAAGCAGTCATATTTGTCTGTTCTCGGTTCCAGTTACTCTTCCCTGGGCAGTGACCCTCGCATGCTCTGTTTTCTATGCCTAAAATACTTTTCCTTCCATTCTGTACACGGGTAGCTCTTCCGATCCCTTAGGGCTCAACTTAAATTTCTCCTCAGAGAACAAACACTCTTAAAAATTGGCTCCCTCCTGTTAATCTCTCCAGTCACTCACCTGTTACCTTAATAGCACTTATCATACTTTATAAGCACTTACCCATTTAACTAAATTTTAAGTTCCATGAGAGCAGGACTGTGCCTCTTAACCGCTATTGGAACTCATGCACTGTGTGTGCTTGACACACAGATTTGTTGAGTGCCTGGAGTCCATTATTTCATTGAATCATCACTATAACTCTGTGAGGTAAGACTTTTTATTCCCATTTTACAGATGAGGAAACTGAGGTTTAGGGGGACATTAAGGTCAGGTAGTAAACATGAGGCAGAGCTGAGATTGGAATACAGGTCTGCAAGTGTCAGAACCTGGGCTATGAGCCATTACCTTCTGCTGTCTCTCATCCCAAAACATAAGGAGGCTGGGTAGTACCCTGCAGATTGCAATGGCTTGAGAGTCGGAGGGCTAGGCTCATCTCCTGGTTGGGCTACCAATTAACTGTCTGACTTATGTCCTTGGGCAAGTCATTTAGCCTCAGTCATCATTTCTTCATGGGTAAGATAGAGATAATACCTGCCCTGCTTACTTTGCAGGGATGTTGCTGTGAGGGTATAATGGGATAGTGTTTACAAAAGCCAGGTAACATACAAATGGAAAGTGGCATTCCCACTTTATAGAAGACACTCTCATAGTTCTCTGCCTTCTTTCATCTCCATAATTTGCTGGGCAAAGAGATTTAGACCTGTGTGAACTGTTTCCCCAAAATGGAAGCCAGTGCTCTCTACCGAAATCTGACCTACACCCACGGGAAATTCTTAATGATGAATGCCATTGAGAAGAGCTACCTTTTTATTAGGATCTGAGTAGAGTCCCTTCCCTTCTACATTAAAATATAAGTTTTGCTGTGAAGTGTTTAACTCCTAAAGGTTATTTGGGTGGTATTCTGAAGACCTGGTCATTCTTTGTAACAGTCCTGTTTATCTCAGAATGCACATTTCTGGAAGTGGGATAAAAAACAGAGGATCCACCATGTTGGAAGGAAGAGGTTACCTGTTTTCTGGTTCCTACTATAAAATGGCTGGTCATGGAGGGTTTCACTCCAGCTTCTTCCCATATATGTATATGCATATGCATATTCAGAAAAATCCAAACTGTTCTCTGTTGTCATCAAGCCATCAACTAGGGTGACTTTTGATAAGTCTCTGAATGTGCTAGCATGGGTATCTCCTGTGTTCTATTTTGCTGCCACTCGGGGGTTCTCAAGTGATTTAATTTTCTGTATTTTTAAATAATTAGGGGGAGTTGCCAACTCCACTGGATTGGATCAGAAAGCCTTTTTGTGCCTCACCTTAGGCGTGCTAGAGTAATGGTCCTTTACACGGTTTTGGAGAAGGAAAAGCATTTTGTGGTCTCCAAAGAGCATGATTGGGGTCCCTTGCCCTGCAAAAGTTCTATTCTTAATGAAGACCTTTTTAAAGCAGAGTTTTTAGTTCTCTATTACCATGAAGGCTTATTTTCTATAAAAGAAAAAAGTTCCTTTGGGGAGAAGATAATTTCTTGAAGGTCAGTTAAGTCTTCCTCATTCAGGTTTGAAAGGTGTTGCAAGAAACAATGGTTTCACTCTTAAAGTGTTTGCTTTATGTGATGTTTACATTTTGCTGTTAAACAAATACACACCCCCAATTATGTCACAGGGGTTACTCTGAGCCAGGCCACTCTTAACCAAATAAATTCATCTCTAGTTCTTTTTGGGAAAAGAACGTGCTTTGTATTTTATGAATGCGATACTCAAACCAAGCTCATTAGGCACTATCATTTATAATTATCAATTATAAAAATTAATTTTGACAATTTCAGTATGGGAAAAAACTTCATGGGGAAAATAGTGGTAACTTAAATGGGCTCTTGGTCCTGATCCTACTACTGACCCTTAAACAGGGTGTTTTTAATGACAGTGGGTCACTGAAGTTGTGGTACTAGAATCTTGAAGTTAGCCGAAAACTTAAATCTTAAACCCAGGCTTTTAGAATGATGGATGAGAATAAATTTCCATCTGTTTGCTTTCCAAGTTTTGCATGGCCTCGGCTGAATCAAGTGGTTCCTAGTGATGACTGTGGGAATAGGCTTGAGTCTGAGAAGGGACTTCTCAGAGACTCAGCAGTTTTCACTTAGGAAGGACACAGGTTTATCCTTGAATCAGCAGTAGGTTTACTGAATCTTGATATGCTGAATGGATGAGGGGTGAGTTGGGGGGCATGAATGAATAACCTGAGGACCAACCCTCAGGTGTGAAGCAAATAAAAAACCAAGTTAATCTTAAAGCAGCAGCTGAGGTAGTTTCTAGGCTGATGAGGCTGTTTACCTTGTGATCTCGGAGTTAGTTGTTAAAGAGTAAAATCTTCCTCTGTTGGGAATAAAAAGGAAGGGGGATTTTACAGGGTCTCTGTAAACACCAAGTTAGAGGAGGCATGGTAAGAATTTATAGTGCACGCTTGATCTATAACAAGCAGGAGGCAGATACAAGTAAGAGCTCTCCTGATTTCTGTGAGTGGTTCAGAGGATTTTTAAACCTAACTGCTCTGTAATTTGTAGGGGGCTTATTAACAATGCAGACAACTGGACCTCACTGCCAGAATTCAGTAGAGCTAAGGGGAGACCCTAGAATTTGAATCTGTAACAAACAGTTCTGGAACTGTACTCATAAGACCTAGATCTGAAAACTATCACAGATTTAACTTTTCTCTCCCCAAACAAAGAAAGAACTTTGAATGCTTTTTTTGGTGCTTTCATTAGCATTATTTTCAACATTACTAAACCAAGCAGATATTTCCTAAGTAGGATCCATACAAATCTTCGTTTCACATGCTCCCAGAGGGTAGATTCATCCAGCAGGAGCATGGGTCATTATTTGACAGTTTTCTTTTACACGGAACTAAGCTTTTTTCTTTTGCAGGCAGGTCTGAGCCAGTCCGCCGTAGCCCTGAAAATTGAAGTTGCTCGACACAGAAGGAAATTGTGACAGTGTCCTCTCTCCTTCTGTGCTTGTCTTCCCCCTAACTTTTCTTGTAAGGCACAGCTGCCTTTGGCTGCTTGTGTTAAAGAAGGGCTGACTCAGTTATATCCTCTTTGCTGTATCTCCAGCCAGCTGCTAGACAAGTCAAGATCTTAAGATGAATCCAGACTTTAAATGGACAAAATACCTTTTTTTCCTTTTCTCTTACTGACCCAAAAGTATGTGACTTTTTATGTATGCGTATGGAGGTCTGTTAAGACACTCATTTATTCTGCTGGGTTTTATGGAGCCTCCAGTATTCTAGGACCTGTGGTAAGTGCTGGGAATAGGTAATATAAGGGTGATTAACATTACTTGGTTCTTTCTAAGAATCTTGGCTGCCTCACTCCTCAGAGAATCTGCATATTGCAGCTCCTGGAAGATTTTACCTTCTTCATCAGCTCCTCTGTTGAATAAACAAATTCAGACTTTTGCCCATGAGGCTACCACACGGATGATAGATCCCCTCTGTTCTTCACTCTCAGTATTCATTCTTTTCCTAAACCCTTATTTCTGGTCTAGGGCAGGCAATCTTTTCTTCGTGGTTCCAGCCAAGTGTCTATTAAGAAATTGCTCGTATAAGTGGTCTGCTGAGAATATCAGAAGAAAAACTTTTTCAAACTCTTCATGCCTATCTTTGACTTCAGTTTCTTCATCATCCCTATAGCCACTTTTCTTTCAGGTCACTGAACACTGATCTAGAAGCATGAACCACCCTTTTAGTAATCCATCTCTAAAATTTACCCTAAGCTGCAGAAACCCAAAAGGAAATTTAAGGCACAGTTTTCCTCTTTTTTCTGCTTCGTCTTATAAATATACATCTCTGAGCTCCACCACATTGACACTTAAGTGCTATTTTAAGTAATTTTTAAAGCCTTGTTTATGAAAGTCAACATTGATGACTAACATGTCATTCCCCCTGGAATAATTATTAAATTGTAGTTACATTTGAGCATTTTTGCTCAAAATAAAGAACGTGAAAGAGTGCATCATACTGAGGGACTTTATGTGGACTCTGGCTGCAAAGTGATACCTTAATTTCTGAAGGATGATTTTTAGAGAACCTAGTCATCTTGATCTTAGTGAATTAGACTTGTCATAGCATGGCTCCAGCTCTCTTGTTGGTAGTACCTTTAGCCCTCTAACAAATATAATTAAATAAGCCACACTTTACAAAGAGTTTTTCTGAAACCAGTCACCTCTGTACTGTACGCTATCTTTTACGGTCCAAGGTGATTTTTTTTAGCACATGAGAGAAACTTCAATCTGGAATTGCCTAGGTGATCTGGGGCAGAAGTACAGGAACCCAAGAGCCCTAGACCCTAGCCAGGTTGGTCATCTTGCCCACATTTCCCAGCTCTTTGGAGATGTGCTAATTTGTTTCCCTCTCAGAGAACCTTTCCCCTTCTCATAGAGAACTAAGTTTCTCTGAAGATCCTGTAAGGATTTGAGGGCATTCTTGCGATTCCAGCTAAACCAGTGAAGTACTTGTCTCCCATAAATACAAATTATCTTCCTGTGATATTGTTCCATTCTGTTGAGATCATTTGCACTTTCAGTGCCTGCTAAGCTGTAATACCAGCCAAGTCAGCCTTTCAGAGAAACTTTATTATAACTGCCCACTACTGTAACATGCATCATCAAATACCCATGTACACTATGTATTATTGGGTCTCCTCATTCCTGGTCAAATGTGGCGGAAACATTCCTATTTTGCAACCAGGTGGCCTTGAGAACTACGTGAGTCTAAGGTCTGTGAGGAGGGCTGGTTGTGCACTAGCTGCCTGCCTTCTTCATATCTGGCGAGCCCAGTCGTGTTGGTTGCGTTTAATTCATTGCTTCCTGCCTTCTCTCAGCCCAGAGGCCAAGGGCAACATAAAAGGATAGTGAATCTAAGCATCTCCAGTACTTAAAGGTATAGGAATCTCCTATGAAGTGGCAGACCTTTGAGAAATAGTATTATGAGCTGTTCTGTTTTTGCTGTGGCTTTGGAAAACCTTTGGATTCTTCTACTGAAAATCTGTTTGAAAAAAAAAAATCTTTTTAATGAAACACTGTGAGTCACAAAGCAGCCACTCCTCATAATAGCATTTCTCACCAAGGGAATTTTTGGTAGCTGTTGGGGGAGGGATTTGAGTAGGTTGTGGATGATAAATCCTTCAGTGGAACATAACCAAAGGCTGCCATATAAGAACTCTGGTGTTTTCCATGCTGACAGCTAGCTCTGCATTCAAAGTGCAGGGCAGCAGAATAGAATGGGGAGGCCTGTGCACTGTGAATTGCCGTAGTAGCATGACCAATGAGATTAGTGTTTCAACATTCAAACTCAGTTCATTAAAATACATGTAGTATAGTAAAAGGATCGTGAAACAGGCCCTGGGTCAGAGGGCTTGAGGCTGTTTACAGGAAGAGCACCAGATTTCTGGATTAAGGGATGACTGTGGACATAATGATGAGAATTGAAGAGTCACGAGTGTGCCTCCTTTCTCCATATTGTGAAATGGTGGTGCTGGGCACTGATCATGGAACTACTTTACAAAGAGGGAATTCATACAAGGTCATCTGTGCTCTTAAGATATTAGGTCTAATAAAGCACTTTGACATCCAAAATGAGCTCGTCACCTGTTCAGTCTTTCTGTAAGATGGTGTAAAGGAAACTAGCGAGTTTCGAACAAGCCAGGATTATGATATCAGCGACCACAGTGCCTGTCCTCAACCTTTCTGCCTGCCAGTACCTGCGTTTTAATTGTTTGCAACTGCAGTGACTTACAATTGTTTGGTTACTGTGTCTTACCACTGTCTTACGTGAGCTACAGATGAGGAAAGTCTCAAAGGTTATTACAACTGTGTTAAGATTTGCGTTCCTTCAGAAACTCATAGCTGTCTCTTACACTGTGTTTACCTGGCTTTGCACTTTTATTCAAAGCCACTTACCAGTTCCAAGTCTCCAAAGCTCAGTAGACGGAACAGGAAGTCAGCGTTTAATGCCTAAGAGTCAGCAAGAACTAATGGAGAGAAGGGCACAAGCGCAGAACTGGGAGGGAGGTTCTGGGCCCTGAAGGTAACAGGCCTGTAGGATTACAGACACATCCTTCAAGGGTGACTAACCACAAGGGAAAAACAATAGGAATCCCTGTTTTGAGAGGACTAATTTAAAAACTCAACGTTTAAAACTAATGGTATAATTACACAGTATCTTTTGCCTAAGAAGTTCAAAATTCTCAAAATAACAGTTAATTACTCTCCTATCTTCCTGAGGTACGTCTTGTGGGATCTAGGCTGGAGTCTGACCCTTCCTTTTCCTGTCCCTTCACTTTTATTAGATGAACTCTATAAAGTTTCATTCCTGTGATTGCAGGATGGAAAATTCACAGCGGCCTGTGCTATTTTGATTTTGGTTTCACTTGCACATTTCAGGAAATAGGATAGTGGTGGGACTCTAAATAGGAGCTCTGGTCTCTTGGAATCTTTTCAAAAATTGAACTATCCCATGCATTCAAAAGAAATGATATGCTTATCTACCAAGCAAGATTAATAAATAAAACACTACAGATGTACTTGTATGTACTGTGCCCAATTCCCTTTTTCTCCTTGCCTCCTCAAAGGTAACTGCTGCCCTGACTTTCCTGTTTATCAGCCTGTATATTTTCATACTTTCACTGCATGTGTCTGTCCAAAACAGTATTTGTTAATTCATCTTATCTCCACCTTTTCATATCCATGTATACATATATATATACCTCAAAAAGGATTTGAGACCTATAAATCTATTGCACTAACATTGCTCTAACATTCACTGTCGTTGCTGTACTCTACTGTATAAATATACCACAAATATCACCATTTATTGATCCATTCTCATCAGTGGATAGTAAAGTTATTTTCAGTTGCTTCGAGAATGTTTTTCTGTTTCTTTAAATACTTGAGTGAAAGATTTTTTTAAGGTACATCCTTAGTCATGAAATAGCTGGGTCATATGGTATATATATCTTCAGCTCTTAATGAAATATTGCCCAGTAGATCTCCAATGTGCTTGTACCAGTTTACACACCCAAAATAGCATATTTTCACTTATTCCATGTCCTTGCCAAAAGTTGATATTGTCATACTTTAATTTTTGGCAAGCTCTAATGGGTGTGAAATGGTATACCATTGTAATTTTGTTTTTATATGTTTGATAATGTATATTTATATTAATTAGTATATTAATATTGTATATTTAATCATCATGTCTCCTCTTCTATGAAATGCTTTTTCAGTCTTACGTAGGATGGTTCATCCTTTTCTTACTAGCAGGTGTATGAATTTGTGTTTTTTTGTTTTGTCCTGTTTCCTGATAATTGTCATCTTATGTAATGCAAATGTGTTTCTCCCAGTTTGTGGCTTATCTCTTTATTCTCTTTGTGGTTTCTCACAGTTAATTTTAATACAATTGAATATTTCAGTGTTTTCACTTTGGGCTTGTGCATTTTGTGGCTTAAGAAAATATTCTTTCCCATAGGTAAAGAGGACATAAAAGTATTATATTTTCTTTTCAAATCTAAAAAATTTTGCCTTTTTTATTTAAGTCTTTAATCCAAGGACAGTTAAACTGTTTGAATGGGGTAAGATGAGTATATATTTTTCTATTTCCATATGAATAACCAGTTCTTCAGCAGCCAGTGAGGAATGTTAAAGACTTTTCCTACTGATTTACAAAGCCACCTTTATCATTTATCAAGTTGCCTCCCAGGTATGGATTTGTTCCTTGGGCTTTTGTTCTGTTCCACTGGTCAATTTGTCTCTCCTTGTGCTAATGCTTTCTTAATTACTGTAGTTTAGTCTTGCTGTGTGGAAGGGCAAATCCTTTCATTGTGTTATTTATTCCTTAGCAAAGCTGTGTTGTCTAAATGAAGCTTTCTAGGGGACAAATAAGGGAATCCGGATAGAATCAACAAATGAAGTACAAAGTGGGGGTTAACTGCTCTGTTGATAGCTAATGTTCTTAATGACAGAACATCTGGTAAACCAACCTTAATGGACAGTTTCAAACTTTTCCCCTACAATATTGCACAAACAATAACATTTCCCTGTGTCTTTGTATTGCAAACAGCAGAATAAACAATAATGTATGTTACAACAACCATAAAAACAAAAACTGGTTAGCAATTTTTGGCACTTGTGGCTTCCAGGTAAAGTTTAGAATCTACTTTGTCAACTTCTATGGGAGAAAAGTGTTAAGATATTTATCAGAATTACATTCAGTTTATCAATTGCCATCTTTTTAAAATTGAGTCTACCTATGAATCTGATGGGAATGCACTTAGAGATGTAAGAACAGAATTTTTAAAGAACAGTTTTTGAAACTTTGAAATGATTTCAGACTTACAGAAAAGTTGTAAAATCTGTATAAATAAATACTGCCTTTCCATCATCCAGAATCCTCAAAATGTTACTAGAAAGACACAAATAGTTGAATGTCTATTAAGTTCTTGACTCTACAAAGTAATTTAAGGTCATAATAAATGAAACTTCTCAAGTCTGGGTAGTCTACATTGACCTGCTCTTGGGAATGGGAAAACCAAGTGACATGGTGTCTGAAGGGTGGCCAGGCCTAACACTGAGATCTGCTTTCATCAGAGTTGGTCTGTATCCTTACGTGAACTGAAATTGGTCCCTATTGAAAGAGGGGTTTATTGTCCTTCAGTTTAGGGTCTTCTCAGACAGCTTTGGGCTGCAGAGTTCAGGTCAAGTCTGCCACAGTATGACATGAGAATGTTTTCTGGAGGCTTGGCTAGGCTGAGCCAGAGGTGCTTTAATGGGAGGAATGAGATACCCCTTTCCCCACCTCCTGGGAGAGGCAGTGAGGCGCAGTGGTTAAGGTTGCAGGCTCGCAGCCAGAATACCTTAGCTTTGAATCCCAGTGTGGCTGATTTAGTTTCAGAACCTTGTGCTCTAAAGTGAGGCTAATAGTAATTGTATCAGTCAAAGGGGTCTGTTGTATGAATTAAACAAGTTTATAGGCATATCCACATCACTCGGGAAAGGGTCCAGCAGATAATAAATGATCAGTAAATGTAACCTATTATTATTTTTTAATGTCTTTGGATAAAGGTTATAAATTCTTTAAGATCTTGAGTCCCTTTTGTTAGATTTATCACTAGGTACCTTATAGTGTTTTGGTGATTATTGTAAATAGTAACTTAAAAAATTTGTAGATAATTGTTTCAGTTTCCTTGTATATTCAGCAGACTTCCTGAACTCTTATAGGTCTACAGAGAAATCTACATCTACAGAGAGTCACATCTGCAAATAATGACTGTTTTGTTTGTTCTTTTCTAATCCTTGTATGTGTCATTTCTCTTTCTTATTTAAGATCGCTGACTAGTTCCTCCAGTAAAAAGCTTATTTAAATCTATAATCATGGGCATACTTGTTTTTCTCATATTCAAGGGAGTGCTTCTTGCATTGAAAGCATTGTGTATGGTTTTGGTAGATATCCTTTATTCTCTCCTATTCTTAATTTTAAATTAAGTATCATAAGTGGCTGTTTTATCAAAAATTTCCTTTGCATTTATTCATATGGTCTTTTTCCTTTCATTTGTTAATGAAGTGAATTGTATTAATAGACTTGTAATGTTAAGCTATCCTTATGTGCTTGAAATAAATCCAACTTGGTTGTGAATTTTTAAATATGTTGCCAGATTTAATATGTTAACATTCTACTTGGGGATTTCTGTATATCTATTATGAAATTTCACTCATAATTTATTTTTCTTCTCTTGTTATTAAGATGAATGCAGCTTTTTGAAAGGAGTTTAGGAATATTATATGTACATTCTTTTCTGGAAAATTTTTTATAAAAGCGTGTTTGAGTTCTTACTGCCAACAGAGGACACACTCAGAGTGTTAGTTGAATCAAATGTAATTCAAAAGACAGTTTGCAGTGGGCAGGATTAAAGGAACGAACAGTGGATGGGTGAAGTATCCATAGATCGGCCACAGTGGGAAGCTGTTACCACTCCTAGATCTGAAGTACATGGGGGAAGGAGCCATTATCAAAGTGGTGAGAACAGTAGCCCTGGGAGAGATGTCCCACAGAACTGTGTGGTCTTATATAGAAGAATGAAAGTAATGCCATGCCATGGCAAGGCAGAGAGGGACCCAAGTAATAAGTACTCCAACTTCTCTATCATCTTGTCCTACAGTCTACTGCTGGTGCTTCTCATTGGCCAAATCCAATAGAAGTTTGGGAAACAAGGGAACCTTATCCAGACTTGTTAGCCCTGTGGAACATAGAACAGAGAGGAAGAAAGGAAAGTAGATCTGGAGGAAACAGAAAAGGAAATATCTGTACTCTGAATGCTTGGTAGAACATGCATATAAAATACTCCTGTAAAACTGTCTGGGTCTAGGATTTTTTTTGTTGAGCTGGGTTTTATCTAATGATTCAAGTTCTTCAAAATCTATTCAGGTTTTCTGTTCTTGTGTCAGTATTGATAAGGCAATATTTCAAGCAATCTCTGTATCAGTCTCTATTTTGTGGCCCCATTTTCATTCCTAATATTACTTGTATTTTTTTCTTTTTATTCTTGCCAGAACTCTGTTTTATTAGTTTACCTTCAAAGGACGAGCTTTTGAGTCAGAATTTGCCTTTTTGCCTTTATTTCATTGCTTTGTGCTCTTAAATGTATTTTGTCTTCCCTTCTTCTTTCCTTGGGCTTATTCTGTGTTTTCCTAACTTTAGTTGGACCCTATGCTTATAATTTTTCAATCTCCTTTTCTAAAGTAGGCATTTATGGCTCTAGAATTTTCCTTAGAGCATTTTTTTTTTTTCGGGTTTTTTTATACTTGAGCACATATAGAACAGCACAGTGCAATGAAAGTATAATGGAGCCACATATGGAATTTTACATGAAATGGGTAAAATTAATTTTAATGACATGCTTTATTTAATCCAATATAGCCAAAAACAGTCACTCCAGCGTGTCATCAATATAAGGAATTACTGATGAGATATTTTACTTTCCTTTTTTCTAAGTGTTCAAAATCCAGTGTGTGTGTACACTTACAGTGCACCTCAATTCAGACACTAAATTTTTTATTTATTTATTTATTTATTTATTTATTTTATTTTTTTTTGAGAGGGCATCTCTCATATTTATTGATCAAATGGTTGTTAACAACAATAAAATTCAGTATAGGGGGGTCAACGCCTTAGAGCATTTTTTTTAACTGGATCACATTTTTATTTTTATCATTCAGCTCTAGGTATTTTCTAATTTCTAATCTTTCTTTGATTCATGAGTTACTTACAAGTATATTTTTAAAATTTCAAACATTTCTTAAGTTGGTCTTTAACCTGATTGCATTATAGTCACAGAGAAGTCTATATGATACTGATTGTTTGGTTTTATTGATACTTGATTTGTGGCATATTGTGTGGTCAGCTTCCATAAGTATTTCATTCATGCTTGAAAAGATGTGTTCTAATTGTTGAATGAGATTTGATTCTGTATATCCTTGGATCAGGCTTATCAGTTGTGTTCTTCACATCTGCTATATCTTACTAAATTTTGATGTTATTGATCTCCCAGTTCCTGAGAAAACTGTGTTAAAATCTATGACTGTGGGTTTACTAACTTATCAAGTTCTCTTAAGTGCATAGTTGTTTAGAATTATCTATATCTTCCTGGAGATTTGTTTCAGTAGAGAGCACCATTATCCTTAATAACACTTTTTCTCTTGGTCTGTTTTGTTGACTAATTCCAGCTCTCTAAATATTTGCCTGGTATCTTTTCTTGTCCTTTGACTTTCAGTCCCTATATTCTAATGTCTTGGATGTGTCTCCTATAAATGACACATAGTTGGGTTTTTTCAACCTAATCTGAGACTGTCTCTCAGTTGTTAAGTTTAACCCATTTAAAAAGTATTGTGGTTACAATTGTTATTTTAATAACTTGCTTAATATCTTATATATTATTATCTTAACAAATATATCATATAGCATCTTGTTTAGTATAATATGTTTTGTTTTTGTTTTTCTCCTTTCCTGCTTTCTGTGAGATAGCTTGGATTTTTCTTTTTTCCCACATTTCCGTTCTTAACTCCCTCCACTCTCCACCATCTGGAAGCTTTCAGTACTTTTAGAGACTACTCTTAAATTTTTTGGCCTGAATACTTAAATAAAATCTTAAGTCAAATCAGTGTCTCAACTGTCTTCCCAAATAATATAAGAACCCACAGTTTGTCTTCCACTTGTTTTGGTTCAGTATTATAATTCCATTTTGTTTTTAATACTCTATAGTTTTTGTTTTTATTTGATAAATATGCTTGTTTGGATTCATCTTCCTTCTTAACTACTGTCCTTTCATCATACTTCATCCTTCTGAGTTAAATTATTTCTTCCAGAGTAGGCTTAAAAATTTTCTTTAGTGAGATTCCATTAATGGTAAACTTTTTGCCTGCCCAAAAGTGCTTTTATTTGCCATAACCAATGAATGATAATTTAGCTGGATATAAAAAAAAAACTGTTGGCAGTTATTTTTTTCTCTGCAATTGCATGGTGTTATTATTCTGTTTTATTATCTTCTGGCTTCTAATATTGCAATTGAGAAGTCTGCTTCTCAACTCTTTGAGTTAATTTTTTTTAACCTAATTGCTTTTTTATCTTTCTGTTCATGGTGGTCTGCAAGTTTACTGTCATGTATTCACCATTTGCTTTATTTTTATGTATCCTGCTTGCTATTTGTTCTTGAATCTGACATTTCATGTCTTTCAAAGTATCCATGCAATTCTCAGCCATTTATCCCTCCCTTCCTTTTATTCTCTCTGATCTTTCCTTTTGGAAATCCTAAAAGTCATATATTGGACCTTCTTATTCTACCCTTCATGTTTCATAAACTCTTTCTTTTTTTCCAATTTATGTGTGCTGCACTCTGGGTAATTTCTTATCTCCATCTTTCAGTACATTAATTCCTTCTTCACCTGCTTTTTAACCCATCCATTGAGTTTTATATTTCATTGAATTACATTCTAAATTCCTTGAAATGAATTGGTGGATTGTTTACTTATTGCCATCAATTATGTAAGAACAAACAAAAATGAGTAAATCATCTTAGTCCCATGGTTCTAGTTTTTCTCTTTGGGAAAGTAAGTGGGGCTGGCTACGTACTATTTGTTCTCATGCTGCTCAGAAATTCCATGGAACCATATCACTGGCATTATATTGTTGAACAAACAAGCACTGTGAACAGAGAGACAGGAAGTTGGAAGCCCATCATAATTCTGTTCTCTACTCCCAGAGGAAGAGCAGCTCCTGAGTCATGTAGGGAAATGCTTCAGCACTATACCTCTTGGGGGCTCACAGCTGTGGCAAGAATCCATTTCTATGGCAACAGAAGGCTTAACTCTTCCTCTGTAGTCGGGATATGCAGAGGAAGTTAACAGGATAAACTTTTAGAGCTTTCCATTTTCTTGAGAGGCTGGATTTGTTCTTTCTTCTAGGCAGCACTGTTCAACACATTAGCCACTAGACACATGTAGCTATTTAAATTGCAATTAGTTAAAATTTAAAATTTAGTTTCTGGGTCATACTAGCCACATTTCAAGTGCTCAATAGCCACAGATTGCTTATGACTACTATAATGATCGGCACAGCTATAGAACATTTCCATCATTACAGAAAGTCCTGTTGGACAGTGCTGTTCTGAACTCTTCCATAGTATTCTTACAGTAGATAAGGAATTGGTAAATGTGTAGTGTCAGAAAATGGGTCAAGTGAACCTACCCAAAATCTAGAAGGCTCTCTTTTGAGTTACTGTCATTCTGCAACATCTGTGTGTAGGAAGAATTCAAAGAGGGCATTGTACTCTTAAGAATGATTTATGAGATGAAATGGTAAGCCCAGGCCTCCTGTCTTACCTATAACTTGGTCCCATGTAAAGTGGGAAAGCCAGGTAAGTAGAAAGGTGAATGAACCCCTGATGTTGAATATACTTTCAGGAACATGGAGAAAATTACTGCATAGGTATGTTGATTTTATACAATTGTGATTAAACTGAGAATAGGGAAGGGTATGTTTGTGAGGTGACTGGAAGAAACCAGCCCAAGGTCTTATGAATCGAAATTTGACTCAGTTTGGAAATTCCTTGTTACAAAATCATCTTTCTCATCCCCTTAAATTGCAATCGCATTCTCCTTTGAATTGCTGTAGAACATTTAAAGATTCTCAAGAGAAGAAAAGAGATACCTTCTTCCTCCTACCACTGCATACACAAACCTACACCTTCTTCAAATATAGCAACATTTCACAGTGACCAGACTTCACATAGATGAAGAATAAGAACAATATGGGTCACACCAGCCACAGCCTCAGTAGCCATGGCTATGCAGAGAGGCAAGAGTCACTGACCCTCATGTTGTTCTTTGCTCATGGCAGACATTACTGAAATATATTTTACTCTTTATTATGGAACTCTATATGGACTCAGAATCCTTCTTAACACAGCATTCCTGGTGTCCAATCTGTATTTACTAGCTGAGTTGGCATGTGAGACTAAACCTTTTTACTGTCAAACAGTATTATGAGCCAAATCTGTTAGTTGAGAAAGTTTTTTTTAAGTCTATCTGGAGTATTTATGGCCCATGGTACAGAAAAGGTAACAAATAGAAGTTGTTCAGTGTAGATACACATGAAAAATGATGGTAATTTTCAGGGTGAAGGCAAAAGTAATTTGTTTTGGAAAAGGGTTCAATACATAGTTCATTCTAGTGATTTTTGAAGGGTTGGCAAAGGTAGCGTGGCATTGACTCTCTGGAAGAAATTAATTTGAAAGAAGTTGGCTTGTAAGATGACCAGGAGGTTTACGATGAATTCAGAGCATTTGTCGGACAAGGAGGAAGCTCTAAAAGAAAAAAATGCTCTACAGCAGGTGATGGAGTTGGGAAGGATGAACTAATAGATCCTCTGCAGAAACAGAAGTTAGCAGACCTTGTGGTTTCTAAATCAGTGAGGTTTTTTGTTTTGTTTTGTTCTTTTAAATTAAATTGGAAGCAAGAGTTCTTCCAGATTTTTTTTTCCTGATCTCAGAAATAATCACAATATTCAATGTAAAGCTTTTAAACATTAATGTAGAAAGCCAAAGCTCCTCATAATCCCTTTGGTATGTAGTACTCCAGATTTTTGCCTCTGTAGATGAATGGATATGTTAAGATAGTAGAAATCATATTGTGTTTATATCATTTCATAACTTGTCTTTTAATGTCTTCATTGTTCCATGTCATTCCATGGTCATGTGTGGATTTTATTTGTTTTGCTCTTGTCTGTTGTAATTTCCAGTAATTTGTTATACCTGGAAGTGAACTGGTTCACAGCAAATCCCACCCCCACCCCCTGTTCCCCAACCATTGTGCTGATTGGGTGAAGTATTAAAGTACATAATAGGTTGTGGTCCACAAAGTTTGCCCAGAAATACTTTTACCCTTTTACCCCTTTGCTAAATAATATCTGCTACTATAGGTCAAAACTTCTTTGAATTTGGTTTGTTCTCACAGAGCAATTACAAACTATAAAGAGCTCTGAGCTCAGCCCCAACTGCAAAGAACATTTGCTAAATAAATCACAGCAGGCACTAGGATTCATAGGAACCCATGTTCTTTTCTCCCCACTTTCAATTCAGAAGCAATCTGAATATGTCTCACTGGTTCCAGGAGCACTGCATCTTCCCATTTTTCTTTCTGATGGGATGATTGCTTCTGCCAGTAGCTAGACTTGGAACATAAGAAACTTTTATCTTGGATCCACAATCTGAGCCACTCTAAAAGATACACTGGGAGGGGGTGGGGTGGAGACCTTTCAAGCCAGTCCTGTTAAAGGCAGCTAGTCATGGCTCTGCACTCAGCCAGCTGCTTTTGCTTTGTTGGGGCCCTGCAAACAGAAACTGTCAAACAGGCAGCATGCTCGTAGGACCTGCAGCAATCCAGTGGGACAGGGACATCTGTCTGGGATTATATCCCACAGAGGAGTCTCCTGTGGGCTTGCATCCAACAGCCCCATAGTCTGAGTAGCTGTCAGGTGATAGGCAGGCAATTACCTGATTCTCCTCCCTCCTTCAATGACCTGTGGAGTAATAAAATGGCCAATAACCAGCATCTTATTTGAACTGTAAAAGAAGTCTGGTCTGTTCCTAAGTGGACATGTGAAATATTCCTAAATAAGAAAAAGCACCCTTTCCTGAGGTGCTGACACACCCTGTCCCAACTGTGTGGGCAGGAAGTAGAGGTGCTGACACAGAATCTGGAAATTGAGTTTAGGATGAAGTTGAACTCACTACCCGATGGCAAGGTCAATGTTTGTAGAATTGCTGTGAGCTTACTGCCCTTTTGGATAGCAGATGTCATTTCTCTCATGCCCCCAAAAGTGGAGAAACAGAAGCAGGGTGGGTGAAGTACTTGGAAAATTTTTGGAATGACTTGAGCCTCAGCCAGTCTTTGAACTCTTCCCCACTGAGACTGTTGCTTTTATAACGGTCTGTTTTTGTTATTGCATCTTTAAATAAATAAAAAACATGTATAATCTTAAACAGTAGTACATAATAAAAATATTACTAATAGCAGGCATTTTTTATTGCTTACTAGGTGCCAGGCACAGTTTAAGTGCTTCTCATATATTATTAACTCTTTCACCCTTCATCCTGTGAGGTGGTTGCTGTTATCATCCCCACTATACAGATAAGAAAACAGCCCCAGCATTTTGAGAACTCAGTGTCTCATAGCTAGAAAGTGATGTGGCTCTAATAAATGGTATCTCATACTGTTATTAAATTACAATCAGTTTGGCCATCAAAAATTTTGTTGAAATCTTTTTCAGCCCTATGTCCTTCCTACCACTTAGGAGCCTATAGCATCCCTTATAGTTTCATCAGATGGTGAAGAAATGAAACAATCTTCCATACTGTGTCAACTGTAGTAAGAGTTGCCACATGTGACTGTATTTTTCTGCTCTTTAGCATAACATCAGTCCTCTCAACAGTCTGACTCCAACCTACAGTCCATTGATCCTATTTCCTTCTCCCAGTCCCTTATCCCCCAGCCCCTTACTTTCCTCTTTAAATAGCATAAATTCCAAGGTTAGTCATTATAATCACTGCTTCAGGTAGTTACTCTCAGCCCCCTTCCCTTCTTTTCCTTTGTCTCACTTGCTTGGCTAAACCCCAGCTCTGGTTTCAATCCAAGTCTCAGCCTACTCTGTGGGTGTACTCCTGGGCTGGAGGAAACATTGAGTATGGCACTGGCATTGCTCTTAATTCCTGATCATGAACGTCAGGCAGGCTCTTAATGCTGCATGGGAATCCTGCTGCATTTCTATAGTTTATTCATTCTCCTACCCTCCTAGAGGACTGTTTCACTCCTTTCTTCCATCTCAGCCTTTGGTGGTATCCTTACTTCCTGTTGCATCTAAAAGCAAGTTATTAGCCCATACCAACATATCTACCCACCTACTTGCATCTCTGCTGTTCTCCACTTTCCTGTATCCTGTATTTCCACAGGTCTGAGCTATCCATGCTCTTGACAAGGGCCGAGGCCATTTGCACACTAGCTTTCATTCCTCTTTGCTCACCTATAGTTTTAGTTTTTATACTTAGGTCTGTGACCCATTTTTAGTTCATTTTTGGATATAGAGTGAGGTAACGGTCTGGGCTCTCATTCTTTTGCATAGGGATATCCAGTTGTCCCAGCACCATTTATTGAAAACACTTTCTTTCTGCATGAATGTTCTTGGCACCCCTGCTGAAAGTCAGTTATCTGTAGGTATATGGGTTAATTTCTGTACTCTCAGTTCTAGTGGTCTATATGTTTATGCCAGTACTGCTATCTTGATTACTGTAGCTTTGTAGTAAATTTTGAAATCAGGAAGTATGAGTCTGCCGACTTCGTTCTTCTTTTTCAAGATGTTTTGGGGGCTATTTGAAATTGCTTACAGTTTCATTGAATTTTAGGATCATCCTATCCATTTCTGTGAAAAAAGCATTTGGGATTTTGATAGGGATTGCACTGAATCTCTAGATCAATTTGGGGAATACTTTTCAATGTACAAGTCTTATACTTCCTTTCAAAGTTAATTTTCCCCCTAGTTGTTTCAGCACCAAATGTTGAAAAGACTGCCCTTCTCCCTGTTGAATCACCACAGAACCTTTACAGAAACTCTATTGATCATATGTGTGTGGGTCTATTTCTAGACTCTATTCTGTTCTGCTGTATATTTCTGTCCTTATGCCAATTCTATAATCTTTTGATTACTGTGGTGGTATACTAAGTCTTGAAATCAAATATTGTAAATCTTCTACCTTATTTTTTAAAATAATTGTTTAGGGTATTCTCGATCCTTTTGAATTTCCATATACATTTTAGAATCAGATTGTAAATTTCTAGAAAAAAATAATCAGGAATTTTGGTTGGGATTGAGTTAAATTTATGAATAAATTTGGGAAGAGTTGATGTCTTAATATTTCAACTGTAATCCATGAAAGTGACATTTCTGTGCATTTATTTAAGTGATCTTTAATCTCTCAGCAATGTTTTGTAGTTTTTGAATAAAGGTCTGCATGTATTTTTAAGCATTGATCTCTTAGTAGTTCACGTTTGATTTTTACATTTTTTAAAATGTAAATGTAAATGTAAACTCCAGTACATTGCTGAATAGAGGTAGTGAAACAGACAGCCTTGGCTTGTTCCCAGTCTTAGGGGGAAGCATTCAGTCTTCTGTTACTAAGTATGATGCTGGCTGTGGGAGTCTCATAAAATTTCCTTCTGTTTCTACTCTGCCCAGAGTTGTTATTAGTGGCTGTTGAATGCTTGTTATGCATCAATTGAGATGATCATAGGATTTTTCTCCTTTTTTCTGCTAATATGAAAAATACTGATTTTAAAGAGTTAAGCAATCCAATTGGTCATGGTGTATTCTTTTTATATGTTATTTCAGTTTCTTAAAATCTTGTTAAGAATTTTTACTTTTATGTTCATGAGGAATATTTGTATTTTTTGTGTAATATTTTTGTCTTGTTTTGATATCAATAATATTGGCCTCATACAGTGATTTTGGAAGTGTGCTGCTTTTCTGTTTTCTGAAGATATTGTATAGTAATTTTTTCTTTCTTACATGTTTGATTTAATGCACCAGTAAAACTTTCTGGCCCTAGAGTTTTCTTTGTGGAAAAGTTTAACAGAAAATGTAATCTAACAGTTATAGGGCTATTAAAGTTATAAAAAGACTATTAAGGTTATTAATAGTTATAGGGCTATTTATTTCTTATCAAGTAAGCTTTAGTAGTTTATCTTTGTCATGTAATTTTTCCATTTTATCTAAGTTGTTGAATTTATTAGCAAAAAGTTGTTTGCAGCATTTCCTTATTTTAATGGCTATAAGGATGTTTCGGATGACCCATCTTTCATTCCTGACATTGGAAATTTGTGTCTTCTCTTTTTTCTGATTAGTCTGGCGAGGGATTTATCAGTTTTATTAATTATTTCAGTGAACCAGGCTTTGGTTTCATTGACTCAAACTCTTGTTTTTCTGTCTCCTGTTTTGTTATTTCTGCTTTTGATTTCATCCTTTCAGCTTAATTTGCTCTTCTTTTTCTAGCTCCTAAAAGGCTAATGCTTAGATCATTGGTTTTAGACCTTTCTTATTTTAAAGCTACAAATTTCACTGTAAACACTGCTTTATCTTTTTCATATTATATATTCCATAAATTTTTATATATTGTGCTTTTGTTTTCATTCATTTCAATATATTTTCTTTTTCTCTTATTTTTTTTCTATGACTCAGGTTGTTAGAAGTGTCTTTTGTAATTGTCAGATACTGGGATTTTTCCAGATTTCTGTATTGGTTTTTAGTTTAATTTTGCTGTGATGAGAAAACACACTTTGTATGACTTGAATCCTCTCAACTTTTCTGAGATTTATTTTGTGGCTCAGAATGTGTTCTAGTTTGGTGAATGTTCCACATGGATTTGAAAAGGCTGTGTTTTCTGCAGCACTTGGGTGGATTTCCTATCAATGTCAGTTAGTTCAATTTGGTCGGTACTGTTTTTCAAGTCTTCTAGAACTATACTGATATTCTGTCTACTTATTTTGTCAATCAGAGAAGAGAGAGTGTTAAAATCTCCAGCAATAAAATTGTGGCCACTACAGCTTTCTTTTGATTACTGTTTGCATGGTTGTTTTTTTATCCTCTTACTATTAACCTGTGTCTTCCTATTTAAAGTGTTGTTCTTAAAGAAAGCATATATAATTTTGTGTTGCTTTTTAAAATCCAGACTGTCTTTTAACTGGAATGTTTGCATTTAATGCAATTATCCATATGATTGGGTTTGAGTTGACCATCTTGCTTATTATTAGCTTATTAGTAGATACTGCATATCTCTGCTGTGGGCTTATTAGCTTTTTACATCTTTGGCTCATTTTTTTAATGGTTGCTCTAGGTTTTACTATACACATCTTTCACTTACCACAGTGTACCTTCAGTTAGTATTTATGTCACTTCATGTATAGGATTAGAACCTTGCACCAGTATTTGTCCATTTATTTGCCTTAGCAGAAGATCTCTAAGTATTTTACCACTCCCTCAAATTCAGTCACTGTATCTGAGAGGAGGGTGAATGACTAGGCTCTAAATAATAAAATACAGATTTCACAGTTCATATAGCAGTCATTGTATTTTCTTGAGCAAATCATATGAAGTTGAGACATGAAAGCACGCATTGTCTTATTTTTCTGGTTCTGTGGTTCAAGTGGCTAAAAGACTGAGGGGAATTCAGTATAACAGAGACAGGTGAAAACTGGGCTATAATTAGTAGGAGACTGCCATTCTCAGTTTAATGTCAGAGTAGGAGACTCAATTTACTACCTTATGTAAGAATGAAGAATGATCACACTGGGAATCTCCAGTCTCCTTGTAAACCCTAGTAGAGCTAAGTGCCTCCACCTGCCAGCACCCTTCTGCATGGGAAGACTGCCCAGTTTTCCCCAGAGCCTTCCTCTCTTTCGGCAGTAGACTCAAGGACTTGTCACTTTCCAACTCTCAAGTGTTCACTAGCCAGCTCTCAGTTGTGAGTTGAAATCATTAGGACTTGCATAGCTGGTCTGGGCTCAGAGCTCATCTCTACAGTTCTCCTTTTAAGGATCCATCTCTAGACAAGCACGGCTTGTTCTCTGGCAACTAAATTATCTGCTCTCTGATCCAAAGAACTTTGGATAACTTATCCAGAAATATAAAAGCAATTTCATTCATTTTCTTTCTCAGACGTTGAAATTTTAAACACTTAGAAGGAATAATAGTACCTGTATGGTATGTGGATGAGTAGGATGTGACTGGAGTACCTGGATGGTATATGTTTATGTATACATGTATATGTTTAATTTCCTTGAGCACTAAACGGAGCCATATGTGATTCAGTTTCTTTATTTTGTTTGCATAAAGTATGTTCAAGAAAATCCATGGGCTGTGCAACATTTTATAGGTTCAGTTGCACTGGTCTGGGAGTAAAGAAAGAAAGGAAACATGAACTGGACACTTCTTGAGTACTTGTTCAGTGCCAGGATTCCCGTCTATGGCAAGTAACAGAGCCAGAGGTTGAATCTGCCTGACCCCCGCATCATCTTTTGCAGCCTTTGTGATCTGTGGCTGTCTTGCCTGAGGGTTTCAGCCCTGGGCAAGTTCACTATGGAATCGGTGAGACTGAGAAATGACAATGGAACATTCTTGGGGTAAAAGGGTTTATACCTGGCTTTATTGTCAGGGCAGTTGAGCACTCTAGTCACATCTACATCTAGAAGTCTGCAGGTCCATAATTCACCTCCATCTCTGCCTTGGCCCAGAGTACTGGGCAGAGCTGTTTTGTATAGTGACTCAGTCAATAATAGCTCGTTGTCCACAGGTGTGGAAGCAGTAGCCTAGCAGTAGGCCAATTACATCGTCAAGTAGTTTAGGGGCAGGTGAGGATCCTGGCCACAGGAACTTCCATTTTTCCCACAGAAGCATTGAGATTTATTTGGGTTTATACTCTCATACTATAGAATTGATAGGAGGTGCTGGTATTCAGAGCAGAATAGATGATACTGTTGAAATCTTCATCTTCAGGATCTTTTGTTCTTCCTGTTTCAACAAACTCTTAAGAATAGATAACATTTGTGTGTAATGGTGGTTCTGTACCTCATTTGGCCTTTAGAAAGGACATAAAACATTCATATAACTTGTTTTTTAATGCAAAATTTGGGAAACAACAAAACCTTTTGCCGATAAATATGGAAAGCTCTAAGCTAAGGGAGCAGGCCAGGTGTTGCTTGTGGACACTCACTTTCTTCTCCCTGGTAGATTCAGGCTCCTCCCACTTCTGAGGGGAAAGACCAAATCGTACATGTTAACTACATTCTGCATGCCATTTACCTTGAAGTATATTTAAGAGCAAACTTGAAACTTGTATTTGTTGTCTGTTGTTAGGTAACAGAACCTACCCCAAAACTTAATGGCTAAGGCTACAGCCATTTTCTGTTTGCTCCTAACTCTAGAATTCAGGCAAGGCTGAGCTGGGCAGCTCTGTGTGGCCATAGCTGGTCTGTCTCTTGAGGGTGCAGTAGAGAGCAACTGTAGGTGGAACATCTGAGGTGGCTTCACTCACACGTGTGGCACCTTGGTGGGCATGGCTAGGAGGAAGAACCTCTCCCTGTCCATGTGGCTTGCTCTTCACTTGGCTGATGCGGGTTTCATACTTGGCCACTGGATTCCAAGAGCAAGCATTCCAAGCAGTGAAGGCCGAGCTGCAATTCTCTCAGGGCCCAGGCCCAGGCTCAGAAATCACATTTTTTGGGTCATTTGACCCACATTTTGTGGATCAAAACAAGAATCGGCTAGCCCTGTGACAAGGAGGGGGGCAGGAGAGGGGCCGTTGCAGAGGGGCCTGTGGGATGGACAGTATTGTTACAGCTATCTTTAGAAACATCATCCACCACAGAATCCTTTCCCTGGAGAGCTTGAGCTGCACCCCAGGCCACTTCAGTCAGAATCTGAAGAAGCAGTGAGGTGCTCCACTGGTGAGGTGCTCAGTGTTTACCTTCACGCTGAGGTCTTCAGTCTGACTCTTTCTGGCTCATGCACGCAACATGGCATTCCAGTGTGCAAGACTACTCCCACTCTTTTGAGCCATACCAATAAGAGAAATTAAAAATAATTTAAGCGCTGTTAATTTTTTTCTATATTCTTGTGTATTTCCCCGTCTGCTCCTGCATACACTGATGTTGAATACTGTTGTTTTTATAGTAGTTAAAAGTATGAATTCCTGGTAAAAACTAGGTCTTCTCCTTTGTGTCTTCTGTGCTAACACAGCATTAGACTCCAATAGGTATGCAGGAAATTGTTGAATTGAACCATTAGAAATGGCACCATTCCTGCTGCTGAGTGTTAGCAGGGCCTGTCAGAATTGTGATCCTGTAGATCAATTACACGTCTGTTAAGAATTCAGAAAAACATGTGATCTTGCACTTGAACAGATTTAAAATTAGATTCAACTTGAAAAGTGGTCTAAACATTTTTAAAGGAGAAAACATTTTTTTAAATGTGAAAGCATATTTAGAATACCTTGAATAAATATAATTTACTTCTCTGCAAATTACTTTATTAAGAAAGGCCTAAGGCGAAACCCTTCTGACTTTGAACCATTTAAAATATAGGGCATTTACTTTGTCACTTTCAACACAGAAACACACAAATTTCATTCTTGAAAATACTTATAAAATCATTGGAGTTACTGGTAAATGAGAGTGTTGTAGCTTATGAGTGCTAAACCAAAGATTGATCATAAGATTCTTCCTATATCTTTAAGATGTGTAGATCCCCAGGTCCTCCTTTCCTGAGGATTCTATGTGTTAAGTCTCTGGTTGGACTTCAGACTGTATTTTTAGTGAGTGTTCCTGGAGTTTCTTAGAAATGCAAATTAAAGGGGCCTTACCCCAGACCTACTGAATCGTTTTTGTGGGTAAAAGGATATCTAGGGTGCCTGTAGTTTTAACAGGTTTTCCAAGTGATTCTTACTTGTGCTAAAGTTGATGAAGCACTGTTACAGAGAAATCCATTTCTTTGTTCTCTGCCTGAGGACCCCCTCTCCACCAGAAAGTATTCCAAAAAGTTTTTACTGTAGAAGAACTTGCAATTATGGACCCTTGAGATAATGTGGGGGATTGGTGGTTGTTTAAGCTGAAGTGTAATTACATACCATAAAATTCATCTGTTGTAAGTGAACAATTCAGTGATTTTTAGCAAACTTATAAAGTTGTGCACTTACCATTAAAATTCCAATTTTATAACACTTCTAGAATTCAGAAGTTCTATTATGTCTGTTAGTAGTTGATCTCTGTTCCCACTGTCAGTCCCAGACTGGATTTGTGTCTTCCGGAAATTTCTTAAAATCAAAATCATACATTGTGAGTCTTGCATTTGGCTTCCCTTTGTTCATGTTGAGCATGTTGTTCCTTTTTTATCGCTAAGTAGTATTCCGTTGAAGGAATTCACCACATTTTGTCTGTTCACCAAGTGAATAGAGATTTGGATTGTTTTTTGTTTGAGGCACTTGTGCATGATGCTGCTGTGAACATTCAAGTACAAGTTTGTTTAGACATGTGTTACCATATGGTAGGTCTAGGTTTAACCTTTTAAGAAGCTGACAAACTTTTCCAAAGTGGCTGTACATTTCAGCAGTGGACGAGGGTTCCAATTTTGTCTTATCTTCACATCACCTAGTATTGTCAGTCTTATTAATTAGAGACATTCCAGTAGATATGTAGTGGTATATATCACTGTGGTTTTAATTTGTACTTTCCTAATGACAAATGATATTGAGCCTCTTCATGTGCTCATTAGCAATTCATGTATTTCTTTGGTGAAAAAATGTTCAGATTTTTGCCCATTTGCTTTTTTATTGGATTGTTTGTAGTCTTACTGAGTTGTAAGAGTTCTTTATGTATTCTAGATACAAGTCTTTTATTAGATATATCTTTGTAATTTCTCCCAATGTGTGACTTGTCTTTTCATTTTCTTACATGGTGTCTTTTGAAGAGCAAACATTTTAAATTTTGATTAAATCCAGTTTATCAATGTTTTTCTCTTATTGACCATGCTTTTGGTGTCATAAAGAAAGCTTTGCTAGTCCTTGATCACAATTATTTTTTCCTATGTTTTCATCTGTAAGTTTTATAGTTTTAGCTCTTACATATGCCTCTCTTCCATTTTGAGTTAGTTGGTGTGACATAAGGGTCTAAGTTCCCTTTAAAAAAAAATTTTTTTTAACATATGCATATTCACTGTTTTAGCACTATTGGTTGACAAGGCCATTCTTTTCCCCACTGAATTCCCTTGGCAGAATCAACTGGCCATAAATAAAAAGGGTTGTTGGTGAACTCGGTTCTGTTCCACTAATTTATATGTGTGTCACTATCTTGGTTACTTATAGCTTTATAGTAAGTTTTGAAATCTGGTAGCATGTATTCTCCATCTTTGTCCTTTTTCAAAATTGTTTCAGCTATACCAGGTCTTTTGTATTTCCATCTAGATTTTAGGATCAGCTTGTCAATTTCTACAAAATGGTTATCTGTTTTTGGGTCCTGATACCTGCATTCAGGAGTCTTTGTAATTCCTCAGAGAGTT
Organism: Manis javanica; assembly: GCF_040802235.1. NCBI lineage: Eukaryota > Metazoa > Chordata > Mammalia > Pholidota > Manidae > Manis > Manis javanica. Next base: position 53,567,657 of record NC_133172.1, read on the forward strand.
GATGAAACTGACTCACTGCTCTTTGAGAAGTTAGGATAAGTGGTTCATGAGAAGCACTTGATGTATTGGCATTTTTCCAGGTTAAGCATGTTGTGTTCAACAGCTAGTGAGGACACAGGCCGAGGCCAACCCCAGAACAGCTATGACTGGTGTGTTTCCCTTCACCTCAGTTGTTTCACTGGTAGTTGACACTCCATAAATACTTAACAGAAGTGAGAGAGCATGCATCTACAGTAAAGACCAAGTTGAGGATGATGCGCTTATCGGCTTGCCTTCCGTATTGTAAAGCCATCTTTATACCAGTTGAGTTTTGAAGCAGCCTGGCCAAGTCTGGCTCCTTCTTCACTGAGTTACAGGGAGCTTTGTGGTCGGTTGCTTTTATCTGATTTTTTCACCTTTTCTAGCCTAAGCCTGTAACACATTATCACTCAAACCAGGCATGCTTTTATCTTTTCAGAAGCTTGTGAGAGGAAACTCTGATGCTTCCCTTCCTTAGTTTTACTTAGAGGAACATTGTATCTCTTTCTTACAAAGGTTAGCTGTTCATCTTTTAACATTTCAAATGTGTATTTCTTTTGAACAAGCTGCCTTCCAAACTGTGTAGTTCTTATCTTCCTTCTGCTTAACCACGCCTTTTTGTACTGGATTCACTTAAACCCAATTAATATTTATTGAGTGTTTGACTATTTGCAGCGTATCATTTTAGGCCATAATGGGTGTGCAGAAATGAATAAAACATGCTCCTTGCTCTCTTGGAATTCCCAGTCTGGTCAGGGAGCCAGTGTGCAGTGTCAGTAGACAGACAGCTGTGGAGACACAGAGTTGGGAGCATCTCGGGGTCGCCTGAGTACTGGTTTTCCAAGTAGTCTTCTGGGCATCAGGAGTTACCTGTGCTTCAATTTTAAAGCCGTGATCTTGACTTTCAGAGTTTAGTCCTTGGAATCTCTTGCAGTTAGTTGTTCAGCGATCAGCCTTACTGAGTATAGGACAGAGTGCTTGACTTTCAGGCCTTTTTTTCCTGTTGGTTCATGTTGCTGCTGCTGATCTCACAAGGCTCTAGGATGTATTTTCAGCTGAGTTATTTGATGCGCATTCTGCTTTCCCTTGGAAAAAGGGCTGTATATGTAACAAACGAACCATGAGTGACACGCTTATAAATGGAGTAACATGATATTTTAAGCACCTCATCTGTTATTTAATATATTATTTCCCAAGGGGAGCTTAGTATGGTTCTCTGTCATCCTTGGGCTCCTGAAGTGTGATTCTTTTCTCTAACATTGCTTAATACTTCCGCCAGAAGAAGGAGGTAGCAGAGGATTTGAAATAGATTCTGGTAGCTGCCTCCTCTGTCCCTCTATACTGTGGGAAACCCTCATCTTCAGCAAAATCTACTGGCAGGTGTCCTGGTTGGATTTATGGGTGGTGCTTGTCTGCTGGCTTGTGGATCCAGATCAGGGATGTGTTCTTTGAGCTCTGGGTGTGAGAGTTTTGTTTGTTTGTTTTTAATTTACCCACGTCCATGCAAACCATGTGCCTCATGCCAGCACCAGAATAATCCTGGCCAGGGCTCAAGAAAAACCTGGTAACTGACCTAAAATAAAATACATGAACTCTGCCTGCCCTTTGCATTACATTTTTTGTAAGGTATTCATAACTTTATTTCCCTTAGGAAACGTCTGAGAGGTAGAAGCTTGAGTTATTATCCTAGGCTTAGAGAGCATGGATAAGCTGAGAAGTTGCTGCTAAATAAGCATAGATGGGGCCAGTGCAAATTTTACCGGATTTAATATTTTTTTTAACCTAGCAGTAAAGATCCCGTGACCTTTTCAATCTCTGGCTTTATCTGAGGGATCCCTGTTGTGGTCTTAACTTGACTTTGGATGTGAACTATATCACACTGAGTGCCTGTAAGCCTGATTTACTCAGTTGAATCTTCTCCTTACTGAGTTCATTGAGTACTCCCAGGTGGAGAGCATGGTATATATTATTCATGACACCTTTCAGATTATAGGAGATCATGCAAGCCATGAAAAAAGGGCACTAACTAAAGTTGGTTTTTATTCTGACTTTAAAATGTCTTGGAAATAATTTGCTTTCTTTGCTGGTGTTACCTTCCTGCTGAGGTAGTGGTAGTGTGGAAGTGAACTTAAGGTCCCCTGGAAAGGCACGTGTACAAATAGTAGAGAACAGTGTTGTAGGGCTTTTTACAACATTATGAGCACCTGAGAATTTAATGTTTGCATTTATCTAAATCTAAAAGTTTTTTTTAAATTTTACCAAGAAAATGAAATATCTCAAATACACAGAACAATATGGAAAAGAAAATGGCAAGCATCTGTGTGCCTGTCACCAAGATAAAATGCTTATACTATTTTTTAATAATTCCTGTGGATTTATCTGCTTGTACCACTTGAATGAATCCCTACGATTTTGTGCATGTGTTAAAAATGAATAAATGTATCCGTCTCTTTGTAACTTGCTTTTTTGTTTGTTCTTAATTCAGAGTTATGTTTTTGAAAATGTATCCTTGTAGATTCTTAATTTAAATGCTTTATAGTGTTCCCTTGATGTGTCATAAATACATCTCAACTTATTTATTCGTATGCATAGTGAGGGGCAGATAATTAATATAACTGCCTGTTTTCTAATTGTTGCTGGTATGTAGGGAGAGGCGCTATTGATTTTGGGGGGGTGTAGGTGTCTTCTCCAGCAACTTCACTGAGCTTCTGTTAGTTCTAGCAGTTTGTAAATTCTCCTGCCTTTCTAATGCAGATAATCATATCATGCTTATGTTTCTTAATTTGTAACCCTAATGTCTGTCTCTTTTTCTTATCTTATTGTGTGGGTTTGCGAGGGCTGCATAGCAAGTTACCACAGACTGGGTGGCTTAAATGACAGAAATTTATTTTCTCACAGTTCTAGGGGCTAGAAGCTCAAGATCAAGATGTCAGCAGGGTTTATTTCTTCTTCCTTCTTGGTTTTAGGTGTCATCTTCCCCACGTCTTCACATGGTCTTCCTTCTGTGTGCGTCCTAATCTCTACTTGTTATAAAGATACCAGTCACATTGGACTAGGGCCCACGCTGATGACCTCATTTAACCATACTTACCTCTCTAACATCCTGATTCCAAATGTACATTCTGGGTTATGGGGGGTTAAGACTTCAGCATAGGAATTTGGGAGGACACAATTCAGCCCTAACCCCCTGTTGGCTCTGCTGTCTAGTATACGACCAAATTAACTCAGTGATGGTGGGCGTCCTTGATTTGTTCCTGACAATGGAGGGATTTTAAAGAGAATGTTCTTAAAGTTTCATCACTGAAGGTGATCATTACCATGGGTTTGTAGTTACTTTCACTGGTTTAAAGAAGTTCTTTCCTGGACCTGTTTGCTCTCAGGAATGGATGTTGGAGACTTTTTAACCCCATGAGACCTGCCTTTGCAAGTTAGAGCCTGGCCTTCCTCACAGCGGGGTCCAGAGAGATGACCTGGGCTCTGTCCAAAGACTAACTTGGAAAGTGTGACTTGAGGCAGTGGAGGCATGTTGACAGGGTCAAATTGTAGCATTTGAATGGCATCAGGGGGTAGTGTGATGGTGGTGTTCTTCTCAAGTGTCCCTGAGGTGGAAGGCTCCTCTTCAGTCCAATTTTGTGGTGTGGTGTTCAGCCTTGTCCCTAGAAGCTTAGTCTTCCTTCTATGTTACTTTGCCACCATCCTTTTAATTAACATTTTCCTGCCTCATCACCAGGATCATTTTCTGCTGGTTGCTATGGAACCTTTTCTGGCCTGTAGCCTTCCCTTCCTCTCTCTTTGGGCATGCTCTGTGGTTCTTCCCTGGGTTTTTGAATTGGATACACTAATGATTTTCCATTATTTTAATTTTATAGTATGTGCATTTTTTACAACTTTATTGAGATATAATTCACATACCATTTGTCCATTTATAGTTCAGTAGTTTTTAGTAGATTCAGAGTCATGCAGCCGTCACCACCATCAATTTTAGAACATTCTCATTACCCCAAAAAGAAACTCCATGCCCTCTAGATCTTCCATTTACCCCCAAAGCACCCAGACCTAGGCAGTCTACTCCCTGTCTGTATGCATTTGCTTGTTCCAGTATTGGCATGTTAAATTCTGTCTAGGTTCTGCTTTGCTGTATCCCACAAGCTCTTTTTAATCATAGAGGAATTTTTGTAATCACCTTTTATTGTTTCTTTCTAAAAATCATCTTGTTATTAACATAAGAAGCTTCATGCTCAATTAGTATTCAGAATTCATGACTTATAGAACATATGGTAGAAATACTAGTCTTCAGTCTTTTGGTCAAGTTGGCAATTACATTTCCTCAGATGATCTAATACAAATACATTCTGTTTTATGTAGTATGATATCGACAGCCCCTGAAATAACTATAAGCTAACTATCCTTTACAGGTCCTGGGGATTTTCTAATTTGTATAAGTTACTTAGGTTGGAACTATATTAACATATTCATTAAATGTGTCCAGTTCTTTCTGTCCTTTTTCAACCTCACACTCACTACTGTATTTAATGGCCTTGATACATACACAGGTGTTTATGTTTATAAATGAACAAGGTAAGTTTTTTTCATTTCCTCAACTTTTTATTGAAAATCTTCAATCCTACAGAAAACTTTAAGAGTAGGACAGTGAACACCTATATACCCTTACCTGGATTCAGCCAGTTAACATTTTGCCATATTTGAACTTCTCTGGTCCACTATTTTTTTCCTGACCCATTTAAAAGTAACTTATAGGCATCATGGTATGTACTTCTAAAGATTATCTAACTAATACTAAATAATATTACAGCTTTATTCAAATTTGTCCCCCAAATGTCCTTTTTCTGCTCAACCTTTCTTTCCTTCCCTTCCCACCTTCTTCCACAGTATCTTACTCTTTGGAATTCTGAATCCTTCTTTTATGTCTTCAATTTCTAAGTATACTTATTTTATAGACTCTTTCAGATTCTTGCCCATGATGGATTGTTTCCCCCCATGTTTTGTAATTTTTGAAAGCAAACTCATCATAAGCAGGGTAGAGCAGATGCAGGCCCATGGTTATCGATCTCAAGAGACTTTTCTTTTCTCTGTGTATAGCACAAGCAACACAACTCTTTCCCTACCCTCACTTTCTCTTTTCATTTTTCTCTCAGTTTCTGGCACTTGGGGATTTCCAGTTCTTTCTTTCTTCTGTTCTCCAGTAACATTAAGTACTTATAGCAGTAGGGTTTTCTGGCTTTAATAAAGCTATCATATTACTGTAACTGGAAGTTCCCCAATTTTCATTTTCAGAATTGAGACTTGGCACTTCAAAGAATTTTTAATGCTTAGGTTTACTATTCTGTTAACTTTCAACAAGTGACTAAAGTTATCTTTCTCACGATTTAACAAGTCCTAGAATCTTAGCTCCTAAATTATTAACCCTGATTACAAGATCATACAGATTTTTTTTTTTAAGGATAGGGTTGAAGAAGGATGGTGGAATAGGGAGAGAGGGAGGATAGTGAAGTTGTAGAAGCCGGGAGTGTCTTGTTTTGCTTAATCTTTCAGTTCTTAAGGGCATCAGTACAGCAGCATTTAAATGTGTCAGAATGGTTTTCTTTCCAATATGATCAAGCTGGAGCAGTTATTACATGTTAAAAGATGAAAAGAATTGTGGTTCACTCCCCTGCTGGGGTTGTTGTTTGAAGGATTTATGACTTTTTAACATTTTCTTTTTTTAGATAGGATCTTATTTTCAACCACAGATGGAAACAGCTGTGTCTAGAGCATATTCCCTTCTCATGAAATTTACTAGCAAATAATGTTATAGGAGCTTCCAAAGATGAAAGGACCCCATTTTGACAAACCCAGGCTTGGGTATAATGGGTGTGAAATACTCAGTTTTTAAAAAATTTCTCCATAATTTTCACTTTGCAAATTTGCAGCTGCCCTGATATAACTATAGAAGGCATTTGTTTTTTTCTCCTTTTGACCTACTTTTTTTCCACAAAAATTAAACATTTGGGTCATCTCAATCCTATTTCATGTAATGCCAAGGTTACTGTTCCACAGAAGGAAACGATGATGTCTTTAGGTACAAATGACTCAAATATCAGTGAATGTTTTTTTGGTAATTAACTCCTTCAGTTTTGGAATTAGAAGGTAAAAGTTTTTGTGATTAAGAAACCTCCACGGACTTTGGTTTTTCTTCTCTACAGTAAATGGCTAGACTTAAATTAGTGGTTCTTACCTAGAGAAATGTTTTGGAAATGTCTGAACTTTTGTTTAATTATTACTTTGAAATAATTATAGATTCACAGGTAGTTGTAAAAATTATACAGAGTGATCCCTTGTACCTTTGTGCAGTTTCCCTCAATGGTGAATCTTATATAATATGGTACAATATCAGAACAAGGAAACTGACATTGGTACGAGCCAATTGGTGCGAGCCTTTGGTGCGAAACCTTTGGTGCGAGCCACAAACTTCATTCAGATTTCACCAGTTCGACATGCATCCATTTGTGTGTTGTGTAGTTGATGCAGTTTTATCATGTGTGTAGGTTGGAATATCCACAATCAAGATACAGAATGATCCAGCCACACAGAGATCCCTAGTGCTTCCCTTTATAGTTATATCCATCCCTAACCCCTGGCAACCACTCATCTATTCTCCATCTGTGTAATTTTGTTAATGCTAAATAAATGGAATCATATGGTATATGACCTTCAGGTTTTTTCACTTAGTGTAATTCCCTTTCCAAGTTGTTGTGCATATCAATAGTTCTTTTTTGCCTAACTAGTATTCCATGGTATCGATGGACTACAGTTTGTTTAAACCACTTGAGGAACTTTTTAAAAATACTTGTCTGTTGGCACAGTCTTACCATCACCTCCATCACTATTCACCCCAAATATATTTTTTTACTATGCTTGTTTTGTCATCACGTCTCTTGCTCTACACACTCTTCTATCCATTATCAGTCTTACTTTTCAATGCATTTCAAAGTAAATTGCAGGCATCTATATACTTTCTTCTAAAAAATACAACATGCATACATTAGTGGTATTAAGTATCAAGATTGTCTTGATGTAAAATTTACATACAATGAAATGCACATGTTTTAAGTATAAGTTCACCGAGTTTTGACAGGTGCCTACACATGCACAACTCAGACCCCCATCATGATAGAAAATGACATCACCTTGCCAATCTCAGATTGTGGGTCAGTAGACCTACAGTGGGGCCCAAGCATGGGTCATTTGTAAAAGGTCCCTAATTTTAATGAGGCTGGTTCTGGTGCATACCCTTGTAGAGAATGCTTGGTGACTTGAAAGGCCTCCTTCAGGCCAGCAGGCTTATTTACAGTGAGGGTAAGTCTTCTGATCCCAGGGGTATGAATGATGTCCTCACTCCTGCAAAGCCACCTCCATTCTCAAGCAGACAGGTCTGCCATGTAACGAGCACCTATACTCTACAGTCACCATTTCCTGTATTTGCTTTATCACAGACTGTTCAACTATGCAGTCCTCCATCGACTCATCTTATTGTTTTGATGCATTTCATAAATGCAGTTTTAATCTCTGCATGATTTCCTCTGTGATTCTGCTCCTTTGCAGCACAGACGTGTAGAATCAAAACAGAGCTGGTGGCCCAAGTGAAAATGGGAATCTGAGCCTGCAGTTGTGAGAAATATTTTCATTTACTCCCACTGGGGATATGAAGCGTGTATCTCCACAGCTACACATCCTGTGACTTAGCTCCTTGGGGAGGTCTATACTGGAAGTGAAGGGGGTACCTCCTGAGGAAATGGACTCTTTCTTAAAGTCCTGCCCTAGGTAGGCTGACTGCCTTCCTGAAACTCTATTTATAGATCCTGGAGGAAATCTAGGGGATTTTGTCTCACTTCCCACCCTACCTTATAAAATTAGTTCAGGTGGGTGGTTAGAACCTTAATGTTAAACACCAATTATATAAATATACATGTAAGGTGGGAACAAGGGGCCAGAAAAGAATTATGTTCTCTAAATTGAGGACTCCAGCTGGAAAGATAGAGCCTGTAATGAATGCCCAATGTCTGCAGCTGTCAGAGGCTACTCTTGAACCCAGAGGTTTTCCTTCCTTTGCATCCATAATTCCCATCAGAGGTATGCCTCATACAGTGAAGCGTAATTTCATGTATTTAAATAAGCACATGTGACTCATATAAATAGTTTTCCTTGGAAGCTCAGATGATGTCTTTTCAGTGTGTACTTCGGTATGACACATCAGATTTTCAAGCAAATGGGACTTTGGAAAAGAACCTGTAGGATATTCCCGATTGGTCCAGGCCTCCCTGTTCAGGCCAGCTCTGCCATAGTGCCCACTAGCTTGTTTGGCTCATCCTGGTGGTTCGTGTTCTTCTGATATATTCCTTTTGGTAGTCTAAGCTTTGGTAAAAGCTTTGCTTTTCATTGAATTAACTCTTGTTGCTTCCGTCAGCTCATAGCTTTGTCCATTTAAAATTATTTCTTCCTTCCTTGTTGACAGTTCGCTTTGTATTCCCCTAACCCCAGCAAGGCCCCTTAGTTTCCTCTGGTTTTGTGGCTCCTGTGGAAATGGCAGAAGTTGGTGTGGAAAATAATCATGCTGCTGTGTGTGTTTCCATAGCAGAACGTTTTTACAGACCCCCTTTGTCTTCCAGAGTCCCTCCTATTCTGCCATCCTCTCTGACCTCCATGGATCAGGGGACAGGGTAGGCACTGGTTCACGGTCTCTGGTCTAAGACCCTGGTTAGATTTCCCCTTCGGGCCTGGGTGAGAGGAAGAGTGGGGAGGGGGACATGGAATGGGAGCAGGTGTGGTGGAGATCTCTCTGGGCTTCTCAGGCCTCATGCTGGGTTTTCAGCTTTGACTCTGGTCTCCAAGTCAGGCATGTCTAATTAAGTGTCTACAATCATTGCTTTTTACTCTAGGAAGTGATTGAATAATTAAATAGTCGGTAATACTAGTGCCCTATGCTTCCCTGACCATCTTCTTCATCTAAGTTCTGTGGTGGCATTATTGTATCGCCTCATAATTTCCTCCTGGTGTTAATTCCGTGGCGGATTGGCCTTCCTGTGTGTGTGGAGCACAAGCCTTGCTCTGTGGCAGTGGTGCCTGCACATTCACTGCCCCCATCAGTTGGGTGATCTCAGCCCCTCTTTGTCTCTCACACCTGACCTTTCATACTGGTTAAGTCCAAACAAGAGGGTCTGACTCCCTTCTTGGTCTGTTCTCCTGTGTAGCTGTCTTGTTTTAGAGCAGTAATTAGAGGAGCAGGGTGTCTAGATGAACCTGTTACTGTGATCTTATCCACTTCTGAGAGCAAATATAGAAAGAAGGCCTTTGTAGCAGGCTAAGAGGGTGGGCCACTGTGCTTTTATTTGTGGAGAGGTGGTTTCCCTCTCCTAACAAGTGGAGCCACCATGGTCCATATTGCATTGATGCAGAAAGAAAATTGAGAAGTGTGGGAACATCATTTGGACGTTTCCCCTTGCTTCCATTTTAGTGTTCTCTAAAGGAACCTTTTCTCTGATTTAAATAAAGTGGCAGCACCAGCTAACTAGCCATGAGAACCACCCTCCCTTTGTGCAAACTTGCTCTGCCTTTCCAGTCTGCCACTTAGGATTTAGAATTTCACCCTTGTGCATAACCAGGGTCCTAATTTAAAGTCCTGGGTGTTTCTTGTTGGAAAGAACTTGGCTGTCAGCGCTTTGCCTGCTACTGTCCCAGAAATCGGTCATGTCCTGTCTTCAGACAGTGGAGTCTTCTCAGAAAAGCTGTGGGCTTGATAACAGGCACTGCTTATCCCTCTGGAGAGAGGTCTTTTCCTGTGCCCACAAAGCCAAAGACTGATGGACACACCAGTTGCCATCTGGAGCAGGAAACCCTTTCCTTCCAGTCCACAGAGCGTCACCTCTCCTGGAAAGGCATAGGAATGCCATGCTCATTGACCTCTTCAAGTGACCTTGGAGACGAGGGCTTTGATTTTACAAAAGAAAAACAGCATAAACACACAGTCTAAAACTAAATGGAGTTTTCCCTGGGAAAGTCAGCCTCATCTCTAAGTGGATGTATCCTCAAAGGACTGAGAGGTTGTCTTTTGCATCACAAGCTTTGAAGAAAACAAGTAATGTTTCTGTTTCTGTATGTCCTCAATAAAGATGTTTGCTAGCTGGACCCATA